>NC_133621.1:241794693-244489693 GCF_048593235.1 Sminthopsis crassicaudata
AAAGTATATAACATTTCTTTTTATCTATTTTATTAAACATTTACAAGAAACTACTTCCCCTTGCTCTTGTATAATTTTTCAAAACAAGTTAACCAAATAATATTATCAGTCATCACTATTTTTAAAAAGGATAGCAAATGCTTGTGTATAACCTTGTATATTGCTATGTAACAAATGATCCAATGCCATAAGAGTAATCATATTTTTATTCTTCTGCCTAAAACAAGGCAAATTGGAAATTGAGACCCACTTCCATTTTAGAAGGGTAAGATACTCTCCCTTAGGATTTAATATGAAGCAATAATCAAAATTGTTGAATAATTTTATTATAACTGACATAAAATACATCAACTTTTTAATGAAAAGTTCAAAAAGAAAGAAGAAACAAAAAGCCACAATTCTCAATACCTCCTCCACAAAAGCAGAAAATAAAAAACTGTATTACAAACAGCCTAAACATTCTCTCCAGTACTCAGAGCCCTGTCCTAAGATAAAGTCCAAAGACAGTTAGTAGGTTGAAAAAATGAGTAAATAAACAAAAAAAGAAACCCACCATAAACACTACTATAATAACAGGAATGCTCAAAATATGAAACCAAAGGAAGAGAATGACTCCAAAACATCAACAACAATAAAAACCCCTCAAAAAAAAAAAAAAAAAAAAAAAAGCCAGATCACAAATTTAACAAAATTCCTCAAGAAGATGAAGCCAGAGTTTTTAAAAAATGGTTCTATAGATGAAATGAGAGAACTTGAAGGAAAAAACTAGAAAAGAAATGAGAACTAAGGAAGAAAGAAATAGAAAGAGAATTAAGAGTTTTGCAATGAGTACAAAAGCTTGGCCAAACAACAAACTGTCTCAAAATTAGAGTGGGTCAGATGGATACCAATGACTCTATGAGACAATAAAAAATATTAATACTAAGTCTAAAGTCTGCAAAATGAAAAAAAAAAAAAGTAAACTATCATAGCAAAAACAAGTGAACTGGAAAACAAATAAAAGAGAAAAAAAAATTAACACTCATTGTCATAAAACTCTGTCTAAAACTCCTTGAAGGATTCTCCTTGAATTCTGGCCTTTGTAAAAGACCCCAACTGAGAGAAACATAACAGCTTCGTTCTGTTATCTAAGTGGGGCTAGTTGAATGGGAGTTGGAGATTCTAACCCCACTGAATTGGAGATTAAATTCTAAGATTCTCTATTCAAATTCTAGCTCAAGCTACACTGACCACCTTAATCAAGAGCAAACCCCAGCTTGTAGATAAAATGAACCAATTTGGGGCTCAGTCCTTGCAGAGGACCTAACATGACATACCATGAATAGCTACAACACTCTGCTTGTTGAAATATTTTCTTTCAGTGTTACCCTCTCTTTATGTTCCTCACCTATTTCCCTAACAAGACTTTATACCTCTCTGTTGGGATTTCTCTACTAAAAATTCTCTATCTCTCTGCCAGGACTCCTTCACTAGAAACTTTCCTTGCCACCAAGGAATTCAGTCTTTCTATTTATGCATAGTAAAGGATAAAATGCTTACATTGAAATACAAGGAGACAATATATGCTTCCTCTACATGAACTACATCATCACCAGAAGGCATAATCAAAGAAGATTTGGCAGGGACTATTTTAGCTTTATATTTTTATGATCTTAAGAATGGAAAGAGAAGTTACAAGAATACAAAGGGAGAGGGGGAAGAAAAGGTTAAGGAAATTTTATCTTACATAACCAGGATACACAATTAGACAACAAGGGAAGAGGAAGCAAGGAAGCAGCTGGCACTTGAACAGCTTCATCTGAAATGGACAAATACAAAAATTAACAATCTAGGAGAAGAATAAATTGTAGGAAATTAGGGAAAAATTGACCTTAAGCAAAAAAAGAAAAAAAAAAAAATATATATATATATATATATATATATATATATATATTTTTTTTTTTTTTTTTTTTGATGTGGCAAAGAATTAACTCATAGGGGCTGCTCATAAGTTGTGAAATAGTTGAATGAGTTATATATAGTATAATATGATTAAATACTATTATACTGTAAAAAAATAAAAAGGAAGAGATGGTTTCAGAGAAATTTGAGAAGCTTTATATGAACTAATGGAAAATGAAATAGTAGAATCAAGAGAAATTTATGCAATTATAACAATATGGTATAGACAAATAACTATGAAAGATTCTAAGAATTCTGAAAAGCATAATAAAAGGGCTAAGAATGAAATATTCCATCTACTTCCTGATAAACATCAGAGTGTGGAATAAGACATATACTTTTGGTCATAGCCAAATTGAAAACTGTTTTCCTAGACTATTCATGTTTTCAAGAGGGGTTCTGGTTTTATTTTGTTCTTAGCTGGGAGGAGATTGGCACGGAAAGGAAAGAAAGCATATTTTTACTAATTTAAAAATACATAATACATAAAGGGATATTTGAAACATTTTTAGAAAGAAACCCAGACCTGAAGAGATTTTTTATTTTTGCTAGAAGGCTGTTATGTATGACCTGATACAAAATGAAACTAGCAGAAAGAAAATACTGTACACAGAAACAGCAAGATTATAACACTGATCAACTATAAGTTAGCTACTCTGATCAAAACAATGATCTAAGAGGATTCCAAAGAATTCATAATGAAAAATGCAATCTACCTCCAGAGACAGAATTGATCAATTCTGGTAAAGCATATTTTTTCTACTTTATAAACAATCCTTGACCTGATGGATTCAAGGAAGAATTTTTTGAAAATTTAAAGAACAATTAATATCTATATTTCAAAAATTATCCTCAAAAACTGAGAAAGAATTCTGTCAGAATCATTTTATGATATATAGTCCAAATATTAAAACCAGGGAAAAATAAAACACAGAAGGAAAAGTATAGGTAATATAAATAATGAGTACTGCCTCACTAAATTATTTAAAAAATAAATAAATAAATAAAGGCTAAAGCAATTTATTCAAGAAGTCATCCATTACTACAAAGTTGGATTTCTATCAAGGATGCATGGATGGTTTAACACTAAAAATAATCAACATAATCATATTAAAAGCTAAACATCCAAAAGCACATACAAACACTTAACAAAGTAAGGCACTCATCTGTACTAAAAACCTTACAAAGTGCTTAAAAAAAAAAAAAGTGAAATAGTAATACATAAGAAATTCTTTGACATAAAAAATGGATAGATTAATCCAAAAAAATCTAAATAGAGTATCTAGTTGGATGAGAAAATAAAACTATTTAGAAAAAAAAATGTATAAACAAGGAAAGTACATAATTCCAAAATGAATGAAAAATAAGAAACCTATATGAATAACAAATTTACATACTGCAAATACATTAGCAATTAAATTCATAAAGAAAACATTAACTGATCTATTAAGTAGACAAAGACAGTAATAAAATAGTGAATGGAGACAACAATATGCACCTCTAATTGAGTGTATTAAAAAGATAAACAAAAAGGAAAAAAATGGAATAAAGCAACACTAGCCATATTCCCCATTAGTATTGGATATAATTCTAGAAATGCTAACAATAGCAGTTGAGGTACAAATGTAAAGTGCAACTAAAAGTATTCCTATTTTCTGATAGGATATTATACTTGAAAAATCCTAGGAAATCAGAAGTGATACTGAGACAACTAATAATTTCTGCAAAGTTATAAGCTACAAAATAGGCCATCAAAATCAACTAGAATTGTATACAACAATAACAAAAGCCAAGAAACAATTTTAAAAGGGGAAAAGCCATTTCAAATAATTAATAAACTGAAAAAAATAAGAGTATCTCTAGCAAAGCCTACAAAAAGACTTGTACAGATTTAATTAAGAAATAAAGAACTTAAATAACTGTAGTAATATTGGCATGGTGAGGCCATGCCAACAGGATAAAAGTGACAATATTTCTAAAGTCAGTTTATACTTTTAATGCTATACCAATCAGATGATTAAGGAGTTATTTCATATAACTTGATAAAATCATAGGAAAATTAATTTGGGAGAAAAAAGATCTGAAATATCAAGGGGAAAGATGAAAAGAAACAGATTAAGGGAATATACTTATAGACTTCAAACTATTTTACAAAGCAGCAACTATCAAAAACCATTTGGTATTAAGTGAAAAATTAGAAAGACAGTTCAATCATATGAATTAGACAGGGAAGAAACAGAAACAATGAAACTTAGTGGTATAGTTTAATGGAATTCAATGTTTGATAAAATAAGTGAAAACCATGAAAACTAACTTAAAAAGGCACCTTAATTAACAAAAACTGCTGAGAAAACTGGAAAGTAGTAGAAATTGGACTTAGATGAACATCCTACTTCATATTACACAATACATTCTAAAAGGATATTCAAGATCAGTTCTAGATCATATATGTAAGAAGTGGAATACAGAAAAATTTTTGCAATTAATTTCTCTGGTAAGGGTTTGACAGCTAAGTTGTATAAATAATTTATACATATGGATGTTTACATATGTGTGTGTGTGTGTGTGTGTATATATATATATATATATATATATATATGTAGCTGACACATACATAAATGAAAAACCATCATTCCCTAATAGATAAGTGATCAAAGGAATTACAAAGTATTCATAACCAGATTAAAGAATGTTCCAAATTAATAAGAAAATGATAATTTTTTAAACAACCCTTCTGTTTTCATTCACATCCTGAAAACTGATAGCAATGACCAAAAATGACAACAGTAAATGAGGGAGAGCATTGTTGGTTAAGATAAGCAATGCATTATTGGTAAAACTGAAAGGGCAAAACTATAGTAGAAAGCAGTTTGAAATTATATAAGTGAAATGACTAATATGCCCATATTCTTTGAATTGATTATTCCATTTATGGGTTTATATCCCAATAAAGCTATCATCAAGAAGAAACTTCCCATATTTATATCAGCATAAGTAGATGGTCATCTACTTAATGGCTAAGCAAATTATGGCACATAAATATAATAGAATTATATTTGGATTACATGGATTGTGCAAATTTTACTCATTTTACTGAGTGGGAAACTAAAGCAAACAGGGTCAAGTAACATGCTTAGGCTCACACAGATAGTGTCTATGGGTCACATTTGAACTCAGGTCTTTCTAACTACTGCCCTGACAACACCATTATAATTGTTTATAATTGTTTTATGAAATCAGGAGGCAAGCCAATTTTTTGTAAGAAAAAAAAACATATTACAAAAAGTTAGAAAGCCACAACTATAGGAGAATTAGAAAACTATTAAGGAAAATTGGCATATTCAATGGAGTAGTAGTTTTATAGTAGAAACTTCATGAGATCTATCTTCTCACCTAGATTATCTAAGAATTCAAAAATGACAAAAAAATTTTTTTCTTCTTCCTTTCTCAAGAAAATGCCAATAGTGAATACCAATAATCTAACTTCCAATGGGAATCTTTTAGAACTCTCATTATCAAACTACAGGATGATATGAAAACAAGACTATAAAGACCAAACTGAAAAGCAACCATTGGATTGTTCTTGCCTTTAGTGTGTAAAAATAATCATTATCTATAAGCCCTGAGCAGAATTTCCTATCCACCAAATATTTTTTTTTAGTTACTCAAAAATGTTTTCCCCACAAATATTAAGTTAACCATGTTGAAAAAAAGGAAATATGATAATTGTGATCTTCTCAAGAACACTAAATTTTTTAATCAGTTTGTGATTTAAAATTTTAATAATTAAAAAGAGCAGGTACATTACATTGTAACATAAAAAAGTAAAATTTTCACACTAAAAAAACTATCCATAGATCAATATGTAACACTATCATATTTGTTCTCCTCGTAAACAGAGCTAGTATTTAACTCACAATTACAGGAAAACGATTTATGGGCTTCTACTTAAGTATAATTTACTATCATGTGCAGCCTTCTTAGTCCTTTCTCAACTAAACATACCTAGAATAACAAATTACATAAGTTTTTTGTTTTTTTGTTTTGTTTTGTTTTGTTTTGGGGGGGGGATTGGTTGTAGCTGTAAGCTCCAAATAAATTAGCCAATATTATTTATGAGCAGAATATAAAATACATACACACACAACTTATTAAGATATGAGTTGAGGGGGCACCTAGGTGGTGCAGTACATAAAGCACCAGACCTGAAATCAGGAGGACCAGAGTTCAAAAGTGACTTCAGACACTTAATAATTCCTAGCTGTGTGATCCTTGGGCAAGTCACTTAACAAAGCAAAACAATAAGATATGAGCTGAGAATATATTCCCAGAATACTAATTTTTTAAATAAATAAATCATTTTATGACCTATTATGACCTAGTACACATTCAGATGTGAGATATCTCACATCCATATAAACCATATAACCATATAAAACCAAAGCTGCTTCTATTAACAGTGGCATTTAGTTGTACAGTGACATAATCCATATACACATTATTAAACTGTTACCAGAAAGGAGAATTTGTAACAGAGTGGTTATTTTGTTATTTATAACAGATTCAGCATCAGTGGTTATTTTGTTGCTTCCTATAAAAGACTTTAAAAAATGGATTCTTAGCAACTTTCAGCATTATACTTGTCTATGACAATTGAAATTTTATATACTTTCATTTTTAAAACTAATTTAGACTGATTACCAAAAAAAAATGATTTCTATTTGTTTTCTCCATTTCACAAATGAAGAAAAATTTAAAAGTACTACTGTCTTATGCCATAGAATACAGCTGAAGCTGGTCATAATACTTGAGCCTCAGGGATTCAATAGGTATTTTTGGTAGTCACACTTTTTTATTGCTCTTGCTCTGGAAAACATTTTTCTGTCTTGTCTAAATTTCAGTACAAATTGGTCTTCAAGACTGATGCTGAGTGAAATGAGCAGAACCAGAAAATCACTATACACTTCAACAGCAATACTGTATGAGGACATATTCTGATGGAAGTGGATATCTTCAACATAAAGAAGATCCAACTCACTTCCAGCTGATCAATGATGGACAGAAACAACTACACCCAGAGAAGGAACACTGGGAATTGAATGTAAAATATTAGCACTATTGTCTATCTACCCAGGTTACTTATACCTTCAGAATCCAATACTTAACGTGCAACAAGAAAATTGGATTTACACACATATATTGTATCTAGGTTATACTGTAACACATGTAAAATATATGGGATTGCCTGTCATCTAGGGAAGGGAGTAGAGGGAGGGAGGGGAAAATTTGGAAAAATGAACACAAGGGATAATGTTATAAAAAAAATTACTCATGTAAAAAAAATTGTCTTCAAGGTCAGTAGAACAGGGCTGACAGGAGTTCATAAATATTTCTATGCACATATATTGTACTTAACATCTATTTTAACATATTTAACGTGTATTCCACTACTTGCTATCCAGGGGAAGGGTTGGGGAGAAGGAGAGGAAAAGTTAGAACAGAAGGTTTTGCAAGGGTCAATGTTGAAAAATTACCTATGCATATGTTTTGGAAATAAAAAGCTATAATTTAAAAAAAATCAAAAAAAAAAAAAAAAGAATACTAGCAATAACTCAAATAAATGACCAAAATTCAGGTCTTTGGAATAAAAATAAAAACAAATATTTCTTTTGCATGAAACACTAGCAATGAAATGTCAAGCAACAGGATGACAAAATTAATTAATACAATCATGAACAAATTATAATCCACTATAATGGCTAAAGATCTTATCAAATCATTTCAACATTTTAAGAGGTAAATTTCATTATGGGAGAGTGTAGAGGACTGGAAATCTGAAAAGGTATACTTGCATCAAGGACAACGGGGTGCTTACAATTAAACACCTACTCAGTGTGACATAATGATTCTCTATGGTGACGTAATGGTTGTGCATGCTAAGTGTGTTGTAGTGATGTGATCATACTGAGGTATTTAAGGGAATCTCAGACACAGAAGGCTCTCTCAACCACAGACACAAGAGACAATACCAGATTCCAGACTCCATCTCTGACCAGAACTCATGGTGGGCCTCCTGCCTCCTTCACACCTCCACTAAGACCAGAGAGCTGGCCCAGACATTACATTACATTTCCAGCCCTCTACAAGTGAGGTTATAAAATACTCCACAAACATCTAATTCTAAGTAGAAAGGATGACATACGTTCACTCAGCATGAAGCCAATACTATTAAGCTAGTCTATCAGAAGCTGAAACTGGTCATTTTGGATTCAGAGAATAGAATCTTGACTTCCTGATAATGTGGCCTCCCATTACTGAACATGAAGTAATTATATTATTCATAATTTTTATGATTTTGTTATTCAGCTAGTCAGTCAAGCCTGATTTTTTTTAATTTGTCATATGCTCAGCAGGAAATCAAGGATTCAAAATATGTGGCAATAAATTTCCATTTCTGTACAGGGCTGAAACTCCAAAAAGGTATGCTTGAATCAGACAGCAGAGCAGAACACTTAAGGCTAATTACTTTTTGATGTGAGATAATGGCTCTATATACATATTTAGATGAGATGGCGATGTGATGGCTCTTCTCACCATTGGCACTTACTGAATGTTTGGTGATGAGATAATTGTAGGCAAGGATTGGAGGACTGGGGGAGAAAAGTAAAAGTCACATGGCGGCAGGATGAGGAGAAAAGAGGCTGGAGACTCCAATTGCAGAATGCAGAATACATCTTTGGAGAACCAAGTGGCAGCTTGCCTGTCTCTTTCACTTCTCCCCCTAAAGACCGATAACTTTGATTAATCCTGACTCTGACTGATCCTAAGGGTCTCAGGATCAGTCAGAGTCAGGATTAATCAAAGTTCCCCTCCAGGGAACTAGTCCAGACATTACAATTGGCACCCAATGGGAACTAAGGAGTGTAATTTCAGTGAAGAAGTCCCTGTGACCAGAATATAGGGTGAGCATTAAAATACATAACAGGGAACTCTTTTAAGCACTAAACTAGTAACTTTTGTTTTCTAGCTAAAATGGGGCATATATTAGGAAAATATTCTCCCCTTCCCCCACTCCTATGCCACACCAAGGGAGCCCTATAGAAAGCATACTTAGGTTAATAAAGAGGCAAGGTTTGCTGGCAACTTGGGAGCAGATTGGTGGACTCTTAGAAACCCTATGTCCCCTTGGTTTTTCAAGAAAGAAGAAATAGAGGTAGATAAGTGTAAACTAATAGGAGAGCAACTAAGTGAATATTACAATGATAATGGTCCTGATTCAATATCTAAGGAAACATTCTAAATATGCAACATAATACAAATGGCCTTAAAGACTCTCACAAGTTATAAAAAAAAAGTTTTCAGGAGAACAGCTACACAAGAAAGAGTGAGGAGAAAGAGAAAGAGAAGGGGGTGATAAAACAGCCAAAAAGCATGGGGAGTTAGTTGAGTGAACTTAAGAGTGTGGTAATTATCACTCCCACAGTTAACTTCATCTCCACCTACACCACAGCAGGCTCTTGACCTTCCTCTATCAACATTACCTTCCTCTATCAACATTACCTTCCTGAGTAGAGGGAAGAGGAATCATGGGAGGAGTATCGAAACCACTAGCACCTCCTCCCCAGCAACCACTCCCTCTTATGACTCAATTGCAAAAGGCACTACTTAAAGTCAAAGAGGAAGGGCAGAATACAGCTTATTTGAAAATAGAAATTTATCCTGTGATTGAACAGCTTAACTCTTCAGATCAATATAAAAGAAGATATACCCCTTTCAATTTAGAAATTACTAAAGATCTGACAAACACTTGCATTCATTATGGATCTACATCATCTTATGTTAAGATGTTATTAGAGAATTTGGCTTATGAAATTTTAACACCTAGTGATTGGAAATCTATAGCAAGAACAAGTTTAGAACATGGACAAAACTTATTGTGGCTTTCTGAGTATAGTGAACTCTGTAGGATACAAGCCCAACTAAATAGGCAAACTGGAGTTAATATACAAGTGTAATGTTCTTTGACAGTTTTCTGGAGGTCTTTCATTTCAGTAAAGTAATTGCTACAAGAATAGCCAGGTGTTAAAGTCCAAATTATTTATTGTCTCCTTGACTGGGCTGGGCAGCCTTCAGACTGGCCTTGGTATAAGAAGGGGGAGCAGGAGGACAGGCCAGCCACCAAAGGCTGATAAAGATGGAAATGAATCTCTCTGAGTCTTAGGGCTTGTGCTCCAGCCTCCAGCCAGAACAAAGGTGGACAATGGAATAAATCTATCTCTGTTTGGCTGCAAGAGCTTGAGCTCCCACCTGAAGTCTTCTTATCTTCTCTGACTCTGAGTCTGGTTAAGGTTGTTCTATTATACTTAAATCCATTCATCACACTGAGTATAAGCCAATCATTATATCACTAGGGAACCATAATTTGTTGTAAAATTAAATCAATCATACTGAATTAGAAAACTATTAACTATCATGCTAAACTACATAACCATTGTATCATCAATTCCACTGAGTTAGCACCTTGTAAGAATCCTTATTTCTAGTACAGAATTCTGACCCATAACACAAATCACCTGTGACCAACTAACAGGTGTAGGTCTTTATACAGATACTTTAGCACAGATTGATTACCCTATAGCAGCATATGACCAAATTGCTTCTGCTGCTATCAAAGCATGGGACACCTTCCCAGGAAGGCAAGATAGAGGGGAAGGCTTCACAAAAATAGAGCAAGGTCCAAATTTGTGGGACATCTGCAGACAGCTGTCATATGAACTATTGGTGAAAATGCAGCAACAGAAATTATGATAAGGCAACTTGCTAAAAAAAATGCTAATGAGGTTTGTAGAAGAATTATAGTAGGACTACACAAGGATGCACCTTTAGAAGAGATCATAAAATGCTGTGTCACAGTGGGCACAAATACCTTTTATACCCAAGCTATGATGCAGATTTCCCAAGATGCGAATATGGAAAGAGAGGGTCCCTTTTGGCAAGAGACTTCCAGAGAGACTTGTTAATGCTTTCAATGTGGTAAAGTTGGGCATTTGAAAGCTCAATATTGGCATAAAGACAGAATGAGAAAACAGGGTGGGAGAACAAGACACCATGTCCAAAATGCAACGGAGGTTTCCATTGGGCATCAGAATGTAGATTGATTCAGGGAAATGCCCAGCTCCAGGGCCCAAAACAAAAAAATACTTGGGGCATGATGCTACACCCAGAGAGACTTTAGAAGTTAAATACTCATAAATGACCAATCAGCCAAGAAGCAATCTGATGGAAGAAAGGGATTACACAACCAATTAACCAGGAAGCAACCTGATGGGAGAAAGGTGTTAAGTACCGACTTAGCACTTAGTAAGAACCTAATATCTCATTATCTCATTAGCACTTAGTAAGTTAGTGAGAATAGAGTTGTATACAGCTGGGACAACTGAAATACCCCCTGGAGAGGTGAGAATTGATCCCTTGCCTCCAGGCACAGTGGGCTTGACCATTTCACCTCCTAAGAGTACTTACAAAATAGTGTTCATCCATACACTGATGCGGAAAACTGGGGAATATGTAGATAATATCACAATCACTAATACAAATAGGCAATGTGTGACTTATCAACCAGGAGAAATAGTAGCAACAGATTTACTGATGCAGACTCCTAATAGCCAATCTGGTGATTGTTGCCCAGATTCTGACTCCAAACAGCAGAATCCAGAAATATTCTGGACAGTAGTCATTACAGGGGACCAGCCTATGCTCATTATTTATATAAATAGCATACCATTAGAAGGTTGGTAGACACAGGTGCAGATCATAATCATTAGAGGTGCCAACTGGCCCAGTCATTGAACAAAGATTAAGGTAGACACCTATAGGTCTGGCATAGAAAAATCAATAGCAGCTGAAGTTAGTACTACCCCTTTGAGATGGACATTTGAAGGTACAACAGGAGTTTTTATTCCTTTTATAGTTGAAAAAATCCCTATCTGTGGGGAAGAGACATTTTACAATAGTTAGGATTATAAATGAGTACTTTGTTTTTTTACGCAGGGCTTCTATTGAAGGCCTGCTAACACTCTCACCTGTTTCTATTCAATGGAAAACTGATACACCAGTGTGGATAGAACAGTGGCCCTTAGGTAGCAATAAAATTCAGGCCTTGTTAGATATAGTAGAGGAGCAACTTGACCAAGGACACTTACAACCTTCTCTAAGTCCTTGGAATTCCCCTGTATTTGTTGTAAGAAAGAAATCAGGAAAATGTAGGATATTGACTGATTTAAAAAAAGTAAATGAACAGATATAAACTATGGGAACTCTTCAGCCTGGACTTCCAGCTCCTACTCAATTGCCTACAGAATGGCCTCTTTGGGTTATAAACATTAAGGATTGTTTCTATTCTATCCCTCTACATATGGAGGATATGAAAAGACTTGCCTTTCAGTGCACAGTGGCCAGTGCCCAAAAACAAAAGAAAGGGGGAACCACACATAATCCCAAAGAACTTCTAGATTTAGCTCTTTAAACAATTAACTTCTTGAGTTTTGATAAAGATGCACTGGCTCCGGCAGACAAGTTTTATAACCCACCAGAAGAACAGTGTCCACTGCGAGCAGCTCCACTATATTTAGTTAATCGCTAAGTGATGTGGAGTGATCCAGAAAGTGATGAATGGAAGAAACCAGACAGGTTAACTGCTTAGGGTAGAGGGTTTCTTTGTATCTCTACAGATGGAGAAGGTATCAGATGGGTGCCAACAAGCCGTTATTCACCTTGTCCATCAGAGAGAAATGGAGCAGACCTTGAAGCAAAGGAGAAGACCCAAGAAATATTGGGTGGTTCCATTACTGATTATGCCCACCACTAAAAGAGCATACATATTTAGATGAGAGTGGTGTGATGGCTCTCCTCACCATTGTTGCTTGCTAAATGTTTGGTGTTGAGATAATCGTGGGCAAACATTGGAGGGCTAGGGAAGAGAAGTGAGAGTCACTTGGGGCAGGATGAGAAGAAGAGAGGTTGGAGACTCCGGACTCCAGAATCCAGAATCCAGGATACATCTTTGGAGAGCCCTGTAGCAGCTTCCCTGCCTCCTTCACTTCTCTGCCCTAAAGACCAAGAACTTTGAATAATCCTGACTCTGGGACTTCTAGCCAAGATGGCGGCATGGAGGCAGAAAGCTGCTTGAGTCCTCTCAGGACTTATGTCATGACAAGCCTCAGAATTAATGCTTGACCAGAAAAGAAACCCATAAATAATCACTAACAGAAGACATCCTTGAAATTTGCCAGAGAAGGTCTATGTTTGCTCTGGGGAGGGGACAAACAGACTGGGCGCAGAATGAGGGCAGGCAGCAAGAGCAAGGCAGGCAGCTCACACAGCTCAGACCAAAGCAGGGAGGGGTGTGATCTCCTCCATTTCTGCGAAAAAACTTTTACCCTAGTATGGATGTTCCAATTTGGCAGCAAGCCCTCAGGAGCAGCAGAGAAGGTGTAAACACTGTAGGTAAAGAATAAAACCCCAGAAAGCTAGCGTCTCTTGGGACCCGGCCACCTCGACTCCCACCCGGAGTGAATGAGCCAGTTCTTAGAGCCTCAAAGCCCAGACACAGTGAGGAGCTATTGCTGTCCTGTTAGTGCCTCACTGCTGTCTCCCGCAGCCTGTAGAGAAAGCCCAGTAACACGATCCAGCCCCATCCCTTCCCCCAAAACACACCAATTGTTCTCTTATCAATTTGTTTTCTTTGATTCCTGCTCAGACAAAATAAACAAAAAATTTGAAAGGGCTCTAACCATTGACAGCTTCTGTATAGAGACAGAGCAGACTTCAAACACTGAGGAAACAAAAAGCAGATTGTCTCCAGAGGAATCCCCTAAGGGGGATAGGATCTGCTCCTCAATACATAAGACTCTCATAGAGGAAATCAAAAAGGCTCTCACAAGAGAGATAGAAGAGAAATGGGAAAAGGAAAGGGAAGCTTGGCAAGAGAGTCTTGAGAAGTCATCCCATGCATTTAAAGACAGAGTGGATAAAGAGATCAAATCATTGAGAAATACAATTAGTGAGCTGGAAAAATTAAACAGCTCTCTAAAAAATAAAATTGATGAAATGGAAAAAAATTCCATAGAAAGATAAAAATTCAATTGGACAATTACAAAAAGAAATAAAAAAAAGTGAGGGAAGAAAATACATCATTGAAAGCTAGAATGGAACAAGTAGAAATGAATGACTCAAGGAGAAACCAAGAAGTAGTCAAGCAAAACCAGAAAAACGAAACAATGGAAAAGAATGTCAAGTACCTTACTGGAAAGATAACAGACCTGGAAAACAGATCCAGGAGAGACAATTTGAGAATAATCATACTCCCTGAAAAATGTGAGGAGAAAAAGAGCCTGGACAATATTTTCTAGGAAATTATCAAAGAGAACTACCCAGACATTTTGGAAACAGAGGGTAAAATAGACATTGAAAAAAATTCATCGATCACCTACTGAAAGGGACCCTAAAATCAAAACGCCAAGAAATATAGTGGCCAAGTTCAAGAACCATCAGAGGAAGGAAAAAATATTGGAAGCTGCTAGAAAAAAGCAAATCAAATATGGAGGAGCCACAATAAGGACAACCCAGGACCTAGCAGCGTCCATATTAAAAGAACAAAGAGCCCGGAATGTGATATTCCAAAAGGCTAAGGAAGTTGGTATGCAGCCAAGAATAACTTACCCAGCAAAAATGAGCATCCTTTTCCAGGGAAGAAGATGAACATTTAATGAAATAAATAAATTCCATCTATTTTTGATGAAAAAGCCAGATCTACACAAAATGTTTGATCTTCAAATAAAGAACTCAAGAGATTTCTAAAAAGGTAAAAAGAAACCTTGAGAACTATATTTCTGCCATAAAGATATGTAAAGAATACATGCATAATTTGTCCTAGAAACTAGAGGTGGAAAGGAAATTATACTATAAAAAAGGGTAAAGTGGTGGTACTACATCTCATGAAGAGGCAAAGGTAACCTATTATATCTGAGAGAAAGAAAGGAGGTGGAATATAGTGTGTATCAATAGACATATCTGATTTATGGTGAAACTCTTCCACTTCATTGAAAACTGAGATGGAAGGAGTAAGCTAAGGAATACAGAAATTGTGAAAAAAAGGGGTAAAATAGGAAGAGGAATTTGAGGTGAGGGAGGGATCCTAAAAAGGGAAGGCTGTGAAAAGCAAGTGGTGTTCACAAGTTTAATACCGGGTAGGCTGATAAGAGGGAAGGAAAGGAGAAAAGCATAAGCAAGGGTTAACAGGATGGCAAGCAATATAGAATTAGTCATTCTAACCATAAAAGTGAATGGGGTAAACTCCCTCATAAAGAGGAAGCAGTGAGCAGAATGGATTAAAAGCCAAAATCCTACTACATGTTGTTTCCAGGAAACACACCTGAAACAGAGTGATACATTCAAAATAAAAGTCAAAGGGTGGAGCAGAATCTACTATGCTTCAGGTGAAGCCAAAAAAGCAGGGGTACCCATCCTCATCTGAGATCAACCAAAAACAAAAATTGATCTAATTAAAAGAGATAAGGAAGGGCATTATATCCTGCTAAAGGGTAGCATAGATAATGAAGCAGTGTCAATATTAAACATATACACCAAGTGGTACAGCATCTAAATTCTTAAAAGAGAAATTAAGAGACCTGAAAGAAGAAATGGACAGCAAAACTATAATAGTGGGAGATCTCAACCTTGCACTCTCAGAATTAGATAAATCACACCACAAAATAAATAAGAAAGAAGTCAAAGAGGTAAATAGAATACTAGAAAAGTTTGATATGATAGATCTTTGGAGAAAACTAAATGGAGACAGAAAGGAGTACACTTTCTTCTCAGCAGTTCATGGAACCTATACAAAAATTGATCATATACTAGGACATAAAAACCTCAAAATCAAATGCAGTAAGACAGAAATAGTAAATGCATCCTTTTCAGACCACAATGCAATGAAAATTACATTCAATAAAAAGCCCGGGGAAAATAGACCAAAAAATAATTGGAAACTAAATAATCTTATACTAAAGAATGATTAGGTAAAACAGCAAATCATAGACATGATTAATAACTTCACCCAAGAAAATGACAATAATGAGACATCACACTAAAATGTTTGGGATACAGCCAAAGCAGTAATAAGGGGAAGTTTTATATCTCTAGTGGCCTACTTGCATAAAATAGAGAAAGAGAAGGTCAACAAATTGGGCTTACAACTAAAATTGCTAGAAAAGGAACAAATTAAAGACCCTCAGACAAACACGAAACTTGAAATTGTAAAAAAGTGATATTAATAACATTGAAAGTAAAAAAAAAAAAAAACTATTGAATTAATTAATAAAATTAAGAGTTGGTTCTATGAAAAAACCAACAAAATAGACAGACCTTAGTAAATCTGATTAAAAAAAGGAAAGAGGAAAAGCAAGTTGTTAGTCTTAAAAATGAAAAGGGAGAACTCGCCACTAATGAAGAGGAAATTAGAACAATAGTTAGGAACTACTTTGCTCAATTTTATGCCAATTAATTCGATAACTTAAATGAAATGGAAGAATACCTTCAAAAATATAGCTTGCC
This sequence comes from Sminthopsis crassicaudata, assembly GCF_048593235.1. NCBI lineage: Eukaryota > Metazoa > Chordata > Mammalia > Dasyuromorphia > Dasyuridae > Sminthopsis > Sminthopsis crassicaudata. Next base: position 241,811,248 of record NC_133621.1, read on the forward strand.
CAGATTAACAGAGGAAGAAGTAAATAATCTAAATAGTCCCATTTCAGAAAAAGAAATAGAACCAATAGAATTAACCAACTCCCTAAGAAAAAATTAGTATGGTAGAAACTAGGCATGGACCACACTTAACAACACATACTACGGTAAGATCAAAATGGGTCCATGATTTAGGCATAAAGAACGAGATCATAAATAAATTAGAGGAACATAGGATAGTTTACCTCTCAGACTTGTGGAGGAGGAAGGAATTTATGTCCAAAGGAGAACTAGAGATCATTATTGATCACAAAATAGAAAATTTTGGTTACATCAAATTAAAAAGCTTTTGTACAAACAAAACTAATGCAAACAAGATTAGAAGGGAAGTAACAAATTGGGACAACATTTTTACAATTAAAGGTTCTGATAAAGGCCTCATCTCCAAAATATACAGAGAATTGACTCTAATTTATAAGAAATCAAGCCATTCTCTAATTGATAAATGGTCAAAGGATATGAACAGACAATATTCAGATGATGAAATTAAAACTAGTTCCACTCATATGAGTGTTCCAAATCACTATTGATCAGAGAAATGCAAATTAAGACAACTCTGAGATACCACTACATACCTGTCAGATTGGCTAAGATGACAGGAACAAATAATGATGAATGTTGGAGGGGATGTGGGAAAACTGGGACACTAATGCATTGTTGGTGGAGTTGTGAAAGAATCCAACCATTCTGGAATTATGCCCAAAAAGTTATCAAACTCTGCATACCCTTTGATCCAGAAGTGCTACTACTGGGCTTATATCCCAAGGAAATACTACAAAAGGGAAAGGGACCTGTATGTGCCAAAATGTTTGTGGCAGCTCTTTTTGTTGTAGCTAGAAACTGGAAAATGAATGGATGCTCATCAATTGGAGAATGGTTGGGTAAATTATGATATATGAATGTTATGGAATATTATTGTTCTGTAAGAAATGACCAACAGGATGAATACAGAGAGGCTTGGAGAGACTTACATCAACTGATGCTAAGTGAAACGAGCAGAACTAGGAGATCATTATACACTTCAACAATGACACTATATGAGGATGCATTCTGAAGGAAGTGGATATCTTCAACATAGAGAAGAGCTAATCCAATTGATCAATGATGGACAGAATCAACTACACTACTGTTAGCATTTTTTGTTTTTCTCCCCAGATTATTTTTACCTTCTGAATCTAATTATTTTTAGCAACAACAACAACAACAATAAAATTCGGTTCTGCACATATATATTGTACCTAGGATATACTATAACATATTTAATATCTATGGGAATGCCTGCCATCTAGGGGAGGGGGTGGAGGGAAGGAGGGGAAAAATTCAGAACAGAAGGGAGTACAAGGGATAATATTGTAAAATATCACCTATGCATATGTACTGTCAAAAAATGTTATATATATAAAATTAATTTTTAAAAGTTAAAAAAAAATCCTGACTCTGACTGATCCTGTGTCCCTCCAGGGTGCTAGTCCAAACATTACACATTTCAAGAAGGCATATATAATAATAGAAGTTACCTATTAATGACTGTTCAGATTTTCTTTTCTTCTTTATAAGTCATTCCTTTCTTTTCTGCTGTGTACTTTTTTACTTTATCCATTATTTTCCCTTTCATCTTCCCCAACCTGAGGAGGCAGGCTATAATTAAGTACAGGTACATTTATATATACATACATATATGTTTGTGTGCCTGTATAATATATTCATACCCATACCCATATCTATACATTCAACTATACATATATATATATACATATATATATACAGAAATACATAATGCACACACATACATTTATACATATGTAGACATGCATCTAAAACAATATTAATATGACTGACGTATAATGTAGATTGCTCACTTGACTAAATCTTTAAGTTTGACCTTGAAACTAATTTTGAGACCTACTTTTTTTCCTAATAAATTCTAATAAAACACCTTTCTGTTCCCCTCCTTATCCTACTCCACCTCTTTTCCCTTCCTCTTTATTCCTTTCCCATTAATTGAAATACCTTATTGCATTGCCATAAATCTACACACTTTTCCATATTCTATCTTATCCTATTAACTCCCCCTTTTTATATATTTTGAAAGGTACTATACATTTCATGGAAACACACACACACACACACACACACACACACACACACACATATATGTATGTATGTACTGTTCCCTATTTAATGCATTCCTGATGTGAACTGGTATCAATACCTGCTTTCTTCCCTCCTCTAATGCCTCTATATTAGTTCTTCCTCTTCAGATCATTTATGTAGCATATTACTATTTTTACCTTTTCCTACACACTTTTGCTTTTTAGAGTCAGATCATACTCAGCTCTACCCCAATTGCTCCTTTGAGCTATCCAATTACTGATGTCAATTTTGAATCTATACCTATTTAAAAATCATAAAGAATCTGTCCTTCTTAAGTCCCTTGAAATTAATCTTTGATGCTGGCTTTTATATTTAAATTTTCTATTGAGTTCAGATTTGGTTGAGACAAAGTCCTGAAAATCTGAGAGTTTAATGAATGTCCATTTGGGGGATTTTTTTTGTTGTGTTTTTTTTTTCAATATCATTGCAATATTAGTTTTGCTGAATACGATGGTTTTGGCCATAGGACTAGTTAATGTGAATGCTTTATTACTTGGTGCATCTATATCTTTTAATTAAATCTATTGTTACTTTTGCTTTATCAGAGATCAGAATTGCTACTCCTGCTTTTTTTAAAATTCTGTTTCAGCTTTTTACTCATACTCTGTATGTATCTTTGTTTCAAATTTCTTTTTTGTAAACAATTCATTGGAGGATTCTGGTTTTTAATTCACTATTCTATTTGTTTCCATTTTATGGGAGAGTTCATCCCTTTTACATTCAAAATTACAAGTTCTGTATTTCCCTCCATCCTATTTTCTCCTCTGTATATACTTTTGCCCTCTCTTTCCAACCTGTCACTCCTTAGTAGTGTTATATTTTTAACCCATCCCACCATCAATCTGTCCTCCCTTCTATTACCCTTCCTCTCTTCTCTTACCCCTTTTCTTCTAGTATTTCTGTCCTTCCTTCTATCTAACTTCCTCCTTTTCTTTCCCCTTTCTTACTTCCTACTTCCTTGGACCATACTATAAATTTCTGAATGAATGTTATGTCTTCTTAATCTAAAACTGATGAGATTAAGCGTTAGACAATACCCATCCCTCTCTCTGATTTCTATTGTAATAGGATTTCTAATTTGTCGCATTTTACCTCATCTTTCCTCTCTCCTGGTACAATCCTTTTTCCACCCTTTAATATCTTCTTCTTTTATATCATCACAGCAGAGTCCATTCATATCCATACCTCCCATCCCTATATACCCCTCTTAACTGCCTCAATAACAGATATAGTTCTCAAGAGTTACAGATATCATTTTCCTATTTAGGGATGTAAACAGTTTAGCCTTTAAATAATATATGTTTCCCCCTGTTTACCTTTCTATGATTCTTTGAGTCCTATTTTGAACATTAAATTTTCTGTTTAGTTCTGGTTTTTTCAATAGAAATGATTGAAGACATTGAAGAGCTAGCTCCTCCCCTCAAAGATGATGATGTATGTTCTTGCTTGCTGGTTAGTTGATTCTTAGTTGTAATCCCACGTCCTTTGCCTTCTATTCTATTCTATATTCTATTCTTCTATTGTGGTCTTCCAGGCCCTCTGACCTCTTATTGCAGAAGTTGTCAGATCCTGGGTAATCCTGACTGTTGCTCTTTGATACTTGAATTGCTTTAGTCTGGCAGCTTACAGTATTTGTTCCTTGAAATTATTACTCTCGAGTTTGGGGACAATGTTCCTTTGGATTTTCTTAGGGAACTCTCTTTAAAGGTAATTGATAGATTCTTTCAATGATTATTTTTCTCTCTGGTTCTAATATATTAGAACAGTTTTCCTTGATGATCTCTTAAAGAATACTACCCAGCCTTTTTTTTTTTTTTTTTTTTTTTTTTTTTTTTTTTGATCATGGCCTTCAGGTAAACCATTAAGTTTTAAATTATCTCTCTTGGATCTATTTTCCAGATCGACCATTATTCCAATGAGCTATTTTACATTTTCTTCCATTTTTAAAAATTCTTTTTAATTTGTTTGACTGATTCTTGATGCTTCATAGAATACCATTAGCTTCCATTTGCCTGGTTCTAGTTTTTAATATGTGATTTTCTTCAGTTAGTCTTTGTATCTCTTTTTTTCCATTTGATTAATTCTACTTTTCAAAATATATTTGTCTTCAGTGGATTTTGTTTTTTTGTTTTTTTACATTTGACCTATTTTTTTTTTTAAGGAACTGATTTCTTTAGTGATTTTTTTTTAATTTGTGCAATTGTATTTTTTAAGGAATTGTTCAATTTTTTTCCTTCCTTTTCAAAGCTGTTGACTCTTGTATAATCCTTATTTATTTTCTCATTTTGTCTTCTACCTTTCTTATTTGCCTTTTAAAATCTTTTATGAACACTTCCAAGAAGTCTTTTTGGACTTGAAACCAATTCATATCACTCTTAGAGATTTCCCCTGTGGGTATTTTTTTCCTTGTCTAAAATGGTCTTTTGGTCTTCCTTGTTACCATGACTATGATTAAGGTTCTTTTCTGTTTCTAACTCATTTTCTTTCTTTTTTTCTGTTTTGTAACTTTTATGGTCAAGATCTTCTCCTGAAGTACAGGAGGCCCTGGACCAAAGTTTTTGTGGAGCTCTGAGCCTTGGCTTTGAGTACAGGGGTCCCTTGAGTTTAGTGTCTTGCTTACAACAGGAGACAGCACTACCTGCTTTCTCTAAGAAACAGCCTGCTTTTTTAGACTGCCAATTTACCAAGGACCCCTTGTGTTTGCTGTCTTGCTTACAACCCACAGGGGAAATCTCTAAGAGTGATAACTTCAATGATAGATAGATATATATATATATAGATATATATATAGATACACACACACACACACACACACACACACACACACACACACACACACAAAGTTAGGTATAGAAATTTATTCCTAAAGGTGTGAATGTGTGAACTAATGTGTGAACTCCTTTAAAGGTGTGAACTAAGTACATATAAGCATTGTCGCTATCAGTTGCTATCAGAATTTGTTTCAAGTTCTGGCCCATAACACTGTACAGTATGTGTGATTTGTGTTCTGTGTTCTGTGTGACTTGTCTCTCTGTCTTGTTGGTTAAAAAGCTCTGTTAAAGTTTTAAGAACAATGATTAAGAATTGGTTATTTCAATGTTGCAGCCATGTTCAGTATAAAAATTTGCTTGTGATTTTAAACTTTTAGATCTGTTGCATAACCATATCTGATTGAAACTCAGGCAGGAGAAAACATTTCATTAGGTATTTTAGGATGATTCTGAAATTGTGGGAAATAATTTTACTATTGCCTTTGCATACTAGTTTTGTTGTGCATATTCTTTGGGGCAGTTTTAAAATTTTGGGAAATCATTTTACAGTTGCCTATGCAGGCAAGGTTTGGTTATCTTCACCTATAAGATCTTAAGAACAATGGTTTGTTAAAGAGAAGACTTGCCTGAAAGGGGTCAGGTGCCTCTAATTAGGTAAAGTATGTTACTTTCTGAAACACTTTGGGTAATTTGTTAGCATTGTAAATTATGCTTTAAATCCAGATCTCCTGGACATGTGGGATTTATAGAATCGTTTAGTTATCCACTGTATTGTGACTCTTAATAGTTTTGAAGGCCATTTAGGAGAGACTAGAAGAAAAATTTGCATGTGGAAAAAGGTTGGGTGGGGTAGGGAGAAACGGGATCTTCTGTCTTCAAAGGTGAAGATTATTAAATTCACTTTCTCTCCTCCTACTGCTTTCTGCTACTTTAGCAATGGAGCTTGTTTAAGGCATGCAGTTGAGGGAAAGAGAAGAGTCAGGTAGGAAAAGAAAGAGCAAAGTTTTTAATGGAAGGATTTCTGTGTGAGAAAATTGAGTGGGGAACATAAGGGAATCTTTTTTCCAGGGGTGTTTAGCTGGTTTTCCTTCCCCCCCTCTTTGAAGGTAGAGTGGGGGAAAGGGTGGCCTCGTGGAATCCTCTCCACCTTCTCACCCCACTAAGAGTGTTACAGTGGTTTTTTTTTTTTTTTTTAATCAAGTTGTAGCCACCTGGAAGAGCAAACTGTGATTGTAAGTTTTAATTGACTGAATATTTGTTTCTTTTGATACATAATGATTTCCTTGGTTAAGGAATATGTTCATAAATGTGATCCATAATTTGGAAGGGTTACTTCTAAAAGTTTAATATTTTTGAGAACCTCTTGGATTCTTTTATGTGGTATTAGGATATTCTGATAGGATATTCTAATTTTTAATTGATTGTATTGGGTCATCCTGAGGCCATTTAAAGAGCCTCTGAAAATAAGTTTTTTTCTTTGTCCTTTTCAAAATGTTTCTGTTAGGCACAATATGCAATTTGGGATATTTGTTTATGTAATGGATATTTTAAATTTGTATGTATAATGTTTTGCTTATGAAATATCTACTTAGATATTAAAGATGTGAACTTACTGGGACAAATTTACTGTTATCAATATAAGGTTATGGTAAATATCTTTTTAGGATTTATCTGAAACATTGGTTAATGGGATTTGTTATTGGAAGTAAAATTTCTTGCGCTTATAGTTAATGCTGTTTGGGAGTTTTAAAGCTCTACCCTCTGACAGTTAGTGGGAGTGAAAATGAATTAAAGCTATTTTATCCTGTATGTGCTGAAGGTTGAATTTTAACTGCTTACGTTATGTTATAGTTATGTCACTGCATTTTCTCCTCCTGTGACTGATTTCTATGATCAGAGCAAATGGTCAAATAGAAATTGAATTAATGCAATTCAATTATACCATATCTTGCTATTTCCAATCTGGTTATCTGTAATCATTATATCCTAAATACTTGGGCAAATAAGTATTTAAGCCTGATCTTCTCTCTGTTACTGGATATTCTGTCTATGATATTCAGGTGTTTTTAAAAAGGATTCTAACTAATGAGAGGACAATTAACAATGAGACCTTACTTTTTTTTTTTTTTTTTTTAATGGGGACTATACTGACAGCCTTTTGTCTTGTGAGATAAACATCTCTTCACATAGGAAGCTGCTGGCCAATCTATTTTGGGCTCCCCACATCTTGTAGCAGTCCTTTTGGAACAATCTTTTAATCTCAAACTGTTCCAACCTTTATTTGTTAGATATGGGGTTTGGTTTTTGTTTTGTTTTGTTTTTGTTTGTTTTGTTTTTGTTCTAGATTTTGGTCAAATTACAGATATTGACTTACTTCTGGGACCTAGATCAGCTTTGATCAGCTTTGACTGTCAGCATATCACACCACATTCATCCCGCTCAGCCTGAAGCAGTTTTGAATGAGGCTTGATCTCTTAACCCTGATGGACTGAGATAGGAAATCTGGGAATGATTGAATGACTGTTAAACCCTGACTGGGTCATCTATTACTGTGTGTTTGAGATTTGGGATGGAAATTGTTAAAACTGTATAACTCTTGCTATTATGTTTGAGGAATTTTTAGGAAACCTTACAGTACTAGTCTGTTATGTATAAGAATTTTGATTCACTCTTGGAATTTATATGTGGCATGGTTATTTAAAAATTCTTTTCCGTGAGGAGAAAAAAGGGGAGGAAGGGATAGGAAATTGGGTAAACTGGTGGATTTTTCTCAAAATACCTGAAATGGAAATCTCTAGTTCCTATTCACTTTGCCTTAGGCAGTTCTGCTCCACCCTCTATCTCACTAGTTTAGAGTGAATAAGAAGTCCTTAAATTTACTGTACTATCATTGATGATTATGCTTTAACTCTGAAATTCCTTATTCTGTTGGAATTGCCCTGGCAGACTCAGATTTCAGGATTATTTTTTAGAAACAACCAGAAATCATTCACCTGTCTTGGGACTGGCAGTCTCTCTGATCTGTTTCTCTACTCCTGTAACCCCAGTTCCTCAATTAGTATTTAAGCATTCTCAAAGGACCTTGCAGTTTGGTATCAGGCCTCTAAAAGTTTAGGGTTGCCATCTGGATCCTAGTAGCAGCCTTGTTTGTTTCTCTGGGTGGGGAGAGATGGAGCTACACCAAGCCTCACCCTTCTCCCCTGGAGAGGTTGCCCCTCTGAATGGGTTAATGTAAAATGACTGCAGACCACCTAATTAACAGTGAACTGTCTACCTCAAACTAGATTCTCTGGCTGAGATGCTCTGGAACTGCAGCAGACCTAACATGCTAACAACAGGGAGCCTTTGTATTGCTGATTAACTCTGGGGTTATCTGGGAGAGACCTTTCCTTGCATTTTTCTAATTTTATTTTGGTTTATTTTACATAGGGTTGGTCAAAATTATGGTGCAAGACCTTCCAGGTACCTAGAGGAAGGTAATTCAATGATTTAAATATTCAGAAGAGAGAGAGTGTGGAATGTTGTGCCACAGTTCTCTTTTATTGTCCTGACTCAGTTTCCCTAAATTGTCCTGCCTTGGTTTCCCTGAATTTTTCTGCCTCAGTTCCTAATTGTTCTGGTCAATCCTGCAAAACCACCCCATCCTCCTAATCATGATGATTCAGATAAGGAGAAAAACTCTCCCCATTCTGTAATCCCAATTTATCTGAATGCCTCCCCTCACCCTATCAGAACCAGATTGTTAGTCCCATTCCTGCTCTAAGCACTCTGACTCCACCCCTGCCTCAGTCTACCCCTGTATGAGCCATGTGTATATATGTCATTGAGAATTCAGATTGTTTGTTGGACTCTTGGAGATGATAGTCTCATTCAACCCTGGGACCAAACCATAGATCCATTTGGTCCCAGTAAATCTCTCCCTTTCAAATAAAATATTAAATACTCTTTAATCTATATCTTACCTCAGTTTCTCTAGCATTACAGAACCAGTTGCCATGATCTTAGTTTTTATAATGTTAAGCAAGCTTTTTTTTTTTTTTTAAATTCTCCTCTTTCACTCTTTTTCTCTTCAGATTTTGCCATCAAAGCTGCATATCTGAGATTGTTGAAATTTCTCCTAGCAATTCTAACTTTTCATTCACCGACCTGGCATTTCACATGATGTACTTTGCATATAAATTAAACAAGGTGACGATATACAACTTTGTCATACTCCTTAAATCTTAAACCAATCAGTTGTTCAACATTTGTTTTTAACTGTTTCTTACTGGTCCACATACTGGTTCCTTTGGAAACATGCAAGGTAATCTAGTATTACCAATCTTTGAGGACTTGCTACATTTTGGGGTAATCCACACAGTCAAAAGCTTTAGTTTAGTTAAAGAAGCAGAAGTGGATTTCTTTTGGAATCCCCTTGCTTTCTTCATAATCCAGCAAATATTAGCAATTTGGTCTCTTGTTACTCTAGCTCTGAAAACCTGAATGTTATGAAAATTTTCAGTTCACATATTGTTGAAGGCTGGCCTGCAAAATCTTAAGTATAGTTTTGCCGGCATGTAAAATGTGTGCAACTGTTTAATACTATAAACATTCCTTGGCATTATCCTTTTTTAGGTATTGGAATGTAAACTAATCTTTTTCAAACCAGTGGCAATTGTGTTTTTCAAGTTTGCTGGCATACTGAGTGCAGCATTTAATCATCATCATCTTTAGGGTTTTTAATAGCTTAGCTATAATTCCATCATCTCCACTAGCCTTCCTATTAACTATTTTTCCTAGGGCTCACTTGACTTCATTGTCCAGGATTCCTGGCTTTAGATCAATACTCATGTTATGAGTGATGTTATGATTTTTCTTGTATAGTTCTTCTGTTTGTGTGTGTGTATATATGTGTATATATTTTATATTTTTATAATTAATTATGCATTCAGATGGGTCTGTCGTTTCCTTTTGCTTTCCCTTTTCTTGTTTTCTCAGTTATTTACAGTCTCATCAGACAGCTGTTTTTCTTTCTTGATTCTTTTCTTTGGCATTTTTTTTTCTGTTGTTGTTGCAGCTCCCATAAAATATTGTGAACCTCTGTCCTTGGTTCTTCAAACACTACCAGGTCATCTAATCCCTTAAATCAAGATATCATCTCCACTTCATGTTCATAAAGAGTGTGTGTGTGTGTGTGTGTGTGTGTGTGTGTGTGTGTGTGTGTGTGTATAATCAGATGGTTTTCCCTAATTTCTTCAATGTAAATCTAAATTCTGCCATTAAAAACTCATAATCTAAGACACATTTTAAACTTAAGGTCTTCCTTTCAACCTGGCCATAACAAAGTAAAATGTACTTAGAATTCTATATCCAAAAAAAAAGAGGAAATATACATGAATTCAAATTCAAAACACTATTTAAAAGAAATAAAGGGGGGCGGAGCCAAGAAGGCAGAGAAGATACACGTGATTTTGTGAGCTCCCTTCTTCCCTCATTACCAATTAGTTAAATCAGCCTCAAAAATAACGCTGGACTGATAGAAACCACAAGATCTGGAAGCACAACGTTCCAGCTGAAGAGAATCTGGAGTTTCAACAGAAAAGGTCGGTTCCCAGGGGAGGAAGAAAAAAGGCCAGAACAGACAGGCTGAGGTGCTAGCACACTGCGCCGATCAGGCTGGGGAGAACTCTGGGATCAGAGAAGCCACTGAGATAGAGGAATCTAGCACAGGCTGTTAGGTCTTCTCTGCTTATAAAACAGCAAGAGAAATCAAGTCACTTTAAAATATAAAGCCAGATACTAGAACCACCCCAATCCATAAGTGACCTAACAGATCTCGGCACTGCGGGTGCAGCCAACTTCTAATGTCTGGGGCTTCACCTGGGGGTAGTTAAGAGATTGAAAAGCGGGGACACGGCCCAATGCAACATATAATTCACATAGTGCCTGGCTTGGCTGGAGGCTGTGGAACTCAGCCGCAGAAGTCCCAGAGAAGCAGAACCTTTGAAATAGGGATCGCGGTTTCTGGGCAGACACTTCCAGTTTGAGCGCAGGGGCTTTTCACGTCACCTGCTGATATCCACGCCCCACGGGACGCATTGGCTGGGCTTTGTGTCGCCTTTACTGTTCAGTCTTAAACCTCAGGGAAGTCACTAGGACACACAGCGCCCTCAAAGTGCAGCCATACTAAGCACCTCTGAGGCACTTCCAGGGAGGGGGAGGGGAACTCTCTCCCAGAGATTTCTCTTAGCTCAGTTACAGGAGCCGCTGCACCCATCTGGTCTGGGAGGAAGATGGTAAAGAAATAAATAAATAAACTTCTTACCACAGGGACAGACCCCAAGAGATTTTTTTAACCATGAGTAAAAAGCCAAGAAGAACTATAGATTCTTTCTACACAGAGAAAGAACGGGTTATCAACCCAGAGGAAGTTAATAGCAGAGAATCAGCAGATAACAGCCTAAAGGGGAACAATACCTGCCCCCCATCACATAACTCTCTCCTGGAAGAGACTATTAAAAAATTAAGAGAGTTTGAAGAAAAATGGGGAAAGGAAAGAGAAGCTATGATAGAGAATAAAAACGGTCTGAAATTTGAGTTGGAAAAAATAAAGAATTCACAGGAGATTCAGGGAAACAAAATTTGTGAATTAGAAAAGGTTAAAAAAATCACAGGAAAGTAGCATTTCTGAATTGGAAAAGATAAAAAAAAATCTCAAGAAAATAGGATTTCTGAATTGGAAAAAGAAAATAATTATCTAAAAAAATTAGGGAAATGGAAAAAAATTCAATAGAGCAAAAATAATTCATTTAAAAACTCAATTGTGCATATACAAAAAGAACTAAAAAATGTGAATGAAGAAAATAACTCATTAAAAATCAGGACGGGAAAAATAGAAATGAATGATACATGGAGAACCCAAGAATCAGTCAAACAAAAGAAAAAAAATGAAAAGCTGGAGAATAACGTCAAATACTTACTGGGAAAATCTCTGGACCTGGAAAATAGATCTAGGAGAGATAATCTGAGGATCATTGGACTTCCCGAAAACTATGACCAAAAAAAGAGCCTAGATTCTATTTTACAGGAAATCATTAAAGAGAACTGCCCAGAGATAATAGAAACAGAATGGAAAATAGGAGTGGAAAGAATTCATCGAACTCCTTCTGAAAAAGACCCTAAAAAAAGAACACCACGGAATATTGAGGCTAAGCTGCAGAATTACCACACAAAAGAAAGAATATTGCAAGCAGAAAAAAGTAATTCAAATATCAAGGGGCTGCAATAAGGGTCACTCAAGATCTGGCTGCCTCCAAATTAAAAGATCGAAAGGCCTGGAACCTGATATACCAAAAGGCAAAAGATCAAGGATTGCAACCAAGAATAAACTACCCAGCTAAGTTTAGCATTTTCTTCCATGGAAGAAGATGGTCATTCAATGAAACAGAGGAATTCCATTTGTTTCTAAGAAAAAAACCAGTCTTAAAAAAAATTTGATCTACATCCACAAGACTGAAGAGAAACAGAAAAAGGTACACAGAATTCTGGAGAACTGTAACTCTGTTGTGGGTATATAGAAAGTACACATGGATAATTTGATTTTACTGATATAAAAAAGGGGGGGAGTAATAAAGGGAAGGGGATAGTATGAGAAAAAGGGGAAGGAGTGATAAAAAGAGGGAAACTACATCCCAGGAAGAGGCATAGAAAATATACCATATCTCAGGGAATTTAGAGAGGGGGAGAAACATTGTGTGAATCTTACTCTCATCAGAAAAGGCTCAAAGAGTAAATAATTGAAATATTTGTTTTTCAGAGAATTCTCTCTCACCTCATTAAAAGGGGGGAGAGGAAAAGGGAAAAGAAAAAGGGGAATAAGGGAAGGGACTTGGAAGGAGGGGGGAGGGATACTAAAAAAGGGAGGGCTGCGTGTCACAAGTGGGGTCTATAAATTAAATACTGGGGAAGAGGTTTAGGGGGTCAAGGGAAAAAGCATAATCTGGGGATAATATGATGATAGGAAATACAGAATTAGTAATTTTAACTGTAAATGTGAATGGGATGAACTCTCCCATCAAATGGAGACAGATAGCAGACTGGATCAAAAGTAAGAACCCTACAATATGTTGTTTACAGGAAACACACTTAAAGCAGGGAGATACATACAGAGTAAAGGTAAAAGGTTGGAGCAGAATCTATTGTGCTTCAGGTAAAGCCAAAAAACCAGGGATAGCCATCCTCATCTCAGATCAAGCAAAAGCAGAAGTTGATCTAATTAAAAGAGATAAGGAAGGAAACTATATCCTGCTAAAAGGTAGCATAAACAATGAAGCCATATCAATACTAAACATATATGCACCAAGTGGTATAGCATATAACTTTCTAAAGGAAAAGTTAAGAGAGTTGCAAGAAGAAATAGACAGTAAAACTATAATAGTGGGAGATCTCAACCTTGCACTCTCAGATTTAGACAAATCAAACCACAAAACAAATAAGAAAGAAATTTAAAAAGTAAATAGAACATTAGAAAAACTAGGTATGATAGACCTATGAAAAAACTGAATAGCAATAGAAAGGAATATACTTTCTTCTCAGCAGTTCATGGATCCTATACAAAAATTGACCATATATTAGGACATAAAGATCTCAAAATTAAATGTAGGAAGGCAGAAATAATAAATCCCTTCTTCTCATTTCACAATACAATAAAAGCTACATTCAGTAAGAAGTTAGGGGTAAATACACCAAAAAGTAATTGGAAAATGAATAATCTCATCTTAAAGAATGACTGGGTGAAACAGCAAATTATAGAAACAATTAATAATTTCACCCAAGATAATGACAATGATGAGACATCATACCAAAATCTGTGGGATACAGCTAAAACGGTAATAAAAGGAAATTTTATATCTTTAGACGCTTATTTGAACAAAATAGAGAAAGAGAAGATTAATGAATTGGGCCTGCAACTTTAAAAGCTAGAAAAAGACCAAATTTAAAAACCCCCAACCAAAAATCAAACTTGAAATACAAAAATTAAAAGGAGAAATCAATAATATTGAAAGTAAAAAAACTATTGAATTAATAAATAAAACCAAGAGTTGGTTTTATGAAAAAGCCAATAAAATAGATAAACCTTAGGTAAATCTGATCAGAAAAAGGAAAGACGAAAATCAAATTGTTAGTCTTACAAATGAAAAGGGGGATCTTTCCACCAATGAAGAGGAAATTAGAGAAATAATAAGGAGTTATTTTGCCCAACTTTATGCCAATAAATTTGATAACTTAAGTGAAATGGATAACTTCCTCCAAAAATATAGGCTTCCTAGATTAACAAAGGAGGAGATAAATTATTTAAATAATCCAATTTCAGAAAAAGAAATAGAACAAGCTATTAATCAACTCCCCAAGAAAAAATCCCCAGGACCAGAACATGTGAGTTCTACCAAACATTTAAAGAACATTTAGTCCCAATGTTATATAAACTATTTGAAAAAATAGGAGATGAAGGAGTCCTACCAAACTCCTTTTATGACACAGACATGGTACTGATACCTAAACCAGGTAGATCAAAAACTGAGAAAGAATATTATAGATCAATTTCCTTAATGAATAATTGATGCTAAAATCTTAAATAAGATATTAGCAAAAAGACTTCAGAAAATCATCCCCAGGATAATACACTATGATTAAGTAGGATTTATATCAGGAATGCAGGGCTGGTTTAATATTAGGAAAACTATTAGTATAATTGACCATATTAATAATCAAATTAATAAAAACCATATGATCATCTCAATAGATGCAGAAAAAGCATTTGATAAAATCCAACATCCATTCCTACTAAAAACGCTTGAGAGTATAGGAATAAATGGACTATTCCTTAGAATAATCAGGAGCATATATTTACAACTGTCAGTAAGCTTAATATGCAATAGAAATAAACTGCAACCTTTCCCAGTAAGATCCGGAGTGAAACAAGGTTGCCCACTATCACCATTACCTATTCAATATAGTACTAGAAATGCTAGCCTCGGTAATAAGAGCCAAGAAAGAGATTCAAGGAATTAGACTAAGAAATGAAGAAATCAAAGTATCACTCTTTGCAGGTGACATGATGGTATACTTAGAGAACCCCAAAAACTGCTAAAAAGCTATTAGAAATAATTCAGAATTTTAGCAAAGTTGCAGGATACAAAATAAATCCACATAAATCCTCAGCATTTTTATATATCACAAACAAAATGCAACAGCAAGAGATACAAAGAGAAATTCCATTCCAAACAAATGTTGACAGTATAAAATATTTGGGAATCCATCTACCAAAGAATAGTCAGGAATTATATGAGAAAAATTACAAAACACTTGCCACAAAAATAAAGTCAGATTTAAATAATTGGAAAGACATTCAGTGCTCTTGGATAGAACAAGCGAACATAATCAAGATGACAATACTCCCCAAACTAATCTATTTATTCAGTGCTATACCAATCAGACTCCCAGGAAACTATTTTAATGACCTAGAAAGAATAACAACAAAATTCATGTGGAAGAATAAAAGGTCGAGAATTGCAAGGGAACTAATGAAAGAAAAGTCAGATGAAGGTGGTCTAGGTGTACCTGATCTAAACCTATATTATATAGCAGCAGTCACCAAAATCATTGGGTATTGGCTAAGAAATAGACCAGTCGTTCAGTGGAACAGATTAGGTACAAAGGACAAAAAAGGGTACAACTATAGCAATCTAGTGTTTGACAAACCCAAAGATACCAACATTAGGGATAAAAATTCATTATTTAGAAAAAACTGTTGGGAAAACTGGAAAGTAGTATGGCAGAAATTAGATATGGATCCACATTTAACACCATATACCAAGATAAGATCAAAATGGGTCCATCATTTAGGCATAAAGAATGAGATCATAAATAGATTAGAGGAACAGAGAATAGTCTACCTCTCAGACCTGTGCAGGAGGAAGGAATTTATGACCAAAGGAAAAATAGAGATCATTATTGATCACAAAATAGAAGATTTTGATTACATCAAACTAAAAAGTTTCTGTATAAACAATACTAATGCAAACAAGATTAGAAGGGAAATAACAAATTGGGAAAATATTTTTAAAAACAAAGGTTCTGACAAAGGTCTCATTTCCAAAATATATAGAGAACTGACCCTAATTTATAAGAAATCAAACCATTCTCCAATTGATAAATCGTCAAAGGATATGAGCACACAATTCTCAGATGATGAAATTGAAACTATATCCACTCATATGAAAGAGTGTTCCAAATCACTACTGATCAGAGAAATGCAAATTAAGACAACTCTGAGATACCACTACACATCTGTTAGATTGGCTAAGATGATAGGAACAAATAATGATGAATGTTGGAGGGGATGTGGGAAAACTGGGACAATGATACATTGTTGGTGTAGTTGTGAAAGAATCCAACCATTCTGGAGAGCAATTTGGAACTATGCCCAAAAAGTTATCAAACTGTGCATGCCCTTTGACCCAGCATTGCTGCTATTGGGCTTATATCCCAAAGAAATACTAAAGAGCGGAAAGGGACCTGCCAAAATGTTTGTGGCAGCTCTTTTTGTTGTAGCTAGAAACTGGAAGATGAATGGATGTCCATCAATTGGAGAATGGTTGGGTAAATTATGGTATATGAAGGTTATGGAATATTATTGCTCTGCAAGAAATGACCAGCAAGAGGAATACAGAGAGGCTTGGAGAGACTTACATCAAGTGATGCTGAGTGAAATGAATAGAACCAGAAGATCACTGTATACTTCAATGCTGTATGAAGAGGTATTCTGATGGAAGTGGCTATTTTCAACATAAAGAAGATCCAACTCACTTCCAGTTGATCAATGATGGACAGAAATAACTACACCCAGAGAAGGAACACTGGGAAGTGAATGTAAATTGTTAGCACTATTGTCTATCTACCCAGGTTACTTATACCTTCGGAATCTAATACTTAATGTGCAACAAGAAAATGGTATTTACACACATATATTGTATCTAGATTATATTGTAACACATGTAAAATATATGGGATTGCCTGTCATCTAGGGGAAGGAGTAGAGAGAGGGAGGGGATAATTTGGAAAAATGAATACAAGCGATAATGTTATAAAAGAAAATTACTCATGTATATATAATGTCAAAAAATGTATTAAAAGTAAAAAAAGAAAAAAAAAAGAAATAAAGGCAAGTTTAACTGAGTGAAGACATTCATTGCTCATGAGGGTGATTAGCAGCAAAATAAAATAAAGTGAGATTATCAAAACAAATTTACACATTCAATGTTATAACACAATCAGCCTACACAAAATTTTCCTAAAAAAGTAGAAAAAAAAATTTTTTTAAATAAATAAGTAAATCAGAAGAAGTCATTAGGCACATAAAACAGAGAAGCAAATGAACACAATAGCATAATTTAAAACCAAATGCAACAACTATTGGAATAAGGACTCAGTATTTTTAAAAATAAGAAAACTGCAAGGTAATCTGGTAGAAATTAGTGCAATGAATTTCCTCACAGGATGTACCAAGATAAATCCCCAATGAATATAAAGACATTAAAGGTTATAACATAATCAAATTAAAGATGCAAGAAAAAAATTACCTGTCAAAACAGAAAAGATTTCATGACCAGACAAGGGTCTCAAAAGGATCCCAAGGAACCCAAAAGACAAAATAGAAAATATTGATACATAAAATTAAAATTGGGGGGATGAGTAGAGGAATAGAACCAATGCAGTTGAAATAAGAAACAAAACAGTTAAATTAGGAGAAAAAACCTTTGGAGGAAAAAAAAAAAAAACTTCTGGATAAAGCTGTCACCTTTAATATGTATAAGGAACAAATTCAAATTTTTAAGAACAAATACCATACCCCATTAGGTAAATGAGCAAAGTATATTTTTAAATATCAACAGCTACATGAAAAACACTCCCAATGACAAATAACTAGAAAAATGACTATTAAAGCAGATCTCAAGTTCCACCTAACATAATGATGACAAAAAAGAAAATGGG
Source organism: Sminthopsis crassicaudata (assembly GCF_048593235.1). NCBI lineage: Eukaryota > Metazoa > Chordata > Mammalia > Dasyuromorphia > Dasyuridae > Sminthopsis > Sminthopsis crassicaudata. The sequence continues at coordinate 241,829,241 of NC_133621.1, forward strand.
AATTTGGCAAATTTTTATATGACTACTTACTTTTTGACTGACCTGAAATCTCATTGTCCAAAGTTGCTGATGAGTTCTTAATTTCTAAACCCAACAGCCTTGTTTTCTTACTCCTAATCCTTTTTTACTTCTCTGCAGTTTTAATATTGTCAATCATCTTTTTCTAGATACTATTTCTTCTCTAGATTTTCTCAAGATTTTTTTCCTGTCTTGTTTCTATTTTGGGTTATCACACCCAAAACTTCTGATGACCTTTTGTTTCATTCTAATTGTCAAAAGTGCTTATCAGTTGAAATATGGTTTCAATGTGGGCTCTACAAACAATTTAGTAAAATTTTTTTTACAAAACTATTTCAAACTTTTGGGGTATCCCACAACAACAGTAACAAAGACCGATGATTGTAATTTAAAAATGTATTCCTCTTAGAAGAGTAGTCATTTAGACAAAAGCTTTAAGTATATTTAAGTCAGTGAAAGAAAATGGAAATGAAATGGAGAGTAAAGTAATTTAACTTACAAATATTACTTAATTTGATCACTTAAAAATTTAATTTAATTGCATAATGCTAAAACTGCCTGAATGGCACCAGTGTAGAAGAGGCTGTATCAGTTAAATAATGTGAGATTTTGAAAACTAATCAAAAAAAAATTTAATATAAAATAAACAGACTTATTTTGGAAAACTTACATTTCTACCAAAAAAAAAAAATTCACCCTATATTTAAAGTGTCTAAGAATCATTTAACACTTTTAATCCTCTAATTCTACTGATAAATGGAATTAAATTAAAACCAATGCTTATTACTGGTTCTGAAATCTTCACACTGAGATACCACAACCATAAATTTCTTCTAATTATTAATCAAACAGAAAAGCATAAGTTACTAACGTTTTTTCAAAAGACTAATTTTCAAGTTATTTTAGCTCTGCTGTTGAAAAATATCACAAAGATAATACTTAAATCACACTTAAAGCACTACTGATTTTAAATAATGCCCTAGATCATCCAATTATAGTTCATTAATCACAGAACATAAAATTATTTTTGTCACCAAATATTTTTATTGTAATCCATGCTTTTTTTTAATAAGCTATTAAAGAAAAAGTATATAAAAAGTATATAAGAAAAGCTTTTCAAACAGCATTTGCTAAAACTATAGGTGACAAAGCAATTTCCTTAAAGTGACATCTGAAAAACCATCAAACCCACAATAAGAAATGTTAGCCATACTTGGCAAAAAAATAATTACAACTGCATATTGTGCATGGAGGTAAGATCATTCTCTCAAGAGCAGACTATTATAGATGAAAAAGCAAACATTTAAAGAAAGCTTGGTTTTTATAGACTAGAAAATGACATCTAGGAATTGCTCAACTTGTAGTCTGCAGAACTTACTGAAGATCTTCATTTAAGTTAACAGTATTGGAAGAAACTGAAGATGCTAAAGAAGAAGATAATGTAGAAATAGGAGTTCATTCTCAAAGAATTCAAAGACATCATTTAAACTTTAGAAGTTGTGAAGCAAAACATGATGAATGCTGAATCTAATTTTCACTGAAGCATGCAAATCTTCCAAGGTGTGGTAAGATTTTCTGCCCTTACCAGCATGTGTATTAAGATTTAAAGAAAGACAGGACAATTCCATTGACACACTTAATATATTTCAAATATTAATAACATTTTCAGAAGAATGTAGGCTTTCCATCTAGCAAGTTCCACATGCAGAACCACCTCACTCTCTGTTGCTATCAAATAAAGGACAATGGAGACCATATACCCGGAGTTTTCCCCAATAAGTTCTATTTCCTCAGCTACTAAATAGTAATAAAGTTTTGGCAAATGCTATCCCTGTTTGGTGCTACTGTTATTCAATCCAAATTCTCCTACTACAGAAGCTTTTTGAAGAGGCAAAGAACTAGAAACTCCAATCAGTTGAAGAATAGTTGAAAAATTATAGTACATGAATGAAATGAAATACTATTGTGCTGTAAGATAAAATGAAAGGGAGAGGTTTTTTTTTTTTTTGTGTTTTTTTTTTTTTTTTTTTTTTTTAATTTAAGGGAATTTAAAATTTTTAAATTCCAATCTATGACTGCAATGAACTTAGGTAGCAAAAGCAAAGTGAACCAGGAAAATAATTTGTACAATAAAAATAGATAAAAATGACTTGAAATGCTTATTAAGTTAAATACTATGACATACTTAAGATATTTAAAAATTAAGATCAGTACAATAACCAAGCACAATTCCAGTATGTCATTCACTTTGTGACAAAGTACATTCAGGGTACAGAGTGGGACATATATTATAGGACCTAGTCAATTCAGAAACCTGGTTTTCTTTACTATGTATTATTTGTCACAAGGGTTTTGCTTTTCTTTTTTTCAACCTCAATGGGGAGAGGGAAGAGAAAATAGATATTTTTAATTGAAAAAAAATTTTTAAAAAAGAAAAATTTATTTTGTACAAAAATATTTATAGCAGCTCTTTTTGGGGGTCAATGAATTAGAAATTATGGAAGTGCCCATCAATTGGAAAATAAATAACTGAATAAATAATACTAAATGAATAAAAGGAATATTAAGCCATCAGAAATTATGAAAGAAAGGCATGAAAGGATCATCAGGAAAAAGTGAAATAAATAAGAGAAGAATTTATACAACAATACTGTAAAGACAAACATCTTTGAAATACTCAAGTCTGATCAATTATAATACCCAAAAATGATTCCAGAACACTGAGGTGATTACCTATCTTTTGACAAAAAGCTGATGAATTCAAGCCACAGAATAAGACATATATTTTTGGACATAGTTATTGTAGGAATTTGTTTTGCTTGTTTATGCATATCTGTTACATGGGTTTTATTTTTCCTTTTTACCAGCTGTAAATTGGAGGCAGAGAGAGAACAAATAAGGATAAAGCTTCAAAAAATAAAGAAAAGAAAGCTATTAAAGAATTTTTTGTAAAGTCATAGAAAAGAACAAAGAGAAATCAATTCAGAAGAAATCACTGAAAACAAGAGCAGCTTATAAAGTACAGTTGAATTTACACATCCAATGAAAAACAAACTGTACATAACAGAGATTCACAATTTCATGTATAATTTTTCTGCTCTATTGTACAATGTGTACAATACTTATAATAAACAATTATGACAAACAATTTTGTACAATGTGTACAATACTTATAATGAACAAGTGTTTATTTTATTTGAAATTTATTAACTTTAAGAAAAAATAAACATAGAAAGCATGCAGGAGACATGAGCAAAATTAATAGGGTTTGAAGAAAGATAAAAAGACATTATTAAGTATAAACTACGAATTACTGGGGTTTTTCCCCAGCACAGAAGAAGAGATGAAAGAGAGGGTAAAGGCTCATAAAAGAGTTAGATAAGTTGTTTATTGTGTTTGTTTTTTAAAGACCAGGCCAACAATCATAGTTGCTCTGTAGATATCCAAATTCAGCCTACTGAAAAATAAAGATTGACCATTGATCAGAGAAATGCAAATTAAGATAACTCTTAGGTACTACTACATACTCCTCAGATTGGCTAAGATGATGATAAAATATAATAATGAATGTTGGAGAGGATGTGAGAAAACTGGGACACTAATACATTGTTAGTAGAGCTGTGAACTGATGCAACCATGTGCAGAGCAATTTGGAACTATGTCCAAAAGGCTATCAAACTGCCTTTGATCCATCAGTATCTCTTACTAGGTCTGTATCCCAAAGAGATCATTAAAAAAAGGGGAAAGGACCCGCATGTGCAAAAATGTTTATAGCAAATAGCAATCCTTTTTGTAGTGACAAGGAACTGACTGGAAACTGAGTTGATGCCCATCAGTTGCAGAATAACAGGATAAATTATGGTACATGGATGTTATGGATTATTGTTCTATAAGAAATGATAAGTCAGATGATTTCAGAGAGACCTGGAGAGACTTACATGATCTGATGCTAAGTAAAGTGAGTAGAAGCCAGAGACAACATGGCAACAACAAGATTTTATGATGATCCACTCTGATGGACTTGGCTCTTTTTTTCAACTTCGAGGTGATTCAAGCCAGTTCAAATTTTTTTGTTTAGCTCTGGCCTTTTCATCAAAAATAAATGAAATTCATCAGTTTCATTGAATATCCATCTTCTTCCTTGAAAGATGCTTACTTTATCCAATTATTTTTGTACAGGAAAACAACTGTTTGAACATATATACATATACTGTATTTAATTTATACTATAACACAATGGTCCTCAAACTTTTTAAATAGGGGGCCAGTTCACCTGTCCCTCAGACTATTGGAGGGCAGGACTATAATAAAAACAAAAACTCACACTCTGTCTCCACCCCTCAGCCCTGGCCTGAGCGTTGTAGTTTGAGAATCCCTGCTTTAATATATTTAACATGTATTGGTCAACCTGCCTGCCACCTGGGATGGGGGGGGGAAGAGAAAAATTAGAACAAGAGGTTTGGCAATTGTCAATGTTGTAAAATTATGCATGCATATATCTGGTAAATAAAAAATACTTAAAAAAAAAAGATGCTTAACTTTAGCAAGATAATTTATTCTTGGTTGCATTCCAAGTTTCTTTGCCTTTCACAAAATCAGATTCCCAGGTCCTTCAGTCCTTTAAAGTGGAAGATGCTAGGTCCTGAGTAATCCTTGTTGTGGCTCCTCGGTATTTGAATTGTTTCTTTCTGGCTGCTTGTAATATTTTTTCCTCAGTCTGATGGTTCTCAAATTTAGCCACAATATTCTTTGGGGTTTTAATTTTGGGGTCTCTTTTAGGAGGCATTGGGTGAATTCTTTCAGTGTTCATTTTACCTTCTGTTTCTATAATTTCTGGGCAATACTCTGATGATTTCCTAAAAGATAGCATCTAGGCTCTTTTTTCCTTCATGCATTTCAGGGAGTCCAATAATCTCTCCTACATCTGTTTTTCCATGTAGGTTGTTTTAGGTATTTTACATTTTTTCTATGTTTTCATTTTTTTGTTTTGTTTGACTAATTCTAACTTCTACTCTTCTTACCTTCTACTTTATATTATTCCCATTCTCCTAGCAGTAACCTTCCTTACACTCATTGAAGGCAAAGTGCTAGGCTACAATGAAATTCTGAAAAGGACCAAACATCGTAGGACCCTATGGCCTCCTACAACCCTTTGCAGATGCAGTAAAACTATTCACCAAAGAACCCCTCCATCCCCTTACTTCTTCCATCTCAAAATTTATTTTTGCCCCCATTCTAGTCCCCTCCATTGCCCTAACTCTCATGGAGTCATTCATTTCCATTTGTTCAGTTCTGATTTTTAGTGAAACTGGAAACTGGATCTAAGAGAGGACATATTGGGGAAAGGAGTGATCAATAGCAAAACACTTGGGAGGGACAGGGTGAAAGGAGAGAGAAAATAAATGGGGGTAAATAAAAGTTGCAAAATTAATTGTAAAAAAATTTTTCGAATTAAGTTTCTTTAATGGAATATTATTGTTCTGGAAAGTCCTCTATGAACAAAAGGAAATCTACTTTATACAAAGTAATAGCAATGTTCTGAGATAATCAGCTGTAAATTACATTCTCAAAAGTAAAATCATCCACAACTACTCTGAAGGACTTATGATGAAAAATCCTCTCCATATCCAGAGAAATAACTGATCATGTCTAACTCTTTATTTTTGATTTAATTTTTCTTGAGGGTTTTTATTTTAATCAGGGTGGGAGATCTATGTTTTCTTTCATAACTTGACTTTTATGGAAATGTTTTCCATAACTTCACATATGGTTTCTTAATTATTAATAATTAAATTATTTTTCAATAAATGCAGAAAAAGTTTTTTTTAATTTTTACAAAATTAATTCTCATTCCTATTTTTAAAAAAACACTAAAAATCATGGGAATAAATGGAACTTTCCTTTAAACAATAAGTAGTATCTATTTAAAACCTCCAGCAAGTACTATCTGTAATGAGGATAAGCTAGAAGCCTTCCCAAACAAGGATGTCTACTATTGTTCAATACTAAATTAGAAATGCAACCTGTAACAAGGAAAACATTGAAGGAAACTGAAGGCAATAAGGAAAAAAATATAACTCTTTGCAGATAATATAATACTACATTTAAAAAAATTCTAGAGAATCAACTAAAAAACTAAGCAACAACTTCAGCAGTGTTGCAGGATAAAAAATAAACCCAAATAAGTTATCAACATTTTTATATATAACCAACAAAATCCAACAACAAGTGATAGAAAAAGAAATTACATTTAAAATAATGACAGATAATATAAAATAATTGGAATTCTGCCTATCAAAACAAACTGAGGAACTATATGAACACAATTACAAAACACTTTTCACGCAAATAAAGATCTAAACAACTGTAAAAATATTAATCGTTCATGACTGAGTGCCGAGCCAATATTATAAAAATGACATTTCTACCCAGATGAATTTATTCAATGTCAAATCAACTACTAAAATAATATTTTATAAAACTAGAAAAAATCATAGCAAAATTCATGTGAAAGAACGAAAGGTCAAGAATATCAAGGAAATTACTGGGGGGAAAAAGTGTTAAGGAAAGTGGCCTACCAGTACCAAATCTCAAGCTGTATTACAAAGTAGTAATCATGAAAACAATCTGGTACTAGCTAAGAAATATAGTGGAGTAGATTAGGTACACAATGCATATCAGTAAATGATCATAGTAATCTAGTGTTTGAGTAATGCAAATATGCAGACTTTTAAGATACAAAATCACTATATGACCAAAACAAAAGGCTAGAAAGTAGTTTGACAGAAGTAGGTATAAACCAACATTTCACATGATATATACCAAGATAAAGTCAAAATAGGTACAAGATTTAAATACAACAGATGATATCATAAGCAAATTAAACACGGAATAGTAAATTGTCAGATATATGTATAAAGAAGGAACTTATGATCAGACAAGGAATTGAGAATACTATAGTGTATAGAATAGATAATTTTTATTATATTAATTAAAATGTTTTTGCACTAAAAATGTTTGTGGCAGCCCTTTTTTGTAATGGCTAGAAACTGGAAATTGAATGGATGCCCATCAATTGGAGAATGGGTGAGTAAATTATGGTATATGAATGTTATGGAATATCACTGTTCTGTAAGAAATGACAGCAGGATGAATACAAAGAGCTCAGGGAGACTTACATGAACTGATGCTGAGTGAAATGAGCAGAACCAGAAAATCATTATATACTTCAACAACAATACTATATGAGGATCAATTCTGATGGAAGTGACTATCTTCAGCAATGAGAGGATCCAAATCAGTTCCAATTGAGCAGTGATGAATAGAACTAGCTACACCCAGCGTAAAAACACTGGGAAATGAGTATGGACCGCAACATAGCATTTACACTCTTTCTGTTGTTTGCTTGCATTTTTGTTTTTCTTCCCAGGTTATTTTTATACCTTCTTTCTAAATTTGATTTTTCTTGTGCAACAAGATAACTGTATAAATATGTAAAAAGTTTACAATATTTTGTTTAACATATACTTTAACATGTTTAACATGTATGGGACTGCCTACCATCTAGGGGAGGAGATGGAGGAAAGGAGGGGAAAAGTTGGAACAGAAGTGTTTGCAAGGGTCAGTGTGCATATGTTTTGTCAATAAAAAGCTATAATCAAAAAAAAAATGGTTTTGCACTAATTAAACCAATGCAGCCAAGATTAGAGGAAAGCAGAAAACTGTCCCTCTCTCCTTTGTAAGAGAATTCACAGCAAGTTCCTCTGATAAAGGCCTCATTTCTCAAATATATGGAGTGCTAAATCAAATCTATTAAAAAAAATACAAATTATTCCCAGTTGATAAATGTTTGGTCAAAGGATATGAATAAATAAGCTTTCAAGCAACTTATCAAAAGATATGAGCAGGATATCTATGAAAACTATCTAGAGTTATATGGAGAAAAATGTTCTAAGGCACAACTGATTACAGAAAAGCCTATTAGAACTCTAAGGCACCATACTGCACCTATCAGAGCAGTTTAATACAACCAAGTTGTGGTAATAAAACTGTTCATACCTTTTGATCCAGCCGTTTCTCTACTGTGTCTATATCCTATATTATAAAAGAGAGAAAAGGCAAAAAAAGTTTACAGAAGCCTTTTTCATAATAGCCAGGAACTAGAAATTGAATGGATGCCCATGAGTTGGGGAATTTCTGAATAAGTTATGGTATATGATTGTAATGGAATATTATTGTTCTATAAGAAATGATAAGCAGGCTGATTTCAGAAACATGAACTCATGCTGAGTTAAATGAGCAGAACCAAGAGAACCCTGCACACAGTAACAGCTATGATGGATTTGGCTCTTTTTACAATGAGGTGATTCAGAAATGAGGAACAAAGCAGTTCCAATAGACTTGGGATGCAAAATACCATCTTTATCCAGAGAGAGAACTATGGAGACTGAATGTGGATCAAAGCATAGTATTTTTACCTTTTTTGTTAGCTTTTTTTCTTTCTCGGATTGTCTGCCTTTTTGATCTGTTTTTTTCTTGGGCAGTCTGACAAATATAAAAATGTTTAGAAGAATAGCATATTTTAAACCTGTATCAGATTGCCTGTTATCTTGGGTGAGAGAGATAGAGGGAGGGAGAAAAATTTGGGACAAAAGGTGAATGTTGAAAACTAACCGTGCATCTATTTAAAAAATAAAATACTATTAAAAAAAAACAAATTGTGGTATATGATTGTGATAGAATAGTACTATATTATAACAAATGACAAGTAAAATTATTTCAGAAATATCTGGGAAATCAGAAGGAAGAGAACACTATACACAGAAATAGCAATGAAAAATAACCGAATGACTAAGCTATTCTCAGTCATATAATTATACAAAGTCAAATAAAGTCATCCAAGACAATTCCAAAGAATTTATGATAAAAAATGTTATCCATCCTCAGAGAAAGAACTGATGGAGTCTGAATGTAAATCAAAGCACACTTTTTTACTTTTTCTTTGTTTTGGGTTTTTTTTGGTTTGTTTGTTTGTTTTTCTTGGTCTGTATTTCCTTTCACAACAAGGCTAAAGTGGATATGTTTTGCATGACTGCCATTATAATCTATATCAAATTGCTTGTTTTCTCAAGGAAGGAGTAGGGAAAGGAGGAAGAAAATTTAGAATTGAAAAATTTAAAAAGCAATTTTGATTTTTTTGCACAAATATTTGGAGAAAAAGTTTTGAAATGTAATTGTTTTTACATGTAATTGGAAAAAAAGTTTAAAAAATAAATTTCATTCTAAATGTTATCACTGCTTCTCCCAAATCAAATCTATCTTCACTCATCAATTGTGGATTTCCCACTGAGCTTTGTTCTGAGGACTTTTCCCTTGCCCTTCTGTTATTATTTCACTTGATGATCTAATCAACTTGCAATCATTCAGTTATCATATTCATAGTGAATGGTACTCAAATCTATATAACCATACCTAATCACTCTATTTACCTCCAATCTCATACTTCCAACTGCCAATTGGTCATCCCTAGTTGGAAGTTCCACAAACAGCCTAAATTCAGCATGTATCCCAACCCAAACACATTATGTTCTCCCCCAAATCTTCCTGTTTCCTTTACTTCCTTTTTAGGAAGTGCATTTTATCTTCTCAACTCAGGCTTACTGCTGTGGTGTCATACTAAACTATTTTCTCTCACTCACCCGCACATACAATCTGTTGTTAAGTCTTCAATTTTCCTTCATCCCATCCCATCCTTTTTTTCTCTTCTGACACTATTACCTGGATTATTATGACAGCCTGCTGATTGTGGTTTCCTTCCCATTCTCTTCCCATTCCATTCTATCCTACACTAAACTGCCAAAGAGATCATTATAAAATGTAGGTCTGACTATGTTGTCCCCATACTCAATAAACTTCAGTGAAGAATGTTCCTGAAGCCAACTTACCTCTTTCCTTGAATTGCCATATTTTCCAGAAACAATAGAGCCCAGGTAAATATGCCAAAGACCCAGATCAAGACAAGGATAAAGATAGGGGTATGTTATAGGCAGTTAGTAAGTGGCCAGTAGATAAAAAGAAACTGAAGATAAGTGAAGATTAGATAATGGTCAAGGTTATCTGGGATATTTGAGTTGAGAAGGAGAGAAGATAAAAATCTTAGCAAATAGCCTCCATCTTTTCAGTAAAATATAAGACAAGGTCCTCAGTTGAGAGGAAGAGGTAGTGGATATACATACATAAATAGCGGGAGTATAAGTTGACATCCATATGAAAATATTAAAAAACTGTAATAGATGAAAAAGGATTATTCTGAAAAAAGAGGAATGGAGGAGGGCAGAATAGGGTAAATGACATCATATGAACAGACATAAAAAGGCCTATTAAAATAAAGGAAAAAAAATAAGACGGGTGAACATTGAACTTCAATATGATTTGCCTCAAAGAGGGAATAATATATACATAGATAGATAGATAGATATAGATATCGATAGATATAGATATAGATATATACTAAGTTGGAAATAGAAATTTATCTTACCCTAAAGGAAAATAAGAGGGGAAAGAGAAAATGTAAAGGGAGGGAAGGCTGATAGAAGGGAAGACAGACTGAGGGAGGCTGTGGTTAAAAATAAAATAATGAAGAGGAGGCAAAAGTGAAAAGAGGGAAATGTATAAACATGGGGAGAAATATGATTGAGGAAAATACACAGTTATTCACAACTGTGAATAGAATATCGGATGAACTCTCCCATAAAATCGAAGCAGATAGAACAGTGGATTTAAAACCAGAATTCTATATATACTGCTTGCAAGAAACACATTTAAAGCAGAGATACAGAGTAAAGACAAAAGACTGCATCAGAATCTATTTTGCTTCAGCTGAAGTTAAAAAAAAAAATCAAGCATAGCAATCCAGATTGCAGACAAAACAAAAGTAAAAGTACATCTAATTAAACGAGATAAGGAAGGAAACTACATCTTGCTAAAAAGTACCAGGGTACCATAGTCATATATGCACAAAGTGGAATAACAACCAAATTCTTAGAGGGGAAGTTATGTGAGTACAGGAAGAAAAAGAAATATTAAATTCATCAATTTTTAGATTATAATACAATAAAAAGGGACATGAGAAATAGACTACAAATTAGTTGGAAATTAAATAATCTAATCCTAACAAATAAATAGGTCAAACAACAAATCATAGAAACAATAATTTCATCAAAAAGAATGATACTAATGAGACAATAGGATGTAGTGAAATAGTACATAGGGGAAATTTTACATCTCTAAAACTTTACAATAAAAATTTCCTCTATGTATTATTTGGCCGCATCATTTGAGAAAGGACTTTCAGTGTTTAGTATTTTATTCTGCCAGATAATCTTTAGAATTTTTCTAAGACAATTCAAATGCAAGCAATTCAGTTTCTTGGTATGGCATTGGTACATTGACACATTGTTCAAAAGCCAAATTATATTTGCCAAAAAAATTATTTTATGGAGAACTGACACAGGGCAAGGGTACACAAGGTAGTCAGAAAAAAAGAGATACAAAGACACTCTCATAGTCTCTCTTAAGAAATTTAGAAATGAACAAAGGACAACAAGCAATCAAGGAAACATAAGCCTACTGACTGTCCCAGATGGTGAAACTTACATGTAAAATGTAGCTGCATTTTTCTTTATAATGCAAATATAGAATATGAACAAAACCTTTTATTCATTTTATAACATTTGTCAAAATAACTTGTTTTACAACTTAAGAAGAATATACAATTTAACAAGAAAAATGTTACACTCCTTCAAGTCTACCCACATTTTAAATATATCAAGAATAAACGTAACATTTGATGAGGTCCTGCATGGTGGGCGTGATAGACAAAGAGAAATTGAAGAATTGATCAAATTGAACTGTGGGGTAGGCAAAAAGAAGGCTCTCATAGAGATTAGTTTATATCCATGGTCCCACCTTATATAGAGGTCTACCAGTCAGACTTATGTCAAATTTCTGAGGCCCACACTCTGTAGGGTCACAGGCAACCTCACCTTACCATATCCTATCAGAAATCCCAGTCATGCCTCTGAGGTAAAAATTTCCCTATAAATCTACTTAAGGCCATGCCATGTTTTGCCCTCCTCTGAGTCGGTCTGTGATGACACTTTGTCTTTCCCCTTACTCCTCCCCCATGCAACTTGGTATCTCCACTAACTCCTGACCCCACTTCACTTCCTTATATTTAACTCTTTTAGGGTGCTGAGTTCCTTTCAGGATTTAGCCTGTCAGCTAAGGGCATGTCCCAACCTCATGGGATGTTCCCTTTCTCCTGGTAAATCGCAAGTTCCACAAAGGAATTCGCCCTTTCCACAAAACTCCTTTCTATGTTCTCCAAATCATTGTTTCATTACTGGTATATATTTTAGACCTTCATTTTGTCAGTAACCTTTTCTAAATAAACCTACCTTTTCTAGAAGAGAATGGTCTTCACACCAGCAAAGCCTAACATTTAGTGCCTACCATCATCTGGTGTCTATATTACTCTATATCAGTCATATCAATACCGAACTCTAATTCTCTAATAATATGAAATGATGTGATGAGAGGTAGAAAATAAAAACTTAAAATGATGATTTTTTTTTCATTATCTTTCCTTAGTGCATCATATTAAAAAAAATAAACATAACCAAACAATTCTAGTTTCTGGGTTTGAAAATTACTGAAATAGATTTCCAGGCAGTGAGGACACACACAAGCTACTTGAGCTCCACATTTTCTCTCAGAATTTACTTCATGACAAGCCTCGGAATTAATGCTTGACTACAAAAAAAAAAAAAAAAGAAAAAGAAAAAAAAAAACCCACAAATAATTACCAACAGAAGACATCCTTGAAATTTGCCAGAAAAGGTCTGTTTTTGTCCGGGGAAGAGACAAACAGACTAGGCCCAGGCTGAGGACAGAGGCGAGAGCTAGGCAGGCAGATCACACTGCTCAGACCAGAGGGGGGAGGGGTGTGATCTCTGCTGTTTCTGCTAAACTTTCTTTACCCCAGTGTGGATATTCCATCTTGGCAGCAAGACAGGAGCATCAGAGAAGGTGTAAACACTGGAGGTAAAGAATAAAAACCCAGAAAGCTAGTGTCTCTCCCAACCTCTCCAACCCCACCCCCACCTGGAGTGACTCAGCCAGTTCTTAGAGCCTCAGAGAGCAGACCCAGCCCAGCCATCACTGTCCTGCTAGTGCCTCACTGCTGTCTCCCCCAGTTAGAGGAAACCAGTACTACAATCCATCCCCATCCCCCCATCCCCCACCCCGCTAGAAACAGACCAATTGTTTCTATTGTCAATTTGTTTCATAAAAATGAAAAGGGAGAACTCAGCACTAATGAAGAGGAAATTAGAATAGTTAGGAGCTACTTTGCCCAACTTTATGCCAATAAATTCGATAACTTAAATGAAATGGAAGAATACCTTCAAAAATATACCTTTCCCAGATTAACAGAGGAAGAATAGTCTAAACAGTCCCATTCCAGAAAAAGAAATAGATCAAGCTATTAACCAACTCTCTAAGAAAAAATCCCCAGGACCAGATGGATTTACATGTGAATTCTACAAAACATTTAAAGAACAACTAATTCAAATGCTATATAAACTATTTGAAAAAATAGGGATTGAAGGAGTCCTGCCAAATTCCTTTTATGACACAGACATGGTACTGATACCTAAACCAGGTAGGCTGAAAAAAGAGAAAGAAAATTATAGACCAATCTCCCTAATGAATATTGATGCTAAAATCTTAAATAAAATATTAGCAAAAAGACTAAAGAAAATCATCCCCAGGATAATACACTATGACCAAATGGGATTTATACCAGGAGTAATACCAGGCTGGTTCAATGTTAGGAAAACTATTAGCATAATTGACTATATCAATAACCAAATTAACAAAAACCATATGATCATCTCAATAGATGCAGAAAAAGCATTTGATAAAATCCAACATCCATTCCTACTAAAAACACTTGAAAGTATAGGAATAATTGGACTATTCCTTAAAATAATAAGGAGCATATATTTAAAACTGTCAAAAAACATCATATGTAATGGCGATAAACTGGAAGCTTTCCCAGTAAGATCAGGAGTGAAACAAGGTTGCCCACTATCACCATTACTATTCAATATTGTACTAGAAATGCTAGCCTTAGCAATAAGAGCTGTGAAAGAGATTAAAGGAATTAGAGTAGGAAATGAGGAAATCAAACTATCACTCTTTGCAGATGACATGGTGGCATACTTAGAGAACCCCAAAGACTCTGCTAAAAAGCTCTTAGAAATAATTCATAACTTTAGCAAAGTTGCAGGATACAAAATAAATCCAAATAAATCCTCAGCATTTTTATATATTCCCAACACAATCCAATAGCAAGAGATACAAAGAGAAATTCCATTCAAAGTAACGGTCGATAGTATAAAGTATTTGGGAATATATCTACCAAAGAAAAGTCAGGAATTATATGAGCAAAATTACAAAACACTTGCCACAAAAATAAAGTCAGATTTAAATAATTGGAAAGACATTAAGTGCTCTTGGATAGGCCAAGCAAATATAATTAAGATGACAATACTCCCTAAACTAATCTATTTATTTAGTGCTATACCAATCAGACTCCCAAGAAACTATTTTAATGACTTAGAAAAAATAACAAAATTTATATGGAACAACAAAAGGTCGAGAATTTCAAGGGAAGTAATGAAAAAAAAAAATCAAATGAAGGTGGCTTAGCTGTACCTGATCTAGAACTATATTATAAAGCAGCAGACACCAAATCCATTTAGTATTGGCTAAGAAATAGATTAGTTGATCAGTGGAATAGGTTAGGTTCACAGGGCAAGATAGTTAATAAAAATAGAAATCTAGTGTTTGACAAACCCAAAAATCCAAACTTTTGGGATAAGAATTTATTATTTGACAAAAACTGCTGGGAAAACTGGAAATTAGTATGGCAGAAACTAGGCATGGACCCACATACTAAGATAAGATCAAAATGTGTCCTTGATTTAGGCATAAAGAACAAGATCATAAATAAATTGCAGGAACATTGGATAGTTTACCTCTCAGAATTGTGGAGGAAGAAGGAATTTGTGACCAGAGGAGAACTAGAGATCATCATTGATCACAAAATAGAAGATTTTAATTACATCAAACTAAAAAGCTTTTGTTCAAACAAAACTAATGCAAACAAGATTAGAAGGGAAGTAACAAATTGGGAAAACATTTTTACCAGTTAAAAGTTCTGATAAAGGCCTCATCTCCAAAATACACAGAGAATTGACTCTATAATTTAAAAGAAATCAAGCCATTCTCCAATTGATAAATGGTCAAAGGATATGAACAGACAATTTTCAGATGATGAAATTGAAACTATTTCCACTCATATGAAAGAGTGTTCCAAATCACTACTGATCAGAGACATGCAAATTAAGACAACTCTGAGATACCACTACACACCTATCAGATTGGCTAAGATGACAGGAACAAATAATGATGAATGTTGGAGGGGATGTGGGAAAACTGGGACACTGATGCATTGTTGGTGGAGTTATGAAAGCATCCAACCATTCTGTAGATCAATCTGGAATTATGCCCAAAAAGTTATCAAACTGTGCATACCCTTTGATCCAGCAGTACTACTACTGGGCTTATATCCCAAGGAAATACTACAGAAGGGAAAGGGACCTGTATGTGCCAAAATGTTTGTGGCAGCCCTTTTTGTAGTGGCTAGAAACTGGAAAATGAATGGATGCCCATCAATTGGAGAATGATTGGGTAAATTATGGTATATGAGTGTTACGGAATTTTATTGTTCTGTAAGAAATGACTAACAGGATGAATATAGAGAGGCTTAGAGAGACTTATATCAATTGATGCTGAGTGAAACGAGCAAAACTAGGAGATCATTATACACTTCAACAACAATACTATATGAGGATGTATTCTGATGGAAGTGGATATCTTCAACATAGAGAAAAGCTAACCCAATTCCAATTGCTCAATGATGGACAGAATCAGCTACACCCAGAGAAGGAATACTGGGAAATGAATGTAAACTGTTAGCATTTTTTGTTTTTCTCCCCAGGTTATTTTCACCTTCCAAATCCAATTCTTCCTTTGCACAACAACAACAAAATTAGGTTCTGCATATATATCTTGTACCTAGGATATACTATAACATATTTACTATGTATGGGAATGCCTGCCATCTAGGGGAGGGGTGGAGGAAAGGAGGGGAAATATTCGGAACAAAAGGGAGTATAAGGGATAATATTGTAAAAAATTACCTATGCATATGTACTGTCAAAAAATGTTATAATTATAAAATTAATTTAAAAAAAAGAAAATTACTGAAATAGCACTGTCTTAACATTATCTTATTTTAAATGTGGACAAGAGATACTATAAAAAATGAAAACTGCAGTTTTCCCCAGCTCAGGCCTCTCTAGGGTTGGCCAATCAGCAGCATTTCCATTGGTAATTATTGTTATAAGGAAGTAGTTGCCTCCCTCTTATGAAGCCAACAGACTATCAATTACACATAGGTTTTCAAAAAGATGGCAAAGTAAGCCAGAATAACTTGGGCTAGATTTTGTGTTATGACTTTTCAAAGATGATACTATTTTAATAAACTATCAAGGCCTGTCAGAGTTACTAAACTGCAAAGTACATGAAGATTCACTGTGCTTGGAGAGTGGTTATGCATTTCCAAAATGGAGAACAAATCCAGACTTTGCTGGCCACATTCTCCAACAACAGAGGCAAAATTCTAGTGCAAGCCCAATGAAACAAAACTTTAAGATGATTTGGATGCTTCCAGACCTCAGAATAGTTATACAATCACAATGGAAAGAATTTGTGGTAATTAACAAGCTTTAGATGCTGAAAGAAACCAAATATCTATTCTTTTCCACAAAAACTGTTTCTGTAAAAGAGGAAATCCTATGGTTTTTCACAACTGTTCTTGAGGAAGCTTCTATTTAAAAAAATCAAATATAAACATATGTGCATGTACATATACACAAACACACACATATACATATTCACACAGACATATATATATTAGCATATTCAATCAATCAACAAGAATTTACTAAGCATTTAGTATGTCAGGCACTATCTGAAGAGCTGGGATACAAAGAAAGGCAATTTCCCCTCAAAAAAACTATTTTCTTTTAACAGACAGGACAACACGCAAATAACTACATATATGTGAAATATACATATTAATATATAGCAAGAAAATCTAACCAGGAAAGCATGAGGGACTTGAGAGGATGATGAGTCAGGTTGGGCATGGGTGGACACAAAGATTGGAAAAAGGGTTCGGGGGAAAAAAGCAAAGAAACTGAGATAGTATCCAAGAAAAGCCTCCAGCAAAAGGTGAGATTTGTGCTAAGTCTTGAAGGTCAGAGAAGTCAGGAAGCAAAGGTGAGTGTGGATGAGAGCTAGTAAAAAGGCACAGTGTAAAATTTAAAAGCCAACTGCAGTTTATTGAGATAAGGAGGGAAAACAGGAGGTGTAGTCAGGCTGCTTAGGAAAATCACTGGGTAATTGAGTGGGGAATACATTAGAGTAAATAAAGAGACCAACCAGAAAGCTGGGTGATAATGACTAGATGAGTAGCAAGAAAGGAACATTTACGAAATATTTTATGAAGGCAAAAGCTGTAAAATTTAACAGATTAGATATGAGGAGAGAGTGAGAGGGAAAAGGCAAGTATAAAACTGATGCTTCCAATCTGGAAAAATGGTACTATCCTTAAAAGTAGAGAGAGAATGAATTTGGAAGAGGAGAGAAGATTTTGTTTTGGAAATGATAAATTTGAGATACCTATTATAGGACATATAAGTGAAATGGCAAATGGTGATGGAAAAGTTAAGAGATTAGGATTAAAGAAAAAGATCTAAGAATCATCTGCTCAGAGATAAGTGAATCCATAGAAGAAAATAAAATAAGCAAATGAGGTAGTATACAAGGAGAAGAAAAAAGGCTTCAGAACTGACCCTTAAACATAAATATTGATTAGAGGTGACCTGGATTAATATCCAGAAAAGAACTCTAGATAGCACTAAATAAAGATTCAACAAGAGAAAGGAGGAAGGTGAGGAGCTGAGGGGGGAAATAGAAATTTACATGTTAACTTCATTGTATATTTGGAGGGAATACCAAATTTGCAGTTTCATGTGCATCCTTTTGATTGTACTGTGTTTATGCATCCTTAAAGGATGAGGATTAACAAACAAACAAACAAAAAAAACATAAGAATTTTCAATTAGCATATGTTTAACCTATATCTGATTGCTTGCTACATTGGAAAAGGAGAGGGAAGAAGAGGGAGAAAAATATGGAACACAAGGTTTTGCAAAGATGAATACTGAAAACAATCTTTGCATGTATCTGGAAAAATACTATTAAAATTTTTTTAAATTAAAATTTTTAAAAAGAATTTGCAAATACAAGATCATTTATAATTTTAGAGAAAGCAGTTTCAGTTGAATGATGAAGTCAAAATCCCAAGTCATAGGAGAAAAAGTGGAGGCAGCTACTATATATGGCATTTTCATTGAGTTTAGCCAAAAAGAGGAGGAATGATTTGGATAACACAAGTGAGAATGGTCCAATCAAATGGAATTTTTTAAGGATGGAAGAGAAAGAAAGATCAGCCAGGACTTCAGAAAAGAAAGCAGTAGTACACCCAAAGTGCCACTCACAGCTATCACAAAGATCCAAAAAATAACACAACATTGAGAGGGAAAAAAAATCACAGTGAACCATTTATTAAGCTCAGGTTTGCTTATACTGAGAGGTCTACAGACACTTGAAACTATATCTATCCAGAAGTACAATGGATGAAGATTGGCAACACAGGGAATGAAGAGCATGACAGTCTGCCTTATATTACGGCAAGAAAGAGGCCACAGATCTGGAACAAAGGACATGATCTTGTATAGGGAACAGAAAAAGGTTCCAATACATGGCTATCTATATACTCCTGGGTCACAGATCCTGTGCAAAGTGAAGAAGGGAGCTATACTTGGAGATGAGGTAAGGAGAGTGATGGCAGTCAGAGTAAGGAATGATTTCTAGTCAAAAAATGTGTAATGGAAGAGGAACAAATATAGAAGCAAGCAGTAGTTATATGGCTTATAACTCAGAATCAAAAAAGGGGTCTCAAATTCATCCTTCAACCAAGCTAAAAAGAAGCATATAATTCTATTACTTTGAACCTACATAATGTCCCAGCTAATTGAAGGTGACTCAGTCTAGCAGCAATCTATTTAATAATAATAACTGTATGGGGCTTACTACATAACAAACACTGTGCTAAGCACTTTATTTTATTTGGTTCTCATAACTTTGCAAAATAGGTCCAATTATTAACCCCATTTTACAAATGAGGAAACTGAGATAAGCAGAAATTAAGTGACTTAACCAGAAGCACTAAAGTGTCTAATACTGAGTTTGAAATGAGGTTTTCCTGAGTTTCACTGAAACTGCCCACAGGGATAAGCCCATACTTATATAGTTCTGACCCGATCCAGGTCAGGAACTAAGAACTCAGGCAAAGAGACAAGTAAGTGCTCATATTGTAAAATTAATCAGACTGCATTGAGTCCCAAGAAAACTTGCAGGACCCAAACTGAGCAGTGCCCTGGATCCTAGAATAACAAAATAATATAATATGACAATACAATACTTGAAAAACCAACAGTAGTACTTCTTAGCTAAAGATTAGAGTGCAATGGCAGAAATTAGATATGGATCCACACTTAACACCATATACCAAGATAAGATCAAAATGGGTCCATCATTTAGGCATAAAGAATGAGATCATAAATAGATTAGAGGAACAGAGAATAGTCTACCTCTCAGACCTGTGGAGGAGGAAGGAATTTATGACCAGAGGAGAATTGGAGATCATTATTGATCACAAAATAGAAGATTTTGATTACATCAAATTAAAAAGTTTCTGTACAAACAATACTAATGCAAACAAGATTAGAAGGAAAGTAACAAATTGGGAAAACATTTTTACAGTTAAAGGTTCTGATAAAGGTCTCATTTCCAAAATATAGAGAGAACTGACCCTAATTTATAAGAAATCAAACCATTCTCCAATTGATAAATGGTCAAAGGATATGAACAGGCAATTCTCAGATGATGAAATTGAAACTATATCCACTCATATGAAAGAGTGTTCCAAATCACTACTGATCAGAGAAATGCAAATTAAGACAACTCTGAGATACCACTACATACCTGTCAGATTGGCTAAGATGACAGGAACAAATAATGATGAATGTTTGTTGGAGGGGATGTGGGAAAACTGGGACACTAATACATTGCTGGTGGAGTTGTGAAAGAATCCAGCCATTCTGGAAAGCAATTTGGAACTATATCCAAAAAGTTATCAAACTGTGCATACCCTTTGATCCAGCATTGCTGCTATTGGGCTTATATCCCAAAGAAATACTAAAGAGCGGAAAGGGACCTATATGTGCCAAAATGTTTGTGGAAGCTCTTTTCGTAGTGGCTAGAAACTGGAAGATGAATGGATGTCCATCAATTGGAGAATGGTTGGGTAAATTATGGTATATGAAGGTTATGGAATATTATTGCTCTGCAAGAAATGACCAGCAGGAGGAATACAGAGAGGCTTGGAGAGACTTACATCAACTGATGCTGAGTGAAATGAATAGAACCAGAAGATCGCTGTACACTTTAATGTTGTATGAAGATGTATTCTGATGGAAGTGGATATCTTCAACATAAAGAAGATCCAACTCACTTCCAGTTGATCAATGATGGACAGAAACAACTACACCCAGAGAAGGATCACTGGGAATTGAATGTAAACTGTTAGCACTACTGTCTATCTACCCAGGTTACTTACACCTTTGGAATCTAATACTTAATGTGCAACAAGAAAATAGGATTTACACACATATATTGTATCTAGGTTATATTGTAACACATGAAAAATGTATGGGATTGCCTGTCATCTAGGAGAGGGAGTAGAGGGAGGGAGGGGATAATTTGGAAAAATGAATACAAGGGATAATGTTATAAAAAACAAATTACTCATGCATATATACTGTCAAAAAATTTTATAATTATAAAATTAAAAAAAAAAAAAGAGTGCAGACCAAATGAGCTGTGACCATGTCTCTCCCTAGATCCTCCACTGTGGAAGCACCAAAAATTTAGAAATCCCCAGAACTGGCTGTGAAAACAGCAATACAAAAAAGCCTGAAGTTTGGAACAGTGCCTCCCTTGCCCCAAGGTAATCAGAGCCCATTTTAATTTTTTTAATTATTAAAGCTTTTTTATTTTCAAAGCATATGCATAATTTTCAACATTCTCCCTTGCAAAATTTTGTTCTAAATTTGCTTCTCTCCCTTCTCCCTATCCTTCTCCTAGATGACAAATAATCCAATGTATGTCAAACATGTGCAATTTCTCTATACATATTTCCACAATTATAATGCTGCACAAGAAAAATCAGCTCAAAAAAGAAAAAAATGAGAAAGAAAACAAAATGCAAGCAAACAACAAGAAGAAGAGTGAAAATGCTATGTTCTGATCCACCTTCAGTCCCCACAGTCTTCTGGGTGTAGATGGCTCTCTTCTTCACAAGAACATCGAAACTGGCCTAAATCACCACATTGTAGAAAAGAACCACATCCATCACAGTTGATCATCATAGAATCTTGTTGTTGCTGTTTACAATATTCTCTTGGTTCTACTCACTTCACTTAGCATCAGTTCATGTAAGTCTCTCCAACTCTCTCTGAAACCATCTTGCTGATCATTTCATATAGAACAATATTACAACATAACATTCATATTTATTCAGCCATTCTCCAACTCATGAGCATCCAATCAATTCCCAGGTTTCTTGCAACTATAAAAAGGACTGCTACAATCAATTTTTGCACGTGTGGACCCTTTTCCTTTTTTATGATCTCTTTGGAATACAAGCCTAGTAGACATACTATTGGATCAAAGGGTATGTACAGTATGATCAGCCCTTTGGCATAGTTTGAAATTGCAGAGTCTAATGTTAACAAAGTTTAAAGTTGAAAAATAAGAAGAGAAAATGAGTAAACAACAACAACAACAAAAAAAAGAAATGATCATAAAAAGCTACTACTGTGATAGGGAAGAACTCAGAAACTCAGAAGACAACATAAAATCAGCTACAAGCAAAGCTTTAAAGGAAAAATACTAATTGTACACAAGTCCAAAAAATTCCTACAAGAATTTTAAAAAGTAATAGAGGAAAAATTGGGGAAAGAAAGGAGAGTGATGCAAAAAAAATTATGAAAAAAATAATTAACTTTGTAGAAGAGGCACATAGAAAATACTGAAAAAATAATATCTTAAAAATTTGGCCTAATGGGAAAGAAAAGAAACATAAAAATTAACTGAAGAAAAACTACTTAAAAAGCAGAATTAGTGATATGGAATAACAGGTAGGGGAGGTGAAGTCAAGATGGTGAAAAGAAGGCAGGGAATCACTCATGTTCTACCTCCAAACTCCTTCAAATACCTTTAAATAATGACTCTAAACAATCTTAATGCATCAGAACCCACAAAACAATTTTCCAGCCAAAAATGGCTGGGAAGGTCAGTAGGAGAGGTCTGTTGCCTCAGGGTAGGTTGGGAACACAAAATCAGTGTGAGCCCCAGGAAACCAGGAACAGTCCATGGGATCTCTAAATTGGTAGCAGTGGCAGTAATTCCCAGATCTTTCAGCCCACAGAGGCCAAGGACAACTCAGTAGGAAAGATTTGGTGTACTAAGACGTAAAGGGAACCCCAGCCCAGGATCAGGCTTTGGGAGCCACTGAATCAACAGCTGTGCTATTATGATAGCACAGTAACCACAATCGCAGTGGTTTCTAGAGATCTCAGCACACAAGTGGAGAGATTGAGGAGGAGCTGGAACAGCTGATCAGAGGGAGGATTGCAAGGGCCTCTTTGCTGACACTGTGGCAACTCTGTTGCTTTGTCTATACTCAGATCTGGATAGCAGTAATGGTTCACAGTACTGATCCTTAGAAGGATCTCTGAAAAAAAGCTACAAAAATCTGTAAAGTTAGGGGCATTACACCATCCACACTAGAAACAGGGCCTTATTAAGAAATAGAGCAGTTGATCAGTAGAACAGATTGGGTTCATAGGACAAAATAGTTAATGACTATAGTAATCTAGTGTTTGACAAACCCAAAGACCCAAACTTTTGGAATAAGAATTCACTATTTGATAAAAACTGCTGGGAAAATTGGAAACTAATATGGCAGAAACTGGGCATTGATCCATGTCTAATACTGTATAACAAAATAAGGTTGAAATGGGTTCATAACTTAAACATAAAGAGTGATATTATAATCAAATTAGAAGAATTATGAAAAAACAAAGATTGCACCATTTGGCTTAGAATGGGTACTACCAATGATGAAATTGCTTCTATGGAACAGAACTCTTCCTTAAATCCTTTGTGTTTTGAATGTGGTCAGCAACATTGGACCAGAGAAAATCATTTATATAATTATCAGAATGAAGTGGATGATGATCTGGTCTGTCATATTTGCCTTCAGCCCCTGTTACAACCATTAGATACCCCTTGTGGACACACATTCTGCTACAAGTGCTTAAGGAACTTTTTACAGGAGAAAGATTTCTGTCCATTGGACAGATCTGTGGAAAAGGAAAAAATTTGTGACCAAAGAGAAGTAGAGATCATTACTGAACATAAAATAGATAATTCTGATTGTATTAAGTTTTTGTACAAACAAAACTAATGCAAATAAGATTAGAAGGGAAGCAATAAACTGGAAAAACATTTTACATTCAAGGGTTCTGATAAAGACCTCATTTCTAAAATACATACAGAATTGACTCAAATTTATAAGAATTCAAGCTTTTCTCCAATCAATAAATGGTCAAAGGATATGAACAATTTTCAGGTGAAGAAATTGAAACCATTTCTAGTCATATAAAAAAGTGTTCTAAATCACTATTGCTCAGAAAAATGCAAATTAAGACAATTCTGAGGTACCACTACATATTTCTCAGATTGGCTAAAATGACATGAAAAAAATAATAACAAATGTTTGAGGGGATGTGGGAGGAATGGCGCACTGATACATTGCTGGTGAAATTGTAAATGGATCCAATCATTCTGGAAAGCAATTTGGAACTATGCTTGAAAAGTTATCAAACCGTGCATACCCTTTGATCCAACAGTGTTTCTACTGGGCTTATATCCCAAAGAGATCTTAAAGGAGGAAAAGGGATCCACATGTACAAAAATGTTTATGGTAGCCCTTTTTATAGTGGCTAGAAACTGGAAATTGAATGGATGTCCATCAATTGGAGAATGGCTGAATAAATTGTGGTAGATGAATGTTATTGAACATTACTGTTTTGTAAAAAATGACTAGCAGGATGATTTCAGAGAAGCTTGAAGAGACTTACATGAACTGATGCTAAGTGAAATGAGCAGAACCAGGATATCATTATACACTTCAACAACAATACTCTATTATGAGCAATTGTGATGGACGTGGCTCTCTTCAACAATGAGATGATTCAGACCAGTTCCAATGTCTTGTGATGAAGAGCCATCTATACCCAGAGAGAGAGGACTGTGGGAACTGAGGGTGGATCACAATATAGTATTTTCATTCTTTTTGTTGTAGTTTGCTTGAATTTTACTTTTTTCTCATTTTTTCCCTTTATGATCTAATTTTTCTTGTGCAGCAAGATAATTGTATAAATATGTATACCTATATTGGATTTAACATATATTTTTACCATGTTTAACATATATTGGATTACTTGCCATCTATGGAAGTGGGGGCAAGGGAACACAAGATTTTTTAAGCATCAATGTTGAAAATTATCCTTGCACATATTTTGAAAATAAAAACCTTCAATAAAAAAAAAAGAAAGAAACAGGGCCCTACTGTAACAGTGTCAAGAGTAAAGAAAGAGGCTGAGGAAATTAACAACAGAAAAAGACAATGATCATAAAAAGTTACTATGGAGACAAGGAAGATCAAAACACACATTTAGAAGATAACAAAATCAAAGCTCCTATTGATCAAAAGCCTCCAAGAAAAATAAGAATTGGTCTCAGTCCATGGAAGAGTCAAAAAGAATTTTTAAAATCAAGTGAGAGAGACAGAGGGAAAATTAGGAAGAAAAATGAGAGTGATATAAAAGGAAATACAAAAAGCAAATGAAAAGAATGCTTTAAAAAGAAAAATTGGTCAAAAGGAAAAGGAGATATAAAAAAATAATTGAGGAAAATAATTCCTTAAAAATCAGAATTGAACAAATGACTTTCTGGGAAACCAAGAAAACAATAAAACAAAATCAAAGGAATAAAAAATAGAAAATGTGAAATATCTCACTGGAAAAACAGGTGACCTGGAAAATAGATCCAGGGGAGATAACTTAAAAAATTATTGGTCTACCTGAAACCATGATCAAAAAAAGCACCTGAATATCATCTCTCAAGAAATTATAAAGGAAAACTAACCTGATATACTAGGACCAGCAGGTAAAATAAAAATTGAAAGAATCCAACAATCACTTCCTGAAAGAGATTTATGATAAAGGCCTCAATTCTGAAACTATAAGGAACTGAATCAAATTTATTTAGGAAAAAAGCCATTCCTCATTTGATAAATTATCAAAACAAGAGATCTATGTCCAAAGGGTTATAAAAACTACAAATCCTTTGACCTAACAATACCACTACTGGGCATAAATCCCAAAAGAGACTTTTTTTAAAAAAGGAAAAGAACATATATGTATAAAATACTTTATAGCACCTCTCTCTTCTAAGGGCAAAGAACTGAAGGGATACGCATCAATTGGGGAATGGCTGAATCACTGTGGTATATGATAATGAAAGAATATTATTGTTTCATAAGAAATGATGATTAGTGTACTCTCAGAAAAACCTAAAAAGTTCTCCATGAGCTCAAGCAAAGTGAAATGTAATGTGTACACAGAAATAGCAAAGTTATGGGAAGCTCAGTTATTCTCAGCAATACAATGTTCCAAGACTACTGTGAAGGACTTATGATGAAAAATGCTATACATACCCATAGAAAGAACTGATTGTGTCTGAATACCAACTGAAGTAGACTTTTTTTTAAATGTTTCTTTTTCTTGAGGATTTTTTTGAGGAGGGGGGTAGAAATCTATGTTTTCTTTTGAAACATGAGTTTTATGGAAATGTTTTGCACAACTTCATATTGGCCTTCTCAATGGTGGGGTGTGCAGAGGAGGGGGAGAATTTGGAACTCAAAATTTTAAAAACAATAGAAAAAAATTGTTTCCCATGTACCTGGGAAAAAATAAAAATTAAAACATTTTTAAAAATAAAAAAGTAGAGAATCTCACTGAAGAAAATTATTTCTTTAAAATTAGAATTGGACAGATTGAAGCTAATTATCCATGAGAAATCAAGAAACAATAAAACAAAATCAAAATAATGGGAAAAAACAAGGGGAAAATGTGAAACATCTCATTGGAAAATAATTGACCTGGAAAACAAAATGAGGAAAAGACAATTTAAAATTTATTGAAATACCTGAACACCAGGATCAAGGGGAGGGGGGGGGGGGGAAGAGGCCTAGACATCATTTTTTAAACAAATTATAAAGGAAAATTGTTCCAGTATCTTAGACCCAGAAAATACACTAGAAACTGAAAAATCTACTAAGCACCTCCTGAAAAACTTCCCAAAAAGAAAAGCCTCCGGAACACTACAGCTAAATTCCAGAGTTTCAAAGGTCAAAGATAAAATACAGCAAGCAACCAAGAAGAAAGAGAGGTGTTAAGGAGACATTTTTTGAATTATACATGATTTAGCAAATGCATAATAAAAGTCTATATAGACTCCTAAAGGCTTTGAGTAATGGAAAAAAAAAAAAAAAAACATTCTAAAAAAATTTTTTTCTCTCTCTTTCTCCCTCTCAGGCAATTGGGATTAAGTGACTTGCCCAGGATCGCACAGCTAGGAAGTGTTAAGTGTCTGAGACCAGATTTCAACTCAGGTCCAACTGACTTCAGGGCTGGTGCTCTATCCTGAGCCACCTAGCTGCCCTTAGACCATTAATTTTTAAAATTACCTCCACACCCATTACTGCTATGAACTTGGGGAAAAAATCATCACGTTCACATTATGGAGGCTTTATTATAGATTAAATAATCCTGATATATGATCAATAGGAGAGTATTCAAACTCTTTACTTCTCTCTACATTTTGAAATATTCAAGAAAAAAGAAATTGCTCTACTTGATGCTTGAAAATCTAAATGCAAAAAACTTCAAAAATAACAAATTATTTTTCTAAGGATTAAATAAGGGGGTGTTAGAAAGATGAAAAAGTGTGGGCATGTGTATGTGTATGTGTATGTTTGTCCTTAAAAAGTTCTAATGGGTTTGGAAATCACTCAAGCTTTATCTAGGTGCAGCCTATAAGCCAATAGGTTGTCTTTCTGGGGAAAAAAAAAAAAAAAAAAAAAAAAGTAGTCAATCTTCAAAAGCTTCTTGTAGTATGCTTTTTTGAAGACTACAATGATTAGGTTTGTCATTCTTTCTTTCCCTGTCATCTTTATTCCTATAGGTCAATACTCTAAATCTCAACAGTCTTAATCTGAGCAAGGCTTGACAAGGAGGCTTGGATCTAAGACAAACAAACACCTAAGAATAAACTTCTAGTCATTTACATGTATTTGCAATATGGACAACTAAGTAAGTTCTATTTCCTCCAAGGGAATTTAGCATATATAAGTTCATTATTCTCTTTAGACTCAAAAGTTTCTGGACAAATGGAACTAGGGACCAACTCAATTTCCTGAAGAATATCCTAAAAGAAATGAATTAAATAGAACAGGAAAACACTTGAAATCACAGTACATTAAACTGAGAGGCAAGGAAATTCCCTCTTTAATTAACACATGGAGACTTCCAAAGAATGCAAAGAATTTTGAGAAAATTTTATATGCAAATGTATGAATTGGGGGCAGGTAGGTGGCACAGTGATAGAGCACCAGCCTTGAATTCAGGAGGACCCGAGTTCAAATTTGATCTCAGACACTTAACACTTCCTAGTGACCCTGGGCAAGTCACTTAACCCCAGCCCGGGGGGGGGGGGGGGGGGGGAAAGAGAATGTATGAATGCTAGCAAAAGTATATCTTTTTATTTTTCCAGTATTTGTATGGCAAAACTTAATATGTGAGAAGAATGGACAGCTTTTAAGGGAAAGGAAAAGTTTGAAAAGTAGCTATCTAGCTGCCCCTGGATTTTTTTTTTTTTTTTTGAGGCAATTGGGTAAAGTAACTTGCCCTGAGTCACAAAGCTAGGAAGTGTTAAGTGTCTGAGGGCAACTTTGAACTCAGGTCCTCCTAACTTCAAGGCCAGTGCTGTATCCACTGCTCAACCTAACTACCCCTCAATATCAGTTTTAGAAAGAGTTAATGCTTATCCTTTAGAAGCTTCTCCGTTTTCAAAAATATCTGAGTTTTGAGCAGTTTAGTCTACTCTTCTTATTTTGACTTTGCCAATTACAGTAAAAAGGAGATAAGTACACAAGGAAAAGTCTCTCCTGTTCCTAAGATTTACTGAACTGAAAATAAAACACTGAATTCATGACTCTACAAAATAAATAGGCACAAGTGTTTGAATATAGCTTTGTAAACTATTATGGGGAAAATATTTTATTAAATACTGAAGTTTTCTGAGTGCTTCATATGGGATTAGGTTAGCAATCACTTGGTCATCTAGAAGTTATAAGTATTTTGATATGTTGATTATGTGTCACCGATACTATACTAAGAGACAGAAGAGAAAGCAAAAAAAAACAGTCCTTGAAGACCTCAAAAAGCTAATATTCTAATGAAAGAAAAAAACGCAAGTATCTATATATAAATTTACTTTATAGACATATATGTAAATAAAAATATGTGCATATGCACAGAAACTATAACTAGAAAGTAGTCTTAGAAGGAATACATTATTAGCAAAAATGACCAGAAGTCTTGTTGAAGGTAAAGGCCAAGCTAAATATTGAAGGAAAACAGGAATTAATAGGAGGCAGAAATAAGGACAAAGGGACTCTACTAACAAGAGTCAGTCAATGCAAAAGCACAGAGATGGAAGAGGAGAGATAACTGAATAACAAATAGGACAATGATTGGACTTTAGAATGTACAGAAAAGAGTAACGTGATCATATATAAGTAGACCAAAAAAAAAAAAAAAAAATAGCAAAGGATCAAGTCTTAAGACCATAGTCTTTAAAAAAAAAAAAAAATTCATATTAGTTTATATTTGATGCTAGAAAAGGGAGACACGGGAGTTTACCCACCACCACAATACCCATTTTCCCCCTATTGTTCAGATTCTTGTTTTTTCTACCCATCAGACCATGGGCATATCCTCAAATAATGTGAAATTATGATGCATAGAGTTGGCTATTCCAGAAAGACTTTTGACTTTGAATCACAGTTGAAGGAGGTCATGTCCAAACATACCTATAAAAGATTACTTTGTGACTCAGGATGTTCATTTTTATCTTATTCAATATTACAGATAATTTTACTAAGCTATGATTTTTTGGCCATAAGCCTAGTTCTTTGGATTGTCAATGGACGTGATTCCAGGACCTGAGTGAGGTCTTTTATTTGGCTGCTGATAAATCCTGTACAATTCTCTGGCATATTTGAATTATTTTTTCCTTGTTTCCTGCAAAATGTTCTCTTTGATCTGGGGGTTTCAAAATTTGGCAATAATATTCCTATGTGTTTTCCACAAAAGATCTCACATAGGTAGTGATTTTTTTTCCTATTTTCTACTTTTCCCTCATGTTCTATTTCTTACATTATTGTCAAAGTTCTTTTTTTGGCCACTACTTTCAGGCAGTCCAATTATCCTTATATTTTCTCTTCTTCATCTGTTTTCCAATTCTGTCATTTTTCTGATATTTCACATTCTGTTACATTTTTTCATTCTTTATAATCTGTTTTGTTATTTCTTGGTTTCTCACAGCTTCACTGGCTTCCCCTTGCCCAAGTCTAATTTTCAAAGAGTTATTTTCATCTTTAGGACTCCATCTCTTCTTCTAGTCGGTTAATTTTTTTCCACAATCTTGTTTTTCTTGGGGGGAGGAAGGGGTTGGGGTTTATTTTGGTTCTTTCCTTTTTAATTTTTCCTCAATATTTCTCATTTGATTTTTAAATTCTTTTTTGAATTCTTCTATAAATTCTCTTTGGGCAGGGAGCCATTTCACAATACTCTTTGGGGTAGAATATGCTTTTTTTTTTTTTTTTTTACTTCAGTTCCTCCTCTGAAGGTGGACTCTTGGTATTCCCTGTTTCCATTGTAAGTTTCTATGGGTCTTTCTTCTTTGCCAGTTCATTTTTTTTTTAAATAAGAAATATTAGTGCTAGCGCCTTTAATCATGGGATGGGGTATGATGTCTCTAGCTTCACTTGAACTCTCCTCTCTGACCTGGAACCCCAAACCTAGAACTCCACCCTCTAGCAAGTGCTTACAGCCAGCAAAATCCCTGCCCTGCTGCTTTTGCACTCACTGCACTTTCTTCTTGTCCAGGACCACTTACTTCCCCACAGTACAACTGAGCCTGGTGTTCCTAATCAGCCGAAGTTCACTATCTTCCAGGTCTCAGACATCAATTCCACAAGTTGTCCAGGAGGAAGAAGTTTCTGCCATTCCTGCAGAGGCTCCAGCCACACCCAGCCAACCCCAGGGCTCCCATTTCTGTGAAGCTCAACAGGATATGTTTACACTTCACAAGGGTTACTCCCTTACCTAGGGTCTTTCTTCAGATCTTTTTGGGTTGTTACTGGAGGACCCCTGTTCTCCTAGAGGGGCCCTCTGTTCTGCCCCAAGTCTTTTTGATTTTTCACTAGTTTATGTTTGCTCTGAGCCACAAATCTGTTCCATTTGGGGGGAAATCTGGAGAGCTTGAAACCTATTCTGCCATCTTCCCAGAATTCCCCTCTATTTTGTGACTCAAATACTCAAAACTACAAAACAGTTTTATTTTTCCTTTGATTATATGCCTGCTTTTTCTTTTAAAAGAAACTTTTTTTTTTGATCATATCAAATTGAAAAGTTTTTGTACAAACAAAACTAGTGCAGATAAGATTAGAAGGGAAATAAACTGGGAAAATATTTTTTTTACAGTCAAAGGTTCTGATAAAGGCCTCATTTCCAAAATATATAGAGAATTGACTCTAATTTATAAGAAATCAAGCCATACTCCAATTAATAAATGGTCAAAGGATATGAACAGACAATTCTCAGAGGAAGAAATTGAAACTATTTCTAGCCATATGAAAAGATGTTCCAAGTCATTATTAATCAGAGAAATGCAAATTAAGACAACTTTTAGATAACACTACACATCTGTCAGAGTAGCTAGAATGACAGGGAAAGATAATGCACAATGTTGGAGGGGATGTGGGAAAACAGGGACATGGATAAATTGTTGGTGGAACTGTGAATACATCCAGCCATTCTGGAGAGCAATTTGGAACTATACTCAAAAAGTTATCAAACTTGGAATTGGATATCTTCAACAAAGAGAAGATCTAATTCAGTTCCAATTGATCAATGATGTACAGAATCAGCTATATCCAGAAAAGGAACACTGGGAAATGAGTGTAAACTGTTTGCACTTTTGTTTTTCTTCCCAGGTTATTTTTACCTTCTGGATCCAATTCTTCTTGTGCAACAAAAAATTCAGTTCTGCACACATATATTGTATCTAGGATTTACTATAACATATTTAACAGGTATGGGACTGCCTGCCATCTAGGGGAGGGGGTTGAGGGAAGGAGGGGAAAATTCGGAACAGAAGTGAGTGCAAGGGATAATGTTGTAAAAATTTATCCATGCATATGTACTGAAAAAAAAGTTATAATTATAAATTTTTTTAAAAAGTTATCAAACTGTGCATACCCTATGATCCAGCAGTGTTACTACTGAGCTTATATCCCAAAGAGATCTTAAAGAAGGGAAAGGGATCTGTATGTGCAAGAATGTTTGTGGCAGCCCTCTTTGTAGTGGCCAGAAACTGGCAACTGAGTGGATACCCATCAATTGGAGATTAGCTGAATAAATTGTGGTATATTAATATTATGGAATATTATTGTTCTGTAAGAAATGACCAACAGGATGATTTCAGAAAGGCCTGGAGAGACTTACATGAACTGATGCTGACTGAAATGAGCAGGACCAGAGGATCATTGTATACTTCAACAACAATACTATATGATGATCAATTCTGATGTACAAGACCCTCTTCAACAATGAGATGAACCAAATCAGTTCCAATAGAGCAGTAATGAAATGAACCAGCTACATCCAGCGAAAGAACTCTGGGAGATGACTTTGAACCACTACATAGAATTCCCCATCCCCATATTTTTGTCCGCCTGAATTTTTTATTTCCTTCACAGGCTAATTGTACACTATTTCAAAGTCTTATCCTTTTTGTACAGCAAAATAACTGTTTGGACATGTATACATATAATGTATTTAATTTATACTTTAACATATGTAACATGTATTGGTCAACCTGCCATTGGGGGGAGGGGATGGGGGAAGGAGGAGGAAAATTGGAACAAAAGGCTTGGCAATTGTCAATGCTGTAAAATTACCCATTCATATATCTTGTAAATAAAAAGCTATAATAAAAATAAAAATAAAAAATATATAAAAAAGAAACTTTTAAGTCATTTATTGTCTCTCTTTAATACTTACTGTCCCCCACTAAATAAATTAAAATCATAAAATAAATTTTAAAATAAATCAAATTGAAAATTAAATAATTAAGGATAAATAAAATTATAATAAAAATTTTAAAATAAAACTCATAACAAATATGCAAAGTCCAGTAAAACAAATTCTCATATGAGTTATGTTCAAAAACATAGTTCTCTCTATATATTTTATGTCCACCATCTCTCTGGCTGAAGTGTTTCATTTTGAGTCTTCTGTACTCAAAAGTTACTTCTCTCTATGATGTTTTTGTTATCATATAAATTGTTTTCCTAGTCTATTCACTTTACTCTGCATCAATTCAGAGGTCTCTGTTTTCTCCAAAATTATTTATTTTATTACTTTTTGTGGCACAATAATATTTCATTATACTCATGTACCACAGTGTTTTTAAACATCTCCCAACATGTAGGTAACCCGTTAGCCTCAAAGTTCTGATTCATAAAAAAAGCTGACATAAATACTTTTGTATTGTGTACAATACATTGTGTGTGTGTGTGTGTGTGTGTGTGTGTGTGTGTGTGTGTGTGTAGAGGTCCTTTTTCACTTTCTCTGATTTCTCCAGGGTACAAGTCTAAAAGTTATAGAGCTGGGTCAAAGAATATATTCTTTTGAAGATATATTCATAATCATTTACTTCAAAATGGAATGGAGCTTTTCCTTGCAAGAAAGCATATACTGTTATAATTATCAGAACTTCTAAAGAAATATGCTCCCAAATTTGATACCTATCAGTTTATAGAATATATTGTAAAAGAAGTCTTCAAGTTTTTGCAGATTGAATAGCATTTCTGCTACCTATCATATCCTTAGTGTTCAAGGACAACAAAACAGACAATGTTGGCTAGTCTTCCAGTTGCCCCATACTAAATATATAATATGATGTAGTGGATGTAGTGGGCCTAAAGTCAGGAAGACTCATCTTCATGAGTTTAAATCCAGTTTAAGATACTTATTAGTTGTGTGACTCTTGGCAACTCATTTAACCCTATTTGCCCCAATTTCTTCTTATGTAACATGAGCTAGAAAGGGAAATGTCAGAAACCACTTCCATATCTTTCCCAAGAAAATCCTAAATGGGGTCAGGAAGAATCAGACACAACTCAAGTGACTGAAGAATAAAAACATAGATTTAATTAATAAATGAACTACTCTGGAATTCTATGATGTATAAATGTAATGTATTGTCTATTCAACAGTAAGTATTATAAGTTCTGCCCATAATGACTCATATTTCCTACTATAATCTCCAACCCCAACTTCCTCCATAGGAGGAAGATGTCCTTTGGACACCTTGGAAGGTGCTGTTACCACAAACACCATAGTTTACTGCTAAAGCCATCTGGAATGAACTTCAAACTGGAAAAAGAAAAAAAAATCCATTCATAGAATTGCTCCCTCTATCTTGAAAGAAGGGGAAAAGAGAGGAAAGATAAGAAGAAACGGAAGGAGGAAGGGAAGGAAAAGGGAAAGAAAAGAAGGAAGAGGAGGAACAAAGGGAGAGAGGTAGAGAGAAAGAGAAGAAGGGAAGGAAGGATGAGAGAGAAAGGAAAGAGGGAAAGAAAGAGTGAGGAAGGGATAAAAGAAGAGAAGAGGAAGGGAGGAAGGAAGAAAGGAAGGAAGAGGGAAGAAAAGAGGAAGGAAGAAAGAAAGAAAGGAGAGGAAGGAGGGAAGAAAGGAAGAAGGAAGAGAGAAGGGAAGAAAGGAGGGAAGAAAAAAGGGAGGAAGTGAGGAAGGGAGAAAGAGTACAGGGGAGAAGAAATGGAGAGAAGAGGAAAGGAAGGAGGGAGTAAGGGATAATCCTCTACACCAAGATTCCCTCACCCCACTGGTTCTCAAAGAAAGCCTGCTTCCATTTTCAGCAGTCTTCCTAGTTCCAAAGCTACAACTCTATTCACTATGCTCTATCCTTTTCATGAAAAAAAATTAAAATATCTAACTATGCTATGAATACTAGTACCAACTTCAAGTCCATTTTCTTCCCATATAATAATAGATGTAAAACAGGACGGGAAACAATTAGTAATTCCTTTCAGAGATTCTTTTGAATCAGGGTGGTCCATTTAATGTGATAGTTTTCATCGGGTTTTCTTTAACTGTTTCTCATGAGTAATTTGAGAAAACTATACATGAAAGGTGTAATCATATTATAAGTAATATTTATTAAAATCGCAATTAAAATAATGAATCTTAATCTCACCTTTACTCAATGTCACCTCTTATTATCTTTTATTGATGTGTACATATGCAGTTTTATGGTGCTGTTCATATAAGGCCACGTCTACACTAGTCAAAAGATTCAAAAATCTTGTGCAATATCACAGTAGCACCAGTCCGTGCAACTGCTGCACAAGATCTTATGGAATCTTATAATACACCACGATTACTGCAAGTTTAAAATTAAAGTAACTTGAAATGATTAAATAGAGCCTACCTTTTTACCACAGGGCAAAACACAACAAGCAATTAGCCCTTTCACTACCTCAACCTGCTTTTAACAGGGAATCTAGATGGTTGGCTGAAGCAAAGAAAAAAGCCGATATCTTCTCAAGAGAGCCTGACAGGGAGAAAATAAGATTTGACATTTTCAAGGTAAGACAGTCATCAATTTCATAGAAATGTTACTGTCTACTAGAATAAACTAAGGAAAAACTTCAAACCTGGGAAAATAACTAAGTTATTCAGTAGACACTAAATCTATGCTAACATAGTTTTAAAACAATAAAGTTTACTTTTGTTCTTCATTTCATATACCAATATTCAAAAATCAGATTTTCTTGTCTTTCTTAAAAAAAAAAAAAAACTGGGATAGGAGGACAAAGTAGAAAGAAGACTAGACTTGAAGTCTAGGGAATCTGGATGTTAATTCTACTTCTGACATTTAATTGTGTTGTCACAGAACTTAATTCAATTAAATTTGAATTTAATTGAATAGCTTAATACAATTTTCAAAAACTATATATTAAGTATCTATTATGTGCAAAGCACTCTTACATTCTAATAGAAAATGGAAAAATATAAATGTGGAGAGAGGTGGAGAAGGGGGAAAGGAATTTGGAGGAGCCAGGAGAGAGAGTTATCTGGCAGTAAAGGGAGCATTAGTAGATAATCTAACATGAAATGGCAATATAGGCCAGAGACTCTTCAGTTGGGAAAGTAGGTCCAGGAGAGAAATGAGAAAAAGAAACAGTCCAGAGAGTAAATTGAGTTAGGAATTTTTAAATCACTGGATCTTACCTATCATTTCTTTGTATTTTTCAAAATTTGCTTTCCCAAAATCTATAGAACACAGCACAATCTTTCTAGCATGCTTCTTCATCATGCTTCCCAAGATGAAGCAATGACTTATCTCCAAAATTTCCATCATTTCTACTTTAGCAACCAACTTTAGCTTGTTGGCCAAAGAAAGGTTTTTTTTTTCAATATTACACGTACAATCATTTGTATATGTACAATACATGTACACAAATTGTTATTTGTGACGACCAACGTACAAATGGCAAGTGAGAATTTCCCATTCACCACAGCAGAGATACTCCTCAGCTACATAGTACAAGCACTTTAACAAAGCTTTCTGATGTTAAGAACTATCAGAAGTTCCCCTGAACCTAATTACTGAATTGCCATATTTTCAAGAAACATTAGACTGAGAGCATCCAAGAGAACCTGAATATGTAAAAAAATAAATATCATTACAACCACACCACTACCACAATCCCAAGTTAATATAATTTGTTGCTTGCACTCCAACCTGGACTGCCTGTGTGTTCTTGTGAATCAAGATAGGAACCAGACAGTCTGCACTACGCTTGTGAGCTGAGACCCTTATTAAAAAAAAAAAAAAAAAAAAAAAAAATCATATCCTCTTGATCTAGCAGTTCCCACAGGAAAAGACTGACTTTTGTTATCACCTTGCTCATTCTCTTTGGGAGTTTTGTCCTTTCCCACTCCCATGCAATACCACATTAAATAGAGATTTCTGCTAATTCCTCTTTACTTTGTCTTGCTATTATAAAAATGTGTATTTCTATATGGATTGTGAACTCTTTGGGGTCCATATGCATGTTTACTTCTCTTGTAATAAACCTCATTTTCACATAAGCTTCATGAAATTGTGTTTGGACACATTTTAAGTATGAGGCATTGGCACCAGGGAATAATTTCTTTGAGATTCATCTACAAAATGGGAAAATAATATCTAGGCAACTAGGAAAACAATTCCTTAAAAAATAAAATTGAGCAAATGAAAGCTAATGACTTTATTAAGCAAAATCAAAAAAAAAAAAGAAAAAATAGAAAAAACTGTGAAATATCTCATTGGAAAAACCACTGATCTGGAAAATAGGTCCAGGAGAGATAATTTTAAAGGTCTACTTGAAAGTCACAATCAAAAAAAAAAAAAAAAAAAAGCTTAAAATTTCAAAAAATTATCAAGGAAAATTGTCTTGATACCCATATTCAACCGTAAGTTGATATATTTTTTGATTATCTTTTTTTAAAAATGAGGAAATTAAAGGCTGAGAGAGAGGAATGTCCTGAAAGGGAAAAGGAGAAGTGAAATATTGCAAATTATCTGCTATAAAAAAAAAATTGGACAAGGAAAATTTTTTACAGTACAAGGGAAAAAGGGGAAGATAGGGGGAATGAGTGAAATTTACTCTCATCAGAATTGGCTCAAACAAGAAATAACAAAAATACAAAATAGGAATATAGAACTCAACCTTGCAGGAAAATAGAAGGGGAAAGTCATATGGGAAGGAAGGATAAAAAGCAAATATGGTAACAAGTCAAATAGCAAGCTAAGGGGTGAGAATCCTCAATGTTTGGTCAACCCTAAAGCTCTGCAATACAACAACATAACTGTAAAGAGCAAACAGTCAAAAACTAAACACCAGCAACTAAAGAAGTGATGAGAAAATGCCTTTTCTTTTCTTTCTCTCTGTGGAGATGGAGAGCTATGGGTTCAAAATACCACATTGAATCTCAATCCACTGTGCCACCTAGCTGCCCAAAAAAGTATTTATCATACATAATTGGAAAAAAATTAGGAAAATTTAACTGGAGAAATAAAAAAATCAAGAATCTCAAGGGAAGTAATAAGAAAAGTGAAAAAGAAGTTAATCTAGCAATATCTAATCTAAAACAATACTATGATACTGGTTTAAAAATACAGAGGTTGATCAATGGAAGAGACATGCAGAAGCAAACAAATGTTATAGCAGAGTGTTCAATAACTCAGATCTAACACTTGGCATAATGACTCACTTATTCAAGAAAAACAAGGAAAACTAGAGCACGGTGTGGAAGAAGTTAGGTGTATACAAATATTCCACATCATAAATCAAGTTCCAAGTGATTGCATGACTTGGAGATTCAAGGTCCACATTTAATAAGAATAAAAGTAATTTAATTAAAAAAAGGAGGAAAAGGCACATTAAAATTACAGATAGGGTAACAATTACAAGATAAAATGAACAATTTTGATTGTATAAAATGTAAAAATTGTTACACAAACAAAACCAATGAAGTTAAAAATGCAAAAGAAACAGGCTAACTAGAAAAATATTGGGGACCATGACATTAGGGAAGTAAATTGGATTTAAGTGTAGGAGGGCAATGCAAAGTCAGCAGTTTCACTTTCTCCTCCAGTCATCTAGATGATGGCAACATATAGATCAGGAGGACTGGAGATGGCAGTGGGAGACCTTGGACTTTTTAAATTGAAGTCTAGACTTCAATTTGACTAAGACTAGGTATGTTTAAGGCTAGATAAACAGTGAGGCAGAAAATGGCCTCCTTTGCCTAGTCAAAATACATATATACAAAAACATGTATATGTATCCCTGTGTATATCTATTAAACACACACACATACAACACACATACTTTTCTAGGAGGCTAAAACCCCTGAACTAAATCTCTGAATGCAAAAGTAAGAAGGAAATGAACCTCCTGAGTAGTACTAGAAGGTACTGGGGACCCAACTGGTCAGTTGAGAAACACTGCTTACCCACTGGCTCGTACCTTTTCTTCCCTCCCTACCTCCCTTCACTCCTTCCCTCTGTCCACATAGGGTATCATACTTGTGTGTACTCTGCCCAAAGTGAACCCTCCCAAGATATCTAGGAGTTTAGGGGCTAAGACCAATGCTTAAACCCAAATCACTCTGGCTCTCATAGATTGGCCAAGAATAGGTCCCAGGCCAACGCCCAGTTGGTTACTGATAGGGATCCAATTGAATCAAAGTAAACATAAACTGCAATTATTTCTGTTTGAGCCAGAAATCCAGTGGATCTTCCCCTCCCAGATAATTTTTTTTTTTTGGTTGTTGTTTGTTTTTTTGTTTTTTGACTAGGTTAAAATTTTTTAATCATTGATTGGGCAGTTGCCTCAGTCAAACTGAGATCTGTTCAAGACCTTGGCTTAAATTGGCCAAGATCTTCCACTGCATCAGGGCTATTTCTAGTCATCCTGATCTGCATCTTATCACTGGACTTAGCATTGAAGGGGAAAGTGAGGTAGGTAATTTTGCACAGCCCTCCCTCACTTGAATCCAATTCACTTGTATGTCATAGCACCACCTCCCTAGTCATGGTTCTCCTGGAGACTGAATAACAACCAACAATATGTCGATATAAAGGTAAAAGGAACTAATTCAAATTTATAAGAACAGGATTTGTTCACAAAAAATCAAATGACCAATGACAATTTTCAAAGGAGAAATCAATAATAATTAGAGAAAAGAAAATTAAGTAATTCTAAGACTCTTGGTTTGAGTTCCTGGCACACAGTAAGTACTATATAAATGTTTATTCCCTTCTCCTTTTCTCCAAAT
Organism: Sminthopsis crassicaudata; assembly: GCF_048593235.1. Taxonomy (NCBI): domain Eukaryota; kingdom Metazoa; phylum Chordata; class Mammalia; order Dasyuromorphia; family Dasyuridae; genus Sminthopsis; species Sminthopsis crassicaudata. The sequence goes on from NC_133621.1 coordinate 241,868,975, forward strand.
ATGTATTTCACACTTGGTGACTCTTGTCCAAGTCCTCACTTCTATGCATCCAAATGGATTCATTAACATGCTAGAAGCTTTCTTTAATTTCTTCTGACATCAAGAGGGTACAGAACACCACTAACTATTCATCATTCCTTGCTCTTATCATATGACCAGGCCACCTTCTTCTTCTATAATATTCCTATTCTTTAGAATTCCTCAGAGCCTATATATTACAGCCTGCACACAACAATTATTTGACTTTCCACTGCCTTCGGTGTAATATTTATTTTTTTATTCTTCAAAGTGAGCTGAATACCAGACTAGCCTTCCCTTTCATGGGAAACTTAAAGTCATTTCAGGAACTTTGAAACTTCCCAAAGGCTATTCAATCTACTCTTTCTCCTGTTCCACTTTACAAAAAGTCTTATTCCTATTATGTCAGTACAACATGATGATGTCAGATATTTCATGGTAATGTCAACAAACTATGAGCTCTGGCAGGTTTTACTCTTGCAACAGAAAAATTGATGTCCAAGGATCAACCTTGCTATGTACATCACCAATACAATGGCCACCCAGAGAAAAACTAAAAATTACCTTAAGCCATTTAATCATAGTAATGCTATAATTCTACATATTTTCAAAATCTTACATGTGCCAGTATATATCGTAGGCATTGTAGTTTACTGAAAAAAGCACTGGTCCTAACTTAAAAGGCCTAGATTTGGATCTCAACTCAGGTTAAATTTGAGCAAGGCATTTAGATTTAGATTAAAATGAAGAAAACTGACAAATCTTTAATAACACTTCCAGTTGTAAATCCTAAGATCCTAAATCAAGTGTTTAGATTGAGAAAATTCTAATTTTATCTAAGCTACTTTTTGCTAGTTATGTGAAATGAAGGAGGGAAAACAATATGAAGGGATAATATAATATAGGATAACAGATTTAGAGTTGGAAAGGCCCTTAAAATCACTGACCTAGCCTCCTCATTTTACAGATGGGATAATTAAAACCCACGAGGATAATCGACTTGCCCAGGGTCACACAAATTAACAATAAATGCCTAAAGTCTAGCACTGTAGCCATGGACAACATGATGCATTTCTCATTTTCCTTTGTCTAAAATAATAAATACACAAAAAAAGGTTTATTAGTTTTGAACTGACTTCTCAAAGCATTTTTTCTTTAAAAAACGGAAAAATATGTTATAACTTTTCACCATTTTCTATTCTATTTCGATTCTATTCTGTTTATTCACTTGGCTTATAGTGTTGCCAGGAAACAAAATCATCATAAAACTTAGCCCACAGAGCAAACTCCTGGCTTGCATCAAATACATCACACTTTGTAACCAGGGCTTTCCGTTGCTACAGATGGCACCTTATGGGGCTCTCCCTAACGTCCCAGCGGGCTTTTATAAACAGGTGCCGCAAGATAAAGACTTCACCAATAGAAGTCATATCTAGCAAACGGGATAAATTGGTGTCTGGCTCACTAGCCGCAAGGAATATTCAATTTAGTTAACAGTCAAGACCTATCAGCTTACTCAATTCAACATTCTGCTTTTTTGCCCTTTGCCTTTCGGATGAAATGTCAGCCCACCCCAATGACCAAACTTGTTTCCAAAGGCCACTTTCCAGCTGCAGCCTGAATAAATATTTGGAAAGGCAGGCAGGATCTTTATCTGCAGAGTAGCGAGGGGGAAGGGACAAAAAAAGGAAGAGGAGGAAATTTGTCCCTCCATTGGAGGCCGCTGACTCACCTACAGCTGCGGCCAATTCTTTACCCTCCAGGAAATGAAGCCCAGCCCTACTTCGCATCAGAGAAATAAGGGCAACAGCAAAAGCAGCACCCTCCTGCCCAAAGACATTAAGCGCTGCTTTTAATAGTTACCATTCTTTATACCGAAACCAAAAATTGGATAAATTTCCAAAACCTCCAGGGTTTCTGGCCAATGGAGAAAAACGTCTTTCTTGTGGGGTGGGGAACTTCGAAGTAACACTTTATGAACTATAAGAAGTGAGATACACTACATAAAGGCAGCGTGCTCCACAACTGTCGGTTCACAGCGAGTGTGAATGAGATCCGTCAAAGCCCGGGAAGTACAGGATGAGAGCGGTGTTTGGCTCGCCTCTGGAGGGCGCCGAGGTGCGACGCTCCTGCGTTTTGGAGCGCACAGAGCTCGGCCCTTCTGCCCGCCCCGGCTCGCTGCAGATCGCCACAGCCTCAGGGAAAAGTGAGAAGGCAGAAGGGTGAGGCGGGTACGCCCCCTTCCTCTCCCCGGCTCTGGGGCAGGAGTTCCAGGAAGTAGCTAGGGAGACGCTAGCCCAGCTACGTTCGGCGTCCTCTCCCACCCGCCCCTTCGCCTAGCCTGGCCCCGCCTCGCCCCTCACTTCCGAGATCCGTGGAACGTGAAGGCCGGGCTTAATGTCTCATTACCTGCTCCCAGATGCCGCGAGCACTGCCACCGCTGTCACTGGCGTCTGGGCCGTTTACCTCCCCCAACCCCAGTCCAATCCCTGCCCTTCACAACGCATCCAGTCGAGGCCCCTCCAGGGAGAGCAGTCTTGTTCCCATGTAGGGGTACGGAGGTGGGGGGAGGGGTAATGAAAGTCCCTGAATCAAACTCTGCTTCCCGGAAGTTGATTTTCCCTTCAAGGCCCGCCCTCTGCAGAACCTGCCATTCACCGCACCAATGCATGTCACGTGGTGTTGTGTTGAAACTCCACCCTTAACTCTCGTATTCCTAAATGTTCCCTCCGATTCCCCCTCTTTTCACTCCTTTCCAAACTCTTTCCTTCTGTCTATATTCAGTACACTTATCATATCATTTTGGTTCATAGACCTTGATGTTCCTGCTCCTTGGCCTGACAGTCTTTATAAGTCTAGGTTATTCCTGGCCGTGGGGAATCCCAGCCCCATTTTTAATTTAATATTCACCATTTTGAAGTATCATATGATGCTAATAGGTCCAGGCCTAAAACCATTCCTTCCCTGCTCTCCAGGCCACAATTTAGAGTTTTGCTTTTGGGGGGGGGAGGAGGTATTCCTCAAGATATCTTTGAATAATCACCTCTCTTATTGACTACTATATTACCTCTTGGCTCCTTTCCTTTTTCTTCCCTGGCTTCCTTTCTTTCAAACTAAGTAACTCTAGTCTTGACCCTCTTTATTCCAGATCACATAAAATTCTCCCATGCCACCCAGTGAGAGGCAGTGTAGTCGTATAGCTGGGATACTCCACTTGAAATCATCCCCAGGACCTGGTCTTATTTACCTACTACTTATGAAATCACTCAGTAACTTAATTTCCTTATGTATAAAATGACATTCCTGCATCACCTTCTGACCCTTTCCTGAGGCAGCTCAGATTTAACTAGCTATGAAATGCTAGGCAAATTACTTACTCTGTTTGCCTCAGTTTCCTCATCTATAAAATGGGGATAATAATAATATCCATCTTGCAGCATTCTTGTGAGACTCATATTTGTAAAAGTGCACTACATCATTGTTGACACATAGTAGGCACTTTATCAATGCTTATTCCCTTTCCCTTTTGCCACCTTCCTTTAATAATCTTTCCTCAACCTTCAATGTCCACACCATCCAGATACATTATCTGCTTCAGATTAAAGTGGTTCTTCTGTATTGGTTTCCAAGTAATTCTCATTACTTTCTCAAGAAGTTCAGTACCTGCATTTATACTTGAGGACTTCATTGTATATGTTGACATCCCCTCAAACAGTCTTGCTTCACAGTTTATCAACCTTACCTCCTAAGGTCAAAACCTTTATCCATCTCAGAAATACAAAAATATTGTTATAATCTCTGTCATCCTTGAGGATTCCACCTCTCCAAAACTTAGAAATTTCTTTATATTACAGGAAAATATACCCTTCCAGCTTTCCATTTATCCTTTGAAACCTAATATTTACCCTCACTACTACTTCCAGGAACTTATCTTTCTTTTTACTGTTATGGCCTCAGTTTCATCCCTTCATAAACTCCACTTTACTTAATAAAGTTCAACTTTGTCTTTTCCTTGGCTCTACAATCTTTTGTCCCTTCGCCCTGCTAACATGCATCTCTAGATTACTCCTGTCATCACCTTGTCCACATACTTCTTTGGAAAATGTCATACAATTTTTCTGCCTGGATCCAATGCAAATTTACATTATCCAATCTCAATAAATCCCCTCTTACACACACACCAGACAAAAAGTTTGAACTGTGTGCCAGACAATGTATTAGGGTGGGTATACAATCATAAAGAATGAAATAATCCCTATTCACAAGAAAATTACTTAGAGAAAGATAAAAACATGTGTGTGTGTGTGTGTGTGTGTGTGTGTGTTTATGTAAGCATAGGTCATGGATATCAAGGCTTTATATGATCTGAAATTTGGCCAACCTCTGTAGAAATGAACAGCTTGCTAGCTGAGGGGAAGGAACATATAGGCCCAACAAAGGCATCTCTTTTGAAGGGTACAGCTTAGAATTATATCTGACAACCCCTTAAATATTGGTCATCATAGAAGTAATAAATTCAGAACAAAAGCAGCTTCCCTATTCTCTCTTAAAAAGCTGAATAGCTTCAGTTTCCATTTACCAACTTAGCTCTATCCCACCAAATGCTGATTATACAAGAGCCCAATAAAAACAGCGAAAATAAAGCATACTCATTTTCTCATGCAAAACAGCAAACAGAAAGATGTGGTATATACTGGAATAAATAAAATAATACACAAAATTAACTACCTTTTCAGCTGAGAGCAAGAACTTGGCGCAAATCGTGAGGAAAAAAAAAAAAAAAAAAAAACCAATTACATCCAAAAGAGGTTCATTTTCAACAATCTCTAGAATTTCAAGCTTGTCCAGGAATACAGTGAGATCATTGAATCATACATATCTCTCCATTGCAGTCTTTCTATCATTCTCTGCCACCTTTCTGTAGTGCCTTTGGTCCAAATGACTCTGTTAAAATATTTCTGAAAGCAATTCAGTAAATACGTTTTAAAAAATCTCCCAAATTTGTTTGGAAGCTGGGTTATATTGTGTTTATATAAATACAGATAACATAAACATAAAGTGAATAAATACAAATGTGTACAAGGTGCTGTGATCAGGAAAGGCTTCATGCAGTAGATGAATCCTGAATTGAATTTTTAAAAGAAAACAAAGGGACTCTCTGAATCAAAGATAAAAATGCAAAATGTTCCAATGCTACCAAGGGGATAGTCATTTTGAATTCCTGGAAATGAGAAATGGAAGTATCATGTGTGAATAATTTAAAGAGGGCCAGTGCAGCTGGATTGAGGAGTTTAGGAAAAGGCTTAATATCCATTGAGGCTGGAATGTCAGGTTGTGTAGAACTTGAAAAGGTAAAGAGAGAAGTTTATATTTTGTTCTAGTGGCAATAGGACTTGACTAGGAGAGTCATATAGTCAGATCTATGCATAAGAAAAATTATTTTGGCAGCAGTTGGATAAACTCAAGGGAGAAGAGATAAGGCAAAAAGAACAGTTAGAAAGCTGTCACAATAATTTACAAAGACTTGGTCCAAAGTAGCAGCTATATGAGTGGAAAGAAATTCTCACATGTCAATAATCTGTGAAGATAGATATGACAGAATTTAACAAATGACTGGAAATTGTGTAGTAAAGGGAAAAAAAAAAAAAGGAGGATAATGCTGAGATGAACCTGAGACAATAGAAGGATGATGATGCCTTCAAGAGAAACCAAGAATTTTGGAAGAGGACAAGATATGCAAGGAAAGATAATGTTTTGTTTTAGATATCCAGTTTAATATGTGCACTTGTTCTTTAAGAAGTGAAGTTCAGAAAACAGATTGGAGCTAGATATATAGATTGGTGAATTATCTGCTTAGAGATGATAGTTAAGCCCAAGGGGCCTGATGAAAATCACCAAAAGAGTATAGTGGAAAACAAGACAAGAATATAAAATAGAATCTTAAGCAACACCCACATTTTTGGGGCTGTGATGTAGATGACTGTAATCTCTTCTCTAAAGATATAATGTCCTCTGGGAGCAGGTTTCTTGGGGGGCTTCTGGGAGCAATCTTCCTTTCAATTCAGAGTAATAATCACCTCAAATGCAGCCAGGAGATAAAGTCCAAATCCTTTATTTTTTCCTTTAAAGTCTTGTCTCTTTTCCTGGGCCTGGTTAGCTTTCTTAGAGGCCTATCTCTCTCCTTGGTTGCGAGGGCTCTTGCTGCTAGTCCTTTGCCTCTGCCAGCTTCAGCCTCTGTGTCTCCAGCAAGCACAAAGGTGGAAGTTGGAAATGAATCTGACTCTTCCCTTGTTCTGCCTGACTGGTGAATCTCCTAGACTTGTAAATCTCCTGAAGTGCCTAGCCAGCACAAAGGTGGAAGTTAGAATGAATCTGACTCCGCCTCTGAGAGAGTGGGCTTGTGGGAGCTCCTCCTTATAGATGCTCTCTTAAAGGTGTGAACTCTAATAAGTACTAAGTACATAAGCACTGTCTCTATCAATTCCAGTGACTTAGCACTTTGTTTCAAGTTCTGGCCCAAAACAGATGATGAAATAAGACAAGAGAATGAGACAGAATAATGAGACATATGAGAGGTGATCTAAACTTTCAGATTTGTTCTCAGCTCTTTTCTCTCCATAAAGGAGATTTCATATGAGCAATAAATGCTCATATGAAATTAGTTGCTAAACCTTGTCAATTCTACCTCCATAAACACAAAGTATTTAAATGCCTAAAATATGGCATTTAACAATAGAATTCTAAGTGCTGAAAATACAAAAAGAAAAAAATAAATAAATAAACCAATCCTGACTTTCAAAGAGGTTATATATTCAAAGAGAAAACATGTATACGAACAAGCATATATAAAATAAGTGCAAGCTTTATATATAAACAAACATAATTTTGAAGGAAATAAAGAATTCTACTGGTAAAGTGAAAATAAAATTCAAACATGGGGGACAGCAATGCAAAACTACAAAGATGGGAAATGGAATACTTTGTATGAATCACTTTATCTGAACCAAAGAGTGAAGTAAAATGGAGTGATGTCGGATTGTGAATGGCTTTTAAAAGCTAATTAGATGAGCTTTTATTTGATTTGAAATTAATTGAGTTGTGGATTGACATTGTCAGACCTACATTTTAGGAAAAGCAAATTGGCACTTGTTTGGAGGTTATATTGGAAAGATACTTCATGGAAACTAATTTTAAGTGGTAATAATTTAGATGATATCTGATGAGGGTCTAAACTAGAGTAGTAGCCATGTTGGTAAAGAAGAGAACAGAATCAAGAGATATTGGGGAAGTAGAAAATAACAAGATTTGGCAATTAATTTTATTTGTGGATTAAGTAAGAATGACAAGGCAAGGATAAATTTTCTTTTAAATCTGGGTTACTGAAAGTAATGATGCCCTAAAAAATTAATTTTCAGTTTCTTTTGCTAGTTAATATAGGTGATATCAATAAATAACTAGCAAAAGAAACTGAAAAAAAATGGTCCAAAGCAAGAAACCACGTTAGAAAAATATCACGAAAGCCTAAAAAAGAGCTAGTATCAAAACAAAAATGGTCAACAAAATTAAATGCTATAAAGATTGGAAAGGATGAGAATTAATGAAAGGATACTAGATCTGACAAATAAGATATTGATAACTTTGGACAAAGATATTGGAGTTGAGGGATAAAATCAGATGTCATCTTGGGAAAAGATTGAGAACTGACAGGAGAGGAATGGAAATGATTAATTTAAGTAATTTTTGTTAGGAAGTGCTGTGAACAGGATGGTAAGTTGAGGGAAAAGAAGGGTCTAATGAAGGTTGATTTTTTTTTCCAGGATAAGAAAAAATTGAACAAACAATAAGCAGAAACAAACAAACAAAAAAAAAAAAAAAGAAAAGAAAAGAAAAGAAAGAAACTGAGTAAGAGACTACTAAGAGAAATTAAATTAAAGCAGTGACTTAAAAATCCAAAGTGATTGAATAATGCAAGATTGAGAAGAAAGCAATAGATTGGAAAATGAGAAAGACTGGAAAAAGAGGGATCATTGTGGGAGTAATGAAGATCAGGCCTGATTCAGGTTAGCCTGGTGCTTCAGGATCAGAATTGAAATGAAATGAAAAACTTAGCAATCATTTAACAGTTAATAAAAGGAGATTTACTTAGCTGTAAAATGGAAAAGATAGTCAACAAAGAGAAAGCATGGATTGAGTTGAATCACTACCTCTATTTTGGTCATGATGTTTCTATGGTTATTGAGAAAAAACATTTATGGACTTTATTAGGATGCTTTCCAAATGGTTTGTGGCCCATTTTATAATTCTTAAGACTGCTACTGCACAAATTTTAATTGCTTCTCCTTGAATAAAGGTATTATTTTCATCCATTTATTCACTGTGCTCTCCACATTCCTCTTCATGAAGCATTTAGACTCTATCTTTCTTTGCAATACATTAATATTATCCTTTTAGATTATACCAATCAATTAATTAATTGATAATATTATATACATAGATTATAAATGACATAATATAAAAGAAAGATTCCATAAATTTAAATTTCCCAGTGTTTCTCGGTGGGGCCAGATAGTTTCATGTCATTGTATACTTCAAGTAATTAATAAGATATTTTGGAAGGACTCCTTTAACTCAGAAACACTATTTAATTCCAGTTAGGAAAAGACTTAAGACTTATTTTTACCTTCCCCAAAACTCACATTTCAAAAAAAACAAAAGAAAAAAAAAAAACATTCTTAACTTCTTTTATCTAAGCAGTGTGTTGTAAATAGAGAACAGCTTCTACATGAAATACTACAGTGGTCTGACTATATTTGTGTTTATTTTACATATTTGCCATACTTAAATAAATCATGAATATTAGACTAATTCAAAGGCTTTGTAATCATCAGATATGAACATGAAATATAAATATGCCCAAATTGCCATAAAATTTGGGCATGTATTCAACTATAATAATTTTAAAATAAGTTGTTCTTTATGCTTCAGGAACTTTTTGGAATGCCTTTTTGCTCTCCTGCCAATATTTTTTGTTAGATTTTTTTATTGTTGAATAGTATTTTGTTTTTTTCTCCAGTTACATGTAAAGAAATTTTTTACTTTTATTTTTTAAAAATGTTGACTTCCAAATTTTTTCTCTGTCTGCAGTCTCCTCTTCCAAAATTGGTAGACAGTTTGATATGGCTTATACATGTGGGAACATGTGAAACATTTCTATATTAGTCACAGTTGTGAAAGAAGAAACATCAAAAGAGAAAAAACACACTAGAAAGAATAAAGTAAGTGAAAAAAAAGTTTTGATCTGTAGTCTAAGTTGATCAGTTCTTTATCTCATTGGACAGCAATTTCTTTCATGAGTTTTTTGTACTTGGATTGAAATATACTTGTCTTTCTGGGAAGAGCTGAGTTATTTGAAGTTAATTATCATATAATACTGTGTATGATGTTTTCCTGGTTCTACTCATTTAACTTTCTATAGGTTCATCCTTTCCAGATTTTTCTGAAATCTGTCTGTTCATCATTTCTTATAGTATAATAATATTCCATTACATTCACATACGATTGCTTGTTCAGCCATTCTCCAATTGATGGATATTACCAATTTTTTGCCTTTTCAGGCTCCTATAAATATTTTTGTACATATAAGTCCTTTTCCCTTTTTTAAATTTCTCTGGGATCTAGACCTAGTAGTGATATGACTAGATCAAAGGGTATGCAGAAATTGGTTGCCCTTTGGACATAGTTTCAAATTCTTATCCAAAAGGGTTGGATCAATTCACAACTTCATGCATGTGTCCCAATTCTCCCGCATCCTCTCCAACATTTATCACTTTCCTTGTATGTCATATTAGCCAATTTAATAGGTATGAGGTGGTACTTCAAAGTACTTTTAATTTCCATTTTTCTGACCAAAAATTATCTAGAGCATTTTTCATGTGCCAATAAATAGCTTCAATTTCTTCTAAAAACTGCCTATTTATTAAATGGGGAATACTTGTATTCTTACAAATTTGACTCAGTTCTCTACTTATTTGGGAAATAAAGCCTTTAATAGAGATACTTGCTATAAAGATTGCTTCTCATCTTTCTGCTTTCTGCTTTCCTTTAATCTTGGTTGCATTAGTTTGGTTTGTACAAAAGTTTTGGGTTTTTTTTTTTGTTGTGGTGGTGGTTTTTTTTACTTAGTATAATCAAAATTATATGTTTTGCAGTTTGCAATGTTCTCTGTCTCTTGTTCAGGAATTCTTTCCCTCTCTATAAATCTGACAGAGAGACTATTCCTTGCTTTTTAAATTTGATTTTAGTATCACCCTTTATGTCTTAGGTCATGCATCTATTTTTACCTTATTTTGATGCATGTATGAGGTGTTAGTCTATGCCTAGTTTGTGTCCTATTGTACTCCAGTTTTCCCAATAGTTTTTTTAAATTTTATTTATTTATAATTTTTTGACAGTATATATGCATGAGTAAAATTTTTTTAAACATTATCCCTTGTATTCATTTTTCCAAATTATCCCTCCTTCCCTCTACTCCCTCCCCTTGATGACAGGCAATCCCATACATTTTATATATGTTACAGTATAACCTAGATACAATATATGTGTGTAAATACCATTTTCTTGTTGCACATTAAGTATTAGATTCCAAAGGTATAAGTAACCTGGGTAGATAGACAGTAGTGCTAACAGTTTACATTCAATTCCCAGTGATCTTTCTCTGGGGGTAGTTGTTTCTGTCCATCATTGATCAACTGGAAGTGAGTTGGATCTTCTTTATGTTTAAGATATCCACTTCCATCAGAATACATCTTCGTACAACATTGAAGTGTACAGCGATCTTCTGGTTCTATTCATTTCACTCAGAATCAGTTGATGTAAGTCTCTCCAAGCTTCTCTGTATTCCTCCTACTGGTCATCTCTTACAGAGCAATAATATTCCATAACCTTCATATACCATAATTTACCCAACCATTCTCCAATTGATGGACATCCATTCATCTTCCAGTTTCTAGCCACTACGAAAAGAGCTGCCACAAACATTTTGGCACATACAGGTCCCTTTCCCCTCCTCAGTATTTCTTTGGGATATAAGCTCAATAGCAGCAATGCTGGGTCAAAGTGTATGCACAGTTTGATAACTTTTTGGGCATAGTTCCAAATTGCTCTCCAGAATGGCTGGATTCTTTCACAACTCCACCAACAATGTATCAGTGTCCGTTTTCCCACATCCCCTCCAACATTCATCATTATTTGTTCCTGTCATCTTAGCCAATCTGACAGGTGTGTAGTGGTATCTCAGAGTTGTCTTAATTTGCATTTCTCTGATTAAAAGTGATTTGGAACACTCTTTCATATGAGTGGATATAATTTCAATTTCATCATCTGAGAATTGTCTGTTCATATCCTTTGACCATTTATCAATTGGAGAATGGTTTGATTTCTTATAAATTAGAGTCAGTTCTCTATATATTTTGGAAATGAGACCTTTATCAGAAACTTTAACTTTAAAAATATTTTCCCAATTTGTTACTTCCCTTCTAATCTTGTTTGCATTAGTATTGTTTGTACAGAAACTTTTTAATTTGATGTAATCAAAATCTTCTATTTTGTGATCAATAATGATCTCTAGTTCTCCTCTGGTCATAAATTCCTTCCTCCTCCACAGGTCTGAGAGGTAGACTATTCTCTGTTCCTCTAATCTATTTATGATCTCATTCTTTATGCCTAAATCATGGACCCATTTTGATCTTATCTTGGTATATGGTGTTAAGTGTGGATCCATATCTAATTTCTGCCATACTAATTTCCAGTTTTCCCAACAGTTTTTTTTCCAAATAATGAATTTTTATCCCTAATGTTGGCATCTTTGGGTTTGTCAAAGACTAGATTGCTATAGATGTACCCTTTTTTGTCCTTTGTATCTAATCTATTCCAATGATCGACCGGTCTATTTTTTACCAATACCAAATGGTTTTGGTGACTGCTGCTATATAATATAGCTTTAAATCAGGTACACCTAGACCACCTTCATCTGACTTTTTTCTTCATTAGTTCCCTTGCAATTCTCGACCTTTTATTCTTCCATATGAATTTTGTTGTTGTTTTTTCTAGGTCATTAAAATAGTTTCTTGGGAGTCTGGTATAGCACTAAATAAATATTAGTTTGGGGAGTATTGTCATCTTTATTATATTCGCTTGGCCTATTCAACAGCACTGAACGTCTTTCTAATTATTTAAATCTGACTTTATTTTTGTGGCAAGTGTTTTGTAATTGTTCTCATATAATTCCTGACTGTTCTTTGGTAGATGGATTCCCAAATACTTTATACTTTCAACATTTGTTTGGAATGGAATTTCTCTTTGTATCTCTTGCTGTTGCATTTTGTTTGTGATATATAAAAATGCTGAGGATTTATGTGGATTTATTTTGTATCCTGCAACTTTGCTAAAATTCTGAATTATTTCTAATAGCTTTTTAGCAGAGTCTTTGGGGTTCTCTAAGTATACCATCATGTCATCTGCAAAGAGTGATAGTTTGATTTCTTCATTTCCTACTCTAATTCCTTGAATCTCTTTCTCGGCTCTTATTGCCGGAGGCTAGCGTTTCTAGTACTATATTGAATAGTAATGGTGATAGTGGGCAACCTTGTTTCACTCCTGATCTTACTGGCAAAGGTTGCAGTTTATTTCCATTACATATTATGCTTATTGACGGTCTTAAATATATGCTCCTGATTATTCTAAGGAATAGTCCATTTATTCCTATATTCTCAAGCGATTTTAGTACGAATGGATGTTGGATTTTATCAAATGCTTTTTCTGCATCATTTGAGATGATCATATGGTTTTTATTAATTTGATTATTAATATGGTCAATTATATTAATAGTTTTCTTAATATTAAAGCAGCCCTGCATTCCTGGTATAAATCCTACTTGATCATAGTGTATTATCCTGGGGATGATTTTCTGAAGTCTTTTTGCTAATATCTTATTTAAGATTTTAGCATCAATATTCAGTAAGGAAATTGGTCTATAATTTTCTTTCTCAGTTTTTGATCTAGCTGGTTTAGGTATCAGTACCATGTCTGTGTCATAAAAAGAGTTTGGTAGGACTCCTTCAATCCCTATTTTTTCAAATAGTTTATATAACATTGAGGCTAGTTGTTCTTTAAATGTTTGGTAGAATTCAGATGTAAATCCATCTGGTCCTGGGGATTTTTTCCTGGGGAGTTGATTAATAGCTTGTTTTATTTCTTTTTTCTGAAATGGGACTATTTGAAATGGGACAATTTGTCTCCTCCTCTGTTAATCTAGGAAGCCCATATTTTTGTAGAAAGTCATGCATTTCACTTAAGTTGTCAAATTTATTGGCATAAAGTTGGGAAAAGTACCTCCTTATTATTTCTCTAATTTCCTTTTCATTGGTGGAAAGATTCCCAATAGTTTTTGTCAAATAATGAGTATTTGTTTATGAACCTGGAGCTTTGATTTTATCAAATACTAGATTATGGTCATTAACTACTGTGTCTTGTGTACCAAATCTATTTCACTCATTCACCAGTCTACTTCTTATCTAGTACCAGAATATTGTCATGAAATATTAGCAAAGAGATTATCTCTAATACAAGGATAATACACTATGTCCAAGTGGGATTTATACCTTGAATGCAGGAGTGGGTGGATCAATATCAGGAAAATTATTGACATAATTGACCACACCAATAACAAAACTAACAGAAATCATATGATTACCTCAATAGATGCAGAAAAAGCTTTTCACAAAATATAGCAACCATTCACATTAAAAACATAGAAAGCATGGGGATAAATGGATTTTTTCTTTAAATAATAAGTAGCATCTGTCTAAAATAATAAGCCTTATATGTAATGGGAAGAAGATAGAAGCAATGCCAATAAAATCAGGGATGAAATAAGAAAGTGATATTGTCATCACTATTATTCAATATTGTACTAGAAATGTTAGCTTTAGCAATGTGAGAAAAAAAGAAATTGAACAAATAAAAGTAGGCAATGATGAAATAAAAATTTCACAGATTTTATTTTATGATGCAGATGATATGATAATACATCTAAAGATGCTAAAACATCAACTAAAAATTACTTGAAATAACTAACTAGCAAGGTTACATATGTAAGATAAGCCCACAAAAATAATCAGTGTTTCTTTTTATGACCAACAAAGTCAAGCAGGAAGAGATAGAAAAAGAAATTCCATTTAAAACAATGTAAACAATACAAAGTACTTAGGACTATACCTGCCAAGACAAAGCCAAGAACTATATGTATACAATTACAAAACACTTTTGACACATATAAAGACAGATCCAAACAACTGGAAAAATAGCAATTGCTCATGGGTAGGCCTAAGTATTATAATAAGAATGTTAATTGTAACCAAATTAATGTGATGAGGGTGGAGGTCCCTTTAAGATTCCTTTCTAATTGCCCAATCCATGGCTGGAATATCTGGGCCCAGCCCCCATCATCATCAGCTCAGGTTCCCCCAGCCCTCACCTGATCTAAGCTAACTGAAAAGCCCACCGAGAACTTAGGGTACCGCTCATCATATATAAAAAGGGCCAAGCCGGAGCCCTCTTCACAGGAGCCCTCCCAGCCAACACATGGTATCCACCATGTAAGGGTTCCTGCCCGCCCAGCGGCCACCTTTGGCCCTGGTGTCTTCCTAACTTAACTTTACTTCCAAATTCCTACAATAAACCTTTTTATTTATCAATCTACGTTTTCAGGCCTGTAAATTCATTTTGCAGGGGACACTGTGCCTCATGGAATTATCTTATTATCTAGGCACCCAGAAGTGCGCTTCCCCCTTTTTTCCCCCTCTTTAAATGTACTTATTAAGTGCCATACCAAACTCTCCAAAAATTATCTGATAGAGCTTTAAAAATTCATCTAGAATAACAAAAGATCAAGAATATCAAGGGAATTATTTTTTTAAAATGCAAGAAAAGATGATCTAACCATATCAGATTAGAATTGTATTATAAAGTGGCAGTCATTAAAGCCATTTAGCACTAGCTGCAAAACAGTAGTGGATTACTGAAATAGATTTAAGTATACAAGATACAGTAGTCAATGACTCTCATAATCTACTGTTTAATAAACCTCAAAAATCCAGCTTTTGTGATAAGAACTCATTGTCTGAAATAAATTTCTGGGAAAACTGGAAAATAGTATGGCAGAAACTATGTATAGACCAACAACTCACATTTGGTACACCAAGATAAGGTCAAAATAGGTACATGATTTAGATATAAACAATGATACTATAACAAACTAGGAGAACAAGGAATAGTTTACTTGTCAGATATTTGGAGAAGGAAGAAATTTATTAGCAAACAAGAAATTTAAAATGGTATGAAATGCAAAATGAATAATTTGGATTACATTAAATTAAAAAGGCTTTGTATAAAACAAAACTAATGCAACCAAGATGAGAAGGGAAGCAGAAAGCTGGGAAACAATTTTTGCAGACAGTATTACTGATAAAGGTTTCGTTTCTAAAATATAGGGAGAACTGACTTATATTTATAATACAAGGCATTCCCCCAGTTAATAAATGGTCAAGGAGCACAAACAAACAATTTTCAGATAAAGAAATTAAAGCCATTCATAGGCATATGAAAAATTGTTCTAATATTAACTATTGGTTATAGAAATGCTGAATTATTATCTCAGACTTGTCAGATGGGCTATGATACAAGAAAAGATAATGATAAATATTGGAGAGGATGTGAAAAAACTGGGACACTAATGCATTGTTGATGGAGTTGTGAAATGATCCACCATTCTAGAAAACAATATGGAACTATGCCCAAACAGCTAGAAAACTGTGCATACCCTTTGATATAGCATATAGAATACTGGGTCTGTATTCCAAAACAGATCATAAAAGAGAAGAAAGGAACCACGTGTGCAAAAATGCTTGTAATTGCTTTTTGTAGTGGCAATGAAATGAAAATGAGTGGATGCCCATCAACTAGGGAATGGTTGAATAAATTATGGTATGAAATACTGTTCTGCAAGAAATAATGAAGAGGCTATTATGTGAACTGATGCTGAGTAAATAAAACAGAACCAGGAAAACATTTTACACAACAATAGTAAGATTATGTGATGATCAATCATGATCGACTTAGCTCTTTTCAGAAATTCATTGATCTAAGGCAATTCCAATTGCCTTACATCCTTTGAATGTAAAATGTGATCCACATGGAGAGAAAACTATGGAGACCAAATGTGGATTGAAACATACTATTTTTACTTTCTTTTTTCTTTTATTTTTTTCCTTTCGCATGATTTTTCCCTGACTTATATGGAAATATAATTTCAAAATGAATGTACACATCTATCCCATATACTTCACTCTAAAGAGGAATGATACCTGCCCATCATCACATAACTCTCTCCTAGAAGAGACTACTAAAAAGTTAAGAGAGTTTGAAGAAAAATGGGGAAAGGAAAGAGAAGCTATGATAGAGAATAACAATGTCCTGAAATTTGAGTTGGAAAAAATAAAGAATTCACAGGAGGTGCAGGGAAACAAAATTTCTGCATTAGAAAAGGTTAAAAAAATCACAGGAAAGTAGGATTTCTGAATTTGAAAAGATCAAAAATTCTCAACAAAGGAGGATTTCTGAACTGGAAAAGATAAAAAAAGTCTCAAGAAA
Organism: Sminthopsis crassicaudata; assembly: GCF_048593235.1. Classification (NCBI taxonomy): domain Eukaryota; kingdom Metazoa; phylum Chordata; class Mammalia; order Dasyuromorphia; family Dasyuridae; genus Sminthopsis; species Sminthopsis crassicaudata. The sequence goes on from NC_133621.1 coordinate 241,885,700, forward strand.
GTAGGATTTCTGAATTAAAAAAAGAAAATAACTCATTAAAAAAATTAGTGAAATGGAAAAAAATTAACAGACTAAAATAATTCATTTAAAAACTCAATTGGGCATATACAAAAAGAACTAAAAATTGTGAATGAAGAAAATAACTAATTAAAAATCAGGACTGAACAAATAGAAATGAATGATTCATTGAGAAACAAACAAACAAAAAAAAAATGAAAAGCTGGAGAATAATGTCAAATACTTACTGGGAAAACTATAGACCTGGAAAATAGATCTAGGAGAGATAATCTGAGGATCATTGGACTTCCAGAAAACTATGATCAAAAAAAGAGCCTGAATTCTATTTTACAGGAAATCATCAAAAAGAACTGTCCAGAGATAATAGAAACAGAAGGGAAAATAGGCATTGAAAGAATTCATCAAACACCATCTGAAAAAGACCCTAAAAAGAATTCCACAGAACATTGTGGCTATGTTCTGGCAGAACTACCATACTAAGGAAAAAATATTGCAAGCAGCGAGGAAAAAACAATTCAAATATCAAGGGGCCACAATAAGGATCACCCAAGATCTGGCTGCCTCCACATTAAAGGATCGAAGGGCCTGGAACCTGATATTCAGAAAGGCAAAAGAACAAGGATTACAACCAAGAATAAACTACCCAGCTAAGTTTAGTATTTTCTTCCATGGAAGAAGAAGGTCATTTAATGAAACAGAGGAATTCCATTTGGTTCTAAGAAAAAAACCAGACAAACAAAAAATTTGATCTACATGCACAAGACTGAAGAGAAGCAGAAAAAGGTAAAAAGAACTCTTAAGAACTGTATCTCTGTTGTGGATATACAAAAAGTCCACATAGATAATTTGATTTTACTGATATAATATTAAAAGAAAGGGAAGTAGTAAAGGGAAGGGGATAGTATCAGAAAAAGGGGAAGGAGAGATAAAAAGAGGGAAACTACATCCCAGGAAGAGGCATAGAAAATCTACCACATCTGAGGGAATTTAGAGAGGGGGAGAAACACTGGGTGAATCTTACTCTCATCAGAGTAGGCTCAAAGAGTAAATAATTGACATATTTGTTTTTCAGAGAATTCTCTCTCACCTCATTATAAGGAGGGAGAGGAAAGGGGAAAAGGAAAAGGGTAATAAGGGAAGAGTACAAGAAAGGAAAAGGGACTTAAAAGGAGGGGGGAGGGATACTAAAAAGGGAGGGCTGTACATCACAAGTGGGGTCTATAAATTAAATATTGGGGAAGAGGTTCAGGGGAGTCAAGGAAAAAAAAGCATAATCTGGGGATAATATGATGGCAGGAAATACAGAATTAGTAATTTTAACTGTAAATGTGAATGGGATGAACTCTCCCATTAAATGAAGAGAGATAGCAGATTGGATCAAAAGTCATATGTTGTTTACAGGAAACACACTTAAAGCAGGGAGATACATACAGAGTAAAGGTAAAAGGTTGGAGCAGAGTCTCTTATACTTCAAGTAAAGCCAAAAAAGCAGGGGTTGCCATCCTTATCTCAGATCAAGCAAAAGCAGAAATTGATCTAATTAAAAGAGATAAGGAAGGAAACTATATACTGCTAAAAGGTAGCATAGACAATGAAGCCATATCAATACTAAACATATATGCACCAAGTGATAGAGCATCTAACTTCCTAAAGGAAAAGTTAGGAGAGTTGCAAGAAGAAATAGATAGCAAAACTGTAATAGTGGGAGATCTCAACCTTGCACTCCCAGAATTAGACAAATCAAACCACAAAACAAATAAGAAAGAAATTAAAAAAGGTAAATAGAACATTAGACAAACTAGGTATGATAGACCTTTGGAAAAAACTGAATGGCAATAGAAAGGAGTATACTTTCTTCTCAGCAGTTCATGGATCCTATACAAAAACTGACCATATATTAGGACATAAAGATCTCAAAATTAAATGCAGGAAAGCAGAAATAGTAAATGCATTCTTCTCATATCACAATGCAATAAAAACTACATTCAATAAGAAGTTAGGGGTAAATAGACCAAAAAGTAGTTGGAAACTGAATAATGTCATCTTAAAGAATGACTGGGTGAAACAGCAAATTATAGAAACAATTAATAATTTCACCCAAGATAATGACAATGATGAGACATCATACCAAAGGGGAAATTTTATATCTTTAGAGGCTTATTTGAACAAAATAGAGAAAGAGAAGATTAATGAATTGGGCCTGCAACTTTAAAAGCTAAAAAAAGACCAATTAAAAACCCCCAACCAAAAACTAAACTTGAAATACTAAAATTAAAAGGAGAAATCAATAATATTGAAAGTAAAAAAACTATTGAATTAATAAATAAAACCAAGAGTTGATTTTATGAAAAAGCCAATAAAATAGATAAACCTTTCGTAAATCTAATCAGAAAAAGGAAAGAAGAAAATCAAATTGTTAGTCTTACAAATGAAAAGGGGGATCTTTCTACCAATGAAGAGGAAATTATAGAAATAATGAGTTACTTTACCCAACTTTATGCCAATAAATTTGATAGCTTAAGTGAAATGGATGACTTCCTCCAAAAATATAGGCTTCCTAGATTAACAGAGGAGGAGATAAATTGCTTAAATAGTCCCATTTCAGAAAAAAGAAATAGAACAAGCTATTAATCAACTGCCCAGGAAAAAATCCCCAGGACCAGATGGATTTACATCTGAATTCTACCAAACCTTTAAAGAACAACTAGCCTCAATGTTATATAAACTATTTATAAAAATAGGGGATGAAGGAGTCCTACCAAACTCCTTTTAAGACACAGACATGGTACTGATATCTAAACCAGCTAGATCAAAAACTGAGAAAGAAAACTATAGACCAATTTCCTTACTGAATATTGATACTAAAATCTTAAATAAGATATTAGCAAAAAGACTTCAGAAAATCATCCCCAGGATAATACACTATGATCAAGTAGGATTTATACCAGGAATGCAGGGCTGCTTTAATATTAGGAAAACTATTGGTATAATTGACCATATTAATAATCAAATTAATAAAAACCATATGATCATCTTAATAGATGCAGAAAAAGCATTTGAAAAAATCCAACATCCATTCCCACTAAAAACGCTTGAGAATATAGGAATAAATAATATTCCTTAGAATAGTCAGCAGCATATATTTAAGACCATCAATAAGCATAATATGTAATGGAAATAAACTGGAACCTTTCCAGTAAGATCAGGAGTGAAACAAGGTTGCCCACTATCACCACTAATATTCAATATTGTATTAGAAATGGTAGCCTTGGCAATAAAAGTCGAGAAAAAGATTAAAGTGATAAGAGTAGGTAATGAGGAAATCAAACTGTCACTCTTTGCAGATGATATGATGGTATACTTAGCAAACCCCAGAGATTTGAATAAAAAGTTATTAGAAATAATTCACAACTTTAGCAAAATTACTGGGTACAAAATAAATCCACATAAATCCTCAGCATTTTTATACATCACCAATAAATTGCAACAGCAAGAGATACAAAGAGAAATTCTATTCCAAACAAATGTTGAGAGCATCAAATATTTGTGAATCCATCTACCAAAGAAAAGTCAAGAATTATATGAGCAAAATTACAAGGCACTTGCCACAAAAATAAAGTCAGATTTAAATAATTGGAAAGACATCCAGTGCTCGTGGATAGGCCACGAATATGATATAAGCGAATATAATAAAGATGACAATACTCCCCAAACTAATCTATTTATTTAGTGCTATACCAATCAGACTCCCAAGAAAATATTTTTGTGACCTAGAAAAAATAATAACAAAGTTCTTATGAAATAATAAAAGGTCGAGAATTTCAAGGGAATTAATGAAAAAAAAGTCAGATGAAGGTGGTCTAGGTATACATGATCTGAAGCTATATTATACAGTAGCAGTCACCAAAACCATTTGGTATTGGTAAGAAATAGACTGGTCGGTCAGTGGAACAGATTAGATACAAAGGACAAAAAGAGTACAACTATAGCAATCTAGTGTTTGATAAAATTCATTATTTGAAAAAAAAATGTTGGGAAAACTGGAAATTACTATGGCAGACATTAGATATGGATCCACACTTACCAAGATAAGATCAAAATGGGTCCATGATTTAGGCCTAAAGAATGAGATCATAAATAGATGAGAGGAACAGAGGATAGTCTACCTGTGGAGGAGGAAGGAATTTGTGTCCAAAGGAGAACTAGAGATCATTATTGATCACAAAATAGAAGATTTTGATTACATCAAACTAAAAAGTTTCTGTACAAATAATACTAATGCAAACAAGATTAGAAGGGAAGTAACAAATTGGGAAAACATTTTTACAGTTAAAGGTTCTGATAAAGGTCTCATTTCCAAAATATATAGAGAACTGACCCTAATTTATAAGAAATCAAACCATTCTCCAATTGATAAATGGTCAAAGGATATGAACAGACAATTCTCAGATGATGAAATTGAAATTATATCCACTCATATGAAAGAGTGTTCCAAATCACTACTGGTCAAGAAATGCAAATTAAGACAACTCTGAGATATCACTATACACCTATCAGATTGGCTAAGATGACAGGAACAAATAATGATGAATGTTGGAGGGGATGTGGGAAAACTGGAACACTAATACATTGTTGGTGGAGTTTTGAAAGAATCCGGCCATTCTGGAGAGCAATTTGGAACTATGCCCCAAAAGTTATCAAACTGTGCATACCCTTTGATCCAGCAGTGCTACCACTGGGCTTATATCCCAAAGAAATACTAAAGAGGGGAAAAGGACCTGTATGTGCCAAAATGTTTGTAGCAGCTCTTTTCGTAGTGGTTAGAAACTGAAAGATGAATCATCAATTGGAGAATGGTTGGGTAAATTATGGTATATGAAGTTTATGGAATATTATTGCTCTGCAAGAAATGACCAGCAGGATGAATTCAGAAAGGCTTGGAGAGACTTGCTTGAACTCATGCTGAGTGAAATAAGCAAAACCAGAAGATCACTATACACTTCAACAACAATACTGTATAAAGATGTATTCTGATGGAAGTGGATATCTTCAACATGAAGAAGATCCAACTCATTTCCAGCTGATCATCCAGCTGATGGACAGAAACAACTACACCCAGAGAAGGAACACTGGGAATTGAATGTAAAGTATTCGCACTACTGTCTATCTACCCAGGTTACTTATACCTTCGGAATCAAATATTTAATGTGCAACAAGAAAATGGTATTTACACACATATATTGTATCTAGGTTATACTGTAACATATGTAAAATGTATGGGATTGCCTATCATCAAGGGGAGGGAGTAGAGGGAGGGAGGGGATAATTTGGAAAAATGAATACAAGGGATAATGTTATAAAAAATTACTCATGCATATATACTGTCAAAAAATTATAATTATAAAGTTAATAAAAAAGAAAAGAAAAGAAAACTATCTTTACATGTAATTGAAAATATAAGGATTATTAAAATAAATAAATATTTATTAAAAAATAAAAGTTTTCCTATTTTTGAACTAATATTGTATTCTTGGTACAAATCCCACTTGCTCATAGGGGAAAAAAATTACAGAAAAATATTTCTGTAATTGCCTTGCTAGCATTTTGTTTAAAATTTCTGCAACAATATTCATTAGGTAAATTGCTCTATAACTTTCTTTCTTTTTCATCTCTTCCTGGTTTAGGTATCATCACCATGTTTGCATCATTAAAGAACTTTGTTAGAACTCCTTGTTTGCCTATTTTTTAAAATATTTGATATAGTATTGAAATAGCTATTATTTAAATACTTGGTAGAATACACTGGTATTCTATACATCTGGCCCTGCAAATTTTTTCTTCGAGAGTTCGTTAATGGCTTATTCAATTTTTTTCCCCTCTAAGATTAGGTTATTTAGGCATTCTATTTTCTCATCTGGTAATCTGGGTAATTTATATTTTCATAAATTTTCATTGATTTCAATCAAATTGTCAGATTTATTGACATATTTGGTAAATATATTTCCTAATGATTGATTTAATTTCTTCTTAATTGGTGGTGATTTAATCTGTTTCACTAATGATACTGGATATTTGGTTTTCTTCTTATTTTTTTTAATCAAATGAACCAATGATTCTTCTATCTTGTTTTGTTTCTTTTTTTTCAAAATACCAGCTCCCAGATTTATTTATTAGCTCAAAAGTTGTGTTATTGTTGTATGTGTGTGTGTGTGTGTGTGTTTTTCCTTTCAATCTTTTTAATTTCACCTTTGATTTTCAGGATTTCCAAATTGGTGCTCAACTGAGGATTTTAAATTTGTTCTTTTTCAAGTTTTTGTTTTATTTGCATACCCATTTATTGATCTGTTCTTTTTTCCATTTTATTGATGTAATAATTTAGAGAAATAAAATTTCCCAAAAGTACTGCTTTAGATGTATCCTATAAATTTGGTTTGTTGTCTCTTTGTTGCTATAATCTTTAATGAAATTATTTATTATTTCTATAATTTGTTTTTGACTCATTTACTTTTTAGGATTAGACTATTTAGTTTCTAATTTCTTTTTACTTCCCTTTGTTGAATGTAATACTTATTGCTTTATGATCTGAAAAGAAAACAATGTTTTTGCCTTTTTACATTTGATTTTGAGGATTTTATGCCCTAATACATGATAAATTTTGTATAGGTGCCGTATACTGCTGAGGAAAAAGTATATTCCTTCCTTTTTACATTCATTTTTCTCTAATAACTTATCTAGTATTCTATTTGCCTCCTTAATTTCTTTTTGGTTTGGATATTTTGACTTGTGAGAGGGGACAGTTAAGGTCATCTTCTCTTATAAGTTTGCTATTTGTTAATTCCTGTAACTCATTTAACTTCTCTAACAATTTTAATTCAGTAATCATTTTGCTAATATTGTGTTTAAAAAAACTTTTTTCACATTATGAACATTCATTCAAGTTTATTTTATTAAAATCTAAGCACAGTCTGTCAAAAAGAAAATATTCCATACATAAAAGTAACAAAAACTACTATATTAGATGTCTGTCACAATAAAATAAGTGATTCTTCAATCAAAAAAATGTGATCTGATTGGTGAGCATTAATCAAGTACAAGATCCATTAATATGTAAATGATGGCCCATTAAGTTCACACCCACTGTCATAAAGATGAAAACTAGGTGCAATCATTTTGTAAAAAGATATTAAATATAAATTTACACAATTTTTAAAAATATTTACATTGATATTTTAAAGGGGTTAGATTTTTTTCCTTTTTATTATTAAAGCTTTTTATTTTCAAAATGTATGCATAGATAATTTTCAATATTCACCCTTGCAAAACCTTGTGTTCCAAATCTTTTCCTTCCCTTTTCCCCATCCCCTCCCCCAGATGGCAAGTAATCCAATATATGTTAAACATATGCAATTCTTCTGTAAATATTTACACAATTATCATGCTGCACAAGAAAAATCAGATCAAAAAAGGAAAAAAATTAGAAAGAAAACAAAATGCAAGCAAACAACAAAAAGAGTGAAAAGACTACATTGTGATCTATACTTATTTTCCACTCCTTTCTCTGGGTGCAGATGGCTGCACCATTGGAACAGGTCTGAATCATTTCATCGTTCAAACAAGTCACGTCCATCAGAATTGATCATCATATAATCTTTCTGTTGCCATGTACAATGATTTCCTGGTTCTGCTCACTTCACTTAGCATCAATTCATGCAAATTTCTTTAGGCCTCTCAGAAATCATCCTGCTGATTATTTCTTATAGAACAATAATATTTCATAACATTCATATACCACAACTTATTCGGCCATTACCAAACTGATGGGCAACCACTCAGTTTCCAGTTTTTTGCCACTAAAAAAGGGCTGCCTAACATTTTTGCACATGTGGGTGAAAGGGATGAAATTTTAAGCAGAAATTGGATGATTAAGCTCATGATGATGTTTGTAATTCAAACTCTCATGATCACACTATTTTTCATCTTCCTGAATTAGATATAAGACCATATTTGTGTCATAAAAGAACTTTGGTGGGCCTCTTTTTCACTTTTTTTCCAAATACTTTATGCAGTATTGGAATTAATTGTTTTTTAAATCTTTTGTAGGATTCATTCATGAATCTATCTGACTTTGGGGATTTTTTCCTTAGAGAATTTATTGTTTCTTCCATTTCTTTTTCTAAAATGGGATTCTTTAGGCTTTCTATAATCTAAGTAATTTATGTTTTCATAAGCATACATTGATTTTACTTAGATTATCGGATTATATTTGGTTTTCTTCTTTTTAAAAAATCTAACTAATTATCTAATTGATTTTTTTTCATAAAACCAGCTTCTTGATTTGTTAGTTTAATAGTTTGTTTTTACTTTTAATCTTATTAATCTCATCTTTGATTTTCAATATTTCCAATTTGTTGCTCAATTGTTGTTGGATTATTATTAATATGTTCTTTTTTAAGGTTTTTGTTCTTGGATTTTAGTTGCATGTGTAATTCATTAATCTGTTAAAGAATTAATAAATTCATTAATCTGATGTAAGATTTTAGAGAAATAAATTTCCCCTTAAGTACTGCTTTGGCTGCAACCCATAAATTCTGATATGTTGTCTCATTGTTATTCTCTTTAATGAAATAGATTGTTTCTGTGGTTTTTTTATGCATTTATTTTTATGATTAGATTATTTAGTTTTTAATTAACTTTTCATCTATTCTTCTACTGCCCATTGTAGACTGTAATGTTTATTGCATTATGGTCTGAAAAGAATATTTCTGTCTTTTTACCCTCAAAATCAGTGTAAAAAGACAGAAATATTATTCTTTAATTAAAAATTAATTGTATAACTAGAAGGAAAACACATGGTGTATTTTAGTGCATGAGCCATATGCTGCTGAGAAAAAGCATATTCCTTTCTGTTCCCATTCAGTTTCTTATAAAGGTATATCACATCTATCTTTTCTAATATTCTATTTACTTCCTTAGTATCTTCCTCAATTTTTGTTTGGATGTGTCAAATTCAAAGATAGGACAACTGAGGTCCTTTATTAGTAAAGTTTTGCTATTTCTTCTTGCAATTTACTTAACTTCTTTAAAAAATTGGATGCTAGACCACTTGATAAAATATATTTATTATTACTATTGTTTTATGTTTCTAAAAGGTAACTTTTTTATCTTTCCTTCTATATCATGTTTGATTAGGTTTACTTTTGCCTTTGCTTTGACTGAGACTAGGATTGCTACCACTGCTTTTTTTTTTTTTAACTTTAGCTGAATGATAACAGATTCTTTTCCAGTCCTTTCCCTTTACTCTGTGTGTGTATCTCTGCTTCAAGTGTGTTTCTTATAAACAACATATTGTAGGATTTTTTTTTTTATCCACTCTGCTCTCCACTTTTGTTATATGGGCAAATTCATTTCATTCATATTCACTGTTACAAATATTACTTTTATACTTCCCTTCATCCTATTCTTCCAATTTGTCTTCTTTGTCCTTTCATCCTTTCCTTCCTTGCCCATGTTTTATTCTTATCTTATCTGCTCTTCCTTCTGCCAGTCTCTCCTTCCCCCCATGCTCCCTCCTACTTCTCTGTCATGTAAAATAGAGTTCTACATTCAACTGATTGTGTGTATATTATTCCTTCTTTGAGCCAATACAGATAAGAGTAAGGTTCAAGTTATGCTCATGTCTCACTCTTCCATCTTCTCCTCTAGTGTAATAGGTTTTTTGTGACTCCTCATGTGAAATAATTTATACCATTCTACCTCTCCCTTCTTTCTTCACATAATGTATTCCTCTTTCTCACACAATTTTCATGTTATTCCCTTAAATTCTCCTTACATCCATACTCCTTATCTATGTGTATTCCTTCTAATTGTACACCTTAGTGATACAATTTTTAAGGATTACAAGTATCATTTTCTGTGTAGAGATATGAACAGTTTAACTCTATTGAATCCCTTATATTTTCCTCTCCCTTTTTATGTGTTTATATTTCTCTTGGGTCTTGATATTGAAACCAAATTTTTGGTTTAATTCTGGTCATTTCCTTATGAAAGCTTGAAATCCTTCTCTTTCATCCTTTCATAAGCATAATTGCTTTTTTTTTTTTTTTTTTTTTACCAGGTAGATTATCGGTTATACTCCTAGCTCCTTTACCTTTCAAAGTATCTGTGACTTTTAATCTTTTGAAGTTGCAATTGCTAAGTTCTGTGAAATCTTGATTGTGGCTCCCAAATTTTTGAATTGTTTTTTTTTTTTTTTCTGTGTCCTGTTAGTTCTGAATTTTGGCTTTAATATTCTTTGGCGTTTTTATTTTGGGATCTCTTTCCTGAGGTGATCAGTGGATTCTTTCAAAGTCTATTTTGCCCTCTGGTTCTAGTATATCAGGGCAATTTTCTTTGATAATTTCATGTATTCTAATATTGTCTCCCCTGGATTCATTTTCAAAGTAAGTTGCTTTTTCCAAGAAGGCAGTTTACATTTTCTTTTATTTTTCATTCTTTCGTATTTGTTTGATTAATTCTTGATGTCTCATGAAGTCATTAGATTCCACTTGCTTAATTCGAATTTTTAAGGAGATTTTCCCCCCAGTTAGCTTTTATATGTCCTTTTCCATGTGACCAATTCTACTTTTAAAAGAGTTCTTCTCTTTAGTGACTTTTTAATTTTTCCATTTGACCAACTCTACTTTTTAAGCAGTTGTTTTCTTTTCCCAAACTGTTGACTCTTTTTAAAAATAATTCTCTTGCATCACTCATTTCTCTTCAATTTTTTTTCTATCACTTACTTTATTTTAAGTTCCATTTTGAGCTCTTTCATCAGTTATTTATGGGCTTGAGGCCACTTCCCATTTTTATTGTCCTGATATCACTCCTTGATTTTCCTTATCACCAAAATAACTTTCTATGGCCAATTTTTTTTTAAATTGAACTCTAATTTTGAGTTAGAAGGGGCTCTACATCAGACTTCTTATGCCTAGGATTTTAGGCCCCTGGCTATTTATCTGGTATTGCAATGATGTTTGCTATGAGATCCAGTAAGGACCCTAGTGTCTGTTGCTATACTCAAGGGGCAGTTTTAGGAGTAGCTGGAGCTACTTTGGGCTGTAGAGGTCTTGCAGTTTACCTGGTATTGAGCAGTCCCAGTGCTGGTGTCTGATGTGTCTTGAAGCTAGTGGGGTGTTCCTTGATTTGCTTCTGCCTGTTTCCCCAACCTATGATGAAGCACATGGTAGTCCTATAGCTGGTCTAGGGCTATACTGAAAGAAGTGGTAGGGCCCAACTCTGGTGTCTTTCCATTTGCTTAGGCACTGGTTGAGTTGGCATATCCTCATTTGCTTGGGGCTGTACTAAAGCACATGGTGGTTTTTGGAACTTGAGGCTACCTGTTCCCTTGGTTATGCTGAGATATATGTGTGGTCCTAGTATTGGCTCAGGATCTCCCACTGATTTACTAAGTCAGGGCTTGGTGCTGCTTTGCTGAAGTGCTTTCTGGCATGAACTTCTATTTAAGTGAGACAGATCTTTCCTGTTGATTTTCCAAATTTCTTGGGGTTAAAAAGTTATTTTACTCCATCTTTTTGCTGATTCCACTGTCCTAGGATTTGTTTCAGGATACACTGGACTCAGCTCAGCAGAGAACGTGTTTAGAATCAAAATAGACTTTTGAGGAGAGAAAGGATAAAAAGATAAAGAAAACAAGACAGGAAAATACACAGTGAGTAATGATAACTATGAGTATGAATGGATTAGGTTACCTCATAAAATGGATATGGATAGCAGAATGGATTAGACACCATAATCCAACAACATTTGCCTACCAGAGAAACACTTGAAATAGAAAAACCTGCACAGGATTCAAATAAAGGGGTATTACTGAGAAGTTGAGATTCTATAACTTGATGGGGTGAAACAGGACAGAGATAGCAAGGCAACACAAAAGCAAAAATAAATCTAATTAAAAGGAATAATTAGGGACTCTACATTTTGATGAAAGGTACCATAGATGATGAAATAATTTCAAAAATGTTACAGCAAATTTCTCTAATAAAGACCTACTTTCTCACATATATACTATGTATAAAACTGAGTCAAGTTTATAAAAATAAAAACCATTCCTCAATTGTTAAATGGTCAAAACATGCAAATAAGCAGTTTTCAGCAGAACAAATCAAAGTCATCTATAGTTATTTCAAAATATGCTCTAAATCACTATTGATTAGAAACAGGCAAATTAAAACAACTCTGAGGTACCGCTTCACACCTACTAAAAATGACAACTGCTGGAGAGGATGAGGAAAATAAGTAAACTAATGAACTGTTGGCTGTAATAATGAACTGGTCCATGCATTCTGGAGAATGATTTGGAACTAGATTCAAAAGGCTATAAAATTGTGCATACCATTGACTCAACAATGCCACTAACAGATCTGTATCTCAAAGAGATTTTTTTTAAAGGGGGAAAGGATTTACATGTACACAAATATTTGTAGCAGCTTTTTTTTTTGATGGCAAAGAACTGAAAATTGAGGGGATATCTTATCAATTGGGGAAATGGTTGATTAAGATGGGACATATGATTGTGATGGAGTTCTACTGTGCTATGGGAAATAAAAAGGGGATGATTTCAGAAAAAATATGGTGAGATCTATATGAACTGGTTCAAAGTGAAGTGAAAAGAACCAGGAAAATACTGGGTAGAGAAATTAGCAATATTGTAACAGTGATCAATTGTGAAAGTTGTGGCTACTCTGATCAATACATATGCAAGACAGTTCCAAAGAACTCATGATGAAAAAAATGCTTTCTATCTCCCAAAAAGGAACTGATGAATTCAGTGCAAATTAATGTATCTGTTTCTCATTTTTGTTATTTTCTTGATTTTTTTTGAAATATGGAAATATGGTTTGTATAATTTCATATGTATCACTGATATATTTCTTGACTTCTCAATGGATTGGAAGGAGGATGTGAAAGGAAGGGACAAAGCTTGGAACTTGAAATTTAAAAAAAAAGGATGGTTCTAAATAAATAATTTTTAAAAGGATATCTATGGACAAACAGCACATCAATTTGGTTACATAAGCCAATACATCTTCTCATTTTGTACCTTAGTTTACTGGTGTACTTCCTGGAGTATTTGTTGTGTGAGTTCATGCCTGCTCTGGTACTTTTTTATATTTATTGATTCATCCATGGATAGCATTTGGTCAGATGGTTATGAATAAGTTGGTAATATCACCCAGCAATATGGAAGTTTTAATGTTGTCCAAAGCCAGACATACTTGTGGTTCTTCCAAATCAAGCAGCACTTCTAATATTATTGGATTGAGTATTTGTTTTTCAACCTTCTTTTTGAGAGTAATGAGCAAGCTCCATGGAATACATATTAAATATAACTTGTAGAATAAATAAATGTAGAATTCAGCATGTTAAACTAGAAGAATAAGAACATCTGAATGTTCTTCTAGTTGACCTAGTTGATCCTAGTACAGGGTACTGTACTGAAAGGATAAAAGGGAAATGGTATAAATTTATTTTTAGGCAATGTTTTGAAGTGCTTGGAAATAGAAATTTGTGTGGGTAATTAAAAAATACTGAAACAATAAGGTTTGGTATAATCATTCTGAATCTATCTTTTTCCCTGAGGCAAATGGAGTTAAGTGACTTACCCAGGGTCACACAGCTAAGAAATATTAAGTGTTAGAGGTCACATTTGAATTCAGGTCCTGCACCATCTATCTTAGTACAATAAGAAGTAAAGATCATTATTTACTGCTGACATTTGTTGACCTATGTGTAAACAACTAATGCCGTCAGCATAGAACAGAGTTGTTACATCATTCTTTAGATCTAGTTGGCAGTTTTGTGGTTCCAACAGTGATATAAATGGGAATAAGCACTGGGGTATACCGGTACTAATGGACTTTGTGACATCATAGGAAAGTATAAATTTCCTGTAACTTTCAAATGCTATGCTTCTCCCATATTGTACCTCTCCTGTGATAAAATGAAGAGGAGATATATAACAAATACCAGACAATAGTCAAACATATGATCAATGATAGTACAGTAATGGAATTTATTTTGTTAGATTTCAAGTACATAGATAGATAGATAGATAGATAGATAGATAGATAGATAGATAGATAGATATAGATATATATAGATATATACACCATTTGAAGAATCTAAGGACTATGTTAAGAAGAATTATTACAATCTACATGACATGTTCTTAAGTTTTTGTTTAATTGTTAAACTAATTCTTTTATTGAATTTCATATTTCGGGCTTGTTTTATGTTTCATTTTGAATTTTTAAGCTTCTGGTCACAATATATACTCTAATATTTTAAGAGACTGGTGATTTTATCAGTATAAGTATTCCCTCCACAAATTTACATCTTAGAGAGTTCACAACCTCCCCTAGTTCTAGGGTTTCTTCTTGTCTGATCTGCAAAGTGTTTCTGAGCCCATAATCAAAGTCTTTGAAACACAGTAAGCTCTACGTCTGTTTATCTCAAGGTATAGGCTTGAATATCCAAGGTCACCTTCACATTACAGTACACCATTTGAATAGAAGAAAGGAACTGTAAATGAATGGACCCTGCTCTACACTTCCCCAGCCTTAACTTGCACTTTTTTTTTCAAAAATTCATTTGTTTAAAGAGTACATTTTAGGGATTTTATATTATTTTTCATAAACAACTGTGGTCAACTCTATCCTTATATTTATAGGTGTGTTTTTAGGAGCAAAATGAAAGCCTCACAGAAAAGTGTTTTCTTAATACAGGATTGGGAATTTAACCTCAGAAATTTTACTTCTATGAACAGATATGAATTCACTATGAACCATTTCATAACTATCCTTCTAAATGCAGAATCACAATGAATTTGGGTCCTATACTACAAATCTATCTCACTATATGTGAATACAGGTTATATAAGAACAAAACCACTTTTTCCCCCCAAAATATAGGGAGAAAAGCCTTAGTCTTGTTGGAAGTAAAGATAGATAGATAGATAGATAGATAGATAGATAGATAGATAGATAGATAGATAGATAGATAGAGATATAAATATGTGTATCTATATCTAGATAGATAGATAGATAGATAGATAGATAGATAGATAGATAGATAGATAGATAGATAGATAGATAGATAGATATCTGTGGGAGCTGAAAGGATAACTGATTTACTTGTTATCTATTATGCCCACCACCTGATTCACTTGTTATCTATTATGCCCACCACCTGATTCTTCCTGTTTTTATGTAGTTAACTATTTTACTTGACTAATGCAACTAATTGTTTTACTTAACTAATGCTTAATTAAAGGGAGAATTGATACTGTTGGTTTATCATCCACTTTGAGTAGTGATCAGCTGTTAATTCCTTTCTTCAGTGTTTCTCTTCCTTGTTTCACTCACAATTAAATCAGTTCCTTCAAGAAATTCCCACTACCTCACTCCCTACTAGAAGATTAACCCTGTCTATTTTTCATAGGATCATAGGCTTAAAGATGGAAGATACCTTCAAAGTCATTGACTCTGACAGCTTCATTTAATAAATGACTCAAGTCTCAGAAAAGAGACTTACCCAAGGTTATTCAGGGAGTTGGCAGAGCCAGGGTTCAAAGCTACTTCAGACTTCAAATTCAGTGATCTTTCCACTGTACCTCATGGCCTTCTCAAACCATTAATACAATTTTTTCTTCATAATTAATTGTAATGTGGTACAGTATCTTCATATTTACCTCATATTTCTCAACTGCCCTTTGGGTGACTCTCAACTTCAATCCTTTAGAAACTGTAATATTTCCAAATTTACAACTATTCAAAATCACTGGAAGAACACTAATGCTTGGGATTGCATTGTTTATGGAGTTGTGAAACGATTCAAACATTCTGTAGAACAATTTAAAACTATGCCTAAAGTACTATAAAACTGTACATACCCTTTGATACAGTAGTTTGTGTCCCAAAGAGGGAAAAGGATCCACAGGTATAAAAATGTTTGTAGAAGTTTTTTTATAGTGACAAGTAATTGGAAATTGAGTGGATGCTCATCAGTTGGGAAAGGCTGGATAAGTTATAGTATGTGAATATAATGGAATATTGTTCTGTAAGAAATGAAGAGCAAGCTGATGTTAGAAAAGTTTAGAAAGATTTACCTGAACTGATGCTGAGTGAAATGAAAACTAAGAGAACACTCTACATAGTAACTGCAAGATTATATAATGATCAATTGTGATAGACTTGGCTCTTGGCAATGTGGTGATTCAAGGCAATTCTAATAGTCTTGGGATGGAAAGTGCCATCTGCAATCTGAGAGAGAATTGTGGAGAATCAATGTGGATTAAAGCATAGTATTTTTACCTCTTTTTTATTTTCTTTGCCTTTTCTTTCTTGTGGTGTTTTTCCCCTTGGGCCTGAATTTTCTTGCACAATATGACAAATCTGAAAATATGTTTAAAAAGATTGCATATGTTTAACCCAAACAAAGAAGATTAGTGATAAATAAAATTAAATAAAAAAAATTTAAATAAGCTTTTTTTTCAGAGTAATTTTAAAAAAGTCATTAAAAGAATTTTATGACTTATCAAAGGCATGTCAACCTATTTTCCTTCTTTTATTCAATTCCTCATCAAATTCATAATTTGTAATATACACAGCTACTGATAGATTGCCTGTCACAGTATGGACACTCAACATTTTTCATCCGTTTAGTTTTTTTTAATATGAATAATTAGGTCAAACTGGTGATTATGACACATATATAGAGGTCCACTCAGTGTTATGCAATCAACACAATGTCATTTGCCAACATGACCATTTAAAGAACTTTATCATCTATTGGCAATCCCTTGGAGTCTGACTATGTGCTGCATCTTCTCAGAGTACCAAACATCTGTAATGAGGTTTATCTGCCAGTAGATCTACCTCATTTTCTGTTAATTGAATATTAATTATCAGTGGACCCCCAAGGTAATCTCTGCTATTATTTATTTGAAAGAATCATGTATAATTTTGACATGTATGAAAGAAACTTTGTTGACATTGAATAAAAATGTTAATAGTCAACAAACAAGGAATTTTGTACATAGACAAGTTGATATGGAAAGAAAGCTGGACTTGGACTGAGAAGAAATCTAATCTAAAATCCTCTCTGCCATTTTCTTTCTTTTTTTTTTTTTTCCCCCCTGAGGCTGGGGTTAAGTGACTTGCCCAGGGTCACACAACTAGGAAGTGTTAAGTGTCTGAGACCAGATTTAAACTCAGGTCCTCCTGAATTCTGCCCCCACTCTCTGCCATTTTCTAGCAGGATGACATAGAACCATCCAGTGGTCACATCTGAATCTGTTTCTTCATTTATAAAATGGAGAATAAAAATACCTGTGGTATTTATCCCTTAAAATTGTTGTAAAAATAAAATAAAATAACGTATAAAATATTTTTCTGTAAACCTTGAAACAATATAAAAATGTCATTTATTATGATTTTGAAATTCTGAAATAGTTTAGGCAGCCACAGTGATTGCTTTTCATCTAAGAATTAGAAGTTTTTATATACTTTACATTCTGATTTATAAATAATAAAAGCAAATTAGAGTTAAAGAAAATCAGAGCTTAATAACTGTGGAATATAATATTAATTTAAAAGAAAATTACCAATCTAAATTTTAAAATAATAGTATTTAAGGCAAAAAGGTAATAATAACTTATTTTTTACCATGCTTATGTGATGGGGCACTTAGTAAAGATAAAGATTTCTACAAAATACTTTCTTTTATATTCTTTCTCTTTAAAAAAAATATTTGTTTACAGCATTTAGAACCTGTAATTTCTAAATTTGTGTAGAATTTCAGAACTCTTTGTGCTTGAACCTAGGCCATGTCTTGTTTATGGATCATCTTTTAAATGCTTAAAGTTCAGGTGTGGTATTTTCTTCTTTTCAGGAAGAAGTGATTGCTCTACTGGAAATCTCTAAGGGAATATCTAGATTATCTTCCCTATGAAAGAAATTGTGAACAGTGGCAGTAACAATTTAAAATATATATCTTTGGTTTTGAATGTAAAATCTTAGAGGATTTTCTGAGATATAAATGCTGTCATTAATTATATCTCTGGTAAGGCCTCAAGGAAATTATTTAATACTTTAGCAAAACTGTTTTCTTTGGGATTTTGTTTGTTTTGTGTTGTTTTGTTTTTTTGCTGTAAAACCAATGAACATATCAGGGTTGTTTTGCCCTTAATAAGGACAGAACATTTTCCTAAAGGAACACTAGCCATGTCAGCATTCTTGAACAGAGTTCCTGTTTCTCTCAACTGGTTTTGTTTCTGAATCTGTAACTAAAGCTCTGAAATACTAATGATATTATTCGTACTTAATTAAGCTAGTAAATATCTCTGATAGGATTCAAAAACTGCCTCCTGATTTCAAGTTCGATGTTCTTTCCAATATATATATTTTTATTGTTTTAATTAATTTTTTAAATTTATGGAATAAAACAAACATTTTCATAACATAGTACGATAAAAAGATGGTTGCACATGAAATTTCAGGTGTTATACACAATTTACTATTTCTTTTAAATATACAACAAAATTATGTAAATTTCTTTTTTCTTTTTTTCTTCCCTCTTTCCCACTCTAGAGATATCTATCATAAGAGCTTCTCTCTCTCTCTCTCTCTCTCTCTCTCTCTCTCTCTCTCTCTCTCTCTCTCTCTCTCTCTCTCTCTCCCTCCCTTTCTCCCCCCTCCCCTCTCTCCAAATAAATAAATATGTATATATGTACACTCATACCTATTTGAATTTTACATATATGGAAAATATATGTGAATATAATTTACATATTAATAATTAGATAAATATACATTTTTAAATATTATTTGCATATGTGTGAATACAATATACATATAAATATTTATGTATAACTTACTTGCTCAGTCATTCTTAAAACAATATTTACTTTATATAATATTCTCTTGATTCTGCTCATTTTTCTTCATTATTTTGTGTAAATCTTTCTATGTTTTTCTAAAATCATTGAGCTTATAATTTCTTATAACACAGTAGTATTCCATCATAATCATATACCATAATTTTTTCAACTATTCCCTAGTTGATGGGTATCCCTACAATTTCCCATTCTTTGTCACTGCAAAGAGAACAACTATAAACATTTTAGAACATATAGGCTTTTTCCTATTTTCCTTAATCATCTTTGGAAACAAATCAACTAGCGATATTGCTACATTAAAGGGTATAGTTAGTTTAGTAACAATTTTTTGGCATTATTCCAGATTGTTCTCCACAATGATTGAATTAGTTCACAATCCTACCAACAACAAACATTTCTCAATTCTTCCAAACCCTCTCCAAGATTTATACCTTTCTCCTTCTATTATGTTATCCAATCTAGAATGTGTAAAAATGATATCTTAAAGTTGTTTTCTTCTGCATTTCTCTAATCAATAATGATGTAGGGCATTTTTTTATGTGACCATAAATTATTTGATTTTTTTCATTGAAAAACAGCCTGTTTCTATCCTTTGACCATTTATCATTTTTTACCATGCTTATGTGATGGGGCCCTTAGTAAAGATAAAGATTTCTATAAAATATTTTCCTTTATGTTCTTTCTCTTTAAAAAATTTGTTTGCTTACAGTGTTTAGAACCTGTAATTTCTAAATTTGTGTAGAATTTCAGAACTCAGCTGGGAATAACTCGTATTCAAATAGATTTGACAAAGTTCTTTATAGATTTGACATATGAGGTCTTTATCTGATAAACTGCCTATAAATTCCTCCCTTCACATAATTTTCTGCTTTCCTTCTAATCTTGATTATATTTGCTTTATTTGTACAAAAGCCCTTAATTCAATTGAAATTATCCATTTTACATCTAACCTTGCTATCTTTTGTTCATAAATTGTTTGCCTGTACATAAGTCTGATAAGTAATTTGTTCCATGTTCTAATTTTCTTGTAAAATCTCTATATGTAGGTCATATATCATTTTTACCTTATTTTGGTAAATGGTGTGAAACAATGGTCCATGGCCAGTTTCTTCCATACTACTTTCCAGTTTCCCCCACAATTTTTTTTTTACCAAATAATTAATTCTTATCCCAAAATATTAAGTCATTACACTTGTCAAATACCTTTTCTCATCTGAATCAATTCAAAGAGGGAATAACATACAGACTCAGAAACTAAGAAATATCTCTTAACTTATAAGAGAACAGGAAGGAAGATAAGATAAAAGGGGAAGGGACTGATGGAAGGCATGAGAGACTGGAGTGAGAGAGGTAGTAATCAGAAGTAAAAATGCTGGTTAGGAGGTACAAGTTGAAAGGAGAGACAGAGACACAGAGACTGAGGGAAAATAGGATGGAGGATGATTCAGTTAGCAATCATAACTGTTAATGTGAATGAGATGAACCTATAAAATGGAAGCAGATAGCAGAATGGAATAAAATCAGAATCTTGCAAAACAAGAAGCACATTTGAAACAGAAATGCACACACAAAGTAAAGATAAGGAGCCAGAACAGAATCTATTATGCTTCAGTTATAGAGGAAAACAAACAAAACAAAAAACAAGGGCAGCAATCATGGCCTCAGATGAAGTGAAAGCAAAAATAGAGCTAATTAAAAGTAATAAGGAAGGAAACTACATTTTGCTAAAATATGCTATAGACTATGATTTATGCACAAATATATATATATATATATGCATCAAATAATATAGAATCCAAATTAAAAAAAAAGTTAAAGGAGGATATGAGAGTAAAACTATACTACTGAAGAATCTCAACTATCCTCTCTCAGAACTAGATAAATATGAACAAAATGAGAAAGAAGTGGATAGAATTTTTTAAAATTTGGATATGCTAGAACTCAGGAGAACATCAAATGGAAAAAGGAATATATCTTTTTTTTTCCTCAATAGTAGTTTGCATGTACACAAAAATTAGCCATGTCTCAGTGCATAATAGCCTGACACTCAAATGCAGAAATATTAACTGTCTTTTTCAGATCATAATACAGTTAAAAATTACATTCAATAAAGAGCTATGGAAACAAATTAAAAATTAAATGAAAACTAAATTTTCTAATCCTAAAGAATGAAAATACAAATGTTAGGAAAATTGCTGGGAAAATTGGAAAATAATATGGCAGAAACTAGGCCTTGATCAAATGGGTTCATGATTTAGACATAAAGGTGATACTATAAGCAAATTAGGAGAATAAGGGATAATCTATCTCCCATATCTGTGAAGAAGGAAAGAATTTATGACCAAAGGAGAATTAGAGAACATTTTGAAATGTAAAATGGATAATTTAAATTTTATTATATTAAAAAAGGTTTTGTACTAACAAATCCAATGTAATCAAGATTAGAAGTGAAGTAGAAAATTGAGGGAACATTTTTACATCCAAGGTTTCTGATAAAGGCTTCATTTATAAAATATATAGAGAATTGACTCAAATAAGAATACAAACTATTCCACAATTTATAAATGGTCAAAGGATATGAACAATTTTCAGATAAAAAAATGAAGCCATTTCTAGTCATATTAAAAAATTAGAGAAATGCAAATTTGTAGCAGCCCTTTTAGTAGTGGGAAGGAATTGCAAAGTGAGTAGATGCTCAAAAGTATGGCTGAATAAGTTATGGTATATCAAAGTAATAGAATATTATTGTTCTATAAGAAATTAATAATAGGATGATTTTAGAAAGACCTAAAGAGACTTATATGAACTGATGCTAAATGAAGTGAGTTAAACCAATAGAACACTATATATAGCAACAAGATTATATCATGATCAACTATGATGCACTTGGCTCTTTTCTACAATGAGTTGATTCAGAGCAATTCCAACAATCTTGTGATGGAGTCAGCCACCTACATTCAGAGAGAGGACCATGAGGACTGAATGTAGATCACAACATAGTATTTTCATCTTGTTTGTTATCATTTGCTTGCTTTTTTTTCTTTTTCTTATTTGATTTTTCTTATAGAGCATGACAAATGTAGAAATGTGTTTAGAAGAATTGCACATGTTTAATCTATATTGGATTACTTAATGTCTAGAGGAGGAGAGAGGTGGGACTGGAAGAAGAAAAATTTGGCACACAAGATTTTGCAAGGGTGAATGTTGAAAACTATATTTGCATGTATTTTGAAAAAATAAAAAGCTATTTTTATTAAAACAAATGAAAAAAATCAGTGGAACAGATTAGGCAGATAATACATACACCTTAGTAAATTACTAAAGTAATTGAGTATTTGATAAATCCAAATACCCAAGTTTTGAGCAGAAAAACTTGCTATTTGATAAATACTGCTGAAAAAACTAAAAAATAAATTGGCAGAAACTAGATATAGACTTAAATCTTATACCACATACTACAAGGTCCAAATGAATACATGATTTAGTCATAAAGAAATTAGTAGAAGAAGGAATAGATTACTTGTCAGATCTATGGAAAAAAAAACAATTTAAGAGGTAGAGATAATTATAAGATGTCAAATGTATAATTTTGATTTTATAATTAAAAAAGGTTTTTAGGGGCAGCTAGGTGATACAGTACATAGAGCACTAGCCCTGAAGTCAGGAGGATCTGAGTTCAAATGTGATCTCGGACACTTAACACGTCCAAGCTGTGTGTCCCTGGGCAAATCACTTAACCCCCTGTTGCCTCAGCAACAACAACAACAGTTTTGCACAAACCAAACTAATATAACCAGCATTAGAAGGAAAGCAAAAATCTGGGAAAATATTTTTAATGAAAGAATCTTTCATACAGGTCTCATTTTTCTAATACATAGGAAACTGAGTTTATAAGAATGCAAGTCATGCCCCAATTGATAAAAGGAAATGAACAGAGTTTTCAGATAAAAAACCCAAAGTTATCTATAAGCATAGGAAGAAATTTTCTTCTGAGAAATATAAATTAAAACAACTCTGAGATGTCACTTCATACCTAAAAGACTTTACTAATATAACAGAAAAAATTATAAATATTGAAGGGGATATGAGAAATTTGAGAGACTAATGCTTTGTTGGTAACATTGTGAAATGACCTAACAATTCTGGAAAGCAATTTAGAACTAATATTTAAAGCTTGATAGAAGGTGTCTGTATCCTTTGAACTGGCAATACCAATACTAGGTCTATGTCCCAAGAGATTTTTTTTAAAAGGGAAATGGAAATATTTGCATAAAAATAATTACAACAATTACAATTTTCTGTTTACAAAGAATTAGAGATAGAGGAGATACTTATCAACTGAGGACTGGATGAGCAAGTTGTATATAAATGTGAAGGAATACTATTGTGGTATAAAACTGGATGCTTAAAAAAAAAATGGATAAGCTTACATGAACTATTGAAAAGTGAGCGAGCAGAAGCCAGAGAGCATTGTACGTAGTTGTTATATAAAATAAACATAAAACACAGTAATGTTGTATGATGATACATTGTGAATGATTCAGAGTTTCTTTTTTGGAGAAAGGAGAGGTAAATAGAGGGGAAAAGGGAAAGAAGAAAGAGGGAAACCAGTTATGACTGGAGTGGGAATGTGAACAGGATCTTGCCCTCAGTAGCTCTTAGGCAAGGTAGCTACCTGTTTCTCCCCAAGTGATAGACCTCAGCACACTATTTATGGCTAATGTAAAACAAATATAACTTCTACTACACAAGTGAAATTATTTTTTCCATTTACAATTTAATTAAGCCTGTAGAAGAAAGGGATAAAGTCCAAAATCTTTATTATCTCCTTCACAGTCTATCTCCGTCACTTGGGGCCTGGGCTAGCTTTCTGGAGGCCCTCCAGAATGGGTCTTGGTTTCAGTGGAGGAATGCAGGAGAGTCACCACGAAGGTCTTTGTCTTGAAGTCTGTGTCTGGCTGAGTTTGTCCCAGTTTATATTCTCTATTACAATTACATAATTACAGTATACTGAGTATAAACCAATCATTATATCACTAGGGAACCATTATTTATTGTAACATTAAATCAATCATACTGAACTAGAGAACTCACATGCTAAACTAGATAACCATTGTCTTATCAATTCCACTAAGGTAACATCTTGTAGGATTAAATCAATCATACTGATACAGGATACAGGCCCAGTAGAGACAGTCTGTAAGAGGAAGCATCTCAGCAACTGGTAGTCTATTATAGTTAAATTAATTGTTCAACACTATTACCTATTTAACAGTTAATTTTCTAATGGAAAATTATTTAAGTTCTTTCTCATTGAGGCAGCATCATTTATAATCTTAACTATTTACATTATGGACAGAATAGCTTTTATCCTTCAAAGAAATAGACACTTATGTTTTATCCTACTACCATTAATTTTGTCAGTTTTCACTATCATGAGGAAGCACTATCATTTGTTTATATGAATGTCCAAATAATTTTCTCTGATATTTCAGCCTATACTTTTCATTATTAACATATAAAAGTATTTGAAAATATAAGACTGTTAAGCACTTAAAATACAGCATAAGAAAAATTTTGATACTTATTTACTACTTAGACTGGTTCAAATTTTTGGCAGTTAATTTTTATCTAACATATTTACAAGTTGAACAACTATTAACTTTGTGACCAGATGTTTCATTTGGCAAAATGTACTGACCACCTATGCAGTCAATTTCAGTAACAATCTTTCATTGATGGAATATACACACTGAATGTACAGAACTTTAATAATGTTAGTATATGATGTCATGACCCTTTGCATCATCAAAATCATAAAAATGTCAATATGAGTTGCAACAAATTACTGTAGGCAATTGTCGAGTTCTTGAGCTATTGAAGCAAACATCTGTGTTGGCTTGAAATCTAACAACTTTTAGTTTTGTTGCTAGTCATTTGTGGAACAACTTGTGTATGTATGGAAAATGTACATTTTTTTCATTTGCTTGAGTGATTACCAGACCTTCGAAAGTGGTGAAAACATGTTTAATGTTTTTTTAAGTTAATTTGTAGAATATATTTTAGCAGAAAACATTAAAATTGGTGTGGTCATTCTTTACAACTGTGAACTGACTCTATACTAATATTCTTCTGTAAATTTGAATAAACTTTAAAATCCCAAATACATTCAGATATATGCCATTATGATATTGTAGATATAGAAAATGCTTGAAAAACACATTTTTCTTGAAGGGAAACAGATTACTTATTTATTTTAACATTTTAAAAAAAAGATAGATTTCAACATTCACCCTTACAAAACATTCTGTTCCAATTTTTTCTCGCCCTTTTTATCTCCCCTCCCCTAAACAGCAAGTAATCCAATATAGGTTAAACATGTGCAGTTCTTCTAAACATATTTCCTCATTTTTCATGATGTACAAGAAATATCAGATCAAAATTTTTAAAAACAAGCAAACAACAACAAAAAAGGAGAAAATACTATATTGTGGTCCACATTCAGTCTGCTGCTCTTTCTGGATGTAGATGGCTCTCTTCATTACGAGTGTATTGAAATTGGCCTAACTCACCTAACTGTTGAAAAGAATCAAGTCCATCAGAGTTGATTATAGTCTTTTTTTGTTCCTGTGCACAATGTTCTCTTGGTTGTTCTCACTTTACTTAGAATCAATTCATGTAAGTCTCTCCAGGTCTTTCTGAAAATTTCCTTCTGATCATTTCTCATGGAACAATAATATTTCTTTACATTCATATGACTCCTTTCCCCACCGCCCCTGAGGCTGGGGTTAAGTGACTTGCCCAGGGTCACACAGCTAGAAAGTGTTAAGTGTCTGAGACCAGATTTGAACTCGGGTCCTCCTGAATTCAAGGCTGGTACTCTATACATTGTGCCACCTACCTGCCCCCTACATTCATATATCATGATTTATTCAATCATTCCTCAACTGATGGGCATCCATTCAGTTTCCAATTCCTTGCCTCCACAAAAAGGGCTGCTATAAACATTTTTGCACATGTGGGTCCTTTTCCCTTTTTTATGATCTCTATGGGATACTTACTGTAAGGTTCTGGTTAGTTTTCTGGAGGTCTCGGGATCAACTTTGGTTTCAGCAGAATGATCACCATGAGAATAGTCAGGGATAAAGTCCAAAATCTTTATTTTCTCCTTCACAGTCTATCTCCTTCACCTGGAGCCCGGGCTAGTTTTCTGGAGGCCCTCCAGAATGGGTCTTGGTTTCAGTGGAGGAATGTAGGGGAGCCACCATGAAGATCTCTATCTTGAAGTCTGTGTCTGACTGAGTTTGTCCCAGTTTATATTCTCTATTACAACTATATCATTACAATATACTGAGTATAAACCAGTCATTATATCACTAGGAAACCATTATTTGTTGTAAGATTAAATTAATCATACTAAACTAGAGAACTCACATGCTAAACTAGATAACCATTGTCTTATCAATTCCAATGAGTTAACACCTTATTGTAAGACTGAATCTCTGCCCTTTACAGGATACAGGCCCAGTAGAGACAGTCTGTGAGAGGAAGCATCCCAGCAAAACTCACCATAGGAGGTAGATCTTAAGCCCAGTGGGGTGGGATCAGATAAAAACCAACATCAGAATCCACCATGTGCCAGAGGAGTCAGAAGACTTCAGCTCCAAGGACCACTGCATGCTTAGCCTAGGACAAATAGGCATCTTTCAGTAGACAGACCACCTTTGCTTAATGTAGCCCCAGGAAATGCAGAAACAACCTACCAGCCACATGTCAGATACCATCACTTAGTACCAGGTAAGCTGCAACTACCAGCAATGTCAACCCTCCATTCCTAATTTATCCCATTATTCAGCACCAGACACAAGGGTCTATAATGGACTGCAAGGAAACATGAGTGTAGTACCAAGTAAATAGCTGGGGCCTACAGCACTAGGCACAACTGACATTTTGCCTCTTCGATCCTGGGAGAAGAGATCAAATTTAAAAGAAAGGAAAAGGCAAAGAGAGAGAGAGAGAGAGAGAGAGAGAGAGAGAGAGAGAGAGAGAGAGAGAGAGAGAGAGAGAGAGAGAGAGAGAGAGAGAGAGAGAGAGAGAGAGAGAGAGAGAGAGAGAGAGAGAGAGAGAGAGAGAGAGAGAGAGAGAGAGAGAGAGAGAGAGAGAGAGAGAGAGAGAGAGAGAGAGAGAGAGAGAGAGAGAGAGAAACAAGAAAAGAATCTGACCATGGAGAGGGCACTATGTCAGGTTTCTTATGCCCAGGACTGTTTATTTAAAATAATTTATACAATCAGTTCATTTTGTAAATCTATTTTATCATTATAGGAAAGTAGGAGAGGAAGAGATTAAGTAAAAGAGAGGGAGAAAGATTGACAGAAGGGAAGACAGATCAAGGGAGGTGGTAGACAGAAGCAAAACACTGGTGAGGAAGGAAAGGGTGAAAGGAGAGAGAGGACAAACAAGAGGAAAAATATGATGGAGAGAAATGTGAAGTTAGTAATCATATCTATGAATGTGAATAGTATGATTATATATAAAACAAGTGTTCTATCCCATTTTTGATTAGAGAAATGAAAATTAAGACAACTCTGAAATGCCACCTCATATCTTATCAGATTGGCTAATATGACAAAAAAGGGAAGTGATAAATGTAGGAGATGATGTGGAAAAATTGGGATATTAATACATTGTTGGTGAAGTTGTGAACTGATCCAACCATTCTGGAAAGCAATTGGAATCATGCCTAAAAGGCAACTAAGCTGTGCATACTCTTTTATCCAGCAATACCACTACTAGATCTGTATTCCATAGAGATCATAAACAAGGGGAAAGGACCTACATGTACAAAAATGTTTATAGCAAAAATTTAAGTGATAACCATCAATTGGGGAATGGCTATATAAGCTGTGGTATAAGAATGTAATGGAATACAAAAATGCAGTAAGTAATGATGAGCAGGCAAATTTCAGAAAGACCTGGAAAAGTTTTTTACAAATTGATACAAAGTGAAATGAATAGAACTAGGAATTGTACACAGTAGTAACAACATTGTGTGATAATCAACTGTAAATAACTCAGCTCTTTTCAATAATACAATGATCCAGTATAAGTACAAAGGAAAATGTTCTCCATGATCAGATAAAGAATTACTGGACTCCTAATGCAAAACAAAGAATTTATTATTTCACTTATTTTATTCTTTTTTTGTGTGGCTTTTGTCCCTTTGATCTGTTTCTTCCTTCACAACCTTAACTAATATGGAAATACATTTTACATAATAGCACATAAATAACCTATGTCAAACTGCCTGCCATTTTAGGAAAAAGAGATGGAACAGAGAGAAGGAGAAAATTTTGGAATGTAAAATCTTGTTAAAAATGAATGCTAAATGATAATTGTATATACATATATTGGATTTAATTATATTTTTAACATGCTTAACATACATTGGGTTACTTGCCCTCTAGGGAGGGGTGGGGGGAAAAGAGGGGAAAATTTGGAATACAAAGTTTTGCAAGAATCAGTGTTGAAAAATTATCCATGCATATGTTTTGAAAATAAAAAGCTGTAATAAAAAACTAGGAAAAAATAAAAAAATAAATTGTTTGAAATTAATAGAGTGATGGAGAAAATATTAAATATGCAGATTAAACTTTATAGAGAAGCACAGACTCTAGGGAAACTCTCAGTGAGGTATAAAACCCTTCAGCTGAGAGGGAACCTGCTGAAGATTCTGGTTCAGCTCTCATTTCCCCTTGGGGCATCTCACTCTTCCTGAAAAGTGGGGGGGAGGAGAGAGAGGGCATGACCACCTGTGTTCTACTTGAAGCAAGGGATACTTACAATAAAGAAAGGCATTTACATACTAATAGCAGGATGCTTATAGTTAGCACTTGTGCAGTGTGCTGTGGTGATGTAATGGTACTAAGATATTAAGAGGCTGAGAGCCCTTGAAATAAACGGACTCCATCTTTGACCATCCTCATGAGTCTCTGCCTCATCACTCCTCCACCTAAGACCAAGAACTTGGATTGGTCCTAAGATGGTATATTTTGGCACCGCCCAGCATGGAGGCTCTAGAAAGCACACTACAAAACTTAAACATCGTATCTTAAAAAGACTAAGAAGATGATAGTACTCTTGAAAGGGAAGGTATATGTGTCTGGGGGAGGGAAGAGTTCTGGTTTGGATATGTTGTTGTCTAAAGAGAAGAATTAGGGTACAAAAAATAGATATGTAAATTATCTCTATAGATATCAGAATTAAACTAAGAGGAGTTCAGTAATTAAAAATTACTTTCCCCTAAAATCTGGGGCTCACTCTTTCACAAAAATACAAAGAAGGAAGGTAGACATGAACTTAAAGTACAATAATAATGAGACACACATATAAGGAATCCATGTGGCCAAGGCAGTATCTTCCTTTGCAACCATGGAGCATCAGTGACTTTTCTCTTTAAAAAACAAAAAAACAAAAAAAACAGGACATCAGTGTTGGAAAAGGACTAAAGATTCCACTGTTAAGTTGAATTGGCTCCTTGCAAGACACAGAATCTTTGTTGGTTGGTTCTGTTTCTTGGTCTTTTTTTTGTTTTTGTTTTTGCTGATGCAATTGGGGTTAAGTGACTTGCCCAGAGTCACACAACTAGGAAGTGTTAAATGTCTGAGACCAGATTTGAACTCAGGTCTTTCTGACTTCCAAGCTGGTGCTCTATGCACTGCACCAACTAGCTACCCCTAGATTGGGCCTGTTGGGTTTTTTTTTTTTGTTTGTTTGTTTTTTTAACTGAATTGAGCAGAGGCCTCACCTGCTGATCTGGTTCTTCATAGAGTATAGAGGTGGCTAGATTGAATCATGGTCAGCTGTAACGTGCCCACCTGGCAGTTACAATTACTAGTCTGTCCTATGCCCAACAGAGTACCTTTGACGACTGACCTTTGCAGTGTGAACTCTACCTGGCTTGCCTCCTCTGAGGCCTTCAAAGGTCTCTGGCCACAATCTCTTGAATCTATAGTTTAATAACCGGTAGTAATAGGTGACTCTCTTGCTGATTGGCTGTGTGTGTGAGACCTCACTTTATAAGCCCACTGCAGGCAGCAGTCACTTTCTTTAACCTGGCGCTCTTTGCCCTGGCTCCCTAGACTGGGCGGCCAAGCCAAGATGGGTAGCCAAAAGAGGTAAGGATTTTGTTAGTGAACATGTGGGTCTTTTGACCAGGTGTTCACTCGGGAACCAACAAGTCAGGGCATTATGTGAGTAGGTATAATAAAGGCTTTTAAGATTACACATGGCTGTTCTTGAGTGCACTACCGGTTATGCATAGGTAATTTTTTTTTACAACATTATCCCTTGTACTCCCTTCTGTTCTGAATTTTTCCCTTCCTTCCCTCCACCCCTTCCCCTAGATTGCAGGCATTCCCATACATATTAAATATCTTATAGTATATCTTAAGTACAATATATATGTGCAGAATCGAATTGTTGTTGCAAAGGAAGAATTGTATTCGGAAGGTAAAAATAATCTGGGAAGAAAAAAAAATGCTCACAGTTTACACTCATTTCCCAATGTTCCTTTTCTGGGTGTAGCTGATTCTGTCCATCATTGATCAATTGGAATTGGATTAGCTCTTCTCTATGTTGAAGATATCCACTTCCATCAGAATACATCCTCATACAGTATCATTGTTGAAGTGTATAATGATCTCCTAGTTCTGCTCGTTTCACTCAGCATCAGTTGATGTAAGTCTCTCCAAGCCTCTCTGTATTCCTCCTGCTGGTCATTTCTTACAGAGCAATAATATTCCATAACCTTCATATACCATAATTTACCCAACCATTCTCCAATTGATGGACATCCATTCATTTTCCAGTTTCTAGCCACTACAAAAAGGGCTGCCACAAACATTTTGGCACATACAGGTCCCTTTCCCTTCTTTAGTATTTCCTTGGGATGCTGGGTCGAAAGGTATGCACATTTTGACAACTTTTGGGGCATAATTCCAGATTGCTCTCCAGAATGGTTGGATTCTTTCACAACTTCACCAACAATGCTCAGTGTCCCAATTTTCCTATAGTCCCTCCAACATTCATCATTATTTGTACCTGTCATCTTAGCCAATCTGAAAGGTGTGTAGTGGTATCTCAGAGTTGTCTTAATTTGCATTTTTCTTATCAATAGTGATTTGGAACACTCTTTTATATGAATGGAAATAGTTTTAATTTCATTATCTGAAAATTGTCTGTTCATATCCTTTGATCATTTATCAATTGGAGAATGGCTTTCTTATAAATTAAAGTCAATTCTCTGTTTATTTGGAGATGAGGCCTTTATCAGAACCTTTAACTGTAAAAATGTTTTCCCAATTTGTTACTTCCCTTCTAACCTTGTTTGCATTAGTTTTGTTTGTGCAAAAATTTTTTAATTTGATGTAATCACAATTTTCTATTTTGTGAACAATAATGATCTCTAGTTCTCCTTTGGACACAAATTCCTTCCTCCTCCACAAGTCTGGAAGGTAAACTATCCTATGTTCCTCTAATTTATTTATGATCTCGTTCTTTATGCCTAAATCTTAGACCCATTTTGATCTAATCTTAGTATGTGGTGTTAAATGTGGGTCCATGCCTAGTTTCTGCCATTATGTCTATCATTTAATATCCTTTTATCTGTTCATTGTGAATTCTCATTGTTCCTTTCCTCCCCCCCCAAAAAAATTAGATCTTCCTCTGTCTCTTTTCCCTCTGTCTCTGTTTCTGTCTCTTTACTAGTTAAAATTTAATCAGTATTGTCAGTTTTCCAAAAAACAGTTCTTAGTTTTGTTGTTCTTTTAATTATTTTTCGTTTGTCCTTTCATCTATTTTTCTTTTCTTTTTGGTGATTTCTCCTTTTGTGTTTATTTTGACCTTTTTTGTTTTGTTTTAAAAAATTGTTTGCTAAATTCATTAAGATTCTATTTTGTTGATATATATTTTTCAGATGTTTATATAAATAAATGTATGTACATTATTTCCCTTCCTCACTAAAGACTTTTCTAGCTATGTTCCCCAAACTTTTGTGTATTATCTCACTATTACCATTTTGGTATCATAGTTAGTAATGGTTTCTATGATTTTTTTTTTTTGTTTACTGATTCTTTATACATAAAATCATCATTTAATATACTTTTAAATTTGAATCTTTCATAAATATGATCACTTTACTTATAGTCATTATTTACTACAACAATTTGTATAGATTATCTTTAATAGTTTTGCCCACATAAATTTATTTACAATTTTTCTATGCCTTACCACATGACCTATTTTTGTATATGCACAATGTGATGTTAATAAATATTTCTACTATGTTCTCATCCAGATTACATGTCCAATATTTTGTAATGTGTTAAATTCTTTATTTTGTTTACTTATCAATTAGACTTAGCTAGCTCTCATATAGGATCATCAAAATTTGTTATTGGTATTGCATTACCAACAATATCTTTTGTTCTTCAATAGACTTGTATTTTTTCCCTATGAATTTAGATGCTATGCCACTTGATTTATCCATGCTCAACAATATTGTTTTGTTATTGATGGTACATTTAAATAGATTGCAACTTTCTTGTATATCTATTTTAACTTGAATTTTCATTTTTCCCTTCTTTGAATGATTACAAGTTTTGCTTTTGGGGAACTCTAAGGTAAAATAATTTTTATCAAAACTTATTTTTTTACTTTTGTAGTTGCATTTAATTTTAGATATATTTCTTGAATGCAGCAGATTGTTGAACACTAGCACCCTTTTACAATTTAGTGGATTTTTAAACATTCTGTATACACAACATAATACAATTGGCCTTAAAGAATCCCACAAGTTATAGAAAAAAGAAAAGTTTTAAGAACAAGCAGATGAAGAAATGTGAGAAAAAAGAGGAAGACAAAGGATAGATTAGTGGCAATATCACCAGAGGTCATGGGGACTTAAGTGAACTTGAAGGGCTTCCTGATTCTCACTCTCACAGCCCAGCTTCAACCC
Source organism: Sminthopsis crassicaudata (assembly GCF_048593235.1). Lineage (NCBI taxonomy): Eukaryota > Metazoa > Chordata > Mammalia > Dasyuromorphia > Dasyuridae > Sminthopsis > Sminthopsis crassicaudata. The sequence continues at coordinate 241,918,687 of NC_133621.1, forward strand.
TGCCTACACCAGAACAGGTCTTTGACACCTCCCCACCTCCAGCTGTATGAACTTCACCTTCCTGGATGGAAGGAGGAGGAGGAGTGGGAGGGACAGTAATATCACCAACACTTCCCCCCCCAGCAATCACCCCCTCCTATGATTAGATTGCAAAAGGCACTACTTAAAGCCACAGAAGAAGGGCAGAATACAGCTGATTTGTGAATAGAAATGTATCCTGTGATTCAACAGTTTAACTCTTCAGCTCAAGAAAGTAGAATATACACTCCTTTTGATCTAGAAATCATCAAAGATCTGAAAAAGGCTTGCACTCTTTATGGGGCTACATCATCGTATGTTAAGATTTTATTACAGAATTTGGCTTATGAATTCTTAGCCCCTAGGGACTGGAAATCTATATCAAGGACATGCTTAGAACCTGGACAAAACTTGTTGTGGCTTTCTGAATATAGTGAGCTCTATAGGATATAAGCCCAACAAAATAGTCATAGTGAACTTAATATTCCAATCACCTATGACCAATTAACAGGTGTAGGTTCTTATGCAGACATTTCAGCACAGATTAATTATCCCATAGCAGCATATGAGCAAATTGCTGCTGCTGCTATCAAAGCATGGGGTTTTATCCCAGGTAAACAGGACAGAGGAGAGGCCTTCATGAAAATAGAGCAAGGTCCAAATGAACCCTTTGTTGATTTTGTGGGACCTTTGTAGACAGCTGACATATGAACTATTGATGAAAATGCAGCAATAGAAGTTATGATAAGGCAACTTGCTAAAGAAAATACTAATAAGTTTTGTAGAAGAATTACACTAGGACTACACAAGGATGCTCCTTTAGAGGAGATCATAAGATGCTGTGTCACAGTGGGCACAAATACCTTTTATAGCCAGGCTATGATGCAGACTTCCCAAGATCTGAACATGGGAAAACAGGGGACTTCCAGAGAGACTCATCAATGCTTTCAATATGGTAAAGTAGGGCATCTGAAAGCTCAATATTGGTATAGAGACAAAGTGAGAAAACCAGGTGGGAGAACAGGAACCAATACCTCTGTCCAAAATGCAACAGAGGCTTCCAATGGGCATCAGAATGTAGACTGATTCAGGGAAATGGGGGATGAGGGATCCAGCTCCAGGGCCCAAGGCAAAAAATACTTGGGGCATGATGGCAGCTGATGCTACACCCAGAGAGTGCCTAGAAGTTCAGTACCCAAACAGGACCAATCAGCCAGGAAGCAACCTGATGGGGAAAAGGGATTACAATTAGTGAAAATAGAGTTGTATGCAGCTGGGACAACTGAAATAGCCCCTGGAAAGGTGAAATCTGTTCCTCTCCAGCCTATGCCTCCCTTGCCTCCAGGCACAGTAGGCTTGACCATTTCACCTCCTGAGTATACTTACAAAACAGTGTCCATCCATACACTGATCTGGGAAACTAGGGAATGTGTAGATAATATTCCAGTCACTAATACAGATAGACAATGTGTGACTTATCAACCAGGAGAAGTAGTAATGTCAGATTTACTGATACAGACAACTAATAAGCAAGCTGGCGATAGTTGCCCAGATTTTGACTCCAAGCAACAAAATCCAAGAATATACTGGACTGCAGCTATGACAGCTGACCAACCTATGCTCACTATACATACACATGGCATATCATTAGAAGGATTGGTAGACACTGATGCAGATCATACAGTCATTTGAGGTGCCAGCTGGCCCAGTCACTGGCCAAAGATTAAGGCAGACACCTACATGTCTGGGGTAGGAGGATCAAGAGCAGCTGAAGTTAGTGCTACCCCTTTGAGATGGATATTTGAAGGTGAAGAAGGAGGTTTTACCCCTTTTATAGTTGAAAAAGAAATCTGGAAAATAGAGGATGTTGACTGATTTAAGAAAAGTAAATGAACAGATGGACTTCCCTGGACTTCCTTGGACTTCCATCTCCTACTCAGTTGACTAGAGAATGGCCTCTTTGGGTAATAGAATAGTATTCCAGTGAGCAGAGGCCTCCTTGGCATGGCATGGCATAGCCTAGCATGGCATAGCATGGCATGTTTGGAATCTCTGCAAAGAGAGGATTTTTAGATTGGCTCTTTTATAATAGGAGCTTTGGCTACAAGCTGAAGGGGGCTACTGGGTGGAGTCCCAAATTGGCTATCTACTAGCTGGGTTTCAGCTTGAGCTAGAATTTGAATAGAATGAGTTTCTTGAATAGAGTTGGAATTCTTTTCCTAGATAACAGAGTAAAACTGTCTTGTTTCCCTTGGGCAGGGTCCCTTGCTGAGGCAGAGTTGAAGGAGATTTTCTCCTTCAAGGAGTTTTAAAGTTTTGGGGTCCCCTCTTCAAACTAAAGATCAGTAAGAAAAATTAGATTAAAAAGAAAGGTCTGTAATACCAGGGTGGAAACTGTCTGAAGCACATATATGGACAATTAGAAATAGTAATATGCAACAGCAGCAGCTTTGGTAGCTCTCAGCCCAGTAGTGGTCAAAAAGAGATTACAGGGAAAGTGCTGGAGCACTGGGTGCAGGTATAGTGAAGACTGGCAATTCTATTGCCCATATATAATTGTACAGTATAGTTCCAGGGCAGAGAGGAGTATTAGTGTTTGAGGCTTCAGGGGAACAATAGTCCTTCTTGGATAAAAATGAATAAAGACTAGGTGAGAAATGACCACACCACTCCAAGGATCCTACTACCTTAAAAGCAATAAAAAGTTGTAGACCCTTCAGAAATATCTCTAAAAACAGTAGCTCAAAAAAGCCTAAAGTTTCTCACTATCTCCGTACTCTGAGATGAACAGAAACCAACTTTAATATAAAGTTCAAAGTCAAGAAAAAGGCTGGGAAATGAACAAATAACAACAAAGAATTTGATTAAAAAACAAAACAAAACAAAAAAAAAAAAAAAACTACTATGGTGACAGAGAAGACCAAGATAAAAAATCAAAAAAAGACAATAATACAAAAATATCTCAAGTGAGCCTCAAAGAGAAAAAAGCCTGTTAATCTGACATAAACCCAACAAGAAGTCTTTGAAGAGTTAAAGAAAGAGATAAAAATAGAAGAGGAAAAATTTAGAAAAGACAAAAATGTGAGACAAGAAAATTATGAAAAGAGAACTAATAAGCTAATAAATAAATATATTACCAACAAAGTCCAACAACAAAAGACAAAAAAAAAAAAAAAAAAAGAAATTTCATTAAAATAACTGGAAACAATAAAAAATACTTGGGAATTTAGCTGCCAAGATAAACCAAGGAACTATACGACTGCAATTACAAAATATGTTTCACACGAATAAAGCCAGTCAATTAGAAAAATATCAGTTGCTCTTGATAATTCTGAAGATAATGATGAATGTTGAAGGGGAACTGGAAAAATTGGGACACTGTGGAATTGTGAGTGCATCCAACCATTCTGGAGAGCAATTTGAAACTATGCTCAAAAAGTTATCAAACTATGCATACCCTTTGATTCAACAGTGTTATTTCTGGGCTCATGTTCCAAAGAGATCTTAAAGAAGGGAAAGGCACCCATATGTTCAAGGATGTTTGTGGCAGCCCTTTTGTAGTGTCTAGAAACTTGAAATTGAATGGATGCCCATCAATTGGAGAATGGCTGAATAAAGTATGGCATATGAATGTTATGGAATAGTATTGTTCGGTAAGAAATGACCAGCAGGATGATTTCAGAAAAACCTGGAGAGACTTACATGAACTGATGCTGAGTGAAATGAGCAGAACAAGGAAATCATTATATACTTCAACAACAATACCATATGAGGATATATTTTGATGGACGTGGTTCTCTTCAATAATGAGATGAACCAAATCAGTTCCAATTGTTCAATAATGAAGAGAACCAGCTATATCCAGCAAAACAACTATGGGAAATAAGTGTGGACTACAGCATATCATTTCCATTCTTTCTGCTGTTGTTTCCTTGCATTTTTGTTTTTCTTCTTAGCTTATTTTTATCTTATTTCTAAATCTGATTTTTCTTGTGCAGCAAGATAACTGTATACATATGTATACATATATTGCATTTAACATACACTTTAACATATTTAACATGTATTGATCTACCTGCTATCTAGAAGAGGGGGTGGAGGGAAGGAGGAGAAAAGCTGGAACAGAAGGTTTTGCAAAGGTCAATGCTGGAAAATTACTTATGCATATGTCTTATAAATAAAAAGATATAATAAAAAAAGAAAAAATATAGAATTTTTTTAAAAAATGATAATTCTACTTAAATGATTATATTTATTCACTTCCATACCAATTAAACTACCAAAAATTATCAGAGATAGAAAAACAACAATAACTAATTTATCTGGAAGAACAAAAAATCAAAAACATCAAGGGAATTAATAAAAAAAAATACAACTGTCTTATAAAGCAGTAATCTTCAAAACTATCTGCTACTGGATAAGAAAAGAATGGTGGATCAGTGACATAAACTAGGTACACAAAAACCCCAGCTTTTGGCATAAAAACTCACTATTTTGAAAACTGCTGGAAAAATTGGAAAACAATAGGACATAAACACCATATATCAGGATAAATTCAAAATGTTTTCACCATTTAGACATAAAGAGTGATACCATAAGCAAATTAGAAGAGCAAAGAATAGTCTCTGTCACTGTGAGAAGGGGTAAAATTCACAATAAAACAAAAGATAAAGAACATTACAAAATATTAAATGAACAATTTTGATATTAAATTTTAAAAGTTTTTGCATAAGCAAAACTAATGCAATCAAGATTAGAAGAAAGCAGAAAGCTTGAAAGCAGTTTTTATAGGAAGTATCTCTGATAAAGGCATCATTTCTGAAATATGAAAAGAACTGAATCAATTTTATAACAATACAAGTCATTCTAGTTGATCAATGGAATAGGTTAGGTTCACAGGACAAAATAACTATAGCAATCTATTGTATGACAAACACAAAGATGTCAACTTTTGGGATAAGAATTCAGTATTTGACAAAAACTGCTGGGAAAACTGAAAATTAGTATGGCAAAAACTAGTCATGGACCCACACTTAACACTGTACACCAAAATAAGATCAAAATGGGTTCATTATTTAGGCATAAGAATGAGATTATAAATAAATTAGAAGAACATAGAATAGTTTACCTCCCAGACTTGTGGAGGAGGAAGGAATTTGTGACCAAAGAAATAGAGATTCTTATTGATCACAAAATAGAAAATTTTGATTATATCAAGTTAATAAGCTTTTGTACAAACAGAACTAATGCAAACAAGATTAGAAGGGATGCAACAAACTGAGAAAACATTTTTACAGTTAAAGGTTCTGATAAAGGCCTCATTTACAAAATATATAGATAATTGACTTTAATTTATAAGAAATCATGCCATTTATCCAATTGATAAATGGTCACAGGATATGAACAATTTTCAGATGATGAAATTGAAACTATTTCTACTCATATGAAAGGGTATTCCAAATCACTATTGATCAGAGAAATGCAAATTAAGACAACTTTGAAATACCACTACACACCTGTCAGATTGGCTAAGATGACAGGAAAAGATAGTGAGGAATGTTGGAGGGGATGTGGGAAAACTGGTGGTGGAGTTGTGAATGAATACAACCATTCTGGAGAACAATTTGGAACTATGCTGAAAAAGTTATCAAACAGTGCATACCCTTTGATCCAACAGTGTTACTGCTGGGCTTATATTCCAAAGAGATATTAAAGAAGGGAAAGGGACCTGTATGTGCCAAAATATTTGCGGCACCCTTTTTGTAGTGGCTAGAAATTGGAAATTGAATGGACGCCCATCAATAGGAGAATGGTTGGGTAAATTGTGGTATATGAATGTTATGGAATATCATTGTTCTGTAAGAAATGACCAGCAGGATAAATACAGAGAGGCTTGGAGAGATTTACATGAACTGATGCTAAGTGAAATGAGCAGAACCAGGAGATCATTTGCACTTCAACAACAATACTATATGAGGATATATTTTGATAGAAGTGGCTATCTATGACAATGAGAAGAACCAATTCAGTTCAAATTGATCAATGTTGGAGAGAACCAGCTACACCCAGAGAAAGAACACTGGGAAATGAATGTGGACTACTGCATTTTTGTTTTTCTTCCCAGGTTATTTTTACTTTTCTAAGTCTGATTTTTCTTGTGCAATAAGAGAACTGTATGGATGTGTATACATACATTATATTTAAGATATACTTTAACATGTATAATATGTATGAAACTGCCTGCCATCTGGGGGAGGGGGTGGAGGGAGGGAATGGAAAAGTTGGAATAGAAGTGATTGCAGGGGACAATATTGAAAATTACCCATGCATATGTTCTGTCAATAAAAAAGCTATAATAATAATAAAAATGTCATTTTCCAATAAGTCATATGAATAGGAAGTTTTGATGAATAAATCAAAGCTATCTATGTCCTACGAGAAATCTTTTAAATCACCACTGATTAGAGAAATGAAAACTAAAACATTGGGGTATCACCCCCCTCACTCATTAGACTAATATGACAGAAAAGGATTAGACTAATATGACAGAAAAGGAAAAACAATAAATATTGGAGAAAATGTGGGAAAACTGGGACACCAATGCACTGTTATAAACTTATCCAACCATTTTGTAGAGCAATTTGGATCTATGTCCAAAGGGCACTCAAACTGTGCATACCCTTTGATCCAACAATATCACTACTACTGTATCCCAAAGAGATCATAAAAAGGGAAAAAGGACCTAGATGAACAAAAATCTTTATAGCACTTCTTTTTGTAGTGGCAAAAAATTGGAAAATGAAGGGATGCCCATCAATTGGGGAAAGGCTGAACAATAATATAATGAAATATTATTGATATATTGAAATTATACATTATATACATTACATTAATATATGTACATTATGATAGTTATTACATTAATCTAATGAAATACTAAGAAATACTAGGAAATGATGAGCAGGTAGATTTCAGCAAAATCTGAAAGGGTTTACATGAATTGAGGCAAAGTAAAATGAATAGATCTAAGAAAACAAAGTATACAGTATCAAAACAAGATTGTGTGATGATTAAATATGATTGACTTGGTTCTTAATGATCTGATACAATTCCAAAAGACATATAATGGAAAATGCTACCACATGCAAAGAAAGATTTGATGGAGTCTTGTAATATTCTTCTCTAAAATATAATGTCCTCTGGGAGCAGGTTTCTTAGGGGGCTTCTGGAGGCAGCCAGTTTCATTTCAGTTCAATAATCACCTCAAATGCAGCCAGGAGTTAAAGTCCAAATCCTTTATTGTCTCCTTTTAAATCTTGTCTCCTTCACTTGGGGCTCAGTTTGTTTTCTGGAGGCCTTGTGGATCTTGGTTTCAGTGTTCTCCACAGGACAGCCTGCCACCACTTCTCTGTCTTCCTTTGTTCTGCCCAACTGCTGTCTCTGGCTTGTGAATCTCCTCAACTGAATCCTGGCTTCTGAATCTCCCAGAGTGAATCCTAGTTAAGGCTCCTAACTCATATATGCTCTCTTAAAGGTGTAAATCTCATAGAACTTTAATAAGTACTAAATACATTAGTGAACTAGAGAACTGTTAAATACCATGCTAAATTAGATAACTGACTTAGCACCTAGTAAGAATCCTAACATCTCCTGCTTTCTTTTGATTTTAGAACATAGGTGGTTATGACCTCCATGACTTCTCAAGGAGGTGAGAACCCCCAAAAAAGTGATCATGCCTTCCCTGACTGTTCAAAAAAGAAGTGAATATGCCATAAAAAGAGGTGATCACGCCCTCCCTGACATCTTAGGAATAAAGATGAAAACACCAAAGGAAATGGGAAATCAAATCAGATTAGCAGGTTTCTGGAGGAACTCACTCTTAAAACAGGTATACATAAATCCATCAATATAGGAGGTATTACACATAATTACATAAATTACATAAGCACATAGTAACATAACACAGGCTAGTACTGATGTAACAAATAACATGAATCAGCATGAGGATTTATACATGTCCATAAGTCCTAGAAATAGTCCAAAACTTATCTATTGTCCATTAGTTCATGTGCCAGGAATCCAATAATTCCTGTAAGTTTTGAAGTCCTGCAATAGTCTCATCAACAATTTTTCATCTCAAGAAATCCAATGATTCCTGCTGGTTTTCAAGTCCTGCAACAGTCTCATTATCAGCCATGTTCTTTCAATGTCAGATATTTCTTAGATCTTCTTTGTTTTGAGGTTTTTCTCCTTTTCTGTCTCTCTCTAGGTGCTCATTGCTACCCATCTGTTTCCTTCTCCATCTGTTGGAATACAAGCAAATCCTCTCTCCCAGACAGTTAATCTATATAGTCGCTTCTATTTACCACTTTCCAAATCTCTCCTCATCATCTGGCAATTACACTGGACCTGCTCATTATATTGGAACTGTTCTCATTGGACACTGCCCTTCTGTTGGATTAAAAAACCTGTATTCTCCCCAATTGTAATCCCTTTCTGCTGGTTCATCATGTAATCCCTTTCTGCCATCTGAATGCTTTTTTGCTGATTGATCACATTAGAGTCCTGAACATTTCTGGGTGTAACCTTGGCTGCCATCATGTCCCACCTGTCTTTTGTATGATATTTTGGGGCTGGGCCCTGCCTCTCATTTCTCTGGGTCAATCTACATTCTGAGGCCCAGTGAAAACCCTTATGGCATTTTGGACATAGGGTTTTAGGTCTTCTCTCAGCCTATCTTCTCACTCTATCCCCATATTTATAATGGGCTCTCAGATGTCCTATTTTTCCACACTGAAAACACTGATGATTTTCTCTAGAAGTCCCTTGCCAAGAGGGACCCTTTTTTCCCATGTTCATCATAGTCTGGGTATGGTAAGTATTTGTGCCCACTGTGGCACAGTGTCTTATGATCTCTTCTAAAGGAGCATCTTTGTGTAGTTCCCATATAATTCTTCTGCAAACCTCATTGGCATTTTCCTTAGCCAGTTGTTTGATCATAATTCTTGTAGCTGCATTTTCTCCAATGGTTCTTGTGACAGCTATTTGCAGATGTCCCACAAAATCTGCAAAGGGTTCATTGGGACCTTGCTCTGCTTTTTGTGAGGGCTTTACCTTCATCTTTTCCTGAAAAGGTACCACAAGCTTTTATAGCAGCAGTAGCAATCTGTTTATAAGCTGCTGTGTGGTAATTAATCTGTGATGAATTCTCTCCATACTGACCTTCACTGGCTAGTTGGTCAGAAGTGATTTGTATATTAACTCCTGTTTGCCTATTTCCTTGGGCTTGAATCCTACATAATTCATGATACTCTGAAAGCTACAAAAAGTTTTGTCCACGTTCTAAACATGTCCTTGCTATGGATTTCCAATCGCTGGGAGTTGAGTTCATAAGCCAAATTATCTAGTAACATCTTAACATAAGATGATGTAGCCCCATAAAGAGTGCAACCTTTTTTCAAATCCTTGATTTTTTCCAAATCAAAAGAAGTGTATCTTCTCCTTTTTTTTTTTTTTTTTTTTTTTTTTTTTTTGTTACCTAAAGAGTCAAGCTGTTCAATCCCAGGGTATGCATTTATTTTTAAATCAGATATATCCTGTCCTTCTCTCTTAGCCTTAACCAATGCTTTTTGTAATCTTATCATAGGCTGCTTCATAGGCTTATCATAGGCTGAATGTGTTACTGCCTCTACCCCTCCTCCTTCTCCCTCCACCCATGAAGGGTTAATTGAGGGAAGTATGTCAGGGGATGGGGAATGCCCTAATGGCTTCTGCTGTGAAGCATACACTCAGAAGTGTACTTAACTCCATTCTTATCTGATTCTTCATCCTTTTTAATATAATTTCTTAAATCCAGTTGTATTAAATTATATGTATTAAGTGGGTCTTTGGAAATTGAGTCAGGTCCATTTTCATTGTAGAATTGACATAGTTGCTCTCCTGCTAATTTCCACTCATTTGGATCCAATTCTTTTTCCTTAGAGAACCAAGGAGATGTGTACTGTACCATTTTTAAAAGATCAATTTTCTACTCCCAAGTTATAATTAAACCTTGATTTTTCATCAGTCTGACCAAGCTTTTGACACATTTTCCTTGAAGAGGAAAAGAAGGCTGTTTTCTAAACATCTGTCCCATTTTAGCTGAAATACTAGTTTAGCCCTTTAACAAAATTTCCTTGTTGTACTCACCCTAATTTCTGGGTCACAGATGAAGGTTCTTGGCCCCATGTTGGGGTCCAAAATGTAATATTCTTCTCTAAAATATAATGTTCTCTGGGAACATGTTTCTTAGAGGGCTTCTGGAGGCAGCCTTAGTTTCAGTTCAGTTCAATAATCACTTCAAATGCAGCCAGGAATTAAAGTCCAAATCCTTTATTGTCCCCTTCACTTGGTGTTAGGATTACTAGGTGAGAACTCAGGTTGTCTGGACAGTGACAAGGTGAGAATTCAGGTTGTCTGGACAATTACAAGGTGAGAACTCAGGTTGACTTGACAGTTCTCTGGCTCAGACTTGTAAAGGGAGTTTACACCTTAGGAATCCTAGAAGGAGCAAGCTCATTGGTTGAAGTGGTTCTTCCCAGAAGCCCTTGCATTATCCCACGCCCATTCTCTGGGAGGATAAAAGAGGCAACATTTGGCCTGGAGAGCAGTCTGCCTGGGGAAGGACAAGAGCTGGAGGAGATTCAGAGCCAGGATTCAAGAAGAAGTCTCTGCATTACATCAGGCCTGACAGGGCTCTCTGCAGGAAGGGAAGTCACTTCTCTGGACAAGAGTTAACAGCAACTACCTGGAGACAATGGTTCACTACAGGAAGAAGAATCTGTCTGAGAGATTTGAGTAGACACAGCAGATCTCTTCCCAGAGAGCGATCCGGCAGCTTCTGGAGACTACAGCTCACTACAACTTGGGGCTCAGCTAGTTTTCTGGAGGCCTTCCCGATCTTGGTTTCAGTGTTCTCCATAGGATGGTCTGCCACCACTTCTCTGTCTTTTTTCATTCTGCCCGACTGCTGTCTTTGGCTTCTGAATCTCCTGGAGTGAATCCTGGTTGAAGCTCGTAGCTTATGCATACTCTCTTAAAGGTGTGAATCATATAGGACTCTAATAAGTACTAAGTACATTAGTGAGCTAGAGTGAGTTAAGTACCATGCTAAATTAGATAACTAACTTTGCACCTTGTAAGAATCCTAACAGAGTCTGAATGCTGATCAAAGCATACTATTTTTACTTTATTTATTTATTTTTTTGTTTGTTTATTTGTGGTTCTTTTCCTTTGGCCTGCTTCTTTCACAATCTAACTAATATGGAAATTTGTTTACATGATTGTACAAACATCATTTTTATAAAATAGGTGATAGGTGATAAATATCTTTTGGAGGAAGTGGTGATGGAAGGAGGGAGAAAACCAAAATTTTTATTAAAAAAAATTCTGTTTATTAAAAAAAATTCTATTTACATATGATTGGAAAAATAATCATCAAAAATAAATGAAGGAGAAGAAAGTTATTTTTCGTCATATCCTGAGTGATTCCATTACAACTTTTAGGCTGAAACTTCTCTTATCCCTGTATTGTTTCTCTTTTGTTACAGTTCTGATAGGCCTCAGCCAATTTTATTAGCTTTCCCTGGCTTCCTAATGGATTCCACAACTTACACTGGTCATGATCCTCTCAGTCAAGGATCTAGTTCTTTCTCTTGCTGAGCTAGGACAGAAAATCAAAGGCAAAATTAGCTTTAGGCTCCCTGGAGAGTTCTGAGTATTTCAAACCCTCTGTTTCTTGTGTAATCATTTACTGGGCTCTGGACTGTGTTCTCTTCTGTAATTGGAACAGGCCATATCTGAGATTCTTCCTGGCTTCAGGAATAGTGATCATACTGATTTCAGGCCTTCTTGTTATATCTCCTACTAGAGCACTCAGAGGCTTCTGGAAGTCTTTAACAGTCCTGGACTGGAAAAAAAAATTACTATTGTTTCCCTATCATTTGATTTTTCTTTATGTTATCTGACACCCTTTTCATCTTTGATGTGATCTTTCTTAGGCAAACAGAGCTTCATTGAAATCTCCACTAAAATCTCTTTTCTAAAACAACTTCATTTCCCATATCATCTTGTGAAAACAGGAATTAAATATTTTATAAGTTTCACTCAATACCTAGTATGCTGTAGACATTTTTGTGTTTAATCTTAATAGACAGCAATTATTATAATAATAGTTAATAGTTAAGAATAATAAATCTGGCAATTCTTCAAGTGTTAATATTCTCATATTGATAGATTTCCTCAGGTCTTTTCAAAGTAGGATTTCTTCAAATCTTCACTTAAAATTTGTTTTTCTTCTACTTATAATTTGAATAACACTATCCACTTCAAGTCACTACTTGCAAAAAAGCATAACTGAAACTTGAATAGACAAAGAGAATAATATTTCCATTTCCACCAGACATTAAAGGATTTAGCTATCTATTCATATTTTTCTTGTTAGTATTGTAATCTGAAACATCTGTAATGATTTAGTAAATTGATCTACAACAACAAATCAAAGAGCTTATAATGAATACAATACAAAATATCCCCATATGATTGTTGTTCTTTTCTTGACAGGCAACATGGTCAAATGGCTAAAGCTAGCAAATGTATTGACTAGAAATAAACTAATGGATATCATTGCAGCAGCAATGTCTTAACATACAAATCAGTTTCCATTGCTTTTACTACTTTTGTGTCAAAATATTTATTTTGGCCGCCTCTTCCCACTTTTTTATTCTTATCCTTATCCATCTAGCTTGAAATCTTAGATTTAGCTTTTTTTTGTTTGTTTGTTTAGTCTTTTATATAGAGGATCATTCACCAATTTTTTACTCTTTTACTTTTTCAGTATCTTTGGAATTGGATAAATTGTTTATTTTTTTATTGTAAAAACTAATTAAAAATATAACTCATTATCTTCATCTTCCTCCTGTTCCTACTTCTCAACTTTTCTTACTGTCAAGGCTGCCACCATATTTTTAATTACTCAGGCTCACAACCTTGGGTTTCCTTATTAAATACTCACTTCCCTTCAATTCACATATCCAAACTGTTGTCAGATCTTGCCATTATTATTTTCATAACATCTCTTGAGGCATCTAGGTGTATAGAGTATTGGCCCTTAAGTTCAAATCCAACCTCAGATACTTAAACTGTGTGACTTTGGGAAAATCATTTAATGGCTGTCTGCTTCAGTTTCCTGAGGCAGGAATGAGGATAGTAATTACACCTACCAACCAGGGAAGTCAAATGAGATAATAAAGATAAAATGAGATGATTTTGGCTTAGTCCAGTGACTGATACAAAAAAAAAGGTGCTAGATGAATGCGTGTACTCTCTCCTGTATTAGAAATATGAGCTGATTGAGAGCAGGAATAAAGTTTTCATTTTTTGAAACCTACAGCACTTAGTATAATGTCTAGCATATTGTTCTCATTGTTGAGCTGCTCCATTCATGTCTGACAATTCATGATCCCACTTGAAATTTTCTTGCTAAAGGCTACCCGGATAGTTAACATTTCTTTCTCTAGCTTACGATAAACTGGGACAAAAGGGTAAAGTAATTTGCCCAATATCACAAAACTATTAAATGTTTGATGTCAGATTTGAACTCCCAGAGCTCAGTCAGTGACTTCCAGCCTGGCATTCTATCCACTATACTATATAGCTGTCCACTTAGATGTAGCAAGTGTTTAATAAGTATTTGTTTACTCTCTGACAATAAGGATGAGAGGAAGTATGAAATGGTAGTGATTGCTTGTTCAGGGATACTGAAGTAGCTATTTGACCTAATAACAATAATACATGGTTCTGTTGCATAATCAAAAGGGCTCTAGACTAAAAAAAAAAAAAGAATGGAGAATAAGAAAATATTGTATCATTATATGTGTACACATACATATATAATGTAGGCATATATGTATATAAACATGTTTATGTGTGAATGTGCACATAAACATATACAGACATTCATATAAATTTCTCATGTTAGATATGGAGAGAGTTGTTGTTTGTCCTTTATTCTTGAGGAGGATCATGACATTAGGGAGGTGATATTATGACATGCAAGTAAATTGGATCTAAATGAATGAATGAATCTAGGAGGGGAAGACCCTCAGGGTTTCTGGCTAAAGCATAAAAACCTGCTACTTACAATTAAATCAGGACCCAAACAATGACCAAATGGATCTTGGCCTAGGACCTGTTGGTCAATTAGAATCAACTTGGTTTTGGTTTAAGGCTTGGTCTTTGAGGAAGAAATATCTTGCCAGATGGACCCAGATGGCTCTGGAGGGGAAAGTGAAGGAGGTGACCTTGCATAAGCCTTCTCTTACTTCAGTTCAATTTACTTGCATGTCATGGCATCAAGTCCCATGAAGGACAAACAACAATAATAACAAACTCAATATATATCAGCAGTGTAATCTATATGGAAGTAAAAAAAAAAAATTATATAATCTTAGGCTTCATTAGGAAGCATAGAAGGAGACGATCTGAATTCTGCTCTCAGGTACCTCAATTTAAGAAGGACACATTGCTTCCAAGTTTAGAAAAGATCTACTGCTTTAAGGATCAAATATAAACTCCTCTATTTGATATTTAAAGCATAGCCCAATTCAACTTACCTTTTCAGAAAAAAAATATTATTCCCTTTTCTGTATTATATGGTCTAGCAAACTGTCCTCCTTACTGTTTCTTATATATGGCATTCAATCTCCTATATTTTTCTTTTGCATTAACTCTTTCTTTTTCCTGGAATATACTTCCTTTTCACTTACAACTTTAAGAATTTTTAGTTTCCTTCAAATTTGTATTCAAATGTGTTCAAATGGAGGATGCCTTTCCTGATTCCCAATCATTATTAATACCTTACCCTTTCCAATTCCCTTGCAAATACTTTATATGTAACTATTTCACTCTTGTCTTTGTTTGTCAGTAAACAAATGTCTGGCACATGGTACTTAGTAAATGAGTACTGATTAGTTGATATATATACATATTGATATTTATATTCCTTTCATGTTTGGATTGGATTAGATAGGTGCTGAGGATAAAATTTCCTACTATGATCCTATGATCCAACTTCAAGATAACATGACAAATATCACATATACATATAGCTGAGATGATTTCAAATTTATCTCATTGGGGACTGTAGATATTGTGAATTGGATGCTGGCTTTCATTGGACTTAAGAAAATTCAGTTAAATCACATGGTAAAACTGATGATTAAGAATTAATTATTAAGAGATTGTTAAATGATTTATTATTTAATAAATAAATACTTAGTATTATTATTAAATAATAAGTAATTAAATAATTTATTAAAAATTAAGAATTGGGATATGCTATGAGTCAAATCATTTTTTCTCATGCATGACTATGTATGTTAAGAGCCTGATAAAGCACAGTTTTGGTATAAGCAGATATAGGTTATATTTCCCAATGCTTATTTTAATTCAAAAAAATACATGTCAAAAGTAATGGGATAATCAGGAAATCTGTGAAGGCTGTGGAGAACTATTAGAAAAGGAAAAGGGATAAAGCTGTTTGATGTGTCTCTTTTTCCTTAATATTTTGGGCATTGTATTGTGGCATAGTTTTCTTAAGTTAAAAGTTATAAAGGTATTAGAATTATCATAAAGTAAAAGCATGCAAAGCATGTTTGGTGTTAAAAGTTGAATATTAAATGGTTAAATAAGACTAAGATTCTCTAATCATTAGTTAATCCATTAGGAGTATTCAAAAAGTTATATCTAATTGTAAAGCCTGTGGGGTCACTTCTGCCCTAATGAACAAAATATAGATTTGTATCACTATATACCTTGCAAAATCCTCCAGCAGACTTGCACCTACATGTATAAAGATGATTTTATAAGATACTGTACGTGACAATAAACACACCAACAGGAAGGCAAGACTGCAAGATCATATTCAGAGACTGATGACCTCAGTAAGAAGTGGGATTGTGGGAAAGGAGACAATAAATTGGGTGAATTACACAACAGGAAATATGCTGCATTTGCATGTAGTAAAGGAACAAGGAAAGAGAAATATAGAAAAGAACTGTAGTACCAAGAATTAACTAACAAAATGATTTGTTTTAATTCTGAGAAGTTCTAGGGTAATGAATGCATGCAATGTGACTTTTCAGGAAGAAAATTACTACCAATTCTTAGAAGAGACTGGAATAAGGAATGACTGTTGAAAAGTATTTTTTTTTACTTTTCTCTTCCTTTTATTTCTTATCCAGTCTCAGAACTGCCTAGTCACTTCTAAATATTCTTTTTTATTCAGTAACCATTCCATAATGGTTAAATTCCATAATCCTATGCTTACAATATCTCTCAACTCCCTCCCCATCTTTATATTTTTCTTGCAAATCCCTTAGTTCAAGTCCTTATATCTTCTTAAATGGAGCTAACTAGATTTCTTCCTTTAGTTTATTCCCTTCTTAATCCATCTACAATCTGCAAGGATAATCTTTCAAATGTACCACTTGCACCAAGTTGCTTCAGTAATCTACAGTTATTTCTCATTGTTTACCCCTCAAAAAACATTTTCTCTTGATATAGGCATTATAAAGGTAGCATCAAGAGATAGTAAAAAGAGCACTGTATTTGGGATGATTGGAATTAACTAACATTAGACTAGGCAAGTCACTAAAGTTCCCAAGGCCTCAGTTTCCTTTTTTTTAACATTACAGAGTTCAATTAGGTCTCTCATCCCTTCCTTATTTCTAACATTTAATCATTCCTTTCAGATTTATCTCCTTTTCCAGATTTATTCTATGTTCCAACCAGTCTGTACTGTTCTATATGACATACATCTCTGTATTCAAGGATCCAAAGCCATGCTTACTAAATATTTGTTGAATTATTATAACCTCCACTGAAATTGATTTGTAAGAGTCATTTTCATTTGAATTAAGAAAATTCACTTTGATCCATATTTTGTTTGGGATAATCTGATATCTCATTGTCCAATTACAGAAAACATCAAAACATTTCAATAGCTGCTCCCTGCACCCCCAATGAAGCCAGACAGCCTAACTGAAGGAGGGAAGCAACCTGATGGGAAAATAGATGGCAAATATATGAGGCAAGGTGAAGCACTACACTATCACTTAATCACCATTTTCCCTTGTATCTTGAACCCAAGAGCAGTATTCTGTAAACCATCAGACCTGCTTTCTACCTATCTGTTTGAAAGTAGGTCTGGTGGTTTACGGATTACTGCTGGGGAAAATGATAGGAAAAATCATTATGAAGAAGCAGACTATCTTTTTTATTACCACTAATAACAGCATAACAACTCTTACCAATGGGTAGATAGATTCCGGAGGGTGACAGCACCCTTCAGACCAATGGTTCTGCTTCTAGCCAGATCTTCACAGCTCACTCTCCCCAACCTGGGGAGACAGCTGCTGTAGAGAAATGGGACAGCCATTCCCAAAATAAGTTAAGCAACTCAGGGCAGGCATGCCAACCTAGCCAAAAGGCACCCTCAGGAGAAACTGGAAGCAGTATGTGCTTCAATTACCATCAAGACCCTGTACCCTGTTCCCCGGTTCCCCTGAACATTGGGAATAGAAATTCTCCTATCCAAGTGTGAAATGGTTTAAGAACAGAAACTGATATGATTTTATAAGTGGAAATGATCCATGGGCCTTTTTTTTTGGGGGGGGGCGGCAGATTTTGCAAGAGAATCTTTTTTTTTATTATAGCTTTTTTTATTTACAAGATATATGCATAGATAATTTTTTTAGTATTGACAATTGCAAAACCTTTTGTTCCAACTTTTCCCCTCCTTTCCCCCACCCCTTCCCACAGATGGCAGGTTGACTAATACATGTTAAATATGTTAAAGTATAAGTTAAATACAATATATGTATACATTTCCATGGGACCTTTTCATTTAACTTATAGCTGACATCTTAAATATATGTTGTTTTCCTTATTAAACTTTTCTATTTATATATCCAGTGCTTTTCACTTATGTTCTTTATAAATGTTTTATTTATCCATTCATTCCATGTAGTCTATATTCCAGCCAAATTAGTCTACTTCCTGATACCCAAATACTTTTAATGTTCTTATACTATTTCTTACTTATTACTAACACTTGTAATGCCTTCCCTCCTCTTCATGTTTCTAACCATGTTTTAAAACCTAACTCAAATGTGACCCTTTTCATTAAGCTCTAAGTTATCTTTCCTACCATTTAGGATTTCCTCTCATAGACTTCACTTACCCTTTGTTTTATAACTCTCTTACTCAATTCAACAAATATTTAAGTCCTTGATTGGTATAAAGAGCCCTGTTTCCTGATACACTTATCTTGTACTATTATATAATATAGCCATGTGTTGCTCTCTTTTTTTCCTGCCTAAATTGTAAACTCTGTGAGTGCATGTTATACTTTCTAATCTAATCTTTATCTTCCCAAGTTCTAGCAAAGTGCCTTTCACACAGTAAGTACTTATTTAATGTCTTCTGAATGAAGGAATGGATGCTTTTTTGATAGTTGATACCAAACTAATTGCATTGAAATCTAAAATACCACAAAAGCTCTTTAAAAGCTATACATCATGGAATGCTGTAATTTCAAAATTAAAATAATGAATAATCCACAGGAAGGAAAAATAGTGGATATAAGTAGGATGTAGTAGGTAACCAGCTGTGTACAAGTATTTACTTAGAGAAATTATTGATAACATAAATGCCTAGAAAAGAAGCTGAGCCTTTCATATAGTTCCAATGACAATAAGATAGATAGATAAGACAAGCAGCACATTTATATCACCAATATACAGAAAAGGAAAAGAGAAGAAAGCTTCTTTTCAGCACAATCTATTAAAGAGAATTCTTGGAAAAATAGTGATTGGAAACTCAAAGGAGAAAAAAAGAGAGACTACAATCTACATCAAGATAGGAGTATTCACACTGACCAAATCACATCTTTCGAAATATTTAATTTAGACTATTCTAAATATTCACTCATTCATTCACAAGAATAATCTATGTCCTAAAAGAGAGTAGTCCATCTCTGACTTTTATTTTTATTTTTTTGATTGAAGTTTGTATGAGAAAGAAATTTTATGGGAGAATTTATTCTGGAGAAGTAGGTTAAACAAATGATTTCTTTCCATTTCAGACCACAAGTAGTGACCTCTGCCTGAATCTGGCTCACTAAACTACTCTCTTTGCCCTTATGGGTTACACAAGTTCAGCAAAAGCTGAACCACTGGATAACACCACCTGTACAAAATCCAATTGCTAAGAAAGTTCATAGACAAAGAATTAAATTTCTTACTTAAAAAAAGTATTGTTCTAGGCCAGCTCAGTGAATTTACATTGGTGAGAATTCATAAACCTGGCTCATCCTCAATGATTTTTTTTTAAATGAGGCTGGGGTTAAGTGACTTGCCCAGGATCACACAACTAGGCAGTGTTAAGTGTCTGAGACCAGATTTGAACTTGGGTCCTCGGGAATTCTAGGCTGGTGCTCTATCCACTGCACCACCTAGCTGCCCCATACTCAGTAATCTTATTGAGCTTTCCCTGGCTATTAGAAGTGAAGAAAACTCCTCCACTTATCTTTTTCTATCATTTTAACAAAGTTAGTTTTTGCTAATTACCTATGAATATTTCATCATTCTTGACTTTGGACTCCCCATGGTCAAAAAGAGATTATAGTCTTTTCTATTATCTAGCTCAAAAAGTTTGGGTCTTGCTTTTCTCCCATGGAGGGTTTCACTTAATAATCCCTCTTCTGTTAAAAATGTTTAATATTACTATATACTCTCTTCTCAGAACAGTGTCAGTTAGATCATAGTTTAGAGCTGGAAGAGATCATAGAAGTCATTCAGAAGTTATCCTCATTTTACTGATAAGGAAATTGAAATATAGAAGATCATAGAGATAGTAAATATAGTTAACCCTTCCACATTGTGGATCCCTATGATGTATGTGTGTGATGCCTACATGATCTGGAAAATCTTTGTAAAATTTTTGGCCCTCCCTTCACTCCAGAGAAGTCTGAATTTTTTTTCTTTTTCTTTTATGAGGTATTTACAGTACCATATAATAAAATTTTGGATTAAGTGTTTGTCATTTGTGGCTTCTGTAAAATTCCCCCCAAAATCCCGTTTAATTTCTTATACTGACTCACAACATAAAACCATGATGGGGAAATTCACAATATGGAAGGGATAACTGTAGTACTTGCATTAAATAGCTCTTCTTTGCCAGAGTTGTCTCTTTCAATCTTTAAGAAATCCTTTGGTCCAGTACCTCCATATCTATCCATATCTTTTATGGTGTCTTTGATCAATATCATCTGCCAATCATCATCTTACTAGCCTTGGCAAAAAATTGAAAATGGAGGGGATGTCCATCAACTGGGAAAACATTGAACAAGCTATGGTATATGTGTGTAATAAAATACTATTGTGCTCTAAGAAATGATGAAAGGTATTATCTTTTTTAAAAAAAAAAATCTAGGGAGAATAATTTGTACAGTGAGAACAGTACTGTAAAAACAAACAACTTTAAAAGACTTAGGATCTCTACTCAGCACAATGGAATCAATATAGTTCCAGAAGACTCATGAAGAAATAAGAGGTGCTATCTATCTCTCGGTGGTTGGTAAACTGAAGCATTTTTGGGGGAAAGAGTAAGCAGGAGATATGGCTAACAATGGAAATTATTTCACTTAACCATATATATTTATAATGAATTTTATCTTTCTGTCTTCCTCAAGGGCTGGGGGATTGGGAAGAAAAGAATTCTGAATTAAAAATAAAATAAAACTGAATTTTAAAAATCATCTTACCAAATTGAAAATTCCATTAACCCAGGGGTCATACCTTGTAAAGGGCTAGAACTGAGCCATCACTTGGATAATGAAGCACATGAGACTTATTGCCAATTGGACAGTTCCCTATTAACTTGTTTGAAGGTTAACCCTCCCCAGCTGTTCTGTACTGACTTGATTGGTGGGACAAAGAGGGTAAGTGACGTGTGTGGGAGGAGTAGGAGGAGGAAGAGGAAATTGAGACTCGATCGCTGAGTCAGTCTCTCCTGGAATTTGAGGGAGGAAAGTGTGTGTGAGATTGCTAGACCTAACCCCCTGACCTTGACTGTAAAAGATCAAGAATAAAGACAGTTAGTGATCCTGACTCCAGCTGATTTCTGGGAAGACAGAGTTCCAGCAATATCTCATTTTTTGTTGTGGTTCTAATAGTGCTTTACATAATGCCCCATGTTTATTAGACACTGCTAAATGTTTGTTGAATAAAGGAAGGCATGAATGAAGCCCTAAATGTTTTGGTCTCTTGTACAAAAACTAATCTATCTCTAAGGTAATTTCAAATTTCCTTCTTGAGATTGTCTCCAGTTTCCTTATGTTTCAATGTCTGCCTCTTTTCTTCATGCTGCCATCTCCCTATTCCCAACTCTTTCCTCTCTTTGAGGAAATGAGTTGTTTTGTTTTCATCTTTGTTGCGTTTAGGGTCTAGCATAGTCTTTTCTTCAGGAGCTATCTCCTCTCTACATGAGGCCTTTCCTTTTTTCACTAATATGGGAATAGTGTCTCTCCTTATCTTAAAATTAAGTTGCCTTTTCAAAACATGCATTTTTTTGTATATTCTTATTCTCTTATTTCCCCTAATAGAATGTAACCTTCTTGAGCACAAGAACTATTTCATCTTTAATTCCCAGATCTTTCCATAGTGCTTAACATATAGTGAATGCTTGATAAATGTTTATTTATGATTTTTTTTTGCAATGGAAAATATATTTTTTATTGTCATCAACTTTGTAAAATTAGCAAAAGTTTGCTTTTGGGCTCTCTCTCTCCTCTAGCTCTTCCCTGTTTTTTCAATGGGGCTGGCTCTTGCTACCTCTACCCTTCCACAACCTACAAATGAATTGATATTACAAAGACAATGGTTCTTAACATTCTGACAACTATATTTCTATGTGATTAATTTCACTTGTAATTCTATGTATTTTCTTTTGTACATTTAAAAACATGATTCTGTAGCATTCTTATTCTTTCTGTTGTTGTTTGCATGTATTTTGTTTTCTTTTCCAGGTTTTTTCCTTCTTGATCCGATTTTTCTTGTGCAGCAAGATCACCATATAAATATGTATACATATATTGGATTTAACATATATTTTTTTTCTTTTTTTCTTTTTTTTTCTTTTTTTTAATTTTAATTTTATTTTATAATTATAACATTTTTTTTGACAGTACATATGCATGGGTAATTTTTTACAACATTATCCCTTGCACTTACTTCTATTCAGATTTTTTCCCTTCCTCCCCCAACCCCCTCCCCCAGATGGCAAGCAGTCTTATATATGTTAAATATATTACAGTATATTCTAGATACAATATATGTGTGTAGAACCGAATTTTTTGTTGCACAGGAAGAATTGGATTCAGAAGGTAAAAATAACAGTTTACATTCATTTCCCAGTGTTCCTTTTCTGGATGTAGCTGGTTCTGTCCATCATTAATCAATTGGAATTGGATTAGCTCTTCTCTATGTTGAAGAAATCCACTTCCATCAGCATACATCCTCGTACAGTATCATTGTTGAAGTGTATAATGATCTTCTGGTTCTGCTCGTTTCACTCAGCATCAGTTGATGTAAGTCTCTCCAAGCCTGTCTGTATTTCTCCTGTTGGTCATTTCTTATAGAACAATAATATTCCATAACATTCATATACCATAGTTTACCCAACCATTCTCCAATTGATGGACATCCATTCATCTTCCAGCTTCTAGCCACTATGAAAAGGGCTGCCACAAACATTTTGGGACATACAGGTCCCTTTCCCTTCTTTAGTAGTTCCTTGGGGTATAAGCCCAAGTAGTATGGCTGGATAACTTTTTGGGCATAATTCCAGATTGCTCTCCAGAATGGTTGGATTCTTTCACAACTCCACCAACAATGCATCAGTGTCCCAGTGTTCCCACAGCCCCTCCAACATTCATCGTTATTTGTCCTGACATCTTAGCCAATCTGACAGGTGTGTAATAATAACTCAGAGTTGTCTTAATTTGCATTTCTCTGATCAATAGTGATTTGGAACACTCTTTCATATGAGTGGAAATAGTTTTAATTTCATCATCTGAGAATTGTCTGTTCATATCCTTTGACCATTTATCAATAGGAGAATGGCTTGATTTCTTATAAATTAAAGTCAATTCTCTGTATATTTTGGAGATGAGGCCTTTATCAGAACCTTTAACTGTAAAAATTTTTTCAATTTGTTACTTCCTTTCTAATCTTGTTTGCATTAGTTTTGTTTGTGCAGAAACTTTTTAATTTGGTGTAGTCAAAATGTTCTATTTTGTGATCAATAATGGTCTCTAGTTCTCCCTTGGACACAAACTCCTTCCTCCTCCACAAGTCTGAGAGGTAAACCATCCCATGTTCCTCCAATTTATTTATGATTTCGTTCTTTATGCCTAAATCTTGGACCCATTTTGATCTAATCTTAGTATGTGGTGTTAAATGTGGGTCCATGCCATACTAATTTCTGCCATACTAATTTCCAGTTTTCCCAGCAGTTTTTGTCAAATAATGAATTCTTATCCCAAAATTTGGGATCTTTGGGTTTGTCGAAGATTAGATTGCTATTTTTATTCACTATCTTGCCCTGTGAACCTAACCTATGCCACTGATCAACTAGTCTATTTCTTATCCAATACCAAATGGTTTTGGTAACTGTTGCTTTATAATATAGCTTTAAATCAGGTACAGCTAGACCACGTTCCTCTGACTTTTTTTTCATTAGTTCCCTTGCAATTCTGTTTATTTATGATTAATTTACCTGAAAAATGTGCACTGGAAAGGATTTTTTTCCCCTTGATTGAACTAAAACTGCACATACTATTCCAAGTCCAAAAAGGGTAAGAAAATATTTTTCTGTTTTGTTTCTAATGCCCTTTCTGATGAGGTCTCTTGCCAGGAGTTTATGATTCTGTTATATCTAAATGTTTTGTTAGCCTTTTTGGCTAGAATAGCACCTGGGCTAAGGAGTATAAAATAATCCCTATCTCCTTTCTTCAGCTGAGAATATTCTGCAATGGTTTGGCCTTAATTTGTAAATGTTCAACAAAGTCCATATGAGCATAGAAACAATACAGGGAAGAATCATTTTCCACTTAACATTTTGATTTGTTTAATGAATACTTAAAAATATTCTAACAGAGTCTGTTTCATTCCTGGAATGTGAATCTGGTCACAATTTTCTCATGCTCTCTTTGTTTTTTTCTTTTTTTATTAATAATCTAATAAGCATTGACAAAAATGAATATGCAATATACAAAGAACAAAAAAGAGGATTTTATGTGAAACCATAAACTTAACATAAAAGTTTTTTTAGTGTATAGTAAATTTAACATGATAGTAACAAAATTGTCTAACTTATCTTAGAAGGGGATAACCGTTCTGAATTTCCTTCTCATTTCTTCTATATATTTTAGATAATTTCACTTTTGTGCACCTTTATTAACATACTCTCAACTAAAAGCCCTCTTTTATAGCAGTAGAATTTCTATTGCATTTTTAAGGCTTGCAAAATTCTTTTCATTTTTCATATAATTCTTTTCATTACATTTTGTTCCTACAACATCTCTCTAAGGTAAATATTAGATATGTAGTCAGAAAGACATGAATACAAATCTGGCCTTAATTTTCCAGCTATGTGATACTGGGAAAGTCACTTAATTCTATTTGCCTCAGTTTCCTTATCTGTAAAATGAGCTTGAGAAAGAAATGACAAACTACTCCAATATTTTTTACCAAGAAACCCTAAAATAGGGTCACAAAAAGTCAGACATGATTGAAACTACTCAATAACAACTAATTGTATAAAGCAACCTCTTGGTAATTTAGATGGTATAGCAGTATATCTGTAAGTTAATTTAAATAATTTTCATTATAGTAGCAGAAATTATGAATTCTTCAACCACTGATGTCTTCCTTTACTTGTTTTATGATTGTTTTCATAAAAGTCCTGAATGTTAGTAGATGGAGTAATATATGTTATATATTTTACACTTATTGTGGATGGGATCTTTTTCTTCCTTCTCAGTTTTGTTAAGGATTAAGTTATCAATTATTTAAATGAATTTCAATAGAATTTTTGGTTTCTTAACAATTATACTATCTGCAAATAGTTCTAATCTTCTTCTTTCTTTGCCTATGTTTATTACATCAATTTCTTATCTTGTTTTATTGTTACAGCATTTCCAGAATTCTATAAAATAATGGTGGTAGCAGTGGACAACTTTGTTTATATAACTGGAAAAGCCTTTATTGTTTCTCTATTACATATAGTATAATATCTTGGTTTACTATATTAAGAAAGGTTTATTGATTCCTATGTTTTTTAGTGGCTTAAGAATTATAACAGTGATCCCAAAGAGATCTTAAAGAAGAGAAAGGGACCTGTATGTGCAAGAATGTTTGTGGCAGCCAGAAACTGGAAACTACATGGATGCCAATCAATTGGAGATTGGCTGAATAAATTGTGGTATATGAATATTATGGAATATTATTGTTCTATAAGAAATGACCAACAGGATGATTTCAGAAAGGCCTGGAGAGACTTACATGAACTGATGCTGAGTGAAATGAACAGGATCAGGAGATCGTTGTTTGCTTCAACAACAATACCATATGGTGATCAATTCTGATGCCATTTTCAACAATGAGATGAACCAAATCAGTTCCAATAGAGCAGTAATGAACTGAACCAGTTACACTCAACAAAAGAACTCTGGGAGATGACTATGAACCACTACATAGAATTCCCAATCCTTCTAATTTTGTCCACCTGCATTTTGGATTTCCTTCACAGGCTAATTATACACTATTTCAAAGTCCGATTCTTTTTGTATACCAAAACAACTGTTTGGACATATATACATATATTGTTTTTAATTTATACTTTAACATATTTAACATGTATTGGTCAATCTGCCATCTCGTGGGGAGGAAGGAGGGGAAAAATTGGAACAAAAGGTTTGGCAATTGTCAATGTTGTAAAATTACCCATGCATATATCTGGTAAATAAAAACTATTAAATTTTTTTTTTAAATTATAGCAGTGGCAGAGTGGCTTATAAATGATTTTTATACTGTCAGAACTCCCTTTCTCAAGAATTTTAAATTTTTAACAAATTTATAAATGACTGATTTATTTCCTTAGACCTATATAGTTACAAAGTTTGTCCCATTATTTCAATATTCTTAGCAGATTTAGGACATGTAACCAGATTTAGTTCCTGTAGATTAAAAGTTTATAGATTATTGATAGTTAAACAGCTAAATAACCTACAAAGTATGTGGCCATTAACAGAAAAGACTAAAATGTCACTTTTTGGAAAGCTTTTCTCAATATTCAAAACTACATTATCCACTACCGGTCAAGATAGCGGAGAGGAGGCACACAGCTGCAAGAGCTTCACATTTTCTCTCAGAATTTACTTCATGACAAGCCTCGGAATTAATGCTTGACCAGAAAAAAAAAAAAAAAAGAACCTTACAAATACTTACCAACAGAAGACATCCTTGAAATTTGCCAGAAAAGGTCTGTGTTTGCAAAGGGGAGGGCACAAATAGACTGGGCACAGGCTCAGGGCAAGCAGCCAAAGTGAGGCAGGCAGCTCACACTGCTCAGATGGGGCAGGGGGGAGTGTAGAAGGGGTGGGATGTGCAATATCTGCCGTTTCTGTGGAACAACCTTTATCCCAGTATGGATATTCCATCTTGGCAGCAAGCCAGGATCAGCAGAGAAGGTGTAACACAGGAGGTAAAAATAAAAACCAGGTCAGCGCATTCTTAGAGTCTCAGAGTGCAGACGCAGCGCAGCCATTGCTGTCCTGTTAGTGCCTCACTGCTGTCTCCGCAGTCTGTACAGAAAGCCTGGTAACACCATCCAGTCCCCCCCCCCAAAACAGACCAATTGTTTCTCTTGTCAATTTCTTTTCTTCCATTCTGCTCTGACAAGATGAACAAAAATTTTACAAGGACTCTAGCCATTGACGGTTTCTGTATGGATAGAGAGCACACTTCAAACCCTGAGGAGACTAAAAGCAGACTGTCTCCAGAGGAATCCCCTAAGAGGGATATGATCTGTTCCTCAATACACAAGACTCTCATTGAGGAAATCAAAAAGGCTCTCACAAGAAAGCTAGAAGAGAAATGAGAAAAGGAAAGGGAAGCTTGGCAAGAGAGTCTGCAGAAGTCATTCCACGCATTTAAAGATAGAGTGGATAAAGAAATCAAATCATTGATAAATAAAATTAGTGAGTTGGAAAAAGAAAACAGCTCTTTAAAAAATAAAATTGATGAAATGGAAAAAAATTCTATAGAAACTCACTTAAAATTCACTTAAAAACTCAATTGGACAATTACAAAAAGATATAAAAAAGTGAGTGAAGAAAATACATCATTGAAAATCAGAATCAAACAAGTAGAATTGAATGACTCAAGGAGAAATCAAGAAGTAGTCAAGGAAAACCAGAAAAATGAAACAATGGAAAAGAATGTCAAGTACCTTATTGGGAAGACAACAGACCTGGAAAACAGATCTAGGAGAGACAATTTGAGAATAATCTAACTCCCTGAAAAATATGAGGAAAAAAAGAGCCTGGACACTATTTTCCAGGAAATTATCAAAGAGAACTGCCCAGACATTTTAGAAACAAAGGGTAAAACAGACATTGAAAAAATTCATCAATCGCCTACTGAAAGGGACCCTAAAATCAAAATGTCAAGAAATATAGTGGCCAAGTTCAAGAACCATCAGATGAAGGAAAAAATATTGGAAGGTGCCAGAAAAAATCAATTCAGATATGGAGGAGCCACAATAAGGATAACCCAGGATCTAGCAGCATATACATTAAAGGAGCAAAGGGCCTGGAATATGATATTCTGCAAGGCTAAGGAACTTGGTATGCAGCCAGGAATAACTTACCCAGCAAAAATGAGCATCTTTTTCAAGGGAAGAAGATGGACATTTAACGAAATAAATGAATTCCATCTATTCTTGATGAAAAAACCAGATCTAAGCAAAAAGTTTGATATTCAAATACAGCACTCAAGAAATTTCTAAAAAGGTAAAAACAAATCTTGAGAACTATATTTCTGCCATAAAGATATGTAAAGAATACATGTATAATTTGTCCTAGAAACTAGAGATGGAAAGGAAATTATATCATAAAAATGGGTGAAGTGGTGGTATTACATCTCATAAAGAGGCCTATTATATTTGACAGAAAGAAAGGATGGGGATGAACATAGTGTGTATCAATAGACTTATTCGATTTATGGTGAAACTCCTTCCACTTCATTGAAAAGTGGGAGGGAAGGAGTAAGCTAAGGGGAAGAGAATACAGAAATTGTGAGGAAAAGTGGGTAAAATGGGGGGAGGAACTTTAAGGTTGGGGGAGGGCTGTGAAAAGCAAGTGGTGTTCACAAGTTTAATACTGGGTAGGTTAATACAGGGGTTAACAGGATGGCAAGCAATATAGAATTAGTCATTTTAACCATAAATGTGAATGGGGTAAACTCCCCCATAAAGAGGAAGCAGTTAGGAGACTGGATTAAAAGCCAGAATCCTACTATATGTTGTTTACAGGAAACACACCTGAAACAGGGTGAGACATTCAAACTAAAAGTAAAAGGGTGAAGCAGAATCTACTATGCTTCAGGTGAAACCAAAAAAGCAGGGGTAGCCATCCTCATCTCAGATCAAACAAAAACAAAAATTGATCTAATTAAAAGAGATAAGGAAGGACATTATATCTTCCTAAAGGGTAGCATAGATAATGAAGCAGTATCAACATTAAACATATACGCACCAAGTGGTGCAGCATCTAAATTCTTAAAAGGGAAATTAAGAAGAAGAAATAGACAGCAAATAGACAGAAGAAATAGACAGCAAAACTATAATAGTGGGAGATCTCAACCTTGCAGAATTAGATAAATCAAACCACAAAATAAATAAGAAAGAAGTCAAAGAGGTAAATAGAACACTAGAAAAGTTTGATATGATAGCTCTTTGGTGAAAGCTAAATGGAGACAGAAAGGAGTAAATGTATTTTCTTTTAAGTTCATGGTTAAGTTCATGGAACCTATACAAAAACTGATCATATGCTAGGACATAAAAACCTCAATATCAAATGCAGTAAGGCAGAAATAGTAAATTCATCCTTTTCAGAACACAATGCAATGAAAATTATATGCAATAAAAAGCCAGGGGAAAATAGACCAAAAAATAATTGGAAATTTAAATAATCACATACTAAAGAATGATTGGGTGAAACAGCAAATCATAGACATAATTAATAACTTCACTCAAGAAAATGACAATAATGAGACATCACACCAAAATGTGTGGGATACAGCTAAAGCAGTAATAAGGGGAAGTTTTATATCTCTAGAGGCTTTCTTGAATAAAATAGAGAAAGAGAAGGTCAACAAAATGGGCTTACAACTAAAACTGCTAGAAAAGGAACAAATTAAAAAACTCCAGACAAACACGAAAATTGAAATTCTAAAAATAAAAGGAGAGATTAATAAAATTGAAAGTGAAATAACTATTGAATTAATTAATAAAACTAAGAGTTGGTTCTATGAAAAAACCAACAAAATAGACAAACCCTAGTAAATCTGATTAAAAAAAGGAAAGAGGAAAAGCAAATTGTTAGTCTTAAAAATAAAAAGGGAGAACTCACCACAAATGAAGAGGAAATTAGAACAATAGTTAGGAGCTACTTTGCTCAACTTTATGCCAATAAATTCGATAACTTAAATGAAATAGAAGAATACCTTCAAAAATATACCTTGCCCAGATTAACAGAGGAAGAAGTAAATAGTCTAAATAGTCCCATTTCAGGAAAAGAAATAGAACAAGCTATTAACCAACTCCCTAAGAAAAAATCCCCAGGACCAGATGGATTTACATGTGAATTTTACCAAACATTTAAAGAACAACTAACTCCAATGCTATAAAAACTATTTGAAAATGGTACTGATACCTAAACCAGGTAGACTGAAAACAGAGAAAGAAAATTATAGCCAATCTCCCTAATGAATATTGATGCTAAAATCTTAAATAAAATATTAGCAAAAAGACTACAGAAAATCATCCCCAGGATAATACACTATGACCAAGTGGGATTTATACCAGGAATGCAGGGCTGATTCAATATTAGGAAAACTATTAGCATAATCAACTATATCAATAACCAAGTTAACAAAAACCATATGATTATCTCAATACATGCTGAAAAAGCATTTGATTAAATCCAACATCCATTCCTACTAAAAACACTTGAGAGTATAGGAATAAATGGACTATTCCTTAAAATAATAAGGAGCATATATTTAAAACCATCAGTAAACATCATATGTAATGGCAATAAATTGGAACCTTTCCCAGTAAGATCAGGAGTGAAACAAGGTTGCTCACTATCCCCATTACTATTCAATATTGTACTAGAAATGCTAGCCTTGGCAATAAGAGCTGTGAAAGAGATTAAAGGAATTAGAGTAGATAATGAGGAAATCAAACTATCACTCTTTGCAGATGATATGATGGTATACTTAGAGAACCCCAAAGACTCTGCTAAAAAGCTCTTAGAAATAACTCAGAGTTTTAGCAAAGTTGCAGGATACAAAATAAATCCAAATAAATCCTCAGCATTTTTATACATTACCAACACAATCCAAGAGCAAGAGATACAAAGAGAAATTCCATTCAAAATAACTGTCGATAGAATAAAATATTTGGAAATATATTTACCAAAGGAAAGTCAGGAATTATATGAGCAAAATTACAAAACACTTGCCACAAAAATAAAGTCAGATTTAAATAATTGGAAAGACATTCAGTGCTCGTGGATAGGCCGAGCAAATATAATAAAGATGACAATACTCCCCAAACTAATCTATTTATTTAGTGCTATACCAATCAGACTCCCAAGAAACTATTTTAATGACCTAGAAAAAATAACAACAAAATTCATATGGAAGAATAAAAGGTCAAGAATTTCAAGGGAATAAATGAAAAAAAAGTCAGATGAAGGTGGTCTAGCTGTACCTGATCTAAAGCTATATTATAAAGCAGCAGTCACCAAAACCATTTGGTATTGGCTAAGAAATAGACTAGTTGATCAGTAGAATAGGTTAGGTTCACAGGACAAGACAGTGAATAAAAATAGCAATCTAGGGTTTGACAAACCCAAAGATCCCAACTTTTGGGATATGAATTCATTTTTTGACAAAAACTGCTGGGAAAACTGGAAATTAGTATGGCAGTGAATAAGAAATTAAGATTTCATATTAGAATTATAAGCTCACTCAAATCTAACAGGCCTGAGCTTCTAAATTACAGGACCTTGAACTTTCCATGAACTCTGCATGTTCTTGACAATAGATACCAGGAACTAGCCATTCTTGGAAAATGCTTATGCTTAGGGCTGGGTGGCTTCCTCCCTGATCATATGCAATTAATAAGGACATATGCCAAGCCTCAGAGGTCTGGGATGAGTCAACATGAATATGTCCCCAAAAATATATTGAGCTTTGTCACACAAACTGCACATGTTGCGAGTCCTTGTCAAAAAACCTTATATAGCTAGTTTTGGCCGGGAGTCTTATTTGTTTGAAAACATAAGCATTCTAAACCATAGTTGAGCTTCACCCGTGGGAAGGATGCTTCGCCTGGGAAAATCTTTACACAATTCAAGTTGATTGAGGCTGAAACGGGGCTCCCAGCCATTTGAGTTTTTGAGGTTCCCTTGAATTGGTGATGTATTCTCTTCCTCTATCTGCTATAATTGTCATATTGTTAATTGTTTTTATTTCTATTTGTTTTTTATGCAAATCTAAACTATATATACCTTGTCCTATTTGATTAAAACCTTACTTTCATTTTCAACTGAGTCTGAGAGCGTTATTTATAGGAGTGAATCCTATAAATACAGGCAGAAACTAGGCATGGACTCACACTTAAGATAAGATCAAAATGGGTCCAAGATTTAGGCATAACGGATCATAAATAAATTAGAGGAACATAGGATAGTTTACCTCTCAGATTTGTGGAGGAGGAAGGAATTTGTGACCAAAGGAGAACTAAAGATAATTATTGATCACAAAATAGAAAATTTTGATTACATCAAATTAAAAAGCTTTTGTACAAACAAAACTAATGCAAACAAGATTAGAAGGGAAGTAACAAATTGGGAAAACATTTTTACAGTTAAAGGTTCTGATAAAGGCCTCATCTCCAAAATATATAGAGAATTGACTCTAATTTATAAGAAATCAAATCATTCTCCTATTGATAAATGGTCAAAGGATATGAACAGACAATTTTCAGATGATGAAATTGAAACTATTTCCACTCATATGAAAGAGTGTTCCAAATCACTATTGATCAGAGAAATGCAAATTAAGACAACTCTGAGATACCACTACATACCTGTCAGATTGGCTAAGATGACAGGAACAAATAATGATGAATGTTGGAGGGGATGTGGGAAAACTGGGACACTGATTCATTGTTGGTGGAGTTGTGAAAGTATGCAACCATTCTGGAGAGCAATCTGGAATTATGCCCCGAAAGTTATCAAACTGTGTGTACCCTTTGATCCATCAGTGTCTACTGGGCTTATATCCCAAGGAAATACTAAAAAAGGGAAAGGGACCTGTATGTGCCAAAATGTTTGTGGCAGTCCTTTTTGTAGTGGCTAAAAACTGGAAAATAAATGGATGCCCATCAATTGGAGAATGGTTGGGTAAATTATGGTATATGAATGTTATGGAATATTATTGTTCTGTACAAAATAACCAGCAGGATGAATACAGAGAGGCTTGGAGAGACTTACATCAACTGATGCTGAGTGAAATGAGCAGAACTAGAAGATCATTATACAGTTCAACAACAATACTATATGAGGATATATTCTGATGGAAGTGGATATCTTCAACATAGAGAAGATCTAATCAAATTCCAATTGATCAATGATGGACAGAATCAGCTACACCCAGAGAAGGAATACTAGGAAATGAGTGTAAACTGATTGCATTTTTTGTTTTTCTTCCCAGGTTATTTTCACCTTCCAAATCCAATTCTTCCTTTGCAACAACAAGAACAATAAAATTCGGTTCTGCACATATATATTGTATCTAGGATATATTATAACATATATAATATGTATGGGAATGCCTGCCATTTAGGGGAGGGGGTGGAGGGAAGGAGGGAAAATTTCAGAACAGAAGGGAGTACAAGGGATAATGTTGTAAAAAATTACCTATGCATATGTACTGTCAAAAATGTTATAATTATAAAATTAATTAAAAAAAACATTTTCTAAAAGCAAAAAACAAAACAAAACAAAACAAAAAAACCTACATTGTCCAGTATTTAATCATTCACTACATCCTAATGTTGGAAAATCAACCTAAATTTCTCTGTTGCTAGTAAAAATCCTAGTAAATTTGTCATCTCATAGCATACTTTAAATATTGATAAATTAGATATTTTTGAAGAACCTTTTGAAATAATAGAACTATTTTATCCTTATAATTGTTACATAAATGAACAATAGTGATCACAAATATCTTACTTATATAAAGAGGGAACTGTTCAATGGTTTGTACTATATTCTTTGTTCAATTCCAATTCATAAGAAGACTTTAGGTGCCTGATTTTAGAAATTTGTGATGGGGAGCCTCTTCCTTTCTACTTTGAAGTAAACGTAGATATCCTCTATTTCTTGTTGACTTAACTTAGAACTGAGAAAACAATATAAAACTTTTTAACTGGCTGCTGAGTCAGAGCTCAATATGTAGGCAAACTTTGAATGTATATAAAAAAGTTTTAAATGGATGAAAACCTCTCTCTTCCTTGGTAGCTTTTGAATGAGGATGAAGAAATACTGTAGGCCTTCATGTGGAAAGAAAAATACTAGCTATGGCAATTAGTCAGTCAGTCAATAAACACTATAATACTTTGCTAAGTACTAAAGATACAAATATAAAAAGAAAGACAGTGCCTTTTCAAGGAGCTTATGATCTAATGGGAAAAGGCTACACATAAGAAGCAGCTGAAAAGATGGAGGAGATAAGAATGGAAAGTACCTGAAGTTCATTTCAAAGGAATATAGGCTAGTTGGGAAAGGAAGACATGATTGACCTTAGGAACCCACTTTAAATACGAGCTTTGGAAGTTCTCTGCTCTGCCTCTTACCCTCCAACCATAGGGGCAGAGAATATGAATGAGATGTGAGTATCAAGGCTCATACAATCTATAGGATACACAGTTGGATGATGAGCTTCCACAAAATGATCAATTTCTTGATAATGAGGATCTGGAGGACATGATAGAGTCTTGTCCAAAAGAACAGTCATGTAGGAAATGAATGGATGTAGTGCACTTTGTTTCTTATTATCCCACCATATGGTATGTGAATTCATGGTACTTCTGTTTTTAGCATCTATTCTTTCCTGCTCTAGAATAAATTAGTATTGAAGATAAAAAGACATATTTATAACCGTGTGTGTTTCTAAAAGTTAGGAAAGTCATCAAAAATCTACTAGAGTGATAGAGCAATAATTGAATCTGGTCAGGAGCCAGTACAGGAGAAGAAGTAACTTGCTTGAGCCAGCCTAGTAGTAAATCAATTCAGCAGCTCTGTTGAGACATTATATCCTAAAAGTAAGTGAAATATTTGTCCATCAACTCTATTTCACCCCAAAATTACTTTGGTAAGGACACTAAAAAGAGAGAAAAGGATTTCTAGAGTCAGTAAATGTCCCTTGCTTGCTCTTATGGGGAAGAGTCAGAAATATGTTAAAAAGCAACCACTTTAAATTTGAGTCAATTGTTCCCCAAAATTTTGTCTAGGGAAAAAGTATTCCCCTGATTTGGGGAGATGTTTTTGGGAAGATGTTCAATCCTTATAATATATCTTTGACAGTAAATATCCCTCTGTAAAAATTACTTGATATTAGGGAGATAAGCTAATCAAATAAAATTAAGAGGACAAACTGGATGAATACTCATGAGTGCTAGAATTGGAACCTCAGTGCTTCAGGGTTACCCTTAGAATTTTGAGGAAAATAGGAATTAGTTGGGTTTTGGGGACCCTACCTGTTAGTTTAAATCTAAGTTAGGAGAGCTTTGCCCAGAGTCTTCAGTGCAGTCTGAATACAAAAGCAACTGAATATATAATAAAGGAAGTTGTGTGAAAAGTGCTGGAATTAGAATAAGCAAGATCTGGATTTCAGATTTTTATGAGGATCAAATGAAATCATATATATTACATTGGAAACCTGAAAATATTATGTAAATGTTAGCTCTATTATTATTGCTGTGCCACAAGCTATTGTTATCCAGAAGAAATGTTTGCCATTTTAAATGTAAACAAATAGAATCACAGAATTTTAAAGCTGGGAGTGAATTCAGTGAACATTTAGCTCAATCCATACCCCCAAAAGAATGCCCAATACAACAAAACAATTAATAATCATCCAGTCTATGTTGAAGATTTTCTTTAAGAGGAAACTTCCTCTCTGTGGTGGTGGCATACTGAGCTTTTGGATAGCTCTAAATAAAAAATGAATTTCCCACTGAAGTTTTCAAAGATTGAATCCTGCCATGAAGTCAGGAAGCAAAATGAGCAAAAACACTTTCTGGAGCCAAATTCTTCTCTCATCCAATTCTCATCCCATCAGGCTTAGCTATAAAAACTTCTCTATTGTTGAGAGATTTTTCCATTATCTGTCTTCCTTACAGCCACCCACCCCAATTTTTGTTATATTTTTCATCTCCATTGAGTAATAAATACTTATAATACTAGCACCACTTGTCCTGCCAGACCACACTGAGGAGGAGATTGCAGGTTAGGTATTTCCTGTGGGCTCAGCTGTACCCATGATTATAAGTAGTAAGTATTAATCTTTTATAGCTGATGCATGTTGATGATACTGTTTGCACTCTGTGGCTTGCCTCCAAGGCCTTCATACATTACAGCCAAACCATTATAGCAAGAACCACATTATATAATAATGACCTACCTCACCTAATTCTTACATAACACTTTACACTTTTAAAGTAAGTTGCAACTTCTTGCTCATTCCTCATAGATTGCCTAGGAAGGAGGTAAGTGTCATTACTTGATGTGAAGTATGAAAATAGATGTCAGATTAACTCACACTTAAATGTGGCTCTTTTGTGAGTAAGTACTTGAGACTCTGGGGGCAGCAAGGTGACTCAGTAGATAGAGTGCCTAGCCTGGAGTGAGTAAAATTCATTTTACTAAGTTCAAATCTGTTCTCAAGCACATATTAGATGATCCTGGGCAAGTCACTTCACCCTATTTGACTCAGTTTCTTCATTTGTAAAATAAGATCGAGAAGAAAATGGCAAAGCATAACAGTATCTTTATGAAATATTCATTGGGGTCACAAAGAATTGGCCTTGGGACACTGAATTGAATATTGGCCAGAACAAAGAATTATTCTAAAAAATAGATTTCATGGCAGAAGTTAAATTAGAATTTAGATCCACTAACTTTCAAATACTTTTAAAATGCCTCCAATGAGTCATAAGTTTAAGGTGATACAGGGACTACTAGGCTCCCTTCACTCAAGGAACTTGCAATCTACTTGGTGACCGAAGCTGTGCAATTCAAATTAATTTTTGGTTTGACAATCTAACATGCAAAAAATATTTTATGTATCACAACTAGTATCCTTGTCCAGCCTATATGGTCAAATTATATAAATCTTAAAAGTTTCAAAATTATTTTTGAGTTTTAGTTGCAGTTACAATCAAGAGGTTGGACAAATTTGAGAAGGTCAAGTGAAGGGATGGGGAACATCGGCTCATAGGTTTCATAAAACCCTTGAAATAATTTGCTAAGGCAACTGCAGCTGAAAGCAAATGATTGAAATATTGAAACATATATAACTCAATTCACCACAAAATACATGCATACTATGAAGTGCATTATGTATTGATAATTTAAAATGCATGAATTTATTAAAAGTAATATTTAGAACTACTTTTATCCTTTAGTCTTACATATTGCTCCCTACATGGCTGCCTAGCTTGTCTATCACAACTCTTGCCTGTGGCTACAATCATTCCCTTCATCATCTTTCTTCCTCTTCTTCCCAAAAGCAATCACCAGGTGTTACAACAGAAAATAAAAGCAAAAGCCAAAATAATTTTTAAAAAGACAATTTTCTAATAAAATCTCCAAGGTTTGTTTATAAGATAAAATGAAGGATAGTACAGAGAACAGAACTTTGTTCTTTTTCCGAATCTCTGAAGGTCTGATCCTAAGATAAATTTTGTACATACTTAATAAGAAACTTAATAAGAAATTTCTTTTTCATGCCCAAAATAATTCTCCAAGTGATCTGGTAATAAGGAGAACTGTGAATTACAGTACTTGAAGTTACAAGAATGAAATTAAGAGTTGGTACACATGGACATGAATGCCCATGAACCACATAATAAAACATTGCAAAGAGTTAGGGGTTATGACTAATATGGTTGCATGATTGAACATGTATAACTTATAACAAATTGCTTACTGTCTAAGAGAGGGTTGAGGGTAGATAGGGAAAGAGAAAATATGGAACTTAAAATTTATTTTAAAAAAAGAATGTTTAAACTTGTTTTTATATGCAACTGGAGAAAAAATATTATTTGAAAAAAAAGTTCTTCATAGTTAGTAAATATTGTCACAGCCTATGAAGATATTCCCAGCCAAGAATGCTATGAAGCTCAAAGGAGATAATGAATGTAAAGCATTTTGCAAACCTTAAAGTGCAATATAAATGCCATTATTATTATTAGCCTCCAGTCACTAGGTCTCAGGTCTGATGATGACTTCATTCCCCAAGCCTTCTCTAGTACTCATGCTAACTCAAGCAATATTTATAGAATAATATAGGGGTTTGCTGGTAAATTTTAACAACCAGACTCTCCAGGGGAAGGGGAGGGGAGAAGGAATGTATGGACATATAATTTTAAGTTTAATTTTATTTTTCTCTAAATTTAGCAATAAATAAATAAAACAATAAATCAAGATGTTTTGTAACTATTTTTGTTTATTTGTATTACAAATTGTTCATTTCTGAGGTGTAAATACACTAAAAATTTAACAATTGGCTCTATATTTAACAATATAAGCCCACCCTACCCACTAGCCTACATCATGGTCTTAAGGCAACTGTAGAATTGTAAGGATGATTTAGAAATCTTTATCTGTTCAAAGACAGATCCTAGAAATTTGTTGTTAGCTGGGATAAGGATGGGGAGGAGCAAAAACAATTCTGATTTAAGAACTCACTTAAGAACCCTGGGAAACTCCCTATGTTTGGACGCCAAGGAAATTTTCTGTAATTCCTAATAGACAAGGTTGGGAACATTTTTTTATGCTAAAAGTCATTTTTATATTTATATAATTCTACACAGGCCATACAAAATTATCAACTTATCCAACTCAAGCAGTGGGAAGTTGTTGAAGATGATGAAGGGGATATTTGTAGCCACAGGCAAGACTTGGGATAGATGTGGTAGACAGCTATGTAGGAATTAATATATAAGACTGAAAACCAAGAGATATAAATAGTTGAATATTGCTTTTAATAAATTAATGCATTTAAAATATCAATAAATTTTGTACTTCATAGTATGCATGTATTTTGCACTACATTGAATTATATATGTTTCAATGAAGTCCTAAAGTGCTTAGTGGTCAGTAATTACAGTTGTACAAATTTCAAATCAGGCCTATAAGGCAAAGGGCCTATAGCGATAAAGAAGGAAATAAGTATTTATTAACAGTCTATTATGTTTCAGGCATTGTGCTAAATGCTTTAAAACATGACTTCATTTGAAATTCTCAACAACCTTGGGGAATGGGAAAGGAGGAAGAAGAGATACCATTATTAACCGGATTTTACAATTGGGAAATTTGGTCAGATAGTGATTCAGTGACTTCCCTGGGATCATATGAAGTATGTCTAAGTCTGGATTTGAATTCTTCCTGATTCCTGGTCCAGTATTTTAAAAACTGCACCACTTAATTATGCCTAGGCAGATAATCAGAATTAGGAATAGGAGTGTGATATTGTAGTATGGTAGATCCAGTGGATAGAGCACTGGGTCTGGAGTTAGGAAGACCTGAGTTCAAATGCAGATTTATACTACTTAGTTGTATGACCTCAGGTAAATCACTAAACCACTATGTGACTGAGTCTCCACAACTGTAAAATGAGCTGGAGAAGGAAATGAAAAACTGTTTTAGTATCTTTGCCAAGAAAAGCCCAAATAGGAATATAAATAACTAAATGACATCATTGTGATATAGTGACATAGACTTCAAGCTTTAGAGGATTTTAAGGAAATTAAGTCAAAGAAATTTTATTTTGAGTAAGTAGTGAGAACTCAGGATAAGAAAAAACAGAGAAGAGGAATGGTGCATGACTAACATCAAAAGCTAGACTACTCAAAGGACTCACTAGATCCCAGAGTAAAGATGGTGTCCAGGGGCAGACCATCTTCAGTGGCTATTGATTTGTAAGATGTGCACAGAATGTGGTGATGAAGACTCAGAAGATATTTTTACCCTACGCTTTGGGAAATGTAGAGTACTAGAAAAAATAGGCAAAGAAGAAGATGGTATAATCATTGAACCCTGTAAACCTTCTAGGACTAAAAGGTTATATCCTTAGATCCTAAAAAAAGATAAATTAAGTGTCAATAGGTAAAAGGAAATGTAGGAGATGGTTATCTTTTGGTTAATCTTTGTCCAACATTCTACTCTTGACTGGGATGTGATGAGATAGTTTAGAATCATCATGATAAAAGCAGGATGGCATGAAAAGGATGTAAAAAGTCTGATGATGGAACTGGAGCCCTCTTCAAAAGCAAGGAATCCATTTTTCTCCTGGACAATCAGCATTCCAGTAACAACCCAAACAATCTAAATCTAAACACTACTTTGGGTAGTGATCCAACTGATCATACAGTATTAACTCAGAAACTATGGGACAGACTTAAAAAATCAATGAACTCAGGACAAGACCAGTGTGTCTGAGGAGAGCTAAGATATACAACTTATTGTTTACTACTATTACTAGAAGTACTAGTACTTACTATTACTACTATTACTAGTATTTACTACTATTGCCAGGATCAAATTAATTTATTGTCCTATTAGGATGACAATAATAGCTTGCAAAATAGATGGCATTTATATAGTGCTTTAATATTTGCAAAACACTTTACAAGTAATGTTTTATTCTATTCTCACAATAATGCTAGAAAATATTTGCTATTCTTATAATTTTATAAATAAGGAAACTGAGGCAAATGACAATAAAATGACTTGCTCATAGCTAATAGTGTATAAGTCTAGACTTGAACTTAGGCAAAGACTAAGGATAACTCTAAGTCCAGTGCTCTAACTATTGTATGATCTAATTGACAAATGACTTCTCAGGGATTACAGATGAGGAAGTTGCATAAATTGCCAGAAATCCATTAGTTATATGTATATAAAGTATATTTACTTTGTATATATAGTGACCATTGATGTAATACCATTATATACTCTGTCGTCTTTCACCTCTCTCACATGGTAAGTTTAAACATCTATTTACTCTCTGAGATGACTCATTCCAATCTGCTCTTACATTGGATTGATTAAATTTCCAGAGAAAGACCACATTTATTCAATTTATTTTTTTAGGATTGTAGGAATAACTATTGAGAGAAAACATACTCTGCCTCAACTAGACACTTTAGCTTTTGAACTCCCACTAACAAATTTCATTTTCACAAATCTGCTATGATTATGATATTTTTAGATCTTAACTATTTACTTATCAATTAGTTATCAAATAAGAAAACTATTAACAAGAAAAACAAAATAATAAAAACATCAGAAGTACTCACATTTTAATTCAAATTCAAATTAACCTTGGTCACATGCCCACTAATGCATTTAGTACTTGTAGAGGAGAGTGGGTTCACACTTATAAGACCCTAATAGAGAAATACACGAAGTACAAAAATTCATGTGACCGGAATTAATAACTCTGAGTTTCAGATTTGGTCTGGATCAGTGGAGCACAGCCTGAATCTAATTCTCTGCTAAATGCTTCTTTGTTGATTCTTGAAGAACTCTGAATAATCAGAATTTTTTCCTGCTTTCTGACTGATATAGCATTTATAAACCCTTTCAACTTACCATCACTTTTAAAAGGTCACTGAGAAAATGCTACATCTTAATTTACTATAGGTTTTCATTAAGTCAGGAAACAGAAAATTTATTGGATATGCTATTTCTGGACGTCATAGAACAACCCAGCTAATTATTATTATTTATGGGACTGCCTAGTATGCCATGCCCTCATCAAAGAACATGCTGTGCTCTATGTGCAAAGCAGAATTGAAGAAGCCTTAAAGAGATGCAAGATGTATACATTTAGAGAATTCACTGCAAATGTCCATGTGGACTATTTGTGCCCAATCTGTGATAAAGCCCTCCAAGCTCATACCATACATTGTAACTTGCTTCTAACATAGTAACTAATCTATTAGTAAGGATTTTGGTTTATTCACATGATAAACCCTTTTTACTTTTTATTTTAGATACATACTATTTACCATAGAGGGGAAAAAAGATTATTTACTTCTGTGTTTTTTAGTATCTTTCACAGAAAGATGTGAAAATTTTGTCAAAAGGTTTTTAAGCATCTGCAAATATAACTAAGTAATTTGTATTATTTATGTTATTAATAGTGTCTATTGTATATATCCAGTATTTTCTTAATATTAAACCAACTGTGTTAGGATTACAATGACAAATTTTATTGGCCACAGCTCCAAATTTTGCACATAGGTCTCCATTAAAGATAACCCAGCTACTACATAATTGGCGATGGATTTTTGAAGAAAAGGTTTCTAATGTTCCTCTTAAAAGACCAAAAATCTTTACAGACGCCTCCAAAGAAAATATTTGTGCTGTATACTCTCATGATTTAACCATAAAGAGAGTAGTCAGAACTCCTTTTCAATCCACTCAGCAGAATGAATTATTTGCTATCATGCTAGCTCTTATTACTCAGGAGACGTAAATATAATTACTGATTCAGCCTATTTAGTAGGTGTAGTACAAAGAATTGCCACAGCCCAAATAAAATTTGCAGCCTCTAATATTTATCAGCTCTTTAAGGAACTTCAAGAGCAAGTGAGAAAGCATCCAGGCAAGATTTATATCTTGCATGTCCACTCACATAGTGAACTTCCAGGTCCTATTTTTGATGGAAATTCAAAGGCAGATAGCCTTTTAACTATGTTAGCCAGTACTCCTTTATTTCAGGAAGCACAAGAATCTCATTCTAAATATTATCAGGCTGCTCGAGCTTTATGTTTACAATTTGGAATAACAGGAGAGGAAGCTAGAAGCATAGTAAAAAGCTGTACAGCTTGCCTTCCTTTCCATGCTCCTACACTCCCTCCAGGGAAGAATCCTCGTGGTTTGAGACCCAATGAAATCTGCAAATGGATGTGACCCATTATAAATCTTTTGGTCGTCTGTCTTTTATCCACGTGATGGTAGATACCTTTTCAGGATTCACTTTTGCAGTGCCAACAGCAAAAGAGACAGCCCAAGTGGTCACTGAATTCCTTATCCAAGCATTTGCAATTATGGGTGTGCCACAAGAAATAAAAACAAATAATGGACCTGCATATACTTCTAAACATTTTGTATACTTTTGTGCACAGTATTAAGATTTTACATTCCACAATGTAGAGAGAAAAAACAGAGACATTAAGACACTCCTCCAAAAACAAAAGAAAGGGGGAGCCACAGGTAACCCTAGAGAACTTCTAAATTTAGTTCTCTATACCATTAATTTTCTAATTTTTGACAAAGATGCACTGGCTCTGGCACACAGGTTTTATGACCCACCAGAAGGGCAGTGTCCAGTGCAAGCAGCTCCACTGTCCTTAGATAATCGCCAGGTGATGTGGAGAGATCCAGAAAGTGGTAAATGGAAGGGACCAAATAGGTTAACTACCTGGGAGAAAGGGTTTGCTTTTGCCAGCGAGTTGTATTCACCTTGTCATCGGAGAGATACAGAAAAAGAAAAACCTCAAAACAAAGGAGAAGATCTAAAAAACATCTGACACTGAAAGAGCATGGTTGATAAGGAGACTGTTAAAGATTCCCTAACACAAGATAAGACTGTTAAAGAACTTTAAAACCAGCAGAAATCATTGGATTTCCTAATACAAGGTGAGACTAATGGACAATTGACTTATTGACATGTACAAATTTTCAATTTATGATTATTTGATTATGTTATTTGTTACATCACTTCTAGCATGTGTTATGTTACTATGTGTTTATGTAATTTGTGTAATTATGTGTAATACCTCCATATTGATGGATTTATGTTTCAAGGTCATGACCACCCTATGTTCTAAATCAAAAGAAAGGGTGAGATGTTAGGATTACAAGGTAATAATTCAGATTGTCTAAACAATTCTCTAGCTCAGAATTCACACCTTTAAGTTTAAACCTTTAAAAGAAGATTACACCTTTAGAGTTCTGAAAAGGAGTTTACATATTAAAAGGAGTTTACACCTTTAAAAGGAGCAAGTTCATGGGTTGAAGTATTTCCCACAAGCCCCTGAGTTCTCACAAGCCCATTCTCTGCAAGGATAAAAGAAGGCAACATTGAGTCTGAAGTCAGTCTATGTCTCCAGAGACTGCCCATCATTCTCTGGTCTAGAGGAGAGACTTCTTCCTCCAAAGAGCCACCTCAACTCTGACCTAGAGCAGAGACCCCCTATCTTTTGAGTGCTTCCCTCTTTTATCCTCCCAGAGAATGGGCATGGGATAATGCAAGGGCTTCTGGGAAAAATTACTTCAACCAATGAAGTTGCTCCTTCTAAGCATGCAAGCTCCTCCACAGGAATTCACAAGTAAAACTCCCAGTAAAGGCTGGAACTAGAGAATTGTTAAGTACCAACTTAGCACTTAGTAAGAACCTAATATCTCATTATCTCATTAGCACTTAGTAAGAACCCAACATCTCCCCCTTTCTTTTAATTTAGAATATAGGGTGGTCGTGACCTTGAAACATAAATCTATCAATATCGGAGGCATTACACATAATTACATAGATTACATAAACACACAGTAACATAGTAACATAATACATTCTAGAAGTATGTAACAAATAACATGATCAAATAATCATAAATTGAGAATTTATACATGTCCATAAGTCCATTGTCCATTAGTCTCATCTTGTGTTAGGAAATCCAATGATTCCTACTGGTTTTAAAGTTCTTTAATAATCTTCTTATTAGCCATCTCTTTCAGTATCAGATGTTTCTTAGATTTTCTCCTTTGTTTTGAGGTCTTTCTCTTTTTCTGTCTCTCTCCA
Organism: Sminthopsis crassicaudata; assembly: GCF_048593235.1. Taxonomy (NCBI): domain Eukaryota; kingdom Metazoa; phylum Chordata; class Mammalia; order Dasyuromorphia; family Dasyuridae; genus Sminthopsis; species Sminthopsis crassicaudata. The sequence goes on from NC_133621.1 coordinate 241,963,257, forward strand.
ATGGACAAGACAAATAGGACTCGTTGGCACCTGTAACGAGCTGTCGTCTCTAGAAGCTGCCGGATCACTCTCTGGGAAGAGATCTGCTGTGTCTTCTACTCAAATCTCTCTGACAGATTCTTCTTCCTGTAACGAACCGTTGTCTCCAGGCAGTTGCTGTTAACTCTTGTCCAGAGAAGTGACTTCCCTTCCTGCAGGGAGCCCCGTCAAGCCTGATGCAATGCAGAGTCTTCTTCTATCTCTGGGAGTCCTCTCTTTTATTCTCCCAGAGAATGGGCGTGGGATAATGCAAGGGCTTCTGGGAAGAACCACCTCAGCCAATGAGCCTGCTCCTTCCATCAAGTCAACCTGAGTTCTCACCTTGTAATTGTCCAACCTGAATTCTCACCTTGTTACTATCCAGACAACCTGAGTTCTCACCTAGTAATCCCAACAGGCATCCATCTGATTCCTTCTCCATCTGAAGAAATACAAGCAAACCCTCTCTCCCAGGCAGTTAACCTATCTAATTTCCTTCTATTTACCACTTTCTAAATCTCTTCTCATCATCTGGCAATTACATTGGAGTTGTTTGCACTGGACACAGCCCTGTTGGTTTAAAAGGCCTGTATTCTCCCCAAGTATAATCCATTTTTGCAATCTGATTGCCTTTTGCTGACTTATCAGGTAATCCCTTTCTGCCATGTGATTGCTTTTCAGCTGGTTGATCAAATCAGAATCCTGACCTTCTAAAGGCTCTGTGGGTGTAACATCAGCTGCCATCATGCCCCAAGTCTTTTTTGCCTGGGGCCCTGGACCTGGGCCCCTCATCCCATTTCCCTGAATTATTCTATACTCTGATGCCCAATGGAGTCCTCTGTTGCATTTTAGACATGGAGTTTTAGGTCTTCTTTCACCCTGTCTTCTCACTCTACCTCCATATTTACATTGAGCTCTGAGATGTCCAATTTTTCCACATTGAAAACATCGCCGAGTTTCTCTAGAAGTCCCTTGCCAGGAGGGACCCTGTCTTTCCACATTCATCATAGTCTGGGTATAAAAAGCATTTGTTCCCATGTAGCACAGCATCTTATGATCTCCTCTAAAGGAGCATTTTTGTCTAATCCCCATATAATTCTTTTGCAAATCTCATTGGCATTTTCCTTAGCCAGATGTCTGGTCATTATTTCTATAGCTGCATTTTCTTCAATAGTTCTTTTGACAGCTGTTTGCAAACGTCCCACAAACTCTGCAAAAGGTTCATTGGGACCTTGCTCTATTTTAGTGAAAGCCTCTCCCCAATCTTTTTGTCCAGGGAGGACACCCCAAGCTTTTATTGCAGCCTTAGCAATTGCTCATATATTGTCATGGTATAATTAATCTGTTCTGAATTCTCTCCATACCAACCTTCACTAGTTAAGTGCTCAAAAGTGAATTGTGTGTTAACTCCTATTTCCAAATTGCATCTGACTTGGATTTTACATAATTCATGAAACTCCACAAGTCATAACAAATTTTCTCCAGGTTCTAGGCATGTCCTTGCTATGGATTTCCAATCATTCGGGGTTAAGACTTCATAAGACAAACCATTCATAAGACAAACATTTTAACATAAGCTGATGTAGCCCCATAAAGGGTACAACCTTTTTTCAAATCTTTAATTTTATTCAAATCTAAAGGTGTATATCTTCTCCTTTTTTGACCTACAGAGTCAATATCTTCAATCCAGGATATGCATGTATAAAATCACTTATATCCTGTCCTTCTCTCCAATGCTTTTTCTAATCTTGTCATAGGCTTAGGCTGCTTCACAGGCGATTCTGTTTGTGTTTCTGCCTCTTCCCCTTCTCCTTCTTGCTCCACCCCTGAAGGGTTAATTGAGGGAGGAGATGGGAAATGCTCCTATTGCTCAGAATTGTACTTAACTTCATTGTTATCTGGTTCATCCTTTTCACCTAGTTAGGTTGACACCTCCCCATTTTTAAAGCCATTTGGATTAAATTGTAGGTATGAAGTGTATCTTTGGAAATTGAGTCTGGTCTGGAATTGTAGTGTTCACCTAATTGCTTTCCTACTAATTCCCATTCATCTAGATCCAATTCTTCTTCCAGATAAAAACAAGGACATATGACCTTCACAGTTTTTAAAAGTTCAGTAATCTCCTCCAAAATTATAATCAATCCTTGGCTTTTCATAACCTTGATGATGCTCTCTAAACATTTTCCTTGAACAGAAGGCATTTGCCCCATTTCACTATAAGAGATTGCTGGTTTAGCCCTTAACAAGTTAAGTTCCTATTTGTCTATTAGAATGCTCACTTAATCTTTAACAACGTTTCCTTGTTACTCATGGCTCTGGACACTGAGATCTGGATCAGAGGCTTTTCCACTAATCAGGATCATGTCTGTCCCTGTTCGGGCACCAAATTGCGATGATCCGGTATAGCTCCTCTGAAGGGCTCAGAATAAGTCCTTAAATGCAAAGGTCTTGGCTAGCTCCTCTGAAGGGCTCAGAAGAAGTCCTTGTCAGGATAAGCAAAAGTCCTTGCCCCACATTGTGGACGCCAATATGTAATGGGCTGTTGTCTCCAGAGACTGCCAATCGTTCTCTGGTCTAGAGGAGAGACTTTGTCCTCCAGAAAGCTGCCTCAACTCTGACTTAGAGCAGAGACCCTCTATCTTTCAAGTGCCTCCATCTTTTATCCTCCCAGAGAATGGGAGTGGGATAAGTCTAGACTGGGATATAGAGTTTGAACAGCAGTCTGGAAGGAGAGAGTCTAGATTGGCAGAAGAACAAGACTTCCAGGGAGAACTTCAGGGAAGCTCAAGGAGATTCAGAGCCAGGATTCAGGAAGAAGAGGATTCAAGATTCTACCTTTGCTCTGGCTGGAGGCTCCAGAAGCCTCCCAAGAAACCTGCTCACAGAGGAAAAGATTATACAGAAAAGAAACCTCCTCCCAGAGAAGGATTATAATTGAAGAGACTATCAGAACATTACACAATTGTGCATGCATTTTCTTAATATTAAACCAACTGTGCATTTCTAGTATAAATCTGTTCCTAGGGTATAATCTTGTTTAACGTTACTGTAGTATTTTTGAAAATATTACATTTGAAATATTTTCTATTCAGATGACAATAATTTGAAATATTGATCTAGAGTTTCTTTTCTATTTCTCTCTGATTTGGATATCAAGACAATATTTGGATAAGATAAATAATTTGATAGGATCCCTTGTATTTTCAAAGAATATCTAACATTGGGTTTAATTATTCTTTGAATTCTTAATAAAATTAACTGGAACATTTATTTTGTCATATGGGGGAAAGAGTTTCTTTAGGATTTAGTTTATGTCTTATTACATTTCTTTTTAAAGGCTAGATTATTTAAATTATTTCTTCTTCTGTTGATCTAAGCATTTGTATTTTTGTAAATACTCATCTGCCTCACTCAAACCATGAGTTTTATTGGTTGTATGGATGGGCAAAAGAGTCGAATAATATCCACTTTTTCATCTTCAATTGTTGTGCATTCTTCTTTTTCATTTTTGATGCTAATAATTGTTTCTTTCACTTAAAAAAATCAAATTAGATAAATTAGATAATCAGATTTGATTTGCTATTTTATTATTATTGTTATTTTAGCTTTTGATTTTAATGAGTAATTTGATGGGGATTTTTTACCTTCAACTTTTCTAATATCTTTTAAAAATTTTTTGACCTTCTAGCCTAATTAATGAGGATATTTAGTTTGCTGGGTTTTTTAGTTGTTTGGTATTTTTAGTTGCATGTCCAAATTCATTGACCTTTCTTTCTTCAAGTTTTTCCCTAAGGATTTTTCTAGTTACATTTTCTTGTTACATTTAGTTATATCAAAATTTTTGTATTGTCACCTTGCAGTCACTTTCTTTTCTGAAATTATCTATAATTTCTTTTAAAAATTCTTTCATATGTTAATAAGAATTACATGTGTTTAACTTACATCAGATTCCTTGTTTCCTAGGAGAGGGAAGTTAAAGGGGAAAAAGCAAACAATTTTGAAATACAAGTTTTTGAAAAGGTGAATGTTAAAAACTATTTTTGCATGTATTTGGTAAAATAAAATACTATTAAAGAAAAATATTCTTTTAGTCACTAATTTTAACCCTTCAATATAATTTTTATTTTATTATAGTTAATAAGAATGTGTTTAATATGACTTATTTTTTGTACTTTTGTGGAGTTTTGTGTCTTAAAATATAGTTAATTTTTGTAAATATGCCATGCAGTGCCAAGATATGTATACTCTTTTCTGTTCCCATTCAAAAGAAGATCTAGTACATCTAACCTGCCTAAAATCCTAATTTTGTTCCTGTTTAGTTTTTTCATTAAATTTGTCAAGGTTTCAGCCTTGAAGCCAGGAGGACCCTGAGTTCAAATCTGGCCCCAGACATTTAACACCTCCTATCTGTGTGATCCTGGGCAAGTCACTTAACCCCAATTACCTCAGCAAAAAAAAAAAAAAAAAAAAAAAAAAAAAAAAAAAAATTTGTTAAGGTCTGAAAGAAGTACAATGAGGTCCCCAATTATATCTTTACTACAATTTAACTCATCTAATTTTTCCTTTAATTTTTATGCTATGTGGTACAAATATGTTGCATTGTTATTATCTCTGTTGCTTTTAAGCATCTATACATGTATGTAGAATTTAACCAGTCTCCAAGTGGTAGAGACCCCAGATGAACCTTTTTCCCTGGACTCTTTCCTCACTGTTTCCCTACCTCTGGATAGCTCCCTACTTGTGCTACTCTGGAACAATAATCCACTGTTATTTCTGAGTAGTAAATCACTGGTAAGTGTGGCGCTTTCTTTCCCTCAATCTTTGTTTGAATAGTGGCAGAGAATTGAGATATTGCTTTGTCTTACTTTATCACCTTTTTTTCTGTGCTCTTTTATAAACCATCTTAATGGACCTAATTATAGTCCTTCTCCACCACTGCCATATTGTTTCTTTGAACTTCTCGTCATATTCTTCGCTCTTCAGTTTTGTCTTCCTAACTCAATTATGTTTTTAACTGCTTAAAGGCTAAAAATTCCTCAAATTTGCCCTATGAAATTAACAGACCTTTTAAAAAAATCACCCTTTAATTTCCACAGTTAAATGATTTTTTTTAATTTTAGCTCTTAATTCTTAGTTATATACAAATGAGGCAAAGATTTGCCTTTCTCATTTTGTATTGTTGAAATAGTTTCTTCACACTCACTTTTTTTTTCAATTGTGGTAAATAAAATTCTTTTTCTGATGCCTTCAAACTATTAAAGCCAATAAGATAACATTCTATATCATTTACAAGGAAATTTAGGCTTTTACATTTATGTCACTGTTCATTTTTTGCTACAAAATATAAAAAATCCCCTGTAAAACTCTTATGCACAGCTTTCAACAGTTTTTAGTAAACCCAAGTTCTTTTTCTATTCCTTCCATGAGGCTTCAAACTATTCATGTGACATATCCTAAGTCTTTTAATAGCTGATTTGACTCTTTGCCCCCAAACATGCTTTTTCTGCCTGCTTCATCATTAAATTGTTCAATATGAAAAAGTGAAATAACAAAGGGACATAATATTAAATATTACATCTAACCATTGTGTTTGTTCTTAAAATGTAATTTTATTACATATTTTTATTGTGTTCTTCCAATGATCTATGTATTTGTTACACTATGTGTAATTCTAGTTTTTGTACTGCATATGATCTATATGTCTGGCCTAATGTGTATATAATACTACTATATGAGAATTAATAGATGTTTGATGTACATCTGGTATGGTTTGCAGGGACTGTAATCTTTTTTACTAGAGGGGAGCATAAGGAATTAGAGGCGTTAGCCATAGAAGCAAGAATATAAAACATAAATCACCAGTTGTAGTCTTCATTCTCCTATGTTTCTAAAGACTTCTTTGAAGCTTATAAATATTTAAAGGCAATTTTCATGGCCTGAGCACAAATTGCTTCCTTGCTTGAGCACTAATAGGGCATGACAGAATTTGAAAGGAATTAACTTTTTCTAACCCAGTTTTAAATGAGAATTGGGGTACGTTCCATTGAAAGAGGTTTAGGGGTACAAAACTAAATGTCTTACAGAAATGAAAAGGTTTGTTTAATTAAATAAATAAAAATGTGTTGATTTATTACTGAAGCATAAGGCCTAGGGGAAACTCACAAAAAATCAATATTTTCCTTCTCCCCTACTCCACTTTTTCCTTCCACTCCAATCTTATGGATGAAGAAGGCATAAAAACAAATAATACATCCACCAGATGGCAGCAGAAGTTTGGTGGAAAAGGAACAGATGACAACTTTGGATAGAAAACAAAAGAGCAGCTGCAAATAAAGAGCAGAATTTCACCAGATCAGAATTTCCCCACTCAGGAGCTTCAGTTTTCCAAGGAGTGTTTTCTTTTTTTTGTTGTTGGTATGCTATCTGTGTGACATTGTACTTTGTGTATTGGTTTGAGGAAAGTATGATGGGAGTGCAAAACTATTCATTTTATTTTTCCTTTTTCATTTACTTTACCATTTGGTCATGGATTAAATTCTTTGCTGTTTGGTTAATGGTTCCTTCCAAATCTCTTGGTAGAGAATACACTGAATGTGGATTAAAGTCATATTTGCATAATTATGTTTTCTCACACTGAACTTGGGATAACAGAGGGCTCTAGAGTTGAAGAAAATCCTTGTACAAATGTGTGCCAGTATGAAAAACAATAGCAACAAAACCTCCATATATCATTGTAAATCTAGATGGTAAACACAGAATCTCAGAGCTGAAAGGGACCTCAGAGATCATCCAATCCAATTTACCTGAAAAAGAATGCTTTTCTATAGCATACTTGACAAATTGTCACCCACTTATAAATATAATAATTAAAACAGGGCTCCATAATATGACAGGAAAAGTTGAATATATGGAGTGGCTAAAACTACATGAAGATTCTTAGATTCTCTTTGTAAAGGAACACAGGGGACTTTTTTTTGTTAATTTTTCCCTTTACCTGCTTGAAAAAAATCTAAGTGTAGAGAATTCTGTGAATTGACTCCCTTGTTTCAAATTTAATTCTTCATATTTTAGCCTATATTGAAGTCAAAGAAAGAAAGATATAGGTATAAATGACTTTATGTGAAATTCAGATTAAAATAGTCTGGTATCCTTAAAACATATTAAAACACATTCAGTGATTTTTCTCAGTAGAACTGTTTTGAATTGATACATTAAAAAACAGTGATTCCATTTAGTAAAATCTCAAAATCTGAACTTCATACAGTGAGAGATATAGCATGATTCTCATAAATTATTTATTAGCAGGCACTATGCTACATATTCAGAATAGATAGAAAGTGAATTATTTTCTAGACTCAAGAAGCCTATACTCTATTGAGGAGTATACATATAAGTACACATATAAGTAAAGACAACATGTATACTAGTGAGATTCAAGCTAATTTATGTGAAGGGACGTGTGAGCAGCTCAATATTCAGGAAAAGTTTCATGTGTGAAGTTGAACTTCAAAGGCTTCAAAAAAAGATAGAAATGCTATAATATAATTTTTGGTCTGGTTTAGCTAAATTACCTTTTTCTCCATTTTTTCATAAATTCCCTAGATATTTTTAATCTTCTGTTCTTCCAGATAAATTTTGTTATTATTTTTCTAGTTGTATAAAGTAATTTTTGGCAGTTCTATTGATATGGCATTGAATTTAGGTATAGTTATAATTTCTATTATATTAGTTTGGCCTACTCAGGAGCAATTGATATTTTCCCAATTGTTCAAATCTGACTTTATTTATGTGAAAAGTGTTTTTTAGTTGTGTTCATATAGTTTCTAGGTTTGTCTTGGCAGGTAGACTCCCAAATATTTTATATTGTCTACAGTTATTTTTAGTGGGATTTCTCTTAAAGACAGAAATTCTAAGAGGTAAAAGTGAGTAGGGATTACTATTTGGCATGGCATAGTCTGGAAAAGCACAGAGATAGGAGCTAGAATGAAATGTAAGGAACAATAAATATATTAGGTTTTTAGATAATAGAGTATAAAAGGGGGAAAAAAGACTTATGTATTAAGTCTGGAAAAAATAGAGCTCTAGGAGCTTATTTCTGATTTCAGAGATAAGAAACTATTGTAGTTTATTGAATAAAGGAGCAAAATAATTACCTTTGACTTCATGTTGAATGCTTCTTCTAAATTCTATTCATGGTCATATTCTTACAATACTCATCTGGTTTTTAAAAATTGGTTTTCTAGTTAGTTGAGATAAGAATTTGGAATTTCAATCCTCCAAAGAACAGATGATGAAGACCTGATTAGGTGATATGGAGAGTGGAAAGGAGATGAATGTGGGAGATATAGAGATAAATTCTACAAGATGTGTGTATGGATATGTGTTTATGGATATGTGTGTATAAATATTGTTGAGAGAGTGTGAAGTTGAGAATAATTTCAAGATTTTAAACATAATTATTATTACATAAATAGGGAACTTAGAAAAAATGATTATGAGAAAAGAATTTAGGATTAAGAATATTAGTTTGAGATGCCCATGTGACTTCCAGTTGGGAATGTCCAACAAATAGGCCATTGGTGTTATGAGACTAGAGTTTAGGAAAGAGGATAATGGGATAGGGCTGGTATTTACCTGAAGTAATTTCTTTCTTCCCATTCACAACATAAGGAGGTTTTACCTAAAAGAAAATAAAGCTATAATGCTTTCCCTTTCCCCCTACCCCTATTCCTGCTGGCCGTGGCCTAATTCACCTCAGCTTCCTCAATGTAGCTTCCTAGCTAAAATTGTCAAAAAGCTGCCAGGTGAATTCTCAGACTTGGTAAATGTGTAAACCACATGAATTGCAATGTCTTGATAACCTACTGACCAGATTCATTTCTAGATGAAGATAAAGGAGATTATATCCATGGAATCTAAATGTCATTATATCCTTGTTACATATCATTACATTGTTAGGGCAAAGTAAACTTTTTTTTTTCTTTTTTTTTTTTTGTAAATGTTGGATGACTCATAAGTGTCTCATTTCATATCCAAATTAAACCTGAACTAAGATTATGTTGGCATTAAAGTCATACCTCTGATACTTGGGCTTAAGTTCCAAATTCTTCCTCATCAAGGGAAGAAGGCAAGAAAGAACACAGCCTATTATAAATATGCATGGTCGTGAAAAACAAATTTTCATGTGTCAAGTCAGAAAGAGAAAAGGATAGATTCTTCAATCTCAGTGCAACACTAGAATTGTAATTGGTTACTGTTACTATATAAATCATTCACCCGGTTCTGCTTACTTTACTCTGCATCAATTCAAATAAGTTTCCCAGGTTTTTTTCTGAAACAATTTCCTTCATCACTGTATACCATACATCACATTCATACCATTCAGGCAAATTAATAGAACAGGAAATAAAATACTTTACGCCATTCTTCTGTTAATTTGGGTTAATCGTATGACCATGGTGGCTGGCACGAGATTTACCAACCCTTTTTATTATAATTTAGTCAAACTTTCGTTTATTGATCAATGTTAGTCACTGCTGTATCCCTTGGGGGTGTGGTTAAACAAGATGTCATGGGCTATTTTGAAGAGTATGCCTGATACCCACTCCCTAAAACTTAGGTTAAGTTTTAAGGGCGGAAACTTGCATGTGTAGGTCTAATAAAAATTAACAGTAAGGCCAGAACCAAACCTTTGTGCCTGTGGAACTGATTAAAGTCCATCTAAGCATTTTCAGTGCTTTGCTTTGGTTAAGCTACACAAACTAATAAATAAGATTTTTACAAAATTTGAGTTTCTATACTATGTCAGTATTAAATTTTTTGCACTTTTTTTGATTTAAAAAAACATAAAAAATGAACTGTTTTTAGTTTAAGAGATAGAATACATCTAGTTTTTATAAATAAGCTTGCATAGCTTATGCAATATTTTATAGTCTCTTATAATACTCTGTAATAACCTACAATATCTTTTAGTATCTTACATACTCTATAATACTCTATAGTACTCTATAATACTCTTAACCCTAACTTAGGAAAATAAACTTAATGAATTCCTAAAGGGAAAAAAGAACCAAATCTATTTAAAAAGCAGTTCCAAACATTTACAGAACAATCAACTCTTTATGGTAGTGGCTACTAATTTTTTTCCTTCATAATCTCTATTACAAGCATAAAATAATTGAAATCCAAGAGTTATGTCAGCCAGCTTTCAATTTTCTGGCCTCATTGTGTGGACAAGAAGGTGCTCTTAGTTTAACTGTTTCCTATAACTCTAATACTATGGTAACTTCACCCAGAAACTCCCCATTCTTCTTGCTGTACTGATAAGAGATTTTCTGTAATTTATGTAGACTTTTCAAAGATGTCAGCATATTTATAAAAGGTCTCAGATAAATTTTATTTTTTCCAAAAAAAAACTGCTTTTAAAAATTTTCAAGCCCAGTGGGAACTTTTACTTAAAATTGCAAAGTTACATTTTCAAAAGAAGAGACACCAAACAATAAGTACCTCTGAATATAAGTACCTCTTTACGAGAAGAAAGAAATCATACTTAGCAAAGAAAGACTGTTTGTAAAATTATTTGGTTATTAAATTACTTTTTTTGTATGTATGATTGATCCATTTTCCCTTGTAATCATGTATTTCTTTCATGCTAATATAAATAGGTGATATAAAGGGTTATGAAATGGGGTAATGTGAGACAAATAAAAAATAAAGCTTTATGGATAAACTATATCTATCTATCTATCTAGATTATGTATATATATATATATGTATATATATATATACAGATTACATGTATATCTGTATATATATATATATATACAGATTACATATATATAGATAGATATAGATTCCTTTCATCTTTTGCTAAATTATTTTTGTTGTAGCATAAATTTAAATCTCAAAAAGATCCCTCCTGTATTTTATATTTCTAAAAATCCTCTCATGTACTATGGAGAAGAAAAGTTCTTTAGTAAACCTTTAATAGAAAAAGGAGGATTCCTTGACTAATTGCTAAAAAATGAATTAATTACAATATTCTCAACATGAAATCCATAAACTCACTTTCTAAAAATATTTTAATAAATTTATTTCAATATCATTGATTTACTTTGTATTTTTATTCCATTTTGGTGAAGGGCAAGGCAAACAGGGCTAAATGACTTACTCAGGGTCATACAGCTACTAAGTGTCAAGTGCCTGAGGCCAGATTTGAACTCAAGTCCTCCTCACTCCAGACCAGTGCTCTGTGTACTGAACTACATAGTCACTGCCCCTTTACTCCATAAAACTACAACAATATTATTCTGAGAAGGGCTCCCTTGAAGAGATTGTTAGAAGGATCCATGATGCTGAAAGGGAAGAAATAGGAAAAAAGAATAAGTATTTATATATCACTACTATGTACTAGGTACTATGTCAAAAATTTAAAAAACCCCAAATATTAAGAATCCCTTGCTCTAATATAAGTGACACAGATTTATTAATCCTATTATTCAGACTATAAGATATATAAGAGTAAAGGAAAAGAGTCTGAATAATAGGAAAGTAAAGGAAAAGAGCAAAACAAGTTACTTTTCCAATGTAGAGAAGATGATTTATCAGTAAAACAATGATAATGTACAACATATGTGATATGGTAGAAAGAGCTCTGGTACTGGGCTTAGGGAATCTGCTTCTGCTACTAACTAGTTGAGCAATTTTGGGTTAGTCACTCTCTGGGACCCAGTTTCTTTGAAAAATAAAGTTGAAATACAACAATAAAAATTGTAAGGAAACTTAATGAATCAATTTTAAATATGCATCTGTGGAAAATAATAAAGGCATGTTTTCACATAGGTCTCCTCAATGAGATCCATGATTGGGGGGGGGTGGAATCCACATAGGAAGAAAATGATGAAAATGTGTGATAGAAGGTGGGCTTGCCATGTATGTTGCAAGAATGAAGAATAATAGAAACCTTGATTATATATTTTGTATTTATGAAATATTTTTTAAAATGCCTTAAAATACTTCTTTCACATTGGGTAGCTCATCTTTGGATGATCTGTGAAAGAACTACAACAAGAATTTTATAGGATGAGTTGTGATTGCACTAATAGAAATACTGATATTGATTAAATATTTGATCCATTTAATCATTAAAGTATTTTTTCATAGCCATATCAAATTTTTTAAAAAAATTTTATTAATTTTTATAATTATAACATTTTCTTTGACAGTACATATTCATAGGTAATTTTTTTTTTACAACATTATCCGTTGTACTCCCTTCTGTTCCAAATTTTTCCCCTCCTTCCCTCTACCCCCTCCCCTAGATGGCAGGCATTCCCACATATTAAATATTTTATAGTATATCCTAGCTACAATATATATGTGCAGAACTGAATTTTGTTGTTTTTGCTGTTGCAAAGGAAGAATTGTATTCGGAAGCTAAAAATAATCTGGGAAGAAAAACAAAACAAAAAAAAACAAAACAGTGCTCACAGTTTATACTCATTTCCCAGTTTTCCTTTTCTGGATGTAGCTGATTCTGTCCATCATTGATCAATTGGAATTGGATTAGCTCTTCTCTATGTTGAAGATATCCACCTCCATCAGAATACATCCTCATATAGTATCATTGTTTGAAATGTATAATGATCTTCTGGTTCTATTCATTTCACTCAGCATCAGTTGATGTAAGTCTCTCCAAGCCTCTCTGTATTCCTCCTGTTGGTCATTTCTTACAGAACAATAATATTCCATAATATTCATATACCATAATTTACCCAACCATTCTCCAATTGATGGACATACATTCATTTTCCAGTTTCTAGCCACTATGAAAAGGGCTGCCACAAACATTTTGGCACATACAGGTCCCTTTCCCTTCTTTAGTATTTCTTTGGGATATAAGCCCAGTAGTAGCACTGCTGGGTCAAAGGGTATGCACAGTTTGATAACTTTTTGGGCATAGTTCCAGATTGCTCTCCAGAATGGTTGGATTCTTTCACAACTACACCAACAATGTATTAGTGTTCCAGTTTTCCCACATCCCCTCCAACATTCATCATTATTTGTTCCTGTCATCTTAGCCATTCTGACAGGTGTGTAATGATATCTCAGAGTTGTCTTTAATTTGCATTTCTCTGATCAACAGTGATTTGGAATACTCTTTCATATGAGTGGAAATAGTTTCAATTTCATCATCTGAAAAGTGTCTGTTCATATCCTTTGACCATTTATCAATTGGAGAATGGCTTGATTTCTTATAAATTAAAGTCAATTCTCTGTATATTTTGGAGATGAGGCCTTTAAAACTGTAAAAATGTTTTCCCAATTTGTTACTTCCCTTCTAATCTTGTTTGCATTAGTATTGTTTGTACAAAAACTTTTTAGTTTGGTGTAATCAAAATGTTCTATTTTGTGATCAATAATGGTCTCTAGTTCTCCCTTGGACACAAACTCCTTCCTCCTCCACAAGTCTGAGAGGTAGACTATCCCATGTTCCTCCAATTTATTTATGATTTCATTGTTTATGCCTAAATCTTGGATTCATTTTGATCTTATCTTAGTATGTGGTGTTAAATGTGGGTCCATGCCTGGTTTCTGCCATACTAATTTCCAGTTTTCCCAGCAGTTTTTGTCAAATAATGAATTCTTATCCCAAAAGTTGGGATGTTTGGGTTTGTCAAACATGAGATTGCTATTTTTATTCACTATCTTGCCCTGTGAACCTAACCTATGCCACTGATCAACTAGTCTATTTCTTATCCAATACCAAATGGTTTTGGTGACTGTTGCTTTATAATATAGTTCTAGATCAGGTACAGCTAGACCATCTTCATTTAAATTTTTTTTTTCATTACTTCCCTGGAAATTCTTGACCTTTTGTTGTTTGATATGAATTCTGTTGTTATTTTTTCTAGGTCATTAAAAATAGTTCCTTGGGAGTCTGATTGGTATAGCACTAAATAAATAGATTAATTTAGGGAGTATTGTCATCTTAATTATATTCACTCAACCTATCCAAGAGCACTGAATGTCTTTCCAATTATTTAAATCTGACTTTATTTTTGTGGCAAGTGTTTTGTAGTTTTGCTCATATAATTCCTGACTCTCCTTTGGTAGATATATTCCCAAATATTTTATACTATCGACCGTTATTTTGAATGGAATTTCTCTTTGTATCTCTTGCTGTTGGATTGTGTTGGTAATGTATAAAAATGCTGAGGATTTATGTGGATATATTTTGTATCCTGCAACTTTGCTAAAATTCTGAATTATTTCTAATAGCTTTTTAGCAGAGTCTTTGGGGTTCTCTAAGTATACCATCATGTCATCTGCAAAGAGTGATAGTTTGATTTCCTCATTTCCTATTCTAATTCCTTGAATCTCTTTCTCGACTCTTATTGCCGAGGCTAGCGTTTCTAGTACTATATTGAATAGTAATGGTGATAGTGGGTAACCTTGTTTCACTCCTGATCTTACAGGGAAAGGTTCTAGTTTATTGCCATTACATATGATGTTTACTGATGGTTTTAAATATATGCTCGTTATTATTTTAAGGAATAGTCCATTTATTCCTATACTCTCAAGCGTTTTTAGTAGGAATGGATGTTGGATTTTATCAAATGCTTTTTCTGCATCTATTGAGATGATCATATGATTTTTATTAATTTGATTATTAATATGGTCAATTATACTAATAGTTTTCCTAATATTAAACCAGCCCTGCATTCCTGGTATAAATCCCACTTGGTCATAGTGTATTATCCTGGGGATGATTTTCTGAAGTCTTTTTGGTAATATCTTATTTAAGATTTTAGCATCAATATTCATTAAGGAAATTGATCTATAGTTTTCTTTCTCAGTTTTTGGTCTACCTGGTTTAGGTATCAGTACCATGTCTGTGTCATAAAAGGAATTTGGTAGGACTCCTTTCATCCATATTTTTTCAAATAGTTTATATAGCATTGGAGTTAGTTGTTCTTTAAATGTTTGGTAGAATTCACATGTAAATCCATCTGGTCCTGGGGATTTTTTCTTAGGAAGTTGGTTAATAGCTTGTTCTATTTCTTTTTCTGAGATGGGAATATTTAGACTACTTACTTCTTCCTCTGTTAATCTGGTCAAGGTATATTTTTGAAGGTATTCTTCCATTTCATTTAAGTTTTCGAATTTATTAGCATAAAGTTGAGCAAAGTAGCTCCTAATTATTCTTCTAATTTCCTCTTCATTAGTGGTGAGTTCCCCCTTTTCATTTTCAAGACTAACAATTTGCTTTTTATCTTTCCTTTTTTAAATCAGGTTTACTAAGGGTTTGTCTATTTCGTTGGTTTTTTCATAGAACCAACTCTTAGTTTTATTAATTCAATAGTTTTTTTTTAACTTTCAATGTTATTAATATCACTTTTTTAGAATTTCAAGTTTCGTGTTTGTCTGAGGGTTTTTAATTTGTTCCTTTTCTAGCAATTTTCGTTGTAAGCCCAATTTGTTGACCCTTTCTTTCTCTATTTTATGCAAGTAGTCCTCTAGAGATATAAAACTTCCCTTTATTACTGCTTTGACTGTATCCCAAACATTTTAGTATGATGTCTCATTATTCTCATTTTCTTGGGTGAAGTTATTAATTATGTCTATGATTTGTCATTCTTTAGTATACGATTATTTAGTTTCCAATTATTTTTGGTCTATTTTTCCCTGGCTTTTTATTGAATGTAATTTTAATTGCATTGTGGTCTGAAAAGGATGCATTTACTAATTCTGCCTTACTGCATTTGATTTTGAGGATTTTATGTCCTAGTATATGGTCAATTTTTGTATAGGTTTCATGAACTGCTGAGAAGAAAGTATACTCCTTTCTGTCTCCATTTAGCTTTTGCCAAAGATCTATCATATCAAACTTTTCTAGTATTCTATTTACCTCTTTGACTTCTTTCTTATTTATTTTGTGGTTTGATTTATCTAATTCTGAGAGTGCAAGGTTGAGATCTCCCACTATTATAGTTTTGCTGTCTATTTCTTCTTGCAGCTCTCTTAATTTCTCTTTTAAGAATTTAGATGCTGCACCACTTGGTGCGTATATGTTTAATATTGATATTGCTTCATTATTGATGCTACCCTTTAGCAGGATATAATGCCCTTCCTTATCTCTTTTAATTAGATCAATTTTTGTTTTTGCTTGATCTGAGATGAGGATGGCTACCCCTGCTTTTTTGGTTTCACCTGAAGCATAGAAGATTCTGCTCCACCCTTTTACTTTTAGTTTGAATGTATCACCCTGTTTCAGGTATGTTTCCTGTAAACAACATATAGTAGGATTCCGACTTATGATCCAATTACTAACTGCTTCCTCTTTATGAGGGAGTTTATCCCATTCACATTTATGGTTAGAATGACTAATTCTACATTGCTTGCAATCCTGTTAACCCCTGCTTATGCATTTCTCCTTTCCTTCCCTCTTACCCCTCTACCCAGTATTCAACTTGTGAACAGCACTTGCTTTTCACAGCCCTCCCTTTTTAGTATCCCTCCCCCACCTTAAAGTTACTTCCCTTATTTTACCCCTTTTCCTCACAATTTCTGTCTTCCCTTCCCCTTAGCTTACTCCTTCCCCTTAGCTTACTCCTTCCCTCTCACTTTTCAATGAAGTGGAAGAAGTTTCACTATAAATCGAATATGTCTATTGATACACACTATGTTCATCCCCCTCCTTTCTTTCTCTCAGATATAATAGATTACCTTTGCCTCTTCATGAGATGTAGTACCATCACTTTACACTTTTTTTATGATATAATTTCCTTTCCACCTCTAGTTTCCAGGACAAATTATACATATGTTCTTTACATATTTTTATAACAGAAGTATAGTTCTCAAGATTTCTTTTTACCTTTTTAGAAATCTCTTGAGTGCTGTATTTGAAGATCAAACATTTTATGTAGGTCTGGTTTTTTCATCAAGAATAGATGGAATTCATTTATTTCATTAAATGTCCATCTTCTTCCCTGGAAAACGATGCTCATTTTTGCTGGGTAAGTTATTCTTGGCTGCATACCAAGTTCCTTAGCCTTTTGGAATATCATGTTCCAGGCCCTTTGTTCTTTTAATGTGGACGCTGCTAGATCCTGGGTTATCCTTCTTGTGGCTCCTCCATTTCTGAATTGATATTTTTCTAGCAGCTTCCGGTATTTTATCCTTTGTCTGATGGTCCTTGAACTTGGCCAGTATATTTCTTGGCGTTTTGATTTTAGGGTCCCTTTCAGTAGGTGATCGATGAATTTTTTCAGTGTCTATTTTACCCTCTGTTTCCAAAACGTCTGGGCAGTTCTCTTTGATAATTTCCTTGAAAAGAGTGTCCAAGCTCTTTTTTTCCTCACATTTTTCAGGGAGTCTGATTATTCTCAAATTGTCTCTCCTAGATCTGTTGAGCAGGTCTTTTGTCTTTCTAATAAGGTACTTGACATTCTTTTCAATTGTTTCATTTCTCTGGTTTTGCTTGATTACTTCTTGGTTTCTCCTTGAGTAATTCATTTCTACTTGTTCGAGTCTAATTTTCAATGATGTATTATTTTCTTCACTCACTTTTTCAATATCTTTTTGTAATTGTCCAATAGAGTTTTTATCTTCTATGGAATTTTTTCCCATTTTATCCATTTTATTTTTTAGAGAGCTGATTTCTTTTTCCAGCTCACTAATCCTGTTTTCCTTGGAGTTGTTTACCTTTTCCAGCTCACTAATCTTGTTTCTCAATGATTTGATTTCTTTATCCACTCTGTCTTTAAATGTGTGGGATGACTTCTCCAGGCTCTCTTGCCAAGCTTCCCATTTCTCTTTTAGCTCTCTTGTGAAAGACTTTTTGATTTCCTCTATGAGATTCTTTTGTATTGAGAAGCAGCTCATATCCCCCTTAGAGGAATTCTCTTGGTACAGTCTGTTTTTAGTCTCCTCAGTGTTTGAAGTCTGCTCTCTCTCCATACAGAAGCTGTCAATGGTTAGAGCCCTTTTGAATTTTTTGTTCATTTTGTCAGAGCAGGAATCGAAGAAAACAAATTGATAAGAGAAACAATTTGTCTGTTTTTGGGGGGATGGGGCTGGATGGTATTAATGGGCTTCCTCTACAGACTGGGGGGGAGGGCAGCATTGAGGCACTAACAGGTCAGAGATGGCTGCGCTGAGTCTGTGCTCTGAGGCTCTGAGAACTCGCTGAGTCAGTCCAGGTGGGGATTGGGCGTAGCTGGGTTCTGAGAGACACTAGCTTTCTGGGGTTTTAATCTTCACCTCCAGTGTTTACACCCTCTCCATTGATCCTGGCTTGCTGCCAAGACGGGGTATCCACAGTGGGGTAAAAGCCTTTTTGCAGAAATGGTAGAGATTGTACCCCTCCCCCTCCGGTCTGAGCTGTGTGAGCTGCCTGTCTTGCTCTGGCTTGCCTGCCCTCAGTCTGTGCCCAGTCTAATTGACACCCCCCTTTCCCCCCCAGCAAACACAGACCTTTTCTGGCGAATTTCAAGGATGTCTTCTCTTGGTGATTATTTGTGGATTTCTTTCTTGGTCAAGCATTAACTCTGAGGCTTGTCATGAAGTAAGTTCTGAGAGAAAACGTGGAACTCAAGCAGCTGTCTGCCTCCACGATGCCATCTTGGCCAGAAATCAATCATTAAAGTATTTACAGAAAACTTTATAATAAAAAGCAAATGTTTTTAAAAGTTAACACAGGTATGTGTTTCATGAAGGAACTCAGAATAATTTTGTTTTGTTTTTCCTGACAATGAGGTATAAGTATTACTTTAGTCAGTCATTTTAGCCATTTAAAAGTCTCCAGGATCCATTTTGGGTTTTCTTGGCAAAGATATTAGGGTAGTTTGCCATTTCCTTCTCCAGCTTATCTTACAGATGAGGAAGCTGAGGCAAATAGGGTTAAGTGACTTTTCCAGGATCATATAATTAGTGATATTTGAGGGCAGATTTGAATCCAGGAAGATGAAGAATCAGAAAACAGCCCTTTTTAAAAAAAATACTTTGGAACAAAAAATGGGCAAAGGATAGGGGTTAAAATATTCTGCATACTTTTAAATTTTTAATATTTTATGATTTACAACATCTAATTTTTATGACAAGTAGTTATGAAAATAGCAAAATAAACACAAACTTCATCTTAGTCAATTATTTTACCCTTATCCCTAACCAAGAGCAATTTAGTTAGTAAAATGGAATGATTTAAAATTTCTCCTGCTCTTCTTTCCTATATTAACCCCACCCCAGATTATACTATACACATATTATACTATATATATAATGCATACATGTGTATATATGTTTGTATGCATAAGTGTATCTATGTATACATCCATACACATTTACTACAATGGAAGGTTAACAAGAAATGAAATGGCCAAACATAAGACAGTAGAAAGGAAGAAGTGGCCTAATCAAGTATTGTATCAGGATGATACATAAATCAATATCTGATTGCTTGGTAAGTTGTCAAAGAGTCAATTTGAATTACTATCAAAAAGTTTCTAAATTTTTTTTAACCAAACCCATAATTTTATTAATATTATCCATGAAAAAAAATTCCTTCACTAACAAAAATTGATACTCGTTCTGCATTTTTGAATCTTAGATAATTGTCTTTAAAATAAGAAATATATTCCTTGCCCTCAGAGTACTTAGGATACATTGATTCTTAGATAAATGAAGTGTGTAACTGTATATA
The DNA here is from genome assembly GCF_048593235.1 of Sminthopsis crassicaudata. Lineage (NCBI taxonomy): Eukaryota > Metazoa > Chordata > Mammalia > Dasyuromorphia > Dasyuridae > Sminthopsis > Sminthopsis crassicaudata. Next base: position 241,982,977 of record NC_133621.1, read on the forward strand.
TGTCAAAAGCTAGAAATAGCAGTCCTCTAGGGAATCGAAAAGATGAATTTTTTTTTGTTTTTAATTTTTCTCTGAAGATTATGCATCCATATCTTAGAAGCATTATTTCATGGTCACAGCATTAAAGAAGGCCAGCATATTCCCTACAAACATAATTATACACTGCTGGGAGACATCTTTTTGCAAAGTCAGCAAAAGGAAAGAATGTGTTCAATATGATGCTCTAATCAAAATCTTATTCAGTAATAAGTCACATTGAAGCAATATAAAATCTTACCCTTGACTTTTATTCTTCTTATTTTAAAAATCTTTCCTCTAAGAAATCCTGGCTCTGCCATTTTGGAGTCAAATAGAATGAATCCATAGTTTGAGAATTTTGTACCATAGCTTTAGGGACATAATTTTAGGGACATGATTTTAATTTGCAGAGAACTCTGTGTTTTCAATTTTGGCTACAAATGATATTAAAATCTACCATCCTTGCAAATTGAAGTGCTTCAAGCTATTATCTTATAACTTTACTTCCTTTCTTAGCTGAACTGTACAAAAAAAAAAAAAAAATTACCATCCTAATTCTCCTCTTCCCAAGTTTCCTCTTTGCCTTTGTTTCTCTCATTCATTTCTTAACTGATAGCAATGTGGATTCCAAATTAATAACATAATTAAAATTGTTCTCTCTGCAGTTAATGATCTCTTAATTGCCAAATATTATGGCATTTTTTTCTGTTTTCATCCTGCTTGATATCTCTGAATCATAGGACATTGTTAACTACCTGCAAAACTGGAATAATAATAGTATTTGACTCTCAGCACTATTGGAAAAAAGAGATAATATTTGTAAATTTCAAATATAATTATATTTATGTCTTAAATATAGCTATAGAAATTGCTATTCTATTATCACATTATTCATTTATCATCTCTATGCAAATTACTTGCAGAGTAATATACAATTCTTGCTTTATGTAATTAGACCATTCCATAGAACTCTAAAGTGATTTTTACATAATGTGAATTTGTCTATGGAGAGGGGGACTGAGGAATGGGAGAGGAAAATAAGGAACCTTGGACCTGTGGTAGGATAGGGTTGAAACATGGTTCAAGGATATGTAGAAACTAGGGACAGAGAAGCAAAAGCAGGAGAATCATGTCGGATAGAGAAGACAGATATATGGGTGGGTGGTCAGAATGGAGCAAAGGTCATATCTCTCAGAATCATTCTCAAGCCAAAAACCCCAATAGGGGGTCACAACAGTATCTATCTCTCCAAGATTTGTTCTTCTGTTTTCACTTGAAGTTGTTTAATTGTTTTCTAATTAAATAGGTGAGAGGCTATGGCTATGGGAGCATCAAGAAGAAGAGTGGGAAAGGGGAAATGGAAAGAGAAAATGCATTGTATAGTAAAGTTAATAATATAAGTAGAGTTTGTTTTTGGAATGTAGATTTCTTTCAGAATTCTTTACATAAAGCCAAATTGGTGTAATGTGAATTTACTTTAAGTGAGAACTGTCTACAGTTGATCTGTAATTCTTGGAGACTATTGTGTTCCATGTCTCAAAAGCATAAAACAACACGAGGAGAATGCTGGGCCTTTGTTTCTGAAAGTAGTAGCTTCACATCCTTAAAAGAGCTTTGCAATATTCTGAAGGTTATTATATCTTTTCTCTTCTTGTTTAATTCTGGATATAATTCATATTTATTTATTTATTTTGTTGTGATGCCTTAGCTGAAAGTACAATGGTCATTCCCAAACTCATGCTGATTGCATAGGAGCTTTATTTTTACTCTATTTAATCAATTCACAACTTCTTAGATTACCTGGTATTCCCTTACTTCAGGATGGGGAGAGGTCTCACTATTTTAATGCTAAACTTAGTTCTGATACTAGTTTGGTGGAGCATGGATTTGACTAAACAACATCCCTGTCTGCCTTTTACTCAAATATCCTTCTCAAGTTAGACATATCAAGGTTGACCTTGTGAGTTTGACAGATCCCAAGTCTACTATGTGGAGATATTGGCAAGGGAAATTTCTTTATTGGAGAAAATAATTGTAGAAAATATGGATGGGGAGTTGTTTGGGCATTGGAGAATTTAGGCATGCAGAATGCCTATTCAGTAGGCTCACAAGAGCCTTATGCTCTGAAGAAATTTAAATATCATCCTTTTGAATGATTGTAACAGTGGTTAGAAGTTAAAGAATTTTTGAAATTTATTTTACCAATGAAAACTCTGTGTCTCCTGTGTTTTTTTAGCATTTCTTTTATGGCTACGAAATAAATAATTGTTCCATACCACTTTTCAGATACTAAGACATGAGTATGAATCAGGCAGAGGGGCCAGTGTTCACTGCCAATATACCACAGGCAAATCCAATTGACTATTTGGTATGTCTGAAAATGCATGTTTTATTCTGTAATCTAGTCTATAATTTCTAAATTTATATAGGACTATGTATGAGATAGATGAGACCTTAAGTCTGAAAAAATTTTGCCTTCTCTGTGAAAAGTACTGTGTTAAGGGGTGAAGCTTAAAACTGAAGTTCTGGGAACAGAAACTGATCTACATATACCTTTTTTGGGAAAAATGCCACTCAAATCTATACTATGTAAATGGCCAAATATCAGCACGAATAATTTTATTACAATTATCTTCTTTTTCTAATATTCTGGTGGACATAGGTCACTTCCTTCATTAGTTTTATGTACTCTTTAATTCTCAATTTCTTCATTTGTAAAATGAGGTTAATTACATCTGCAATTAGTACCTACTTTATAGGGTTGTTCTGAGATTCAGAGGGTATAATTATTATATAATTTCCAAGTTTTAGCATTAGGTAAACATCAATTATTATTACTGGACTACCAAAATATAAGTAGAAGGGAAGCCTTTCACTGCCCCTGTAAGAAAGTCCAAGGGAGAATTTGCAGAAGCATCACACTTGAATAATCAACTCTTTTAGGTTCAGGTGATTATCACCTTTGATATATCATCACTCTTCTTCATGGGGATCATAGGACCATTCAGAGGTTAGTTGATAAAGCACATATTTTGGCAAGGATCCTGAGCATGTTCATCAGAAGGTTCCAAAGTACAGGCCTATCCCCATACCTGCTTAATGGAATAGCCATATAAACATACACATATATATTATAGATATATACTTATGTATGTATTGTGTAATATTGTTGTTACATTATACAATCATTATTAATTACATGATATATATTAATAATATAATTATAATTAAGTATGATATAATAGTACATAAAATATATTGCCTTTGCATATTCTCAGAGATTTAGAAGTGGTCAATCAGTATTTATTTTAATCTATTAAAGAGTGAAATAATTAAAAAGGAATAATAAATATTGGTCCTTAGGAGGATCATAACATTTAGTAAAGTTGGGTAATAGGGTTTATTCATATGCATGATATTTAAGAGGGAAGAAAATCTAGCAAAATTAAGTAAAAATATGTAATAAAGCCCTCAAAAGGTAAAGCTTGTATGTTGCAAATGGAATAAAGAACCAAAATATGATATTTATTTAGTAAACTTTTTCCAGAATTAAAAGAATAAGAGAATTGTAAGACAAATTTCAAATTTACTAAAATAAAGGATATATTTGTTACAGACTACAAATTAAGAAGCATTTTTATGATTACTTATTCATGAGAAGTTAACATCATTATAATAGTTAAAATAATCACATTTTCTACTTTTCTTTATTTTTAAAATTTATATTACATTCTTTGCCACAAGTATTCAAAACTTCACAGGCAGCATATTTAATGATCAAAACTTTAAAAAAAATCTGTCAAATGGAGCCTATTATATCTAAAAGCTAGATTTTAAAGTCAAGTTATTTGTATAGAAATCAAAATAGAAACATGTTATATGATGCAGATGACTCTTAAATTTATATCCTCAACCTTTTTCCAGAGCAAAACACAAAATCTATCTCTTCCATCTCTTTCTTCCATGATTCCATAGAACTAAATGGGGATTTTCCTTCTCAAATTTCTCAAAACACTTTGTCTGGACCCTACTTTCACATTCTCTAGCTCTGTTATATTCTAATTACTTATGTTCATGTCTTTCCCTAGATTCTAAGTTTCTTGAGAAGCAGAAGCTGTGTTATATTTATGTGTCCCCAATATGTAGTGCATTGCCTTAGATATAGAAGATAATTACAAATGTTGCTGAATTGAATAAATGGTTTTCATTAAATTGAACTATTTAAGAGTCTGTTTCTCATGTACATTTCTTTTCTTTTAAATTAAATATTCTCTGTTTTCAATCCTTCTGAATTTCTTTTATCTTTTCATCTTCCCTCTTTAAGTTGATTTTATGCACTTAAATGTTTTAATGTGTTCTGGTTTCATGTACAAACTGCTTTTTTGTCTTGATATAGTTAATCGATAATGTGTTTATTCCTTGGAAAATTGAATGCTCAAAATCTCTTGAGTATTAATCAATCGAGGAATGGATTTAATCTTACAAATTTAAGTTAATTCTCTATACATATTTTGGAAATTAGATCTTTATCAGAGAAATGTACAGCAAATATTTTTTCTCAGTTACTTGTTTGCCTTCCAATTTTATCTTCATTGTTTTGATTAAAGAAAAACTTTTTGTTTGTTTTACTAGTATAAAACTGAATAGGTAAATTAATTTAGATAACTTGTCATTTTATTATTTTGCATCTAGGTTTATTTTTATTTCTGTAAGTAGTGTTTTATATTTATGTTCATAGAATTCCTGTGTATATCATGGTAGGTAGACTACTAATTGTTTTGTATATTCCATAATTATTTTAAGTGGAATTTATTTATTTCTTCCTGGTAGATTTTGTTGGTAATAAATAGAAATGTGAATGTATATTTATTTTGTATCTTGCAACTTTATTAATTGTTTAAATTACTTTTTAATTAATTCTAGAGTTTTCCCACTTGCCACAAAAATAAAGTCAGATTTAAATAATTGGAAAGACATCCAGTGCTCATGGATAGACCGAGTGAATATAATAAAGATGACAACACTCCCCAAACTAATCTATTTATTTAGGGCCAAACCAATCAGACTCCCAAGAAAGTATTTTAGTGAATTAGAAAAAATAACAACAAAGTTCATATGGAAGAATAAAAGGTCGAGAATTTCAAGGGAATTAATGAAAAGAAAGTCAGATGAAGGTGGTCTAGGTATAACTGATCTAAAATTATTATATAGCAGCAGTCACCAAAACCATTTGGTATTGGCTAAGAAATAGACCGGTCGATCAGTGCAATAGATTAGGTACAAAGGACAAAAAAGGTTACAACTATAGCAATCTAATGTTTGACAAACCCAAAGATACCAACATTAGGGATAAAAATGCATTATTTGAAAAAAATTGTTGGGAAAACTGGAAATTAGTATGCCAGAAATTAGATATGGACCCACACTTAACACCATATACCAAGATAAGATCAAAATGGGTCCATCATTTAGGCATAAAGAATGAGATCATAAATAGATTAGAGGAACAGAGGATAGTCTACCTCTCAGACCTGTGGAGGAGGAAGGAATTCATGACCAGAGAAGAACTAGAGATCATTATTGATCACAAAATAGAAGATTTTGATTACAAAAAAGTTTTTGTATAAACAATACTAATTCAAACAAGATTAGAAGGGAAGTAACAAATTGGGAAAATATTTTTATAGTTAAAGGTTCTGATAAAGGTCTCATTTCCAAAATATATAGGGAACTGATTCTAATTTATAAGAAATCAAACCATTCTCCAATTGATAAATGGTCAAAGGATATGAACAGACAATTCTCAGATGATGATATTGAAACTATATCCACTCATATGAAAGAGTGTTCCAAATCACTGCTGATCAGAGAAATGCAAATTAAGACAACTCTGAGATATCACTACACACCTGTCAGATTGGCTGAGATGACAGGAACAAATAATGATGAATGTTGGAGGGGATGTGGGAAAACTGGGACTGATACATTGTTGGTGGAGTTGTGAAAGAATCCGGCCATTCTGGAGAGCAATTTGGAACTATGCCCCAAAAGTTATCAAACTGTGCATACCCTTTCATCCAGCAGTGCTACTACTGGGCTTATATCCCAAAGAAATACTAAAGAGGGGAAAGGGACCTATGTGTGCCAAAATGTTTGTAGCAGTTCTTTTCATAGTGGCTAGAAACTGAAAGATGAATGGATATACATCAATTGGAGAATGGTTGGGTAAATTATGGTATATGAAGGCTATGGAATATTATTGCTCTGTAAGAAATGACCAGCAGGAGGAATTCAGAAAGGCTTGGAGAGACTTTCATGAACTGATGCTGAGTGAAATGAGCAGAACCAGAAGATCACTATACACTTCAACAACAATACTGTATGAAGATGTATTCTGATGGAAGTGGATATCTTCAACATAAAGAAGATCCAACTCACTTCCAGTTGATCAATGATGGACAGAAACAACTACACCCAGAGAAGGAACACTGGGAATTGAATGTAAAATATTAGCACTACTGTCTATCTACCCAGGTTACTTAAACCTTCGGAACCCAATACTTAACGTGCATCAAGAAAATTGGATTTACACACATATATTATATCTACGTTATACTGTAACACATGTAATATGTATGAGATTGCCTGTCATCTAGGGGAGGGAGTAGAGGGAGGGAGGGGAAAATCTGGAAAAATGAATACAAGGGATAATGTTATAAAAAAATTACTCATGCATATATACTGTCAAAAAATGTATAATTATAAAATTAATAAAAAAAATTTTTTAAATTAAAAAAAAAATTCTAGAGTTTTCCAAGCCAACCCTCATCATCTCAGAAAGCAATAATTTCATTTCTTCTTTGTCTGTTTATTTCGTCAATTTCTTTTTTCTTATCTTATTGTTTTAGCTAACATTTCTAGTCCTATAAAAATAAGTAAGAGGTGTAATAATGGGCATCCTTACTTTACCTCAATTTTATTAGAGAAGGTTCTAGTTTATCTACTTTATATACTATATATAAGATTATATGTAGTATTGACTATTGGTTTTAGATAGTTACTATTTAGCACATTAAAGAAAGATCAATTTATTTCTATATTATCTACAGGATATGTTGTTTATATATTATAATATATTATATTATATTATATTATATTATATTATATTATATTATATTATATTATATTATATTATATTATATTATATTATATTATATTATATTATATTATATTATATTATATTATATTATATTATATGCCATACAGGATATGTTGGAGGGTTTTGTGTTTTGTTTTGTTTTTTGTTTTATTTTTGTTTTGTTTTTGTATGTGGAGCAATTAGAGTTAAGTAAACTGCCCAGGATCATATAACTAATAAATGTTAAGGGTTTAAGGCTGGATTTGAACTCACATTTTCTTGACTATTATACCATCTAGCTACCCCATGTTGTTGTTGGTATTTTATCATGAATGAGTACAGTATTTTGTCAAAATATTTTTCCATCAATTGGCTTAATCATGTGCTTTTTATTTTCTTATTATCAATATGATCTACCATAGTAACTATTTTTCTAATATTGAACCAATCCTGCTTTCGTGATATTGATCCTATCTATGCATAATCTTTGTGAGATTTTGCTAAAATTTTTGTTATTTCATTTAAAATATTTGTGTCAAGGCTCATAAAGTATATTGATCTGAAGTACCCCAACATCCCGTTTTTGGCCTGTGTTAATTACAAAAACTATATTTGTATCAGAGAAAGAATTTGATAGGATGCCTGGTTTTCTTATTTTTGAAAACACTGCATAATAGTGGAATTAATTGTTCTTTGAAGGTTTGGTAGAATTTGTTTATAAATAACAGGTTTTTATTCCTTTAGGAATTCATTTATGACATTCAATTTATTTTTCTGAGTTTCAGCATTTTGCTATTTAATTTTATAATTAATGATTTATAAAAATTTCCTTTATTTCTTCTTCATTTGTTATTAATTCTTGTTATTTTTGATTCTGTAATTTGTTTTTTCTTTAAACAAAACCATTGATCCTTTTATTTAAAAAAACAGCATTTAATTATACTTGTTAATACTATATTAAAGTGCTTTATGCTTGCTCTCAATTTTGCTAATCTTTTTTTGATTTTCAAGATGTTAACTTTTGAGATTTTTAATTTCTTCTTTTTTCTAAGTTTTTTTTTAGTTGCATGCCCAATTCATTGATCTTTTCTTTATATGATTCTTGCCTTCTAGATTTGTGATTCTTTTTTTTTCTTTGACTTGAAAGTTCTACATTTCAGCTATGACATCCTGGAATTTTCATCTACATGTGAATAACTCACAGATCTAGAGTTTCCGACATAAAACTTTACCTTTTGTTTGCTATATCCATATAGATATCCCAGTGGCAAATCAGAATAGATCTTCATTTTCTTCACCCAAGACTTGCTCCTTTTTTCAGTTCTCCATTTTTATTAGCAGTTTATTATTAACACCATCACCAATTCAGGCAAAGATTAATCTTCCTTTAGAAACAATAGATACTCTTTTCTCAAGGTGCCATTATTCCTATGATTTTACTTTCTGCCCTTCAAAATCTTGACCCTATAATTATGAAGTTCAACTTTATATGGCCCTTAAGCGCCTTTTCCCTTTTTCCTATATCACTGCTTATCTTTTTTCCAAGATTTTATTCTCACCATTCACCTTTTCTGTTCCTATTCATGAGTTGCTGAACACATATGGAGGATGCCATACAACTGTGCTGCCTAGTTATAACACAAATTTATTTTGTAAAATATTGTGTCACTGCTGTATGCCAATACTTTTACTTTTCCTTGATTAGTTCTCTATTACTCCACAGTAGTTGCTTCAAAACTTCTTTTCTCAAATGCTATCCATACTCAGAGAAAGAATTGATTGTTATCTAAATCTAGATTGAAGCATACTTTTAAAAAATTATTTTTCTTGAGGGTGTTTTTGGAGGAAGAGATCTATGCACTATATGTGCCTTCTCAATGGGGCAGCTAGGGAGAAAGGGAGAGAATATAGAATTCAAAACTGTTAAAAACAAATATTTAAATTTGTTTTACATGTAACTGGGGAAAATAAGATATCAATTAAAAATAGAATATTTTTAAAATAACCAAATCCCTTCTTTTCTCTCCTTATCAATCTGATATAAACTCAATTTTCTGCCCATTTATAAATGCAACATTCCACAAGCTTCATCCCTTACATTTTTTACCATTATTCTAGTTTTGGAGAGCGGTGTGGCCAGAGTGATCTAGGTTTAAGGCATGAGCCTAGCCCCTAAATGAGAAGGTGAGAGGAGAGGAAAAGGAGGGGAAAGGAAAGAAGAGAATAGGAAAGGAGAGGAAAGAAAAAGGGAGAAAAGAAGAGGAGAGGAGAAGAGAGCAAATGAGAAGAGATAAGAGGATAGGAGAAAAGCTGTGTTCCCTAAGTAGACAAATCCAGTTGGGTCCCCAGTGAAACAGCTCCTTTTGCTACTCACAGATATTGTTTGTTCTTCATTCTCAAAGGGGACCATGGCATTCTGGAGGAGATTATGAGGAATCTAGGGTATAGATGGGAAAAGCAAACATAAACTCATGTCTAGCTAAATCCATATCAATCAAACCATGCTTCACATTCAGCCATCTTCCTTGGCTATCTTGTTATTTATTGCATGAGCCTTACATGGATTCATTTCCACTTGCCCTTTAACTCTTGCACTGGGGACCACAAGTGGATGCTACTATCATTACTAAGTGACTGTCAGTGGAATATTCTATGTCCTCACTCACATCTTGTGACTTTCTAGTCCAAAACATCTTATATCTCTCCTCTTTTTTTATCCCAAACTCCTTGAAAAAACTGACTCTACTCATTTACCTTGATTTTCTCATCTCATTTTTCAACCCATTAAAATGTGGCTTTTGTCTTTATCATTCAACTGAAATATCTCTCTCCAAAGTTACTTTTTAATGTCAAATCTGATGGTACTTTTCTATTCTTCATCTTACTTCTCCTTATTTTTTCTATAATATTTAGTATTATTGATTTCCCATACCACTTCTCACTTCCTTCTGGATACTCTTTCCTCCTTGAGTTTCTTGATATTACTATCTTTTGGTTCTCCTATTACCCATACGCTTCTTTTTAGTCCTTTTTGCTGAAACATCTGATACTGTTTTTAGTAACTTTATTATTTATTTTTATCTTAATTAAATATTTTATTGTTTCAGTGCTGTTCTTTATTTAATGTTGTAAATCACTGAAGACCTAGGCCTGAGTTAGCTTCACGTTGCTTTCAATGTTGCAAAAGCAAGTCAAGACAGGAAATTGCCATTTGAAACCAAGTTTATGAGATCCAGAGTCTATATAAAAATATGAAACAAAACTGGGTTTTGAAATTAAATATATACTTATATATATATATATACATATATATACATTGAATATAAGTTAAGTAGAAAAGAATAAATATGAAATCAAATAAAGAAAAGAATTTAAAATTATAATAATTAAATTAAATATATTAACAAAATATTTTATTTTTATTCCTAATTACATAATAGTCTTAAATATCACCATATAGATCACAATTCTAGTGGCATATTTTTAAATTGGATTATGTCAAGAAGAGCCATGAATCTGTTTCATGGAACCACAGTCTGAGATCATGGAAGTAGAAGTAAATTCACATTTATGATTACTGAGGATGATTACTTAGACTGTGTCTTTGATTCATTGGTAGCTATAACTTCACAAACTCTGATAATAAACTCTTTGACATCTTTCTTATGTATTTTACACTTTTCTGTCTCCTTGAATGTGTTATGTGATTTTCCCCTTGAAAACATCTTTCTGCCCTTCCCCAAATTTCCATACATTATCAATATATATTCTTATTTATTCTTCATACCCAAATCAAATGGTCACCTCTTTTATGCAATCTTTAGTTTCTACCCTTGTCCTAACTCTTTCCTTTATGAGAAACTGATGCAGCATTTCTTTGTATGTCTCTTACGCAATTGGAATGCTATATTTTGTACTAAAATCATTTGCATGTTTGTCACATTTTCTTACTGTTTTATATGACCCAAGATGGAAAGAACTAAATCTTATTTATTTTTATCCATATCAATCGGACCATGCCTCATGAAATCAACTCATAATAGTTCATTTTAATCTCTTCTTTTTTTCTTTTGTATATCATTTGGGGATCAGCACAATTTTTGGAACAGAATACCTGCTCAGTAGATATTTATTGAATGGAACTAAAATTGACTTTTCATTTTCATATATTAAGGAAAGAAATTCTATTTATATATTAGAAAGTGTAGTAACTATTATTTTTTAATTCACTCAGAGGCTTGTTTTGTAATGGAGCACCTAATCAGGAATATATCATTGTAATTTATCCATAAATGGGAAAAAACACACAAACTCTGAATGCTAAGCTTATTAATCTAGAAAAGCATAGAAAAAATCCATACAATACTCAAAATAAAGTAATAAGAGCAGAATAGTGACTTGTCCTAAAAAAAATTCTTTCTGAATCCCACCAAATGATGAAATTTAAATGGCAATGATAAAAACAATAAAATAACATTTATAACAAGACCATTAATATATAACAAAGATTTTGAAAAAAAGAAGAGATTAAAATGAACTATTATGAGTTGATTTCATCTGCCATGAATATTCATAACCATAAATTACATTTGTTGTTGTTGTTCAGTCGCATTACAAGCATGTACAATTCTTGGGGTTTTCTTGGCAGAGACATTGGAATCATTTGCTATTTTCTTTTCTAGCTCATGCTACAGATGAGGAAAAGGAGGCAAACAGGTTTCAGTTGTTTGCCCAAGGTCACACAGCCAATAAGCATCGGAGAGCAAATTTGAACTCAGGAACATGAGTCTTCCTGATTCTAGGCCCCATTCTCCATCCACCACACTGTCCAGCTACCCATCAACTACATATTATACAGAAAACTATATGCTGATGTAACTTCTTTGCAAAACAAATAATCTTTGTAAATATCATTAAAATTTTCTGTGCCTGTATTGGTATTAGGTATACCAATCCATGTTTTTTATCACAAAAATAGGATCAATACAACTGAAAGAAGTGCAGAAAGGCAAGGTGATCAATAATTAAAATATCACTCAATGTATAGGACAACAAAGCTAGTAAAATGATGGATTTATTGTTTAAGGTCCATTCCACATGACCACAGGGCAGTTAGATAGCACAGGGGATAGAATGCTAAATCCAGAATAAGAAAAACTTGAGTTCAAACTCTTCTTCAGGAAGATAGTAGCAATGTGATCCTAAGCAAGAAACATTTTTTTTCATCTCTGCAATGGAGATAATGATAGCACCTATTCCTAACACTTATTATGAGGCTAAAATAAGACAATATTTGTAAAGCACTTTGCAAACTATAAAATGCTATATAAATCTTATCATTGTTATCATTAGTACATTATTGTCAAAGTGAAATGTTCTATTTTCATTTTTATTTTTTGTGGTAATTTTCAAGAATTTTGTTTTTACTAAACTGACAAAAATCAATGGATAGTTAAAATAATAAAACTGAATAAAAGTTAATATGTATATGTTGCTTTAAGATTTCCAATGAACTTTACAAAAACTATCGCATATTATCTTCAAAATGATCATGAAAGGTAAGTAATAAAGTTTTGCGTAAATCTGAAATACTTTGGTGATTTCATCAGCTTTCATGGGTTAAATGATTATGACTATGAAGATGAGTCCAGATCTTTCTATATCCAATTAAATTTTTTAATTGAAGCTTTTTATTTTCAAAATATATGGATGGATAATTTTTCAACATTGACCCTTGAAAAACCTTGTATTCCTATTTCCCCCCCATTCTCTATACATTCCCTCCAAAACCTTATATTCTCATTCCCATTCCCCCCCATTCCCTCCACCTCCTCCCCTATATGGCAAATAATCCAATACATATTAAACATGGTAAATATATATATATATATATATATATATATACACATATATATATGTATGTATACATATATATATGTATAAATTGAATATAGGCATACATATTTATCTTATCATATAATTATCTTGCTGCACAAGAAAAATCTGATCAAAAAGGAAGAAAAATGAGAAAGAAAATAAAATTCAAGCAAACAACAACAAAAGAAGTGAAAATGTTATCTTTTGATGCATACTCAGTTCTTTCAATTCTCTCTCTGGGTATAGATGGCTCTCATCATCACAAGACCATTGGAACTGGCCTGAATCATCCCATTGTTCAGAAGAGCCATGTCCATCAGAATTGATCATATAATCTTGCTGTTGTCGTGTATAAGGATCTCCTGGTTCTATTCATTTCATTTAGCATCAGTTCATGTAAGTCTCTCCAGGCCTTTCTAAAATCATCCTGTTGGTCATTTCTTACAGAACAATAATATTCCATAACATTCATATACCACAATTTATTTAGCCATTCTCCAATTGATGGGTATCCACTCAGTTTCCAATTTCTTGCTACTACAAAAAGGGCTGCCACAAACATTTTTGCACATGTGGGTCCCTTTCTGAGGCTTTATTTTAAAAGAATTTTCTTCCTACTATTTTGTAGAGCATATGCTGACCTAATTATCATTGTCAATGTCTCCATTGTAGCACTTCATTACTTGTAGCACGTTTGTCTTGATCTCTTTTTTCCTTTCTGATAGTATGGAAACTTTGCTCTCCCCCCTCCCCTTTTTATCCTTCAGATGTTTGCAGCTCCTTGAGAATCTCCTTAGCAATTGACAAAATATTCACTCATTTAATCTTCCAGCATTAGTCAAATACTGTAGATCCCTAATCTTTATTCTTCTTCTTTTCAACTCTAGGTTTGCTTGTAAATCTTGTGGTTAAAACCAACATCATCTGAATTATTTTACTAGAAAGTTTTAAATGATTTAATTAATGTAATTCTAGCACCTAGAATTTTTTTGTCATAAATTTGTTTCCCTTCTTCATCCCATTTCTCTCTATTGCTATTCATTTGCAATATAAGACAACTAAACATTTTTGCAAATAGCTGCAGAATATATATTCAGCATCAGCAATGGCACCTGATAGTGTGTTTGGGCATTGGTAAGTGGTGACATATAATACAATGTGATATGATTTGTAATGTAAAATAGCACCTACCAATGTTGTAGAACATATCTGAAATATATTTTATGAGGGACTTACCCAGTAGATATCAGTTCATTCATTCAAAAATTCATTGGTAGGTCTAGGACTCCAGAAATAGAGCACCACCATATCATTACGTTCAGATTTTCTTAGTTTTTTATAAGAAACTTTGTTGAGGGGGAATACATTTCCTTTACTCAGCATTATAACTTATGAATTCCCATCTTATACAATTTCTATTTACAAAAATATCTACTCACAATGTAATATACTCATTCATTGTGCTGTATTTACAAAATGAGACACTCACAAGAAAAGAACACTTTTAGATCTTAAAATCTCCATTTATTGTTGTTGGCAACAACAAGATGCCAATATATTAAGCTCAGTAAATAAAACACATCATAATACACATGTAAAACTGACATATTCTTCAATCCATGCATTTAATAACCATGGTGAAGAGCTGGCACACATTTATAAGAACTTGGCAGGGAAGCACATGAAGGAGGAAAGCTCTTAGGCTTAAGGGTAACTCACAAATCTACATTGTAGGCTTTAATGTCATCAGCCCATTCAGGAACATTGGCATCAAATGAAATTGTTTCTTTGTTCACTGACTATTAGTTTTAACTTCTCCTCAGCTAGGAAAATGTACCTCTCTTCTCTTTTGAACATAGAATTTAAAAACTCTTGCAATTTATAATTATCCTAAAAGGGCATTTAGAAATTATTACCTCTTAATGTGAAAAGCAGTTGTGTTTAAGTTGGAGAACTGCAAAATTCATCAATCTGGCAATCTCTAAGGATACACAAATCCCAGCCAGATTCAACCACATATGAGTTTTCCAGTAAGAATGGAGTTCATAGCAACAAAGCTCCTTCTGCTTTTCTCTCTCAGAGCAGAGGAGGCAGCAGAGAGAAACAGGCTCTTATGAAAATCTTCACCTCAACTTCCAGGTCACATAAAGAACAAGATAGTAGATAGAACTTTTTTTTTTTTCTTTTTCTGATACTTAACAACAACTGAAACCTCCTCAAAAGGGAAATTATTCACCAAAGATAACGAAAGCAATATCATGGTTTAGGATACCAAGAATCCAAAACAAGGTGGAACAAAGTAATTGAAACCAAACCCAGCAACTGACACTCTCTGACTTTGAGCTCACAGAGTGCCACTCCCTTACCTCCCATCCTATTGGCATTGAGGTTACTCTAGCAGACCCAAAGACACAATACAGACTTACATCAAAATCCGCCCCATACTATGGTTTCTCCCTATCTTTTTCCAGTTCCAAAGAGATCTTGACTCAATGCTGTGGAAGTTTTGTTGGACTGCAACAGCCAGTTTGGTCAATTCCCAACCAGAATAAAAGTTTGCCGGGGTGGCATCCTGGAGGAACCAAAGGTATGAAGCTCTGAACAGCCAGTAGCTCTAAATTTTGGATAAACTGCCAGTTCCAGAGCAAAGCGCAAAGAAACAGAGGGAGTGGGACAGTTAACCAGGGTAGGAAATTTCATGAGGGGAACATGTATTCTGCATGTGCAATATTCCATGAAGCCTAAAGTAAGAGCACAATATCCAGCTGAGGCTAGTTCTGACCACCCAAAAGTCAGTTGGAGCAGAGACATAGGCTAGTAAACAGTGAATTGCTTAGTATGGGAAGAGATAGAAATGTTTTAAAATCCAACCCCTGAGAAAACCACAACCAGAAGAGGAGTAAGAAATGAGCAATAAAGATAATAAAGGAGATAATAGAAAAAGTCAAAAGTACCAAGGATTCCAGAAATAAGAAATCTCAAAGACCTTGAAGATAAACATATAAACAAGAAAGACAGTAACAACAAAAGGAAATATGGCCTCTAGACAAGTTCAGGTATCTATGAATAAATACTGAAAAATGATAGTAAATGATCCATTACTTAATGAGACAGAGGACCTTGTGGAAGTTGAGAATATAGATGCACAGCACACTGTTCTTGAGTAGTTTAAAAGAAAAATGATTATGAGAGTAGAATGTGTCCTATTGAGCAAAAATAATGAACAATAAAACAAAACTTGAATCTGCAATGGCAAGTTTCACCAAGAAACTTAAGAAGGAGCAATAGATTGAGAATGCAAAAGCACAGAAGTGAAAGATAATTTAGAAGAGAAGCAAAAATTAAGATTGTTAAAAGAAGATATATGAGCAAAATGTATGTATTTTGAAGACTGAATGAGTCGAGATTTTCTGAGGATCATAGGTCTCCCAGAAGAACATGACAGGACAAAAAAAGCAAAAAAAAACAAAAAACAAAAAACCCTAATACCAAAATGAAGAAAATAATGTTAGAGCACTAAGGGCAGCTAGATGGAGTGGTGAATAAAATGCCAGCCCTGGAATCAGGAGGACCTGAGTTCCAATGTGACCTCAAGCACTTAACATTTAGTAGCTGATCCTGAGCTAGTCACTTTATCCCAATTGCCTTGCATATATATATATATATGAAACTGCCCAGAATTTCTGAACATAAGAAATGAAATTCTAATGGAAAGAAGTCATGGATCATTTCCAAAATAAGAAGAAAACCTAACTCTGCAAACTCTAAGCCATATAATAGCTAAATTTAACAGTTCAATTCAGAAACAAGTTCTGCAAGACATCAAGAGAAAAGGGGTAAAAAGGAGATTCATATAATATAAAACTATTCCATACCAACTAGAAAAAAGGAGGAGGAAATAGAATAATGAGCTCTGAAGAACACTAGAGATCAGCAGGTAGCCTAGAGTGACCTGTCCTGCAAATCTGAGCCTAATAATACAGGGGAAAAAGTAGATGTTCAAATATAAAAAGTCTGAAACATTTTTAGGAAGAAAATCAGAACTAAAGAGATTATATGCATCTCGAATATCTCAAACAATAGAAATGCAGGACAAGTGAATAAATGTATACAGCACTGGCAATAGAAAGACCAGTAAGAGACTTCTTTCTAAGTGTGTACAGGAAGAAAGGAATGAAGAAAGAAATCTGAGAAAGGCGCTATTGAAGAAAGATCATCAGGGTGCATTATGAACAAGAACCTTGACAGCATACTGCTTATAGGTGAATGTTTCTTTTGTGGGGAGAAGGATATGCCAGGATACATGAAAAGGAGAACAGGAAGAGGGTGCTAGAGAAGAGTAAGTGATCTGCTGGAATCAAATCAAAGATTAACATAAAAATTTTAAAGGGGAGGAAGTGTGTTTTATCACTGTTCTGTTAGGCTTTCACAGTGGTGCAAAAAAAAAAAATGGAAAATTTCAATTTCTTGGAATTTCCAATTGTAACAAACATTAGGAGAAAAGTACAGGAGAAGAGTCATCTTAGCTGTTGAAACTGAGGGGCAGCTAGATGGGTGGCATGAAAGTAGAGGGCTGAGCCTGGAGTTAAGACAACTTTTGTTCTTGAATTCAAATCTTCCCTCAAGACAGACATTTACTAGCTGTGTGATCTTCCACAAGTCTGTTTCCTGCTCTGTTTCCCTATCTGTAAAATGATCTGGAGAAGGAAATGGCAAAACTACTCTGTTAGGATTACTGGGTGAGAACTCAGGTTTTCTGGACGGTTACAAGGTGAGAACTCAGGTTGACTTGATAGAGGGGGCAAGCTCATTGGCTGGGGTGGTTCTTCCCAGAAGCCCTTGCATTATCCCACGCCCATTCTCTGGGAGAATAAAAGAGAGAGCACTGGGCGCAGAGAGCAGATCGGCCTGGAGAAGGATAAGAGCTGGAGGAGATTCAGAGCCAGGATTCAAGAAGAAAGACTCTCTGCATTACATCAGGCTTGACGGGGCTCTCTGCAGGAAGGGAAGTCACTTCTAAGGACAAGAGTTAACAGCAACTACCTGGAGACAATGGTTCGTTACAGGAAGAAGAATCTGTCTGAAAGATTTGAGTAGACACAGCAGATCTCTTCCCAGAGAGTGATCCGGCAGCTTCTAGAGACGACAGCTCGCTACAATTGGCGCCCAACGTGGGGCAAGGACTTTTGCTTATCCTGACAAGAGGAGCTAGACCAGACCTTCGCATTTTGGCGCCCGAACAGGGACAGACACAGTCCTGATTCCAGTGGAAAAGCTTCCGATCTAGATCTCAGTCTCTCTGACCCACAACCGTGAGTAACGAGGAAACTTTGTTAAAGATTAAGTGAGCATACTAATAGATAAATAAGGAACTTAACTTATTAAGGGCTAAACCAGGAATCTCTTATAGTGAAATGGGGCAAACACCTTCTGTTCAAGGAAAATGTTTGGAGAGCATCATCAAGGTTATGAAAAGCCAAGGATTGATTATAATTTTAGAGGAGATTACTGAACTTTTAAGAACTGTGAAGGTTATATGTCCTTCTTTTTCTCTGGAAAAAGAATTGGATCCAGATGAGTGGAAATTAGTAGGAGAGCAATTAGGTGAACACTACAATTGCCTTTGTGACATTTTGCCCTTTGGTTCCAGACCAAACTCAGTTTCCAAAGATACAATTCATACCTACAATTTAATCCAAATGGCTTTAAAAAATGTTATTCTAAAGGAAGAGATGAAGGAGCAAAATGGTGAGGTGTCAACTAAACTAGGTGAAAAGGATGAATCAGATAACAATGAAGTTAAGTACAATTCTGAGCAACAGCAACAGGAGCACCTCCCATCTCCTCCCTCAATTAACCCTTCAGGGGTGGAGCAAGAAGGAGGAGGGGAAGAGGCAGAAACACAAACAGATTTGCCTGTGAAGCAGCCTAAGCCTATGACAAGATTAGAAAAAGCATTGGTTAAAGCTAAGAGAGAAGGACAGGATATAAGTGATTTTATACATGCATATCCTGTGATTGAAAATACTGACTCTGTAGGTAAAAAAAGGAGAAGATATGCACCTTTAGATTTGAATAAAATTAAGGATTTGAAAAAAGGTTGTACCCTTTATGGGGCTACATCAGCTTATGTCAAAATGTTACTAGATGGTTTGTCTTATGAAGTCCTAACCCCGAATGATTGGAAATCCATAGCAAGGACATGTCTGGAACCTGGAGAAAATTTATTATGGCTTGCGGAATTTCATGAATTATGTAAAATTCAAGTCAGATGCAATTTGGAAATAGGAGTTAACACACAATTCACTTTTGAGCACTTAGCTGGTGAAGGTCAGTATGGAGAGAATTCGGAACAGATTAATTATACCATGACAATATATGAACAAATTGCTAAGGCTGCAATAAAAGCTTGGGGTGTCCTTCCTGGACAGAAAGATCGTGGAGAGGCTTTCACTAAAATACAGCAAGGTCCCAATGAACCTTTTGCAGATTTTGTGGGACGTTTGCAAACTGCTGTCAAAAGAACTATTGGAGAAAATTCAGCTACAGAAATAATGACCAGACATCTGGCTAAGGAAAATGCCAATGAGATTTGCAAAAGAATTATATGGGGATTAGACAAAGATGCTCCTTTAGAGGAGATCATAAGACGCTGTGCTACAGTGGGAACAAATGCTTTTTACACCCGGACAATGATGAATGTGGAAAGACAGGGTCCCTCCTGGCAAAGGCCTTCTAGAGAAACTCGGCGATGTTTTCAATGTGGAAAAATTGGACATCTAAGAGCTCAGTGTAGGTATGGAGATACAGTGAGAAGACAGGGTGAGAGAAGACCTAAAACCCCATGTCCAAAATGCAACAGAGGACTCCATTGGGCATCAGAGTGTAGAATAATTCAGGGAAATGGGATGAGGGGCCCAGGTCCAGGGCCCCAGGCAAAAACGACTTGGGGCATGATGGCAGCTGATGTTACACCTAAAGAGCCTTTAGAAGGCCAGGACTCTGATTTAATCAATCAGCAGAGAAGCAATCACATGGCAGAAAGGGATTACCTGATAAGTCAGTCAAAAGGCAATCAGATTGCAAAAATGGATTACACTTGGGGAGAATACAGGCCTTTTAAACCAACAGGGCTGTGCCCAGTGCAAACAACTCCAATGTAATTGTCAGATGATGAGAAGAGATTTAGAAAGTGGTAAATAGAAGAAAATTAGGTAGGTTAACTGCCTGGGAGAGAGGGTTTGCTTGTATTTTAACAGACAGAAGAAAACAGATGAAGAAGGAAATAGATGGGTGGCAACAAGCACCTGGAGAGAGATAGAAAAAGAGAAAGACCTGAAAATAAAGGAGAAGATCTAAGAAACATCTTACACCGAAAGAGCATGGCTAATAAAAAGACTGTTAAAGAACTTTAAAACCAGCAGGAATCATTGGACTTCCTCACACAAGATGAGACTAATGGACAATGGACTTATGGACATTTATAAATTTTCAATTTATGATTATTTGATTATGTTATTTGTCATATACTTCTAGCATGTATTATGTTACTATGTTACTATATGCTTATGTAATTTATGTAATTATCTGTAATACTTCCCATATTGATGGATTTATGTTTCAAGGTCATGACTGTCCTATGTTCTAAATCAAAAGAAAGGGGGAGATGTTAGGATTACTGGGTGAGAACTCAGGTTTTCTGGACGGTTACAAGGTGAGAACTCAGGTTGACTTGATAGAGGGGGCAAGCTCATTGGCTGGGGTGGTTCTTCCCAGAAGCCCTTGCATTATCCCACGCCCATTCTCTGGGAGAATAAAAGAGAGAGCACTGGGCGCAGAGAGCAGATCGGCCTGGAGAAGGATAAGAGCTGGAGGAGATTCAGAGCCAGGATTCAAGAAGAAAGACTCTCTGCATTACATCAGGCTTGACGGGGCTCTCTGCAGGAAGGGAAGTCACTTCTAAGGACAAGAGTTAACAGCAACTACCTGGAGACAATGGTTCGTTACAGGAAGAAGAATCTGTCTGAAAGATTTGAGTAGACACAGCAGATCTCTTCCCAGAGAGTGATCCGGCAGCTTCTAGAGACGACAGCTCGCTACACTACTCCAAATATCTTTGTCAAGGAAACTCCAAATGGGGTTATAAAGGGTTGGACAAAACTGAGATGTGAAATTTAATTATTACCTGAGTGACCTAAAAGCTCAGTTGGGTACCATCATTATAGCCTCTAATACTGTTTTAAAAAAATTATTGTATCTTATATTTTTCTAATCTTCATTTTTAGCACTTAACATAGTTCCTGACACATAGTAGATACAATAAATGACTGTTAATTTGATTTGTTGGCCAACATATCTGCACCTACTCATTGAATTATCTATTGCAAACAAACAAAAAGCAAAACAAAACAAACAAACAAACAAAAAACCTTTAAAACCAAGAGAAAGAAAGCAGTTTGGGAAAATAACCAATGCCTGATATAGTTTTAAAGATTATGCTATACAGTTTCATAATTTCATAGATTTAAAATTAGAAAGGACATTACAGGTTGGTCATTTTTATTTAATACCTTCATTTTATATATGAAGTTAAGATCATATAGGTTAAGTACTTGTCTCAGGTTACAAAGACACTAAATCAAAGAGTTGGGACTTGAGCTTAGGTCCACTAACATCAGACTCAGTGTTCTTTTTCACTATAATTCAGCAAATTTTACTTTTTAATGTTTATTTTATGAAGGAAGAGACTCTACTTACCTTATTTTTTAAGACTTATTCATATTCTTAGCTTATCATCTTAGAAGAATCTTTAATATAAAAATTAATTTAATAGAATTGAATGATTTGCTGAAGTATTTGGTTCCCTAGCAAATAAACTCCTGTTAGTAGATTCAGAAATGTCTCTGATTAACCCAAAAATGATGGTTAATCTCTATGTGAGTGTATTCCAGTAATAAAAAACTATATATCAAATATTAATCTATGGATCCTGGATTGCCTTGCAAAAGAAGTTTATTATCTAGTAAAGAATTCCAGGTCACCTAACCCAATTTTGGGGCTGCTAGAACTCCATTCTGTATAAATTTAAGATAGGTGTTAGTTCTTTCTTTAGTGGAAGATGCAGAAACAGGGAGAAGGATTTAGTTTTAGAAAGGTAAGGAAAAAAAAAAGACTATACAAAAACATGGCCATTATATTCTACTCATTCAAATTCAAAAGCCAGGAAAGTTTTCATGACAGAAAGATATTCTTAAGAGTAGTAAACAATGATATAATTTATACCAAAGTAAGAACACTATGATACAGAAAATACCAACTTGTGCATTCTAATGGCTTAAGCAAGAGAGTGGTTTTTGAATGCTAGTTGTCTCCATACTAATAGCTATTTCACTCCTCATTTACTCTCTGACAGGAACCAGCAAGTTTCAGTAATGGTAGAAGTAGTTCATGGGAAAATATTTTATATACTTGAGGACGGGGGGGAGGGAGGGGGAAGTTTTGGAAAAAAGAAGTTGATTTGTGGGTATGTGTGATTCTAGGCAGAGGATTTAGGGAGTAGTACAAATTTAACAAGTTAATTATCCTTTCTGAATCTCCATTTCCTTACCTGTAAAGATGGAAAATGAGAGAGTGGGAATAGATAATATCTAAGGTTTTTATGAGCTTTAAGACTCTACATGAATGTAAATAAATACTTATGATGATTCAAGTTTTTTTACCACAATTTTTCAAAGAACTACAAATACTTCTAAATGTTCACCTCTTTTTCTTGAATTTCTTCTCTGTTCCTATTTTCTTAACTCTTTAAACATTTTAATCCTCTTCTTGTAGACCTACCCAAATTCTTTGCATCCCTATTTTATCACGTTCTAGTTCTAAGAATCTGATCATTTTTGAATATAAAAGAAAGTTTAGTTTAGTGTATGCTTTATATGTCTATCATTAAAAATGACCACTACTGGCTCACACAGTGGTTAGAAAAAGTAAGATGGCACAGAAGCTAGACAGAACTTTCTAAGTTCTCTAATTCCCTTTCTACCAAGTATTTAATTCAGCCTCAAAAACAGGTAAACCCCACAAAGATTGGAAATACAAAATCTCACCAGCAGAAGAGAATCTGGAATATCGCCAGAAAAGGTTTGACCTGAGGTGGTGGGAGCAGACCAGTGTAGAGCAGGGAGAGAAACGGGAAGGTTTACATAGAACTCTCTACTGTAGCCAGACTGCTTTGTTTTGGTGGCAGAGTAGGGGACCAGCAGAGAAGTTGGAGCCTGGGGTAGTGGGTACTCTGAGGGACCCCAAAGCCCGAGAGGATCTGGCTGCACCCACCCAGGACCAGAAGTGACCTAGAGCAAACATAGCTCTTCAAGGCATTCGGCAGCGAGGGGCTGGGGATGGTGGGGCAGTCACACACAGCAGGGGCACAACCCAGGGCAGCCTTTCATCTGTATAATGAGAGGCTCGCTGGGGGTAGTGGAATTTCCACAGCCAGACTGCTCTCCCCAGGCAGAAACACTTCCAGTGTGTTGAGGGACAGGACTATTGCAAATATGCAAAGCAGGCATTTGTGGGAGAGCAGTGATAACTTTGCTCCTTGACCTCTAGCCCCAAGGCTAATTCTCACAGTGGGGTTCCTCCTCGCAGGGCACTTACTCAGCCCAGCCCATGATACCCAGGCATGCTCACTTCCTCATGGAGCTCTTCCCACAGCCTTCCCGCAGCTCGGGTGTTCCTTGCAGCCCATTGAGAGGGCAAACACGTCCAGAAACCCATCCTTGCTTTGCAGAGGTAGCTGGTAATCTCCTTGCCCTGAGGGAAGACCCTGAAGGCTTTAAAAAAAAATGAGCAAAAAAAATTAAGAAAACTTAAGAAAGCTTCTATGCAGAAAAAGAGCTGGTTTCCAAACCTGAGGAGGCTAATAACAGACAGCCTCCAGGCAATACCCCAAATAAAGCTCTCCTAGAAGAAACTATTAAAAATCTGAAGAGAGAAGGAGAAGAAAAATGGGGAAAGGAAAGAGAAGCTAGGCTAGAGAATAACAAATTCCTGAAATGTGAATTGGAAAAGGTAAAGAGTTCACAGGAAGTGCAGGGAAACAGAATTAAGGAGTTGGAAAAGGTAAAGAAATGACAGGAAAGTAGGATCTGTGAATTGGAAAAGATAAAGAATTCCCAAGAAAGTAAGATTTGTGAATTGTAAAAAGAAAATAACACTAAAAAAGCAAATTTAGTGAAATGGAAAAAAATTCCATAGAGCAAAACAATTCATTTAAAAATTCAATTGGACACATACAAAAAGAAGTAAAAAAAGCTAATGAAGAAAATAACTCATTAAAAATCAGAACTGAACAAATAGAAATGAATGATTCACTGAGACACCAAGAATCAATCAAGCAAAACCAAAAAAATGAAAATCTGGAGAAAAAAATGTCAGCTATCTACTTGCCAAAATGACAGAGCTAGAAAAGAGATTTAGGAGAGACAATCTGAGGATTATTGGACTTCCTGAAAATTATGATGAAAAAAAGAGCCTAGATACTATTTTACAGGAAGTCATTAAAGAGAACTGCCCAGAGATAATAGAACCAGAAGGTAAAATAGATATTGAAAGAATTCATCGAACACCTTCTGAAAAAAAAAAAAAAAAAAAAAAAAAAAAACACTCCACGGAACATTGTGGTCAAATTTCAGAACTATCAGACTAAGGAAAAAAATATTACAAGCAGCCAGGAAAAAACAATTCAAATACCAAGGTGTCACAATAAGGGTCACTCAAGATCTGGCTGCCTCTACATTAAAGGATTGAAGGGCCAGGGATCTGATATTCCAAAAGGGAAAAGAACTTGGAATACAGCCAAGAATAAACTACACAGCTAAGTGGATCATTTTCTTCCATGGAAGAAGATGGACATTTAATGAAACAGATGAATTCCATATGTTTCTAAGGAAAAAACAAGATTTAAAGATAAAATTTGATCTCCAATCGTAGGACTCAAGAGAAGCAGAAAAAGGCAAAAGGGACTCTTGAGAACTGTATTTCTGTTGTGGATATACATTAAGACATGTGTAATTTGATTTTAAGGATATAACAAAAAAAAGGGGGGGAAGTAGAAATGGAAAGGGGATATTGTGAGTAAAAGAGGAAATGGGAGGTAAAAAGAGGGAAACTATATCCCACAAAGAGGCAAAGAAAACCTATCATATCTGAGGGAAGTTAGAGAGGGGGAGGAACATTGTGTGAAATTTACTCCCATTAGAATTGTCTCAAAGAGAAAATAATTAACATATTAGTTTTACAGAAAATTCTTTCTCACCTCATTAAAAAGAGGGAAAGGAAAAGTGAAAAGGAAAAGAGCAATAAGGAAAGGGAATAAGAAAGGAAAAGGGATTTAAAGGGAGGAGAGGAAGGGATATTAAAAAGGGAGGGCTGTGTGACACAAGTGGGCTCATAAGTTTAATACAGGGGAAGGGGGTTGGGGGTAATGGAAAAAAAGCATAATCAGGGGATATTATGATGGCAGGAAATAAAGAATTGATAATTTTAACTGTAAATGTGAATGGGATTAACTCTCCCATTAAGTGGAGTTAGATAGCAGACTGGATCAAAAGTCAGAACCCTACAATATGTTGTTTGCAAGAAACACATTTAAAGCAGGGAGATACATACAGAGTAAAGGTAAAAGGCTGGAGCAGAATCTATTATGCTTCAAGAGAAGTAAAAAAAAAGCAGGAGTAGCCATCCTTATTTCAGATCAAGCAAAAGCAAAAATTAATCTAATCAAAAGAGATAAGGAAGGAAACTATATCTTGCTAAAGGGTAGCATAGACAATGAAGCCATATCAATACTAAACATATATGCAACAAGTGTTATAGCATCTAACTTCTTAAAGGAGAAGTTAAGAGAGTTGCAAGAAGAAATAGACAGCAAAACTATAATAGTGGGAGTTCTCACCCTTGCACTCTCAGAATTTGATAGATCAAACCACAAAACAAATAAGAAAGAAATTAAAGAGGTAAATCGAATATTAGAAAAATTAGGTATGATAGATCTTTGGAGAAAACTGAATGGTGACAGAAAGGAGTATACTTTCTTCTCAGTAGTTCATGGAACCTATACAAAAATTGACCATATATTAGGACATAAAGATCTCAAAATTAAATACAGGAAGGCAGAAATAGTAAAGGCTTTCTTTTCAGATCACAATGCAATAAAAATTACATTCACCAAAAAGTTAGGGGGAAATAGATTAAAAAGTAATTGGAAACTAAATAATCTCATCTTAAAGAATGATTGGGTGAAACAGCAAATTATGGACGCAATTAATAATTTCACTCAAAATAATGACAATGATGAGACATCATACCAAAATTTGTGGGATGCAGCTAAAGAGGTAATAAGGGGAAATTTTATATCTTTGGAGGCTTACTTGAAGAAAATAGAGAAAGAGAAGATCAATGCAACTTAAAAAGCTAGAAAAAGGCCAAATTAAAAACCCCCAATCAAATACTAAACTCGAAATTCTAAAATTAAAAGGAGAAATTAATAATATTGAAAGTAAAAATACTATTGAACTAATAAATAAAACTAAGAGTTGGTTTTATGAAAAAGCCAATAAAATATATAAACCTTTAATAACTCTGATTAGAAAAAGGAGAGGGAAAAATCAAATTGTTAGTCTTAAAAATGAAAACAAGGAACCGTCCACCAATGAGAAGGAAATTAGAGAAATAATGAGTTGCTTTGCCCAACTTTATGCCAATAAATTTGATAATCTAAGTGAAATGAAGGAGTGCCTCCAAATATATAGGCTTCCCAGATTAACAGAGGAGGAAGTAAATTGCTTAAACAGTCCCATTTCAGAAAAAGAAATAGAGCAAGCTATTAATCAACTCCCTAAGAAAAAATCTCCAGGACCAGATGGATTCACAGGTAAATTCTACCAAAAAGTCAAAGAACAATTAGCTCCAAAGTTATATAAAGTATTTGAAAAAATAGGAGTCCTACCAAATTCTTTTTATCACACAGACATGGTACTGATACCCAAATTAGGTAGGTTGAAAATGGAGAAAGAAAACTATAGACCAATCTCCCCAATGAATATTGATGCTAAAATGTTAAATAAGATATTAGCAAAAAGACTCCAGAAAATCATCCCCAGGATAATACATCACGATTGAGTAGGATTTATACCAAGAATGCAGGGCTGGTTCAATATTAAAAAAACTATCAGTATAATTGGCCATATTAATAATCAAATTAACAAAAATCATATGATTATCTTAATAGATGCAGAAAAAGCATTCGATAAAATACAACATCCATTCCTATTAAAAATACATGGACTTTTCCTTAAAATAATGAGTAGCATCTATTTAAAACCAGCAATAAGCATCATATGTAATGGGGAAAGATTGCAACCATTCCCATTAAGATCAAAGGTGAAACAAGGTTGTCCACTATCACCATTACTATTCAATATTGTATTAGAAACGCTAGCTTTTGCAATAAGAGTGGAGAAAGAGATTAAAGGAATTAGAATAGGTAATGAGGAAACCAAATTATCACTCTTTGCTGATGATATGATGATATACATAGAGAACCCCAAAGATTCAACTAAAAAGCTATTAGAAATAATCTACACCTTTAGCAAAGTTGCAGGATACAAAATAAAACCACATAAATCATCAGCATGCTTATATGTCACTAACAAAGCCCAACAGAGTTACAGAGAGAAATTCTATTTAAAGTAACTACTGATAGTATAAAATATTTAGGAATCTCTCTGCCAAGGGAAAATCAGAAACTATATGAGCAAAACTACAAAACACTTTCCACATAAATTAAGTCCGATCTAACCAATTGGAAACATATTAAATGCTCTTGGATAGGGCAAGCAAATACAATAAAGATGACAATACTACCTAAACTAATCTATTTATTTAGCGCTATACCAGACTCCCAAAGAACTATTTTAATGACCTAGAAAAAATAACAACAAAGTTCATATGGAAAAACAAAAGGTCAAGAATTTCAAGGAAATTAATGAAAATAAAAAAATCAAATGAAGGTGGCCTAGCTGTTCCAGACCTAAAATTATATTATAAAGCAGGGGTTACCAAAACTATTTGGTATTGGCTACGAAATAGACTAGTTGTATAGGTTAGGTGTAAAGGACAAAATAATCAATAACTAACCTAGTGTTTGACAAACCCAAGGACCCCAGCCTTTGGGATAAGAACTCAATGTTTGACAAAAATTGCTGGGAAAACTGGAAATTAATATGGCAGAAACTAGGCATTAATCCACACTTAACACCATACACCAAGGTCAGGTCAAAATGGGTTCATGACCTAGGAATAAAGAATGAGATTATAAATACATTAGAGGAACATAGGACAGTTTACCTCTCAGACTTGTGGAAGAGGAATGAATTTGTGTCCAAAGAAGAACTAGAGATCATTATTTATCACAAAGTAGAAAGCTTTGATTATATCAAATTGAAGAATTTTTGTACAAACAAAATCAATGCAGATAAGATTAGAAGGGAAACAATAAACTGGGAAAACATTTTTACAGTCAAATGTTCAGATAAAGGCCTCATTTCCAAAATACATAGAGAATTGACTCTAATAAACAAGAAATCAAGCCAATCTCCAATTGATAAATGGTCAAAGGATATGAACAGACAATTCTCAGATGAAGAAATTGAAACTATTTTTAGTCATATGAAAAGATGCTCCAAATCATTATTAATCAGAGAAATGCAAATTAAGACAACTCTGAGATACTACTACACACCTGTCAGATTGGCTAGAATGACAGGGAAAGATAATGTGCAATGTTGGAGGGGATGTAGGAAAACAGGGACATTGATACATTGTTGGTGGAACTGTGAATACATCTAGCCATTCTGGAGAGCAATTTGGAACTATGTATCGCAAAGAGATCTTAAAGAAGGGAAAGGGACCTGTATGTGCAAGAATGTTTGTGGCAGCCCTCTTTGTGGTGGCCAAAAACTGGAAACTGAGTGGATGCCCATCAATTGGAGAGTGGCTGAATAAATTGTAGTATATGTATATTATGAAATATTATTGTTCTGTAAGAAATGACCAACAGGATGATTTCAGAAAGGCCCGGAGAAACTTACATGAACTGATGCTGAGTGAAATGAGTAGGACCAGGAGATCATTATATACTTCAACAACAATACTGTATGATGATCAATTCTGATGGATGTGGCCATCTCCAACAATGAGATGAACCAAATCAGTTCCAATAGAGCAGTAATGAACTGAACCAGCTACACCCAGCAAAAGAACTCTGGGAGATGACTATGAATCACTACATAGAATTTCCAATCCCTCTAATTTTGTCCGCCTGCATTTTGGATTTCCTTCACAGGATAAATGTACACTATTT
This sequence comes from Sminthopsis crassicaudata, assembly GCF_048593235.1. Classification (NCBI taxonomy): domain Eukaryota; kingdom Metazoa; phylum Chordata; class Mammalia; order Dasyuromorphia; family Dasyuridae; genus Sminthopsis; species Sminthopsis crassicaudata. Next base: position 242,012,430 of record NC_133621.1, read on the forward strand.
TGAAGTCCGATTCTTTTTGATGAGCAAAATAATTGTTTGGTCATGTATACATATATTTATTTAATTTATACTCTAGCATATTTAACATGTATTGATCGACCTGCCATGGGGGGGGGGGGGAGGTGGGATGGAAGGGAAAAATTGGAACAAAAGGTTTGGCAATTGTCAATGTTGTAAAATTACCCATGCAAATATCTGGTAAATAAAAACTATTATTAAAAAAAATAATAAGTAACACAAGGATACCTTCTAGGTCTCTCTCTGAATAACTTTGTAATTTGATTCAACATCCTCTCACTTATTCTTTTTGCTATTTTAAACATCTCCAATTTAATGCAGTAGAAGGTCACATTAACTTGTTTGTTTGTTGTTAATGGTATAGAAGTAAAGAATCCATAAATATTTTCCGTATTTTGTAGGCACAAAATGAGATATTTTCAAATTATGATGGATGTTTGAATTTGCTTTGCTGAATATACCTAAAAAAGGAAAGGCTTTTATGTGGTGGAGAATAGTTGGGAGAGGCAGGGTTCATAATGCAAAAAAACAACAACAACAACAACAATGAAACAATCAAAAATAACAGAAGAGAGCAAAAGAAAGTTCATACAGGAACACAAACAAATAGGCCAATGTTGATATTATCATCTGTTATTATGATATTTATATATACTTTAAAACAAACTATATGAAGTATTCAATACTAAAGTTGATAATAGTACTAACATCTTAGTTATTTGTGTCCTTTTCTGAACTCTCATATTTTCATTCATAATCCTTTTTTTGTTTTTCTTGCTGTATTAAAATATCTATGTTTGTTGATTTTTGTTAAATTCAAAATAAAAAAGTAGTTTTTAAAAGTACTGCTAAAAAAAAAAATGACCACTACTTACTTTAGACTCTTGATTAAGTAGGGATTATAAATTTACTATTAATCAAAACATCATAAGGAAACCTCGAGAAAATATATAGTGTCAAAATAATATGCAAACAGCATGATAAAGTACCTGTTAATAAAATTTCACAGGTAATTCCAAAATACATATCAGCAATACTATATTGAATATTATGCAAATATGTATATTTCCCTTGAGGAGAAGCAGCCATAGTCCAGTGAAAAGAGATTTGGCCTTAGGTACAGGAAGACTTGATTTTGAGTATGGCCTCTGACATAGAATAATTGTGTTAGCAGTGAGCAAGTCACTTAAAGTCTCAGATATCTAACCAACTCTCTTAGACTTTAAGTTGCCTGGAAAGTACCAATTTACACTGTGTGAGAGGCTTCCTCTTCTAGGAACTACCTATCAATAGAACTGCTGATTTAGTCCCTATACCTAAATAAGCAAGCAAAAAAGGCAGAATAGCAAGGTATACAGTTGAAATTCTACTTCTGATACATACCATTTATGCAATCTTGGGAAAGTTATTTTATCAAATTCAGACAATTCTTCAAGACTATAAGCTACAGATAAAGGTTTAATTCACATAGGTGAAGGGAGTTTGCACATAGAAAGTTCTCTATATTGATGAAATAACAGGTTAGAACATTTTTTAATGTTAAAATTATGTTATAGTACAATAAAAATATATACAAATTAATGAATAATTAAATATCTATATCTACTTCTATGTCACAAAGTACAACTTTAAGAAGTACATTTTCTGCTAGACATCAAATAATATAAGTCATTTAGCATATACAACATTTAAAAAAATACTGAATCTAGACAGTTTATCAGTGATACCTTAGGTCAAAGACACATTCTATACTATATTTTATGGAAGTATATGATTTTATTACATTTTCTGTTTCTTCTGACTGCCTGGTAAACTGTGGGAAAGCCATATGATTATTGCAAATGCTGGATGTGAATTTATATCATTGGCATAAAATGAAAGATAAAATTATCGGAAATCTGAAAATGTTTTTGCTTCTCTAACAGCTTACTTTTAGAAGTTATAGTATACCACCTTAGAGAGTTTATGTAGATAGTCTAAATATTGGTTTGGACTCCTGGCAAACTTTCCACAGGAGATGATGAGAGTGAGATGAATATTAACCAAGGAGAATTCTTAGATGTTCTCTAATACAAGGCAAGGCCTAATCTTTGAACTGGGAAGGACTGGATATGTTAGAAAGCTTTTCTTAAGGTACCTATTATTTTGACTTACCAAATGTCAGTTATCCTAAATCTTTGGATCATCCTCATTAGCACCCTCTTAATAATTACATATTTGAATTTAGAATAAAGTGGTTTAAGAACAAAGTGAATTTTGAACTCATGCATGGAAAGTTGATTTCATCAGTGTAATTTAATCACTAGGAGACCATGTTGAAAGTTTACTGCTTTTCCAGACTTTTGCTTCAGTCCTCCATCCTTGGAGCTCTGAAGAACTTACTTTACAGTTGTGACTTTTTTAAAAAGGGCTTATATTATTTAAAATATGCAAAAGCCTTTGTGTTGTAAAGCTATTTTTGGCATATGTATTTTGCAGAGATTGTTATCATTTCTTGAAAAATAAAATATTTTCAGAAGATGTTTTTATTTCATAAGCACTAATAAAAATAAATATTAAGAATAAAAAAAAAGAACAAAATGAATTCTTAGAAACTATTATATTTAAAAAAAAAAACTCTTAAAGGAACAAATGCTTATTTAAATTGCTACAATTTTACAATAAAATTTACACTAAAGAGGAAAGACCTTGCCATGATGTTTTCTAGCAACTATTGTTCTTTCATAATAGTCATTCCCCTTAACATTTGTATCTTGCCTTTCTTTTTTTCTTCTATTTCTTAAGATAGGATACCGTGTGTGTGTGTGTGCCTGTGTGTGTGTGTGTTGTCCTGTGTGTGTGTGTGTTAATAATGACTGGTTCAATATTACATCACAGAATACTCAATTAATAAGCATCTATTAAGCATAATACTATATGTCATATACTACATGCTAAGCCCCAGCAACAGAAAGAAATATAAAAGATAGTCCATGTTCCTAAAGAGCTCATAGTCTAATTGGGGCAGAAGTGAAATAAGACTTAAATAATGGATATAAAGCACTCTGAAAAGGTTAAATATATATAAAGGCCAATTATTATTAGCCTACAATGATCAGGCTGTTAATTGTAATCTGATAATGACTTAGAGCAATAATTATAGTGCAATATAAGATAATACTGTTAAGTGTTTTATAACTGGTCTGTAGGGAGAGAGGAAAATGTATCCACAAACTTTTAAGTTTAATCTTCATTGTAGATATTTTCTTAAGTCTAGACATTCAATAAACAGTAAATTAAGCGTTAAGCCTTAATTTGTAGTGTATTGGCATTTTTGAAGTATAAATGCTCACACTGAAAATTTAGCAATTGGCTCCAGAACACCCTTAAATGAGGGCAGTTATATGGATATAATTATGTATGATCAAGATATATAAAGGATAAATGGAGAAAATCAAAAACAAAAAGTCACCAGAAATGGATTAGGAAAGACTCTCTATGGAGGGTAGAAGTTTAGCTGGGATTTGAAGGAAACCAGGGAAGTCAGGAAGCAGAGATGAGGAAGAAGAGTATTCCAGACAAGAGGGCAGTAAGTAAAAATACCTGGAGTTTGGAGATGGGATACCTTGTGTGAGAAATAGCAAGGAGCCCAATGCCACAGTATTATAAATCATGAGGGGTGGAGGGGAGTAGAAGAGTATAGGATTAAGAAAACTAGAAATGTGGATGGGAGACTTTTTGAAAACAGAGGATTTTATATTTGATCTTGGAGGTGTTAGGGAATCATTGGAATTTATTGAAAAGCAGAGGGTCATGGTTAGAAATGATTGGAAGGCAAGAGAGTGAGTTCAATATTGGATATGCTAAAGACATACATATATATATATGTATGTGTGTAGGTGTGTCTGTGTATATGTGTGTGTGTGTGTATGGAGAGAGAAAAAGAAAAAGAGAGAGAGAGAGAAAGAGAGAGAGAGAGAGAGAGAGAGAGAGAGAGAGAGAGAGAGAGAGAGAGAGAGAGAGGCCAGAAAGAGTCCTGTGGACAACCTTGATTTATAAGTATGACTTAAACAAAAAAATCTAGTGAATATTAAAAAAAAAATTAGGTAGGAGAACCAAGAGAAAATAGTGTCACAAAAATTTTAGAGAGAAAAATATCAAGAAATTAACTGGCAGTATCAGAGGCTACACAGAGAGATAAAAAAAAATGAAGACAAAAGAAAAAAACCATTAGATTTGACAACTAAGGAATTAATAATAGAGATTTGGAGAGAGCAGTTTGGATTGAATGTAGAAGAGCCAAACTGTAATGAGTTAAAAGAGTGAGAGGAATTTACCATGTTAGGGAATGGTTCATTTTTCTTATATTTTAATATACATACATATATGCATATGTATTAAAGAATATTATATTTTGTCAAAGCTGTTTTCTTAATCTATTGATATAATAATTTATTTTAGGTTTTTTTCCTACTTAAAAAAAAAAGAAAGATGTCATCATAAATGGAAAGCGAGCCTTAGAACCTGTAACTCCTAGATTCAGGTTCTATCTCTGACACATACTTACTATGTGACCTTCATATAACCTCTTTGATCCCTGGACAACTCTCCAAGGCTAAAAGTTGCAGAGAAAGTACTGGTTTTCATTGTTAGAGGAAGTTTCCTCATTTAGGAATTCCTTGAACCAATAAAATCACAGATCCAGACTTTTTCCAGCATTTTCCCCTACCTATTATTTTAAAGTTTATAATCTTCCAAATATTGACTGAAACTTGCATCACTAAATAAATTCAAATTGGTCTTAGTTTTTAGTCTTTTAAATTATATTTGATATGTTAAATGTTATAGTTGCACATATATTGTTAAGTATATATCTTTGCTGATATTCTTAAATGATATTCATTATAGTTATTGATCTATAGTTTTGTTTTGTTTTTTCTGCGCTCTGTCTTCTTTCTCCTGGGTTTATGTATCAAGACAATACTTGTCTCATAAAGAGTTTGGATCCTTCTATGAGGAGAAAGAATCTATTATTTCCTTATCTTTGGTAAACATGTACTGATATATGTATATATATTCACATAACAATAGAGTTAATTATTCTTTGAATGTTTGGTAGAATTCACTCATATTTGTCTTACCTTAAAATTTTTTTTTGATATCAATATATAGCTTTTCAGTTCTTTTTTCCCCCCTGAGTTTAGGATACTCAAATTCTCTATTTCTTGTTCTGCTAATTTGGGTAATTTATATTTTTGCAATATTCATCTATTTTATTGAATTTATTAAGTCAATTGCATATAACTAGCAAAATAGTTTCTAATGATTTCTTTTATTTCCCCTCAATTTCTTGTAATTTCATCATTTTCATTTTTAATATTAGTAATATGGTTTTCCCCTTTTTTAAAAATATTAGATTAGGCAACAACTTATTTTTCCCTTAAATTTGGCTGAGTTTTATTTATCAATTCAGTTTTTTGTTGTTACTAATTTTGTTTAACTCCCCTTTGAGTTTTAGAATTTTTAATTTTATATTTCTTTGGAATTTTTTATATATCATTTTGTTATATGCCTAATTCCTTGATTTATCTTTTTCTCTATTGATGAAAATATTTAGATATGTAAAATTTTTTCTAAGACTGTTTTGGCTGCATACTAAATGTATTGATATATTATTTTATTGTTGTCTTTTCTTCTGGTTAAATAATTTATTGATTTATAATTTGTTTTTTCCCACCATTTTTTTGGATTAAATAATTTAGTCTGAATTTAAAGTCTTTTATTAATCAGTATAATATTCGTCTTTTTCATATTTTTCCTATGAGATTTTTATAAATTATCAAACGGTCTGTTTTTATAGCATTGGTATGCATAATTGAGACATATATATAAATAAACATTTTTGTACATATTAGTTTTTCAGATTTGTTGTTCTTGAGGAGAGAAAAAAAATTGATAAAAGCCTTGGGCCTTTCCCCACCTTTAGTTGGCACAAAATCAAAAGCATATGGTCCTACTATTATTTCTCTATTTCTTATGACCATTCTTTTCTACTTTTAGTTGAAAAAGATTTCACATATATTTGAACTTGTGAGCTTTAAAAGGACAAAAGAGCAAGCCATTGTTAAAAGGTGTGGGAATTGAATCCATATCAGACATATAGTGAGCCAGTCTAACATCATGGTTCTGAGATAAGGAATCACTTTCAGGGTCCTATCCTGTCAGGAGCTATGCATCAGTGATATCATATTTGGACAAGGACTCAGTAAGATTAATACTGTAAAGAAATTGCATTAAGGATCCTTAGAACTCAAAAAAAAAAAAAAGAAAAAAGAAAAAGCCCATAATACTTGATAAGAGGTAATTGGAAACTTTGGAGAGAGAGCTATTTCAGTTACGTATATTACTGGAGATTCAATATGAGAATAATAATGGAGACAATCCACTACCAAAGACAAAAGAGGATGAGATAAAAATTATATAGAGAGGCCATCACTATTTCATCAATGACTGAAGAAAAAGAGGAGAGATTGATGGATTCTATCAAAGGATTTTGAGATCTAGAGAAAGGGAGAAGAGAAAACTCACTTGAAAGGACTAAATTTCTTCAGTAAAGGGTAAAACAAGATCCTATATTGAGAGGTCAAAGAGAAGGAATAATGTGAAATGTTTGAGAATAAAAGACTAGGAACAATCCCTCTAGAGAGTAAGACAGAAAACTAAAATATTTTTCTTGCTTCAGCAAGGGACTATTTATGACTAAATAATATCTATTTTTTAAATGAACTGAGCATGATTGAATAATTTCTGACAGTTCCATTCAGGAACATGGGAGTAGGAGTTTAGGAGGCCAATGGCTGGAAAATTCATGGTTGAAGACTAGCAAGGTAGAAATAGTGATAAGAAAAGGGAAAATAACTTCAATTGAGGACTGTAATACTGAACTAGTTAACCATGTAATCAAGATTAGAAAGGGAGGAAAGTAAATCTGAGACAGGGATGAAGATTTGAGAAAGTATGGAGAGAGATAGAGGGATTTGGAGATTACCCTCAGGACAAATAATAAATGTAGGAGAAATGGAATTATAGGAGGTAATGATCAGATAAATCAATTTTTGAATCTTTGATGATGAATTCTGAACACTTGTGAGCATTACTGAGATCAAGGTCATGACCATCCCTCTATACAAGTCAATATAAGTTTTCTAATATGAGGTCTGGAGATAGGATAAAGAGGAAAACTCTGAACTAGATACTGGGCTCTTTGAGAAAAGAAGGAAAAGAATTGGAAACCAGTAAATAACTGATACCAAGATCTGGATTGAGTAATAAATTTAAATAGAGTGAACCTCAAATGAAGGAAGGTTACTGAGTGAAAGAAGATATAATGAAGAAATGGGAGAACCTTGAAGTGCAAAATAGAGCCACAATTATTATTCCCCTCCAGAAGTAACTTCTTATGTGAATGTGAAAAAGCATTACCAAATATAGGACAGACCAGTCATTGTGGATCCAGATGCATGTATTCAGAAAGCAGATATGAAACAAATTTGAGTTGTCTATTCATTCTAAATTATCTATCAAAATTACTTTACTACTTGAGTTAAAAACTGATTTGAAATTATTGACATGAGATAAATACTTTTTTGAATGCCAAGTTTCTTCTCTAAGTGTGACTTTAGAAATAAATGAGAAAATAAAAATCAACTTCATTCTAGGAAATAATATCCATTCATTGTTAAATACGAGATTAAGTAATACATTTACTTATTCATATATGACAGAGGTGGGGATCAACTTCCTTACCAGGATCTCTTCTATTTGTTTTGTTTCTTTGTCATTCATCTTTTGCAAAGTGGATTTATCTTATACCATATTGATAATGTAGAGAATACTATAGTGATTACTTGGACATGGTAATGGGATAAGCTGAAAAATAATAGTTCAGTTCCTTGTAGTAGGTTTCCCAAGTTCAGAGAGTTTAGCCAGACCAAACTGGTTATAGAAAATTCATGGGTAAAATTAGATTAGATGAATCCAAACAGCAGAACATTCAATTCAAATGAAACTTGAAGGGAATTATACAGAATGGCAGGGTAGTTAGTGGCTTTAGATTTTTTGGTTTGATTTATGTCTTTTTTTATTCTGCAGACATTTCCTAATATCTTCCTCCCCACTAGCTTTGCCCATACACTTTCCTTTTTCACAAAAGGGAACAGTTAAATAAAGCCAAATGAAACAGTCACCACATCAGATAGCTCTTTACCAAGAGAAGGAATGTATGTTTCATCATATGTGTTCTGGAACCAAATGTAATTGTATTTAATCTGAGTTCAGTTGCCTTTTAATATTTTAAAGGGTGCAGAATTGATAAAATGACTTCTGGTCAAAGGGAACACGGAACAACAAGGTGATAAAGTGTAATGTTCTTAGTTCAGTTTTCTTGGAGGTCTCTGGAAGTCTTTGGGGCAGCCTTCTTTTCAGCAGAGTAATCACCACAAGAATAGCCAGGTGTTAAAGTCCAAATTCTTTATTATCTCCTTCAAAGTCCTATCTCCTTCACTTGGGGCTTGGCTAGTTTTCTCATGGCCTTCCAGAGTCTTGGTTTCAGTGGAGAAGTGCAGGAGGCCATACCAGCCATGGTGCTGATGAAGATGGAATGAATCTCTCTGAGTCCAAGAGCTTGAGCTTCAGTCTCCAATCCTTTGTCTTCTCTGGCCCTGAATGAATCTGGCTGAGGCTCCTAGCTTATATGCTCTACACTGAGTATAAACCAATCATTATATCACTAGGAAACCATTATTTTTTGTAAGATTAAATCAATCATGCTGAACTTAGAGAATCACCATGTTAAACTAGATAACCATTGTCTCATCAATTCCACTGACATAACATCTTGAAAGAATCTTTGTTTCAGAGTTTTGGCCCATAACAGTAAAGTTTTATCCCTTTCAAATATAATAAGGGCTTAATTGTGGGGGGGGGGTTGAAATCACAGCTATCTCAAGTCCTATATAATATTAGTGTCACCAAGTTTAAATCCCAAGTCCCACTGGGTCAGGGACTCCTTTCTCTTCAGGATTTTGCTGCTGGGCTGGCTACTAGACCCATTCTGGGTTCCTGTACTAACCAAATTCCCATGGTTTGATGTCCCAGGTTGAAGTGTATGATACTATAAATGACTTATTCACAGTTTGTAAAGGAAATGTAAAGAAGAGTTTGTACTTCACTATTTCTTTTGCTGTTTCTCTTGAGAAAGACCATAAGTCTGGGATTCTTTAAAATATGAAGCTGTTAAGATTTTTTTTCTTTTCTATCATGTAGTTCTTTAAGTCAAGAGGACTCTAGAACACAGAGATGTGTAGGAGGTAGATTTCCACCACTAGATGACTGGTGGGGAACTTAACACAATGTTTTAGTATTTCAGATTATTCATAGTCTTATTCATCAGGGTATTTCTTCCACTGATACAGATTTCAAACAATGTATGGTTTTTCATCCTGTGTTACCATGGCCAAGGTCATTTTCTATATCTGCCCTATGGAGTCCACTTAACATTCAGGGCCTTTCTTAGGTTCTTCTGTTATTACATGGGAGTAGGTAGAATTAAGATGACAGAATGAAAGGTAACATTTTTATTTTTGTTTATCCACAGCCTCCTCCACAATGATCTAGAAATCATGCTAGATTGAATTCTGATTGAGAAAGCCAATAAAGCTACAGTAAATCCTTTTTTCAGTCCAAGGAAGCTTATGAAGATGGAGAAATCTGTGGACATTAAGGTGGGACTGCCTAGTAGCTTAGCATGGGAGTGGCAATAGGTTATGATAGCATCAATAGTTTTGGGGAGTAACCCATCACTTTGAGGTAGTAAAGAGATTGAATATCTGGAAAGAAAGAGATCCCATGGGACTCCTGAATTAAAAATGACAACCCTAATAGGTATCATTTAGTAGTTGTGTTATCCATTGATCAGTTCTGCATCATAGCTCCAGAGTAGAGATAAATCATGGTCACTAAGGGGCAGAGCTCCTACTCATATAAGAATCAGGGAACAAGTTTCAGAAATATTTCCATCCTCAGCTCAAGAGTAGAGCAGAGAATTAGTTCTGATTTTTAGCTCCAAATTTAAATCCATACTGGAATAATCCCAGACAAGAGACCAAAACCAGAGGGAACCAGGAGTTCAGGGGCTCAGAATATGTAGAATGTCCCTATAACTTAATTGTGACTAAGTCCAATAGCATTCTTTTGAAACTCAATCCAACAAACCCAACCTGGATTAAGAATTTCAAGAGTTCTGATCAGGAGAGCAATTAACAGACGTTTTCCTGGATCATATCACTTCAGAAGTACCAAAAACTTGTAGGCCTCAAAACTAAGCTGTGAAAGCAGGAGCAAGATATAAAAGACAGAAACCCAGGACAGACTTCCTTTCCCCTTCAGATCTGCACAATGCTCAACTCCAACATAAAGTCTAAAATCAAGAAATAAACTGGAAAAAAGAGCAAATAATTAAAAAAAAATCTAATCTTAAAAATGTTAATAAACACTGAAGTTTTTAATGTCTTGAAAATATATAAGCAAAGTTCAAAGAAAAATGAAGATTGGACAAAACAAAAATTTTTTAAAGAAAACCATAGAACTCTCATGTCAAGAAGAAAACTGCTAGCAGTCAGAAAGAAATTATTCAAACAGTTTGGAGATTCAGTAAGTATCACAAAAAAGTATTAGCATAAAGGAATAGAGAGCTTAGAATATGAGATGCTAAAACACAGAAGTTTAATTGTAACCAAGAATAAGGTACCCAATAAAACTATGTATCATTATACAAAGGGGAAGTAGAAATTTAATGAAATAGAGGACTTTTAAGCATTCCTGATGAAAAGGTCAAGGCTGAATAGAAAATATCATAATGAAACACAAGAATCAAGAAAAGCATAAAAGGTAAAATGCGAGTGAGAAATCGTAAAGAACTAAAATAGGTTAAACTATTTACACATCATATGAAGAGATAATACATGTAATCCCTCAGAACTGTCATCAATGTCATCAAAATCATCTTAGAAGGAGTCTACTAAGACAAAGGTCCTGGACATGATTCTATTACATTAAAATAATCTCAAAAGAATGGAAGAGGTAAGAAAAAAGGATGTAATGGAATGGGAAGGAGAGAAGGGAAAGAAAAAATAGGGAAATTGTGTCATGTAAATAAGTACACAAGGAAGACATACAATGGAGTGAACAAGAGAGGGGAGATTGGACAACATTTAAAATCTCATTCTCATCTGAACTTATTTAAGGAAGGAAGACTTCCCAGAAGACAACGAGTTGGTTACAGACATTTATCTTATACAACAGGGAAGTAGGAGGAAAAAAGAATTAAAAGAATGGAGAGAAATGGATAACAGAATAAGGAGAATAGCAAAAGAGAAAGCTGAGGAAAGTACAGGATAAAAAAGAGAAAGATAAATATAAAAAAATAGGATGGAAGGAAAGATACAATTAGCAATTGTGATTATGCATGTGAGTGGGATGAATTCAATATAAAAGAGAAGAGGATAATAAAATGCTTTAGAAATCAGAATCCAACAATATGTGTTGTCTGTAAGAAACATACATGAAGCAGAAACTTACAATTAAAGCAGAATCTATTTTGCTCAAGTGCTATTTTGCTGAAAGCTACTATCACCAAATAGCATATCATCCAAAAATTTTAATGACAAGTTAAATGAGTAATAAAGAAGGAATAGATGGTAAAACTATAATGGTGAGTGACCTCAATTTACTCCTTTTGATGCCTAGAAAAATTTAAGCATAAAGAAGAAAGAAGTTAAGAAGATGAATACAATTTTAGATGTTATATATGAAAGAAATCTGGAGAATATTGCTTAAAGATTAGATGACTACCAAAGTAATTACTGTCAATGAATTAGAGCAGATGAACTGTTTTGCAGTTAATTTGGAGGGAAAGTTGAGTCAACACAAATAGTTGGCAATGGTGGAACAAAAAAAGATTGGACAGATTTCAGAGATTTGGTGTACAACATTTATTCATCTAGGCTATAAAACTTGCAAAGATCATGATTAGTTTGATGAACATTATGGGGAAATTCAGAAGCTGCTAAATGAAAAATAAGAACCCTAGAAGGATTTACCAGTAGGATAGTTCATCCATTTCTAAGAAGATAGTGTTTAATTTTATTAAAAACAAAGTGCAACCCCATACTAAGATAAAGTTGAAATGGGTCATGATTTAGACATAAAGGGTGATACTATAAGCAAATTAGGAGAACAAGTGATAATCTGTTTCTCAGATCTGTGGAGAGTTATGGCCAATGAAGAATTGGAGAACATTATGAAATGCAAAATGTATAATTTTGATTATATTAAGTTAAAAAGTTTTTATACAAATAAAACCAATGTAGCCAAGATTAGAAGGGAAGCAGAAAACTGGGGGGGAAAATTCACATTTAAGGATTTTTATAAAGTTCTCATTTCTAAATATACACATTTACAAATATATATTAATTTGTATCAAATATTATAATTAATAATATATCATATTTTGATCAAGTGCAATGATGATTTCAAAGTCAAAATTTGGATCATGGGCTATTTGGTTAACATATGTCCAGTATTGATATTAATTTATTTTGCCTATAATAGCTTTTAGCAAAAAATAGTAAAAAAAATTAATTAGGTCTCCTTTTTTGCTTTGTCTGAAATCATCATTGCACTTGAGCAAAGTATATTATATAATAATATTATAAGTAATACATTAATATATTAAGTGTATTAATAAATACATAGAGAATTGACTCAAATTTATAAGAATACAAGCCATTATTTAATTGATTGATGGACAAAGTACAGGAACAGACAATTTTCAGATGAAAAAATTAAAGCCAGTTCTAATCATATGAAAAAATTCTCTAAATCACTTTTGATTAGAGAAATGCAAATTAAAACAACTCTTAGATCCCACTGTATACCTCTCAAATTGATTAGGATGATAGGAAAAGATAATAATACCTATTGGAGGGGATGTGGGAAAACTGGGACACTAATTAATACATTGTTGGTAGAATTATAAATTGATCCAAATGGATCAACTGGAGAGCAGTTTGAAACTATGTCCAAGGGGGCGGAGCCAAGATGGCGGAAAAGATAGACACGAATCTGTAAGCTCCCTTCGTCCCTCAATAATAATTGGTTAAATCAGCCTCAAAAATAACGCCGGACTGATAAAAACCACAAGGATTAGAAACACAACTTACCAGCTGAAGAGACGCTGGAATTTCAACAGAAAAAGTTGGTTCTGGGGGGAGGAAAAAAAAAAAAGACCAGCACAGACAGGGTTAGGTGCTAGCACACTGTGCCAATCAGGCTGGAAAAAGCTCTGGGATCAGAGAAGCCACTGAGATAGAGGACTATGACACAGGCTGTTAGCTCTTCTCTGTTTATAAAACAGCAGTTCAGAAGAGAAATCAAGCCACTTTAAAATATAAACCCACCCCAATCCGGAAGTGACCTAACAGATCTCAGCATGGCTGTGCAGCCCCTTCTGTTGCCTGGGGCTACTCCTTGGGGTAGTTGAGAACCTGAACAGCAGGGACACAACCAGAGGCAGCCTCTAATCCACATAGTGCTGGTCTCAGCTTGAGGCAGTGGAATTCTAGCAGCTGTGGAATTCCCAGAGAAGCAGAACTCCCAGAGAAGCAGAACTCCCAGAGAAGGGGAACTCACAGAGAAGTGGAACCTTTGAAGTAGGGACCGCGGTTTCCGGACAGACACTTCCAGTTTGAGCACAGGGGCTTTTCACATCATCTGCTGATATCCCCGGCCCCAAGAGAGGCATTGGCTGGGGTTTGTGATGCTTTCACTGTTCAGCCTTAAACCTCAGGGCAGTTGCTAGTCCACACAGCTGAGTCCTTCACTGGGCACTCCTCACAGCACAGCCCTGCTAACCTCTGAGGTATTTCCGGGGAGGGGGGAGGGAAACTCTCTCCCAGAGCTCTCTCATACCTCAGGTGCAGAACTCTGAATCCATCCAGTCTGGGAGGAAGCTGGTAAATAAATAAACTTCTTACCCCAAGGACAAACCCCACCAGATTTTTAACAATGAGTAAGAAGCTGAAGAGAACAATTGACACCTTCTACACAGAGAAAGAGCAGGTATCCAACCCCGAGGAAGCCAACACCAGACAGTCTCCAGATAACACCCTAAATGGGAATGATACCTGCACCCCATCACATAACTCTCTCCTAGAAGAGACTATTAAAAAGTTAAGAAAATTTGAAGAAAAAAGGGGAAAGGAAAGAGAAGCTATGATAGAGAATAACAACATCCTGAAATTTGAGTTGGAAAAAATAAAGAATTCAAAAGAGGTACAGGGAAACAAAATTTGTGAATTTGAAAAGGTTAAAAAAAAATCACAGGAAAGTAGGATTTCTGAATTGGAAAAAAAAATAACTCACTAAAAAAAATTAGTGAAATGGAAAAAAATTCAACAGAGCAAAATAATTCATTTAAAAACTTATTTGGACATATACAAAAAGAACTAAAAAATGTGAATGAAGAAAATAACTCATTAAAAATCAGGATTGAACAAATAGGAAATGAATGATTCATTGAGAAACCAAGAATCAGTCAAACACAACAACAACAACAACAAAAAAAAAAAAAAAAAAAAAAAGAAAAGCTAGAGAATAACATCACATATTACTGGGAAAATCTATAGACCTAGAAAATAGATCTAGGAGAGATAATCTGAGAATCATTGGAATATCCGAAAACTATGATCAAAAAAAGAGGCTAGATTTTATTTTATAGGAAATCATCAAAGAGAACTGAACAGAGAAACAGAAGGGAAAATAGGTGTTGAAAGAATTCATCAAACACCTTCTGAAAAAGACCCTAAAAAAAGAACTCCACGGAACATTGTGGCTAAGCTGCAGAACTACCAAACTAAGGAAAACATATTCCAAGCATCTAGGAAAAAACAATTCAAATATCAAAGTGCCACAATAAGGGTCACGCAAGATCTGACTGTCTCCACATTAAAAGATCGAAGGGCCTGGAACCTGATATTCTGAAAGGCAAAAGAACAAGCATTGCAACCAAGAATAAACTACCCAGCTATGTTTAGCATTTTCTTCCATGGAAGAAGATGGTCATTTAATGAAACAGAGGAATTCCATTTGTTTTCTAAGAAAAAAACCAGACTTAAACAAAAAAATTGATCTACATCCACAAGACTGAAGAGAAGCAGAAAAAGGTAAAAAGAACTTTTGAGAACTGTATCCCTGTTGTGGATATACAGAAAGTCCACATGGATAATTTGATTTTACTGATATAATATTAAAAAAAAAAAGGAAGTAGTAAAGGGAAGGGGATAATATCAGAAAAAGGGAAAGGAAAGATAAAAAGATGGAAACTACATCCCAGGAAGAGGCATAGAAAATCTACTACATCTGAGGGAATTTAGAGAGGGGGAGAAACATTGTGTGAATCTTACTCTCATCAGAGTAGGCTCAAAGAGTAAATAATTGACATATTTGTTTTTCAGAGAATTCTCTGTCACCCCATTAAAAGGGGGGAGAGAAAAAAGGGAAAAGGAAAAGGGGAATAAGGGAAGGGTACAAAAAAGGGGAAGGGACTTAAAAGGAGGGATACTAAAAAGGGAGGGCTGTGCAGCACAAGTGGGATCTAAAAATTAAATATTGGGGAAGGGGTGCAGGGGGGTCAAGGGATAAAAAAAAAAGCATAACCAGGGGATAATATGATGGCAGGAAATACAGAATTAGGAATTTTAACTGTAAATGTGAATGGGATGAACTCTCCCATTAAACGGAGGCGGATAGCAGACTGGATCAAAAGTCAGAACCCAACAATATGTTGTTTAAAAGAAACACACTTAAAGCAGGGAGATACATACAGAGTAAAGGTAAAAGGTTGGAGTAGAATCTATTATGCTTCAGGTAAAGCCAAAAAAGCAGAGGTTGCCATCCTTCTCTCAGATCAAGCAAAAGCAGAAAATGATCTAATTAAAAGAGATAAGAAGGAAAATATATCCTGCTAAAAGGTAGCATAGACAATGAAAGCCATATCAATACTAAACATATATGCAACAAGTGTTATAGCATCTAACTTCCTATAGGAAAAGTTAAGAGAGTTGCAAGAAGAAATAGACAGCAAAACTATAATAGTGGGAGTTCTCAACCTTGCACTCTCAGAATTTGATAGATCAAACCACAAAACAAATAAGAAAGAAATTAAAGAGGTAAATAGAACATTAGAAAAACTAGGTATGATAGACCTTTGGAGAAAACTGAATGGTGACAGAAAGGAGTATACTTTCTTCTCAACAGTTCATGGAATCTATACAAAAATTGACTGTATATTAGGACATAAAGATCTCAAAATTAAATACAGGAAGGCAGAAATAGTAAATGCCTTCTTCTCAGATCACAATGCAATAAAAACTACATTCAGTAAGAAGTTAAGGGTAGATACACCAAAAAGTAATTGGAAAATGAATAATCTCATCTTAAAGAATGACTGGGTGAAACAGCAAATTATAGAAACAATTAATAATTTCACCCAAGATAATGACAATGATGAGACATCATACCAAAATTTGTGGGATGCAACTAAAGCGGTAATAAGGGGAAATTTTATATCTTTAGAGGCTTATTTGAACAAAATAGAGAAAGAAAAGATTAATGAATTGGGCCTGCAACTTGAAAAGCTAGAAAAAGACCAAATTAAAAACCCCCAACCAAAAACTAAACTTGAAATACTAAAATTAAAAGGAGAAATCAATAATATTGAAAGTAAAAAAACTATTGAATTAATAAATAAAACCAAGAGTTGGTTTCACAAAAAAGCCAATAAAATAGATAAACCTTTAATAAATCTGATCAGAAAAAGGAAAGAGGAAAATCAAATTGTTAGTCTTACAAATGAAAAGGGTGATCTTTGCACAAATGAAGAGGAAATTAGAGAAATAATGAATTACTTTGCCCAACTTTATGCCAATAAATTTGATAACTTAAGTGAAATGGATGACTACCTCCAAAAATATAGGCTTCCTACATTAACAGAGGAGGAGATAAATTGCTTAAATAGTCCCAGTTCAGAAAAAGAAATAGAACAAGCTATTAATCAACTCCCCAGGAAAAAAGCCCCAGGACCAGATGGATTTGCATGTGAATTCTACCAAACATTTAAAGAACAATTAACCCCAATGTTATATAAATTATTAGAAAAAATAGGGGATGGAGTCCTACCAAACTCCTTTTATGACACAGACATGGTACTGATATTTAAACCAGGTAGAGCAAAAACTGAGAAAGAAAATTATAGACCAATTTTCTTAATGAATATTGATGCTAAATTTTTAAATAAGATATTAGCAAAAAGACTTCAGAAAATCATTCCCAGGATAATACACTATGATCAAGTGGGATTTATACCAGGAATGCAGTGCTGGTTTAATATTAGGAAAACTATTAGTATAATTGACCATATTAATAATCAAATTAATAAAAACCATATGATCATCTCAATAGATGCAGAAAAAGCATCTGATAAAATTCAACATCCATTCCTTTTAAAAATAGTTGAGAGTATAGGAATAAATGGACTATTTCTTAAATAGTCAGGAGCATATATTTAAGACTGTTAGTAAGCATAATATGTAATGGAGATAAACTGAAACCTTTCCCAGTAAGATCAGGAGTGAAATAAGGTTGCCCACTATCACCATTACTATTCAATATTGTATTAGAAATGCTAGCCTCTGCAATAAGAGTCGAGAAAGAGATTCAAGGAATAAGAGTAGATAATGGGGAAATCAAACTGTCACTCTTTGCAGATGATATGATGGTATACTTAGAGAACCCCAGATATTCTAATAAAAAGTTATTAGAAATAATTCACAACTTTAGCAAAGTTGCTGGATACAAAATAAATCCAAATAAATCCTCAGCATTTTTATACATCACCAACAAAATGCAACAGCAAGAGATACAAAGAAAAATTCCATTCAAAACAGATGTCGAGAGTATAAAATATTTGAGAATCCATCTACCAAAGAAAAGTCAGGAATTATATGAGCAAAATTACAAAACACTTGCCACAAAAATAAAGTCATATTTAAATAATTGGAAAGACATTGAGTGCTCTTGGATAGGCCGAATGAATATAATAAAGATAACAATACTCCCCAAACTAATCTATTTATTTAGTGCTATACCAATCAGACTCCCAAGAAACTATTTTAATGACCTAGAAAAAATAACACCAAAATTCATATGGAAGAATAAAAGGTCAAGAATTTCAAGGGAATTAATGAAAAAAAAGTCAGATAAAGTTGGCCTAGGTGTACCTGATCTAAAGCTATATTATATAGCAGCAGTCACCAAAACTATTGGGTATTGGCTAAGAAATAGACCAGTTGATCAGTGGAACAGATTAGGTACAAAGGACAAAATAGGGTATATCTATAGCAATCTAGTCTTTGACAAACCCAAAGATACCAACATTTGGGATAAAAGTTCATTATTTGAAAAAAAAAACTATTGGGAAAACTGGAAATTAGTATGGCAGAAATTAGATATGGATCCACACTTAATACCATATACCAAGATAAGCTCAAAATGGGTCCATGATTTAGGCATAAAGAATGAGACCAGAAATAGATTAGAGGAACAGAGAATAGTCTACCTGTCAGACTTGTGGAGGAAGAAGGAATTTATGAACAGAGGAGAACTAGAGGTCATTATTGATCACAAAATAGAAGATTTTGATTACATCAAACTAACAATTTTCTGTACAAACAATACTAATGCAAACAAGATTAGAAGGGAAGTAAATTGGAAAATATTTTTAAAGTTAAAGGTTCTGATAAAAGTCTCATTTCTAAAATATAAAGAGAATTGACCCTAATTTATAAGAAATCAAACCATTCTCCAATTGATAAATGGTCAAAGGATATGAACAGACAATTCTCAGATGATGAAATTGAAACTATATCCACTCATATGAAAGAGTGTTCCAAATCACTACTGATCAGAGAAATGCAAATTAAGACAACTCTGAGATACCACTACACACCTGTCAGATTAGCTAAGATGACAGGTACAAATAATGATGAATGTTGGAGAGGATGTGGGAAAACTGGGATACTAATACATTGTTGGTAGAGTTGTGAAAGAATCCGGCCATTCTGGAGAGCAATTTGGACCTATGCCCCAAAAGTTATCAAAATGTGCATACCCTTTGATCTAGCAGTGCTACTACTGGGCTTATATCCCAAAGAAATTCTAAAGAGGGGAAAAGGACCTGTATGTGCCAAAATGTTTGTGGCAGCTCCTCTATTTGTAGTGGCTAGAAACTGGAAAATAAATGAATGTCCATCAATTGGAGAATGGTTAGGTAAATTATGGTATATGAAGGTTATGGAATATTATTGCTCTGTAAGAAATGACCAGCAGGATGAATTCAGAAAGATTTTGAAAGACTTACATAAACTGATGCTGAATGAAATGAGCAGAACCAGAAGATCACTATACACTTCAACAACAATACTGTATGAGGACGTATTCTGATGGAAGTGCATATCTTCTATATAAAAAAGATTCAACTCACTTCCAGTTGATCAATGATGGACAGAAACCAACTATACCCAGAAAAGGAACACTGGGAATTGAATGTAAACTGTTAGCACTACTGTCTATCTACCCAGGTTACTTATACCTTCAGAATCCAATACTTAACCTGCAACAAGAAAATTGGATTTACACACATATATTGTATCTAGGTTATACTGTAACACATGTAAAATGTATGGGATTGCCTGTCATCTAGGGGAGGGAGTAGAAGGAGGGAGGGGAAATTTTGGAAAAATGAATACAAGGGATAATGTTATAAAAAAAATTACTCATGCATATATATTGTCAAAAAATTATAATTATAAAATTAATAAAAAAAGAAAAGAAAAGAAACTATGTCCAAAAAACTATCAAACTGCATACTAACAGTATCTGTATCCCAAAGAAGTCATCAAATTATGATATATGAATGTAATGGAATATTGTTGTTCTAAAATAAATGATGAGCAGGCTGATTTCAGAAAAGCCTAGAGAGACTTACATGAACTCATGCTGACAGAAGTAAATACAACCAAGAGAATATTGTACACAGCCACATCAAGGGTATGTGATGATTAATTGTAATGGATTTGGCTCTTTTCAACAATGAAATGATTCAGGACAATTCCAATAGACTTGTGATTAAGACAGCCATCTGCATCCAAAAAGAGGATTATGGGGACAGAATATAGATCACAAAATAATATTTTCACCTTTTCGTTGTTGTTTGTTTGCTTTTTTTCTTTCTCATTTTTTCCCTTTTTAATTTCATCTTTCTTGTGCATCATGATAAATTATGAAATATAGTTTAGTATTGTTATTTCATCATCTTTTAGCAGTTTACTCTGTGTGTGTCTTTGGTTCAAGAGTGTTTCTGATAAACAATGTATTGTGAGACACTGGTTTTTAGTCTACTTTGCTATCCACTCCTGTTTTTGGGTGAGCTTATTCCATACACATTCAAAGTTATGATTACTAAATGTAAATTTCTCTCAATTCTATTTATCCTTCTCCTCTCCCCTTTTACATTGTTCCTTGTTCTGTTTTTCTTCTGACCCCACCTTCTACAATCTACGATTTCTTCTATTACCTCTCACTTTACTTTCATCCACCTTCCCTTCTATTTCTCTATAGAGCAAAATAGATCTCTATGCCTGAATAAGTGTTTATATGATTTTCTCATTGAATCAATTCTGATGAGAATAAGATTCAAGCATTGTTACTTCTTTTCTCCCTTCACGATAAAAGCTTTCCTTTGCATTTTTCTTTTAATGACAAATTATTTACCTCATTCTACTTCTCCCTTCACTTTTGTTCCAGTGCATTCCTCTTTCTCACTCCTCAATTTTATTTTTCTGAAAACACCCCATTGTAGTCAACTTAGACTCATATAGGAATATAATTATGCCCATATAGGAATGTAAGTAATTTAGCTTTATTGAAACCTTTATTATTTCTCATTCATGCTTATATTTTTATGCTTTTCTAGAGTCTGGTATTTGAAAGTCAATTTTTCTTTTTTGATTCCAATCTTTTCATCAATAATGCTTGAAAGTTCTCTATTTCATCAAACATCCATCAAACATCTCCCTCTCTGAAGAATTACACTTAGTTTTGCTGGATAGGTGATTCTTGGTTGCAATCCTATTTCCTATTCCCTCCAGGATATCACCTTCCAAGCTCTCTGCTAGTATAATATGAAAACTACTAATTCTTCTGTTAGCCTGATTGTGCTCCACAACATCTTAATTAGTTTCTTTCTGGTTGTTTGTAATATGGTCTCTTTGACTTGGGAGCTCTGGAATTTGGCTGTAATATTCTTGGGAGTTTTTTTGGGGGGGTATCTTTCAGGAGGTGATGAGGATGGATTCTATAAATTTCTATCTTATTCACTAGTTAGTGGAAATCAGGACAGTTTAATAATTCTTTGGAAAACAATGACTAATCTGTTTTTGATCCTTTCTTTTAGGTAATTCAACAATTCTTAAATTATGTCTCCTTAATCTATTTTCCAAGTCAGTTGTTTTTCCAATGAGATATTTCACATTTTCTTCCATTTTTATCATTCTTTCAATTTTGTTTTATTTCTTGATGTCTTATGGAGTCATTAGTATCTACTTGCCAAATTCTAATTTTTGAGCAATTATTTTCTTTTGTAAGTTTTTGTAATTCTTTTTCTACTTCTTCTATTCTACTTTTTAAGAAGCTCTTCTCTTCAGTGGATTTTTTATGTCTCTTTTACCGCTTGGACAATTTGTTTTTTATAAAAAGTATTATTTGCTGCAGTATTTTTTGTGCCTCCTTTGTCAATCTGTTAATTCTTTTTTCTTAATTTTCTTGCATCACTCATTTCTTTTCCCAAATTTTTCTTTACCTTTTTAAGATTCTTTTTGAGCTCTTCTAGAAATACTTTTTAGGCCTGTAATGAATTTACAATTTTCTTTGAAGATTTACATGTAGCTGTTTTGACTTTTATCTTCTGAATTTGTGTCTTGTCTCTGTAACTTTTTGTAGTCACATTTTATTTTTGCTGTTATGCTCATTTTTCCATTCTATTTCATGACTTTGAACTTTATAATAAAGTTGGCCTCTGCTTCTGTGAGTGAGGATGTATTGTCATAAGATTCAGGCCTATCTTGCTGCTGTTTTCAATTCTAGTTCTGGAGATCTGTAGGTTTTAAGATCTTTAAAGGTTATATGATCTAAGGAAAAGAATGGTCACTGCTTTCCTGGCCTGTGTTCTTACCTGTGAGTAATCACAAGCATTATTCTTTATCTAGAACAGTGATCAGTATCCCTATATTTCTTTGAGAAGTAAGCACAAGTGAGCTAGTCCTCCTCTTAGCTGGGACTGTGACCTGTAATTGGGTATGAGCAATGTATTGGGATCCTTAACCCAATCCCAGCAAAGGGTTCTCTGTAATTTCTTTCTTTCTGTTGTCTGACCCCTTTACAAGTCATGGGTTTAAAGAGCTGGATGTTGCTGCTACAGCTACTCAATTGATTCCAAGTCCTAACCAAGTGATGGCACTCTACCTTGGTCTTTGCTAAATTAAAGGGTTAGCTATTACCCCATTGAGACAGATCTTTTTCTGTAAATCTCCTAAATTATGCTATGCTAGAAAAAGTGTTTCATCCAATCTTTTTTTATTTTTATTTTTTTATTCTGTTGTTCTAGACTGTTATTTTAGGCATTATTTTAAAGATGTTTGGAAGGAGAATTGGGAAAGTTAAGGTGAGTTCATGGATTTACTCTGTCATTTTAGCTCCATTTTGAGGCCAAAAATTCTAAATAAGACAATTGTAAGAAGATTACAACAATATTTCACAAAGATTTTCACTGTGATCAGGTTAGATTTATACCAGAAATTTGGAACTAATTCAATATTGGGGAAACTATATGAATAATTAACTATATCAATAATAAAAACAACAAAAATATTTAAATTATTTCAATAAATAAAGAAAAAGCATTCCCCAGTTAATAAAAGATCAAAAGATATCAACAGGCAATTTTCAGAGAAATAGAAGCTATAACTAGTCACATGAAAAAAAAATTTAAATCACTAATTATAGAAAGAAAAATTAAAACAACTCTGAGGTACCACCTAAATTGGCTAAAATGGCAAAATTAAATGTTTTGGAGGGGATGCAGGAAAAGACTTGCACTAATGCACTGTTGGTAAGCCTGTCAATTAGCCCCAACCATTCTGGAAAACATTTTGGAACTATGGCTCAAAAGTTATTATACTGTGTATACCCCTTTACACAGAAATACTGCTACTATTATCATGGAAGAAAGAAGGTCCTAAATATACAAAAATATTTTTAACAGCTCTTCTTGTGATGACAAAGAATTACAAATTGGGAGGATAATCTTCAAGTAGGAAATGGCTTAATGCTATAAACGTGTAATGGAATACTATTGTTCTATAAGAAATGATGAGCAGCAAAAAGTTATCAAACTGTGCATACCCTTTGATCCAGCAGTGTTAGTACTGGGCTTATATCCCAAAGAAATTTAAAAAAAGGGAAAGGGACCTGTATGTGCAAGAATGTTTGTGGCAGCCCTTTTTGTAATGGCCAGAAACTGGAAACTGAGTGGATGCCCATCAATTGGAGAATGGCTAAATAAATTGTGGTATATGAATATTATGGAATATTATTGTTCTGTAAGAAATGACCAACAGGATGATTTCAGAAAGGCCTCGAGAGACTTACATGAACTGATGATGAGTGAAATGAGCAGGACTATGAGATCATTATATATTTCAAAACAATACTATATGATGATCAATTCTGATGGACATGGCCATCTTCAACAATGAGATGAAACAAATCAGTTCCAATAGAGCAGTAATGAATTGAACCAGCTACACGCAGTGAAAGAACTCTGGGAGATGACTATGCACCACTACATAGAATTCCCAATCCCTCTATTTTTTTCCACCTGCATTTTTGATTTCCTTCACAGGCTAATTGTACACTATTTCAAAGTCCAATTCTTTTTGTACAGCAAAATAAATGTTTGAACATATATACATATATTGTATTTAATTTATACTTTAAAATATTTAACATGTATTGGTCAACCTGCCATCTGAGGGAGGGGGTGGGGGAAAGGAGGGGAAAATTTAAAGCAAAAGGTTTGGCAGTTGTCAATGCTATAAAATTACATGCATATATCTGATAAATAAAAAGCTATTTAAAAAAAAAAAGAAAGAAATGACTAGCAGGCAGATTTCAGGAAAACCTGGAAAGACTTACATGAACTGAGTGATGTGAGCACAATCAAGAGGACATCATACACAGTAACAACAACATTGCAGAATGATCAACTAAGATCAACGTCCCAAAAATAGTGATCCAATAGACTCGTGATAGAAAATGACATCCACATTCCAGAATAGAACTATGAAGACTGAATGAAGATAAAAGCATACTATTTTTATTTTGTTTTTGTTTTTTCTTCTTGTGCTTTTCCCCTTTTTCTCTTTAGTTCTGACTTCTTTCACACGACTAATATGGAAATATGTTTAAAATGATTTTACATGTATAACTTCTATCAGATTACTTGCTGTCTTGGCGAGGGGAGAGGAAAACAAAGGAGGGGAAAAAAGTTTGAAACCCCAAATCTTGCAAAATATTGAAAACTATCTTTACATGTAATTGAAAAAAAAAATGCTACTAAGTTAAAAAAAAAAAAAGAAATGATGTAAGGGGTTATTTCAGAAAAACTTGAGATTTTATATATGAAATGATACAAAGTGAAGTAAGCAGAACCAGGAATACAATTTACAAAGCAACAGTAGTATTGTAAAGATAATAAACTGTCAAGAACTTTGTATCTGATCTATATACTAATTTACCATAATTTTAGGGATTTATGATGGGAAAAAACCTACCTCCAGATAGATAACTGATGGATTCAGAGTACATACTGAAGGTTTTTCTTTCTTTCTTTCTTCCTTTCTTTCTTTCTTTCTTTCTTTCTTTCTTTCTTTCTTTCTTTCTTTCTTTCTTTCTTTCTTTCTTTCTTTCTTTCTTTCTTTCTTTCTTTCTTTTTCTTCCTTCCTTCCTTTCTTCCTTCCTTCCTTCCTTCCTTCCTTCCTTCCTTCCTTCCTTCCTTCCTTCCTTCCTTCCTTCCTTCCTTCCTTCCTTCCTTCCTTCCTTCCTTTCTCCCTTCCTTCCTTCCTTCCTTCCTTTCTCCCTCCCTCCCTCCTTTCTTCCCTCCCTCCCTCTCTTTCTTTCTTTCTTTTGCTCCCCCTCCCACCCAGTGCATAGATACTGCAGAATTTTTTTTGCATAACTTAATATTTGTTGAGTTTTATGTTTCTTATCTTCTTGATGAATGGGGAATGGATGGAGGAAAATCGAAAATTTTGAACTGAAAATAAAATAAAATTGAATTTAAAAGACATTTCATGAATGCTGTCTGAAGAACATGCAGCCTCTGTTTTAATTATCCCATTCACTTGCCACATAACCAGCCAAGGTTCTCTTCTTGGGATTCAGCTCTTTAATAAAATTCTGTATACTAGTTATCTTGTGAAATTCTGAGTTGATAGTATATTTTACTCTGCCTGTTTCTTATGTTTAAGCAACTCTTAACCTTAATTCACTATCCATTACTCCTTTCTATACAGCATAACTAGAAGAATATGATTTTGAAAAAGATGAGTCTTTACTTTGATGAGAAGCTTGTGAGAATTCAGAGGAGAAAAGGATTTATTTAGTTTTCCTTATTTTGTAGGCCTGCGTATTCTCTGAATTGTTCTCTTGCATTGACAATTCCTGTTGCCCATTAAAAAGGATGAATTAGAATACAAAAATCTAAAAAGTTCATTGTAGGCCTAACAAGGCCAAATATTTAGGCAAAAAAAGACTAAAAATCCAAGTGAGTTAATGAAGCTGTTATTGCCATTGGGTTGTTTGAAGACTTGAAGTTGAATTTCTTGGAAAATTTATAAGATGGAATTTTTCAAGAAGTTAAACTTCATAAAGGGCTAGGTCACAAGCTACCAGGCAAAGAACCAGGAACAAGAGAATCTTTTGGCAACCATCAGAAGCCAGAGAACATCAAGTTTTATACCTGGGAAGTGTCAGGAGACAATTCATATTCAGGCAATGAAGAGTTCCAGCTGTAGCCTGTCTTAAGCCAATAGTTAAACTCTTCCTGTCCCAGGCGCTGAGAGGATTGTGAAAGTCATAATGCAAAATATTGTTTTGACATTTATTTTCTTTTTATTTCACTTGGAGTGAACTTGGTGTTGGCAGAAGAAATGATATAAGCAGTCATAGAGGTAGGATCTCTCAGTAACTGAACAAAATCTGTAATATTTGGATTTATATAGGCCAAGTTTATTTTATTCTGTCCTGCCAATGCACCATACCACTTTAAGATAATTGTAGAGCAAGGATAATGAGACTTGTTTATAAATTCAGATTTGATTCTGGGTGTGATCTTGGATAAACTTTTCCTGTAAAATAAAAATTAAAATACTACCTATCCTATAGGACTATCATGAGGATTGAATATCAGAAGAATGTTTGCAGTACATCATGGGAGTAACTTGGAGTTATTGTTCTCCTACATTTGAGTTATTGTTCTTGTTCTTCTACATTTGAACTATTGTTATTGTTCTCATACATTTGAATTATTGTTATTGTTCTCCTACACTTAAGTTCACAAGAGTCAGTCTCTTAACTGGTTTTGGAAGTCAAAAGAACCTTGATGTTTCTTGAATATGATAGGACTGTTTTTGTGGTTTTCCGTCTATCTGACCTACTTTTGAAATCACCGACTCAATTTATGGTGCAAAGTGCCTGGCATATAATAAGTGCATAATTATTGCTTTTAATGGATTCATTTCAATGAAGATATCAGATTAATGGGTGCTGATATTTTCTCAATGATAGTTTTACAAGAAGTATTAGGCAGCTATTTACATTGTATAATTTTAAGGTTACTAAAAAGTAGCCTGGCTTCAAAGATATTTCACTTACAAGACCTAAAATACTTTTGCAGACCTGTAAGAATTTTTGTACCTGGCATCAAGCATTACGATTGTTGTCATAGGCTAGCAGAATGAAAAACATCCTCAAATAGGGGTATAGTGTGAACCCTGTGTGAAAGAAGGAAAAGAACTGAGTTTTCAAAATATAATAAGACTATTGCTGAGTAGTCTTATCTCCCAACTTCACTTTACAAGTATCTGGTAGATTCTTATGTTAATGGATAATTCTGGATAAATATGTGATGATTTAGTGAATAGAGAAGTTAGGACTACGAAAGGGAAGTCATTATAATTCCATCTTACCCCATTCTTATAGCCAGGAACATGCATTGGCACCTGTTCTACACCCTACCCCCAGGCTTTTCACTAGACATTAAGATAAAAGTGATTTTGGTTCTTCATTTTGCCATCTAAGAAATTCTAATTATTGGATTTGGGAAGAAGGGAAATAAAAATTATTTTTACAATAAAATGATAAATATTTTGGGGATAGGTATTAACAAGGGGATGGTTGAGAAGCTATCCTCCTCCACATTCACATTAGAGGTCCAAGGGATTTTATAATCATAAATAACTCATTTTACAGAGAGGGAAAATGGATTTTCTAAGAACACAGAGGAAGGCTCATTTAACTTTTATTGAAATTAAAGATTAAATGCAGCCCAAATTTTGAAAATTGAAAAACAGTTATGGCTGGGAAAAGATCTTAAGAGACTATGTTTCCTGCTCCTATATTTTTCTGGGAGGAAATGTAAGCCCAGATTTAGTGTTAGAACCCAAGTCTCCTGATTTTTGCTCTAATATACTATTTCAGTCAGGCTATTGAAATTTGTCTTCCCAGTGGAGCACTGGACCTTCTAGAGCAACAGACTCTACCCTACTTTCCCAGTTCACACAAATAGCTAAGACTCCCCATAATCCTTCAAGTAGAAAATTTAAGGAAACTAGGGAGAGCAAAATTAAGGAGGAAAGTTAAACTCCTCATGTCTGACCATGCTATTTTCTCATTCTACTTGTACAGGCCTTAAAGAGACACTTTTAAGTTCATAAGGTGTCCCACTCTACTTTCAGTCCAATCCCTCTCCTCTAAATTTATGGGGAAATTTGACTTCTTTCCTAAGCGCTGCACTGCCTTAAGACTCAGCTCTCTCATTAGGATAATTGAATTGAAGACTTCTCCATCTACTACTGACTCTTGAACTGCCCAATTAACTATACTCACTGTACCTTTTCCTGAATAGTTAGTGATGCCGACAGTGAGGGAATCCATTTGACATAACAGATTAAAGTCAGAATCAATCGTTCCTCTTTAAGCATGGACAAAGCTTGATTTCCCCAGCCATGGCATCTTTGCTCTTCTTTCCTCTTTACCTAAGAAACTGGAGCAAGCCAAGCTGGAGTTAAACTACTCTCCCAAGTGGAACTGAACTCACTCTCTGCTGTTCTTCATCTACCATGATGCCACCAGATTATATCCCCACCTTCTTTCTTAGATCAGCATAAATTTCCTTTAAATTTCTTCACATTGCTGATAAGTCCCAGCCCCTCATCCTGTTAACACCTCTATAACACTCCTTTGAATTAAGGTATATATAAAAAAAATCTCATTACAATACTTACATAAATTTTATTTTCTCTATCATCTACCATTTTTCTCACTGAGAAAAAAAAGGGGTAAAACTTAAATGGCAGATTAAAGGCAAGGACTCTCCTGAGCTCTCCTCCAAACTCTTCCAAATACCTTTAAATAATGATTCTAAATGAATTCTAAAGTTGTAAAGGGCTGAAACTGAGTTGATGCACTGAGGTTGGATAACCAAGCACTTAAGGCTAATTACCACTTGTACAATATTCTATTAGCCTATGCTAGGAGAATGGCCTTGCCCACTATTCGGTGCTGGCTCAATCTGTTGGTGTATAAAGAAAACTGTAAGAGGGATTAGAGGATGGAGTAAGACAAATGAGAGTTACTTTTTCTCAGTGGAGAAAGAGAAAGAAGGTGTGGAGATTCCTATGTCCATTCCCTTGACTGCTACCCCCAAAAGACCAAGAATAAAGATCAAGGATTTTTGCTTATCCTGACTCCAGCTGATTCTAAGGTATGAGCTAGCACGGTCATCACATAAAGTGGCAAAAATCACAAAAACATGGAATGAAACAATATTCCAGCCCAAGGCAATTTAGAATGTCAGCAAGAAAGGTTTGTTGCACCAAGAAGAGGAGAGTGCCATGCCAATGCAGATCAAATCCCAGCAAATCAGAAGCAGGATTCAGGGAGACTGAATTAGTATCTGGTGGTTTCCAGACCTTTCAGCCCAGACAATGTGTCCGAAGGACATTCACAGGGGTCCCTTTGCTGGGACAAGGGCAGGACTCTGCTGCATTGCCTTTTGTAGTAGGCATTGTAGATTGCAGTCCTGGGTCTTGGTCCCAATGTGAGGAGAAAAATTAGCACAGTAGAGATTGTGGCCCCAGAGGAGCAGGAACCCTGGTCATAGTTCCAGGGTTGAAAAGAATGCTTGTGATTATTCACAAATCAGTGCATAGTACAGGAGAGAAGTAAACACATCTCTCCCTAGATCACCACCTTGGAAGAGCCAAACACTTACAGATCCCCAGAATTACCCTTGAAAACAGTTGCACAAAAAACCTGAACCTTCAAATAGTGCCCCTCCACTTAGGATGCAGAGCCCCACTTTAGCATAGAATTAAAAGTCTATAAGTAGTCTGGAATATGAGCAAAGATGAGCAAAGAACAGAAAAAAAATTCTGATCATAGAAAGTTATTATGGTGACAAGGAAGATCAAAACACACTCAGTAGATGATTAAGTCAAAATTCCTGCATCCAAAGTCTTAAAGGAAAATATGAATTGATTTCAGGCCATGGAAGAGTTCAAAAAGTTTATTATATATATATTTTTTATAATATTATCCCTTGTATTCATTTTTCCAAATTATCCCCTCCTCCCTCTATTCCCTCCCCCCGATGACAGGCAATCCCATACATTTTACATGTGTTACAATATAGTCTAGGTACAATACATGTGTGTGAATATCATTTTCTTGTTGCACAATAAACATTAGAATCCGAAGGTACATGCAACCTGGGCAGACAGATATTAGTGCTAACAATTTACATTCACTTCCCAGTGTTTCTTCTCTGGGTGTAGCTACCTCTGTCCATCATTGATCAACTGGAAGTGAGTTGGATCTTCTTTATGTTGAAGATTTCCACTTCCATCAGAATACATCCTCATACAGTATTGTTGTTGAAGTGTACAGTGATCTTCTGGTTCTGCTCATTTCACTCAGCATCAGTTGATTTAAGTCTCTCCAGGCCTCTCTGTATTCCTCCTGCTGGTCATTTCTTACAGAGCAATAATATTCCATAACCTTCATATACCACAATTTACCCAACCATTCTCCAACTAATGGACATCCATTCATCTTCCAGTTTCTAGCTACAACAAAAAGAGCTGCCACAAACATTTTGGCACATATATGTCTCTTTCCGCTAAAAAGAATTTTTAAAAAATAAAAGAGACAGAAAAAAATTGAGAAGAGAAATAAGTGATGCAAGAAAATCATGGAGAAAAAGTCAACAGCTTGGTAAAGGAGGCAGATAAAATACTGAAGAAAATAATACTTTAAAAACATAGTGGGCAAATGGTAAAAGATGCACAAAAACCCAATGAAGAGAACAATTCCTTGAGGGAGAAAAAGAAAAGATAAACAGAAGCTGAACTATGTGACAAATATACATAGTTAAACAAAATTTACTCACCAATTGTCCATGTCAGAAAATGGATATCTTTTTCGGCATTTCATCATCAATCATCTAGATTAATGATTGGTTATTGTGTTGTTCTGAAATCTTAAATTGTTCAAAGTATTTTGTTTTTTACAATATTGTTATTTTTGTTATATTTTTCTTACTGTCTTAAACAAAGGTGTAAATAGCATGTTTTTCAAGTTTGTATATGACACAGAACTGGAGTATTATAAACAGAATTTCGCCAGGGTAGACTAATGGGTCTAACTTAATATGAGAATATTTAATATATATTAGTATAAATTCATGTACTTGGCTCAAAAATATCAACTATAAATGTATATGATGTGAGACATATGATAGCAAATTAAAAAATATCTGGTCCTATGGCCTTAAAATCAATATGAATCTGTGACATGATTTTTAAAAAGATCATGTAAATAGTATCTATTGTTTAGATTAAGAAATTATATTCCAGCTATCTTCTTCCTTATCATAGTAGCTCTGAATTACAGGGTTGTTACAGGGACATAGTCAAGCGTCAACAGATTCAGAGGAAGGTGATGGATGTGTTTAGTTTAGAAATCATGCTACATAAGTATATCTGATGTGGTGTGCCTAGGGTGAGCTCACATTGTAACCATTTACATGAGGCACTCACTTTCTCTTGATTCTTATTTACTTAATCCAAATTGCCTTCACATTAGCAGATCTAGGTTCTATTACTATGTGGTTAGACTTAAACTTTCTTAGGGTTCTATAAATAATCCCTATTTAACTACATAGCTTTCAATTTACTAAGGATTTCTTAATTGTCAAATCCAATGTCCTTTCAATCTTTATCTTTCTTTTTTGATCTTTGACATTGTTAATAACTCTCTTCACTTTGAAACATTCTTTTTCTATAAATTTTTGTGATACTACTCTCTTTAAGTTCTCCAATCTGACCATTTTTTTCTGTTTCCTTTGCTGGAGCTTCATTCAGATCATGCCCTAAAATTGTCCCATTGGACTCTGAATTGTATTTCTTTTCTTTCTACATTTACATAAAACCAGCCAACACAATAATAATAACATTAAAATATTAAACATAATCATTAATTTAACAATAACAAAAATACCACAGTAATTACCATAATAATGCATCGACTGAAACTGTAAAACAAATGCAATAATAATCAATATAACACATATGATCCACACATAAACTTGGATCACATTCTCTCACCAATGTGCTCAATATCTATGGGGGAAATTGAACATACATTTACATGATCTGGCATGGAGACACAGGAGTAGAGCATCTATCTATTTCCATGCCTCAGTATCTATTCATTCAGAAACTTCTGTATAACATAAAGCCACTTTTCTGTCAACTGCTTCTCCTACAGGGCAAATCCTCTTTTCTTCTAACTCTCAAACTAATGAAGCATTGAAAGGCTATTTTAATTTACAATGATTCTTAAAAGGATAGGGAGAAAGTGTGACATGTTATATTGGTTAGTAGTTTCCCTATAAGCCAGAAAATTGCTGAGATCAAAGGGCTTCCTCTTTCTTTTTTTTCTTTTTTTTTCTCGTCTAGCCAGATCTTCACCCTCAAGAATACATCTTTTAATCATTTCTTAACCAGCCCATCCAAAAGCAAATCAGCTGCAAAGTCTGGATTTTTTCTTTCTCACTAGAGAGAAAAGAAGAAAATAGCAGGCTCATCTGAGAGGCTTCTCTCTAGCATTGTAAATGATATTAAAAAGAGCAATTCAGCTGTCTTCTGAAAAGTCAGTCAGTATCCATCCAATCAAGAATTAACAAATGAAGCTTTCTTGTCAACTGATTAACCCCCTCCTAGTTTCTTCATATAGCTCCATTATCTGGTTTTTCTGTGAAAATTCCCATTAGAATTCTTCTTTTCTGCTGATCATTATTAAATAACTTGAGAAGGCCATCTTCCCACTCTCTCTCTTTTTTTTCATTCAAGTAAAATTTTTTTCTCCAAATTTACTAAGGGTCTCTTAATTGTAAAATCCAATGTCCTTTCAATCTTTATCTTTATTGACCTGCTTTTTGACCTTTGACACTGTTAATCACTCCTCTTTGAAACTTTTTATTTTCTCTACTCCCTCTCAATTCTTTTATCTGACCATATTTCTCAGTCTTCTTTGCAGGATCTTCCTCCAAGTCATTCTTTAAAATCATAAATGTCCTACAGCACTCTGTAGTGGGCCCTCTTTTCTTTCTATGCTTTTTCACTTAGTGATCTCATGAGCTCCAGTGGGTTCAATGATATACTTATGATTCTCACAATTATCATTAATCTTCCTATAACCTTCAGTCTCACATACCCAGCTGCCTACTGGACATTTCTACCTGGATGTCCCATAAACATAGTGAACTCAACAAATTCACAATTTAACTCATTTTCTTACCCTCCAGATCCTATCTAATCCCTACCTAACTTCCCTATTCCTGTGGATAGCACATCCCAGTCTCCTATACTCCTCATTCTTAGGTCTCCCTCCATTGTTAATCAGTTGCCAATTCCTCTCATTTCTACTTTCATATCATCTCTCATATAAGCCACTATTCTACCATTCTAGTGCAGACTGACGTCACTTCAATCCTGGACTATTACAATAACCTACTAGTTGCTTTTACAGTTTCAAATCAGTATTTAGTCTAATTATCTTCCATTAAACTGTCAAAATGGTATTCCTAAAGAGCAAGTCTGACCATGTCACATGTTTTCTACATGGGGAACCCTCCCTGTTGCCTCAAGGATCAAATATTAAATCCACTGTTTAGCTTTTTAAAAGCCTCTTAATAACCTGGTGTCCTTCTACCTTTTCCAATCCTTTTATACCTTAGTTTACTCTTCAATCCAGTGGTAATGGCTTCTTGGCTATATCCCACACAAGATACATCCATCTTCCTATTCTAAGAGTTTTCATTGGCCCATGTGCCTGGAATTCATTCTCTAGTGGCCTCTTGGCTCACTAGCTTCCTTCAAATCTCAGCTAAAGTTCTCCCTTACTTTTTTAATAAGCATCCTTAATGTTCCTGCCTTTCTTCAGAGGCACTTTCACAGCACAGTAATTAAAAGTCTTAAAGTCAAGAAATACCTGAGGAAAACTTGAGTTGAAATATAACCTTAGAAACAGCCTAGTTATGTGACCCTAGACAAGTCACTGCTTACTCTTTGTCTGCCTCAGTTTCCTTATCTATACATTGGCAATAATAATAGCCCCTAATTCCCAATGTTGTTGTGAAGGTAAAAATAGGACAATATTTGCAAAATTCTCTGCAAGCTTTAAATAGCTACATAAATATTATCTATTATTATTCTGAAACTACCTCCAGTTTATCCTGTGTTTATCTTGTTTATACATAGATTTTGGGGGGATATTATTTCACTGCTAATTCAGCTTTGAGTACTTGAAAGCACAGACTAATTATTTTTTTCCTTTTGTCGTATCCCCAGCACTTACCACATTTCCTAGAACATAGTAGATGCATAATAGATGTTAGGTGACTAATTGACTGCTTCCAGATAATACCAGCCAAGTTCTTCACCATCTAAGTTAATTGCTCAAATCAAAGCCTTTTGGCTTTCAGTGATTCACATTTCCTTTAGGAAATGGAAAACTCAGGAACTCCCATTTTCTATTTGTTATAAAACCAACTTTCCTTGTTTAACTATTCCATAATTTTGAAAGAATTATTTGATATATCACTTTGTGAGTTTTAACTATTTTAGACTTAAAAACCAGTTACCTGGTTTTATTAAATTTTTTTTTTATTAATTTTTATTAAATTATTTCTTCATGCTTACATTTTATGTTGTAATTAAATAATAGTTCTTTTTCTGCCTCTTGTAGCCACCAAACTGTTACCTACCATATGTCTTTTACAATGATTTAAGCTCTCATATTTATATAAAAGTACATTTTCTGCCCCTTTTAGCACCCAGAGTGCTCATATCTCAGCTGAAATCTGTTTGTGTACACATGGACTTTAAGGAGTTTATATTAAATGAAAGTTATTTTGCTGTTGTTTTCATTCTTGAAACTATTCTCTTGTGAAAAGGACATTAGTTTGCATTCTTCTTAGTTGATCTATTTCTTCTTCAGACAAAAGTATTTTTTATGTCCTTTTCAGCAAACCAACTTAAAGGGCTAGTACTTTGTACAAAGATTTCACCTGAATAAATTCAAATTCCTTGGTATTGGATATCCCTCACAATCTGGTAGCTGACTAAGTTTTTGGCTTTATTTTTTCCTATAGTCTTCTCTCTGGCTAGCCTACTATTTTCTGTCTCTGAACACACCCTGCATTTTTCCCCATTAAGTCTTTTTTCATACTTTTAGAATGTTTTCCTGTTTCCTTCTCTTTGTTAAATTTCTATCCATGCTTTAAAATACAACACAAATGTTACCTCTTTCAGGAAATTTTCCTTGATTCTTCAAATCATAGTAACTTTTATACTACAATCTCAGAATAGCACTTCATTTTGCAGCTGGCCATCTGAAATATTAAGGAGTAATCTTTTTTAAATTATAGATATCTGTGTCTGTGACATATTACTCCACTAAGTTGAAAGCTTTATAACATAGCACTTATGATGTTCTATACACAATAAGTACTTAATTAATACATTTTTAAAAATAGATTGGTTAAAGGAACTGAGGGCATGGGATGATTAGTCTGGAGAAAAGAAGCCTCAGGAAAAACATTTTCATAACCTTAAATATTTTGAGGGTCATCAGATGGAAGACTGATTAGAATTGTTTGCTTAACTTCAGAGAATATAACTGGAACCATTTGATGACAATTACAGAAGGATATTTTGATTCAGTAAATGGAAACATTTCTAATCAACTAAAATCTAAACTTGAAATAGAAACTGAATTACCAGGAGTGATATCGTTGAAGCAATCATGCTTCAGGTATGGGTAAGGACT
Source organism: Sminthopsis crassicaudata (assembly GCF_048593235.1). NCBI lineage: Eukaryota > Metazoa > Chordata > Mammalia > Dasyuromorphia > Dasyuridae > Sminthopsis > Sminthopsis crassicaudata. The sequence continues at coordinate 242,048,331 of NC_133621.1, forward strand.
CAGTAATATATTAATTCTTTATTGTCTTTCAGTACATTATCTCCCATACATTTGATTGATAACTCAGTCATTTAGCACAGTCCTTACAGAATGGAATATAGGAGAGGTAAATATTCAAATGGGAGAAAAATTAGTATGAAAATGTTACTTGGATAGAGTAAGCCTAGGGGAAAGTCACAATGGAGTTGTCTGGGGTTAGTGTGAGGGCACCAGGATTCACAGTTCTTTTACAACAACAGTGCTTAGCATCAGTCAGTTAGAATAATTCATTAAAACAAGGAGCTATTAAATGACAGGTTTGAATGAACTCCTTCCTCTACTATTCCTCCAGAAAAACCTCAGGGTATGCTGTGCACTGCTTACTTGCCCTGGAGGCAAAAGTTCCTAGTTATGACTGTCAACATTGGAACAGCTTAAGTCCCTCTTGAGAGATTTAAAATATGCCACTTTTTGATATATTGACTTGCTGCTTGCTGTCTGCTTAGACAGCACTCAATCAGAATTTCCTTTTGCTAAAGAAGGAAAATCCATATAAATCCCAAAGAATAAGCACTATCATGGCAAAAGGTCATGAAACACTAGGAGCTGCTCTTTAGCAACAGATTTTTGAGGATGAGTCCAAAACCAATATGGGACGTGGTTTGGAACAATCTAGTATACTTCATCATCAGTACTAGGGTACACAGTATGAGAAGGCCACGGAGGGAATTCAAACACAAGTGGAAAAGAGAGTTTTGCTTGCATTGGCTATATTAAATCTGTTTTAACAATAAACAAATGGGTGGCCATAAGATGTGTATGTCTGATGTTGAAGGAAACCCTGTTTGCACCAAATAAATTTCAGCAACAGCTTAAGAACAGTTCATCTTAGTGAAAATATTATCCCTAAAATTCTGGCAAGGTCAGTGTCAAGTTCGGTTATCTTTTGTTCCTGTTCCAATTACACAAGTTCAATCTGCCTAAAGGTAGTCTGCTAGAACTTAGCATACTGAAATACTTTTCAGAATTCATTATGCATTTCTCTTTCCTTATTCATAAACATTATTTTTTCTTTTTTCTTTTGCTAGTTTCAACTTTTCCTTCCACATGTCTTTCAAGTTTGGCTTGCCGAAATCATCATTTTCTGCTTCCCCTCAACTCACCAAAAATCCCACCCAAAAGGAGTATGTGAGGTATATGCCATGGTCCAATGCCAGATCTATCAATTGCAAAACAGACACTTATTATTAAAAGTTCATTACAAAATCTGAAGCTTAATTTCACCCACCATAGATTATTTTATGATTACAAGCTGGTGCAGTTGTTTCTTTAAATTGTACTGGAATTGTAGACAAACATTTGTCAATCTATGTTCTACCTTCTGCAATGGTCTAACTTAGCTACAAAATTCAAGATCATTGAGTTAGAATGGGAATATTTAAAATGCCTTCTGGCCTCTTTTGATGTTTTATGTGTTTATAAAGTTAGCTTCAGTTTATTCTTTTGGGATGTTAAAACTTAAAAGAATTCATGCAAAAATGAAAAAAAAAAGAATTGAGAAATTGACTGAAATTGATGTTATTTGACTCAGTTTTTAGTGGACAGGTATTTGCTTCTCTTAATTCCCAGAATTAATTTTTTATTAGTATTTTTTTAATTAGTATTTTTGCTGGTAAGAACAGAAAAAGAAGAAAAAAGAACCCTTTGAAATCAACAACTAGTCATCGAGTATGTTTTGAGACATAAAGCAAAATTCTACATCCCTGAGAAAAGTTAGGCCTAATCTTTGCCCTCAGTGATGTTTTTAATTAATAAGCAAGGCTGCAGAGTTATGAAGTCTCACTATAGATCATTAAGGTAACTATTAATGTTAGTAGTAGCAGCAGCAGCAGCAGCAGCAATAGCTGCTGCTGCTGCAATGACTTATTTTTTTAAGAACTTTAAAATTTGTAAATAACTACATATGTAACCCATTTCCACCCCTTTCTCCACCCCCATCCCCCACTGTTTGGGGAAATTTCTGAGAGAGAGCACTCCTTACTTGGGAAGATGAGATTTCTGATTGGCTGAGAGACCTGAGCAATCAGTGTTTTATACCTGCATAAGTGGAGAAGACAATTCTAAGAATAATAAAAACTTCTAGGAAAGTTGGAGAGGGGCAATAAACTTTTGAATATAGATTTCCCTGAGCTGGCAAACCAGGGAAGCTAACCTTAAACATATTCCTATGTTCTCAGATACTACTAAGAATGGACTCTCTGTGTCACATCATTCATTATCTTCTTGGCTGAGTTGAGATTTTATATCACTCCCAAATCAAAGAGCTCATTTGCTCTATTCTATTGTTTACTCCATTTTGTTACTGTATTCTGTTGTTTATCTTCATCTATATAACTTCTCTAATTTCTATACTGCTTACTTTGATTAAAAAAAAAAAAGTTTAATGTGACTCTCATTTGTGTTTAGGAAGGAAGGAAAATAGCAAATTTGCAAACTAATTTTCCCTTCCTTCAAAGTAATCAGGGGAAATTGCAACCCCCTGCCTCAAGGTTGCTAGCACAATTTTTCTCATCTTGAATTATTGGTGATGTTTCAGTCTTTCTTGGAGAGTTGGTTGGCCAGATCATAGATCAGGTGCCTATCTATGCTATATACAAGCTAACCACAAAGATATTAAATGATCACCTACTTCTTCTACTATGTTCCACTTCTGCAATGGTCTAACTTAGTTACAAACTTCAAGATCATTGAGTTAGAATGGGAATATTTAAAATGCCTTCTGGCCTCTTTTGATGTTTTATGTTTTTATAAAGTCAGCTTCAGTTTATTCTTTTGGGATATTAAAACTTAAAAGAATTCATGCAAAAATGAAAAAAAGAATTGAGAAATTGACTGAAATTGATGGCATTTGACTCAGTTTTTAGTGGACAGGTATTTGCTTCTTTTAATCTCTAGAACTGGTCTTTTAATTAGTATTTTTGCTGGTAAGAACAGAAAAAGAAGGAGAAAGAACCCTTTGAAATCAACAACCAGTCAGCGAGTATGATAATAAGAAGAACTTAATGAAAGAAATATTTACAATTATTGTTCTCTTCAGTTTATAGACAATGAAAATTGAGGTCATAAAAATTAAGATCTCACTGTTAGAAAATATCAGAGGCTAGATTTGAACCTGGTTCAATATTTTCTCCATAAGCTGAAAGGGTACTCAATAAAAATTTTATTCAATTTGGCTCAATATTCTCCTTGAGCAGCAAAATCTTTACAAATTTTCACCAAAACAGAAGATGGATTATTCTTCATTACTTGTAGGATCTTAGGCAAGATACCTAGCTAGTAGCTACTTCAAATTTTCTTATCCACAATACTTGTATCATCTTTCCCAAAGGTAATTGTGCAAATCAAATCAAATACCTGTCATTTTATAAGCTGTCTAGCTAAACAAATATAGATAATGTTATTTTGTTGTTTTTGTTGTTCTTAGAAACCCTTTCTTCCTATCTTTCTATAAATTACAGCCTGGTGAAATGATGATAATACATAGTTTACCACTCAATAAACTCAATATTCTCACATCTACAGGATGTTCTTTTGATTGACTGAATGAAGGATCATGAAATGATGAAAAGTTAGACTTGGCTTTTTATATGTGAATTTTTTATGCTGCTATCACACTCTCTCAGATCTAGGTATGCTACATTTCATAACCTTTATTGTCTTACAAAGGATAAAGAACTTCTTCTTCTTCTTCTTCTTCTTCTTCTTCTTCTTCTTCTTCTTCTTCTTCTTCTTCTTCTTCTTCTTCTTCTTCTTCTTCTTCTTCTTCTTCTTCTTCTTCTTGTTTTTTACTACTTAAAGTTGATTAGTTTTTATAAAGGGATGTTTACCTTGAACTATGTCAAGAATAAATAAACAAATTTTCCCCAACACCTGAGAAGACACAATCAAAATTTTCCATATACATATCATCTCAGTCTATGAAATGGAGGGGCATTTGGCAAATAATTTTAGTATATATGAAAATAGCCTTAGTATTACCAAGTTTAAGCTTCAAAGTTTCTCTGGACAGGAGTACCAGGGGCTTTACTGCTGTCCTTACAGCAACAGCCAGCCTGGATTCTTAAGACTTCTGGATCCCTACGGCTCAACCTACCAGGTTGGAGAATGCATTCCATGTATCTAGAACCAAAAAGGACCAAGGGAAAAGTCAAACCCCAAGACTCCTTTCTTAGGATCACATGGCTTCTAGGCAATGTGGAGGCAGCCCTAGGGCTCTTCCCATTTACTGTATCTTATCTCTAGGCTCAAATGAAGGAGAGAGGAAGAAAGCCTAAGAATGTTCAGACAGGAGTTTTGAAAAATGATTTGAAAGACAGTTTTGGCCAATGTAGAAAGCTATTCCCTAACATAATAGACTAATGAAGAATAACCACACATGCTCCAGTCCTCTAGTTTCTTGGAGCAGGTCTCCAGAGTTATTCACAAGTGTGATTCTATTTTATATATTCTAGGCATGTGTCAAACTTCCATTATTTTATAGCTACATAAAATAGATTCTTGATGTGTATATATGTACATACACATATATACACATATATGTGTGTATATAAAAACATATATGAATAGAAATAGAAATGAAGATATGTAGATATTTAAGAAAAGGAATAGAAGAAACATAATGGTTATTGGTTCTTTCCTTCCTTCCTCTCTCTCTTCCTTTTTTCCTCCCTCCCTCCCTCCTTTTCTTCCTTCCATTTTTCCTTCCTTTCTTTCTCCCCCTCTCTCTTTTCTTTTTTCCTTTCTCCAATCTTGTTCCAAATCCCTCTTAATGTATTCAAAATTACATAAATTATATATTTAGCAGCCTATAGATATGACTTGTTGAATATGTTCATAAAAAAATCAACCTAAACCTTTACCCCAATCTTGAACTAAAACATTTTTTGAGGTTTTTAAAAAAACATTACCATTTTATTATTTTTCATTCTCTTTCACCTCTGAACTTCCTGGTTCTGTTTGAGGCCAAAGCCGAAATTGCCAAGACAGCATGGGAAAGGCTGCTCTTACAGTATTTCTGGCTCACCAAAACTTTCTAGAGAAAGCCAGTTTCCATGAGATTTCAGGTTCGATTTTGCTGGCCCAAGAAACTAAAGATAGTTCAGATAAAGTTCAGATAAGCATTGAAACTTTCAGTTACTTATGCCAGATGAACCACTAAGCCATGTGACATTTTCACATCACTTTTGAGCATAAAAATACAAATTGTAAACCAGTGCTATGGGAGAGGGTGCAGTAAATATACTTACTGCTAATTAACAACCAATGACCAATTTGTTTTTCATCAAAATATAAAATAAAAATGACTCTGCCTAGCATGTTATCCTTATGAGCAATTTAAACAAAGTAACCTAGTAACAGAAAGCATTGTACAGAAGTACAATGTAACTGTGTAATTGAAAACTATCCTTCCTGCCCCCATCCTGCTGGAATGTAACTGGGATTTTTTTTTTTTTTTGGTGTGATAACATAGCCAGTGACTCAAATCCTCAAATCATAAATTGTGTGTCTCATTTTCCTCAAACAAAAAGGGAAACCATGGTACTGGTCATTGCTATACTTACTTGAAAGGATATGAGTAATAATAAAATAATGAATGCTTAATCCTATAGTCATTAAACTCTAATCATCAAATGTTTCTCCTTTTGGGGTAAATATTATGCTACTAATTAGAAAAATCATCTCCAGTGTAAGAGAAGCTGCCTTGGGAAAAGTTTGAACATTCTACTCTACAAAAGATGAGCTATTTGTTTCAAGGGTAGAGTTTACCTTTAGGTTAATTAAACAAATCAAGATGTACCAACAAAAGAAAAAATAAAAAAGAATACAGTTCCTACAAATTCAAAAAGACTCATTATCCTTAGGTCAAATCTGCTCTCAGCACTGACTAGCTATGTAACCCTAAGCAAGTCACCTAACCCTGTTTGCCTCAGTTTTTTCATCTAGAAATTGAACTGGAGAAGAAAATGGCAAGTAACTTTTGCCTAGGACTTTGGCTAGTATCTAAGCCTCAAAAATCTCAAATTGGATAACAAAGAGTTGGACAAAATTAAAAGAATTCAACAACCACAACAGCAATAACAAGTTTTTGTGACAGTTATTTTGATCTAAAAAAAAAGAAGAAGAAAAAGAAGAAATAGGGAAAACACACAGAAATACTATCAAAAATCATAAATGGCAAAATATGTAAATTCATAAAGAAAAATCTAATTGATTTAGAAAAAAAGACAAATGATCATGTAAGTATGAGACTAGTATTTCTCTGAAATGGATAAATCTAATACAAAAAATACAGTGTATAAATAGATGCATAAAAAAATTTTGTCAATGTAGATTAAATGGTTATGCTAAAAATCCAACAAAATATAGGTCTAGAAGGATCTTTTATTAAGAACAGAATATAAGATGGAAATTTTAAATAATCCAATTTTTAAAAATTAAATCCCTGGCACATAGCTTATGCACAAATAAACACTTGTTTAATTGAATGGAATTTGAAATGAACTGCCAGCCCTCTTTGTAGTGGCCAGAAACTGGAAACTGAATGGATGTCCATCAATTGGAGAATGGCTGAATAAACTGTGGTATATGAATATTATGGAATATTATTGTTCTGTAAGAAATGACCAACAGAATGATTTCAGAAAGGCCTGGAGAGACTTATATGAACTGATGCTGAATGAAATGAGCAGGACCAGGAGATCATTATATATTTCAACAACAATTCTATATGATGATCAATTCTGATGGACATGGCCATCTTCAACAATGAGATGATCCAAATAAATTCCAATAGAGCAGTAATGAACTAAACCAGCTGCACCCAAAGAAAAAACTCTGGGAGTTGACTATGAACCATTACATAAATTCCCAATGCCTCTATTTTTGTCCACCTACATTTTTTATTTCCTTCACAAGCTAATTGTATACTGTTTCAAAGTCCGATTTTTTTTGTACAGCAAAATAACTGTTTGAACATGTATACATATATTGTATTTAATTTATACTCTAACATATTTAACATGTATCTCTCAACCTGCCATCTGGGGGAAGGGGTGGGTGGGAAGGAGGGGAAAAGTTGGAACAAAAGGTTTTGTAATTTTCAGTGCTGAAAAATTACCCATGCATAAAATTTTTGTTAAAAAAAAAAAAAAAGAAATGAACTGCCAAAGAAAAAACAATTCTAGTGAGGATAGAGTTAGAGGTGTATTATTCTCAATATTTTATACTGAAAAGTCTACCCAACTAATATCATAAGACAAATATCTTTCTAAAACTTAAACTAGAGAGGAATAAAACAAATAAAAAAACCCCACCAAGATAACTATATAGCAACATAATCAATGGATAGTGATTCTAAGATTCTTTTAAATAGAATCTTAGCCAAAAGGTTATTGAACTCAATATTCATTACTAAATAAATTGGACTGATAACAAAGATGTAAGAATAACTCAACATTTAAAAATATTTAACATAATCATATTAAAAATAAAAACAATACTAAATAATAATATAAAAATGAATTCTTTGATAAAAGGAATATTCATTTATTTTTTTTAAAAAATCAGAGATATGGAAGGGCCATTTCTTAATTTGATTTTATGTACATGTACATAAATTATCAAATAAAGATATATAACTTATCAAATAAATAAGGTACAATGAAATAATATAGAATGGGATAGTATAAAGCACTTAACACAATGCCTGGCACATAGTTAGCACTTTGTAAATGATGAATACTATTTTTATGTACATATGTATAAATATGTTTATGCATGTGTATATGTGTGTATCCAAAAGCTGGTATTGTTTGTAATGTATCAATTATAAACCATTTATCAGACACTGATAGAAAACAGTCCAGGACTTGGAGCCTAAAAGCAAAATTTCCCAAATCACTGTATCCATGTCCAGCCTAGCCTCCACAGCTATAATTGAGAAGAGAGATCACTGTGGAAGGGAAGCCCACCTTTCTCATCACCACAAGTAACAACTACTGATTGGTCAACTGCCACAGATAATTATATAGAATAAGAATCCTAGGAATGACAGCACCTTATAATAATCATGATTGCTTCAGATCCAGCCTTCACAACCATTGCTTGGGAAGACAATGTCACTGTATTAATGGGCCATCCATCCCCAACAACTGTCAATCAAATGCCACACATAGGACAAAACTATCTGAAAGAGCAAGGTGTTCTTAGAGAAAAATGAAAAGCAGCATGTAATATTCAAGTCAGACCACCATCATATTTTAATGGAAGCAGTCCAGGACCCTGAACTAAAAAAAACCTTAGTAATAACAATGTTTCTAGTCCAATATCCTTAGTCATCATACTGGGAACCAACCTCTATGGAGAATCTGGCAACTCCTCTTGTAGCTGTCATAACCCCAACTACTAAAGTCCCAGAAAGAAAAGTTTTTGTCAACAAAGTCCTAGGTATGTCAAAAAGTTCGATATTAGAAGCTGATATGATCAGTGCAAATGACATTGATTTATATGCTAGTTTTGTTATGGAACTGAGAGTGTTTCATTCTAATATGTAACCAACTAAATTCTTTCTTAGTTCTTGTCTCCTAGAGGAGGGCTGAATAGATCCAAGTGTATGTTGGTTATTGTTTAATAACTGTCTGTTGGGAGAAAAATAACTACCATACTTTTAAGTTTAATGTATATTATTAAAATTTTTTCTAGGAATTTCAAACCAATTAAAGCTGCATATAGAAAGTGAAGAATCCAGCACAGAATTTGGAGTATTAGTCAGAGTGGTGAGATGAAAAGGAAAACTATATAGAGCATTTTAGACCTGGTACAGTACAGTGCATTTGGGAAACATATTGCATTTTTCTGTAGTATTTCCTAGAGTTTTTGTTCTACTTGCTGCTGTTCTGCTTGAGAACCCAGGTTTGTCTCCATATCTTAATGAGAAATCCTATAAATGAAGGCTATAGTTATAGATGTAAATATAAATTTTTAAACAGCCATCACCATAGTATTGGAACAATTTCTGAAAAATGCCATAAGGCTAATAAAACATATTTTAATATGTGAACAGAACTACAAAAGTTGATTGGTAAATTAGTCTATCCTAGATTCTCTTCACTTTCTATCTGTTTGGCCTTCATGGAACATGATGTCCCTCCCAAGATAAACTAATCACCTGAAGTCTCATCCTCATGTGGTTAACTTTGGTTTTGGATACTCAATACATTCCAAGTCCTTCAGCCTCCTTTTCCCTCTTATTGTGGGAATAAAAAGGGTGGAGCACTAAACTCCTCCCAAAATTTTCCTTCATAGAGAACAGAGATCTAGATTTTCCAACTAATTCTACCTTTTTCATCTTCAGTTCTTCTTGAACTCTAAGAAATATTTTGCCCTAGCTACCCCATGGTGTGTCCCTTCACTCTCCTTGAATTCTGGGTCTAACTTTTTTTTTTTGGTGTCCCCAGTACTCAGAACAGTTACTTTACCCATGTAGGTACTTAATTCATGTTTATTTAATTGGATCAGTCTCCCTGTTGTTAAACTGTATCTGTACATTACATATATGTGTAAATGTTTCATTATATTTGTATGTGTACATATTATACACATATACATTTATATGTATATATTATCTCAATAATGGATGATGCTCTCATTTTTCCCATCAGCAGTGAAATGAAGCAGGGCTGGGTGCTTGTTTCCATACTTTTTAGCTTGATATTTCCTTCAGTGTTGTCAGAATTCTTTAACAAGGATGAAAATGGTATCAAGGTCAATTACCACATTGAGAATAAGTTATTTTTAAATTTTTATTTAATATTTTATTTTACTAATTATATGCAAAAATAATTTTAGCATTTTCCCCAAATTTTGCATTCTAAATTCTCTCCCTCCTTTCATTACCTCTACTCTTCACTGAGAAGACAAGCAATTTGATATGGATTTATACATGTCTAGTTATGCAAAACACATTTCCAGGAATTCTGTGAAAAAAAAACACACAGATAAAAGAAAACCACAAGAAAAATAAAGAAAAAATAATTTCGACCTGCATTTAGGCTCTACCAGTTCTCTTTCTGAAGATGGACAGCACCATTCATCATAAATTCTACAGAATTGTCTTCAATCATTGTGTTCCTGAGAATAACTAAATTATTCATAATTGATCATCAAAAAATACTGTTGTTATTGTGTATGGTGTTCTCCTGGTTCTTCTCATTTCACTGCATATTAGTATTTCCATGTTTTTCTGAGAGCATCCTGCTTATCATTTTTTAAAGAATAATAGTATTTCATCACAATCATATACAACAACTTGTTCAGCCAATTGATATGGGACATCCCTTCAATTTCCAATTCTTTGCCACCACTAAAATAGTTGTTATAAATATTTTTATGTTCATAGGCATTTTCTTTTCTTTTTTAATCTCTTTGAGATGCAGACCTAGTAGTGACATTGTTTGGTCATTAGCTTCTTCATATCTCATAAAGTCATTAGTTTTTATTGCCCAATTCTAATTTTTAAGGAATTATTTTCTTCAGTGAGTATAACCAGAGGTGTAAGTCCTTTTTTATTTGGTCTATCCTATTTTTTTTAACAACTTCTTCTTTTTAGTGAACATCTTTGTACATCTTTTCCCATTTGGTCAATTCTATTCTTAAAAGAATCAGAAATATCTTTATGGAAGACATGAGGATTTGTTCTGAGCCTGAAAGAATTAATGTTTCCCAATTGTTTGAGAAGCAACATGGTTTGAGAATATTAGATTTTAAGTCAGGAAATCAAACTCAGAATCACAACTCTGCTACTTGCTGATTGCTTAAGTTTCCACAAGTCATTTCCCTTTTTCTAGGCCTCAGTTTTCTTATATGAAAAAAGGGGCACTTGAATTAGACAATCTATAAGGTCTCTTTCATCTCTAAATCCCATAATCTCAGTCTCTATTTATTATAATGCATACTTTTAGTTCTTACTTGAAAGATGAGTGATTTGCTAAACATACAATACAAAAATAATTATACTATGATGTGATGTTCTGTTCTTTCTAAATCATAATCGTTCTCTTGGAGCAGGTTTCTTGGGGAGCTTCTGGAGATAGCTTTAGTTTCAGTTCAGGTCAATAATCCCAAATCCATCCAGGAGTTAAAATCCGTATCCTTTATTGTGTTCTTCAAAGTCTTGAATCTTTTCCTGGGACCCAGTTGGCTTTAGTAGAAGCCTATCTCTCTCCTTGGTTCCCCAATGAACTCTTGTCAGAATGTCTCCAGCCAGCACAAATGTTGAAGTGGGAATGACTCTGATTCTCCTTCCAAGAGTGTGGGATTGTGGGTTATATTCTCCCAGAGAATGGGTTTGTGGGCACCCCCTGGGCTTGAGGGAGCTCCTTAAAAGTATGCTCTCTTAAAGGTGTGAAAGGTGTGAACTCTGAACTAGAGAATTGTTAAGTACCATGCTAAATTAGACAACTGACTTAGTACCTTGTAAGAATCATAACACTATGACATTTAATCCATAAACCAATGCATATAGTTTCCATTGGAGAGAATTGTCACCAATTTGAAGTACTATGATAGTGAAGTCTGTGGGTAGGGAGCATGTTTGCAGAGAACAATTCACAATTCTGGACCAGAAGGTCCTGATATCCTTTTTTCTCTCAGAGGCAGTAAGTACAATAGGTCATTGGTTGAATAGTTCTGCAGCTAAATCAGAATGATCAAAAAGTGATACATTGACAAACTGAACTCATTCAAGACTGGATTGCTCCACTGCTAACATAGACCATTCCTCTGAAGAGCTTCTATCACTATTCTTCCCTTTTAAGGTAGTGCTATTCTTTTTCAAAAAGGGAAGAGACCCTTAACTTGTGATTTTTAGAGCTTTTCCAGTTTCATTTCCTTATCTGGCAGCTAGTGATAGTGCAGGAAAATATTAATCTTTTTCTTTAAATTCTGAAGTCTTCTTGGAGTTCCCTTTCCTGAACATAAGCAGAGTCCTTTCAATAAAAGATCTTTACTTCCAACTCATGGTGATTCACTGTGAAGGTCCGGACTAGATCCTCTGAAGGGCTCAGAATAAGTCCTTGCCCCGCGTTGGGCACCTAAATGTGAAGGTCCAGTCATCTCTACAGTTATAATCCTTCTCTGGGAGGAGATCTCTTTTCTGTAAAATCTTTTCCTCTGTGTACAGGTTTCTTGGGAAGCTTCTGGAGCCTCCAGCCAGAGTGAAGGTAGAATCTTGAATCCTCTTCTTCCTGAATCCTGGCTCTGAATCTCCTTGAGCTTCCCTGAAGTTCTCCCGGGAAGTCTTGTTCTTCTCCCAACCTAGACTCTTCTTCCAGACCACCGTCTAAATTCAATCTCCCAGGCAGACTACCTCCTTGCCCTACTGCCCTCCTCTTTTATCCTAGTAGAGAATGGGCTAGTGAAAACTCAGGGGCCTGTGGGAAACACTTCAACCAATGAAATTGCTCCCTCTAAAGGTGCAAACTCCTTTAAATATGTAAACTCTGCCTCAGAAGTCCAAAGGTGTAAACTCCCTTCAAAGGCCTGAACCAAAGGTGTGAATTCTGAGCCAGAGAATTGTTTAGACAACCTGAGTTATCACCTTGTAATCCTAACAATTCACCACATCCTCATATTTCCCAGCTAAGCAATAATTAAGCAATGTAATGATACTATTTATATAGGACTTTGACAAATTATTTTGCATATGTTATTTTTCCTAATCTTCACAGCATCCTTAGGGGTAGGTACTATTATTATTTCCATTTTATAGGTGAGAAAACCTAGGTCAATTGAAATTACATGACTTATCCAAGGTCAAATAATCCATTAGAATTTGAAGTTGTGATCAAACTTAAGTCTTCCTGACTCCAAGTTCAGGGCTCTATCCACTGTACCACTAATTACTTCAAGTATACATTTGTCCAATAATCTCAAATCATTTCTGGGATTCATTATTCCTCAACTTTCAACTACAAAGTTTGCCTGCTGGTTACATGCAAATTAAATGCTGTAGAGTATGGTTTTCTCTCAACAACTTTCTTGTATCTGAGGGCTATGTTTTCAATTTCTCCCTAAATATACACATAACACATTTGTCTTCATTTTTCCACCCTTTAAATGAGAAAAACTGTCAAAATCTTAAAACCTTTTATATGTATATTCACTTTATTCCTCCTCTCACAATGAATCTCTTTAAGGATAAATATTATGTGTTGTTTCATTCTTTGATCTCCAACACCCCAACACCCAGAGTTATTTCATAAATATTTGTTCAAGAGAATTGAATTAAATGTCAGAGGGTCTTGTTAGGGGAAGGATTTGGAAGAGAGGTCACATAGATTGAAGGAGTTACAAATGACCATCATTGGCCAAATCTGGAATCTAGTAATTTTAGTGAAAAGGAAAAACCAGCAAAAAAGGATTAAACACATTTCAGGAAGGAGGATAAAGAGGGCAAAGGTTAAGAAAAGTAAAATATGAAGGTCTTCAGAGGTCAATAGAAAGAGATATAATGGAAGACTCTGCTTGGGTGTAGTTTTAAATTCAAAAGTTATATTTGTGTGCCAAGAAAATACAGATAAATTTTGAATTCTAGTCTATTCTTTTGTGCAACACTTAAACCATAAAGAGAGTGCTCAATAAATTTTGGGAAATATTCATTATTTAAGAATGAGATTTCTCACTTGAAAATTCAGTTCATAGATAAATGCTATTTTAAATCCTAAAATAAGAAAAACTTAATTAGACTAGGTGATTATTAAAATGGCATCTAGAAAGAGATAAAGTTGTAGTACAAGTTTACATTGTTTACCAAATTACAATAATAATCCAAAAAATATTTATATTGATTTGGCATACCTATTATCTCATTCTATAGGTTTTTTTTGGGGGGGAGAAGCTTAATTCAAATGTCCTTCTAGACTAATATTTTGTCTTTTGATTAGAACTTAAAATCTGATTCACAAATCCAGTTTGTCTTTAATTATTTGAGGAGCTATCATGTGAAAGAGGGAACATCAAACTTGTTCTGTGTGTTCTTAGAGGAAAGAACTAACAGTCATTACTCTTAAAAAATAAAAGTAGAACAGATTTATGCTTCATGTAAATATTAGAACTGTCCAAAAGTCAAGTCATATATTCCCTCACACTTGAGTTTTTCAAGCAAAATTTGTATATCCATCTGTTAGCATAAAAATGGAGATAAAACAACACTACTTCCCTTAAACCTGATACAGGAGTGAATATCTCAGTCATTCACTTTCCATCACAGCACTCCAGATTCTACAGGAGGTCTGTTTGGATTGGATGAAAAGTTTAGTCACATACTTAAGAAGATCCATGTAAAATCACCAAGCTACTTAGAATGATAGAATTGTATGTTAGGCAATAAAGAGGCAAGAACATTCCATTTAAACAAACTCCTGAAAAGTAATTCCTTTCAAGATATTTTTGTTCTCCCTTTTTAAACTCAAATCCCACTATCTCAAATGAAGACCTTGTGGGTTTTGAAGGCCCTGGAGGATTTTTAGTTTCTCCTTTTCCCATTGACATCAGAGCAGGGATGTTCTGTCTGTCCTCAAAATAGCAGATGCTGGCAGCTGTTTGATTGTTTCAGGAATCAAGGATGGACAATGTGCAGATTCAAGGCTTTATAATCTCAGAAGAAAAACTATACTTATAGGTATATTATATTTAGATATACTATACTTAAGGGAAACAGCTTGAGTGACTAGAGGGGAACAACAACAAAAAGACTTCTAGGAGCTGAATTTGTCTCTTTTGTCACAAGTTATCTCTAAACTTGAGCCCACTTTCCTTTGAGCTTATATGTAATATATATGTGTGTGTGTACTAAATATATCCTACATATGTATATCTTGTGTGAAATATTCTAGCCTGCTGATATCAATCACAAATCTTTTCATTGATCTTTGAGAGGAAATTAACTTAATTCTTCTGAGACTCCATTAATCCATGACTCTCAGCCATACAATAATATTGGAAAAGTATTTGTATTAATAAAATTTAACTTAGTTTTATGAAGAAGTTTGTGGTCATTAAAAAGAATTATGTGATTTCCTAATGACAGTCCAGTTTACTCTTAATCTTGTTCAATTGTCTTTTTGCAGTATCTATCACTTTCCAACTTTTCCACTCCCTGCCATCACTAGTAGTTTGATCCTATTATAGAATTAAAGTCACCCAAAATTATAAGCTTGATTTCTATTTGCACATCAATGATAAAGGCCTCCAGGTCTTCATAAAAATTTTCTTTGACCTCATTATGGTTAGTCATGGTGGAAGCATAGGCACTGATAATAGTGGTGGTGGTGGTGGTGTGTGGGGGTGTATGTGTGTGTGTGTTTTCTATAAGTGGTAATTGCAGTGTCATGAACCTGTTCAGGCTTGTTGACTCAGTTTAGTTTTGATTGCAAAACCTACATCGGCATCATAGTACTGCCCTTCACCATGGCGACTCCAGAAAAATGTGTATTTAGCTCTGACTTCAGTAAGCTGGCCTTCATTTGTTAGCCTTGTTTCACTCAGAGCTACTATTTGGAAGCAATATCTATTGAATTCTCTTGCAACAAGAGCTGTTCATCTTTCAGGTTTACTGGATTTTGTTCTGTCTGTGAGGATATACACATTCTATGTACTGAGGGTGAGTGAAATTATCTTTACAGAAATTTTTGTACATTTCTGTAGTGTTTTGTCCACAGGGTGGGATCCCTGTCTGCCATGGTGATTAGGTTAAGATTGGATAAGTAGATATTTTTAGGGTACATTTTCTAGCCTCTTTCTCACACCAGGAAGTGAATGAACTTTAAAAAGCTGCTCAGACATCCCAGGGGCTGCTGAATCCTACTGTTGCTTCCAGTGAGACGATGACCCCATGGTTTGGGCCACCTGTATACAGGGTTATGACTACAGCTTCCAGTGTATCCCCATACGCTACTTCATCACTTGCTTGTCACCACAGAACTTTGAGATAAGCAAAATAGTATGGGTAATGTCTTTTGATTCATGCATTAATTTAATTTAATTTAATTTTTAGCATGCTGCTTTCAGCCATATTATTAAATGCTTTCAATAAGATGATGAAGATGAACTTGGCATCAAAGTCAGCTACCAACTTCAACTTGAAAAGACTACAAGCCAAGACTAAAAGGAAGGAAGTGTTGGTGCATGATTTTTCATTTGCAGATCATTGTGTTCTCAATGCAGCCTCTGAAGCTGAAATGCAATAAAGTATGGATCAATTCTCTACTTCTTATTGCTAATTTTGGCTTAACAATTAACAACAAGAAAACGCAGGTGATGGAACTATCAGTTAAAGTAGATGAAAAAATTTTGAATGCTGTGGATGTTAACTTTTCTTAATAGTATACTTTCCAGGGATGTAGACATTGATAATCAGGTAAACACATACATTGCCAGAACTAGCTAAGTGTTTGGCAGACTCTGAAGGAAAGTGTGGGAGAGAAGAGGTATTAGACTGACTACCAAACTGAAGATCTACAGAGTCATTATGTTGATCTCACTGTTGTATGCCTGTGAAACCTGGGCAATATACCAGTGCCATACGAGGAGATTGAATAGTTTCCTTTTGAATTGTCTTACAAAGATTCTGAAGATGATCTGGCAGGATAAGATACCAGATACTGAAGTTCTTTCTTGAGCTAAACTGCTAAGCATTCAAATTCTACTACAATAATCATAACTCCATTCAGATGTAAAACTTTTCAGGGTGGGGATTGTTTAATTTTGTTTCTATATCCCTCACTCTTGAAATAATACTAATACATAATGAACACTCAATAAAGGGATGCTAGATGATTAACAGATCCCAGAGCAGTCTTTTCTGCCACAATCCCAGGCAGCAACACACTATCTTGATTTATGACTGTTCTTTGCAAGTTGGGTTTTACTTTCAATTTGCACTTTGCTTCCTATTTCCATTAGACCACACCATCATTGCCTCCTTCCCACTTCCCACTGCCAACCATTTGCCAACCAAGATTTCTTGTTGAAGATTTGCCTAACCAGCTACTGGCATTGGGAATTGGAGAGGAAAAGTCATTCAATGGGCAAATTAATTATGAGTTCCTTATGGTCTTTTCATTTCAAAGAATAGTGAAACAGGATGTTTCTTCATTGATGCAAGTCTACCCATTGAAATCTTGCTGGATTTATTGCCAATGTGATTATAAAAGAAATGATTAACTTCTGTAATTTCTAGTTGTTTGGTCAGATTTGAATTGCTTCACAGACAATCACACTGATTTCTTTTATTTAGAATCTTACTAAGAAATCTGGAAGTGCTTTGTGGCCCACCTATAAATGGCCTTGTTGGCATCAAGTTGACTTTCAAAATTACTTTTTGAACACCTAATTTTTCCAGATAATATACTGATTGGAGAACAGTTATGTAGAAATTAACCATAAGGAAATTTAATGCTCAGGTAAAAAAAAAAAAAAAAGTGGTTTGGAGGGAAAATATGTCTTTTTTAAAGCAAAATACTATTGTGGGTAATAATAAAAACCAGTTTTACTACATGAGAACACTTATCAACTAAGATACTACTGAATTGTACAGTGTTCTTACTAGTCTATATCTCGGAATTATAACAGTATGTGATACAGAAAGTAATTATTTGATCCTATAAACATTAAACACGAAAGCACTCTATGCAAAGCATTGTGGATACAGAGACAAAAATAAGATAGTTCTTATCTTTAATGTAGCTTACATAGGTAATTTTGACTTGAAAAAATATTGGAATAGACATAAAGTGATAAATAAATTGTGAACAAGTATCTGAAGTCATATGATCAACTAATCTGTGGAAGTAAAAGATCTTCCAAGATAATGGAAATAGGGCTTGCTTTGCTCGGGAAAGTATGCCATTTTGAAGAAGATACTCACTCACATCAAGATAGAATCCTAGTCTGGGCAAATTGATGTTGAAATCTACAGATTTCTACCTCGGATATTAAGGAAAGAAAAGGGTAATAGGAGTCAGGGTAGTTTCCTAACTGGGTCTTCACTTGGCACCTCACTTGTTGAAATAAACTAATTGGCAGATCTGAGAACATCAGAAATCTTGACTTACCAACTTGCTTATTTATTATACTTCCATATTCCCTGATGTTTTACCATTGGACTGTTATAACAAAATGATATAGCCGTGATTTATGCAACCTAGAGAGATAGGGTTGAGGTGGAAGGGAAAGTGTAGCACACTGTCCAAAATGTAATCATCTTGAGGGGAGAAAGTGCTCTTAATTAGGACAGCCATGCATTGCTGGGCAAAGGAGTCAGTTAGCTGCTGATGATTGATATTCATCATCATTACTGAATGGTGCATGGTGGCCATGAAATTGTCTGGCCCCTTTACAGCCCCCCTACAAAGCATTCATAGAAGCACAGACATCACGATCACATGCCTTGAAGTGTCAAACCAAATAAAGAATAGAGTCACCTGATTTGTGGCTAACTTCCACTGAAAGGCCTATGGAAAGAACTCTATTAATAATTCCCAACTCTTTCACATATGAGTACCCCTTTAAATATAAAAAAATTTCAAAAATCTTTTCATTTGATTGCAGTTTTACCAGCAGTATCCTTTGACTTTAGATGACCATTGAACTTGTATTCTATAAATCATGGCAGCATACACACACACACATATATGCATATATATGCAAAATAATATTACATGTATTAAACATGTTATTTACTCAGATACATTTGCAAATTTACTCATGTTGCATCTAAAAAAAAATTTAAATTATAATTTAGTGTGTATAAAGATTTATGTACTCTTGCAGTAAATCTGCACCCCTTACTGTTTCCTCCAGGATCTGAAATACATTGTGTGGAAACTAACGCCCCAGAGTTAGGGAGTGTTAAAACAAGAATTTGTTTTGTCTAAATGAAGCTTTTAAATGCTGCTTTTATCAATAATATCACTTTTTCCTAATCCATGTAACTATTCTATTCCTCATTAGTTTTGGAGAAAGGATTAAAGGTCAAACCTGGACTATAAAGTGGTCTAGGAGAGGAAACTTCTGATAAGTATCTGTTTCATCCAATTTTACTCCAAAATGGTAGAGTAGGTCCAGAAGTCAAGGAAGACCAAGGTGACTAATATAGTTCTTCTGTGATGGGTACCAAGGAAGTGTCCATGACCATCAAGTATCATTTGATGAAGTATCAAACACCTTTGACATTATTCAGGATCCCCAATCTTTCATCTACTTTCTAAAATTAATGTTGACCCTCTCTGTGTTCCATAAATCATCTCAAAAAAATTAGTTCTATATAAATCATTTAGGATGACTCTATATCTATCTAGATATTTTATACCTACTTGTGGGATGAGGAAGGCAATAACATAACCTATGTTATTAGCAACCGGTTATTAAACTATAGATTCAAGAAATTGTTGCCAGAGACCTTTGAAGGCCTCAGAGGAGGCGAGCCGAGTAGAGTTGACACTGCAAAGGTCAGTAGTCAAAGGTACTCTGTTGGGCCTAGGACAGACTAGTAATTGTTACTGCTAGGAGGTTGATTTGGAAGAATTCCCACCATTACTTTGTAAGACATCTGCCTTTCAAAGGTTGTGGTCAGGAACTAGTGTCAAGGAATTCTTGTAGTGTGTAGCTACTGGGTCAGTTATGAAGAGACAGAGAATCTTATCACAGCAGGAGCCATAGATATGAAGTCAATACATAGTCCTCATTTCACAGATTAAACACTTCACTTAATTGCTCTAGTAAATTTTACTTTCTTCATCTTAAAAGGAAAGGAATTAGAATAAATTATTTCCAGTTCCAAAATTGTAGAAATTGATGAGTAATCTTCTTCTATGCAGTCACTGCAGGTTGTTATGATTGACTTGATGTTCAGGATAATCTTTGCTTGTTTGTACCTGGGCCTATGAATAAGTAACAGAGTACAATATCAAAGTGGGATAAAAAGCAACAGCAGAAACAGCAAATCTGAGTTGACAGTAAATCTATAGAGCCTCAGTCCTTCTACTTCATCTAGTTAGAACCAGAAAAATCTCAGAACCTGAATACCTGAGTAAACTACAAGTATATGTGTTGGGAGCCTAGTAAGCAGAGCAGGTAAGGATGAGAAGGATCAAATAGTCTTTGTTGTGAGAATTTGAGAGTTTTAGGGGGTGGGGATACAGATGTATTATTACTTACTCCAGACTCTTTAGCCTTCCATAAACCCTCAATGCAGGATTGGACTAGTTCTTTATCCTAAGAACCACACCCCAGCTGTCCTGGAGCTGCCAAAACATCATCTGATTAATCTTCAGCTTGCTCCCATAAAAAAACCAAGAACATCATGTAAATTAGCCAAATGAATAAACAAATCCCCCACAAACCTGGGTTATAAGTAAAAGCAACTAATTTGATAGTCAGAAATGTATAAATCAAGCAGGTTCAATTCAATTTGTCTATGTGGGCCAGGTATAACACTTAGTAAGAACCCATCAGTTCTGCTCATTTCACTCAACATCAGTTCATGTAGCTCTCTGCAAACCTCTCTGTATTCATCCTGCTGGTCATTTCTTACAGAGCAATAGTATTCCATAACATTCATATACCATAATTTACCTAACCATTCTCCAATTGATGGGCATCCATTCATTTTCCAGTTTCTAGCCACTATAAAAAGAGCTGCCACAAACATTTTGGCACATACAGGTCCCTTTCCCTTCTTTAGTATTTCTTTGGGATATAAGCCCAGTAGTAGCACTGCTGGATCAATATGCATAGTTTGATAACTTTTTGGGCATACTTCCAAATTGCTGTCCAAAATGGTTGGATTCTTTCACAACTCCACCAACAATGCAATTAATTTTCCCACATCCCCTTCAACATTCATAATTATTTTTTCCTGTCATCTTAGCCAATCTGACAGGTGTATAGTGGTATCTCAGAGTTGTCTTAATTTGCATTTCTCTGATCAGTAGTGATTTGGAACACTCTTTCATATGAGTTGAAATAGTTTCAATTTCATCATCTGAAAATTGTCTGTTCATATCCTTTGACCATTTATCAATTGGAGAATGGTTTGATTTCTTATAAATTAGAATCAGTTCCCTATATATTTTGGAAATGAGACCTTTATCAGAAACTTTAACTGTAAAAATATTTTCCCAATTTGTTACTTCCCTTCTAATCTTGTTTGCATTAGTTTTGTTTGTACAAAAGCTTTTTAATTTGATGTAATCAAAATCTTCTCTTTTGTGATCAGTAATGATCTCTAGTTCTCCTTTGGTCATAAATTCCTTCCTCCTCCACAAGTCTGAGAGATAAACTATCTCATGTTCCTCTAATCTATTTATGATCTCATTCTTTATGCCTAAATATGGACCCATTTTGATCTTATCTTGGTATATAATGTTAAGTGTTGGTCCATATCTAATTTCTGCCATACTTATTTTCAGTTTTCCCAACAGTTTTTTTTCAAGTAATGAATTCTTATCCCAAAAGTTGGGATCTTTGGGTTTGTCAAACACTAGATTGCTATAGTTGTACACTATTTTGTCCTGTGAACCTAACCTGTTCCACTGATCAACTAGTCTATTTCTTAGCCAATACCAAATGGTTTTGGTGACTGCTGCTTTATAATATAGTTTTAGATCAGGAACAACTAGGCTACCTTCATCTGATTTTTTTTTTCATTAATTCTCTTGAAATTCTCTACCTTTTGTTCTTCCATATGAATTTTGTTATTTTTACCTAGGTCATTAAAATAGTTTCTTGGGAGCCTGCTTGGTATAGCACTAAAATAAATAGATTAGCTTAGGGAATATGGTCATCTTTATTACATTCGCTTGGCCTATTAGGAGAGCACTTAATGTCTTTCCAATTATTTGAATCTGACTTTATTTTTGTGGCAAGTGTTATGAAATTTTGCTCATATACTTCCTGACTTTCCTTTGATAGATATATACCAAAAGATTTTATACTATCGACTGTTATTTTGAATGGAATTTATCTTTGTATCTCTTGCTGTTGCATTTTGTTGGTGATGTATAAAAATGCTGAGGATTTATGTGGATTTATTTTGTATCCAGCAACTTTGCTAAAGTTGTGAATTATTTCTAATAACTTTTTATTAGAAACTCTGGGGTTCTCTAAGTATACCATCATATTACCTGCAAAGAGTGATAGTTTGATTTCCTCATTACCTACTCTTATTCCTTGAATCTCTTTCTTGATTCTTCTTGCAGAGGCTAATGTTTCTAATACAATATTGAATAGAAATGGTGATAGTGGGCAACCTTGTTTCACTCCTGATCGTACTGGGAAAGGTTCCAGTTTATTCCCATTACATATGATGCTTACTGAAGTTTTTAAATATATGCTCTTGATCATTTTAAGGAATAGTCCATTTATTCCTATACTCTCAACTATTTTTAAAAGGAATGGATGTTGTATTTTATCAAATACTTTTTCTGCATCTATTGAGATGACCATATGGTTTTTGTTAATTTGATTATTAATATGGTCAATTATCCTAATAGTTTTCCTAATATTATACCAGTCCTGTATTCCTGATATAAATCCCACTTGATTATAGTGTATTATGCTGGGTATGATTTTCTGAAGTCTTTTTGCTAATATCTTATTTAAGATTTTAGCATCAATATTCATTAAGGAGATTGGTCTATAGTTTTCTTTCTCTGTTTTCAACCTATGTGGTTTAGGTATTAGTACCATGTCTGTGTCATAAAAGGAGTTTGGTATGACTCCTTCATCCCCTATTTTTTCAAATAGTTTATATAACATTGGGGCTAATTGTTCTTTAAATGTTTGGTAGAATTCACATGTAAATCCATCTGGTCCTGGGGATTTTTTCTTAGGGAGTTGATTAACAGCTTGTTCTATTTCTTTTTCTGAAATGGGACTGTTTAGACTATTTACTTCCTTCTCTGTTAATCTGGGAAGCCTATATTTTTGGAGGTAGTCATCACTTAAGTTATCAAATTTATTGGCATAAAGTTGGGCAAAGTAACTCCTTAATATTGCTCTAATGTCCTCTTCTTTGGTGGAAAGATATCCCTTTTCATTTTTAAGAGTAACAATTTGATTTTCGTCTTTCCTTTTTCTGATCAGATTTACCAAAGGCTTATCTATTTTATTGGCTTTTTCATAAAACCAACTCTTAGTTTTATTTATTAATTCAATTGTCTTTTTACCTTCAATATTATTGATTTCTCCTTTTAATTTTAGAATTTCAAGTTTAGCATTTGGTTGGGGTTTTTTAATTTGGTCTTTTTCTACCTTTTTAAGTGGCAGGCCCAATTCACTGATCTTTCTTTCTCGATTTTATTCAAGTGAGCCTCTAAAGATATAAAATTTCCCCTTATTACCACTTTAGCTGCATCCCACAAATTTTGGTGTGATGTCTCATTGTTGTCATTATCTTGGGTGAAATTATTAATTGTTTCTATAATTTGCTGTTTCACCCAATCATTCTTTAAGATGAGATTATTTAGTTTCCAATTGCTTTTTGATCTATTTACCCCTAACTTTTTGGTGAATGTAGTTTTTATTGCATCATGATCTAAAAAGAAAGCATTTACTATTTCTGCCTTCCTGCATTTAATTTTGAGATCTTTATGTCCTAATATATGGTCAATATTTGTATAGGTTCCATGAACTACTGAGAAGAAAGTATACTCCTTTCTATCACCATTCAGTTTTCTCCAAAGATCTATTATACCTAATTTTTCTAATGTTCTAGTTACCTCCTTAATTTCTTTCTTATTTGTCTTGTGGTTTGATTTATCTAGTTCTGAGAGTGCAAGATTAAGATTTCCTATTATTATAGTTTTGCTGTCTATTTCTTCTTGCAACTCTCTTAACTTCTCCTTTAGGAAGTTAGATGCTATACCACTTGGTGCATGTATGTTTAGTATTGATATGGCTTCATTGTCTATGCTACCCTTTAGCAGGATATAATTTCCTTCCTTATCACTTTTAATTAGATCAATTTCTGATTTTGCTTGATCTGAGAGAAGGATGGCCACCCCTGCTTTTTTGACTTCACTTGAAGCATAATTGATTCTGCTCCAGCCTTTTACCTTTATTCTGTAAATATCTCCCTGCTTTAAATATACTTCCTGTAGGCAACATATTGTAGAGTTCTGACTTTTGATCTAGTCTGCTATCCACCTCTGCTTAATAGGAGGGTTCATCCCATTCACATTTACAGTTAAAATTACTAATTCTGTATTTCCTGCCATCATATTGTCCCCAGATTATGCTTTTTCCCTTGTCTCCCCTGAACCCCTTCCCCAGTATTGAACTTATGAGCCCCACTTGTGTCACACAGCTCTCCTTTTTTAGTATCCCTCCCCCCTCCTTTTAAGTTCCTTCCCCTTTCTTACTTTTTTCCTTTTCCCTTTTTCTCTCCCCCCTTTTAATGAGGTGAGAGAATTCTCTGAAAAACAAATATGTCAATTATTAACTCTTTGAGCCTACTCTGATGAGAGTAAGATTCACACTATGTTCCTCCCCCTCTCTAAATTCCCTCAGATATGGTAAAATTTCTTTGCCTTTTCCTGGGATGTAGTTTCCCTCTTTTTATCTCCCCTTTTTCTGTTTTCTGATACTATCCCCTTTCCCTTTCTACTTCCCTTTTTTTATGTTATATCAGTAAAATCAAATTATACATGTGGACTTTCTGTATATCCACAACAGAAATACAGTTCTCAAGAGTTCCTGTTACCTTTTTCTGCTTCTCTTGAGTCTTGTGTTTGGAGATCAAATTTTTTGTTTAGAGCTGGTTTTTTTCTTAGAAACAAATGGAATTCCTCTGTTTCATTAAATGTCCATCTTCTTCCATGGAAGAAAATACTAAACTTAGCTGGGTGGTTTATTTTTGGCTGCATTCCAAGTTCTTTTGCCTTTCAGAATATCAGATTCTAGGCCCTTCGATCCTTTAATGTGGATGCAGCCATATCTTGAGTGACTCTTATTGTGGCACCTTGATATTTGAATTGTTTTTTCCTTGCTGCTTGCAATATTTTTTCCTTTTAGTCTGATAGTTCTGGAGCTTGGCCACTGTATTCCGTGGAGTTTTTTTTTTAGGGTCTTTTTCAGAAGGTGTTCAATGAATTCTTTCAATGCCTATTTTCCCTCCTATTTCTATTATCTCTGGACAGTTCTCTTTGATGATTTCCTGTAAAATAAAATCTAGGGTCTTTTTTTCATCATAATTTTCAGGAAGTCCAATGATCCTCAGATTATTTCTTCTAGAGCTATTTCCCAGTAAATATTTGACATTATTCTCCAGCTTTTCATTTTTTTGATTTTGCTTGACTGATTCTTGGTGTCTCAATGAATCATTCATTTCTATTTGTTCAGTCCTGATTTTTAATGAGTTATTTTCTTCATTCACATTTTTTAGTTCTTTTTGTATATGAGTTTTTAAATGAATTATTTTACTCTGTGGAATTTTTTTTCATTTCACTATTTTTTTTTAAGTGAGTTATTTTCTTTTTCTAATTCACAAATCCTACTTTCTTGGGGATTCTTTATCTTTTGCAATTCAGAAATCCTACTTTCCTGTGATTTTTTAACCTTTTCCAATTCACAAATTTTTTTTCCCTGCGCTTCCTGTGAATGCTTTATCTTTTCCAATTCATATTTCAGGACGTTGTTACTTTCTAGCATAGCTTCTCTTTCCTTTGCCCATTTATCTTCTAACTCCCTTTTCAGGTCTTTAATAGTCTCTTCTAAGAGAGAGTTATGTGATGGGGACCAGGTAACATTCCCCTTCAGGGTATTATCTGGAGACTGTCTGCTGTTAGCCTCCTCAGAGTTGGAAACCCGTTCTTTTTCTATATAGAAGCTGTCAACCATTCTCTTCAATTTCTTACTCATTTTTAAAAACCTGTGGGGTCTGCTTTCTGGGTAAGGGGTTACCAGCTTCCTCTACAGAACAGAGATATCATGGAAGGCAGCTGTCTTGTGAAGGAGCTGGAAAGGTATGAGGGTGCTCTGGGAGAGAGTTCCCCCCCCCCCACTGGAAGTAATTTAGAGCCGGGCTGCAGGTATGCCCAGTGAAGAACCCCTGCTGCTAACGACTACCCTGAGGCTAAAGGCTGAACAGTAAAAGCGTCAGAACCCCAGGCCAAAGCACCCCGTGGGGCCTTGGATATTAGCAGCTGAACAGCAAATAGCCCCAGCACACAGACCTGAAGTGTTTTTGCCCGGAAAGCACAGAAGCTGCTGTGGCTTTTTCACTGCTGTGGAAGTTCCACTGCCTCAGGCAAGCCCCTATTGTGAGATTAGAGGCTGCCCTGGACTGTGTCTCACTGCCTTGCAGGTTCTTAATTGCCCCAAGAAAAGCCCTGGACAGCAGAAGGCGTGCCTGTGATCTATGCTGACTTACTTCCGGTTTGGGGTAGCTATAGGCAGTTTCTGGCTGTGTTTTTTGTTTTTTTTTAATGGCTTGATTTCTCTGCTGCTCTGTTGTTTTTCAAGCAGAGTATAGCTATCAGCCTATGCCAGAATCCTCTGTCTCAGTAGCTTTTCTAACCCCAGAGGCCTCCCCAGCCTGATCGGCACAGTAAGCTAGCCTTTAGTTTATCACTGTCTGTGCCAATCTTTTTTTACATTAAACAAAAGGGCAGTATAAAGATAGATTAAAATTGATTGGAAATTAAATACTTTAATCCTAAAGAATAAGAGGGCCAAAGAACAAATCCTTAAAGGGAATAACAACAATGAGACAGCATATGAAAATTTATGAGTTGCAGCCAAAGTAGTATTTAAGGGAAAATTTATTTCTCTAAATCTCTCATCAACAAAATAGGAAAAAAAGAACAGATCAATGAATTGGATTTGCAACTAAAGGAAAAAAAAAACTTGAAAAAGTATAAATTCAAATTTTCCAACTGAGAAACAAATTGGGAATTCTGAAAATCAAAAGTGGCATTAATTATTGGAGTATAGATCTAGGAGCTGATTTTATGAAAAAGACCCAACAATACAGACAAGTCATTGATTGATTTGATTTTAAAAAAAGAAGAAAACCAAATATCCATATCAAATAAGGTAAAATCACTGCCAGTGAAGAAGAAATTAAAGTATATAATTAGGAAACATTTTGTTCTATCATATGCCAATAAATTGGACAATACAAGCAAAATTGATGAATATTTTTTTTTGCAAAAATATAAATTGCTTAGATTAAGAGAAGAGGAAATAGAATACTTAAATAATCCTATCTTAGAAAAAGAAATTGAACAAGCCATTGGTGAACTCCCTAAGAAAAAATCCTCAGTAATTCATAAAGAAATGTGTATTAGGGGCAGCTAGATACTGTAGTGGTTAGGGAAATTTCCTTAAAATAAGCAGCAGAATCTATCTAAAATCATCAGCAAGCATTATTTTTAATGAGTACTAGAAGGCTTACCAATAAGATCAGGAGTAAAGCAAGAATGCTCATTATCAACACTATTGTTTAATGTTGTACTTTAAATGTTGGCTATATCAGTAAGAGAAGAAAAAGCAATTGAAGGAATTAGAAGGGAATGAAGAAACAAAACTATGATTCTTTGCAGATAATATGATATTATACCAAAAGAACTCTAAAGAATCAACTAAAAAACTACTTGAAATAATGAACAATTTTAACAAAGTTGCAGGACGGTATAAAACACACATAAATCATTAGCATTTCTTTATATAATCAACAAAGTCCAAAAGCAATTGATAGAAAGATATATTCCATTTAAAATAATTGTGAACAATACACAATACTTTGGACTCTAGCTAATAAGACAAACCCAGAAACTAATGAACACAATCACAAAACACATTTCACACAAATAAAAGTCAGACCTAATCAATTGGAAAATTATCAATTATTCATTGGTAGGTTAAGTCAATATAATAAAAATGACAAAATGACAAAACTGATTTACTTATTCAGTGCCATACCAATAAAACTATCAAAAAAATTCTTTAATAGATTTAGAAAAAAATAACAACAAAATCCATCCAGAAGAAGAGAAAGTTAAGAATATCAAGGGAATTAATTTTTAAAAATTACAAAGGAATATATACCAGCAATATCAAATCTCAACCTATGTTATAAAGTTATAATCATCAAAACTATATGGTACTGACTAAGAAATAAAGTGGTGAATTGGTGGAATAGTGTAATAATCTTGGTGGTTTTCTGGAGATCTTTGGAGCATCCTTCTTTTCAGCAGATTAGTGACCATGAGAATAGCCAGGTGTTAAAGTCCAAATCCTTTATTATTTCCTTCGCCTGGTACTCAACTAGCTTTCTTGTGGCCTTCAGAAGAGACTTGGTTTCAGTGGAGAAGCTAAGTAGGAGGACAGACCAGCCAGCACAAGGCTGATGAAGATGGAAATGAATCTCTCTCTCCTTCATTCAGAGAGCTTCAGCTCCCAGCTTATATGCTCTACATTGAGTATAAACCAATCATCACTAGGAAAGATTAAATCAATCATACTGAACTTAGAGAACTATTAATCACCATGATAAACTAGATAATCATTGTATTATCAATTCCACTGATTTAACATCTTGTAAGGATCCTTGTTTCAGAGTTCTGGCCCATAACAGAATAGATTAGGTACACAAGACATAGTTAATAACTATATTAACCTAGTGTTTAATAACCCCAAAGACTACAGCTTTGGGATAAGAACTCACTACTTGATAAAAATTTCTGGCAATACTGGAATGTATGTCAGAAATTAGGTATAGACCAACATTTCACACTCCATACTAAGATAAGGTCAAAAGGGGTGCATGATTTAGACATAAAGGATGACACCAAAGCAAATGAGAAGACAAGGAATAGTTAGTTTACCTATCAGATCTATGGAGAAGGAAAAGAATTGATGACCAAATAAGAGATATAGTGCATTATAAAATGAAAAATAGTTAACTTTGATTTTTTTTAAATAAAAAAGTTTTTGTACAAATAAGACCAATGCAACCAAGATTAGAAGAAAAGCAGGTTAGAAAACAATTTGATAAATACCTCATTTCTCAAATATGTAGAGAACTGAGTTCCCTAAATGATAAATGGTCAAAGGATATTATCAGTCAGTTTTCAAATGAAGAAATCTAAGCAATCTATAGGCTTATAAAAAAGTGCTCTAAATCATTTTGACTACAGAAATGAATATGACCAAAAAAATGACAAATGACAAATGTTGGAGAAGATGTGGGACAATTGAGCCACTAATGCATTGTTGGTAGAGTTATAAAGTTATCTAACCATTCTGGAGGACAATTTGGAACTATACCCAAAGGATAATCAAACTGTAATACCCTTTGATCCAGCAATATCATTACTAGGTCTGTATCCCAAAGAGATCCTTTAAAAGGGGAATGGATTTACATGTATCAAAATATTTATAGTCATTCTTTTTGTGAGGACAAAGAATTTGATATTGAGTGGATGCCTATCAATTTGAAAATGACTAAATAAGTTGTTATATATGAACATTATGGAATACTATTGTGAAATAAGAAATAAACAGGCACATTTCAGGAAAAAAAAATGGAAAGATTTATATGAACTGATGCAAAGTGAAATGAACAGAACTGGAAAACATTATATACAGTACCAACAATATTGTGTGATAATCAACTATGATTAATTCAGTTTTTCTCAGCAACACAATGATCCAAGATAATTGCAAAGGATTGATGAAGAAAAATACTATTCACATACAGATAAAGAACTATGGATTCTGAATTCAGATTGAAGAATATTTTTCACTTTATTCTTTTTCATGTTTTTTCCTTTATGATCTGTTTTTTCTTTTACAACTATGAGTAATATGAAAATTTGTTTTATATGATAGTGCATGTGTAAGCTACATCAAATTGCCTACTATTTTTAGAAAAGGGAAGGGGAAGACAGGTTGGAGAAAAATTTGGATCTCAAAATCTTGTAAAAATGAATGCTAAAAATTGTCTTGATATGTAATTGGGAGAATAAAAAAATAATAAAATATATATGTTCATTTTAAAAGCATTATTGAATTCATACTGCTTTTGTTATTTTCACAGTGCATGAATGTTTATAGTATATCATTTTTATGCTGAAATCTAGGAGATTTCTTTTGATGTTAAAAAGGGTTCCCATACTCAAGTATAAGGCAAATTGAACCCACTGTCAGTGCTAATGTTCTGTGTCTATTATATTCAGATTCTAATTGTCATTAAGGAAGCATAAACCAAAAAAGCATGAACTTGTGATAGAGTGAAAAAAGGAGAGTAGAATAACCGATTCTACTGATTTATAAATAAATCTTTATAATCTTATAGCTATTAGAAAACTGGCTCTTACTAGAAGTTTGGGGGATAAGGGGTGAGCTGATTACATATTTAATTTAAATGTTTTCCCAAGATAAATAGTATTCACATATAGGCCTATTTGTAGGAGGTTGTGAGTTTTTCTTTCTTGTAAATATACATAAAATTTTAAAAATATGTTCATAATATGGTAAATATTGTGTTACAGTAACACCCAAGATAAAACAAAAAACGGAAGAAAAGAAAAACCCAGATTTAGCTAAGATTAGAAGTAGTTACCTATACCTGAGTTGGTACACATTCTGGACTGGCAGCCAAATCAGTTTGATTTTGCCAAGTACATCTCAAATGGGACAGCATGAAAAAAATATAATACACTGACTTTGCAATATTCAAACTGAGTTCATAAACCACAATATCTCTCTCTAAGGAAATAGACTTCCTGTCTGCTATTTTTTTATGTGCCCAATTAAGTGCAGATTTTTGGCTGTAGAAGCCACATAGCTACAGCATTTTTTCCCAGAAAAACCAAGAAATAAAATCAGAACTAAATAAGAAAAAGCCTTATAAAAAAAGATGACCTTGATAAGAGCTGTGTGACAATATTTTTCTCTCTTTACACCTGATAGTTCCCAAGCTGGGTGTGACTGACCTTCAACCATAACTACCAGAGATCATATTTCTGAATGACTTGGCAACTCACTACTTTAACTGGATGTTTTCAGGTGTATTTCAAGTCCTTTTGTGGAATAAAATAGCAAGGCATTCAGACAGGGTGGGTAGTTCAGCAAGCTCAGTGGCAGAGAATTTAAAAATCAGACTTGTTGCATTCTTTGCTGAAAAGTAAGGGAGGATAAAGTTGAATGAAACTTGGTCTCAAATTAAAATCCAACCTACAGCTTGAGGTCTTCAACAATTGAGTTAATTTTCATGTGAGGTTTTATACAATGTTATACACACCTGGACACTTTCTGGCTTAAGAAAAAAATATAAATGCCAAAACCTTGTGAGAAAGTTTGAGCTGGAAGAAAGCCCTCAAAATCTCTCAACAAAGTTGCATTTCATTCTATTGTTTCTTCAGAATCCAGAAAGGTTTATGTTTACATATATACCTGAAAGCTGTATTTCAAATTTCAAATGGTTTTGTGGTTCAATTTAGGTCAGCAAATATTTAATAAGCACCTAGAAGGTCAAGTATATTATTCTCTTTCCTGTGAGTTAGTACTGAAGAGGTGACTAAAGGTATAGTTTTAGCACTTTTTGATCCCCCTTAGAACCAGTACTTTTCTTCAGTTGATTATTCTGTTTATATCTTATTTGTATGTAATATGTAGTATGGGATTTTGTATGTAGGGCCCACCTGGAAGCCAGAATATACATATGTCTAATATCTTAGACATCTCTGACCACTGCCTCATTGAGCAGTACTTCTTTTTTCAACAGAGACACAGGAGCTTTCAAGTGCAGGTCTTTTTTGTACAAGATCACATCCTGCACTCTATTTCCTGGTCCCCATTACTTATATTGACTATGAGGTCACATACACAGCCAATAAAAGAAGGAGAAGTGTCCCATTAATGATGCCTCCTCAATGCAACAACCAGAGTTTCCACACTTATGGCAATTCCTGATAGCTATGGAAGTCATATCTCCTTAAAGAGTTGATATATATTAGAAGCTATAAATTTTATTTGGGCTGTGGCAATTCTTTGTGAATAGGCCGAATCAGATATTATATTTACATCTGGATAATAATTAAGAGCTAGAATAATTGCATATAATTCATTCTGCTGAATGGACTGAAAGGAATTTCTGACTACTCTCTTTATAGTTAAGTCATGAGAATATACAGCACAAATGTTATGTTTGCATGCATCTATAAAAATAGTTGGTCCTTTAAGAGGAACCTTAAAAATGTTTTCTTTAAAAATCCATGGCCAATTATGTAACAGCTGGGTTATCTTTAAAGGAGACACATGTGTAAAATTTAGAGCCATAGCCAATAAAATTTGCCCCTCTGGGATGGTTTCACAGCATGCATTAATTTGTGCATTGACATAAAAGGTGTATATCTTGTCAGGTCTTATCCCAGATAATTGTACCTTAATGACCTTTAATAAGATTCTAGCCACAAACACTGGGTAAGGAGTAAGGCTTTGTTCTGGTTGTGCTGGGAGGTTCATCCACTCTATTATACTGTCTCCTTGATGAAGGACTGCTGTGGGTGCTTCTTTTGAAGCAAAAACTGATATTTCCAAGGCTTTTTGAATGACTCTTTCAATCATATTGGATAAAGCCAGTTCAACTTCTCTCAAAGCCTCGTGAGCTTCTTTTATAAGATGGTGGGGTGAGTCTAAAGCAGTGTCTCCCCTTAAAATGTCATATAATGGCTGTAATTGATAGGTAATTAAGCCTAACACTGGACATATCCACTGGATATCTCCTATCAGTTTCTGAAAGTCATTTAAGGTGTTCGACTTCTCTGTTCTTAAAAAAAGTGTTTGTATTGACAGCACCTTAGAACATAATTCATATTGAAAAGGGTCATGTCTTTGAATTTTTTTTTTCTGGGGCTATATACAATTAGCAGTTCCTTAATGTTTCTGTGGTCTTTTGAAGACATACTTCTAATATTTGCTCCTCAGGTGCACACCCCAACATATTATCCATGTAATGTAACAACATAACTTTTGGAAGTGGTTTCCTTATTGGAGTAAGAGCAGCAGCAACATATATTTGACACATAGTAGGACTATTTTTCATTCCTTGTGACAAAACTGTCCATTCGAATTGTTTATAAGGCTCTGCTAAATTAATGCTGGATATTGAAAAGGCAAATCTTTTCATATCCTCTTTATCCAGAGGGATAGAATAGAAACCGTCTCTTCCCTACAGAGTGATGGAGATATTTTTAACTTGGAGTAAAAACTCCTGTCTTGTCTTCAAATTTCCATCTCAAAGGGGTAGCACTAATTTCAGCTATTATTGATCCTCCTATGCCAGACATATAAGTGTTTGTTGTAATTTTTGGCCAATGACTGGGCCAACTGACACCTCTAATGAATGATCTGCACTCGTGTCTACCAACCCTTTCAATGGTATACCATTTACATAGATAGTGAGAATAGGACAGCCAGCTGTAATAGCTGCAGTCCAGAATATTCCTGGATTCTGTTGTTGGGAGTCAAAATCTGGGTAAATATCACTAAGTTGCACTTTTGGAATGTGTATCAGGAGGCCTGATGCTATTACTTCTCCTGGGTCATAGATCACATATTGCCTACCTATATTAATGACTAGATTATTAGCTACCCATTCCCCAGTTTCCCAAATCAATGTATAGATAGACACTGCTGTTTTGTAAGCACTCTCAGGAAGTGAAATGGTTAAGCTGAATGTAAGGCAAGAGGTCTATAAGTTGGATAGGGACAGGTTTCAGCTTTCCAGGGGATATCTCAGTAGTCCCAGCTGTATACAACTCTATTCTCCTTAATTGCAATTCCCTTCCCCAATAGGCTTGCTTCTGCATGTTGGAATACTGAACTTTTAAAGACTCTCTGGGTGTAAAATTGCCTGCCAATATCCCTAAGTGTTTTTTGCCTGGGGCCCTGGAGCTGAGCCCCACCTCTTGTAATGAATTCATAGAGGGAGGGCAAAAGTACTTCATGGGTGGTGCTGATGGTGTTATTGCAGTCCTCCTCCTCCTCCAACCCACAAAAGTAGAGTTGAGGGAGAAGGGTCAGGAGATGGGGAACACCCTAAGGGCAAATGCGTGGCTGTAGGCAGAATTGAAACCAAGTTTTGAATGTGAAAAGCACTACACCCCTTCTCATCAGCAAGGTACTTAATGTACTTAATTCCTTTTCTGCCCAACTCACCATGGTACTTAAGATACTTCACTCTTACCTCATCCAACTGGTGGTGCCCTGCAAATCTTCTAGAGCAGTAACAAGCAAAATAAATCAATAAAATGCTAAAGAAAAAAAAAAAAAAAAAAAAAAAAAAAAAAAGACTTCCTTAACTCTGCCCAGGTGCTACACTCTCCGGGATATGGTTACCAACTCTCTACTTGCTTTTCTCCTCATATTTCCTTGTCTGGCTGCCCAAGTTAAAATCTTTCCCAGTTTTAAAACTAGTGGGATTCCTTAAAAGCAATTTTAACCCATTGTATTCTGTTAGTTCTCCCACTAACTTCCACCTCTCTGGATCTAATCTCACTTCCTTTTGTTCTAACTGCTATAAAGTAACTTATTATTTCTTCTCTGACTCAGCCTGAAGACAGAGTTCTTGTATTTTTTATTCTAGCTGTTAAAGTGCTTCCCCCCATCTTCCTGCCTTTTTTCTTGTTGAGCTGGGCATAGAAGCCAAATTTACTCTTGTTCAACTCTTAATGCATTCTTTCCACCTCCACTCTCTTGGTCAGAAAAGGTCTTGCTAGAAATGATAAAGAAGGGTATAAACACCTTGAAGTTCGGGAGCAAGCCCCTTGCTCCTCATCAGATGTGTTTTCTGCTAAATAATCACCCATCTGACTCTCTAACTTTTATACTTTAGTTGTGTGGATGGCTGTATCCTCAGACTTGAGCACGGGTAAACATACCTTGACCCATTATGCTTCCCTGCCTTCCCATCTCTCAACAAGGCTGCTGAACCTTCTCTTATGTGGTCTGACGACCCTGAAAGTGCTGTCCTCATGTTGGGCTGCCACTTGTGACCACCCAGATCACTAGTCTCCAGTTTTACCTTATCTGAAGTCTTCAGATATCTCTGGCCACTGTCTCATTGAGCAGTAGTTCTTTGTTCAACAGAGCACTCAGACACAGGAGCTTGTGAGCACAAGTCTTTATTGTACGGATCACATCCTGCGCTCTTGTACTTCCTGGTCCTTATTATTTATATTGGGTCTATGAGGTCACATGCACAGCCAATAAGAGGAGACATGTCCTGTTAATGATGCATCTTCAATGCAGCCAGAGTTTCCACACTGGTAGCAGATTCTGCTAGCTACAAAAGTCCCATTTGGGTGCCTCAGACCCTTTTACTTCCTTGTTGCGCTCTGCTAGGTTCCTCTTCAGACCGTTATATCCACCCTCCTCCTTCTCCAAGAGGTAGCTTTGATTTCTGTCATAAAAGAAAATAGAAGATTGGGGCCAGAGGCAGCTACTCTACTCTCCTTAGGTTAAAGGGGTATCAGGCCAGAATATAATTTTAAGATTTTAATGTTAAAGATAAACTCCTTACTGCTATTTCTTGGGGGAAAGGGGATTCCAAGCTTTATATCTAAGGTTTGACACCTCAGTTCCATAATGAACACATATAGCAAATAGAAAATAATTTTTCCAAATCAGTAACAAAACCAGAGACAGTACATATGGGAACTTCTATCTATCTATCTATCTATCTATCTATCTATCTATCTATCTATCTATAGAATACATAGCGAAAGACTACATATGTGTGTGTATATGATAGTACAGAGTGAAGGAATTCTCCCAGATATTACTTAAAAAGGAAAATTCCCTAAAGTCTGTAGAGAGCCAGAATTTTGGAATATATTTGAAACAAGATGTTGGAACTGATATCTAGTTTAGCACGGTGATTAATAGTTCTCTAGTTCAGTATGATTGATTTAATCTTACAACAAGGTGTTAACTCAGTGGAATTAAGATAATGATTCTCTAGTTTACTTGTACTTAGTTCTTAGTATAGTTCTACAAGTTGATACTTATTTTACAAGATTGAACCTATGATAATGTACTTAGAGTATATAAGAGCTAAGAGATTTGGGAGGAACTGAGACTTCTCTTCTGCCTCCTCCACTGAAACTGAGACCCATTCCACAGGGCCTCCAGAAAGGTAGCCCAGGCCCTAGGCAAAGGAGACAGACTGTGAGGGAGATAATAAAGACTTTGTACTTTATCCCTGACTATTGCTGTGTGATTATTCTGCTGAAACCAAGCCTGATTCCCAGACCTCCAGAAAGCTAATCAGACCAGTGTAGTAAGATGAGAATAAGAATATGACTCAAGTTCTACATGTCAGATTCTTCTCAGAATTTTTTTCTCTTCATGACACTGAAGAGAGCTTGGAATCCTCCGGATCTTTTCTTTTAATATTGAAGGCCAAAAAAATATTTAAAAGGCTGAAGATCCTGGATCTCTCTTGCTCTCTTCAAATTAATTGCATTGGTCCTGCAAGATTGGATTATTGGTCTCTACCAATGAGAAGTTAGTACCATACCAATTGTCTTTATACTTAATTGTTTTCATGTTGTCTTTCCTATTAGATAATTAGCAGGGACAGTCTATAAAGAAAATTCCTAGCATTTTAAAATTTTATTTTTAAAGGCTTTTTATTTTCAAAATACAAGCAAAGATAGTTTTCAACATTCATCCTTGCAAAACTTTTTGATCCAAATTTTTTCCCTTCCTTTCCCACACCCCTTCCCCTAGATAACAAGCAATACAATATATGTTAAATATGTTCAATTCTTCTCCACATTGACCCAAGAAAAATCAGATCAAAAAGGAAAAAAATGAGAAAGAAAACAAAATGCAAGCAAACAACAAAAAAGTGAAAATACTATGTTTGGATTCACACACAGTCCCCCACAGTTCTCTCTATAAACCTATCATTTAGCACATAACAGGAATTTAATAAATACTAGTTTACTGACTGACTGAATATGAAGTAATCAATAACTTGAAGTTTGGAGTGATGGTTTGGACAAAAAGCATTGAGTTTTAATGGCTGTCAATTTGCTGGACCTAGTATAAAGAACATCAACAGGATTCCAGACCAACTGAGAAGAAACTGATTCTCATAAGTGACTCTACAATGCTCTGTAGGACATACTTCCTGTTTATATAGTCCAGTGAAACCTGGCCATTATTAGGGTCATTAGTGAGATAAGGTCAAATACATAAGGCTCAGAATACATAAAATATTTACTGTGCTGATGTCTTTTTCATGTCTGGGAAAGCACATTGCCTTGTGCAAAAAAAGGAGGAATTATTTCTTCTATTAATTTGGGTTTATCATTTCTCCAAACTTAAATTTCATAAAGACCTTGAGGGCAAAAGGGAAAATTTCATTTTCCTCATTGCATCTCTAGTATCTTGCATATCATAGACACTTATTAAATGTTTGTTAACTAGAAATGAATAAATCCGGGGCAGAACTAGCTATTTATTGGAGTTGGAAAATAGTTAGTTTTCAAAATCTTTTTGAGTTAAAAAGAACTGGAGTGGTTGCCCATAGAATAGAATATAAGCTTTTGCTACTTTGTCTACATCCTCTTTGCTGGTTACACAGAACAATATTTCCCCTTTCCTGAAAAAGGAACCATTTGCTCATCAAGTATATATGTTTTGTAGATTTAGAAGAAATCTCAGCTATTAGATGAGTCCAAAGACTCATTTTTTAAAATTAATTTTTATTTAATAGATTTTTAAAATTAATTTTTATTTAATACATGAGGAAACCAAGGCCTAGGGAATTAAAAGACCCAAATGTGTATATTACAATTATTTAGTAATTTAAAATTTGTGAAACACTTTGCAGACATTATTTTATTTGATCCTTACAACAATCCTATGAAATAAGTTCTAGCATTTCCATTTTACCATGGAGGAAACTGACATGGAAAAATTAAGATTTGCCTAAGGATATACATAAAATAAATGCCCAAGTCCATGTTTGAAACTAGGTTTTTCCTCATTCCAAGTCTAATAGTCTAGCTCATACTAGTCATTAGCTGTGTGGGTGTTAAATGTTATTTTTTTTTCTTTTTTAAAGTTTATATTTTTTTAAGTTTTATTAAAAATAGTTTTAAAAACAAGTTTTAAAAAATTGTGTTTGTTATGCAACAAGCTGTAAAGTAATAAAGCAAGGTGTAAGTAATAAAGATTTGCTCTTTCACAGATAGTCTTTTTTCTGTATTGTTTTGATAAGGATTTCTTTTTTCTTTTTAGGTTATACATGTGCAATGATATTAAACATATTTCCATATTAGTTGAGAAAAAAAGAAATAGAACAAAAGGGAAAAATTTGAGGAGAAAAAATGAAAATAGTATGCTTTGATCTGCAGTCAGACTCCATAGTTCTTTCTCTGGATATGGAAGCACTGTCTATCATGAGTCTTTTGGAATAGTCTAGGATCAGTGTATTGCTGAGAAGAGGTAAGTCTATCATAGTTGGTCATCACACAATGTTACTGTTGCTGTGTACAATATTATCTTGGTTCTTCTCACTTCACTCAACATCAATTCATACACGTCTTTGGTTTTTTTCCCCCCCAGAAATATGTTGCTCATCATTTCTTATAGCACAATAATATTCCAATATATTCATATACCATAACTTATTTAGCCATTCCCCAATTGATGGGCATTCCCTCGATTTTTAATTTTCTGCCACCCCAAAAAGAGCAACTATAAATATTTTTGTGTCCTTTTCCCTTTTTTAAATGATCTCTTTGGGGTACAGACTCAATAGTAGTGCTACTAGGTCAAAGAGTATACATAAATTCTTCCTTTATCCAAAGATCTGACAGGTAAATTATAGGTTGTGACTGTACCTATTACCAGTGTGCCTTGAATGTACTCTATCTTTGTAGAGAGCCAATACTCTGACGAAGTATATTTGAAAGAAGTATACTTGCAACAAGGTGTTAACTCAAAGGAATTAATGAGACAATGGTTATCTAGTTTACATATATACTTAGTTCTTAGCATGGTGATATAATAGTTCTCTACTTTACATATATTCAGTATGCTGTAATGTTGTAATTGTAATAGAGTATATAAGAACTGGGAACAGGATGTCAGACAGAATCTAGTCAGACTAGCAGACTGTTGAGGGAGACTGGGTCAGACTATAACAAAGGCAGACTATGTAAGAGACAATAAAGACTTTGGACTCTATTCTTGTCCATTCTCGTGGTGTCTATCCTGCTAGAACCAAAGCCCTTCGTGAGGACCTCCAGAAAGTAAGCCTGAACATTACCTATCCCTTCTCATTTCTCTTTCTGAGAATATTTGGTTTCCTTCAAAACTTAAGCATCATCTTAGTATATGAAACATTTCCTGATTCCTCAAGTTCTAATGCTCCATCCCTACTACCCTACCAAATGGCCTTGTATTTATTTTGTATATTCTTGTTTATATACATGTTGTCTCTCTCCTTGGCACCCAATGAAATATGAGATCCTTAATTAGGGAAGAAACCATCAAATTATGATTTTTAAAGTTACATCTTAATCATTAAAAAGTATTTTAATATTTTATCTTGATGCAACAAAAAGCTGTGGATAGATAGTTGGCCTCTGTCAAGAAGACTTTCATTCAAATCCTACCTCTGAGACATATTTGTTACATGACCTCGAGGAATCACTTAATCTAGAAGCACTCTAGGCAAGATTGTTATTGTTGTTATTGCTGTATAGTCATTTTCAGTCTAATTCTCTGATGCCTTTTGGGTTTGTTGTTTTGATTGTGTTGGCACAGATATTGCAGTAGTTTGCTATTTCCTTCTCCAGTTTATTTTACATAAGAGGAAACTGAGACAAACTCAGAATAAATAAATTTTTCAGGGTCATGAAGAGGTACTTCTGAACAACAACAACAAATACAGCTTATATTTTAAGAATTCTTCTATCCAGAGACATTAGTCTCCCTATTGTTCCACAAACAAGACACTTTTTTTTGGTTCTGGGCATTTTTTTCCATCTGCCCCTACATGTCTGAAATACTCTCCCCAGTCATCTGTGCCAGCAGGTTTCTTTGACTTCCTTCAATTCCTTTAATTTTATTGTCTTTCCTCTGGTGAGATTATTCCCTATTTATCCTACATATCTGTTTGTATATCTGTTTGCTTGTTGACTCCCCTATTT
Organism: Sminthopsis crassicaudata; assembly: GCF_048593235.1. Taxonomy (NCBI): domain Eukaryota; kingdom Metazoa; phylum Chordata; class Mammalia; order Dasyuromorphia; family Dasyuridae; genus Sminthopsis; species Sminthopsis crassicaudata. Next base: position 242,088,608 of record NC_133621.1, read on the forward strand.
AGATTGTAGCTCAAGGAAGTTCTCACTGACTTTTGTCTTTCTTTATATTCCCAGTGCTCAGCACAGTACCTGGTGGAATGGGTGTTTAACAAATACTTATATGTACTGAAAGACTGATCATAAGTTGCAAAAAAGGTGATGGTTTATCTTGGGAGAATGAATTTCTTCATTTGGGAGTTTCCTTGTGAGATCACAGATCTGAATCCTATGTCTTGCTACAACAGCACTATTCATAAATAACTAAAATAAAACCTCAACTATCTAAGAGAATGATTAATATTGATAATAGCAAGGTAGGGGTGTAGGTAAATCACACTTATCTTTTAGCATTGCATATGACTTTGCTTTCTTTCTTTATTTGTTCTTATCATCTTAAGCTTCAGAGAAATTCAAGGATGTGTTTTGATATTTTCTTTTTCTTTAAGAAGTTATTAATCTTACTTTTCTATATAGTAAAAAAAATCCTAATTTCTTATGATTAAATACACATTAAAATTACTGAATATATGAATGTTACTCCCACCCAAGAGAGATAGAGTTTGTTCTCTTCTCTTTTGTAACCATAGGAAAAAGTATTTCTAGAATATACCATGCAAACGTTTCACAATATTTTCTGTATAATTTTTCTTTGTGACACATCATTTAAAACAATTTTGAAAAGGAAGTTTTACTTCATCTTATCCACTATCTTATTTGCATATTTTTCATAGATCCTCATGAATCTTATATAAAATACACAGCTTCTCTCTAATATCACAAAAAGAATTGCTTCATTGCAAGACATTTTTCAACCATACCCATTAATACAAACTACTTTTTATGCAACATTTCATTTGGCTCTTAAAGGTACAACAATAATATCTAGTTTCTGTACAAGAGAAATTTGGAACTGGTGTTATATAAACATCACTTTATTACTTAACCTATTTTTAACATTAAAAAGCTTAAGGCATTAATTTTCATAATTTACTATGAATACTCAGTTATATTCAACTTGAGTTTTGTTGTCTTTTTGTGTTGTGTATTGTGTTTATTTAATATGCTATTCTTTCGATTGTTTTCTTTATTCTGAATCACTTTATGCATCTTCCCAAATTTCTCTGAAATTTTTTCTTAATTTTCTACTATTTTATTAATTTAATGATAATCAACAAACACAAACATTTCAATATGTATGCATATTACTATCTGGTTGAATGGTGACTTTGGGGAAGGGAAAAAGAACAGGTTTGTTGAGGTTGGAAAGGTGACTTTCTACTCCCCCAAAAAATATTAATTTATTTTGCTCCTTCTGCAGCCTGATCTATTTCCACATTTGGGAAGGGAGTGGGGCTTAATCTTCTAGTGGGGTATAGAGAGAAAACTACAGAACACCCCCTCTTCTCCTCTGTTGGTGACAGGGGATTATAACAACAAAAACCAAACAAAACACCAATGCTGTTTCCTTGGCTTCTCTTTGTTCCTTTCCTGTTCCCAGACTTCCTGGCAATTGGTCCTTTCTGATATCATAGTGACCACTGTCATGTTCCTTCCCATTTTCTCTTAACCATAATCATAGCCTGTTCTATGCTATACCCATCTCTGCTCTTTTGGCCTCTTAACCTACACAGTGATGAAGATTCAGGCTCTCCCAGATTCCATGCTTGAGCAATAAAATAGAAATAACCAAAAAACAAAACAAAACAAAACAAAACCATATGTATACAATACATTGTATACGTCTCCTGTACTGTGGAATATTTTCTTTTTGCAAAGAGCACCAAAGCCCCGTTCCATAATGTACTTAAAATACAACAAATGCACAGTTGTAAGTTTACCTTAAGCATACCATAATAAATTTTTTTTGAAGTGCAATTATAGCTAGAAGTATTTTCATTCTGTTACATTAAACACAAATCCTTCCCCTCTCAAAACAAAATAAAACCCTAAGATCTTTGGAAGATGTCTTGGTCATCAAGATTGGTCCCCTAAACAGAATTTTGTGGAACTCATTCTGCTTCTTACACAGCTGTAGTTGAAACAGACTTCACATAGGATGGGCCCTCACTCACATAAGCTCTCAGTCTTAAATAATAATGGTTTCCAAAGATTTTTGCAATTTATTTTGAGTTAAGTTTCTGAGCCCAAGGGTTGGTTTGCAATGGCTGGGAATACTTTCAATGCAGCAAATGCAGCTCAGGAAAAGTTTGGGTACTGATTCCCCTAAAATGTTCCATTGGTTCCAGAGTTAAAGACGAGAACCAGAGTTCTGTCATTCTTAGATCAACAGTCTGTTGATCATATGGTAAATGAAGAAAAGATGAAATTGCATCCAAACACCTAATTTTTAGTTCTGTTGAAGCATTCTTTGCTTGGTGTTCTATTCACTTTAGCAGTTGTTCAAATTGACTCCCTGTTTTTTTGTTTTTTTGTTGTTGTTTTTGTAAAACCTATTTTCCTTCCACATTTAAGCCCAGGTCCCTAGGATGTCCATTGCTACTCCTATCATGGTGGTGTCCTTACCTTATGCCATTTCAAAGACTTTTTTTTAATAAAGATTGGACATATATATGTGAGTATATGTGTGTATGTGTGTGTATGTATATATATATATATATATATATATATATATATATATATATATATATATATATAAAATAATTGTTTCCTTATCCCTTTCCCTTTAACCTACTCACCTTGTGTCACTAATATCAATCTATACACAAATCTATATACTTCTAAACTCCATCTTAACCTATTCCTTTCTCTCTTATTTCTTTATAGATTTTAGAGGGTGCTATATTCTTCATAGCATATATTTGCATTGTTCCCTATTTAACCCATTCCCAATGTGAAAATGTTTTCAGAACTCTGTCTTTCTCCCCCCTCTAACTCATCTGTGTCAAGTTTTCCTCTGATATATATATATATATATGTATATATATATATATATATATATATATATATATATATATATATACATATATATATATATATGCTATATATTCATATAGCATAATTACTATTACATATAGCATAATTACTATTTTTACCTTTTCCTAAATTGTTTTGCTTTTTTAAAAGTCAGTTCTACCCAGATCTTTCATTTGGATTACCCAATTACAGATGTCAATCTTAGACATATGGTTTACATTTTTACACATAAAACACAGCTTGTCCTTGTTTGATCCCTTGAAATTAGTCTTTGATGTTGACTCTTATATGTAAAGTTTTCTATTGAGTTCAGATTTGTTTGAGACAAAAGCCTAAAAATCCACAAGTTTATTAAATGTTCATTTTGTTGCTCAATATTATATTTAATTCTATTGGATAAAATATTTTTGGCCACAGGCCTACTTATTTTGATTGTTGATATGTAATATATTTTATTATTTATACTAATAAATCTTATATAATTTTAATTGTAGTTCCAGAATATTTGAATTGTTTTTTGTTTGGTGTAGAAATTTTCTCTTTGATCTGGGAGTTTTGAAATTTATTAATAATCTTCCTATGTGTTTTTCTTGTAAGATGTCTTTGAGGTGGTGATAAGTGGCTTTTTTTTCTATTTCTACCCTCCTCTTTTATTCTCCAGAGCAATTTTCTTTGATTACTTCTTGTATTATTGTGTCAAAGTTCTTTTTTAGGTCATAGCTTTCAGGTAGTCCAATTGTTTTTATGTTTTCTCTTGATCTGTTCTCCAGATCTGTTGTGTGTCTTATAAGATGTTTCATATTCTATTTTTTCATTCTTTATATTTTGTTCTGTTATCTCTTGGTCTCATATAGTTTCATTGGCTTTCCCTTGCTCAATTCTAATTTTCAAAGAATAATTTTCTTTCTTAAGTTTATATATCTTCTTTTGGGGTTAACTTTTTTTATAACATTATTTTTCTTGGATGATTTTTTTTTTAGTTTTTTTTCTCAATCTTATTTGATTTTTAAGGTTGGGTTTTTTTTTGTGTTTTTTTTTTGTTGTTGTTCTATAAATTCTTTCTGGGAAGGTAGCTATTTAACATTACTTTTAGGGTAGAAGAGGCTTTTTAAAAAGTTTCAACATCCGCCTCTGAAGATAAACCCCAGTATTCCCTATTCCCATAGTAAGTTTCTATGGTTGGAGTGTTTCTCCTTTGATTGCTCATTTATTTTTTAATGAGAATTTATTAGTATAACTACCTCTAGTCCTGGCATGGGGAAAGGGGAGGGATAGTGCATCTGGATTCACTTTGGTTCCCTCCAATGGCTTGGAATTCAAAATCAAGAACTCCACATGTCTGTAAGTGCCCATAGGCAGGAGCATCTCTGCCCCACTGCTTCTGCACTTACTGCATGCACTAATCCCTTCTTGCTCAGGGTCATTTCTCAGGAACACAGGTTGGCCTGGTATTTCTTGGCCAAGGTTCCCTCATTCTTACCAGATTCTCTGTGCTGTTCTCTGTCCAAGATGTGAAAGTTCCTGTGGTTGAGACTGAGGCTACCTTTTAATTTAGCTTGTTAATCTCAAGGTTAACAAGGTTAACCCCAAGGTTAACAAGGAACCCTAAGGTTCCGGCTTGCTGTTTCTGTTTAGCTATCCTAGAGGTGTTTACATTTCATATTCTGTTAAACCTCAGTCCTCAGTCCTTCAACTGTTCTCTCTTTGTTTTAAGATTGTGGCAACCCAGTTCTACCCCAAGTTTGTTTTTCACCAGTTTATGTTTACCCTGAGGTGTAATTGTATTTTGTTCTTGGGGGAAAACTGGAAAGCTTGAAATTTTCTGACCTACAATTCTATCTTCATAGAATTCTTCCCTGCAGTACAAAATTGCTTTGCTTATGCTCTTTTTGCTTCATTTTTATTTTTTCTATGCATTAAAATATTTTATCAGTGCTTTTCAACAAGTTTCTATTATTGCTCACTCACCAGTGACTTCTGCCTCCAAAAAGCCATTGTAAGATATATAGATACAACTAGATATACACAAAAAAACCTCGCATTTGTATGTATATACATATATGTATGTGGCATGTTTATTTGTATGTATTCAAGTAAAACAAATCAACATGATGGATATGTCTATGAATGATGTCTCATTTGAATAGAGATTGAGATATCATTCATAGACATATCCATCAAAAAAAAAAAAAGGAAAAAAAAAGAAAAAATTTACACAAAAGCTCTATCTCTGGACTTACATGGACCAGGTTCATCCTTGGGGGAATGTGAATTAAAAGAATGGAATAAAGTTTTTCTTAAACACTTTCAGTTTGTTACAGCATTACCCTAGAATACAACTTGGGAGAAAATCTCTTTTAAAAAGCATGTTGATATGTAGAATCTTTCTTAAAAAGAATTAACAAAATTCCTTCAAGTCATATTAAATGTTTGGAATTTGGGAGAATTATTGTAATCATCACATAAATTATTCTAGTTCTCATTATTTTACTCTGCATCAATTCATACAAATTTTCCCATGCTTCTCTGAAACCTTTAGAAAATCATGTAGCATAATCATATTCATCATATCCTCAATTATGGGAGATATTTTTCCAGCTTTTAGCTTTCTTGTTGGTATAAACCCAGAAATGGCAAGCTTAGATCAAAGGGAATAAACAGTTTAGTAATTTTTCTTTCATAAATCCAAGCTATTCTTAGAATTGTTGGACCAATTAACAATATACATCAGGAAAGAAGTAATTATATCTAACACTAATTTTTCCCCCTATTTTCTTGTATTTGCCTATTTAATGAGTTTAATGTTAAATCTCATATATATATATTGATTACTTGGTTATTTTCATTTCCTATTTCGGAAACTTTTAATCTTTTGAAAACTTATCTATTGGGAAATGACTTTTAACTTCATACATAACATCAGATAACCTAAGTTATCTATAGGCTATTATATACTCTTAAAATATAGGTCTGTGTCCTAGTGACATTTCAAGCCAAACATTTGCAACTATCTCATCCTCCTCCAAAAAGTTCTATTTTTGTTGAGGTTAGCACCATTCTTTCACTAGTGCAATTCACTGAACACAGGACAAAGTATACATCATTAAGTGACCAAAAGGCATTGGGGATCAATGAGATCAAGGAAATGGTATTATTAAAAGACATAGGCTACCCCTTAATCAATAAGCAGTTAAGTGCCTAATATGTGACAGACATTTTGTGAGAACAAAAAGACAAAATGAAATATATCTTGCCTCCAAGGATTCGCTGAGGTGGATAACAGTATAAAATAGGCATATGCACCCCAAAGACTCTGCTAAAAAGCTATTAGAAATAATTCAGAATTTTAGCAAAGTGGCAGGATACAAAATAAATCCACATAAATCCTCAGCATTTTTATATACCACCAACAAAATGCAACACCAAGAGATACAAAGAGAAATTCTATTTCAAACAAATGTTGAGAGTATAAAATATTTGGAAATCCATCTACCAAAGAATAGTCAGGAATTATATGAGAAAAATTACAAAACACTTGCCACAAAAATAAAGTCAGATTTAAATAATTGGAAAGACATTCAGCGCTCTTGGATAGGCCGAGCGAATATAATAAAGATGACAATACTCCCCAAACTAATCTATTTATTTAGTGCTATACCAATCAAACTCCCAAGAAACTATTTCAATGACCTAGAAAAAATAACAACAAAATTCATATAGAAGAATAAAAGGTCAAGAATTGCAAGGGAACTAATGAAAAAAAACTCAGAGGAAGGTGGTCTAGGTATACCTTATCTAAAGCTATATTATATAGCAGCAGTCACCAAAACCATTTGGTATTGGCTAAGAAATAGACCAGTCAATCAGTGGAACAGATTAGATACAAAAGACAAAAAAGGGTACATCTATAGCAATCTAGTCTTTGACAAACCCAAAGATACCAAAATTAGGGATAAAAATTCATTATTTGGAAAAAACTGTTGGGAAAACTGGAAATTAGTATGGCAGAAATTAGATATGGATCCACACTTAACACCATATACCAAGATAAGATCAAAATGGGTCCATGATTTAGGCATAAAGAATGAGATCATAAATAGATTAGAGGAACAGAGGATTGCCTACCTCTCAGACCTGGGGAGGAGGAAGGAATTTATGACCAAAGGAGAACTAGAGATCATTATTGATCACAAAATAGAAGATTTTGATTACATCAAACTAAAAAGTTTCTGTACAAACAAAACTAATGCAAACTAGATTAGAAGGGAAGTAACAAATTGGGAAAATATTTTTACAGTTAAAGGTTCTGATAAAGGTCTCATTTCCAAAATATATAGAGAACTGACCTTAATTTATAAGAAATCAAACCATTCTCCAATTGATAAATGGTCAAAGGATATGAACAGACAATTCTCAGATGATGATATTGAAACTATATCCACTCATATGAAAGAGTGTTCCAAATCACTGCTGATCAGAGAAATGCAAATTAAGACAACTCTGAGATACCACTACACACCTGTCAGATTGGCTAAGATGAAAAGGTTTCATAGGAAGCTCATGCTTGAGCCAAACCTTGAAGGAAACTCTTCTAAAAGACAGAAGTAAAAAGGAAATTTATTCCTGGGACAGTAAGAAAAAGGCAATAAAATGGGAGAATGCTATGTAATAGAAGTGTAAGAGGGCTGGATTAACTGGACTTTGGCTTGTATTAAGAAGAATAATGCAAAAAAACCTGGAGTGGCTTGTCTGAGAAGGCCTAGATGGCCACTTCTAGGTCCTTTATATGAAATACTTATAAATATTTGTCCTGATGGTAGGAAGGAAAGTGAGATATACATATGAAAATGCTTCAAGACCTTAAAAGTCATATTATTATTCCACCAAAATTCACTTCAACAGGCATTTATTAAGTACTGACATGTGCAAAGCGAGAGACAATGTGGTTTAGTGGATCTGACACAAACTGCTATGTGAGGGAAGTTAGAGGGCACAGTGAATTAGCACTAGCTCTGAACTCAGAAGAGTTCAAATCTGACCTCAGACACTTAATGTTTCCTAGCTGTGTGACCCTAGCCTCAGCAAAAACAAAGCAAAACAAAACAACAACAACAACAACAACAAAAAAAAAAAAAAAAAACTTATGTGATCCTGGATAAACCTTTTGCTACAGGGAACTCTTTGAAACTTTAAACTGCAGAAAAGGTACCCACTTGCATTAATAGAGTTTCTTTATGAGGAAATTCTCTATATAAACAAGATCCCAAGTCCATTCCCTAAATACAATATAGTAATATATGATATTAAGTATCAGGGGAGATACAAAAATGAATAAAACAAAATCACTAGTCTCTGGGTCCTCACAGTTAAATAGAAGTCAAATCAAAATGCAAAATAGAAAAGTATAAGAGATATTCAAAAAGTTTGCAAAAAGTTTGCAAAAAGAAAAGGTTATTATCTGACTATTCAAAATCAACCTATGTTAAAACTATTTGGGTTTTGTTTTGTTTTGTTTTTTTTTCATTTTAAAGAAAGAAAGAAAACATTAAAAACATTAAACATTTAATGCCAGTGTGGCCTGGCAAATGAATTTAAATACATTTACAGATTCAGTGAAAAATGTTGACTCATTGGGGAAAATAATGAAACAAAACCAAATAGTTGCTTATGCTGGAGACTGGTGAATCAATTCTGGAAGTCTTAAGTGCTCTATAATAGCTAGCAATTTATATCTGTGTTTACATTTATTTTCCTCTGTCTCTGTTCATTTGTAGAGATGTGGTGGAGCAGAGTGTAAAGTGCACCAAACTTGATATCTGGAGACCTAGGTTTGAGTCCTGTCTCAGATGCTTCATAGCTTTGTGATAATGGGCTGTAATATGGAGATAAGATTATGCTTTTACTATTTAGTTGCAGTAAGGAAGATATTTCAAAAACCTGAAAATGTTACATGATATGTGTTATATTTCAAAGTATAATAAATATAAGAATGGAGACTTAGGTTAAAATTTAGATGAGATCAGAAACAAAGTAAGCTTACTTAACTCGACCTCACCCTACTCTCAGGAGTCCACTCTCTGAAAAGTAACAGCCTTATTCAAAAAGGGCCCTCCTAATGAAGCCAATTCTGACTAATATGTATTCCAAGAATAATACTTGACGAAAATTGAATACAATTTTCTTGTACTTATTATTATAAGTTTTATGACAGAGAGCAGAGGCTGACTTTAGTGAAAGTATTGTATTTCTTCTAAGCCTGCTTTTGCCAAAATTTGTTTTTATCCCTATATCCCCTATCTTGCTCTCAGTTCCCCCTTTTGGAATGATGTAGATTGTAATCAACTATGATATTTACTGGCATCCTAGTGGTGCCTGCCTTCACATCAGACCTTTTTTCCTCAAAGAATTTTTGGTATATAATGAAAAGATTTCCAAATGGAAGAATTATTAACACAGAGCCCATGAGAAACCTTGAAGTGAGCCATCTGATACTCCATATACTGAGCTCACTTATCAACCAAACTGTAAATGCTACTTGAGGGCCTTAAACTTTCTTTTCATTAGTGAGGGAAATGTGGCAGCTAGTCAAATTAATATAGGAATTTAAACTATGTCTGGTTACATACTGTTAAAGAAGATTATAAATTTAGCATCAAGGACCTCTCCCTCCAAAAAAAAAAAAAAAAAAAAGCCACAGGTACTAGTCTCATATTATGTTTGCTTGAGCTGTCAGGTTAAAATAGTGGAGAAAAATATTTTTGTGACATGGAAACTAAGTTTTGTGTTCCAAAACTATTTTCCACTAACTTAGCATGGTGCAGTGTCAAACATCTCCATTTTTTGTATTAATATATGGTAAGTATCTTAAACATGCAGACATATGTAGAAGTATGATCTAGTAGCTAAACAAATGCTACAAGGAGGATTAGCCTTATTATCATTTTACCATATTCCCAGGAAATGGTCAACAGTTAAAATCCTTTGTCCTGAAGAATATTTTAAAACCTAGAGGTTTAGAAAATGTTGTAATGCTATAAAGATTATTTTTTCTAACTCTATAAATGATCTAAACTTAATTTTATAGAGGATTAAATAAATCATCCCTCTCTTCAAACTGTTCCCAAACTGGGTAAGTAGACTAGGGAGCATCATTTATAACATACACATAGAGAGACATACAGACAGACACACATATACACACACAAGACAGAGAGAGAGAAGAAAAAGAGAGATAAAAGGAGAAAGACAGATAGACAGGACACAGAGAGAGAGAGATGAAAGAAGGAGAGAGAGAGAGAGAGAAAGACAGAGAGAGAGAGAGAGAGAGAGAGAGAGAGAGAGAGAGAGAGAGAGAGAGAGAGAGAGAAGAGAGAGAGAGAGAGAGGATGGCTATCTCAGAGCGAAAGCCATAACTGGGAGGGATAAGGATTAGGAAGCAAAGAAGGAAACTTCCTACTGAGTGTAATTTAAAAGAAAGCCAGGGAAAGCAGGAAACAGAAGCTCAGAGAAAAAGCATATCAGGAATATGGAATGTCTTTTTCAGAAAGATTTTGTGCAAGAAAGCAATAAGTCCAATGCTGCAGGACTTGTCAAACTTCTAGTAGTCTAGAAACTAATATCAATAATAGCAGCTAGCATTTATACAGTCCTTTAAGGTTTGCAAAGTATTTTACATTATTAAATGTAATATTCTTCTCTAAAATGTGATGTTCTCTGGGAGCAGGTTTGGTGGGGGAGAGAGGAGGGAGAGAGCTTCTGGAGGCAGACTTCCTTTCAGTTCAGTGTAATCACCCCAAATGCAGCCAGGTATTAAAGTCCAAATCCTTTGTTGTCTCCTTCAAAGTCTTGTCACTTTTCCTGGGGCCCGGTTAGCTTTAATAGAGGCCTCTCTCTCTCTCTCTCTCTCTCTCTCTCTCTCTCTCTCTCTCTCTCTCTCTCTCTCTCTCTCTCTCTCTCTCTCTCTCTTTGGTTCCCAGAGCTCGCGCCTGGCTTCTGAATGTCCTGGACTGAATCCTGGCTGAGGCTCCCAGAACTTCTAGTGGGCTTCTCCTTTCTGGCCCTGAGAGCTCCTCCCTATATGTGCTACACTGAATATACACCAATCATTATATCACTAGGAAACCATTATTTGTTATAGTATTAAATCAATGCTAAACGAGATTTAACCACTGTCTCCTCAATTCCACTTACTTAGCACTTTGTAAGAATCCTAACAGTTAAATCTTTGTAATAATCTTCTAAGATAAGTGCTACTATATTTCATAGATTTCATAGATTAAAAAACTGAGGCTGAGAGAGGTTAAGTGTCTTATTCCAGATCACATAAAGAATTAATGTCTGAAGGAGGATTTTAACTCTAGACTTCCTGACTCCACTTTCAACAGTCTACCTAGGTAATCACTAAGACTAGCCAATTGAATTTTTCCTCCTTTGTGGAATATTCATGGAAGATGACTTATTATATAGATTTCTGGCTGAAGACTTAAGATGGGAGACATCATGATACCATGGAAGATTGTGATGGAGTTTTAGTCAGAAAACATTGGTTCAAATCCCATCTCTCCCACTTTCTAGCATTAGGACTCTGGATCCTCCACTTCACCATTTTCTCAGGTATAAAATGAAAAGGTATTATCAACAATTTTCAAAGTTACCGAATTTGAAGTTTATGATTCTATCCTTCATTTGCAGTCTGCCTCTTCAAAAATTGTTATTGTTACTTTTTTTAAATCCTAAAACATATTGCTATACATTAAATATATTCTTTTGAACTGAATTTAATTTTACTAGACATTAAGAGTAGCTAAGACATTTTTTTCCTTTCTGTATTTTCTGCCTTTGAACACAATCATGTGTTGTAGCTCTAAAGTAACAACTAGTGTCAAAGCCTATGTGATTTCAACCAAATCACTTATTCTTTCAGTCTCCTTATTATAAAATGAGATAGGTGGAGTCTATAGTTTCTATGGTCTTTTCTATATTTAAATTCTGTGACACTCACCATCCTCAAAAGGTTACAGAGGATGAAGATGTCTGTATAACATGGATTCCTATGATACAAAATTCCAATCAAATCTTCTAAACTCTAAAAATGAGGACTCTGTGAAATGTACTTTAATTTTTTTCTTCACTGGAAAAACTGACACATGCAACAATAACAACAAAAACAATAACTTGGGGTGAGTTTGAGGTCAGCATATTGATTGCATCAGAGAGATTGAGATGAAAAGAAAAGAGGGAAAATGGGCATGAGCCCTAAAACAGCACTTTAAAGGGGACTGATCTTGGAGGTTTATATTATCAGACTTTAATCAGGGAGGTTGACTTTTGTTGGCTTAGAAGAAAACTGAAATAACACATTAAGTTTATCATTCTTTGATTTTTTTTTTCTGGAGATGTTTCATTTTGATATATCCAACAATAGCCAAAAAACCTCAAAATACAGACAAAATAAAAACATTTTATGGTCTACAAACACTAACCTAAGTTCTTCTTTCTTTGTCTTAGTCAGCCCAAATCAGCAGCATAACTAAACTGCAGAAAAAAGAATCATAGATTTAGAGTTGGAAAAGATCTTAGAGCTAAATCTATTTCACCTCCCTTATTGTACAGAATACTAACTTATAAAGCTGTTTCCCTCTTTGGTTATTTTTGTATTAAACTTAGTATTAATATATTTCTAAATTGGAATAAATAATGACTAGGACAATGGTTCACAATTATTATCATTATTATTATATGTTCATAGTAAAGTATTCTTTACTATGAAAAAATCAGAGTTGGCAACAAAAACAGGTTTCCAGGCAGTGGGACTTGCAAAATCCAGTATTTGGGGATTGGGATTCCTTTCCTTCCCTTGCCCAGCTTTTCCCCCTACTCTTTACTTCCCAGGAACTGCTGTAGAGAAAGCATATTCTCCCTCCAGAACTGCATTTGTGATCATCCTGTTGCCAAGTGAGGAGGAAGTAGGCATGGCAAAGTACCTGAGGAATATGGATATCTTGGGGTGTAGCCAAAGAATTTAAGGAGCCCTTTTAGGGAAACTTGAAGCAGGGAACCATATGATTCAAATAATCTCCAAACCTTTTTTGCCTGGAGCCTTAAGAATCTTTTCTTCTAGATGTGGAAGTATGTTTGGAAGAATTACATGTGTTTAGACTATGTTGGATTGGTGGAAGAGAAGAAGAGAGATTTGGAGCACTAGATTTTGCAGGGCTTAATGTTGAAACCTATCTTTGCATGTATTTTGAAAATAAAAAGCTATTATTAAAAATAATTTTAAAGTGATAAACTAGGACATATCTCTAATAGTGAGAAGATATAATAAGTCCTGGACTGATGAAAGGAAATGAGAATATTTAGCCTAGAGAAAATAATTATTGGATTAGTCAGAATAGTTGTTTTCAGATATTCACAGGGTTCTCTTCGTGAATGTTTGTCCCAAGGAACAAAATAGAAAATATGACTAGAAGTTTCAAAGAGGAATATCTAGTTTTTACAGATATACTTCCTAACCATTAGATCTATCCAATAAATAAGTTAAATGGGATTCATTGAAATCCAGTGGGTCTCCATTCATCAAAGGCCTTCAAACATAAACTGAATAACCACCTTAGGGGTATATTATTGTAATAAAGGCTATACTTGACATTGCTTTACATAGAAAAAAAAAAAAAAAAAAGAATCTTTTCTTCTGTTAAAAGGTGAGAGGGTGGAGAGGGGAGAGAATTCGAATTCAGGTACCTAATATCTGTCAATAATTTTGCTAAGTACTTTAGATGTATTATCTAAGTTGATCCTGATAATAACCCTACAAGGTAGGTTACTATTATTATCTACAATTTCCAGAGGAGAAAACTAAGGCAGGTAGAGCTTAAGTAACATACCCAGGGTCCTGTAACTAGTAAGTGTCTGGGGCTAGATTTGAATCCAAATATTTTTTGAGGAGTGAAGATTAAAACAAACAAAAATAATCACAGGAATATTTTTTTAAAAAAATACAAACCTGCCACCATTTCTGAGTCAAGAAAATGGTCCACACACTCCAATAAATCTAGCATCAAGAGATCAGTTTGTGGGAAACTGTTTTTGACTATTAGAAGTTTATTTTTCTTAGGAAGATATTACTATATCTGTATCTATATCTATCTATCTATCTATACATATACATAGATATATAAATGTAAAAAAACTGTTTTCATTTGTTTTATTTTTGATTTCTCTCATAGAGGAATTAGTTCTATGTTTACTACAAACAGTTTCTAAAGTATTATTTCATACAAGTCACCCAGACCTTTGATTCAGCCTCCTGCTAAATCCTAATACTGTATTATTCTCAAAACCTGCATTCTCCACTCTTAATTCTTAGACAATAGAGGAAGAATTGTACAAATATGATCCATCACAGATATGTACAATCTAACTTCAATCTGCCTTTGCTTTGCCAATCTTTTTTTATTTACTCTCTGTGCACTCCGGTATAAATCCCCCACATCAATTCATTGAAAAGGTGTGAAGTGCCTGATATGTGAACATTGTGCCAAATTCTAAATACAAAGATCAAAAAAAGGAATAGTTCCTGCTTTCAAGGATTTTACATCCTGCTGCCAAGGAAACCTTTGCTGGTTTTCCTTATGCTATTAATTCTTCTTTTCTTCAATCCCAGTGTTCCCTCTTAACAGTCTATCTCACCTTCTATTTTTTTTAAAAAGTCAAGAACTCCCTAATAATCTCAGCAATTCCCTCCAGTTTCAGAAAAAGAGCTTATCTAAAGTTTCTCTAAAGCTTCCTCAAGTTGTTCTGCAGCCTAACTCATCTTCCTTATTCTATAACCTTGATCATATGTAACATTCTTTCTTTTTTTTTTTTATTATATATATATATATATATATATATATATATATATATATATTTTATAATATTATCCGTTGTATTCATTTTTCCAAATTACCCCCCCTCCCTCTATTCCCTCCCCCCGACGACAGGCAATACCATACATTTTACATGTGTTACAATATAGTCTAGGTACAATACATGTGTGCGAATATCATTTTCTTGTTGCACAATAAACATTAGAATCCGAAGGTACATGCAACCTGGGCAGACAGATATTAGTGCTAACAATTTTCATTCCCCTCCCAGTGTTTCTTCTCTGGGTGCAGCTACCTCTGTCCATCATTGATCAACTGGAAGTGAGTTGGATCTTCTTTATGTTGAAGATTTCCACTTCCATCAGAATACATCCCCATACAGTATTGTTGTTGAAGTGTACAGTGATCTTCTGGTTCTGCTCATTTCACTCAGCATCAGTTGATTTAAGTCTCTCCAGGCCTCTCTATATTCCTCCTGCTGGTCATTTCTTACCGAGCAATAATATTCCATAACCTTCATATACCACAATTTACCCAACCATTCTCCAACTGATGGACATCCATTCATCTTCCAGTTTCTAGCTACAACAAAAAGAGCTGCCACAAACATTTTGGCACATATATGTCTCTTTCCGCTCTTTAGTATTTCTTTGGGATATAATCCCAGTAGTAGCGCTGCTGGGTCAAAGGGTATGCACAGTTTGATAACTTTTTGGGCATAATTCCAGATTGCTCTCCAGAATGGCTGGATTCTTTCACAACTCCACCAGCAATGTATTAGTGTCCCAATTTCCCCACATCCCCTCCAACATTTGTCATTATTTGTTCCTGTCATCTTAGCCAATCTGACAGGTGTGTAGTGGTATCTCAGAGTGGTCTTAATTTGCATTTCTCTGATCAGTAGTGATTTGGAACACTCTTTCATGTGAGTGGATATAGTTTCAATTTCTTCCTCTGAGAATTGCCTGTTCATATCCTTTGACCATTTATCAATTGGAGAATGGTTCGGTTTCTTATAAATTATGGTCAGTTCTCTATATATTTTGGAAATGAGACCTTTGTCAGAACCTTTGTTTTTAAAAATATTTTCCCAATTTGTTACTTCCCTTCTAATCTTGTTTGCATTAGTATTATTTGTACAGAAACTTTTTAGTTTGATGTAATCAAAATCTTCTATTTTGTGATCAATAATGATCTCTAGTTCTCCTCTGGTCATAAATTCCTTCCTCCTCCACAAGTCTGAGAGGTAGATTATCCTCTGTTCCTCTAATCTATTTATTATCTCCCTCTTTATGCCTAAGTCATGGACCCATTTTGATCTTATCTTGGTATATGGTGTTAAGTGTGGATCCATATCTAATTTCTGCCATACTAATTTCCAGTTTTCCCAACAGTTTTTTCCGAATAATGAATTTTTATCCCTAATGTTGGAATCTTTGGGTTTGTCAAAGATTAGATTGCTATAGATGTACCCTTTTTTGTCCTTTGTATCTAATCTGTTCCACTGATCTACCGGTCTATTTCGTAGCCAATACCAAATGGTTTTGGTGACTGCTGCTATATAATATAGCTTTAGATCAGGTACACTTAGACCACCTTCCTCTGAGTTTTTTTTCATTAGTTCCCTTGCAATTCTTGACCTTTTATTCTTCCATATGAATTTTGTTGTTATTTTTTCTAGGTCATTAAAATAGTTTCTTGGGAGTCTGATTGGTATAGCACTAAATAAATAGATTAGTTTGGGGAGTATTGTCATCTTTATTATATTCGCTCGGCCTATCCAAGAGCACTGAATGTCTTTCCAATTATTTAAATCTGATTTTATTTTTGTGGCAAGTGTTTTGTAATTTTTCTCATATAATTCCTGACTTTTCTTTGGTAGATGGATTCCCAAATATTTTATACTCTCAACATTTGTTTGGAATGGAATTTCTCTTTGTATCTCTTGCTGTTGCATTTTGTTAGTGATATATAAAAATGCCGAGGATTTATGTGGATTTATTTTGTATCCTGCCACTTTGCTGAAATTTTGAATTATTTCTAGTAGCTTTTTAGCAGAGTCTTTGGGGTTCTCTAAGTATACCATCATGTCATCTGCAAAAAGTGATAGTTTAATTTCCTCATTTCCTACTCTAATTCCTTGAATCTCTTTCTCGGCTCTTATTGCCGAGGCTAGCGTTTCTAGTACTATATTGAATAGTAATGGTGATAGTGGGCAACCTTGTTTCACTCCTGATCTTACTGGGAAAGGTTGCAGTTTATTTCTATTGCATATTATGCTTACTGACGGTCTTAAATATATACTCCTGATTATTCTAAGGAATAATCCATTTATTCCTATACTCTCAAGAGTTTTTAGTAGGAATGGATGTTGGATTTTGTCAAATGCTTTTTCTGCATCTATTGAGATGATCATATGGTTCTTATTAATTTGATTATTAATATGGTCAATTATATTAATAGTTTTCCTAATATTAAACCAGCCCTGCATTCCTGGAATAAATCCTACTTGATCATAGTGTATTATCTTGGAGATGATTTTCTGAAGTCTTTTTGCTAATATCTTATTTAAGATTTTAGCATCAATATTCATTAAGGAGATTGGTCTATAATTTTCTTTCTCAGTTTTCGATCTACCAGGTTTAGGTATCAGTACCATGTCTGTGTCATAAAAGGAGTTTGGTAGGACTCCTTCATCCCCTATTTTTTCAAATAATTTATATAACATTGGGGCTAATTGTTCTTTAAATGTTTGGTAGAATTCACATGTGAATCCATCTGGCCCTGGGGATTTTTTCCTGGGGAGTTGATTAATAGCTTGTTCTATTTCTTTTTCTGAAATGGGACTATTTAAGCAATTTATCTCCTCCTCTGTTAATCTAGGGAGCCTATATTTTTGGAGAAAGTCATCCATTTCACTTAAGTTATCAAATTTATTGGCATAAAGTTGGGCAAAGTAACTCCTTATTATTTCTCTAATTTCCTCTTCATTGGTGGAAAGATCCCCCTTTTCATTTGTAAGACTATCAATTTGATTTTCCTCTTTCTTTTTTTTGATCAAATTTACCAAAGGTTTATCTATTTTATTGGCTTTTTCATAAAACCAACTCTTGATTTTATTTATTAATTCAATAGTTTTTTTACTTTCAATTTTATTGATTTCTCCTTTTAATTTTTGTATTTCGAGTTTAATTTTTGGTTGGGGGTTTATAATTTGGTCTTTTTCTAGCCTTTTAAGTTGTAAGCCCAATTCGTTAATCTTCTCTTTCTCAATTTTCTTCAAATAAGCCTCTAAAGATATAAAATTTCCCCTTATTACTGCTTTAGCTGCATCCCAAAGATTTTGATATGATGTCTCATCATTATCATTATCTTGGGTGAAATTGTTAATTGTTTCTATAATTTGCTCTTTCACCCAGTCATTCTTTAAGATGAGATTATTCAGTTTCCAATTACTTTTTGGTCTATTTACCCCTAACTTTTTACTGAATGTAGCTTTTATTGCATTGTGATCTGAGAAGAAGGCATTTATTATTTCTGCCTTCCTACATTTAATTTTGAGATCTTTATGTCCTAATATATGGTCAATTTTTGTATAGGATCCATGAACTGCTGAGAAGAAAGTATATTCCTTCCTATTGCCATTCAGTTTTCTCCAAAGGTCTATCATACCTAGTTTTTCTAATGTTCTATTTACTTTTTTAATTTCTTTCTTGTTTGTTTTGTGGTTTGATTTGTCTAAATCTGAGAGTGCAAGGTTGAGATCTCCCACTATTATAGTTTTACTGTCTATTTCTTCTTGCAGTTCTCTTAACTTTTCCTTTAGAAAGTTAGATGCTATACCACTTGGTGCATATATGTGTAACATTCTTTCTAAAATGTAATGTTCTCTGTTGAAGTTTTCTTGGGGTCTCTGGAGGCAGCCTTCATTTCAGTTCAAGTAATCAACACAGAGCAGCCACATTTTAAAGTCCAAATCCTTTATTGTCTCTTTCAAAGTCCTATCTCCTTCACTTGGGGCTCGGCTAGTTTTCTGGAGGCCTTCCTCTCTTCTTGCTTCCGTGAGCTTGAGTTCCTGACTCTCTTTCCTTTGAATTTCTCTGAATATCCAAAGGTTTGTGCTTCAACCTCTAACCACACTAAAGATGGAAAATGGAATGAATATGTCTCAACCTATGAGAGCTTCTAGTGCGCTTGTCTCTTCTGGCCCTGAGAGCTTCTAGCTTATATATTCCACAATGAGTATACACCAATCATTATATCATTAGGAAACCATTATTTGTTGTAGGATTAAATCAATGCTAAACTAGATTTAACCATTGTCTCCTCAATTCCACTTAGTACCTTATTTCAAGTTCTGGCCATAACATCTTCTTGTAGATTAAATCAATCATATTGCACCATGCTAAATTAGATAACTATTGTCTCTATCAATTTCACTGACTTAGTACCTTGTAAGAATCCTTTGTTTCAAGTTCAGAGTTTTGACCCATAACAATTATACAACTTTAGCATGTTCTATTTCTTGTCTTTCCTTTACTTCCTCCTTTTCATCCTTTAAACTTGCTTAGGTTTCTTCTTAGTCCTGGGAGAGGCAGAGTGGGAATATTGGAACAGTATGGGGGAGAGGGGAGATTGAAGTGGGAAGTCTGAAATCTTCCCTAAACCTAATATTTTTTTCTCTACTCTTCTTGCCTTCCTTTTAAAAAAATAATTTCCCCCCCCAAAAAATACATACATTCAATAGACACTGCTGGATCAAAAGGTATGCACAGTTTGATAGCCATTTGGACATAGTTTGAAATTATTCTCTAGAATGATTGGATCAGTTCACAACGTCTCCAACAATGTATTAATGTCCCAGTTTTCCACATGACCTCCAACATTTATCATCATCTTTTCCTGTAATTTTAGCCAATCTGAAAGGCAGGAAGTGGTACCTCAGAGTTGGCTTAATTTGCATTTTTCTAATCAATAGTGATTTACAAAACGAATGTTACACATACATTGGACTACTTGTCATTTAAGGGAGGGCATGCAGGAAGGCAGAGGGAAATTGGAACACAGGGTTTTGCAAGGGCTAATATTGAAGAATTGTCCATGCATATGTTTTAAAAAATAAAAAGATTTAATAAAAAAAATAATGATTTACAGTATTTTTTCATATGACTAGAAATGGCTTTAATTTATTTATCTGAAAATTATCTGTTCATATCCTTTGACCATTTTTTCAATTGGGGAATGGTTTATATTCTTAAAAATTCAAGTCAGTTCTCTATATGTTTTTAAAATGAGGCCTCTATCAAAAATCTTGAATATAAAAACTTTCCCCCAGTTTTCTGCTTCCCTTCTAATGTTGCTGCAGTATTTTTTAATTTATTTTTATTAATTTTATAATTATAACATTTTTTGACAGTACATATTTATAGGTAATTTTTTTTTTTTACAACATTATCCCTTGTACTCCCTTCTGTTCCGAATTTTTCCCCTCCTTCCCTCCACCCCCTCCCTTAGATGGCAGGCATTCCCATATATATTAAATATCTTATAGTATATCCTAGGTACAATATATATGTGCAGAACCGAATTTTGTTGTTGTTCTTGTTGTAAAGAAAGAATTGTATTCAGGAGGTAAAAATAATCTGAGAAGCAAAAAAAACAAACAACAACAAAAAAAAATACTCACAGTTTACACTCATTTCCCAGTGTTCCTTTTCTGGGTGTAGCTGATTCTGTCCATCATTGATCAATTGGAATTGGATTAGCTCTTCTCTATGTTGAAGATATCCACTTCCATTGGAGTACATCCTGATACAGTATCATTGTTGAAGTGTATAATGATCTCCTAGTTCTGCTCGTTTCACTCAACATCAGTTGATGTAAGTCTCTCCAAGCCTCTCTGTATTCCTCCTGTTGGTCATTTCTTATAGAACAATAATATACCATAACATTCATATACCATAATTTACCCAACCATTCTCCAGTTGATGGACATCCATTCATTTTCCAGTTTCTAGCCACTACAAAAAGGGCTGCTACAAACATTTTGGCACATACAGGTCCCTTTCCCTTCTTTAGTATTTCCTTGGGATATAAACCCAGTAGTAGCACTACTGGGTCAAAGGGTATGCACATTTTGACAACTTTTAGGGCATAATTCCAGATTGCTCTCCAGAATGGTTGGATTTTTTCCAACTCCACCAACAATGCATCAGTGTCCCAGTTTTCCCACAGCCCCTCCAACATTCATCATTATTTGTTCCTGTCATCTTAGCCAATCTGACAGGTGTGTAGTGGTATCTCAGAGTTGTCTTAATTTGCATTTATCTGATCAGTAATGATTTGGATCACTCTTTCATATGAGTGGAAATAGTTTTAATTTCATCATCTGAAAGTTGTCTGTTCATATACTTTGACAATTTATCAATTGGAGAATGGCTTGATTTCTTATAAATTAAAGTCAGTTCTCTGTATATTTTGGAGATGAGGCCTTTATCAGAACCTTTAACTGTAAAAATGTTTTCCCAATTTGTTACTTCCCTTATAATCTTGTTTGCATTAATTTTGTTTGTGCAAAAACTTTTTAATTTGATGTAATCAAAATTTTCTATTTTGTGATCAATAATGGTCTCTAGTTCTCCTTTGGTCACAAATTCCTTCCTCCTCCACAAGTCTGAAAGGTAAACTATCCTATGTTCCTATAATTTATTTATGATCTCATTCTTTATCCCTAAATCATAGACCCATTTTGATCTTATCTTAGTATGTGGTGTTAAATGTGGGTCCATGCCTAGTTTCTGCCATACTAATTTCCAGTTTTCCCAGCAGTTTTTGTCAAATAATGAATTCTTATCCCAAAAGTTGGGATCTTTGGGTTTGTCAAACACTAGATTGCTATTTTTATTCACTATCTTGCCCTGTGAACCTAACCTATTCCACTGATCAACTAGTCAACACCAAATAGTTTTGGTGACTGTTGCTTTATAATATAGTTCCAGATCAGGTACAGCTAGACCACCTTCATTTAATTTTTTTTTTTCATTACTTCCCTTGAAATTCTTGACCTTTTGTTGTTCCATATGAATTCTGTTGTTTTTTTTCTAGGTCATTAAAATAGTTTCTTGGGAGTCTGATTGGTATAGCACTAAATAAATAGATTAATTTAGGGAGGATTGTCATCTTAATTATATTCGCTCGGTCTATCCAAGAGCACTCAATGTCTTTCCAGTTATTTAAATCTAACTTTATTTTTGTGGCAAGTGTTTTGTAATTTTGCTCATATAATTCCTGACTTTCCTGTGGTAGATATATTCCCAAATATTTTATACTATCAACAGTTATTTTGAATGGAATTTCTCTTTGTATCTCTTGCTCTTGGATTGTGTTGGTAATGTATAAAATTGCTGAGGATTTATGTGGATTTATTTTGTATCCTGCAACTATGCTAAAGTTCTGAATTATTTCTAATAGCTTTTTAGCAGCGTCTTTGGGGTTTTCTAAGTATACCATCATATCATCTGCAAAGAGTGATCGTTTGATTTCCTCATTACCTACTCTAATTCCTTGAATCTCTTTCTCGGCTCTTATTGCCGAGGCTAGCTTTTCTAGTACTATATTGAATAGTAATGGTGATAGTGAGCAACCTTGTTTCACTCCTGATCTTACAGGGAAAGGTTCCAGTTTATTGCCATTACATATGATGTTTACTGACGGTTTTAAATATATGTGCCTTATTATTTTAAGGAATAGTCCATTTATTCCTATACTCTCAAGTTTTTTCAGTGGGAATAGATGTTAAATTTAATCAAATGCTTTTTCTGCATCTATTGAGATAATCATATGATTTTTGTTAACTTGGTTATTGATATAGTTAAACTAGCCCTGCATTACTAGTATAAATCCTACTTGATCATAGTGTATTATCCTGGGGATGATTTTCTGAAGTCCTTTTGCTAATATCTTATTTAACATTTTAGCATCAATATTCATTAAGGAGATTGGTCTATTGTTTTCTTTCTCAGTTTTCAATCTACCTGGTTTAGGTATCAGTACCATGTCTGTGTCATAAAAGGAATTTGGTAGGACTCCTTCAATTCCTATTTTTTCAAATAGTTTATATAACATTGGAGTTAGTTGTTGTTTAAATGTTTGGTAGAATTCACATGTAAATCCATCTGGTCCTGGGGATTTTTTTCTTAGGAAATTGGTTGATAGCTTGTTCTATTTCTTTTTCTGAAATGGGACTATTTAGACTACTTGCTTCTTCCTCTGTTAATCTGGGCAAGCTATATTTTTGAAGGTATTTTTCCATTTCATTTAAGTTATTGAAATTATTGGCGTAAAGTTGGGCAAAGTAGCTCCTAACGATTGTTCTAATTTCCTCTTCATTAGTGGTGAGTTCTCTCTTTTCATTTTTAGGACTTTTTCTCTTTCCTTTTTTTAATCAGATTTACTAAGGGTTTGTCTATTTTGTTGGTTTTTTCGTAGAACCAACTCTTAGTTTTATTAATTAATTCAATAGTTTTTGTTTTTTTTTTTTACTTTCAATTTTATTAATCTCACCTTTTATTTTTAGAATTTCAAGTTTTGTGTTTGTCTGGGGGTTTTTAATTTGTTCCTTTTCTAGAAATTTTAGTTGTAAGCCCAATTTGTTGACCCTTTCTTTCTCTATTTTATGCAAGTAGGCCTCTAGAGATATAAAACTTCCCCTTATTACTGCTTTGGCTGTATCCCACACATTTTGGTATGATGTCTCATTATTGTCATTTTCTTGGGTGAAGTTATTAATTATGTCTATGATTTGCTGTTTTACCTAATCATTCTTTAGTATAAGATTATTTAGTTTCCAATTATTTTTTGGTCTATTTCCCCCTGGCTTTTTATTAAATGTAATTTTAATTGCATTGTATTCTGAAAAGGATGCATTTACTATTTCTGCCTTACTTCATTTGATTTTGAGGTTTTTATGTCCTAGTATACGATCAATTTTTGTATAGGTTCCATGAACTGCTCAGAAGAAAGTGTACTCCTTTCTGTCTCCATTTAGTTTTCTCCAAAGATCTATCATATCAAACTTTTCTAGTATTCTATTTACCTCTTTGACTTCTTTCTTATTTATTTTGTGGTTTGATTTATCTAATTCTGAGAGTGCAAGGTTGAGATCTCCCACTATTATAGTTTTGCTGTCTATTTCTTTTTTGCAGCTCTCTTAATTACTCTTTTAACAATTTAGATGCTTCACCACTTGGTGTGTATATGTTTAATATTGATACTGCTCCATTATCTATGCTACTCTTTAGCAGGATATAATGCCCTTCCTTATCTCTTTTAATTAGATCAATTTTTGTTTTTGCTTATCTGAGATGAGGATGGCTACCCCTGCTTTTTTGGCTTCACTTGAAGCATAGTAGATTCTGCTCCACCCTTTTACTTTTTGTTTGAATGTATCACCCTATTTCAGGTATGTTTCCAGTAAACAACGTATTGTAGGATTCTGACTTTTAATCCAGTCTGCTAACTGCTTCCTCTTTAGAGGGAGTTTACCCCATTCACATTTATGGTTAGAATGACTAATTCTATATTGCTTGCCATCCTGTTAACCCCTGCTTATGCTTTTCTCCTTTCCTTCCCTCTTATCAGCCTACCCAGTATTAAACTTGTGAACACCACTTGCTTTTCACAGCCCCCCCTTTTTAGTATCCCTCCTCCCGCCTTAAAGTTCCTCTTACTATTTTACCCCTTTTTCTCACAATTTCTGTATTGCCTTCCCTTTAGCTTACTTTTCAATGAAATGGAAGAAGTTTCACCATAAATCGAATATGTCTATTGATACACACTATGTTCATCCCCCTCCATTCTTTCTCTCAGATATAATAGGTTACCTTTGCCTCTTCATGGGATGTAGTTCCACCACTTTACCCTTTTTTATGATATAATTTCCTTTCCACCTCTAGTTTCTAGGACAAATTATACCTGTGTTCTTTACATATCTTTATGGCAGAAATGTAATTCTCAAGATTTCTTTATCCTTTTTAGAAATCTCTTGAGTTCTGTATTTGAAGATCAAACATTTTGTGTAGGTCTGGTTTTTTTCATCAAGAATAGATGGAATTCATTTATTTCATTAAATGTCCATTTTCTTCCCTGGAAAAAGATGCTCATTTTTGCTGGGTAAGTTATTCTTGGCTGCATACCAAGTTCCTTAACCTTTCGGAATATCATGTTCCAGACCCTTCGTTCTTTTAATATGGATGCTGCTAGATCCTGGGTTATCCTTTGTGGCTCCTCCATATCTGAATTGCTTTTTTCTAGCAGCTTCCAGTATTTTTTCCTTCGTCTGATGGTTCTTGAAATTGGCCAATATATTTCTTGGAGTTTTGATTTTAGGGTCCCTTTCAGTAGGTGATCGATGAATTTTTTTCAATGTCTATTTTACTCTCTGTTTCCAAAATGTCTGGGCAGTTCTCTTTGATAATTTCCTGGAAAATAGCATCCAGGCTCTTTTTTTCCTCACATTTTTCAGGGAGTCTGATTACTCTCAAATTATCTCTCCTTGATCTGTTTTCCAGGTCTCTTGTCTTTCGAAAAAGATACTTGACATTCTTTTCAATTGTTTTGTTTTTCTGGTTTTGCTTGACTACTTCTTGGTTTTTCCTTGAGTCATTCATTTCTACTTGTTCGAATCTAATTTTCAATGATGTATTTTCTTCACTCACTTTTTTATATATTTTTGTAATTGTCCAATGGAGCTTTTATCTTCTATGGAATTTTTTTTTCCATTTCCTCCATTTTACTTTTTAGAGAGCTGTTTTCAGGACTTTTTTTTTTTTTTTTTTGTCTGGGGGTGGGGGGTTAACTTGACAGGCTCCAATACTCTAAAGATCTGTTGACACATTTGCATTTTCCATGTACTCCTTCCCCAAAGCAATTGTTGTTGATCCCTGGTAGAGAGAAGACTATATACTTGAATATGCTTCTCCTTAAACAGAAATTATATCAACTCAGATGAGGACTAATCTATCTTTATAAAAGAGAAGTCCAAGTATATCAAGTTCCTTTAATCAATATCTTTCTTGAGTTTCTCACTCAATGTTAATGACTACCAAATTAAAATTTGAAGGTAAAATTGACAATTGAGAGTAAAATTGTCCAAAGTTAACTGCCTCGAAAGGAAGCATCCTCCTGCTTATAATACTTCTTTTCCCCTATTGTCATTGTTTACTTATGATTCAGACATTATCTGGGGTTGATGATCTGGATTCATGTGGTTTGTTACTCAGATTAGAGTCAAATTTTATAAAATAAAACAATAAGATTCTCTCTTCGTTAAGAAGACATAATAACTCTCTGCTCTCCCTTTCTTTCTTTTCTGTTTCTGTATCACTGTCTCTGTTTTTGTCTTTGTCTCTCTATTTTGGTCTCTCTCTCTCCATAATATACCGGAAGTGCACTATTCACAAATTATAAAACATACAAAGTAGAGACAGTTATAATCAATTGAATCTATATCTAAGCTGGTGGTCAAACTAATTAAACAGAAAATGTAAGCATACTTTAATATAGTAAAATCTCAAATCCTACTGGCTACTACCCACTCTTATACACACTAGATCAGGGTACCAGAGGGCTGCCTTTCAGGGCTCTAGAGATCAGACAAAATGAGCTCAAGCTCCCATTTCAGTGTATCCTCTACGATATCAATCATCTCATTATCACTGATTGATCAGCATTTAGTCCCCCAATATAAATTTGGCTGACTAATATCGATTAGCTTTTTAAAATGTGATATTTATTGAGAATACATAGCAAGCACAAAAGTATAAATCTGTCCTTTCAAACCAATGGAGAGTGGGCTCAAACTGAAAAACATTTTGACAATCTATCTTATCAAGTTTACTTCTGAATGTAGCCACTACAGCAAATACCCTCTTGTTTGCAGGATACAGTATCTCTGTTAAAATGTTGAATTACTGCTGGTCTGGGTACCAGAGGTCATACTTCAGGGCAATGCTGGCATCTCGCTTGGCTTGGCTGCTGGCAAACTTGGTATAGACTTCTGACTTTTAAAAATCTTATAAGACCTTGCACCAAAGGAAAGAAAACACAAAGGGGGTTTAATTGATCCCAGGTTTATCTAGGAGGCTTTATGTTTGTGGGATTCATGGTGATTTTGGATGAAAGAGGGCTTTCCTTCATCCAAAGATCTACAGTAGTGCTTTCTTTTTACAGAGATGAAAAGAACAAGAGGTTCAGTGTTTGAAGTTCTTTGTATTTATATTCAATTTTGGTTCAACAGACAAGCAAAAGACCCTCTCCCTCACATGCATAAGAGGACAGAAAATGGCCATAGAATACTCACACAAGCTCCAAAATGGAGAGCAGGATATTTCTTTATGAAAGCCTAGAAGTAGACTTACAGAAACAGCTTAATAAGGCCAATGTCTTCCATTTCATCCAGAGTATTCTCCAGTTGTCCTGCTCTATAATCTGGCCACTAGACCCAGATGGCTCTAGAAGGGAAAATGAGGCAGATAATCTTTCTCCCTTAAATCCAATTCACTTGCATGTCATGGCATCATCTCTCTGATGTCATGGTCTTCTTTGAGAACAAAAGACAAACAACAATACAGGTATTGTATGAGGAAGAACATGATGTACGTGCTACTAAGGCCTGGGTTCTCAATGATCAATTTCTCTGACATATTAAGAAATAAGAAAACTTTTGGTTTAACATATGCCCTTCCTCTTCCTTTACCGTCTGTCCCTACCTAACCAGAATGGTGAAGAGGAAAAAGAAACAGTTATGTGTGCTTCTTTTATGAAATTTTGTAGAGAGGAAAAAAATCTTCTTAATAATTCTGTTCCAAACACATCTTCAAACTAATTCACAGATCTCTTTAGGGAAAATAACCCTACTTAGGTCTCAAATATCAGTTAATCAGGGATTTTTTTCTTACTCCAATGGCTACTCTAACTCCAATGCCAATCATATGCCCAACATCCTTTCTAATTCCTGTATCCTAATTCTGTTATGTTTCTCTTCCAGGTAAGATTCTTTAAAAATCACTCTGCCTTTCTTTAGTCTTCAAATCTTGACAAGTCAACAAATTGAGTTCTGGAGTACTGTTAGCAAGGCTTACCAGACTGGATGCAAAATTTATCCAAAGTAAATAAAAGATACATTTGGGGAAGATTAGGAAAAACTACAAAGAATGCAGCATCTGAGTTAAGCTGAAAGAAGCTAGGGATTCTAAGTAAAGAGGGAATGCCTTCCAAAGAGGAAGCACAGCTAGTGTAAAAAAGCAGAAATGAAATATAGAGGATATAGAAATATAGAGTTTCATATGAGAAACAACAAATCTTAGTTCATCTATACTATAGCATAAAGAGAATTAATGTGTACTAAGGCCCAAAAGACAGGTTGGATTCAGGTTGTGACTGGAATTAAATAACAAATAAGATTTTGCATAATATTTCAGAAACAATATTTTCTGCTGGTGTTTCCTTCATGCTATAATTAGACTCCATGCTTTAACTTCCTAGCAAATAGCTAAGTTTCATTTATAGCTTAAGGAAACCTCTTAAAAGCAAACCTGAACATTTCTTATTACCCAATACAAATTTTAGCCTCCTGGGCCATGTAGATCTAGGTATATAACACTTCTTGAAATCTTTTTTTCTGGTTTGTTCCAATCATTAAAAAGTATTTCACTAGTGTAACATTAGAAATTTCACTGTACATTTAGTAGCCATCATGTGTTTTCTCAATTCTACTTTTAACTTCTTTATTTTTTTAACTAAGACTTGTGGTTATTAGTTTTATTTTTTAAAAGAACCAAATGTAATCTGCAGACAGACACAAGCTCTTCCTCATCCTTCTATTCTTGTCTCAAAGACCACTAAGAAAAGAAAGAGCAAATGAGTTTTGGATTGTATGGAAAATTTGACTCAACCCCTAAACTCAGCCAACACCACAAAATGGGCTGGAAACAAATCAGATAAATAGAAAAAGAAGGGAATACAAAATATTTTTGAATGACAGTGTCAGAAAGGTTAAAAAGCTTAACAACAACAACAAAAAAATTTGATTCCAAGGGGTCAGTTCAAGGACAGCTTTTTTCTAACAAGTGCTTTTTAGCAAAGAAGATGATTAAAGGATGCTTTCCTTTACTATGCCCACAGCAAAAGTCATAAAATGCTCACAAACATACATTCCTGTTGAGTTGAGTTGCTGTGACTGAAAATATTACTTGAGAAATTACAAAAACCACCCAGTGTTTTATTCATGTAACCTAGATATCAAATGAAAACAAAATGTACAAGAGGCTAGTGCCAGTTAGCATGTGAAAATATCTGGCAACACTCTGTTTTCTTTGATATACAGCTTTGTCCTTTTGCTAGTGGCATATAATGAGCAAAGCATTGCTTTCCTTAGTGATCTTTACCTAACTATTATAAACTATGTATTCCTGAAAAGGAAATGGAATGGAGGGCCTCTGACAACCTCCTAAAGGATAACCTTAGATATTTGCCACCATTTTGAAACCTGAGTCAGATGAGAATATACACTGTGCTTCTACTTCTTGATTCAGTTTGATACTTTCTATTTTAAGCACTCTTGTGTTTCAATGCTAGAACACAGCATCCAGATTTTCTGAAAGCCTTAAGTCTACAAAATTGTATTCATCCAAGACTTCTTGTTTGTGCTTTTGCCTGGCTATAATAATATTTACAATAATATATCCTGAAATGCAGAACTGTTCCCAAAGAAAAAATGAGAAGAAAGTGAACCAAACCTATTCAAACCTCAAATGTTTAGCTTAGTAAGTGTTTTGGGTGAAAGCTCAAAAGGTAGGAGTGAGTTTCATTTAAAAAATTCAAAAAAACCTTTTCCATTCTTTGTAGAAATAAGTTTGATACTTTTCAAATAAAATATTTACTCTATGTTAACTAAGTAATGGGGAAGCAGAAGGAAAAGGAGAATGAATATTTTTTAAAGTTTAATTTTTAATGGGGAACTCAAAGAATTTAGGAGAGAGAATAAAAGCTAATCCTTAGTGCATACAATTTTCAACTACACGTCAGATCTTGTACTGTCTGAGGTTACATCATCTATTTGAATGAAGACCAAGATCTGAATTTACCAGTGTTGCCCTTTTCAGGTAAAGTCCACACTTGCTAAGCCCTTTCAATTAGCTTTTATGACTCTTGCTATGAATAACTCCATTTCATTTACCTATGTCTGAGTCTGAATTCTGAAATAAATATCCCATTACCAGAAAACCTACTCTGGAGTTCATGCCAAAACAGGGTTATCATTAGGTGATAAGACTAAGACATTCTTTTCTCCATCATTCATAATGAGGAAGTTCTTACTTCCTAGATAATTAAAGGTCGGCAAGTTTATTAAACATGTTTGTGTTGTTATTTTATCTTTCATCTGCTTTCCTTTCATTCTCCTTCTCACCTTAATGACTGTGCTTAGCACCTTTATACACTAAAAAGGTCAGAAAGGCTCCTTGTAAAGCACCCCAAATACCTGGCAGCCTATCACTCTGCTATTAGCAATAATTTAGCTAAGCAGTCAGAGCATGTAGGAACAATGAAACAATACAGTGATTCTGAGTGTATCATCCAAATGGAAAAAAGACAAAAGAACAGGAATGAAAGACCAAGCATATTACAGAATCAGAGAATTTCAGGGTTGGAAGGAGACTTTGTAGTCATCTTCTGATGGTGGTCAATACCTCAAGAAAGAAACGGTAATACAACACACTTAAGTTATTATGCAGGGTTTGTGTTAAAACCTGTGCTGCAGGGAGAAACCTATTATTCTTCAAGACAATTCATTCAACATTTTGGTAACTCTTAATTGTTAGGATTTTACACATACACATTCCTACAACAAGCCTAAATTTTTCCCTTTGAAACTTCCACCCATTGTCCTAATATAGAAATGCAGAATTTAAGATTGTCTAAGCACTAAAGCATTTTTTCCTGTTTTTTTTTTTTTTAATTTTTTTAAATAGGCTTCATTAGTGTATTCAATAGTTCAAAGGCTCTGAGTTCTATGAACTGAGTCTGATTAGGATGCTAAGAAAATTACTTTCTCTGAAGCATTGGCCCTATTCAAAGTATCTCCAGAAAAGTCTCCTAGAATATTTAAAGTTCATCTCCTGAGGCAATTAGGGTTAAGTTACTTGCCCAGGTAAAGTATCTGACAACAGATTTGAACTCAGGTCCTCTTGACTTTAGGGCTGGTGCTCTATCCACTGCCCCACCTAGCTGTCTCCCTATAGATTATTTCTAAAGTGGTAA
Source organism: Sminthopsis crassicaudata (assembly GCF_048593235.1). Taxonomy (NCBI): domain Eukaryota; kingdom Metazoa; phylum Chordata; class Mammalia; order Dasyuromorphia; family Dasyuridae; genus Sminthopsis; species Sminthopsis crassicaudata. The sequence continues at coordinate 242,119,708 of NC_133621.1, forward strand.
AGAGGATTCTGGTTCTCATACAAGTATTCAAGGTACCAAATACACATGGAGTGATAGTGTATTAATTCAATTAGCATTTATTAAGCACCAGGTATATTCCAGGCACTACACTGACCACTGGGGATACCAAAAAAAAAAAAAAAAAAAAAAAAAGGTAAGGGGAGGAGGAGCAAAATATAGTATTTGTCCTCAAGGAACTCATAATCCTGCAATGAACTTTTTCTGCAAATAGTTATCAGTTGCTTTCTTGAGGTAGAATAAAGGAAGCAATTTTGCCCAGGTCTAGAATATATGCAATAGGCAAGGGCATGGCTGATTCTTACTTTCAGGCTATTTTTGCAAATGACCCATTGCCTTCTAAGATAATACAAGATAGTACCAAAATTACCATATCTATATCATCATAGTAATTACTTAAGTCCCATCAATCATATAGTGTTTTTGTTTTCAAGATAAAAAGAATGAATGTATAAAATAAGCTATGCCTTGGTCATTCTATATGTATTTACACATTATGTATATATAATGCCTATAGATATGAACTATAAATTGATTACTTGTGCATAGAATTATACAAAAATTTTCTTTAGACCTTATGCTACATACAACCATACTGCCTTTATTTTCAAAGTCAAATATGAATATTGGATATTAGCCTCTTTTCTTTTGTATTGTTTTCTGTACTTCCCTTCCACTTCATTATCATGAAAATAAAAAGTTGACTATGAATATAAAGAAATGATGAAAAAACCAGATTACCAGATTTGAGGTCAAGGTTATAATTTTTATATGAGCCAACTAACTCTTTAATAATTTATATAGAGGTAAATTCTGTTTCATGGTTATAGATGGCACCCTCTAGTCCCAGCCACTTGTCTCAAAAATAGATTCTCTGAGTTATATGTGGAGTCTTTCTTCCTGTCCCTCTATAAAGCATGCTTAGTCTTCATTCTTAGTTCTAAGCAACTTTGTGAAAGCTTGGTGTTAAAGTAGAGAATGGCTTTTAGCCATACATGAAAAAAAAAGTGACTCCTTTGTTATAGTAAGATTCATTTTTGTATACAATAGACACACATTTTTTTAACCTCTTTTGGTAAAGGCATCTTGCCACAATTCCTGATTTTCTGCTAATGTTAATGTTTTAAGGCAATTTTAGCCTAGACTTAATGAATCAAAGGAAGAACTGCCCTAATCTGTCTGAATTTACCCCAGACTTTAAAAGCACTCAAAAATGAACCAAGGAACCTAAATTATAGCATACTGTACATTTTTTGTGGGAAATCTTTTACCACTACCAGATTCATATAAGTGATTGCTTACCATACAACCAAGAATCAAACCACTTCATGATTTTAAGGTCAGAAAACTTAAGTCCAACTTTAGGATAAAGCTATTAATTTTCCTCCAACCAAGAGTCAGGCTCTAAGCCTATAAAGAATTTGGGACAAGAAAATGTCTATTTTATCAGTGCCAATATTAATACAATGGCAAGCTAACTATTTTTTTGTCTATAATATATGTTCATTTAAGCCATACTTAATGAAAAACTAGCTTATCAAGTTTATGAGATAATGGGACCTTAGAAAAGTAAGCTGGTATAATTTTTCATCTAGTACAACAATTATTTCTTCACTATCTCTAATAATAGCAAACTCACTACCTTACCTATCAAAATATGTCCTATTTTATGCATATCTAATTGTTACACCATTTTTCTTTACAAGATGCAACTTTCTTTTCTGTAACTTCTATCCTTTGATTCTATTCCTGTCTTCTGTATTTATATAGTTAGTTTAATCCCTCATCCATAGAAAACCATTTCAGATATTTAAAGGAAACACATTTATTATGCCTTGCCCCAAACCTTCTCTTGTCCAATTATTAAAAAAGCAAATAGGAGTGCTCCTATACTATTTTCATAGTAGACTTTTTTAACGAGTTAGTGTCATAAGGTTGATGAGGACAATTTATTACCAGTATCTGACTGCCATGTTTTGGAAGGCACATTTGACAAGCAAATATGGATGAAGTCATAGTACTGCCTTCCCTGGTGTCCTCTGGGAACCAGGAAGACACTTGTTTTCTCTTAGTCTCACAACACCTTGGAATTCTTGTTTGATGTACATCACCTGGTTGACTAGAACCATGATTTCTCAAGGACAAGGTGGAGCAATGCATCTGTGAACCTTAGATTACTTCCAAAGGTGGGGTTCCTTCTAACTTAATTAGTTGAGGTTTCACTAGCATTTTTTCCCAGCGCATTACATTCATCCCAACAAATTACTTTTTTTTTTTTTTTTTTTTTTTTTGTAGCAAGTTTAGTTTGTAAAGATCCTTTGTTTTTTATTTAGGTCTGCTTAATTTATTAATGAAATGTCCTTTCCTTGATTCTGTTGGGTAAAATATAGTCAAGAACACTGAATTTCATTGGTTGTCCTCACACAGAAAAACTGTCAAATCTGCTTTGCAAGTGGGAATGAACCCACAGGTATGTGCTCATCTATGCATATGTGTTCACATGCCCATGTGTGGGCATGCAGGAAAAGCAAAGTAAGATGGTAACTGCAGTGTTAATGGAGGATGCCCTCTAAAGCCACACATTTGATCTGATTTAATTCCAGAGAAAGGTGTGTCTAATGACAGGCCAAGACTTACTGATGCCTAAAGCTCACATCAACATTTGGACTTCTTGTTCCATTTCTGTCTTAGTGACTATATGGTGAAAATGAGGCAGGGAAAATTATGCCTCACCCACTGTCTGTTTCTAGGATCTCGTGTCATTGGAAGAGGCAAGTGAGCCAGCCAGCAAGATAAAACAGCATGGAAATCTTATTTCCTTCAGAGAGGGTGGGGCAAGAGTGGTGGAAAGAGAGAGAAAGTATTTGTGAAGCATAAATAATCTGAGGAAAGGGAGGTATGATAGGAAAATGTGGGGAAGGGAATTTGGGAAGAAGGAGAAGATGAACACTAAAGGAAAACAGGGTGGGGAGTTCAGGAAAAGGCTGAAGAAACAAGAAAAATATTATATCTTCTGGGCCAGAAAAGATCACTGGTGTTAGTCAAGGTCACTTTGGAAGGGAATTGTGAAAAGAAGTCACATATCTCACGTTAGTAGCTTCAAATGAACATTTCTCACAGTAACATAACAACAGAATATAAAGGTCACAGTATTATAAGTGGAAAAGAATTTAGATCATTTAGTTGAACTTCTTTGTTTTATAGATTAGAAAACTGAAATCTAGAGAAGTTTAAGTGGGTAGTAGAAAGAACACTGGATTTGGAGGCAGAAGATGATGCACTGGAAATAATGTTGTAGTTCACATTTGTGTTATTGCTTTTCTTGTAATTCTGAGTAGCAGATATTATAAGGATTATTGTCTCCATTATACAGATGAGAAACTGAGCCTATCTGCTCAAAGACATATAGCTAATAAACAGCAAAGTCAGCATTTATGAGTCCATCTACTACCCAAACTGCTACCAAAGAAGAGCTCATACTGGACTTTCAGTGAAGGAAGTGAAGATGAATTTTTAAAATTTAGTACACTTGTGCTTTTTAGATTTCCCCATTATTCTGAGACAGGCCTATGACCTTATATAAGATAATGGTAACTGACTCCAATTTAATTTGGGAATAACATTCTCCCAGTGCTTGGATCTCTACTTGCTCCAAGAAGCTAACCTTAATTCCTAAGGATTGACTACCAGATAGCCTCACCTAGAACAGGGCTCAGAGAAAATGAGACTCATAAATGTTGCTGGATAGAGACTATCTGGAGTTCATTTACAGAGACTAGGTAAGGGTAAAATTGGAAGACACTGAGTATCCAGAATGAAGCATAGCAAGTGTGGGGTGTGAACAAGGGATTCTAGGGAAAAGGGTAGAACTGATTGAGGCATTGCAGAATTACAAAATGCAATGAAAATAGCTTTAAGAATGACAAAGGTTAAAAAGGATCCAATTCCTCAGTTTAAAAAGACAGTGATTTAGATTTTTATAAAGGGCTACTCCCTTCCACCTCTGCATTCACCACAGCAACCAGAATAACTATGGTCAGAAACATTCCCACAGGCAGTAGAAGCTCAGATAAAACCTTTGAAACAAAATTCCCCATAGGGTGGGCCTTTGATGCCTGAGGCAGCAAAGAAGCCAAACCAGTGATAATCCTCCCGAAAGGAAAACCAGGCCAGGCTACATTATAACAGGTGCTGTTGCACATTCTTGAATACTATTAAGTCTTTACTAGTTAGTTATCTCCTTGAACTTAATTTTTTTATCAGGAAAATAAGAGCCCTGAAAGACAATTATCCTCATTTCACAGAGGAGGAAATAAGGAAGTGAAGGTATTTGCCAGTTAAAGGTATGACTGATGAACGTCTTGTGACTAGAATTGAGGTAAGAATCCCCTCTGGTCTGCACACAGTCCAAAGTGAAGAATTCATGAACCCAAAAAGGGAATAAATCCTTTGGTGACTAGGCTTCTTAAATCCAAGCCTAGTTGTTTTATGGCAAAATTCCTACCTTCATGCATGGATACTGGTAACTGATGCCAATTCAATTTGTTCCTATCCTATCTGGAAATGATATTCTCCCTCTTTATTCTGAGAAGTTGGCTTTGGTGACTAAGGGCTGACTACCATCTAGCCTCATTTAAAGAAAGTTCTGAGGGATTATAACTTGTAATGATGCTGAGTAGAAAAGAGATTGGTGAGTTTGGAGTGCCACTAAATAAGAGGATCATGACTATCTGGAATGGAATACATAGAGACAATGGGAGGAAGGTTGAAGTTTATTAAAATCAAAAATTATTTTTGTTTACTTCTTAATTTAGCCTCGGGACCACTCTATCCACCACACAACACCCTGTCTCCTATTGCCTACTTTATTGGCATACCAATTGCAGTGAACATATTAATAAAATTTCTAGCCTGAAAGAAGCAAGGAAGACAGGAAAAACAGATACTTTTTATAAACTTTTACTTTAAAAAAAATCTATATAGGTAGATATGTTGGCATGGGAGACGACTTTAGGAAAGGAAGTAGAGAAAGGAGATCACATATTGCAAAATTTCACCTGATTTAATCTAAAGCATTGCTTTTAAGATCTTAAAATCAGACTTCTCATTTTAATAGGTATTACAAATGACAGCATGATCACAATGGCAGCCTGTGTTCTGGATAATCCTCCTTAATCCAGGTTGTTTGATAGTAAAAATTTAAAAGTATTGTCCAGTATAATCTCTTCAATGATGGCTTGAAAAAAATATAAAATTAATTTTGTCCTATTGGTAACCATTCTTTTGTGTTAGTGTTGTGTCACAGTTCTCTTTTAATGTCTTGACCAGTTTCCCTAATTGTCCTATTCAGGTACTCTGCCTCAGGTTATAACCATTCCCTCTTAATGTTAGGATAGAGGTCTTTTATCTTAGATTTCAGGCTATAGTTATTCCCTCTTAATGTTTGATGGAATAAAGGATTTTATCCATTTTAGACATCATTAGAATTTCAGGAGCCTCTCCAGTACCTCCCTCCATTATGCCTGCCTCTGTTATGTCATCCTCATCCTAGGTTCCTCCCCCCCATTAGGTCATCCCCATACAGGTACCTCCCCCATTATGACATTGTTCTTCTTACCCTATAAAAGAATCTTGTAATCCGACATTCAGGGCTGGATTCTTTGAGAAGATAGTCTTATTCAGTCCTGAGACCAAACCATGGAGTCATTTGGTCCTAGTAAATCTCTCCATTTAATAAATTGTTAAATTGTTCTCTAATCTCTGTCTTGCTCAGTTTCTCTGGCATTACATTAGCAAACTTAACAGTAGAGAGAGAGTCAGCCTATTGTAATTAGCCCCAGCAGTGATTCTTGTTCTGATTAAATGTTTGTGGGATATTAGACTTTTGCAACTTTTTTATTAGCAGTTCCACATAAGAGCCCTGAAAGACAATTATCCTCATTCCACAGAGGAGGAAATTAAGACATAAAGAGCTGAAGGTACTTGTATGACTGATGCATGTCTAGTGGTAGAGAATTGAGGTGAGAATCCCCTGTGTTCGGCACATAGGTCCAATAGGAAAGAATTCATGAACCCAAAAAGTCTGAATGGCAAAAAGGACTTTTATTGGCACTGAGAAGCTAGCTTTCTAGGAAGATGGTTTCCTTAGTGGTAAGAGGTCCTGTCAGAGAAATAATAAAGGTTATTACTGAGAAGACAATGTCTTCACAGTGGGCAAGAGTCCTGATAGGCAGCTGTGCCAAGAGGAGAAGTCATTTGGCAAAGCATAATCCTACTTCGGACTTCTATAGTGATTTAAGGTTCAAAATTGTCTTTTTATTGGCTGTGTGGGGGTTGAGCTTCCATTGAATGAGATTCCTTCAATGTTGTCACTGCCCCCAGGCCTAGATTTCCAGTTGAATAGAAAGTACTTATCTTGGGAGTTTCAAGCCACTCAATAACTGGGAGTTCCAGCTACTGGGAGTGGTGCTGGGCTAATCCATTCAATAGAAATATCAGGTCCAGATCTCCAGCTGAATGAGACCACTTAAGTTCCAACTACTGGGAATGATCCTGGGCTAATCTTAATGAAACAACTTAACTACCCTGGATGTGGGTCTCTGTCAGAGAAGAGATTCAAAGCTCACCCCTAGAAGTCAAGGGGAATTATTTGCATTATGATTCCTATTTTACTGTTCAGATCATGGAGTCACTTCATCACAGACACTGGTCAGAAATTTTAATTTGAGTATATCACACAGCACATCACAGCACATCAGTATGCATATGTGCACCCACATACACACCACTTGTACAGAATGACTTCCATTCTGAACTGTAATTCTTGATTATTCATTGACCACAGAGTGGTGAGATGTCTCAATTTACTGGCTTCTTTCAAAGACTATCATAAGACTGTCAGCATTACCACAGGTTTTCTTATCGTGAAAACTTCATAGGGTAAAAAAACACTTTCTGTTGAGGAATCAGCTAGATCCATTAGGTCCATTTTCCATATATTTCCAAGAAGAGATTCAAATGGGGAGACAGGGGAAGAATTCATGAAGACAAATAAGAAAAAAATTATTTTCAGACAAAGAAATGAGAGAATGAAGGACAGTTGGAAAGTTTATCCTCTCTGACATTTTTGCTGTTTTTCAGTAATTTCAGAATCTTCATGATCCCATTTGGGGCTTTCTTTGCAAAAAATCGTGGAGTGATTTGTCATTTCCTTCTTCAATTTTGCTTTACAGATGATGAATTAAAGCAAACAGGATTAAGTGACTTGACCAGATTCACACAGCTAGTATCTGAGGCAATATCTGAACTCAGAAAGAGGAATCTTCCTGACTTCAGCCCCACACACTCTATCCACTATACCATCTATCTGCCCCTTTTAAACTTTTAGTTATTTACATTTAAATTTTAACTTCATTTGAGTTTGATCCATCTCTAGCTTCAGTAGTAGAGAAATAGTAGAAATGTTTGATGTTATTCTTATTATAACTAATATCTCAGTCACTAATACAGGTAGACAATATGTGACATCACCCAAGAGAAGCAGTAGCATCAGGTTTACTGATACAGACTCCTAAAAGACAATTTGGTGATAGTTGCCTAGATTTTGATTCCCAACAACAGAATCCAGGAATATTCTGGACTGCAGCTGTTACAGCTGACTGTCCAATGCTCACTATCTATGTAAATGGCATACCACTGAAAGGATTGGTAGACACAAGTGCAGATCATACAGTCATTAAAGTTTCCAGCTGGCCCAGTTATTGGCAAAAGATTAAGGCAGACACCTCTATGTCTGGTATAGGAAGATCAATAGTAGCTGAAGTTAGTGCTACCCCTTTGAGATAGATATTTTAAGGTGAAACAGGAGTTTTAATTCCTTCTGTAGTTAAAAAAATATCCATCAATCTATGGGGAAGAGATATCTTACAACAGTTAGGATTATATTTGAGTACTTCGGCTTTTTAGGCAGACTGCTGTTGAAGGCCTGCCAACACTCTCACCTATTCCCATTCAATGGAAAACTGGTACTCCAGTGTGGATAGAACATTGGCTCTTAAGAAATGAAAAACTTTAGGCCTTATTAAATATAGTACAAGAGCAATTTGACCAAAGACACTTACAAACTCTAAGTCCTTAGAATTCCCCTGTATTTGTTGTAAAAAAAAAAAAAAAAAAAAGAAAAAGAAAAGAAATCTGGAAAATGGAAGATGTAGACTGATTTTTAAAAAGTTAGTGAATAGATGGAAACCATGGGAACTGTTCAGCCTGAACTTCCATCTTCTACTCAATTGCCTAGAGGATGGCCTCTTTGGGTTATAGACATTAAGGATTGTTTGTATTCTATCCCTCTGAATAAGGAGGATATGAAAAGATTTGCCTTTTCAGTGCCCAGCATTAATTTAAGCTGAGCTTTATAAAAGATTCAAATGGACAGTTTTGCCACAGAGAATGAAAATAACCCTACTATGTGTCAAATGTATGTTGCTGCTGCTCTTATTCCAATAAGAAAAGCATTTCCAAAAGTTAATACCTTACATGGATGATATGTTGGGGTGTGCACCTGAGGAGCAAATATTAGAAGTATGTCTTCAAAAGGAACTACAAATTGCATATAGCTCCAAAAAAAATTAAAAGACACGCTCCTTTTCAATATTTAGGCTATGAAGTATATCCTAAGTGCTTATAGTACAAAGACTTTCTTTAAAAACAGAAAAATTGAACACCTTAAATCACTTTCAAAAATTGATAGGAGATATCCAATGGACGAGTCCAGTGTTAGGCTTAACTACCTATCAATTACAACCATTATATGACATTTTAAGGGGACACACTGCTTTAAACTCACCACGCCAGCTTACAAAAGAAGCTCAAGAGGCTTTGAGAAAAGTTGAACTGGCTTTATCCAATGTGGTTGGAAGAGTCACTCAAAAACTCTTGGAAATATCAGTTTTTGCTACAAAAGAGGCACCCACAACAGTCCTTCATTAAGGAGACAGTGTGATAGAGTGGGTGAACCTCCCAGCACAACCAGAACAAAGCCTTACTCCTTACCCAGTGCTTGTGGCTAGAATTTTATTAAAGGCCATTAAGTGAGCAGTACAATTATCTGGGATGAGACCTAACAAGATATACACCTTTTAGACTAATGCACAAATTAATGTATGCTGTGAAACCATCCCAGAGTGGCAAATTTTACTGGCCACAGCTCCAAATTTTATACACGGGTCTCCATTAAAGATAACCAGACTATTACATAATTGGCAATGGATTCTTGAAGAAAAGGTTTCTAAAATTCCTCTTAAAGGACCATCTTTACAGATGCATCCAAACATAATATTTGTGCTGTCAGAACTTCTTTTTTGTCCACTCAGCAGAATGAATTGTATGCAATCATTTTAGCTCTCACTTATTACTGGAGATATATATAGAATATCTGATTTGGCCTATTCAGTAGGTGTGGTACAAAGAATTGCCACAGCACAAATAAAATTTATAGTTTCTTTAAGGAACTTCAAGAGCAAGTGAGAAAGCATCTAGGTAGGATTTATGTCTTGCATATCCACTCCAATAGTGGACTTCTAGGTTCTATTTTGGAATGTAATTCAAAGGCAGATAGCAGTCTAACCATGTTGGTCAATACTCCTTATTTCAAGCAGCCCAAGAATATCATTCTAAATATCAACTTACAAAAGAAGCTCAAGAGGCTTTGAGAAAAGTTGAAGTGGCTTTATCCAATGTGGTTGAAAGAGTCACTCAAAAATCCTTGGAAATATCAGTTTTTCCTACAAAAGAGTCACCCACAGCAGTCCTTCATCAAGGAGAGAGTGTGAAAGAGTGGATGACTCTCCTAGCACAACCAGACTTACTCCTTATCCAGAGCTTGTGGCTATAATTTTATTAAAGACCATTAAGCAAGTAGTACAATTATTTGGAGTAAGACCTGAGAAGATATATGCCAATACATAAATTAATGTATGAAGTGAAAACATCCCAGAGTGGCAAATTTTATTGGCCACAGCTCCAAATTTTACACCTTATCCTCATCGTCATAGCTCTCGGGCTTGCAAAATGCTTTGCATATGTTATTTCATTTGATATTCATAACAACCATGGGCAGAAGAAGCTATTATTGTTCCATATTTTATAGATGTAGACTCCAAGGCAAACTGAACCTATGTGACTTCCCCAGGATTACCCGGCTAATATGTGTCTGAGATCAGATTGGAACTCAAGTCTTCCTGATTCCAGGTCAAGCATTCCATCTAGTCCACCACCATGCTGTCTTATTACAAGATCAAGCCTTCAATTATTTTTTCAGATAAAAAATACTGAAGATGCTGTGATATTTTTAAAAGATTAAACTACTGCACTCTGAGGAAAGAGATAACTTTGAATGATTTAATCAATTAAAGAAAAACATTAATATTATCCTTAAAGGCAGGTTTTGGTAATTAGGAACCTTTTTTTTTTTTTTAAACAGTGACAAAAAATATCTGGCACCACTTATTTTTAAAATGAAAATGGAGCAAATCAGTTTTAGATTTACAAGTAACTATGTATAAAGTTGTGTACAACAAATTGCTTTCACTATTAAAGGCAATAAAGATGTCACAGTTGACCTCCAACTGAAGAATCACAGACCTCTCTACTTACAGAAAAAAATACATATTTTCATTAAAGAGGACATAGAAAAATTGTCTGATTGAACCAAATGTATCCAAAAAAGATATTGGGGTCAAAATAATTGTGAGAACATTGAGGATTTATTCAAAAGACATATCAAAGAGGAGAAATTAACAAAACTATACAGAAATCTCAGGCCTTATTAATGCTAAAAGAAGAAAAACAAGAAGAAGAAAAAAGATGGAAAGAAAGAAAAAAGGACAAAAGGAAGGAAAAGAAGAAAGAAAAAAGAAAGACAGAAAGAGAGAGAAAAAAGAAAGGAAGGAAGAAAGGACAGAAGGAAGAAGGGAGAAGGAAGGTGGAAGGATTAAAGGAAGGACAAAAGGAAGGAGAGAAGGATGTAAGACAGGAGAGAAGGAAAGAAGGAAGGCAGGAAGGAAGGGGGAAGGAGGAAAAGAAGAAGGGAAAGAGAGAAGGAAGTAATGAAGGAGAGAAAGAAGAAAGAAGGGAGGAAAGAAAAGAGGGAAGGAAGAAAATAAGGAGGAAAGGAAGAAGGGAGGGAGGGAAGGAGGAAGGAAAGTAAGAAAGGAGAAAGGGAGGAAAGGAGGAAGGAAGGAAAGAAAGAAAGAAGGAATGAAGAAAGGAAGTAAGGAAGGAAGAAGAAAGGAGGGAAGGCAGGAAGAAAAAAAGAAGGGAGGAAATGAAAAAGGGAAAGGATTGAAGGAGGGATCAAAGGAGAGTGGGAAGGAAGTAAGGATGAAGACAGGAAAGAAAGGAAGAAAAAAGGAGGGAAGGAAGAAGAGAAGGAAAGAAGAAAAAAGGGAAGGTGGGAAAAAAGAAAAGAAAGAAAGAAGGAGGGAAGGAAAGAGGGAATAGCAGGGAAAGAAGAAGGGAACAAAGAAAGAAAGGATGGAAAAAAGGAAAAAGGGAAGGAAAAAAGGAAAGAAGGAAAGATGGAAAGAAGGAAGGAAGGAAGGAAAAAGGGAAGGAAGTGTTAGGTTCTTACTAAGTGCTAATGAGATAATGAGATATTAGGTTCTTACTAAGTGCTAAGTCAGTACATAACAATTCTCCAGTTCTGGCCTTTAAGGGGAGTTTTACGCCTTTGAACTTCTGGGGAGGAGCTTACATGTTTAAGAGGAGCAAGTTCATTGGTTGAAGTATTTCTCCCACAAGCCCATGAGTTATTCTATGCCCATTCTCTGGGAGGATGGGAAAAAAAAAAAAAAAAAAAGAAGTTAGAGTCTGGAAAATCAGTTCTGGATTGGATCAAAGAGAATCCCATGGATTTGCAAGTGAAGAGGACAGAGAAAAAGATTCACAGAGAAAAGAAACCTCCTCCCAGAGAAGAATTACAACTGAGAGACGTTCAGAACTTTACAAATTGGTGCCCACAACGTGGGTCAAGGACTTTTTGCTTATCCTGACAAGGACTTATTCTGAGCCCTTCAGAGGAGCTAGCCCGGACCTTCTGTGGCACCTGAACAGGGATGGACAAGATCCTGATCTCAGTGGAAAAGTCTCTCTGACCCAGAAGTGTGAGTAACAAGGAAACTGTTAAAGAGCTAGAGTAGAATTTCAGTGAAATGGGGCAAATGCCTTCTGTTCAAGGAAAATGTTTAGAGAGCATTATTAAGGTTATGAAAAGCCAAGGATTGATTATAATTTTGGAGGAGATTACTGAACTTTTAAAAACTGTGCAGGTCATATGTCCCTGTTTTTCTCTGGAAAAAGAATTGGATCTAGATGAATGGGAATTAGTAGGAAAGCAATTAGGTGAACACTACAATTCCAAACCAAACTCAATTTCCAAAGATATACTTCATACCTACAATTTAATCCAAATGGCTTTAAAAATTGTTATTCTAAAGGAAAAGAAGAAGGAGCAAAATGGGGAGGTGTCAACTAAACTAGGTGAAAAGGATGAATCAGATAACAATGAAGTTAAGTACAATTCTGAGCAACAGGAGCATTTCCTATCTCCTCCCTCAATTAACCCTTCAGGGATGGAGCAAGAAGGAGGAGGGGAAGAGGCAGTAACACAAACAGAATTGCCTGTGAGGCAGCCTATGACAAGATTAGAAAAAGCATTGGTTAAAGCTAAGAGAGAAGGACAGGATATAAGTGATTTTATACATGCATATCCTGTGATTGAAGAGATTGACTCTGTGGGTCAAAAAAGGAGAAGATATGCACCTTTAGATTTGAATAAAATTAAAGATTTGAAAAAGGTTGTATCCTTTATGGGGCTACATCAGCTTATGTTAAAATGTTACTAGATGGTTTGTCTTATGAAGTCCTAACCCCGAATGATTGGAAATCCATAGCAAGGACATGTCTAGAACCAGGACAAAACTTATTGTGGCTTGTGGAGTTTCATAAGTTATGTAAAATCCAAGTCAGATGCAATTTGGAAATAGCAATTAACACATAATTCACTTTTGAGCAATTAGGTGCTGAAGGTCGGTATGGAGAGAATTCAGAACAGATTAATTACCCCATGACAGTGTATGAGCAAATTGCCAAGGCTGCAATAAAAGCTTGGGGTGTCCTTCCTGGACAGAAAGATCGTGGAGAGGCTTTCACTAAAATACAGCAAGGTCCCAATGAACCTTTTGCAGATTTTGTGGGACGTTTGCAAACTGCTGTCAAAAGAACTATTGGAGAAAATGCAGCTACAGAAATAATGACCAGACATTTGGCTAAGGAAAATGCCAATGAGATTTGCAAAAGAATTATATGGGGATTAGACAAAGATGCTCCTTTAGAGGTGATCATAAGATGCTGTGCTACAGTGGGAACAAATGCTTTTTACACCCAGGCTATGATGAATATGGAAAGACAGGGTCCCTCTTGGCAAGGGACTTCTAGAGAAATTTGTCAATGTTTCCAATATGGAAAAATTGGACATTTAGGAGCTCAGTGTAGTTATGGAGATAGAGTGAGAAGACAGGGTGGGAGAACAAGACCCAATACCCCATGTCCAAAATGCAACAGAGGACTCCATTGGGCATAAGAGTGTAGACTAATTCAGGGAAACGGGATGAGGGGCCCAGGTCCAGGGCTCCAGGCAAAAAAGACTTGGGGCATGATTGCAACTGAGGTTACATCCAAAGAGCCTTTAGAAGGTCAGGACTCTGATGTGATCTATCAGACAAAAAGCAATCACATGGAAGAAAGGGATTACCTGATCAGTCAGCCAAAAGGCAATCAGATTGCAAAAATGGATTACACTTGGGGAGAATACAGGCCTTTTAAACCAACAGGGCTGTGCCCAGTGCAAACAACTCAAATGTAATTGCCAGATGATGAGAAGAGATTTAGAAAGTGGTAAACAGAAGGAAATTAGATACGTTAACTGCCTGGGAGAGAGGGTTTGCTTGTATTTCTTCAGATGGAGACAGAAAAAGAGAAAGACCTCAAAACAAAGGAGAAGATCTAAGAAACATCTGACACTGAAAGAGCATGGCTAATAAAAAGACTGTTAAAGAACTTTAAAACCAGCAGGAATCATTGGATTTCCTAACACAAGATGAGACTAATAGACAATGGACCTATGGACATTTATAAATTCTCAATTTATGATTATTTGATCATGTTATTTGTTACATACTTCTAGCATGTGTTATGTTACTATATTACTATGTGTTTATGTAATTTATGTAATTATGTGTAATACCTCCCATATTGATGGATTTATGTTTCAAGGTCATGACCACCCTATGTTCTAAATCAAAAGAAAGGGAGAGATGTTAGGTTCTTACTAAGTGCTAAGAGATAATGATATATTAGGGTCTTACTAAGTGCTAAGTCGGTACTTAACAATTCTCTAGTTCGGGCCTTTAAGGGGAGTTTTACCCCTTTGAACTTCTGGGGAGGAGCTTACATGTTTAAGAGGAGCAAGTTAATTGATTGAAGAATTTCTCCCACAAGCTATTCCACGCTCCCACAAGTTATTCCACGCTCATTCTCTGGGAGGATAAAAAAAGAAGTTAAAGTCTGGAAAGTCAGTTCTGGATTGGATCAAGAAGAAGACGTCCTGTGGATTTGCAAGTGAAGAGGACAGATAAAAAGATTCACAGAGAAAAGAAACCTCCTCCCAGAGAAGGATTACAACTGAGAGACGTTCAGAACTTTACAAGGAAGGAGGGAAGGAAGCAAGCAAGGAAGGCATGAAAAGAAGAAGGAGAGAGGGAAGGAGAGAAGTTAGGAGGGAATGAAGGAAGGAGAGAAAAAAGGTGGGAAGGAAGGAAGGAAAAAAGAAAGAAGGAGGGAAGGAAAGAAGGAAGGTAGGAGGAAAGGAAGGAAGGAAAGAAGGAAGGAGGGAGGGAAATAAGGTGGGAAAGAAGGAGAGAAGGAATGAGGGAAAGGGGGAAGGAAGCAAGAAAGGAAGAAAGGAAGCAGAGCAGGAGGGAAGGAAAGAATGGAGAAAGAAGACAAGGAAGACAGGAATAAAGGACCAAAGGAAGGCTGGACAGAAGTAAGAAGGAAGGGAGAAAGGGTAAATGGAAGGAAACGGGAAAAAAAGGGAAGGATGGTGGGAAGGAGAGAGAGAAGTAGGGAGAGAAGGAAGGAAAGATAGAAGGAAGGGGGGACAGAAGGAAAGAAGGAGGGAGGAATGTAAAGAATGAGGGAAGGAAGGAAGAAAAAAGAAAGGAAGGAATGAGGGAAGGCAGGAAGGAAAGAATAAAGAAGGAATGAAAGAGGGAAAGAAGGAGTAAAGGAGGGAGCAAAGGAAGTAAGGAGATAGGGAAGAAAAGAGAAAAAGAAAGAGGAAAGAAAGGAAAGAAGGAGGGAAGGAAGAAGGCAAGATAGGAGGGAAAGAAGGAAAGAAAGAGGGAATGAAAAAGGAAAGAGTGAGTGAAGGAGGGATGGAATGAGAGAAGAACAGAGGGAAAAAAGAAGGTGAGGAAAGAAGGAAAAAGAAAAGGAAGGAAGGAAGGAAGAAGAGAAGGAGGAAGGAAAAAGAGAAGGAGGGAAGGAAAGAATGAGAGATGGAAGGAATGAAAGAAGGGAAAAAGGGAGGGAGGAGGAAGGAAGGAAGGAAGGAAGGAAGGAAGGAAGGAAGGAAGGAAGGAAGAAAAAAGAAGGGAGGGAATGAAAAGGTAAAGAAGGAGGGAGAGAATGAGGGAGAGAAGGAAGGAAGGAAGAAGAGTGGGAAGAAAGGAGGGAAGGAAGGAGGGAATGAAGGAAAAAAGAAGTGAAGGAGGAAGGGAAGAAGGGAGAGAAAGTGAGAAAAAAGGAAGGAAAGAAGGAAGGAAGGAGGGAGGGCAAATAGGACAGAAAGAAAAAGGGAAGGATGGAAGAAAGGAAGGAAAGAATCAAGGAAGGAAGAAGGGAAAAAAGGAAGGAAGGAGGGAGGGAAAAAGGATGGAAGGAAGGAGGGAATGAAAGAGGGAAAGAATGATGGAAGGAGGAAGGGAGGGAGGGAAGGATGAAAGGAAAGAAAGAACGAAGGAAGGAAGGAGGGGAGGAAGGAAGGAAAGAAGGAAGGAAGGAAAAAGGAAGGAACAAAGGAAAGAAGGAATGAATGAATAAAGGAGGGAGGAAGGGAACTTAAGAGGTAAGGAATTAAGGAAGGAAGGAGGGAAGACAGGGAAGAAGTGAAGGAAAGAAAGGAGGAAGGGAGGAAGGAAGGAAAGGAGGAAGGGAGGAAGGAAAGAAAGGAGGAAGGAAGGAAGGAAAGGAAGGTGAGAAAAAGGAAGAAAAAACTCAGGAGGGAAAGAAGAAAGGAAGGAAGGAAGGAAGGAAGGAAGGAAGGAAGGAAGGAAGCAAGAAGGGAATGCAGGGAAGGAGGGAAGAAGGGAATGCAGGGAAGGAGGGAAGAAAAGATGGGAGGAAGGAGGGAAGTTAGGAGGGAAGTAATAAGAGAAGAAAGAAAGCAAGGAAGTGTGAAGGAAGAAAGGAGAGAGGGAAGAAAAGAAGGAAGGAGGAAAGGAAGAGAGGACATAGGGAAAAAGGAGGGAAAGAAAGAGAGAAGCAAGAAGGGAAGCAAGAATGGAAAGAAGGAAGAAAGGAAAGAAGGAAGGAAAAAGGAGGGAATGAAGGAAGGAAAGAGGAAGTGAAGGAGGAAAGGAGATTGGGAAGGAAGGAAGTCAGGAAAAGAAGGAAGGAAGTTAGGAGGGAAGGAATAAGAGAAGGAAGAAAGAAGAGAGGGAAGGAAAGAAGGAAGGAAGGGAGGATGGAAGTAAGAAGGGAAGGAAAAAGTGAAGGAAAGAAGAAAGAAGGAAGAAGGTAATGAAGGAGGGAAAGAAGAAGTGAAAGAAGGAAGGAAGAAAGGAAGGAAGGAAGGAGGGAAAAAAGGGAAGGAAGGAGGAAAGGAAGAAAGCAAGGAAGGTGTGAAGGAAGTCCTTCCTTCTTTCCTTCCTTTTTTTCTTACCTTCCCTCCCTCCTTCACTTCTTCTTTCCCTCCTTCATTCCCTTCTTCCTTCTTTTATTCCCTCCTCCCTTTCCCTCCTCTTCTTATGTGATGTCTCGGATATGTATTTTTCTTAACACTATGCTTTCCATAGTTTCAACCCACTCATTAATACAAATTTTGAATGAAGTTCTGTAGCAGTCACTAAACAGCTACCTTTATGCTTGGCATTTTTACATAATATTTACAAATTCAGATATCCAATAATTCAACCCCCCATTTTTATATCTTGTTCACAATAATATCATGAAAGCTCTGTTAAAAACAAAACAAAACAAAACAAAAAAACGAAAAACAACTTTGCTAAAATTCAGATATGTTATGCCCTTATCATAAAGAACTAGTCATAAAAAGAAAAATGAGATTACTTTGCCATGAGTTATTCTTAGTGAAACTATTCGGGCTTCTAGTCATCACCATTTAATTTCTAATCCTCAAAAATGATACAACCAGAGAGGAGAAGAGTAATTACAGAGAAGAAAGACAGAGATTTCAATAACTTTCTTTTCCTTCTATCTTCTTTCTTGTTGTTAATGGCATCTTGATTTGACCCTCATGTTTGAAACCTAAGATTTGTTTAACTTGTTCTCTCTCACTCATTGTATTCTATCAGTTACTAAATACTGTTGACTATCTGTATTCATACCTGCTCATTCCTTTCTCCCCTTGTTCTAATCTGTACAATCTTTCTTCCTTGCCTCTGATAATCGTGTGTGTGTGTGTGTGTGTGTGTGTGTGTGTGTGTATATGTGTGTGTGATCATGGTTTCCAATTAGCTGTTGAGTAAAACAGGGTTGTTAGGGATTTATGTACAACCTATCATATACTGTTGCTCCCAACTTGTAAAGTATGGGCTAGCTCCCTGCAGGGTCTCAAGGTCAGCCAGAGTCAGGATAAATCAGTCTTTGATCTTTAGGGGGAGAAGTGAAGGAGGCAGGCAAGCTTGCCAAAGATGTATTCTGGATTCTGGAGTCTGGAGTTTCCAGCTTCTCTCCTCCTTGTCCTGCCACCAAGTGACTCTGACTTCTCTCCCCCAGCCCTCTACTTCTTCCTAAAATTACCTCACTGCCACCCATTCAACCAATAATGAGAGAGCCATTATCTAAATATATGCTAATAGAGCCATTGTATTACATGGAATAAGTAATTAGCCTTAAATCCACGGCATTCTCAGATTCTAGTACATCTATTCAGAGTTTCAATCCTCTACATCTCCCACTTTCTTTTATTTTAGAACATAGGTGGCCTCGCCATCCCTGACTCTCAGAAAGGTGAGAACCCCCCAAAAGAGGTGATCACACACTCCCTGACTTCTTAGGAAAAGAGGTAAAAACACCAAAAAAGAAGGTGATCATGCCCCACCTCCTCTGACTTCTCAGGAAGGGAGATGAAAAACACCAAAGGGAAGTGGGAAGTCAAGCCAGATATTGTTAGTGGGTTTCTGGGCTGAAGAGTCTCACTAGAAACAGGTATACACAAATCCATCAGCCTGGGAGGTATTACACAAGCACATAACAATAACGCACAGGCTATTAGTGATGACTCTCCCCATAGCCAGCACAGGCTCATTGTGATATAATAAACATGAATTGTACATGTAAGTAGTGATATAATAAACAATATGAATCAACATGGTACTGTAAAAGCTTCCCAGAAGTCCTAGAAGGAGGGTATGTAAATAATGATACATACATCTCCTTCAGCAACCAAGAAATAGTCCAAAATCAATCTACTGTCCATTACTTCATGTGTCAGGGAATCTAATCATCCCCATAAGTTTTTGAAGTCCTGCAATAGTCTTTTTATGTGTTAGGGAATCCAATGATTCCTGAAGATTTTGAAGTTCTGCAACAGTCTCATCATTTCTCAGAGAATTCAATGATTCCTGAATGTTTTCAAGTCCTGCATCAGTTTCATTAACAATTTTTGATGTCCATGAGTCAATTGCCATAATTGCCAGGCTCTTTCAGTGGTGGGCACAATCAACGATGGAACCACTGGATGTTTCTTGGGTCTTCTCCTTTGTTTCAAGGGTCTACACCATCTCTGATGAACAAAGTGAATACGGTTCATTGGCACCCATCTGATTCTTTCTCCATCTGTAAAGATATAAGCAAACACTCTCCTCTAAGCAGTTAACCTATTTGGTCCCTTTCATTTACCACTTGCTCCATACCACCTGTAGATTATATAAAATAGTGGAGCTCCTTACACTGGACACTGCCCTTCTAGTGGGTTATAAAATCTGTCTGACGGAGTTAGTGCATCTTTATCAGAAATCAAGAAGTTAATTGTATAAATAACTAAATTTAGAAGTTCTCTAGGGTTACCTGTGTCTCCCCCTTTCTTTTGTTTTTGGAGGAGTACCTTGATGTCTCTAATTCTCCTCTCTACTATTGCCTGTCCTTTAGGATTAAAGGGTATGCCAGTGGTGTGTAAAATCTTATATTGTGCAAAAAGTGTGCAAAATATTTCAAAGTATACGCAGGTCCATTGTCTGTTTTTATTGTTTGTGTCATACCCATTATTGCAAATGCATGTATACGGAATTCAGTGATTACGCAGGCAGTCTCTTTTGCTGCTGGTATTGCAAAAGTAAATCCTGAAAAGGTGTCTACTACAACATGGGTCAAAGACAGATGACCAAAAGATTTATAATGGGTCACATCCATTTGCCAAATTTCACTGGGTCTCAAACCACAAGGGTTCTTCCCTGGAGGGAGTGTAGGAGCTTGGAAAGAAAGGCAAGCTGTACAGGCTTTTACTATGCTCCTAGCTTCATCTTTTGTTATAGCAAATTGCAAACATAAAGCTTGAGGAGCCTGATGATATTTAGAATGATATTCTTCGGCTGCCTGAAATAAGGAGTATTGGCCAACATGGTTAGAATCCTAGCTGCTTTTGAATTACATTCCAAATTAGGACGTAGAAGTCCACTATTGGAGTGGACATGCAAGATAAAAATCCTACCTGGATGCTTTCTCACTTGCTCTTGAAGTTCCTTAAAGAACTGATATATATTAGAAGCTACAAATTTTATTTGGGCTGTGGCAATTCTTTGTACCACACCTACTGAATAAGCCAAATCAGATATTATATATATATATATATATATATATATATATATCTCCAGTAATAAGTGAGAGCTAAAATGATTGCATACAATTCATTCTGCTGAGTGGACAAAAAAGAAGTTCTGACAGCACAAATATTATGTTTGGATGCATCTGTAAAGATAGTAGGTCCTTTAAGAGGAATTTTAGAAACCTTTTCTTCAAGAATCCATTGCCAATTATGTAATAGTCTGGTTATCTTTAATGGAGACCCGTGTATAAAATTTGGAGCTGTGGCCAGTAAAATTTGCCACCCTGGGATGGTTTCACAGCATATATTGCATTAGTATAAAAGGTGTATATCTTGTTAGGTCTCATCCCAGATAATTGTACTGCTCACTTAATGGCCTTTAATAAAATTCTAGTCACAAGCATTGGGTAAGGAGTAAGGCTTTGTTCTGGTTGTGCTGGGAGGTTCACCCACTCTATCACACTCTCTCCTTAATGAAGGACTGCTGTGGGTGCCTCTTTTGTAGCAAAAACTGATATTTCCAAGAGTTTTTGAGTGACTCTTCCAACCACATTGGATAAAGCCTGTAAGGGCCCTTTAAATGGGCGGACACAGTGCATCGGGAGATTGAGGCCCAGAAGTAATTTCTGTGGATATTAGGACTGCCCTTGGGCGGGATCCTGGCCATATTGAGATAGTTTCATAATGGGTGACTCTCTCGCTGATTGGCTGTGTGTGTGACCTCACAGGCCCTATGTAAGCCCACTGCAGGCAGCAACCGCCCTCTTTAACCTCGTGCTGTTCACCCTGGCTCCTAGCCTGGGTGGCCAAGCCAAGATGGGTAGCCGAAAGAGGTAAGGATTTTGGTAGTGAACACATGGGTCTTCTGACCAGGTGTTCACCAGGGAACCAACAAGTCAGGGCATCAGTTAGGGCATTATGTGAGTAGGTATAATAAAGGCTTTTAAGATTACACGTGGTTGTTCTTGAGTGCGCTACCGGTTATTAAGCTATAGATTCAAGAGATTGTGGCCAGAGACCTTAGAAGGCCTCAGAGGAGGCGAGCCGGGTAGAGCTCACACTGCAAAGGACAGTGGTCAAAGGTACTCTGGTGGGTCTAGGATAGACTAGTAATTGTAACTGCCAGGAGAGCACGTTACAAATGGCGCTCAACGTGGACACATAAGGAATTATCAGGTTTTGAAAATATTTAATATTCAGAATTAAGATTCTGAAAGATCCGGTAGAAACGCCACTTAAGAGGGAAGACAGAGAAGCAATATGGACCCAGGTAAATCTGGGATCAGGCTCAAGGACACAGCTGAACATAATGCTTATTATATAAAGAGGTTAAAGAGCCAGATGGAAGATCTTTTAACAAAGATCACCACTGAAGAACAGCAGGAAGCTTGTAATCAGTCTCCGAGAAGGCTATCCCCACACCCAGTAAATATAGCTCGGAGAGGGAGCAACCTAGAGCTAGTGCGATTGTATGACAGTAGAGAGTATAAAATGCCACAGCAAGAGTTGCTGAAATTGCAGGTTAAACTACAGATGGAGATAGAGAAAGAAGAAAAAGCTAGGTTACTACAGATAGAACAGGAAGAGTTCAAACCAGTGGCTGAAACTAAGGAAGGAAATAAACGAACCACATGGACTAAAGTTGTAGAAATTCTTCTTAGCATTTTGTTGGTTTACCTCCTGCATTGTTGTTTTAAGGAATGTATTGATTACTCTTCCATTGAGAAGAAGTTTAGTTCTTTTTATGTGCAAAGCTCAGGTTTGATTTTAAATCAGCCTTTGGGGGATTTTCCAATTCTTCTTCCCTCTGCCTCACCTTCTTGGGCCAAGGGAGTAGGGGGAGGAGGAAAAGGAAGGGCGATAATACCATCAGCACTGCCCATTAATCCATTCAAAACTCCTGTGTCTTCATCTCAAAGGACAGGAGTAGGCTTTATGCCCCAAGGCAAAAAGGAATTGTGGGGTATTGAGTATAATCAGAAAAGTTTTTAAAATACAGTTCAGTTAATTTCTAAGAAACCTTACAGGGACAAGACCTTGCAGTTAGAGAGAGTGGAGTTTTATACTTGTAAAACTGCTAGGATCGTCTTTGGAGAGTTGAAACTCCTCTTTTCTTACCTCGTGGATTTTCCACTTCCACAGGTGAGCTTGATTTCCCAACCCCCTACGGGTACTTATAAAACAGTGTTTATGTCTAGAATGGGTTGGAAAATTGCTGTTTTAATCACTAGAATAAATAGACAGTGTGTGATCTTTGACCCAGGAGGAAAAGTAATATCAGATTTATTGATTCACACTCCTGGAGTACAATTCGGAATCAGAAACTCAAACTGATTTTTAGGCAAAAGAATTCAGGGATATAGCCAAGTGTTCTAGTAAAGTCATTACTGCACAGACTATCCCCAAGATCTTCTCTTCTAAACAAGAGAAGGGAATTTTGGGATATGTGATTGCTTACAATTTTTAAATTTTGATTTTACATTTTTAAACATTTTTGATTTTACATCTTCAAAGTATTTTGATTTTACATTTTAAAGTTATTTTGGTTTTATATTTTTAATCTATTTCGGTTTTACACTTTTAAATTATTTTGGTTTTACATTTTTAAATTCTTTGCATTTTACCTTAGCAATGCACTTCGGGCATACACAGAAAATGCAGCTAAGTGACAGACTGACTTTTGTCTGACTTGTTAATCTTTTTGACAACCACTTTGTTTCCACTGTGATGTGGAAAGGCCTGGATGGCATTTGGAAAGGCCCAAGTTGGGCCCCGAGTACATTCCTTCCTAGGTGCAGATCCAGCAGTAGAGTTCATCCCCACCAGAGACTTTTGTAACCTGGGGATCCAAGAGAAGGACCAGACAACAGTCCAGAGAGACCAGCCAGAAGTCCGCAGCCCTCCAGACATGATGGCAGTGATGCCCCTCCTGACCGTGACACCAGAGACAGCAGACACAGTTCCAGTGTTGCAGCTGAAATGGACTGTTTTGGGTGATATGCAATATAAAGACTGTAAATGGACAATGGGCCTGCTTGCTTCTCCTGTGGCCACTTGCCATATGGTGGCCTGGGAAGAGGCTTTGCCCTATGCTTTCTATTGAAGGAATATGCTTTTAAATTAGTGGGTGAAAAACCAACACACCCACCTGCCATTGTTATTGAGACAATGTTACTGGACATGACTGCTTATGTGCACCTGTGAAACTAGAATTGTTCTAGAATTGTGAAAAGTGCAATAGAGAATTGTGATAAGCTAGAATTGCTCTAGGATTGTGAAAAGTGCAATAGAGAATTGTGATAAGCTAGAATTGTTCTAGAATTGTGAAAAGTGCAATTGAGAATTGTGATAAACTAGAATTGCTCTAGGATTGTGAAAAGTGCAATAGAGAATTGTGATAAGCTAGAATTGTTCTAGAATTGTGAAAAGTGCAATTGAGAATTGTGATAAGCTAGAATTGTTCTAGGAGTGTGAAAAGTGCAACAGAAAATTGTAAGAAACTAGAATTGGTCTAGAACTGTGATAAATGTAACTAGAATTGTGACAACCTACCTACTGATATTTGTTAACTAGAATTGTGATGTTTTACCTTGTTGACTTCCCACCTCAGTGTTGACATCCTACCTCATTGGCATCCAACCTCTTTGGCTTATTATCTCGAGTATGACTTTGATGAATGGGTTGAACATTTGGGCCACTGTTGAGCCTGGTTCTCATTGTCATACTTCTGTTTACTGATCTGCTGCTTTGTACCTCCTTGGGCATAACACTGTCATCTCATGGATCAAGTGAACTATAGCTGGTGCTAAAAGTTTAGCTTGGTGAGATGTGCGGTTCCCGCAAAACAAGAGAAAGGGAATTGTAAGGGCCCTTTAAATGGGCGGACACAGTGCATCGGGAGATTGAGGCCCAGAAGTAATTTCTGTGGATATTAGGACTGCCCTTGGGCGGGATCCTGGCCATATTGAGATAGTTTCGTAATGGGTGACTCTCTCGCTGATTGGCTGTGTGTGTGACCTCACAGGCCCTATGTAAGCCCACTGCAGGCAGCAACCGCCCTCTTTAACCTCGTGCTGTTCACCCTGGCTCCTAGCCTGGGTGGCCAAGCCAAGATGGGTAGCCGAAAGAGGTAAGGATTTTGGTAGTGAACACATGGGTCTTCTGACCAGGTGTTCACCAGGGAACCAACAAGTCAGGGCATCAGTTAGGGCATTATGTGAGTAGGTATAATAAAGGCTTTTAAGATTACATGTGGTTGTTCTTGAGTGCGCTACCGGTTATTAAGCTATAGATTCAAGAGATTGTGGCCAGAGACCTTAGAAGGCCTCAGAGGAGGCGAGCCGGGTAGAGCTCACACTGCAAAGGACAGTGGTCAAAGGTACTCTGGTGGGTCTAGGATAGACTAGTAATTGTAACTGCCAGGAGAGCACGTTACAAAAGCCAGTTCAACTTTTCTCAAAGCCTCTTGAGCTTCTTCTATAAGCTGACATGATGAGTTTAAAGCAGATTGCAATTGATAGGTAATCAAGCCTAACACTGGACACATCCACTGGATATCTCTTATCAACTTTTGAAAGTTATTTAAGGTGTTTAGCTTCTCTATTCTTAAGGAAAGTTTTTGTACTGTAAGCATCTTAGGGTATACTTCATATCCTAAATATTGAAAAAGAGCATGTCTTTGAATTTTTTCCTAGAACTATAAGCAATTTGTAGTTTCTATGGTCTTTTGTAGACATGCTTCTAACATTTGCTCCTCCAGGTACATACCCCAACATATCATACATGTAATGTAATAAAATAACTTTTGGAAATGCTTTTCTTACTGGAGTAAGAGTAGCAGCAACACGTATTTGACACATAGTAGGGCTATTTTTCATACCTTGTGACACAATTGTCCATTCATATCTTTATAAGGCTCAGCTATATTAATGCTGGGTACTGAAAAGGCAAATCTTTTCATATCCTCCTTATCCAGAGGGATAGAATAGAATCCTTAATCCTTAATGTCTATAACCCAAAGAGGCCATTCTCTAGATAATTGAGTGGGAGATGGAAGTCCTGGCTGAAGAGTTTCCATCATTTACTTTTCTTAAATCAGTCAACATCTTCCATTTTCCAGATTTCTTTCTTACAACAAATACAGGGGAATTCCAAGGACTTAGGGAAGGTTATAAGTGTCCTTAGTCAAGTTGATCCTGTACCATATCGAATAAGGCCTGATTTTATCTCTACCTAAGGGCCACTGTTCTATCCACACTGGTGTATCAGTTTTCCATTGAATAGGAACAGGTGAGAGTGTTGGCAGGCCTTCAACAACAGCCCTGCCTAAAAAACCGAAATACTTGTTTGTAATCTTAACTGTTGTAAAATGGGTTTTTTTCAATTATAAAAGGAGTAAAAACTCCTGTTTCACCTTCAAATGTCCATCTCAAAGGGGTAGCACTAACTTCAGCTGCTATTGATCTTCCTACACCAGACATATAAGTGTCTCTGCCTTAATCTTTGGCCAGTGACTGGGCCAGTTGGGATCTCTAATGACTGAATTATCTGTACCTGTTTCTACCAATCCTTCTAATGGTATGCCACTTACATAGATAGTGAGCATAGGTTGGTTAGCTGTCACAGCTACTGTCCAGAATATTGCTGGATTCTGTTGCTTGGAGTCAGAATCTGGGTGACTATCATCAGATTGCTTATTAGGAGTCTGTATCAGTAAACCTGATACTACTACTTCTCCTGGTTGATAAGTCACACATTGTCTACCTGTATTAGTGACTGGGACATTATACATTCCGTAGTTTCCCACATCAGTGTATGGATGGACACTATTTTGTAAGTACTCTCAGGATGTGAAGTGGTCAAACCTACTGTGCCTGGAGTCAAGGGATCCATAGGCTGGAGAGGAACAGATTTCACCTCTCCAGGTCTTTAGATAGTCCCACCTGCATACAACTCTATTCTCCCCAACTGTAATTCTTTTCTCCCATCAGGTTGCTTCCTGGCTGATTGGTTATGTCTGAGTACTGAATTTCTAAAGACTCTCTGGGTGTAGCATCATCTGCCATCATGCCCAAAATATTTTTTGCTTTGGTTCCCTTTCCATCTCGTTTCCCTGAATCAATCTACATTCTGATACCCAATGGAAGCCTCTGTTGCATTTTGGACATGGGGTTCTGGGTCTCGTTCTCTCACCTTGTTTTCTCACTCTGTCTTTATGCCAACATTGAGGTTTCAAATGCCCTACTTTACCACATTGAAAGCATTAACGAGTCTCTCTGGAAGTCCCTTGCCAAAAGGGACCTTGTCTTCTCATGTTGGGATCTTAGGAAATGTGCAACATAACCTAGGTACAAAAGGTATTTGTGTCCACTGTGGCACAGTGTCTTATAATCTCCTCTAAAGGAGCATCATTGTGGAGTCCTAGTATAATTCTTCTACAAACCTCATTAGCATTTTCTTTAGCAAGTTGCCTTAACATAATTTCTGTTGCTGCATTTTCACCAATAATTTATATGACAGCTGTCTGTAGACGCTCCCCAAAATCAGCAAAAGGTTCATTTGGACCTTGTGATATTTTTGTGAAGGCTTCTCCTCTGTATTGTTTACCTGGGAGAAAGCCCCATGCTTTGATAGCAGCAGAAGCAATTTGCTCAAATTCAGCTAAATAATCTGTGCAGAAGTGTCTGCATAAGAACCTACACCTGTTGATTAGTCACAGATGATTGGGGTATTAGGAATTGGTGTATTAATTCCAGTTTGCCTATTTCATTGGGCTTATATCCTGCAGAATTCACTATATTCAGAAAGCCATAACAAGTTTTGTCCAGGTTCTAAGCATGTCCTTCCTATAGATTTCCAATCTCTACAGGTTAAAATTTCATAAGCCAAATTTTGTTATAACATCTTAACATAAGATGATGTAGACTGGTAAAGAGTGAAAGCCTTTTTTAGGTCTTTGACAATTTCTAGATTAAAAGGAGTGTATCTTCTTCTTTCTTGACCTGAAGTGTTAAGCTGTTCAATCACAGGGGACATTTCTATTCCCACATCAGCTGTATTCTGCCCTTCTTCTTTGGCTTTAATAGTGCCTTTTGCAATTGAGTCATTGGGGGGTGGGGTTGTTGGGAGAATGTCAGTGATGCCACTGCCCCTTCTACTCCTCTTCCTCCCAGTTAGGTGAAGTTGATGGGGGAGGGTCAAGAGCCTGCTAGGGTGGAGGTGGAGGTGAAGCTGGGCAGTGAAAGTGAGAATCATCACATCCTTTAAATTCCCCATGCCCTTCGGCTATTTCATCACTACCATCCCTCTTCTCTTCCTCTTTCTCCTCCTGCTTCCTTGTTTGGCTGTTCTCCTTAGAGCTTCTCTTTTTTCTAGAACTTGCGGGATTCTTTAAGGCCAATTGTATTATATTGTACATATAGAATGTTTCCTTAGAAACTGAATCATTGTAATCATTGTAATATTCACATAGTTGATCTCCTACTAGTTTCCTATTATCTGCCTCTATTTCTTCTTCCTAGAAGAACCAAGGGGACATGCATTCTAATGTTTCCAAGACTCGACCAAACTGCTTCTAAGTTACAAGCAAGGTTTGCTTTATTAGTCTTTATTAGTCTAAGTGTGCTTTCTATAGAGCTCCCTCAGGGTGGGGGTGGGGGAGAATATTTTTCTAATATCTGCCCCATTTCAGCTAGAAAACGAAAATTACAAGTTAAGTTCTTAACAAAGTTAGTTCCCTTTTTGCCTATTTTAATACTCATCCTATTTCCTGGTTACAGGGACTTCTTCAGTGAAATTAGGGTCCTTGGTCAACGTTGGGTGCCAAAAGTACAGGCTAGCTCCCTGGAGGGCTTCCGGGTCAGCCAGAATCAGGATAAATCAAAGTCCTTGGTCTTTAGGGGGAGAAATGAAGAAGGCAGGCAAGCTGCCATGTAGCTTGCCAAAGATGTATCCTGGATTCTGGAGTCTGGAGTCTCCAGCTTCTCTCCTCCTTGTCCTGCCACCAAGTGACTCTGACTTCTCTCTCTCAGCCCTCCAATGCTTCCTAAAGATTACCTCACTGCCACCCATTCAGCTAGCACTAGGGATGAGGAGAGCCATTATCTAAATATATGCTATTAGAGCCATTGTCTTATATCAAATAGGTAATTAGCCTTAAGTGCCCTGCATTCTGGGATTCTAGTACACCTATTCAGAGTTTCAGTCCTCTACATCAAGTCTCTTCAGAACTAGATTCATTATATACTTTGTTTCACGTATGGAAAAATTCCTTCTCTCTTAAATCCATTCATAGTTAACTTAATTAACCTAACTGTAATTTAAACCTCTTATTGTAATCCAAAGCAGTTTAACTACATTATGTAAAGCATGATATGAAGAAACAATAAGAAACATAGAGATTACTTTCATTTTAATCCCCAAACCATCTGTTTCATTTATGTCTCTCCTTCCCCACCATTCATTTCAAGTTAGAGCCTTGTATAACTTTTCACTCTTTGCTCTTTCATTACCAAGTTGAAGATCAGTGTTTCTCCCTACTTTCCCTTAACTAGTCTTTTCTTACTTCCTATGTTGTGTTGGGGTCACAGGAGGGGAACCTAAATGACTCACATAGCTGGTAACAAGTTTGGGGACCTGAGAGTCACTGTATTTCTAGGGCAACCATGAAACTCCAAGCTAATTTACATCTCATGCTGAGAAGACTACTCTGATTTTGTAGAATGAGAACAAAACTTTATTCAGCTGCTCCAGGACCTCATAAGTACAATAGAAATTACTGCTCTTAGCAGCTAGCAAAATGGTGCATGGCTTTTGGAGTACCTTGTCTAAATAAACATTGTCTCTTTATATCTTCCAGGGATTATTTTCAGAAATCCTTTCCACAATTGTTTGTGCATTCCAAATCAATAGAGTACTGTTTTTCTCAAATATTTTGCTAAAATTCAGAAAATAAAACATTAAGCAACTGGACAAATGTAGATATGGCAAAATATTAAGAGAGTTACAAGGT
Organism: Sminthopsis crassicaudata; assembly: GCF_048593235.1. Classification (NCBI taxonomy): domain Eukaryota; kingdom Metazoa; phylum Chordata; class Mammalia; order Dasyuromorphia; family Dasyuridae; genus Sminthopsis; species Sminthopsis crassicaudata. Next base: position 242,148,861 of record NC_133621.1, read on the forward strand.
GCTAGAATGTCTTCATTAATAAAGTTCAGAGTTTTCTGCCTAGCATTTCCACTATCTGGTGGCAATTTATCTTCCCAGTCTTGTTTTATTATTGTCTTCTTTTATTATATTCTAGCCAAACTAAATAAAGTCTCTGTTCCTGAATATACCCTGTAATTTCACTCCTCTGCTTTTGATCATATGACCAAATGAATGAAAAAATATTTATTTAGAACTTACTGTGTACAAAACCCTATGTTAAGTATTAGGGATACAAACAGAAAAGTAGAGACAGTTCCTGCTTTTAAGAAACTTGTATTATCATAGGGAAGGGGGAGTTGGGATAGAATAGGGAAGGTTTCAGCTACAAGTCAGATGGAAAAGTCCCATGGTCCTTATGTAATAGCAATACAAATTATAGCAATTTCATTTCATTTCTACTGATAAAAACATCTTGGTTTCTGATGTTGAACCATTTGATAATGACAAGTACTTTTGAGTAATCACAAATGGTTGCCTCCTAGAAAGATGGTTTTGAGGTTTGGGCTGGAGATGCTGCCATTCCCATTCTTGAGTTTACTTGCCTATTAATGATAGTAAGTCAGAAGTTGGTGTTACATTAGTGGGGGCAAGGAAGGTGGTTCCTTGTGATTCTAGTGACTACTCATCTCAGTGATAGTTGCAATGTCCTAACAAGCCTTAGCTTGTGGTCTGGGAGACATGTTCAGAGTCCTGGGATATTTCCATCAGAGTCTAAGGGGAGGCAGAGATTGAGTTAGTGGTGGTGATTTTTACTTGCCAAACATGCCTTTTCCTGACTCTTCCTTAGGGTACCTTGATACCTTTCCTTTCCCATAGAAAACAGTTCATTAGCTTTTGGTGGGGATAGATGACCCATCACCTTTTCCAAAGGAATTGCTTCCTCAGCCATTGCTGTTGGACCAGAACCAGTGCTCTGAGGCATGCTGCTGTTCTTGGATTCTTGGGTTTACCTGTCAGTACATAGCAATTGTTTAGTATTTGTTGCTAAAGTTGGTGAGAGGAAGGTGGATTCCCTTTCTATAGTAATTGTTTAGATCTCCTGTGAGCACTTAGGCTATTAAGTCATCAAATGTAGAAAATTCATACTATTCCTTATGCTTGGAATGTTCTTTTTCCTTCTCTTTAGCTGTTGAATTCCTACTCATTCTTAAAGTCCCAAGTCAAGTGACAGCTTTTCCATTTAGCCTTCTCTGTTGATAAAAATCTTTCCCCTGGAATCTTAGAAAAGTTATATTGATAGTTTTGTTTTATTATCCATTGTGAATTATAGTCATTTATGTGTGTTTCTCTCCCACAATAAATTTCTAATTATATGACAACAGAGATGATGTCTTATTTAAGCTTTGTAGCTGCTCCAACACCTAACACAGTATTTTATACAAATGAGATGTTTGTTAAATGAAACTTAGCATAGTGTTTGACACATGTTTAACACTTCATACATGCTTGTTTCTTTCCCCTTTTATACTATAGGTGCTTAGGTGATTTGTCAATTTGAATCAAATAATGAAGATAACTTAATACACTTGTAGAAACAATCCTGCATAATATGCTAGATTATAAAAATTAGTTTTCACTAGTCTATAAATTACATGGCAAGATAAACATCAAAATTATTTCTTTGACAGCTCTAACAATATCCCAGTGATTATTGTCATTTACTAACTATTATTAACTGAGGTAACTAGTTATACATTTTAAGAATAAAACAAAAAATACTTTGCTCCTAGTCTTTACTAACTGAGCTCTAATAATAAGCAGATTTGGAAGGTCAATTAAACTAACCAAAGATAGTCAGGCCCTGTCTCAATCAGAAAGAACTTTTAAGTAACTGGTGCTTTGGCATTTCTAAATCAGTCATGGGTATTTACAGTTCAGGAATTTTCTGGGCCATTTCTGAGAATCAAAATTAGCCCTAAGGAGTGTCACATATCATTTTCCTTTTCACAAAGGCAGCAGTGGTTCTTTGTAGTGCCAGAACAGGTTGGAAAAGAGAGTTATATACAGCTGAATGAGTTGTAATATCTTCTATTTAGAAGGGTTGCATTCAAGGATGATTTCTCTCCATAATTAAAATATTATCTATAAGAAGTCATAGTGGAATTTTCATTCCCTGTTCAATTCAAAAGCACAATTGAGAAAAGATGTTGTTGGTCTCCAGGTGTTTGCTCTAGTTGGCCAACTTCCTTCCTTCAAATTACGTTCTCCAAGAATGGGAGGTTTGAAATTGGGTGGTTATTGGTGAGATTTCTGGCATGGAGAGATAGCTTGGAAAGGAAGTCCAACCAGTCAGACTGGAGGTCTTTGCAGGAGGGGCATGGGGGTTGGCAACCCACAATATGGTAAAGATGCATTCCCTGTCATTCTTAAAGGAAGATTCAAAATTTAGCTTTGAGAAGGCAAAAAGTACCTGGATATTATTGATATTCTGTGCCATTCTTGTCTCCATTGAGTTATTTTTTATATATCTTCTTTTCAAAGTGGAACTCAAGATTTATCTTTTCTCTGGTTTCCCCTTGTTTGCTCAGCATTTATATTATATGATTATGTGTTTCTGAAAAATGCTGTGCAAATATGTTTGTAAATTGTCATACTTTAAATGCATCAATATAATAAACCTTTGAAGAGAGAATAAACCTTTTAAGGGAAAATAAACGATTCTTTCATAAAATTAAAACTATTTTCATAAAATCAATATTTAATCCCTAATTAATTAAATTGAAAATTTCACATAATACTATTATAATTATCCTTCTCATCCTTATAATTTCCCTGAAAGTGATAGTCTAGAATGAGAGTGTAATGTTCTCTTCTCTAAAATATAATGTTCTCTGGGAGCAGATTTCTTGGGGAGCTTCTGGAGGCAGCCTTAGTTTCAGCTCAGTTCAATAATCCCAAATGCAGCCAGGAATTAAAGTCCAGATCCTTTATTTTCTCCTTCAAAGTCTTATCTCTTTTCCTGGGCCCGGTTAGCTTTCTTAGAGTCCTATCTCTCTCCTTGGTTGCTAGACCTCTCTCCTAATATCTCCAGCCAGCACAAAGGTGGAAGTTGGAATGAATCTTCTCTTTCTCCCAGAGAGTGGGCTTGTGGGTTTCTGACTTGTGAATCTCCCAGAACTCCCAGAGTAGGCTTGTCTTGTAGTGGGCTTGTGAACTCCTCCTTATATATGCTCTCTCTAAAGGTGTGAACTCCTTTAAAGGTACTTAGGTATATAAGCATTGTCTCTATCAGTGACTTAGAACTTGTTTCATTCTGGCCCATAACATGACAGAAAGCAAATTATATAAATTTCTAAGTCCTGTTTCATTGTACCTCTCAAAAGTCTTCTAATTTTTAGATTTTCACCCCCATTTGCTAAATAGCAGTGTTCAATCTAATCAGCAACAAAGCTCATTGGAATCTAGCTTTCCTGAAATTTCTCGTGTGCTTGAAAAATGTTACTGAGTGAAAGACTGAAATGAAACATTTCTGAGAGAATGATTTCCAAATGATTAAAATATGTTAAGAGGTAGAGCCAAGATGGCAGGGTACAGGCAAGAACCCAGCTGAACTCTCTAAATATTCTCCTCAAAATAACTCTTCAAGTGGCAGAGCCAATGTAGGTCAGACTGAAACATTTTTCCAGTTCAAGGCAATTTAGGAGATTATCAGGAGAAATCTGTAACAACTGGGTGGGGGGGCAGCTAGGAGCATAGCAGCAGCAGAACAAGTGGTGGACTTTACAGGCAGCCAACAGTGGCGGCAGCAGTAGCAGCAACTTTGGGAACTCTAAACTCAGAGACGGTAAGAATATTGGATAACAGGTCAAAAAGACATTACAGGGCATCTTGCACCTGGTACAACTGGCACTAATTGGCAACTCTATTGCCCATTAGGAGCTCTGAGTCACAATTCTGGTATAGAGGAGCTCTTATGGTCAGTCATAAAAGATCTGTGGTCCTTATAGTTCTAAGGCAAAGATAAGACTAGTGCTTGAGGATATAGGAGAGCTGGGAAACATCTTAGATTCTAAAGCTCAAGCTGAGAGAGCAGTGATCATAACTCTCCAATCACATCATCTTGTAAGCACCAAAAACTTGAAGACTCCCAGGAGTAGCTCTAAAAACAGCAGCATGAAAAAGCCTAAAGCTTGGGACAATGCCTTCCCATTTCAAGGTGAGCAAAGTCTTACTTTAACATAAAGTTCAAAGTAAAAAAATAGTCTGAAAATATAAGCAAACAACATAAAATGAACTTGACCATAAAAAAGCTACTATGGTAGAAGGGAAGATAAAGACACAAACGAAAAAAATAAAAATAAAAATAAACCAAGCAATGTGTAAATAACTACAAGAAAAGCTTCAAAGAAAAATGTTGTGGGCACAAACCCAATGAGAGCTTTTAGGAGAGAGAGAGAGAGAGAGAGAGAGAGAGAGAGAGAGAGAGAGAGAGAGAGAGAGAGAGAGAGAGAGAGAGAAGGAGGGATAGAGAGAGAAGGAGGGAGGGTGGGGAGGGGGTCAAAAAGACAGAGACAGACAGAACCGAAGAAACAGAGACACAGAGATAATAGTGTTATATGGGGGGGAAAGAAAAAGAAGTGAATGTGATATAAGAAAAAAAATATGAACAGAGAATTAACAAGTTGGAAGAAAAAGAAAAAAAACAATAAAAAATAAAGAAAATCATATAAAAAACAGAATTGGCCTAATAGTAAAAGAAGAACAAAACAAAACAAAACAAAACAAAACAAAACAAAACAAAACACTGAAGAAAAGAACTTTTCAAAAAGCAGAATAGGTCAAATGGAAAAGGAGATACAAAAGCTCAGTGAAGAAAACAATTCTCAAAAATTGGGATCAGGCAAGGAAAGCCAATGACTACATGAGTCATCAAGAAATAATGAAACAAAGTCAAAAGAACTTCTTAAAAATAGAAGAAAATGGAAAAACTCATCAGAAAAATGACTGATATGGAAACTAGGTCAAAGAAAGATAATTTAAGAATCATTGAACTACTTGAAAGCCACAAGGGGGAAAAAAAAGCTTTGACATCATATTTCAATAAATTGTAATCCATAAAGTAAAATAGATATTGATAGAATACACCACCGATCTCCTGAAAGAGATCCTAAAATGAAAACTGTCTGGAATATTACAGCTAACTTCCCAGAATGAAATGTTGCAAATGGCCAGGAAGAAAAAAATTCAGATATTGCAGTCACAGATAGCATTGCATAACATTTAGTAACTTCCATGTTAATGGAACAGAGGACTTGAAATATGATATTCCAAAAGGCAAAGGAACTAGGATTACAAGCAAGAATAACCTAATCCCCCCAAACTGAGAATAATCCTTCAGGGATAAAATGGATATTTTATGAAATGGGGAACTTTCAAGCATTCCTTATGAAAAGACTGGAGCTGAATAAAGAATCTGACATTCAAATACCAGATTCAAGAGAAGCAAATAAAAATAAACATGGAATAATAATCATAAGGGACTTAATAAAGTTAAGTGGCTTATATTCCTATATGGGAATAAATTTGTTGGGATGATTTCTTCCCTCTTTCAAAAAAATGAAGGGATGAGAAAGAGGAATGCATTGGGAAAAGGTGGAAAAGAGGTAGAATGGGGAAATTTTTCTCAAATGAAAGAAGTATGTAATAAAGAACTTTTATAATGGAGGAGGAAATGGTGGAAAAATGAATGATTGGGCAATTCTTGAACCACAGTTCTCATTGGAATTAGTTCAAAGATGGAAGAATGTGTGTGTGTGTGTGTGTGTGTGTGTGTGTGTGTGTGTGTGTGTGTTATGTATGTGTGTATATACATAATAAAGAGAGAACTGATAAACTAGGAGTGAAATATAATTTTCTTATAATTTTTTCTGCTTTTTGTGTGTTATAATTAGTATAGAAATATCTTTTGTATGATTTCCCAGGTATATGATTTGGACAATAAGGAAGATACCATAAACAAATTAGGAGAACAAGAGATAATATACTTATCAGATTTTTGGAGAAGGGAGGAATTTATGACCAAAGAAGAACTAGAGAACATTATGAAAAGCAAAATGGGCAACTTTGATTACATTAAATTAAAAAGGTTTTGTACAAACAAAACCAACAGAATCAAGATTAAAAGGAAAGTACAAAACTGGGAAAAAATCTTTAAAGCCAGTATTTCTGATAAAGGTCTCATTTCTAAAATATGTAAAGAACTGTGTCAAATTCATAAGAATATAAGTCATTCCCCAATTGATAAATGCTCAAAGGATACGAACAATTTCAGATAATGAAATTAAAGTCATTTATAGTTATGTTTAAAAATTCTCTGAATCACCATTGATTAGAGAAATGCAAATTAAAACAACTCTGAGGTACCATCTCACACCTCTGAGATTGGCTAAGATGACAGGAAAAAATAACGATAAATGTTGGAGAGGATGTGGGAAAACTGGGACACAAATGCCGGAGTTGTGAAATGATACAACTATTCTGGAGAGCAATCTGGTACTATGTCGAAATGGCTATAAAACTGTGCATACTATTTGATCCAGCAGTGCTATTACTGAGTCCATATCCCAAGAAAATCCTAAAGAAAGGAACGATTCACATGTGAGAAAATGTTTGTTGCAGCCCTTTTTGTGATAGCAAAGAATTGGAAAATGACTGAATACCCATCAATTGGGGAATGGTTGAACAAGTTGTGTTATATAAAGGCAATGGAATATTATTGTTCTATGAAAATGATGAACTGACTTTAGAAAGGCCTAGAAACATTTACATGAATTGAAACAAGCAGAATCAGGAATACACTGTACACAGTAACAGCAAGAATGTGTGATTAATTAGCTATGAAAGGCTTAGTTTTCAGTGGTTCAGTGATTCAAAGCAATCCCAACAGACTTTGGACAGAAAATGCCATCTGCATCCAGAAAAAGAACTAAGGAGATTGAACATAAATCAACACATTCTATGTTCACTTCTTTTTTTATTTTTATTTTTTAATCTTCCCATAATTTTTCCCTTTTGCTCTGATTTTTTTTTCTCCCAACATGATTCATAAAGCAATGTGTATTAAAAATAAATAAGCTAACATTTCTAATATAAAAAAAAGATTTCACATATGTATAATTGATACTATTTTGTTTGCCTTTGGTGGGTATGGGAGGGAAGAGAGAAAAGGAGAAAAAAAATTTAGAGCTCAATTTGAAAAAAGCAAATAAGTAAATGATAAATCACAGAGGAGAAAGGGGATAGTTAATTTTGAGATTTTCTTTCTTTTTTTTTTTTATTCATTTTTCCAAATTATCCCCTCCCTCCCTCCATTCCCTCCCCCCGATGGCAGGTAATCCCACACATTTTACATGTGTTACAATATAACTTAGATACAATATATGTGTGTAAATGCCATTTTCTTGTTGCACATTAATTATTAGCTTCCGAAGGTATAAGTAACCTGGGTAGATAGACAGTAGTGCTAACAATTTACATTCGCTTCCCAGTGTTCCTTCTCTGGGTATAGTTATTTCTGTCCATCATTGATCAACTGGAAGTGAGTTAGATCTTCTTTATGTTGAAGACTTCCACTTCCATCAGAATACATCCTCATACAGTATTGTTGTTGAAGTGTATAGTGATCTTCTGGTTCTGCTCATTTCACTCAGCAACAGTTGATTTAAGTCTCTCCAAGCCTCTCTGTATTCCTCCTGCTGGTCATTTCTTACAGAGCAATAATATTCCATAACCTTCATATACCACAATTTACCCAACCATTCTCCAATTGATGGACATCCATTCAACTTCCAGTTTCTAGCTACAACAAAAAGAGCTGCCACAAACATTTTGGCACATACAGGTCCCTTTAAACTCTTTAGTATTTCTTTGGGATATAAGCCCAGTAGTAGTACTGCTGGGTCAAAGGGTATGCACAGTTTGATAACTTTTTGGGCATAGTTCCATTTAAGCTTTTGATTTTGAAGTTTGTAATCCTTTGATTAAAGGAGAAAGACCAGGCAGCTTCTATTATTCTAGCTTACTGTTATTTTTTCACCACATGACTGGAAAGATATTGGAGAACCTGACAACATTGTACTCAAGCCAATAGGAGGGGAAAGGGAGATGTGCCTTTCCCCTGAGAAAATTCTGCTAATTAATTATTCAATCATTATACAAGTACACCTACTGTTTGCCATACATGCTAAACACTAGAAGCACAAGTACAAAGAATGAAACAAAACCTATTGTCAATGAGTTTACATTCTAATAGAAGAGACAAATACACATAAAATATCTATGTATATCTATGTTGCATAAATATAAAGTTAATACATATAAAATATACAAAGTAGTTAAATAAAAGTGGTTTAGGAGGGAAGGTATCAATGACTAGGTTAGTATCCTGGATACCTTAGAGTCAGCCAGAGTCAAGATAAGCAAAAGTCTTTATTTTTGGTCTTTTGGGGGTCACCATCAGGGGAATAAATATAGGAATCTCCATATCTCCTTTCTCTCTCTCCACTGCCAAAGAATGATCCCCCTTGTCTTACTCCACCCTCTGATCTCTCTCATACTTCTCTGTCTACAACCACAGATCCAGCCAGTACAGAATAGTTGGGCAGGGTCATTCTCCAAGCATATGTTAATAGAGTATTATCCAATTAGCCTCAAGTGCTTGGCTATTCAAGTGCATGTCCATTTCAGCCCTTTACAGTTGGTGAGGAAGTTTTCATGAAAAAGATTATATTTAAGTTGTATCTCAAACAGAAGGATTCTCTGATTTGGAAATTGGAAGGAGTAAATTCCAGGTATGTAAAGACCAGAGGTAAGATACAAAGAGAAGAGATGGGAATGATAAGTGTGAGGAATAGAGAGATCATTTTGTTTGGATTGAAAAGTATGCAAAAAAAAAAAATATTCAACAAGATTAAAAAGCCAATCTGAAACAAAGTTAGTAGAAAAACAAAAACTAAAAAAAAGAGTCTATATTTTATACCATAAGGCAAAGAGAGGGTCAAATCTGTTCTAAAGAAGCATTATTTTGACATATTTTTGATATGCCAAAGTTGTGGCATATCTGGGAAAATGGAAGACAAGGCAGAAAGATGAAACAAGAGGCTGTTGCAATGTTTTAAGTGAGAGATAATGAGAGCATGGATGGAAAGAAGGGATCATATTCAAGAAATGCTAATAATATTGTTATTTAACAGATGGAACGAGAGTTCATTTTATTCAGTTCACAAACACCTATTAATCACATATGTCTGGCATGATGCTAAATACAAGGATACAAAAATTATTATAGTCACTATTCTTAAGCTTACATTCTATTTGTATTTTTTTTAATTTTGTGACCTTTTGAATTCCTATTGTGTATTCATTTTTGAGTTTATTGTGATATATGGTATATGAAAAAGGTAGAGAAGAGAAAAAGTTAAGATTCCTTAAGTTAAGACTTTAGTCCAAGAACCTGGTTTGAAATCTCATCTTTGACATAATTTATATAGTACCTTTGGCATGTTGATTAATCTCTGTAGGTTCATTTCCTCATATATTAAATGAAAGATTTGGATTAGATGGCTTCTTTTTAAAATTAATTTTATAATTATAATTTTTTGACAGTACATATGCATGGGTAATTATTTACAACATTATCCTTTGTACTCACTTCTGTTCCAAATTTTCCCCTCCTTCCCTCCACTCCCTCCCCTAGATGACAGGCAGTCCCATACATGTTAAATGTGTTATAGAAATATACTAGATACAATATATGTGTGCAGAACCAAATTTCTTGTTGCACAGGAAGAATTGGATTCAGAAGGTAAAAATAACCTGGGAAAAAAGACAAAAGTGCAAACAGTTTACACTCATTTCCCAGTGTTCCTTCTCTGGGTGTAGCTTATTCTGTCCATCATTGATCAACTGGAACTGAATTAGATCTTCTCTGTATTGAAGATATCCACTTCCATCAGAATACATATTCATACATATCGTTGTTGAAGTGTATAATGATCTTGTGATTCTGCTCATTTCACTCAGCATCAGTTCATCTAAGTCTCTCCAAGCTTCTTTGTGTTCATCCTGCTGGTCATTTCTTACAGAACAATAATATTCCATTACATTCATATACCATAATTTACCCAACCATTCTTCAATTGATAGGCATGTATTCATTTTCCAGTTTCTAGCCACCACAAAGAGGACTGCCACAAACATTCTTGCACACACAGGTCCCTTTCCCCTCTTTAGTATTTCTTTGGGATATAAGCCCAGTAGTAGCACTGCTGGATCAAAGGGTATAACTTTTGGGCATAATTCCAGATTGCTCTCCAGAATGGTTGGATTCTTTCACAACTCTACTTACAATGCATCAGTGTCCCAGTTTTTCCACACCCCTCCAACATTCAGGATTAGATGGATTCTTGTGGATCATGAACTTAATTTCTGTGAAAATTACTTTTCCAATTCAGACATACAAAGAGACAGAGAGACACACACAGAGAGACAAACAGAGACAGAGACAGACAGACAAAGACACAGAGAGAAACAGAGAGGGGGAAAGAGAGAGAGAAGGAGGGAGGGAGAGATCTCTATTTTAAAAATAAACCCAAAGCAATCCTAGAAGCCATGTTTTGAACTTTGTTCAATTGGCTGTCAATAGTCAGAAATTGTAGTATTGGCCAACTATCCATTTATTACACATTCCAGCCTAACAACTTGAATAGTGGTATAAATGCAGAGTCCTATATATTCTGTATGGCAGCAATCAGAGTGATTTCCATGAAAAGACCAAGAATTCCTGGGTAGATTAGCCAACAGAAAATTCACTCTAGTAAACAAGTAACTATAAGCATTTGTTAAGCAGTTACTCATTTTGTTAAGCAGCTATCATGCTCAGTAAGTACTGTGATACTGAGGGGCTAGAGGAGATCAGTGCAAACCAGGAAGTGGAAGAGGCTGGCAAACAGAGTGAACCCGGGAGGGATTAATCTCTGTGGTTAGAAAAAATACTATAACATATTTAATATGTATAGGAATGCCTGCCATCTAGGGGAGGGGGTGGAGGGAAGGAGGGGAAAACTCAGAACAGAAGGGAGTACAAGGGATAATGTTGTAAAAAATTACCTATGCATATATACTGTCAAAAAATGTTATAATTATAAAATTAATAATAAAAAAAAAAGTAAACCACAATAGGGTCTGCAAAAGAAAAAAAAAAAAAGTACAATAAACAACTCTGGCATAGGCTGATTGCTCTGTTTTTTGTTGTTGTTTATTTTTTCTTTCTGAGGCTGGGATTAAGTGACTTGCCCAGGGTCACACAGCTAGGAAGTGTTAAGTTTTCTGAGACCAGATTTGAACTTTGGTCCTCCTGAATTCAAGGCTGGTCCTCTATTCACTGTACCACCTAGCTGCCCCCTGATTGCTCTGTCTTTTTTGTAAAGCAGCAGAGAGCAGAGAAATTAGAGCCAAAGGCAGAGGGTATTCTTAAAAAAATGCCAAAACCTAACAGGACCTGGCTATAGCTACCCAAAACCGGAAGTGACTCAGCACAGACCACAACACAGCTCTACGTTCCCATTCTGCAGTACCGGCTTTTCTTCGGGGCAGTTGCAAATCTACACAGCAGGGGGGCACAGCCCGGGGTAGCCTCTAAACTGCACAGTGGGAAGCTCAGCCTGGGGCAATAGAACACAACTGTACTTCCAGGGCAGAGCCACTTCTGGTCAGTGCGGGGCTATTTGCTGGTCAGCTGCTAATACCCACAGCCCCACAGTGGCCTTTGGCTTGGGGCAGTGACACTTTCACTTCCCAGTCTCTAGCATCAGGGCAGTCCCTAATCAGCACAGGAGTGTTCTTCACTGGCCAATTCTGCAGCTCAGTTGTGCTAATCAAGTCTAAACCACTTCTAGAGGGGAATTCTTTCCCACAGCACTCTCATATCTCACAGCTCTTTGTAGACACTTGGCACCTATTCTTGTTTTGCAGAGGAAGCTGGTAACCTCCTTGCCCTGAAGGCAGAACCTACAGGCTTTTAAAAATGAGTATAAAAATCAAAAGGACTATCAGTAGCTTCTAATACAGAAAGAGAGCAGGTTCTCAACCCTGAGGAGACTAATAGTAAACAGCCTCCAGATAATACCTCAAATAACACTCTTCTAGAAGAGACTATTAAAAATCTCAAAAGAGAGTTAGAAGAAAAATGGGGAAACAAAAAAAGAAGCTATGCAACTTCCTGAAAGTTGAATTGGAAAAGGTAAAATGGGAAAAAATTCCATAGAGCAAAACAATTCATTCAAAAATTCAATTAAACATATACAAAAAAAAAAAAAAAGAAAAGAAAGCTGATTAAAATAACTCATTAAAAATCAGAACTGAACAAATTGAAATGAATGATTCACTGAGACATCAAGAATCAGTCAAGCAAAACCAAAAAAATGAAAAATTAGAAAAAAATATTAAATATCTTCTTGGAAAAACAACAGACCTGGAAAATAGATCTAGAAGAGATAATCTGAGGATTATTGGACTTCTTGAAAATTAGGATAAAAAAGAGCCTAGATATTATTTTACATGGAATCATCAAAGAGAATCGCCCAGATGTAATAGAATCAGAAGGTAAAATAGGCATTGAAAGAATTCATTGAACACTTTCTGAAAAAGACCTTAAAAAAAAAAAAAAAACCTCCACCGAATATTGTGGCCAAATTTCAGAACTATCAGACTAAGGAAAAAATATTACAAACAGTCAGAAAAAACAATTCATATACTGAGGGGCCACAATAAGGATCTCTCAAGATCTGGCTGCCTCCACATTAAAAGATAGAAGGGCCTGGAATCTGATATTCTGAAAGGCAAAAAACTGGGAATGCAGCCAAGAATAAACTACCTAGCTGAGCTGAGCATTTTCTTCCATGGAAGAAGATGGACATTTAATGAAACAGATGAATTCCAATTGTTTCTAAGTCAAAAACTAGATCTAAACAAAAAATTTGATCTCCAACCATAGGACTCAAGAGAAGCAGAAAAAGGTAAAAGGAACTCTTGAGAACTGTATTTCTGTTGTGGATATATATAAAGACTACATGTATAATTTGATTTTACTGATATAACATTTAAAAAAAAGGAAATTAGAAATGGAAAGGGGATAGTGTCAGAAAAAGGAGAAAGGGGAGATAAAAAGAGGGAAAATACATCCCACAAAAGACAAAGGAAACCTATCATATCTAAGAGAATTTAGAGAGTGGGAGGAACATTGTGTGAATCTTACTCTCATCAGAGTTGTCTCAAAGAGAAAATAATTAATATATTTATTTTACAGAGAATTTTATCTCACTTCATTAGAAAGGAGGAGAGGAAATGGGAAAAGGAAAAGAGTAATAAAGGAAATGTATAAGAAAGGGGAAGGAATTCAAAGGGGGAAGGGAAGGATACTAAAGAAGGTGAGTGGCATGACACAAGCGGGGCTTATAAATTTAATACTGGGAAAGAGGGTTGGAGGGCAAGAAAAAGAAAAACATAATCTGAGGATAAGATGGCAAGAAATACAGAATTAATGATTTTAACCATAAATGTGAATGGGATGAACTCTCCCATTAAGCGGAGGTGGATAGCAGATTGGATCAAAAGTCAGAACTCTACAATATGTTGTTTACAGGAAACACATTTAAAGCAGGGAGATACATACAGAGTAAAGGTAAAAGGCTGGAGCAGAATCTACTATGCTTCAGGTAAAGTAAAAAAAAGCAGGGGTAGCCATCCTTATCTCAGATCAAGCAAAAGCAAAAGTTGATCTAACTAAAGGAGATAAGGAAGGAAACTACCAATGAAGAGGAAATTAGAGAAATAATAAGGAGTTACTTTGCCCAACTTTATGCCAATAAATTTGCTAACCTAAGTAAAATGGACGACTACCTCCAAAAATATAGACTTTCTAGATTAACAGAGGAGGAAGTAAATTGCTTACATAGAACCATTTCAGAAAAAGAAATAGAACAAGCCATTAACCAACTCCCTAAGAAAAAATCCCCAGGATCAGATGGATTTACCTGTGAATTCTACCAAATATTTAAAGAACAATTAGCCCCAATGATATATAAACTATTTGAAAAAATAGGGAATGAAGGAGTCCTACCAAATTCCTTTTATGACATGGACATGGTACTGATACCTAAACCAGGTAGGTTGAAAACAGAGAAAGAAAACTATAGACCAATCTCCCTAATGAATATTGATATTAATAAAATATTAGCAAAAAGACTACAAAAAAGTTATCCCCAGGATAATACACCATGATCAAGTAGGATTTTTACCAGGGATGCAGGGCTGGTTCAATGTTAGGAAAACTATCAGTATAATTGGACATATTAATAACCAAATTAACAAAAAAATCATATGATCATCTCAATAGATGCAGAAAAAGCATTTGATAAAATCCAACATCCATTCCTATTAAAAACACTTGAGTATATAGGAATAAATGGACTTTTCCTTAAAATAATCAGTAACATCTATTTAAAATCACCAGGAAACATCATATGTAATGGTGATAAACTGCAACCATTCCCAATAAGATCAGGAGTGAAACAAGGTTGCCCACTATCACCAGTACTATTCAATATTGTATTAGAAATGCTAGCTTTGGCAATAAGAGTTGAGAAAGAGATTAAAGAAATTAAAGTAGGTAATGAGGAAACCAAATTATCACTCTTTGCTGATGATATGATGGTATTTTTAGAGAACTCCAGGGATTCTACTAAAAAGCTATTAGAAATAATTCACACCTTTAGTAAAGTTGCAGGATACAAAATAAACCCACATGAGTCATCAGCATTCTTATATATCACTAACAAAATCTAACAGTTAGAGTTACAAAGAGAAATTCCATTTAAAGTAACTACTGATAGTATAAAATATTTAGGAATCTATCTACCAAGGGAAAATCAGAAACTATATGAGCAAAACTACAAAATAATTCCCACACAAATTAATTCTGATCTAACCAATTGGAAAAATATTACATGCTCTTGGATAGGGTGAGCAAATATAATAAAAATGACAATTCTACCTAATCTATTTATTTAGCACAATACCAATCAGACTCCCAAAAAAACTATTTTAATGACCTAGAAAAAATAACAACAAAGTTCATATGGAAAAACAAAAAATCAAGAATTTCAAGGGAATTAATGAAAAAAAAAATCAAATGAAGGTGGTCTAGCTGTAGCGGATCTAAAATTATATTATAAAGCAGCGGTTACCAAAGCCATTTGGTATTGGCTAAGAAATAAATGAGTTGATCAGTGGAATAGGTTAGATTCAAAGGACAAAACAATCAATAACTTTAACAATCTAGTGTTTGACAAACCCAAAGATCCCAGCTTTTGGGATAAGAACTCAATGTTTGACAAAAATTGCTGGGAAAATTGGAAATTAGTATGGCAGAAACTAGGCATTGACCCACACTTAACACTGTATACCAAGATAAATTTAAAATAAGTTCATGATCTAGGCATAAAGAATGAGATTATAAAGAAGTTAGAGGAACATAAACTATCCTATGTTTATCTCAGGCTTGTTGAAGAGGAAGGAATCTATAGCCAAAAAAGAACTAGAGATCATTATTGATCACAAAATAGAAAATTTTGATCATATCAAATTGAAAAGTTTTTGTACAAACAAAACTAATACAGATAAGATTAGAAGGGAAGCAATAAACTGGGAAAACATTTTTACACTCAAAGGTTCTGATAAAGACCTCATTTCCAAAATATATAGAGAATTGACTCTAATTTATAAGAAATCAAGCCATTCTTCAATTGATAAATGGTCAAAAGATATGAATGACCAATTATCAGATGAAGAAATTGAAACTATTTCTAGCCATATGAAAAGATGCTCCAAGTCATTATTAATCAGAGAAATGCAAATTAAGACAACTCTGAGGTAATGCAGAATGTTAGAGGGGATGTGAGAAAACAGGGACACTGATACATTGTTGGTGGAATTGTGAATACATCCAGCCATTCTGGAGAATGATTTGGAACTATGCTCAAAAAGTTATCAAACTGTTCATATCCTTTGATCCAGCAGTGTTACTCCTGGGCTTATATCCCAAAGAGATCTTAAAAAAGGGAAAGGGACCTGTATGTGCAAGAATGTTTATGCAGCCCTTTTTGTAGTGGCCAGAAATTGGTAACTGAGTGGATGCCTATCAATTGGAGAATGGCTGAATAAATTGTGGTATATGAATATTATGGAATATTATTGTTCTGTAAGAAATGACCAACAAGATGATTTCAGAAAGGCCTGGAGAGACTTACATGAGCTGATGCTGAGTGAAATGAGCAGGACCAGGAGACCATTATATACTTCAACAACAATACTATATTTTGATCAATTCTGATGGATGTGGTTATCTTCAACAATGAGATGAACCAAATCAGTTCCAATAGAGCAGTAATGAACTGAACCAGCTACACCCAGCAAAAGAATTCTGGAGATGTCTATGTCGTAGAATTCCCAATCCCTCTATTTTTGTCCACCTGCATTTTTGATTTCCTTCACAGGCTAATTGTACACTATTTCAAAATCTGATTCTTTTTGTACAACAAAATAACTGTGTGGACATGTATACATATGTTATATTTAATTTATACTTTAACATATGTACCATGTATTGGTCAACCTGCCATCTGGGGGAGTGCGGTGGGGGGAAGGAAGGGAAAAATTGGAACAAAAGGCTTGGCAATTGTCAGTGCTGTAATATTACCCATGCATATATCTTGTAAATAAAAAGCTATATGTATATTTTTTAAAAAAAGAATACTTTATTCTCAAGTAGTTTACACTGTTGTTTTTCTATTGTTGAATGTAATTACCTTTAACAATGGAACAACAAAGGAATCATCAGTTCTTGGTAAAAATGGCTTAAATCTTTAAAGTGCAAATCTAATTTTTTTCTCAGCTAACCAGAAGGCTAATTTTGTTAGGAGATTAGTAGAGAAATATGGCAAAATGTCATAATATATGTCAATATATGTCATAAAATATGTTAAAAAGATCAATTCTAATCATATAGGAATATCTTCAAATAAATAAATTGAACTGAATTAACTTGTTCTTTTCTTTAAAAATGATGTTTGTACATCTACTGCAGATGTAATAGGAAAAAGTGAAGTAGTTTATATTCTAGTGGGGGAATATAACACCCTAAAGAGATCCAAACAGGATGATTGGTGGGTATACAGTCAGAAATATGGTTTGCAAATGATTGGGAAATAAGGCAAGATTCCCAGCAAGATTAGGTGAGAGTTCAATGCCCAGGGACCTAGAGACCCAGGCAAAGCACAAAGTGTAGCTTTGAATGAATTGTTTTTATCCAGATTGAACAACTGATAACAAGTCTGGTGTACAATCAAAGATAATGACTAAGATTAAGAGATATTCAAAGGGATATTAAGGTATATTCAAGAGGGACAACCAAAGGAGCCAATTATTTTATCTTTGAACTCCAGGCATTTCTTTTTAGACTGTCCTTTATTGTAAGAATATCCGAAGTTGGCATTCCTACATTCAATCATGCAATAAGACTATATTCAATCCTATACAAGATGTCAGAAATCAATTACTAGTGCTCAAGTCTGCTGATACATGTACTTCATGATAATTTTGGATGTTTGGGCTGGGAACTTCAAAATCTGATATGGAATAGTTTTTTACTATTTCAAAATAGCAGCTAATGTATATATGTGAGATTCCTGTGTTTGGTGTGTTTGAGAGAAAGTTCCAGTGATCTGGGCTATTTGCAGAATATAGGCAATGGAAAATATTTAGAGACTTTTTTTTTTTCTGTCAAGGAACCAAAAAACCCTCACCTTTTATGACTAGCACTGAATGGTTCCAAAGTAGCTACAGTATGGCTGAGATATTTCTTAATATGTGACTCCTCAGCTAAGATTCATTTTGGTCGTCTCTCTGTATCTCTCTGTGTATACTTACATACATACATACATACATACATACATACATACATATATATGTGTGTGTGTGTGTGTGTGTGTGTGTGTGTGTGTGTGTGTGTTTTATTTATTTATTTTTCCCTCTATACCTCCTTGAAAGCAGATACTGATTCATTTTTGCTTTCTTGCATCCTGCTTCTAGCACAGTGGATCTGTGGTGGGGAAAGTGGTAGAGACAAGAAATCCACTACCTCTTCCCCCCAGATTATTTATTGATTCATTAGCACTCTGATTGCTTAAGTGTGTAGGAATGTTTGGAACCAATTATCCTAGCAGGTTTCTCCTGTCTTTGTCAGGCATAGTACTTTCAAATGCCCACACAAAATTTCAGGTTTCAAAAAAACAGAGTTCTTTCTCTCTTCAATCTGTCTTTCCAAACTAAGAACATTTTTTTGAGTTTTTGAATTTTTGTGCTTTTGACAAAATTAGACATCTTATAAACAAAACAAAACAAACAAAAAAAAAAACACCATAGCTTGAATAAACAACCCTCTCAAAGTCCAAGGGAAACTTGTTCAAGTATGTTTCTATTTGCTTGTTTGTATTAAGTTTGTTTATGACTCACTCAATCCCTTCTCCAATTTTCTGACTGTGGGCAGTGTCTGATGGGTGGAACTCCAATGACATCAGATTTTTGGAACACCCAGGTGATTAAGATTTTGAAAGTCTGTGAAATAGCAGCAAGCACTGTATGTTGATAAAGGACAATAAGAACCATCCTTATCCTCATTCTCTTTGCTAGCAACATATTTGAAAAGAAAGGAAATGTGCCAATATATTCATCACCAAACCCTCTCTCTCTATCCACAATCTATTGTGAATCCAGATATGGATGATAGAACTATAGCTTAAAGATCCCTGAAAGGCCATCTCATCCAACCTCTTCTTTTTATAGATGAGGAGACTGAGGTCAAGAGAGGTTATGAACAATTTTCAGATTATGAAATTGAAACTATTTCTATTCATATGAAAGTGTTCCAAATCACTATTGATCAGAGAAATGCAAATTAAGACAACTTTGAGATACCACTACACACCTGTCAGATTGGCCAAGATGACAGGAAAATATAATGACAAATATTGGGAAGGATGTGGGAAAACTGGGACATTGATGTATTGTTGTTGGAGTTGTGAATGGATCCAAACATTCTGGAGAGCAATCTGTAACTATGCTCAAAAAGTTATCAAACTGCATACCCTTTGATCCATCAGTGTTACTACTGGGCTTATATCCCAAAGAGATATTAAAGAAGGGAAAGGGACTGTATGTGCAAAAATATTTGTTGCAGCCCTTTTCATAGTGGCTAGAAACTGGAAATTGAATGGATGTCCATCAATTGAAGAATGGCTGGCTGTTATAGAATATTATTGTTCTGTAAGAAATGACCAACAGACTGAATACAGAGAGCCTTAGAGAGACTTACATGAACTGGCTAAGTGAAATGAGCAGAACCAGAAGATCATTATATACGTCAACAACTATATGAGGATCAACTCTGATGGAAGTGTTATCTTCAGCAATGAGAGGATCCAATTCAGTTCCAACTAATCAGTGATAAACAGAAGCTACACCCAGAGAAAGAACACTGGGAAATGAATGTGAACTGCTTGCATTTTTGTCTTTCTCCCCAGGTTATTTTTATCTTTCTAAATATGATTTTTTTTTTTGCACAACAAGAGAACTATATAAATATGTACACAAATATTGTATTTAAAATATACTTTAACATGTTTAAAATGTATGAGATTGCCTTCCATCTAGGGGAGGGTATAGAGGGAAGGAAGGGAAAAGTTGGAACATAAGTAATTGCAAGGGTCAATGTTGAAAAATTACCCATGCATATGTTCTATCAATAAAAAGCTATAATAATAAAAAAAAAATTGGAAAAAGAAAAAAAGAGGTTAAATGAATTTATCAGGTTCAAATAGCTAGTAAATGGCAAATCTTTATATGAAATTTTTCTGATAAATGTCTGATATAAAAGATAAGTGATCAAGGAATAGAGTCTGGCAATGTACAATTGAAAAAGTACAATCAACAATAATGGGGGGGGGGGGAAGAGCTCCAAATCACTAGAGTAAACAAAGAAAGGAAAATTAAAACAATTCTGAGGCATAAACTATATGCAAAAAATTGACAAAGATGACAAAAGAAGAAAATGAGTGGCTTTATAAGGACTTTGCAAGACAAACATAATAATATGCTGGGGGTAGAGCTTTAAATTGATTCAGCACTTCAAAGACCTGATGATAGAGCATATCACTCACTTCTAGGCAAAGATATAATGGATAATAGGTACTGAATGAGGTATATATTTTCACATATGGCCAATGTAGAATTTGTTTGCTTCATTATACTTATTTTTTACGAGGTTCTATGGAAGGAGATGAAATTAGTGGATAACAACAGAAATGGCGGGGGGTGGGGGTGGGGAGAGTACCAAACATTTTTTTTTTTAATACACAGAAAATAAAAAAAATAGACCCCAAAAATTTGGGGTCCCAGACTGGTATTGCAAGGTGTCTCAAAAGAATTTGCAGGCTTGAACCCATCTCCTAGTTAAGGGGCAAAGCTTTATTGCAATAGAAATGCTATTACAAAAGTAGGTTTGAATGTTAAGGGAAGTCATCAGAGAAACAGAAGCAAGTCATAGATATGCTAATTCTATAGCTCAATGGTAGAAAGGAGTGATCTCCAGTATTTGGTTCTCTTGACCAGATTATTACTGACAAGATTACCAGTCAGCAGTGAATTGAGGAGTGGTCTTGTTCACTATTGTCTCAGGAGTCTGATCTGTAGGGATATCCTGAAGTCAGAAACTATCTGACTAAGTACTCAGAATCAGCCAGATTAATATGGGAGTTTCCTGAGGTAGATTCCAAAGCTAGAAGATTTAGGACTACTGATTTATTGTTAGAATAGAAGCCTCTCCCCACCCCACCCCCCAGGTCAGGAGACCACAAAATCATATTACATCATTTTCAAAAACCTAACATAATTCAAATCAAATAAACTCTGCAAATACTTTATAAATTTCAGCTATTATTATTGTTATAATATGGCTAATGTTTTGCCTCATAAAACCAGAACTAAGAAATAAGCCACTAATTTCTCCAGGTCACCAAAGAAGCCCATGTAGATCAGTGACATTTATCTACTACTGATTGTGTTGAAATTAAATGGATGACTTAATCATAAGAGACTTGGTGTTTAATTTCTGTCCTACCAAGTCATTCAGCTAATCCTTCTGTCTACTCTTGATATGACAATGCAACATTACTCTACTTAACTGATTTTTTAAAACTTATTTTTGAAAGGATTTTCATAGACTACAAATTGGTAACCAAACAAATAGAAACCATGTCTTGAATTAGAGCATTTAGAAAACAGTGCCACTGGAATTATAGCACAAGATTCTTTAACTCCTGTGACTTATGTAATTCATTATGCTTAGATTGCTTGGCCTCCAGTTTATTTATTTGTAATTAAGTTTTCTCATGTCATCTGGGAAAATTTAGCCATAACTGCAGCAGCAACACAGCCCAAATTACCATGTTTCTCATAATCACCTAATGTGCTAATCGGTTATGGCTGGGTCTCCTCTTTTTAAGAGTGTGCAGAATAGTGTGGTAGGTTCTAAACTCAAATCTATTAGTAAGCAAAGTATCACATGGGATAAGTATCATCAAATTGTGTATCATTTAATTAGGTGCAGCTGCTCAGCTCACACCCTGAGGGCAGCCCCAACATCACTAGATCAAAAGGAGTTCAAAGAATGAGACTAATTCAGTACAGGAAAGTTGCCCTAAAAATATAGTTCAGTTCATATTTTTAAAAATAAGTGAATGAATGAATGAATGAATGAAGTTCTTAAAAGTAAAAATCCTTAGATTCGTTATGCAGTCTGCCAAGGAGGCAAGCACAATTCACTTAAGGAAGGAGGATGTTTTCATTATATTAATCCAAGCATTTTCAGTCATTTTAAAATGAGTTATTGCCAAGGAACAACATAAGCCACTTAATTCCTTCCCACAGACTCAAATTATTAGCTGTTATCCTAGCTAAACAATTTTGATAAAACCTCAAGAAAAGGAGAATGATTAAGGCTGACATGGTAAACCAGGGATGGGCAAAAAGAAGTTAGGGAGTCTTTTAGCAGAAGTTCTTAACTTGGAATCTGTGAACTTGTTTTTGTATTTCATTTGTTTTTAATATTTTGATAACAGTATTTCAGGAGATCTGGCTTTCTTTGTCATCCTATGTATTTTTAAGGATTTAAAAACATTATTCTGAAAAGTCTATAGGCTTTACCATATTTCCAAAGGAGTCTATAATATAAAAAATTGGTTAAGAACCCCTGTCTAAAAAAGGTCTTTTAACACATTATTTATCCCAGGTCAGTAATAGGTGACTTGTTCCACTTCTGTTGTTTGATAAATCAGCCTCAGATCAAATTATGATACCATCTTCATCAGGTTCATTGATTACTTTTGCTTGCAGAAAAATTGAGAATAATAATGGTTTACATTTGTATCTTGTTTGAGACTTAAAAAGTGCTTCACATATATTGTCATTTGATCTTCAAAATAACCCTGTGAGGCAAGTAGGGGTATAGTATAATTAATTCTATTTCAGAGATGAAGGAACTAGGCTCAGAAGAGGTTAAGTAATTTGGCCCTGCTCACATAGTTATTAAAGTGATGAAACTTGGATCCAAAACCAAGATTTTCTTACATCAAACCCAGTGTTCTTTCTACTACACAACTGCTGGATAACAAAAAGTCTACAAAAAAAAGACAGACTTTTCAGTCTAGAAATTATCTTTTTTAGGATATTTTTAAGCAGAGGTAATCTTTCAGAAAGCCAGAGACTATAGATATTTATAATGGGTCATTGGAAAAATAATATAAAGTTATTTCCCCAAAATAATGTC
This sequence comes from Sminthopsis crassicaudata, assembly GCF_048593235.1. Classification (NCBI taxonomy): domain Eukaryota; kingdom Metazoa; phylum Chordata; class Mammalia; order Dasyuromorphia; family Dasyuridae; genus Sminthopsis; species Sminthopsis crassicaudata. The sequence continues at coordinate 242,171,818 of NC_133621.1, forward strand.
TCATAGCTCTCTAAATTGTCATTCCTTTGGTTCTTTAGCCATTGTTCTCAAAAGTCCCATAGGAAAAAAACTAAAAACTAAAACCTAAAAACTAAAAACTTGTGATTGCATCAGTATAGACAATTCCAAATTTTGGAAATCTCTCAATCAGTACAGATTTTATATCTCACCTATAATATGGTAAATTAGGGCATTGTCTGATACACAAAGAAGATAACTAATGCGCAACTTAGAAATGTCTGAAGCAGGATTTAAACCCATATATTTGTGAGTTGTACAACCTGCCTCAATTCCATTCTTTTGGTTCATATATCTACTCTTGCCAAACCTTAAAATTTCTTCCTCTATGACATTCACTCAGGCAGTCAATAAATATGCATTAATGGCTTAATATGTACCAAGCAGTTTGCTAAGCATTGTGGATATAAAGAAAGGCAAAATACAATCAGAATCTAATGGGAATGGGAAGACAACATACAAACAACTATGTACAAACAGGCTATATTCAAGATAAATATGAAATAATTAAGAGAGAGAAGCCCCAATAATTATTAGAGTTGGGAATGACTTCCTATAGAATGCAAGGATTAAGCTGGGATTTGAAAGGAGCCAAGAAAGTTAAGAGGAGATGAAAGTGAAGAAAGAAAGTATGTCTAACATGTAAAAGGAGGGAGAGATTTCCAGGGGAAGAGCTAGTGAAACATCCCAGAATTCAGGGGTGAAGTGTCTTTTTCAAGGAACAGAAAGGAAGACACTGTCTTGGATCAAAGAGTATGTGAGGGAAAAAAGTATAAAGTGTAAAAAGACTGAAAAGATAGGGATGGGCTTAATTTTAAAGAGTTTTGAATACCAGAAGGTTTTCTATTTGATCCTGGAGGTGATAGGGAGCCACTGGGAGTTTATTGAGTAGAAGAGTGATGTGGTTGAACCAATCTAATATGACCAGTTACTTTGATGGCTGAATGGAAGAAAAGCCAAAATGGCAGATGGACTTCTGGGAAGGTGAACAACCTGTAGACTATTGCAATAGTTCAGTTATGAGGAAATGTGGGTCGTCTGATGTAATTGCAGCATCAGAGGAGAGAAATATTTGATAGATGTTGCAAAGGTAAAATTAACAGTCTGTGGCAAAAGGCTAGATTTATGAGTATGAAAGAATGATCTCTGGTTTGCAAGATTAAGGGACTGAGAAAATGGTAGTTTCCTTCATTAGGAATAGGGAAGATTTGAAGTGGAAGGAGGATTTTAAAGGAAATATAATGAGTTAAGTTTTGGACATGTTGTATGTAAGATGTATACAGAATATCCAATTTGGGATTATATCACATGAGTTTTCTAAAAAACAGCTGGAGATGCAAAATAAGAGGTAAGAGAGATTAGGACTGGATGAGAAGATTTGAGAATCATTAGTACAGAATTCATAATTAAATCCCTGGGAACTGATTATATCACCAAGTGAAATAATATGGAGAGAAAAGACAAAAAGGTCCAGGGATCTTCTGTGGGTCGCTGTGGAGTGTCCATGGGACACCCACAATTAGTGTGCATAACCTAGATAAAGATCCAAAAAAAAGAAATTGAGAAATATTCAAAAAGAACCAGAAGAGAGTAATGTCCCCCAAAACCTACAGAGATGAAAGCATCAGGATGATGCTCTTGTGTCAACTCTTGTGTCAACTGTGCTCAATTGTGTCAAAAGCTACAGAGAGATCAAGAAGGTTGAGAATTGAGAAAAAAATTGAATCTAGAAATTATAAGATTACCAGGTTGGAATTCAGATTGTAGAGAGTTAAGAAGAAAGTGAGAAGAGAGGAAGTGGAGGCACTTATTACAGATCACCTTCTCAAGGTGTTTAGCCATAATTGAAGAAATATAGTATGCTAGTTTGCAAGGATGGAAGGACCAAGTGAGAAAGTTTTTGAAGAGGGGGGTAAAATGAATAGATTTGAAGGCAGCAATCTAAAGCAATCTCAATAAACTTTGGACAGAAAATGCCATCTGCATCCAGAAAAAGAACTGAGGAGACTTAATGGAAATCAACACATGCTATGTTTACTTCTTTTTTTCAGTTTTTTGTACTCTCCCACGGTTTGTCCCTTTTGCTCTGATTTTTTTTTTCTTCCAACATGATTCACAGAGCAATGTGTTTTAAAAATAAATAAACTTACTACAATTTGAAGGCAGAAGGAAAGCAGCCACTAGAGAAGAAAGATTGAAGAGAAGAGAGAGAAAGGGGATGATGGAGGGGACAATCTGTTGGAGGCCATGGGATCATATGCATGCAGAGGGATTAACTTTAGCAAAGACAAGGACCACCTTATCATGTGAGACACAGGTGAAAAAGGATAGCAAAAAACATTTGGATGACATAAGATAAGAAGGAGAGAAGAGGTGAGCTCATGAAGAAGTCTTAACTTTTTTCAGTATAATATAAACCAAAATTCTGGGCTAAGTGAGTAAAGGAGTTGGGTGAGCCAAGGGAAGTTTAATGTGGAAAGGAAAAGGTTTGAAAAAATTACATGGAGGGAGAGATAATGAGTTAATTATGGAGGCATAAAAGGATTGCCTAGTAATAGTGAGGATCCAGTTGAGATTATGTATATGGCTTTTTTTTTTTTTTTCTGAGCTCAGGTCCTCCTGACTTCAGGGATGGTGCTCTATCCACTACACCACTTAGCTGCCCCATACAATTTATTTTTTACAAGGGAGAGAAAAGTGAGTTACTCTAATGGCTTATCTGATATAAGTATAGTTTATGGAAGGAAATGGATCACCCTATGGTGCTCATTTAGCTGCTCCATAATATGATTTTCTAATGGATCTAGTCAGATCAATTTTGAGATTTTCTCTACCTTTGTAGAGCAGTCTATATATAGAATAAAAACAGTTCATGACAGTAGTGATCCAAGACTGTGGCTTGGTAAAATAATATCTGTCACATGATAAGAAGGCAAGGGACTGAAGAAAAGTATAAAATTGAACTGGTTCACCAAAGGGGTCAGGATGTAAAAAGAAGAGAGTTAGTTAGTGTGGGGCTGATAACCTAGAAGAAAAATGAGGATTTGAGGATTTAGAAATCATAATATGGATGAAAAACAAGATTTGGTATGGGAAGGCAGAAATATGGAAATACAATGTGAGTCAGGGAAAATGAAAGAATGAGCAGCCAGATAGAAGGACAAAGAGCAGATGAGGAAAAGACTTTAGATAAAAGCAAATTTGTTGTCTGTGGAGAAGACATTACAGAAGGCACAGTGAAAGGGATGAGTAGATCTAGGTTGTGATTTCAGAGATAGATAGATTAAGGATAATGAGAATAAGGAATCAAGCTATTTAGATTAGGATCTCTAAGGTTTCAGAATCACAGGGATATGGAGGGATGGCAGTTAATCATTATAAAAATTTTACTGAAATTGTCAAATTCCATAATATTGTGATAGTGAGGAACTGCTCCTGTTCCTTCTCCTCCTCACCTACATTAGAACTCCCTTGGTCATAGTTCTTCTATTTCTTTCCCTTCTGGGATTTTTCCCAATTGGGGATATGGGTAATCTTTGTCCCTTCTTAAGTGTCCCCATCAGAATATTGTTTTATCTCCAAATAGGCTTTTTTCATCAAGTTTCTGTCCCTTCTGGCCATTTCACAGTTGGGGAGCTGCCATGGGTTTCTAGTTTCATGCTGGTTTCTCTGGAAGGACTCCCTCTTTGAATGGAAAAAGGAGTTTTTTGATATTTCCACTTAGATTTCTTGATCATTGTTCATTCTGATGATCTTTCTAGATTACTGCTGAAGTAAACGTGGAAGAATTGGGCCCTGGTATTACCTAACTAGAAGTTTATATCAAAAATTAGTGGGAAAATTGGGAATGTTTAGCATGTAAAACAAAAGTCTTAGGGGCATCATGACAATTATCTTGAAATATGTAAAGGATTGTCCTATGAGTGAGAAATGACCTATGTTTGATTGGTCACAAAGGCAAAATTAAGGTCAGAGAGGCAAATTCTGTCTCAATACAGAAAATTTCCTCATAATTGGAACTGTGTATGGAGCAGAATAGGCTGCCTTATGAGGGCAGTACATACATTCTTTGTCAGGAAAAATCTTTAGGCAGTGGCTGGATATGCCATATCCCAAGATATAGTAACAAGAGATAATTTCTGATGGAAGGCTATTGAAGTGTTATTACATTTTCCCCTCAGGCTAAAGAACTTCCAGTCTCCTGAAAAACATATGAAGTTTCATCAAGTCTATGTTGATTATTATCTATAATATAATTGCTAAGCTGCTTTAAATGAGAAAAAAAATAATATAACATTACCAATAGAAATAAGAGTAATAATAGTAGGGATAGGAACTGGCATTGGGCTTGTAATTTTTTTTTGCTACAGTGACCTCCTGAATGAGGGAAAATCCCTCCATCAATATCTTTTCTGCATTTTGTAGTCTTAGAAAGTCGTTAGAGTCTTAAGATTATAAGTGATTTGAGAGGATATCCACAAATAATAATAATAATAATAATAATAATAATAAAAACAATAGTAGGATAGTAAGTAATCAAATTATTTTCTAAAATATGCCTATAACACTACATTTACACATCCAAAAGTATAATTCATTAATAGGAAATAAGTGTAACTAAATCCTATATTTCCTGAAATATCATCAATTAACCTGTCAGAATTCATATAGTTCTGGCTTTTGTAGATGTGGGTTCTTGTGTATACGTATACACACACATACATGTATATATGCATAAATAATCTTATGGATGATGTGGACTATTCTGGAAATTTTTAGGCAAGAAGGCACTGATTCCAGTTTAATCTTACCCTTCATCCAAACTAGGGTCTGCCTCAGCAATAGTTTTTTGGTTTCGGCTCATAGTGTCTTCCTCTTTAGAAGGCTGTCTGGGCTATTGTTTAACTCAGGCAATCCAGTTATAATAAGTGAATAGTATTTAAAGACTGCTTGACTAATTGCTCATCATTATTTTTTGTTTTGGTCATCAGGGAGTGTAATTAACTCTTCAAAGGGCAAGAGATGGTTTCTATGAATTTTATACTATTACTGATGTAAGTGGAGTGGCGTCTATCTATATTTGAAATTTACCTTCATTTAAGTAAACTTTGAATTTTTCACAACAACCCACTTCAAAATTAACCAAAGGAAAGTTGTAAAGGGCTGAAACTGAGTTGATGCACTGAGGACAGACAACCGAGCACTTAAGGGTAATTACCAATTGGCAATTACCAACTCTATTAGAATATGCTTGGAAAATGGCCATTCCCACTATTCTGTACTGGCCCAATCATTTAGTGTATACAGAAAATTGTAGGAGGGACTAGGGGGTGGAGTAAGACTAGTCAAAGTCACTTCTGGGTGGGAGTAAAAGAGGAGAGGTTGAAGAGATCCTGCACGTCCATTCCCTTCACTTCTACTGCTAAAGACCAAGAATAAAGACCAGGGGCTTTTGCTTATTGTGACTCCAGCTGATTCTAAGGTATCCAGGGTGCTAACACAGTCATCACATTTAGCACCCAACGTGTGGACCAAGGATTCTAATTTGACTGAAGAAGTCCCTGGTGACCAGGAAATAAGGTGAGTATTTTAATAGACAAACAGGGAACTTACTTTGTTAAGGGTTAAACTAGTAACCTTTTCTAGCTGAAATGGGGCAGATATTAGGAAAAGAGTCTCTCCCACCCCTATCCCCACCCCAAGGGGGAACGATAGAAAGCATACTTAAGTTGATCAAGGGACAAGGCTTAATTATAACTTGGTTGCAGATTGCTAGACTCTTGCGTACATTAGAACACATGTCCCCTTGGTTCTTAAAGGAAGAAGACATAGGGCCAGATAATTGGAAACTAATAGGAGATCAACTATATGAATACTACAGTGATAAAGGTTCTGATTCAATTTCCAAGGAAACATTCTATATATACAACATAATACAATTGGCCTTAAAGAATCCAGCAAGTTATAGAAAAAATAAAAATTTTAAGAACAGCCAGATGAGGAAGTGTGAGGAAAAAGAGGAAGAAAATGAACAAATTAATAGCAATATCACTAGAGGGCAGTTAAGTGCGGATGAAGGGCATGGTGAAGGGCATGGTAAAGGGCATGGTTATTTTCCCTCTAACCAGGCAGCTTCAACCCTGCCTAAACCAAAACTGGTTCTTGACACATCCACATCAACTTCACCTTCCAGGATGGAGGGAAGAGGAATGATACCACCAGCACCTCCCCCCCAGCAATCACCCCCTCCTATGACTAGATTGCAAAAGATACTACTTAAAGCCACAGAAGAAGGGCAGGATTTAGCTGATTTGAAAATCGGAATGTATCCTGTGATTCAACAGTTTAACTCTTCAGGTCAAGAAAGTAGAAGATACACTCCTTTTGATCTAGAAATCCTCAAAGACCTTGCACTCTTTATGGGGCTACATCAGCTTATGTTAAGATGTTATTACAGAATTTGGCTTATGAAGTCTTAACCCCTATAGACAAGAAATCTATAGCAAGGACATGCTTAGAACCTGGACAAAACTTGTTGTGGCTTTCTGAATATAGTGAGCTCTGTAGGATACAAGCCCAACAAAATAGTCATAGTGGAGTTAATCCTCCAATCACCTATGAGCAACTAACAGGTGTAGGTTTTTATACAGACATTTCAGTACAAATTAATTACCCCACAGCAGCATGTGACCAAACTGCTGCTGCTATTATCAAAGCATGGGCTTTTCTCCCCAGTAAAAACGACAAGGGTGAGGCCTTCACAAAAATTGCACAAGGGCTAAATGAACCCTTTGCTGATTTTATGGGATGTTTGCAGACAGCTGTCATACCAACTAATGCTGAAAATGCAGTAACAGAAATTATGATAAGGCAACTTGCTAAAGAAAATGCTAATGAGGTTTGTAGAAGGATTATACTAGGACTATACAAGGATGCTCCTTTAGAGGAGATCATAAGGCACTGTGCCACACAGGGCACAAATACCTTTTATAGCCAGGCTACAATGCAGATTTCCCAAGATCACAACATGGGAAGACAGGGTACCTTTTGGCAAGGGACTTCCAGAGAGACTCGTCAATGTTTTCAATATGGTAAAGTAGGGCATTTGAAAGCTCAATGTTGGCACAGAGACAAAATGAGAAAACAGGGTGGGAGAACAAGATTCAATACGCCAATCCAAAATGCAACAGAGGCTTCAACTGGGCATCAGAATGTAGACTGATTCAGGGAAACAGGATGAGGAGCCTAGCCCCAGGGCCCAAGGCAAAAAATACTTGGGGCATGATGGTAGCTGATGCTACACTCAGAAAGTGCCTAGAAATTCAGTATCTAGACATGACCAATCAGTCAGGAAGTCATCTTATGGGAGAAAGGGATTACAATTGGGAAGAATAGAGTTATATGCAGTTGGTACAACTGAGATATTCCCTGGAGAGGTGAAATCTGTTTCTCTCCAGCCTATGGATACCTTGTCTCCAGGCACAGTAGGCTTGACCATTTCACCTCCTGAGTGTACTTACAAAACAAAACTTACAAAACAGTGTCCATCCATACACTGATGTGGGAAACTGGGGAATGTGTGTATAATGTCCAGTCACTAATGCAGGTAGACAATGTGTGACTTATCAACCAGGAGAAGAAGCAGCAACAGGTTTACTGATACAGACTCCCAATAAACAATCTGATGATAGTTGCCCAGATTCTGACTCCAAGCAAAATCCAATATACAGGACAGCACTGTGACAGCTGACTGACTTATGCTCACTAACTACATAAATGGCATACCATTAGAAGGATTGGTAGACATTGGTACACATTGTACAGTCATTAGAGGTGCCAACTGGCCCAGTCACTGGCCAAAGATTAAGGCAGACACCTACATGGCTGGTGTAAGAGGATCAATAGTAGCTGAAGTTAGTGCTACCCCTTTGAGATGGATATTTTAAGGCAAAACAGTTTTTACTCCTTTTATTCTTGAAAAAAATCCCCATCAATGTGTGGGGAAGAGACATTTTACAACAATTAGGATTACAAATGAGTACTTAGGTATTTTAGGCAGGGATGCTGTTGAAGTGCTAACACTCTCACCTGTTTCTATCCAGTGGAAAACTGATACACTAGTGTGGATAGAACACTTAGGTAGCAATAAAATTCAGGCCTTCTTAGATATAGTATAGGAGCAACTTGACCAAGGACACTTACAATCTCATCTAAGTCCCCTGTATTTGTTTTAAGAAAGAAATCTGGAAAATGGAGGATGTTGACTTCCAGCCAAGATAGCAAAGAGGAGGCACACAGCTGCTTGAGCTCCACGTTTTCTCTCAGAATTTACTTCATGACAAGCCTCAGAATTAATGCTTGACTAGAAAAAAAGCTCCACAAATAATTACCAACAGAAGACATCCTTGAAATTCGCCAGAAAAAGTCTGTGTTTACTTGGGGTAGGGGATGAACAGACCGGGTGCTGGCTGAGGACAGGAGTGAGAGCAAGGCAGGCAGCTCACACTGCTCAGACCCAAGGGGGGAGGGGTGCGATCTCTTCCGTTTCTGGGAAACCACCTTTACCCTAGTGTGGATATTCCATCTTGGCAGCAAGCCAGGAGCAGCACAGAAGGTGTAAACACTGGAGGTAAAGAATAAAACCAAGAAAAGCTAGCTTCTCTCTGGACCTGGCTAACCCCACCCCCACCCAGAGTGACTCAGCATATTCTTAGAGCCTCAGAGTGCAGACACAGCACAGCCATTTCTGTCCTGTTAGTGCCTCGCTGCTCTCTCCTGAAGTCTGCAGAGGAAGCCGGGAACACCATCCAGCCCCATCCCCCCCCAGAAACAGACCAATTGTTTCTCTTGTCAATTTGTTTTCTTCCACTCTGACAAAATGACCAAAAAATTTAAAAGGGCTTTAATCATTGACAGCTTCTGTATGGATAGAGAGCAGACTTCAAAACCTGAGGAGACTGAAAACAGACTGTCTCCAGAGGAATCCCCTAAGGGGGATATGATCTGCTCCTCAATTCACAAAACTCTCATAAGGGAAATCAAAAAGGCTCTCACAAGAGAGAAAGAGGAGAAATGGGAAAAGGAAAGAAAAGCTTGGCAAGAGAATCTGGCGAAGTCATGCAGAGTGATAAAGAGATCAAATCATTGAGAAATAAAATTAGTAAGTTGGAAAAAGAAAACAGTTCTCTAAAAAATAAAATTGATGAATTGAAAAAATTCCATAGAAGATAAAAATTCAATTGGACAATTACAAAAAGATATAAAAAAAGTGAGTGAAGAAAATACATCATTGAAAATTAGAATCGAACAAATAGAAATGAATGACTCAAGGAGAACCAAGAAGTAGTCAAGCAAAACCAGAAATATGAAACAATTGAAAAGAATGTAAAGTACCTTATTGGAAAGACAACAGACCTGGAAAAGAGATCCAGGAGAAACAATTTGAGAATAATCGGACTCCTTGAAAAATGTGAGGAAAGAAAGAGCCTGGACATTATTTTCCAGGAAATTATAAAAGAAAACTGCCCATACGTTTTGGAAACAGAGGATAAAATAGACACTGAAAAAATTCATCAATCACCTACTGAAAGGGAACCTAAAATCAAAACACCAAGAAATATATATAGTGGCCAAGTTCAAGAACCATCAGACAAAGGAAAAAATATTGCAAACTGCTAGAAAAAACCAATTCAGATATGGAGGAGCCACAAGAAGGATAACCTAGTATCTAGCAGGATCCACATTAAAGGAATAAAGAGCCTGGAATATGATATTATGAAAGGCTAATGAACTTGGTATGCAGCCAAGAATAACTTATCCAGTAAAAATGAGCATCCTTTTCCAGGGAAGAAGATGGACATTTAACGAAATAAATGAATTCAATCTATTCTTGATGGAAAAAAAACAGATCTACACAAAAAGTTTGATCTTCAAATACAGAACTCAAGAGATTTCTAAAAAGGTAAAAAGAAATCTTGAGAACTATATTTCTGCCATAAAGATATGTAAAGAACACATGTATAATTTGTCCTAGAAACTAGAGGTAGAAAGGAAATTATATCATAAAAAAGGGTAAAGTGGTGGTACTACATCTCATGAAGAGGCAAATATCTGAGAGAAAGAAAGGAGGGGGATAAACATAGTGTGTATCAATAGACATATTCGATTTATAGTGAAACTTCTTACACTTCATTGAAAAGTGGGAGGAAAGGAGTAAGCTAAGGGGAAGGGAATACAGAAATTGTGAGGAAAAGGGGTAAAATAGGGGGAAGACTTTTAAGGTGAGGGAGGGATACTAAAAAGGGAGGGCTGTGAAAATCGAGTGGTACAAGTTTAATACTGGGGAGGGGGGGGTTAGAGGGAAGGAAAGGAGAAAAGCATAAGCAGGGGTTAACAGGATGGCAAGCAATATAGAATTAGTCATTTTAGCCATAAATATGAATGGGGTAAACTCCCCCTTAAAGAGGAAGCAGTTAGCAGACTGGATTAAAAGCCAGAATCCTACAATATGTTGTTTACAGGAAACACACCTGAAACTGAATGATGCATACAGAATAAAGGTAAAAGGTTGGAGCAGAATCTACTATGCTTCAAGTGAAGCCAAAAAAGCAGGGGTAGCCATCCTCATCTCAGATCAAGCAAAAACAAAAATTGATCTAATTAAAAGAGATAAAGAAAGGCATTATATCTTGCTAAAGGCTAACATAGATAATAAAGCAGTATCAATATTAAACATATACGCACCAAGTGGTGCAGCATCTAAATTCTTAAAAGAGAAATTAAAAGAGCTGCAAGAAGAAAGAGACAGCAAAACCATAATAGGGGGAGATCTCAACCTTGCACTCTCAGAATTAAATAAGTCAAACCACAACATAAATAAGAAAGAAGTCAAAGAGGTAAATAGAATACTAGAAAAGTTTGATATGATAGATCTTTGGAGAAAGCTACATGGAGACAGAAAGGAGTACACTTTCTTCTGAGCAGTTCATGGAACCTATACAAAAATTGATTATATACTAGGACATAAAAACCTCAAAATCAAATGCAGTAAGGCAGAAATAGTAAATGCATCCTTTTCAGACCACAATGAAATGAAAATTGCATTCAATAAAAAGCCAGGGGAAAATAGACCAAAAAATAATGGGAAACTAAATAATCTCACACTAAAGAATGATTGGGTGAAACAGCAAATCATAGACATAATTAATAACTTTACTCAAGAAAATGACAATAATGAGACATCATGTGAAAATGTGTGGGATATACTCAAAAGAATAATAAGGGGAAGTTTTATGTCTCTAGAGTCCTACTTGAATAAAATAAAGAGAAGGTCAACGAACTGGGCTTACAATTAAAAATGCTAGAAAAGGAACAAATTAACAACCCCCAGACAAATATGAAACTTGAAATTCTAAAAATCAATGGTTAGATTAATAAAATTGAAAGAAAAAAAATTTTGAATTAATTAATAAAACTAAGAGTTGGTTCTATGAAAAAACCAACAAAACAGACAAACCCTTAGTAAATCTGATTACAAAAAGGAAAGAGGAAAAGCAAATTGTTAGTTTTAAAAATGAAAAGGGAGAACTCACCACTAATGAAGAGGAAATTAGAACAATAGTTAGGAGCTACTTTGCCCAACTTTATGCCAATAAATTTGATAACTTAAATGAAATGGAAGAATACCTTCAAAAATATAGCTTGCCCAGATTAACAGAGGAAGAAGTAAATAGTCAAAATAGTCCCATTTAAGAAAAAGAAATAGAACAAGCTATTAACCAACTCCCTAAGAAAAAATCCGCAGGACCAGATGGATTTACATGTGAATTCTCCCAAGCATTTAAAGATCAGTTAACTCCAATGCTATATAAACTATTTGAAAAAATAGGGATTGAAGGAGTCCTACCAAACTCCTTTTATGACACAGACATGGTACTGATACCTAAACGAAGAAGGATGAAAACAGAGAAAGAAAATTATAGACCAATCTCCCTAATGAATATTGATGCTAAAATCTTAAATAAAATATTAGCAAAAAAACTACAGAAGATCATCCCCAGGATAATACACTATGACCAAGTGGGATTTATACCAGAAATGCAGGGCTGGTTCAATATTAGGAAAACTATTGGCATGATCAACTATATCAAAAACCAAGTTAACAAAAACCATATGATCATCTCAATAGATGCAGAAAAAGCATTTGATAAAATCCAACATCCATTCTTTTTTTTTTTTTTAATTTTTATTTTATTTTATAATTAAAACATTTTTGACAGTACATATGCATGGATAATTTTTTTACAACATTATCCCTTGCACTTACTTCTATTCAGATTTTTTCCCTTCCTCCCTCAACCCCCTCCCCCAGATGGCAAGCAGTCTAATATACCAACATCCATTCTTACTAAAAACACTTGAGAGTATAGGAATAAATGGACTATTTCTTAAAATAATAAGGAGCATATATTTAAAACTGTCAGTAAACATCATATGTAATGGTGATAAACTGGAACCTTCCCCAGTAATATCAGGAATGAAACAAGGTTGCCCACTATCATTATTACTATTCAATGTTGTACTAGAAATGCTAGCATTGGCAATAAGAGCCAAGAAAGAAATTCAAGGAATTAGAGTAGGTAATGAGGAAATCAAACTATCTTTGCAGATGATATGATGGTATACTTAGAGAACCCCAAAGACTCTGCTAAAAAGCTATTAGAAATAATTCAGAACATTAGCAAAGTTGCAAGATACAAAATAAATCCACATAAATCCTCAGCATTTTTATACATTATCAACACAATCCAACAGCAAGAGATACAAAGAGAAATTCCATTCAAAATAACAGTCGATAGTATAAAATACTTTGGAATATATCTACCAAAGGAAAGTCAGGAATTATATGAGCAAAATTACAAAACACTTGCCACAAAAATAAAGTCAGATTTAAATAATTGGAAAGACATTAAGTAATCTTGGATAGGCTGAGCAAATATAATAAAGATGACTATACTCCCTAAACTAATCTATTTATTTAGTGCTATACCAATCAGAGTCCCAAGAAACTATTTTAATGACCTAGAAAAAATGACAACAAAGTTCATATGGAAGAACAAAAGGTCGAGAATTTCAAGGGAAGTAATGAAAAAAAAAATCAAATGAAGGTGGCCTAGTGTGAATTTAGCTATATTATGAAGCAGAAGTCACCAAAACCATTTGGTATTGGCTAAGAAATAGACTAGTTGATCAGTGGAATAGGTTAGGTTCACAGGACAAGATAGTGAACAAAAATAGCAATCTAGTGTTTGACAAACCCAAAGATCCCAACTTTGGGGATAAAAATTCATTAGTTGACAAAAACTGCTGGGAAAACTGTAAATTAGTATGGCAGAAACTATGTATGTACCGCAATCAACACCACATACTAGATAAGATCAAAATGGGTCCATGATTTAGGCATAAAGAATGAGCTCATAAATAAATTAGAGGAACATGGGATAGTTTACCTCTCAGACTTGTGGAGGAGGAAAGAATTTGTGACCAAAGGAGAACTATAGATCATTATTGATCACAAAACAGAAATTTTAGATTACATCAAATTTAAAAGCTTTTGTACAAACAAAACTAATGCAAACAAGATTAGAAGGGAAGTAACAAATTGGGAAAACATTTTTACTGTTAAAGGTTCTGATAAAGGCCTCATCTCCAAAATATACAGAGAATTGACTCTAATTTATAAGAAATCAAGCCATTCTCCAATTGATATGTCAAAGGATATGAACAGACAATTTTTAGAAGATGAAATTGAAACTATTTCCACTCATATGAAAGAGTGTTCCAAATCACTATTGATCAGAGAAATGCAAATTAAGACTACTCTGAGATATATCAGCTTTTTAAGGAACTTCAAGAGCAAGTGAGAAAGCATCCAGGTAAAATTTATATCTTGCATGTCCACTCTCATAGTGGACTTCCAGGTTCTATTTTTGATGGTAATTCAATGGCAGATAGCCTTCTAACTATGTTGGGCAATACTCCTTTATTTCAGGAAGCCCAAGAATCTCATTCTAAATGTCATCAGGCTGTGTGAGCTTTACATTTACTATTTGGAATAACAAGAGAGAAAAGTAGGAGCATAGTAAAAGCCTATCCAGCTCTCATTCCTTTCCACCTTCCTACACTCCCTCCAGGAAAGAACCCTCGTGGTTTAAGCCCTAATGAAATTTGACAAATGGATGTGACCCATAATAAATCTTTTGGTCTTCTGTCTTTTATCCACGTTGTGGTAGATACTTTTTCAGGATTCACTTTTGCAATACAAGGAGCAAAAGAGAGCTTGAGTGGTCACTGAATTCCTTATACAAGGATTTGCAATTATGGGTGTGCCACAAGCAATAAAAACAAACAATGGACCTGCATATACTTCTAAACGTTTTGCACATTTTTGTGTACAGTATAAGATTTTACATACCAGTGGCATACCTTTTAATCCTCAAGGACAGGCAATATTAGAGAGGAAAAATAGATGTTAAAACACTCCTCCAAAAACAAAAAAAAAAAAAAAAAAAGAGGGAGCCACAGGTAACCCTAGAGAATTTCTAAATGTAGCTCTTTATATTATTAACTTCTTGATTTTTGACAAAGAGGAACTGGCTCCAGCAGACAGATTCTATAACCTACTGGAAGGGCATTCTCCAGTGCGAGCAGCTTCACTGTCTTTAGATAATCACCAGATGATGTGGAGAGACCTAGAAAGTGGTGAATGGAAGGGACCAGATAGATTAACTGCTTGGGGGCAAGGGTTTGATTGCATCTCTACATATGGAGAAGGAATCAGATGGGTGCCAATGAGCTATATTCGCCTTGTCCATAGGAGAGAGATGTAACAGAAGACCTAAGAAACATTGGGTGGTTCTGTCACTGACTGTGCCTGCCACTGAAAGAGCCTGGCAGTTATGGCATTTGACTCATGGACATCAAAAATTGTTGGATTTGAAAACCCGCAGGAATTATTGGATTCTCTGAGACATGATAAGACTGTTGTAGGACTTCAAAACCCTCAGGAATCATTGGATTTTTCTGAAAAATGATAAGACTGTTGCAGGACTTCAAAATCTGCAGGAAACATTGGATTTTTTAACACATAAAAAGACTGTTGCAGGACTTCAAAAACTTGTGGGGATTGGCGGATTTCCTGACATGTGAAGCAATGGACGATAGATTGATTTTGGACCATCTCTTGGCTGCTGAAGAAGCGTATGTGGCTATTGTTTACATATCCTCCTTCAAGGACTTCTGAAAATATATTACCACATCATGTTGATTTATATTGTTATATCACTACTTGCATGTATAATTCGTGCTTGTTACACCACATTGAGCCTGCATTGGCTGTGGGGAGCATCATCACTAATAAGCCTGTGCATTATTGCTATGTGCTTGTGTAATACCTCCCATGCTGATGGATTTATATATACCTATTTCTAATAAGACCCTTGCCCAGAAACCTGCCAGCAATCCCCACTTCCCTTTGGTGCTTTTAATCTCCATTCCTGAGAAGTCAGGGATGGCATGACCACCTGTGTTCTAAAACAAAAGAAAGTGGGAGAAGTAAAGGGCTGAAACATAGTTGATGCACTGAGGTCAGACAACCGAGCACTTAAGGGTAATTACCAATTGGACATTACTCTATAAGAAAATGCTCAGAAAATGGCCCTTCCCACTATCATGTGCTGGCCCAATCATTTGGTGTATACAGAGAATTGTAGGAGAGACTAGAGGGTAGACTAGTAAGACTAGCCAGAGTCACTTCTGGGTGGGAGTTGAAGACTTGAGGTTGTGGAGATCTTGCTTGTCCATTCCCTTCACTTCTACTGCTAAAGACCAAGAATAAAGACCAAGGACTTTTGCTTATCCTGACTCTGGCTGATTCTAAGATATCCAGGGTGCTAACATGGTCATCACAGGAAAGTAATTTAGATTGTCACTAAGTCTCCTGGAAAATTATATCTACTTATATCGACATATATTTCTTGATTGTACATAGTTATGTATATGCTGTTTTCCATTAGATTGTGATCTCCTTGAGAGCAGGGATGGGTTTTTGCTTCCCCTTTGTAGCCCCAGCACTTAGAACACTGTCTGACATATATTAGATGTTTAATAAATGCTAGTTGACTGACTAGATGACGAAGAGTTGGAAACAAAGTAAATGCTTCTCAGTTGGGGAATGACTAAACAAATTATAGTACATTGATACAATTGAATATTTTCATGGTATAAGAAATTACAGACATGAGGAATACAAAGACACATGGAAAAATAGAAAGACATATATGAACTGATATAAACCTGGAAAACAATATACACAATCATATATATGTGACAAGCAGGAAAATAATTTAAATTGCATACTATGAACTTATAATCAGTAATAAGCTTGAATCCAAGGGAGAAATGCAGAAGTGGAAGGCCAAGAATATAGAATATCATATAATTTCAAACCTTTTCTGATGTTCATTAGTTTTATATAATTTTTCTTTCTCTTTTTAAAAATTCTTTATTATAAAAACTTATCTTCTGGGAGAGGGTAAGAGGAGGAGTATATAGATGAAAATGCAAAAGGCAGAAAAACAAAAAGAATTTAAGTGATTTTTAAAAAGAAATAACATTATGATAGTATCTTGACCTCAAGTCCTTTGTCTCACTTGAATTAATGACCTAATAAATCTTTCTTGAATAAAAGACTTAATGGAGACATAGGTATGGAATGGAGGGGAAGGTTGAATTTTAATTTCCTGAAACCTAGGGCTCCAGTCTTTTTAAAAACCAACTAAGGGTGGGAGCATCTTTTGATTAATCTAATTAAGATGAGTGTTTCTTTTTTCAACTTTCACCAGATTGAAAGATGGATATTTGGAATGAATGATTAAAGAGGAAGTAATTAGTTTCCAGGAACATATATTCTCCAAGGGTGAGCAAACATTAACAATTACTATTCTTTGTTAAGTAAGCAAAAAAAAAATCTAAATTTAAACTATGTACCTTTGTTTTGCTTCACTGTGAAATTTTCTCTTTTGTTTCATGAAAATTGTAAAATGTGAGTGGAAATTTTTAAGAGAAAGAATCCCAATTAACAGTGGGAACTTTGCCCATTTATATCCTTTCTAAATAAAAATGTTGGTATATTAATACAATTGTTTCCAATAGACTTGGGCTAAAATGAAGAGTACAGTTTCTTCCCCAGTGATCTTAAAACAAAGTTTGGTTGTGTGGCAGGGCTTGAACTGATGAACTCTGCAACTATGAATTCTATGATTCTGATCTTGCTGAACCACAACAACAAAATCTCTGTGATAAATATTGGTGTATTTGTATTAGTAACTTGACATACTTACGATGAATACTTCTAGACTAGATAATCAAGTGCTTTATGAAATCATTTTTGTTTCTTTCTTTTTTCTTTTTCTTTTTTTTGCTGAGGCAATTGAGGTTAAGTGACTTGTCCAGGGTCACACAGCCAGGAAGCGTTAAGTGTCTGAGACCAGATTTGAACTCAGGTCATCCTGATTTCAGGTCTGGTGCTCTATCCACTGTGCAACCTAGCTGTCCTATGAAATATTTTTTCTTGTTGCACTTGGGTGCAAATTGAAATCTACTCCTTTAACTTATTTATTCCTTTCTCTGAGGAGAAATTGTGAGACAAATATTTACTTATTTAAAAACATTTTTGCCTTAGTAACATAATGACTTATTAACCATTGGGCAAAAATCATACATTAGGAGAACCAATAGTTAATGTTTTGTAGAACTGTACTTCATGGATATGTACCTGTTGAATTGACTTAAATATTAAAAGGCATGAATTTCTCCCAGGTCAACAAAAAAAGTATGACAATGTGGAAAAGTTGCCCAAGGTTAAGGATGAGAGAGTAGGGAAGCAGACTAGTAGTGGTGGTTATGAAAATAGACAACTAATGCCAGGAAATGGTGAACTCAACAAGAGAATTCAAAAACTTGTTTTAAAGTTTATTTAGTTTAATATGCTTAATGTCATTATAGAGTGGATTCTAATATCCTATGTACAAAATAAAATAATTCATTGTTAATACATTTTGGAGTTAAATCAATTAGTATTGTTGACTCATTGGCATAATTTCAATTTATTAATTCGGAGTTCATTTTGGCTGCAAATGGGTTTTAGAAAGTACAAAGGTTGATGAAGAATAAAAGTATGTGATTCCATTTCTATATCATTTTTATACCAAAAAGTACCCAAGTTTATAGCAAGTGAAAGAATGATTATCTTGGACCAGAAAAAATTAATATTTCTATCTTTCTGTTTTCATAACTTATTTCCTCAGCTTTTAAACACAAATATAATAGGTCTGAAGGGCCACATCTGAACGATAAATGAGAACTTGTGGTGAATTAAATGCATTTGCTTTGTTCTGCAGATGTTAAACACAATTCCCACAAAATTTGAAAGGTTGAATTAATTCTGCCTTGGACAAATCAAATGAGCATATGTTTTGATTTTTCCATCCATTGATCTAATTTTCTTTTAACTTGATACTTGGTTTTATACAAGTGTGTGTGGGATAATTATAAACATCCAAGAAAAGCACAGTGGATTTGAAGTTAGAGGACCTGGGTTCAAAATGTAGTTATTGTATTTACCACCTTTGTGATTTTGTACATTTTGAAACCTTTCTGGGACTTAATTTTATTAATTATAAATTCAGAGGCTTGGAACACATGACCCTTAGGAATTTTTTTCAATTCTAACTGGATATTATGATCTTATAAATTAGACTTTTAAAACTTTCAATAGATTCTTCAAATAATTTTTAGAATTTTGCATTTGGGAGAAAGCAAGGTTTTCTTAGTCCTTTCAGTTGTGTAGCATCCTCCTATCAGTCATACTATTTGCTGAAATAGAAAGGCTGATAACTTTGGAGAGAAGTGGCCACTTCATTGTAGAGTTTACAAAAGAGAATAAGAAACAATCTGCACTAGATTTTGGGGAAGCTAACATCAGTGTATTTAGAGAAAAGGACAAGAAACTTCATGTCAAACCTGACTTGCCAAATCAGGACTTGTTAATTGTTCAGATACTGTAAAAGAGAAATGGTAAAAGAGAAATAACAACAATAGTCCTACAAAATTGCTTTGCTTTCTAGAAAAGTAGACAATAAAATATGATTGATTATAGTTAACTAATAGTATTACTTAACATATGATTATGAACTTTTGTATCTTAAACATGTTTTTGTGTGTGGAAGAGGAATTAAATAGCTATTCTGCTGTACTAGATATTTACTTTGTATAATGAGTCTTTTTCCAGACATTGCCTACTTACTCTTTATTTTTTATTTTTAAATTAATTTTATAATTATAACATTTTTTGATAGTACATATGCATGGGTAATTTTTACAACATTATCCCTTGCACTCCCTTCTGTTCCGAATTTTTCCCCTCCTTCCCTCCACTCCCTCCCCTAGATGGCAGGCATTCCAATACATATTAAATATGTTATATTATATCCTAGGTACAATATATATATGCAGAACCGAATTTTGTTGTTGTTGTTGTTGCAAAGGATGAATTGCATTCAGAAGGTAAAAATAACCTGGTGACAAAAAAAAATGCTAACAGTTTACATTCATTTCCCAGTGTTCCTTCTCTGGGTGTAGCTGATTCTGTCCATCATTAATCAATTGGAATTGGATTAGCTCTTCTCTATGTTGAAGATATATACTTCCTTCAGAATACATCCTCATATACTATTGTTGTTGAAGTGTATAATGATCTCATGGTTCTGCTCATTTCACTCAGCTTCAGTTCATGTAAGTCTCTCCAAGCCTTTCTGTATTCATCCTGCTGGACATTTCTTACAGAACAATAATATTCTATAACATTCATATACCATAATTTACCCAACCATTCTCCAATTGATGGGCATCCATTCATTTTCCAGTTTCTAGCCACTACAAAAAGGGCTGCTACAAACATTTTGGCACATACAGGTCGCTTTCCCTTCTTTAGTATTTCCTTGGGATATAAGCCCAGAGTTGGGATGGCAGCCTGGAGGAGCAGTCTGGATTGGGGAAGGACAAGAGCTAGAGGAGATTCAGAGCTCCCAAGAAACCTGCTCACAGAGAAAATATTTTACAGAAAAGAAATCTCCTCCCAGAGAAGGATTACAATTGAGAGACAACAGGACCTTTACACTGTTGGATCAAAGGGTTTGGTAACTTTTTGGGCATAATTCCAGATTGCTCTCCAGAATAGTTGGATTCTTTCACTTTTCTTACATTTTTATATGGGAGGATGGCATTTGTAACTAATATGAACTTTTTCATTATTAGAGCAGTCAGAAGGAATATATATATATATGTATATATATACGTATATATATATATATATATGTAGAGACAGACAGACAGACACAGAGATAGACAGAGAGACAGAGGGCATGGGTATGAGTCAAATTTAAAGTGATAATACCTAAAAAAAATAAAATTAGGGGGTGAGAGGTATGTACTGGGAGAAAGAGAAAGGGACAGGTGAAATAGGAGTAAGTTATCTCACAAAAGAGGCAAGAAAAAGCTTTTACAGTGGAAAGGAAGAAGGCAGGAGGAGTGAGGGAACCTTACTCTGATCAGAATTGGCTCAAAGAGGAAATAAACTACACTCAATTGGGTAGTGAAATTTATCTTATCCACAGGAAAGTAAGAAGGACAGGGGGTATGAGAAGGTGGGAGGGTAATAAAAGGGAGAACATATTGGGGGAGGGAATGATCAGAAGCAAAACACTTTTTAGTACACTAAATAATACAATTACAATACAAATAATACAATTCAGTATTAATAAGATTCTATGTTTTTACTATGTTGTGAATCAGTTCTAAAACAATTTTAATCTTAGATTATTTTTTTTTTGGAATAGGTGAAAGAGGAGATGCTTTGCCTCAATTGTTACATATCCTTAATTACTGAATGAGTGTGACCTCAGTCAAACTGAAACTTGTTGAAGACCTTAGTTTAAAAAGGCCTAGGTCTCCCATTACATCCAGTGCCATCTCCAGTCATCCTGATTATCTGGCCATTGGACCTAGATGGCTCTAGAGGGGAAAGTGAGGCAAGTGACCTTGAACAACCCTCTCTCAATTAAATTCAATTCACTTGTATGGATAGTATCACCTTTTTGATGTCATAGTCCTCTTCGGGAACGAAGGATAAAAACAAGAAGAAGTAGATAGCAATACAATTGTTTGTTTGAGTTACTCCCAAAAGTTAGGAAGAGTCAAACTATGAGACAAAATTTTGTGCTTCAGATTTTTTGTTTGTTTTTATTTCTTTTAATATTTTTTTAGATTTTTAAGTTTTACTGAAGTATATTATTTATCCCTCATATACTATTGCTGCTACACGTGTGTTACAGTACTCATCATCAAATTAATTTCTCGCATTTCAAGTTGTAGAACATGATTGCTTTGACCTTTGAATGGATCAGATGTCATAAATAGTCAATTTATCTCAGTATCAATTATAGTACAATTAGCAAAATGAGCAACTCTATGTTGTTAACAGCATCAAATTTGTTTTTCAATTACCCATTTGTTACCAATTACCAATTGTTCTTCAGATTACCCAGAATTAGAACATGAATCAATTTTTGTCTTTTGTGAAATAATCCCACTCATGCAACCCTGATAATTGATGTAAATATAGTAAATTTCTATTAAGTAGGCTAGTAATCTCTATACTTGAGTTTGGGTGTGTATCCTAATACTTACTGGCATATTATTTATAAATTAAATAATGTAATATTTCTGTGCATTATAAAATTTACTTTAAAAAAGTTTAAAAGGATGAAACAAAGAAGTAATAATATTTTATTCTAGAGTCAACAGGAAGCCACAAGAGTCTATTAAGTCAGGAAGTGATATAAAAAGACCTACACTTTAAGAAAATCACTTTACTAGATATATAGACAATAGATTGAAGAACAGGGAAACTTTAGATAGGGAGACCAATAAGAAGGCTAACATAATTGGGCAAATGAGAAATGATGAGGATATGAACTAAAGTTGTAATTGTGAGAGTAGAGAGAAGGGTATAAGACATGTTTCAGGGAAGGAAATAACATTCACCCATCAATTAGATAGTCAGGGTAAGGGAAAGTGAATAGTCAAAGGAACATGATGCCTTTTAATCTTCAGTGAGTAGAAAAATGGTGGCTTTGGTAGAAAATAGAGGAATTCAAAAGATCGTTGGACTTAGGGAAAGGTGATTATAGTAATATCTGTGATGCAGAGCACAATCTATCTGTTCATTTTGTGGAGCTTCCTGTAGCACTCAGAATTTTTTTTTTAAAGAAGGGTTCTACTTACTAGTCACTACTCGTAAGAAAAAAAGCCTGCTTTCTGTGAGGTGAATACTAGACTACTAGAGATTTGCAATGGTCTGAGGGCAGAAAATGGATATGCTGAGACAGGAACATTTTCTCAATTAAACTATACATCTGCTGCTAAGGGTACTATCCTGATGGCTAGTTCAGAAATTGTGGAGTTGTGACTTCATGCAACAGAGAGATGCTCTCAAGCAGAGGAGTATTAGGAAATGAGAGTAAATGTGGTTGTGTTGGAGATAATTTTCATGATTGTCTATAAAGGGAAATAATCACATTAATCCAACTCTGTAATTGGAATATGATCTTACTATTGATGAGAGTTAGGAAAGGGGGAACCCCTTTTGGTTCGGCACAAGGATAGTCTAGTGACAGCACAGAGTCCCCTGTAAAGGAATTTACAGGCCTGAAAATCTAGATTGATAAAAAAGGTTTATTGTGTAGGAATTTGGAAGTAAGGGTAAAGGTAGAAAGACACCAGGGCCAGAGGTGGTAACAGGGCAGACAGGAACCCTTACATGGCCAGAAGGATACCATGTTTGGGAGGGCTCTTGAAAAAAGTGGACTTCCAGGGTTCTCCTTTTTATAATCTTGAAGGTGGGTGGAGTACCAGGCTGCTGGATGGTTTCAGCTAGGGTTAGCATTGAATAGAATTCAATGGGTTTTTAGATAAGGAAGAAGCTGTTTGTGGGGGTTGGGGAAACCTGAGCAGATAGTGGGGGGCTGGAAAAGCCCAAGCTAGCTTAGATCTGGTGGGGTCTGGGAAAGCCCGGATATCATTGGAATTCAAAAAGGGTGCTTTTTGACCAGGATTTGTGAATCAAAAGATCCTAGCTTCTTCAGCTATGGAGGGGGGTGGGGGGATTGGGAATCAGAAAGGAATCCTAAAGGAACCTCAACCCCCATCACTATTCCCAAATTGGTTAGTAACATACTTAGTGGGATCAATTCATGACCATCAATTCATCTTTGGAGATCACTGAACTAGAGCACACTTTTATCATTTCTTTGCCACTTGATTTTGAGAAGAAAGGAACAAAAAAACTTATAACTAGGATTTTTAAAAAAACATACTAACAAAAAACTTTAAGGGAATATTCTGAAATTTATTCTAGATTTGTCTATGCTCAACATATTTATGATACTGAATAATTCAAATTTATGTTCACATTTATTTCTTTTATTCAATGTAAGATTTTGAAATATCAAAAAAGATAAAACTATAATTACAAGAAGCAAACTAATATATTTCAGAATGATTTCTAACTATTATTAAAATGTATTGTCATGACAACTTCTTATTATAGTGGTTAAAATTTACAAAGTATTTTTCTCATAATGGCTCTAAGAGGATTTTAGATGGTTTAGAATTATTCTCATTTTACTGATGAGGAAACTGAAGATCAAAGAAACTAGTCCCACAACTAGTCAATGAAAGTATTGAGTAATCTTGTTTGGTAGGTTTAAAAAAAAAAAAAACAAAAAAACTGAGGAAACAAAATCTACCTGTTGCATTGTCAGTTTGTGGAAACTTTTCTTGATATGTGCATATATAAATGTACTACTTACTGCCCAAACGGTCAGTTGGCTACATCTCTTATAACCAGACAATGAGCAAACCACATAGTGAACAAACAAAGCTGCTAATTCCATTATCACAAACAAACAAAAAAAGTTCATTTCCTGTATAGATTTTCCCAGATGAAAGAAAGAGCAAGTCTCTTAGTCTGTCAATATGTTTACAGGGTCATAGCTTTAGAACTGGAATGGACTTTAAAAATTAACTAGACCATTCCTTTCATTTTACATCATTTTTCCCTGAAAAGAACATAGTCAGTCAGTGATAATTATGCAAGAAAATTTTCGTAGGCAGATTGCAGAATCAAAAAATCTGAGAATTAGAAGGATCTCAGTATTAATCTAATCCGGTTCACACAAAAGAAATTCCAACTATTCCTTGCCTAACAAATGATCACGAAACTATAGCTTAAAGATATTCAAAAAGAAAGAAAGCTACCACCTCTCAAAACAGTCCGTTCCACCTGTCAACAGCTCTAATTATTAAATAACTTTTCTTGACATCAACCCATAAGTGGCCTCTTCACAACTTCCACCCATAGGGCCAACCAGAATAAATCTAATACTTTCATTGCATGAGAGCCCTTAAAATATTTCAAAACAGCTGTCATATTTCCCCTGAATCATCTCTTCTCTGGGCTGAACATCCCCAGTTCCTTCAACCAATAAATCATGCCATATAGTATAAATGCCATGCAAGTAATTAAAGAGCCTTATCATCATTTAAAAAGCAGTAAATAATTTTGCTAATTTCAACAGTCCTGTAGCTGGCCACCTTGCAAAGTCAGGAGGAAGTAGAGTTGTATAGAAATAACTTTCATTCCTTCTCCATGAGGGTTTTTTGTTTCGTTTTGTTTTGTTTTGATGAGGTATTTGGAATTAAGTGATTTGCCTAAGATCACACAGTTAGTAAGTGTCAAGTGTCTGAAGTCACATTTGAACTTAGGTTCTCATGACTGGTGCTCTATGCACTGCACCACCTAAATGCCCCTAATTTTTTTTAAGAAGGTAAGGAAGTACTTTGGTTCCAAAGAAGAGATGAAAAAATAAATGCATATTCCTTCTTCTTTGCAGATATCAATAAAATAGGGACCCTTTGACTTTGAATACCAAGTGGTATAAGCTAGAAGAACCACTAAGGAAGTCAGGAGATGCCATCCAGGTAGACTGTATGGAGCAGAGGGAAACATGAACAAGATGAATAAGCTATAGAAATATTTGTGTAAAGGAGACATATAATCAATCAGTCTCTCTCTCTCTCTCTCTCTCTCTCTCTCTCTCTCTCTCTCTCTCTCTCTCTCTCTCTCTCTCTCTGTGTGTGTGTGTGTGTGTGTGTGTGTGTGTGTGTGTGTGTGTGTGTAAAGGTACTGCTATATAAAGCTACTGCTATTGCCAGGCACTATGCTAAGTGTTGGGGATACAAGAAGAGGCAAGAGATAGTCCCTATACTCAAGGGGCTCACAGTCTAGTTGGGGGAAGACAGTATGCAAACAAATATTTACAAAATGATCTATATACACAATAATCAGAAATAATTAACAGAGGGAAAGCACTAGAATTAAGAAGGGCTAATAGGTGGGATTTGAAGCCAGACAAGTTAGCAGACACAGTGGAGGAGGGAGAGCATTCCAGGAATGGGAGACATCCAGGGAGAATAATGGGAGCCAAGAGATGAAGTATCTTGTTTATGGAAAAGCAAGAAGGTCAGTGTCACTAGATCAAAGAGTACATACAAGGGATTAAGGGTAGCTAGGTGATGCAGTAAATGGAATTTCAGACCTGGAGTCAGAAAGAATGATTTTTCTGAGTTCAAATCTGGGCACAGACACATTAACTATATGACTGGGCAAGTCACTTGACCCTGTTTATCTGGATTTCCTCATCTATAAAATGAACTGGTGAAGAAAATTATAAACTATTCCAGTCTCAGAAATGCAAATTAAGACAACTCTGAGGTATCATTACACACCTGTCAGATTGGCTAAGATGACAGGAACAAATAATGATGAATGTTGGAGGGGCTGTGGGAAAACTGGGACACTGATGCATTGTTGGTGGAGTTGTGAAAGAATCCAACCATTCTGGAGAGCAATCTGGAATTATGCCCAAAAAGTTATCAAAATGTGCATACCCTTTGACCCAGCCATACTACTACTGGGCTTATACCCCAAGGAACTACTAGAGAAGGGAAAGGATCCTGTATGTGCCAAAATGTTTGTGGCAGCCCTTTTCATAGTGGCTAGAAGCTGGAAGATGAATGGATGTCCATCAATTGGAGAATGGTTGGGTAAACTATGGTATATGAATGTTATGGAATATTATTGTTCTATAAGAAATGACCAACAGGAGAAATATAGAGAGGCTTGGAGAGACTTACATCAACTGATGCTGAGTGAAACGAGCAGAACCAGAAGATCATTATACACTTCAACAATGATACTGTACGAGGATGTATGCTGATGGAAGTGGATTTCTTCAACATAGAGAAGAGCTAATCCAATTCCAATTGATTAATGATGGAAAGAACCAGCTACATCCAGAAAAGGAACAATGGGAAATGAATGTAAACTGTTATTTTTACCTTCTGAATCCAATTCTTCCTGTGCAACAAAAAATTCGGTTCTACACACATATATTGTATCTAAATTATACTGTAATATATTTAACATATATAAGACTGCTTGCCATCTGGGGGAGGGGTTTGGGGGAGGAAGGGAAAAAATCTGAATAGAAGTAAGTGCAAGGGATAATGTTGTAAAAAATTACCCATGCATATGTACTGTCAAAAAATGTTATAATTATAAAATAAAATAAAAATAAATTAAAAAAAAAAATAAATAAAAAATAAAAAAAAAAAAAACTATTCCAGTCTCTTTGCCAAGAAAACCTGAAATGACGTCACAAAGAGTATGACAAAATTGAAAAGTGCCCAACAACAACAAAAGGAATTAGATGTAAGAAAAATACAAGGATAAGAGGGAGTAAGGATATGGATGGCTTTGAATGACAAATATTTGTATTTAATCCCAGAGGTAGTAGAGAATCATTGAAGTTTACTGATTGGAGCTGGAGATGGGGATAATCTAACATACCATTTAAGATTATCATTTTCATGTCTGGAGGATAGATTGGAGTGGAAAGAGACTTGAAGCAAGGCAGATCAACTAGAAATTGTGGATTATTGCAAAAATACAGTTGTGAGGTGATAAGGATCTGCACTAGTTCCTGCATTGTCAGAAGAAAGAAGAGGATTTGCAAAAAAAAAAAAAAAATGTTGCAAAGGTGAAATTAGCAGCCCTTGACAACATAGTGAATATGAATGGGAGGGTGAGGTGAGAGAGAGGAGTCCATATTTGTAATTCTAAATGACTGGGAAGAATAGGACATGAGAATTTAATAGTTTGAAAAACCAAGTGACTAGGATATTTGAAGGACATTCAGTATATATGTTGAAGTTCTTTAGCATGAATTGAAAGAGGAGGGGAGAAGCATATGTCTTGGAAAATCTCATTATCAGCAAATGTTTATTGGGTACCTACTACATAAATGGTACTATTAAAAAGTGCTAAGAATGTGCACAAGTGAAGTTAACCCTAAAAACTACTGAGAATTGAGAAAGAACTCAGATGGAAAGTTCTTAATTCTAACCAACAAAACTATTTATAATAGTGCAAAGTGACCTAAAATTTCAGTCAGAAAATATCTGTTGTTGTTTTTGATTCTAATTTTTTAAAATTCTAATGAACTATTCTAGTTCATACTTTTAAGCTATGTGACCTTGTGTGAATAATTTTAACCTCTGTGAACTGGTATTTCCTCTTTTATAAAGTGGGGCCAATAGTATTTGTTCTAGTTGCCCCACAGTATTATTGGGAGAATGAAATGAGATCATCTTTATGAAGATAAACAAAATCCCTATAAGGTAAGCTATTATATGCCCTATATAATGAGTAGGATGCACAGGTGCCCATTTGTGTATTTTTTAAATTGCATCAAGTAGACCTGAGTGAAAATTTTGCCTCAGACACTTAACTTAACTTGGATTCAATAAGATAATATTTGTAAAGCACTTTAAATAGTGCCTGGCACATACTTAATCAATGTTTGTTCCCTTCCTTCCTCCCCCACTTTGAATAAATAACTTAAGCTTTTTCAACTTCAGTTTTCTCATCTGTAAAAGCAGGATGAAAACAGCACATACTTAGCAGTGCTATTGTGCAGATCAAATAAGATAATATTTGCAAATTTTGAAGTACAATATAAATGCTATCATTATTATTTTTTCTGTCCCCAGCTTTGCTGGTCATACTATATTTCTCAAGCCCATAATTCATAATAATACATTATTCAATAAGTATTTAAAATCCTTAATTTGTATCATGAAGGGTACCAGGTGCCAGTCATACAAAGAAAAATGAAACACTCCTTGCCCTCAAAAAGCTGATTTTCTATTGAGAGAGACAATATGGGCAGACTTCAGTTCATGCAGAATCTATATAAGAACAACAAAATATGGTTTAGGGAAGGGAGAGAATGAGTGGCTAAGAGGGTCAGAAAAGGCTTTGTGTCCAAGGTGGTATTTAAGCTGTGTCTCCAAGGGAACAAGGAATCTTAAAGAAGGGAGTATATTCCATGAATGTCCAGCAAAGACATGGACATGATAGACAGAGTCTTGAATGTGAGAAAAAGCAAGGTTAGTTTGGACCATATTTGGTAGAAAGGAGACTGATATATAAATAAGACCAGAACAAAAAGTTGGGCCAGGCTATAAAGGGTTTTAAATGCCAAACAGGAATTTATATTTGATCCTAGAGACAATAAGAAACTACTTGAATTTATTGAATAGAAGAATAATATGATCAGACCTGTACTGTAAAGAAATCACATTGGCAGCTGGGTAGAGAAAAAATTAGAGTGGGGAAAAACTTGAGGCTATTACAACAATGAGTAGGCAATAGCAATAGTTCAGGTGAGAAATGATGAGGGCTAGAGCTAAGATAATGGTTGTAGGAATAGTGAAAATAATGAGTGAGATGTAAGAGATAGGAATAACAAAATTTGGCCATGATTAGATATTTGAGGTGAAGGATAATGTGGATATATGGAGAGTAGAGGATGCTGCTGAGGTTATTAACTTGGAAGACTAAAAGGATACTGTCCTGAGTAGAAAAAGATAGTTGGTTTGGGGAAAAAGATAATGAGTTCAGTTTTGGACACGTTGAATTAGAAATGTCTACAAAACATATTTAAAATGTTCACTAAGTCATGTGACTAGAGAGTTCAGTAGAAGCACTAGAGGTATTACAAATATTACAAATTGCGATGACTATGCAGTAGGTCTTTCTCACATCTTTCTCAAGGAGATCACTATTTTCACCTCTCCAAATACTGTCCTTATACTAGGGGATATTCATTTTTATACCAATGCTTCCTCAAACTTCTTAACTCTTAATTCTTCTGCCTTCTTAAATCCCATGATCTTAAATTCATCACAACCACCCATAAGGATGGTTATATACCTTAAAATTAGGGTCTTCCAATTACCCACAAATGCTTTACTTCCATAAATAGAAAAATCTTACATTCCACTATCCAATCATAGCCTTCTATCATTTCATTTCTCTCTGCACCTAACTTTCCTAATACTAGTCTTTATTCTAATAAATATATCCAACCCCTCTGCCCCTCAGAACTATCTTAGTATTCATATGCTGACACTGATTTTCTTCCTTGGTAATTTCAATCTAATAGTCATTTCAGTTCTATATTGTTCTCTGCTTTCAAATTCCTTGCTCTTTTCACTAGTTGTCACTCCTCTCTTGCCAAACCCCAACCTTGGGTTATCCCTGCCATTCACCTCTTCTAATCCTGATCATTCATCATTAAATAGAATTAATGAAAATCTCACCATCATAACTGGGTGGTTTACAAATTCATTTTATTCAACCTCAACTGGTCCCTAATTTAGTCAAGGAAGTCTTCTCATTCTTCTTTAGTTGATTCTCTATTTTACTTCTCACAGAAGCTATTTCAAATCTCTTCCCTTCTGAAGGTCTCTATACCTTCCCTCTGTTTTCTCTCAATTGAGGATTCAATGTGATCTCCCTCTTCTCCCATTCTTTTTTTTCCCTCAAGTTCCTTTGAGATCCCCTTCCATTCTATCCTTTCCTCCAATTTCTAACAATTATCTTTTCTAAGACTATGATCTTTATTTTTTTTTTTAATTTTTTTTTTTTTTTTTTTTTTTTTTGGAGCTGGGGTTAAGTGACTTGCCCAGGGTCACACAGCTAGGAAGTGTTAAGTGTCTGAGACCAGATTTGAACTCGGGTCCTCCTGAATTCAGGGCTGGTGCTCTATCCACTGCGCCACCTAGCTGCCCCAACTATGATCTTTATACGTACCCTTGTACCTAACCCTTCCCAACTTCTCAAGCAGACTATATCCTCAATTATCCATCTTTCAAATCTTCAGTCTTTCCTTATCTACTAGTCCTTTCCCTAGCATACCTTAAAAAATGCCTAAGATTCCCCCATCTTAAAAAAAAAAAAAAAAAAAAAAAACTTCACTAGTTCCTATCATTTTTTTCAAACTGTACAAGTCTCTCTTTTTCTCAAACTTCTTGGAAAAGCTCTTTATGTTTCTTGTCTCTACCTCATCACTCACCTGAAACTGATTAAAATTGTCAGTATTCTATCTCAACTGCCAAATCTGCTTGTCTTTCTTTTCTCAATCCTCATTTTTCTCAACTTATAGACTATGCTTTCCCCCTTGATATTCTCAAATCTCATGATTTTTGTGACACTATTTGTCTAACTGCTTTTTCTCATTTTCCTTGGAAGGCTCTTTGTCTATGTCATGCTGCCTAACTGTGGACAAACTAAGGTTCTTTCCTAAGTCCTCTTCACTTCTTCTTCTCCGGGTTACCTTATGAGATCCCATGGGTTTAAATTATCATGTCTATGCTTATGATTCACAAATACAGTTATATGTGTATTTGTATTTTGATGTCGTATTTAATATTTTAATACTGCATATGTGTGCATTCAATGGGTTTGAATATTTCAAACTTGAGTTCTCCAAAACAACTCAAATTCAACATGTCTAAAATTAAAACATCATTTTCCCCCAATTTTTTTTTTTTTACTATTTTCACTTTTGGGGGGGAAGGGTTGTGTTTTTTTTCTTTTGTTCTGTTTCTTCTTTCACAACATGACTAATATGAAATATATTTAACGTGAAACCTACAGCTTGGGGAAGGGAGAGAGGAAAGAGAGAAGGAGGGTGAAATAAAAATTTGGAACTCAAAAATCTTTCAAAAAATAAATGATGAAATTATCTTTATATGTAATTGGAGAAAATGAAATGCTATTTGGGCAGTTCTCATGTATTATTTACTGCATTATAGTATTAAAGTCTTTTGTCCTTCTGGGAGACTTATGATCCTTAGTTTGTCTTTATTCATCCTGTCTTCAAGACCTCCTATCTTTTGTTTGTATATTTTTTTTGGTTTTTCTTCTTCTAGATTGCCCTTCTCCTCTGTATATTTTGCATTCCTTATCCATTATTCTCTCTGTTGTTTCCTTGGTGAGACTTGCCATTGAAGATTTCAGGTTTTTTGTTTCGCCCATAATTTTTACTATGCAAGCCATAAATTCTGTTCTCATATTCTTCATTTCTCTTTTAAATTACATAGAAACACTGTATTGTGGTTCCAGGTTCTCCTCACATTACACAGGATGTTTTGTCTCATCAAGTGTTATACAATTTTCCTTTATTTTTTACTGAGCTAAGTATTTTATAATTATTACCTCATTTCATCCTTACAACGACCCTGAAAGGTAGATGTTATGTTATTTCTATTTTGGGAGAAACTGAAGCAAACAAAGGTCAAATCATTTGCCTAAGGTCACACAACTACTGAGGGATTCCTGACTTTGGGCCCAGAATTCTATATAATCTACTAAAATGTCTAAGATTATTTACTAGGTCTGAAGCCTATTTTTCTCTTGGATGTAGCTTTTTTTTCTTGATTTATCTTCTTATGTTCAGGGCCTTTAAATTTTCTTTTTCCTGACATCTTTGATAATTTCAGGCTCCCTCTAACCCTCTCATTCTCACTTTTTTACACTCTTCTCTTTCAAGGTGATTATCAGAAGCTATATCTCAAAGCATTTTAGATTCCTCCTATGCTGAACAATTTGTGGTCATAAGTCTAGATGAAAGAACTGGCCCCATCTAGATATTGGAGTCTATCTTTCAGGCTTAGTGGAGTGCTATATAACCCTGCTTTCTTCCCCTCTTCTACCTCCCAAGAGTCCTGCCTGGTAATCTGCCTGCCTCAATGTACTATATTGCTTTTTCTGTTCCTCAGTTCATTGGGTTGTCCAGAGGGATGAAGTCCCGGTGTCATGGGGTTGGTTTCTATCATTTTTCTGAGGTTCTTAGAGACATTGTGTTTGTGGAAAGGGTTTTTGAGACAAGTGCCAGACAAGTGCCCTGTCCATTTCCCTCACCACTGGCTCTCCTGCAGAGATCCTTTTGTCTCAGAGATGCTACAGCTCTGGCTCTGTCACAACCCAAACAAAATCCCTACAGCCTGGAGCCAGGATTTCCAAATCAAAGGAGAGGAAGTGGGGGTGGAAGTGTCTCAGTGTAGTGATGGGTTTTGTTGTGATCCCATATATTGAATCCTTGTGATGACTGAGTACAGTCTTGCTGTCTATGTGGAAGCTAAGAGGGCCCTGAGTGAGCTCAGAGTAGGCATCAGTTTGTAGGTTTTTAAACACATTCTTTTAGATTCCAAATATCCTAAATTATGAAGATAGCTGGAGTTATTTTCTGTTTCAGAGTGGTTTGAGAAGTCAAGAGGATCAGGACATGTAATCCCATATCTTGTCTATCATATGACTCAGAAATCTTTTTTATTTTATAAGAAAAGTTCCATTTATGATTATATTAGATTTGCTTCCTCCTTTTTCAGATGGGATAAGTTTCAGGATGGTGACTGGGTAAGGGGCAAGATTTTATCCCTCACAGGCCCTGTGTAAGCCCACTGCAGGCAGCAGTCGCTCTCTTTAACCTGGCGCTCTTCACCCTGGCTCCCTAGCCTGGGTGGCCAAGCCAAGATGGGTAGCCAAAAGAGGTAAGGAGTTTGGTAGTGAACACGTGGGTCTTCTGATCAGGTGTTCACTTGGGAACCAACAAGTCAGGGCATCAGTCAGGGCATTATGTGAGTAGGTATAATAAAGGCTTTTAAGATTACACGTGGCTGTTCTTGAGCGCGCTACCGGTTATTAATCTATAGATTCAAGAAATTGTGACCAGAGACCTTTGAAGACCTCAGAGGAGGCAAGCCAGGTAGAGTTCACACTGCAAAGGACAGTGGTCAAAGGTACTCTGGTGGGTCTAGGACAGACTAGTAATTGTAACTGCCAGGAGAGCACGTTTACATTTATCTACTCCCTCCTGTTATCTTTGGGATCTTTGAGGGAGATAAAGTTGTAGGACTAAAATGTTTCCTGTTTTATTCTAGGCTAGTCAAGAAAGAGGAAATGAATGGCTATAACTATGATGATGGGGTTGTCCAGGTCCAGAAGGCTATTTTTTTTATGGTTGACTGATAAAAGAGGTGAAGATCTACCGGCTTAGCCACTTTTAGAGATGAAAATATATAAATCAAACAGCTATTAAAACCAAAGTTCAGGGGGCAGCTAGGTGGCACAGTGGATATAGCATCATCCTTGAATTCAGGAGGACCCGAGTTCAAATCTGGTCTCAGACACTTAACACTTCCTAGCTGTGTGACCCTGGGCAAGTCACTTAACCCCAGCCTCAGGAAAAAAAAAAAAAAGACCAAAGTTCAGGAGAGCAGTTATGGATTATCCTCTCAAGTAAGAAATTAAAAATCCTTAGAGCAATGTTTATAGGAGTTTGAGAGAGAAGTAGAACTTCTTGGAATTCTACATATGAAATGCTAACTAGGATTCTCTAGAAAAGAGGGAATAAACTTCCAATATGCAAAAATACTAACTGAAATAATAGTAATTATAAATGTGCATGCATGCATATATTTTATAGAAATATCTATTCATTTATATTCTTCAAAGTTAGGGAGAATAACATTTGAAATTATAAAATCTTTAAAAAGCAAAAATATGTACTTAAATGCATAAGAAGGCATATAGAAATATAGATATCAGACATTATTGTCAGCATTTCAATAGTTAAAATTTTGTTAGCCCTGTATCACATATATGATGATGATTATAACAATAATAATAATACATAATCTGGTGGCTATAATAAGTCAATAACTCACTATCATTCATGAAATGACAGGTGACAAATCCTCATACCATACAAAGGCAGACATCAAAATATTCTAGGGATCTCAGCCAATAAACTCCAGTGTTACTAGAGCATTATTATAGGCAAAACTGTTGTCCAGAATCTCCCAAATACATAAAAGTATTTATTTTATTTATAAAAACTTAAGCTGGAACTTTTAATAATAGCTGCTGTACCAAACAATCATGATCTTACAACTACATAAACCAAAAAGACTTTTGAAAACTGAAGACCTGGCTGAGGAGATCAAAACTGTACCAATATAGGATGAGGTTCATAAAACATCTATTGCCCTGCCTACCACAGGAGGTGCCTTAAGGATGTCTTCTATGAGCCTAGAGATGATCAGCTCATATAGTAAGGTTTTCATTCAACTACAAAGAAAAATTTCTTTCTCCACCAGGGTAATGACCCATGAAGCACCAACTTCAAAGAAATAGGAGCAAAATAAAAACTTACTCCTGGTTTATTTCTATTTGAACACCATTAAAAAAAGATGAATATGAGATAATGATGATGACAATGATGATGTAACATCTTCACCTGAAACAGTCGATACTACAAACTATTCAGAGGCGAGAAACTGAGGAACAGAGATGATGATGTAATATGGGTTTATTCAGAGGATGTGCCCAGAATTCCCCTAGAAACCTTTAGAGCCTCCAAAGACAACGTGACTCATTTGCTTGGACCTTTGGGGATGACAAATTTCTTGGCTGCTCCTTGCCATGGGAGGGCTCAGCACTGAATTCTTTTTATAGTATACTATACCCTGCCCTTCTGTTACAGTAGGGGAATGGAGGAAATGACCAAATGAACACTTAGAATATATCATGTCATTCTAAAATGCCAAGAACTTTCAGCACTGAGCCTCCACACAGCCCAATCAATGAGTCAGCTTGTCCTTGGAATCCCCTAGATGTTTCTAGGGGAACTCTGGGCACATGCTCAGTAAAAATACAAAATAATAACAATATTACCTTCCTCAAAGACATATCATGAGGAAAATGGGGAAGTGGCTACTCTGTACCCTGAGAAGACTATGGTAATTTTGAAGGCCTGGTAGGAACTCTGAAATGCTAACCAATTAGGCTCTAGTGAGATCACTAATTGGATTTAAACCTAGCCAGTGTGAGGAAAATGTTCCTATGAATCAAAGATATACATGGGGTAACACAAGAATGCAGATGGGCTCTTCTCAAAACCATTGTGATGATTTACCTTGACATGGAACAGAGAAAGGCAAAAAATACTCTTTTGAGCATTGATACTACAAAGAAACAAGATACATTTGAACAAGTTGGAAATGTAAATACCCTATACATTATATATGCCCATTAATGTGGGCAGAACACAAATATGAAATTATCATATCCAAGTTTATATTGTATACTAATCCTATATCACAACAGAACTAGAACCACCTTAACAGTTATAGACAAAGATTTCATCCTGAATTTTGTCAACTAAATATTCAGCTCCACACACTGAAGATCAATGCAGGGCAATTATTTTAAAAAATGGCTTCATTCCAAAATTCAGAATAGCTGAAGAAAGAACAAAAATTGAGAAATTAATCAAATATGAAGAGGGAAAAATGGAAGAACCTGAAGGCCTTAAATGTAAACTTCTTGCAAATTTCAACTATTTAAATATTTTGTTCATGGCAGAAATAATGCTAGTCTCAAGTCATTTTGAAAAGGACTTAGGCTGAAATGTGGTTTAATGGCATGGATTTTAGTAATTAAAACAATTATCATCAAACAGAGTAAAGATAACAAAAAGAAACATGAAATGGAATACAGAAAATAAAAGTATATTTATAATCCATATCTATCAAAAATAATACTGCAGAAGTCTAAGAAGTAAAGAAATTAGAAGAAAAAAAGAACTCCCTGAAGGGGGATATGGAAAATTTCTGGTTATCTACATAGTTGAAAGAATCCCAAGAGAAGAAAAGGGAAGCTGGATCAAGTGGAAAGATGAGTCACCAAAAAGTAGTTGATATTGCTCAGTGATGTCCAGGGAATATGAATTAGGCATCCAAAGTTAATTAGCTTTTAGTACTTATTGAGCAGTTATAATGAGAATACATCTAAAAAACTGAGACACACCCTCCCACAAGAATAGATAGAAATATATAGGGAAAAGTGGGGTAAAGGTTAGACACTATATGTGGCCCGAGTAATTTTCTCCTTTTTTGGAGTACTCATGAATTTCTTCTGAGATGTGTGTGTGTGTGTGTGTGTGTGTCTGTGTGTGTCTGTGTGTGTCTGTGTGTGTCTGTGTTGCTCCCCCACTGAGCCCTGACACTTACATCCTTTTTGGAGTTCTAAGGTTGTATCTCTTCAGTATGTATGTGTAATGTTCCCTATTACATATGCCACCATCACCATCAGACAATCCTAAGTTGTACTCCCCAATCCTCCTAACAGAATATCTTTTGACATAGACAGTCTTAAAAGAGAGTGTCTGATTTTATTCATGGATCCCAAACACTTCATTTCTTTCCAACTGAATTAACTAGCTCATTTGTACCTAATGTATGTCTTTCATTGAATGACTGATTCAATTGAAGTGTTTAAGGACTGTTCACACCTGTTTTAAACATTAATTTAATTTTGACCTGATAGCATTTATTTAGGCATAGAGTATTAGACACATTAATAGGAGTGTGGGAAACATCCATCATAGACAAACAAAACACTTCACCAGCTTCCTCACTAATGCAAGCTTACTCCTTCTTGATACAATATATATATATATATATATATATACATATACATATACATATATATTTACATATATATATACATACATATACATATATGTATGTATATATACACACATATATATATACATACATACATATACATATATGTATGTATATATATATATATATAATACATTATTATCAAAAGACAAGAAATCCTTCCAAATGCAGACCAATTAGAATGTTTATGTGCTATACAAAGCATTCACAGTTTATATTGCTCAAAAAATTATGCACACTTACTGGAAAATACCAACATATTGGGAGAAAAGCAAAAAGGATATAACAAAAGTCCCAGTAATATACAGAGCAACTCATCATCTAACTTGATGATATTGACTACTCTTCCTGGAGTTCTATATTCACGATTTTTAAACTTATGATACCCTTCCAAGGTTTGAAGCCTCACTCATCCTCATCTCTTCTTGTTTGTAGCCAAAAAAATTACCAAATCTTGTCATTTTTTTCTTTACAATATCTAA
Source organism: Sminthopsis crassicaudata (assembly GCF_048593235.1). NCBI lineage: Eukaryota > Metazoa > Chordata > Mammalia > Dasyuromorphia > Dasyuridae > Sminthopsis > Sminthopsis crassicaudata. Next base: position 242,209,434 of record NC_133621.1, read on the forward strand.
GTGGTGCAGGGGATAGAATGCCAATCCTAGAGTCAAGAAAATCAGGGTCAAAATCCATCCTCAGAAACAACTTTATGACTTTGGGCATACCTCAATTTACTGAACTGTAAAGAGGGGATAATAATGGTGCCCATCTCCCAGGGTTGTAATAAAGACCAAATGAAGTAACATTTGTAATCTGACACATATCTGGCATTGAATAAATGGGTTTTTTTCTTTCCTCCTATATGCTTTTCTTAACTCAAAAAGTGACCATTTTTGCTTAGGACTTCATCCCTTCTCACCTGAATTATTGCAATAAATTTCTATTTGAATTCCCTGTCTCAAGTCTCTCCCTATTCCAATCTATCCTCTACTCTGCTGTCAAAGTGATTTTCCTAAAGTGTTGGTCTGGTCATGTCAACCCTATCCAGATTCAATTACCTCTAATGGCTCCTTATTACTTCTAGGATCATATATATATTTCTCTGTTTGAAATTTAATATTCAGGATGTGAGCCAAGACTAGTCATGATTCAGTTCCTTCTTGTCTGTGCTTTTGACTCTCCCAGACTTTGCCACCATGACTCAGCTGCCTTCTTACCCTGGAACTTCCCTTAACACCTGGAGTTTTCTTACCTGAAACATTCCTCCAACATACAGGTACCCTTATCCCATTGTTGGTTTCTTTTTCAGATCTCCATTTTGGGGACAGGTCCAGATCACCTAACCTTTCTTACCTGTCACTCTATTATTATTTAGATTTCATCACTATTCACCACCCCTGTGTGACTTTCTCTCCTTCCTTCCTCCTCTTTAGTTTTTTGTTGTTGGCAGTTGCTTTGAATCACATCTGATTCTTTAAGATCCTGGCAAATATAGTTTTATTTCCTTCTCCAACTCATGTTAAAGATGAGAAAACTGAGGCAAATAGAATTAATTATCTTACCCAACATCATATAGCCAATAAGTGTCTGAGGCAAGTTTGAACTCAGGTCCTCCTGTCTTTAGGGACATCTATCCACTGTGCCACCTAGCTGCCCTCCCCAGTATTTATGTTCAAGAATTGCATTTCTTTTTTGCTCTAACTTGTATGTCCAGGGCTTCATCTAGTGCTTGGCACATAGTAAGCACTTAATAAATGCTTGATGATTGATTGATGCATTGCTAATATATAAAATAGAAGCAAGAATTATGAGAACAATGTAATATTTGATTGGAAACTCTTCTCCATTTAAAACATGCCATTAAAACAATAAGGTCAAGAACAATATAATTAAAACATAACCTGCTCCAGAAAGACATTTTTAACTTCCTTTGGTCATCATAAAGCTTGATATTAATAATGTTTGCAAAAACACGGCCATGAAAATAGTTGCATACTATGCCCCAACATTAGTTGCTGAGAATAATGTGGTAGAGAGATTCTATGAAGAATTTTCCCCATCATAATTATACTCTCATGCTTTACTCTCCAAGTAGGTGACTTTTCATAAAATATATTCTTTTCTTTATCCAAAGAGTACACTCTGTCCGAAATTCTTCTCTTTGTAGAAAATCTAAAGATTCAACTATTAAAATCAGGAGCTCTCATAGTTGGAGTTATCTACCAAAAATATTTCCAGTTGGTTACTCCTCACTGAAACCATAATTCTTAGTCTAGAAAGATTCTAAGATCAGGTTACAGAGGGAGTTAAAAAATGTCCCCCTCTTTTACACAGGAAATTGGTTTTGAATACAGATAAGTCTATATTTAAAGGGGAAGGGCAGATGAGTTTCTGGAAATCAATCCTCAGAAGGTAATCCCATTCTCTGAAACCTAATCAGTATAGGATCTTGCACACATTTCACTGAGACGTCCCTCTAAGTTGACTCCAAAGGGTACTCCTCTGTAAAATTAATCGAAGAATCCATCAAAATGATAAGGTAACCTTTTGATCTACTTCTTCCTATATAGATCAAAAAAGTAATACAGAAAAATTTTGGGGATTAATCTCTAGTCGAGAAGGAATCAGAGAAAACTTCATGTAGGTAGTAGAACTTAAAATGAAGTTTTAAAAAGACCTTGAGATTCTGAAAAGCAGAGGTAAAGAAGGAACACATTAGGGGATAGCCTTGCAAAGGAATGGGGATGAGAGATGGAATGTCATATATCTGGAAAAGCAAGAAAGTCAGTAGAGCTGGAATAGAATATATAAATTCAAGCAATATGGAACAACTGTGGAGCCAGATCACAAAAGGCTTTTGTTTTTTCCTTAATAATTGAAGAGAAACAACATGACATCACTATGTCAGAGTCATTGTATGATATGTCTAACTTTGTCTCATCAGACTGATATGAGCATGGAAAACTCAGCTACAGTCAGGCACCAACAGTTCATATGAACATTTGGAATGAAGCATCTCTACCTTAAAAAAATACTGCTCAGACACCCCTGGGTCTGCTGAATACCACTGCTGCTTCAGTCCAGTGAGAAAACAACTAAGTCCTGGCCATCTGTGAGCAGGGCTGTGACTACAGCTCCCATTATATCCACATGTACTGCTTCATCACTTGTCTGTTGCCAATCTTCAAGGAAGGTAAAAAAGATTATGGTACAAGTAATGTCTTTTGACTAAAGCATAAATTGGATTTAAGGGAGATAGAACTATGCATTGACCTCAATCTTTCTCCCAGAGACATTGAAATTCAATGGTAAGACAAAGTCAAGATGATTGCTGATGGCTCGGGTTGCAATAGATGATCTTGGAATTTTTGATGTCTGACTAAGCTCTAAGCACTTCACTGAACCTGCTTCCACAGCTTTCCTGGTCCATTGGAACAAATTGTTCACATCCATTATATTAGCAAAGTCTTTATGTGTTTTTGGTAGATAGTCCCCTTCAATGGGTTTGAGGCTTGTCAGTTACTTTTAACCTGGTTAAATCTGTCCCCTAAATAAATTTACCAGGTGTGGCTATTCACATGCTTCTTGGATCTACAGGTGATAGTTGGGTGGCAAGCAGACCTTAAAGGTGGAAAGCAGCCCTAAAAATTTAGGGCTCAGCAGTCCTCACATCAGATATATTAGTCTTCCTTAATATCCTGTACAACCCCTCCCCCAAAGAAGGACTTAAATGCTAAAAAAGAGGGTGTTATATGTAATTCTAAAAGTCACTACAGTTTTTTAGGAATGTTACTCTGACAGCTTTTTGGGAAAAGGATTTGAAGGAGGCTAATGCAATAATTGAGTCAAGAAGTAATGAAGAACTAAATAAAGATACTGATCATTTGATTAGAGGAGACAAATATGAGACATAGTAAAAAAAGAATTGACAACTTTTGTCAATTGATTACATACTGATTACATGAGAATTGAGTACCATTGTGCTATACTAGGAACCTAATAGTCAGAAGCACGATTTGAATCCATTTCTTCTTAACTCTAAGGATGGCCCTCTATCTACTATACTATTCTGCCTTTCAAATACTAGTCTTTGCAATATTAGTGTGAAACTGGTTTTAAATTAATTACTAGCTTTTTAAGGAACCTGGAAGAAAGTGAGTCATTTATAATGCTGATTGTTGGTTTAAGGATTGTGGCTAAAGTGCATACTATTGGCTATTTATAAACATTCTGTTTCTTATCTAGTCAAAAAGAAAAAAGAGAAAGAAAAAAGAAACCCTGTCACATAACATATCAATGGCATGCTTTAATTGTTAATGTATAATAGCAACTGTCACCTCAATACAAAATACCTTAAGGATTAATAACCATTTTACCACAGTTTATCAGCTATTTCTAAATGAACATTTCTTTTTCTCTTCTTATCCCTATCCCTATCTTATCTGTAAATGTTAGTATTTTTCCTTTATACAAAAATGAGTTGTTCTTTGACCCTTCTTGCTTCATTATAAAAAAGATTTTATATTTTGAGTTGTGCTATCATTCACTAAGATTACCATGTAACTAAGCTACTCATTCCAAAAGCCAGCAACTTTTACAACTACTTGGTTCATTTTAACATTAAAGACATAAATGAACCTATCTAGTTATATTTTTAAGTTCCTTATCATTTAGATGGTTTAAAATAAAAGGAAAACTAAAACTGGGTTCCAAATGTTCCTATCTATACAAATAGAGAAAAAACCAGAAAGATGACTGATTGGTTGTTGTCCTTTGTCCTAGAAGAAGACCAAAATAATATCATCACTATGTTGAGAACAAAGTACAGTGTGTTCAACTGTGGCTGATCAGACCAGCATAAGCTCAGAAGGTCACAGATGGTATGAACATGGGTTGTCAAAAATGTAAATAATGTGGGGCAGCTAGGTGGTGCACTACCCATTTAAGTGCACTAAACCTCCTATGATACCTTCCCAGAAGACTGATTAATTAAATTTTAAAACCTGAAATTTTGTGCTAAATAGCTATTTAGTAGATACTTTTTTGAAGCCAGGCTAGGACTTGGACTCATTTTCCCATCAGTGATAATTTTCACTGAGGAGGACATAGTTGTCAATAAATAAATAATCTTCTTTCTTGCTATTGGTCAGCTCTGAGAGATCCAGGAGTTCTTGAATGTAGAGGGCTGGAACTCTGAAAAGGTATACTTGAATCAAGGACAGCAAGGTGCTTATAATTGAGCACCTACTCAGTGTGAGATAATGATTGTCTAAACATATACTTAATGTGATATGATGATGTAATGTTTGCACATACTCAGTTTCTGTAATGATGTAATTGTACTGAAGTATTTAAGGGCTGGGAGAACTGGGCATTAGTCTCTTAGCCACAGACACAGAGGACTCTCTCTGTCACAGACACAGAAGTCTTTCAACCATAGACACAGACAAAAAGAAGACTACAGACTTCATCTTTGACCATTCATCTTCATGAGTCTCCTGCCTCCTTCACTCCTCCACTAAGACTAAGGACTCAGACTACTTCCAAGGTCTTCCAGAGAGGTAGTCCGGATATTACATTTTGGTGCCTAAATGTGGAGCCCTAAACTTTGATCAGTGCTAAACTAGTCACTTTCGTTTTTTACCTGAAGTTGGGCAAATACTAAAAAAAGAGCCTCCCCCACTGCAAGGGAAGTGTGTAGAATGCATAGTTAGGTTAATAAAGAAGAAAAGTTTGTTGGTAACTTGTAGGCAGATCATTGGACTCTTAAATATATTAGAGTGCACAAGTCCTTGGATTTCTAAAGAAGAAAAATTAAAGCTAGATACGTGGGAAATGTGGGAGAGCAACTAATTGAATATTACAAAGCTATGGGTCCTGACTCAATTCCTGAGGAAACATTCCTTATGTATAATATCATGCAATTGGCTTTAAAGAATCCCACAAGTTCTAAAAAAAGGAAAAGTTTTAAGGTGGACAGCCAGACAAGAAAGTGAGAGAGAAAGAGCAGAAGGAGGATGGTACTGACAAAGCAGCTGAAAAGCTTGGACAAGAAAGGAGTTAAGTACAGCACTGATGAACTTAAAGTGTGTGGTGCTTCTCACTTTCACAGCTCAGTTACACCCAAGCAGGTGCCCTTAGGGCATTCTCCATCTCCTGACCATCCTCTCTTAATTTTGTCTTCATGGGTGGAGGGAGGAGGAGGACTGGGAAGAGCAGTGACACCATTAGCACTACCCATGCAGCAGCTTTGTCCACCCCCTGTGACTCAATTACAAAAGGCACAAGTTAAAGCTAAAGAGGAAGAACAGAGTACATCTGATTTGAGAATAGAAGCTCAACCCTGTGATTGAAGAGTTTGACTCTTCAGGTCAAGAAAGGAGAAGATACACTCCTTCTAATCTGTAAATTATCAAAGATCTGAAAAAGGCTTGCATTCTTTATGGGTCTACATTGTCTTATGTTAAGATGGTATTTGAGAATTTGGCTGTTGAAATTTTAATCCCTATTGGATTGGAAATCTATAGCAAAAACATGTTTAGAACCTGGACAAAACTTGTAGTTTTTTGAGTATAGTGAACTCTGTAGAATACAATTCCAACAAAATAGGCAGCCTGGAGTTAATATATCAGTCACCTTTAATCAACTAACAGGTGTGGGTCCACATGCAAATGTTTTAGCACAGATTAATTACCCTTTGACAGCATATGAGCAAATTGCTTCTGCTGCTATCAAAGCATGGGGCACCCTCTCAGGAAGACAATATAGAAGGGAAGCCTTCATGAAAATAGCACAAGATCCAAATTAACCCTTTGCAGATTTCATAGGACATCTGCAGATAGCTGTCATACAAACTATTGGTGAAAATGCAGCAACAGAAATTATGATAAGACAACTTACTAAAGAAAATGCTTCTTTGTAGAAGAATTATTCTGGGACTACACAGGATGCTCCTTTAGAGGAGATCACAACACGATGTGCCACAGTGGGCACAAATAACTTTTATACCCAGGCTATGAAGCAGATGTTTTCTTTTTTTTTTTAATTATAGCTTTTTATTTACAAGATATATGCATGGATAATTTTTCAGTATTGACAATTGCAAAACTTTTTGTTCCAACTTTTCTCTTCTTTCCCTCACCCCTTCCCCCTGATGGCAAGTTGACCAATACATGTTAAATATGTTAAAGTATAAGTTAAATACAATATATGTATACTAGTCCATACAGTTATCTTGCTATACAAAAAGAATCAGACTTTGAAATAGTGTATAATTAACCTGTGAAGGAAATCAGAAATGCAGGTAGACAAAAATAGAGAGATTGGGAATTCTATGTAATGGTTCATAGTCATGTTTCAGAGTTCTTTCACTGGATGTAGCTGGTTCAGTTCATTACTGCTCTATTGGAATTGATTTGGTTCATCTCATCGTTGAAGAGGGCCATGTCCATCAGAATTGATCATCATAGTGTTGTTGTTGAAATATATAATGATCTCTAAAGCAGACTTTTCAAGATCTGAAGATGGGAAGACAGGATCCCTTTTGGCAAGGGACTTTCAGAGAGACTCGCCAGTGCCTTCAATGTGGTAAAGTAGGGCATTTGAAAGCTCAATATTGGCATAAAGAGGCATAAAGACAGAGTGAAAAAACAGGGTAGGAGAACAAATACCCAAAACCCAATGTCCAAAATACAACAAAGGCTTCCATTGGGCATCAGAATGTAGATTGACTCAGGGAAAAAGCTCAGCTCTAGGGCCCAAGGCAAAAAACACTTGGGGCATGATGGCAACCGATGTTACACCCAGAGAGTCTTTAGAAGTTCAATATGATCAATCAGCTGAGAAGCAACCTGATGGGAGAACGGGATTACAATTGGTTATATGCAGTTATATGCAGCTGGGACTACTGAGATATGCCCTGGAGAGGTAAAATCTGGCCCTGTCTGACCTATAGAATCCCTGCTTCCAGGAATAGTATTGGAAACTTGGTGATATTTGCCCAGATTTTTTAACTCCTAACAACAGAATCCAGGAATATTCTGGACTGCAGTCATTACAGCTGACTGACCTATGCTCATTATGTATATAAATGGCATACCATTGAAAGGATTGGTAGATACAGGCGCAGATCATACAGTCATTAGAGGTGCTAGTTGGCCCAGTCATTGGCCAAAGATTAAGGCAGACACCTATATGTCTGGCATAGGAGGATCAATAGCAGCTAAAATTAGTGCTACCCCTATGAGATGAATATTTCAAGGTGAAACAGGAGTTTTTACTCCTTTTGTAGTTGAAAAAATCCCCATCAATCTATGGGGAAGAGACATCTTACAACAGTTAGGATACAATTGAGTACTTCAGCTTTTTAGACAGGGCTGCTGTTGAAGGCCTGCCAACTCTTACCTGTTCCCATTCAATGGAAAACTGATATACCAGTAGGGGTAGAACAGTGGCCCTTAGGGAGCGATAAAATTCAGGCCTTATTAGATATAGTACAGAAGCAACTTGACCAAGGACACTTACAGCCTTCCCCAGGTCCTTGGAATTCCCCTGTATTTGTTGTAAAAAAAGAAATCTGGAAAATGGAGGATGTTGACTGACTTAAGAAAAGTAAATGACCAGATGGAAACCATGGGAACTCTTCAACTTGGACTTCTATCTCCTACTCAGTTGCCTGGAGAATGGCCTCTTGGGGTTATAGACATTAAGGATTGTTTCTTTTCTATCCCTCTGGATAACGAGTATATGAAAAGATTTGCCTTTTCAGTGCCCAGCATTAACTTAGCTGAGCCTTATAAAAGATTCAAATAAACAGTTTTGCCACAAGGAATGAAAAATAACCCTACTACATGTCAAATATATGTTGCTGCTGCTGTTACTCCAATAAGAAAAGCATTTCCAAAAGGTATCTTGTTATATTACATGGATGATATCTTGGGATGTGCACCTGAGGAACAAATGTTAGAAGCATGTCTACAAAAGACCATAGAAACACTAAGGAACTACAAGTTGCATATTGTTGCGAGCTGTCGTCTCTAGAAGCTGCTGGATCGCTCTCTGGGAAGAGATCTGCTGTGTCTACTCAAATCTTTAAGACAGATTCTTCTTCCTGTAGTTCATTGGCTGGGGTGGTTCTTCCCAGAAGCCCTTGCATTATCCCACGCCCATTCTCTGGGAGAATAAAAGAGAGGACTCTCAGAGAAAGAAGAAGACTCTCTGCATTACATCAGGCCTGACGGGGCTCTCTGCAGGAAGGGAAGTCACTTCTAAGGACAAGAGTTAACAGCAACTGCCTGGAGACAACGGTTCACTACAGGAAGAAGAATCTGTCTGAGAGATTTGATTAGACACAGCAGATCTCTTCCCAGAGAGCGATCCAGCAGCTTCTAGAGACAACAGCTCGTAACAATTGGCGTCCACACGTGGGGCAAGGACTTTTGCTTATCCTGACAAAAGGAGCTAGACCAGACCTTCGCAATTTGGCGCCCGAACAGGGACAGACACAGTCCTGATTCCAGTGGAAAAGCCTCCCATCCAGATCTCAGTCTCTCTGACCCAGAACCGTGAGTAACAAGGAAACTTTTTTAAAGATCAAGTGAGTGTGCTAATAGATAAGGAACTTAACTTGTTAACGGCTAAACCAGGAATCTCTTATAGCTGAAATGGGGCAAACACCTTCTGTTCAAGGAAAATGTTTAGAGAGCATCATCAAGGTTATGAAAAGCCAAGGCTTGATTATAATTTTAGAGGAGATTACTGAACTTTTAAGAACTGTGAAGGTCATATGTCCTTCTTTTTCTCTGGAAGAAGAATTGGATCCAGATGAGTGGAAATTAGTAGGAGAGCAATTAGGTGAACAGTACAATTGCCTTTGTGACATTTTACCCTTTGGTTCCAGACCAAACTCAGTTTCCAAAGATACAATTCATACCTACAATTTAATCCAAATGGCTTTAAAAAATGTTATTCTAAAGGAAGAGATGAAGGAGCAAAATGGGGAGGTGTCAACTAAACTAGGTGAAAAGGATGAATCAGATAACAATGAAGTAAAGTACAATTCTGAGCAACAGCCTGGCTATTACATAATTGGAGATGGGTTCTTGAAGAAAAGGTTTCTAAAGTTCCTCTTAAAGGACTATCTTTACAGATGCATCCAAACATAACATTTGTGCTGTATGTTCTCATGACTTAACTATAAAGAGAGTAGTCAGAACTCCTTTTCAGTCCACTCAGCAGAATGAATTATATGCACTCATTCTAGCTCGCTCTTATTATCCGGGAGACATAAATATAATATCTGATTTGGCCTATTCAGTAGGTGTGGTACAAAGAATTGCCACAGCCCAAATAAAATTTGTAGCTTCTAATACATATTAGGTCTTTAAGAGACTTTGAGAGAAAATGAGAAAGCATCCAGGTAAGATTTATATCTTATATGTCCACTCTCATAGTGCACTTCCAGGTCCTATTTTTTTTATGGAAATTCAAAGGCAGATAATCGTCTAATCATTTTGGCCAATACTCCTTTATTTCAGGCAGCCCAAGAGTCTCATTCTAAATATCATCAGTGTGCTCAAGCTTTATGTTTGCAATTTGGGATAATAAAAGAGGAAGGTAGGAGCATAGTAAAAGCCTCTACAGCTTGCCTTCCTTTCCACACTCCTATGCTCCCTCCAGGGAAGAATCCTCATGGTTTACGCCCTAATGAAATTCGGCATATGGATGTGACCCATTATAAATCTTTTGGTTGTCTTTGTTTTATTCATGTTGTAGTAGATACCTTTTAATGATTTACTTTTGCAATACCAGCAGCAAAAGAGACTCCCCTGAGTAGCCACTGAATTCCTTATACATGCTTTTGCAATTATGGGTGTGCCACAATCAATAAAAACAGATAATAGACATGCATATACTTCTTAACAGTTTGCACACTTTTGTGCACAGTATCAAATTTTATACCACTGGCATATCTTTTAATCTTCAAGGACAGGCTACTGTCCTTGTAAAGAGGAGAAACAGACATCAAGATGCCCCTCCAAAAACAAAAGAAAGGGAGACCCACAGGTAACCTTAGAACTTTTAAATATAGCTCTTTTTACTATTAATTTTTTGGTTTTTGATAAAGATGCACTGGCTCCAGCAGACAGGTTTTATAACCCACCAGAAAGGCAGTGTCCAGTGCGAGCAGCTCCACTATCTTTAGATAACCACGAGGTGATGTGGAGAGATCCAGAAAGTGGTGAATGGAAGAGACCAGATAGGTTAATTGTTTGGGGGAGAGGGTTTGCTTGTATCTCTACAGATGGAGAAGGAATTATTAGATGGGTTACAATAAGCTCTTTTCACCTTGTCCAATTGGAGAGAGATGGAGCAGACCCTTGAAACAAAAGAAAAAAACCTAAGAAACATCAGGTGGTGCCATGCTGATTGTGACCACCACTGAAAGAGCATGGCAGTTACGGAAATTGACTCATTAATGTCAAAAATTGTCAATAATACTGCTGCAGCACTTTAAAACCAGCAGGAATCCCTGAAACATGATGAGACTGTTGCGGAACTTACAAAATTTGCAGGAATCATTGGATTCCCTGACATATGAAATAATGGACAATAGATTGGTTTGGGGACTATCTTTTGGCTGCTGAAGGAAATATATATGTGATTGTTATTTATACCTCCTTCTAGGACTTATGGACATGTATAATTCCTCATATTAATTCATGTTGTTTGTTACATCACTACTAGCCTGTGTTATATTACTATGTGCTTGTGCTTGTGTAATACCTCCCTGATAGATTTATGTATATCTGTTTCAAGTAAGACCTTCAGCCCAGAGGAAACCTTCTAACAATATCTTGTTTGACTCCTCATTTCCCTTTGGTGCTTTCATCTCCCTTCCTGAGAAGTCAGAGAGAGTATGATCACTTCCTTTTTGATGCTTTCATCTCCCTTCATGAGAAGTCAGAGAGAGCGTGATCACCTCCTTTTTGGTGTTTTCATCTCCCTTCATAAGAAGTCAGGGAGGTTATGACCACCTGTGTTCTAAAACAAAAGAAAGTGGGAGATGTAGAGGGCCAGAACTCTGAAAAGATATACTTGAATCAAGGACTGCAGGGTGCACCTACTTAATGTGAGATAATGATTCTCTAAACATATACTTAATGTAATATGGTGATGTAATGTTTGCACATGCTCAGTCATTGTAGTGATGTAATCGTACTGAAGTATTTAAGGGATGGGAGGACTGGGAACTAGTCTCTCAGCCACAGACACAGTGAGCTCTCTCAGCCATGGACACAGAGGTCTATCTCAGCCACAGACACAGAGGACTCTCTCACACAGACACAGGAGAAATCTCTCATCCACAGACACCAGACACAAAGAAGACTCCAGACTTCACTTCGACTATCCATCCTCATGAGTCTCCTGCCTCCTTCATTCCTCCACTAAGATCAAGGACTCTGGCTGATCCCAAGTCCCTTCAGAGAGCTATTCCGGACAATATACTGAACTCTTAAATTTGTGAGGTTTATTCCAAGCTGGAAATGTTCATTTCAACATCGTTATTCAGTTATCTATTTGGGGGGAAAGAAATGGAAAGCAAAAAATTCAGCCAGAGGATCAATGTTTGAATTTAGATTCACATGGATAATACAATGTATCCATTGCAATGTGAAAGCAGCTAGCTTCCAGGGAGAGAGAAGCCACATACATCCAAGAGAGAAGAAAGCAAAAGTAAAATCACTCTTTTAGAGTCTGAGTGAATCCTTCATTTTTTGACAATTCAAAATTTTCTTTTGACAAATCCCCTTTCTCCTGCTACCACCACAGGGACTGAGGTTTCTGAGTTATCCCAAGTGCCAGAGATAGTTTATACATGGTCCAACAAAGTTTACTCTAATTAGAGCAGATTAGGAGAAAGAAAAAGAAAGCTCAATTACCCCCATTACACTAGTCCTTAAAAAGCTGCCTGGAGACTCTATGGTCTACTTAGGACATTTCATCAGCAGGAATTAAATCCTAAGGTTCCTGAACTTGAATTCTGTCCGTTATTAAACATTGCATCTTATTAGATAGAATAAATTGAACTTAAAATATAATGTTTTATGTTCTTTTATATTATAGAAATTGCGGTGAGGTGGAAAAAGAAGGGAAGAAATAGGAAAAGTAAAGCCTAAACAATATTTACATAACTCAACTTTGCTTTACTGGATAAATTGAAGATACATTAAGGGTTAAAAGATTAAATATCAATTTTCTATGTGCAAAGAAAATAACTTACTTGATACCCAGCAAGTAAACCTTTGCTAACTTACAAGGTGACATATTTCATTCCATATATACTAAAGTGAAAGTAGTATTATAGTCCACTTTGCAAAGTAAGAAAAACTCCAAGAAAACTTAATGTTTTGTAAATACCTGAATTACCTACTTGAGTCAGAAAGAAAGGTGAGGAAGTCCATCCAAGGTACTTTATGTTTCAGAAGGGCAGAGATTAAAACTTTAATATCTTCAAATAGAAAAACTTCATAGTCCTTTCAAAGGAACTGCAAGTATAAATAAAAATTAATAGCTGAGAAAATAAATGCTTAGTCAGGACATAGTCTTGCTTTCAGCCAGCAGTTTGAGGTAGTCACACAAAATTAACAAGACTGATTTTTACCCCCAGCAACCTGAGGCTCTCATAAAAAGGATGTTGAATTGTAGCTCCACTTCCCCTGGAAAAAGCTGGTGGCAAGCACCTGATTATTTTAGCAGTTAACATAGGCCCTAGGTTCTCTAAAGTTCCAATGGCAAGAATAATAAAAATTACAAGCGCAGAATCATCTAACTTTACAGCTGGAAATGATCATCCAGGGCAACCACTCATCTTACCAATGAGAGAATAGAGCCAGAGGGGGTGAATTGACATAGTTAGTTAAAGGCAGAACCAGAAGGAGAGCTCAAACTTCTTGACTCCTAGGCCAGTACTCTTTCCACCACTTTATGCAGCATCTAATAATAGATGTTTATGAAGCCAAGGCTCCTAAGTACCTCACAAGAGGAAACAGGATTTCTCAGTAAGTAAACTGGCATGCTTTCTTCATTGGAGTATGATACAGTTCCAGGAAAAATTATAAATCAAAATGAGAAACTCCATGCAATGTGTGCCCAAAATATCAGGAAGAACAACTGAAAGTTAAAGTTACCCATCAGGCTTCTCATCAGTGTTGTCTGCAAGGCTACAATCCTTTAATCTATGCCCACTTTATAATGGAACTGTTTGTCCACTATTGTAACAAATTAAACTGTAAACTTCGGAAAGACTAAGTACCCCTTCCAAAGTTCTCTGGCTTTAATGAAGGAGAATCCCTATGGTGTTTAGTAAAGCCGATAGAAGCAAAAATAACACTGGAACAAATTTAGATCACTAGGGACTGCCTTATATAGAAGAAGAACAATAATAAATATTACAGTAATTATCCCCAGCCAAATACATGCTAAGTGAGAAGTTAGGGAGAAATAGCTAATTTCTCCTTATATTTTGTAGAGGAATTAAAATTTAGTCTAAGTATCTAGGTGGAAAGATACATGTATAATCAATAGAGCACAAAAAGACCTAAGTTCGATTTCTTTCTGAGACAATTGATAGCTGTGTGTTCCTATGCAAGTCACTTAACTCTCACATCTTCCCTTGTCCCATCTATAAAATCTATAAAAAGGAATAGCACCTTCCTCCCAGGGTCATCATGAGGATCCAATGAGATAATACAACAAATGGGTTGTAAATCTTAAAGCACTATATAAAATTCTAGCTGCTATGAGGTATGCACATTTTACAAAATCATAATTAAGGACTGTGACTACACCAAAACAAAAATTATGCCTGGTACATATTAAAATATCTTCACACTGGGGAGAAGTCTATGTTCTGCCAACTCCAATTAGCAGAGAAAAACAATGAAATTTCAATCAACCTTTAAAATCAGAAAAGAAAATCAGCATAGATAATCCTGCTCTTTCTCAGGAAATTTTAATTCAAAAAACTATAAATAATGAAGTATATGAAACTTTCAATTATGCATCAGCGTCTGTGAAAAATAGGATATCTAAGACATAAATATCAGTCAGATAAGGAACAGGCAGTTTATTCCCACACAGAGAACAAGAAATGCTAAGCAATAAAGAATGATAGAATAATTAGAATTATCAGAAGAATCATCACTATATAGAATCAATAGAATTATCACTACAAACAGTTGGAACACTAATATTCAAGTCCCATTGGGAAGCTATTTATTAAGACTGCTAAATGGCCATTTTATATTTCATGTCAAAAGTGGCCAAAGTACAAGTCCTGTTAGTTCAGTCCCTCATTTCATCTGGATAACAGTAGCCTTACCCCATCCCCATTATTTTGGGGTTAAAAAAGGGTCTTTTTTTCTACTCCAAATCAAATTGTAACTTTCATTTAGTATGCAGAAGTCAGGAAGCTCACCAGCTAGAAGCTAACCTCTTTTTCTATTTAGTGTGGTACCCTTCAGTTTTAAGTTTTTCTTACTGAGCAAGGAAGGAAGGAAGGAAGGAGGGAGGGAGGGAGGAAGGGAGGTAGGGAAAGAGGGAGGAAAGGAATTGAGAAGGGAAAGAAGGAAGGAAGCAAGGAAGAAGAAAGGAAAGAAGGAGAGAAGAAAGAAGGAGAGAAGGAAGGAAAGAAGGAGGAAAGGGAGGGAAGAAGGAAGGAAGGAAGGGAGGAAGGAAAGAAGGAAGAAGGAAAAGAGGGAGGGAGGGAGGAAGAAAGGGAAGAAGGCAGGGAGGAAGGAACTTGGGGTTCTTTGGAGAGTCTTGAAACCTTTCCATGTTTCCATTCATTTTCCCTTCCTACATAAGATTTAATAAATGATTAATCTTAACATTCACTGTTACAACAAATGAGTCTGTTGTATAATTGCAGTTTCAGGTCCTCCTTATTTGGAAATATAAGGATGCTTTCTGATGCAGTAGAGTTTTCTTTGTCTGAAATTAGGAGTCTGAAGGCTAAAATAAATAACTTTTACTAAATTGAAGGATAAGTAAGCACAGCTTTTCTCTGGCTTCTATCAAGTCTGCTATGACTCTCAGGCAAAGGTTAAGTGGAACATAGATAGAGCATGGAACTCCAAGTTCAAGAATATATATGTTTAAATCCTGCCTGAAACCTTTAATAGTTAAGTAGTAACTCATTTTCTCTGAGCCTCAGTTTTCTCATTTACAAAATAAGGGGTTGACTTATTGCTTTTAAGATTTTCTAGCTTTAAATCTTTGAAATTATTACCCTTCTTGGAAGGCTAATCTGATTTCCTGCTCAATATACCTGAAATAGAGAAGAATTCAAGCTGTATGATGTTTACCTCACAGAATACAAATAGTCCTGTCCCAAATGTCACTCCTGTCTGGGTGCTGAAACATTGAAATTCCATCCTGAGAGGTTCATTCTTCAGATTAATCATTGTTCTTTTAATCACTGAACATCTACTATGATATTTTGCTACATGTTTTGGGTTTTATAGAAGCATAAGATTTGCTTTCTATTTATAGAGGAAACCAGGTCTATCTATTTTTTTTGACAAGTGAAGCTGATTTAAAACAAATCAAATTATGTGCTCCTCCATTGTTCATGCCTAACATCAAGTACACATCTATACAGGTAAAATCAAATTAAGGTGGACATTACGAACAACTTTGGAATAGAAAAGAAGTCACAAAAGGGCAATATGAAATTTGTGGGTTGGAAAGCTCAAGAAGTTTACATTAAAGCAGAAAATAAGCTACTTAAAGTTAGGTGTTGCTTTTTTGTATGTCTAGTGCCTTGTTCAGCATCTTGCTTAATAAATATTAGTCAAATTGAACAGAATTTGATGGCAGCTAGTTGGAGCAGTGTATAGACCACTAACCCAGTAGTCAGAAAGACCTGAGTTCAAGTTCTACCTCAGACATTTAACATTTCCTAGATGTGTAAATCTAAGTAGATCACTTAATCCCAACTGCTAAAGAAAAAACTGAATTAGATTAGTGTCTGGGAGAGAAATTTTGACTTGGTAATGATGAAAGAGTTTAACATTGACTGTCGCATAATAATAATAATATTTAGGTCTGCTAAATCAGCATGGATTCCATAAGTTAGACGTGCCCCAGTTTTTGGGCTAGACAAGATACATTAAAGAGCAAGAAAGACAACATGCAATTGTTGAATTAAATAGTATAAATGCTAAAGAGCTTAGAAGGAAGCATAACCAGAATCAGTGTAAGCAGAGTAACCCCTTATATTCAAAGAAGGGGCAGATTTGAAGAAACTCTGTGTCTTGAAGGTAGGATTTAGCTGGTAGGAAAGAGGACCATTCCAAAGGAGGGGAACAAGGTAAAGCAAAGTAGTCCAAGGCAACACTTTCAGTGGTTTCAAATGGAAAGCCAAACACAGTGTGATTCTAATATCTTGCACTGACTAGGTTTATTAAATCTCTTTTATGCTGGAAGAAATAAGTAATCAGGGGATTACTGGATGATTTTGGAATAAAGAAACTACCGGGAAACACTCATAGAAGAAAAGCAGTACTCTCCTTGGATTTAGTAGACCTGCCTTTAAATTTTGCCTCTGGTATTTACTAACTAGGTTAATTTAACCATCCAGTTTACTAATCTGTAAAGTGGGGATAATAATACTTGTATTACCTACCTTACAGGGTGGATGTATGGAAAGCATTTTGCCTATAAATATAAAAGTTAACAGTATTGGGAAGGAAATTAGCAGGTATTGAAGAAGACAAACTGTATTTGCTTAACAGTTTTGCCCTAGGCTAGTCCTAACATTGCTAACAACTTTTAGCACTCATAAAGAATCACCTGGGAAAACCAAATCTTGCGATATAGCTTTATTTTCTTTGAAAAATGTCTGGGGGTACCAATCAGACTCCCAAGAAACTATTTTAATGACCTAGAAAAAATAACAACAGAATTCATATGGAACAACAAAAGGTCGAGAATTTCAAGGGAAGTAATGAAAAAAAAAATTAAATGAAGGTGGTCTAGCTGTACCTAATCTAAAACTATATTATAAAGCAACAGTCACCAAAACTATTTGGTATTGGCTAGTTGATCAGTGGAATAGGTTAGGTTCACAGGGCAAGATAGTGAATAAAAATAGCAATCTAGTGTTTGACAAACCCAAAGATCCCAACTTTTGGGATAAGAATTCATTATTTGACAAAAACTGCTGGGAAAACTGGAAATTAGTATGGCAAAAACTAGGCATGGACCCACATTTAACACCACATACTAAGATAAGATCAAAATGGGTCCAAGATTTAGGCATAGAGAATGAAATCATAAATAAATTGGAGGAACATGGGATGGTTTACCTCTCAGACTTGTGGAGGAGGAAGGAATTTGTGTCCAAAGGAGAACTAGAGGTCATTATTGATCACAAAATAGAAAATTTTGATTACATCAAATTAAAAAGTTTCTGCACAAACAAAACTAATGCAAACAAGATTAGAAGGGAAGTAACAAATTGGAAAAACATTTTTACAGTTAAAGGTTCTGATAAAGGCCTCATCTCCAAAATATACAGAGAATTGACTTTAATTTATAAGAAATGAAGCCATTCTCCAATTGATAAATGGTCAAAGGATATGAACAGACAATTTTCAGATGATGAGATGGAAACTATTTCCACTCATATGAAAGAGTGTTCCAAATCACTATTGATCAGAGAAATGCAAATTAAGACAACTCTGAGATACCACTACATACCTGTCACATTGGCTAAGATGACAGGAACAAATAATGATGAATGTTGGAGGGGATGTGGGAAAACTGGCACACTGATGCATTGTTGGTGGAGTTGTGAAAGAATCCAACCATTCTGGAGAGCAATCTGGAATTATGCCCAAAAAGTTATAGTTATCAAAATGTGCATAACCTTTGATCCAGCAGTGCTACTACTGGGCTTACATCCCAAGAAAATACTAAAGAAGGGAAAGGGACCTGTATGTGCCAAAATGTTTGTGGCAGCTCTTTTTGTAGTGGCTAGAAATCGGAAAATGAATGGATGTCCATCAATTGGAGAATGGTTGGGTAAATTATGGTATATGAATATTATGTAATATTATTGTTCTAAGAAATGACCAACAGGAGGAATACAGAGAGGCTTGGAGAGACATCAACTGATGCTGAGTGAAACAAGAAGAACTAGGAGATCATTATACCCTTCAACAATGATACTGTATGAAGATGTATTCTGATGGAAGTATATATCTTCAACATAGAGAAGAGCTAATCCAATTCCAATTGATCAATGATGGACAGAATCAGCTACATCCAAAAAAGGAACACTGGGAAATGAATGTAAACTGTGAGCTTTTTTGTGTTGTTGTTGTTTTTCTTCCCAGATTATTTTTAGCTTCCGAATACAATTCTTCCTTTGCAACAGCAACAACAACAAAATTCGGTTCTGCACATATATATTGTACCTAGGATATACTATAAGATATTTAATATGTATGGGAATGCCTGCCATCTAGGGAAGGGGGTGGAGGGAAGGAGGGGAAAAATTCGGAACAGAAGGGAGTACAAGGGATAATGTTGTAAAAAAAAATTGCCTATGCATATGTACTGTCAAAAAAAGTTATAATTATAAAAATTAATAATAAAAACAAAAAGAAAAGAAAATGTCTGGGGGGGGGAAATCAATATGCAGCAGTTATAAGCTCTCCCCTCTTCCAATACACACACACACACACACACACACACACACACACACACACACACAAAACTAGATGCTGTTCTAATCTAATTTCTGTATGTAAGTAACGACAACATGGGTTCCTGGGAATAAGAACTAAACTCTAGAATCCTAGGATTTAGAATTAGAATTTCAAAGGATCATTAGAGATCATTCAACACTGGATATGGTATGTAGTAGGCATTTCAATAATGTTTGTTGTCTGATTGACATTTTTAAAACTGAGGGAATGAGGTCCAGAAAGATAGTGACTTGCCAAAGATCACTGAGTTCAGATCACCTTGCCTCCATATCTAAAAAGCTCTTTCCATTAAACTACATTGCCTCTTCAAGAATATACAAGTCACAGTTTCATAAAGTCAAAGAATTTCAGGCTGGAAGAGGACTTAAAGATCACTTAGGCTGGTTCCTAGGGCAATTGTCTTCATTTTAAGAATAATGAAATAAGAAAAAAGAACCAGAGAGAGATCAAGTTAATCATTTTTGTTTAGTCATATAAGTGTTAAGATTTGAATCAGGTTTTCCTAACTCTAGTATTCTATTTCTTCTCTATGGCAATCTCAGTCTGAAAAAGACAAATGTGGCTAGGCTGAGATAGAGAGGGGAAATGGGAAAGGGTTTCCTTGTGGAAGTGGAGCAAAATTATATGTATAACATGTAAATGTTTGCTTAATTGGATTCTCCTCCAGGATGGACTTGAGTTTCTGTCTCAATATTTTCCTGGCTCTAGGAGAAAACAATCATTGGCTGAGATTGTTCAGAAGTCATAATGAATAATTAATGGTTACAATTAGATTTAAGTTCTGGATTTATAATCTAATGCGAAATGAAAAAAGAAATCTTCGTATTTAGAAACTTAATCATGTGCTACATTTAAAAGGAATATTAAAATAAAAACAGTTCCCATTTGTGTTTTTCCTTTCCCTTTCATTTAATAGTGTTATTAGACATATAAGGGGAGGGGGAAGACCTTGAGTTTGGTTTAAAAATATGGAATAGGAGGGAAGACAGGGGAAAATGCTATAAATAACTTTTTAAAAGTTTCCTAAAACAGGTTCATGATTTATTGGTTTATTTTACCTACCCTAATCCCATTAATTCACAAATTCCTTTTGAGTGGAGCTTCAGAGTAAACCCCAGACTTGGATCTACTTGAGCAAGTAAGGTGCTACCTTATAACAAGTGTTCACTGGTTGGAAGGTGAGAGTAAAGGAGAATATAAAGATTCATTGGGCTGTGAGAGGTCAAGAATAGTTCTAGTAAAGTAAGAGTAGAATAAGACCATAGGCCAAATCCCAAATAGGCTTTCTAGTAAGATTGGGAAATTTATTCACATTTTTTTATTCCTCAAATATACATAGACATCATGGTCAATATAGCATTTAGACCAATAAGCTTGCTCTTCATCTTATTTCTATGTAGAAGGTGTGGAGGTACAATTGAGATATTCCAAAGGTATATATCAGCTTCCTTTTGGAAGACAATTATAATAGGTATAGAGGAAAGAGTGTAAGATCTGAGGTCAGGAAAACATTGAATATTGATTCTGACCCTTAATTTCTATTTCCTCACATATAAAATGGAAGATGATAATCTCTTATTTATATACTGAGTAGGACTGTTGTAGGAAATAATCTTTTATATTGTGCAAATGTGAGTTATCTCTTCTTTTGTAACATATCCAGTAAGAAATGTCCAAATATCATCATATCTGTTTTATGGGTGAAGAAGTTGTTAAGTTCAATGGCTAATCTTGATTCTTCTCCATCAGCTGAAGACCTAGACTACACATGAACCAGTCATCTCATCTACAAAAAAAGAGAGGGTGATACAATTTCAAAGATCTCATCCAATTCTAAATCTTATGACTTCCAGGATTCTTTTTAGTGATAATGTTATTTGTCCTTCATTTTAGAGGACCACTAGCATCTTCAGAGTAATATCTTAACTTTCCAGTGAATTAGATTTAAGTGAGGCAGAGTCATCCAAGTAAAGTGGCAAGGCAAAAGTCAGGATGACTGGAAATGGCCTAAGATGGAATGGCTTGGCTTCTTTGATGTCTGACTAAACTCTAAGTACTCCACAGTATACGCTTCTACTGGCTTCATGGTTGTCAAAACAAATTATTTTCATCTGCCTATTCTGCCAGGGGAAGTCTCACATGCTTGGAGTAGACATCACTCCAACTCACAGATGGTTTTAAAGCTATTGGTTACCCTTAACTTGTTTTAGTTCATCTGTTGAGACAGATTTACTAGGGTGTGGCCTTTGCACATACTACAACTTTGACTTGTTGGACTCCAAAGGTGGTCCTGTAAAGGACTCAGCAAGTTCTCATACCAAAGGTGTTAATCCTCTCTCATATACCATTTAATGATAATAGCTAGCATTTGCAAAGTGCTTTAAGATTTGCCAAATACTATATAAATATTATCTCATTTGAGCCTCATAACAGCCCTGTAAGGTAGTCACTATTATCCTTTCCATTTTACAGATGAGGAAATTGAGGCAAACAGCTATTAAGGAATTTGCCCAAGATCACACAGCTAGTTAATGTCTGGAGTTAGATTTGAAGTCTGGTCTTGCTAACTCCAGGGACAGAGTTTCATACAACTTTCTTATATCATTAGTAGAATTAAACTAATTTCTTAATTATTAATTGTATATTAGTATTATATTATGTGTGTTGTTATTAATATATGATATATATATATATATAATGGGAGTGAATTGGGGGCCCATTGATCTATTCTTTGTTAGAAGATATTTGAAGATTATTTGAGCTCCCTTGAACAAGATAAGCTCTGGCTCATCTTTACCCAGAGGAAATCCAGGGCCTCTGATAATTCCCATCACATATATTTGAGAAAAACGCATGAACAATAAACATAGAGAGGAAAAAAGTTAATACAGAAATCCAAAGTATTTATATTTTGAATTACATTTTGTTCATTTCCCAATGACCAGTATGATAATTATCTCAAACAAAAGTGGCCTTGAGATTTTCTATTCCCTTTATCTACTATCTTCTTAACTATAATGAATATGTGTTTTGTTCTTTTATGAAAAACACAGAGATGAGCTTTTTACTCTGAATGAACAAATGAGATCTTTCCCACTGTCTAGACAGGGGATGACTTTTTCCACAAACTTTGAGAAGCTTTCAGGATGATTATGTTAAATTATATCAACTCTATCAGTACATGTAAGTATACCAAACTTTTATAATAAAGACAACAAATGAACAAGTATTATTCTATTTCTTTCCTCCAAAATTATTGGATCATAAAGTATACAATATAAAAACTGTAAAGCAGATATGCATATTTATGATGTGTTATAAAGATATTTATATTATTATTTAATATAAATGTTATATAAAATATGCTGCATATTTATAATATGTATAAGTATATAATCTTAAATCTAAGGCAAAATATAGAACTTAACACAGAAAAGTAAAGTAATTTCATTATTACATTCTACAGTAAACTGTTATTCCCTTAAATTTAAGAAAATAGAATAAAGATTATAGAATAAAGTAAATTACTTATATATAATAATTTATGTGATATTCTAAAGCAACAAAAGTTTTCCTAACAAAATGCAATAAAACAATCATGTAACTGTTATTTTCCCAGCATATATCTAGCAGTGGCAGTGCTAGGCTTCTAGCATAATGAAAGGAAGAAAATGAACAGTTATAAATGAAAACAACAACAAAAACTTAGTACTTACTCTCTCTTTTCCATCCCCTATATTCTGGAGTATAGTTACTACCAGTTTCTCCCATAATTCCCATAAGATAAATGGACTTCTGATTAAATTATCTATTTAGTAGAAAATAGTGCAAAAAGGGAAAAATTGTCTGAGGTGCCACCCTGATTACTAAATTGTTTATACCAACCACATCTACCAAATTGTTGTCCGGTATAACATCATTTCTCTTCCCATTATCTCTCCCTGGGTACCCTGCCCTGCCCCATCCTATCTGTCTATCTCTTCTCTCTCCCTAATTTCACTACTTCACTTTCAGATTCATTTAATCCCTCAGGGATGCACACAATGAAAAATATTTTAGAGAAAGAATTTCTTATAAAGAAAACGGTGATTCAAAATGCAAAATCAACTCTAAAAAGAAAAAAAAAAAGATGGGGATATAGACTCAGTGCTTTCCCTGGAGATTAGAGTCTGAATTAAGCAAGGAATGGGAAAATACTGAACCAGTTGTTTTTATCCTCAGCAATTCAGATGGATATAGCCACTCTGTACCCAATCTACATGGTTTTCCATGCAGTTCAATTTTAACCTTTGTCTTAATGTCTCACATTCTATCCCCTATCCTCAGGCCAAAAGAGTATCAGTGGCACAGCTGGAAGGTTGTCTAGCTCTTACTCTTCCACTGGTTGTCTTATATTTTCTGATATCTTTGATTTTCTTGAGGCTTTTCAGGAGTGGGAAGGACTTTCCCCTTTAGCTCAATAAGCACTGTAATGTTCTCTAATAACCTGCTCTCTGTGTATGGGATGTGTGTGTATGTGTGTAGGGTCTCAAAGTGTTTATATTTTGAATATCATTTCATTAATTTCCTAATTACCAGTGCAATAAATGTTTCTAAGAAGTAACATGGAGATTTCTTAATCCTATTGTATCTTTAATTAAAATCAATTATTATAAAATACATGAATATGTATATATATGTGTTTTATATACATACATGTAACATGTGTATACAATGTACCTATAAACTTATAATACATATACATATATATGTACATACTGGAATTAAGTGATTTAGTTATGGTTAAATAGCTAGCAAATATGAGAATTGGGTTTCAAACCAACTAGGTGTCTTGAAAATTCAGGGCTCCTTTTTTTTTTTTAAACTGCAGTTTAAGAGAGAAACTAACATGTTAAAAGATAAAATTATTTATTCTATCCCAAGGGATGTAGATTTATTTGGAAAAAAGAAAAAAAGATGGAAAATCTTTGGAATTTTCTATCAGCAGGTTTTGCTATCCAGTCATTAAACTCTATCTTCCAAGCCATTTTTAATCTATATATTTATATATCCAAAGCCTCTCCAACACTTGGCATTTGACTTCTTAGTTAACTTTGTCAATACCTTTGAAATGTGAAATTTACATATATTTTCCAGCCACTGCACTTCTGCCATGGAGCATAACTTTCCCTCAGCTTGTCTCAAGATGTTTTTACATTTTTAAAATTACATTCCCCTAGTTACATGTAAAACAATTTTTTACATTAGTTTTTAAAGCTTTGAGTTTTAGATTCTCTCCCTTCCTTGGGGGAATGGGAAGGACATTAAGAAGGCACATGTGAAGTTATGCAAAACATTTCCATAAAAGTCATGTTGTGAAGGAAAATATAGATCTTATCCTACCACCCCACCCCCTGAAAAAAAACCCTCAAGAAAAATAAAACTTAAAAAAGTTTGCTTTAATTCAGACACAATCAGTTCTTTCTCTGGGTATGGATAGTATTTTTCATCTTAAGTCTTTCAGAATGCTATTGGATCATTGACTAGCAAATCATTCACATTCATCTGAAAACATTGCTATTACTTTGTATTACAATACATTTAATTCTGTATGAACTCATGGAGGACTTTCCAGGTTTTTTTTTGAGGGCATCCTGTTCTTTTTTTTCTTATAGAACAATAGTATTCCATCATAATCACATACCCTAATTCATTCAGCCATTACTCAATTGATGGCATTGAGAAGAGCCATAAATATTTTTATACATATGGATCCTTTTCCTTTAAAAAAATAATGTTTTAGGATACATGTTTAGTAGTGGTATTATTAGGTCAAAGGGTATGCATGATTTTATAACCCTCTGGGCATAGTTCCAAATTGCTCTACAAAATGTTTGAATCAGGTCACAATTCCACCAACCAAACATTAATGTCTCATTTTCCCATATTCCTTACAACATTTGTCATTTTCCTTTCTGGACTATTAGACAGTCTAATAGGTATGAGGTAGTATCTCAGAATTGTTTTAATTTACATTTCTCCAATCAATAGTGAAAGTATCTTTTTATATGGATCTAAATAGTTTGATTACTTCAACTGAAAACTTTATATTCTTTGATTCTTTATCAATTGGGAAATGGCTTTTATTTTTTTAATAACTTTAACTCAGTTCCTATACATTTGAAAAATGAAACTTTCATCAGAGAAACTTGCTTCAAAATTCTTTTCACAATCACTATTGCTATGACTAACATGGAAAATCCTACCTGTAAAAGAATCCTACCTGTCACTGTCTCATCTCTCACATAGAATTCAGATAATGAAGCACATGCAAATCAAAATTATCAAATTTGGGTATCAGTTCTCCCAAATGAAAAGTCTGGTAATAGCTAGTCCTCCTAGGTATACTACCCATGTACCTCAGGCTGCAGTCCAAAGTTATAATGAGTGGAGGCTACAGAAATCCTCAAATGCTTGCCTCTGAACCATTTCCGTTATCATTCAAAACTCCCTCCCAGTGACTGCGCTCTCACCTCAACTCCATGAACCTCTTGCCTCACCTTCAGGGCCAGGGGAGGGTAGAACTGTCTTTTTGTTCAGTGATGTCCAACAACTTTCATCTTAACTGCTCTGAATCCTTTGGTACTGAGAGCACTACAAAGACAGGTATATTAAAAGTCAAATGAAACAGGAGCAAATATTGACTGCTAGGATAATCGGGGAAGGCTTCTCATGAACCAATCCTTGGAGGAAAACAAGGATTCTGAGAGGTAATATTTTCTTACGTTTTATAGAAATGGAAACAGAGGCTTAAGGTCAAGTAAGATGTCCAGAATCACACAGATATTAAATGATAAAACTAGTTCTCACACTCTGGTCTTGTAAGTCCTGTGTCATGGCTCTTTTCTATCATATGCTTCACATTTCCTTGAAAATACAGAGTATGTGTTGCTACTGTTCAGTGGTTTCAGTCATGTCCAACTCTCTGTGACTCTATTTTGAGGTTTTCTTGACAAAGATACTCAAGTGGGTTGCCATTTCTCTCTCTGGCTCATTTTATAGTTGAGGAACTGAGACAAACAGGATTAGATATCTAGGCACAGTTAGTGTCTGAGGCCAAATTTGAACTCAGGAAGGAAAGTCTTCCTGACCCTAGGTCCAGCATTCTCTCCACTATGCGTCCTAGCTGCCTTGTTGTATGAATATCTTGTATTTTGTAGGTGAACCGAATATATGTCACAAACGTTATAGGATATTTATAATTTCAAAAAGAGGGAAGGCTTTTTTCATGAAGCTCTGCAAAACTAATATCCTTCGTCAGAATATGTGACCTGATTTTTAGTTAGGAAAAACATGGTCACTGTATATTTAAAAGGGGTACCATTACTTGAACCACTCTATCTGTAGTGCAATAAGCAAAAACTTTCATTCTACAAGATGAAAAAAAATTGGAAAAATACATCTAAAAAAAAGAAGAAAGTTCAAAAGCAAAAGGGTTCAATTTCAGTTTCATAAAAAATTGCTTTAAACAATCCTTATCAAAAAAAGAAAAAGCAATGCATTGTAGTATTATTGCAAGTGGGTTATCCATCTCTGTCTCAGTTCTCTCTTTAAAAGGGATGTGAACTATTCTGAAAGCAAATAAATACTTTGGTATATTTTTGGAGGCAGGACATAAATCAAGCATAGGCATGTTCAAATTGACCCAGTCTTTAAAACTTTTGCAATAAACATAGTGTGACTAAGCCTGTTTAATATTTAATTTCTTTTTTTTTCAATACAGAACTTTAAAGAAAGTAAATTTAACTAGTGCAGCTATGGTGATTTAGTAAAATGGTCAGGTTTCTTAGAAACAATGTGAGACAATTTATTACTGAGTGAATCACAGAGCAACAATTTGGGTTGGGCAAACACTGCAAATTCTAAGACAAGCATTTTAACTGGTTTAAACTTTAGGCAAACTATTTTCCTTTTTACAATTATGGAATCCCCCAACTTCAAAGTTGGAAGATATTTTGGAGGCCATTTAGTTCAACTTATGTCTATACAAATCCCTCTACATCATCCTTAACAAGTGCTTGGCCTTTGTTTGAGGACCCCCAGTAAAGAAAATTTAACTATCTTCTATGCTAGCTCATTCTATTTTTTGACAGTTCTAGTTGTTAGCAAGTTTATACTTACAGTAAGCCTAAATCTGCTTCTCCTTACTTTTAGCTATTATTTCTAGCTCTGTCCTCTGGAATCAAGAAAAGCTAGTCTAGTTGCCTTTGCTTTTACAAACTACTTGAAAGCAGCTTCTTTTTCTTAGGAGACAAATAGTTGGCATAGAGATTAAAATGCTAGACTTAGAGTAAGGAAAACCTGATTTTCAGTCCTCCCTCAGAAAAACTTTATTAGCTGTATGAACCTAGGTTCACTTATTCTTGGCTTCAGTTTGCTTAGCATCTACTTCTCATGATTGCTAGGGGAATAAAATGGGAAGTAATATATTAAATTCTTTGAAACCTTTAAAATGCTAGCTACCATTATCATTCTGCTCTTCATCATTTCCTTCAACCTATATGGATATATAATGTTCTTCTGCTAGCCATATCAATTTCCTCTAGATACTCTTCAGTTTTGTTAATGTCTTTTTAAAAATGTGCTGAACAGAACCAAACACAGTATTCTAGAGTGATCTCAGTATAGAAGATACAATGAGAGCACACTCTTGTCTTTCTCCTTTGTTTCTTTAGCAAATATAAATCAAAAAGAAGACATTAACTATTAAAGAAATTTTTGCTGTTATTATCATCATTTTATTTTATTTTTTAAAAATATTTTAATAGTTTTTATTTACCAGATATATGCATGGGTAATTTTACAACATTGACAATTGCCAAATTTTTTTGTTCTAACTTTTCCCCTCCTCCCCCCCCCCAAGATGGCAGGTTGACCAATACATGTTAAATATGTTAGAGTATAAATTAAATACAATATATGTATACATGTCCAAACAGTTGTTTTGCTATACAAAAAGAATCGGCTTTGAAATAGTGTGTGAAGTAAATACAAAATGCAGGCGGACATAGCCTGTGAAGGAAATACAAAATGCAGGCGGACAAAATTAGAGGGATTGGGAATTCTATGTAGTGGTTCATAATCATCTCCTAGAGTTCTTTTGCTGGGTGTAGCTGATTCAGTTCATTACCACTCTATTGGAACTCATTTGGTTCATCTCACCGTTGAAAATGGCCATATCCATCAGAATTGATCATCATACAGTATTGTTGTTGAAGTATACAACGATTTCCTGGTCCTGCTCATTTCATTCAGCATCAGTTCATGTAAGTCTCTCCAAGCCTTTCTGAAATCATCCTGTTGGTCATTTCTTACAGAACAATAATATTCCATAATATTCATATACCACAATTTATTCAGCCAATCTCCAATTGATGGGCATCCATGTAGTTTCCAGTTTTTGGCCACCACAAAGAGGAGATTTTATTTTATACCCTTTTTAATTCTTAGATAATAGACCTTTATTGATTATATATTATTGTACTTTTGAATTGGATTTTGTGCATGTTTTAAAACCTTATACCTAAAAAACTAAACCAAATTTATGCTTATGACACAATATAGTTCCAATATTTACTTGTGTGATAACAAATAACTAAATGGACCTCCTTAAGCTACCATTTTCTTATCTGTAAAATGGTAATAATCATATTTACAATTCTTTCCCACCAGGTTTGTTTTGAAGGAACATGCTTTGTAAACCTTTAAATTGCAAAAGGTTTGAAAAGAAAAGATCTAATTAAGAAAGATATCTTTTGAAAAATTTAAATTTAAAGATTTTCCTTGTACTTGTGATCATCTTTCTGAGGGTAGCATACCACATTTAGGACTTTGATCATGTTTCCTTTATTAGGCAAGAAGGGTATTCTTTACCCATTGTTGGCCCATGAAAAGGTCATTGAGGATGACTAAATTATGACATTTGGGGATAACTGAGTCAGAGCTGCCTTGAATCTGAACCTCACTCTTGGACTCTGCCTTTAAAAAGAAGCAGAGAGAGAATATAGAGACAGCGCTTAGGCAAAGGGCAGAGGCAAAAGAAAAGAGTAGTCACACATAAAAAGTTGGATCAGGTCCTAAAGTGACAGCAGTAGGGGAAGTCCACACATCCACAGAGTCCCTCAGAGATTTCTGAATTGCTGTTAGGGAAAGAATGGAGAGGCAGTGACAATGCAATGAAGGCCAGACATTTGACACCTAGAGAAGAAAGATCACAATGACATGACAGATGTAATGCATATGTGTCAAAGCAAGAAGAGGAGGACTGTGAGAGTCCTCCAGGTCAGGATTCTGGAGAGAAAATAGGGAAATTCCTAGGTTCTAGGATCAAAGCAAAGTTTTGAGAATGACATAAGGATGATTAAGGATGTCCTTTGACAGATCCATTTTGTGGAGAAATAAACTTGTACTTTTCCTTGCGTTACTATTGTGAATAATGCTTATCAATTGGAAGGAGAATGGTTTTCTAGCACCCCAAGTACAAAAATCTCCTTTGGGTGAAAAACCCTCAATTTGGGGTTAGTATTATAAGTCTAGGTTCTGTATAAATCCTAGGGAAGGTTGGGCTCACTGAAAGGTCAAGGATTGACTCTAGAAATTCCAAATGGTCCTTTTCAAAGAGGAATTTTTTTCAGGGTATCCTTAATTTAAGAGTAACAGATCTAGAAGTTAATATAGATGCTGGAAGAAAGATGGGCTTCACTGAAATGAGAAGAAAGATTATTTTACATGTAAATATAGTCTATTTTATATTTTCTATATGGTAAAACAAAGATTGTCCAACATTAATATATATTTAACTCAACTACTTGCTTGGAGAACTGAGAGGTCCCTCTTACCTTCTCTATAGAGACCTAGATATCAGCTATATTTTGATATCCTTATTGAGGAAAATCTGAAAGGAGCAATTATTCAAAAATTACTTAATAAGAAAGCTCTAAGACTGAACCAAATTTGTATAAACCTACAGAAGAACATTGGATTCATGATCCAATGTCATCAAGTGATATATAAAAGTGAGATTTTTCTTTTATTCTATTAAAGGAGTTTTGAAATGGTCAAATAAGATTTATGATGTGAGATATGTCATAATAGAGAATGTTCTTTTTCATTTTAGCAGCAGAGTGCTGGGCCTGGAATTGGGAAAACTTAAGTTCAAATACGGCCTTTACCAGCTGTATGACCTTGAGAAAAATAATTTAAACTCTGTTTGCTTCAGTTTCCTCATCTAAAGTGAGCATACTAATAGTACCAACTTTGTAGGATCATTGTGAGGATTAAATGAGGTTAATAACTGTAAAGCATTTAGTAAAGCATATTGTAGCTATTATCATTATTATTACTTAAGTCACATTCATTATCATTATTTATTATTAAGCCATATTTATTATCATTATTATTACTTAAGCAACATTTTAAAGACTCATAAATTTCTTAAATTTATGAGTGGTATTGACTTCAATCATGGCAAATGATCTAAATGGCAAACAAAATCCATCTATCATAGTACACAATCCTGGAATACCTTCAAACTATTTAAGGAAATAGGATTTGGGGAGGCTCTTGTAGAGGTAGCTTTTAATCATTCTTTCCCAAGCAAGAGGTTTTGTTTTGTTTTTTCTTCAAATTGAAAACCACCTCAAACCTCATTTATTCTCAAGATTAGTGTTTTGTTGGGACATACCATGCTGGTTTCATAAACCTATATCTTTGCCTTGAGAAAGACACCTGCAGATGTTGCCTTCTAGGCATTTCCAGATAAGTATATCAAGGTACTCTCCCAACTGCAAAAGGTTGAATCTCTAGAAATTTGAAGATATAAATCTATTTTTTATCTATAGAATTATGCCCTGTATATCTGAGAATTCAAAAAGACAGTCATCTCAAACCATTCTCCAATTGATAAGTGGTCAAAGGATATGAACAATTTTCAAATGATGAAATTGAAACTATATCCACTCATATGAAAGAGTGTTCCAAATCACTACTGATCAGAGAAATGCAAATTAAGACAATTCTGAGATACTATTACACACCTGTCAGATTGGCTAAGATGACAGGAACAAATAATGATGAATGTTGGAGGGGATGTGGGAAAACTGGGACACTAATACATTGTTGGTGGAGTTGTGAAAGAATCCAGCCATTCTGGAGAGCAATTTGGAACTATGCCCCAAAAGTTGTCAACTTGTGCATAACCTTTGATCCAGCAGTGCTACTACTGGGCTTATATCCCAAAGAAATACTAAAGATGGGAAAGGGACCTGTATGTGCCAAAATGTTTGTGGCAGCTCTTTTTGTAGTGGCTAGAAACTGGAAAATGAATGGATGCCCATCAGTTGGAGAATGGCAGGGTAAATTGCGGTATATGAATGTTATGGAATATTATTGTTCTGTAAGAAATGACCAGCAGGATGAATACAGAGAGTCTTGGAGAGACTTACATCAACTGATGCTGAGTGAAATGAGCAGAACTAGGAGATCACTATACACTTCAACAACGATATTGAAAGAAGATATACTCTAATTGAAAGTGGATATCTTCAACATAGAGAAGATCCAATTCAGTTCCAGTTGATCAATGATGGACAGAAATAGCTACACTCAGAGAAGGAACAATGGGAAATGAATGTAAAATGTTTGCACTATTGTCTTTCTATCCAGGTTACTTATACCTTCAGAATCCAATTCTTACCGTGCAACAAGAAATTTGGTTTTACACACATATATTGTATCAAGGATATACTGTAACACATTTATTATGTATGATTGCCTGTCATCTAGGGGATGGGGTAGAGGGAGGGAGGGGGAAATTTGGAAAAGTGAATACAAGGGATAATGTTGTAAAAAATTTACCCATGCATATGTACTGTCAAAAATTATAATTATAAAATTAATTTTAAAAAAGTCATCTGCTTGTGCTGATGCACTACTAATGCAACATGAATAGGATATTTACTTTTAAAGGTTTTTCCTATCTAAAAAGAGACAATATGTGGAAAATATTCTGTAACCTTCAAGTATTTCAAAGATAGAAATAGTTATATCCATCAACCTCAGTACAAATGCAACCTCTGACATAAACTAGCTATATGCCTGGGCAAAGTTATAGCATATGTACTGTTATGAGTTATGAGGATTTGTACTGATTGAGGAAGTTTCCACACTGGAAGTGCCCTCTACCAGTGAGATAAAATTCACAACCAGATATAGATATAGACATAGATATAGATATAGATATAGATATAGATATAGATATAGATATAGATATAGATAATATATGTATGTTTAGGAATTAAATGGATGTATGCTATTAGTTATAACAAATATCTCTAAGCAAAGTATCCACAGTGCCCACAGGATTTCAAGAAATACTCTTTGTGACCAAAAGCAACCAAATCCATGAATATACATCTATTAAATCTAAAACAACAAAAAGCCCCAAACAAAACAAACAAACAAACAAAAAACAGATGGCATCCCTGCCATCTAGCATTTCTGCTAGTTGTAGTTACTATTGTCATATAGGTGATAAAGTAGTTCTACTCTCGAAAAATTCTTCATCCATAATAAGTTATTGTAATCATGACACAGGAGATTCCTTAGAGGGAGGCAAGAATTAAAGAAGATTAATGAGGAAGTCCCCAAGATTAGGTCTAGTTTGTGTAAGCCTTTGTGTAAGGACCTTGTAAGTTTGTGTAAGGACCTTGGATTTTGCACCATACATTACAAGATTCAAGTTTGACATAGGATTTCTTTTTTGATCACTTGGTTTTAGAGGATAATGGTCCATATAGAATTATGTGCCATTATAAAAATTTTAATAGTTTGATCACTTCTATATGCCATGCTGTCCCATCTATCCCTATTTCTACTGAGTGGGAGAATCTCAGGATATAAGCAACATATTTGTAGACAAATTATAATTAAATAGACTCATTTCTTAAAGCAACTTGACACCCAAAGTCATCTTTATGTAGGGTGTTAAAGCTTACAAAATTCTTTCTTTTGATATTTTATTAAACCTGCTAAAGATAAATACAGTCCTCTTCCATTCTTGCTTTTTAACTATTTTACTTGGTGATCTTGGTGATCTCACATGGTTTCCATTATTATATCCATACTGATGACTCTCAGATCTACTTATTCACCCTCTCTTCTAAACTTCAGACTTAACCCATAACCTCTCTCATAATCACCAGACTTGCATCTCCATTCATTAGACATATCAAATAGAATGCTCATAGATATCTTCAATTGAACATGTTCTAAATAAAGCTTTTCCCAAAGCTCTTCCTCCTTCTAAACTTCATTATTGCTGTTGAGGGCCCAACACACCCAAACTTACAAACTAACTGTTATCTTCAACTCCCCAATCTTTCTCACTCTCCTAATATTTTGGAGTGTATTGGATATTAATTGAGAACTAGTACTTTTGGTGAGTGAGCTTGCTGAACACTTTTCAGGGTTGCTCATCCACCTTTTGTGTCCAACTGATCACTCAACTCTCACCTATGGCTTCAAGAAGCTGTGACATATGTAACAGCCACACCCTGGTAAACCCATTGGTGAATTAGAGGGCTGTCTATCCCAAATTTGTAAATATTTCCCTGGTGGAATTGGCAAATGAGAACAATTTGGTAGCTAAAGCAGGTGGAGCTTATAGAGACATTGAAGATGCCAAGATCATCCATTGCATCTTGGGCCATTGCCAGTCATCCTGACTTTATCTTGCCACTAGACATTGATGACTCAAGAAGAGTGAGGCTGTTAACTTTGTGCAACTCTGCCTTATTTAAATGCAATTCATTTAAAGGCAAAACATCCAGTGGTTTTTAAAAATGAAGTACCATTGCCCAAAGGGCTATAAAATTGTGCATAACCTTTAATCTAGCAATACCACTTTGGGTCTATATTTCAAAGAACTTTTTTAAAAAAGGGAAAAGGACTTAATTGTACCAAAACATTGATGCTCTTTTTATGGTGGCAAAGAATTGGAGATTGAAGGGATGCCCATCAATTGGGGAAAGGCTGAATAAGTTGTGGTATATGATTGTAATGGAATATTATGGTGCTACAAGAAATGATGAATAGGTGGATTTCAGAAAAACCTGGAAAGACTTACATGAACAGATACAAAATGAAGTGAACAGAATCAAGAGAACATTGTACATAACAGCAATATTGTACAGTGATCAACTGTGAATGTCTTAGCTATTCTTATTACTACAATTATCTAAGACATTCCAAAGGATATCTGAATACAGATGGAGTCTGAATACAGATCAAAACATATGCTTTTCACTTTATTTGTGAGTTTATGTGTTTGGTTTTTGGTGGTTTTAGGGGGGTCTTTGTCCTCTTTCACAACATGATTATAAGATTTGAATGACTGAATATGGAACTCAAAAATTTTTAAAATTAAAAATTGTCTTTTATGTGTAATTGGGGAAAATGAAATATTATTTCTAAAAAATTAAAGGACAAACAAGAACATGTAATCTTTTATTAAATCCTATTTACTTTAACTTCATAACTCTCTCATTATGTCCCCTTTTATCCTCTTGAAACTACCACCACCTCATCACTTGACATCTGCAAAACCCTTTTGATTATGCTTCCTGCCACAAGTCTCACCGTAGTCCAATCCATCCTCCACTCAGCTGTCAAAGTGGTCTTCCTAAAGCACAGTTATGACCTTGTCACCCTCTTATTCAATAAACTGTAGTGGTTTCTAATTGTCTCCAGGATAAAATATAAAATTCTCTTAGCATTCAAATTTCTTCATAACTTGCTTCTCCCCAACTTTTCCAGTCTTCTTATACCTTATGTCTCTTCACTTACATTACACTATAAACAAGGCATTCCATTTCCAGACTCCAGAATTTTCCATGTCTGGAATATTTTTTCCTAATCCCCACATCTAGGTGTCCTTCAAATCTTATCTAAAATCCTACCTTCTACAAGAAGTCTTTCCTGATCCTCCTTAATTCTTGTGTTTTCCCTCTTTAGATTACTTCCAATGAATCTTGTTTGTACACATTTATATGTTGTCTTTCCTTTAGACTATGAACTCCTTGAGGACAAGAATCATCTCTTGCCTTTCTTTGTATCCTAAACACTTAACATTGTGCCTAGAATACATAGGGTATAAATGCTTACTGAACAGACTGATCATTGCTCATCAGGAGTTTTATGGATTAATTAATGCAGGATAATTAATTTCATTCATTATAGGAAAAGTGAAATATTAAGTGACTTATATAATGTTACACAGCTAATATTAGTGGGAGAGCCAAAATTCAAACCAAGATCTTATTAAAGACTGAGAGTTCTTTCGATCCATTACAAATTATCAGGCTTGCAGTTTCCTTTTTTATTTCATGCCTAAGCTGGCCAGCTCACATTTCACCGCAGTTCTTAGGACACTGTTCTTTCTTGCTGGATATCAGGTAATTTAATCTGAGTTTTAGATCAGAACTGATTCTCCTTATATCTTTCTGGCAGTTCTAACCTGGATTCTGGATTCTTTCCAGTAACTTTGTTTAAAATCAAATCTTTATTCTTTGGACACTCTCTTTCTACACTGAGGAAATCACCATGTAATCAGTTAATAAATCTCTTCTTGGCTGCTCTCAGAACATCCTCCAATCTGGATCAATTCATTCCCGATCCATAGATTCATTTACCACTGTTTCCATACTCCCCGGTATGTCTATGGTAATCCTCTGCAATCTCTTATTCTCTACAATCTCTCTTGGAAAGTTCAAGCATCATTTCTTCATATATTACTACCAATATAAATATCTAGCTGCAATCTCTTCCTTAGATTCCAGTCATATGTTGTCAACTGCCTTCTCTGAAATCCCACAAACCCTTCCAAAGATATCTTGGGATTCACTAACTAGATTTCTTTCTTAAGAGCCATGCCTCAAACCAAATCACCATGACTTTCTTTGATTGACTAATAATAAGTCCAGAACAAACCCCAATTGGTCATTGTTTGGGTCCAGACTAACTCAAAATACATTTCTGTTTTGGTCAGAAACTCTTCAGGTCTTCCCCTTCCAGATTTTTTTAGTTAATTTCTTTTTTGGATTAGGATTGCTACATTGCCTTAATAATTGAATGGGTATAGCCTCAAACTAAGACAAATTAAAAACCTTAGCTTAAAAAGGTCAAGATCTCCCATTATTCAGCACCATCTTCAGTCATCCAGATCTAAATCTAGCTATTGGACCCAAATGGGTCTGAGGGGAAAATGAGGCAGTTGATTCTGCACAGCCCTCCCTCACTTAAATCTAATTCACTTGCCTGTCATGGTATCATCTTCTTGATGTCATGGTTCTTTTAGGGAATAATGAAAAATAACAAAAACAACAACAGACATCTAAAACAATTCATGAAATTACTACTACAATGCAAATGCAACAAGAATATGAAATTACTATGCTGTATAATTATAAGAAGTGAGTTTGGCCCTGAAGAAATAAAAATAGAAAAAAAAATTTCTCTCTTCATGTGGGGTGAATACAGGTGTGGAATACTATATAGACTGATTCAGTTGATGTGTTGGTTTAGTTTTGCTGATATGCCTTTTTCTGTTACTTTTTAATTCTTTATTGTAATGAATACTTCATAGTGTTGGGAGGGAAGAACCATAGATTCAAGATTTTAAAATGGTATAAAAGCAAAAGCTGCCAACAAAAAAAAGTTTTAAAAAAGAAAAAAAAATTCAATCCTATAGAATAGATATTTTAGTTCAATACAATAAAAATATTTCTACCACATCTGGAGACTATTCTAAGGCACTGAGGCAATTCAAATGTTAATTCAGATGGTCTTATCCTCATGAAGTTCTAAAAGTTTTACAATACAAATACAAATGAAAATTACATAAAATAATAACTAATAAGTTTATAAAAGTGTCACAAACTAGATTTTTTTTCAAGACGCAAAGAAGGGAAAAGAATCAGAAGAGATAGGAAAAGAAAAGAGACATTAACAGACAGTTTTCACATTTGATTTGATAACACTAACAAACATCCTAGTGAAATAGGCAGGGATATTTATTAAGGGGCAGATACCGACATTAAAAAACATTTACTTCAGGAATTCTTTAACTATGACATTTTCATAGTGCAACCACAATATTTGTTTTTATTTGCTCAGAATCTGGAATCTCATCAGTGTAGAGAATTTTCAGGATGAGAAATATCCTCCTATGCATGCAGATTGACAAATCATTTGAGGGAGGGACTATTTCAAATTTGTCTTTTTATTCGCAACAACAAATATACTGTCCTGGCAGACACTTGTAATTAATACTTGTTGATTTATGAGTGATGATAGTCTTAGAGAGCAGCTTGAGGGTACTGAGAAGTTAAGATGCTTGCCAGGATCACACAGCTAATATGTTCATAGGAAGAACTTAAATTCAGGTCTGCTGATTTCACAACCATTATCCTCTATGTCATATCATCTCATATATTCTTTAGTTTGTGTGTATGGTTTTTTTTTTTATTGTGGTCTGAACCTATGATTTAATTTGTATTTATAGATAATTAATTATCTTATAAAAATAGAAAACTGAAATATAAACTATTAGCACCATCTGGAATTAAAGCTTTTTTACCATGACAATAGAGAAATTATTTTATAAATAACATTTCCAGAATACAATGTATGTATAAAAGTGGTCAGTATTCAATTACCTATGTACATGGAAGAGACCTAAGGGAAAAAAAAGAACTACTTACTTGGAAGGATGATAATAATTATAATAATATACCATAGCTTCATTATTAATAATAACAACTGTGATTTTGTATTGTTCCTAGTTTGGAATACATGTTTTATATTTGAGTTGTGTGCTTTAAAAGCTCACTACCAGTTTGTTGCTTATATATTTTCCCTTTTCCCAGAGAAACTAAAACTTATTACAGTTGCATGTCTATTTTTCAGATTGTTATTTGTTTATGCCTTATATCTTTCTGAAGACATATCCAATAAAGAATCTCAGATTAAACAAATCCCAGAAGTTATCTAGTCCAATCCATACCCCCAAAAGGATCTTTTTTACAAGTTATCTTCCAAGTGGTCATCAAACCTTTTCTTGAAGAATTATGGTAAAGAAGAATCCACAACCTCACTAAGCATGTATTTTCAAATGTTGCTTCTCTGTCAGAGCCTGTTATACTATTTTGCTTATATATAATACTTATGAAAAAGTACAGTTGTTGTAAATATCAAATGAGAATACATGTCAAAAACTTTTTAAAGATTACTATTCAGGCAAAAAAGAAAAAAAAAGATAAGAGACAAATCTTTTCTTACAAGGGTTAAAAAAAAACAGAGAAAAGGATAAATTAAAGGATCATTTTGCTGCTCCTTGCTGATTTGGCAGAAGTAAGAGATGAATGAGCTCCAACCTCTCTCTAATATTGTCCTAACCTTCTCCCTATTTCTCTTCCTCCTGCTCCCTTAGCTGGGAATGCAATGAATGATCTCTGTCTTACAACATGTTTTCAGTGTTATGAGATGATGTGATTTCCTGATACTTATTTTT
This sequence comes from Sminthopsis crassicaudata, assembly GCF_048593235.1. Classification (NCBI taxonomy): domain Eukaryota; kingdom Metazoa; phylum Chordata; class Mammalia; order Dasyuromorphia; family Dasyuridae; genus Sminthopsis; species Sminthopsis crassicaudata. The sequence goes on from NC_133621.1 coordinate 242,248,183, forward strand.
AAGAACCAAAGTTGTTCCCATAGCTACTAACAACTCTTTAATAATGACCTGAGATATTTCAAATTATTATTTAAGCTATCTTTTGAAAATAGTCTGAATATACTCTCTCTCCTTTATAAAACACACCCATTCATATCCTGCCCCACCAGGATTGATTTATGAGACCCTAAGGTTGTGGCTCCATTCCTACTTTCTCTCCAAGGTTGGCTAGCTCACTATACTATTAAGACTATTCTTCCTCTTTGGCTGATATACATTTTTTTATTGACTGTCATCACCCTTAGTTGGGCAACATTGTTAACTGTACCCCTTGAGGCAGACACCATTTCTTTTCAGCTGGTCTGTTGCTTGCTTAAACTTGTTTCTTCTTTGGCCTACTGCCCCCAATTACATACTGGCAAGTCTGGGGATGGGGGAGAAGAATCTATATCTATATCTCTCTATATATTTGTATGTGTGTATATATATATATATATATATATATATATATATATATATATATATATATATATATATATATATATATATATATATATATATATACATATACATGTATATGTATATATGTATGTATATACATACACATATGTATACATAGACAGTTTTTGCTTTACCCAAATGGACCTGTCTGCACACTCCTACATTAATCAATTTTTATGTAATGTGAATTTGCCTGCAGTCATAGAAATGGAGGGAAGGGAAGCATGAAGGGAGCCTCAAGCCCATGGAGGGAGCACATGGTTCAAGAACATGTAGAGACCTGGACAGAAAAGTGAAAGCAGTAGGAGAAACATAAGTAACATAGGGTCCAGATGAAGAGGAAAAAATAGGCTATAAAATGAAGTAAGGCTAATCAAAGATTACCTCTTTCATTTCAGGAAGTCTCAAACCACACTCAGGATTAGTGGCAGTAGCAGTAGTCTCTGTCACTATTTTGTTTTTATTTGAAGGGTTTTTTAATAGCTTTTTATTTACAAGCTATATGCATGGATAATTTTCCATCATTGACCCTTGCAAAACTGAAGGTGGTTTTTTTTTAGGGATTTTTCTTTTCATGAAGGTATGGAAGCCACAGAGCACTAAGCTGAGAAGCAGAAGCAAAGAGAAAGCATAGTATCAAATAGTAAAGTTAACATAGGTATTTTGGAGTAATGAAGATTTCTTTTAGAATTCTTTAAGTTAAATTTTTATATTGCAAATTTTATATAAAGTTATATCTATATCTGCATATAGAATGAGTCTTTACTATTTTACAAAATCTATAATCCCAGATATCTGGGAAGTAATTTCCCCTCCACTCATAAATCTTCATGATTCTCAGTACATATAATTTGTCTCTTAGTTAGCTTTTCTCCATAAGATTCTTATATATCCTTAGAACATTGAGAGTCACTGCTAGTCCCATGGTGCTGGGTTACTACATTCTTCTTCATCCCTAAGAAGTCCCTCTGTTCTGGACTCATGCATGTGATCCAGGCTGGATTCAATTCTGGAGAAGTCTTCCCTCTAATGAGAGAACATCTAAGTTTTCTTTTCTCAGACTCTGCAGCTCATTAAATCCCCTACCCTAGCAGTTTTCGACTCATGTCTAAGAGTCCCCAAAGGGGAAAGTAAAAAAAGTATTCAAATATAATTAAATCAGATATAAATCCAGCATTATTTTGGCCTCAAAAGAAATGCAAATGGACACAAAAGATTTACAGTATGCATTGGCAAAATTATTTAAATTTATTTGTTTAAAATAGGATTAATAACTTAAAACTTTTTATAATCTCTTAAGAGGTTGATTTATTTCATATAGGACAGTTGGTGAAAAAAATGGCTATCTTTCACCTTGTTTCTGCACTTTCTAAACAATTCTTAGTCATCTTCTTGCTGTTGTCATCATTTCCAATAAAGAAATCACTCTTACTACCAGTCACCTCTATTCTGGACCTCTGGAACTCATAACTTTCCTCCAGCTCTGGACAAGCTACCTTAAAACAATACTGCATCGTGTTATTTAGGAAATAAGTACAAAGAAGAAAATGCAAACTTGTCTAGTTGAATCTCCTGATAAAACTGTCATGTGGGTATGGTTACCATGATGCCAGTGTAGCAAAATTTTAGTAGCAGAATTATTGGTAGACAGATTTTGAAAATATTAAGTTGGAAATTTTCTATCCTTTTAAAAAGAATGCTGTGATCATGGAGAGAGGAAGACCTAAAGGAACACTTAAGGTTTTTAAACCAAAATATTAAGCACTTTCAACACTGAAATAATCAGGTCAGAAATAACCAGGAATTTCATCATCAAAAAGGACCTAAGTGCTGAGTCACACATGTGGTAAGCTGAAAACAGGCATATCTATTTACACCAACACACACACACACACACACACACACACACACACACACACACACACATAAAATCTACATTATGCCCTTAACGATAACAATCCTTGTAACCTTTTATTGTACCATATTTACCACTATTTATCTGTTTTCACTGCTATTTTGTGTGTAGTTCTAATGTATGTTTTTGCCATTTTAATTAGGGTAACAAGAAGAGGTATTAATAAGTAGCTAACTGAAGTAGATACAAGCATCTCCTTTCAAACGGGAAATGGAAATGGAAAAGACAAGATCACCATTAAATTCTGGAACTTAGTAGCACTGTAAGCATTTACTGACTAAAATGTAATTCCATTGTACCCTCTATCCACATATGGAATCTTACTCAGATGCACTGAAGGAGAAAGTGAGGCAGATAACCTTGCATAGCCTTCACTCACTTAAATCCAATTTACTTGAATATTATGGCATTATCTCTCTGATATTATGGTCCTCTTAGAGAATAAAGGACAAACAACAATCTCTGTGAGTAGAGCCCATTAGTAAATCAACTGAAACTATTTAGTTGGGAAACTTTTGCTTTTCCTTCCCTTTCTTCCCTCCCTTCCATTATATTCCATTTCATTACATTAAATCAATGTTATAAGGCATATATATATATATATGAATGTTCATATATTTTCCCCTAGCATATAAGCATGTAATTTATATATTATATATTATGAATATTTATATATATATATATAGCATACATTTATTGTCCTCTATCATATAAGAATATACATACTAATTAAATATTACCAAAAACATAAATATTAAGAATACCAATAAATATCTAATACATACATCTTTACCTAATATAACTCATATAGTACATAAGACATAACATGTTGCCATTCATAGATATTACATACACAAAAGTAGATAATCTATTTTCTCTAGCAGATCACAATCTTTGAGAATACCTTTATCCTGCCCTCACAAGAGATCAGCAACCCATCATCTGAAGACACAATGTTTCTTCAGAGCAAGTCCATAAATTCTCCTCTTTTCCTCCTTTTCTCTTCCTTCTTTTCTCCTTTCCTTCTTCCTTCCTCTTTTTCCTTCCCTATGTCTTTCCCTCCCTCCTTCTCCTTCCTTCTGTTTATACCCTTACCTACCAATGTTTTTAAAACATTTTTGGTTGGCAAACCTGCCCAAGATATCTTAAGATTTACTGACTATTATACCTTTCTTGAGGGCCATGCCTCAAATCCAAATCACTCTGGCTTTCATTGATTGGCCAACAATAAGTCCCAAGTCAAGTCCCAATTGATCATTATTTGGGTTCTGATTGACTCAGAGTGGATGTAAATAGAAATTATTTCTGTTTTGGCCAGAAACCCTGTGGATCTTCCCTTCCCAGATTTTTTTAATTAATTTATTTTTGGACTAGATGAAAGAGGTTATTCTTTGCCTCAGTTGCTACCTTGCCTTAATTACTGAAGCAGCCTCAGTCAAACCAAGACCAATTAAAGATCTTAGCTTAACAAAGCAGAAATTTCTTACTATATCCAGGGCTATTTCCTGCCATCCTGCTCTTGAACACAGAACCTAGATGGCAGTAGAAGAGAAAGTGAGGCAGGTAATCTTGCCCAGTCCTCCATCACATCCAATTCACCTACATGTCAAAGCATCAGCTCCCTGATGTCATGGTCTTTCAGAACAAAGGATAAACAACAACAATAGTTACCTACCTAGTTGGAAAGGTCTTGTGATATACCAGGTCTGGTGATAGACTGTTTATTCTCTAGGAGCAAGCTAGCTAAAATCAGAGGTGTTCATCACCAACCTAGCCTCAGGGTGATGTATTTTTCCACACATAGGAAATGTGGAAGAAAATCTGCCAATATCAAAGGAGTTAGTAATATCTGAGACATTTATGAAATCTGGTGTTTTAGATGCACTGAAAATCAGAGAAAATAAAATTTGTACAACCTGCCTTAAGGTATATATATAGTATAGATCATATATGCATATAAAAGAAATTATTGATGTATACACATATATATGTATCTGTCTATCTCTATATTCAAGTAATGAGAGAGAAAATATGCATGTGTTATGTTATATTTTCAATTTATTAAAAATAGAAATTATATTATCACACTCTTGATTCTAGTACCTCCTTTTGATACAAAAACATTGATATTACATTTATATCTTTTCAGCTTTGTAGCTACAACTCTTGAAGTGAAAATTTCAGCTCTTTTTCAGTTCACTTTTAATACTTAACCTGATACATTTTTCCTTGATCTCAAACTTAATTTCAAATTTTCATAGTAGAGAATAATAATAATAATAATAATTACTTGAAGGTAAAGGAGAGAAAAAACAAAGAGACAAAGAAGAAAATGCTGTGTTAATAACACTTCATTATGTTGAAGATTGGCAGATATAAACATGTCTTCTTCATCTTTTCTAAACCTCAATCCTTCTTGATTTTGCTGCCAGAGATTGAGGGGAAAGACAAGGAATGGCAAAAAGTTGGCACAAATATTTACAGGAATTGGATAATAGCATATGAGGAATATGTCAAGCTAAAAATTAAATGTATGGATGGAAAAACTTTTCATCTGTAGAAATTTTTACAGAAAATAGAATGCAAAGAAAGTTTAGCATTAATTCTCTGGTGTAAGCAAAAAGGAGACATTCAGGAATATTCTTGAGTATGCTCATCCCTCTAGGAATATCCTGAATCCCATGATATGCTGAAAATATACCATTTTTTAATATACTGTGTGGGTTCCTAATGAAACCTTACCAGTCTTATTCAGACTTCTAAGGTAGTCCTGGGACATCCTAAAAACCATGTAAAAGACAGGGAACATATGTAGTCACCCTGTCATGTTTTTGCCTAGAAAGTTCCATAGAGCTAATTGAAAGGTAAGATATATTCATTGCCCAAAGAAAGAAAAAAAAAGTCCCAAAGTCAATACTTTGAATGCACATTCTCTGCAGGGAAAAAAAAAACACTAGGGAGCAGCTAGCTGGCGCAGTGGATAGAGCACCAGGCTTGAATTCAGGAGGACCTGAGTTCAAATCTGGTCTCAGACACTTAACACTTCCTAGCGGTGTGTCCCTGGGCAAGTCACTTAACCCCAGCCTCAAAAAAAAATGATATATGTTATTATGTGTATATATATATATATATATATATATATATATATATATATATGTATATATGGGTGTTAGACACACGCTTTTGTTAAATGATTACCACATGCCAGACACTATGATAAAGATGGGGAAAAATTGCAAATAGTTCCTTTCTTCAAGGAATATACATTCTAATAAAGGAGATGACAAATAAATAACTAGGTACTTCAGATATATAGAGACACAATGGAAGGTAATCTGAGAGGAAAAGATCCTAACATCTGGGAGGACCAGAGAAAGCATCTTGCAGATGGCTGAACTTGAACTGAGTTTTAAAAAAAGGTATTGAGGAGGTTGAGCATGCAAAGACATGTTATGCTTAAAGAACTGCAAGTAGACCTGTTTAACTGAATCATAAAATACATGGAGAGGAAAAAAGCATAAGAAGATTGGAAATTTAGGAAGGATTTGTGTTTTGAAGAGCCTTAAATTCCAACCACAGAACTTTAATGATGTTAGAGGTAATGAGGAGTCCCTGGAGCTGAGTATGGGGATGGCCAGACTTAAGCTTTAGAAAAATCATCTTTGAAACAAAATGGAGAACAAATTTGTGTGAGCAGAGATTTGAGGTAGGGAAGTGACTTAGACAGTTATTGCCATAGCTCAGATGCAAAGTGATGAAACCCTGACTTGGGGTGGGGATTTTATGAGTAGAAATAAGAAAACATATATGAGAGATATTAAAATGAAAGTGACAAGATAAAACATATTTGATAGGTAGGGTGTGTGTCAGAGAATTTAAGGATAAGTTTACAAGCCTGAGTGACCAGAAGAATGGAAATGCTCTTAACAATAAAAGGAAAGCCTGGAAAGGGGAAGGTTTTAGGAGTAGAGATAATGAGTTCTGTTTTGGACATGTTGAGTTTGATTTTCCTATTAAACATTCACTTTGAGATGTCAAAGAGGCAATTGATGATGCAGGACTGGGGCTCAGAAGAGAAACTTAACAAGGGACATTTTAAACTAAATCTGAGAAACATCTGCAAAGACATGACCATTTTACTCATGGGGGCTGATAAAATCATCAAATGTAGTAATATACATTAAAAAGGACTCTCCTGAGCTCTCTCCCCAAACCCCTCCAAATACCTTTAAATAATGTTCCTAAACAATTCTAGAGCAGCAGAACACCCAAAAAGATGAAGTGAAATAATTTTCCAGCCCAAGACAACTTAAAAAGTCAGGGGAAAGATCTGCTGCACCAGGGCAAGAGTGGAGCTCAGTCCAACACAGTTACCTGTGCCAAGACAGATAGGGGCCCAGCAAAACAATAGCAGGTCTCAGGGATACTGAATCAATGGCAAGTTTCAAGACCTCATAGTCCACAGACACCAAAGACAACTTAGAAATTCAGCTGGAAAGGTTGGTTTCACCTGGGAGAGTAGAGCACAGTAAGATCAGATCCTAGCAAACAGAAACAAATCTTGGGAGTCATTGAATCAACAGAGACAGGGGCTGTTTCTGGAGCTCTCAACCCACAGACAGTAAAGAGGTTGAAAAACTGATCAGAGATTACAGGATCTCCTTGCTAGCACTGACGCAGAACTCTGTTGTTTGTCCCATATTAAAATCTGGGTCACAATTCTAGGTGGCAGTCCCAGAACAGGAAGGAGCACTAGATCCAGTAGCAGAGCAGGGACCCTCCTCACAATTCCAAGGCAGAAAAGAGTATTATTCATAGTCACTCATAGACCAGAACACAAACTTACAAATCCTAGAAGTATCTCTGAAAACAGCTGCATAAAGCCCTTAGGTTTTACTTGGAACAGTGAACCCTCCATCCTAGAAGCAGAACCCTACTTTATCAAAGAGTTCACTGGAGAAATGAACAAACAGGAAAAAAAAATGACCAAGAAAGATCAAAACAAACACTCAGATGAAGATAACATAATCCAAGTATCTACATCCAAAACTTTCAAAAAAAGTATTAATTGTGCTCAGACTATGGAAGAGCTCAAAAAGGATTGTGAAAATTAAGAAAGCTAATGGAAAAAATGGGAAGAGAAATGAGAGTGATGCAAGAAAATCATGAATAATAAATCAACAGCTTAACAAAGGAGACCTACACACAAAAAATACTAAAGAAAATAACACCTAAAAATTAGACTAGACTCAATGATAAGAGGTACAAAAATGAGAAGAATACTTTAAAAGCAGAATTGGCCAAATGAAAAAGAAAGGCATAGGAAATTCACTGAAGAAAATCACTCCTTCAAAAGTAGAATTGGCTAAATGCAGAAGGAGGTATACAAGTTCACTAAAGAAAATAATTTCTTAAAAATTAGAATTGAAGAAACGGAAACCAGTGCTTTTATAAGAAATCAAGAAACAATAAAACAAAATCAAAAGAATGAGAAGACAATGTGAAATATCTCATTGGAATAACAACTGATCTAGAAAATAGATTCCAGGATAAATCATTTAAAAATTGTTGGATTACCTGCAAGCAACGATCAAAAGAAGACCCTAGATATTACCTTTCAAAAATTAATCCAAAAAACTGTATAGATATTCTAGAACTAGAGGAAAAAATAGAAATTGAAAGAATCTACCAAACCCCCTAAAAATCTCTTTCAAAATAAAAACTCCCAGGAATATTGTAGCTAAATTCCAAGTCAAAGAAAAAATATTGCAAGTGGCCAAAAAAAAGTAATTTAAGAGTAACAGTAAGGATAACACAAAATTTAGCAGCTTCTGCACTAAAGGATCTGAGGGCTTGGAATATGATATTCCAGAGGACAAAGGAGCTAGGATTACAACCAATTTCACGATCAAAACTAAGTATAATCATTGGGGATGGGGGGGGGGCAGTGTGCAGAAATGGGCATTTAAGCATTCCTGATGAAAAGACTGGAACTAAAAAATTTGATTTCAAAAGCAATACTCAAGAGAAGTATAAAAAGGTAAACAGGAAAGGGACTTCATAAGATTGAACTGTTTACATTTCTACATGGGAAGATGAGTCTTGTAACTTAAAAACTTTTTCATTATTAGGGCAGTTAAGTATATATACATAAAATATATATATATATATATATATATATATATATATATATATATATATATATACACACACACATATAGACAGGCAGAGTGCATAAATGTTAATTACATATGAGGGAATGATCTCTAAAAAAATAAAATTTAGGAGTGAGCAAGGAATGTACTGGGAGTAAAGAAAAGTAGTGGTAGAATGAGGGAATTATTTCACATAAAAGGAGCAAGAAAAAGCTTTTACAGTGGAGAAGAGGGGAAAGGTAAAAAAAAAAAAAAAAGGAAATGAATCTTACTCATATAAGAATTAGCTCAAAGAAGTATGAAAAAGAATATATTGGAAATATTATGCTTTGATCTCCATTACAAATTTATCAGTTCTTTCTCTGTATGTAGATAGTATTTTTCATCATGAAAAATTTCGAGAAAAGCTAAGTCAATCATAGTAGATCATCCCACAATGTTGCTGTTACTATGCACAATGTTCTCCTGATTCTGCTTATTTCATTTAACATTAGTTCATGTAAGCCTTTCCAGGTTTCTTCTGAAATCTATCTGCTTGTCATTTCTTATAGTACAGTAGTATTCTTTTACATTCATTTACCACAACTTATTCAGCCACTCCCTGGTTGATGGTTATCCCCTTGATCTTCAATTCTTTGTCACCATAAAAAACCTTCTAGAAACAATACCTTAAAAGTAAGAAATGGGTAAGTAGAAACTCATGACTCTGTGAGACATCAAAAATCAATCAAACAAATTCAAAAGAATGCAAAATAAAAGAAAATGTAAAACACTCATGGGAAAAACAATTGAACTTGAAAATTGATCCAATATCAGTGATTACTAGACTACCTGAATGTCATAATCAAAATAAAGACCTGTATAGTATCGTTTAAGAAATTATCAAGGAAAATGCCCTGATGTCCTGGAACCAAAGGGCAGAATAGACCTTGAAATAATCAACTAATCACCTCAAAAAAAGAAATTTCAAAATAAAAAACTTTAAGAAATGTTATAGCCAAATCTCAGAACTATCAAGTCAAGGGGAAAAATATTCCAAGTGACAAGAAAAAATAATTCAAATATCAGGGGATCACAATCAGGATTACACAGGACTTGTCAGCTGTAGCATTAAAAGACAGGAGATCATGCAATATGATATTTCAGAAGTCAAATCAGCTAGGATTATCAAAAATCAACTACCTGGCAAAATAAATAAGTACTTCAAGGAGGAAATGATCATTCAATGAAATAGAAGGATTTCAAGCTTTGAATTAGTTTCTAATATCAGGACCCAAGAGAAACACAAGCAAGTAAAAAGGGAAAAGAAAACATAAGAGATTCAATACATGTAAACTCAAAACATAGGGGGAAATTATACTTAACATTCTTAATAATTCTATTACCAATAGTGCAGCTAAAAGGAATATACATAAAGAGTATGGGTATAAGGTGAATTAGAGGAAATAACATTTAAAAAAATAACTAAGGGATGAGAAAGAGAAGTCACTAAATTTAGAAGTAAGAGTTAGAACAAAGTAATTTCACAAGAAGGGACACCAAAACCCTTTAAAATAGAAGGGAAGAAGGAAAAATGGACAAAGAGCATCACTTGAAGATTAATCTCATCAGAATTGGATCAAAGAGGGAAAAGTATACACAAGTGGTCGAATACAGAAATCAATTTTACTCCACAGGGAATTAGGAGGGGAAAAGAATAAGTAAGGACAGGTGAGGGGGAGGACAGATAGAAGGAAAGATATACCAAGAGAAGTGGTAGACAAAAGCAAAATGTTGGTGAGGAGGGAAAGGAAAAGAAAAAAGAAGAAAAATAGGAGGAAGAATAGTATGGAGGAAAATACACAAAAAGTAATCATAACTTTAAATGTGAATAGGATGAATTCTCCCACAAAACAGAAATGGATAGCAGAGTGGATAAAAAAAAACCCCACAGAATCCTACAATATGTTCTTTAAAAGAAACACACTTGAAGCAGAGTGGCACTTACATAAGTGGTTGGAGCCACTTATGTTTCAGCTGAAGTTAAAAAAAAATCAGGGAAAGCAATCCTGATCTTAAACAAAGCAAAAGTAAAAATAGATCTAATTAAATGAGATGAGGGAGGAAACTACATTTTGCTAAAAGGTACTATAGTATCATACTATAGCACCAATGAAGCTATGTCAGTAATTCAAATTCTTTTTTTAAAGGAGGTGGGGATCTATATTTTCTTCATGATTTTTATGGAAATGTTTTGCATAACTTCACATGTACCCTCTCAATGAATGAGAAATAATGAGATACTAAGAGAGAGAATATGAAACTCAAAGTTTTAAAAATAAATATTAAAAATAATTTTATATTTAACTGGGAGAAAATAAAATATGTAAAAAAGAATTGCATCCTCAAATCCCATTCCCACCTTCTTCCACAGAAAAATCATAAAGTAAATGCTCCTTGTCTGATGAATGGATAGCATTCAAATTCTTAAAAGTTAAATGAGTTACAATAAGGAATACAATAACAAAAATATACTTTTAAAGAGCTTTAATTGTCCCCTCTCAGAACTCAATAAATCCAACCAAAAAACAAGCAAGAAACTAAGAAGGCAAATAGAATATTAGAAAAGGTAGCTATGACAGACCTTTAGAGAAAACTGAATGGGAAAAAAGGCTTTTTCTAAGGAGCATATAAACACCTACACAAGACAGATTCTGCAACAGAGCATAAAAACCTCAAAATCAAACGTAGAAAGGAAGACATATAAATTGTATTCTTTTCAAGTCATAATGTAATAAAAATTATGTTCACTAAGGGCAATGGAAAGATAAGTTAAAAATTAATTGAAAATTAAATAAGCTAATCCTAAAGATTAAGTGGGTCGAAGAACAATTTATAGATAAAATAATTACATCAAATGAATGAAAACAATAAGACAAAATACCAAAATAAATGGGATACACCCAAACCAATACTAAGGGGAATTTTAGAAAAGTTAGGTATCATAAATCTTTGGAGAAAATTTAATGGGGACAGAAAGGAATTGACCATATATAAAATACTCAAAATCCAATGTAGAAAAGCAGAAATAGTAAATGCATCTTTTTTCAGATCACAATGCAATAAAAATTACTTGTTATCAAAGGCCAGGGAAAAATAGAACAAAAATTAACTGGAAACTAAATAATCTAATCCTATGGGAAAGGAAAGAGAAGCTATGATAGAGAATAAAAACGTTCTGAAATCTGAGTTGGAAAAAATAAAGAATTCACAGGAGATGCAGGGAAACAAAATTAGTGAATTAGAAAAGGTAAAAAAATCACAGGAAAGTAGGATTTCTGAATTGGAAAAGATAAAAAAGTCTCAAGAAAGTAGGATATCTGAATTGGAAAAAGAAAATAATTCTCTAAAAAAATTAGGGAAATGGAAAAAAATTCAATAGAGCAAAATAATTCATTTAAAAACTCAATTGGGCATATACAAAAAGAACTAAAAAAATGTGAATGAAGGAAATAACTCATTAAAAATCAGGACTGAATAAATAGAAATGAATGATTCATTGAGAACCCAAGAATCAGTCAAACAAAACAAAACAAAAACAAACAAAAAAAAAAAAATGAAAAGCTGGAGAATAATGTCAAATACTTACTGGGAAAATCTATAGACCTGGAAAATAGATCTAGCAGAGATAATCTGAGGATCATTGGACTTCCCGAAAACTATAACCAAAAAAAGAGTCTAGATTCTATTTTACAGGAAATCATCAAAGAGAACTGTCTAGAGATAATAGAAACAGAAGGGAAAATAGGCATTGAAAGAATTCATCGAACACCTTCTGAAAAAGACCCTAAAAAAAGAACTCCACAGAACATTGTGGCTAAGCTGCAGAATTACCACACAAAGGAAAAAATATTGCAAGCAGCTAGAAAAAAGCAATTCAAATATCAAGGGGCCACAATAAGGGGCACTCAAGATCTGGCTGCCTCCAGGCCTGGAACCTGATATTCTGAAAGGCAAAAGATCAAGGATTGCAATCAAGAATAAACTATCCAGCTAAGTTTAGCATTTTCTTCCATGGAAGAAGATGGTCATTTAATGAAACAGCGGAATTCCATTTGTTTCTAAGAAAAAAGAAAAAAAACAGACTTAAACAAAAAATTTGATCTACATCCACAAGACAGAAGAGAAACAGAAAAAGGTAAAAAGAACTCTTCAGAACTTTATCTCTGTTGTGAACATATGAAAAGTCCGTGTGGATAATTTGATTTTACTGATATAAAAAAGGGGGGGAATAGTAAAGGGAAGGGGGTAGTATAAAAAAAGGTGAGGGAGTAATAAAAAGAGGGACACTACATCCCAGAAGAGGCATAGAAAATATACCATATCTGAGGGACGAGAGGGGGAGAAACATTGTGTGAATCTTACTCTCATCAGAATAGGCTCAAAGAGTAAATAATTGACATATTTGTTTTTCAGAGAATTCTCTCTCACCTCATTAAAAGGGGGAGAGGAAAAGGGAAAAGGAAAAGGGAAATAAGGGAAGGGACCTGGAAGGAGGGGGGAGGGATACTAAAAAGGGAGGGCTACGCATCACAAGTGGGGTCTCTAAATTAAATATTGGAGAAGGGGTTCAGGGGGGTCAAGGGAAAAAGCATAATCTGTGGATAATATGATGGCAGGAAATACAGAATTAGTAATTTTAACTGTAAATGTGAATGGGATGAACTCTCCCATCAAATGGAGATGGATAGCAGATTGGATCAAAAGTCAGAACTCTACAATATGTTGTTTACAGGAAACACATTTAAAGCAGGGAGATACATACAGAGTAAAGGTAAAAGGTTGGAGCAGAATCTATTATGCTTCAGGTAAAGCCAAAAAAGCAGGGGTAGCCATCCTTATCTCAGATCAAGCAAAAGCAAAAGTTGATCTAACTAAAGGAGATAAGGAAGGAAACTATATCCTGCTAAAAGATAGCATAAAAATGAAGCCATATCAATACTCAGCATATAATCACCAAGTGGTATAGCATATAACTTTCTAAAGGAAAAGTTAAGAGAGTTGCAAGAAGAAATAGACAGTATTATATTAGTGGGAGATCTCAAACTTGTACTCTCAGATTTAGACAAATCAAATCACAAAACAAATAAGAAAGAAATTTAAAAAGTAAATAGAACATTAGAAAAACTAGGTATGATAGACCTTTGGAGAAAACTGAATGGCGATAGAAAGGAATATACTTTCTTCTCAGCGGTTCATGGAACCTATACAAAAATTGACCATATATTAGGACATAAAGATCTCAAAATTAAATGCAGGAAGACAGAAATAATAAATGCCTTCTTCTCAGATCACAATGCAATAAAAGCTACATTCAGTAAAAAGTTAGGGGTAAATAGACCAAAAAGTAATTGGAAACTGAATAATCTCATCTTAAAGAATGACTGGGTGAAACAGCAAATTATAGAAACAATTAATAACTTCACCCAAGATAATGACAATGATGAGACATCATACCAAAATCTGTAAGATGAAGCTAAAGCAGTAATAAGGGGAAATTTTATATCTTTAGAGGCTTATTTGAACAAAATAGAGAAAGAGAAGATTAATGAATTGGGTCTGCAACTTAAAAAGCTAGAAAAAGACCAAATTTAAAAACCCCAACCAAAAATCAAACTTGAAATACAAAAATTAAAAGGAGAAATTAATAATATTGAAAGTAAAAAAACTATTGAATTAATAAATAAAACCAAGAGTTGGTTTTATGAAAAAGTCAATAAGATAGATAAACCTTTGGTAAATCTGATCAGAAAAAGGAAAGAGGAAAATCAAATTGTTAGTCTTACAAATGAAAAGGGGGATCTTTCCACCAATGAAAAGGAAATTAGAGAAATAATAAGGAGTTACTTTGCCCAATTTTATGCCAATAAATTTGATAACTTAAGTGAAATGGATGACTTCCTCCAAAAATATAGGCTTCCTAGATTAACAGAGGAGGAGATAAATTGCTTAAATAGTCCCATTTCAGAAAAAGAAATAGAACAAGCTATTAATCAACTCCCCAGGAAAAAATCCCCAGGACCAGATGGATTTACATGTGAATTCTAACAAACATTTAAAGAATAATTAGCCCCAATGTTATATAAATTATTTGAAAAAATAGGGGATGAAGGGAGTCCTACCAAACTCCTTTTATGACACAGACATGGTACTGATACCTAAACCAGGTAGGTTGAAAACTGAGAAAGAAAACTATAGACCAATTTCCTTAGTGAATATTGATGCTAACATTTTAAATAAGATATTAACAAAAAGACTTCAGAAAATCATTCCCAGGATAATACACTATGATCAAGTGGGATTTATACCAGGAATGCAGTGATGGTTTAATATTAGGAAAACTATTAGTATAATTGACCATATTAATAATCAAATTAATAAAAACCATATGATCATCTCAATAGATGCAGAAAAAGCATTTGATAAAATCCAACATCCATATGTACTAAAAAACGCTTGAGAGTACAGGAATAAATGGACTATTCCTTAGAATAATCAATAGCATATATTTACGACTGTCAGTAAACATAATATGCAATAGAAATAAACTGCAACCTTTCCCAGTAAGATCAGGAGTGAAACAAGGTTGCCCACTATCACCATTACTATTCAATATAGTACTAGAAACGCTAGCCTCAGCAATAAGAGCAGAGAAAGAGATTCAAGGAATTAGAGTAGGAAATGAGGAAATCATACTATCACTCTTTGCAGATGACATGATGGTATACTTAGAGAACCCCAAAGACTCTGCTAAAAAGCTATTAGAAATAATTCAGAATTTTAACAAAGTTGCAGGATACAAAATAAATCCACATAAATCCTCAGCATTTTTATATATCACCAACAAAATGCAACAGCAAGAGATACAAAGAGAAATTTCATTCCAAACAAATGTTAAGAGTATAAAATATTTGGGAACCCATCTACCAAAGAATAGTCAGGAATTATATGAGCAAAATTATGAAAAACTTGCCACAAAAATAAAGTCAGATTTAAATAATTGGAAAGACATTCAGTGCTCTTGGATAGGCCGAACGAATATAATAAAGATGACAATACTCCCCAAACTAATCTATTTATTTAGTGCTATACCAATCAGACTCCCAAGAAACTATTTTAATGACCTAGAAAAAATAACAACAAAATTCATATGGAAGAATAAAAGGTCGAGAATTGCAAGGGAACTAATGAAAAAAAAAGTCAGATGAAGGTGATCTAGGTGTACCTGATCTAAAGCTATATTATATAGCAGCAGTCACCAAAACTATTTGGTATTGGCTAATCAGTGGAACAGATTAGGTACAAAGGACAAAAAAGGGTACATCTAATAGCAATCTAGTCTTTGACAAACATTAGGGATAAAAATTCATTATTTGAAAAAAACTGTTGGGAAAACTGGAAATTAGTATGGCAGAAGCTAGATATGGATCCACACTTAACACCATATGTCAAGATAAGATCAAAATGGGTCCATGATTTAGGCAAAAAGAGTGAGATCATAAATAGATTAGAGGAACAGAGAATAGTCTACCTCTCAGACCTGGGGAGGAGGAAGGAATTTATGACCAAAGGAGAACTAGAGATCATTATTGATCACAAAATAGAAGATTTTGATTACATCAAACTAAAAAGTTTCTGTACAAACAATACTAATGCAAACAAGATTAGAAGGGAAGTAACAAATTGGAAAAATATTTTTACAGTTAAAGATTCTGATAAAGTCCTCATATCCAAAATATATAGAGAACTGACCCTAATTTATAAGAAATCAAACCATTCTCCAGTTGATAAATGGTCAAAGGACATGAACAGACAATTCTCAGATGATGAAATTTAAATTATATCCATTCATATGAAAGAGTGTTCCAAATCACTACTGATCAGAGAAATGCAAATTAAGACAACTCTGAGATACCACTACACACCTGTCAGATTGGCTAAGATGACAGGAACAAATAATGATGAATGTTGGAGGGGATGTGGGAAAACTGGGACACTAATACATTGTTGGTGGAGTTGTGAAAGAATCCAGCCATTCTGGAGAGCAATTTGGAACTATGCTCAAAAAGTTATCAAACTGTGCATACCCTTTGATCCAGCATATATGCTATTGGGCTTATATCCCAAAGAAATACTGAGGAGGGGAAAGGGACCTGTATGTGCCAAAACATTTGTGGCAGCTCTTTTCGTAGTGGCTAGAAACTGGAAGATGAATGGATGTCCATCAATTGGAGAATGGTTGGGTAAATTATGGTATATGAAGGTTATGAAATATTATTGCTCTGTAAGAAATGACCAGCAGGAGGAATACAGAGAGGCTTGGAGAGACTTACATCAACTGATGCAGAGTGAAATGAATAGAACCAGAAGATTGCTGTACACTTCAATGTTGTATGAAGATGTATTCTGATGGAAGTGGATATCTTCAACATAAAGAAGATCCAACTCACTTCCAGTTGATCAATGATGGATAGAAACAACTACACCCAGAGAAGGAACACTGGGAAGTGAATGTAAACTGTTAGCACTACTGTCTATCTACCCAGGTTACTTACACCTTCGGAATCTAATACTTAATGTGCAACAAGAAAATGGTATTTACACACATATATTGTATATATATGTTATACTGTAACATATATAAAATGTATGGGATTGCCTGTCATCAAGGGGAGGGAGTAGAGGGAGGGAGGGGACAAATTGGAAAAATGAATACAAGGGATAATGTTATTTTTAAAAATTACTCATGCATATATACTGTCAAAAAATTATCATTATAAAGTAAAAAAATAATAATAATCTAATCCTAAAGAATGAGTGGGTAAAACAACAAATCATAGAAATGATTAATAATTTTGTAAAGAGAATGATAATAATGAGACAAAATACCAAAATTTATGGGATGCAGCCAAAGCAGTTCCTAAGAGAAATTTTATATCTCTAGATGCTTACTTGAATCAAATCAAAAAGAGAAGATGAAAGAATTGGTCATGAAGCTAAAAAGGTAGGAAAAGAACCAATTAAACCCTCCAATTAAATACCAAATTTGAAATTTTTAAAATAAAAGAGGAAATCAATAAAACTTAAAGTAAGAATACTATTTTGTGATAAAAACAACAACAAAATATATAAACCTTTAATTAATTTTATTAGAAAAAGGAAAGAAGAAAATCAAATTGCTAGTATCAAAAATGAAGAGGATGAACTTTCCACCAGTGAAGAGGAAGTCAAAACTATTTTGCCCAACTTTCTGCCAATAAATCTAATAATCTAAGTGAAAAGCATGAATACTTATAAAAATATAGATTTCCCAGACTAACAGAGGAGGAAATTAATTGCTTAATAGTGTTATTTCTAGAAAAAAAAAATTGGAACAAGCTATTAATCAACTCCCTAAAGAAAAATCTCCAGAACCAGATGAATTTACAAGTGAATTCTACCAAACATTTAAAGAACAATTAATTCCAATGCTATGCAAACTATGTGGGAAAATAGAGAAAGAAGGAGTCCTACCAAATTCCTTTTATGACACAGATATTATTCTGATACCTAAACGAGGTAGGTTTAAAACAGAGAAAGAAAATTAAAAACCAATTTCTCTAATGAATACTGATGCAAAAATTTTATATAGAATATTAATGAAAAGCTTACAGCAAGTTAGCACCAGGATAATACACCATGAACAAGTAGGATTTATACCTAGGAATGCAAGACTGGATCAATATTAGGAAAACTAATTAGCATAATTGACTACATCAATGACCAAAGTAACAGAAATCCTGTGATTATTTTAATAGATGCAGATAAAAGTATTTGACAAAATCCAACATGCATGCCTATTAAAAACACTTGAGAGCATAGGAATAAATGGAATTTTCCTTTAAATGATCAGCACCATTTATCCAAAACCATCAGCAAGAATCTTATGTAATGGGGATGAACCAGAAGCATTTCCAATAAGATCAGGGGTAAAACAAAGTTGCCCCCTTTCACCATTACTATTCAATATTGTATTATAAATTTTGGCTTTTCCAATAAGAGAAGAAAAAGAAATTATGAAATTAAAATGAGGAAACAAAATTATAACTCTTTGCAGATGCTATGAGAATTCTAAACAATCAACTAAAAAACTAGAAATAATTAACAACTTTAAAAAGGTTGCAGGATACAAAATAAATCCACATAAATCATTAGCATTTCTATATGTTACCAATAACTGTAGATAATATAAAATATTTGGGAGTCTACTTACCAAGACAAAGCCATGGGATAATATAACACAATTATAGAACAGTTTTCACACAAATAAACTTAGATCTAAGCAACTGGAAGAATATTAAATGCTCATTAGTAGGTCAAACTAATATAATACAAAAGACAATTCTAACTAAATTAATCTACTTATTCAGTGCCATACCAATCAAATTCCCCTGAAATCACTTTATAAAGCTAGAAAAAAATAATAACAGTGTTCATCTGGAAAAGCAAAAGATCAAGAAATTCAAAGGAATTAATGGGGAAAAATGCCATTGAAGGCAACCTAGCTATATCAGACCTAAAACTATATTATAAAGCATCGATTATCAAAACCATTTGGTACTGGCTAAGCAATGGAGTAGTGAACCAATAGAATAGGTTAGTTTTACAATGAGTAGAATACTCATTGTATATATAAAATGTTTGATAAACCCAAAGATCCCAGCTTCTGGGATAAGAATTAACTATTTGACAAAAAATTGCTGGGAAAATTGGAAAATAGTATGGCAGAAACTAGATATTGGCCAACACCTAACATTTATACCAAGATAAAGTCAAAATGGGTTCATTATTTAGACATAACGGGTGAAACTATAAGTAAATTAGGAAAACAAGGGTTAGTCTACCTCTGACATCTGTGGAGAAGGAAAGAATTTGTAGCCAAAGAAGAACTAGAAAACATGAAATGCAAAATGGATGATTTTGACCATATTAAATTAAAAGGTTTTGTATTAAAAAAAAAAACCCAAAACAAAAAGCAATGCAGACAAGATTGGAAGGGAAGCAGAAAACGGAAGAAAAAATTTACAACCAAAGGTCCTTATAAAAGCTTCATTTCCAAAATATTTAGAAAATTGACTCAAATTTATAAAAATATAAGCCATTCTCCAATTGATAAGTGGTCAAAGGATATGAACAGACAATTTTCAGATTTTAAATCATTTCTAGTCTTATGAAAAAATGCTCTTAGATCACTATGGATTTTAGAAATGCAAATTAAGACAACTGAGATACCACTACACACCTCTCAGCTTGGCTAAAATGACAGGAAAATATAATGATGAAAGTTGAAGGTGATGTAGGAAAACTGGGATAGTAATACTTTCTTGGTGGAGTTGCAAACTAATCCAACCATTCTTGAGAGTAATGTAGAACTGATAAAGTTTGAAGGCAGATTGAAGCATACTTTTTTCTTTGCTTCCTCTTTCTTTTTACAAGGGGAGGGGAGAAACCTTTTCTTTCACAACATGATTAATGAGGAAATGTGCTTTGTATAAGTGCATGTGTATAACCTGTATCAAATCACTTGTTCTCTCAATTGGAGGGAAGGGAGAGAATTTGGAACTCAATTTTTTTAAAGCCCTGAATGTTAAACTGGGTTTTTTTTTTCATGTAATTGGGGAGAAATAAAAATATTAAATTGCTTTTTAAAAAAATCTATTCAAGGTTGTTGTTGTTGTTGAGTCATTTCAGTTGGATCTGGCTCTTTATAACCTGATTTGACTTTTCTTGACAAAAATACTGGACTGTTATGACATCCTTTTTCAGCTCATTTTATAGGTGAGGAAACTAAGGCAAACAGAGTTTAAAAATTTCCTCAATGTCTGAGGCCAGCTTTGAACTCAGGAAAGGATAATGAATCTTCCTTACTTCAAGGTCCAGCTTTCACTCCACTGTGTCACCTAGCTGTCACCAAATTGTCAGGGACTCAAATATCTCCTGCTGTTAATATGAAGTCAGTTTCATTCTTTGTGATGTTACTTGATGCTCATTATATCCATGACTTACCAATTCTTTTTTTCAGAGATGATTTAATTATACATTTAACTATAAAGGCATGGTTTGGATGACATCTACAAGTCTTGCCTCTGATTTGTTTCATACTTTTGCACTGGAAATATCAAGTACCACAGGGTGTATCAAGTTGATTTGGAGGGTAACAACAAGAATTACATTTTAAAGGGCTGAAAGATTTGCAAAATGTTGGGGGGGGTTTTGATCCTCACAATAACTTTGAGGTATAGGTGAAATTGAGAATTCACAACTCCCTCAATCATTTCCTTCAATTCCCAGTTTTTCAAAATTATAAAAATGCAATGAAAAATTCTTCCAAAGCCAGGCCTTTTTTTTTCCTTAATGAGAGAACCAAGATACTATGAGCATGAGACATATGGGAATTCATAGGCTAATCTAGATTTAAGTGTTTTGAATTACTTAGTTACAATATGGTACTTAGATATAGTGTGGTAACCTATAATCTATTTTTATTTTCTTATTCCATTCTATTACTATCTTAGGTACTTATAGTATTAATAAAAGACCTTATTAATGTCTTTCCTCCTCCTCCATGAACTTTCCCTCACTTTTAGTAACAAGTGTAGTTCAAGACCTTAACTGAAAGTCCAGTTCTAGAATAATGAGGTTATATGGACACCCAACTGTCAAATCCTGCTGGAATCATGTATTCATTTAAATCAATTAGCTATGCCAATCTGTAAGGTTCTATGCTTGGAATAAACTGGTGCTTCTGGCTTACTGTTTATCTTGGAGTCATGAAAGTATTAGTGGCTGCTGGTCTGCAACTGAGTCAAACCCACAGTTGGGCTCTGGTTGGATTTGGTGGTTGTCTGTGTACTTAACCTAGAAGAAAGTTATGCATGAGGACCACAGTGTCTGTTCAGCTCAATCCAGGAAAATTAACCCATTAATTAAAGACTTGCTACCAAAGATACTATAAAGAGTTAAAAAGATATGTATTCTTCAAAAGATGTGTGATTTCTTCTCCATATCTTTAATTATTGTATTATGGCAATATAATACTCTCTCTATTGAAACAGTTCACAATCGCTCTATATCTTAAAAGTAGTCTCGAGTGGCTGTGGCTAAAAGTACAAATAAATTTTCTCATAAATGCATATGCTTTGCACATGTAAATACAAACTTATTTAAGAAAAAAATAGTATATCTACCCTAATTTAGCAAATTTCTTTATGCCACTTCCATACCCATTATTACTTCCTATTAATAACTAAAGTGTAACAAGACTAAATACCCAATTAAACAATAAATATTTTTAAAATTCTAAATAATGTTTAAATAAACATTCAGAAATAGACTGTTTTTACAACCAAAATAGATATTCAGTATCAGATGCTAAAGTCTAAGTGTAGACTTTTATTTTGCCATAATCTGTGTCAAGAATTCATGTTTAATAGGAAATAATGACTATTGTACTTTTGGTAATTAAAAATAGTAACTGAATTATTAATCAACCAAAACTTTAGGCATCATCATATCATAATACTTAAATCAATTCCAAACTCTTTTAAAAACTTGTCACTCTCAATTGTACCATAGTGGTAATAAGGGGATTTGGGACAAGAAAATATTTTTCACTCTACTGATTTAGTAATCACAGGAAAACATTTTTTTCCATAAAACACATTGTTTGTAGTTCCTTACCCTTTTCATAAAGTTGCTTTATAACACTATATAGTTAAAATATTTCCAGAGAGATAGAAATTTCTCCTTATTTTCTTCCTCTCTATATTTTCATATATTCCTTATAGGTCTTTATGCATCACAAACAAAATCACACCTCCAAGATTACATAGGAAAAATTATTTCACATTAAACTATTTTCTCAACTTATTTTTTAAACTGACAGTATTTAAGTTTTTAAATCCAAAGTAATCCTATCTGTGAGATATTTGTTGGAAACAAGTGATTATAACAAAGCTAGTGTTTGCTCTTTGTGTCTCTGACTCCAAAGTGTTAGCTCTTTCTTCTACACCCCACCCCCACACTCATAGCTCAAGAATATATGAACCGACATCAGCAATCATTAATCTAGTGTTCTATACAGTCTGCCAGTTTCTTTCAATTACAATTATTCTAAGGATTTATTTGTGTAGACCTAGAAGGACCTTCACAAGAAATCAAGTAAAACCTCTTCATTCTATACATGAGGAAACTGACCCTTAGAGAAAGTGACTTGTCTAAGGTGTTAAGTATTAGAGTTAGAATTAGAACCTAATTCCTCTGACTTCAAATCCAGTGGTATTTTCCAATCCACAACAATATGCTGATTAAAAATTTCAAAGTTTGCCATTATATTTAGTGCTAAAATGATCTGTCACCGTTTGCATATAAATGTGAAATCATTGATGTTTAAATTTTTTGCTTGGAATTTAAGGGGAAAAGTTGTTCTTTTGTTTATATTTTTTCTGAATTTTATATTTATTCTGAAAATTCTTGGAGTAATGCCCAGCATGTAGTCCATTTGAGATAATAATTGTTTATACATGTAGGACATGCCAAACTGTTCCAATGCTGCCTTAATGTGATAATATTAGCTTTCACATTTTTACAAGAAAACCAATTCTGGTTAAAGGCAACCCAAAATATTATAATTTTGCCTTGAACTTGGCATGGTTATGCCAGATAGAACATAAGTATCTTCTTTCAGGCTCTGAATTGTATTCATTGGTCATGTCCATACCATCAGCAATAGATCCATGGATATTTTGCATTACTTAGGAAATAGTAAAATCTCAACTGCTGTAAAAACTAGGAAAGGTCTTACAGACCAATCTCTTCTATCTCTCCTCCTAACTTGTTTGCTTGGTTTTGGTCACAGTGAGACTGGAAAAAGTGAGGGAAACATCCAGTTCACAAAACTTCAAGGAAGAGTCTTTTCAGGTCACTTAGTTCACTTCTCCTTTAATAGTTGAGGACATCTAGCAGCATAATCCATATATAGGTTCAAAAACCCCATAACATTCATTAATTAGAATGTATCAAAGAAGGTGGGCCTTTTTGAACTTGGGTCTTTTGTCTCCAGAATCAATGCTTTTGGTTTAGTTTATTACAGATTTGGTGCACATTGACAATGAAACTCTTTTTAAAAGCTAATTTTTTTTTTTTTTTGGAAACTTGTCAACCATACTTAAGCTTCTATCATAAGCTAGCTCCATTTAGCTAGGCTAGCATAGATCTTTTAAAATTACAATTTAAATTACAAAGACATGTACATTTTTGCCCATTAAGAACCACTTTACAAAGAATGTGACCTATATTTACAGGGCAAAGTGATTTATTTTAAAGCCTTCCACAGAAAACCATTTTTAACCATTAAAAACACCTTGGCAGTTTTATGTATAATTAACAGCTTAGTGGGATGAGCACAAAAAAAAGTGCATTAGGAATCCAGCCATGTGAGGCTTAATTTGGAGGTGGACAGGGAAGAGACATACAACAGGAGAACTTGGTTGTTTTGGTACACAACAAAAATTCACCTTGTATTTTCTATTTTCATGTCATTGGAGCTGACACACAAATTAATTGCAAGGAATGATCCTAGAAAGATAATGGAATCAAATATATTAGACAACAGGAGATAGTTACAATCACCATTATCTAAAAACTGTCAGGCTTCATACAGATTCCTGGCAGCTGGCTTAAATTATTTCTAAATTAATTGGAGCTGGCAGAAATTTCCATATATAATTTGATTTGATTTTCATAATAGCCCTAAGAGAAGACTACGATTATCCCCATTTTACAGATGAGGATTTGCCCAGGATCACACAGGTAGTAGTTGTCTGGGGCAGGATTTTAATTCATTTTTTGACTCCAAGTTCAGCATTAGGCACTATGTCACAAAGACTTGTCTAGTTTGGAGAAGTCCCCATACCTTTCTATATATTCTTAAAGATTTTTCTATTATGGAATTAGAAAGACTGAGGGTGAGGGAAATCTTCAAAATATTAATGGATGTCAGATCTTGCAACCAAGCATCAATAAAGACCAATAAAGAAACTAGATAGGATTAAAACTGGATATTTACAAAACCACCTGGAGAATAGGGAACAAGATAGTAAAACGGGTCTTCCAAATTTTTGTCTTCTTCAAAAACATACAGCAAAACATTAACATTAAGCACATAAAGTATTAACATTCCAGAATATAAAAATTGGCCCCCAATATATAATTGATTTTTCAGGATCTAGTATCCAAGAAAATTAATTTGTTTGAGCAGACAGAAATACAAATGGCTGAAAATGTATGGTAGTAATCAAAAAAATTCATAAGATAATAATAATTAATATATAAAATATATAATCTTTAAAATATAATAAACAATCAAGAATTAGAAAAATCTTAACATCTTCCCCATAAGTATGTAAAGGAGCTTAAATATACTTCTAAATTTACATAATAGGTACTGTTAAGAGTTGAGTACAGATCTCTGTTTCACTGAGAAGAAAAGAACATCTTAAGAAAACTAATTGAATGGTCAATAGGTAATTAATATACGGCTGAGAGCCAGAAACACTGTCTTAAATAGGAAAAGGTGAATACTGGGACTAGATTTACAACTCTACCACAAATAGTAACTAATCAGAATTCTTTGGATAACTGATAAGATCTTTCTGCATCAGTTTCCAGACCCTATAAAACAGATCATTTTAATGATCAGAATAATAACAGACCATACCAACCCCTCAAAAAAATAGAATGGGCAATTTGTAGATGCTTAAGAAAACAATTTTTAAAAAACACTGCTGCATGAAGCTGCCCGATCTCTCATCAATTGATCCAAGATATGATATGATAGCACTGTTTGCTTTGGGGGAAGAGATGAAGAAGGGGAGAGGCATTTCCTCAAAGCTCAAGAAATATTGACCAAAAAAGAACGAAAAAGGAAATAGAAACCACAATCTATAATATCTAGAATTTTTCTTTTCTTTCCAACTTTGAATTCAAGTCATAGAGCTTCCTGAATGAACAATGTCCAACTTTCATAGCTTCTGCCTTTAAACTGCTCTTGCTCTCAGCAGGCTCCAGAATAAGTGTGTTACTGGTACCTAGAGGAGGGGTGGTCTGTGTCTTGTTTGAAGAAAACTGACATACAGAAATTGTTAACCACCATGGACAGCTCACTACAACAAGTTCAGCTCCATTTACAAAATCCATCAGTGCCACAATTGAATGTGTTTTATGCTTTAGAGAGATTCCATAGACTTCACAATCTACACCACAAATGTATGCCAACTGCAACCACTCTGCAACTATTTATAGAAAAAAATAAACTTTATGAACTTATAACTTGCCCTCCAATATGGTGTCTGCTGATTCTATGAAACAGAGTAAGAGTAAGGCTTTAATAAAAAATTTCATTACATATTACTTGTTTTTTCTTCTTTTTCTATCCCTTTCTTCATCATACCCATATCAATCATCTAAGTTTTAAATAAGTTAAAGAAAAAATTGTGGATGTTGCTAGCCTGTCAGGAGTTGGGCTAAATAGAAACCAGATAAATGAGGAAGTGGAATTCTTGGAGCCTTGCATATAGTACATAGTTTTATTCCTACCTACATTGTTTAAAGTTGGTAGGTCACTGACAGAAAATGAGGGGATAGGGCAAGGAGATTCTGATTTCTAGTGGCAAGATGAATTTTTCCCTGTCTAAAAAGGAGCTATCTTCCTTTTAAAATTATGCATTGTCATGAAGGAGAAAGGAGGATATAAAGGAAGTTCCTTTTCTGGTCTATATCCTTTTGCCAGACTTTTTTCCCTTAGTTTTCCTGCCAGGAGACAGAAAATGAGTAGGATATCGCATTAAGCCAGCAAAAATTTTTATAAAAGAGTTTCAAAAGTGTTTACCAAAAGAGGTGAAGAGATCAAAGAAGATGAGGAAGTTGTAGGAGGAGGAGAAAGTAAAGAAGATACAAAGGGGAAGTGGGAGGAGGAGAAAAAGATCTTCAATTCCAATTTCTAAAAATATATTTTGCAGCAGCCAATACTTATGGTATTGAATTCATAAGACAAATAGACCAATAAATTCCACAAAATGTCAAAACTAATGCAGTTATCTTAATGATCTTCCTCCCACTTACCCCTGCCCCTTCATTTTATGTATTTCAGTTTCTTCTTTGCCTGTCTCACAAGTGCTAAAGAGAATTCTGTCATCTTGGGTATTATAATCACAGTCCAGAAAAACAAAGAAAGATTGAACAAGTAACTACTTGCCCATCTTAAGTTCTGGAAGTGTGAATATCCTTGCTTCCAAGAGCTGGGCACCCTTGGAAATATAACAAGAAGAAATATGGAGACAAGATTGCAAAAAGAAACAATAGGAAAAAGTGGCCCTTTCACAAGAAAACAATGAAACCTTTGAAACCATTCTTCCATCTGCAAACAAAGGGACCAAAAAAGGTACAGGGAAGGAAACCTTATAATCATAAAATGTTATAGCTTAGGAGACCTTAGGAATTATTTAGTACTACCTCTTTATATTGCAAGTGAGGAAACTGAGGCTCAAAAAAGGAAAGTATAGTTATAATGAGTTCAAAAATGAAAGGATGTTTCTTTTTGCAATCTTGCCTCCATATCTCTTCTTGTTATATTTCCAAGGGTTCCCAGCTCTTGGAAGTAAGGATATTCACACTTCCAGAACTTAAGATGGGCAAGCAGTTACTTGTTCAATCTTTCTTTGTTTTTCTGGACTGTGATTATAATACCCAAGATGACAGAATTCTCTTTGTCTTCTGGGAATTTAAATACCTGGATTACACCCAGAACTATACCTTGTCCTGGACTCTGACCCCTCTTTCATAAAAAAAAAAAAAAAACAAAAAAACTTCTCTTTGGAGTACCTAATATGGGTTGAAATTGTGAGGGAGATATTACTCAAGTCCAATGAATCCTCTGCTGAGCCAGATGGGAATTTTAGCTTTCCTGGTCTGTTTTCTAGAATATGGCTTCCCCCCAGTTGCCTCCTTCTGTTTGGAGCAAGGCAAGTCGACCCAGCCAAGAGTGATTACTGATGGGCAATCTTCCAGAAGTTAATTGTCTCTGACATGGAAACATTCTACACACATATGCATACACAGGGATAATAGCTGAAGACTACAGGAGATGCTTTGATGGTTAAAGTTTTGGAAAGTGTTGGGGTTTGGAAGAGCAGTTACTAATGCCTTCCATTTCCTAAAGAGTGTCTCATCTTCACCTTAACTTGAAGAGTTTCAGTGGAAATTTACCATGTAAGCTGCTTATCTTCATAAACTAAAAACTGCTGAAAGATTGTTAAGATCTAAGGGAGAGAGAAAGAAAAAAGATACAAAATCCCTCACACAATTTTCAGTTAATCTGGTAGTTATCTAAAGCCTATTCAGTAATACCTAAGGCAATTTCTCTTGGTATTAAAAAAGCAGGTTTTATGTGTGTGCATGCAGGCACATACACATACAACATACACGGAGTAAGGAGGGGAAAGAAAGAGTGAAAATGAGAGAGAGAGAGAGAGAGAGAGAGAGAGAGAGAGAGAGAGAGAGAGAGAGAGAGAGAGAGAGAGAATCTTAAATGTTTACTTTTTAAATTTTTGTGCCAATAGTTAACTGTCTCCTTTCCTATATCTACCAGATTGCTAACTTAAAAAACAAACCAAAAAACTTCCAATTTTCTATTTTCTGTTTTGTATACAACTTACCATTCTCAGTTAAATGTTCTTTTAAGTCTGGAAAATCAATCATGCCACATTTTACAATTCAAACCAGAATATAATTTTATGTAAACAAAGATGGCTCAAAAGGACTCTGAAAGAACTAGAGAAAATGTTGGTCAAAAATAAAGGAGTTTTATAATGTAGGTTTTGTTGTATGTTTCCCAGAGACCTTCTATATCACTATCATATTATTAGATTAACAGGTAAACTTATCAATTCCTGAAATGAACAGGGTCATGTGTTTATTGTTCCTGTTATTACTTTTGGGATAAGAGGGAGAGGGTGAGAGAAGAAGAAATACAGGAAACTAAAACTAAAGAAACTTTTTTTTTAATTGCCAAAGCAATCATCTTCAGAGATTGTCAAACATTTTTATCTTAATTTAATGTAAAATGAAACAAATACAGAGAACCTCTTCCAATGTAGTGCTGGATTATAATACTGCCACTGTATATAAATAGTTGGGAGAACTGGAGCTTGCTCATATACTAGGTATTCATGTAGGTGTAGATCATTCAATGAATGCCAAGTTTTCTTTGCATGGAAATGCTTCTGGTTAAAAGCAAGTTCTCAAATCTCTTTTGCTAGGTGGCATTTAGATGATAACAAGTCATAAGCAAACATCTGACTTTTATTGGCCCTCGTTCCTTTCTTAAACTTAAAAAAAAGTAGAGGGAGGTGAATCCTACCTAGTGCTTCTGTTTAGTCATGTGTCTGAACATCACCCATGGTTACTCAGCTGAATAGAAGGTGGATTATGATGTCAATATATTCTTTCCAAAAAGGGGAGGGGGGAAGAAGATGTCCCAGTCTATATATTAAGAGAAGAATCTCCTACTGCAGGACAATTTTTAAAAAGACAGTTTAGGAGAAGGTGCCTACTTTGCTAAAACTTCTTTGATGGGAGCAAGAAAGTTTCCTTATAGGAAAAGTATTTAAGATTTGTTCATTCTAATTCATCACAAACTTGATTTCATTTTTCTAAAGTAGGAAAAAAATATACTTTTGGAAAAGACCGCTGAATCTCCCTCATTTGACCAGAAAGGCAAAGAAGACTGTAAATCAAGGAAAAGGTGAAGTAATAAATTATAAGGAAACTTCAGTATTCCAAGTATATAAAGACTATTTTTCATAAGTATTTTTTTCTTTTGTGGAAGAGAGGAAATTTTAAAAATATTTGATAGATGTGTTGCCATTAACACGAGTAAGGAATGTGTGGTAAAGCAAATAGAGTAAGAAGAGAAGAGGGAGGTCAAATTTTTAAGTAGTTAAAAAATCAGCATAGATCAAAAAAGTTATTGATGATACCTCTTAAATTAAGATGTCGTGAGTGTTATAGTGTACAGTGAACTTGCTTATAATGTAAATTTGATTTGAATTTCAGTCTTTAGAGTTTTGTTTATTTTGCCTATTTAGTATGAAATTTGGGTAAATGCTTTGGTTTATTGTTGCAAAAGTAAAAAGAATAATGTTAATTTAAAACAATTCACGTATAAAGTTGTTTGTAATTTGCTTTTCATAGATCCTAAGGATTATGTTAAGACTTGTCAATTTGTTTAGAAATTGTCATGTGTCACTAGTTTGATCAAATGATAGGCATCTTTGTAGAGCTGACTCATGTCTGCCACAGAATTGCTTTAATCTTTCATGAAGTTATGGAGATGAATATTTTAAATAATAAAGAAGTTCAAGTGAAGAACGGAAAATATGAAAACTAAAGTTCATTCCGTCCAAATATACTTGTGCAGAACAAAAATTATATAGACGGGCATGGATGTGAATGGTGATGACTGCTACTGACAACTCCAGTTAAAAGTCAAGCATTAAGCCTCAGTATCATCCGGGTTTTCAGAGAATAATGAAACTACTATTGATCTTTTAAAAGATTATAGACATCTTTGAATGATTTCAATGAATTACATTCATTTCAAAATATAGACATAGATCCAGGATGTTCATAATTTAATGGCGATTACACATGTAAAACTGTTGTTCCTAACTCTATCCGAAGATGCTCTTATGCTTTCCTCTGATTTCCCCGACAGGGTAGCTTTATAGAGAGGTTGTTGAACTGCGTCTGTTGAACTGAAGGGGTCTTTTGGTGCAGTTATTCAAGGATACTTTTCTTTTTTTGAAGTAAGGTTTGCTGTGTTGAGCGAGGGTGGGAGACAGAGAAAGGGTAGTGTTAGTGTAACTGGAAAAAAAACGGTGGGAGTCATTCTTACTAGAAGTAGTAAACTGTGTGCCCCCTACCAAGAGTGTCACTCCTTCTGCAGGAAAAGTAAGTTTGCACGAAGTTTCTTGGACCAACTCCAGATGTCCCTAGCTGTTCTCCGGCAGAAATTCTATCTCAGCCTGAAAGCTGAAACCGTTTTTCTTGTATAAATGGAGGCTTCTCCACTCTCCTCTAGTGCCCTTGGCCCTGTATGCTTCCTTGCAAACTTATTGCAGAGGAAGTGGAGGAAGGAGGTGGAGTTCCCTACTGGTGCCTGAAAAGCTAGAACCTAAAGACTTTCCCGCAATCTGAGGTTGCTTGTTGCTCAGAAGTTTACTCTAACCCCTTCGAACTATCCCTATCCCTCTCCTCCCTAGTTCTCTATCAGAAGCACTGCCCCTGAGTTCTGCTGGGCCAGGGGGAAAAGAGGTGAAAACTGGGAGCTGCCTTAGAACCAGAACTGAAGGTGACTGCATTCAAACTACCTCCTACCTCAAGGGAATGAAGTTTCCCAGAGGAGCTTAGAATGACACCCTCACCCATCCTACTCCCCCAGCCTCAGGCGTGGGGAGCCCGGGGAGCTACCTCTAGTTTCATCCCTCCTCCTTCCATCCTCCCCCATAAACATTTGCCTCCGAACAATATAGATCTTAGAGTCCTAAAATCAGAGAGACTTTTAAAGCAAAAGTATGTATGTGTGTGTGTCTTTATGCGTGCGTCTGTTTGTGTATCTGTGCTCTCTTTATTTCTCCCTCTCCTCTCCTTCTCCAAGTCTCTCTGTATCTGTTTCTCTCTCTCTCAATCCACAGCCTCCTCCTTCCCCTCCCTCCTCCCCTCTTCTCCTCCCCTCTCTTATCCCTCGCCTCATCTGGGCTCTAGGCTTTCTTTCTCCCAGCATGTTCCTAGGGCGCCACCTCTTTGCGAGTCGCTCACTTCTTCAGCAGGTTTTTGACTCCAGAGCGTGTGAACATTCCAGCCCCAGCTCAGTTTCTAACCCTGCTCTAACCTGCACAAGCAAAGCATGCTTTCCAGCCTGTAGAGCGGACCCGTCGTTGTACCTCCTGCTGCTGCCACCGCCACTGCCTCCACTGCCTCTGCTGCTGCCTCTGCTGCTTTCTAAAAGATCCCTCTGCAACCTGGCTCCCTAGATAAAAACGACGACATACGCCTTTTTCAAAAGTGTGTGTGGAATCGACTTTCTATCTGAACACTGCATCCAAGGAGGTATATAAATGTGTGTGTGTGTGTGTGTGTGTATGTGTGTGCCTGTTGTCTCCATGTGTCTCTCAAACCAAAGAGGTCTGGTACTTCTGATGTTCAAGGAGGCTGACTTAACTAGCGAACTTTTCTTCCCCTAAAAAGGGGGGTTGCCTACTTCCATAAACCCATGAGAAAACTTTTTGCCAGATTAATTAAGCATTGCTAATTATGGGAGACATGTAAATACACTCCTTGCCCTGATGCATATATAAACTATTTCATTGTCGTTATTATTTCAGAGGAAGTGTCTGATTTGCCTCTGTGTATGTCTGTATTGTGTGTATATGTGCACGCGCGCGTGCACGATCCCAGTTAGAGGAGCTGATTTCTGAAGAAGTGAATGCTGAGAGAGATTCTAGAGAACACTTCTTTTACAACTTTGGAGATGCCCTTAATGTAAAAAAGGCTTTTTCTTTTTCTTTTTCACTTTAATTTAAAGAAAGTGAAGTTGGGGGGAGTACGGAGTGGCACTTTGGACCCAATTTTTTTCCCTCTTTTCTTTCGTTCCTCCTCCCTATCTCCCCCCACCCCATTCCGTTGCAGGTTCCGAGACCACGAAGATACAATGTTCAGGAAATTGTTTCAGCAGTGGAGCTTTGCAGTGTTTCTGCTGAGTTATTCTGTTCCCGCTTGTGGGAGATCAGTGGAGGGGCTCAGCCGCCGACTGTAAGTCCTCTCTTCTCTTCTTGTGTGATTCCTGGACAAATACAGAGGGGGATGAGAAAGGAAAGTTTGTGGCCGCCTTGGAGCTGGCAGTAGTAGGCCTCCAGGAATTCTCCCAACTTTCCACTGATGTGTGAATGTTGCTACCCACTTCAGTTCTGAACAGGATCAATTTCAGGCTACCTGCTGAAGCCTGCTAGTTGAGAGGAGATCTATGAAATGGACTTAATAACAGGTTGAGCCTCAAGATTTAAAAAATAGGATTTATATAAAGGATATTTTTTTAACCTAATTTCCCTAAGCACTAATTTTTTTCCTTTAGTGGACAGTATGGGTCTCATTTTAATATCTGAAAATTGTAAGAAAATTAAATAAACTAGAGGAAGCAGAAGAAGCAAGTTTGCACTTTCTTATATCTACATATATGCAGGTCTTTAAGAATCATAAAAATATGTATATTAATTATGAATGGCATAATCATGTAAAATAATGTTAAAACTTCTCATTGGCAAAATTTAAGAAGAAACTCCAAAAAGGTTATGGTAATTAGAGCTATAATGAACATTAAGTATAAAAAGCTCTTTCTTTGGATTATTGCCCCTTTAAAAAATTTTTTTTAGTGGAATCCTTTATTTGATGCTTCTGCTGAAGGAGTTGGATATCCCTCTCCTTTGGAGATCTTCTGAGGATGAACTTTGAATCCAAAATAATCAGCCATCCACCCAACACTAGAGAAATAACATGACTTCAATTATAGCATATTACTGAAAAGTTAGAAGAAGGGCCCAGATCAATATTTAACCTGATCACTAAAGGAAAAGGTTGAATTTGAATGTATGCTTCATGCTCTTTGTGCAGTCATTTTAACTGTATACTGAACATTCCAGTTGAAAGAACACCCAAAGTACTATAAAAGTTTTATTTGAAACTACAAAAACAATGAGGGTTTGGAGAAGGAAATAAGGGAGAAAACCTAACAAATATTAAGGGTAATAATATCCAATATTTACAACGATTGTTCAGTAGGCTTTCCTTGTCAATTTTCCAGGGAACACAAAAAAGCAATTGTTTCATATATTTCCTTATTATTATTATTAATTGTTGTTATTTTAGAACAGAAAAATTTCTAAATGAAATTATTTTAGACATGTCTCAACCTTGGCACTAAAATGAAAATCTATTATGAATCTCCTAAGGCAAACATGTAAAACATTGTACTAAAGATGAAGCTACATTGTTTTTTCAAATTATCAGTTTTACTGGTGCATTTCTGCAAATTGTCTTCATATTTTCCCCCTTACGTTTGAAACTGTATTGTTCAGTTCAGACATAAAGAGAATCAATGATTAGGTATATGTAAATAAGAAAATGTGACACATTAATAATCTATTTACTTGACCAACAAACACTAAATTGGAATGGAGCCAATTTTTTTTTCTTTTAAGTTTTGTAACTGTTGTGTGGAACCATTTGTGAATCATTATTGCTTCTCCCTCTCTACAATTACTACACAAAATTGTGCTGAGTTTTTTTTAATGCTGTTTTAACTCTTTTTTTGGCCATAGTATGGGAAATACATCAGAAATTAGTTAGCAGCCAGTAACACTGTTACAGTTTTGTTTGTGGGTGAAACACAATCTCGTAGTTAAATACTCACACTCTGTAGACAGTTATAAAACTACCACAAAACATTGCTATAGTCAATGATTAATCATCACATTACATTACAGCCAGGCTTTTTCATGGAAGCTTAAATCATCAGTAGACAAAAATATTACACCAAATTACTACTGCCAGATGGAGTTAAAAACAAGTCATTAGATCTGCAATGTCACCAAATAACAGTCAACTGAATGTTAGACAAAACATGAGTCTATTAAAAATACGAAATAAGTCAATTTCTTGAAAGAACTTTTATTAACATATAATCAAGCCATATTATTCCCCAATCACTCTTCAAACCAAATTCTAGGAAAACTGTTTAACCTCAACTACATAAATATTTCAGTACCCTTTAGAAATCCTTCAGTGTTTTAGGGTGTTAAGACATAGAAGTATTGCTTTTAAAATATAGTGGGCAGTTTTATAATACAACAGAACTTAGCAAAACTTCCTAAAGCAGGTGAAAATTAAAAAATATTGGAAATATTTCAAGTTCTGGAGTTTGAGGATTTGATAAAAAATAGATTTAATGTGTGTGAAGGAGATTGGGGAAAGAGGCAATATCCAATGGATAGTCTTAATATTAGGGATGTGTAGGTTCAAATTCTGCCTCTGACATATACTATGTGAACATGATCAAATAGTTTAGCCTTTTAGTATCCCCAGGTGACTCTCCATAACTGCAAATTGTAGGATAATTACCCAATTGCAATGTTAGTTGAATTTTCCTATAGTAGGAGTTCTTCCACACTGTTGAATTTGCAGGTTCTGACTAAAAACCAAACATTTACTAAGGCAAAAGTGAATGAGACAAAGACCAAGAAGCAGGAAGCAGAATATTCCAAGTTAAAATACTTTGGGCTAGTAGGTGGGTACATTTTGCATTCAAACTGTAGAATGACTCTCTCCAGTATATTCATAAACTTAAAACATCATTGGCTGCATTTGCTTTGGAGTCAGACTTGGTCTATTCCACTTAATAAAAAGCATTACTTTTGACTGAATCATTTGAGTTGGAAGGGATTTCTAGTGAGTCATCCTATTTCTAACACCCTAACCCTGTCTCTTCCATGGACCACAGAACTTTTCTTCTCCATGTTTCCTTAAGAGCCAAGCTTCTTCTCCAGTAGCCTTCTCCATTCTGTGCTTAGGAAGGAGTCTCTATTGTACTGTTTACTCTCTGTACTCCTTGACAATTCTTTAGAAATTTAATCTATTTCCATGAATATTTATCCATAAAGTGAAGTG
Organism: Sminthopsis crassicaudata; assembly: GCF_048593235.1. Taxonomy (NCBI): domain Eukaryota; kingdom Metazoa; phylum Chordata; class Mammalia; order Dasyuromorphia; family Dasyuridae; genus Sminthopsis; species Sminthopsis crassicaudata. The sequence goes on from NC_133621.1 coordinate 242,283,586, forward strand.
AAGCAGAACAGTGATCCACATAAATCTTGGTTAAGAATTCTTTTCTATACACTTTGTAAAAAAAAAAAGTTTTTCAATATTTAAAGAAAACAATGAAGCATATTATAAGGATTTGTTGTTTTCCTTTTAATATTAGACCCGAATAATAAATGTTAAGTGAAACATAACACTATGCCATCTTTTACAGAAGTATAGAATGCCAGTGTAATTGGAACAGACATATCTCTCAAATATTATATAACTATTTACATGGAAAGCCCCTCCATTCTTTTTTATTCTTCCCTCTACTATATATGTACACACCTTTTAAAAAGCAGGTTATTTACTCTTTTTAAAAGAGGCCTAGAACTTAATCCATATGCCTGAGGCAAAATCTAGGACAGGTCATTCATTTTTAGCTATATTTCAAAACTGGAATCCTTGGCACATTAAGTAAAGTACCAGAAAGCATTTTCTGTGATAATCACAATTAGCTACTAATAATTTTGTCAGACAAGAAGAAAGCATTGCTCCTTACAAAAGATGTAAGCTTTTAAACTAAGCAAAGTCTTATAAATCTCTATGATTTTTTATAAAATAGGAGGATAGAATGATAACTACTTTTCCCATGAGAAGTATCCTGAGAAAACCAGAGCTTAAGTTAGGAAAGCTATGTGACTCACATATGACAGAAGCACAGTATGCCAGTGAGAATGGGCATGAGCAAAACTGACTTGATTAGAAGAAACCAACTACTTTTAAAAGTTAACTTACAACTAACAGAATGAGGTAGTCTGTATTACAAAATTAGAAAATGGGAGAAATGGAAATAATATCTGTTGGAGCAATGAGCAGAATATGTTATGAATGATTAATGGCTGAGATACTCTTGTATATGTTTGGCATTTTGCCAAAGGATGCTTTCTAAATCCCATTAATTATGAGATATACAATTCTATTAAACTTATTTTTAAAAGAAAATACAAAACTGCTATACTTAAAAGATGTAATAATAATATCGCACTTCCAAGTACACAGAATATTAAAATTTCCCAAGATATTAAAAGTTCCCATGGACTAAGTGAATTTTAATCTAGTTACATGTGGCACCTTCAAAAAGGAAAAGAGACTACTGCATGGTACATTTAAATCAGGCTCCTTTTAAATTCCTTTCCATTAAGTAATGTCTTCAAGTCAGTCAGGACTTTAAAATATATGTGTAGTTTGAATGTTAAGTATAATATCCAAAGAAATTACCATTTAAATCTAAAATCTCATTGTGTACTTTCACTTACAAAGTTGCTAGAGAAACACCTCTCTTTTAAAGAAAAACTCTAGGAACCATAATTATTTATTTTGTAATGAAGAGAGAAATAATAATACTAATTTTAGATCATGTGATGGTGGCTATATTTCAAATGCCAAAGGTCTAGATTGCTCTCCTCTCCTCACTACTACAATGGAACCACTAGTCTTTATATTATTCTTGTTTCCTCCTCTCAGGAACCAAATTAAGAGATACTTTAATTTTCTAAAGAGAAAAAAAAAGGGTGAGGAAATGTAAGATATTTTCATTCCTGTGAGGGGAAAATGTTTCTTTGGCAGGAACAGTGAGTATGGATATAATGATACATCATATAGATGTCAAGATATTTAAAGAATAACCCTTCCAATTCTCCTCAGATATATTTGAGATTAGCCCTTGTTTAATAATCTTTTTGATGTTTTAGAATCTTTTTTATGGTTCATTGAATATTATTTACCTTTATCCTTCAGAATCCTATTTATTGCCTTTTTGAAGGCAACAAACTAGTTCTCCAATCTACTTATGGAGGTTGGACCACAAGTAAACACATAGTTTAGAAAAAGATGGAAATGGAGGAAGCTTTCTCTGAAAGCTATATAATTGGAAATCTGGCTTATTAAACTAAAAGTTCACCTAAATAACCTCAGAATAGCTTTTATGACTGAAAAGAGAAGAGGGAGGTTAGGAAAAGAAGAAATAAACAAATTTGTAAGAGACTGGAGATAATTTAAAAGGGCTTTGTAGGAAATTAAATAAGCAGGAATAATGGGGAAATAATGAAAGTTCTATTACATACAATGTATACTCACAGTCAGAAATCCATCAGATCACACCAATATATCACTACAAATGAAATTTAAAAAAAAATAAATATCCCCTATAAAAAAAATTTTAGCTCCCTCCACCTTTATATTTTTCACTGTCTTTGCATTAAGTGATGTTGTACATATATGTTACATATGCTTTAAAAAACAAACCAAAAAAAAAAAAAAAACCATCAGTGAGTAGAACAAGGAACTTATTACCTTCATAGAAATGTTATAAGACAGGTAAAAACACTAGAACATTGAATTCCTCAAATTTAGGGGAGTACTCACTTCTATTACTTGAAACATATTTTTAAAATAGCAAAATTGTATTTAGATTGCATACAGTGAAGCCTGATAGTTAACTCTTTTGCCTTTTTTTCAGATATTTGAAATGTCATGTGAAAGATAAATTAAATCTGTTCTTTATGGTTCCAAATCCAATGGCAGAGTTAGAACTAGTGAATGGAATTTACAGAGGCAGATTTCACTTGGATATAAAGAAAAACACTAGCAACTAGAGCTTGAAAAGGGAACGTTCCATTTCCCACCTCCATCCTTTGCACAAGCAACATGTTCCTCTAAAGAGCTGCCTTGGGAGAGAGTGAATTTTTCATTACTGGAGATTTTCAAATTTGTTGAATGATTACTTGTCAATAATGATGAGATTCATGTTTTGAATGGGAGTAGGACAAGCTGCTATAGTTAAATCTGGTATCTAAGCAGTCAGCATTTATTAAGGGCCTACTCTGTGTATATATATTCTGTGAATATAAAGGCAAAAATAAAAGTTCAGTCCCTAACTTTAAGGAACTTACTTTCTCCCCCAGAGGAGACAATATATGCATATAATATATAATAGAATGCATACAACACATAACAAATGACATATACAGGAAGTAACATTTAAGTTGAACTTTGAAAAGTACTAGCAATTCTTAGAGGTGGAAGTGAAGGAAAGCATTCCAGGCACAGAGACAAGACTATGAGAAATAGCAAGAAGGGAAGTTAACTAGACTATTAAAGTAGTGAAGGGGAAGCTCCTTCTCAGTTTGGCATTCTATGGTCAGTGTGTGGAAGGAGGGAGATGTGTTTTAAAAGGACACATTAGTTTCTTCTGCATTTCTAAATCAGCTTAATTGACTTATTCCAGGAACTCATACTATTTATTATAAGGAGTTTCCTCCCATAAAACTCTGAAAAGAATAGATACAAACCTAATGATTCATGATGACTTAGTCAAACATCATTTCTTTTCTCCTCCAACTCCCCTTTTCTTTAGAAATAGTAATTCTAAGTGAGTTTGCTATTGTAGTCTTGTTTATAATGAACTATATGGAGAATTAATAAAATCAAGGCAAATACTAGTAACTAAATTGTAATTTTTTTCCTGCTTCCTCTCCCCCAACTTTTTTTTTTTGTTTTGTTTTTAGCAAAAGAGCTGTATCAGAACATCAGTTTCTCCATGACAAAGGGAAAGTTATTCAAGATCTACGACGAAGAATTTTTCTTCAAAATTTGATTGAAGGTATTAACACAGCTGAAATACGAGCTACCTTAGAGGTTTCTCCTAATCCCAAACCTGCTACCAATACAAAGAACTACCCTGTCCGCTTTGGAAGTGAAGATGAAGGGAGATATCTACTAACTCAGGAGACCAACAAGGCACAGACATATAAAGAACAGCCACTGAGGACATCTAACAAGAAAAAGAAAGGCAAACCTGGGAAACGCAAGGAACAGGAAAAGAAAAAACGGCGAACTCGATCAACTTGGTTAAACTCTGGAGTAGCTGGTAGTGGGGTTGAAGGGATTCACCTATCAGACATCTCTGGGACTACGCTGGATCTCAATTTACGGTAATTAAACTTTTCTAGGTCTATTGCCTAACCTTCATTATTCTGAGATACTGTATACATTCTCTCTACAATTCACATAGATCTTGAACTTTGTCCCTATTGAGCGATATATAAATCACAACAAAAATGACAATATAGTCTTCTCTACAAGAACACTTTTTAAGATCTCTTATGAAATTCTGTCAGAACTCTACTAAAGTAATTGGAGATTCCCAACCCTTCTAAATATCTTTCCCCAGTTTAGGATAGGGACTAGACGTGTGATTTCACTGATAGAGGGAACTTCCAGGTAAGGAAGTTCCTATCAATACATATCAGTACTTTCTCTGCAAGTTATAGGAGTAGGGAAGGAACATTTAAGAAGTGAGTTGTTCAGAAAGCACAGAGACAGTATGGGTAAAGAATAAGTGAAATCCAAGACTTTATGTATAACTCTCTATCCATTATACCATGTTGCCCCTCCCCAGTCTAAGTTGACCAAAGTTCAGCTTGAATATTAATTGATCTTCAAATAAGTTAGTGGCTGTGTCCTTGATATAAAACAAATGAATGTTCAATGTTGACTTTTAATTGTACTCTTTTCATCTTAAGGAAAAAGAGGAATTTCTGCTTTCTCCATGTCTACAAATACTACAGAACAATATATATTGTGTTGTATATGTACAATATTACAATACATGTTACATTGTATATGTATTATGTATGTTCAATTGTATTATATGTGTAAAACAATCTTCAACATTTTAATTCATTTTATTTTTCTGATCTGAAATTCAATTTGGTTTATTTTAACAAGCATTTATTGTTCTAGGCACTGTGTTAGGGATTCAGAACAAGAACTAAATAGTCTCTGTCCTTAAGGAGCTTACATTCTACTATGGATTATGACTACTGAGAAAAATGTGTACTGACTTTCAAAGAATTTCCCCATATACCATTACAACACAAGCTTCCAATAGACCACCAAAAGGATTTTATTAAAAGAGATCATTAGTGATAATGATAGTTTCACTGTGGACTTTTATGTCAAATTTTACTTTAAATGCTAACAGTACTTTTGATATCTACTTATAATTACATTTGTCATGAAAATGTTGTCAGAAAGGTACCAAATATTAACTCTGTTTTACAAATGGAAAAGCTAAATTACAGAGTATTTCTGTGACCTGCCCAAGATCACAATTAGAATTTGGACTTAAACTTAAAGGCCAGGTCTTCTCATTTTCAGTCCATCTACTCCATTAGATGACATAACCTTCCTATACATACATTTCTACTAATAGGATTTTTTTTTTACTTTTCAGTACAGAAAATCTATGGGGTTTGAAAGACAGATGAAAACAACACAAGAACATATGAGCTGCAACCAATGATTTCTTACCATTCAATACTCCCCTCAATCTCACCAATCTTTTCCCAATTCTCTGGCATACAAAATGATTTGTTTATAGGCAATTCTGAGCTTGATAATCAGCATCATTTCCTGAATTAGTTGACTAAAATTTAGTTTGTAAATTATATCAAGTGCCATGTTATTTGATGTCATTAGGATATCTAAAACAATAAGTGATGACATCACTGAAAACTGCTTGGATTTTATGAATGACAGCACAAATACTGAAGGCATCTATAAATTACAGTAAGGCCTATATATCTTAGACCATTTGCTGATAATTAGTAAATATCTTCAGCATGTTTTAAGATATATTCCTACATGTACATATCCATGAAAGTAAGTAATGAAAACTAGTAAAATTTATTATTAAATTCCATTTCTATTTGATTACCGCTACATATGCTAGAGTTCTGAAGAAGATAACATAAATACTTTATTATGGATTTTATTGGCTTTATTATGGATTTTATTGGCTGACAGTTTAAGTTTTCAGTGCCCTTGAGTGTCTAGAGAAATTATGAAACTAAGCACCAGTTCTCGTAACAAGGGCCCAAAAGAAACCAGAGTAGATCAAGTAAAAATTAGACATTGGCCTGATGCAATTAGGTCTCACACCCACACTTGTCTGCCATGTAAAACTTTGCCCACAGAATTGGTAGTCAGTCCAGTGCCTAACAGGCTAAAAAGATAAATGAGGCTTCTAACAATAAGAGGATGGAAAGAAGCCTCATAGAACTAAGTTTTTCATGTTATAGCCTGATATTTGTATTCTCTTAATGTAGTATTATGGGCAAACTATAGAAGAAAGTCACTGGTAAAAAAAAAAAAAAAAAAAAAAAAAAAAAAAAAGGATGGGGCCATTCAAAAATTTTAAGCATATAGGATAATAAGCCATATAAAATTTGTTTGGCTGATATGTCTCTTAAGTTTATATTTATATATCCCTTTAATTTATATTTAAGAAATGTAAATGTATTTTATGTTCTTTTTCAGCACTGAGATAAGCTAGATAAAACTTTTTTCAGATATAAGTATGAGACCACCACGGGGAGAGGGCATCTAGGTATTCTTTTCCTGGAGAGGGGAGAAAAACATTATTAACAAAAATTTTTGAGAATGGAAAAAAATAGAAATGGTAAAATAGTAAGCTTAGAATACTTTATAGTAATATCTATAGAGTTTTTGTTTTTTAAAAATTATCCAGACAACTTTTTTGTTTCTTTTCATATGATATGCACAGTAAGAAATGTATTGCTTTACTTTCTAAGAATTACATTATGATCATGTTTTTGATCTGATATCTGACTGAAATGTCATAATTCAGAAAACCATTTTAATTATAACTTTAAATCAGATATCTTCTGCCTCAGTAAATATTTATTTGAGAAAGATAATAATACATCAGAATTCCTCAATAAATAAGAAGGCTCAGAAGGATAGTGTGTTTGTATAAGCATGTTTGTAATAAAATGCACTTGTTCATTGTACACATGGATTATATACTTAAATGTTTCCATATTCAGGTGTGTGCATATGCTACAAGTGAAATCACAAGCGAAGACAATGAGCAAATTAATTGAGCATTTTAAGGAGTATTTTAAAAATTTTCCTTTGGTTCTTTAATTTTGATTTGGAAGGAATATTCAACATAGTCTTAATTCTTTACTTACTGATTCTCAACACATTTCAGCAACTAGTATTTAATACTGAAAACTTTTCAAAGTGTTGTTGTTTTGAACGCAATTGGTTCTCTTTCTCTAGAGATCTTCAAGCAAATTGTTGGATGGTAACTTGTGGGAAATATTATAGAAAGAATTTTTGTTCAGCAGAAGTTGATCTAGACAGATTAAAGTCCCTTCCAATTCTGAGATAGTGGGATTCTGTGAGTAAATGAGTACTCTGTCTTCTCTGCATTTTGGAAAAATCCCAATATAATTAGGAATGCTAGTCCATAGGTCATATTCAGAGAGTCATGGTATCATTGACTTAGAACTAGAAAGGACTTTAGTAGTTATCTATTCTAATTTCCTCTTCTTACAAAGAAGCAAACTGCAGTTTAGAGAAATGAGTTATTTGCCCAAGATCACAAAGTTAGTAAGTGACTAAGTTGGGATTCATAATAAAACTTCTCTAAAGATCTAGTATGCGTTTTGCTTCATACAACAAATAAAACCCCTAAATTGTCAAGAATTTGTTCTTTTTATGTGTCTCACACCCACGTCTTCCATTTGAAACTTTGCCCACAATCCTTGCAGTCAATCCAATGGCAAAGCCAATCCAATTCCATTCTATATTGTTTCCCTAGCAACCAATACAATAACTGAAATGAAGTAGACCAAGAGGGAAGGGGGGAATAGAAATGCAGGAAAAGTTTTGGTATATACTCTTAAAATACTATTGATTAGACCAAAGTGATTAAAGGTTCTCAATACTAGTGTTAATACAAGCAATAAAAGAACACATGAGGAAGTAACATGCTGGTCCTTTTTTTTTTTTTCAATCCCCTAAATTTATCCCCTAAATTTCAATGTGTTTTCCTTCATTTCTAAATTAATATTCTTTGGTTAGGAGAAATAAGCAGAGAAATGCCTCAATTTCAGTCTTTTTTGGCTTTAAAGTTGCAATCATTTATGGTTTTCTAAAACTATAGTAAGTTTGTTCATTAGTATTTATAAGTACTGCTGAAGATAAATCTTTTGTCTGTCCCCCAAATCATAAATGAAGAATATTGTGTTTAAATATGATTTACATATATGACACAATATAAAGCTGAATTCATATATCAATGAACGTCAAAAGTTTTCATTCTAGCAATCCTAAGCAATCTATTTTCAAAATGGATTCAAAATGACAAAATGGTAGGCCAAATGAGACAGCAACAGGAGGAAAACTGAGCAAAAACAGTCAACATCTAGGTTGCTCAATGGCAGGAATCACAGAGGAAAGAAATCTGCCTAAAGCTTTGTCTAAAGGCAGAGAGTATAGATGAGATATTTTATACTTCTATATCATTTTCAAGTTCATTTTTTTCTCTCTCTGCCATCCTTATCATCTAAAAAGTCTCTGTAAGTTTTCTTTTCTGACAGCTTTAGCAGAAATACTGCAATCTTTTCCTTCTGATAATTTTGTTTTAATACAGATAGCAGTTTTAGTTTCACAAGCTCAGTGATTTAAAAGTGGTTATCTACAAACTTTCCTACTGCTTTGTCTGTCCTCAAATCATGTGTGCAAAAGAAATTCTAAAGGGATATTTGGGCTCAACTTTACTCATTGCTATTTCTTAACTCCTTTGGAGGAAATATTTAAAATATAACATGTCTTTTTTACTTTGTTATGTTATGTTCTTTAATTTTATAGTTTTCATGTTCCACCATTTCATATGTAAAGAGAATTAATCGATTTCTCTCTTTTTTTCCCCTCTTTTTTCTTTGCAGGAGGCATTGAAATTTTTATCTGAGGACTTCAGAAAACTTATTGCAGTATTCTGTAATAGTAAACATATGGAAAGTATTAGAAATATTTATTGTCTGTAAATACTGTAAATGCATTGGAATAAAACGGTGCCCCTCCCCTATTGCTCAATGAAATGGCACATTGGTCATTGTGAATTTTCTTTTTCCCCTCCAGGCTAAGCCAATTATTATCCCATTTTATCATAATTTATTTTTGAATGATGTATTTATTTTGTAAATGTATCTTGGTGCTGCTGACTTAATTTTTTTTGTAACATAATGCACTTTAGATATACATATCAATTATGTGGATAACTGACATAAGTAAGTGTTGCTATTTGTGGTTCATTTTAATGAATGCTTAAGTATAATTGTTCAAACTGCTTTTCCTCTCTGCATGTAAAAATAGCAGTATGTTGAATTTGTAAAGAAAGTCTAATAAAATATAATCTACTTATGCTGTGACTCAAGAAAATTGTCATTTAAAATATTTAGGAAAAGAAACAATATATTTTTTTAAAACTACATTTGAAAATTGTCTTAATTTTAGTAAGATTGTATGGCATAGTTTTAAATTGTTTAATTTATATTTTGATCCAACTTATCATTTCAAATCAATGACATGAGTAATCATTACTCTTGGGACATTGTAGGTGGTGAACATTATAGGTGATGAAATGGTTGAGACCAGAACTTAAAAAACTTGATTTTTTTAAGGACAAGATAGGAGAATTGATGTTTCATACAATCTCCAGTAGAGACCATCTAGACCCCATCTTTTAAAGAGAATTCTTTTGAAAATAGGAGCAGAACCCAGCAATAGAGAAATTCAGTGCAGATAGCAAAAAGGGAAGGAAATTAGCTATAGACTTAACCTCAAGAGAAAAACTAGAGATTGTTCAGAAATTTATACTATTCAAAAGCCTAAGCAAAATAAAATATCTTTAGAATTTCAAAAAGAGAAGAAGAAAGAGGAAAAGGAGGAGGAAGAGGAGGAAGAGGAAAAAAAAGTCTTTAGGTTCGTAGATAGAACAACAACAAGATAGTCCTCAAGGGAAAGGATTGTTTATATATATATATATATATATATATATATATATATATATATATATATAAAATAACCAATGAGTGGAATAGTGACTACACATATAATATCCTACTAAATACCATATTTTTCTCATGCTCATTCTACTTATTTTATGTTATTTTGCTGAGAAAATGCAAGATTCTGACTACAATAGATATAAATTTTCTCATATAACTTAGTAATGAATTATAGATCAAGAATTAAAAGCAACTAAAATCAAACCAATGGAGGAAGCAATTATAAAGTTCATTTTTTCTGAGCTTAATGCAGTGCCAAATGTTCTTGTAGAAAAAAAAAAGACACCTTGTTTTCAAGGTTCTTGAATCTTGTTCGGTTGTTTGAACTTTATTGATACTACTCCAGTATCAATTTTATAGATGAAGAAACTAAGGCTTACAGGGTTAAGTGACTTGCTTAAGTCACTTAAGTCACACAGTTAATAAAGTGTCTGAAGCCAGATTTGAATTCAGGAAGATGAGTCTTCCTGACTCCAGACCTGGCACTTTATCCACTGTGCTATCTAATTGTCTAATTTACTGAGTAAAGTTTTATATAGATATATAGATATAGATAGATAGATATGTAAATGTATAATTTATATGTTTGTACATAATATAAAATATAAAATAAATATATATTCATACATGTATTTAATAAATATATAAAAGACACATATCCATAAATACAAACATATATGTGTATGTGTTTATGTGTTAGAGGCAGTGATAGAGAGACTAGTGTGGTGAATAGAAAGTAGATATTGGAATTAAGAACTGAGTTAAGTCAAGAAAATCTGATTATAAGCAAGTCATTTGATCTCTCTCACTGCCATTGTCATTGCCATCTAGATCTATGACTACAAGTTCAGAGAAGTTTTAGCTCTTCATTAGCCAAAGAAATTTCCTTAAGAGTTCATTAAATCAATGAAATCACAGGTCCATATTATAAACAAAAGGGTAGATGGGTGGGGGAGGAAATACATAGAGAGGAGAGCATGTGTATATGTACCCATATATGTGTGAGATATGATATGAAGTAATCATTACTCTTGGGACATTGTAGGTGGTGAACATTATAGGTGATGAAATGGTTGAGACCAGAACTTAAAAAACTTGATGTTTTTAAGGACAAGATAGGAGAATTGATGTGTCATGCAATCTCCAGTAGAGATTTGAATAGGGAGATCAAATATCAGAGAAACAAGGCATTAAGCAATGGGTTTCAATCTACATAGGAAAGTATGTGGTCAAAAATCAGTCAATCAATAAGTATTGTTAAGAATTTAGTGGAAGAAATTTTAGTCTTATGAAGCCAGATTTGTCCAAGCAGATGAGTAGAGTATGGTGCCCAGGTAGTGACAAGCAAGAAGAATTGTGGCTTGGGGATATCTCTTCTCTGGGAAGCTAAATGAAAATAAGGCAGGATTCAGTCCCAATGAATCTCAGATAAGAGGCAGAGTTTTAGGAAAAGAGAAAAAAGTAACTATTAGGGCACATGTGGACTCTATCATAATAAATGAGGCAAAACTTAATTTACAAGAATTGTCCCCAGTTGGAGTACAGTCATCTGCAAGGCTGATAGTACCAACCCACCTCATCTATGGATGTGTAGGTCTTATATGTCTGCTTAGCAGCTAGAATCTGCAGGGTGGATAAAATAATTCACTTAAAGGGAAGCATGAGCAGGAAGTCAAACAGTTTATTATAATAAATAATAAATGAATAGGCAATGCATAAAGAAGTGAGAAATAATATGGTGTAAATTATAAGTACTATAGGAATTTAAAGAATGAAAAAATATTTGTGGTCAGAGGTTAATCTAAGTTTTGCCTTATTTTTGACAGAATTGAATTTTTGAGAGGGAAATTATAATGTTGGCTTTATTAATATTTTCTCTCAAGAAATGTGATCTTCAGAATAAAGCCAACTCAATGATTAATTAAGCTATATCAACACATAGAGTACGTAAAATGTTTGTTAAAATTATGTTAGCAAAGAATGAGATTATAAATAAATTAGAGGAACATAGGATAGTTTACCTGTGGAAGAGAAAGGAATTTATAACCAAAGAAGAACTAGAGATCATTATTGATCACAAAATAGAAAGTTTTGATTATATCAAATTGAAAAGTTTTTGTACAAACAAAACTAATGCAGATAAGATTAGAAGGGAAGCAATAAACTGGGAAAATGTTTTTACAGTCAAAGATTCTGATAAAGGCCTCATTTCCAAAATATATAGAGAATTGACTCAAATTTATAATAGTTCAAGCCATTCTCCAATTGATAAATGGTCAAAGGATATGAACAGACAATTCTCAGATGAAGAAATTGAAACTATTTCTAGCCATATGAAAAGATGCTCCAAGTCATTATTAATCAGAGAAATGCAAATTAAGACAACTCTGTGATACCACTACACACCTGTCAGATTGGCTAGAATGAGAGGGAAAGATAATGCAGAATGTTGGAGGGGATGTGGGAAAGCAGAGACACTGATACATTGTTGATGGAATTGTGAATACATCCAGCCATTCTGGAGAGCAATTTGGAACTATGCTCAAAAAGTTATCAAACTGTGCATACTCTTTCATCCAGCAGTGTTAGTACTGGGCTTATATCCCAAACAAATCTTTAAAAAGGGAAAGGGGCCTGTATGTGAAATAATGGTTGTGGCAACCCTCTTTGTAGTGGCCAGAAACTGGAAACTGAATATATGCCCATCAATTGGAGAATGGCTGAATAAATTATGAATATTATTATTCTGTTAGAAATTACAGGATGATTTCAGAAAGGCCTGGAGAGACTTATATGAACTGAGTGAAATGAGCAGGACCAGGAGATCATTATAAACTTCAACAACAATACAATGATGATCAATTCTGATGGTCCTGGCCATCTTCAACAATGAGATGAACCAAATCAGTTCCAATAGAGCAGTAATGAACTGAACCAGCTACACCCAAGGAAAGAACTCTAGGAGATGACTTGAACCACTACACAGAATTCCCAATATCCCTATTTTTGTCCACCTGCATTTTTGATTTCCTTCACAGGCTAATTGTATACTATTTCAAAATCCGATTCTTTTTGTACAGCAAAATAACTGTTTGGACATGTATTTAATTTATACTTTAACATATGTAACATGTATTGGTCAACCTACCATCTGGGGGAGGGGGGAGGGAGGAAGGAGGGGAAAAATTGGAACAAAAGGCTTGGCAATTGTCAGTGCTGTAAAATTACCCATGCATATATCTTGTAAATAAAAAGTTATAATAAAAAAAGATTATTTTGGGGAACTATTATTTGACATAATTCTAGAGGGACCCTTTCACTTAAGTTTTGATTGCTCTCTTGCTCTCCCCCTCACCCCAATTAGCACTATACCAGACAAGTAATAAATGTTTAATAAATGTACATTAACTGATTTAATAAATACTAACATTTGCAATGACAAGAGAAAGAATTTTTTTATTTTTTATTTTTTATTTTTATTTTTATTAATTTTTATAATTATAACATTTTCTTTGACAGTACATATGCATAGGTAAATTTTTTTTACAACATTATCCCTTCTGTTCCCAGTTTTTCCCCTCCTTCCCTCCACCCTCTCCCCTAGATAGCAGGCATTCCCATACATATTAAATATCTTATAGTGTATCCTAGGTACAGTATATATGTGCAGAACCGAATTTTGTTGTTGTTGTTGTTGCAAAGGAACAATCCTTTGTATTCGGAAGGTAAAAATAATCTGGGAAGAGAAACAAAACAAAACAAAAAAACAATGCTCACAGTTTACACTCATTTCCCAGTGTTCCTTTTCTGGATGTAGCCGATTCTGTCCATCATTGATCAATTGGAATTGGATTAGCTCTTCTCTATGTTGAAGAGATCCACTTCCATCAGAATACATCCTCATACAGTATCATTGTTGAAGTGTATAATGATCCCCTAGTTCTGCTCATTTCACTAAGCATCAGTTGATGTAAGCCTCTCCAAGCCTCTCTGTATTCCTCCTATTGGTCATTTCTTACAGAACAATAATATTCCATAACATTCATATGCTATAATTTACCCAACTATTCTCCAATTGATGGACATTCATTCATTTTCCATTTTCTAGCCACTATGAAAAGGGCTGCCACAAACATTTTGGCACATACAGGTCCCTTTCCCTTTTTTAGTATTTCCTTGGGATATAAGCCCAGTAGTAGCACTGCTGGATCAAAGGGTATGCACAGGATAACTTTTGGGGCATAATTCCAGATTGCTCTCCAGAATGGTTGGATTCTCAAGAGAAAGAAATTAAAGGTATCAATATTGGTTTTAAACAAAGGTTTATCTCTGTTTGCTGATAATACAATGATTTATTTAGAAGACCTTAGAGAATCAGTAAATTACTTGTGACAGTACACAAGAATGTACAATATACATCCACAAAAAAATCTTATGATTATGATTTCAATATCAAATATCAATATCCAAATCAAATATCAAAATCCAGATGGAAGTGTAATAGAAAGATAAAGCAAAATAACTATAAAATATGGAAAATGTCTACCTAGACACACTAGAGAATTATAAAACCCTCTTTTTAAAGTGACTTAAATAATTGAAAGGATATTCACTGCTTTTGATTATATTATATTTCTAATTGTATTTCCAATAAGATAAAAATGATGATGCAATACTAATGTAATACAAAATTCATTTGAAATTACAATAGATCCAGAATATCAAAGAAATATCAAAGAACATAATTTTAAAAAGTAGGAATGAAAGGGAAATAATATGTTTAGGCCTTTAATTTTATTATGATGCAGTAAATAACAAAACTGGTATGGATTTTTTAAAAATTAAGGCAATCAGTGAAATGGAATAGGAAAGGAAGAATAAGAAATAAACTCAGTGATTAAAAAATTCTAAGTCACCTGAAGAAATAACTTTTTCTCTATTTGAAACAACTAAGAAAATTGGAAACTAAACTATAATAGATTTAGAGCTAGAAAGTACTTTAAAAGCCACCAATTTGTCCCTCTATTAATTATTAACTTACAAAAATTTACAAACAAAATCTTGTCAATATGTATGTGGAGGTAGAATGACTGCTCATGAACCTGGAAATGTCTATTATGTATAATTTATATTTATTTTTAAAGGATATATTAAATTTAATACCATGATGCCAAACTTGTCCCAATTGACAATATTCTTAACTTATTCCTATTCTCTTCTTTAAATTTTTCATTGATGTATTTTTCTTTACTTTCTTTTGGACTATCTGTCCCCCTTCTCCTCTCTAACTCAAGCCTTCCTTTGTAATAAATAAACATAGTTAAACAAGACAGATAAATTACATGCTGCTTATGGTTGAAATTATGAACCTCTCAGTATCTTTCAATAAAGATGTGGACATTATACTTCATTATTAGACTTCTGGACTCAGGATTAGACATTGCATTGATCAGAGTCCTTAAGTATTTCAAAGTTGTTTTATATTATAGTAGTCACTGTTATGGGCCAGAACTTGAAACAAAGTGCTAATGCTTATGTACTTAGTTCACACCTTTAAAGGAGTTCACCCCTTTAAGAGAGTTCACACATTAGTTCACACATTAAAGTTCACACCTTTAGAGAGCATACTAAAGGACACGAGCCCACTAAAGGACAAACCCACTCTTGGACTTCAGGAGATTCACAACTAGGACTGATTTCTGGGAGATTCACAAGTCAGAAGCCCATAATCCCACTCTTGGAGGTGGAGTTAGATTCATTCCAATTTCCAAGTTGAGGAGATTCATAAGTTGAGGAGATGCACAAGTTGAGGAGATTCACAAATCAGGGGGAAAGAAGAAAGACAGAGAAGGAGTGGCAGGAGAACACTGAAACCAAGATCTGGAAGGCCTCCAGAAAACTAGCAGAGCCCCAAGTGAAGGAGATAAGATTTGGAAAGAGACAGTAAAGGATCTGGACTTTAACTCCTGAATTCAGCCAGATAATTGAACTGAACTGAAACTACCTCCAGAAGCCCTCCAAGAAACCTGCTCCCAGAGAACATACTTTAGAGAAGAACATAAGTCACTATATAAAAAATTCTGCTTATGTTCACTTCACACTGTCAGTTCATGTAAGTATTCCTGGTTTCTCTGAATATATCCCTTTTTATGATTTCTTATGCAACCACTTAATACTTGTGTCAGAAAAATATAAAGATCCCTTGATATAGAAAGAGAAAACTGAGACTGAAAGATACTTTATATGTAAGAATAAGTAAGAAAAAAGTTTTTACAAAAGAGTAGGGAAAATCCTCCCCCCCAAAAGAAAATTCATGGGTATTATTATCAAAAGAGGTGTTCAAGAAAACATGTATGTCTACCAAATATATTTACTTTCTCATCTCCACAAAGTTTTTCTTTGAGCAAGAGTATCTTTGGTGAAATTATGAAAAAGATATACAGGTGGCTTTTTACAAATGATACCTTATAAGAAATCAGTTATAATCCTTAATTAACTGAAGCCAACAGGTAATAAGTTATCCCCATATGCTTATTGTTAACAAACAATAAAGGAATAATTTTGAAAATTATTTGATTCAAAGGAATAAAATTCTACCTTAAGGGCATTCTTCCAAAGAGATATCTTCCCTACATATGTCAACATTATAAAAAATTCATTGAAATGGAAGATATTAATAATTTTGTTTGGTGACCCACTGATAGTTAAAATCAAGCAAGAGCAAAAGATAGAGAGATGTATGGATTCCAAAAGCAAAATCAATGTCTTGTTCCTTGTAGAATCCAAATAAAAAAAGGATTTCCAAGTAAATCTATATCAGGGTTAATTTATGGATTTATATTGTTCTGACTGCATTTAGCCCCAGAACATAAAGAACCTCTTAAATGAGATCCATAATCATTCAAAACAATAATAGCTAGAATTTTTATAATGATTTGAAGCTCAGAAAATTATTTACATACATTATCTCATGTAATCCACACAACAGTTCTGAGAAAAGAGAGGGTCAATGATTTTCCCAAGATGATATGGTATTTGAAGCAGAAATTCTATTTCCAAAATTCTTAAGGCCATGCAACCAAAATAGAATAACCTAAGTATACATACAGGAAAAAGTATATTAAGAATTTTTATGATATATAGCACATATACATAAACATTTAGAGCATTAGGTTATCAATAACACTCATCTTCCTGAGTTCAAATCTGTCTCAGATGATTATGAATAATGTGACCCTGAAAAAGTCACTTCACCTTGTTTGCCTCAGTTTCCTCATCTGTAAAATGAGCTGGAGAAGGAAAAGACAAATTGTTCCAGTGTCTTTGCCAAGAAAATCCCAAACAGGGTCACAAAGAGAGTAAAGGGCTGAAACTCCTGAGTTAATGCATTGAGGTCAGACAATTGAGCACTTGGGGCTAATTACCAATTGGACAATACTCTATAAGAATATGCTTGGAAAATGGCCCTTCCCACTATCCTGTGCTGGCCCAATCATTTGGTGTATACAGAAAATTGAAGGGACTAGCCAGAGTCACTTCTGGGTGGGAGACAAAGAGGTGAGGTTTCTGAGATCCTACGAGGCCATTCCTTTCACTTTTACTGCTAAAGACCAAGAATAAAAACCAAGGACTTTTGCTTATCCTAACTCCAGCTGATTCTAAGGTATCCATGGTGCTAACATGGTCATCACATTTGGTACCCAATGTGGGACCAAGAAATTAGTTTTACTGAAGTCGTCCCTGGTGACCAGGAAATAGGGTGAGTATTTTAATAGACAAAAAGGGAACTTACTTTGTTAAAGGCTAAACTAGTAAGCTTTTCTAGCTGAAATGGGGCAGATATTAGGAAAAGATTCTACCCCACCCCCACCTCCACACCGAGGGAGTACTATAGAAAGCAAGCTTAAGTTAATTAAAGGACAAGGCTTAATTATAACTTGGTGGCAGATTACTAGACTCTTGGGTACATTAGAACACATATCCCCTTGGTTCTTAAAGGAAGAAGAAATAGGGCCAGATAATTGGAAGCTGGTAGGAGATCAACTATGTGAATACTACAATGATAAAAGTCCTCATTCAATTTCCAAGGAAACATTCTATATATACAACATAATATAATTGGCCTTAAAGAATCCTGCAAGTTATAGAAAAAATAAAAATTTTAAGAACAGCCAGATGAGGAAGTGTGAGGAAAAAGAGGAAGACAATGAACAGATTAATAGCAATATCACTAGAGGGCATATGGAGTTAAGTGAGGATGAAGGGCATGGTGATGGGCATGGTGATTCTCCCTCTGACCAGGCAGCTTCAACCCTGACTAAATCAGAACTGGTTCCTGACACACCCCCATCAACTTCATCTTCCAGGATGGAGGGAGGAAGAATGATACCAACAGCATTTCCCCACCCCCCCAGCAATCACCTCCTCCTATGACTAGATTGCAAAAGGCACTACTTAAAGCCACAGAAGAAAGGCAGGATTTAGCTGACCTGAAAATCAGTATGTATCCGGTGATTCAACAAAGACCTGAAAAAGGTTTGCACTCTTTATGGGGCTACATCAACTTATGTTAAGATGTTGTTACAGAATTTGACTTATGAAGTCTTAACACCTCGAGACTGGAACTATATAGCAAGGACATGCTTAAAATCTGGACAAAACTTGTTATGCCTTTCTGAATATAGTGAGCTCTGTAGGATACAAGCCCAACAAAATAGTCATAGTGGAGTTAATTCTCCAATCACCTATGACCAACTAACAGGTGTAGGTTCTTATGCAAACATTTCAGTACAGATTAATTAACCCATAGCAGCATATGAGCAAACTGCTACTGCTGCTATCAAAGCATGGGCTTTTCTCCCTCGTAAAAATGACAAGGGTGAAGCCTTCACAAAAATTTGCACAAGGGCAAAATGAACCCTTTGCTGATTTTATGGGATGTTTTCAGACAGCTGTCATATGGTAATGGTGAACTAATGGTGAAAATGCAGTAACCGAAATTATGGTAAAGCAATTTGCTAAAGAAAATGCTAATGAGGTTTGCAGGATTATACTAGGACTACACAAAGATGCTCCTTTAGAGGAGATCATAAGATGCTGTACCACAGTGGGCACAAATACCTTTTATAGCAAGGCTATGATGTAGACTTCCCAAGATCCCAACATGGGAAGACAGGGATCCTTATGTCAAGGGACTTCCAGAGAGACATCAATGCTTTCAATGTGGTAAAGTAGGGCATCTGAAAGCTCAGTGTTGGCATACAAGGGAGAAAAGAGGTGGGAGAATAAGACCCAATACACCATGTCCAAAATGCAACAGAGGCTTCCATTGGGCATCAGAATATAGACTGATTCAGGGAAACAGACCCAGCCCCAGGGCCCAAGACAAAAACACTTGGGGCATGATGGCAGCCAGAGAGTGCCTAGAAGTCCAATACCCAGACATGACCAATCAGCCTGGAAGCCATCTGATGGGAGAAAGGGATTACACAATAAATCAGACAGGAAGCAACCTGATGGAAGAAAGAGATTACAATTAGCGAGAATAGAATTGTATGCAGCTGGGACAACTGAGATACCCCTTGGAGAGGTGAAATCTGTTCCTCTCCAATCTATGGATCCCTTGCTTTCAGGCACAGTAGGCTTGACCATTTCACCTCCTGAGTGTGCTTACAAAACAGTGTCTATCCATACACTGATGTGGGAAACTGGGGAATGCATAGATAATATACAGTCATTAATACATGTGTGACTTATTAACCATGAAAAGTAGTAGCATCAGGTTTATTGATACAGACTCCTAATAAGCAAACTGGTATTAATCTCCCAAATTCTGACTCCAAGCAACAAAATCCAGGAATATATTGGACAGTAGGTGTGACAGCTGACAGACCTATGCTCACTATCTATATAAATGACATACCATTAGAAGAATTGGTAGACACTGGTACAGATCATTTAGTCATTAGAGGTAACAAGTGGTCGAGTCACTGACCAAAGATTAAGGCAGACACCTACATTCTGGCATAGGAGGAGCAATAGCAGCTGAAGTTAGTGCTACCCCCTTTGAGATGGATATTTGAAGATGAAACAGTAGTTTTTACTCCTTTTATAGTTGAAAAAATCCCCATCAATGTGTGGGGAAGAAACATTTTACAACAATTAGGATTAAAAACAAGTACTTCGGTTTTTTAGGCAGGGCTTCTATTGAAGGCCTGCTAACACTTTCACCTGTTCCTATCCAATGGAAAACTGATACCAGAACACTGATACACCAGTGTGGATAGAACAGTGGCCCTTAAGTAGCAATAAAATTCAGGCCTTATTAGATATAGTACAGGAGCAACTTCATCATGGACACTTACAACCTTCCCTAAGTCCTTGGAATTCCCCTGTATTTGTTGTTAGAAAGAAAACTGGAAAATGGAGGATGTTGACTGATTTAAGAAAGGCAAATGAACAGATGGAAACTATGGGAACTCTTCAGCCTGGACTTCCATCTCCTACTCAATTGCCTCTTTGGGTTATAAACATTAAGGATTGTTTCTATTCTATCCCTCTAGATGAGGAGGATATGAAAAGATTTGCCTTTTCAGTGCCCAGCATTAATTTAACTGAGCCTTATAAAAGATATGAATAGACAGTTTTGCCACAGGGGATGAAAAACAGCCCTACTATGTGTCAAGTGTATGTTGCTGCTGCTCTTACTCTAGTAAGAAAAACATTTCCAAAAGTAATGTTATTACATTACATGGATGATATATTGGGATGTGCACCTGAGGAACAAATGTTAGAAGCATGTCTACAAAAGACCATGGAAACACTAAGGAACTATAAATTGCACATAGTTCCAGAAAAAATTCAAAGATATGCTTCTTTTCAATATTTAGGATATGAAGTATATCCTAAGGTGTTTACAATGCAAAAACTTTCCTTAAGAACAGAGAAGCTAGGAGGGGTGGAGCCAAGATAGCAGAGAAGATACACGAGAATTTCTAAGCTCCCTTCTTCCCTCAAAACCAACTAGTTAAATCAGCCTCAAAAATAATGCTGGACTGATAAAAACCACAAGGATTAGAAGCACAACTTAACAGCCAAAGAGAATCTGGAATTTTGACAGAAAAGGTCGGTTCCAAGGGGAGGAAAAAAAAAGACCATCACACATAGGGTTGGACTAGGGGCTAGCACACTGTGCCAAACGGGCTGGGGAGATCTCTGGGATCAGAGAAGCCACTGAGATAGAGGAATCTGGCATAGGATGAGAACTCTACTCTGCTTATAAAACAGCAGATCAGTAGAGAAATCAAAGCCACTTTAAAACAAAAAGGCAGAAAATATAATCACCCCAAACCTGAAGTGACCTAACACCGATTTCAGCACGGCTGTGCAACCCCTTGCTGCTGTGTGGGGCTTTTCCTTGGGGCAGTTAAGAACCTGAAAAGCGGGGGACACAGCCCAGGGCAGCCTCTAATCCACATAGTGCGGGGCTCAGCCTGAAGCAGTGGAATTCTCAAAGTAGTGAAACTCCAGCAGCAGCAGAACTCCCACAGCAGTGAAACCTCCACACCAGGGACAGTATTTCCCGGGCAGAGACTTCTGGTTTGAGCACAGGAGCATTTCGCATCAGCTGCTAATATCCACAGCCCCATGGGAGGCTTTGGCTGGGGTTTGTGACGCTTTTACTGTTCAGCCGCTAGCCTCAGGGCACTTGCTGGGCCACACAGCGGGCTTCATCACTGGGCATTCCTTGCAAAGCAGCTGTGCTAACCACCTCTGAGTCATTTCTGGGGGGAGGAGGGGAACTGTCTCTCAGAGCTCTCGCTCTTAGCCAAGTCACAGAATTTCTGCATGCTATCCACAATCTGGGAGGAAGCTGGTAAATTTCCTACCCAAGGGCAGACCCCTCCACAGAGTTTGAACAATGAGTAAGAAACTGTCTTCAGTTGACACCTTCTATACAGAGAAAGAGCAAGTATCCAACACTGAGGAGGCTAACAGCAGACAGTCTCCAAATAACACCCTAAAGGGGAATGATAACTGCCCCCCATCACATAACTCTCTCCTAGAAGAGACTATTAAAAAGTTAAGATAGTCTGAAGAAAAATGGGGAAAGGAAAGAGAAGCTATGACAGAGAATAAAAATGTCCTGAAATTTGAGTTGGAAAAAATAAAGAATTCACAGGAGGTGCAGGGAAACAAAATTTGTGAATTAGAAAAGGTTAAAAAAATCACAGAAAAGTAGGATTTCTGAATTGGAAAAGATAAAAAATTCCCAAGAAAGTAGGATTTATGATTTGGGAAAAAGAAAATAACTCACTAAAAAAAAATTAGTGAAATGGAAAAAAATTCAACAGAGCAAAATAATTCATTTAAAAACTCAATTGGACATAGACAAAAAGAATTTAAAAATGTGAATGAAGAAAATAACTCCTTAAACATCAGGACCGAACAAATAGAAATGGATGATTCATTGAGAACACAAGAATCAGTGAAACAAAACAACAACAACAACAACAACAACAACAAAAATGAAAAGCTGGAGAATAATGTTGAATATTTACTGGGAAAATCTATAGACCTGGAAAACAGATCTAGGAGAGATAATCTGAGGATAATTGGACTTCCCAAAAATTATGATGAAAAAAAGAGCCTAGATTCTATTTTACAGGAAATCATCAAAGAGAACTGTCCAGAGATAATAGAAATAGAAGGGAAAATAGGCGTTGAAAGAATTCATAGAACACCTTCTGAAAAAGACCCTTAAAAAAAGAACTCCACGGAACATTATGGCTAAACTGCAGAACTACCATACAAAGGAAAAAATATTGCAAGCAGATAGGAAAAAGCAATTCAAATATTAAGGGGCCACAATAAGGGTCACTCAAGATCTGGCTGCCTCCACATTAAAGGATCGAAGGACCTGGAATCTGATATTCTGAAAGGCAAAAGAACTAGAACTGCAACCAAGAATAAACTACCCAGCTAAGTTTAGCATTTTCATCAATGGAAAAAGATGGACATTTAATGAAACAGAGGAATTCCATTTGTTTCTAAGAAAAAAAAACAGACTTAAACAAAAAATTTGATCTACATCTACAAGACTGAAGAGAAGCAGAAAAAGATAAAAAGAACTCTTGAGAACTGTATCTCTATTGTGCATATACAGAAAGTCCACATGGATAATTTGATTTTATTGATATAACTTAAAAAAGGGAAATAGTAAACGGAGGGGTATAGTATCAGAAAAAGGGAAAGGAGAGATAAAAAGAGGAAAACTACAGCCCAAGAAGAGGCATAGAAAATTTATCACATCTGAGGGAATTTAGAGAGGGGGAGAAACATTGTGTGAATCTTACTCTCATCAGAGTAGGCTCAAAGAGTAAATAATTGACATATTTGTTTTTCAGAGAATTTTCTCTCATCTCATTATAAGGGGGTTGAGGAAAAGGGAAAAGGAAAAGAGGAATAAGGGAATGGTACAAGAAAGGGGAAGGGATTTAAAAGGAGGGGGGAGGGATACTAAAAAGGGAGGGCTGCGCATCACAAGTGGGGTCCATAAATTCAATACTGGGGAAGGAGTTCAGAGTGGATAAGGGGAAAAAAAGCATAATCAGGGGATAATATGATGGCAGGAAATACAGAATTAGTAATTTTAACTGTAAATGTGAATGGGATGAACTCTCCAGTGAAACAGAAGTGGATAGCAGACTGGATCAAATGTCAGAACCCTACAATATGTTGTTTACAGGAAACACATTTAAAGCAGGGAGATATATACAAAGTAAAGATAAAAGGTTGGAGCAGAATCTATTATGCTTCAGTTGAAGCTAAAAAAGCAGGGGTAGCCATCCTTATCTCAGATCAAGCAAAAGCAGAAATTGATCAAATTAAAAGAGATAAGGAAGGAAACTATATCCTGCTAAAAGGTAGCATAGACAATGAAGCCATATCAATACTAAACATATATGCACCAAGTGGTATAGCATCTAACTTCCTAAAGGAGAAGTTAAGAGAATTGCAAGAAGAAATAGACAGTAAAACTATAATAGTGGGAGATCTCAACCTTGCACTCTGAGAATTAGATAAATCAAACCACAAAACAAATAAGAAAGAAATTAAAGAGGTAAATAGAACATTAGAAAAACTAGGTATGATAGATCTTTGGAAAAAACTGAATGGTGATAGAAAGGAGTATACTTTCTTCTCAGCAGTTCATGGAACCTATACAAAAATTGACCATATATTGGGACATAAAGATCTCAAAATTAAATGCAGGAAGGCATAAATAGTAAATGCCTTCTTCTCAGATCACAATGCAACAAAAACTACATTCAACAAGAAGTTAGGGGTAAATACACCAAAAAGTAATTGGAAACTAAATAACCTCATCTTTTGTGGGATACAACTAAAGCAGTAATAAGAGGAAATTTTATATCTTTAGAGGCTTACTTGAATAAAATAGAGAAAGAGAAGATCAATGAATTGGGCCTGCACCATAAAAAGCTAGAAAAAGACCAAATTGAAAACCCCGAACCAAAAACTAAATTTGAAATTCTAAAATTAAAAGGAGAAATAAATAATATTCAAAGTTAAATAAATAAATAAACAAACAAATAAATAAATAAATAAATAAAAACAAAAAACTATTGTGCTTCTAGGGCTAAACATGCCCATCTTTTTTTTTTTTTCTTTTCCCTGAGGCTGGGGTTAAGTGACTTGCCCAGGGTCACACAGCTAGGAAGTGTTAAGTGTCCTCCTGAAGTCAAGGCTGGTGCTCTATCCACTGCACCACCTAGCTGCCTCGTAAAATAGAAGGGAAAATAGGCGTTGAAAGAATTCATAGAACACCTTCTGAAAAAGACCCTTAAAAAAAGAACTCCACGGAACATTATGGCTAAACTGCAGAACTACCATACAAAGGAAAAAATATTGCAAGCAGATAGGAAAAAGCAATTCAAATATTAAGGGGCCACAATAAGGGTCACTCAAGATCTGGCTGCCTCCACATTAAAGGATCGAAGGACCTGGAATCTGATATTCTGAAAGGCAAAAGAACTAGAACTGCAACCAAGAATAAACTACCCAGCTAAGTTTAGCATTTTCATCAATGGAAAAAGATGGACATTTAATGAAACAGAGGAATTCTATTTAACTATTTAATTAATAAATAAAACTAAGAGTTGGTTTTATGAAAAAGCCAATAAAATAGATAAACCTTTGGTAAATATGATCAGAAAAAGGAAAGAGGAAAATCAAATTGTTAGTCTTAAAAATGAAAAGGGGGATATTTCCACCAATGAAGAGAAAATTAGAGAAATAATAAGGAGTTACTTTGCCCAACTTTATGCCAATAAATTTGATAACTTAAGTGAAATGGATGACTACCTCCAAAAATATAAGCTTCCTAGATTAACATAGGAGGAGATAAACTGCTTAAATAGTCCCATTTCAGAAAAAGAAATAGAACAAGCTATTAATCAACTTCTCAGGAAAAAAATCCCCAGGACCAGATGGATTTACATGTGAATTCTACCAAATATTTAACGAACAATTAGCCCCAATGTTATATAAACTATTTGAAAAAATAGGGGATGAAGGAGTCCTACCAAATTCCTTTTATAACACAGACATGGTACTGATGCCTAAACCAGGTAGGTTGAAAACTGAGAAAGAAAACTATAGATCAATCTCCTTAATTAATATTGATGCTAAAATCTTAAATAAGATATTAGCAAAAGGACTTCAGAAAATCATCCCCATGATAATACACTATGATCAAGTAGGATTTATACCAGGAATACAGGGCTACTTTAATATTAGGAAAACTATTAGTATAATTGACCATATTAATAATCAAATTTTAAAAAACCATATGATCATCTCAATAGATGCAGAAAAAGCATTTGACAAAATACAACATCCATTCTTACTAAAAACACTTGAGTGTATAGGAATAAATGGACTATTCCTTAAAATAGTCAGGAGCATATATTTAAGACCGTCAGTAAGCATAATATGTAATGGAGATAAACTGGAACCTTTCCCAGTAAGATCAGGAGTGAAACAAGTTTGCCCACTATCACCATTACTATTCAATATTGCATTAGAAATGCTAGTCTTGGCAATAAGAGTTGAGAAAGAGATTAAAGGAATAAGAGTAGGTAATGAGGAAATCAAACTATCACTCTTTGCAGATGATGTGATGGTATACTTAGAGAACCCCAGAAATTCTAATAGAAAGTTATTAGAAATAATTCACAACTTTAGCAAAGTTGCTGGATACAAAATAAATCCACATAAATCCTCAGCATTTTTATACACCACCAACAAAATGCAACAGCAAGAGATACAAAGAGAAATTCCATTCAAAACAACTGTCAAGAGTATAAAATATTTGAGAATCCATCTACCAAAGAAAAGTCAGGAATTATATGAGCAAAATTACAAAACACTTGCCACAAAAATAAAGTCAGATTTAAATAATTGGAAAAACATTAATTGCTCTTGGATAGGCTGAGCAAATATAATAAAGATAACAATACTCCCCAAACTAATCTATTTATTTAGTGCTATACCAATCAGACTCCCAAGAAACTATTTTAATGCCTAGAAAAAAATAACAACAAAATTCATATGGAAGAATAAAAGGTCGAGAATTTGTAGGGAATTAATGAAAAAAAAGTCAGATGAACGTGGTCTAGCTGTACCTGATCTAAAGCTATATTATGAAGCAGCAGTCACCAAAACCATTTGGTATTGGCTAAGAAATAGACTAGTTGATCAGTGGAACAGATTAGGTACACAGGACAAAATAGGGTACAACTATAGCAATCTAGTATTTGACAAACCCAAAGATACCAACATTTGGGATAAGAATTCATTATTTGAAAAAAAACTGTTGGGAAAACTGGAAATTAGTATTGCAGAAATTAGATTAGGACCCACACTTAACATAATATCCCAAGATAAGATCAAAATGGGTCCAGGATTTAGGCATAAAGAATGAGATCATAAATTAATTAGAGGAACAGAGGATAGTCTACCTCACAGACTTGTGGAGGAAGAAGGAATTTATGACCAAAGGAAAACTAGAGATCATTATAGATCACAAAATAAAAGATTTTGATTACATCAAATTAAAAGGCTTTTGTACAAACAAAACTAATGCAAACAAAATGAGAAGGGAAGTAACAAATTGGGAAAACATTTTTATAGCTAAAGGTTCTGATAAAGGCCTCATATCCAAAATATATAGAGAACTGACCCTAATTTATAAGAAATCAAACCATTCTCCAATTGATAAATGGTCAAAGGATATGAACAGACAATTTTCAGATGATGAAATTGAAACTATTTCCACTCATATGAAAGAGTGTTCCAAATCACTATTGATCAGAGAAAGGCAAATTAAGACAACTCTGAGGTACCACTACATACCTGTCTGATTGGCTAAGATGACAGGAACAAATAATGATGAATGTTGGAGGGGATGTGGGAAAACTGGGACACTGATGCATTGCTGGTGGAGTTGTGAAAGAATCCAGCCATTCTGGAGAGCAATTTGGAATTATGCCCAAAAAGTTATCAACCTGTGCATACCCTTTGATCCAGCAGTGCTACTACTGGGCTTATATCCCAAAGAAATACTAAAGAAGGGAAAGGGACCTGTATGTGCCAAAATGTTTGTGGCAGCTCTTTTTGTAGTGGCTAGAAACTGGAAAATGAATGGATATCCATCAATTGGGGAATGATTGGGTACATTATGGTATATTAATGTTATGGAATATTATTGCTATGTAAGAAATGACTATTAGGATGAATGCAGAGAGGTTTGGAGACACTTGCATGAACTGATGCTGAGTGAAATGAGCAGAACTGGATCGCTATATACTTCAACAACAATACTGTATGAAGATATATTCTGATTGAAGTGGATATCTTCAACATAAAGAAGATCCAACTCACTGCCAGCTGATCAATGATGGACAGAAATAACTACACCCAGAGAAGGAACACTGGGAATTGAATGTAAAGTATTAGCACTACTGTCTTTCTACCCAGGTTACTTATACCTTCAGAATCCAATTCTTACCGATTAACAAGCAAATTGTATTTACACACATATAATGTATCTAGGTTATACTGAAACACATTTAATATGTATGGGATTGCCTGTCATCTAGGGGAAGGAGTAGAGAGAGGGAAGGGAAAATTTGGAAAAATGAATACAAGGTATAATGTTGTTAAAAAAATATTACTCATGCATATGTACTGTCAAAAAAATTTATAACTATAAAATTAATTAAAAAAAAAAAGAACAGAGAAGCTAAACATCTTAAATGACTTCCAGAAATTGACAGGAGATATCCAATGGCTGTGTCGAGTGTTAGGCTTGACTACCTATCAATTACAATCATTATATGACATTTTAAGGGGAGGCAATGCTTTAAACTCACCATGCCAGCTTACAAAAGCAGCTCAAAAGGCTTTGAGAGAAGTTGAACTGGTTTTATCCAATGTGGTTGAAAGAGTCACTCAAAAATCTTTGGAAATATCAGTTTTTGGTACACAAGAGGCACCCACAGTAGTCCTTCATCAAGGAGACAGTGTGATAGAGTGGGTGAACCTCCCAACACAACCAGAACAAAGCCTTACTCCTTACCCAATACTTGTGGCTAGAATTTTATTAAAGACCATTAAGAGATCAGTACAATTATCTGGGATAAAACCTGACAAGATATACACTTTTATACTAATGCACAAATTAATGTATGCTGTGAAACCATCCAGAGTGGCAAATTTTATTAGCCATAGCTCCAAATTTTACACACTGGTCTCCATTAAAGATAACCAGACTATTACATAATTGGCAATGGCTTCTTGAAGAAAAGGCTTCTAAAGTTCCTCTTTAAGGACAAACTATCTTTACAGATTCATCCAAACATAATATTTGCACTGTATACTCTCAGGACTTAACTATAAAGAGAGTAGTCAGAACTCCTTTTCAGTTCACTCGGCAGAATGAATTGTATGCAATCATTCTAGCTCTTACTTATTATCCAGAAGATTTAAATATAATATCTGATTTGGCCTATTCAGTAGGTGTGGTACAAAGAATTGCCACAGCCTAAATAAAATTTGTAGCCTCTAATATATATCAGCTCTTTAAGGAACTTCAAGAACAAATGAGAAAGCATTCAGGTAAAATTTATATCTTGTATGCCACTCTCATAGTGGACTTCCAGGTCTTATTTTTGATGGTAATTCAAAGGCCTTCTAACCATGTTGGCCAATCTTTATTTCAAGAAGCCCAAGAATCTCATTTTAAATATGATCAGGTTGCTTGAGCTTTATGTTTACAAATTGGAATAACAAGATAGGAAGCTAGAAATATAGTGAAAGCCTGTACAGCTTGCATTCCTTTCCACACTCCTATGCTCCCTCCAGGGAAGAACCCTCATGTTTTAAGGCCTAATGAAATTTGGCAAATGGATGTGACCCATTATAAAATTTTTGGTCATCTGTCTTTTATCCATGTTGTGGTAGACACTTTTTCAGGATTAACTTTTGCAATACCAGCGGCCCAAGTGGTCACTGAATTCCTTATACAAGCATTTGCAATTATGGGTGTGCCACAAGCAATAAACACAGATAATGGCCTTGCATATACTTTTAACATTTTGCATACTTTTGTGCACAGTATAAGATTTTACACACCACTGGCATATCTTTTAATTCTCAAGGACAGGCAATAGTAGAGAGGAGAGAGACATTAATTAAGACTTTCCTCCAAAAACAAAAGAAAGGGGAAGCCACAGGTAACCCTAGAGAACTTCTAAATCTAGCTCTTTATACTATTAACTTCTTGATTTTTGACAAAGATGCACTGGCTCCAGCAGACAGGTTTTATAACCCACTGGAAGGGCAGTGTCCAGTATGAGCAGCTCCACTATCTTTAGATAACTTCCAGATGATGTAGAAAGACCCAGAAAGCAGTGAATGGAAGGGACCAGTTAGGTTAACTGCTTGGGGAAGAGGGTTTGCTTGTATCTCCACAGATGGAGAAAGAATCAGATGGGTGCCAATGAGCCATATTCGTCTTGTCCATAGGAAAGAGATGGAGCAGACCCTTGAAATGAAGGAGAAGACCCAAGAAACATTGGGTGGTCCCATTGCTGACTGTGCCCACCACTGAAAGAGCCTGGCAGTTATGGCATTTGACTCATGGACATCAAAAATTGTTGGACTTCAAAATCTTCAGGAATCATTGGAATCCCTGAGACACGGACTTCAAAACCCTCAGGAATCATTGGATTCTCTGAGACATGATAAAACCATTGCAGGACTTCAAAATCTGCAGGAATCATTGGATTCCTTAACACATAAAAAGACTGTTGCAGAACTTCAAAAACTTGTGGGGATCATTGGATTCTCTGACTTGTGAAGCTATGGACAGTAGATTGGTTTTGGACTATCTCTTGGCTGCTGAAGAAAGTGTATGTGTGACTGTTATTTACATACCCTCCTTCTAGGCCTTCTGGAAATCTTTTAAAACACTATGTTGATTTATATTGTTTGTTATATCATTACTTGCATGTACAATTCATGTTACATGTAACACACCACATTGAGCCTGCACTGGCTGTAGGGAGAGTCATCATTAAAAGCTTGTGCGTTATTGCTATGTGCTTGTCTAATGCCTCCCATGCTGACAGGTTTGTGCATACCTGTTTCTAATAAGATCCTTCAGCCCAGAAACCCCCACTTCCCTTTGGTGCTTTTCATCTCCCTTCCTGAGATATCAGAGAGGGTGTGATCATCTCCTTTTTAGTGCTTTCACCTCCCTTCCTGAGAAGTCAGGGGGTAAGGGGGCGTGATCACATCCTTTTTGGTGTTTTCATCTCTTTTCCTGAGAAGTCAGGGAGGGTGTGATCACCTCTTTTTTGGGGTTCTCACCTGCTTGAGAAGTCAGGAATGGCATGACCACCTGTGTTCTAAAACAAAAGAAAGCAGGAGATGTAAAGGGCTGAAACTCTTGAGTTAATGCACTGAGGTCAGACAATTGAGCATTTGAGGCTAATTACCAATTGGACAATACCCTATAAGAATTTGCTTGGAATATGGCCCTTCCCACTATCCTGTGCTGGCCCAATTGTTTGGTATATACAGAGAATTGGAGGAGGGACTAGGGGATGGAGTAAGACTAGCAGGATCACTTCTGGGCGGGAGACAAAGAGGTGAGGTCACGGAGATCCTCCTCGGCCTTCACTTCTATTGCTAAAGACCAAGAATAAAGACTAAGGACTTTTGCTTATCCTGACTCTAGCTGATTCTAAGGTATCTAGGTTGTTAATGTGGTCATCACAAATGAGTAGAACACAATAGAAATGACTGAACAACAAAGTTTTATATACACAGAGATAGGTACTTATTACTATAGATATACTATTTATATATGTGTATATATGTGTGTGTGTGTGTGTATCTCTAACAATTACTGCAGATATACAATGATTGATCTAGAATTGAACAGAAGAGTGGGTTGAGTTGAATTAGATAAATCATGCTTTTAATAAATCCAAGATAGTTGTTGAAATGAATAGCAATATTTTTCATGTGATACATATGACTATGAATTGTGTATTACTTAAACCTCCAGTGAATAAACATTACTCATCACCAGAGAACAGATAGAAAGAGAAATTAATAAACAGGCATATTAATCAACCAATAAACACTTATCAAACACTTACTCTGCTTCAGACATTGTGCTAAGTACTCAGGATATAAAAAGAAGAAATCCCTGCCTTTAAGAAGTTTACAATCTAAAGGTGGAGATAACAAACAAATTTATACAAAGCAGGCTACATATAAAATAAATAGTAGTTGACAGAAGGAATGGATTGCAATTCAGAGGGATTAAGGAAGACTTTCAGGAAAAGAGATTTTAAGTTGAGACTTAAAGGAAAATGGGTCAGTAGTTGCAGCAGAGAAAGGAAAGTGAGCGAAATTACCATTTTGAATGGAGGGGGAAAAAGGAGTAAATGAATTTAAAATGATGATGATGGCTTAAGTTGCTATAACCTATCAGTTAATCAGCAATATCAATGTAAATGACCTTTTCTTAAATTAGCCAAGGTCCAGAAGACAAAAAGAATTTTCCTAAAATTATACAGATAAAATCAATTTCTGAAAACTCTCTTTGAATTTGACTCTCACAAAACCAAAACAACAATCAAAAAAAAAAAAAAAAAACCCAAATAAACAAACAAATAAACCAAACCCACTTAAGAGGAAATGAGAGTTAGAGAACTATATATAATTGCTGATTGTTTCTCAAAGAGGGTGATAATGAAGGTCTTTTTCTCCACTTTTAGGATTTTCTTAATATTCAATTTATGACTGTTCTGTCTCCTTCACCATTACCATCTCCACCACCACCATCTCTCTTCCTTTCTATTCCTCTCTTTCTCCCTTTCTCCCCACCTCACATACACACACACACACATACACACACACATACACACACACACACACACACACACGAACACAAAACTACATATTTTTAAACTATAGTCTCTTGCATTATAGAATGGAGGGGACTAATCTGATTCTCTCTATATATATAGAACATATATTCTATATATATAGAATATATATATATATATAGAATGGAGAGGAATCTAATCTGATTCTATATAAGGAAAACAATAATTAGTATTTATGCAGCACTTTAAGGTGCAAAGTGCTTTGAATATACACTTTCATTTGATCCTTAGCATCAACTATGCAAGGTTATTGCTATTATTATTCACAGTGAAGGAAACCAAGTCTAGGAGAGGATAAAGTGATTTTTCCTGTAAGTCACATCATAATTTCCTGAGTCCAGACTAGAGCTCTAGTCTCCCTGATTCCAAAGCCAGTGTTCTAACTACTGTGCTACCTAGCGCAGAGCAGTGAAATGATTTACCTCAGTTCACACAAGTCTCCTTTCTATTGTACTAGACTTCCTAATGACATTAATACTTTCAAGAACATATTAAGTCATATTCTATGATCAGCTAAAAAGATTAGTCCTGAAAATCTTCATGACCAACATTTTTGGCATCTTCTTCCCTTGTCCAAAAGGCTAGTATGCAAATAAAAGTGCTATGACAATGAAAATCATGGAGGAGTTGAAGCATTTCCTGGGGAGTAGTAATATGTCACACCTCTAATGCCAGTGTCACAGCTGTTCCTTTTTTCTCACTGCCACTCTATACCAGTTGTGCCTTATTTAGCCCATTGAATGAATGTGGGTGGAAGAACACACTTTTTGTTATGTTTTGTTCCTCTGACTCCTCTACAAGTCACAAAGAACAAAAGAGATATGATGCTTCTAAAAATATCTTTAATTTACTACACAGTAACCACATTATAGAGTTCAAAGAGATGTCTATTGCAATATACTCCACTACTAGTATTTAAATTTAATTTAATTTTTAATTTTTAAATTTAATTAAATTTAATTTTATTTAATAAATTTGCAAATACGGTTTAATCTATATACAAGTAGGTGCCCTCCAAAAGTGTTGGGAAAACATCTTTTTCATCATTTCTAATGCATAGAGGAAAAATAAAACAGATAACATAGTAAAAAGTATTTTAAAAGTGTTAGAACACGATGTAGGATCACTGGATAGGTTATTACAAAGACAAACTACAATTCAATTTGTAAAGATTCTTATAGTGTTCATTATTTATAAATAATATGTCTTTGAGGTCTGAGAGCTCTCTCTAGAGACATCACTCCACAATTTTACTTAATCTCATTCCTGCTGTGAGAACTGTATAAATCTTAACCTATTTTCTTCTATTTGATAAGTTGAGTAATTTAGAATAAATCTATAACATAAAACAGAATCTCATTATAAAATATTATATTACATATAGCATTATAAGAGAATATTATCTTATTTTAACAGATTCATATTATAACAGAATTGGTTCTATTTTTATCAATGATCAATTATTCTGTTCATGAATTTGAAAAAAAATTTCCTTACTTTCTTCCACCTATTATTTCTACCTTTTGTTATTCTGTTATTTCTACCTTCAGAATAAAATGTATTCTTATCCCACTCCAATACATTCTCTACTCAGCCAGGTTTAATCATATCAATACCCTATTCAATAAATTCTAATGGCTTACTCTTACCATCAGATTAAAAGATGAAATTCTTTATTTGACTTTTAAAGCCTTCCTACCTTTCTACTCTACTTAGCTTATCACTTACTTCCCTCCACACATTTTGGGATTCAGTGACACTGGCATCCTACATGATACTCCATCTCCGATCAGAATTTTCACTTTTTGTCCCCCATATATAGAACGCTTTCCCTCTTCTTTTCTGTCTCTTGGCTTCCTTTACTTCTCAGCTAATTTTTCATCTTTTGCAAGAAACCTTTGCTTTATCTTAGCCTTCCCTCTGAGACTAACCTCAATTAGTGTTGATACTAGTTGTTTGAGTGAGCTCTTTCTCCTAGACTATAAGAATCTTGAGGGTACCTATCTTTTGCATTTTTTCAATTTAAATCCCCAGTACTTACTACAGTGCCTAGCACACAGTAGGTTCTTAGTAAATGCTATTGACTGCTTGACTGTGCCTCTTTCAAGAAACATTAGACATTGACCTCCAGTGGTTTTCATGATATAGTGGGAAAAGCATTAGACCAGGAAATTGGAGTCCTGGTCCTGCCATGAACACAGATGCAATTTTGGGAAAGTTACTTAACCTCTCTACTTACAAAGTAGTTTCCTGTTCTGTAAAACAAATCCATAATAGATTATCTTTAAAATTCCATTTAGCTCTATTATTCTATGAATCTTTGAGATTACAATCTTTTTTCCATCTCAGTTCTAATCATATCACAGTTTAATGTATTTCATTAAACTGAGACTCTAAACCAGATTTTGGCAAGACATATTTACCCAACAGACAAGGTTAGAAAATTGTACCTCTGAAATGCAAATTAAGACAACTCTGAGATACCACTACACATCTGTCAGATTGGCTAAGATGACAGGAACAAATAATAATGAATGTTGGAGGGGATGTGGGAAAACTGGGACACTGATACATTGTTGGTGGAGTTGTGAAAGAATCCAACCATTCTGGAGAGCAATTTGGAACTATGCCCAAAAAGTTGTCAAACTGTGCATACAAAGGGTATACCCTTTGACCCAGCATTGCTGTTATTGGGATTATATCCCAAAGAAATACTAAAGAGTGGAAAGGGACCTGTATGTGCCAAAATGTTTGTGGCAGCTCTTTTTGTTGTAGCTAGAAACTGGAAGTTGAATGGATGTCCATCAATTGGAGAATGGTTGGGTAAATTGTGGTATATGAAGGTTATGGAATATTGTTGCTCTGTAAGAAATGACCAGCAGGAGGAATACAGAGAGGCTTGGAGAGACTTAAATCAACTGTTGCTGAGTGAAATGAGCAGAACCAGAAGATCACTATACACTTCAACAACAATACTGTATGAGGATGTATTCTGATGGAAGTGGAAATCTTCAACATAAAGAAGATCCAACTCACTTCCAGTCGATCAATGATGGACAGAAATAACTATACCCAGAGAAGGAACACTGGGAAGCGAATGTAAATTGTTAGCACTACTGGCTATCTACCCAGGTTACTTATACCTTCGGAAGCTAATAATTAATGTGCAACAAGAAAATGGTATTTACACACATATATTGTATCTAGGTTATATTGTAACACACGTAAAATGTATGGGATTGCCTGTCATTGGGGGGAGGGAGTGGAGGGAGGGAGGGGATAATTTGGAAAAATGAATAAAAAAATAAAAAAATTTTAAAAATTTAAAAAATTTTTTTTAAATTTTTAAAAATTTAAAAAAATAAAAAATAATAAAAAAAGAAAAAAAGAAAATTGTACCTCTGAATATTATTGCCCATCAGAAGAGTTGTGCCCTCACTACTGTAATGCATTAGACTTGTAACAAAATAAATGCCAAGGTATCATGGAAAATAGACTTTTCCAATGTTAAAAATATGTTTATTATACACAGTCACCTACTAAAGTTGGTTTTTCTAATAAGTACGGAAAAATCTAAGTACTTGCAATGCATTATTTGTATTCAATCAGGCATAGCAATTAGCAAAACTGGAATTAGAAATTCTATCTTCCATTACCAAATCAATATCATCTTTTCTACTTTATCCTAAAAGGAATTATTTTTTCCTCAGGCCTCACAAAACAAGAAACAGTGAGTAGAAGTTGCAGAAGAGGAGTTTCAGATTCAGTGTAAGGCAATACTGCCTAATATTAGAACTAGAAGTGACTATCTCAAAAGTTAGTGAATTTGTTGTCAATGGAAGTTATTAATTCAGCTGATGATGTAGAGAAGATTCTTGCTTAAATACATGTTGGACTATATGACCCCATATTACTTTCAAATCTGAAATTCTGGAATCTTATGAGAAGGAAACAGTGCTTCCTTGAATCCCAAAACAAAAGTTGCAACTTTTTGCCTTATCTTTTTTTCATGTAAGTCATGGATGCCTAGCACAATTTCACACAATAACCCCCTTATATGTAGACAACATTTCTCTTTCAATATCAGAAAAAGACTTTAAAAAGCCAAGTTTCCAGTTCGAGTCTGTCTTTAGCAAAGATTTCATTTGATCTTAAAAGTTTCAAACTTCTAATCATATCATCATCCATTAAACAATACTAATTCCTTATTCTAATAGACAGGAGGTGATCCCCACAAAGAATATCTGAGAAGAATTATCAATTCCTCACCAAAGTGCCCTTTGTTTTGCATAATCTGGTTTAATAGGACCTCTTTCAGCACTGGAAGCACAGAAGCAAAGGTTTGGGAATATTCCCAAAGGAAGGGAGGAGAGTTTAAAATATCAGGTTCTCTTCCTTTGAACACACTACACAGAAGTTTCCCACAGGGCCCAGACATGAAAAAGAAACATGCTACTATTTGGACTGAAGATTAATGTGCATAATTCCTATCAAAAGCTTTCCAACATTAAGATGAAAACATTAACATACTGGGATATGTTTTTTACCTGTTCACAAATACATAAAACATAAGGGGTATTTCACAAAGAAAAAAATGTATATTTGTATTTGACTTAAAAAAAAAAATCTCTGAGTTTCCTTTTTTCTCCTGAAGTACAGAAAAGCACTTACAATTTAGAACAAATGCAAAAAAACAAAGTAATGAATTGTTTTAAGGAAGACTCTCCCTACCCCCCCCCTTAAAATCTGCACTACTTTGACATGAGAAAAGAAAAAGACTCTATGACTTTATGAGTGTAATCATGGAAAAGTAAGGGGGAAGAGGTGATATTGAATTCCATGTTCTGCACTAGAAGAATAAGAGACGACATTCAGAAATTAGACATTATTGACTCACATTTTTGTTTCTTTCACTTCCTCAAAAATGCTAGCAAAACTCTGGAGCTGGTATGAGGTAAGAAATCATACACCTGTGGTCTGTACTGAAGTTACCAAGAAAATATACACATTTAAAAAAAAAAAGACAGCAAAACCCATTCCTTAAATGGCACAGCAGGAGAAATTTAATAATCAAACTCTTTAAGAATCAAAACTCTCTCTTCCTGTCAATTGTACTTTATCCAGTTAATGATTATTTCAGAAAGGGAGGAGAGAGTTTAAAAGAGGACAAAAGAGTGTTGTTGGTCTTCTACAAGCCAACATTATTATTTTGGGAGGAAAAAAAAGAGAATATAATGCAATCTATGCAAGGAATCCCCATGTATAATTGCCCCAATTTTTCACTTGCCTTAAATTCCATGCTTCACCTTCACTTCTCATTCAGTCATCCACCCAAATCATCTTCATCTCCCAGACAACTTGTGCTCTTTTTCTTCTCCATCAGTTTTCTTTTACTTCAGGCACAGCAATAAAAATAGTAGGACTGTTATGGGCCAGAACTCTGAAACAAGGATTCTTACAAGTTGTTAAGTCAGTGGAATTGATAAAGACAATGATAGTTCAATGCATGTACTTAGTACTTACTATAGTCCCACAAAATTCACACCTATGCTAAGAGAGCACATAAACTCAGACAAACTCAGCCAAAATGCAGAACTGGAAGACAGAGACCCTGGTGGTGGTCCTCCTGCTTCCCCCACAGAAAGCAAGACACATTCAGGAGGACCTCAAGAACCTGGCAGAGGTAGAGAAGACAAAGGACTGGTGTCAGGAGCTCAAGTTCTCGGAACCAAGGAGAGAGACAAGCCTCTAGAAAGCTAACCGGCCCTAGGAAAAGGAGACAAGACTTTGAAAGAGATAATAAAAGATTTGGACTTTAACACCTGGCTGCATTTGTATTGATTACTGACCTGAAACAAAGGCTGCTCACAGAGATCCAAAGAAAAATTCAACATAGGGCCATTGTTTTGGAAAGTGTAATTCAATTGATTGTGGGCTACTTAGTCATCCCTGTGACTCCCTAATGCTTCCTTACCTGGTCATTACTTTTATATCTAAGTTGTCTTCCCTTACTAGAATGTAAGATCTGGGGCAGCTAGGTGGCGCAGTGGATAGAGCACCAGCCTTGAATTCAGGAGGACCCGAGTTCAAATCTGTTCTCAGACACTTAACACTTCCTAGCTATGTGACCCTGGGCAAGTCACTTAACCCCAGCCTCAGGGGGGAAAAAAAAAAAAAAAAAAAAAAAAGAATGTAAGATCCTAGACTGAGACCAAGTCCCCATCTTAAGGCCCTCCGGAATGGGTCTTGGTTGCAGTGCAGGAAATGCAGGAGGACAGGCCAGATGGAATGTCTCTCTCCTAGTCCATGTTGGCTCTTATATACCCTATTACAAGTACATCATCATAGGTGTCAATCATGTAGAATAGGTGTCAATATTGTAGAACTATACTAAGTACTAAGTACATGTAAACTAGAGAATCATTATCTTAATTCCAACTGAGTTAACACAATCATACAGAGTCTTAAGTATATTTCTCCAAAATTCTGCCCTTTACATCTTCGTCTTTTTTTTTGTTTTAGAACATATGTGGACTAAATCAATTATATTAAGTATATTTCTAGAAAGTTCCTGCCTTTTACAGTAATAAATGCTTTTTCATTCCTAATAATTCCCCTAATAAAAAATGAAGTTCCAGTAAGAACAAACTAATCTAATGTTTCTTCATCAAGTAAGTAATCAAGGCAGTATTAAAAAACAAAAGGTTGGAATAAAATCTATATTGCTTTCCATAATTATTTTGATCATCTCTTTTAAAAAGTCTAATGAATTTATGC
The DNA here is from genome assembly GCF_048593235.1 of Sminthopsis crassicaudata. Lineage (NCBI taxonomy): Eukaryota > Metazoa > Chordata > Mammalia > Dasyuromorphia > Dasyuridae > Sminthopsis > Sminthopsis crassicaudata. The sequence goes on from NC_133621.1 coordinate 242,322,812, forward strand.
ATATACAATGAGTTAATTTTATTCTAATCGCTCTATGACAGTAAACAGTGCTGTGCCATTCCAATGACTTCTTTCCTTCAAGGCATCATTTTATGTTTTACTATATATATATATATATATATGTACATATGTATACATATGTACATATATTTATAGTCATAGTTATAGTTTATAAATTATAGTTTATAATTTAAGTGCAGCCTTATATTCACCACAGCTCATGAAATGTGCACACACATACATTGGCTTTTTCTACCCCTCCTCCATTTCCTTCTCCCCCCCCTTCCATTTCTCCTCTCTTTCCTACCTACATCCCCCCACCTTCTTCTCTCTCTGAGGTTAACACATCCAGGTGTTTGTACAAGATATATAGAATACAGTCACTCAAATAAGCAGCTGTGGCTTTAAAGGGAAAGTGGAAGGAGGAGGAGGAGGAGGAGAAAGATTCCTGGCAGCCAGGTATATAAAGTATACAGAGGACCACTTTCAGGGAAAAGGCTCAACATTTTATAAAATGGGACCACCTCAGAGATGAAATCATTCCTTTTCTGTTACCTCTCAACCTGCTCCAAGACTTCAGCTTTTGGTTGTTTCAAGAGTTGCTCCCCACCCCCCAATTACCTTCATCTTTCCCTTGAGCATACTGATTTTCTATGTGAACATTTTGGCACATTGCAGAATGGCTTTTACTCATTCATTGACCAATCACAAATAATTTCAACAGCTAATGATTTCTCCAGCTAACAGATGTCTGTGCCTACCCTGTGTATTTTGTAAAATCACTGGAGTGAAAGTGTCCATTTGGGATAGGAGAGGGAGGGTTATAAATTAATGTGCAGTAGTTTCTTCCTTTCATCCAGTTTTGGTTTCTGGGCATACTTATTTGTTTGTTTGTTTACTATCTATTTCTAAAATCTTAAAGGCAGTAAAAAAAAAAAAAAAAAAAAAAGTTTTCTAAGAAATTAATTCAATTTAGGAAAGAACTGGAGTAAATATAGTCACTGGAGGGCGCTGTGGCAATGAATGAGAAAAATTCTGATTTTAGTTTCAACTTCCTCTCCAGTTTGAGTAGGGACTGGAAAAAGGCAAAGAGAGATGGAACTTAATTGACACTTCACTCTGACTTTACTTGGTTTTTTGGTCTATGGTCCCGGCTTTACTTGATTCATCATAAAGCTCTGTCCATGTCAATCACTTGAATTCTTCCTAGATTTTCCTCTAACAAATCTGAAACTTTTTTTTAATCTCCTAGATATATTGTCATCAATCTAACAGAGAAGTACCCTAGCCTACTCTGGTATATCTGACTCCATTTTACTCTTAAAAAAAAAAAAAAAGATATACAGCAATATTATGTAAGGTCTATTGACCAAGGGAAAACCTAAGTCTAAGATTGAGTACTGTACATACCCTATTGGAGCACTCCTTGGCACTGGATGCCCCACTGAGCAACTATACTATGTCCCTAAAATTGACCCTAGTCCTAACAAAATACTACTCAAACCCAATTTTTTCCAAATATTGTAAAACGATCTGGATCCCAAGAAACAGATGTTAATCTATAGCTATAAAGTACCAGATCAGAATCCCAATTCCCTATTCAATTAGATATTATAGTCATTGTCTTCTAATATAACTTTTCATTAGGTGTCACAATCAAGGGAGGATGGAGAAGGGAGGAAGAAATGACATGTATTACAGCTGAATTTTAAAAGGTTCAGAATAACTTAAAATTCAGGTCAAGTTATTTGAAGAAAAGAAAGCAAAATTCTCCATTTTGTCATCAGTCCTGTAATATGAATTATGTATATGAATTATGTATATGTAATATGAAGAATTAGTCAAAAAGTCTATTTTCAAACAACTAGAGAAGGAAGAAAGTACTAGGTGGGAATTATCAGTCTACAAAAAAAGGATTGTAACTACTACTCACTGTATAAAGGACATAGTGAACACTGAAATAATATAAATACAGAATTTCTAAGATAGTTGCAAGTTACCAATTGCTTCAGGGCAAGGCATTTGTACAGATTCGTGTTTGCATACATACACATACATAGATACATATACATATATATTGTGTAACTTAGCCCTGAATGACCCAAACAACTCAGGGAATGATGAAGCAATTCCTATATTGGTCACTGAGTAAAACAATAATTAATCAGTGAATCTTAAAAAGTAGTGATCTATCTTCCATTGTTTCTTCTCACCAATCCTCCTGAATATCAGATCAAGATTATGTGAGTCTTTCCCAGGCAGCATATGTGGAAACACCCAGAAAAAATAGTAGATAGTCTTAAGTGGAAGCTAGAAGAGGTGCTCATCTAAGTGAAGCGACTCTGAACCTTGAAACCCCTGGCTATTGTTTTTTCACTTTGTGTTTCCTTTTTAATCAGAAGTGACTAAATAAAGCAAGTATACTTGCATACTGGATATGTCCAGGTTTATAAACTCAAGAGATTTGGACATCCTAAATCCTTAGTTAGTGCCAGTTACACTTCAGAGGAGTCCCTGTCAGCCATTCTATGGCTTCTTGGAAAAGATAACCACTGGGCAGAGGAGTTCCTGGCGTCACTTCCAGAGGACATGGACCAGGAAGGAATTATTTGGACAGTACAGGACTGGGATGCAATAATACCTGTTCAGCAGTCCTTAATGCTGTTTCAGGTCATACTGATGAAGTTAAGGGCAGGTTCGGGATTCAGGGAACCAAATGAAGAAGTTTGGCTCCCCTAAATCTCCTTGGGATTCAGCACAAGGTAGGGAGTTTTGGGAACCCCCTTCTGCAGCACAGAGGTCCTTCATAAAGGAATTTACGAACCCGAAAAGCTAGACTGCCATTGGCTTTTTTTTTCTTTTAATGTTCTGATAAAAAGAAGTTTATTATAGGCATTTGGAAGTCAGCTTTTGCTATGCATGAATAGAAAGGCTGCATTCCTTAGTGTCAAGGTCCTAATAGGGGAGTAAAGTAGTGGAAGAGTCCTGGCATAAAAGTAAAGAAGTTTCTAGTAGAGAAATCACAACAGAGAGGATAAAGTCTCATTTGGGAAATAGGTGAGAATAAAGAGAGGGTAAAACTGAAAGAGACTATCATTCCAGCGGGCAGAGGTTTACTTGGCATGGCATAGAATGGCATGGCATAGAATGGCATGGCATGGCATGTTAGGTACTCTGCAAGGAGTGAGTTTAAAATTGGCTTTATAATAGAAGCCTTAGCCACAAGCTGAGGCCTGCTCTGGATGGGGGCTTTGATGGATGGTGGAGTTTGAGCTGGAATTGAATATAATTGAATGAGTCTCTTTAATTCAATGGTAAGCTTAATCAGTAGTGAGTGTTAGTAATGGGGGTAGTGTCCATCTTTCAAGATCTTTTACAGATTCAAGGAGAATCTGGCCTTCAAGGAGTTTTAGAGTTTCTGGGCTCCCCTCATCAATACTATTTTAGTTTCATCATCCTGGGAGAGTATAACAATAGTTATTGCTGCTATTTAATTTTCTGTTATTGTGTACTGAGTGAGACCTTTGTATAAAGGAAATAAATACTTGTCCCATATCTGAATTACATTATACATTGAGTATCTTTCTAGTTTCCTGACTTAAAAAGACCCTAGTAGAAAAGAACTGAAATCAAAATTTTAAATAAGTTTTTATCAGATCATTGGATTGGGGATATAACAAGATAGAATATGAGAAAAAGGAAACCTACCTTTACTTAGTTGTTCTTCCTTAGAACTTAGCCCTGGGTAGATTATACGGGTGAATCCAAAATATATTGTCCCTTTATTAGAGAGGGTGATATGAAGTAGATACTACTTGACGTGATGAGAGTCAGTTATTCCCTCTTTCTGGGCTCTATCCTGGGTGTTTTTTAAATGCCCAATTAATAAAAGCTTATATTATAAGCTATTATAAACTAGATATACCCAAACTTTCAGAGGGTTTTTTTTAAACTCCAAAAAGAGGAATTTAAAAATAAAAGCACAATTAGTTTGAAACTTAAATCATAGCAAATACATATGTAAAAATTTTTCAATTTATCCATTTGTTTACTCACTTACCAATTATTTACTAAGATTTTTCTGTTCACTTCTTTTTCCCACTGCTTCTTCTGTCCTACTGCCTCTAGGTTTTGGAGGATATTGAATATAAGGCAAACAAATTTGAACTTTAAATGGTCTAGACAATAGGTAAAGAAAAATAAGATTATTCTAGAATGAAGGCTAGATTGAAGAGGGCAAAGAGTTTTCTATTCACAAGGCTTGTCACTTTGATTTACTATATCACAACTTTGTCAAATATCTTTAAGCTTTACGGAATACCCAGTATTCTTTGTCAATTCAGCTGAGACTAAACATTAAAAGGATTTCACTACTTACTGAATACTGCAATATCCTGTTCATTTTCTTTTTCTGCAATTCAATCAGAGTAAAGTTCAGAGTCACATTGTAAGTATCTGAGGCAGGATTTGAACTCAAATTCTTCTGGTTCCAGTGCCAATGTTCATCTACTATAGCACTTAGCTACTTTTCTCATTTTCTTCCGTCAAAGAACTCCAAACTGAGAGGCTAGGTAATTCTAATGCATCTGAGAATAATCTTCCTCAAACATTGTTTTCATTCTGTCATTCAAGTGGTCAAGGATTCACCACAGGGTCAGTTCAGGTGAATTTCCAGCTCGTTATCTAACTCTTTAATCTGCTCTTTCCTTGCCTTCTAATTCTTCATCTCATAAACAATATCTTCATAAAATTTTTGGGTTTGTACTGCCAATCTTATCTGTTTGTCATCCTCCATAAATTTATCATGTATTCCTTTGCTTTTTGTGGTAGGAGTAACATCTACTAAGGGTCTGGAACCAGTATAATAACCCTCTTTGCACACTGACCAAACATTTCCTAAGTTTCCTTAGAAGGCACTTAAACTATTCTCAAGATTTGATTGATCCAGGAAACTAAACCCCTAATTGAGTAAGCCACAAATGCCCAATACTGTTATAGCTTGGGCTCCTCAGTCTTGACAAAGTCTCAATGTCTTGTGAGTAAAAATATCTTTGTAACCAATCCCAACTCCAAGAGGAATTGGTGGGGGACATGGTGATGCTGTGTCTAATTGAACCAGCACTACATTCTTTCCATGTTATTTTTGACTAAACTTCTTTTATTAAATGTCATATAGTCTACAAATGTTTCATTTCATTCCCATTCTGAGCCTGAACCACTGAACCAGCCCAAGTCAGAGTAGATCCTGCACATTTGATAAAACTGACATGTTTGGTCTGGAAGGTCAAGTGGCTGAAGTGCAAACAGGATAATGTCCAATGAAAGGAGCCCTGTATCATTGTATAGCCTGACACAGGAACCTGGAATATTGTGAACACATATGGCAAATTCTATCATTGGGACTGGAAGGGTATCTTCACTGATTCTGTAGTGTTAACCCACTGTGGATCTAAAGAGAGAAAATATAACAGAGAGAATAAAGTACTGTGAGAGCTAACATTTCCTGGCATTTGTTGGTGTCCCTAAAAAGTTGGATCACAAAAAAAAAAAAAAAAAAAAAAAAAAAAAAGGAAAATGAAAGCAAACTCTCAGTATGTTTCGAGCAATTTGGAAACAAGTGTGAATGTCCTCTTGATTTATAAGGACTTTGTCCTAAAAGGGGAAGGAAAACTGATGATTTTAGTGACAAAGTAAATAAAAAGGGAGATATTAATAAAAGGGAAATGGGGACAGACCAACCTAAAGCAGGCTCAACTTCTTGCTCCAAAGTTCACCAACAGGAAGTACTAGAACCTTCTGAGAAGTGGCTGATAAAACTGGGAGCTCACCTGAGAGACACTCAGATTTATCTTATTTCTATTTTAGGGGCTAAAAGGGCTCCCAAAAAGAAGAGGAGAAAGTATAAGAGCTTTTATATTCTAAGTATTTAATGTTTATTGATTGACTAACCACAAAGAAATTTGGAGATTAGAGGACAAAATTAAATGGAACCCCAATCTAAAAAGGCTCGTAACTGCTGAATTCCATTAGTTTGGGTGCTTCACAGAAAAATTACTCTTTCAAAATAATTTTTCTTTTGGAGCCCTTAATAGGGATTATCCTTTGTTACTTTCTAATGACTAAACTGAGGATTTAGCAAACACCTGGCCTTGTATTATGGAAAGGCTGGGCTGCTCTGTAGACAAATTACTGAACTCTTCAAGACTCCCAGACAATTCTCTTAGTCTAAATTACAGAGAGCCAATCTTCAGTAAAAGTGGGAGGTTCCATACTGGAGTTCACCCACACTGATGAAATCACAGGTCAAAAGCTAAAAAGAATTATTATTGTTATATTTGGAAGTGATTGCTATAAGACCAATACAAAATTCTCAGAATTATGAAAATGATTTTAATCTAAAAGCCTGAGAGATCTAAGCTTTTGAAAGGTCATTGAATTCCACCACCTGCATCTAAGAGAAAATCTAAATGATATGTTTAAAATGAAAGTTTGTTTTGATTTCTCACTCCCAGATTTTGCAGGGATTAATTGACATTGAACAGTCTTTTTTTTTTTTTCAAATATCACAAAAGGGTAATTCATAATAGGACCTGCTCTTGGAAGAAAACACAAAAGATTATTCAGAATTTAAAGTTAAAGTACTATGGTTCATCATGAGTTTGATTCAATATGCATGTCAAATCAAAAGAAATTTGTCAAAGGAAAGGGATATTAGAGCTACATTGAATTTGACCATATCACTAAATTAGTCTCCTTTTTAAGTTGCAAATTAGAATATTTTGCAGGTCATAACATGGCACCAGACTTTAAATTATTATATAAATGACAGTTACTTAAATTGAAATCTGCTTCTGAGGTCAGGAAATTCAAGTCTTATGTTGAGGCATACAGGCTATGTGACTTTAAGCAAGTCAGAGTCCTAGGCAATTCTCTAAACCTCCACTGGTTTAAAAAAAAAAAAAAAAAAAAAAAAAAAGTTTCCTCATCTAAGAGCTTCCTAGATTCATGAAATCATAGGTTTCTGTCCCTGTCGCTGGGAAGTTACAGTTCAAACTTTTAAAAAATCTACATATGATACACTTTTAAAATCTACATCATTAACATTTTCTCCATTACTTTCTTAAGTATAGACAATCAACAAAACAATAAATCAAGCCCTATTGTAGTTCCCTGAATTCTAAGGTGTAAATGCTGATAATGTAACAAATTGGCTTGTGAGAATGGGTCCAACATGTCCCTGGTTATATCTGTAGGGTTAGCTGAATATTTCAATTCAAGGAGATAAGACCAGCAGAGCAAGCTTAATTTACAACTTCTTAAATCAAAAAAACAAATATCTTTGAATGATTCTTTAAAAAGACTGCCTCAAGAGGATTCTGGGGAAATGATAAGATAAATCAGAAAATTCCAAGCTCTGCAGATGTTCCCCACAAACAAGACAAAATAGCATCTCAGGGCAAATGTAAAACTGGTAAAAATAAACAAGAGTTGAGGAAGAATAGTGGTTCTCTGGGATAACTGAAAAAGATCTAATGAAGGATACCAGTACAAGATATCAGGACAGAGATTTCACCCTTGTGAAGTATAAACACCACCAGACTAGCTCCACTGAAACAACAAGCTAGCAAACCCTACAGCTAGATGGTTTGGGAATTAGCCTCAACTCCAGTCACAGTTATTTTCCCCTCTAGATAGTGTGGTGAGTTGGGAAGGAGGACAGAAAATACACTGATGACCACCTAAAACAGATTCTACAAGGAAAACTACAGGCATATCATAGCCAAATTTCCCAGGACAAGGAAAAATATATTACAAGCAAGAAAAAAGCTCAAATACAGCAGAACCTCTGCTGATAAAGGACACCAGGTTCAGCTGTGCTTTAAGATGTGGCTCTGGGAAAGAAGCAACCAGTTTATATCCAGTAAGTACAGAAGCAATGGCACACTGCTGACTATGGTTACTTAACAGGGGGATAGAGTTCTTGGTTTCATTTCCAGGCCAGAGGGTAGAATGGAAGTAGCACCGGAGGCCAGAGGAACCATTCCTCACATCCTAGGACTAGAGGTGATTAAAATAATAAGCTGTACTATAAATAATTGTTTTAATGAGCAAGCAAAGGAAAAAGAACTCTACAATAGAGAGTTACTATGAGAACAAAGAAGACCAGAGTTCATCTTCAGAGGATACTAAAGTAAAAAAAAAAAAAAAGCCTCACCTATCCCAAAGAGTAACATCAAATCACTACCTCCCCAAAAAGAATTCATAGAAAAACTCAAAAGAGACTTTTAACATCAAATGAAAGAGAAAAGGGAATTTTTTTTTAAAAATTAGGAACTATCCAAGAAAAACAAGAAAAATATAAAAAGAAAATCAACCAACTCGAAAAGGGGATCTGGAGTCTTAAGGAGGAAAATGGCTGCTTGAAAATTAGAATTGGACAAAAGCAAGTCAGAAAAATAATTTTTAAAAAATTATAAATTTACAAAAATTACAAATTACAAAAAAAGAGAATGTGAAGCATTTCATAAGAAAAACAACTGATCTGAAGAATAGATCAAGAAGAGAAAACATGAGAATAATAAAGTAATCTGAAAATTATAATCACAAAAAACTCTTGATACAATAACATAAGAAATAATTTAGGAAAAGTGTCTTTAAGTATTATAACAGTAGGGGAAAATAAAAATAGAAGAAAATCCACTAATCATCACCTAAAAGAGATTCTAAAATGAAAACTAAGGAATATCATAGATAAATTCCAAAAACCCCAGGTCAAAAACAAAATATTACAGGCAACAAGAAAAAAAAATTTAAACATAGCAGAGCCACAATTAGAATCACACAAGGCCTAGCAGCAGCTACATTAAAGACCACTTTTGTGGTCTTGAACCACTATATATCAAAAGAGCAAAAGAGAGTTGTGGCCAAAAATATCACACTCAGCAAAATATAATACTGAATATAAAAAAGGATATAATGAATTTTGAGATCTTCAGGATTTTATTCCAAAGAGATCTGTACTTAGAAAATTTTACATACAAGATTAAAGAGGAATATAAAGTAAACATCAAAAACCAATTATAAAGGGCTCGATAAGGTTAAATAATTTATTTTTATACCTGAAAATCTCCTAAGACTATGATTTATAATTGGGATAATTAAAAAAAATTAATAGTTGAGTAGGATATGATTCTAAAAAGCAAAATCATGTAGGAAAAAAGTAAAAAAGAAATTATCACATACAAATTAGATGCAAAAGGAAGAACTGATATAGAAATTAAATAGGAAATGAGAGCTTATAATTCTGGAACTCTGTTCTCATCAGAAATGGATGAAAGAGAGGAAAATACATATATATCTAAATTAGTATAAAAGTATTTTAAATTCAGAAAGAGATAAGAAGGTAGAGGGAGGGGTAAGAGGATAAGGAATTAATTTTTAGAAGGAATTCTACTCATATCAGATCAGCATTAAAGATAGAACAATGAAGCAAGTAAGTAGCACAGTGGATAGAGCACTGGCCCTTGAGTCAGGAAGACCTGAGTTTAAATTTGGCCTCAGACATTTGATACTTAGTAGTTGTGTGACCCTGGGTAAGTCACTTAACTCCAATTGCCTCACTTAAAAAAAAATAGACTAAAGAGAGAACAATATATACATTTAGAAGAGAATAAAAGTCTTCTAAATATATAAAGAAATAAGAGGGTAAAGAAATAGGATAAGTTAGGAGATAAAAGTTATGTAGATTAATGAAAACAGGATAAAGAGTGAAAAACATATATTTGGAAGGATATAAAAGTCTTTTAAATTCAAACAGAAAAAAGAGGGCAAGGGAAAATGGTGGAGTGAAAGGTTAAGGGAAGGATCCGTGGAAGTGGGATAGATCAAAGAGAGCAAGATAGCAGAGGAGTCAGGAGGGAGAAGAAATAAGAAATATACACAAATATAAAATTCTGAGCAATTTCAAACTTGCTCCTTCTCCTTTCATGTGGGCAGAGAATCCTTAGTAACTCTTCTTTCAGGAGTATGGCTTCCTTTTTCTGAAAGAAATTGTCTCCATTCTTTCACAAGTGCTTAATATGCCAAAATATGGCACCAATCAGAGAAAAGAGAAAAATTCCCCCATATCTTAAGCTACTATCTAGAAATCTAAATCTCAGATATTACTGTTTACTTTCTAAATTATTCTGTTTGACATCCCTTGCCTTCTATGGATAACAGTAAGGGAAACACAACAGGTATCCTTATGATCTTCAGGTTTTTGTTTTGCTTTGTTTTATCCAATATTTTATAATTTTTGGTAGTCAGCTATATATCCCCAGAAGACCACAGATATTTCTATTATTAGTAGGTCAACAAATAGTTGCCTCATGCCCCCTGAATAGGAAATCACTAGTCAGTCAGGCTGCTAGGATTTATTAAGTGTTTACTATGCACTGTGATAAATATTAATAGTATAATCAAAGACAAAAACAGGCTCCTACTCTCAAGGACCTCACAGTCTAATTAGGGAAACAAGTAAATAACTGTATGTAAATAAGATGGAAGGAGAGAGAGAGAGAGAGAGAGAGAGAGAGAGAGAGAGAGAGAGAGAGAGAGAGAGAGAGAGAGAGAAGAGAGAGAGAGAGAGAGAGAGAGAGAGAGAGAGAGAGAGAGAGAGAGAGAGAGAGAGAGAAAGAGAGAGAAGAGAGACGGAGACAGAGAGAGAGACAGAGACAGAGACATAGAGAGAGACAGAGAGAGACAGAGAGAGAGAGAGAAAGAGAGAAATAGAGAGGGATAGATAGGTAGACAGATAGATAGATAGATAGATAGATAGATAGATAGATAGATAGATAGACAGACAGACAGACAGACAGACAGATAGATAGATAGATAGATAGATAGATAGATAGATAGATAGATGATAAATTGGGGGGAACCTCAGAGGAAAAGTACTAAATATTGAGTACTGAGAAAGGTTTCTTACAGAAGGTGGGACTTTAGCTGACTTGAAGAAATGAAGGCAGGGAAGATAAGAAGTAGAGATGTGGAGGAAAAGCACTTCAGGTATGAGGGACTGCAAGTGAAAACTGGATTTAGGAGATGGAGTGGTATGGAATAACAGGAATAACAATGGGACTGCTTTACTTCTTCCTTTGATCTTTGTATGGAATAAGAGAGGATGGGAAAGGAGGTTCTAGGCTACTCTATATCTATAGAAAACAGTCCCCTTCTTACCTTTCTATAAGTTGGGGAAACAGAGCAAGTGAGTTGCTCAAATTCTTATAGTCATGAAGTAAAGTTCAAAACCTTGTCTCAGACACTTATTAGATATGTCACTTAATCTGTCTCATGCTCTTTTTTCATTTGCATAATGCCCTTGTAGCATATATGATGTTCTCTAAGGTCAGATTTAATTCTAAATTTAATTACTCTATGAACTTTAGAATCCTTGACTACCTACTACTCAGGTTCATGTAAAGTGTTTTCAGAAACATGGTTTAAGACCTCATGTAGCACATGCTCTACCAACAGACAAGAAATTATTCATCAAATAGCACAGCTTTTAATTAGGACAATGCAAAAATCCAAAGCATAGCTTCATACTTTTCCTTCTGAACTATTTGAAGCATTTATTGATACTTCCTGTTTTGGAAGTCCAAGCACATGGATCACAGATTGAATGGGGAAAGGCAGAGATATAAAAAAAAATCAAATCATATATTCAGACACCCACTTAGAAGATAAAGAGATAGTAAGTGAACTTGGTGGTGGTTGGTGTTGAGTTGAGAAATTGCTAGGAGCCACTTCCTGTTTCAGGAGAGTAGATCATCTTTTCTAAAACTCGTGATATTCAAGAGTATTAATGTTCACTTAGAATTTAATTTAGCTGGTTCATCTCTTCCTTGCTTCCAGTACTTCCTGGCTAAATTTATTGCCCATGGCTGAAGAAAAGATTTTTTTTTTTTCTCACTAAGAAACTTGTTTTGGCTTAAAGCAAAGTTCAAATAATATTTACCAAGATTATTAAAAAACTAATTTTTTTGCTTCAAAATTCTAGAATGGAATGTCAGAAAGTGTTGACATTTTAAATTAATATTTTTGAAGGAATAGTCTTTAATAGAAGACCACATGGATGCCATAATACTGGAAGAAGGTCTTAGACCAATGGAAATGCTTGCAGCCACAGTACTAGGGATTTAATGCAAGCTCTGTTGGATTAAAACAAAACAGAAATAAAAAAAAATTAATGGAAGTTTTCAATTTCCATTCTATCTTATAGCCTTATCACAATCTCGTCTTTAATGAACTTCAGAATGTTTTGGTTTTCTAAAGAAAAATCTTTTGTATGTAAAGTATATAATTTATATAAATTCTATATTATCACTTATTGAAGAAAACTGAAATTGATCACTGGGAAATTGGGGAAAAGTTGGATAATGAACTGCCAAACAATTCCATTTTATAATCTATTCTTTGACTTAGTATTCAGCTTAATTTCATTAGTGTATGCAATTAAGTTCAATTTAATACAAAAATCATTTATTAAAATACCTTATACCTTATGGCCCCATGGGGAAAAAAACCCAAAACAATAAAACACTAGTCCTTGAGCTGTCAAGCCTATGTTCAATCTCTAGCTCCACTACTTATTATTATGCATGTAATTCCAGATCACTCTGACCCTTAATTTCTTTGTCAGAAAATAGAGATAATAATACTTACACCTGCTACTTGATAGCACTATACATTTAAAAGTTTTAGGTGTTATAGAAATGGGTTAGTTTTGGTATTATTGGTGTATGTTCAGTTACCTGTATTATGAATACAAATGATCCATATTCACAAAGAATTTAAAATTCAATTGGCTTAGGGTGGGAAATGAGGGAACGGTTTATCTAGCTTGAATATAATGAAAAAACAGAAAGCATCACTAAAAGGTCTGGGTTGTTTTGTTTCTGTTTTTATTTTTAATTTCATGGCATGCATACAATTAAAAATGCAAGAAAATATGAGTTCAAAGACAAATACTAATGGTTTTGATAATGACACTAGTCCTCCACCCCCAACATTCTCTCTCCTTCATCAGTGACTTCAGTGCAGGTCTCATTGTCTCCTATCTCAATTTCTGTCTTCATGTTAAGGGACTTCCCTTAAATAGCCTAATTTCCATTGAAACTCCTTTTCCTAAAGTTATAAATGATCTCTTGTCAAATCTCATGGCCATTTTTCAGTCCTTAAATCTTTCTTGACATGCCTAATATTAGTATCATCTGATACTAATGATCACTTCTTAAAGTTTTTTTCTACTATGAGTTTTCATTACTCTAGTTTAGGTCATTCTTTTATCTATATTTAATGACTCCTCCTCCTCAGCCTTTTTTGCTGGATGCATCCATGTCATACCTATATCAGGCTTATTGAGTGTCCTCAAAACTCTCTCCTATTGTCTCATTTTGTCTTCTCTTTGTCTCTTCCTTTTTCTGTCTCCTTCCTTCTCTCCCCCTTTCTCTTTTCCTCCCACTTTCTCTTCATCTTTTCTTCCCTCCCTTTCTCTCTCTCTCTCTCGTTGTCTCTCTGTCTCTGTCTCTCTGTCTGTTTCTGTCTGTCTATGTCTCTGTGTATGTATGTGTCTCTGTCCCTCTGCTCTGTCTTCTCTCTCCCTACCTACCTCTCTCTCTCAAACTCTCTCTCTCTCTGTGTCTCTGTCTCTGTCCCTCTGTCTCTGTCTCTCTCTTCTCTCTCTCTTTCTCACTCTGTCTCTCTCTCTCTCTGCCTCTGTCTCTTTTTTCTTTGTCTCCTCTCTCTCTCTTTTTTTTCTATCCCCAGCTTTCTTCCTTACCCTCCCATCTCTTGATCCTTGATGTCTCAGAATTTCCTCTCATATAGCAAGATGAATGCTTTTCCCTCTTGACTTCTCATCTTAAAAAACCCACTCCTCAATCATGGCAGTCTGGAACCCATTTATGCTACTTTATTGTTCACATATCTTGGCTGAGAAGAGTCACTAACTCTTTTTCCTTCTGGTGTAAAGGAAGACTACCAGACCTTATTTATACTTATTTATAGGCTCACTGTTCACCCCATTAGAATGTGAAGTTCTCAAGAGAAAGAAGTGCTTTTGCTTTTTTTTTTTTGACATATCCTCAGAGCTTACCACAGAATGTTAAAATTAATAGCTAGTGCTCAATACTTATTGATTGATTAGAAATTTGAAAAGGAGAGATCATTTCTAAATTGGAAAAAATCACTTCCAGTATCTCAAACAATTTACTTACTCATTTATTAGGTTCTTTGGTGTCTCGATGGGGACCAAATAAAATTTATCTTGCATTGCCTGTAACCTTCCAATCTCTTCAGGTTAGTGTGTTTTCATGCAGCTATCTTTCACTGAATTAGACCATTTGACTTTTTCTACATTTTACAGCCATATTTTCTAGGTCTCTAATGGCAGCCATTCTGTTTCTAGCAACAAGGAACATCTAAGAGAATGGTAAGCATTTCAGAAGATTGATACAATCCTGGCAGCTAGGAAACCCAAGTATTCCTCCATCAACTCTGTTTTCTGTATGGTAATAAATTTTCTTTCTTTTTTAAACAAAAAAGGAAACATTTTCATTTTTTTAGATGAAATTAAAGTTCTGAGTTTTCCACAAACTCCCCAAAGTTAGCAAGGATCTCTTGATTGCAAAATCAAATGACCTTTACTTAGTACTAATCCTCCCAATCTTCCTGCAGCATCTAACACTGTAGAACACACTCTCTCCTTGGCTACTAAAACTTTATCTTATATCAGATTGTTAGTAAAGTGAACAAATTTTGCCTACAAATCTACTATTGCTTTAATCAGCATGACCACCAGTGAATAATACATCACAAACTGAGTTTTCCTAGTCCAACATGTGGCTCTCAACCATCAAAAAGCTTCAGTAACTTGAATAGAATCCTACAGTGAGTTCCAGGAAAGGATTGAATATTTTATGGTTAACCAACTGATGAGCAATGAAGTACCTTTACATACCTAGCACTCCATAATGGGATTAGGCTCAATCTGTAGGTGATTCTGAGGTGTTTCTTTTTGAAAATACTTGGGAAACATATCAAAGAATCCATGAAGGATTTATAGAAAAGTTCCCCCTGGTTTTGAGATCCTCAGATTGAAGCCATTCTACTCCCTCTCCATTTATATCTACCTTTGAAGGAATAGTTGCTCAAAAATTTTCAACATTAAAAAATCAAAACTAAATCCTTTATATTCCAACTTTTAGTGTCATTCCCTTTTCTAGGCCTATTTCCTCCTCTGTAAAAATGAGAAAGTTGGATTAGATGATATCTAAAGTCCTTCCACCCCCAATCCTAATTCTCTGAGCCTCTGTGCAGATAATCTTTTCTTTTTTATGATTTACTATTATTTGTAAAATAAAATAACATAAAATTGTGCAACAAAAGAATAATTACTTAAGCTAATACCAGAAAAATGATAATACTGATGCCCTGGAATGTAAACAAAACCTGAGTTACAGGCACTGTGCCTCCCAGCAAAAGAAAAAGACTCTGCATAATTTTGTACATAATAGAGAATAATTTCACATGAAGTCTTAATTAAGAATTCTTGAGTTGGAGTCCATTAACTTTTTTAAAAAAATATTTAGATAGCTGTAGTTCAGCATAATTGATTTTCTTTTTAATATTACTTCTTTTATTTTATGAATTAAAAATAATATTTTAAGAAGGCATCCACAGGTTTCACTAAACTGTCAACATAGTCCATGACACACTCAGACACACCCCAATTTCAGAGGAAGGTAGAATATAACAATCTAACTTACAATCTAAGAGGTCTACAATGTCCTACTGAAACCATGTCTTATAGCAGATCTATTCACACAGATTCTGACAACACATTCATTTTCACACTGGTCTAAATAGGTATCAATAAAAAATCATCAAAAAGTAAAATATATATAGATCTTTCAGAACTGTATAAACAAAAGAGCTGAAAGTTTCTAGAAGAATGTAAAACTTCTGGAAGTGTGTACTTTCTTAACCAAGTTCACATTATAACAATCTGTTTTATGATAGAATTTTGCTTCATATGAGATAGAATAAAGGCCAATAAGGAGATAAACTTGTACGCAATTTTTTTATTTATTCTATATAACAGCACAACAACTTCAAGTTTCATTTGATTTGACTAATTACTTTGTCTAATATGGGCTTAAGTGCACAATAGTAGGGAAGACTTTTGATAATACTAGAGTCAACAGGGTAAAGGGTAGTGCTAAGAGGAAAGGATATATTTATAATATGGACAAGATAAGTTCTTAAGCTAAGCTACAAGGAAACCTTGTCCACACTATTGCTTGAAGGCTCTGATCTACTTCCTAAATATCAGATTCCTAAATAAAATTGATACTACCATAAAAATCACAATTAACTAAAAAAAATCATTTCTGAATAGGGATTAATATTAACTTATACCTTTTCCATTCTTCACATTATAACAGCTCACTCAGAGATCAAGATGTAAATACATAATAGCTCAATAATCAACATTCAAAGCCACTCGTTCTTCTCTTCTCTCTCAATCCAGATCCCAGAAGAGTTGAGGTATGGGGAGGTGGGGGGAAAACAAGGGTGATTTCTCTTCAACACTAAAACCAAGTGTGAGGGCCATGAAACCTGGTCAGATTCCTGTCACTTGACTCGTAAAATGAAAACAACTCAGATCAGAGCAGTAATTATAAGAATGCAATGTTCATTTCTGCACTAAGCACGGTGTCTGCCTGTCGGCAGTACCTGGGAAGAACCCAAGATGCTTACAGAATTTATATTTTCCATGCTGTGGTGAATTTGGAACCTTTACATAGCTTGAGACAGAATAAATTTTATTCCAGCACAAGTCTCTTGATCATTTCTCCTTCAAATGTGGGAAAACAGCACTGAGAATGTGGAAACTGTAGAGCACATCATAAATCCATGGACACAGGAACTCAGAAAGCTGCATAAGGCACATAAGGTCTCCTATAAAGGAAGCACTGTGCTCTAATATTATTTTCTGTTTAAAATCCACATGTGTGGTTCAGGACAAAGGTCTTTTAGTGTGGAAGAAAGAAGGTTCAGTGCTTTTCTATTTGAAAAGCCAAGGTATGTCTCTGGAGAGACAGTGAAGAGATGTGCTCTAGGGTACAATACAGAGAAATCAAAAATAAAACTGCAGCATTTTTGAATAATGACACCTAGAAAATCAAACTGTGAAGCCAATTGCCCAAGATTTCTATATGTCACATTTAAATTTGAACAGGTGTCTTTTGATTCCCTTCCATCCACTCACTTTCCCATTCCCCAATTAAAAAAAAAATCATCCTTCATCTCCACTGTAGGACTACATAAATTCCTGCTAACCATGAATTTAAGTAATCATATTTCTTTCTTCCACCTGTCCCCAAAGTAAAAATAGCTACATTAAAATTCCCTATTATGTTCAGAGAATGAATACCTATCCGTTTATTCTTTCATCAAAACACTGTCTCCAGGGTCTCTTCTGTCTTTTGTATTCATTCTCTGATTCTAAAATGGACCTTTGATCTCATCAAAATATCTATTTCCTACAGCTATGCAAATTTCAACTCATCCTTGGCAGCTCATTTTATACCACTATTGCTCATACCCTCCAATACATTTACCATAGGCAGATTCAAATTATAACAAAATTACCACTCAATGTACTAGGAGTCTTCCTTACATTCTCTTGACATGTAGTAGCCCCTAATGGGTCACAAAGGTGGACTATTGGTTAACACACTCTCTTGCCTTGTAACCAGTCTTTGGGATATCTTCTCCTAAGTTGCTTCTCCTAAGTAATAATTGACTTCTAAAGTGTGGCAGTCCACCCATATCAACCAGGCATCTCTCCATGGGCTACGTAAGGGATCCTCAATTTCAATTCTTCAGAGACCATGGTGTTTTGTGGGTTTTATTAAGGAAACAAAAATTATACAAAAGGATGTTATCAGAGGGATTAATAACTGGAAATGGTAGGAGAGGCAGGTAATAAGAGGGATAGATTATGCATAGTCATTGCCCATACTGTTACTTGAAGGCACTGATTTACTTCCCTATGTAGCAAATTCCCAAATAAAGATGGAAATACCAGAAGAGTCACAATTAACAAAAAAAATCACTTCTGAATAGGGGTTAATATTAACTTACACCTTTTCCATTCTTCACATCATAATATCCCACTCAGAGATCATGATGTAAATCCATAATGGCTCAATAGTCAAATAGTCATCTATAGTACTTCACTGATATCTCTGCAATATCAAAATAAATCTGGGAATTCTCCCCAAGTTGCTGACCCTCTATGGAAATTTTATGGAAGTACATAAACAAGGATCACACAGTATGGACTATGATTTCCATGCATTAACAAGGTGGAAGACTAGACACTTTTTCTGATCACCATGACCTCTTAACCTCTTCAAAACAAAAATCCTATGTCAAAGATAAATCAACCAAAGCTACCTCCATGGTCTAAAAAACCTAGAATCCAAAATAAAGTTGTTGCTATTGTTTTTTTTAAAAAATTTCATTGAAAATCATGATACACTATACTTCACCCCTTTTTCCCAGAAGCTTAGAGACCCAAAATAACAGAAATCAACCCTGAAGCACCAGTATGTTAATATTCTGAACCAAACCAGAGATCAAAGAACCAGAAAGAGAAGGTTAAAAATAAAGGGTCAGAAAACTAAAGAAGAGGGAAGGAGCAAACTGTACACTCTACTAAGAGAAAGAGCTCAGCATACAGCAGGAGCCAATTCCATTATTTCAAATATCATTTGGAACTAGAGAACCATGAATTACCTAGTGTGGGAGGAGGCTAAGATTCTGTCCCTAATGAAATCACCATCAGAGAGAAGAGAGAGGGAAGAGAGTCAGAAAATAAGCAATAGGGGAAAATGGGGGGGAGGGGGAATGATAAAATTACCAAAGAAGAAAGAAAGAAGAAAACTCAAAGACTTTTAACATTTATCTGCTTATGTGGAAATATGTAAAATGTTAATAGTATAAGGGAATATGATTTCTAGAACTAGTACATGAGTGTAATAATTTATGAATAAATACTGAAAAATAAAGGAAAACTCTCCAACTTAATAAGACAGAAGATAGACCTTGTGGAATATGAGGAGAACATGAAACCACAATTTGTTGTTCCTGAGTGATTGAAAAAATAAATGAGAATTACAAAAGCAGAATTCATGATCTGCATAGTAAATATAATACACAAAATAGAAACACCAGAATCTCCAATGACTAGTCTCACCAAAAAAACAAACAAACAAACAAAAAAGAACAATAGATTAGAAATACAAATACACAAAAATAAAAGACACTATATCAAGAGAAACAAAAACCAAGGACATTAAAAGAAAATATACTTATTTTGCAAGGAAAACACACTGATGTCAAAGGCAGGATGAATAGAGACAATCTAAGAATTGTACATTTTCCAAAGGAACACAGTGGGCAAAAAACCCTTTAACTATAATGCAGAAAATTATACAAGAAAAAAGTCAAGAACTTCAGAACACATAAAACAAAATATCAATTGAAAGAATTCATAAATTATCTCCAGAAAAAAAATAAAGCTATATATATGTATATATACATATATGTATATATATATACACATATGTATATATATACATATGTGTATATATATACATATATATACACATATATATATATATAGTGGTTAAAGTCAAAAACTTCAGAACACATAAAACAAAATATCAATTGTCTCCAGAAAAAAAAAATAAGGCGCTCTCTCTCTCTCTCTCTCTCTCTCTCTGTATATATATATATATATATATATATATATATATATATATATATATATATATATATATATATATATAGTGGTTAAATTGAATAATAATTCAATACAGAAACAAGTTCTACAACTAATCAGAAGACATTCAAATAAAAAGAAAAAGAAAATTTAATAACACAAGACTATTCTTCACCTACTAGAAAACATAGGAAGGAATGGAATAATGTGTTCTATAAGAGCAACAAGACACAAAATGCAGCCTACTCTGCAAATCTGAGCTTGACTATAAATTTTAGGACATTAGGACAGAGAAGTATTTGAAACATTCTTTGAAAGAAAACTAAACCTGAAGAGATTATTTGCTTCTTGAATTCCAGGAAATTGAAATGAATAAGGAGTTAATAAATGCTTCAGCCAGGAATAGCAACAGCAAGGGATGACAGTAAAGAGACTAATAGGAGAATTCTTCCTAAAGAGGTGACAAAAAATTAAACAAAGGCAATAGTAGAACTTGAAACATTTTAGACATAACCTGGTGACATTCAACCTATAGATAAATCAAGATTTTTTTTTTGTGAGACTACATTACAAAAATGGGAAGGCACATAAAAAGGAGAGGAGGAATCAGGAGGATAGAAAAATATGATGTATCGTTAATTTAAGGTATAGCAATGAAAAGGTGACACCTATAGTCCCTCAGGAAGAAAAGGTTACAATTAAATGGGTGAGGAGGATAGAAACTTAAGAGAGTGGAGAGGAAATGTTGCTTTGGTGGTGGGAAGAAGTTCCACTAATGCAAGCTCCAGTGTGAAGGATATGGGGACTTTGTGCCAGGTGTGTTCTGGGGAAGTTAGTTTTTGAGAAGACTATTCTTTTTTCCCTTGGAGTAGGGAGAGTTGAAAGTATTGGGGATATTGGTAATAATGAGAGTAACTAGCACCTGGAGGAATGGAAGGGCATGGATTCAAGAAGAAGATTTTTGAGTTAAAGGGGAGAAAGAAAGTAACCAGGGTGAAGAGGATGTTATTCAAGAGTGGTTAATGGGGAAAGGTATAGTGTCTTTTCTTGACACTTCCAATAATTTTTTTTGTTCTGGGAATAAGGCACAAAGGAAAAGGGGCAAGCTTCTATAGGGAAAATTAGAGCCAAATATGCAGGGAATAGTGGGAGAGTAAATAATTGAATATTGTGAAGCTAAGAGTCCTGATTCAATTCCTGAGAAAACATTCTTTATGTACAATATAATGCAATAGGCTTTAAAGAATCCCACAGGTTCTTAAAAAAAGGAAAAATTTTAAGGTGGACAGCCAGACAAGGAATTGTGAGGAGAAAGAGCACGGGATGGTACTGACAAGTAGCTGAAAAGCATGGAGAATTAGACAAGAAAGGAGTTAAGTACAGCACTTAAAGTATGTGGTGCTTCTCACTTTCACAGTTCAGTTATACCCAAGCAGGTGCCCTTAGGGCATTCCCCATTTCCTGACCATCCTCTCTTAATTTCACCTTCATGGGTGGATGGAAGAGGAGGAGTGGGAAGAGCAATAACACCATCAGCACTATCCATGCAGCAGCTTTGTCTATCCCCCTGGACACAATTACAAAAGGCACTAGTTAAAGCTAAAGAGGAAGGACAGGGTACATCTGATTTGAGAATAGAAGCATACCCTGTGATTGAAGAGTTTGACTCTTCAGGTCAAGAAAGGAGAAGATATACTCCTTTTAATCTGAAAATTATCAAAGATCTGAAAAAGGCTTGCACTTTTTATGGGTCTATATTGTCTTATGTTAAGATGGTATTAGAGAATTTGGCTTTTGAAATTGTAACCCCTAATGATTGGAAATTTATAGCAAGGACATGTTTAGAATCTGGACAAAATTTGTTGTGGCTTTCTGAGGATAGTGAACTCTGTAGAATACAAGCCCAACAAAGGAGGCAACCCGGAGTTAACTTTGACCAACTAGAAGGTTTAGGTCCTTATGCAAACACTTTGACAGCAGATGAGCAAATTGCTTCTGCTGTTATCAAAGCATGGGGTACCCTCCCAGGAAGACAAGAAAGAGGGGAAACCTTCAGGAAAATAGCATAAGGTCCAAATGAACTTTTTGCTGATTTCGTAGGACATCTGCAGACAGCTGTCATATGAACTATTGGTGAAAATGTAGCAACAGAAATTATGATAAGACAACTTGCTGAGAAAAATGCTAATGCGGTTTGTAGAATTATACTAGGACTACACAATGATGTTCCTTTAGAGGACATCATAAGACACTATGCCACAGTGGGCACAAATACCTTTTATACACAGGCTAAAATGCAGACTTTTCAAGATCTGAACATGGGAAGACAGGGTCCCTTTTGAAAAGGGACTTCCAGAGAGACTTGTCAATGCTTTCATTGTGGTAAAGTAGGACATTTGAAAGCTCAATATTGGCATAAAGATAGAGTGAAAAAACAAGGTGGGAGAACAAGACCCAAAAAGCCCATGTCCAAAATGCAACAAAGGTTTCCATTGGGCATCAGAATGTAGATTGATTCAGGGAAATGGGAAACAAGGCCCAGCTTCAGGGCCCCAGGCAAAAAACACATGGGGCATGATGGCAACCGATGTTACACCCAGAAAGTCTTTAGACTAATCAGCAGAGAAGCAATCTGATGGGAGAAAGGGATTACAATTGGGGAGAATGGAGTTGTGTGCAGCTGGGACTAGTGAGATATTCCCTTGGAGAGGTGAAATCTGTCCCTGTCCATCCTATAGATCCTTTGCCTTCAGGCACAGTAGTCTTGACCATTTCATCTCCTGAGAGTGCTTACAAAATAGTGTCTATCCATACACTGATTTGGGAAACTGGGGAATATTTAACTAATATCCCAGTCACTAATATGGGTAGACAATGTGTGACATCACTCAGGAGAAGTAGTAGCATCAGGTTTACTGATACAAATTGTCTATTAGGATAGGCAATTTGGTAATATTTATCCAGATTTTGACTCCCAGCAACAGAGTCCAGGAATATTCTGGATTGAAGCTGTTACAGCTGACTGTCCTATACTCACGATATATGCAAATGGCATACCATTGAAAGAACTGGTAGACTTGAGTGAGAGTGTGTGTGTGCTGGAGCTCAATCTCAGACTCCAGACTCTATTCCTGACCAATCTCCTGGTGACTCTCCTGCTAAGACCAAAGCCCATCCAGAGATCCTCCAGAAAGCTAGCCCAGACATTACAAGAAAATATAAATATAACTAACAACTTTAATTGTGAATGGATTAAACAACTCAAAAAATGATAAAAAAAAAATGACAATAAGAAAAAAAACTGTTGCTTACAAGAAGCACATTAGAAAAATGAAGACATATGTAAAAGAAAATAGATGGGAGGGGGAAATTTACTATGTACCAGGTAGATCTAAAAAGGCAAAAAGCTGCAGTCATGCTAATCTGGCAAAGCAAAATCAAATAATAAAAAATTATGAATAAGGAAATCACATTATGCTGAAAGAAATCACTAATAAAGCAATGTCAATAATAACTTTATACATTCCAAATAAATGAAATTTTATGAATTAAGAAGCTACAGGAAAACAAAAACAATTTAAAAAAAATGACAAGACTCTTCAATGGCCCTTTCTCAATTTTGGAGAACTTTAACAAAAGAGAAATTAAAATATAGAACTGAACAAACTGTTAGGGAAACTAGACTTAAAAGATTTACGACATCTTCTAAAATAGGCCTACAAAAGAATCTACACACATGCAAACACGTGGAGCTTTCACAAAAATTTACTTTGGACACATAGATATTGTAAACAAATATAAGAAGACAAAACTAGTTGATGTATCCTTTTCAGACCAAAACCCAATAAGGTTTATTGGTTTAGAGACCACAGAAGACCAAAATAGGGAGCTAACAAAGAAATCTTAAATATGAGTAAGCCCAAGAACAAGTCAAAAAAACAACGAATAACTATGTCAAAGGAAATGATAATGAAATACCAAAATTTCTGGGAAGTAGGCAAAGCAGTCATAGGGGAAAAAATCATATCTCCACAAACATACATTAAAAAGATGATTAACAAACTGAGTAGCATTTTTTAAATTAGAAAGCCAACACACAAAACAAACTTAAAATAAGCACTAAAGAAGAGATAATAAAATTAGGGATAAATTGGAACCAAAAAATCCAACACAACATGATCAATCATAATAAATGCAGAAAAATCTTTAACAAAATATAGAACATTTTTATGATTTGTATAAAGTATGAGATATCTTACCATCATAAAATCAAAATTAAGCCTCATATACAATGTGAATATAGTGAAACCATTTCTAATAAATTCAAGGGTGAAGCAAGAGTGCTACTTTTTCCACTGCATTCTGGAAATGTTAATGACAATAATAACATGAGAAAAAATTAAAGACATAAAGAGAAATAAAAAAGGAGACAAAACCACCCTTTTTTGCTGATATCAGTGTATACTTAGAAAATCTTAGGGCATCAACAAAGATATTAATTGAGAAAATTAATAGCTTCACCAAAATTACAGGCTACAAAATAGATTCTCAGAAATCAATAAGATTTCTATACAATAATAACAAATTCAAGAAGCAATAATAGAAAAAGAAATCCCATTCCAAATAATCACTGAGTGATTAAAATATCTGTGAATTGAATTGACTTAATAAAATTCATTAAAGACTGGCAAAGGTTTGAGAACAAAGTGATCTTTAAAGGAAAAAAAACTTAAATTGAGGAATATTCAGTGTTAATGGTAAGTGATACCAATATAATAAAAAATGACAGTGCTTCCAAACTTTTAGTGCTATACCAACTAAATTACAATAAAATACTTTGTATGATTTGATGAGATAATAACAAAATTCATTTGGAAAAACAAAAAATATAAAATATAATGGGAAATGATGACAATAACTATCACTTAGAAAGCAGCAGTTATCAAAAACCATCTGACTTTTTTTTTTAATGAGGCGCTCAATCAGACTAGACAAACAACAATGAAATTCAATAGTTCAGTGCCTGATAAATTGTAAAACATAAATTACCTAGGAGAAAGCCCTTATTTGATTTTTATAAATGCTAGAAAAACTGAAAAGCAGTTTGACAGAAATTATATTTAGACTAATACCCTAAGTCATATTCATCCTACATTCATTCATACATCTTAAATATATATAACATCATGGTATTGAAAATTATACTATTTTAAAAATTCAGAAGAGAAAGCAGATAACATACTTTCACAACTATAGGTAAGAGATAAATTCTTAACCAGACGAGATAAAAGCAATTACGAAACTTCTGATTAGATGAATCAGAAAAACTTTACAAATAAAATTAATACTCCTAAGATAAGAAAGGAAACAAGTGGGAAACGTCTTTGTCAAATTTCTCTAAGAAGGGTCTGGTATTCAAGATATATAAACAATGAACAATAGTGATAAAAGGATATGAATTGCAAGGTATTCATGATCACATGAAAAAATACTCTAAATCACTAATATTAAGAGAAATGCATAAAAAAGAAACTAAAGAGGTTAACAGGGTTCTAGAAAACCTAGATATGATAGACTTCTGGAGAGAACTGAATAGAGACTGAAATGAATACACCTTTTTCTCAGCAGCACATGGTACTTACACAAAAATTGACCATGTATTAGGGCATAAGAACCTCACAATCAAACGCAAAAAGATAGACCTTTTCAGGCCACAATGCAATAAAAATTCTATTCAGATTAAAAACCAATTGGAGATTAATCTAATTCTAAAGAACAATTGGGTCAAACAACAAATCATAGAAACAACCCATAATTTAATCTAAGATAATGACAATAATGACGTATGGGATGTAGGCAAAGCAGCTCTTAGGGGAAATTTTATATCTCTAAATAGTTACATAAATAATATAGAGAAAGAAGAGATCAATGAATTGGATATACAACTTAAAAAGCTAGAAAAAGAACAAATTAAAAACCCTCAAATACAAAATTAGAAATTTTGAAATTCAAAGGAGAGATTAATAAAATAGAAACTAAAAAAAATATTGAAATAATAAACAAAACTAAGAGTTGGCTTTATGAAAAAAACTAACAAAATAGACAAAACTTTGGTTAATTTGGTCAGAAAAAGGAAAAGAAAACAAATCACCAACAACTAAAATGAAAGGGATGAACTTGCCACCAATTGATAAAAAATTAAAACAATAATTAGGAGGTATTTTGCCCAACTCTATGGCAGCAAGACTGACAATATAACTGGAATGGATAAATATTTACAAACATATAAATTGCCCAGGTTAACAGAAGAGGAAATAAAATACTTAAATAGTCCCATTTTAGAAAAAGAAATTGAATAAATCATTAATGGACTCCATAAGAAAAAATTTCCAGAGCCAGATATTCACAAGTCAATTTTACCAAATGTTTAAAGAATAATTAATTCCAATATATGTAAACTGTTTGCAAAATAGATAAAGAAAGAGTACTATCAAATTCCTTCTATTACAAAAATATAGCACTGATACCAACACCAGAAAGAGCCAGAACAGAAAAAGAAAATTAGTCCAATCTCTCTAATGAATGTTGATGCAAAAATTTTAAATAAAATGTTAGTAAAGAGATTACAACTTATCAGCAGAATAATACACTAAGACCAAATGGAATTTATACAAGAAATTTGAGGCTGATTCAATATCAGGAAAACTATTACTGTAATCAACTGTATCAATAACAAAACCAACAAGAATCATATATCATCTCAATAGGTTCAGAAAAAGCTTTTGACAAAATATAGCACCCATTCCTATTAAAAAAACACTAGCGATCATAAGCATAAATAGAACTTTCCTTAAAATAATAGATAGTATCTATCTAAAACTTACAGCAAGCATTATTTGTAATGGAGAGAAGCTGGACTCATTCCCAATAAAATCAGGAGTAAAGCAAGAATGTCCATCATTATTCTATTATTCAACATTATAATAAAAATGTTGACTTTAGCAAAAAGAAAAGAAAAAGAAACTAAAGGAATTATAATAGTCAATAAAGAAATAAAACTATCACTCTTTGCAAATGATATGATGAGAATCCTAGAAAATCATCCAAAAACCTACTGGAAACAATTCACAGCTTTAGAAAAGTTGCAGGATATAAAATAAATTTCACAAATCATCAGCATTTTTATATATTACTGACAAAGCTCATCAGCAAGAGATAGAAACAAAAATACAATTTAAAATTCCTGTGAGCAAAATAAAATATTTGGGGGATCTACCTGACAAGACAAACCAAAGACCATATGAACACAATTACAAAACACTTCTCATACAAATAAAATCAGATCTAAACAATTAAAGATATATCAATTGTTCATGGCTATGGCAAGCTAATATAATAAATATGACAATTCTGCCTAAATTGGTCTACTTGTTCAGTGCCATACCAATCAAATTGCTAAAACAATATTTTATAGAACTAGAAAAATAACAACAAAATTCATTTGGAAGAACAAAAAGTCAAGAATATCAAAGTAATTAATGAAAAATAAAATACAAAGAATGGTGGCTTAGCAGTACCAAACCTAAAATTATATTATCAAGCAGTCATCAAAACCATTTGGTACTGGCTAAGAAATAGAGTGGTGAATCAGTGGAGTAGATTAGATGCACACAACACAATAATCAAGACCTATAGCAATTTAGTATTTGATAAACCCCCAAACTCTAGCTTCTGGAATAAGAACTCACTATTTGACCAAAATTGCTGGGAAAACTGGAAAATAATATGTCAGAAACTCAGCATAGTCCTACATCTCACATCCCATATCAAAATAAGGTCAAAATGAATACATGACTTGAGCATAAAGGATGATGCTATAAATAAATTAGGAAAACAAGGATTTGGAGAATTTGGAGAAAGGAGAAATTTATGACCAAAGAAGAACTAGAGAACAATGGACAACTTTGATTACATTAAGTTAAAATTGTTTTGCACAAACAAAACCAACAGAAACAACATTAAAAGGGAAGTATAAAGCTGGGAAAAAAATCTTTATAGCCAGTATTTCTAATAATGGTCTTATTTCTAAAATATATAAAGAAATGTGTCAAATTTATAAGAATTCAAGTGATCTTCCAATTGATAAATGATCAAAAACAATTTTCAGATGACAAAATTAAAGCCATTTATAGTTATATGAAAAAAATGTTCTAAATCAATATTGATTAGAGAAATTCAAATTAAAATAACTCTTATATACCACCTCATACCCTTTAGATTGGCTAAGATGACAGGAAAAGATAAATGTTGGAGGGGATGAAGGCAAACTGGGACATTAATGCATTGTTGCTGGACTTGTAAAATGATCCAACAATTCTGGAGAATAATCTGGAACTAGGCCCAGAGGTCTATAAAACCGTGCTTACCCTTTGATCCAGCAGTGCCATTACTGGATCTGTATCCCAAGGAAATCATAAATGAGGAGAAAGGATCCCCCATGTGCAAAACTGTTTGTAGCAGCTCTTTTTGTGATAGCAAAAAAAAAACTGGAAAAGGAGTGGATGCCCATCAGTTGGGGAATGGCTGAATAAGTTATGGTACATAAAGGTAATGGAATATTATTGTTCTATAAAAAATTATGACCAAGTTGATTTAGAAAGGCCTGGGAAGATTTATATGAACTGATGCTGAGTGAAACAAGCAGAGCCAAGAATACATTGTACACAATAACAGCAAGAATGTGCAATGAGCGACATGAAAGGCTTGCTTCTTCTCAATAGTTCAATGATACAAAGCAATCTCAATAGACTTGGGAGAGAAAATGTCATCTTCATCCAGAAAAGAACTAAAGAGATGGAATGTAAATCAACACATGCTTCTTTTTTCTGTTTTTTTTTTAATCTCTCCCATGGTTTTTTGCTTTTGCTCTGATTTTTCTCTCCCAATATGATTTGTAAAGCAATGTGTATTAAAAATAAACTTACTATAATAAAAAAAAAAGGAAAGTAGACTGTCTCCTCTAGATTTTTGAGAGTTCTGTTCATCAGCCTCAGTGACAGAGAGATTGTGCTACAGGGAACTATGTCTACAAGCTTTGGTTTAAATTTCAGACTCTCCAGAAGAGACAGGCACAGCAAAAATGAAAAAACATTTCCATGCTTTCCATGAGATAGCAAATGTGTGTTGTATTTAATGATGTGAGACTATAAGGGCTTCTCTTCCCTGGCTGTGCTCTAGTCTTGTGATTTTCTTCCTCTCCCAGTGAGGATAGACAGGCAAGGCATGTTCCATTCTCATAAAAAAAAAAAAAAAACCGAGTTATTATGCTTGACATAGATTTTTAATTAACGATAGTAAAATTTTAATTGAAAGTGTGAACTTTAATAAGATCTAAGAAAAATGAGAAAATACAATGTGTTCCTTCACTCACTAATTAAATTAAATTAAATTAATTTTCAATTTCCCCCCCTGAACTAGAGCCATTTTGAGTTGTAGTTTTTTAAATCTGAGTTCTAACACCAAATCTTTATTCTAGGTGCCCTGGAAAGTGACAGTTGGTATTCATTTTAAAAGTCCTAAAATAATGACAAGAATTTATCTTTTGTTCATTGAAATATATACATATATATATATATATATATATATATATATATATATATATATATATATATATATAAGAGAATTCAACACAAATTAAGGTAAACAGTTTTGTCTGAATCATTCAGTTTTCACACTTATGTTCTGACTGCCCAGAGATAGAGATATACAGAAAATTTTCCTCAGCTGCATGACTGACCTTACAAGAGCAATTCTTTCTTTTGTCAAGAAAAATTCAAGAAATATCTGAACTTACCATCAAAGAGATATTGACTATATTGCAAAGTTTAAATGTGCTTTTAGAGTTAATGTTAGGGTTATCATTCAAAATTGGTGTTCAATTATACCATTTGACCCCTTCCTACTTTCTATTTCTGTTGTGATTATGAATAGTGATGTTCAATTACTGCCTGGTACAGGTATAAAATATACAAATATTCACCTCTCCACTCTCTACAAATGACTTCCCAAAATAATTGGCTGCTACTATTAATGGTAGACAGTATGTAGGACTTCATAGAACACTAGTGGCATATTCAGTTAGAAAAAAAGGACTACTAATTTATACAGAAGAATGTCCACAGGTTGTATATTGACTTAGAAAAGGACTTGCTAACATTATTTGTGTTCTATTGTATTTATTTTATTAAATATTTTCCATTTGCAAGAGAGAGAGAGAGAGAGAGAGAGAGAGAGAAATGCACACTAAAACATCTCTGGGGTTTTCACCCTATAAATTGGCAAATAGGACAAAAAGCAACAATAGTTAATATCAAAGGGGCAATCGAATGCTTCTCAAAGAAGACCAAAATGACACTACCAGATTGGGGTCAAGGTATAGTGTGTCCAACTGTGGTTTATCAGACCAATATGAGCCTGACAGGCTCTCCCAAAGGTTAGGCACAAATAAGCCATACAAACATTTGCAGTGAAAAAGTCTAAATTTGTGCATCTCACATTCCTCTAGAACTATTTCAATTCTGGTTTGCTTATCAAGTACAATACCTTCTTTGATGTGGGAATGTGCCAGTATCTTCCATATTCCATAACTAATTAGAGAACTTAAGAGTATCTTTATATTGCTTCTTCTTACCTCCATATGAACACTTGACTTGAGAGTCCTCTAAACAAATGTACTTTGGACATTTGAACAATGTGACCAAGTCATTGGAGTTGTAGAGTTTGTAAGCTGGGCAATTCACCTTGAGAAAGGACATCTGTATCAAGTACCTTATCTTGCCAGGTCATCTTCAGGATCTTCCTAAGATAAATGGAAGCAATTTCATTTCCTGGCATGGCATTGTCCAGGCTTTACAGCTGTATAGCTATACTATGAGGCACAATAATAGCTCTGTATACCTTAAGTTTGGTAGGCAGCCTAATATCACTTCTCTCCAACACTTACTTTTGGAGTTTCCAGACACTGAGTTAGTTCTGACAATGCATGCATCAACCTCATTTATGTGTATATTCCTGGAAAATATCTTGCCAAGGTAAGTGAACTTATCCACAGCATTGCTGTTCTGCCTGGTGAAAAACCTGTTCTCTTGGTGTTAGCACAAAATTAGCACATTTGGAAGAAAATCAACCCATATTGGAGGCATTGAATACACAGTCATCTGTGAATAAAACTCTCCCTCCACTTTAAACTTTGCAAGTTTCACAATGCTTCTCATCACTGTAGCTATTCCAGAAAAAATATCTATGTGACTCTGATTTTGATAAGCTAGCCTTAATTTCCCAGCCTTGTTTCATTCAGGGCTACTATCTGGATGTGATACCACCTGAGTTCTCTTGCAACAAGAGCTGTTCTTCTTTCAGGTTTACTGGATTCTATGTTATACCTATGTGTATATATATTCCATGTATCAATGGTAAATTAAATCATTTTTACCAAAGTTTTTGTAAAAAAAAAATTGTGTTTTGACCATGTGTTAAATCATTTTTACCAAAGTTTTTGTAAAAAAAAATTGTGTTTTGACCATGAAAAACATGAAAAGACTTGCATGAAATAATGGAGTAAAATTAGCAGAACCAAGAGAACATTTTATATAGCAATATTGTTTAAAGAATAACTGTTAATGACTAAGTTATTCTGAGTATTATAAATAGTCAAATCAACTACAAAGGACCTATGAAGGAAGATGCTATCCACCTCCAGAGAAAGGACTAATAAACAGAAGTATGCATAGTATGATTTTATTTATATAT
Organism: Sminthopsis crassicaudata; assembly: GCF_048593235.1. Taxonomy (NCBI): domain Eukaryota; kingdom Metazoa; phylum Chordata; class Mammalia; order Dasyuromorphia; family Dasyuridae; genus Sminthopsis; species Sminthopsis crassicaudata. The sequence continues at coordinate 242,354,460 of NC_133621.1, forward strand.
TATATATATATATATATATATATATATATATATATGTGTGTGTGTGTGTGTGTGTGTGTGTGTGTGTGTGTGTGTGTGTGTGTGTGTGTATCTATGGCAATAGTGGCCTTCTCTAGTGTGGGATGGAGGAGGGAAGGGAGGGAGACAGTTTGGAATTTTAAATTTGACTAATAAATAAAATTAAATAGAATAGAAAGAATAACTACCTATCAAAAATTCAAAGTAAATATAACAAAATTGAAAAGATTAAGCAGGACTTAAATGAAGAAATATGATATAACATTTCCAACCTATCCTTTTGAGGAGGTAGGAGGTCTATAGATATCACACATTCCAGTGTCATTGGAGTTTTTCAATGTATTAATCAATTGTGCTGTTTTTATATGATATGGCGCCCTGAAAGGGAAAGGGAAAGAAATATTTGGGGATACCTATGATAATGTAAAAAGCCAGAAGATACTATTCAAACTTAATTTAAAAAAAAAAAAGGAAAATTTACATAAACAAAAATTAATGAGAAAAGAAACTAAAAAAAATAAAAGTTAGGAATATCTTCACAAAAATAGATTTTGTCTGTTTTACAGTATTCCTTAGAAGGAAGAAGAAAAATAGAATTAGGAAAAGAAAGATGTAGCTAACAAAGAGAGATAAAAGAAAGAAGTAGAATAAAAGAGGGTAAAGAAGAGAAAATTTTTAAAATTAGTGGTAGAAACATGAAAAGAAGCAAATTGTTTGAAAGATATATTTACTGGATTTGAATCCTGTAGGAATTCTGCTTTTGAACAAATTATTCAAGAAAGAAAGAAACTTACCTTTAGTTACTATGTTAATAGTAAAACTCCTATAATTTAGTAAAAATACTTGATACAGTTACATGAATTAAATACTTTAAAATTTTCTGAAGATTAGATGAAAGGGAAAATGTAATCTTTTCTATATCATAACTACCTTGTCTTTAGTTTGAAAGTATTAGCCCCATTTTAAAATATTCTACCTCAATTTTCTTATGCAGATAAAAACAAATCTATAAATAGCATGACATATAGTTTTATCCCCAACACTCCAAATAAATCTAATATATATCTCTCATAAAAAAATCAAGAAATTCTGGAATAAGGTCAATTTTTGTTAGCTCCTAGCTTTGTTATTTTAATAGAATGGTGCAAACAATCCATTTTTCAACAACAGCAACTACAGATAATTCTCCATGTAGAAGTATTTCTCCATTGAAACACTTTGTTTTTTTGTCTGGCTGATGAAAACCTATAATTTAAAATGTGAAATCAAATCAAAGGGTTGTAAATGTGCTTCCTACTTCTGAACAGCTTTCAATTAAGTCATCAGAGTGTTGGATATCTATTCTATTAAGATCATCATTGCAGATCTAATAAGATTCTCATCACATTTTCTCAGAAACCTAAACTTTCAGAAGGATATGCCTTATTCCTGACTCTAATAATGAATTATTTTGATTTAAAGACAATTTCTTCTTATTCTGTCCTTCAGGTTACTAGAGTAAAATAAAAGAGAGAATATCATATAAACCACCATCCACTGTGCTGTAGCTTTTTTTTTGTTTTGTTTTGTTTTGTTTTGTTTTGTTTACTGAAAGATAGATTAAATGACTCCCTAGTCTACAAGTATAGGTAAGTAAGTGTAAGTGCTTATTATTCAGGCAATAGAGGTACCTCTTGAATTCCTTCAATCTTTGACTTATGCACCAAGAGTATGCACCAAGAGGCAGATCAGATTAACATAAAGAATTATATTTGTTAAAATTGAGTCTTCCACTTTACTGCCTAATAAATTTTGATACAGATACTCTAAGTCTCCATGTCCAATGCTTACTTCTAGTTGTACTAGACAGCTTTAAGTCCATTATATTACTAATCTATGATCTTATGAAACCAAAGTAAAGATAATACAAACTATAACACTAGCAGAAAGCATTTTAAGAGTTCCACTAGTAGGAGAAAAATACCTTCTTTTATGAGGGATGGTCTAACATTTTCTGTTTTATGTCATTTAGTATAAGTCTTCAATACAATTTCATAAGTTGAAATTTTTGAAACCAGATTTACTAAGATTAAAAGATGTTAACACATTTATTATTCTAAGAGGAAGAAGTCAAGAAAGTTGTTTTGCCAGTCAAATTTGTATCATTGGTATAATTTTTCTCTTTCATGCCTTTTATCAAGTCTTCAAAAGCATCAATAATAACTGGGGTTGGGGTTTTGTTTTGCTTTGTTTCACTGAATATAATATTCCATTTTAAGTTTTATTTTTTATCTTAAAATAATTTGAGATCATTTCCTAGTACATCACTCTAATGTATTTTTTTCTTTCCTTTTCATAAGGAAGGAAATTTTCCTTCCAAAATTTCATAATTGTGCTTAAATTTAAGGGTTAGATATTAACAAACCTTAATAAACAGGCGAATATCATTGGGTGATTTAAAAGCCTGATTTCCTACAGTGATAAGATGTCATGTAGGTAATCTCCCATTCACAGGATTTTTTTTTTACCACAGCTCTGATAAATAATCGTGTAGCTTGTTCTATTAGTAATGAAAGGAATTATGTTTACAGGTATGCTACAGCCAACTTAGACCATAAAAAGCTAGGTTTTTTTGATGTACGCATTTATACCTCAGAAATCAGCAAATGCTACAATTCAAAGCTTGATTTATTATTATGTTGATTGACTAGGATTTAAAGTGATGGAAAACTGCTAATAATGCTGATTATTGCAGACTAAAGTTAATATTAGTATACAAATAAAGTTAATATTGTTAATTAAAGTTAATTATTATTTAAATTGATAACATTTATATTAATATTATAATATTATGTTGTATATTAATATAATTACATAATCATATTAATAATATAAAGTTAATATTATTATGCAGATAAAGTTAAAGTTACTATTTTGTTATTGGTACATTTTCTTTTGAGATAGCCTTAGCATTGTTATTTGGACAAAGTTAAATAAACTCTTAAAATATCAGAGCCTGAAGATACATGAGAGATTATTTGGCATAATTTATTTTAAAGAAGAGAAAACTATTATCACTATCTCTTTCATTGAATTGATTTAAGTTGAATGTCATTAGGGAAAAAAGTATGCATAGGCAGGGAAGTTGATGTGTGGGGCAGAAATGCTGTAACTGATGCCAATAACCCTTAATGAGGGTACCAGTCTTCCTTCCACTCTGTGGCTTCCTGTAGGCATTAGATAAAAGCAGGGAAAGCCCAGGTTTCTGGGCTGGTTTAAGCTGGTCCATTATGCTGTGGTGATTAAGTAGTTGTGTGTGTTTTGGAAGAAGAAACTGCTAAATAGCCAGGTAAGACCTTTTTGTGGCATAGCAATACAGCTCTGGGGAGTCTGGTTGTCTAGGAGCCTTTTCCTGTGTGTCTCTGTTGGTGTTCTCCTATGTTATATATGTCCCTTGAGAAAGTCTGCCCTGAACTGTGCTATAAATTGCTTATAGTTTAAAATAGATTATACCAAAAAGCTAGAAGGTAAAGACGTGGTATCCCTTGAAAATTCCTTCTGAGCCCTTCACTAGTCTCTTGGATGTGCCTACATCAAGTTTTGTTTATCTCTGGTAGTCAGTGGTTGTGGGACCCTGACACTGATATTCAAAGGGGGAAATGATTTGTCCAAAGTCACACAACTCTGGCAAAACCAAGATTCTTTTGATTCTCAGTATTCTCTTTCTACTACACTATACTTTCTTACCTATTAGCTAACTGATATGTCAATACAGAACACATAACATGGAATTCTTTTTATTTATCACATTCCCCTTTATTTCACTATCTGCATACATCTTTGATGCACTACTAAATTTCAAGTGCCTTGAAAGCATTGAGAGTGCTAACTGGCTCCAAAATACTAGCATAGTGCCTTACACATAAAGCTGGTGTTGATATGCATTGTGTGGGATGGTTGTGTTGAAATAAATTGCATGTGGATGTTGTAAATATCTAGATGGGAGGGAAATTCTCAGGAAACTCAGAAAACAAAATTAAATTAAGAAAGACATGAAAGAAAAACTTTCACAATCATTCAGAATGAAAGATTTTTTCCTTGCAATGTTTTCTACAAGAGAAGTGTCAAACTTGCCACCAAAGGCCATAAGCCTCCCAACTGCAGCCTGACCTATGTTAAGATATAATTGTGAAATGTTCAACAAAATAAACAAAAACATAAATAATACAGAATATACTTGTGGTCAATATGCAGCCAAAACTTTCATTTCTTTGGTATTTAATATCACTTTTCCAGAACATGAAAAAAAGAGTATTCAGCAACTGGCCCCAAGATCATAAGATCATAGGATGACATAGTTAAAGCTGGAAAAAATCTCAAAGATCGTTCATCCAATCCCTTCTTTTTTACAGATGAGAAAATTGAGACTTAGAGTGGATAAAGTAACTCATGCAAGGTCACACAGTTCCCTTGGAAAACAGGAATCCTTTGCAATACTGTGAACATTGTACAACTAACTAGAAACAATGTGGAATAACACAGGTGGTTTCAAGGACAGGAAGATCTGGATTCAATTCTTAATACCTCTAATTACCCTAATTAACACAATTTCCCAGAGTCCCAGATAAGTTTCTAAAAGCTAAAACTTGAATTGGTAAAGGAAGGTTCCTCACTGGAAATTCCCAATTCTGATGAAATCATGGAGACAAATGACTCAAAATTTCCTTCTTGGTAGATTTTTAGTGGGAATATAAACTGCCCATTTGCCCTGTCATCATTTATAGTACTTAGAACAAGCACCTGGCTCAAAACCAGATGGAGAACAATGTTGGATAAGGAGATTAAGTTATGGAAAATAGCACCAACTGATTGGCTCTTTATAGTGGAAGTAGATATCCGTGGGAGCAAATTTTTTCCAGCTGTAACTTTCTTGTTGCACAATTTCCCAAATAAGAGTACTCCAGTGCAGTGCTATAATTTTCAAAGGAGACTTCTGATTCACAGGAAACCTGAGCCAGCATGTTGCCAATTTCATTTTTGGAGTAATATTTAAGGTTATTATGAGGTCACCTCCTGTTTTAACTTTCCTGAGTTTAGCAAAATTTTGCAGCCTTCACAGTCACATAAAAATGCACTGTTTACTGATAAATTATGTTCTGCCTAAAGTTTTGTCTTAAAAGGCTAGCCATCTCTGAATATCATGTTTATTTTAGAAGAAGTGAGAAAAAACTGTAACTTTCCTAAAAGCCACTTATCTCTTGATTACACATGTTCCTAAGTGTGACCATGAAGAACTAGGAAAAAAACATCCAGAAATAATTTGAAAAACTGCAAGGCGTAATTTTTAAAGGTCCAAGAACTGGTAAATTAGAAAGGGATCAATTCTGCATGTTAAAATTAAATCTCAAGATGAAAATAAGAGTCATTTTAGTGAATAGCACAAACTAGAATAATATTAGACTATATCTCAGAAATATACCTTACAACTTCACGATTGCCATGCAAGGAGTCAGAAAGTAAACAATCCCATCCCATCCCTACTCCAATTGATACTCCTGGAATCAATATTGACAAATGTCGATAAAATTTTATTGTTTGTCCCTATCTTCTTTTTTCATGGTATATATTAATGAATAATCTCTTGGGTTAAAAAGACAGCAGAGAAAACCCAAAATTCAGACATTTATCCCTTAGTTTTCTTTTTCTAATTAATTTTTCCCAATTAATAAGCATTACACACAACCTTCTCTTTCCCCAAGGGAGAAAAAAAAAAAACAAACAATTTGTCACTTTTTTCTCTTTTACATTTTTAAGAATGGGAAAAGAAAATATGCCAATTTACCTTACTTATCAGATCAGCTTAGAGCCACAGTGTATATATACTTCATGGGAAACACATTAGCAGCTGGATACTTTGAGACATCAGCCCTGGGGGCAACATGCCTTCAAGCACAATCTCTCCCTCTCAAATAAAATATTAAAAACTCTCTAATCTCTATCTTGCCTCAGTTTCTCTGTCATTACATTCATGGGAGGATTTTTTTTTCCTAATTCTAACTGACATGCTGATTCTATACTTAGACAAAGTACACTTAGACAAAACATACATTATCTCCAGAAATGAGCCAAACATGACTCTTAACATACAATTTCTATTGGAGAAGAAAACAAAAGAATGAGAAAACCAAAAAAGATTCCTACAATAAGATGTTTTCTGGAGCCAGAGTTATACCAGACACAAATCCAGAAGAAAAGAATAAGTCCACAAAATCTACAAACATAGCCTCAAAGAAAAACATAGCATTTAGACAGTGTTAGCCATATTCCTGGAAGAAATTAAGCAAAATTGCAAATAATGTTATAAATAAAATTAAAGTTCTATAGAAAAGAACTGGAAAAAAATTTAAAACTCTGGGGAAATGTTTTGGAAGAAGAATTAATAGATTGCTCTTCATAAGAATGTCTCTGAAAATTAGAATAAACCAAGTAGAAATCAATGATTCCCTGAGATGAGAAAAAAAATGTTTTAATCAAAACATGGAAAAAATAGAAGAAAATATAAGATCCTTTATATAAAAAAGAACTATTCTGGAAAAGAATCAATGAAGGAAAAAAATCTAAGAAACACTGGAATTCCTAAAAGTTAAAAGATCTCAAGTTTTAAAAAAATCATAAATAAAAATTACTCAGACTTATTAGAGGTAGAAAGCAAAGTGAAAATTGAAATAATATGCCCATCACCTTATGAAAGGAAATCCAAATAAAAACTGTTAGTAATCACAGGCAAAATCTAAACTTCCATGTTAAAGGGGAAAAAATATTGTAGGCCATTAAGAAAGGGGAGCATTCAAGTAACAAAGAATTACAGTCAAAACCACAAGATTCGGCAGCTACTACTTCAAAGTAGCAGAGAGTTTATAATGTTATTCAAGAGTCAAAAGACATAATAAACCTATGAATTATGTGTTACAAAGATAGTTAAATTCTAATAGTATGGCAAGTACCTCATTCAAATCCAGAAAAAAAAAATAGTGTAATTCTATAAAGAAGGAGGGGGAAAAAACAGACTTTTAATAAAATAAAAGACTTCCAACCATTCTTAGTAAAAGGACCAGAGCTGAATAGAAACTTTGAATTGCAACTCTATTTGGCAAGAGAAACATAAAAGGTAAATTGTGTGAGCAATTGGAATTTATGACAGAGGGTCTGGGAATTGTTTAGTTAGATTTTGATGTTGATTTTTTTTTTTTTTTTTTTTTTTTTTTGCAATGGGGGTTAAAGGATTTACCTATGGTCACACAGCTGGTGTTGTCAAGTGTCTGAGGTCAGATTTGAACTCCTGACTCCAGGGTTGGTGCATATCCATCCACTGCATATCCAGTCACCTAGTTGCTCTGTTTTGATGATGTTGAAAGAAAAAAGGAAAGGAGAGTGGAGGAACAGACTGCTTTAACCTTATTTTGATCTACTAGTCAAAGCTAAGTTTGGTTTAGAAATACATTTAATTTAACAAGGAAACAGGTGAGAATGGGAAAATGAAATAACAGGAAGAATAGATTCAGGGAGTGGTTAATCTTAAGCAAAACAAACTCTAACCTTTGGGAGTTGATGAAGAGGAGTTGATTTTTTAAAATTTTTTATTAGAGCTTTTTAATTTTCAAAAGATATGCATGAATAATTCTTCAACATTAACCCTTGAAAAACTTCGTGTTTCAATTTCCTCCCTTTCCCCCATCCCCTCCTCTAGATAGCAAGTAATCCAATATATGTTAAACATGATAAAAATATGTGTTAAATCCAATATATGCATACATATTTATACAATTATCTTGTTGCACAAGAAAAATCAAATCAAAAAGGAAAAAAGAAAAAAGAAAAGAAAATGCAAGCAAACAACAACAAAAAGAGTTAAAATGCTACGTTGTGATCCACACTCAGTTCCCACAGTCCTCTCTCTGGGTGTAGATGGCTCTCTTAATCACAAGATCATTGGATATGGATCATCTCATAATTGAAAAGAGTCTACCAGAATTGATCATCATATTATCTTGTTGTTGCTGTGTACAATGGTCTCCTGATTCTGCTCATTCACCATTAGTTATATAAGACTCTCTAGGCCTCTCTGAAATCACCCTGCTCATTGTTTCTTATAGAACAATAATATTCCATAACATTCATATATCATAACTTATTCAGCCATTCTCCAATTTATGGGTATCCACTCAGCTTCCAGTTTCTTGCCATTACAAAAAGGGTTGCCACAAAAATTTTTGTACATATGGGTCCCTTTCTCTTCTTTAAAATATCTTTGGGATATAAGCCTAGTAGAAAAACTGAGGGCTAAAAGGGTATACATAATTTGATAGCCCTTTGGACATAGTTCCAAATTACTCTCCAGAATGTTTGGATCACATCACAACTCCACCAATCAGTTTTCCTACATCTCCTCTAATATTCATCATTATCTTTTCCCATTATCTTAGCCAATTTATACCTCAGATTTGTCCCCCCTCCTCCCCAGGCTCGCATTAAGTGACTTGCCCAAGGTCACACAGCTAGGAAGTATTAAGTGTCTGAGACCAGATTTGAACTCGGGTCCTCCTGAATTCACTGTGCCACCTAGCTGTCCCCCCTGAGATTTGTCTTAATTTGCATTACTCTGATCAATAGTGATTTAGAGCACCTTTCCATATGACTAGAAATGGTTTTAATTTCTTCATCTGAAAATTGTCTGTTCATATCCTTTGACCATTTATCAATTGGAGAATGGCTTGCATTCTCATAAATTTGAGTTAATCCTCTATATATTTTAGAAATGAGGCCTTTACATGAAGAGGAGTTTAAAAGAAAAGGGGGAAGACAGAAAGAAACCATTTAAATATCGAGGAGTCACAATCAGGATTATCCAGAATGTAGCAGCTTCCACCTTAAAGGACTGAAGGACCTGGAATCTGATATTCCAAAGGGAAAAGGAACTTGGATTGCAGCCAAGAACCAACTATCTAGCTAAATTGAGCATTCTTTTTCAGGGAAGAAGATGGACATTCAATGATACAGGTGAATTTCATTTATTTCTGAAGAAAAGAACAGTTGAACAAAAAAAAAAATTGATCTCCAAATACAGAACTCAAAAGAAGCATTAAAAGGTAAAAAGGAAATAACTTTTGAGAACTATATATTTGTTATGGTATACTTAGAGAGTGTGGGTATAATATGATTTTATTGTGATAATATGAAAAAGAAACTAGAGCTGGAAAGGGGATTGTACTGGAAAAAGAGGAAAATGGAGGGAAAATGAGGGAAATTACATCTCATAAAGAGGCAAAGAAGACTTATTATAATTGAGAGAAAGAGGGAAGGGGAATGGACATTGTATGAATTTTACTCTTGTCAGATTTGGCTTAAAGAGAATATCAGACATATTTGGTTTCACAGAGAAATTTGGTCTCATCTTATAGAAAAGTGGGAGTGGAAAGAAAAAAGGAAAGGGGGAGGCTAATAGAAGGGAAAACAGAAGTAATAGGGGAAAGGTATAAGAAAGGGAAGGGCTGTTTGAGGGAAGTGGTATTCAGAAGCAAAATAGTGGGGAGGAGGAAAAGGGGGAAAAGAAAAAGAAAAGAATAACTTGGGGTAAACAAGATGACAGGAAATACATAATTAGTCATTTTAACTGTGAATGTGAATGCTATGAACTCTCCCATAAAATGGAAGCAGATAGTAAGTTGGATTAAAAGCCAGAATCCTACAATTTGTTGTTTACAAGAAACTCATTTAAAGCAGATTGATACATTAAAACTAAAAGGCTGGAGCAGAATCAATTATGCTTTAGCTGAGGTTAAAAAAAAAAAAAAAAAGCAGGGAGAGTAATCCTGATCTCAGATCAAGCAAAAGCAAAAATAGATCTAATGAAAAGAGATAAGGAAGGAGAAGACAGCTGCAAGAAGAAATGGACAGTAAAACTATACTAGCGAGGGATCTCAACCTTGCTCTCTCAGAACTAGATAAATAGAACCACAAAATAAATAAGAAAGAAGTTAAGAAGGTAAATAGAATTTTAGAAAAATTAAGTATGATAGATCTTTGGAGAAAAATGAATGGAGACAGAAAGGAGCAAATTTTTTCTCAGAGGTTCATGGAATTTATACAAAAATTGACCATGCATTAGGGCATAAAACTCAAAATCAAATGCAGAAAGGTAGAAATAGTAAATGCATTTTTTCAGATCATGATGTAATAAAAATTACATGTAATAAAAAATCAGGGGAAAATAGATCAAAATTAATTGGAAACTAAATAATCTCATCCTAAACAATGAATGAGTGGAAACTAAATAATCTCATCCTAAAGAATGAATGAATGAAACAACAAATCATAAACACAATCAATGATTTCATCCAAGAGAATGACAATAATGATATAACGTACCAAAATTTTTGAGATGCAGCCAAAACAGTTATTAGGGGAAATTTTATATCTCTAGATGCTAACTTACATAAAATAGAGAAAGAGAAGATCAATGAATTGGATATACAACTAAAAAAGCTAGAAAAAGAACAAACCCAATTAACTACCAAGTTTGAAATTCTGAAAATATAAAGGGAGATTAATAAAATTGAAAGTAAGAAAACTATTGAATTAATGAATAAAACTAAGAATTGGTCTTGTGAAAAAACTGACAAAATAATAATAAACTTAAATAAACTTAAAAGAAGTTAAGGAGCTGGGTAGAATTTTAGGATAGTTAGAAAGGATACATCTCACCCTAATCATCTCATTTGTAGCTAGACTATTGCAATGGCTTGATGATTGCTCTCTTTGTTTTAAATTTCTCTCCATTGTAGGCCACCACCCATTCATTTGTCAAATTGACATTCTTAAAGTTCAAATCTCATTATATCATCTCTCCCCTCCCCATTCAGTAAAATACAATTGTTTCCTAACAATTCAAGGATAAAATATAAATCCTTTTTTTGACTTTCAAAGCCTACTAATCTTTCAAATATTCTTATACCTTACTGCCCTCCACTCCCCCACTTCCTCTGCAATCCAATTGAAAATAGCCTCCTCATATACAACACTTCTTGAATTTCCTAGATTCCTTCAAGTGTCAGTTAAAGTCTCACCTTTCATGAGAAGTATTTCTTAGTCTTATACTGTGTTATACACAATTTATACTGTGTATGTCTAATTTGCAAACAACTATTTATATGTTTTCTCCCTTTTGGACTGTGGGCTTCTTGGAAGAAGCATCTCTCCTCTTTCCCTTTTTTATTGTATTCCAGAGCTTAGCACAGAATCTGGCATGTGATAAATGCTTTATAAATTTGTGTTGTTTCAAGTTGGGCATGTCTCTCTTGATTATTGAATGGGAATATAGAGAATACATATTTCTCACCACTGTATGACACACTTATTTAAAAAATTGACCATGTATAATAATATGCAATTCTTATAAAATAATGCAGTAAAGCAAAAATATCAAACATCCTTTCCTGAATAAAATGCAATAAAAAAAATATTCAATAAAGGACCACTAAAGAAAGGATTAAAAAATAAAATAGAACCTAAATAACAATTTTAAAGAATTGGTAAGTCAAGAAAAATTATAGAAATAATAAATAATTTCCTCTGATAGTTGTAAAAATGAGGAAATATTAAAATTTCAGTGATATTGTCAAAGCAGTCTTTGTCAGGGGAGGAGGAAAATTTTCTCACCTAACAATTTCGTCAAAAAAAAAAGTAAGAAATATTAGATCAATGAATTAGGCATGCATCTAAAAAATAAACATTGTAAATAGCCAAAAAATTCTAAAATGGCAATTCAACAAGAAAATGTACATTTTTTAAATCAAAGAAGAGATTAACAAAAATGAAAGCAAATATATTACATATACACCTCTATATTAGTACCAAGAACAAAAAAAATATTTCATGTGAATAGATGCAGAAACAGATTTTGATAAAACATGATATATATTTGCATAAGAAAAAAAGAAAACAAACATATCTTTCCTCAGGATATCAAGAGTATCTATCTAAACCAAAAGACATTATATGTATTGAGAATAAAATTGAGGACTTCACATAATATTAAAAGTAAAGTAAAAATGTCCATTATCACTCTATTATTTGGTATCATGCTAGAACTGCTAACTATAACAATAGACAAGAAAAAATTGCAAGAATATGCATGGGAATGTGAGCCTAAAATTCTCACTTTTTGTCCATGTTTATTAGTAAACCCTAGAACACCAATTGAAATATTAATTAAAAATTTAATAACTGCAGAAAAGTTTCAGGATACAAAATAAATTCACAACTAATCATTAGCAAGTCTTCATAATACCAACAAACTCAAGCAGGAAAAGATAGGAATATAAATTGTATTCCAAACTATTACAGAATATTTAGCATATACATTCAATTAGGTGGCACAATAGATAGAGCAACAGGCCTGGAGTCAAGAAACCTGAATTCAGATCCAGCTTCAGACACTTAATAGCTGTGTGACCATAGGCAAATCACAGCCTCAACTTATGCAATGGGGGCAATAACAGCATCTTCCTTGCAGAATTGATATGAAAATCAAATATGATAATAATTATAAAGCACTCAGCACAGTGTCTTGAACATAGTAAATGCTATATAAATATGTGGTGGTGGTGGTGGTGGTGATGGTTATAGAACAGAACAGAACTGAATAAAACATAGAAGGTGGAAAGGAAATAACCATTTATTATAATACCTATTACACCCCAAGCATTGTGCTAAATGCTTTACAAATATTGTTCCAGTTTATCTTTGCATCAAACCTACAAAGTAGGATCTTCCTCACAGTTTTACAAACAGAGGTTAAATGACTTGCCCAAAATTATAGTTAATAAATATCCGAGTCCAAATTTGAATTCAGGTATTCCTAAATCCAGACCCAACAAGGAATAAATTATCTTTAAGATATATGGATAGAGAAATAATCCATGATTCTTATGAGCCAGAACTCTGAACCTGAAACAATGATGCTTACAAGATACTAAGTGAAATTGATGAGACAATGGTTTAGCATTAAATTAAATGGTTTAGCATTAAATTAAATGGTTTAGCTCTAAATTCAATATGATTGATTTAATCTTATAACAAATAATGGTTTCCTAGAAGTTGATGGAGATTCTGAGGCAGAGAAGACAAAGGACTGGGGGGGGGGGGGGGGAGGAGCTCAAGCTCTCAGAACCAAGGAGAAAGATTCATTTGAGTTTTGGTCAGGCTCCTGATTGGCAGGCTCTCCTCCTGCATTTCTCCACTGAGACCAAGGCTGGTCTGAAAGGCTCTCCAGAAAGCTGCCCAGATTCAGGAAGGAGATAATAAAGGATTTGGACTTTAATACCTGGCACTGAAATGAAGGCTGCCTCCAGAGACCCCCAGGGAAACAGAACTAAGAACACTACACATGACCAAATTGTGTGTGTGTGTGTGTATGCTTATATGTATTCATGAGAGGGAGACAGAGAGAGACAGAGAGAGAGGGAGAGGATCACAAAAGGTAAAAGTTTTGACTATATAACATTAAAAAAAAGTTTTATACTAACAAATCCAATGTAACTGAGATTAGAAGGGAAAAGGTTAATTAGGGGAAATATCTTCTGTAAATCTCTCTAATAAAGATCTAATTTCTAAGATATACAAGGAACTGATTTAAATATATAAGAATAAGAGCCATTGTCTAACTGGTGGCAGGTTCTCCTGCATTTCTTCACTGAGACCAAAGATGGTCTGAAAGGCTCTCCAGAAAGCTGCCTTGGGCAGTTCTTTAAGCCAGAAATAGGAGCCAATTATACCTATATAAAAATGCTCTAATAATTAGAAAAATGCAAATTAATCAACTTTCGAATTCTAACTCTCACTCATCAGACTGGTAAATATAAGTGAAATGTTGGAGGGCCTACAGAAAAAACAAGCACATTAAAGAACTGTAAGGTGGAGCTATAAGTTGGTATCCCCATGGGGGGGGGGGGCAGTTTGGAACTATGCCAAAAATGATTTACTAAACTACATATACCTTTGATTCCAGGCTATCTTTCCAAATTTATTTCACATTACCCACTACATTCACAGAGAGACAGAGACAGAGATAGACAGACAGACTGAGACAGAGACAAAGAGAAATATGGAGACACAGAACCAGAGAGACAGACAGAGAAGCAGAGAAAGAGACAGAGACAAAGACTTAAACACAGAGACAGAGAGGGGGAAAGAGAAAGAGACACAGAGAGGGAAAGAGACAGAAAGAGACACAGAGAAGGAAAGAGACAGAAACAGAGATCCATATTCCAGTCAATGCAGACTATTTACTCTCTCTCACTATTGATATTCCTTCTCCCATCATCATCATGCTTTTGCACAGATTTTCCTCTACTCTTTGAATGTTCTCCTTCCTCAATTTTTCCTCTTAAAATATTTACTTGACTTTGGATATACTGTGTGTGTGTGTGTGTGTGTGTGTGTGTGTGTGTGTGTGTGTGTGTTTTAAAATCTTGTGTGCTGTATCTTTCTATATAGAATGTACATTTCTTGAAAGCAGGGAATGACTTCTATATCTATATCCCAAAGAGATCAAAGAAAAGGGGAAAGAACCTATTTGCACAAAATATTTATAGTTGTTCTTTTTGCAGTGGGGAAAATTGGAAATTGAGGGAATCATCCATTCATCAACTGATGAATGGTTGAACAAGTTGTGGAAGTTGAGTATGATGGAATATTACTGGACAAGGAAAAAATGACAAGTAGGATGGTTTCCCAAAAACCTGGAAAAGTTTATATGAACTGAAGTAGAATGAAATGAGCAGAACCAGGATAACTTTGTACATAGAAATGATAATCATCTGTGAAAAATTTAGCTACTTTGATCCAGACAATGATCCAAGATAATTTCAAAGGACCCATAATGAAAACTGCTATACAAACTGATAAACTCTGAGTATAAGTTAATGCATACTTTTAAATTTTTTTCTTGTTTGTGTGTGTATGTTTTTCTTTTGCAACATGACTAATATGGAATTATGTTTTTATGACTTGATATATAATTGATATATTCCTTACCTTCTCAATGGGTAAAGGCAGAGGAGAAAAAAGAATTAGGGACTAAATATTTTTAAAATTAATTTTAAAACTTTACATGTAATTGGGAAATAATTAAATGAAAATATTTTTAAGACTCTTAAAAGAAAGCAGGAACTGTTTCACTTTTCTCTTTGTATCTTCATAACTCAGTAGAAAGTACTACCCACTTTTCATGTGGACAGTCTTAGCACAGTTCTGGCACAGAGCAAGTGCTTAATAAGTGCTTGTTGAAAGTTCTGAGGACCTGGGAAAAAACAGCTTTTCAGACAAATGTACTTAAAGGGCTGTTTGAAAGTATTCAGGTAGGAAAAGCACTGGTTTTCTTTCAGCTAATGTGAACATTAATATTTTCAGGACTTTTGAATTTATTTCTGGGACACTCTCCATCAAAAAACTATTTGGGGACTATGGGACTATTGAATAACAATTTATATTATATCTGATAGAAAGAATGTTGGGCTTTCTCATCATAAGGTAGAGGTGAATCATTTCACACCAGGAGACATTGTTTTGAAGAATAGTCAGAAAAAGCCAAACAAGAAGAGAACCAAGGCCACAGATAGAAAAAACACAGAAGTTAGGTTAAGTAGAGTCAGAGAAAGAGAAGGTGATCTGAAATTAAAACCAAAAAAGAAAAAGCTTAGAGCCTTCTTACTTACACCCTGACACCAAGCTGAGAAGAGAGAAAACAAACTTTGTTGCTGGGAACCATTTGGAGGAAAGATAATTCCTCTGCAGTAGTTGAAGAGCTGGCTGAGATCAAGAAGATGCTTGTTCTTTAGTGCCATCTACAGTTAAAGTGAGGAGAAACCCAATAGAGTCTGGATTTCATTGCTCCTTCTTGCTCATTTGGTCTGGAGGGGAAGAAACCTATTATAACCTGTAGGTTACATAATGCAGACCTGAATAATTCTAAAGAATTAATCTTTAAGAGATTAGGCTTATCATTGAACAAGTGTATAAAAACTGTTTAACTTTAGAAAGTTTAATGCTATCTTAAAGTTGCAGAGAAGTCAGTTGATTCATGACAGTGGAGAGGATTAGAAGACTAGTTCTGTTGAGGAGGTGACATATAATGACATATAATACAGATTGTTCCCTAAAAAGATCAAAGAAATCAAGTCTTGTATTCCATAGCCATGAAGTACCTACTCATATGCTTTACTAATAGGTTTCCATAAGCTTGTGCTCATTTCCACCACTATAGACATTGGACACTATATACATTGGCAGGACAGTGTGACTCAGTTATATGTGCAGACCTTTTAAAATATGCTTTTGTCTTCTATTGAGTAAGTGCTACATTATTATAATTCGTGTTTCTGATTCTTGTTTAACAAATATTCCATGTTTAAAAATTAATGGTATCATTATAGCTGATTGGTTATAAATGAGAAGCACAAAATCATTTGTGAACTCAGGAGCTATTTTTATGAGTTTAAATATTTCATTTCTCCACACAAGGTTTACTCCTAGAACTCTTGAGAGTGAGTTATAGCTATGTGGCCATCAACTTTGACCTTCCAATATGAATGCATTTGGGGAAAAAAGGAAAAAAGGAAATGGAATATTGTGCATAGGCAGAGCAAAAAGTTCAGTTTAACAAACTGTGGTAATTTTCTATGACAGAAAGGGGCTGAGCAAGGTGAAATCCCCTTCCCCAATCTAAAAGTCATTAAGTATATGCAAAACAAATTAATCTATTATTGGAAATTCAGTATTCAACACATGGAATTATGAAATATAATTTTCTCTTTACTTTTTGGCTACCCCATTTTCCATAATTGTAAGGGTTAAAAAGCCTCTAGAAGCAAGGAATGCAGGTCAAGGAATGTGGGAGGACCTGAGGGATGAGAGGTACCGAGGTGCAGGTGAGTTCTATGTGGAGGTGGGGCATAGCCCCAAGAGGTGGTATCTGACCCCAGGTGCCACGTCTCCCTCCTTAGTGGTCTCAAAGCCTAGCATGCCACCCTCCCTCTTCTTGGGCCAATCCTGTTATGCCAGATCCCTAGAGGACCTCCCCTTCCCCCAGATCCTCAGAAGAGTATAAATATGTGCTGTCTAAGAATAAAATTCTCTTTCACTTCACCCTTACCTCCTTATTGGTCTGTCTCTATGGGATCCAGGTTGGTGCCCAAAGAAGGGTAAGTGTGGCCTACCCATGCCGTTGATGGATGGGCAGTTAAGAGCAGCTCTAAGGGAAGCTACGAGGTTAGAATAGCGTTAAGGGATGCTACAAGTGGCGCCCAAACAGGGACAATTTTGGCTAAGATCTCACCATGTAGCAAGCCTACAGATGGAAAGAGAGACCGGACTCTGCTTTAGGGAGTAGAAAGTTAGGAAATGGAATAAATTATTATGAGGATCCCATACTAGGAGATGCTAGGGAAAGAAGTTTATAGAATAGTAAAGCAAGTAGGATTGGAAATGGATTTTTTAAAGTGGGAGGTAGTAGGTAGTCAGATGACTTCCTATGATAAGGAAACCCCAGGAGCCATCCCAGATTGGCATCACCTCATTTATCAAGTCATTGGGGGAAATTTAAGAGGTGTAAGCCTCAATCCATTAAAATAGATAATGAGTGCAAACAGAGAGTCATTAAACAAATAAGGATTGTAAACCAGCAATCACAGGGACTAGCTGTTCCCATAAAATGGAGCCAGTGGAAATTAGCTGTAGGAAAGAATCAGGAAGTAAACAAGAAGATGAAGGAGGTAGATGTGATGTCACAGGAAGAGGTAGTGAGAAAGAAGCAAGAGTTAGTAAGGAAGAAGCAGGAAGTGGATATGATGGAACAAAAAGAGGCAAGGATAAAATGAGTAATGAGAAAGTAAACAGAGAGACATATGACCTTGAGGAAAAGGATGGTGATTAAACGAGGGAGGATAAAGCAAACAGAGAGAAAGTTGCCTCCATCTTCAAGGCATGGCCTTCTCCCTTATTTTCCTTCCTCCCCCATAAGGAGATATGTCTCACATAAGCTCCCTCTGCCCCCCCTTGTGGAGGCTTTGGAGATTCCCAGACAAATTTAGGACAAATAATACAGAAAGCTGGAAGGTATGAAAGAAATGAGGACCAAAACCAATATGATGCAGCAGTATATGCAGCTGTATCCCAAAGTGCCCAAAGAACATTTAGCAAAATTCAGGCTTCTGGAAAGCAGAGGCCCTCAATGACTAAAATTAAACAGGGCTCAAATAAACCTTTTCCTGATTTTGTGGTCCACCTACAGGTGACTGTTGAGAGGTCAGTGGGCAGAGGAGAAGCCTCCAGCCTCCTTATACAGAAATTGGCAATGAAGAATGCTAATACTAACTGCCAGAAGGCCATGCTTACTTTAGATAGGCCTGGAAGAGATGATAAAGAGATGTGAGAATGTTGGCTCCAGTGCTTTTCAAATGAATGCCCTCACAGCTGCTATATCTAAAGGGGTTGCAGCAGAAGACCTGCCCTGGAAGTTTATAGACAAACGGGATATTCTGACCCCTGGTGGTTGCAAGTCTCAGGTACAATCTCTGGGGCAGGACATTTTGAAGGCTTGTGGCGCCTAAGTTTATATACCACCTCCACAGGATTTTTAATTAGAGTCATTGGGTGTTTGGGCACCACCTTTCATATCACATCCACACCATTAACATGGAAATCTAACACCTCGGTTTGGGTGCCCCAATGACCTTTCTCAGTTTATAAAGCCCAAGCCTTAAGTGAAATTGTGCAGCAACAGTTGAAGCCTGGACATATAGAGCCAATGTCCAGCCCATGGAATAGTCATGGAAAAGAAAAAATCTGGAAAATTCAGAATGCTAGCGAACCTTAGGGTTGTCAATGCTACTATTCAGCTTATGGGAGTCCTGCAGCCTGGCACGTCATCTCCTAATCTAGTACTCACTGGCTGGCCAGTTATAGTAATAGACATACAAGATTGTTTCTTCTCCATCCCTTTGTCCCCAGGGAATAAAAAAAGATTTGCTTTTACCATTCCTTCTATAAACATTGCAAGACCCGATCTGCTCTAGCAATGGAAAGTTCTCCCGCAAGGGATGTGTTGTAGCCCCACTTTATGTCAGGCCTACTTAGTGCAAGTGCTAGAGCCAATTAGGAAGGTGTGCCCTCATGCCATGACACTGCATTATATAGATGATATACTATTATCAGTGAGCAGTGGGAAAGATCTCTCTGCCCTGCTTAAAGAGACCATAAGTGTTCTCTCTCAACATGGACTGGTCCCAGAAAAGATCCAATATAACTATCTCATCATTTACCTTGGGATCCGCATGGGGAGTTCTACAATTACTAATTAGATATATAACTTACAATTAAGCAGGGTAAATACTCTGAATCTATTTAAAAAACTAGTTGGGCAAATTCAATGGTTATGCTCCTATTCCTATTTCTTTAACTCAGCCTTTATATTACTTCTTGAAAGGAGAGTCTGATCTAAACTCCCCTCATAAATGGACCTCCTCAGTGAAGGACACAATTTATAAGATCATTTATCTCACTTCTAAATCTGAAAGAGCAAGGTGGGACCCCACATGTCCCATAAAGATCTCTTCAGTAGACCAAAAAGTCCTTTCGTGGTACTACATCAAGGTAATAAAATTTTGGAATATGTGTACATGACAACAGCACAGAAGATATTACCAAACCATATTGAAATGCTGGGAGAACTTGCCCTTGAGGCAGTAAAAAGAGCTTTTTATCTAACAGGGAAAAGACCCTTATTGTATTTAACCTTTGAACCGGAAGTAGAGAAGCCATGATGCAAACTTATTGGCCATGGGCGTATTGTGCCCAATGGCCTCACTGAGCCCCCATTTTACATGCTTATTCTATCCCTTGCTGTCCCATATTCTGATATAGCCCCCTTGTAAGACAACTGTTGATGAGCCTGTACAAGGTGCAAATGTCTTTACTGACACTGCTAAGAACCACAAGGCCTCAATTTATCATGAGTTTATGCCTCAATGATTTGTGGCAAAATAGATGTGACACATGTGGGTCGTGTGGCCATCCAGGTTTGTATTGACATTTTTCCTAAATTTTCCTAAATTCCTTTGGACCACAGTGACCTCCTGTGAAAGCACTCTTTCAGTCATTAAACATTTGTATAGTTGCTTCTCTCACAGAGTTCCTAATACCATAAAGATCGACAATGGTCCAGCTTATACCTCTAAGCAGATGACCAACTTCCTTGCCACATTCTCCATTAAACATGTTACAGGAATTACCTATAATCCATAGGGTCAGCCCCTAGTGGAATGGACCCATCATACTCTGAAGGCCACCCTTGTTAAATAGAAAGGGGGAGGAAATAGACAGAATCCCTGATAGCCCACACAGGTGGACATGGATAAGGCTTATATACTTACATTTTTTTGTGCTTTGATAGGGATATTGGTAATGATACATTTGGCACAATCTTATAGACAGGACAGAAAGTAGGCCCCATAAAAACAATGCTTCAAGTGCTGAAGAACATTCAAAAAGTCTTTTGGAAGGACGGGGAAAGACATTGGCAAGGTCCATCCTTAGTACTTTGGAGAGGACTGGGTTATTTATGTCTTGCAGGTCCTGATGGGGAAAGTCGCTGGAGTCCAGAAAGAAAAAGGAAAGTTTCCCCTATTAAAACAGGGGCCAAAGAAGAAGAGGAGACAACCCAAGAAACTCCAGAAACAGCACGATAGCAGAAAGATGACTACCCTTGCTGGACCAGTTTAATGATCGGATCCAACATACTTCCTTTCTTATCCCTTTCTATTGTATCCCATGGGCTCTATGTAGCCATTTTTGTATTGTTGCTTCTTTTGCTTTTGCGTACTTTGCTAGGATGCTTTATATGTATTCTTTAAAAATTCTTTAGAGGTGCTTAAGGAAGAGCTCATTCATCAACATGAGAACTCTTGATCTTATTAATAAAAGAGGGGGAGATTTAAGGGACAATGAAGCACTCTTTGAGATGTGTCATGAAGTCTATACCCACATTAGCTAGTAAGGTGGGCCCAGGAGGTAAAAAGGGGCTTGGCCTGTGAGTCAGGAGGTTGTATCTGGCAGAAATTAAAGAAACTGCTTGAGATGGCAAGGGGTGTGTCCTCTTGCTAGATTTCCTCCTGGAATGCAGCACTAACTTCAAAAGCCTCCCTTCTGAGGGCTCTGCCTACACAGTTCTAAGTGGGCTGGGCATAGGCAATCCCATAAAGGAGGCAGCATAAATAGACAGCCCTGAGCAGAGCTCACTCTTTTTCTTGCTACTGCACTCTTGTGCTCCTGCTTCCTGCTGTCCCCACTGAAAGAATGACTGAATAAAGACAGAATGTTTGCTACTACTACTGTGATCTGTTTCTGTTTGATTGGGCTGGAGCCCGAAGACTGGTCAGTTGGCCTAGCCATGCTGCCAATAGTGGACAGATAAAGTACACAAAAACCCACTGAAGAAACTAATTCCTTAAAAATTAGAAATGAGCAAATATAAACTAATGACTTCATGAGACATCAAGCAACAATAAAATAAAATCAAAAATGGAAAAATAGAAGAAAAGATGAACTGTCTCATTAAAAAAATTAACTGACCTAGACAATAAATGCAAAAGAGATCATTTAAGAATTATTGGACTAAGTAAAAAAAGAGCCTAGACATCATTTTTCTAGAAATTATCAAGGAAAACTACACTGATATTCCAAATGAAGAAAAAATTAAAACAAGAGCTATATTACCCAATTATATGTCAATAAATTTGACAATATAATTGGATGAATATTCACAAAAATATAAATTGCACAGATTAAGAAAATACAATACTAAAGCAACCCAATCTTAGAAAAAGAAATTGAACAAGTCCTCGATGAACTTCCTAAAAAAAAAATCCACAGGGCAAAATGGATTCACAAATAAATTCTACCAAAGAATAATTAATCCTGATATTATATCAATTATTTGGGAAAATTAGCAAAGAAAATTGGCATCCTACCAAATTCTTTTATGACACAAATATGGTGCTGATACCTACATCAGGAAGAGCCAAAACATAAAAAGAAAATTGTAGCCCAATTTCCCTAATGATTATTGAACCAAAAATTTTTGGATGAAATATTAGCAAGAAGATTACAGCAATATATCATGAGAATCGTACATTGTGACTAGGTGGAATTTATATGCAGGTTTAATCCAGTATTAAGAAAAATATTAGTATAATTGACCAAATCAATAACCAAGCATATCCTTTGATCCAGTGGTATCTCTACTAGGCCTGTTATCCCAAAGAGATCATTAAAAAAGGGGAAAAGACCTATGTGTGCAAAAATGATTGTAGCATCCCTTTCTGTGATGTCAAAAAACTAGAAGCTGAGTGGATGCCCATCAAGTGGGGAATGGCTGAATAAGTTATAGTAATGAATGTTATGGAATATTATTGTTCTAAAAGAAATGAAAGCAGGGGGGCGGAGCCAAGATGGCGGAGAAGATACACGCAACTGTGTAAGCTCCTTTCTTCCCTCACAACCAACTAGATATAATCAGCCTCAGAAATAGCCCTGGACTGATAGAATCCACAAGGACTGGAAGCACGACTTACCAGCTGAAGAGAATCTGGAGTTTCAACAGGAAAGGTCAGCTCCCAGGGGAGGAAGAAGAGAGGCCAGTCCAGACGGTGGGGTAGTGGCACACTGCGCTGGTTGCGCTGGGGAGGGCTCTGGGATCAGAGAAGCCACTGAGATAGAAGAATCTGGCACAGGCTGTTAGCTCTTCTCTGCTTATAAAACAGCAGTCCAGAAGAGAAATCAAGCCACTTTAAAATTTAAAACCAGATTGGATCTTCCCGGATCCCAGGGGTGACTCAGCAGATCTCGGCACTGTGGGTGTGGCCAAGAAAGGCAATCCAGGCTTTCACCTGGGGGTAGTTAAGAGATTGAAAAGTGGGCGGGGCGGTAACTCATAGTGCCTGGCTCGGCTGGAGGCTGTGGAACGGAAGTCCCAGAGAAGTGGAACCTTTGAACTAGGAACCGAGGTTTCTGGCAGACACTTCCAGTTTGAGCACAGGGGCTTTTCACGTCACCTGCTGCAGACATCCACGCCCCACCGGGACACATAGGCTGGGCTTTGTGCCATCTTGACTGTTCAATCTCAAACCTCAGGGAAGCCGCTAGAACACAGCGCCCTCAAAGCACAGCAGTGCTGATCACCTCTGAGGCACTTCCAGGAAGGGGGTGGGGAACTCTCGGGGGCCGCTGCATCCATCCAGTCTGGGAGGAAGCTGGTAAAGAAATAAATAAATAATTTCCTACCCCAGGGACAGACCCCAAAAGATTTGTTAAGTATGAATAAAAAGTCAAGAAAACCCATAGATTCCTTCTACACAGAGAAAGAGCGGGTATCCAACCCCAAGGAAGTTAACAGCAGAGAGTCAGCAGATAACAACCTAAAGGGGAATGATTCCTGCCCCCCATCACATAACTCTCTCCTTGAAGAGACTATTAAAAAGTTAAGAGAGTTTGAAGAAAAATGGGGAAAGGAAAGAGAAGCTATGATAGAGAATAACAACGTTCTGAAATTGGAGGTGGAAAAAATAAAGAATTCACAGGAGATGCAGGGAAACAAAATTAGTGAATTAGAAAAGGTAAAAAAATCACAGGAAAGTAGGATTTCTGAATTGGAGAAGATAAAAAAGTCTTAAGAAAATAGGATTTCTGAATTGGAGAAGATAAAAAAGTCTCAAGAAAATAGGATTTCTGAATTGTAAAAAGAAAATAATTCTCAAAAAAAAATTAGGGAAATGGAAAAAAATTCAATAGAGCAAAATAACTCATTTAAAAATGAAATTGGGCATTTACAAAAAGCACTAAAAACTGGGAATGAAGAAAATAACTCCTTAAAATTCAGGATGGAACAAATAGAAATGAATGATTCATTGAGAACCCAAAAATCAGTCAAACAAAACAAAAAAAATGAAAAGCTGGAGAATAACATCAAATACTTACTGGGAAAATCTATAGACCTGGAAAATAGATCTAGGAGAGATAATCTGTGGATCATTGGACTTCCCGAAAACTATGACCAAAAAAAGAGCCAAGATTCTATTTTACAGGAAATTATCAAAGAGAACTGTCCAGAGATAATAGAATCAGAGGGGAAAGTAGATGTTGAAAGAATTCATCGAACTCCTTCTGAAATAGACCCTAAAAAAAGAACACTACGGAATATTGTGGCTAAGCTGCAGAATTACCACACAAAGGAGAAAATCCTGCAAGCAGCTAGAAAAAAACAATTTAAATACCAAGGTGCCACAATAAGGGTCACACAAGATCTGGCTGCCTCCACATTAAAAGATAGAAGGGCCTGGAACCTGATATTCCAAAAGGCAAAAGATCAAGGATTGCAACCAAGAATAAACTACCCAGCTAAGTTTAGCATCTTTTTTCATGGAAGAAGATGGTCATTCAATGAAATAGAGGAATTCCATATGTTTCTAAGAAAAAAACCAGACTTAAACAAAAAATTTGATCTACATCCACAAGACTGAAGAGAAACAGAAAAAGATACACAGAACCCTTGAGAACTATATCTCTGTTGTGGGTATATAGAAAGTACGCATGGATAATTTCATTTTACGGATATAAAAGAAAAAAAAGGAGGGGGTGTAGTAAGGGAAGGGGGTAGTATCAGAAAAAGGGGAGGGAGTGATAAAAAGAGGGAAACTACATCCCAGGAAGAGGCATAGAAAATACACCCTATCTGAGGGAATTTAGAGAGGGGGAGAATCATTGTGTAAATCTTACTCTCATCAGAAAAGGCTCAAAGAGTAATTAATTGTCATATTTGTTTTTCAGAGAATTCTCTATCACCTCATTAAAAGGGGGGAGAGGAAACGGGGAAAGGAAAAGGAGAATAAGGGAAGGGACGTGGAGGGAGGGGGGAGGGATACTAAAAAAAAAAAAAAAGGGAGGGCTGCGTGAACCAAGGGGGGTCTATAAATTAAATTATGGGGAAGGGATTCAGGGGGGTCAAGGGAAAAAGCATAATATGGGGATAATATGATGGCAGGAAATACAGAATTAGTAATTTTAACTGTAAATGTGAGTGGGATGAACGCTCCCATCAAACGGAGACGGATAGCAGACTGGATCAAAAATCAGAACCCTACAATATGTTGTTTACAGGAAACACACTTAAAGCAGGGAGATACATATAGAGTAAAGGTAAAAGGTTGGAGCAGAATCTATTATGCTTCAGGTAAAGCCAAAAAAGCAGGGGTAGCTATCCTTATCTCAGATCAAGCAAAAGCATAAGTTGATTTAGTTAAAAGAGATAAGGAAGGAAACTATATCCTGCTGAAAGGTAGCATAAATAATGAAGGCATATCAATACTAAACATATATGCACCAAGTGGTATAGCATTTAACTTTCTAAAGGAAAAGTTAAGAGAGTTGCAAGAAGAAATAGACAGTAAAACTATAATAGTGGGAGATCTCAACCTTGCACTCTCAGATTTAGACAAATCAAACCACAAAACAAATAAGAAAGAAATTTAAAAAGTAAATAGAACATTAGAAAAACTAGGTATAATAGATCTTTGGAGAAAACTGAATGGCAATAGAAAGGAATATACTTTCTTCTCAGCAGTTCATGGATCCTATACAAAAATTGACCATATATTAGGACATAAAGATCTCAAAATTAAATGTAGGAAGGCAGAAATAATAAATGCCTTCTTCTCAGACCACAATGCAATAAAAGCTACATTCAGTAAAAAGTTAGGGGTAAATAGACCAAAAAATAATTGGAAACTGAATAATCTCATCTTAAAGAATGACTGGGTGAAAGAGCAAATTATAGAAACAATTAATAATTTCACCCAAGATAATGACAATGATGAGACATCATACCAAAATCTGTGGGATGCAGCTAAAGCAGTAATAAGGGGAAATTTTATATCTTTAGAGGCTTATTTGAAGAAAATAGAGAAAGAGAAGATTAACGAATTGGGCTTGCAACTTAAAAGGCTAGAAAAAGACCAAATTAAAAACCCCCAACCAAAAATTAAACTTGAAATACAAAAATTAAAAGGAGAAATCAATAATATTGAAAGTAAAAAAACTATTGAATTAATAAATAAAACTAAGAGTTGGTTTTATGAAAAAGCCAATAAAATAGATAAACCTTTGGTAAATCTGATCAGAAAAAAGAAAGAGGAAAATCAAATTGTTAGTCTTACAAATGAAAAGGGGGATCTTTCCACCAATGAAGAGGAAATTAGAGAAATAATAAGGAGTTACTTTGCCCAAATTTATGCCAATAAATTTGATAACTTAAGTGAAATGGATGACTTCCTCCAAAAATATAGGCTTCCTAGATTAACAGAGGAGGAAATAAATTGCTTAAATAGTCCCATTTCAGAAAAAGAAAGAGAACAAGCTATTAATCAACTCCCCAGGAAAAAATCCCCAGGACCAGATGGATTTACATGTGAATTCTACCAAACATTTAAAGAACAATTAGCCCCAATGCTATATAAACTATTTGAAAAAATAGGGGATGAAGGAGTCCTACCAAACTCCTTTTATGACACAGACATGGTACTGATACCTAAACCAGGTCGATCGAAAACTGAGAAAGAAAATTATAGACCAATTTCCTTAATGAATATTGATGCTAAAATCTTAAATAAGATATTAGCAAAAAGACTTCAGTAAATCATCCCCAGGATAATACACTATGATCAAGTAGGATTCATACCAGGAATGCAGGGCTGGTTTAATATTAGGAAAACTATTAGTATAATTGACCATATTAATAATCAAATTAATAAAAACCATATGATCATCTCAATAGATGCAGAAAAAGCATTTGACAAAATCCAACATCCATTCCTACTAAAAACTCTTGAGAGTATAGGAATAAATGGATTATTCCTTAGAATAATCAGGAGCATATATTTAAGACCGTCAGTAAGCATAATATTCAATAGAAATAAACTGCAACCTTTCCCAGTAAGATCAGGAGTGAAACAAGGTTGCCCATTATCACCATTACTATTCAATATAGTACTAGAAACGCTAGCCTCGGCAATAAGAGCCGAGAAAGAGATTCAAGGAATTAGAGTAGGAAATGAGGAAATCAAACTATCACTCTTTGCAGATGACATAATGGTATACTTAGAGAACCCCAAAGACTCTGCTAAAAAGCTATTAGAAATAATTCAGAATTTTAGCAAAGTGGCAGGATACAAAATAAATCCACATAAATCCTCAGCATTTTTATATACCACCAACAAAATGCAACACCAAGAGATACAAAGAGAAATTCCATTTCAAACAAATGTTGAGAGTATAAAATATTTGGGAATCCATCTACCAAAGAATAGTCAGGAATTATATGAGAAAAATTACAAAACACTTGCCACAAAAATAAAGTCAGATTTAAATAATTGGAAAGACATTCAGTGCTCTTGGATAGGCTGAGTGAATATAATAAAGATGACAATACTCCCCAAACTAATCTATTTATTTAGTGCTATACCAATCAAACTCCCAAGAAACTATTTCAATGACCTAGAAAAAATAACAACAAAATTCATATAGAAGAATAAAAGGTCGAGAATTGCAAGGGAACTAATGAAAAAAAACTCAGAGGAAGGTGGTCTAGGTATACCTTATCTAAAGCTATATTATATAGCAGCAGTAATCAAAACCATTTGGTATTGGCTAAGAAATAGACCAGTCGATCAGTGGAACAGATTAGATACAAAGGACAAAAAAGGGTACATCTATAGCAATCTAATCTTTGACAAACCCAAAGATACCAACATTAGGGACAAAAATTCATTATTTGGAAAAAAAACTGTTGGGGAAACTGGAAATTAGTATGGCAGAAATTAGATATGGATCCACACTTAACACCATATACCAAGATAAGATCAAAATGGGTCCATGATTTAGGCATTAAGAATGAGAAAATAAATAGATTAGAGAAACAGAGAATAGTCTACCTCTCAGACCTGTAGAGGAGGAAGGAATTTATGACCAGAGGAGAATTAGAGATCATTATTGATCACAAAATAGAAGATTTTGATTACATCAAACTAAAAAGTTTCTGTACAAACTATACTAATGCAAACAAGATTAGAAGGGAAGTAACAAATTGGGAAAATATTTTTAAAAGTAAAGGTTCTGACAAAGGTCTCATTTCCAAAATATATAGAGAACTGACCCTGATTTATAGAAAACCAAACCATTCTCCAATTGATAAATGGTCAAGGGATATGAACAGACAATTCTCAGATGATGAAATTGAAACTATTTCCACTCATTTGAAAGAGTGTTCCAAATCACTGCTGATCAGAGAAATGCAAATTAAGACAACTCTGAGATACCACTACACACCTGTCAGATTGGCTAAGATGACAGGAACAAATAATGATGAATGTTGGAGGGGATGTGGGAAAACTGGGACACTGATACATTGTTGGTGGAGTTGTGAAAGAATCCAGCCATTCTGGAGAGCAATTTGGAACTATGCCCAAAAAGTTGTCAAACTGTGCATACCCTTTGACCCAGCATTGCTGTTATTAGGATTATATCCCAAAGAAATACTAAAGAGTGGAAAGGGACCTGTATGTGCCAAAATGTTTGTGGCAGCTCTTTCTGTTGTAGCTAGAAACTGGAAGTTGAATGGATGTCCATCAATTGGAGAATGGTTGAGTAAATTGTGGTATATGAAGGTTATGGAATATTATTGCTCTGTAAGAAATGACCAGCAGGAGGAATACAGAGAGGCTTGGAGAGACTTACATCAACTGTTGCTTAGTGAAATGAGCAGAACCAGAAGATCACTATACACTTCAACAACAATACTGTATGAGGATGTATTCTGATGGAAGTGGAAATCTTCAACATAGAGAAGATCCAACTCACTTCCGGTTGATCAATGATGGACAGAAATAACTGCACCCAGAGAAGGAACACTGGGAAGTGAATGTAAATTGTTAGCACTACTGTCTATCTACCCAGGTTACTTATACCTTCGGAAGCTAATAATTAATGTGCAACAAGAAAATGGTATTTACACACATATATTGTATCTAGGTTATATTGTAACACATGTAAAATGTATGGGATTACCTGTCATCGGGGGGAGGGAGTGGAGGGAGGGAGGGGATAATTTGGAAAAATGAATAAAAAAAAAAAAAAAAAAGAAATGAAAGCAGGATGATTTCACAGAGATCTGGAGAGACTTATATGAACTAATGCTAAATAAAGTGAATAGAACCAGAAGGACATTGTACTTAGGAACAGAAAAATTATATATGATAATCAATTCTGATAGATATGATTCCTTTCAACAGCAAGGTTCAATAGGTCAATTCCAATGGTTTTGTGATGAAGAGAAGAAAAAACTGATTGACCACAACATAGTATTTTCACTTTTTTATTGTTTGCTTGAATTTTGTTTTCTTTCTCATTTTTTCTTTTTTGATCTGATTTTTCTTGGCAGCACTATAATTGTGGAAATATGTATAAAAGAATTTCACATATATTGAATTACTTGCCATCTAGAGAAGGGGCTGGGAGGAAGAAAGGAGAAAAATTTGTAGCACAAGGTTTTGCAGGGGTGAATGTTGAACAATATCTATGCATATGTTTTGATAATTAAAAAAACTTTTATTAAAAAAAAAAGAATTAAAGTTCCATGAGGACAAGAAAAAAAAATCAATAACCAAACCAAGAGAAATTATATAATTATTTCAATAGATTCAGAAAAAGCTTTTGGCAAAATAAAACATCAATTTCTCCTAAAAACACTAGAGAGCATAGGAAAAAGTGGAATGTACCTTAAAATGATAAGTAATATCTATCTAAAATCATTATCATGCATTATCTTAATGGGAATATACTAAAAGCCTTCTCAGGAAGATCAGAGGTAATGGAAGAATGTTCATTATTTCAACTATTATTCAATAGTGTATTGAAAATGCTAGCTATAGAAATAAGGCAATAAAAAATTAAATTAGAACAGGCAATGACAAAGCAAAATTATTGTTCTTTGCAGATTTTTTGATATTATACTCAGAGATCCCTAGAAAACAAAATTTAAAAATTGTGGAAATAACTAACAACTTTAGTAAAGTTTTAGTATACAAAATAAATTCATATAAATTATCAGTATTTCTACATATTAATCACAAAGCCCAGCAGCAAGAGATAGAAGGAGAAATTCCATTTTAAAAATCCATAAATAATAAAAATTATCTGGGGAGTTTGCCTGCCAAGACAAACCCAGGAACTATTTGAAAACAATTACAAAATACTATTCACACAAATAAAGTCAGATCAAAACAATTGGGAAAATACTAATTCCTCATGGGCAGGCTAAGCCAATTCAATAAAAATGATAATTCTATCAATTAATCAATTTGTGCAGTGCCATACCAATCAAACTACCAAAGAAGTATTTTATAGAGCTAGAAAAAAATAATAAAATTCATCTGGAAGAACAAAAGGTGAAGTATATCAAGGGAATTGATGGGGGAAGAAGGGAAGAAATACAAAGGAAGGTCATCTAGTCTTGTCAGATCTCAAACTATATTATAAAGTTTACTATCTGGGGCTAGATTTGAACTCAGGAAGAAGAGTCCTGCCTTTTTTTAACCCTTCCTCTTAAACCTAGGAAAATCTAATAGGAACCAGAAGAAGTTATGGAATTGAATAGAATTTGGGGAAAAATAGATATGTGAGACTTTTGATAATTACTGAATGAAAAAATTTTTAAATAACATGTATTTTGTAGTTTTCATGGTACTTTATAAAAGTTGATCATATCAAAGGATATGAAAGACAATTTTCAGATGAAGAAACTGAAATCATTTCTAGTCATATGAAAAGGTGCTCTAAATTATTTATCAGAGAAATGAAAATTAAGAAACTCTGAGATACCACTACACACCTCTCAGAATGGCTAAAATGACAGGAAAAGATAATGCTGAATATTGGAGGACATCTGGGAAAACTGGAACACTAATACATCATTGGTGGAATTGTGAACAGATCCAGCCATTCTGGAGAGCAATTTGAAACTATGCCCAAAGAGTTATCAAACTGTGATCCAGCAGTATTTCCACTGCGCTTGTACCCCGAAGAGATTTTAAAGGAGGGAAAGGTACCTATATATGCAAAAATGTTGTGGCAGCCTTTTTGTAGTGGCAAGAAACTGAAAACCAAATGGATGCCCATCAGTTAGAGAATGACTGAATAAATTAAGATATATGAATGTTATAGAACATTACTGTTCTATAAGACACAGTCAGTAGCATGATTTCAGGGAGGTCTAGAGACACTTACATGAACTGATGCTAAGTGAACAGAACCAGGAGATCATTGTACATGGCAACAAAATTATGTGTTGATCAATTCTGATGGGCATGGCTCTTTTCAACAATGAGATAATTCAGGCCAGTTTCAATGATCTTGTGATAATGAGAACCTTCCACTCCCAGAGAGAGGACTCTGAGAGCTAAGAGTAGATCACAAAATAGCATTTTCATTCTTTTTGTTGTGGTTTAGTTGAATTTTATTTTCTTACCCAATTTCTTTTTACCCTTTGATCTGATTTGGCAGGACCTCCAAGATGGAATTGGATTTATCTTTCTAGATTGTCAGGACCCATTTCAAACAAAGTCCTCTCTTAGATCAAATTCATAAACAGAGCTTAATTAATTCAAAACTAGTTCCCAAAGCACTATACTACATAGCTACTATCAACAAAACAGAAAATAAAACTTTTAAAAATGTATACAAATACAAAATATCAAAATTAAAAGAAAAAATAAGAGATTTAAACAGTTCAGTTTCATACCAAAAAATTTTAAATAGTGATAAGTAAACTCCCAAAATAAAAAAACAAACCTGGGAACAAATGAAAGTAAATGTTATCAAACATTCAAGGAAAAAGTAACTAATATTCTATATGAATAGCTTGCAAAAAATAGGGTTATAAAGGTACCTTATCAAATTTTAATGAGAGAAAAGTAGTTTAGATAATCAAACTAAGGACAGACTAAGTGGAAAGAAAACTATAAATCAACATAGTTAATGCATACCAATACAAAAATAGCAGGAAAAAATCATACCAAAGTTCCTCTTCCTGCCCTCTGTCTTTTAGTAACATCTTCTCCTTGTTTATTCAAAATGTGTTCCCAAATCTGGTTCCCACTGACAGTTATTTGCCAATCTTCAAGTCATTATTTTCCTTTCCCAAGTTCAATACTTATATTAATCTTCATTTCTAATTCATAAGCTATCATTATAGTAGAAGATTTCAATGTACATGTTGATATTCCCTCAAATATCCTGGCCTCTCATTTGATCAATCAAGAGAACAATTCAAGAGAACAGTCATGACTTTCATTCTACTTCAGCCTTACAAAGAAGTGGACAGTATCCTTTATTTCACAAATATTCTACTTTTGTGATCAAGAAGATTTTTGAGATTTCTCTATCTATAACATCCTATCAATCCATTTCTCCCAAGTTTCTTTCCTTCTAACCCTATCATCTTCATAATGACCTCCAGTCCTTCTATTCATCGGTGTTCTCCCAGACAATCTCTTTTTCTCTGACTTTGCTTTCTTTCTTTTCTGAAGTGACCCTTTAGTTAACAAGACCAACTTTGCACTATCTTCTTCTCTCAAAACCCTTGCTCTCCAGAGTCATCATTCATTCCTTGCCAAATTTCAACTTTGGATTAGGAAAAAGAATAAAAATTCATATAACACCTACTACATACAAAATACTGTACTAAGTACTTTACAAATATTATCTTATTTAATGATGAGGATTTTTCTCACCATTTATCTTCACTACTGCTGCTCACATGATACTGACTGGTACTGGCAGAAGATATACAACCCTGCTCTCCATAATGTAGAGTACGGACCAGCTTCCTGGAGGGCCTCAGGATCAGCCAGAGTCAGGATAAACTAAAGTCCTTGGTCTTTAGGGGGAGAAATGAAAGAGGCAGGCAAGCAGAATTCTGGATTTGGGAGTCTGAAGTCTCCAACTTCTCTCCTCCTCATCCTGCAGCCAAGTAACCCTGCCTATCTCCCTCCCCCTCCAATCCTTGTCTCTGATTATCTTAACACCAACCATTCAGCAAGCGCCAACATTGAGAAGAGCCATTTATCCAAATATATGCTAATAGAGGCATTGTCTCATATCAAATAGATAATTATCCTTAAGTGCTCAGTTGTCTGATTCAAGCATATCTTTTTGGAGTTTCAGCTCTCTACACTATAAATTTATCTAAACTTAACAGTATCATCACTGACATAAGGCAATCCTTTTGCTCATCTCTGATTTACAATCCAAGATTCAAGAACCTACTGAA
Organism: Sminthopsis crassicaudata; assembly: GCF_048593235.1. NCBI lineage: Eukaryota > Metazoa > Chordata > Mammalia > Dasyuromorphia > Dasyuridae > Sminthopsis > Sminthopsis crassicaudata. The sequence goes on from NC_133621.1 coordinate 242,387,944, forward strand.
TCTTCTATGTGGGGGAGAAAAATCTTCTAATATTTGAAAGAGCTATGGGATAGTGTTTACCCGTCTGATTGAAAGGTTAGTATCCCAAATATGCCTCAACAACTACCCAGGCCCTGATCGCCAGGAAAAAACAAAGCTGCTACAGAATGAGTACTACTTCCTCTTCATGTCTTTTTCAGGTCCTGACAATCTAATCAACATTGCTCTACTTTAAGTACATATGAGTCTTAGGCTGTCTAGACCCAAGTTCCCCGATCTGACCATCACTCATACTTATCCATGTGTAAATATATGCTCTGAAACTACTATCTCATATGTATCATTATCTTTGCCTCCTAACTCACTCCTTATTTTTGTTTTTGTTAAGGGTACCACCATCCTTCAACACATTCAAATTTTCAGTCTCAGAGTCATCCTTAACTTTCCCCTCTCCTTTGTATCTCTTTCATTTTTTAAAATAGATTTGTCAAAATGAATTCGTTTTCCTGTTCTGTTAATATTTGTGTATGTGCACAAATTCCGCCTTCTAACTTCTCTTGAGATTCTAATTAATTTCCTTAACCATTCAGGAGCAATCTACTATTCTATGCATGCAATCTCTTGGGAATCCATAGGATCCTATGTTTCATCAAGTGTTTGTTCAATTTCCTTTGCCTTACAGTATTTATTTTGAAACATGATGTTCTGGTATTCATATTCCCATATAATTTTAGTATTTTCCCTGTTGATTTTATCTGCATGTGCTCTAAATTTTTTAATGAACTTTCTTGTTCTGCAAATCTTTAATGGTAGTCTTTTTTCCTTCTATTCCTCTGTCATTCACTCTGGGGTTCCATGTTATCATAGCCTCTAACCACATGTGGGAATTTTCTTTTAACCAGCTTCAATTCCTGCTCTAAGTGGTTTCCAGAAGAAATTTAATTCTAACTAGATTACAATTCCTTTTTCTTTTTATCTGGTGAAGCTTCACATTCTGGCCTTCTTCATTTCCCTCTGCCCTTTAATCTCTCGCGATTAGTCAATGTTTGCTGTTTTGGTTTTTTTTTACAGGTTTGAAGGAAGGAATGAGTTGGAGTTCCCTAATATAAGGGAAGTGTAGTCACTCCTTTTCCTTTCTTCTCTCCTATGCTTTGTCTAGGCAGAATTGATTCTGCTGCTTGTTGCAACTAGATGCTGGGGGGGAGGGGAAGTAAAGGTGGGGTAGTATGTGCCAGCAGAGCCTGAAGCAGGAGGAAAATCCATGGGTACACCACAAAATTCATTTTATGTATCCTGCCAGAGCAAGGGAGGGCTACTTAGTGAACAAGTTAAGTTTTAGCATATCCCAATTTTGTGTATGAGGCTGTTACCTTGTTGGTATTCTTTCTCTCTTATCCTGTGGAAACATCTACAATTATTCTACTTCTGGCACATAATTCCTCTTTGGTAAGGTGGAGATTGAAAATGGAGAATGGAGAAAATTCCTAGTCCTCCATCTTGTTGGTTAAATCTCTCCCTCATATATACTCAGATTGCAAATCTTTTCAAGTGACCCTTCACAAATACTTTTTATATTTGTCTTCTTCCCATCAAAAAGCCATCACCTTAGTCCAGGCCTTTATCACCTCTGGCCTGGAATATTATAGTAGCCTTCTACTTGATCATGTTGCTTTCAGTCTGTCATCTCTCTGTTTCATTTTCTATATAGATGCCAACTTGATTTTCCTAAATTACAAGTCTAACCCTGTTATTCCTTTGCTCAAGACTCTCCCTGTCTTCTAGGATAAAATGCAAACTTACCTGCTTTGTTTTCAAAGTTTTTCACAATCTTGCTGTAACCTTCCTTTCTGGGCTTATTTAAGAACACAGGTAGATGATTTCAGAAAGGTCTGAAGAGACTTACATGAACTGATGCTGAGTGAAATGAGCAGGACCAGGAGATCATTATGTACTTCAACAACAATACTGTATGATGATCAATTCTGATGGACGGGCCCCTCTTCAACATAGAGATGAACAAAATCAGTTCCAATAAAGCAGTAATGAACTGAACCAGCTACACCCAGCAAAAGAACTCTGGGAGATGACTATAAACCACTACATAGAATTCCCAATCCATCTGATTTTGTCCGCCTGCATTTTGGATGTCCTTCACCGGCTAATTGTACACTATTTCAAAGTCCAATTCTTTTTGTACAGCAAAACAACTGTTTGAACATGTATACATATATTGTTTTTAATTTATACTTTAACATATTTAACATTTATTGGTCAACCTGCCATCTGGGTGGGGGGGGGAAGGAGGGAAAAAATTGGAACAGAAGGTTTGGCAATTGTTAATGTTGTAAAATTACTCATGCATATATCTGGTAAATAAAAACTATTAAAATATTAAAGAAGAAGAAGAAGAAGAAGAAGAAGAAGAAGAAGAAGAAGAAGAAGAAGAAGAAGAAGAAGAAGAAGAAGAAGAAGAAGAAGAAGAAGAAGAAGAAGAAGAAGAAGAAGAAGAAGAAGAAGAAGAAGAAGAAGAAGAAGAATATAGGTAGCTAGGTAGTGGATAGATAACCAGCCCTGAAGTCAGGAGGACCTGAGTTCAAATCTGGACTCAGACACTTTTAACACTTCTTAGCTGTGTGATTCTGGGTAAGTCACTTAACCCCAATTGTCTCAGCAAAAAAAAAAGAAAAAAAAGAAAAGAAAAAAAAAAGAATATAGACTTATGGCTTTCTGCTTTAACATAGAGTAATGACATAGAATATATAGAATATCTTTATAGAAAAGTACTCTTCTCCCTTTGACCCAGCCGTACTACTACTGGGCTTATATCCCAAAGAATTACTAAAGAAGGGACCTGTATGTGCCAAAATGTTTGTGGCAGCTCTTTTTGTTGTAGCTAGAAACTGGAAGTTGAATGGATGCCCATCAATTGGAGAATGGTTGGGTAAATTATGGTATATGAAGATTATGGAATACTATTGCTCTGTAAGAAATGACCAGCAGGAGGAACACAGAGAGGCTTGGAGAGACTTACATCAACTGATGCTGAGTGAAATGAATAGAACCAGAAGATTGCTGTACACCTCAATATTGTATGAAGAGATATTCTGATGGAAGTGGATATCTTCAACATAAAGAAGATCCAACTCACTTCTAGTTGATCAATGATGGACAGAAATAACTACATCCAGAAAAGTGAATGTAAATTGTTAGCACTACTGTCTATCTACCCAGGTTACTTATACCTTCGGAATCTAATGCTTATTGTGCAACAAGAAAATGGTATTTACACACATATATTGTATCTAGGTTTTATTGTAACACATGTAAAATGTATGGGATTGCCTGTCATGGGGGGGAGGGAATGGAGGGGGGGGGGATAATTTGGAAAAATGAATACAAGGGATAATATTATAAAAAAAAAATTACTCATGCATATATACTGTGAAAAAAATTCTACATAAAAAATTAAAAATAAATAAAAATTAAAAAATGAAAATTAAAAAAAATTAAAAAAGAAAAGTACTCTTCTTCTGGGGGGATGTTCTAGACATGTCATGCTTAAGCTTTATTTGAAGTTTTCCTTGGAAGTCCTGAAGTATAATAAGCACAAAATTAAGAGAAGAGCCAAATACTCCTTGCTTTAGGGTCAGACTTCCTCAGGACATAAATCCAATTTACATAAATTCTGAGTTGAAGCATCTTAGTAGAAGAAAATGCCCCTGGGCTATGGGACTGTTGCAGTTACTATATTAGTGGTATACTGGATTATAGTTTTCAGAGAATCTTTATTCAATCAGAGAAAAGCAAAAAAGGACATTTTCCACAAGTATTCCACACTATTTTACCTAATAAGACAGAAATCTCTAGGCCATTTTTCTATTATCAAGCTATTCTTGTTCTTCCATTATTTAAAACATTTTGCCCAAACTTTAATCAGAAACACAGTCAAATCCAATATAAATTTAAATTTCAGGCCTAGCATTTCAACTGAAATACCCAAGAGATATTAATCCAATACTGTATTTTCTCCTATACCAAGGTAAGTTCTGAACAGTTCCACAAAATACATAACAAATTCCCACTCTAATAACTTGGTTAACTGACAAGAGTTTCTACATCCATGTTTCTACAGTTGGCAAATTGATCCATATTTAATTAAACATTTATTAAGTGCTGTACCAGACATTGGGCTATAAGTCTGGAGTACAAATACAAAAGCAAAAACAGTCCCTACTCTTAGGAGCTTACACAAGAAAGACAACATATATGAGGGAATTGTAACCAAAGAAGGATGACACAAATAGAGCCATAGGAAAATAGGGATTAGTATTTTTCCAAAACTAAAGGTAGAAAGTGGGAAGAGGGGAGGAATGAAAGTAGATGCTGGTGAGAGCTTGGCATGAAGATGGCAGAAGAGCAGCAAAGAAGGGTAACAAAATTGTTATGATACCTGTTATGCAACCCAAATCCTCATAGTTCAGGTTTAATGTTGTGATGAAATGAGACACTGACCATTTAACCTAAGGAGGATTATTTTATCATGACACAATAAGAGTATAAAAACATGATAGCTTCCCTGGACTTCGCCTTCCTCATGCCCATATGGAGATATATTTGATCAGCAAATCTGGGTAAGATGACTTGAATGAACTTTAGAGATACAACAAATTTAAAAAGCATTCTTCAAGTCTAGGTTTAGGTCTTTTAGAGTCACTAAGTGGCACAGTGCATAGAATGAAGGGCCTGGAGTCCAGAAAATAATTCTTCCTGAGTGCAAATCTTGCCACAGAACTTAACTGGCCAACTCAATAAAACTATGTTTGCCTCAGTTTCCTCATCTGTAAAATGAATTGGAGAAGGAAATGGAAAAAAATCACTCCATTATCTTTGCCACAAAAATCCAAAAGGAGATCACAAAGAGTTGAACTTAACTGAACAACAATGGGTCTTTTATGCCCTTAAGTCTTAGATGACCAAGGAAACTGACTCAAAGAAACTAAGGTCAATCAAGTTCCAGGGATAGCTTTGTCCTAAGCTTATGACATGTTAACTAGAGAGTGGAAGAGAGAGGAAGTTATATCAGAGAAGTTAGAGCCAATCAATTTGGCCAATCAGATCCTAGAGACAGCTTTATCTTCTTTTAGGTACCAATTTTGAGGGAAGGAAGGAAGGGAAGGAAAGAAGGAAGGAATAAGACAGGGAAGATAGAAGAAAGAAAGACGGAAGGAAGAAAGAGAGGGAAGAGGGAAGAAGGAAAGAAAGGAGGAAAAGGAGGGAAGGAAGGATGGGAGGGAGGCAGAGAGGGAAAAGGAGAGAAGAGAAAGGGGAGATATTTAAGACTGTTTCCATAACTCTACTCTTTTCCCCATCCCACTCCCAGAGGAGAGATATATGGGTCCTATCTATCTCTTCTTTTCTCAAAACATTTTATTTTCATGAGATTTAATTTCACAAGAGATTCGTAGAATAACCATGTTTCAAGTACAAAACAAAGGATATTTTACTTTCAATTTCTTTATATTCCACATCTAAAACCTTTATTCTTCTGTCTTCTCTCCTTTTCTCCTGTGGTAAAAGGGCTTTTAAATTCTCAGATCTGGCAAAGGAGACTTAGATTCAGGCACATTCCCAAAGCTGTCAACACAGCCCCCCATAATAGCCAGGGAAGCCACATGGTCTCTCCACATACTCCTTCGATTTGTTGCCAAAAGTACTATCTCCACAGTCTTCCCACATCAAGGGGTTGAGCTTGGATTTTGCCTATTTTTTGTTACTTTTGAACTGTCAGAAAATATTATATTTTTCCTGTTAAAGAAGGAGAGAAAATAAAGAGAGAGACAAGAGAGGGAGGGAGGGGAGGAGGGAAGGGATGATAAAGAAAGGAAGGGAAGAAGAAAAGAAGGGAGAAAGGAGGGAAGGAAAGAAGGAAAGAGGAGAGGAAGGGAAAGAGAAAAAGAGGGAGGGAGGGAGGAGAAAGGAAAAAGTGGTAATCATTAAAACAATCTGGGACTGGATAAAAAAATAATGTATCGATGAAATAGATTAAATACATAATGCACTATAGTAAATGACCATAGGAATCTAGTGTTTGATAAACTCAAAGATCAAAGCTTTGGGTTTTACAAAAATTGCTAGGACAATTGGAAAACAGTTGAAAGAAAGGAAGGAAGGGAGAAAAGAAAGAAAGAAAGGAAAAAAGAAACAGAGAGGAAGAAAAGAGAGGAAAGGAAAAAGGGAGGGAGAAAGCAATGGAAGGAGGAAGGAAGAAAGAACAAAGAAAGCAAGGAAGGGAGGAAGAAAGGGATGAAGAAAGCAAGATAATTTTATTTAAAAGTTGGCAGTAAAGTATAAGATAATCTGAGGTTTGATCAATTAGAAAATGTCTGATTCATCCTTTAGCTACTAGGATAAAACGATTCAGTCTTGCTTCATAGTTTCTATATTCTGCTGTCTGAATTGTTTAGAAATTTCCTCTAATTCTAATAATGGTAACCTCAAAGTGGTTTCTAAATTTACTAAATAAATAGCTTTCTAAGAGTAGTACACCATATTTGTTCATGTTTTCGGTTTAGGGAAGGCAGACTTCAATAGTCCATCCAGCTCTATATCCTCTGATCCTATGAAAATTCTGAAGTTGGTTCTAATAGAGGCTAGGAACAGAATTAATTCTGAGCTTACTTTCCAACTTAAAGTGGGGAAAAAATTAACTAAGTAAAATATGCCCAAAATATTAAAACATTCAAAGGGGATGTGTGTATATGTGTATGTTTTATTGACTTTTAAATGGGCTTTATTTCATTTACCATTCAATCATTGTTTTGTGTTTGTTTGCATCAAATGCAATTTACCCAAAGTTGAATGATTTCTTTCTTTCTTTCTTTCTTTTTTTATGAAATAATCGCCTAAAGAAAATCTGGATGTCTGACAAAATTGCTTTGGGTATGACCTTGGGTGTTGACCTTAAGTGATGTTTCCACCTACTACTCACTATTATCAGCTTCACTCAACACTTCATATACTCAACAGTAATACACAAAAGGGCTGTGTGTCTTGAGGACATTACTAATTCTGAAAATGCTGAAAGATAACAAATTGTATCTGGTCAGACTGTCTGTTTCCCATGCGCATCTTGCTTCACTGTGAAAAAATGCCAGAAATAGCATTCCTACAGGATTTCCAATTCAGAAACCACAAGAATGCTCCTTCTCATGGTATGGCAATTGTACAACAAGATGGTGTCATCTGGAAAATTACCGTTTTGGAGACAAATATTTTTTCTCTTCTCCATGATTTAAAATAGACAGGGTGTTGCCCAAAAATTATGCCTTCCACCCTCTAAGGTAGAAGAGTCTTTTTAGAAAATCTCCCTTGAAAGCAACAATTTTCATTGTTGAAGACATTTTTTAAAATCTTTTCATCTTTATCCAAAGATTTGGAAAACGTTCAAAGAAGTCAAATGTTCAAAAACATTTCAGAATTTGCTTCAAGTAACAGTTTCCTTCTAATATTAAGATGACACTAAGTTTGAACTTTCATTAATTTTTCAAAAACATTTTAAATAAACATTGCAATTATATAATAGCTTTATTATTATGAATAGTATTCTTGATAGCTTTTATTAAATTCCCATTGAGTTGTTCCAAACAACTTCTTAAATTTTGCCAACATTTCAATCACTTGTCTCATTTTGTATAAGTACCTATCATCTGAACTCCCTCAGTTGACAGCAATTCTCTTCAAAGCATTGACGAAGATAGACTATTGATTCCCAGCTAAATAACATTGTGCAGTAGAATGATTGTTGGATTTATAGTCAGAGAACCTGGATTTAGCTCTGCCATTACTGTGTGACCCTGGCCAAGTTAATTAACTTCTATAGGCCTCCAAATTCTCATGTGTAAATTGAAGGAATTGGATTACTTGATCTTAAAGGGCCCTTATTTCCACATCTATGATGGTATGATTTATTACTCACAATATACAAAGTTTCCAGTGTCATGACTGAGACACACTTTTAATTCATTTTTTTCACCTTCTCAACACTTACTGACTTCTTTGCAATTTTCAGAGAGAGACAGATCTATTGATTGCATCTTATTAAGTTTGACATCAAAAGAAAAATTTCCTAATAATTAGAACCATCAAATATATTGTATTACTCCCATAGATAATATATTTTCTCTTAATGGAAATCTCCAAATAAAAGTTGGATGACCAGGTATTGGTTATGAATTGAACTAAATGGCTATTGAGGTTACTCCAAACTCTAGAATTCTGGAGTTCTTTACAATTATCTCTATATTTAATAACCAACATTCTGTCTTCATTGACCTGGAATATCATAAAGAAGGAACACAAAATAAAAGATATTTGAAGGGACCTTTTTAGGAAAGAAATATTTTCCAAGCAAACATATTTAACTCATAAAAACAGTATGCCTTTTCTCTTTCTGTCCCACCCCAAGCTCTCAGATTTTGATTCCCCCCCCAAAAAAATTAAGCAAAAATGATAGTCATTGTATCTGGCAATGTAAACATGATTCTTGTCTGATAGTTAAATCTCTTCTCTGGGAGGAAGTATGCTTATTTATCTCTTCTTGAAGATTTTCACTGGGTTTTCAACTACTTATAATTCAATTTATTTTGAGTGATCTTTTCATTTAAATATTGCTATAAATAATTACTATTATTATCTGAATAGGTCAGCTGAAACTAAATTTTTAGTTTCCCCATCATCTGTAGATTTAGTCAAAGGTCAGACTGGATGAAATATATTTATAGCACTTGGGAGTCTCAATCACAATATTTGGAATAGGAAGGCAACTATCCCATAAGTGAATATAATCCTACTTACTCAAATAGATTTACATGTGACAATCTTTACATTCAACTGTATCTTAGTAAATATTTAGCAGCTAAATCTCCAAAAAGAAAAAAAAAAAGTTTAATCTGCATTATTAACATTTTGTCCATTAGACAATCAACAAAATAATTATTCAAGCTTTGAGGTAGTGCTTGCTGATTTGTCACACTTCTCAGTAACCAGTTTGAGCTGGTTCCAGTACACATCTCTTCACAATACCTAAATAAGCACAAGAGAATCAAAGGAAATTATAGCTGCATTTGCATAGGAGACTTTTTTATGACTGATTATTTGCTTTAACAAAATTCCCAGTTAAAGTTTCAATTTTACCTTTTGCAATAGCTTTTGAATATATCATCAAAATTGTCTATTTACATCCTTTATGATAATTTGCTCTCCCTCCAACCATAGCTTTTAAAATGTATCTGAGCTCACTTTCTCCTAATTTTTAAATAGCTATTTTGAATTTCTTTGAGAGTGTAAGAGAGTCAAAATCTAACTTCTGACAAACTTCTTTATGATTTTCTAGTAGTGTTTGTCAAAAAGAATTATTTCCCCAATTTTCCCAATATGTTCTTGGTGAAACAAACCTATTTCTATATGATTAAGGATCCACTATGTTGAACTTTTAAAAAGAATCAATAAGCAGGGCCTAGCTTTAGCATAATAACATCTAGATACTATTGCAAATTTTTCTCAAAACCCTTGAATCTCTCACCTATTCTACCTGAAATCTCATTGAAAGCCAGTAAACAGAAATTATAGGAATCAAGCAGATCATTACCTATCATGAAGGGCCTAAAATTTACTTATAGTTGGTGACAAGTGGCCTGATAATCAAATGGCCTCTTTAAGATAATTCATTAGACATAATTTTCTTTTGGAAATAGTTCATTAGCCAAATAAAATTTAGTTCCAGTCACAAAAAATATCCCAAAGAGACTCTCTTTCTTCGAAAAAGAATCTTAAATGCCACAAAAATAGTCTCCTGATTGCAGTTGGTTTCCTATAGCACCACTACCATCTTTAGTACTAAGTCAAACCTTCTGAATATTTCTTTGGAAAATAGTTTTTCCTCACTAGGGAAGATCTCCCAAATGATAGCATTTTAGGCATTAACCTTAACTAGCTCAGAAGGAAATGTTCCGATTACTGAAAACAAAAATATTAAACAATCTAAAGCTTTTTTGTTGCTAAATTTGCTTTTTACAAATGATAATATGGCTCAAAGAACTAGAATCATCAATTAAGTGGATGTCCATGTGTCACTCCATCTTGTTAAGCACCCATCATTACATAGCATTAGAACCCAGTGTCTGGCCAATTTGGCACTTAATCTTTCCACATAACACCATCTGGCAAGATGCTATCCCTAGACCAATGGCCTCTGGCCATACCACTCTGGGCTGTGAATCCATCTCATCTTATAAACTGTAAAGGGTCAGGACAGTTTTTGGATTGGAGTAAGTTTCAATTATGACTGTTTGAGCCCAAAACCATCAAAGCTTTGCACAGATTGTTCCTCCTATTCCTTTCTTGAATTGATCCTTTTCCCACTGCTCTTCTCATTTTAAGCAACCTTTCTCTCAAATGTTGATAATCTACTGTTTTCCTAAATCATCCTAACAACTGACCACACTCCAATATCTTCCTTCCTCTGACTTTTAAATATTTCCCTTTCTTGCTACATTTACATTTCTCTAAAACCAAGGTGAACTGGCTGCATACAGAGTAAACAGATGAGACTAAGAGAGTCATAAATCACAAAGTTGGGTAGTTAGATCTTCTTAACTCAGTAAATTTAGTTCATTGCTTTCAAAAGAAGAGATAGAGGACTTTAGCTATTGTTTAAAGTAAATGTGTTAAATATGGCAATAAAAAAATCTATTCTGGGAACAAATAAAAGGCTGTTCAAAATTATAATACAAATTGATTACATGCAGGGAAAATAGAAAGTTCACATATAGAATTAGGGAAATGTATTACCAGACAGAAAAAAAGATTTCTTACATGTACTGAAGTTACAGCAAAAGAGAATGAAAAAGAAAAAATATTCAAGGACTACTGTTTGTTTCTTGGATTAATTATAAAATTATAGGATTCTAAATTTAAAGCTGGAAGAGACATAGGATATCATTTAGTCCTAACCTTTTACTTTGCAGATGAGGAAGTAAAGGTTTAGAGATTTTAATTGATTTGTCCAAGATTAAGAAGCAAGCAGCAGTACCAGGATTTTAACTCTTGGCCTAGGACTAAAATTCATCAGTCTTTCTATTTTACTAAGATCAGCTTAGTGTTGAAAGCCCATGACTTTATTGTTCCTACATACATTTCCAGTCCCCTCTTTTCTCTATTATAGTCAAAATTACCTACTAGCTTCTCCCTATCTGCAACATTCCATCACCCAATTTTATGCATTTGTACAAAATTCCCTTTTTCTAATGAATTCACTTGTCTACAATTGTCTAGTCTTGAATTTATGTCTTCCTTAGAATCCCTAGTTTTATTTAAAGCATAGTTCTGGTGCTGCCACCTAAAGAAGGACTCTCCTGATGTCTTGCCCTCTTGAAATTCCTTTGTATCACTTGTATATGTGATTAAGGACATCTAAATGACAAAATGGAGAGAGTACCATCTCTGGAGTCAGGAATATCTGAGTTTAGTTCCAACCTCAGATACTTATGTGGCTCTGAGCAAGTCACATTATCCTGTTTGCCTCAGTTTCCTCATCTGTAAAATAAGATACAGAAGAAAATAGAAAATCATTCCATTATCTTTGCCTAGAAAACCCCAAATAGGGTCATGGTCAGACAAGACTGAAACAAGTGAACAACAATAACAAAATTTTAGAACATTATGAAATGGAAAATGAACAACTTTGACTACATTAAATTTAAAAAGTTTTGCACAAATTAAACAAGATTAAAATGGAAGTATAAAACTGGAAAAAAATTTAGAGCCAGGATTTATGATAAAGATCTCATTTTAAAAATATATAAAGAACCATGTCAAATTTATAAGAATACAAATCATTTTCCAACTGATAAATGGTCAAAGGAAAAGAAAAAACAATTTTTAGATGATGAAATAAAAACCATCTATAGTCATATGAAAAAATTACTATTGACTAGAGAAATGCAAATTAACTCCTTCCTAACTCTCAGACTGGCTTAAGATGACAGAAAATGATAATGATAAATGTTGGAGGGGATGTGGGAAAACTGAGACACTAATATATTGTTAGTGGAGTGGTGAAATGATCCAACCATTCTAGAGAGCAATTTGGAAATATGCCTAAAGGTCTATAAAACTGTGCATGCCCTTTGACCTAGCAGTATTTCTACTGGGTCTGCATCCCAAGGAAATCATAAAAGAGGGACAAATATCCATGTGTGCAAAAATGTTTGTAATAGCTCTTTTTATAGTAGCAAAGGAATTGGAAAGTGACTAGATATACATAAGTTGTTCTATAAAAATGATGAACTACCTGATTTTAAAAAGGCCTGGAAAGATATATATGAACTGTCATAAAAAGAATTTAATAGCAATCCTTTCCCTATTTTTTTGAATAGTTTATATAATAATGGGATTAATTTTTCCTCAAATGTTTGGCAGAATCCATTTGTTAATCCATCTAGTCTGGGGATTTTTTCTTTGGAAACCAATTGATGTTTTATTCGATTTCTTTTTCTATTTCTTTTTTGTTAATACAGGGAGCTTTTATTTTTGTAAATATTCATTCATTTCAGCCTTCATTAACATTATAATTGGGCAAAATAACTCCTAATAATTGCTTCAATTTCAACTTTATTGGTACATTCACTCTGCATTTTTGATACAAGTAATTTGGTTTTCTTCTTTCCTTTTAATCAATTAATTGATAATTTGTCTGTTTTATCATTCTTTTTTTTTAAATGTGCTCCTAGTTTTCTTTTTTAGATTGATGGTTTTAACTTGCGATTTTATTCACTTGTCCATTAATTTTTAGATTTCCACTTTGTTGTTTAATTTAGGGCATTTAATTTGTTCTTTTTCTAATTCTCTTGGTTGCATGTCTAATTCTTTGATCTTTTATTGATGATTTAGAACATTGTTGACCTTTTTAATGAAATTTTTTCTTATTTCTATGATTTAGTCTTTGACCCACTTGTTCTTTAGGGCTATTTTGTAATTAACTTTTAATTTACATTTCCATTAAGTATTATTAAATATAATTTTGATTGCATTATGATCTAAAAATGGTGCATTTAATATTTCTGCTTTTCTAGATTTGGTTGTGAGTTTTTAATGCTATAATACATGGTCAGTTTTGTGACAGTATACAGCTGAGAAAAGGGTATGTTCTTTTCTATTTTCATTCAGTATATTTTATTCATTTTCTTGATTTTGTCCTTATTTATTTTATGGTTAGATTTATCTGACTTTGAGAGATGAAAGTTGAGATATTCCACAAGTAATTTTACTCTTTCCCCTTGTAATTTACTTAACTTTTCGTTTAAGTATTTAGATGCTTTGCTAATTGGTGCATATACATTTAGCATTGATATTACTTCATTACTGATAGTTCCTTTTAGCAAGATGTAATTTTCCTGTTTATCCACTTTAATTAGGTCTGTGTTTTCTGCCTTTTCTTTCTCTGAAATCAAGATTGCTGCCCCTACCTTTTTACTTCACTAAAGCATAATCCAGTTTCTTGTTTTAACCTCCATGTGTGTCTTTCTGTGTCAAATGTGTTTCTTATAAACAACATATTGTTGGAGTCTGTTTTCTAATTCATTTTGCTATTTGCTTCTTTTTATAGATGAGTCCCATCTTAATCACATTCAGAATTATGATTACTAATTACATATTTCCATCTTTTCTTCTGTTTTTCCTTCTCTCTCTCTCTCTCTCTCTCTCTCTCTCTCTCTCTCTCTCTCTCTCTCTCTCTCTCTCTCTCTCCCCTCTCTTCTAAAATCTATTTTCTTTTAACCATTGCCTTTTTTTATCTCACATATTCCTTCTGTTATTCCATTACCTTCCTATTTCCCTATTAGGTTAGATAGATTTCTTTTACCAATTGAGCGTGTGGTTGTGTATGTGTGTGTGTGTGTGTATGCACATACATACATATATATATATATATATATATATATATGTGTGTGTGTGTGTGTGTGTGTGTGTGTGTGTGTGTGTGTGTGTACATAGATAGATATTTCCTTTATAAACTAATTTAGATGTGAATGAGATTCAGGCATTGACCATCTCATTCCCAATCATATTCTTTTCTACTATAAAAGCTCTTCTCTACATGCCTGTTTTGTATAAGAAAAATTTCCCCATACTCTACCTCTCCCTTCTTCCAGGGTTTTCCTCTTTCTCACTTGTTCATTTTTTTTATATCATCCCAGTACACTCCCTCCCACTTCCTATAAATCTTTGTAACTGCCCTAATAATGATAGTTTTTAGAAGATATATATATAATATATGTGTATATATATATATATATATATATCATCTTCTCATATCAAAAAGGACCTTTTAAAGTCTCTTGTGGTTTTTCTTTCATGTTTACCTTTCTGTGATTCTCTTGATTCTTACATTCAAAAATCAGATTTTCTATTCGGCTCTAGTTTTACATCAAGAATTTCTGAATTCTTGAAAGTCATCTATTTAATTAAATATCCATTTGTTCTCTAGAAAGATATTGTTTTACTGGGTAGGTTATTCTTGGTATTCTTTCATCCTCCAAAATATCATATTCCAACTTCTCCACAACTTTGACATTGTAATTGCTATATCTTGAATAATCCTGAGTGTGGCTCCACAGTATTTGAATGGTTTTTTTCTTCCTGCTTGAAATATTTTCTCCTTGATGTTGGAGTTCTGCAATTTGTCTATAATATTTCTGGGAATTTTCATTTTGGAATCTCTTTCAGGCAAGAATTAGTGGATGCTTTCAAATTCTCTTTTATCTTCTGGTCTAAAATATCAGGGCAGTTTTTCCTCATAATTTCTTGAAATATGATGTCTAACCTCTTTCTTTCACCAAGGCTTTCAAGAAATCCAAGAATTCTTAAATTAGATCTCCTTAATCTATTTTCCAGATCAGTTGTTTTTCCAATGATATAGTATACATTTTCTTCTATTTTTTTAATTCTTTAGATTTTTTTATTGTTCTTGATATCACATTGTGTCATTTGCTTTTACTAGCCCAATTCTAATTTTTAAAAAACTATTTTCTTTAGTAAGATTTTGTACATCTTTTTACCATTTGGTCAATTATGTTTTTAAGGAGTTAGTTTCTCCATTATTTTTATGCCTCTTTTTACTAAGCTGCTTAATTGTCTTTTCAGAGTTGTATTCCTTTGCTTTTATTCCTTTATATAACTTTTCCTATACCACTTTTAATTGACTTTGAAAATCATTATTGGATCTTCCAAATTCTTATTGGGTTTGTGTACAATTCATATTTTTCTTTGAGGCTTTCCTTTTAAATTCATAGTCTTCTTCTGAGTTTGGGTCTTCATCTTCCCTGTAATTATAGTAGCTTTTTTTATGATAAGTTCTTTTTTGTTTGTTTTTTCCATCCTATTTTTGGTTTAAAACTTTGTATTATAGTTGGACTCTTCTTCAGGAGAGAAGATAGGAAACTTCAGATTTTGTTGCTTCTATTTTAGAGATAGTTTTCAGAGTTTGGAATTTTTCAATGCTTCCAAGATAAGTAAGAACTATATTGCTCCTCAGAGTTGCTGATCCTTTGGGATCAGAAGTGATACTTCCCTTCATAGCTTTCACTACCTCTTGACTAAAAGGGCTCCCCTCTGTCCTTGAATTATGGCCCAGATGAATATATCAGTCCTAGCACTAGGGTAACCCATAGCTAATTAGCAGGTTCCTTTACCATCTCTGACTTGAGAGTTCCTGAAGCTGTTGCTGATTCTGTTATCACCTCCTAGTCCCTCCACTGCTATTTATTTTCTTCATGTGGGTTCATGGAAGCCTTCTTCCCTATGTCACAGATCTCTCTTTCTGACTTCCTATGTTGTCTTAGACTGGAAAAACTCTCACTCTAATCTTTTGTTGCCTTTGCCATTCTAGAATTAATTTGAGGCATTATTTTAAAGTTATTTGGAGGGAAATGTTGAGAAGGCTTAGCTAAATGTTTCTCAATTCTGCCATCTTAGCTCTATTCTACTCTACTTTACATTTTAACAGTTGTTACTGCTATCTCCAGGAAGAGAGGAGGGAGAGGAGGAAGGAAAAAAAAAAGGTAGGAGGGAGAAATTCTGTTATATATTTGAAAGGAATAACAATTTATACATAAAATAAAATAAAAATTTTAAAACAATGTTGCTATATGACAATGAGATGTGGAATGCTACTGTCTTCAAAAACTTAAGGATAAGTATCATTCAGAGGGTAATAGAGATATATATAGCACATAGTATGACATTACAAGTTGCAACATATAACCTATGAGGAAGTCTGTAGAAGAATAAGAGTAAAGAATGTCATTAAGTATTTATATGATAAGAAGAGAAGATGAGCTGCCATGGAAAAAGAAGGAAGGATGACAAATAGCTAATCAACATATTCCTTTCAGGAGAAAGTTAGACACCTTCAGTATCTGAAGGGGATCTCCTGTGGAATGCTGCTGGGAGATGTGTAAGAGCTGCACAAATCAATCATCTAACACTTGATGTCAAAATGCTTCACTAAAGAAAACTCATGGATCAATTAAATCTATTTGATTGTCCTGATTCTTCAAAATTTTTTATTGCTCAGACAAGCTATCCCAAAAGACTTAGTGCAATTTAAGTTTTAACTGCTTAAAACTGAACTCATATGTTTGGATCATCATGTATGTCATACTCCTCTCACACCCCATATTGAAAAAAAAAATTCTCTTCTCATTGTCTTCTTGTGTAATGTGATGAAATACTGTCTTGGATTCAACTCTTTGGTACTTTGGATGGCAAAATAGACAAACAGAGAGACAGAGGAAACCGAAAACTTGAATATTAAATCTACAATCTTTTAAAAGTATCAGTTCAAAAACCAGCTACACACAGTTAAAGAACACTGGGAAATGAATGTGAACCACAACATAGCATTTACACTCTTTCTATTATTGTTTGCTCACATTTTTGTTTTTCTTCCAAGGTTATTTTTACCTTCTTTCTAAATCTGATTTTTCTTTTGTAGCAAGACAACTATATAAATATGCATATATATATTGTATTTAACATGTATGGGACTACCTGCCATTTAGGGGAGGAGGCAGAGGGAAGGAGGGGAAAAATTAGAACAGAAGTTTTTTGCAAGGATCATTGCTGAAAAATTACCCATGGCTCTGTTTTGTCAATAAAAATCTATAATAATAAAAAAAATGAGTATCAGTTCAAAATTGAGGCTTTCTAGCTGATCCGAGGACAGCTATTGTAGACTGCCTTTATGCCATCCTTTTGAAACAAAAAACAAAACAGAAATAATGAAAATAAAATATGTACTGAGAAAAAAAGTCAATACCTTCCCACTCATATTTATGCATAAACCAAACACCAGCAAAACAAACCATCACCTAAACCAGCATTTTAGGTATGAGCTGAAGCATCAATCAAACAAGCTATGGGACACACAAAGACATCTCTTATTTTTATGGGACTGGAAGGTAGGAAGATCTGGATAGGTGTCCAGGTATACAACTGCCAAATATAGGAGACTACAATTTTTACTGTTTGCCCAATAAGTACCAAGAATTGTACAAATCTTAATGAAAAATTTTAAGGAGGCTCCGAATTTTAGGAAGATATAAACATTTCTTCCATAATCATTCTTGAGCTCACAATGTCTGAGGGATGTGGAAAGTCTTCAAAGGCGCCTAATTATTGGATAGAAAGATTAAAAACTCAGGGACTTCAGAATCTAGCTGACTACACAGTAAATCATAGCTTACTAGTCTGGTGACTTCCACCCAGTTAGCCTCTCATCCCACACCACACCCTTTCACTAAATTGTGAATTGAGACAAGGCCTTTTTGGAAAACCTATTACTTCATTGGCTAATTCTGTTTTTGAAGACTATGAGAATAGGGGATCTCCTAATTGACATAGGAAAATATAACTCATGCTAGTAAACCCAGGTTATATTTATCCTTAGACTTATTGAATTGGAGAGAAACTGTAGCAACTTACAGTTGTCCACAGTTGGCCTTTCATAATGACTTCTTGAAATTCAGTGCAGCAGCTTGCAAAACTCTGGGCCAGTGGAATTCTGGGAAGGCACCTGTGTTAAAGTAGAGGCAATGGGAGGATGAAGGATGAGTATTTGAGGGAAGCAAATCTGTGGTTTTATTGGCGTAACTAGTTTCATTTGGGTTAAGAAGTCAATGGAAAAATGATCTCTCTTCAGTTACTTTTATTTTGTTTTTGCTAAAATTTCTTTTGGAAAAAATTAAACATCTGGACCTCTTTATGAAAATAGTTGTTATTGGATTCAGAGGAAAAAAGTCATATATAGTTTGGGTTTTTCTTTCTCTCTCTCTCTTTCTTCTTCTTCTTCTTCTTCTTCTTCTTCTTCTTCTTCTTCTTCTTTTCTCTCTCTCTCTCTCTCTCTCTCTCTCTCTCTCTCTCTCTCTCTCTCTCTCTCTCTCTCTCTCTCTGTCTCTCTCTCTTGGTAGCAATTGAATCAACTTGGTTAAAGAAGGCCTTGGGGTGTAAAAAGCCCTAGTATAGGGTGAGTACTTTCACCTTTGGAACATTTTGAAAATAAACTTTCTTTTTAGCACATTCTGGGATACTGGACTAACAAAGCATTTGTTTACAGAGAGTGAGAAGCTGAGTTTTAAAGTAATCTCAAAATAGGAGAACTTGACTCAATCCAAAGAAAGTACCAAACCCAAATAAAGAGAGGGAAATTCCCTTTTCAGTTTGAAATCAATTATTGATGTTGCTAGGATGCTGGCATAATATTTTTTTCCTGGAATAAAAATTTGATATGGGGGAAAGGGAGCAAAAGAGTGGTTGGTAGTGGGAAAGAGAAATGCAAAATATGTTGTGTTCATAATTAATAGCTTCTTTAGTGGAGAATATTCTAAAGGAAGAGAGAATTTCTAAACATTTTTGCTTCCTCCAGTCCTCCACAGTATTTTTTAAAGAAGAGGATGTGGAGGGCAGTGACTTTACTACCCTCTATCTGTTATTTTCTTCCAAAGACTTAATGAAAGAAAGGCTAAAGCAAGCTGTTTTAATAAGAATTATTTGTATTTTTTCTCTACCGGGATAAACAAACATTGTATCCCAAATAGGTTGAGAACTTCCTGCCTTCATGTTGTGTTCCCTAGTGATTTCTTATAAACGCATTGAAGGGGAAGTCTGAATATCTGAATCCAGAACTGAATACCAGTAACTGCATCACTAAATTCTTAAAGTACAACTTACCTCCCATCATTCCATATTGCTAATTCACATGTCTCCTATCCTAAACAAGAATAAAAAAATACAAATTCTCACCTTTGTAATTCTCCTTATAATGCTTTTCTAGCTAACTTGTCAAGAGGCTAGAATAAGGTATGGATCTATGTTTTGATTTGTGCAAGAAATTCCTAGCTGGGAAATTCCTTTTATTAATGCAAATCATCAACTTGTTTAATTTAGTGTCTTGGAGAGTTGCCTAGGGCACCAACAGGTGCAGTGACCTGCCCCTAGTAACTCAAATGGTATGTGTTAGAGACTGAAATTTGATTATAGTCTCCCTAAATCCAAGGCAAGTTATCTAATATGCTCTTTTTCTTTTGTTATTCAATTTGAAAATTAGTGTATCTAATTAAACTAAACAAACATGATGAAAATATTCATTCAGTGAACATCTATTGAACACCTCCTATGTGCAAGGTGATATAAGAATATACAAAGATGCATAAAACATAGGCACTCCCCTCAAGAAACTTATAATTTAAAATAAGCTGTTTGCAAAAAGCATTGTATTAAAGATACAAAAAATGTGCAGTTCAGAACATAGATGACTTCCAATTGAAAAATTAATTTGGGGGAATTCCTCATTACTACAAGTGAATAAACAACACCAATATTCTACTCCCTCCAAGCATGAAAGTCAAAAATAACTTTTTACTTTTCTCTCCTCTTCATCTTCTAACAGTTCTTTCTTCAGTTTTTATTGGTTATTTAACCTTTTTCCCCCTGTTTCCTCCTTTCTTACATGTGGATTGTTGCTTTTAGCTAGTCTTTCTAGTTCTCTCATCTCCTAATTTCTATCCATCTCTTCACACAGTTGTCATATTGTCATTGTCATCCTTGTTCAAGAACTTAAAGTGCCTCCTACAGTTTTCATCAGCACTTCCCTCTATATTTCTTTAGTTTCATGACCAATTGGTTTTCTGTATTTCTACTACCATATCTGACCTTGAAAGCCTTCTTTCTTCCTAAAAATCTATGCTTACTTCAAAACTGAAATCAAAGTCACCTCCTCCAGGACATTTCACTCTACTCTGCTTAGTCTTATTCTGCATCCTCTCAGAATACTGATTCATGGATAGCAGATTTTTACAAGTTGACCAAAATCATGTGAGGTCTAGATTGGGTGGTTACCTCTCAGTCTGACTCATGATGCTTTATCATATTCATTTTCATTCCTAATATTGAACAATCTCTGAATTCCATGGTGATCATAGCATCTAGCTTTTGTAATACATTGATGTACTCTTCTTGCTATCATTTTATTTAATTTTTTGCACCAAAAAGGAAATTGGTATACACATATATATATATGTGTGTGTGTGTGTGTGTGTGTATATTTGTTTTGTCAAATATACATACATACATATATATATTGTGTGTGTATATATATATATGTGTGTGTGTGTGTGTATATATATTTGTGTGTGTATATATATATATATATATGTTTGTTTGTTTGTTTTGTTGTTTTTCTGTGGGTTGTTTTTTTTTTTAATCTCAGTTTTTATTCTTATTAGGTATAAAGACCACATTTGTACATAGAAAGAATCTAGTAAGACTCTTTTTTTTACATATTTTTTTCTTTAAATGTCTAATAGATTTGGTAATTGGCAGACTTTGGTAGAATTCACATGTAAATCCATCTGTCCCGAATTTTTTCCCTTTAGAAAATTCATTTATTAGTACTTCAATTTCTTTTTCTAAGTTATGATTACTTAAGTTTTCTATTTCCTCTTCTGTTAATTTCAGCAATTTATATTTTTGTAAATATTCATCCATTTCATTATGCCAGATTTACAAATGAAGATGGCCTAGTTGTACCTGATCTAAAATTATATTATAAAGTCATGGTTACCAGAACTATTTGGTATTGGCTAAGAAATAGACTAGTTGATCAGTGGAATAGGTTAGGTTCAAAGGACAAAACAGTAAATAACTTTAATAATCTAGTCTTTGACAAACCCAAAGACCCCAGCTTTTGGGATAAGAACTCACTGTTTGACAAAAATTGCTGGGAAAATTGGAAATTAATATGGCAAAAATTAGGTATTGACCCTCACTTAACACCATACAACAAGATAAGATCAAAATGGGTTCATGACCTAGGCATAAAGAATGAGATTATAAATAAATTAGAACATGGTATAATTTACCTCTTAGACCTGTGGAAGAGGAAAGAATTTATGACCAAAGAGGAACTAGAGATCATTACTGATCACAAAATAGAAAATTTTGATTATATCAAATTGAAAAGCTTTTGTAAAACAAAACTAATGCAGACAAAATTAGAAGGGAAGCAATAAATTGGGAAAACATTTTTACAGTCAAAGGTTCTGATAAAGGCCTCATTTCCAAAATATATAGAGAATTGACTCTAATTTATAAGAAATCAAGCCATTTTCCAAATGGTCAAATTTATCATTTCATATCTGAAATATTTCATATCATATCATATGAACAGACAATTCTCAGACGAAGAAATTGAAACTATTTCTAGCCATATGAAAAGATGCTCCAAGTCATTATTAATCAGAGAAATGCAAATTAGACAACTCTGAGATAACACTACACACTTGTCAGATTGGCTAGAATGACAGGGAAAGATAATGCGGAATGTTGGAGGGGATGTGGGAAAACTGGGACACTGATACATTGTTGGTGGAATTATGAATATATCCAGCCATTCTGCAGAGCAATTGGAACTATGCTCAAAAAGTTGTCAAACTGTGCATACCCTTTGATCCAGCAGTGTTACTACTGGGCTTATGTCCCAAAGAGATTTTAAAGGGAAAGGGACCTATATGTGCAAGAATGTTTGTGACGGCCTTCTTTGTAGTGGCCAGAAAATGGAAAATGAGTAGATGCCCATTAATTGGAGAATGGCTGAATAAATTGTGGTATATGAATATTATAGAATATTGTCATTCTGTAAGAAATGACCAACAAGATGATTTCAGAAAGGCCTGGAGAGACTTACATGAACTGATGCTGAGTGAAATGAGTAGGACCAGGAGATCAATATATACTTCAACAACAATACTATATGATGATCAGTTCTGATCATGATCTGGTCATGACCCTCTTCAACAATGAGATGAACCAAATCAGTTCCAATAGAGTAGTAATGAACTGAACCAGCTATACCCAGTGAAAAATCTGTGGGAGATGACAATGAACCACTATGTAGAATTCCCAATCCCTCTATTTTTGTCCACCTGTATTTCTGATTTCCTTCACAGGCTAATTGTACATTATTTCAAAGTCCAATTATTTTTGTACAGCAAAATAACTGTATGGACAGGTATATGTATATTGTATTTAACTTATACTTTAACATATTTAACATGTATTGGTCAACCTGCCATCAGGGGGAAGGGATGGGGGAAAGAGGGGAAAAGTTGGGACAACAGATTTTGCAATTGTCAATGCTGAAAAATTGCCCATGCATATATCTTGCAAATAAAAAGTTATAATAAAAAAAAATTTTTAAATAAAAAAAAAAGATTGACAGATTTATTGGCTGGGAGAAATAATTCTTAATATTTGTTTTTATTACTTCTTTATTAACTGTAAATTCGTGTTTTCATTTTTGATACAAGTTATCTAATTTCTTCTGTATTTTGAATAATTAAATTTTTATTCAATTTTTAAGTTTGCTTTCAATATTGCTAATATGTCCTTTTATTTTCAGTTTTTTTTCTTGATATTTGTTTGTTTTTTAATTTGTTGGCTTTCAGATATTTTTGTTGCTGTATGACCAGTTCATTGACCTACTCTTTTTCTCTTTTACTCAATTAAACATTGAGATAGTTTTTTGTTTTTTGTTTTTTCCCTAGTAAGTACTGGTTTGACTATATCTCACAAATTTTGGCATGTTGTCTTATTGTTTTAATTATCTTTAATGAAATTATTGATTTTTAATATATTCTTTCACCCACTCATCCTTTAGGTTTTAATCTATACTTCAAAGGTCTTTTAGTAGATGTAATTTTTATTTCATTGTGGCCAGAAAAAGGATGCACTTAATATTTCAGCATTTGGTTGTGAAGTTTTTATGTACTAATAATTGAGCAGTATTTGTGAAAATGCCATTTGCAGCAGATATAGGTATATTCCTTTTATTCCTATTCAGTATTCTCCAGAGGCCTCTTATCTAACCTTTCTAAAATCCTATTGAATTCTTTAAATTCTTTCTAATGTATTTTAGATTAAATTTCTCTAGAACTGAGAGGGATAAAGTGAGGTACTCCATTATTATAGTTTTACTATTTCTTCCTTTAACTCATTTAACTTTTACTTTAAGAATTTAGAGGCTATGTAATTCTGTGTACATATGTTCAGAACTGATATTAATTCGTTGTTTATGGTACCTTTCAGCAAAATGTAGTTTCTGTTTATCTCATTTGGACCAATTTTTTTCCTTTGCTTTGTCTAAAATCATGATTGCCCCTTCTGTCCATTTTTACTTTAGCTGAAGCATAATAAATTTTGTTCCAAGGCTCTAGTTTAATTCTGTAGGTATCTTTCTGTTTCAAGTATATTTCTTTTAAACAACATATTGTTGAATTTTTTATTTCTAATCTGTTCTGCTATTCTTTTTTATTATCATTCATATTCAAATCATAATTGCTCTTTATCTTTATCCTATTCTCTTACCCTTATCCTTCCTTCTTTTATCTTTTCCCCTCTTTAACAATTCATTTTGTTTTTAACCACTCTTAACCTCTATCCTTTTTATCCTGCCTCCCTTCACTTTGTTTTAACCTCAAACCTTCCTACTTTCCTGTAATGTTTGGGCTCCCTTTCTGGAAGTCCTTCAGATGGGCCTTGGTCTCAGCAGGATAGACACCATGAGAATGGTCAGGAATAGAGTCTAGAGTCTTTATTCTGGCCCAGTCTTGATCTTAGTGGAGGAGTGCAGGAGGCAGGAGAGCCATTAGGAGGATAGTCAAAAATGGAATGTCTCTTTTCCAGTCCTTCTCAGCCCTTAAATACCTTGGTATGATTATATCATTACATCATACTGATTATGTATCTAGAGATACTATTACATCACCATGATAAGTACTAAGTATGTGTATACTAAAGAACTATCATCTCATCAATTCCACTGAGTTAACACCTTGTTGTAAGTATTCTTTTTTCAAGTATATTTCTCCAGAATTCCAGCCCTTTATAGTTTCCTGTTGGATAAGATGAGTTTTTGTACCTAATTATGTGCATATATTTCTTTTTCCCTCCTTGAATTAGTTGAAATGAGAGTAGGGTTCAAGTGTTGCCTGCTCCTCCCTTCACTGCCTCCTCCATTACTTAAACTCTTCCTTAGGTACTCCACATATATATGAGATAATTTCTCCCATTCTTCCTTTCCCTTTCCTCCTCTCCATGGGCCTGCAACTTAAAAAGCTAGAAAAAGACCAAATTGAAAACCCCAAACCAAAAACTAAACTTGAAATTCTAAAATTAAAAGGAGAAATAAATAATATTGAAAGTAAAAAAAAAAAAAAAACAAAAACAAAAAAAACTATTGTGCTTCTAGAGCTAAACATGCCCATCTTTTTTTTTTCTTTTCTTTTCCCTGAGGCTGGGGTTAAGTGACTTGCCCAGGGTCACACAGCTAGGAAGTGTTAAGTGTCTAAGATCATATTTGAACTTGGGTCCTCTAGCTCCTTCTTTAATTCTTCTAATTCTTGTTCAACTTATATCCAATCTGCAGTTTTCTTGAGGATTGTTTTATAGTTCCTTTCAAGTAAGTGTCTTTTTTCTGTGTTTAAGTCTTGAGCCTCTTCATCACCAAAGATTCTTCTTTTGGCTTACTTCTTGACTTTGGGATTTATGCTCTATTCACTTGGGGGAGGAGGAGGACAGGGGAATGAGGGGGAAATACAAACTAAGCTTCTGTTTTTTTATGTCCTTCTACTTTCACGGCTTAGTTTGGGAAACCTTCAAGTTTTTAGAGTTTCCAAAGTAGTGTGATCCAGGAAAAAGTCTGTTCACTAACTTCATGGTTTGAGATCTATAAATTGGATCTATAAATTGGTTGAGAGTGACTGAAGAGCAGGCTCTCTTTTAGTCTTGGTTCCTATCCTAATTATTCTGTACAAGCTTATATAGGGCCTAAAGGTTAGAAATAAATTGCTGCTGTGCCTCTGAGCTCAGAACTATACAGCTAGGTTTCTGGAATATGTTCTATGGTTAGTATTCAGTTGCGTTCTGGGTTTATTCATTTCTATTCTTCTTTGCCCCAGTTCCATGATCCAGAACTGAATAATGGATAAAAGAAATGCCAAAGAAATAGCACTCATTCTTATTCCCAGTGCTAACTCAAGGATTCCTTGGGTTTTCTTTTTTACCACAGTGATTCCTGACCTGATGTTCTGTGTCAAACCTCTTACCATGCCATATTACCAGAATATTCCCCATCATTGCTACTGTGATGTGGCAGCTAGACCAATAATTGAATTGGCTAACATTGCAGAGTACCAGACATGACTGCCAAACTATGATAAAGTTATAAGGCACACAGAATCCCCACTGTATAACAACTAGCTAGCATTGCCTTACTTGACTCCTATCTCTTTCCCTGGTGTCCACAAATCTCTGTTTTCCTAAGCTTCCCTGGGCTGGAAAAATGACTTACTGGAATTTTTTTGTGTCTTTGCCTTTCAGAATTCAATCTTATACATTACTAGGTTGTTCTAGAGTAGGCATGTTGGGGAGTTAAGATAAAAATACTTTCTTTCACTCTGCCATCTTGCCTTCACCACCCTTTCATTTCATTCTCATCATCCCAAATTCAATGATAATCTAAGAGTATTTTAAAATAATCTTTTCATTATTAAACTAACTTGTTTTTTATTCACAAATTAGATCTGAACCTGCCCCTAGTTGTTCATCTTTCTTGAGATATCTAGGGATCCAAGATTTAGGGAAATATCAAATTTACTTGGCTATACAATTTAATAAAATGTAACAAATAATGTAACAAAAACAATTATTTGCATTGCTTCTTCTGTGAGAAAGATTCCTAATCATTAGTAATGGTTAGTAATTAGTAATCTTGCAAAGTCCCATCAAAGACTCCATCTTATTATCATCCATTCCTCTGATTGGAGAAGGGAGTTCATCTTGGATCTTAAGCCCTTCATAATGTCTATCAAAAAATAAACTACTTTAGATTACATTCAACAAATTTAATAGAATAATTTAATGGAATTATTAGTCTTTATTATTTCTTTTGAAGTGAAATCTCTGTGTTCCAAAAGTATTTCTGTAAATTTGTCTCTATCAATCCTCTTCCTCTTTTTTACCATGGAAGTCTTAATCTTTATAAAACTCCCCTGGAGATTCCTCTGGAAACATGAGCCCTGATTTAATTAACTTTTTAAAGGTCTTTGGTATTGTCCAAATGTCAATTTCTCACAGTACATTATTAAGTTTTTTTAATTCATGTAAGCTGTGAATGTTTTGTATAAAATATAGAAAAATCAAATTGACTATATTTGGGAAAGTCATTGGTATTCTCATATTTTGGCTATAAGTAAGCAATGTTTAAGAAAATGTTTAAAAGATAATAAGCTTTACATCAAAGCAGAAGTTAGTAAAGTGCTTTACTAGTAACCCAGTGAAATATTCAGACCAATAAATAGGAATTTACTCTAGACTCATTGTTTTCCAGTTCTTCAGTTCATCTTAGGAATTTTCTTCTCTCTTTTTAATAGGGCAACTAGATGTCACATTAGATAAGGTTCTGGACCAATTCTTCTGGAACTCAAGAAGACCTGAGTTCAAATTCAGATTTAAATTCTTGCTAGTTTTGTGATTCTGCATAAATTGCTTACCACTAGTTTGCCTGCTATTCTTCAATCATTTTAGTTGTGTCTGACTCTTTGTGACTCTCTTTGGGTTTTTTTTGTGACAAAGATACAGGAATGGTTTGTCGTTTCCTTCTCCAGCTCATTTTACAATTGAGGAAACTGAGGCAAACAGAATTAAGCAATTTGCTCAGTCACACAACTAGTATCTGAGACCAGATTTGATTTCAGATCTGACTTCAAGCCTGACAGGATCTACTCTGGCATGCAGCTGCCCTCAACAATAACAGCAATCAATTTCTCCTTCCAGTTCAAATAAGTATTTTTTGAAATATTTAGATGCTATACTATTAGATCAATATTGATTTGTTATCAGTGCTTAATGAAATAATAATGCAATTTTGCTGCTTATCTTTTTCATATTATCTTTATTTACCGTGTCCTTATCTGAAATCATAATTGTAGTCTTTGCTTTTTAAGTTCAGCTAAATTTTGCTTCCCTTCCATTTTGTGTGAATGGTTGTTTTTCAAGTGTGCTTCTTATAAACAATATTTGCTGCATTGTTTTCTAATTCGTGCTGTTATCCTTCCCTGTTTTATGAATAGGTTGTTTTTTGTGATTCTTGTTTTGGATTCTTAACTTTTGAACTCCTTATTTTTGGCTAGAACATTTTCTTTTGACTTGAAAGCACTTAGCTATTATGTTCCTGGGAGTTTTCATTTCAAGGGGATTCTTCCTGGAAATGACTACTGAACCCTTTTTTTTTCCACTTTGCTAAGAGTTCTAGCAGTTAGGAGAATTTTTTATTTATTTATAATTTATTTTATTTACAATTTCTCATGAAATATGGTATGCAAATTTTCATTCTCATATATTCAGATATTGTGATAGTTCTCCCTTTCCCGGGCAATTTTTTAAATGTTATATTTCTTAGATTTTCTTCTATTTTTTTAATTTAGTTTTGCTTTGATATTTTTTGCTGTCTTATTGAGTCATTATTTTCTTTCTGTCTCATTCATTCATTGAGAGATTTTCAACATCTATTCTAAGGTCAATTTTCCTTGTCACTTTTCCTCCCCACTCTTTCCATTCCTCTCTTATTTCACTTCCATCCTCATCACTACCAGTAACAACTGCTGACCAATTGCTACTAATAGACAGAAGAGCAGACCTCAGAGCAAAAATATTCCCTGACCTAGGATCTAGCTTCCAGGACAGTCTTCACAAACATCATTTTGAGAAACAACTCCTGTGGGGAAGGTGCCATCTGTACCAGTTCTCAACCAGCTAGCATTAGGAGAACAATTAAGCTAGCCTAGCAGAAGCAAGGGGATAAATGGAGCAGAACATGCCAAGCAAATGAAACCTTTACAATAGCCTTGAACTTCATCTTGCCTCATAAAAGGCATGCCAGGATCTTCAGTCCAAGAACTTCTGGAAAAATATTGCTTCTAATCCTTATTGAGATAGTTTGACAGCTGCTCTTTTAGGTGCTATACAACTACTGAAGACCCAGCAAAAAAAAGTCATATCAAATGGTTCAATATTATAAATGTATATGATTTTATCAGTGAAAATTACATTAAAGAAAAAACACTTTCTCCTGCTCCTTAAGCTCTATGGGATCCTTCCATTTAACTTGTAGTAGAAATTATTACTGGTAAGAACTTTATCTCTCCCATTAGAATGTGTTTTCTTAGTAGGGACTGTTTTGATTTTCTTTTGGTGCCCTTTTGATGAGCTATGAGGCTGAGCTTGGAGAGAGAGGAAAAAGAGACAGAGAAAGAGACCTGAGTATATGTGCTAATAAAAGGAAAGTTTATTTCTTTTTTTCACTAAGAAAAGAATTCTCTTAGTGGACAAAAACCCCTAATTCAATCAGGAGATTTTTGTAAGATGTTTGCTGACAGTACTTAGTTTTATGGGCAGATACTGGCCTGGGGTAAGGGGCAGTTTGAGTTGAAATCAAACTGAGATCTTCAAATTAAATAGGAATTTCCCAATTGAATGAGTAGTCCTAGTCTAATCTTCAGCTCAAAAGAGGGTGTAATCAGCTAACGGAGACTGGACCACCCCACGTTGGTAACACTACTACTGATTACTTTCCCCCATCACTTTTGCTAGATGGCACAGTGGATAGTTTAAATCAGGATTCAGATACTTACTAGCTGTGTGATCCTGGACTAGTAACTTGACCCTGTTTAGTTTCCTCATCCGTATCATGAGTTGGAGAAGGAAATGGCAAATCACTTCAGCATCTTTGCCAAAAAAAACTCCAAATGAGGTCACAAATTAATTTTATTGTGCCAATGGCATAGAGAGCAAAGAGCATCAAATATTCTGGCATTCTCACTCTGCTTGATCCATTTTATATATTTGTAGTATATTTAATAAGCCATGATTATAATGAGATTAGATTCAGGGAACCAAATGATGAGATTAGGGTTCCTGGTGGTCAGGGAGTTAAATGATGAGGTTAGTGGTAGGTTAGGATTCAGGGAACCAAATGAAATTGAATCCCCTTAGGATTCAACACAGAGTATGGAGTTGTGGGAACCCCCTTCTGGTGTTGCAGAGATCCTTCATAAAGGAATTTACAAACCCAAAAAGCTTTCTGATAAAAATAAGTTTATCATTGGCATTGGGAAGTTAGCCTTTGCTATGCATGAATAGAAAGACTGAATTCCATAGTGGTAAGGTCTGACAGAGAAGTAAAGTTTCTAAGTAGAGAAATCCTGACAGAGAGGCATAGTTTGGTTAGGGAAACAGGTGAGAGAGTAAAGAGAGGGTAATGCTGAAAGAGAATGTCATTTCAGCAGGCAGAGGTTTCCATGGCATGGCATGTTAAGTCCTCTGCAAGGACTGAGCCCCAGATTGGCTCATTTTATAAGCCTTGGCTATAAGCTGGAGGTTGCTCTTGATTGGGGCTGGTCAGCACAGCTTGAGCTGGAATTCTTAAAATTGAATGAGTCTTTTTTTAATTCAATAGGGTTGGAATTCTCCAGCTCCAGACTCAACTAACCCCACCTAGATAAACCACTTTTATCTTGATTCTTTGGGATGAGCCTCACAGACACAGGGTTCAAGGAAAATTTCTCCTTCAAGGAGCTTCTTAAATGCTCTATCTCATGGCTCATTCCCAAAGTCAGAGAAATAGAGAAAGTTTCAATTATAGAACTGAGTCAAAGGCTTTGTGCTAATTAATTATGAAGGCAAAATAAATATTGTGGCACTTTGAGGCAGCTGGTTCAATAATTGTTGACTCAATAATAATTTGATTTTTTTTAAACCTCTGGGACTTTTAAACCTTTGGCACAACATTTTTGCTTTTTAGCATACACATATCCACACAAAAAGATGGTGTAGATTTTTTTAATACAAGTTGTGCCTGCTTTGTAAAATACATAAACATGTAATTGTGCTATATTTAGAAAGCTCACTAACTTTCTCATCTTTTGATAATAGATAGTTGATTCCTTGCATTAATAAATATAAAATAAGACTTGTAGCTGAGAAACTGGTAAAATGTTTTGCTAGCAATTCTCACATCACTGAAATATGCTTTTCCGTTTGTATTAAAGAAGTGAGAACTTCACTTAGCTCTCTTAGTATAATGATTATGCCTGCCATCATATTAATAGTCCATAAGCTTTCTGTTACTCATTTTATGAGAATTTATTTTGTTGTGACAGATTTCTTATGACTTTACAAATAACCAGAAATGTTCTGCATCCTTCTTAATTAGAGAATTTTGTTTGATTTCTTTAATTCTGAAGCTTCTACTGTTTCTGGTCGGTCAGACTGTTTATTTCATCTTTTGCACTATTTCATTGCTTATTTCTTTAATCATTTTGCTTTCAATTACTGATTAAGGGAATCTAGAATTTTTAATGTCTATTTGTCTTCTGGATTCCACTCTGCATGATTTCTTACTGTTGTTTTTAATAAAGTTGTATGGCATTTAAATTTTCTGCTGTAAGTACCAGCTAAAATACATTTTTACACAGATCTTCAATAGTTCTCTCCCTTTTTCCTTCTATAGGTCTTACAGCTGCTACATATAATACTATGTATAGTTCCTTAAATATTTTTGTGCTTTTAATTACAAGTTTCATCCTCTACCCTCATACTTTCAACCTTCTCCAAGGAAGGCAGTTCCTGCCAGTATGGATAGTGGAAGGTCAAAGACTGAAACTTGGGTATACTATCTTCCTCAGAAAGAATGGGATATAGGCTAGAATTATACTTTCCCTGGTTTAGAGGATATAGTTTTGGGGTTCAAACTAAACTTCTTATTCATCAAGTAAAGGAGGATCATGAGCTCTTTTTCTAAGATTTTACTTCTTTTTTATGAAATACCATTTTCACAATGAACTCACACACATAGTAATTAACAAAGAAACCCATTTATCCAAATTAATAAAAAAAAAAGAAGTATATATAGGAGAATATATATGAGACAATAAAGAGTAAAGGAATTTTCCCACTGGGAACAAAATAACTCAGTTCAACCAAGACAGAGTCCCAGATCTCACTGAAGGGGAAATTCCTCAAAATTTCTAGTGTAACAAATGGAGGACAGGGACTTACTGCTAGCCCCTCTCATGTCATTTTCTCTCCGAGTCTTATTCTCCCTTCAGCATCCAGAAGTGGAGTTGGGATTATCCATCTTCTCTCTTTGAAGCTGGAAGCCAAAAGTGGCCCAAGTGACTGTAGAACCTAAAGAGACTCAAAGCAGCTTAAGAGATTGAAGCAACTGGAACTCTCCTCTTTTTGGACAATCCACACCTTCAGGGCATCAATTTCCACCACTAAGGAGAGAATCTCATACAATGGGCATTAACAATTCTTTTAGCTTGATTCATGCCATCAAATTCAAAAAATGCTCTTTGAAATTCCTTTCCAATTCTACCATTTATTTTTTAAAATCATTCAAGACACTAGCCTACATTTCATTATTTGACATCATTCAATCAATAAATATTTATTAAGCATCTACCACATACCAGTCACTGTGCTAAACACTAGAGATACAAAAAGAGGCAAAAGGAGTCTCTACCCTCAAAAAATTTATAGTTCAAAGGGAAAAAAAAACAAACATGCAAACAAATATATTCAAAGCAAGCTAGGTACACAATAAATGAGAAACATTAAGAAAAGGAAAAAAAATCCTAGAATTGAATCATTCAAGAAAGCATTCTGTAGAGAATGGGATTTTAGCTGGGATTTAAAGTAAGCAAACCCAGTTTAAACCTAGTTTAAAAATCACTGAATGATCTTGCCTCTGGCAACCTGTGGCCTGGAAAACAGCTTAGCTTTAAAATGTCAAGGTTCTGTTTTTACATTCAAAGTTTCTGCTAAAGATCTCATTTCTAAAATATGTAGAGAATTTACTCAAATATATAAGAATTCAAGCCATTCTCCAATTGATAAATGGTCAAAGCATTTGAACAATTTTTAGATGAAGAAATTGAAACTACTTCTAGTCATATGAAAAGATGCTCCAAATCACTGTTGATCAGAGAAATGCAAATTAAGACAATTATGAGATACTACTGCACACCTCTCAGATTGGCTAAAATGACAAGAAAAGATAATGTTGAATGTTGGAGGGGATGTGGGAAAACTGGTGCATTGTTGGTGGAATTCTGAACTGATCCACCCATTTTGGAGAACAATTTGGAACTATGCTCAAAAAGTTATCAAATTGTACATACCCTTTGACCCAGCAGTATTTCTACTGGGCTTATATCCCAAAGAGATCTTAAAGGAGGGAAAGGGACCCACATGTGCAAAAATGTTTGTGACAGCCTTTTTTGTAGTGGCTAGAAATTAAAAACTGAATGGATGCCCATCAATTAGAGAATGGCTGAATAAATTATGATATATGAATGTTATGGAATATTATTATTCTGTAAGAAATGACCAGCAGGATGATTTCAGAGAGGCCTGGAGAGACTTACATGAATTGATGCTGAGTGAAATGAGCAAGACCAAGAGATCATTATATATTTCAACAACAATATTATATGATGATCAATTCTGATGGACGTGGCTTTTTTCAACAATGAGATGAACCAAATCAGTTCTAATAGTGCAGTAATGAATAGAACCAGCTATACCCAATGAAAGAACTGGGAAATGAGTGTGAACCACTACCCTACTACAAAAAATATTGTCTGCCTGCATTTTTTATTTCCTTCACAGGTTAATTGTACATTATTTCAAAGTCCGATTCTTCTTGTGCAGCAAAACAACTGTATGGATATGTATACATATATTGTATTTAACATGTATTGGTCTATTGGCCATCTGAGGGAAGGGGTGGGAGGAAGGAGGGGAAAAATTAGAACAAAAGGTTTTGCAGTTGTCAATGCTGAAAAATTACTCATGCATATATCTTGTAAATAAAAAGCTATAATTTAAAAAAAGAAAAGCAGTGAAAAAATTTCAAAAAAAGAAAAAAAATTACCTATGCATATGTTTTAATAAAGCTTTAATAATTTTTTTTTAAATGTCAAAGTTCTTCTACTGCATCCAGGATCATCTCCAGTTGTTCTGAAGTATATCTTGCCACTGGACTTAGATGACTCTGCAGAAGAAAGTGAGGCTTATGACTTTACACTTAAATTCAATTTACTTACAACTCAAGACATCACCCTTTTGATGCCATTAGTCCTCTTGTGGAGGTAACAATAAGGTAAGGCAAGAAAGCTGGAAGTCAGAAGAAGGAAAGTATTC
This sequence comes from Sminthopsis crassicaudata, assembly GCF_048593235.1. NCBI lineage: Eukaryota > Metazoa > Chordata > Mammalia > Dasyuromorphia > Dasyuridae > Sminthopsis > Sminthopsis crassicaudata. The sequence continues at coordinate 242,421,799 of NC_133621.1, forward strand.
CAAGCGTATAGGATAGCCAGAGAAAATGTCTAGAGCTGAGATGGAGTATCTTGTTCATAAAACAACCTCTTAGTCAGTGTCACTGGGAATAAGGTATAAGAAGACTGGAAAAGCCAAATGGAACTAGTTTATTAAAGATTTTTTAAGGCAAAATATACTACTTTCTATTTGAATCTGGAGACAATAGGAAGCCAATAATGTTTATTGGAGGATGGGGGTATGTGATCAGACCTGAATTTTAGGAAAATCATTTTAGTGCTGAATGGAAGATAGATTGGAGTGAGGAGACATGTGAGATAGGCAGGCCCACCAGCAGTCATTTTCAATAATCTAGGTGTGAGGTCTGCACTAGAATGGTGTCAAAAGAGATAGGGGCATTTTCAAGATATGTTGCTCAGTTGAAATCTACAAACTTCTGAAATCTTTGCTGCTTATTTATTTTTAACACCTTTAGATTCTTTAGCTTTTTCCTCTTTATGTTTAAGTGCCTATTTATTATTGTATCTTTGAAGTAAATATTCCTTTGTAAAAACTAATCTGTTATGTGGTACCAGGGACCCCAGTTGTGGAGACTAGAACCAATGATATAGAAAAAGGATGCCCCTTAGGGAAGGAGGGAAATGAAACACGTTTCTTCATTTATTTCTTCTGACAAATTTAGGCCTGAAGTTAAAATTGTGCTGTGCTGATCTTCAATAACTTGCTCTATACTTTGGAGAAGAGGATATTTTTGACAAAAAGAAACAGTTTCTTCTAAGCTCTTTCCTCTAATTGTTGAACTATGCTTGCAATTTTGTTATGATATTGTGCTGCTGCATAATGAAGAATTCCTATCTTAAGTTCCTTGCATTACTGACTTGACTGAATCATTGACTTGGGGAATCTGAACTGAACCTTTCTTCTTGTATAACTTGAATGAGCAAGCACCATGTCCTCCCTGTCAAGCTTATCTTCACAGTTTTAAGATGGGGCCAGCCTGAAACTCAATGCTGCCCTGACTATTTTTAAGTTTAATAGGACAGTTTTGTCACATCACTTAACATGCTTATCCAATCAGAGAGTAGGAACCAAATGGCTAGGTTCAGATTTCCAGTCAAGCTTTCCCAATTATTTTAGTAGTCTCAAAGCACATTGTTCCAATGTACATTGATCTGCCTGGCATTTCCTTCTTTGCCATTCTTCCTACCCTACCCCCAAACCAAGATAAGGATTAAGTGTTGAAGAGAATCACGATGACCCTTGTCATCACCATTATTAATTCTGCTTTACTTTTACATAGCTAATTATTTCCCATTATTCACTATTTATATAGTGTTTATTTCACATGCATTCTCTCATTTGAACTGCCCTACAAGCCAACTAGGAGGCAGGAAGGTTACTCAATGGATAGAGCACTAAATCTGGAATGAGGAAGACTTGGGTTAAAATCCAGCTTCAGACCCCCCTTAATAACTTTTGTGTGACCCTGGGCAAGTCATGGACAGCATTGGCATGCTCTGGTCCATGGGGTCACAAATAGAAGAAGAAGAAGAAGGAGGAGGAGGAGGAGGAGGAGGAGGAGGAGGAGGAGGAGGAGGAGGAGGAGGAGGAGGAGGAGGAGGAGGAGGAGGAGGAGGAGGAGGAGGAGGAGGAGGAGGAAGAAGAAGAAGAAGAAGAAGAAGAAGAAGAAGAAGAAGAAGAAGAAGAAGAAGAAGAAGAAGAAGAAGAAGAAGAAGAAGAAGAAGAAGAAGAAGAAGAAGAAGAAGAAGAAGAAGAAGAAGAAGAAGCCTACTGAAGTAATAAGGCAGTTTGGTCAGATTAATCACCTTCCTTCCAAAAAAGGAAGGGGAGCCCATAGATAGAAACAGTTCAGTGGCTGTTAACACCTGAAACTAGAGCTTTGCTTTGCACATGTCCAGGAACCTGCTTCTAAGATGTCATTTTGCATTTTTCTACCATATGTGAGAGAGTAGTCTCTTTCTATTGTCTCTACCACACTGGATATTCACATTCTCTCTTTCCATAGAGTCCAAAAAAAAATGAGGAAAGACTTCCTTCCCTTCCTCTCCCTTTTACTTTGTGTCCTCAAGAAGAGTTGGAATTTTGTTTTGTTTTGTTCTATTTGTTCCTTTCAGTTTGGGACACAAATGGAACTAAAGTACAGGGAACCCCTAAAATTAAGAGGTCATAATTGGAGGCTAGAACTAATGGCAGAGAAGAGAAAAGAGATGCCTCTTGAGAAAGGAATAAAGTGAAATACAACTGGCTTCTGAGCAGTGAGGGCTAAAGTAGTCATCATTACAAACCTAAGGTACTCTGTATATCTTTGTCTAGATTTTTTCATGAGTGGTGCATTTGATGGTATCTAGAATATATCTACCCTTAGGGCAATGTATTTATAAAGGGCTTCAGCTCCTTTTGTCCCTCCAGAAGCCTCCTGAACAACCATTTGCCTGTTGGATGAATTTCATACATACTATGGTATATATCATATATCTTATCAGAACAAAACAAAAGGGGGGGGATTCTAAATAGATATGTCACAAGCTGGCATACATCTTAACTGTTTCCTTTACTTTAACATCCACACATTCTTTTCAAGTTAAGCTCCCTTTGTACTAGAATGTGTGGCAAGTTGTTCAGTTATTTAGTTGTGTCCAACTATCTGTGACCCATGGACCATAATATCCCAATACCGGCCATGGAGTTTTTTGGTAAAAATATTGGACATTTTTTGCCATTTCCTTCTCTAGTGGACTGAAGCAAACAGAGGTTAAGAGAAAATCCCATATTTTACAGAAAAAAAAGATGATTTTTCTAAGATATCTCTCTTCTTCCCCTCATTCAAATGCCTTCTGTTTTTATTTTCCCCTTCATCCCTATTCCACATGAAGAGATGGCTTTGCTCCTTACCAAAGCTAATCCATTTTATCTTATATCCTTCAATGGAATACCCCCTCATCATCCTCTCTCTATCAGATACAAACTCCAGATACATTGAACCAACTTGATGAATTAAGAAAGTGAGACTCATAGAACTCAAAGATTTTAATGGAGTACTTCAAATGTAAGCCCTGTTTTCAATATGCCACAGTGTCCTTTACTTTTTCATCTGTGAGAATTAGCCTGACATAGAGGATAAAGAAATGATCTCTGGAAGACCTTGGTGGAAGTCTGGCAAGTCACTTAACCTCTCAGTGACCCATACAACTCTCTAAGACTTATGATTTTAGTTCTGCATGGGTAAAGGGAGTTTCCTCAACAAGAATTATTTATGTCAATGAAATCAAAAGCCCTGTAATGGGTGAAGTAGATAACCTATCTCTCCATAATATTATAGTAAATTCTTTAGGGAAGGAACCATATCTTTTTATACCTGTCCCACACCACCTCCTCAGTCCCAAAACAATACCTTATACAGAAGTGAACAAAAATTTATGGAAGGAAGACAGGAAGGTAAGCAAACCTCTTAACATGAAAAGAAACAACAATAATATTTCAGATGGATAGATATTTTTAACTTATGTGTCAAATAGTTAACAGAATTTTAGACTCTCAAGAATTGAAGTAGGCAACCAAGAATTATTTCCACAATATTCCTAACAAATGTTCTGTTAGCCTTTGCTTGAAGACCTCTCAGGAGGGGGAACCCACTATTCTCTAAAACTTCTCATTTCATTTCTGAACCTCTGAAATCACTTAAATTTTTTTTCCTTCCCAATATATGAAGAATTTGTGATTTTATAAGCCGAAAATACTCCCTATTAGGGAAATCTATCCACCAGAATTTCAGATTATGGCCTGAAGGATTTAAGTAACTCAGTTTGGCAATTCTTGCCCTGGACTCATGCAGTCCTGATTGGAGTATCTCTGAGTACCTATTATGTCTAACTAACTCAATATTGTCCATAAGCCCACTTGTTACCCACCTTTCTAATCAAGTCAGTACTTCTTTTTATTTCTACTTCTTTCTATTTACTTCTATTTCCACTTTAGAAAGGACATGAAAATCTACTCCTCTATCATTTGACTCACTACCATGTGACTTCCAACACCAAAATACCCTTTCCTAGCCAATGGTCTCCCAGCCATCTCATTCTATTAATATATAAACTACTTGAGGGCAGAGTCTATCTCTTCATATTTGTATCAATGGCATTTGATATACTGACTGACATATAGAAAGGACTAAATATTTATTTAGTTCTTTTTAAATTCATTCAACATAGATCATAACACATCAATGACTTAGTATTTATTAACACGCATTTACTAGTAACCACTATTTATTATTAACTAGTATTTACTAGCAAATACTGATATTGCCTGAGGAACATAAAAGCTAAGAACTTGTTCAGGGTTTCTGAGATGGTAAGTATCAAAGCTAGGATCTGAACTCAAATGATTCTGACTCCAAGCCTATCCATTGTCCAAGCTATCTATATTTTCCTGATATTGCTTCTATCCCACTTGTATCTACTGCTTCTAATTTTCTCTTCTGAGACAAACCAAATTATCTTCCACGTGAGGGCTCTTCAAATATTTTAAGATACTTCGTATCTCTCCTCCCAAGACTTCTCTTCTCCAAGATGAACACCCCCTTTTAAAGTTTTTCATATACATGGTTTTGAATTCCATAATTTCTCCTCTGAATACACTCTGACTTGTCAATAACTTTATTAAAACTTTGTGTTCAAAACTGGACATAAGTCTTCAGATATGGCCTTGTTGCAAAAGTACTCAATTACACCAATAAAGACTATAGTTCCAACTCTGGTTTTTTTACTGTCAGACTTGAAATAAGACAGTTCTCTACTTTAGTTACATTTAGTTCATAAATAGAGATAAGCCATAATTTTCATCAATGAACTGAATAATATCTAAGATATTATTATTTCAGGCCTAACCCTGATAATGGAAAAATAAGTAATCTACTTACTTTTAGAAATTGTATTTTGTCTCACTAGGCACAGGTCACACACTAGATGGGGCATCCAAAACCTGAAAATTAATACAAAGTTTCCAAATTAAATCAATCATCTTCTATTTATTGGACAATTCTGCTAATTGAACTAAGAATATATGCAGATTCTATTAATGAGTATTTATATCTAACACCTACGTTTGCTAAACTTTTTCAACTTGCCCAAAGTATTTATTAACTTAGATAGTTGTTGAATAACTCATTTAGAAAAACATGTTTTTTTTTTCTCTATAGGGCCAAGATGAAAAAAAATAGTTTGTACCAGTTGCTTCCTTTTTCTCTCTTGAAAGAAGTAAATATTGCCCATATTTCCAGTGACAAGGAAAAGAAACCCAGTCTAAAGTTGTGCTCAAGGACCAGTCTATCTATAGAAACAAAGAAAAAGAAAGGAAGGAAGGAAGGAAGGAAGGAAGGAAGGAAGGAAGGAAGGAAGGAAGGAAGGAAGGAAGGAAGGAAGGAAGGAAGGAAGGAAGGAAGGGAAGGAGGGAGGGAGGGAAAGAGGGAAAGAGGAAGGATGGAAGGGAGGGAGGGAAAGGGGAAAGAAGGGAAGGAGGGGGGAAAGGAGGAAGGAAGGGAAGAAAGGGAGGGAAAGGGGGAGGAAGGAGAGGGAAGGAGGAAGGGAGAAAAGTTAATCTAAGCAATATTCTAGAGGGCCAGAAGAGTTCATGTAGGAAGTATGAAAAGTGCAGAATTTATTTCCTTTTCACTAGCAGATGTTGTCCCAAAATTTTCAATGTTAGATCCAGTGGATAGAAACTTGTGCCAGTTCCTTGGTTAACCTGGCATATTTCTGGTGTTTAATGTGTCAGATACCCAAATATGTGCTCCAAATAGAGCATACATTTTTATGATTTAGCCAAAACCCAAGTTGTAATATACTGTAATTCTGTCAACAAATGTCATAGTAATCAACTGAAACAATTAGAAGCTATTGTCCAACTCTGATTTTTTTTTTCCTCTGCTGAAAATCCAAGATCCATTGCATAAGTAACAGGGAGGCAGAACTGACTTTAGGCAAAGAAGAAATATTGGCTCAGCCAGCAGCTGATCACAAGAGACAGATTTAGGCAAAAAAAAAAGACTTTAATGTACAAAGAAAGGGCACTAGACCTGTCCTCAACATAACAGGCAACTTTTCTACAGGAAAGAACTGGCAGCAGCTCTGGGCTTTAACTATTTGGGCAGGGGGAGGAGGGAGAGAGACCCCAAAAAGTGGCTGAGAGGAATAAAATGATACTATGTATCAAATACTTTTTAATTAATTTTAGTTATAACTTAGTTGTGTTTGTTTGCTATGTGGTGAACAACTTTGTGATTTCAGAATTCGGGATCTAGTTCCAGGTATATCTACCTAGGACTTAAAACAATAATGGAATACACAAATGTTCGTTAAGGCTGAGAAGACCAATTTGGTTTTCAGTTTTCTTTACAGGAACTGATTTTTATTCAGTTTCATGACATGTTTAAAAGGTCTAGCATGGTTTCCCCCCCCTGCTATGGAAGGCCAGATGTTGGTAAATCTGGCCTAAAGTCAAACAGCCACTTCAGATTAGGGCTCTCACTACTTTGAGTTGCATCAACATACCTCCCACTTGAAGTGAAAAGAGCATAAAAGAAAATATAAAAAAAACATGCCTGATCCTATATCTGGTTTGGGGCTGGGGAAAGAAGGAAACAAGCTGCACCTGGAACAAATTGGGCCCTCTTTACACCACACCCTGCCCCCAAACAAAAGAGAAAATCCCCCTTTTCTCCACATTAAGTGGAGAATATCAAAATCAGATTCTTCCATGTCACTTATCAAAACTGAACTCAGACAGAGCCAATCCCCTAAGGTAAGGCTAGGAGAACAAGACACAGGTGAGGAAGTCTGCTTGAAAAATACTTGCAGTCAGTAGATAGATATATGATTTTGAAAAAAGCTAGGGAAGTTCCTGATGTAATCTGATACTCCTCCCTCCAGAACAATCAATGTCAGAAATAATTTACTTTAAACATTTCTTTAATTATGTCAGGCAATGTTGTATGAAAAAAGACAGAAATACACAGAGAAAAGAAACAGGGACAGAGAGAGAAGACAGAGAAACTTGTTAAGTATTTCTTCTGTGCCAAGGGATAGAACTACAAGAGAGGAAAAAAAAATAGACCTTACCTTCAAAAAGCTAACAACTTTCTCATGAGAGAATACAAAAAACAAAGGGGAGCCAGAAAGTGATATTGGGGGTACCCAAGCCAGGGCAAAACTAATGTCAGAAGAGTAGAAAATACACAGAATAAGGAGTGGATCCAGAAGTAGCCTATTCAGAACTTTTAAATGAATAATCCCTTTCAGATTTTGATGAAGTAGCATAAAGGGATAAATAAACTACATATAAAACTCTAAACTAGGCAGCCTTGAGATTCCTTCTAGCTCTAGAGCTAGAGTGAGTTTATGACTTACTTCTTTATTCTTTTTTGGCATATGTGAAGAAATTTCTCAATCAACCTGACAAAAAATTTTTTTCTATCTGGTTACCTGAGGCATCATACATGACCTTGGTGGTTTTAAAATTATAAGCAAAATCTAGAAAGATAGTCATCCTGCAGAGCAATTTGGAACTATGCTCAAAAAGTTATCAAACTGTGCATACCCTTTGACCCAGTAGTGTTGCTACTGGGTTTGTATCCCAAAGAGATCTTAAAGAAGGAAAAGGGACCTGTATGTGCAAGAATGTCTGTGGCAGCTCTCTTTGTGGTGGCCAGAAACTGGAAGCTACGTGGATGCCCATCAATTGGAGATTGGCTGAATAAATTGTGGTATATGAATATTATGGAATATTATTGTTCTGTAAGAAATGACCAACAGTATGATTTCAGAAAGGCCTGGAGAGACTTACATGAACTGATGCTGAGTGAAATGAGCAGGACCAGGAGATCATTATATATTTCAACAACAATACTGTATGATGATCAATTCTGATGGACGTGACCCTCTCCAACAGTGAAATGAACCAAATCAGTTCCAATAGAGCAGTAATGAACTCAATCAGCTACACCCAGCAAAAGAAAACTAGGAGATGATTATGAACCACTAAATAGAATTTCCAGTCCCTCTAATTTTGTCTGCCTGCATTTTGGATTTCCTTCACAGGCTAATTGTACACTATCTCCAAGTTCAATTCTTTTTGTACAGCAAAACAACTGTTTGGTCATGTATACATATATTGTATTTAATTTATATTCTAGCATATTTGGCATGTATTGGTCAACCTGCCACCTGGGGAGGGGGGAGGGAGGGGAAAAAATTGGAACAAGGGGTTTGGCAATTGTCAGTGTTGTAAAATTACCCATCCATATATCTGGTAAATAAAAATTATTTTAAAAAATAAAAAATTTTTAAAAAGAAAGATAGTCATCTATGGCAGTCAAAAGAGGGTCAAACTTGGCAATTGGGAATTGAACTGGAGAGCAAAACAAGCCCAAGTGAGTCCAACAGAGAGTCTATGCCCTGTCTAGAGGAGCAGCATAAGAAGATGACAAAAAGAAAACAATTGGAGATATGAAATCTAATAGGTGTGAATTGCCTTGGCTATATATATTCTCCATGCATACTTCTTGAATTGTCTACTCTATGTGTTTACACTATGTCTACTCTATTTCCATTCTTCCCCTCTCATGCTGTATGTCTTTGTGGAAGCATGCATGCCATTTCAGGAAATGCCTTTATTTTGAGTTAATTTTTTTTTTTGATTGACTGTGAAAAGTAAAAACTTCTCTGGAGGTTCATTTTGAGGAGTTTGGGACTACAGAGTACCTTGAAGCTGAGATAATCTTTCTCTGGGAATGCAATTTAAAGTATAAGTGAGGTGGAGTACCTTATAGTGGGCACTACAAATATAAGATAATGCTTTTTGCTGGAAGCATGCTCACGGGTACACAGATAAGAATTGGTGTGTGGCTAGAACCTTAAAAAAGAAATGGTAGTTGAGTTTGACTTCATGAAATTAGTCAAGTTGTTTAAGGTCCATTATCTATGTTATTCTTCCTACTCATGCCATGTATATTTATGGGGGCATGCATCTCAAGTTTATCAAAGAAATGTTTTATTACTGCTATGCATTGCCGTGAAAATGAGGAACAAAATGTTACCTAAGAACCATGAAAATATTCATTTCTTACTATTAAATAAATACATTGTAAACACTCATCAGGGTGCTTGTGGGGTTGTAAAATGTTTAAGAAATTCAGAATGAAAATGAGGCAGTATAGTATAGTGGATTGGAAATCAGGTTTTTATGAATCTCTCATCAGCAACTTTGAGGGATTAAAGGATAAAAACTGTAGGGTTCTTCTCTAAAATGTAATGTTCTCTTCTCTAAATTGTAATGTTCTCGGGGAGCAGGTTTCTTGGGGAGCTTCTGGAGGCAGCCTTAGTTTCAGTTCAGTGTAATCACCCCAAATGCAGCCAGGAGTTAAAATCCAGATGTTTACTGTCTCTTTCCAAGTCTTATCTCCTTCACTTTGGGCTCGGCTAGTTTTCTGGAGGCCTTCCTCTCTCCTTGGTTCCCGAGAGCTCTTGCAGTAGTCCTTTGTCTTTTCCAGCTTTAGCCTCTTGTCCTCCCCAATGACTCCAGCCACAGCACAAAGGTGGAAGTTGGAATGAATCTGATTCAGCCTCCAAGAGAGTGGGCTTGTGGGCTTTTGACTTGTGAATCTCCTGGAAGTCCAAGAGTAGGTTTGTTTTTCTGTGAATTCCTCCTTATATATGCTCCCTAAAGGTGTGAACTCCATTAAAGGTGTGAACTAAGTACATAAGCATTAGAACTTTGTTTCAAGTTCTGGTCCATAACAAGAAACAAAGAATATTATAGTAACAGATCATTTGGTTTTCCATTTTCTCTGAAACCTGAAGAGAAGGAAATGGATTCACAGAATATTAGATTAAGTATATTGAAAATGTTCCTGAATATGTTACAAGTCACAGGATGATGAGAAAGATTCCCAAAAGAGATTTCACAATTCCCTTCAATGAAGCCTTTTAGCAGGTAAATATTCATTAATAATTTCTATAGAGGGACTGAGAATGTCTTGCTTGTAAACAAAAGGAAGGGCTATGATAACTATGATATCATTTCTTACCCCATTATTTCAGAAGTACTTAAACTGACCATTTAATAGTGCCATCTGTATCAGCAACTAAAGCGTTGTCTGATATGAATTAGCTCCTCACTCAATCCTAATTTCTCTTACAAGTAGAATTTTTGTCTTAATCATTTTGTCTGTCTTATTTAAACTATAAGTAGGTGGAACCATTTCTAATTTTATGATCTCTTCAGTTCCTACAATATGAGTTGAACCTAGAATAAATATAAAATAATGAGCTAAAACACCGGGAAGATGCGTGAATGATTTAAAGTAATACCTCTAGCCATATGTTTTACTTATCAGGGAATGAAGAGATCTCCAGGGCTCCTCTTCTGATGCAAGGTTTCAGTTTACTTAAAAGATCTTACTTAAAAGAACTAAAGCCCATGTGGCATTCTACAATGGGGCATGAGGCCTGTAGTTATATCTTTAATGGGTCCCTAGGACTTCACTTTGAAGTGATGACTCACAAAGAATATTTTGTCAAGCCAATTGGGCCATAAAAATATTAAGTGTGGTTTTATGCAGTAAAGGTTTTTATTATCCCGCTTACTTCCTGTCATGAAGCATTGCATTAAATTGCACTTTTAAGGGATTAATGACCTGCTTGCTGTATTCCACACTGCTTTAGTCATTATAAAATCTTCTAAAAGCCATCTTATCAACACCAGAGTTAATAAAAGAATTGGAAAGTAAGGAGAACACAGAGAGCATTTGACTAGGTAAAAACATTAATTCAGCTGAGTTTGGCTTTCCTTCTCCATCTTGTGCTTTAGAATTTATAATCACTACAGTTAGGGCTGAGTGAGCATTAAGAACCTCTTGCCATTCACAGAGAGAATTGGAGGTGCTATATATCTCAACTAACTTCAAAATAAAGTTTGTCATACTTTTTGCTGAAATACTTGAGTAAGGGGTTCTTAATAGTCTCATTATCACTTATTCCCTAAGATTCAATGAAAAGAATCATCCATTCTTCTCATTAGTGGAATAATGAAAAAAGCAACTACTATATTGTATTTGGAGTTAATAAATCAAGAGGTCTAGTTTTTGCTTTGCCACTAACTACCTGTGTGAATTTGACTAAGTCACCTAACCTCAATTTCAGGTTGCTTAAAATTGCTTAAAATTAGAAATTTGGATTATCTAACCTTGAAGAACTACTGTGTGGTCCACACTGGCATGGATACCACACTACTTCCTACTTTACTAAGGGACCCTTTGTTCTGGTATTCCAGTCATGTGATTTGAACTGAGGTCATTCCTAAGAGAATTTGGCTTCTTTCTACTACATCCCTTGGATCCGAAATCCCTGCCCTAGTATCCCAAGGAAAAATTTAATTTAATTAATTTAATTTAGATTATGGCTCACATTTAGGCTTTCTTCATAAAGGAAAAATAAAAGAAATCTGAAAAATAAAAGATTGGCAATTTGCATTAACAGAGCAGGATTCACTAACTTATTTTGTAATCATTGTCACACTCAGCTGGAAGGCTGTCCCCAAGGCTTAATTGAGTCAGGTAGCTAATTCTTAAGCTATAACTTTATTGAGATAATATTATCTGGTAAAACCTCTGGCCATAATGACATGACTTCATGGTCATCTAAGGAAATAAAAAAGTTCATCCATAAAAGCAAAGTCTTTCAGACCTGGCAGATATCACCACACTCTTTCCTGTTAATAGGCCCATTTCCAAATGGAGACTAGAAGGGAGCATTTATACAAGTTAATTGTTGGAGTATCCTTATAGAATATCCTTTCTATTTTATTACTAAGTGAGCCTCCTTTTTTTCTGGTAAAATGCTAGGAAATCATCTCATTTTGTTCCAACATTGAAACTGAACTAAGAGGCCTGAGTCAAGTCTGCCTCAGCAAATGACAACTCTGAAAATGAACCATGGGATGGTCCCTAAAGATCAATTAAGTCTAACTCCATGTAAAGTCCTGCATTCAGATTTTAAAAATCAACCACTCCAAAACAGAATGAGGAGAGATGTAGCTTAACAGTAATTCATACAAAGTGTTGGGCAATTTTTAGTTAACTACTATTTCAATTTTTTGTTTCAAGAAAAAAGGTCAAAAGTCTTGACCTGTGCTTTCAGTGAGACATCCCAACATGGAAACTCCCTCTACCATTTGGTAACATATTATCTTTAAGAATTGCATATGAAATTAAGACAAATCTGAGATACCACTACACACCTGTCAGATTGGCCAAGATGACAGGTACAAATAATGATGAATGTTGGAGGGGATGTGGGAAAACTGGGACACTGATACATTGTTGATGGAGTTGTGAAAGAATCCAGCCATTCTGGAGAGCAATTTGGAACTATGCCCAAAAAGTTATTAAACTGTGCATACCCTTTGATCCAGCAGTGCTACTACTGGGCTTATATCCCAAAGAAATACTAAAGAGGGAAAAGGGACCTGTATGTGACAAAATGTTTGTGGCAGCCCTTTTCATAGTGGCTAGAAACTGGAAGATGAATGGATGTCCATCGATTGGAGAATGGTTGGGTAAATTATGGTATATGAAGGTTATGGAATATTATTGCTCTGTAAGAAATTACCAGCAGGATTAATTCAGAAAGGTATGGAGAGACTTACATGAACTGTTGCTGAGTGAAATGAGCAGAACCAGAAGATCACTATACACTTCAACAATACTGTATGAGCATGTATTCTGATGGAAGTGGGTATCTTCAACATAAAGAAGATCCAACTCACTTCCAGTTGATCAATGATGGACAGAAACAACTACACCCAGAGAATGAACACTGGGAAGTGAATGTAAACTGTTAGCACTACTGTTTATCTACCCAGGTTACTTATACCTTCGGAATCCAATACTTAATGTGCAATAAGAAAATTGGATTTACACACATATATTATATCTAGGATATACTGTAACACATGTAAAATGTATGGGATTGCCTGTCATCTAGGGGAGGGAGTAGAGGGAGGGAGGGGAAAATTTGGAAAAATGAATACAATGTTATAAAAAAAAAATTACTCATGCATATATACTGTCAAAAAAAATTTATAATTATAAAATTAATAAAAAAAACCTTAAAAAAAAGAATTGCATATGGCATTAAGAGATTAAATGAGAACAAGCAGCATCAGACAGCCAATATGAAGACAGGCAGAATTTAAATTCCTTTTTCAAATTTACTATTCACTATGCCTTGTTCTATTTCATAAATACTAGTAAGAAATATTATAAGACTACCAAAAAGTCCAATGCAAGCTTAGAAGCTTTAAGCCCAAAATAGGGAAGAGAAGGTATTAAATGGTTCCACTGGCTTCTGTTCTCCAAGAGTTTGATTAGTTCTTGGTGCCACGTTTTATAAAAGACTTTTAAAAACTGGATTATATCCGAAGGAGGTTGACTTGGTTAGGAAATAGAATTTAAGATACATTATATGAGGAAACCAGAAATTTTTAGTCTGAAAATGAAGACAACTACAGTCTTGTACTGATGTTCTCACCCTATGCCTAGTACCTTTCCTGCAAGCCATCTGTGACAGGAAAATGAAAGATGAGAGAAACAGAGATAGAGAGAGACAGAGAGACAGAGACAGAGACATACAGAGAGAGACAGAGAGAGGGAGGGAAGAGGACGGAGTGGGGAGAGAAAAGGAGAGAGGGAGAAGGAGAGGGAGAGAGACAGAGAGACAAAGAGAAGAATTAAGATGAGCTCAGAAACCTATAATTTTGTACATTGTACAAGATAAAATGTGACTTAACCTACTCTCACATCATTATTCTCTCTGTACAAGTATTCATGCAATGTAAGGATACTAGCACGCGAGTCATCAACTCTCTGACCTATGATTCAGTCTCTCTCAGATATATATTTGCTCACTCATTCCCTTACTCTCCCATGTAAGAATTCTTAAATCAAGCATTCTTACTTTCTCCATGTTTTGTTGAACTCTCTAAGAACTCAATGACCACTTTGTTTCTTTCAAGTTTCTCCAATTCTTGGTATTCCCTTAATACAATTAAAATAAATATAAATAAAAAATTAAATTAAATAAAATTAAATGCTCTGACAGGACTAGCTTTCCAACCCAAGTAGCCAAAGCTACTTTCTAATGCTCTTAGATCTAGGCAATATCAGGTACTTGTTTCTTGCTTTATTTTCCCACCAATAGCTTCTCCTTCCCCAGCTCCTAACACTTAGTAAAGAATATGATATCTGGGGGCACTTAGGTGGTATAGTGGGATAGAGCACCAGCCCTGAAATCAGGAAAACCTGAGTTCAAATCTGGCCTCAGACACTTAACACTTTTTAGCTATATGACTATGTGGCAAGTCACTTAACCTTAATTGCCTCAGCAAAAAAAAAAAATTTTAAAAATGATTATCTGTCTTCAAATATTTTAAGAGCTGTCATAGGAAATAAGTTTGTAACTGAAGACATAAATCTAGACAAAATAGGCAAATGTTAAAAATAGGTAGATTTCCTCTTAATATATATGATGAGCATAGCAATTAGAATTATTTTAAAAATTACTATTTTGTGTCTTGCTTACCCTGTCACTGCGAGGAATTCATGCTAAGAATAGAATTCATTCTGAAGAGGGATATGAGAGGAAGTGTACATGATGGAAACAAATTCAGATTTGTAGATAAAGAACCTACCCTACCCTCAAATTCCAGATCAGCCATTTACTACCCATTTGATATTGAGCAAGTAAGATGCATTCTCCTAGCCTCAATTTCCTCATCTATAAAATAAAAAGACTTGAATAAATGCTCTCTAAGTTTACTCCCAGAAATAATTCTGTAAACTACTTGATGGGGAGTCAAAACAGATTATCACTAATGTTTCTTCAAATGTTGGACTTCTCTAAAACTTTTGCTTTTATGCATCTTCAAAAACATTTCAACAAATGTTTTTTAAAGAACCTATATTTCTTCTTATAAGTCAACAGTATGTAAAAGTCTAATGGATAATTCATCAGAATCATCATCTCATCTCTTTATTCAATTCAGTATTTATTTTTAATTTTTTTTTTATTTTTATAAAAGCTTTTTTTTTTCAAAACATATGCATGGATAATTTTTTAACATTGACCCTTGCATAGCCTTGTGTTCCAAAATTTCCCCTCCTTCCCCCCACTTCCTCCCCTAGATGACAAGCAATTCAATATATATTATGCATGTTAAAATATATGTAAAATCTAATATTTATATAGTTATCTTGCTGCACAAGAAAAATCAGATCAAAAAGGAAAGGAAATTATTAAGAAAATAAAATGTTAAGTGAACAACAACAAAAAGAATGAGAATGTTATGTTATGATCTACATTCAGTTCCCACAATCCTCTCTCTGGGTGTAGATGGCTCTCTTTATCTCAACATCATTGAAACTGGTATCAATCATCTCATTGTTGGAAAGAGTCACATTCATCAAAATTGATCATCCTGTAATATTGATATTGCCGTTTAATGATCTCCTTGTTTTGCTCATTTCACTTGGCATCAGTTCGTGTAAGTCTCCCCAGGCCTCTCTAAAATCATCCTCCTGATCATTTCTTATAGAACAATAATATTCCATAATATTCATATGACATAATTATTCAGCCATTCTCTAACTGATGAGCATCCACTCAGTTTCCAGTTTCTTGACACTACAAAAAGGGCTGCCACAAACATTTTTGCACATGTGGGTCCCTTTCGCTCCTTTAAGATTTCTTTAGGATCTAGGCCCAATTTGATCTGCTGGATCAAAGAGTACACACAGTTTGATAACTTTTTTGAGCATAGTTCTAAATGGCTCTCCAGAATGGCTGAATATATCCACAATTCCACTAAAAATGTATGTGTCCCAGTTTTCCCACATCCCCTCCAATATTTGTCATTATCTTTTCCTGTCATTTTAGCCAATCTGAGGAGTGTGTGGTGATATCAATCAACTCAGTATTTAATTTTGATTGTTTTTCTGTTCCTCAGTTCTCTTAATTCTAAAAAAAAAGAAAATTTCATAGACTGTTTACCTAGACAAGAGTTAGATTTCTTTCAAATTGATCTGTAGAGAAGAACTATTTTATTTTTATGCATGTGGTGAATCTCAGGGATGAAATTTTTAAAGCTCTCAAATCCATTTTCTTTAATTGTGCCACATACAGAAAGAACTGAGATATATAAACTGAGTTAGCAAGGATTAGGAAGAAGACTTGCTACCTGTTTGTTTGTTTTTTTCCCCCATCAAATCCTTATTATGTATTATACTCTGCCCCACCCTTGTGGTTGTATTAAGGGCTTATGGTGAAGACCATAAAGCATAAATTCCAAAAAATTACCACCAGAGGAGGGAAATTTTCCTGAGGTTAGCATTGCTAATAAATCTTCCAAACACTAAAAATTCACAGCAACACCAGATTATTTATTCAAAAGTGCTCTTATGCTGAAGTCTGAGAAATGATGATTTTTAGATAAACATTGCATTTCTTCTGATTATCCTTAAAAATACTGCCATAACTTTTCCTCACTTTTGAAATCTGAAACTATTCTATCTCTTTGACATAAATCTTTTTCTGGAACTTTAGATTTCTGGGAAATATCTTAGTAATAAGCCAAAAGTCTAGTTTAAGTTTATAGACAATTACCTAACTTTTTAGATTGCTTTGCACCTTCAGAATGAAATATTGGTGTTTTGCTAGATGAGTTCTTATTCCTAGTTACCAAGATTATCTTTGGATCTGCAAGGAGGACTTTAAAGAAACATAGTTCTTCCTTAATTCTCATGCAATATAAACTGAGTTCTCCTTCATTCTGAAGCTATGAGACAAAATTGACTATTTTAATTCCCTTTCCCTTTTAAGATATGTGACTCTGAGTCTCCACAGGAAACAGAGAAGAGAAAGAACTGAACTTTATCCACTTTGAAATTTTCATGTTAATCTCAAGGATTCCTCTAAGAAAGAAATCATTTTTACTTCATGGGGGGTGGTGAGGGCAGAGCATTTACTTTGTGGAAACATTCTTTTTTTCTTTTTAAATCTCCAGGGAATATTATTTTAAACTATCCAATGACGATCAGATCTAAGTCTTCTGACTATGAAGTACATTCTGCCCTTTCTAATGTGGTTTCTATGTAGCTTCCAGAATCTTAAAGAGACTATTAAAGTCATAAGAAGATCTTTATAATAAGATGTTACCAATTAGTTACAATGAAAAAGAGAAAGACTAAAAACATATTCAACAGAAGTTTTTATTTGATATTCCAGGAAATTTAATGCCAGCTTTCTGTTAGCTTCTCTATCATCAAATAATGACTTTATCTACTTACTTTAAAAAAATTTTAATAAGGTAGGTCTCAGAGCGAGAAAACACTATGGACCATCTATCCTACCCTCTCTCTTATTTACCCCACCAAAAAAATTTAACAATAAATTTAGTGGGAAGATCTATATGCCATCAATAAAGTCTGATTTTTTGTGTCCTAGGCAGTTAGGTGGCACAGTTGATACCATGATGGATGTAGACTCAGAAAAATACTAGGGAATTCCAGACCTTATAAATTTACCTTCCATCATTATTGTGAAAATAAAATGAGATATTTTTAAAAGCACTCTATACATCTTGTATAGAAGTTAATCAATATTATTAGTTATTTATTCATATGCCAGAAATAGATGTTCTAATATTCTAAATAACTAATGACACAGGAATTCAGACAACATGGAGAGTCCTTATAGCTCATCAATAATACCTCCACTACTTTTAAAGAACAGCTAATTCATGGGGATCCATATGCCTTCAGGTAGACATATGTTGGTGGCCATTAAAAGATTTTTAAATTCTAAGATTCTATAAGACACCACATGGGAATCTAACTCAATGAGACACAAGTAGATTGTCTTTTTTGTAGTGCCCATGATAACTAACAGTAAGAAACTAAGATAACTATGTAGTGCAGGCTACCCAGAGGGGTATCAGGCTTAAGGTAGGGCACAGAAAATACTCTCTTCTTTTCTCATTTATCATGCGGCACAAGAAAAGTCAGGTCAAAAAGGAAAAAAAAAATGAGAAAGTGTAAAGTACGGGCTAGCTTCCTGGAGGGCTTCAGGGTCAACCAGAGTCAGGATAAATTAAAATCCTTGGTCTTTAGGGGGAGAAGTGAAGGAGGCAGAGAAACTGTCACGAGGCTTGCCAAAGATCTCTCCTGATTTTGGAGTCCTGAGTCCAGCCTCTCTCCTCCTTATCCGGCCACCAAGTGACTCTCTGGCCCCTCTCTTTCTGCCCTCCAATCCTTGTCTCTGATTATCTTAACACCAAACATTCAGCAAGCACCCAACAAGGAGAAAACATTTATACAAATATATGCTAATAGAGTCATTGTCTCACATTGAATAGGTAATTAGCCTTAAGTGCTCAGTTGTCTGATTGAAGTATACCTTTTTAGAGTTTCAGCCCTCTACAAGAAAGAAAAAAAAAGCAGGTAAACAAGTTAGAAATATTATGTTGTGATCCCCATTCAGTCACCATAGTCCTCTCTCTGAATGTGGATGGCTCTATCATAAGTTTATTGGAATTGCCCTGAATCATCTCATTGTTGAAAATAGCCAGGTCTGTCACAATTAATCATCACATAATCTTGTTCATGTGTATAATATTCTCTTGGTTCTATTCACTTCACTTAGCATCATGTAAATCTCTCCAGACCTTTCTGAAATCAGCCTGCTAATCATTTCTTACAGAACAATAATATTCCATTACATTCATATACCATAACTTATTCAGCCATTCTCCAGCTGATGGGCATCCAAACAGTTTCAAATTCCTTGCCACTATAAAAATGGCTGCTACAAATATTTTTGTACATATGGATTCTTTTACTTTTTTATGATCTCTTTGGAATGTAGATCCAGTAGAGACACTATTGGATCAAATAGTATGCACAGTTTTATAGCCCTTTGCACATAGTTCCAAATTGCTCTCCAGAATAATTGTATTTGTTCACAACTCCACCAACAATGTATTGGTATACTGATTTTCCCAAATGTCCATCAACATCAAATATCATTCTTTAAAGTAGTACAATTTCACACTTCTCCCATATATCCAATTAGCAAGCCTTATAATTTTTATCTCCATGATATCTATTGCTTTCATCTTCATGCCTTATGTCTCTCACTGTTCCAGTCTGCCTTTAATACTGCCACCAAAGTAATATTCTTTAGACATAGATCTGACCATGTGACTCCTATTCAATAAATTTCTATCACCTCTCAAATAAAATATAAACTCAATTCCTCTAAAAGCTATTTGGCTTTTAAAGTACTTAGCAAATAAGCTACAATCTATCTTTCCAACTTTATTGGATATTATTACTCTTCTGCATTTTGCAATTTGGCTACCCTGACCTTTTCTCTCTTCCTTTTATAGAACATCTTACATCTCTATATCTTTCCATTTGCGATTCCCCAGGCTTAGAATATACTACCTCCTCACCTTCTCAAAGAAATCTACTTCTCTTTTAAGACCCAGATCAAGCAACAAGCTCTGCATGAAACCTTTCCAATCCCCCAAACTCTAGTGATCTCCTTACTACATATCTTATATTTAATAACTTTATACATCTATTTGTAATTTTTTACTTTATACTTATGCTATATATTTATAAACACACTTATCTCTATTGGAATGTAAAGTCATTACATATGGGGATATTTTATTCTTTGTACTTATATGCCCAAAGCCTAGCAGAGTCCAACATATAATAAGTGCTTAGGAAGAGCTTGTCAACTTATGTGTCTACTCTGTGTACATAAAAATGCCCTTCAGAAATGAATATAAATGGAGGCGGGGAAAGAATGTGTTATTTTTTTTATTTATACTTTTTCTGTCTTCCATTAAAATGGCTAATGATAAATGAGATTGCCATTTTTGTGCAGATGATTCTCAGATGAAGCATGTTTCTCTCCTGAGTGTCTTGCACTATCAGCTGCCTATTGGATATTTTTAACTAGATGATGCTTGTATATTTTGATCTCAACGTGTCAAAAACAGAATTCATCTTTTCCCCAAAACTTACCCCTCTTCTGAAGTTCCCTATTAAGGGTATAACTACTATTTTTCCAGCCACTGTGATTACAAAACAGCATCATCCTTTATTCATCACTCTCCCTTTAGTCCATATACCTAATTTTCTCTCCAATCTCTGATACCAGGAGCAAGGCTGCTTTAGCAGACACAAGGATATGACACAGGCTTACCACACTTCTCTCTCTCTCCACCACCCAGTCCCCTTCACACACACAAATACACACACACACACACACACACACACACACACACACACACACACACACCTCTTTTTCCAATTTCTCTACAGAAACTCTGGCTATATTTTGCTCTGTTGAGTCAAATAGTAAACATGGAGACAGCCCCTCAGCAACAAAAGTCTACCATGGGTGACAACTGTATAATAATAGGCTGCAAAACTATGATCTTACAGTGGAGTCTCAGCAGAGCTAGGACTGAGCCAACAACTCTCTAATTTGCCAATGCTAGGCCAAGGAACAAAAAGAAAGGGACAGGACACCAGGGCAGGAAACTGTGTGTATGAAGGGCTGTGTAACACTTCACTAAGTCTGAGATAAATAGCATAGTATCCACTGGGACCAGTTCTGACCATCAAGAAGTCACTTGGGGCAGAAACCTAGTCTGGAAAAGCTCTGTGTGAGAGGGGCCTGAGATGCTTTGAGATCCAGTCCCCAAGGAAACCATAATCAGAAAGGAAGGAATCAAAATGTGAGTGACAAGGGAAATTAAGAAAAAAAGAATGAAATTACCAAAAATTTCAGGAAGAAAATTCAAAGGCGTTAATCATAAATGGATAAATTATAAGGAAAAATACTAAAAACAGAATGAAAAATGGCCTTCAGATCTAGTACATGAGTTTGACCTCCAGGTCTAGTACGTGAGTTTGGGCTTCTAAGGATAAATATTACAAAACAAAACAAAATGATCCAACACTTGATGAGACAGAGAACCCTATGGAATTTGAGGAAAACATAAACCACAAAATGCTGTCTCTGCATGGTTCAAAGGAGAAATAAGAATTATGAAAGCAAAATTTAGGGCATGTACAGCAAAAATACTGGGCAGAATAGAAAAAGTAGAATCTGTGATGGGAAATCTTCACCAAAGAAATAAATGCAAGAACAATTGATTGGAAATATGAATATGCACAAACAAAGGACAATCTGGAATAAAATAAGCAAAAAACTATAACATTAAAAGAAAAAATATTCACTGTGCATGCAAAACAAATTGATCTTAGAGGCAGAATGCATAGAGACAACCTAAGGTCTCATAGAAAAACTTAAACACTAAAAGAAATGTTAAAAGAGAACTGTCTAGAACTTCTGAATGTAGAAAAGGGAATATTAATTAAAAAAAAAAAAAACCAAGACACATGGTTCAAGATACATAATGGTTAAATTGAATAATTCCACTCAGAAACAAGTTGTGTGAACAATCAGAAAAAAAATAATCTCCCAATAAAAAGGAAAGAATATTTAAATAACACAAAATTATCATGCATTCAAGGGCATCTGAGTGACATGCTCTAGTATGTCCAGAGTGCTTTACCTAGATTCAGGAAGACCTAAGTTCAAAGACAGCTTCAGACAATGTCCTAAATGTGTGACTACAAGGGAAGTCACAACTGTCTTCCTTTCTTCATCTGTAAAAATGAGCTAGAGAAGAAAATGGCAAACACTTCAGTATTTTTGCCAAGAAAACCCCATTAAGGATTAATGAAGAATTGGACATGACCAAAAATGACTAAACAACAAAATTCTACATCCACTAGAATATGTGGGAAGGAATGTATTCTGAAAAGCAATAGGACTGAAGACACAATTCAAGGTAACCCGCCTTTCAAATCTGAATTTAAGCATACAGGGGGAAAAAATTGACAGTCAATAATTGTAGTGTTCTGGTTAGCTTTCTGGAGGTCTCGGGACCAGCCTTCATTTTAGCAGAGTAATCACCACAAGAATAGTCAGGGATAAAGTCCAAAATCTTTATTATCACCTTCACAGTCTATCTCCTTTGTCTGGGGCTTGGCTAGCTTTCTAGAGGCCTTCAGACAGGTCTTAATCTCACTGGAGAAATGAAGGAGGACAAGCCAGCCACCATGATGGTGGAAGAGGTAATGTCTCTCTCCCAGTCCTTGGTGGCTCTTATATTCTCTATTATAAGTACATTATGATAGGCGTCAATCTTGTGGAATAGGTGTCAACTTGTAGAACTATACTAAGTACTAAGTACATATAAACTAGAGAATCATTATCTCAATTTCACTGAGTTGTAAGATTAAATCTATCATACTGAATTAGAGAACTATTAATCACTAGATAACCATTGTCTTATCAATTCCTCTGAGTTAACAGCTAGTTTCAAGTATACTTCTTCAGAGCATTGCCCTTTACAAATAATAAAGAAGTATTTAAAACAGTTTTAGAAAAAATATAATAATTTAAAAGATTATTTTTTCGTTATTTCTCAAACACCTTAAACAATAGAAATGCAAGAAATATTAAAATTCAACAGTCAAGGACATCAATAGCAATAGAATGACAATAGAGAGACCAACAAGGGACTAAGTGTACACAAAAGACAAAAGTTAAGGTGGAAATCATACACAGGTAGATAAGGAGCTGTAATGCTCTACAAGGAGCATTATGGACAAAACCTACAGGTAAATCAATGTTTTGTTTTAATTTGGTTTGGTGGGAAAATGGGATGGCGTATGAAAGGGGAATACAGGAAAAGGTTTTAGAAAGGAATGTGTGATATACTGGGGTCAAATCAAGGACTAGCAATATGGAGAAGCAATATGGGGATGATCTCTATGGTCTGATAAGGGAAGTGGAGGTGTGAAAGACAAAAAGGCAAAGAGGAAAAAAGATCTTACTTTGGAGATGAATGAGTATTCCACTGATGAATGCTCCTATAGTGTAGCATCCCCCTTTGGGCTAATCTTAACTGCCCATCCATCGGTGGCACAGCTAGGCCATACTTATCTGTCTTCTGGCACCAACCCAGATCCAACAGAGATAGACTGACCAGGAGGTAGGGGTGAAGTGAAAGAGAACTTTATTCTATGATAGCATATATTTATACCCCCCTGAGGATCTGGGGGAGGAAGGGAGATTCTCTAGGAACCTGGCATAAACAG
Organism: Sminthopsis crassicaudata; assembly: GCF_048593235.1. NCBI lineage: Eukaryota > Metazoa > Chordata > Mammalia > Dasyuromorphia > Dasyuridae > Sminthopsis > Sminthopsis crassicaudata. The sequence continues at coordinate 242,445,098 of NC_133621.1, forward strand.
GATTGGCCCAAGAAGAGAGAGGGAGGCTTACTAGGCTTTGAGAGCACTAAGGAGGGAGATGTAGTACCTGGGGTCAGACATCGCCTCTTGGGGCTATGCCCCATCTCCACAAAGAACTCGCCTAGACATAAACATTCTTATTACTTTTGCACTTCTATCAACCATTTTAGGGGGATGAGGAGGCCTAAACCAAACCCACATACGAAAAATTCTAGCCTACTCCTCCATTGCACATATAGATTGGATAGCAATTATCATTCACATTAACCCAACCATAACAATCCTCAATCTAACCATCTACATCATAGCCACACTAACCACATTCTTAACCCTTAACATTTCAAATACTACCAAAGTAAAATCACTAGGTGGCCTATGAAATAAGTCAATGCCAACGACCATCATCATTCTCCTAACACTTTTATCCTTAGGAGGCCTTCCACCACTCACCGGATTCATACCCAAATGACTCATCCTACAAGAACTTATACCAACAGTAACATTACAATCACCACCATTATAGCTCTTTCCGCCTTACTAAACCTGTTCTTCTATATATGAATTATCTATGCATCTAGCCTCACCATATTTCCATCTACTAACAACTCAAAAATACAATGGTATAATAACTCAATAAAACCTACCACTCTCATCCCTACAGCTACAATCATTTCTTCCCTTCTACTCCCACTAACCTCCATGTTCATCACACTAACATAACTAAGAACTACAAGACTTTATCTTGCACTCTAAAGCAAATCAAGCACTTTAATTAAGCTAAGCTATCACCTAAGCCCCGGCAGTACTTAAGCTACTTCTTTGAATTTAAAATTCAACGTAATATATACTTCAAAGCCAATCCAAAGGCTTAGGTTCAAACTAGACCAAAGGTCTTCAAAGCCTTAAGCAGGTGTTAAACCACCTAGCCTTTGAATACAAGCAGAGACTCCCCGCCTTGTAGGAAAAAACAGGCAGGGAATGGGGTAGTCAATAAATCACCCCTTCACCTCTAAACTGGAGGGTATTTATCCCACTAACTCTTAGTTAACAGCTAAGCACCTAGACATTTGGCTTCAGTTTACTGGTAAAAAGAGATATCTAGTCTCTGTCTTTGAATTTACAGTCCAATGCTTACACTCAGCCATTTTACCTATATTCATTACCCGATGACTATTTTCTACTCATCACAAAGATATTGGTACTCTTTATTTATTGTTTGGCGCTTGAGCAGGCATAATTGGTACTGCCCTAAGCCTTCTTATTCGGGCAGAACTTGGTCAGCCTGGAACTCTGATAGGTGATGATCAAATCTACAATGTAATTGTCACAGCCCACGCCTTTGTAATAATTTTCTTTATAGTAATACCCATCATAATCGGAGGTTTTGGTAACTGACTAGTACCACTAATAATTGGAGCCCCCAACATAGCATTCCCTCGGATAAATAATATAAGCTTTTGACTACTGCCGCTATCATTTCTACTACTACTTGCATCTTCAACAGTTAAAGCAGGTGCTGGAACTGGATGAACAGTTTACCCCCTTTAGCAGGAAACCTTGCCCATGCTGGAGCATCAGTTGATCTAGCTATTTTTTCACTTCATTTAGCAGGCGTATCTTCCATCTCGGGGCTATTAACTTTATTACAACAATTATTAACATAAAACCCCCTGCAATATCCCAGTATCAAATACCACTCTTCGTTTGATCAGTAATAATTACAGCAGTACTGCTTCTCCTATCTCTGCCAATCCTGGCTGCCGGTATTACAATACTTCTAACAGATTGCAACTTAAACATAACATTTTTTGATCCTGTTGGGGGAGGAGACCCAATTCTTTACCAAGCAGCAAACTATATCAGTAGCTTAAAGTTTAGTCCTTAGACCCTCTCAAGGACCATTTTTATACCTCTTAAGGAAAAACAAGCTTAGTTGTCTAGGATGAGGTCTTAGGACAAGCTATCCCCCATCTATGTAGCAAGACCCTAGGAAATACTGCTGCTATCATAGGGTGAATCCTTTTCTGCAACTTTTTGTACTTCTGCCGGTATTACAATACTTCTGATTCTTTGGACATCCAGAAGTATACATTCTGATTCTACCAGGTTTCGGCATTATCTCCCACATCGTCACATACTACGAAGGCAAAAAAAGAACTTTTTGGAAAAAATAGGAATAGTATGAGCCATAATATCAATTGGATTCCTGGGTTTCATCGTATGAGCTCACCATATATTCACTGTTGGTCTAGATGTAGATACCCGAGCATATTTTACGTCCATTTAATCATCGCTATTCCAACTAGCGTTAAAGTTTTTAGCTGATTGGCCACCATTCATGGAGGAAATATTAAATGATCCCCTGCAATACCATGAGCCTTAGGTTTCATTTTCTTATTTACAATTGGAGGTCTTACAGGAATTGTACTTGCCAACTCATCCCTAGACATTGTTCTTCACAATACATACTATGTAGTAGCCCATTTCCACTATGTCTTATCTATAGGCGCCATGTACCTCTCATCCCTCAGGTCCTCTCACATGCCTTGAACTGCATTCCTTGCTCCTATGGTTTTTTAACCCTTACACTATAGGTGAAGACACATCGTTGATGAATGAAGATGAGAACTTGTACAAAATGATGCCTGGGAGATTTGATGATTGAAAAGTCTACTCATGAAACATAAGAGGAATAGTGGTGAGTTGGAATCTGTAGGGACAAGAGGCTTCTGGAGAGTAAGAAAAAATGGACCCAGGAAGATTTTGAGGCAAATGTAGAAACAAGAGTAACCAGGAAAGTGTATAGATGCATTATAAGAAGCATGATGGGGAGGTGTCCTACCATAGACTCATATCCTCTATGATATTTTAAATAATTAATATTGTTCTGGAAATGAGGCACAATGAAAAAAAAGACTCCATGGAGCAAATCTTGCTTGACAATGACTATAAACACCAAGAGAGTAGAATAGAATGGAGTCCTTAGATTGCATGATTGCATAAAAAATATGTAAGAAAAGAGAGACCAGATAATTATAAAGGCATATCTCAAGAGAATGAGGGTCTAGAGTAAACAGAGGATCTATAATGAAGAGAGTAAAAGAAATCCTTTTTGGGAAAGGAGTATGAAAAAATAATATAAACTAATGAAAAGGACTTTAAAAGAGTGGAGGAGGGGTGGGAAGATCTACTTGATTATGTAAGAGGGGAAAAAAGTAGAAATATATAATTAGACAAATGTATAACAGAAAAAGAAACAAAACTCTAAAGGGAAAGGGATAACAAGTGAGAGAAGGAAATCAAGGATGAAAAGAATAGTAAGAACGTGATGACCTTAAAAATTAAAATAAAATAACTGAGGGAACATAATACTATATTTATAGTATAAGTGAGAAGATAGGACAACTTGAAATATACATATTGGAGTTGGATGGAGGAAAATATAAACCTAACTATTATTGTAAATATGAATGGATTAAATATTCCAATAAAATGAAAAAGAGGCTGAAATAGAAAATATAACCTTACAATTTGTTGTTTAAAGAAACACATTTTTAAAAACAGACATACATAAAATAAAACTGAGAAGGAAAAAATTTTCTATGCATCAAGTGCATCAAAACAAAAAAAGCAAAAATTACAATCATGCTACCTGACAAAACAAAAACAAACATTAAAAAAAAAAAAAGATGAGCACTACCATTTGCTTTTCTCCATGAGAAAAAAATAATATGGATTTCTTTAACTAAGACATGGGGAAAAATTAGTCACTTGCCTCTAAGTGGGGGTGTTTTAGGAAAACACATCTTCTGTGCCCAACCTCCAAAACAGACCCAAACTACCTGTAGCATCTAAATAAATGAATGTTGGACTTCTTTGATTAGAGATTCTTTTCTTTGGGTTAAGTCTTGGTCTTTTTTATTCAGGTCTGGTTTGGTTTTGTTTTTAACCGCCAATTTCCCTGAGATTAAATGAACCACTAATAATTCAGTGAGGATTAGTTCATCAGATCATTGCAGAAGGGCTAGCTTATGAAAGTACTGTGCAATTGGCATCCAGAAATACAAAAAGTTGCAGAAAAGGATTCACCCTATGATAGCAGCAGTATTTCCTAGGGTCTTGCTACATAGATGGGGGATAGCTTGTCCTAAGACCTCATCCTAGACAACTAAGCTTGTTTTTCCTTAAGAGGTATAAAAATGGTCCTTGAGAGGGTCTAAGGACTAAACTTTAAGCTACTGATATAGTTTGCTGCTTTCCTGAATTCAAATGAACCAAATTAACTGAGATGTATAGCTAGCAGACCAGCAGCAAGACCAATTTAATTCAATTAGCACTGTATCTTCACTAAATACCCTTCTCTTTCTATGGTTAACTAAATCTCCTTTTGCTAACTTCTAATTTTATGAGTGTCTCATTTTATTTCAAACTCAAATTTGAGTTACTAGCTAGATGTTGTCTATTATAGTGCTAAAGACATTAGCTACTTCACAATTGTTCCAATGATTAGTTTTGCTTGAGAAAGATGCTTTTAAAATATAACTATTAACTGCAATAATATATAAAACAGTTCATATATGATAAGGGAATACCCTTGGAAGGCTCAAAGTGGTAACTTGAGAAAATACCACAAACTTTTATCAGGAGTGAGATAGGGAGGAGCGAGGGAGTAAAAGAGACATTAGAATAGAAGGAAGAATAGTCTTATTATAGGTTGGGAGGATACTCCATGACAGAGAATCAGATATTCTACTCCTGGTCAGAGAAGGGGAAGGAGAGAGAAGCGGGGAGAAAAGGAAAAGGTAGAAAACAAGAGTTCATCCCAGAATAACATCTGATAATTTGTTATTTTAACTCATTATTTTTGCTAACTTCATGGTAAGCCCTACTGTTTTTATGTTGCTAAAGGACCATAAAAGCTACTAGCCACTCATTATATTCTAAATTTAATGTGCCATGAGATAAAGACCTAGTCATTCTGTCCTAATTATGATTCTGGAAAGAATTAACTACAAAACCCTAGTTTTGAAATATTTGATCCCAATGCACAGCAAAGAAATTGTGAAGTTGACATGGAAGCAGAAGAGTGAAAAGGAATAAGCATTTATATGATGTCTACTATGTGTTAGGCACTGTGCTAAATGTTTTACAAATATCTCATTTGATCCTCATAAGAACCCTGTGAGATAGATGGTATTATTATTATTCCCATTATATAACTGAGAAAACTGAGGTAAATAAGTTAAGTGACTTGCCCTAGGTTATACAGGTAGTAAATATCTAAGTTTGATTTTAATTAAGTTCTTCCTGACTCCAGGCCCCAAGCTCTATCCATTAAATAATCAATGATGGGGGTGGGAGGCAAAGGGAAGATAAGAAACATTTCAAAATATAGAGATTTACAATCCCACACATAGAAAAAAAAAGTAGACTAGAGAACTATCAAGAATGGGTACAATATGTCAATAATTTGGCACCAAACATTTTAAGCTGGGGAAACTAAAAACATGTCTCGTGGATATGCCCCTGATCCTATTCTGGCTCAATACTTTCTTGCATATATGTTTGGGCTTTGGCACCACAGAAGATAATTTTCTTTAAAGAGGTATGAAATGTGGGAAGAAACAAAAATTTTTAATGATCTTCATCTTAAATACCCTATACAACCTAATTAATTCTACCACTACCGAGATTGCATCTCTGCAAGCTAAATTCAAAGCCAAAAAAGATTCATGAATCTCTGATTTCCATAAAGTTAAGAAAAATAAGGTTAGAATAGGTCTAGTGGGACCTTAATTATAAGGAAAACAAATCAATTTTTCCCCTAAAGAGTAAAACCACAAGGCACATAATCTGCATAGAACCAAAAATACTTTGTAAATATCAAACAATCCAGATAGAGTGTTGAATTAGAATCAAGAAGACCTGGATTCAAATCTTGGCAAATGACCTAACTTCTGTTTATTTGTGTTTCTACATCTGTAAAAGTAGGATAGTAATCGCACCTACTTCCCAGGATTTTTGTGAGGCTCCCGTGAGTTAACATATGTAAAGTGCTTTGTAAACCTTAAAACACTAGCTATTACCATCAGTTTTCTAAATCTGTCAGAAATTTTGGAGAGAAAATCATCATATTGTAGCTTGACAGAAATGAAAAAGAGTTCAAATCTGGCCTCACTTAACACTTTCTAGCTTGTGACCCTGGGCAAGTCACTTAAATTCGCTCAGGGAAAAAAATGAACTGTAGGATGGAGAAAGGAGAAGGTGCTTTTGGTACATTACAAATATATTTCATATCTAAATTAGCCATTCCAAAAACTTGGATTATTTATGAAGCTTTAAGCTACCAAATTGCTAAAAAGTAGCATCACTGATAACTCAGGTAATTAGACCTAATCTTTCATGATACCTTTTGTTGTTGTTCTTATAAATTAAAAAATATATATATTCCCAAATACATCTAGAATAAGATGAAAACTGGTCCACACCAAGCAATGACAGCCCAGGACCTTGGATGGTGCTTGCCAGCAAGAGGTCCCCCAAACTGCTGTATTTAATCAACACCTTTCTTCCAAATATGAGCTTGTGAGGATACTCACCATGCAGAAGTACTTCTCTACATGTGAATTTTCATGATGCTGTGCTTAGCCAAATGAGAGTAGCGTTCTTTCTAGGCCACAGTCTCATAGCCCACCTCAGAGCCAGCAATAAGGCTACTGTACTCAGCCTCCCAACCTCACCCAGAGACCACTAATAACATCTGCTTTATAACACTCATTCCTGCAACCTGCTCATTCCTTGGCTCACTCACCATCTCAGAGAGGATGTGCTACACTAAGCGGCAGGTCTGGTGGAAAGTCGTCAGTTTTCAAGCCAAGTATAAAACCAGCCAGTTCTGAATAAATGACTTGAAGTACTTTCTCAAGGGACCCTTTCCAGTTTCGAGAGTCCTTCTTAACCAGATTTGGCCCATGCTTGCAGACAGCCTTGTTCTGGGAGCACATTAAAAATCAAAATACAGACACCATTTGGAAAGCATAGAAAGCTCGACTCAAACATCTTATGTATTAAAACATTGTTACATAAAAATAACCACAAAGTTCCAAATTCATACTTTCCTACCTTGTAAGACCAATTGCCACCAGGAATAAACCAAAAAGGGTGAAGCAGACTGTGGGGCCTCATGAAGAGTGGCAAGAAAGCTGGAGCCATATATTAAGCTTTAGGGAAAAGATGAATGACCCAGATCCTTCCTAAATCTGGAGATTATTTTGAGATATTAGCAAAATGATAAAAAGCTGGAATTCATTTAACACCTTTCTTTTGAGAAAGCTGTTCATGTACTTTGCCTTTTTCCCTTTCAATTGCTCAGGCATCTTTAAAATTTTTTATGTTCCTCTTAACTCCTGTAGTTTGATTTTTAATATTCTCACTCTATGTGGGTCTTTTCATCTAAATGTTTTCTTGAAATGTCTCATTCAAGCCTTTCTTTTCTTTTCTTGTCATGGCTTTCAGAAAGTCCAATAATTTTAGATTTTTTTCTTCTTGATCTATTTTCTAGGCCCATCTTTTAAAATCTGAAACATTACATTTTCTTCTATTTTTTCAGTCTTTTGACTTTGTTTTAATATTTCTTGTTGACTCATTGCATCATTAATTTCTGTTTAGTCCATTCCAATTTTCAGAAAGTCTCTTATTTAAGTAAAGTTTTATACCTCTTATACAAAGTTGTAAATTCTCCTTCAAGACTTCCTTTTGAGCTCTCATTTCATTTATAATTTTTTTAAAATCTCTTGCTTCATTTCTTCCAAAAACTGCCTTATAACCAAACTATGTTTTTGTTTAAAACTTTGTTTATATACATGGTTTGTGTTAAGCATCTAGGATACCTAATTGTCTATTAGGTATGAAAGATATAATTGTTTAAAACATTAGAAAATTATTCATATCTATTAAAGGCAGAGAACAATATTAAAATAGAAAGAAACCACTTGTAATTTTATGAAGAAAACCCCAAAATGAAAACTCCCAGGAACTTTGTAGACAAAACTTTGAGCTTCCAAGTCAAAGAAAAAAATATTACAATCAGCCAGAAAGAAAAAAAGCTCAAGTACCAAGAAACCACAACTGAAGTCACTCAAGGATTGGCAACTACTACAATTTTTTAAAAAAATCTTTCAAAATATATTCCCAAAGGCAAAAAATATAGACTTAAAACCATGAGTATACTTAACTAGCAAAACTAAGTATAAGGCTACAGGAGGAAATATGAATCTTTAATGAAATAAAAGATTTCCAAGTATTCTTGACCAAAAAAAAAAAAAAACAAAAACTATTCCAGCTGACTAGAAACTTTGAAATGGAAACATAGCAATTAAACAAAAGCTAGGATAAATAATGAGTATTCTAATAGAGGGTTTCCCTTTAGAATATGAATGTCTTTAAAGATTACACAGGTGGTAAAAATAAGATTAACAGAGAACCATAGGATAGTTATTTTGTTTGTTTTGTTAGAGGAAAATGAAATTGTTCTGGCTTTGCTTACTTCATTTTGCATCAGATCATACAAATCTTCCTAAAGCTCTTGGAAAATATCTCTTTAAAAAATTTTACACCACAATAGTATTTCATTACATTTGTATTCCATAATGTGTTCAGTCATTCCTCAGTTGATACCATCTTTCTTCCCTTCACATAGCCAAGACTGATTCTTACACTTTATTTTTTCCTTTTAGCCACACCCTCCAAAGTTGTCCATTGTCCAAAGTTGAAGTTTGTTTTTCTTGTAACTATTGTCTTTTAACCCTCTCCTGTTTCTCTGTTGAATTTTGAATAGGGGAAGAAGGTAGAACTTATTATTTCATCTATTTTTTAAACAAATTGATGCAGGTTGTAGTCCCTTTAAGAAATAGTCCTTTCAGATTGATTTATTCTTTTCTGATTCCCAACCTCTCCTAGCTGATACATTATCAATTCAAGAAGCTAGAACCTTTTATTCACAAATCCTGGTCAAAAGCACCCCTTTGAATTCCAATAGAAGATCTGGGCTTGTCCCAGTCCCCACCCAGATCTGAATGGGACTCCATCCACGGGTCCCTTTAGCTAAATCTCTCATTATAAAGTAGCCAAGCTGGAGTCCTCTCTTTTCAGAGGGTCAAAACATGCCAGCCTTATGCATGGCACCAAGGACTCTCTACTCACTGGAATAATATTTCCAGTGCCCTCTTCTCTTTACCTAACACCTTTTACTAACTAGACTTTAATCTTACTTCCAAACCCCATAATAAACCTCTTTTATCAATCTAGGTTTTTGGATCTGTAAATTCCTTTACAGGGGACTCTTGTGCCACTACTAGATTTCATTTAACTCCGTATCCTTGCACTGAATCCAAAGAGGTTGATGGGAAGCTCTATTTGACCCCCTGCACCCTGAACCTGCTACTAGACCTCAATTAAACCCTAATTTCATTTAGGTACCCCAAATCTAGACCTCATCAAAATGAATAAATTTGTTCATTAAACTCACAAAACAAGTGGCCCATTTGTTCAAATAAAACATTTTTTTAAGTTCAGCAGTGACTACTTATTTTGGGTTCTAAGAGTCTTGAACTCCTGAGAATAGACTAATATCAGCAGAGGACAGAAGACTAGAGAAAGACTCTCACTTTTTATATAAAAAACAGAGACAGAGAGCTTGGTATAGAAAAGCATTAAATTCAACAGGAAAAATATGGAAATATAGAACAGAGATAGGTATGTAAGAGGAAGAGTAGATTTAGGGAAGTATTAGAAATAAAACAAAACAAACAAATACATAAAACCCTTCAGTTTTGGAGAGTGAATAATTAATGAGGGATTGAAAGAAAATAAAGGGTAAAAATCTGTGATTTGGGCCCAGAAAAGGAGAAGAAAAGAAAGTCAATAAAATGGGTGGATCAATTCAATTATAGATAACTAGTGTTGAACACAATCCTCTTTCAACATTTTCATCTTTTTAAGGAAGAGGATAAGGGGTAAAAGAGAAAAAAAAGCACAGACTGATAGGATGGTGAAAAATATACAATCAGTCATGAATGTAAATGGTATGAACTCATCCATAAAATTAAAGATAACATTAAAAAACAGATTACAAAGCAGTATACAATAATGTTTGTTGTAAGAAAGAAACAACTTTGAAAGACTGAAGAACCACAATTTCAGAAGATATAGGATGTACTATCTACTTCCTGAGAAACATGTGATGAATTCAGGGTCCAGAATGAATCATATTTTTTAACACAGCCAATGCCAAAATTTTCTGGAGTATGCATATCTGTTGCAAGAATTTTATTTACCCTTTTTGAAAAAAAAATAAATGAGAGTAGGAGTTGGAAGTGGAGAGTGTGTGCAGAGACAAAAATAATAATCCAAGAGAATAAGAGAAAATTTAAAAAAAAAAACTAAGAGCAAAAGAAAGAAAAGAACATCAATGAAACTTTAAATATACAGAAGAGAGCAGAAGAAAATTCTGAAGGGAAATTACAAAGAAAATAGCATTACTACTAAATTTATTAGATACTTTTAAAAAAATACAAGTTGTACATAATAGAAATTCACTGTTACAGATCATCTTTTCTATTCCTTATGTAGAGAAATGTTTGTTGATAGTTTTCAAGTTATGTTTATTGGGTTTAGGTCTGGGAGTTTTTTTTGTTTTATTTTGTCATTTTAGGGATGAGTGGGATAGTGAAGGATGGTCTATTATTTCTTCATCCCACAAGCCAAGCCATTTATATTATAACTATGTCCTCTCTTCCTGTCCTGCCTCTTTTTTTGAATCTATTACAAGGATTCTTCATTGATTAGATCCTTCCATACTAGAATTTTCTAGCTTCCCGTTGACTAACACCTACCTTCAATCTCAATGTGGGAACCAACTGTCAAAGAGACCTTAATTTTCACCATAAAATACCTGAGCTACTATGATCCAAGGTCTGCCATAATCCTAAATTGCCTTTATTTGTGAATGAAAATAGAACCAGGAATCCCAGCAAGAGTTTGGGGTAACAATATCTAATTCCTGGGAGTAACCTCTTGTCAGGTTGACATAGAATCCCCCCTCCTGCCATTAACTGGAGATTATCATAACCGAGGTTCTCTAGTAACAACCATAGTTGTTTCCCTTGAAGTTGTTAGGATTGACCCCTTGGGTCTGACCTTAGCTGAAGAAGTTTCTATCACTCTCCTCTGTCCCTTGGGTCTAAGCAGTACCCTAGTTATGGACGTTTCTGTCACTTCCCTGTGAGGGTGGTGGATAACCTTTACTGCCAGGAACTCCCTCTCTCTGGTGTGGCCTTGTCTTAAACATACCCAATAGTCTGTTTCTTTCTGCACTGATTGGTTTATCTAATTCTTCTGCAAAGGCCCTTCATCACAGCAACTAAACTCTAAGAGCATTCTATACCTTTCTTAAATTCTCTCTCTCTCTCTCTCTCTCTCTCTCTCTCTCTCTCTCTCTCTCTCTCTCTCTCTCTCTCCCTCTTTCTCTCTCTCTCTCTCTCCCTCCTTTCCTCCCTCCTTCCCTTCTTCCCCCCTTCTTCCCCCCTCCTCGTGTCTCATCTTCTTCTTCCTCAAGTCATAAGGAGACTTTTTGCTACACTTTCCTTTTGAACCATTAAAATTATAGGAATCAAGATGAAACTTCTCTCTAGAGTTATAAATAAAGTTGTGGTAAGTTACTAAAAATGAAGACAATATTTACATAGCAAAGATATTAAAATACCTATTTGTTCTGCTAAAATCCATTTCAATATAAAAATAACAAAAAACTAAATTTAAATTTAAAAATATTTTAGGAGGCATTGCTACATTCCTTAGCTTCATATTTAAGGGAACAAAAAGCAAAGGAACCACTATCAGAACTTCCAAGCATCTGAGACAGGTCCTGAGCTTTAGCAGATCCTGAGTTAGTGGCTGTTTCTTCCAGCTAGGTAAAACACTTAGCTTTGTTAAATTGGTGTTTTTCAAGACATCCTTATTGACTTTTGTGCCAAAACAATTGCTTTATTGAAAAGGACTGCTGGTGTTTATTATTTTGTGTTTACTCTTTTGGCATATGCATCCAGTGAATATGTTTCAATCCAAAAGAACATGTGAGTGGGTGAAAGCAGGAGATGTGCTCCAAGTGCTAGGTCCTTGCAAGGGTTTTCAGAGCCAATGTAAAATAGACAATCCAAGTTGTCATATGTAGACAAACATTTTTAAGGGACTTCTGTGAAGATAACTGAATATAAATGAAGCATCTTTTCAATGGTTGGTTGGCCCACCCACCTATGTCTGACAAAATCAACCTATAACAGTAAATAAAACAGCAGAGACAATTAACACATTCTTGTAACCCAATCCCCCACTTTAGTGGGATGTTTTGACTACAGAAGGAGAGAATAGGATTAGTCTCAGAATTGAGGAGGTCTAATCTTCCTCATACTCAAAACAGTCTTCCATTCCAAAAACTCCTTTCCATAACTCATTAAGAACACTTTGGCATTTAAGATCTGTGAAAGCTAATGTGTTTTTAATTCAATTCATGGAGCAATATAAAATCACTCCCTGTCTCTGTCTCAATCTCTCTGTTCCTCTCTCTTTCAATATTGCTACCAGTGAGAGAAGTGACTGCAGTCCTATTTTTTCCAGAGAGGCCATAAATATCAGTGCTATAAACATTCCATCTCACTGCCTCCCACATAACCTGTCTGCCCCAAACCCTATCTGGTATTCCTAGGTAGAAGCTGATAGTTGAATTTCAGGCTTCCAAATTCTAGTTGCATTTAACAATTTTTAGGGGGAAAAAAAAGGTTTTCCCTCCCCTCCCTTCATGCACATATGCATGGGTGTACACACACACACACACACATACACACACACACACATACACACATGCATGTGTGTATGCACTTAAAATCTAGCATGTTTTTGTAATTAAAATAGCTAATAAAGCATTATGCCCAAAATTTAGAAGCACCCAAGTAGCCCCCAGTTCCCTAGTCTGGGAACATGGCTAGAGAAATTCAGAACACAACTATTCAAGGGAATTGAGCAGACTTTTACCCAGAGTACACAAGGCTCTTGACATTTAACTTGGTATTAATGATCCTAGGGGAAAAAAAAAAAAGATTCAAGAGAATACATCTTGCTCAAGCCTCAGGGATGAAGAGAGCCTAGGGAATGGACTAGCGTTGGAGTTCCCCTACCTTCAGTGCTTTGCACCCCAGCTTCCCTACCACACATACACTCAATACTGGCAATTGGCCTAAGATGGGCAATGGAACTAAATGAATATGTCACAGGCTACCAGAAATTAATGGACTTGCAGGCAAGACCAGTGACAGTCACTGAGTGAAACTAAGGCAGACTCACCAAGTATCTGATAACTTTCCTGGCAAGCACCCCACTATTAAATGTTCAAAATATTCACAATCTGTTTTTCACTCCCATATCAGGGAGGGGATATAAAGAGAAATTTGTAGTACTGTTGCTAAACATTGGATACCCAAATCACTGGACTTTTGTATGGCTAAAGTTAAATGTTACTTTTAGTCCTTAGTGCTGGAAAAATTTCAAATATAAAACCCAGATCACCTTCCTTCCCTTGCAAGTAAAGTTATAGGTAAATTATCATTATTGTTATTATCATTAATTACTATATCCAGGGTTGTTATTATTACAATACCCCTAATTTATTTACACAGACACACACAAACAAACACTATTGACACCAATGCAAAAGTAGCAAAAAGTAATGGAAAAAAATTTACCTTATAATAAAATATGAAAATTCCCCAGTAGGTTAGGCCTGGTCTTGACTAGGGTGAGTGACTAAGGAAACTTGGGAAGTGGAACTATGACTCATAAGGTGACCTCCTTTCCTCTGACTCAGTAGTGAACTGATGAGCCAGAGTGGTGGTGGAGGATTCCATGCTACTCGAGGTACAGTATTCTTCAAGAAAACTGAAGCCAAGGAGAGGCTTTGACATTCCATACTATACCTCCTTAAGCCAAAATTTTTTTCTGGAGCCAAATTACTTGGGTAAATCCTAAATTAAATAAGAAGAGAGAGGAAAAATTCTAGGAACCTACTCTCTTTGTTTTTTCTAAACCTTTATATATCTAAACCATGTATATATGTAGACATATTGAACCAAAGGGTTTCAATCTTGCCACTGCTCATACATGCTTTCTCCCAGTGTTTTCTTTGAACATATCAAAATTTGGCCATGTTACTTACCTCATGACACAGAGGTGTTAAACTCAGTGATGACTGAGACATATGTTTTTAGACATAGTCAAATGTGAGAATCTGTTTTGCTTGATCATGCATATTGCTTTCATGGAAAAAATCAGATTTTATTAATTGAGTAAAGTAAAATATAATATTTTAATTACTACTTCAGTATCCAATAAGGGCTTTTCTGAAAGAGACAGGACAGAGAAACAGAGACAGACAGAGACACAGAGAGACACAGAAACAGAGACAAAGAGAGACAGACACAGACAGACAGACACAAAGAGAAGGGAGGGAGGGAGGAAGGAAGGAAGAGTGGAAAGGAGGGAGAGAGAAAAGGAGGGAGAGAGAGAGGGAGAGAGAGAGGGGGAAAGGAGGGAAGGAGGGAGGGAGGATGATATCAGCATCAGCTCATACAAGTATTCAAGGCACCAAATACAGAGCAGGTTTTATTTAACCAACTCCCAAAATACAAATTTCCTGCATTGTCATGACAATTCTCTAGGAAGCCACATTGTCCAAGGAACTATTCAGTTAAAATGCTATCTGGATGGAATTTCCTCCACAAGAAAAGCACATGTTGGAGATACCAGAGTTAAATCTCATAATCCTGGGCCTACACAATACTCACTATCCTGGTGCATGACAAAGTGCAATTATCCTTTTCACATTATGGGGTTAAAGGCACTGGGCCCCACAATCTGGAAAATTTGTATAAAATTTTTTGGCCTTTAGTACCAGACAAAAAGTCTGAATTATTTTGTTATTAAAAGATAAATTAAGTTTGATATTTTACAATATTGTATATATATTTTTTGCATTTCTGAGTTTCTAAATTTTTTCTGTCATCTGCTGTCCTTTGCTTGTCATCTCTGGCTCCCACAGAACTCCAAAAAAATCCCATTTAATTGTTTATACCCCCTCATGATATATCAAAACCATGATGGGGAAAGTTGTTATATAACTATAGGGATTTTTTTCCCTCCATCCTCAGAAACAGTTCCTGTTCAGCTCATTAAGTGTTCCAAATTTTTTTCCTCCCTTCTCTCCACCATCTCCCCTAGATGGCAAATGATCCAATATATATTAAATGTTTGCAATTCTTCTATACATATTTCCACAATTATTGTGCTGCACAAGAAAAAATCAGATCAAAAAAGAAAAAAATGAGAAAATAAATAAAATGCAAGCAAATAATAACAAAAGAGTGAAAATACTATGTTATGAACCATACTCAGTCCCCACAGTCCTCTCTCTGGGTATAGATATTGCCATAGTTGTTTGAAGATAAAATAATCTATAGTATGATTATATCCTAGAAAGACTTTAGGCCCCTGAACTCTTTGCTCCCTTGAATCTTCTTTGCAAGAGGGATCAGTTTCTCCTTCCTCAAGAAGAAAATCATATTTTTAAGGACATTAAAACTTTGTGATATGTCCAAAAGCAAGTGACAAGAAAAGTGAGAACACTTGAAATCCTACTATGTAAAGACAGATTGAGAGAAATAAAGCTCGTTAAGGTTAAAGAAAAATTACTTAGAGGGAGATATCTTTAATTTATAAAAATTTGTCATGTGGAAGTCATGATTGGCCTCTAGATATAAAACTAGAAACAAAAGGTGTAAAGTTATGGGAAGAAGATTTTAGTTTAATTTAACGAAAAACTTCCTAATGATTATAACTGTCAGAAAATGGTATACCCTATTTTATGAGGTAGTGAGTTCTCCATCAATGGAAATTTTTCAGCAGAAGTTGACCACTGTAGAGTATGATATAGAAGGAATTCATACACAGTAAATAGTTAATGAATGCATATTGATTAACTAATTGAACTTCTAATATTCCTTCTATATAAAGTCTGGGCTAGCTCCCTGGAGGCCTCAGAATCAGCCAGTCAGGATAAGCAAAAGTCTTTGGTCTTTAAGGGGAGAAGTGAAGGAAATGGACAAAACTGGCAGGAGTTTTGCCAAGGATCTTTTTTGATTCTAGAGTCCAGAATCTCCACATTTTTTTCCTCCTCATCCTGAGGCCAAGTGAAGTTCTCTGCCTCTCTCACTCCACCCCCTAATCCTTACCTATAATTCTCTTAACCCCAAGCATTGAGCTAGCATTAACTGTGAGAAGAGAAATTCCAAACAAATGCTAATAGAGTTATTTCCAATAGTAATTAGCCTTAAGTGCTCAGTTGTCTGATTCAAGCACAACTTTTAAGGGTTTCAGCCCCTTACACTTCTAATTCTTTGACTTTATATGTGCTGTATTTCCCCAAAAGATTCTTTTTTCATCAAGAAACTATTTTTTCCTTTCTTTAATTCCTCTTATCTAATTCCCAAATCTTTGAAACTCAAAGCCTATGTAAATCCTATTTCTGAATCAGATACAAAGATTATTTACCAATATAGCATATTTCCTGCTTGCTTCTATTCTAGAGCTGTCCAGGGGAAAGGAAAAGGGAGTAAGTATTTATTAAGTAACTACTATGGGACAAGCACTGTGCTAAGTGCTTGAAATATCATTTCATTTGATCTTAATCCAAAGGCCTTAGTCTTATTCAAACCAGGTCTAACCTTTTTTTTTTCCCTGAGGCTGGGGTTAAGTGACTTGCCCAGGATCACACAGCTAGGAAGTGTTAAGTGTCTGAGACCAGATTTAAATTCGGGTCCTCCTGAATTCAAGGCTGGTGCTCTATCCACTGCGCCACCTAGCTGCCCCCAAACCAGGTCTAATCTTAAGGGCTAACCAAATAAGGTTAATTCTTTCCTATTGCTTTATTTCCCCCAACTAAGATACTCCAGGCAAAACTTAAAATTTATCCATGGCACATATTTCATATCATATCCAAAAATAGATAATGTAATTTATTTTATACATACTATGCAAAGTCTCTCTCTCCCCCTCTCTCTCCCAAAGATATACAAACCCACAAATAACACACACACACACACTATATATATATATGAAAGAAACATACACACAGTATATACATACACATAATGATGAGGAGAAATTGAGGCTCTAAGCAGAGATGGATCAGCTTTTTTTCTGGTGGTCTGATTCTCTCTCTCTCCTTCCCCAAAGTAACCAAGAGCAGTCCGGATAGCAAATTAATTTGCTATCAATGCTGTATTAAAACAAGGTCTTTATTGATAGTAAAGGGATAGACAGCCATTTAGCCTCCAGAAAGGTCAAACTGCCTGGCAAGGGGACACCAGAACCAAAGTTGTCGGGCACAAGGCCAGGATACTGAGTGTGAGGATTACATTTTTGGAAATTCCTTTTATACATATCTAGGATCATAAAGCAATGTTTGCACAGAGATGTTATCCAAGACGTTCTGGAGAGATTTGTAAATAAGACAAGAATTTCTAAAATTCTATTAATTATTTGTCTCAAGTTATCTCCTTTAACCTCTCCCAAGACAGGAATTTCCTGCTGGTTATTTGTATCTTGGGCTATCTCTTTTTGACCTTATCTCATATATATATATATATATATATATATATATATATATATATATATATATATATATATATATATACATATACCTATACATATATATGTATATATATATAAATATATATATATATATATACATATACCTATACATATATATGTATATATATATAAATATATATATACATATATATATATATAAAAGATTCACACACACACTATATATATATGTGTGTGTATCTTTTTTACATTTATATATATATATATATATATATATATATATACATACATACATACATACATATATATAAGATATAGAGTATTCCCTAGAATCCATAAAATATAAAAATACTTAACAAATTTTTCAGTACTTAATATACTGAAATTACTCCTTAGACTCCTTTAGGAAGAAAAACTTAGCAAGAAACTTAGAAGTTCTCAAGTCTTAATTCCTTCATCTTGGAGTTAAGGACACTGAGGTCCAGAGAGGTATACCCAGATTGGCTTAAGATCACATAAGTAATAGGATGCTATAGTGGGATTTAAATTTAACATCTAGGTGGGAAAGCAAAGATCTATGAAAAGCTTCAAGCCCTGCCTTCACAACAGGGACAACTCCAAATTTTGTAATCTTTGACTCTTTTCTTCCACTCTTTTCATGACGTCTTCCAAACTTATGTCTTCCTGTCCAGACTCAATACTATCCTATGGCTGTAAGGTGCTTAATAAATGCTTTTTGATTGATTGACACCTATGGAAACTCTAGATGTTTTGTAGTCCCCCTAGTAGCCTCTGTCTTTCTCAGTCCTACCCAACCAAAAGGACAGGAACATAAAGCCCCATAGCCAGCCCAGGCTTTGCTTCCTGTACAAACTGGAGCAGTATTTCCTCTCCTAGTCCCAGATCCTCACTACTCCTTCCTTCATCTAACTTCTTCTTCCAGTGTCTGAGAGTCTGGAGGGAAAATGCATGGGAAATGCTCAGCCACTAGAACCTAAGCGTTCTAGAAATTTTAAGTCCTTCATCTACAAAGAAAAGGTCCTGGACCCATCTTCAGATTTTTAGCTTTCTTATGAAATCTATTAGACTGTTAATGAGTAAAGTAAAATCAAAGACAGCTCAATATTGCCCCCAGGTGATTGTTAGAAACACCCAATGCCAGAGAAAAACTCGAGGATTCAATCATTTACCACCTGAAGAGTGATGAAATGCACTTACCTGAGATCGGCCACAAATAGAAGACAAATGTTTATAGGATAAAAGCCAGCCAAAAGATAATCAAAGAATAGATTATTAAATGTTTGTTTGACAAACTAAACAGGTATTTTCAGAGGGAAAGATTAGAGAAATAATAAGCAGGTCTTCTCCAAGTTCTTTTCTTTTACACTAGGAGTCCTAGGCTAGTGGATGGCCTTTACAATCCCAAATACCAGTACCTCTCAGCTTTTCACCCCTACTATGTTCTTTAAAAAGCCTCTTCCTCCTTTGCAGCTTCTCAATCATTCTTACACTGGTTGGAGTAAATCTTTCACAATGTCAAAGTCTTGACTAGAAAGTTGAGCAACAATCCAAGTCTCCTTGAGTTTAGCTAATTATACTCTTCCTTCAGGTTTGGGGGAAAAGGGACCTGATCCAAAGGTCATGTTATGTGGGAACTACCATAATTGATTCCTTCCTCATCAGTCTTCCTACATTATTAGTTCACTCACTGCAGGGATTAATCTTCTTAAAATTCAGTATCCTATCAGGACAGTTCCAATGGTCTTGTGATGAAGAGAGCCATCTGCACCTAGAGGGAGGACTTGTGGGGACCAAGTATGGATCACAACATAGTATGTTCAACTTTTTTATTGTTGTTTGCTTGCATTTTTTCTTTCTCATTTTTTTTCCTTTTTTTTGATATGATTTTTCTTGTGCATTGATAAATGTGGAAATACATATAGAAGAACTGCACAAGTTTAATACGTACTAAATTACTTGCCACATAGGGGAGGAGGTGGAAAGGAAGAGAGGAAGAAAAAAATTGGAAGGCAAGGTTTTGCAGGGGTGAATGTTAAAAATTATCTATTCAAATTTTTTGGAAAAAAAATTTAATTAAAATATACAGTACCTTATTGTCTATAGCATTAACTCTGAATTCCAACACCTTGCTTTCATATAATCTGGCCCCATCTTATCTTTACAACCTAATTTTTTTACCACTTAATGTCAAGACTAGCTGGACCAGTCTCCTTCCTGTCTGCTTTAAGCTCCAAACTCATTCCCACCTATATATTTAACTTATTGCTATTTATTCCCCCAACTTGGCAAGTCTTCTGTCCTTTTCCCCTAAATTGTCAATCTTTCTTCTCTTTTATCTATCTCATACTCATCCTTCAAAACAAGTCTTATCTCTTCTGTGAAGTTTTCACACTCAATCCCAATCTATAATCCTACTTCTCTAATTCTATGTAGACTTATTTTCTATAACACACAATTAGTATGTTATATATATTATCATGTTCTCTAATTTTTTATACTACACAATTTAGTTTTCTGTTCTAAAAGTATATGTAATGCTGTCATGGGTCACTAATGATTTTATGCTAGAGCATAAAATAGAGCATTTGTTGGCAGAATTTATTTCATATTTCTTTTCTATCTGAAAGCAGCTTGTAGAAGGCACATAGTTGTTGCTTGGCAAATACTTGCTGATTGGCAAGCTTTTCCAAAAAAAAAGGTAAAATAACATGTTAAAATGATGGATCTTAATACTGAAATAATTCTAATTCAAAGAAATTCTCAGAGCTAGATGGTGTAAACTGAATGTGATGGGGGGGGGAGCAAATTTCCATGAATAACTTTGTTCTGTTTTAATGGTCATAGGAGAAGACAAAAAAGAAACGGAAGGGGATGGACTTTACTGGAAAGAAAGAAGAGGAGAAAAATAACTAATGCAGAAGATTAAGTATATAATCATAGAGGAAGGTGGGGAAGGAACCACAACTTATGGGTTCACTTTCCTCTGAACTGGATAAAGGAGAATTGAATATAGTTTTGTACAAGAGTTAAGAGAAAGCAAGAAGGAGGAGGAAAAGGAAAAGGAGGAAGAGGAGGAGAGAGAAACACAGAGAGAGAGAGAGAGAGATATGGAGAGAAAGAGGGAAGGAGAGAGGGAGAACAGAAGGAGAGGAGAAAGAAGGAGGAGAGGGAGGAGAGAGAGGGAGGGAGGCAGAAAGGGAGAGGGGGAAGATGGAGGGAGGGAGAGAGGTAGAAGAAGAGAGGGAGAGGGGGAGGGAGAGGAATAGAGGGAGAAAAGGGGGAAGAAGGAGAAAGGGAAAGAAAGGGGCAGGGAGGGAGAAAGGGAGAGAGATTTTTGAAGAAATATACCAAATTCAAAAAGGAAATAGGAGACAGGGATAAGGAAAGGGATAGATAAGAGAATAGTCATAAGCAAAACAAACTCAATTTTGGAGGGTAAGAACATGAAGGAATGGAAGAGAGGGAATGGAGGAGAAAAAATAGCCATTCAGCTGAGTTTTCCTCAAAAAACCCCACCAAAAACCTTTAAATAATGCCATAAAAACAGCTTTTAGAGTAGTAGAACTCACAAAAGGATGGGATGAAATAATCTTCCAACTAGGAAATTGGTAGGAAAAGTATGTCGCACCTATGTGAGAGCAGAGCACAGGCCAGCACAGCCCCAATCCCAGAGAGGGGGGGGGGGGGCGGGGAGAGTGTTGGGCAGCCCTTGAGGATGACTGAATCAGCAGCATCAGCAGCTACCCCCAAATGTCTCAGTCCACAGAAGGTAATGGAGTTGAACAACTGATCCAAAGGAGATTACTGAGGTCTCTTTGTTGGCACTGGGGGAAGGGTTCTGTTGCTTTGACCATATTCGGATCTGGGTCACAGTTCTGGGTGGTAATTCCAGGACAAGGAGGAACACTAGCCTACCGGAGCATCTCCTCAGAGTTCCAGAACAAAAAAGAATGCTTGTGGTTCCTGACAGACTAGAGCACAAGCCAGGAGAATAATAAATAGTTTTCAAAGGGAAAAATCCAAGATACCAACAATCATGTGAAACTAAAGAGATCCAAATAAAAGAATTTTGAGGTTTCATGTCATACCCATCAGTCTGTCAAATATGACAAAAGAGAAAAGTGAAATATTGCAGGGGCAGTTATAAATAAGTAAGCTACTTTAATGTTCTTAGTATTGATGGAGCTGTGGATTGGTTCAGCTATTCTGAAAAGCAAGTCCAACTATCCATCCTTTAAAAATCAGTAAAAGGTTTATACTTTTTAACTCAGCTTATACCATTACTAAGCCTATATAGTTCAAAGAAATTGAAGAAAAAGACTTACATGTACAAAAATAGTCAGAGCAGTTCTTTTTACAATAGCCAAAAGTGGGTGTCCTCTTCTTAGGAACTGGCTAAACAAATTAGTATATGAATAAAATGGAATATTAATATTCTAGAAGAAATAATAAGGTAGTCAATTTCAGAGAAAACTAAAAAAACTGAACAGAGCAAATTGAGCAAAATTAGAAATTAAATTTATACAATGATATTATTATAAAGAAACACAACTTTTAGAGATTTTGGAACTTTGATCAACATAATGATAAATTACAAGTCCAGAAGAATTAAGATGAAAATGCCACTGATTTTCCACAAATCAATAAATAGGTCAAGTAAATTAACATTTATTAAGCATGACAGGCATGTACAAGTTCTGGAGATACAGAGAAAGGCAAAAAGAGTTTCTATTCTTAAGGTACACACACAATCTAATGAGAGAGAAAACAAGCAGGATAATTGAAAATAACCTCAGAGTGAAAGCATAAGCTGAAGAAGAATGAGGAATTTTAATTTAAAATTAAAATTTAAAAATTTTAATTTTTAAAAATAAATTTATTACATATTTATTTTAACATTAATTTTAAAACTTTTTTTTGAATTCTAAATTCTCTCCTTCCCTCCAAACTCTCCTATACCCATTGAGAAGGCAGGCAATATATCAATTATCTGTGTGAAATAATGCAAAATATTTCATATTTGCTGTGTTATCAAAAAATCAAGAAAAGCAAAGATAAAAAACTATACTTCAATCTGCCCTCAGAATTTACTAATTCTCTTTCTAAAAGTAAATAATTTTTTTCATCACAAATCCTTCAGAATTGCCTTATATTATAATACTGATCAGAGTAGCTAAATCTTTCTCAGTTCATCATTACAATATTGTTATTAGTGTGTACAATATTCTCCTACTTCTGTTCATTTCAATTTACATTCAATTACCAGGTTTTGCTAAAACCATCCTTTTCATCATTTCTAATAGAAAAAGTGTTCCATCATAAGCACATACCACAATTTATCCAACTATTTCCAATTGATGGGTATCAATTTCCAGTTCTTGGTCTCCACAAAAATAGCTGTTATAAATACTTTCTACATATAGGTCCTTTTCATTTTTCTTTGATCTCCTTGGGATATAGACCAGGCAGTAGGATTCCTGGGTCAAATGGCATGCATTTATAGCCCTTTGACTACAGTTCCAAATTGTCATCCAGAATGGCTGGACCATTTTACAACTCCACCAGTACATTAGTGTCCCAATTTTTCCATATTTCCTCCAGCATTTGTTATTTTCCTTTTCTATCATGTTCATACATCTGATAGGTGTAAGGTGGTAGCTGCAAATGAAATTATAGATGAGACTTCAAGGAATCCAAAGAATTCAGGAATTAGAGATAAAAAAGGAGGTGCATAAGTCACAGCCTCTGAAAAGGCACAGAATGGGGAGGAGGACCTTGTGTGCGAGACAAATGATAAATTTAAAATGCAAAGACATACATACATACAATGTGTGACATAGATAATATGAGAATTTTTTCTGCAAAATTATGATTATTGAGAGCATAACTTTAAATTTTTTTAGTTTTTTTTATATTCAGTGGGATTATAAGTATTGAGAGGGATGAGTTAATAAAAGAAAAAAAGAAAAATGAACAACCACAATTTTAGAAGACTCAGAATGATAGAAGTTAGTTACCTTTTGACAGACATGTGAAAGACTCACTGTAAAGATGAGACTATTTTTTTGGACATGATCAACACCAGAAAATTTTTTTTCTTGACCATGCATATGTTATAAAAGTTTTGTTTTCCTTTTATTTTCCAATTGGGTGGGGAGAAGTGAGCAAAGAAAATAGATTTCTGTTCATTGAAAAAAATAAAATTTCTTCTGAAAAACATTTAATGAGGGTGGAGCAAAGATGGCGGAAAAGTAGACAGAACTTTCTAAGCTCTCTAATTCCCTTTCTACCAAGTATTTAATTCAACCTCAAAAACAGCCCTTGACGGGTAAAACCCACGAAGATTGGAAATACAAAAACTTACCAGTGGAAGAGAATCTGGAATATCGCCAGAAAAGGTTTGACTTGAGGTGGCGGGAGCAAAGCAGTGCAGAGCAGGGATAGAAACAGGAGCGGGGCAGTCTCTGCCTTTGGAAGGTTTACACAGAGCTCTCTGCTGTATGTAGCCTGACTGCTTTGCTTTGGTGTCGGAGTAGGGGACCAGCAGAGAAGTTGGAGCCTGGGGTAATGGGTACGCTAAGGGACACCAGAGCCTGAGAGGATCTGGCTGCACCCACCCAGGACCAGAAGTGACCTAGCGCAGACCATAACAAAGCTCTTCCCAGCATTCTGCAGCAAGGGGCTCATGGGGGGCAGTCACACATAGCAGGGGCACAACCCAGGGCAGCCTCTTATCTGTGTAGTGAGGGGCTCACTGGAGATAGTGGAATTTCCCCAGTTGGACTGCGCTCTCCCAGGCAGGGATACTTCCGGTATGGTGAGGAACAAGTCTATCACAAATACTCAAAGTGAGCATTTGTGGGGGGGCAGTGATAACTTTGATCCTTAACCACTAGCTCCAAGGCAGTCACTAATCCTCACAGCAGGGCTCCAAGCAGGGCACTTACACAGCCTGGCTGTGATACCCAGGCATAATCACTTCCACGTGCTCTGCTGTTCCTTGCAGCCCATTGAGAGGGCAAATATTGCCCATAAACCCATCCTCAATCTGCAGAGGAAGCTGGTAATCTCCTTGCCCTGAAGGCAGACCCTGAAGGCTTTAAAAAAAATGAGCAAAAAAATGAAGAAAAGATTGAAAGTTTCTATGCAGAAAAAGAGCTAGTTTCCAAACCTAAAGAGGCTAATAGCAGGCAGCCTCCAGGCAATACCCCAAATAAAGCTCTCCTAGAAGAAACTATTAAAAATCTGAAGAGAGAATTAGAATAAAAATGGGGAAAGGAAAGAGAAGCTAGGCTAGAGAGTAACAATGTCCTGAAATGTGAATTGAAAAAGGTAAAGAATTCACAGGAAGTGCAGGGAAACAGAATTAAGGAGTTGCAAAAGGTAAAGAAATCACAGGGAAGTAGGATCTGTGAATTGGAAAAGATAAAGAATTCCCAAGAAAGTAGGATTTGTGAATTGGAAAAAGAAAATAACTCACTAAAAAATAAATTTAGTGAAATGGAAAAAAATTCCATGGAGCAAAACAACTCATTTAAAAACTCAATTGGGCACATACAAAAAGAAGTTAAAAAAGATAATGAAGAAAATAACTCATTAAAAATCAGAACTGAACAAATAGAAATGAATGATTCACTGAGACACTAAGAATCAGTCAAGCAAAGCCAAAAAAATGAAAATCTGCAGAAAAATGTCAGCTATCTACTTGCCAAAATGACAGACCTGGAAAATAGATCTAGGAGCGACAATCTGAAGATTATTGGACTTCCCGAAAATTATGATGAAAAAAAGAGCCTAGATACTATTTTACAGGAAATCATCAAAAAGAACTGCCCAGAGATAATAGAACCAGAAGGTAAAATAGACATTGAAAGAATTCATCGAACACCTTCTGAAAAAGACCCTAAAAAAAAAAACTCCACAGAACATTGTGGCCAAATTTCAGAACTATCATACTAAGGAAAAAATATTACAAGCAGCCAGGAAAAAACAATTCAAATACCAAGCTGCCACATAAGGTCACTCAAGATTTGGCTGCCTCTACATTAAAGGATCGAAGGACCTGGAATCTGATATTCCAAAAGGCAAAAGAACTTGGAATCCAGCCAAGAATAAACTACCCAGCTAAGTTGAGCAGTTCCTTCCATGGAAGAAGATGGACATTTAATGAAACAGATGAATTCCATATGTTTCTAAGTAAAAAACCAGATCTAAAGAAAAAATTTGATCTCCAATCGTAGGACTCAAGAGAAGCAGAAAAAAGTAAAAGGGACTCTTGAGAACTGTATTTCTGTTGTGGATATACATTAAGACTATATGTATAATTTGATTTTAAGGAAATAAAAAAGGGGGGAAGTAGAAATGGAAAGGGGATAGTGTAAGAAAAAGGGGAAAGGGAGATAAAAAGAGGGAAACCACATCCCACAAAGAGGCAAAGAAAACCTATCATATCTAAGGGAAATTAGAGAGGTGTAGAAACATTGTGTGAATCTTACTCCCATCAGAATTGGCTCAAAGAGAAAATAATTAACATATTAGTTTTACAGAAAATTCTTTCTCACCTCATTAAAAAGAGGGAAAGGAAAAAGGAAAAGGAAAAGAGCAATAGGGAAAGGGAATAAGAAAGGGAAAGAGATGTAAAGGGAGGGATATTAAAGAGGGAGGACTGTGTACCACAAGTGGGGCTCATAAGTTTAACACTGGGAAAGGGCTTCGGTAGGGGTAAGGGAAAAAAGCATAATCAGGGGATATTATGATGGCAGGAAATACAGAATTAGTAATTTTAACTGTAAATGTGAATGGGATGAACTTTCCCATTAAGCAGAGGCAGATAGCAGACTGGATCAAAAGTCAGAAACCTACAATATCTTGTTTACAGGAAACACATTTAAAGCAAGGAGATACAAGAGGTAAATCAAATATTAGGAAAATTAGGTATCTCTGGAGAAAACTGAATGGTGACAGAAAGGAGTATATTTTCTTCTCAGCAGTTCATGGAACCTATACAAAAATTGACCATATATTAGGGCATAAAGATCTCAAAATTAAATGCAGGAAGGCAGAAATAGTAAAGGCTTTCTTTTCAGATCACCATGCAATAAAAACTACATTCACCAAAAAGTTATGGGTAAATAGATCAAAAAGTAATTGGAAACTAAATAAT
The DNA here is from genome assembly GCF_048593235.1 of Sminthopsis crassicaudata. NCBI lineage: Eukaryota > Metazoa > Chordata > Mammalia > Dasyuromorphia > Dasyuridae > Sminthopsis > Sminthopsis crassicaudata. Next base: position 242,471,994 of record NC_133621.1, read on the forward strand.
CTCATCTGGAAGAATGATTGGGTGAAACAGCAAATTATAGACAAAATTAATTTCACGCAAGATAATGACAATGATGAGACATCATATCAAAATCTGTGGGATGCAGCTAAAGCTGTAATAAGGGGAAATTTTACATCTTTGGAGGCTTACTTGAAGAAAATATAGAAAGTGAAGATCAATGAATTGGGCTTGCAACTTAAAAAGCTAGAAAAAGACCAAATTAAAAGCCCCCAATCAAATACTAAACTTGAAATTCTAAAATTAAAAGGAGAAAATAATAATATTGAAAGTAAAAATACTATTGAACTAATAAAAAAAACTAAGAGTTGGTTCTATGAAAAAACCAATAAAATAGGTAAACCTTTGATAAATCTGATTAGAAAAAGGAGAGAGGAAAATCAAATTGTTAGTCTTAAAAATGAAAAGGGGGAACTGTCCACCAAAGAGGAGGAAATTATAGAAATAAGCCCACCTTTATGCCAGTAAATTTGACAACCTAAGTGAAATGGAGGACTACCTCCAAAAGTATAAGCTTTCCAGATTAACAGAGGAGGAAGTAAATTGCTTAAATAGTCTCATTTCAGGAAAAAAAAAATAGAGCAAGCTACTCCCTAAGAAAAAATCTCCAGGACCAGATGGAATCACAGGTGAATTCTACCAAACATTCAAAGAACAATTAGCTCCAATGTTATATAAACTATTTGAAAAAATAGGGAATGAAAGAGTCCTACCAAATTCCTTTTATGATGCAGACATGGTACTGATACCCAAACCAAGTAAGTTGAAAATGGAGAAAGAAAACTATAGACCAATCTCCCTAATGAATATTGATACTAAAATCCTAAATAAGATATTAGCAAAAAGACTCCAGAAAATCATCTCCAGGATAATACATCATGATCAAGTAGGATTTATACCAGGAATGCAGGGCTGGTTCAATATTAGGAAAACCATTGATATAATTGGCCATATTAATAATCAAATTAACAAAAATCATATCATCTCAATAGATGCAGAAAAAGCATTTGATAAAATCCAACATCCATTCCTATTAAAAACACTTGAGAGTATAGGAATAAATGGACTTTTCCTTAAGATAATCAATAACATCTATTTTAAAACCATTAATAAGCATCATATGTAATGGAGAAAGATTGCAACCATTCCCATTAAGATCAGGGGTGAAACAAGGTTGTCCACTATCACCATTACTATTCAATATTGTACTAGAAACGCTAGCCTTGGCAATAAGAGCCAAGAAAGAGATTAAAGGAATTAGAGTAGGTAATGAGGAAACCAAATTATCACTCTTTGCAGATGATATGATGGTATACATAGAGAACCTCAGAGATTCAACTAAAAAGCTATTAGAAATAATCCACACCTTTAGCAAAGTTGCAGGATACAAAATAAATCCATATAAATCATCAGCATTCTTATATGTCACTAACAAAGTCCAACAGTTAGAGTTACAGAGAGAAATTCCATTTAAAGTAACTACTAATAGCATAAAATATTTAGGAATCTATCCTGCCAAGGGAAAATCAGAAACTATATGAGCAAAACTACAAAACACTTTCCACACAAATTAAGTCCGATCTAACCAATTGGAAAAATATTAAATGCTCTTGGATAGGGCGAGAAAATATAATAAAGATGACAATACTACCTAAACTAATTTATTTATTTAGAGCTATACCAATCAGACTCCCAAAAAACTACTTTAATGACCTAGAAAAAATAACAACAAAGTTCATATGGAAAAACAAAAGGTCAAGAATATCTAGGGAATTAATGAAAAAAAAATCAAATGAAGGTGGCCTACCTGTACCAGATCTAAAATTATATTATAAAGCAGCGGTTATCAAAATCATTTGGTATTGGTTAAGAAATAGACTAGTTGATCAGTGGAATAGGTTAGGTCCAAAGGACAAATAATTAATAACTCTAACAATCTAGTGTTTGACAAACCCAAGGACCCCAGCCTTTGGGATAAGAACTCAATGTTTGACAAAATTGATGGGAAAATTGGAAATTAATATGGCAGAAAGTAGGCATTGATCCACACTTAACACCATACACCAAGGTCAGGTCAAAATGGGTTCATGACTTAGGAATAAAGAATGAGATTATAAATAAATTAGAGGAACATAGGATAGTTTATCTCTTCTAGAAGAACTAGAGATCATTATTGATCATAAAATAGAAAGCTTTGATTATATCAAATTGAAAAGTTTTGTACAAACAAAATCAATGCAGATAAGATTAGAAGGGAAACAAACTGGGAAAACATTTTTACAGTCAAAGGTTCAGATAAAGGCCTCATTTCCAAAATATGTAGAGAATTGACTCTAATATATAAGAAATCAAGCCAATCTCCAATTGATAAGTGGTCAAAGGATATGAACAGACAATTCTTGGATAAAGAAAATGAAACTATTTCTAGTCATATGAAAAGATACTCCAAATCATTAATAATCAGAGAAATGCAAATTAAGACTACTCTGAGATACCACTACACACCTGTCAGATTGGCTAGAATGACAGGGAAAGGTAATGCAGAATGTTGGAGGGGATGTGGGAAAACAGGGACACTGATACATTGTTGGTGGAACTGCGAATACATCCAGCTATTCTGGAGAACAATTTGGAACTATGCTCAAAAAGTTATCAAACTGTGCATACCTTTTGATCCAGCAGCATTGCTACTGGGTTTGTATCCCAAAGAAATCTTAAAGAAGGGAAAGGGACCTGTATGTGCAAGAATGTTTGTGGCAGCCCTCTTTGTGGTGGCCAGAAACTGGAAACTATGTGGATGCCCATCAATTGGAGATTGACTGAATAAATTGTGGTATATGAATATTATGGAATATTATTGTTCTGTAAGAAATGAGCAACAGGATGATTTCAGAAAGGCCAGGAGAGACTTACATGAACTGATGCTGAGTGAAATGAGCAGGACCAGAAGATCATTATATATTTTAACAACAATACTGTATGATGTTCAATTCTGATGGACGTGACCCTCTCCAGCAGTGAAATGAACCAAATCAGTTCCAATAGAGCAGTAATGAACTGAACCAGCTATACCCAGTGAAAGAACTCTGGGAGATGACTATGAACCACTACATAGAATTTCCAATCCCTCTAATTTTGTCCACCTGCATTTTGGATTTCCATCACAGGTATATATAATAGGTACATTATTTCAAAGTCCGATTCTTTTTGTTCAGCAAAACAACTGTTTGGATATATATATATATATATTTGTATTTAATTTATACTCTAACATATTTAACATGTATTGGTCCACCTGCCATCTGGGGGGGGAAGGAGGGGAAAAATTGGAACAAATGGTTTGGCAGTTGTCAATGTTGTAAAATTACCCATGCAAATATCTGGTAAATAAAAACTATTAATAAAAAAAAATTTAATGAAATGAGAAAAAATATCACTTTGTTCTTTGTACTCATATTTTAACTCATTCGAGACTCTAAACGATGCTGTTCAATCTTTGATCTGTCAGTGTACCAACTTACCAGGTGTCCATATACAATTACTCTAATATTTTAATTGTGTATCTGCCAATTATGTTTCCAACTTTTCCTGATGCTGTTTTTGCAATAATCCTTTAACATAGTGAACTCAAGGGTAGATAGGTACTCTCTGTGCCCTCATCAATCTTGGGGATAAACTCCCTAGGAGAGATTTTATGAAGTTTCCTTGAAGAATTAAAAACAACCATAATAGCAAACAGTTCTGATTTCCCTTTTTCTTCTATCATTGTTCCATTCAGGCAGACCAATAGTCCTATCTTTTTTTTTTTTATTCTCATCTTTTTAGTACAAATTAAAAGATCTTTTTGTTATTTTTTGCTTTCCTCATCAACCTCAGCATATTCTAAGCTTCAATACTCCTGAAACCATTTCCCCCCCCGGACTGCCATATATTCCTTTTCATCTTTGTTCATTACTTGTCCTTACTTCTTTTTTTTTCTGGCGTACATGCTCTTATTGGTTTCCTCCACTTCTTGAAGGATAAAATTATCCTTAAGACAAGCTAAGAAATTGTTAGCTGATCTGTTCTGGCCAGAGAAAAAGCTCCATTAGATGTGTGCATAATTGAAGTCCCTCAAAACGACTACATAATGGCAGTAGGCCAGTAGTATGATGTTTCTCCAACTCCTCATCTATTCCCTTTCTGTCCTGGTGGTCTATAGTATACTCTGATGATAATGCTACTTCTGTTTCTGCCTCTGTTGATCTTTATCCAAATATTTTCCACACTATGTTTCTCCCCCAATTTCTCATATATCTTAATATGCCATACCATTCTGTTACTTTTGAAAGTGGCATAGCCTTCCAGATTCATATTTCTAAGTCTCAGGAAAACCTACAAGGTCAAATATGCCTCTTTCCATCAGGATCCCTAGGTTTCCTTACTTCCTAACCATTCTTTGTGCATTGTATAAAGAAAACTGGTGCTATTTGGGGTTTTGGATATTTCTTTCTTGGCTTTTCTCTATGAATTTCTAGCCATCTTCTGTTAGTCTCCTCTCTATGGTACCTAGCAAAGGCAGTTTCTGACCTCTTTCTTCCTTTTTTAACTAAAAACCCTTTTGATTAAATTTGCATGAAATTTAGTCAAAACATTTTGACTGGTAGTACTTGTCAAGTATATCCCACTTCAAACTAGAAGCATGTCATTCATATATTATATGCAATATTCCAGAAATCCAAATCTTGTTCTCATATACTTTCTCCTTAACTGGCTATTTCCCAAATATCTCTTTTTCTTCTAATTGCCTTCTAATTGTCTTTGGTTAGTAGCAATGCTTAAGGTTTTCAGTTTCTCTCTTAGGACTTAATAATTTTTTTATTCCTTCACGCAATTTGTGCCCATATGAATTATCAGAAGTGGGATGTGGTTTTGACAGATGACTTCCTCAGGGTATTTTTAATTTGTTTTGAGACTATGTCTTCCTATCTCAATTAGAACAGAAGTGTAGATTAGAATAGAAGCTTTGCCAACTCTGTTTCTAATCTGAAGGTTTGCCCCTTCCTTAAACTCCTAAACTCAAGCAATCCACTAGCCTCAGTCTCCTTAGCAGCAGAGATTGCAGGCATGAGTCCACATACTCAGTTCATTTGCTAAGTCTTAAAAGTTTGTCTGTTACTATTGGGATAAATGCTCCAGGAAAAGTAATATACTTCTTCATTATTATTACTGAACTTAAAAAAAAAATAAAAAACTTCCTCAATATCCTCAGTATACAGAGTGAATGAAATCAACACTTATGGAGTTGGCTTTGTACTTAAATGTGTTGAATCTGTCTTTCATAGGATTTATAGGCTTTCTTTTAAAAATAAATTACATGCCCATTAAGTATAAGATCTCACTGAATGTTAGAAACATGAAAAAAAATTGATGAAATTGGTTTGTAGAACAATAAAAATAATTGACATTTATGTAGTGCTTTACGTTTTTAAAACACTTTACATGCATTATATCATTTGATCTTTATAGCCACCCTGTGGTGTATGTGTTATTGTTATACCCATTTTACAGATGAGAAAATTGAGAATCAGAGAGCTTAAGTGACTTACCAGCATTACACACCTAGTAAATGTATGAGGTGGGATTCAAATCCAAAGATTTTCTGATTCCAACAGGAACCACTATATCATGCTGTCTTGTGTTGTATGTGATATGCTTTGAAAAATGCTATTTCAATGGAGATAATACCAAAGGGCATCTTTTTCAATTCAACAATAATTTATTAAGTGCTTGTGTGAGAACACAAGTGAGAGCACTCCCTATTAATAAAAAAAAAATTAAAAACTGTCCTTGCTTTCAAAGATATGACATTATACTGGCAGTAAACAAAATATTAATAAATAAGTAAATACAACACTAGATAATTTGGGGTAACAAAACAGCTAGTGGGATCTTGAATGGAAGCAGCAATTGAATTGAATCATGGAATCTAAGAATGGCAAATGAGCATTCTTGGTATTGAGTACAGCACAAGAGTATGAACTGGAATAAGTAGTCAGTAAATTAGTATTAAGCACCTCCTATGTGGCAAGCTCTTTATGGGCAATTTATTTTGTGTTAAAATTTTGGAAAGAGAGGCTAGAGGCAGATTTTTGAAGGGCTTTAATAATGCCAAACAGAGTTTATATCTAAGAACCACTGAGGTTTCTTTAGCAAGGATGTGATATGAGCAGATCTTTGCTTTAGTAATATCTTTTTGGCATCTCATTTGACATGAGAGATTGGAGAGAAGAACAGCTGGAGGAAGGGAAAACAAAAGTTTGGCATCTCATTTGACATGAGAGATTGGAGAGGAGAACAGCTGGAGGAAGGGAAAACAAAAGTTTCCTGCAATTGTCCAAGTGAAGGACAATCAGGACCTATTCTAAAGTAATGGCCATTGTGCTGTGCTAAAAGCAAGAGATGCTATGGAATCAGTAGAACCATTTCCATGATTGTTTGATTGGATACCTGGCATCAGGTTTCAGATTCATTATCTAAGGAATGCTGCAAACTACAGGTACTCTGGAGGAAAGAAACCTGCATTTCAGTTGTAAGCCATAAATCACAGATGTGATCACACATGCAGAAAAGCAGAATTCATCTACCTTTTTCCCCCAGCCACATGGAAAGCGTTAAACTTCACCACGTTATTCAGGCAGGCCAAGTCAAAATAGGCCCTATTTAATCTAACAGAGCCCGTTTAAATAAGTAACACTGTGTAGTAGGTTTATAAAGTTTCTTAAACAAGCTTCAGTACCCTTCCCATCCCCCGTCCTTTCAGCGAACACATTTCTTGGCTCCCAAAATAATTGCCTTTTAGAGTGTTAGGTAAAACAAGACAGGCAAACACACTCTGCTCCGTCTACCAGACAGATTTAAAAGGAAAAATACCTTCAACCACAAACCACCTGAGCTACAGTGCTTCTCTCTCGCCTCAAGTCCTTCCAACTAGCAGAACTTGGGCCTGTGGAAGAGACTAGACACTGAGAGGTACCACAGACATGTTGTTTGCAAACTCACAGACTGAGGACTGGAAAGGACCTCAGAGGCCCACACCTGAATAGAAATCCCTTATACAACATAGCTCCCAAATTATCATCTTGGCTGCTCTTTATTTTTCTCAAATTATGATCTTGCCTTCCTTTTCATAGTGCTCTCTTCAGAACCTGGAGTGACTTAGGCCCATTTATTTTGGGGTGTATAGATAATTAAGAAATATGTGCTGCACTCCCCCCCAAGAAAGCAGTGAAATCTTTTACTTTGTCTGCTGTTAAATAAGTTGACCCAGAATAATGTTTTAAAGTCATCAAAAAATTGACTTTTGCTCCAAGTATTAGCAGGGAGCCCCAGAGTTCCAAAGTCATGGCTTGTGCCTCACTGACAGCCTCTCCTACACTGATGGTACATGTCATCCTTTAAGCCAAAGCCTTATAAAATTCATTGCTCAAGTTTCTCTACGAACACAAGTTTGTGTAGAAACAAAAGTTAAAAGGGGAAGAGAGACATGCATTTGAAAGCAGCCTTGTAGAAACTTAAGTTGGTTGTATCAACTCTCAAAAATCTCTACTCTCTTCAATGCCTATAGTCATATGAAGGGATATATGGAAGTTGGATTCTTTGCCTCAAGTGACTTTAAATACAGAGATGTGCCTCAAGTTTTTTTTTTTTAAGTTTAAGCATGAATGTCTCCATATTCACAGAAGAACAGAAAAGGATTATTGTATATAAAATCATTTCCCAGTTCTTAGCACTATGCCTGATGAGTAGTGAGTTTAATAAATACACTAGTTCGTACATTAAAGAACTTAACCTTGTTGATTGGATGCAGTGAAGTATAGAACCCTTTCCCTTACAAAGGAAGACAGGTATGTTTTCTTTTACAACACGACTACTATGGAAATTTTGCATCACTACACATGTATAACCTATATAAATTGCTTGCCTTCTCAATAAGGGGGAGTGGGGAGGGAGAGAATTTGGAACTCAAAGTTTTAAAAATGAATGTTAAAAATTTCTTTTACATATAAGTGGAGAAAAAATAAAATACTAAATATTTTTTTTTCTTTAAAGATTTTTCTTGGCTATGCAAGGGTCAATGTTATCAAATTATCTGTGTATATGTTTTGAAAATAAAAAGCTTTATAAAAAATTTTTTTAATTCTTTTAAAATCTGGAAAAATACTTTTCTTTATTTAACATTTTTCCCCACTTACATTCAAAACAAATTTTTTTTACATTGTTTTTTAAGATTTTTGAGTTCTGGGTTCTCTCCCTTATTCCCACCCACAATTAGGAAACCACATGCAATGTTATGCAAAACATTTCTGTAACAGTCAAGTTGTGGGGGGGGGGGGGGAACAGACCTCCCAACCCAGTGAAAATAAAAATGCTCAAGAAAAATTAAATTAAAAATAAAACGAGAGAGAATAATAGAGAATGCTTTCATCTCTATTCAGATTCCTTCTCTGGGTATAGATAGGATTTCTCATCATAAGTCCTTCAGAGTATGTGTGGATGATTGTATTACTGAGAACAATAGTCATTTATACCTGGTCATCCCAGAACATTGCTATTACTTTGTATACAGTATATTTCACTTAGTTCATGGAGGACTTTTCAGGGTTGTTGTTTTTTTTTTTTTTTCCCTGAGACCATCCTGCTCATCATTTTCCCAGCAAACAATAATATTCTATCAGAGAAACTTGCTTCAAAAAAATTTTATAATTACTATTGCTAATTGCATTTCCCCTATTTATTCTCTCTCTCCTTTCATCCTGTTCCTTCTCAAGTATTCTCTTACTTACTACTCCTTCCCCCAATATGCTCTCTCTTTTATCATTTTCCTCTCCCTCCCATATCCCATTCCCCTCTTATTTTCTTGCAGGGTAAGATAGATTTCTATTCTCATATTGAGTGTGTGTCACTTCCTATTTGAGCCAATTCTGATGAGAGTAAGGTTCATGTACCCCTTCTCTTCCCCCTCTTCCCCTCCATTGTAAAAGCTTTTTCTTGCCTCTTTTTTCATGGCAGATAATTTTTAAAATTAGTTTTGTAATTATATTTTTGACAGTACATATGCATGGGTAATTTTTTACATTATCCCTTGTACTCATTTCTGTTCCAAATTTTCCCCTCTCTTCCATCCACCCCCTCCCCTAGATGGCAGGCAGTCCCATACATGTTTAATGTGTTATAGTATATCCTAGATACAACATATGTGTGCAAAACCAAATTTCTTGTTGCACAGGAAGAATTGGATTTAGAAGGTAAAAATAACCTGGGAAGAAAAACAAAAATGCAAACAATTTACACTCATTTTCCAGTGTTCCTTCTCTGGGTATAGCTGATTCTATCCATCATTGATCAATTGGATCTGAATTAGATCTTCTCTTTGTTGAAGATATCCATTTTCATCAGAAAACATCCTCATACAGCATTGTTGTTGAAGTGTATAATGATCTCCTGGTTCTGCTCATTTCACTCAGCATCAGTTCATGCAAGTCTCTCCAAGCCTCTCTGTATTCATCCTGCTGGTCATTTCTTACAGAACAATAATATTCCATAACATTCATATACCACAATTTTCCCAACCATTCTCCAATTGATGGACATTCATTCATTTTCCAGTTTCTGGCCACTACGAAAAGAGCTGCCACAAACATTTTGGCACACACAGGTCCCTTTCCCTTCTTTAATATTTCTTTGGGATATAAGCCCAAATTTGCTGGATCAAAGGGTATGCACAGTTTGATAACTTTTTGGGCATAGTTCCAGATTGCTCTCCAGAATGGTTGGATTCTTTCACAACTTCACCAACAATGTAACGGTGTCCCAGTTTTCCCACAGCCCCTCCAACATTCATCATTATTTGTTCCTGTCATCTTAGCCAATCTGACAGATGTGTAGTGGTATCTCAGAGTTGTCTTAATTTGCATTTCTCTGATCAATAGTGATTTGGAACACTCTTTCATGAGTGGAAATAGTTTCAATTTCATCATCTGAAAATTGTCTGTTCATATCCTTTGACCATTTATCAACTGGAGAATAGCTTGATTTCTTATAAATTACTCAGTTCTCTATATATTTTGGAAATGAGGCCTTTATCAGAACCTTTAACTGTAAAAATATTTTCCCAATTTGTTACTTCCCTTCTAATCTTGTTTGCATTAGTTTTGTTTGTACAAAAGCTTTTTAATTTGATATAATCAAATTATTTTGTGATCAATAATGATCTCTAGTTCTCCTTTGGTCACAAATTCCTTCCTCCTCCACAAGTCTGAGAGGTAGACTATTCTCTGTTCCTCTAATCTATTTATGATCTCATTCTTTATGTCTAAATCATGGACCCATTTTGATCTTATCTTGATATATGGTGTTAAGTGTGGATCCATATCTAATTCATGGCAGATAATTTGTACTATTCCACTTCTTCCATTCCCTTTCTCCCAGTACATTTTTCTTTTACCTCTTAAGTTTCATTATTTTTAAAAAGATATTATCCTTTCATATTCAACTCACACCCATGCCCTCTGTCTATATACACTTCTTCTAACTGCCATAATAATGAGGATGTTCTAATGAGTTACAATTATCATCCTCCAATGCAGATATGTAACCAGATAAACCTTATTAAGTCCCTTATGATATCACTTTCCTGATTACTTCCTTATGCTTCTCCAAAGTCATGTATTTGAAAATCAAATTTCCCATTCAGCTCTGGTCTTTTTATCATGAACACTTGAAAATCCTGTTTCATTGAATGACCACCTTTTTCCTCTGAAGGATTATATTGTTTTGCTGGGCAGGAGATTCTTTGTTGTAATTTTCTCTCCATTACTCTCCAAAATATCATATTCCAAGCCCTCAGATCCTTTAATGTAGAAGCTGCTAAATTTTGTGTTATCCTGAGTATGGCTCCATTATTATCCCAGAATTGTTTCTTTCTGGATGCTTGCAATATTTTCTCTTTGACCTGGAGTACTGAAATTTAGCTATAATATTCCTGGGAGTTTTTATTTTGGGATCTCTTTCAGGAGGTGATTAGTGAATTCTATCAATTTCTATTTTACCTTCTAATTCTAGAATATCAGGACAGTTTTCCTTGATAATTTCTTAAAAGAATATGTCCAGGATTTTTTTTTTGATGATGACTTTCAAGTAGACCAATAATCTTAAAATTATCTCTCCTGGATCTATTTTCCAGGTCAGTTGTTTTGGTTTTGATTTATTGTATCTTTATTTCATATAAAGTCATTAGTTTCTATTTGCTCAATTCTATTTTTTAAGGAATTATTTTCCTCAGTGAGCTTTTGTACCTCCTTTCCTAATTGGCCATTTGCTGATTCAGAAATCAGGCTGGGCTGGGGTGTGCTGGGGCTGTATCAGTGTGTCTTGCCCCAGGACTCCCTCCCTGGTAACACAGGCCTTTTCTGCTGAGTTTCTAAGTTGCCTTCAGCTGGAAAATGTTCTAATACTCTAAAAACTGTTTAGAGTCATTATTTAAAGGAATTTGGAACAGTTTGGGGGAGAGGTTGAGCAAGTTCCTGCTTTTACTCGCCATTCTGACTTTATCCCCAAATAAATTTTTTTTAAAAAGAAAGAATGACTAGTAATTAGAAGACAAACTGACTATGAATTTATTACATGCATCTTGGAGTTTTGTAAGTTTAAATGTTACGTGCAAAAATGTTTGTGGCAGCCCTTTTTGTAGTGGCAAGAAACTGGAAACTGAGTGAATGCCCATCAGTTGGAAAATGGCTGAATAAATTATAGTATATGAATAGAATATCATTATTCTATAAGAAACAATCAGCAGGATGATTTTAGAGAGGCCTGGAGAGACCTACATGAACTGATGCTAAGTGAAATGAGCAGAACCAGGAGATCATTGTACATGGCAACAACAATAGTATACCATGATCAATTCTGATGAAAGTGACTCTTTCCAAAAATGAAATGATTGACCAGTTTCAATGATCTTGTGATGAAGAGAGCCACCTACACCCAGAGAGAGGACTGTGGGAACTGTGTGGATCACAACATAACATTTTCATTCTTTATGGTGTTTGTTTGCATTTTGTTTTCTTAATCATTTTCTTTCCTTTTTGATCTGACTTTTCTTGTGCAAGATAATTGTACAAATATGTTTACATATATTGGATTTAACATATATTTTCACATGTGTAACATATATTGAATTCCGTGTTATCTAGGGGAGGGAGTGAGGGGAAGAAGTGGAAAATGTGGAATACAAGGCTATATGCAAGGATCAATGTTGAAAAATTATCTGTGCATGTTTTGAAAATAAAAAGCTTTAATTAAAAAAAACCAAAAATGTAAATGCTAAAATTAACATAATAGTATCACCATCACTCTGTTTATCCATATCTCTTCCTGAACTTCCTTCTGTTTTCTTCTGTGTATTTTTAGATATTTCACTGATGACTGCTTTGTTAACATATTTTGAAATCTGGTACTACTAGGCCCCTTTCCTTTTGACTGTTTTTCATTATCTCCTTTGAAATTCTTGATATTTTGTCCTTCCAAATAAATTATGCTGCATTGTTATCTAGTTAGATTAGTACTGAACTTATAAATTAATTTAGGAAGGTATGGCCATTTTTATTATAATACCAAGGCTTAACCAAGAGTAATTACTTACCAATTCTTTATTTTTCTTTTATATAGGAAATATCTTACCACAGATCTCTCTATGATTCCTTCATCAGGTAAAAATCCTTCTTTAATTGGATTAAAAAGGGAAAAGCTACACGGCTAATGAAACAGAATAACCAAAATGAGGACTTTAAACAAAAGAAAAAATTTTAGCAGTTTTTTTAGTTAAGCAATGGGCTAGTCTATGGGAGTTCAGTTTCAAACATCCTAGCTGAAGAAGAAATTACTGTGGGGAAAGAAGGAAGAAAAAACAGGGAAGAAAAGTCTCTCTCTCTCTCTGTCTCTGTCTGTCTCTGTCTCTCTCTCCCTCCCTCTCCTCCATCCCCTCTTCCTCTCTTAAGAGTAGGTTACAAATAGGATTTTCTTATAAGTTACAACTTCTTTTCCAAAATGAACATATAAATATATCATTTCTTGAAAAGTGAATTTTGTGAATACCATATTTTACACAATAGAACTTTTTTTTAAAAACTGCAATAAAACCTTTTATGTATTAAAAAAAATCCTTTTATAAACAATTCCTCTCATCATCCCTATGATTAATCTGTTTTGTCAATTTATAATGATATGAGGTTTTTTATTATTATTTTTTTTTTTTTTTGGCGAGGCAATGAGGGTTAAGTGACTTGCCCAAGATTATCCAGCTAGTGTTAACTGTAGGAGGCCATATTTGAACTCAGGTCCTCCTTACTTCATAGCCAGGGTGCTATTCACTGTGCCGTCTAGCTACTCTAATTTTTTTAAAGTTTTATGTTACCTACTGAGTAAACTATCCACTGTTAATAAAGTTTTTTTTAAACAAAGGAAAAATTTACTTTAGCAAACCTAATCACCCATAACAAATGTTATTCATCAAATGACTCCCATATGTTCAAAGAAGAATCCTTCTATAATATTGTTTCCTTAATTGTGCTTCACTTTGCAGTAATTCATATTAGTTTTCCCATACTTCTCTAGTCTTCATATGTGTCATTTTTCAAGATCAATAATATTCTGACATATTCATTTATTCAGTGTTTAGCATAGTACCTAGAACATAGTAGGCATTTAGTAAACATTTATTATCAATAAATTGATATTTATTAACTCAATCTGACTTAATTCCACTTGGACACACTAACAACTCTAATATAGAGGTGTCATTTTGTTATCCTCTTCAAGAAGGAAGGACAACAATCACCAGTACCTTCTTTATTTCCAACACTTTGTTATTGCAAAAAAGTGCTTCTATAAATATTTTGGCGTACATGGGACCTTTTTTTTCCTGTCTGACCTCTTTAAGTTATATGCTAAACAAAGGTATCTCTAGGTCAAAGGATATATAAATTTTAGTAAGTTTCTTAGCACAACTTTCCAAAACAGCTGGACCAATTCATTACTCTACCAATAATATGTGCTTGTCTTTCCCAAAAACTCTTCAATATTTACTATTTCCATCTTCTGTCATTTTTGCCAGTTTGTTGAGTATGAAATAAAACTTCAAAACTTTTAATGTATTTTATCTTTATTAATGATTAATAATTTATTAATATCTTTCATATGGTTGTTATAGTGTGCAATTTTCCTGAAAACCATTCACATACTTTGTCCAAGAAGGAATAGTTTTCTTCCTTGACACAGTTTTGATTAATTATCTTCTAATTTTTTTGTGTGTCTCTTTTAATCTGCAGGTCATATAACCATTTTGAATTTATTATGGCATAAGCATTGGTTTAAAACTAATTTTTGCCAAACCTCTTCCAACTTTCCCAGTAGTTATCATAGAGAGATTCCCCCCCCCCAATTTATATTCTATGGCTTATCAAAACTAGATTGAGTTCAACTGTTTCTAACTCTTCCTTACCACATCTGTTCTACTAGACCTACTTTTCTAAATTTCAATCAGTATCAAACCCTTTTGGTTTAAAGTTACTGTTGCTTTATAGTACAACTTGTGATTTGGAAGTACTATTTTTCCCTTTGTTTTTACTTTTTAAAAACTTTCCCTGGAAATTCTATACTTTTTATTAAGCTCAAAATGCTGTTTATTTTCTTTAACCCTATCAAGTATCCCCATGGTAATTTTTTTTGGTAGGGAAAAAGGGGGTTAAGTGACTTGCCCAAAATGGTATTTTGATGACTACAGCACTACATTTGTAAATTAATTTAGAAATTTTGGTCATTTTTACTATACTGCAGCTATCTTCACTTACTTAAGTGAAATCTTATTTCTTTAAAGATTAATTATATCTCAAGTATATCTTGGCATATAGATTGATTGACAAATATTTTACAGATATGATCTAGTTTTCTTAAAATAGCTGTTGGGCCAGTTTCATCTATGAAGGCAAGGAATAGTGGATAGCTATACAATCACTGTACTATTAATTTATTGCTTCCCTTAGAGATTGTCAAAGGACATTCTTGCTGAAGGCTTTTAGTCAATCAAAATACAGTTTACATAAAAAACATATGTGAGGTCTAATTTTTGAGAATGTTGAGCTATCTTTGGCTGAAGTTAGGAATTATAATTAAATCCTCAGGGGCAAAATAAATGACTGTCTAGGAACCTGATTAAACTAAGATATGTTCCATCTGAGACAACCAAGGCAAGAATTTAGCATCTTTCCTATTACTGCAAATAACACCAGAGACTTAATTTTTTATGCAACTGCTTCCTCTCTGCTTTTCAATGGCACACATGTTTTGCAGCTGTCCTCACTTTAGCTAACAAGAATAAAGGATCAATGAAGAGGAAAAAGTCAAATCATCCCAGCTGCCTGAATTACACATAAGGATTTTTTTTTTAAACTTCAAAATAAGAACTACATCAAATATAGTAAATAAAATGATAAGATTTCAAGACAAGTTTTTTCTATTTGGAGATTTTTGTTTCTCCCTTCTCTTAGGTTTTTATGCTTAAGGGCAAAGTTCAAACACACAAACTCTTCTTTTACAAATCCACTTTTATTTTATAATAAAATTCACCTTATTATACATTTTATCTGATAGGCAAGATTTTACTATGTGAATTAAACCAAAAGTTATATAATTTTAAATAGAATTCATAGTTTTTTTTAAAAGAACCAAAGAATATAGTAAGAATTATAGAAGCAAGCCTTTAAGTAGACTGAATATTTGAGGGATTATATGAATTTTTGTTCTTGAGTCATTTCCATGCTGTCTAATTCTGTATGACTCTATTTGGGATTTTCTTTGCAAAGATACTGAAGTGATTTGCCATTTCCTTCTCCAACTATATGAATATATATTTCATTTAAGCTACTTGACAACTGAAACTATTTCTCTTTTGTCTTTGTATTCCTAGCACTTTGCAAAGCCCACTAATATAAAGGGGGCAATAATTTCTTAGTGAATGGAATTATTTAAATAGGATGGTTAAAATGTCAAAACTGTTATTTATGGATGATAATAATATTTCAAATGCCTTAAGAAGAAATTATATATAACATCATTTATATTACTAATTTATTTTGGCCCTTAAGCCAAAAAACATGCAACTAGTCATTGTTGATTAATCCCATTCCTTAAAATATAATGTATCGTGGATCAAGAATACTTTTATGTTTGGATAAAGAATACCTTCAAGAAATGTTCTCCTGAGATTTAAAAAGTTGGCCTCTTTTTTTTTTCCCCTTCAAGTAATTAGTTCAAGTAAGCCTCCACAAAAGTTCTACTCTGATAACTCATCTTGGCATGGAAGACATTATGTCAGAGAGGTTCAAAGTCCAGTAGGTCTTACCCTGCAGAAAAGGCTCTGGACACAAGTGTGGCAATGCCCCCCAGAGAGAGTATACTAGGTCAAGTACAATTAGTATCTTCAGATATGTAAATATGTGAAATGTACCATTTTGATGTATGTTTGATCATCATTGACAAAGTCTTACTGTTGACTTTATTGTTTTAAAATTAGAACATGCCCTTTTTCCATTTCCCAAAAAGCAAACCCCTCTAAGGTGCAATAATTTTATGATCTAAGCTATTTGTTCTGACTTTTACCTAATCCCTGAACTTATCATTCATTTAATAGTGATATTTCCTGGTTAGCAAATTTTGTGATGGTAAACCAAAATATGGAAAGCTATTATTGGTGTGAAGAATGATGCCCTCATGGTACCATTTAATTAAGTTTGAATCTAAAGTTCTTGGCTCCTAATTGTGACTGACAGTGATGTTGGTCTCTCTCCAGGAACCCTTTTTATAATGCTGGAAAAAAAATTTTCTGGGGTAAACAACTGGAAAAACTACCATTGGAGGTTGTGGCACTTCTTCCCTTATGGATATGTTCAGACTTTGGGCTGTTCCAATTATTCCCCACCTTGAGTCAATTATCTTTCCTCTTTCTTCCTATCCCTTAATAAAAGGGATTAATATCAATTAAAATCTTTTAAAAGATCCTAGACTAAAACTCTAGACAGCAAACCTCCTAGAATCTATTTTTTTCTCAATTAGTATTTATTAAGTGCCTTTTATGTACAAGGTATTGCACTAAGTGCCTCTGCCCTTGAAAAGCTCACTTTTTGTATTATATTTCTAGACCTCAACACATGATTTGGCACATGGCAAATGTTTTTAAAATGTTTGTTTATTGATAAAGAGAACCCCAAATATCTCCAACTCACTCTGAAATAGTCCCACAGATTTGAGTATCAGGCAGGCAGGCAGGCAGATATGTGGCTGTTGCCTAACATTCAACCCAGTTAATTTCAGAGTTATTCATATTTTGCCATTTCTGCTATTTAGAGATCGGTGATAAATTTTTTGGACAAAGCAACTAATGAAAACTTATTTATTAAGGTGTGAATGATCAGTGATGGTGGAGAGAATACAATATCATTAAAGTCACAAATCTTTCAAAATAGTGAAAAAAGTTCAAGTAGTGAGGTTATTTATAAATACTAACTACAAGTCCTAATGAAGCTTGCATTATTACCTTGGGCAAATGCCAATCATCCTTATAATAAGATTTTACTTTTTCTAATTTGGTTCTTTAAATA
Source organism: Sminthopsis crassicaudata (assembly GCF_048593235.1). Classification (NCBI taxonomy): domain Eukaryota; kingdom Metazoa; phylum Chordata; class Mammalia; order Dasyuromorphia; family Dasyuridae; genus Sminthopsis; species Sminthopsis crassicaudata. The sequence continues at coordinate 242,489,705 of NC_133621.1, forward strand.
TTCTAAAACACTAAACTAAATTCAGTCATATTTCCATTTCACTAGGCAAATACAGAGAACAAATCAATAAGTTCTGTCCAAAAGCCGGAAAACGCCTAAATGGTTCCCAACTCTCTGAAAAGATATTGTACTTGAGAAAAACCCTATGTTCCAAGCTAGTTGATAGAGTAATGTCTCTGCTCATAATATAGATTCCATCATTATGAAGTGTACAAGTCAAGTTAAGACCTGATTTGGATGTATTCTCCTTGAGATAGAGCCATTCCCGGGTAATTGTATTGAAAGATTGGACTATTAACAGGTCCTCACTTTGATTGGTCCTTTTGTTGGGTCCAAGTTCATGGAGATAACCTCCCACCAAATAGATGATCTCCTCCACTGACAGCATCTGTTGTTTTCGAATGTGGACATCACATACTTCAAAAACAGTCCAAGCATCAGAAGAGGGACAGTATTGCAAAATGTTCATATTCCTATCTAAAATAAAAAAATAAGCAAATTTGTAAACATTATAGATATTGCTTACTATCCACAACAGATCCCTCTCTCTCTCTCTACTGAGGTATTTTTAAATAACTTAGAGAAAAAACAATAAATTCAATAAACTTAGCTCCAGCTAAAAAGTATAAGGAAATTTTCCTTTTCAGAACTACACAAATGTATATATAACAAGGATAAAGGAAGTTATAAAGTGGAATAGAATTGTTGAAAAAATAGATTTAACTAATCATTTATGTGATTAATGAAGATAAAAACATTTTTTAAAATTTATATATTTCTCAGAAATTTATAATACCTTAAAAACTGATCATATGATAGGCTTAAAGGAATCAAAGGCAAATGTAAAAAGGCATAAATAAAATATTCTTTAGAGAGAATAAAAATAGGAATTAATAAAATATAGGAATTTTAACCTAGACTCAGAAAAGGAAATAAAGCAAGCCATTTATAAACTACTAAAAGCAAAAATTCTGAACCAGATGGATTTACAAGTGGTTTGACATAAATTAGCAAACATAATTCATAATATAATCCACAAAAATAACAAAAACCATATGATTATTTTAATAGATGCAAGTACTTTGACAAAGTAAAGTACTCATGTTAAAATCCTAAAAAGCATAAACACAGGAGGGACCTTCTTTAATATGATCAAAAGCATATATATAATGCCAAGAACTAGCATTATTTGTAATAGAGAAACATTCAATGTTTCCCACAATCAGTGGTAAAGTATGCATTTACTCACTACTAGTATTGTACATAATTATAGAAATATTAAAGACAAACACTGCATAAAATTATTCTTACTTGTAGATGACATGACATGAGGGAATTTTTTGAAAATTAAAAATCAGTAAGAAACTAGGTTAGATAAAGTAGTTGAACATAAAATAATTCCTTAAAGTTATTGGGATTTCTATATAGTACAAACAAGACTTAGGAACAAAGCAAAAATGTTTGTGGCAGCCCTTTTTGTAGTGGATAAAAACTGGAAATTGAATGGATGCCCATCAATTGGAGAATGATTGAATAAATTATAGTCTATAAATGTTATGGAATATTATTGTTCTGTAAGAAATGACCAAATAGGATGATTTCAAAGAGGCCTAGAGAGACTTACATGAACTGATGCTAAGTGAAATTGAGCAGAACCAGGAAATCATTATACCCGGCAACAACAAGACTATACGATGATCAATTGTAATCGATGTTCTCTTCAACAATAAGATGATTCAAACCAGTTCCAATTGTTCTTCCTGTCTCTCTTTTTACCCTGTAATTTCTCAAAAATCTATTTTGCTTACCTTATCCCCATCTTCTATTTCCCTATTAGATAAGTAACATTTTTATACCCAAATGAGTTTTGTGAGTATGTGTATATACACATATTACACATATATTCTTTTTGTTTTAGTAAATTCCAATGAAAGTGAGGTTCAAGCATTGCCTGCCATCTCTCCTCCATATTTATCCCTTCACTGTGAAAGCTCTTCTTTATACCTCTTTTGTGAGAGAAAATTCTCCCCATTCAACCTCTTCCTTTTCCCAGTGCATCCCTCTTTCTCACCCTTTCACTTTTTGGGGGGGAGGGGAAGACTCCTCTCACACCCATTTCTATATATACTTCTTTTAACTGCCCTAATAATGATAAAGTTCTTTTTATATATATATATATATATATATATATATATATATATATATATATATATATATATATATATATCATCTTCCCAAATAGGGAAACAGTTAAATTTTATTGAATCCTTTACAATTACTCTTTCATGTTTATGCTTCTCTTCAGTCTTGTGTTGAAATATCAAATTTTCTATTCAGCTCTGTTTTTTTTTTCATCAGGAATGCTTGAAAGTCCACTATTTCATGAAATATCCATTTTCCCCCCTGAAGGATGACACTCAGTTTTGCTGGATAGATGATTCTTGATTGCAATTCTAGCTTTTATTTTCTAGAATATCATATTCCAAACCATCTACTTTTTTAACATGGAAGCTACTAAATCATGTATGATTCTAACAAACATGAAATATTTTATCTCTGATCTGGAAGTTTTGGAATTTGGCTATAATATTCCGGGGAATTTTCATTTTGGGGTTTCTTTGAAGAGTTGATTGATTAGATTCTTTTAATTTTTATTTTACCCTCTAAGTCTAAGATACATCAGCAGTTTTTCTTAGTGTCTAAATTTTCTCTAATTATGGCTTTCAAGTAGTCCAATAATTCCTAAATTATCTCTCCCTGATATATTTTCTAGGCCACATGTCTTTCCAATAAGTTACTTTGCATTTTCTTCTATTTTTTCATTCTTCTTAATGTTTTCTTATTTCTTGATGTTTCATTAGCTTTGGCTTGACTTTTTTTTTTTTTTTGCTAAGGCAATTGGGGTTAAATGACTTGCCCAGGATCACACAGCTAGGAAGTGTTGTGTTTGAGACTAGATTTGAACTCAGGTCCTCCTGACTTCAGGGCTGGTGCTCCATCCACTGCACCCCCTAGTTGTCCCAAATAATTTAATTTTTAAGGAGTTCTTTTCTTCAGTGAATTTTTGTGTCTTTTTTACCATTAAATCAATTCTATTTTTTAAAGTATTTTTTTTTTAGAATTTCTTCGTGCCTCTTTTATCAAAATGTTAATTTTCTTTTCATAATTTTCTTGCATTACTTTTGTATTTCTTTCCCCAACTTTTCTTCTAACACACATCTCCTTAATACTTCCAGGAATTCTTATTAGCATTTGTCTTTGAGGTTTTGTTTATAGCTGTTTACATACTGTTATCTTCTGAGTTTATGTCTTGGTCTTCCCTGCACCAGAGTAGCTCAAATTTTTGCAAAAATTAAATAAATAAATAAATGATTTTTTAAAAATAATCTTACTGCCTCCAAGAGTATCCCTATATCCCTGAAAGGGAAATACATGCAACTGCTCTCTGGAAACTTGATCTACCAGTGGAGTTGGTCAGTCTCACCAAGATACCCAAAGTCAAGACAGCTTCAAGGAGCAACCATATACCTCAAGAGGTTCACTCCTTTAGGAAGTCTAGTCATTATTTGTAAATCTCTTATGGTTAAAAAAAATTTTCTTTAAACTTATCTAAATCTGCTTTCTATAATTCTACACATTATTCCTACAATACACACACACACACACACACACACACACACACACACACACACATATAAAATCTATACCTCTTCAGTTACTTGAAGGCAGGTATCATCTTAGGGGCAATCAGGTGATGCAATGGATAGAGTGCCAGTCTTGGAGTTAGGAGGACCTAAGTTCAAATCCAGCCTCAGACATTTACTAGCTATGTGACTCTGGGCAAGTCACTTAACTCTATTTTCTTCAGTTTCCTCATATGTAAAATGAACTGGAGAAGAAAATGGCAAACTACTTTAGCACCTTTGCCAAGAAAACTCTAAATGGGGTCACAAAGAGTCAGATATGACTAAAAATCAACAAAGCTTTTTGTGTAAGTTTTGTTTTATAAAAAGTCTTCTCATTTAAGACAAGTTCAAATATTTAAACAATTCTTCTCAAAGAGCCAGTTTTACATGATGGAGACAGCATGCAAAGTATAGCTTTTGGTGATTTATAGGAAAAGTACTAGATTACAAATAAGACTAAACTAACTATGAAACTTTGAATATGTCCCTTAACCTCAAAAGAGATGGATTTTGTAAGGAAAAGATTCATGTTATAAAAAAGAAATGAAGACAATGCATTAGTCCAAAGATGACTTCTTAAGTATTCAAAAAATTCCAATTATATAAATGGCAGTAAGAACTCCATGAATTAAGTAAAGTCTATCTGTCTCCTCAATTTCATAACAAAAGCCTTAGAAAAAAGCTACCTTTATTACTTTGCTTTCCCTCTGATATATTTAACACTGCTGACCTCACTCTTCTAGTTTTTTCTCTATAGATTTTAATTTAACTGCTGTTTCTTGGTTCTCTTGTCTACTGTTAGTAGACAAGTTCTTAGTCTCCTTTGCTCAGTCATCATCCATATCATGAATGAAAAAGCATTTATTAAGCATTTGGGGTACAAAAAGAAAAAAAACAACTCAATTCTCCTGTGGGTATGTTTCTCCATTAACCTCCATTTTGAAAAAAGGCCCAGTCCTTTCTCACCACCTCTAGACCCTGCTTCAGCAGCTTTCTCCCTTCGTTTCTGTGATTTCCTTCTCCCAGTGATGAGTTCTTCCCTGAAGCTCAATTTTGAGGAAGCCTTTAAACTATCCATGACTCTCCAGACTTTGCCACCATACTCTACTCTCCCCAACTTTTTAGCAATCTTCAATGCATTGTTTTCCCCAATAGAATGTACTTTCCCTGAAGTTAGGAACTCATTCTTTTTACTTACATTTGTAACCCCAGAAATTAGCAAAGTACCTTGCACATAGTAAGTATTTAATTTGTTGATTTAATAGGGGAAAATTATACATATAGGGGGTTTGGGCTGCAAATCAGAGAAAAGTTCTTAGAATACAATGGTAAAACAAATGGGAACATAACTTCTTTAATGTTATTTCCACTGATAAGACTATATCAATTTTTGATGTTGAGCCAGATCAAGGGACTTTTGTAAGAAGAACTTTCTTTTCTCAGTCTTTAGTCACTGTGGTTAATAAAACACTTTCTAAAGCAGCCGCCAGGTCACATAGCTATAAGAGTTGGTTCTCTGAATAATGGCTGTCTGAGCACCAGGCTACTAGCAGAACCAGTGGTCTTGGGTAGAGAATAAGGGGAGGAGAGGGCTATTTCCAGAGCTCTTTGACTTAGGGTTCTTGGCTGTCTACATTGGAATCCCAGGAGGAGGAGGAGTGAAAGTGGTGGTACTGTACCCACAAATTTTAGGTAAATCCCCAAATTCTGTCAAACTTTCTTCTCTCTTTTTTCTATACTCTTCCTTGATAACTTCATCAGCTCTCATAGGTTTAATGATCATCTCTATGCAAATTATTCCCAAATTTATATTTCCATTTCTAGACTTTCCAATTACCTTCCCTATTTCAATCATGGAAATCACCATTTTTCCAGTCAAACAAGTTCATAATCTCAGATTACTCCTAGAATCTTCCTTCTCTTTCTTTCAACCACACAAACAATGTTGCCAATTCTTATAAATTCCACCACCACATCTCTTATATCAGACCCTTTCTCTCTACTCTCTCTACTTAGCTAACACTAAGGCTACCATTCCTTGCTCAATAAATGCCACCGGCTCCCTACTTTCCCTAGAACCAAATACAAATTTTTCTGTTTCAGAATTAAAGCCTGGCTCCAACATTATATTTCTCAATTCTAGAATTTAGTATATTCTGTAGTTCATTAAAGAGATCTGACCTAGCAAAATGTGAAGTTTCCAAAAAGGTGTTTTGAAAATTAATCATATATTGTAAAAGAAATAGATTATTAGTTATTTTCTGAAAAGCCTCAACCAGCTTAAGAAGATAGCAGGATATGAACCAAACTTCCAAATCATGATTTTTTTGTTCTTGTGTGAGGGATTACTTTGACAATTGGTTAAATGAATGTAACTACCAAAACTGCTAGGAAGAACAACCAAGCAAAGGGGATTTCTAATGGGATAAAAGAGAAATACCCAACCCTGACACATCTTTACAGACTCACATTCAAACCCCCACATATTTATTCACAGCACCAAACCAGCCCACAATGGGTGTTCTGGCTTGGAATTTCCAAAAACAAAATCATAGTGGGTGGCCCAGGAGAAGCTAAAAGTACATTGGCAGAAGCAGCGTGAAGCTAGAAACACACTAGCAAGTGTTTTCCAGGTCAAATTTAAAGGACATTTGCTCAGCCAAGGTGGTGGGGGGAAAAAAAAAGAAAAGAAATTTCTCAGTAGATTACTTGCTTAGTTATAGTGAGAGCCTGTCATCTTATATTTTTATGGACATATTTAGCAAAGGAAAGAAGAATATTTGACATCACTTTAGGAAAATGTAGATTGTCAATGTTTGCATTCTTCTAATTCACATATGATGCATTGCTGGCTGGTCCCCAGCTTGAAAGGAATTAGAATTCTTGGAAATTCACTTAACATGGACGATTCTGAGTATTCCCTTTCCCATGAAAACACATACAGGAATCCTTTGGGAACTATGGACTGTTTTTAGAATACAGAGATGACTAGTGCAACCTTACCCCCTAACTAAGCTGGAGGTAAAATGGGTGAGTGCCGGGCATCATATTTTAGAATTAAATATAATGGAAAAATTGGGAATTTTCTTCTCTACAGTACAAAGACACACTCCTAATGCAACACACCTGAAATAGCTTCAGGAAAGGAATGAACCACACAGTTGATAAACTAGAGAGGAAACAATTTTACTGCTAACATACTGCCTTTGATTCCCACATCCCTACAGTACACAAATACACATACACACATTCCACTATCCTCCCCAAGACACACAAATATTTGCATATTCACACAACTAAACCATTTTAAGTTCCTCCAGGAATCCTTAATTCAGAGGATTACTTCTCCATAACCAAGAAATGTCAATCCAACTCAGAAAAGAACCCCTAAAAAAGATATTTTTCCTCTTAAAAAGCACCTCTAAACCACTATTAATCAGAGAAATGCAAATTAAGATAACTCTGAGATACCACTCAGCTGGCCTCTCAGATTGGCTAAAATGACAGGAAAAGATAATGACAAATGTTGGAGAGGATGCAGGAAAACTGGGACACTGATACATTGTTGGTGGAACTGTGAATACATCCAGCCATTCTGGAGAGCAATTTGGAACTATGCTCAAAAAATTATTAAACTGTGCATGCCCTTTGTTCCAGTAGTATTTCTATTGGACTTATATCCCAAAGAAGGCAAAGGGACCCACAGGTACAAAAATGTTTGTGGCAGCCCTTTTTGTAGTAGCTAGAAACTGGAAATTGAATGAATGCCCATCAGTTGGAGAATGACTGAATGAATTGTGGTATGTGAATGTTATGGAATATTATTGTTCTGTAAGAAACAACCAGCAGGATGATTTCAGAAAGACCTGGAGAAACTTACATGAACTGATGCTAACTGAAATGAGCTTAAGTAAGAGATCATTATACACGCATGGCAACAACAAAATTATATGTTAATCAATTCTGATGGATGTGGCTCTCTTCAACAATAAGATGTTTCAAATCAGTTCCGGTTGTTTAGTGATGAATAGAGTCATCTACACCTAGAGAGAGGACTGTGAGAACTGAGTGTGGTTCACAACATAGTATTTCACTCTTTTTTTGTTGTTGTTTGCTTGCATTTTATTTTGCTCTCTCTCTTTTTTTCTTTTTTACTGGTTTGATTTGATTTTTCTTGTGCAGCACAATAATTATATAAATATGTACACATAAGAACTAAGAGATCATTATATACTTCAACAACAATACTATATGATCAAATCTGATGGATGTGGCTATCTTCAATAATGAGATGATCCAAATCAGTTCCAATTGTTAAATAATGAAGAGAACCAGCTACACCCAGCAAAAGAACTCTGGGAAATAAATGTAGACCACAACATAGCATTTCCACTCCCTCTGTTTTTGTCCACTTGCATTTTTGATTTCCTTCTCAGGTTATTTTTACATTCTTTCTAAATCCAATTTTTCTTGTGCAGTAAGAAACTGTATAAATATGTATCCATATATTGTATTTAATATATACTTTAACATATTTAACATGTATTGGACTGCCTGCCATCTAGGAGAGGGGGTGGGGGGAAGGAGAAGAAAAGTTAGAACAAAAGGTTTCTCAAGGGTCAATAATGAAAAATTACCCATGCATATGTTTTGTAAATAAAAAGTTATAATAAAAATAAAAATTAAAAATAATAATAATTTTAAAATTAATATATACGCATACATTGGATTTCTACCATGTTTAACATGTACTGGATTACCTGACATCTAGGGGAGGGCATGGGGAGAAGGAGGGGAGAAATTGGAAGGTTTTACAAGGGGTAATGTTGAAGAACTGTCCAGATATATGTTTTGAAAAATAAAAAGCTTTAATAAAAAAACAAATTCAGTAAAAAAAAAAAAAAAAAAAAAAAAAAAAAAAAAAAAAAAAAAAAAAGGCACCACAAAACAACAAACAAACTACTTTTTGAGGCACGCAGCACAATTTCTCCCACCTCTTTGTTGAAAATACAAATACATAATCCAGTGTTCTATGAAAAAAAGACTTAACAGTACTAGCTGACTTGGGAGAACTGCAAGTTTAACTAAAAGACACTCATTTCACTTGAGTGTTGTCACACACAACCAAGATAAGCCATTAATGACATTTCTGTTCTATCCTAGTCTCTGTATGGAAAACTTAAGGTGTTTTGTCCTCTCTTTCTGTGTCAAATGTGACCAAAACTCTGAATATTCTACAAGTCCAGTTGTACATTTTCAATGAACTTTGTCTTTCAATGATGTTTAAACATAAAGAAATACTCCTTTTATCAGAAAAACAATCAATTTTATATCTTCCTTTCATCCTCCATCTGGCAACCACCAATTTAATGATTTGTGCCTAAGTTCCTAAAGGTGGGTATTTCCTAAGGCTCTATCCTGGATCCTCTTCTCTTCTTATTCTTCCTCTAGGCGACTTCATCTGCTTCCATGTGTTTAATTATCACCTAATGCTGATGATTCCCAGATCTTTAAATCGCTTCCTAGTCAAACAAACGCTTGCCAAAAAGGCTATTTTATGGAGAACTCACACAGGGCAGGCGTGATGTGGTGATCAGAAAAAATGATACAAAGATACTCTCAAGGCCTCTCTAAAGAACTTTAGAATTGGTTGTATGACATGGAAGATACTGGCACATGAAACACCCTCATCAGAGAAGTTACTGTGCTCTGAGCAAACAGGACTGAAGTGGCTCAAAAGAAATGTGAGATGCACAAAGTTAGAGAACCCACCCCAAATAGACTATTTGTGTCCAATCTGGGAGAGAGCATTCTGAGCTCATATTAATTCTGAGCTAAGTCTCTCTCCTAAGCTCTAGTACTATCAGCAATTACTAACTGGACATTTTGAACAGGCATTTCAAACAATACATCAAAAGCAAAACCCTTCTTTCGAACTTTCCTATTTCTGTCAAGAGCATCACCATTCTTTCAGTCATCTGATTTCTGAACTCATTATTGTCTCTAACTCTTCACTTTCCCTCAGCTCACAGATCCAATCATCTGCCAAGTCCTTTCAATTGTAACTCCACAAAATTTCTCCTATCCATCCCTTTCTCTATATATATTCTAATTAAAGTCTTCATGACTTCTTTCCTGGATTACTGCAATAGTTTGCTAATGGATTTTCCTACCTCAAGCCTCTCTTTTCTCTAATTTACCACCAACTATAGTTGCTAAAGTGATTTCCTAAAGCATAAGAATGAATGTCACTTTCCTTTTCAAGAAACACCACTAATAAATCTCTCACTTTAGCATTTAAAATCCTTCACAAAGTGATTCCAAACTAGTTCAATTCTAGTTTCTATATAAAGTCTTTCCCACTTCCCCCAGCTGCTAGTGTCTCTACATCAAATTACCTTTTATGTATTTTGAATATATATTGGTTATAATTAGCCACCAATAGAATGCAAATTTCTTGGGCCTTCCTATTGAGGCTTTCTTGTTTCCTGGTCTTTGTTATCCTAGCATCTAGTATATTAGCTTCTAGTACCTAGAACAGAATAGGTGCTTAATAGATGCTTGATGATTGCTGTTACACCCTTGATTGCAAATTAGTTTGATATTGGTATGGCCATTCTCCACAATTACACATCCATCTTCCTCATGTCCATCTCATAAAAACCTCTCTTCCTTCAGATGCAGCTCAAGCATCTCCTACATGAAGCTCTTTCCAATCCCTTCCCAGTGCTAGTGTCCTTACTTCTTCATAAACTACCTTAAATCTAAATATTACGGATATTGTTCAATCATTTTTCAGTCAAATCCAACTCTTCGGGTCCTATTTGGGTTTTCTTGGCAAAGATACTGGAATGGTTTGGTGTGTTTCCTTCTCCAGCTCATTTTACATATAAGGAAATGGAGGCAAACAGGGTCACACAAGTAATGTCTGAGAATAGATTTGAACTCAAATATCCCTGATTCCAGGCCAGTACTCTATTCACTGCATCAGTCACATTTTTCTACTAATGTACATGTTAAACAGAACCAATGATCACAATATACATAATTATAACTTAGAATAGTGCAAAATCAAATACATACAACTGATTCACAGGATTCATTACTTGCACTATCACAGGATTCATTACTTGCACTAATAAGAAACTATCTGTATTGTACTGATAAAATTTCTAGAGGCAGTAGACAAAAGAGGATGGTTTCCCCCAAGGTCCCCAATTAATGCCCAGCTTGTTCTATAGAATTGCTAACCTTGTTTATAGGGGTCCTATCACCAACTTATCTTACAGACTAACCCAACTTTAGGATTTGCATTCCCATCTCTAAAATAAACTATGTGACTAACACACAGTATGTCTGTAATAAATATTTTTTGATTATTTCACTTTGATTGGCAAGTAAACGTTTGGACATATCTGAACACTTTTTGTGGACATCCTTTGCTCCACTCTAAGATGCAGGTTCTTACACATTTTTTAAACTACCCTGACTCACTTGACTTACCTCTAGTAGTATATCCTCCTATGACGTAAATGTTCCCCTTACATTCACAGGCAGAGAATTCAGCCAAAGGATTTGGTAATGGAGCCACAAAATTCCACCAGTCCTGCTCAGGATTGTAACATTCAACATTTGAAATAGACTGTCCGCCAATGGCATACAATTTTCCACTCACAGCCAGAAGCTTGAAACTGGACCTGAAAGAGAGGAATGAAAGACTTATGATACAAAAGATCATATGTATAATGTGAGACAGAATCTGGAATTTCCTCTTGAGATTTTAAGATAAGGGATTTTTCTGTGATGGAGTATAATCCTAACTTCAAAAGAGAAAGGTGAATTTGCTGATTCTTTAAACTCCTTTCCTGCCCTAAATTTCTACAGGAAAAAAAAAAATCTTCAAAATGTTTCTAAAAACATTTAACAAAAGATAACATTTGAAGGTATCATTTAAACAAGTATTTATTGAACATTTTTATGTTTCCAGGGTCAAAACTCTAACTTGTTGATGGAAGTAAACTTGGAGGTCATATATTCTAACATTTTATAAATAACAATAGCTAGCATTTGTATGCAGAATGAGAGAGAGACAAAGAGAGATTTACAAAATACTTTGCATATGTTAATTCATTTAATCCTAGCAAGAACCTGTAAAATAGGTGTTCTTATTATCTCCATTTTACTGATGGGGCATTGAGGCATGCTTCTTTAAAAACAAATATGTGTATATATATGTATATACATATATATGTATGTATATACACATTTACACATATATATATGTATATACATATATATGTAAATGTGTATACATACACACATGTATATACATGTAGTTGAGCTAGCTAACAACTAAGTATGTGGATAAAAGGACATCATTAAAAATTACAAAATAGACTTAGGGACAGTTAATAAAATTGTAAATAGGGTTAAATTTCCTAGAAATCAGTGAAAAGAACATTCCCTTCATTGGGACTTGTATATTGTGCTTTAGACCCTGAGAACAATTTTGTATGTCATTAGACTTCACCTGGGTGGCTGAATTAGTAGGGGGTCCCTTGGCATCATTTTGGTAATATTTTTCTGATGCCAATGATTCATAAAACCTAATCATGATGTCACTTTTGACCATGAAAAATAGAGAACTGAAAGAATTAAGGCAGTCTTGTAAATAAGCTTACGATTTTACCAGCCCACAATTTGTTTTTACTCTGTACTCCCCAAAGGTACACTGGAAGTAAAGTAAATAAAATTAGCAGACATTTTATTACTCATCCAGCAGAATCACTTGCCCTGGGCAAATAGGTGAGTAGTTATTTTCAAAGCTGAATTAAAAAGCAGCCAAAAAGTAAACAATCCTTCTACCTACCCCCTAAATTGCTCAAGTGCACTTTGGCCTCTTATGAAATGCTTTTTCAAGTTGTCAAATTTGAGTTAAGAGGAACTTCACCATATGAAAATAGTCTATGTAATTAAGCAGTAATTCTTGAATGTAGAGAGTTAAGAATAATACAACTTGCTTGGTGTATGCTTAGGTTAATTTACTGAGTTCTGACCTCAACATCAAACTAATTAAACTGAAGAACAATATAAAATCCAACATGAACTTTTTATATGAATATGAACTATATTGAGTGCTTTAATTTCTTTAGAACAATGTTATTGAAGAGACTTTTAACAAATGTCTTTGGCAGTCAGGGTGATGACCTGGCAAGGTCAATGGCCCCAGGAATAAAGAATTAAAAAGCAATGTGTAATGTTTTCCTGACTCATAATTCCAATGAACACAATCACCAAGATTTCAGAGAAATGAAGATTGCTTTCTGACCAAAAGGTAATAGACTAAATGAGACACATGTTTGGGCACAGCCAATATGGGAATTTATTTTGCTTAACTATGCATATTTATTCAAGGGTTTTTCTTTTCTTTTTTTCTTTAGTAGGGTGGGCAAAGGAGAAGAAAGGAGAGAATAAATTAAAAAAAAATACTACTGTATTTTCAGATTCCCAGAAGAACTTGACCAGCTCAGTGAAAAGGATAGTGACCCATACATTTCAAAAAACTAGGGATGTTTTACTTGGAGAAGATTTAAGTGGCAGAAGGCGTAATAAGAAGATTTAATTTAAATTAATTAAACTAAACTAAATTAATGGATTTAGTAATAAGATTTAATAGCTGCCTTCCATTATCTGAAGGGCCATCATGTGGAAAAAACATCAGATGTGGCCCCAGGGAATGGAATCAATTACACTGGCATATTTTAACTTGATGGAAGGAAGAATTTTATAATTAGAATTGGCTCAGAAGTAGTAGAATCTCCCTCAATGGAAATGTTCAAGTGGAACCTGGTGTTCCCTTATTGGTCTTTGTAGAGGGGATTCTTATGTCAATTTTGAGTTAAGACAAGATGAGAGTTGGAAGGGGAGTTTCCAGAGCTTTGAGATTCTAAGATGGTGTGAAAGCTTGGTTGTGTGGAAATAATACCCGCTGTGAAGGTTATTCCCAATTAAAACAGTAGGAAGGAAAGTAATAACTACCAAAGCAAACACAAAAACAGTCTAGTGATAACCTGTTTTCTGAGTTCAGATCCACATTCAGCCCACCAGGAGGCACTGCCTACCTGTTATCCAGAGTTTCCTGCTAGAGCAGAGAAAAAAAACAGTACACTTTAAAAAAAAAAACAAAAAAAAAAACCACAGTACATTTAAAATACTGAAGATTTTGAACAGTAATTTACATAGCAAAATCTTTATTCGTTGACACATTTATGTTTGATTAATGGTCTTTCTTCTTTTATTTCCCTGTCACTTTCCAATAATTTGCTGTCTTCCAGCTCTAATGTGAAGTGCCCTCCATCATTACAATTAAATACAAGCAATCAAAACAAATCAACACATTAGTCATGCCTGGAAAAGTATGCTTCATACCACCTTTTTTTTTCCAGGGTGCAAAGGGTTTGATGAAAACCACTTTATTTTATGTCCAAGCCAACCCAAGTAGAAACAAGTTACCTTGTTATTTTAAGATTCCCAGGCTTTCTGCACTGTGTTCAATCCCTGAGGGAAATCAGCTACTTTGAGTTCAATAACCCTATTGTCAGATTAAAGGGCAAACACCAATGGAGCCTAGGGAGAGAGCCTTCCCTCTAGACCATGAAGGTTTATTATAAAGTAATAAGTGATTTCTTGCTATTTGAATTATTGATCCTCTTTGATTACAGCATCATAATCGCTCAAGGTTCCAAGTTCTACATATTTAATATGTATGGGAATGCCTGCCATCTAGGGGAGGAGGTGGAGGGAAGGAGGGGAAAATTCGGAACAGAAGGGAGTACAAGGGATAATGTTGTAAAAAATTACCTATGCATATGTACTGTCAAAAATGTTATAATTATAAAATTAATAAAAATAAATAAAATTAAATTTTAAAAAAAGGTTCCAAGTTCTATTCAATATATAACATATGGGACTTAATTATAAAGAAAACACTTTGTAACCTATTAATTTTGCTGAAGGTGTGTGGCTAATGTGCACAGCTTCAGACTCAAAACATCTGAGATTATTTAATGCATTTTTTTATTGTTCAATTGAGGTATTCAAATTAGCATCTGAGTTTAAAGAGAACCCTTCAAACGGACTAATTTGTAATTTGACAGAATGAAACTAGGTGTTTTCCAACTAGAACCTGCCCAAGAACATTTAAAGTACAAAGAATTGCTGGTCACACCTCCTGCTTCCAGGTACAGAACTATGGAGGTATTCAAGTAAGAGAAAGGGCATCACAGACATGACATGTCTCAAATGACTTGTACTAGAATGTGATCCAATCCTGAAGCAGGCCTTTTTTCCCCTTTTTATTTTTTCTTGATTCTTCCTCTAACTTTTCTCCATTCTTTTATTTCTGTTGTTCTTATTTTGCTCCCTCTTCCTGGGGCAGAAATCTAGGCTTTGCTCAGTATCAGAAGAAGCTGACAGGGGTTCTCAAACTATGGCCCTCAGGCCACATGCAACCTGCTGGGTTATGGCAAATGGGCTGAGGGGCGGAGACAGAGTGTGAGTTTTTGTTTTTACTATAGTCTGGCCCTCCAACAGTCTGAGGGACAGTGAACTGGTCCCCTATTTAAAAAGTTTGAGGACCACTGCTTAAGATCCAGACTCCAGGGAAACCACCATCAGGGGAAAAAAAGAGTTAAAAGAAGTATGTAACTAGGAAAAATCAAGGGGAAAATGAATGAAATTGCCAAAGATCTCAGGAAGAAGAAAATTCAGACCTTAAAAATAAGCAGATATATCAAAAGGATTTTTAAAAAGCAAAAAGCAGAAGGAAATATGATTTCTAGATCTAATAAATGAGTTCAGGGATCTATCAGTAAATATTGCAAAACATAGAAAAATGATCCAACACTTGAAAGAGACAAGAAAACTTGATGAGAAGATGGGGCCACTGATGCAGGTTGTAGCCCCTTTAAGAAACTAGTCCTTTCAGATTGATTTATTCCTTTCTGATTCCCAACCCCTCCTAGCTGATGCATTATTAATTCAAGAAGCTAGGACCTTTGATTCACAAATCCTGGTCAAAAGCACCCCTTTGAATTCCAATAGGAGATCTGGGCTCTCCAAGCCCCCATCGTATCTGAGTCCACTTGGCTGTTCCAGCCCCCATTCTAATGATCTGATCAGGTTTCCCATCCCCCACCAAGCAAATTCTAGCCTTCACTGAAACACAGCAAGGAGCCAATTTGGGACTGCACCCACAGGCCCCTTTAGCTAAATCTCTCATTATAAAAGAGCCAAACTGGAGTCCTCTCTTTGCAGAGGTTCCAAACATGGCAGCCTTATGCCTGGCATGCCAAGGATCTCTGCCCAATGGAACACTGTTTCCAGTCTTATCTCTACCTTCACCTTATACTAACTAGACTTTAACCTTACTTCCAATCGCCCAAATAAACCTCTTTTATCAATCTAAATTTTGGGGTCTGTAAATTCCTTTACAGAGGACTCTTGCGTGGCCACTAGACCTCATTTAACTCCGTATCCTTGCGCCGAATCCAATGGGGTTGCAGGGGAGCTCCATGTGACTCCCTGTACCCCAAAACTGCCACTAGACCTAAATTAAGCCATAATTTCATTTGGGCACCCCAATTCTAGACCTCATCAGCCACAACAGAGATGAGAATTAAAAAAGAATTTCTGATTTGCACAATAAAAAAAAAGTGGCAAAATAAAAAATTTGAGTCTACAATGGTAAGTTTCACCAAAGAAACAAAAAAGAGAACAATTGATCAGGGATGCAAATAATCACAAAGTTAAAAAAAAAATTTTAAATATGCTCACTATACAAACAAAACATACCAATCTCAAAGACAGGATGTGTAGAGACTAAGTTTCATGAGTTACCCAGAAAAACATGACAGGTCTAAAAACTTTTAAAACCATAATTCAATAAAAAAACAAAAGAATTGAACAGCACTTCCAAACGCAGAAAATGAAATGCCAATTCAAAGAATCATAGATCAACTCCAGAAAAAACCCAAACTTGAAAATTCTAAGACATAGCATAGTAGTTAAAATTTAACAATTCAGTTCAGAAACAACAAACTCTTCAAGAAAGAAGGCCCTCAAATATAAAGGAAAGGGCATTTCAATGATGCAAAAATCTCCTTCAATCCAGTCTCAGTGAGAGACAGCCTCAGGGAATCAGATAAAGTGGTTTACCTATGTGGGGCTGGTTGAGTCTTGAACTAGAGAATTCCAACCCTATTCAAATGTAGATCTTCCATTCAATTCAAGCTGTACTCAGCCACATTCAAGAGCAATCCCCAGCTCATAGCCAACTAGAGCTGTCCCAGCCCCGACTAAGACATTCAATATAAAAGAGCCAAATTAAAACCTCTCTTTGCAAAACTTCCAAACATGCCAGCTATGCCATGCTTGGGATGCCAAGGGCCTCTGTCCACTCTATTTATCCTCACCTATTTCCCTAACACCAGACTTTATGCCTGGCAGGATTTCTAACCTTACTTCCAGTCCCCATAATAAACTTCTTTTATCAATCTAGGTTTTCAGGTCTGTAAATTCTTTTACGGAGAACCTCTGTGCTGCCAGAAGGGAGTCCTCAAAGCTTCCTACCCCCCAAGGGGCTGCAAGGGAACCAAACTCTCCATTGGTTCCCTGAACCGTGAACCAGCCACTAGACCTTATTTAACTCCCTGACCACCAGAAACCCTAATCTCATTTTGGTTCCCCTAAATCTAAACGTTATCAATATGTTTTGAAGGGCAATAGAATCTAGAGTGACCTAAACAGAAAATAAGCATTTGAAATACTCTTAGAAAGAAAATAGACTTGAAGATATTAATTATTTACTTCTCAAAGACCTCAAACAACAGAACTGCACTAATGCAGTAGCAAAGGACAGCTACAGATAGACAGCAGAAGACAAGTGACTTTCTTCTAAATGTATACATGGAAATTTGGACAAAAGCTGAGATATAGAGGAGAGGCAGCCCTGGGACAAGACAGACAGAAACACCCTCCCTACAGTAGGGTAGTCAATGTTTTTTCTGAGGTTACATTATAAAATAGGAAGATACATAGAAGAGAGGAAAGGAGCAGGGAATAGGGAAGGTTATGTGACTGGGTCAAATCAGTGGCTAGAAATAAGGGGAAGATTTTTCCTATGGATTTTGAGGAAGAGACAGCCTTCAGGGAAGTGGATAAAGGGGAAAGATTAAAAAATGGGAGGGGAGGGAACAATGAGGTGATGTTCTAGTGGTGGCAAAAGGTTCCACTGATGAATGCCCATAGGGGTGAAGATGTTCTGGGTGCTTTGTAGATTTGATACTTGACAAGAGAACCTGTCCTACCTCAGGTGGAGAAGGGAAAAGCTGTAGCTCCTGGGGACAATTGGAACCAGGAAGAATGGAAGCATAGATCTAAGGAGAAGATTTTGAAGCAAATTCAGAGAGAAAGAAAGCAGGGGGAGGATGTAAAACAGTGGTAGGCCGCATAACCTCTGCCAAATACAGGAATTTGTATTGCTCTGCATAATGGCATAATGAAAGGAGGAAATCTATATGGCAAACTGTCTATCTCAAAAATTCTAGCTGCAGTAGACAAAGTAGATTGTAGAAAATACAAGAGACTAGATAGAAGGCATGAAACAGAGAATAAGGGTCAAGAGGAGATGGAAGATAGATAATAGAAAAGGGCACAAAAGATGAAACTGAAAAAAGCTAACAAAGATGAGTTGAAGGGAGAGGAAGGGTAATCTACTTGACAGAAAGGGAGAAAAAAGGGAGAGAAAAATTAAATAACCACATTAAAATAGGAAAACAAAAAAGAACTAATAATCAAAACTCCAAAGAAAAAAGGGAAACAAGTGGGAGTTTAGGAGTGGGGAAAAAGACAGTGAAAATAAGGCCAACTTTTAAAAAAAGATTAAGCTAAATTTACTGTAGAGGCTTAGTACTCTTAGACCAGAGAGAGATCTTAAATAACCAATGCAATATTCAAAAAAAGAAACAGATCTCATCATAGAGGACCTATTGAAGAAATAAACTTTCAATGAATTCATTCACAAGAGAATTCTACCAGACTTGTAAAGAACAATTAGTATCCATACTTCACAAATTATTACAAAAAACTGAGAAAGAAAGCACCCTATCAGAATCCTATATGACAGAAAAATTATCTTAATTCCTAAACCAGGTAAAGATAAAACACAGAAAGAAAACTATAAATCAATATTATTAATGAATACTAAACTCAACAAATGATAAAACTTAATTTTCCGACTCAAAATCTCATTTAGTCATTTTTCTGAGAAATCATTTGTCATGAGTTAATGGAATTTATACCAGGGAAGCAAATAGGATTCAACATTAGGAAAACAATCAACATAGTTTAATCATATTAAAAACCAAAACATCTCAAACCACATAATTATCTCAATAGACACAAATAATATTGACAAAATGCAACATTCATTTATTCTTTAAAAAAATAATAATACAAAATATATGCATAGAGGTTATCTTTTTTAATGTCACAAAAAACCATCTTCGAAACCTAAGAGCAAACATCATATGCAATGGAGAGATTCCAGAAATTTTCATAATAATTGTCGGAATAAAGTAAGAATGTCCACTCTCCCTACTGTTATTTGATAATAGTTCTAAAATTGCTAGCAACTTCAAAAAGACAAGAGAAAAAAAGAAAAAACTACCCCTGTTTGTTAATATGATGATATATTTGGACAATCCTGAAGAAACTTCAAAGATGCTAATTAAAATAATAACTTCATCAAAGTTGCAAATTACAAAGTAAATCTTCAAAAAAACCAGCATTTTTATATAATAACAAAACACAAGAAACAATAATATAAAGATAAGTTTCATTCTAAATAAGAACAAAATGCATAAAATATCTAGTGAAATCAATTACCAAAGACTTATATAGATTCAATTACAAAGTGCTCCTTAAAAGAAAAAAAAGAATAATCTAAACAGCTGGAGGAATATTCCCTACTCATGGCTAAACTGTGCAAATATAATAAAAATTGCACAACTGCCAAAGTGAATTTATACTTTTAATGCTATCCCAATCAATAACAAAGGCAATACATTAATGTATTTGATAAAATAATAACAAAATTCATTTAGAAAAATAAAATATCTAGAGTATCAAAGGAAATGATGAGAAAAAAAAAAGAAAAACTTACATAATGAAAGGAGACTAGCACTTCCAAACTTCAAACTATTATTATAAAGTAACATTCATCAACATCATTTGATATTAGTTTTTAAAAGTAAAGAAAGGTGAAAAAAACTGTATAACCTAGTGTCTGGTTATAGAAAATATAGATTATCTAGAAAAAAAATTCCTTATTTGATAAAAATTGCTGAGAAAACTGAAATTCAGTCTGGCAAAAATTAGCCTTAGAGCAACATTTTCACAACATATTTTTCAATTTATTCTAAGTGAATATATGACATTATTAAAGATCATGCCATTAAAAAGAAAAAGAAAAAACCTAGAAGAGAAGCAAATCATATATATCTCACAGATATAGGTATGAAATTCTTTTTTTTTTTTTTCTTTTTTTTTTTTTTTATTATATATATATATATATATATTTTATAATATTATCCCTTGTATTCATTTTTCCAATTTACCCCCCCTCCCTCTATTCCCTCCCCCCGACGACAGGCAATTAGGTATGAAATTCTGAATCAAATCGGAGACAGAAGTAATTACAAAAGATCATATGAAACTGAAAAGCTTCTGTACAAACAAAATTAATCCACGTAGAATAAGAAAGTAGAAGTTGAATGAGGGAAAAAATCTTTAATTCAAATTTCTATGATTAGGGGTTGGTATCCAGGATTCTTAAACAATAAATATTTGAGTCTAACAGCCATTCTCCAATAGTGATTGGCTATGCACAGTTTCAAAAATATTTTTTTTTAAAAAGTGCAAATCACAACCACTTGAAAGAATACTGCAAATCATTAATTTAAAAAATGTAAATCAAAACCACTAAGGAGTTTAACCTCATGCCCTGTAAATTGGTCAAAATTTTTTTCAAAACTGGCAATAGTCAATGTTTACCTGCCCAAAGGCCTATAAAACTGTACATACCCTCTGATGCAGCAAACTATTAGGTCTTCATCCCAAGGAAATCATTAAAAAAAAAGGGGGGGGGGAAGAAGGGGAGGAACCATGTATATAAAAATGTACATCACAGTTCTCTTTGAATTGGAAATTGAAGAGATCCATCAATTGGAGATAACTGAATAAAGTGTGGTATATGAGTGTAATTGAATACTATTGTTGTGTAAGTAATGATGAACAGGCAGTTTTTAGAAAAACCTGGAAAAATTTACATTAAGTGATGCTGACTGAAGTAAGCAGAACCAGGAGAATATTATACACAGTAACAACAACATTGTGCTATGATCAAGTTTGACAGACTTAGCTCTCCTCAACAATTCAATGATCCAAGACAATTCCAAAAGACTCATGACAAAAAATGCTATCCACATCCACAGAAAGAACTATGGTATCTGAATGCAGATGTGAAGAACTATTTTCACTTTTTTGTTGTTGTTTTTTAATTTCTTCTCGTTTTTCCCTTTGTTCTGCTTCTTATTTCACAACATGACTAATAGAAAATATGTTTCATATGATTGTACATATATAACCTGTATCAGATTGCTTGCCATCTTGGGGAGGGGGAAAAGTGAGAGGGAGAAAAAATGGAAATCAAAATCTTATAAAAGTGAATATTGAAAATTAAAATATATATATATATATTTTTTAAAGTCAATATTGAAGGTGTTAACATAAATCCTCAGCATTTTTATACATCACCAATAAATTGCAACAGCAAGAGATACAAAGAAAATTCCATTCCAAAAAAATGTAGAGAGCATAAAATATTTGGGAATCCATCTAGCAAAGAAAAGTCAGGTATTATATGAACAAAATTACAAAACACTTGCCACAAAAATAAAGTCAGATTTAAATAATTGGAAAGACATCAGTGCTCGTGGATAGGCTGAGCGAATATAATAAAGATGACAATACTCCCCAAACTAATCTATTTATTTAGTGCTATACCAATCAGACTCCCAAGAAACTATTTTAGTGACCTAGAAAAATAACAACAAAGTTCATATGGAAGAACAAAAGGTCGACAATTTCAAGGAACTAATGAAAAAAAAAAAGTCAGATGAAGGTGGTCTAGGTGTACCTGATCTAAAGCTATATTATATAGCAGCAGTCACCAAAACCATTTGGTATTGCCTAAGAAATAGACCAGTCAATCAGTGGAACAGATTAGGTACAAAGGACAAAAAAGGGTACAACTATAGCAATCTAGGGTTTGATAAACCCAAAGATACCAACATAGGGATAAAAAATTCATTACTTGAAAAAAACTGTTGGGAAAACTGGAAATTAGTATGCCAGAAATTAGATATGGAGCCACACTTAACACCATATATCAAGATAATATCAAAATGGATCCATGATTTAGGCATAAAGAATGAGATCATAAATGGATTAGAGGAACAGAGGATAGTCTACTCTCAGACCTGTGGAGGAAGAAGGGATTTATGACCAGAGGAGAACTAGAGATCATTATTGAACACAAAATAGAAGATTTTGATTACATCAAACTAAAAAGTTTCTGTACAAACAATACTAATGCAAACAAGATTAGAAGGGAAGATACAAATTGGGAAAATATTTTTACAATTAAAGGTTCTGATAAAGGCCTCATTTCCAAAATATATAGAGAATTGATCCTAATTTATAAGAAATCAAACCATTCTCCAATTGATAAATGGTCAAAGGATATGAACAGACAATTCTCAGATAATGAAACCGAAACTATGTCCACTCATATGAAAGAATGTTCCAAATCACTACTGATCAGAAAAATGCAAATTAAGACAACTCTGAGATATCACTACACACCTGTTAGATTGGCTAAGATGACAGGAACAAATAATGATGAATGTTGGAGGGGATGTGAGAAAACTGGGACACTGATGCATTGTTGGTGGAGTTGTGAAAGAATCCAGCCATTCTGGAGAGCAATCTGGAATTATGCCCAAAAAGTTATCAACCTGTGCATACCCTTTGATCCAGCAGTGCTACTACTGGGCTTATATCCCAAAGAAATACTAAAGAAGGGAAAGGGACCTGTATGTGCCAAAATGTTTGTGGCAGCTCTTTGTAGTGGCTAGAAACTGGAAGATGAATGGATGTCCATCAATTGGAGAATGGTTGGGTAAATTATGGTATATTAAGGTTATGGAATATTATTTCTCTGTAAGAAATGACCAGCAGGAGGAATACAGAGAGGCTTGGAGAGACTTACATCAACTGATGCTGAGTGAAATGAGCAGAACCAGAAGATCACTATACACTTCAACAATGATACTGTATGAGGATGTATTCTGATGGAAGTGGAAATCTTCAACATAAAGAAGATCCAACTCACTGCCAGCTGATCAATGATGGACAGAAATAACTACACCCAGAGAAGGAATACTGGGAATTGAATGTAAAGTATTAGCACTACTGTCTATCTACCCAGGTTACTTATACCTTCGGAATCCAATACTTAATGTGCAACAAGAAAATTGGATTTACACACATATATTGTATCTAGGTTATATTGTAACACATGTAAAATGTATGGGATTGCCTGTCATCTAGGGGAGGGAGTAAAAGGAGGGAGGGGAAAATTTGGAAAAATGAATACAAGGGATAATGTTATAAAAAAAATTACTCATGCATATATACTGTCAAAAAATTTATAATTATAAAATTAATTTTAAAAAATTGAAGGGGTTAAACACACTAATGTATTGTTAGTGGAGTCCTAAAATTGTATAACCATTTTAGAAAGAAATCTAGTTATGCAAATAAAGGCCTAAAATGTCTATATTCTATGAACCAGAGATTTCATTACAGAATTTATTCCCCAAGGAAACTGTTAATAAAAGAATATTTCCACACACACTAAAATATTTATAAAAGCATTTTTTGTTACTGCAAAGAATTAGAAATAAAGTAGATTCCCATTGATAAGTGAAAGACTAAATAAATTGTGGTACATGAATGGAATATAACTGTGCTTTAAGAAATGATATAGGTGATAAATACAATGAAATGTTAAGATCCACAAGAATTAAAGCATTGTGAAGATAAGTAGAGCCAAGATAATAACATACACCATGACAACAATAGTATAAATGAAAAGAAACATGCAAAAAAAATGAATGTAACAAAATTATAAATATCAAACATGATTCAAATCAAGCAATACGAGACCATTCCCAAACTATCCCTTTGTGGAGGGAGATGGGAGGTCCACAGATGTTACAGGTTGAACATGTTTTCGGACTTTTTCAATATGCTTTCTTTTTCTTATTCTTTATCTCCCTTGTCTCCCTGTCTTTCTGTTTGTTTGCCTCTAACAAATGCTATTTGTTATGTAGGATGGGTCTTTGGAAGGAGAAAGAGGAGAGATGCTTGTGATAAATACAATAGTGTAAAAACCAGAAGATGACCTGAATTTGAAGCCCCCTGCTTCTTACTACCATACCTGAATGACTGACCTTAACCAAGTTGCCTTAGCAGTAGAAAGGATTAGATCATTTTACTCCCTTTACCCCCTAAACACAGGGTTCTCAAACTATGGCGGCAGGCTGAGGACCTTTATGCGGTGCCACCAGGTTATGGCAAATGGGCTGAGGGGCAGAGACAGAGTGTGAGCTTTTGTTTTTACTATTGTCCTGCCCTCCTACAGTCTGAGGGACAGTGAACTGGCCCTCTGTTTAAAAAGTTTGAGGACCACTGTTCTAGAGGATGACTTCCCCTTGAGGTCCACTGGAAGTACCTGTTCATAGGAAACTCCAGCCCCACTATTCATTTCACTTCTTGTTCACCTCCCTTCCTCTCCTACTGCTCCTAGTCCTTTTATAATCCCCTTTTATATTGTCTTTTTCTATTAGATTGTAAATTCCTTAAGGGTTGGGATTGTACAATGAATGCTTTATCATTTATGTATCTAGAATCTAAATCTTTAAGCCTATGGACTGTATTTTAAGGCCTTGAGAGGATTCTGAATGATGGAAGAAGTTGTCCCATAGGAATTTTGGATAAATATAACTGCTTAGACTGATCATGTGTGACTTCAGTGACTATAAGAATCTAAGTCAAAGGAAAAACTAAACTTTTCTCATGAAATATGTTTTAAAAATGTGGCTGGATTTTTGTTTTTTCTTCTCAGGTTATATTTTACCTTCTTTCCAAATCTGATCTTTCTTGTGCAACAAGATAACTGTCACTGAAGCTATAATAAAAAAAAAAAAGGAGAAAGTGTGGCTAGGTGCTGCTTCCTTGCATTAAAAGTCCTACTGTCTAAGCTCATTTAGCTCTTCTGTCCTGACATCTCTGACTCGTTCCTCCAAAAGTTAAGGGAACAAAACCAGTCTGAGGCCCACAAGCCAGTCACAGCAGAGAATACTGAGTTGGTGTAACACCCCAGGGATGTCCATCTGCACATTATCACCACTTTTTGCCACGCCACCACGGACTCACGAGTTTTGGGGGAACACTGGGATCTGGTTCTTACCTCTTTTGGTTCATCGAAGCCACCTGACTCCACTCATTTTTGCAAGGGTTATAGCAGTGGGCGGCAGAGATCTCCTGGCTGGTGATCCTATAACCTCCCACTATGAAAAGGTAGTTGTCCAAAATGGCAGAGCCATAGCCCCTGACGTTAACCAGATCAGGAGGCAGCTGACTGGCCAGAGGCAACCACCGCTGGGCGGCCTCATCATATCTGAGCATAGACCTCGGCTCTCCCTGGTGGGGGTGCGGGGCCAGGGGGCCCCCCAAAAAGTCTCCCAGAGCTATGAGTACAGCCTTCCCTTTCATCCTGCCCTCCCTCAGCTTCTGCTTGAGACTGACCTCCCCTGGAGCCTGTGAAGGGGAGACCAAAAGGGGAAACTTGGGACTTCGAAGCACCTGATGGTAGTGGGCAGCCATGAACCTCAGGCAAGCCCCCTGGAGGTCTTGCAGCCCATACACCTGTGCCAGGCGGTGCAGCTCCAGGCAATTGTCCAGTCGCACCTGGGACAGCAGCAGCTGCAGCAAAGAGGTGACCTGCAGGAAGGAGGCCACTTCCACCAGCTCCTCCAGCAGGCTGCCTTCCTCCACCTCTTCCTCCTCTCCACCTCCCTTCTCTGCCTGCGGCCCCAGAAAACAGCCAGACCCAGTTCCTCCAGTGTTGATGAAATCCAGCACGAGCTGCAGGCCCGGGGCGCTGAGACCCCGTAGCTGCTGCACCTCGGGGCCCCCAGAGGCTGGTCCCCCAGCTTCCCGCATACCCGAGCGGTACAGGGCTCGAAAGTAATCGCTCTGTTCGATAAGCTTCTTCTTGCTCACTGGGTAGCAGCGGCCCTCCAGCAAGATCTGCACCATCTCCTCCGCAGACATGGCTGTGCCCGCCGCTGAAGAAAAGGAGGCAGGGGTCTCAGTGAGCCCAGGGCAATGGCCCTGCCCCGGCCACCACTACCCCCACCTCCCACCTGCTCTGTTCCGGGTTCGGCACGGGGAGGGAAGGGGATGGAGGGGAGAAGGGGAGGGGGAGGATTCGGGAGCGCCCTAGCTCCGCCCAGGATGGGAGGGGAGGAGATGCAGCTCCTAAACTAAGTAACCCTAGTGGGAGTATCCGCGACAGCTCCTCCTCCTTACATCCTCCAGCTCTTCCTAGTCCTCCTGGTCTTCCTTCTTATCCTAACCGTACCTCCTTCCTCTTCTCCTCCTTTTCCCCCTTTTGCTCCTCCTCCTCCTCCTCCTCCTCCTCCTCCTCCTCCTCCTCCTCCTCCTCCTCCTCCTCCTCCTCCTCCTCCTCCTCCTCCTCCTCCTCCTCCTCCTCCTCCTCCTCCTCCTCCTCCTCCTCCTCCTCCTCCTCCTCCTCCTCCTCCTCCTCCTCCTCCTCCTCCTCCTCCTCCTCCTCCTCCTCCTCCTCCTCCTCCTCCTCCTCCTCCTCCTCCTCCTCCTCCTCCTCCTCTTCCTCCTCCTCCTCCTCCTCCTCCTCCTCCTCCTCCTCCTCCTCCTCCTCTTTCTCCTCTTCCTCCTCCTCCTCCTCCTTCTCTTCCTCCTCTTGGTCCTCCTCCTGGCTGCTCCGACCGCTAACTCGCACTCCGCCCACAATAACTTGTTTCGTCTCGTAGCTCCCTAGAAGGTCCGGATCAGTTTGCGGCCCTGGTCCCTAGATTCCGGACATTCTTCCTGGGAGGAGGCAGATCCTTCTGGACCCTGCCTTCAGACAAAAAAAAAACCTCTCAGAAAATTCTGGACATGCCCACGTACGAGCCGGACATTGGGAAGCAGACCTTCGAGGGGAACCCCCCCTCCCCGAAGCTGCACCCTGGCTTCTCTGAGCTCGTGCCCGGGGGAAACTCTAATAACTGGAACCAACTCGCCGGGCTTTGTGGCGTCTGCGGCGAGTCTTCGGGGGCTGCCTTAAGCAGGGATGTTCGCCCAGTGTGTGCCTACACTGTGCCGTCCTAAAAACCCCTAGATCTGTGAAATGCGAAAGGGAAACTTTCTTAAAGGAACAAAACAGAGGAGGGGGTAGAACGAAGAAAGGAGGGGGGGGCAGTGAACACAAACCAACGTAGGCTCTGAGGTGGGAACTGGTGCCACGGAATCACATTTTCGTGTCCTTGAATACAGATTCTCAGAGGAACCCATAATGTGCAATCTGTGCCCCCCCAAAAAAATTCTCTAAGGCGTCCGTCAAAGTCTTGCAAGTCACCATCCAGCTCTTGCTGAGGATTTCTAAAGAAGTGAAACCCATTTCCTCCAGAGGTGGCCGGTTCCATTATAGAGTAGCTCTGACAGTAAAAAATAGTATTTCTTTAGATGGGGCTGAAATCTGCAAACTTCCTCCCATTTCCTAGCTGTCCTCAGACCCAGCAGATCTCTCTTCCACATGACAATACCTCACACACTTTAAAGACCTCTTCTCCAGGTTTTTCTGATTCCTTCAAATTAGCCTTTAGCACCTTCAAAGTCCTGGTTACTCCCCTTGCCTGTCAATGTCCTTCTCCAAATACATCATTCAGAACTGTCCGCAACAGAAGTGACCAAAGAACTAAAAAATTCTTATCTTATTCCTTGCTATTGGGGGATGATATAGAGGAAGGGCCATAAACAGATGTCTCTCTTGATGCAGAGTAATGTCACCTCAGATTATTTGGTTTCTGTATCACATTGTTTGTATTGCACAAATATGATAAGCCATTTATATGTAACACTCTGCCTTCTGGCAGACCATGTAATAAAGACTATCACAGGGACACAGGACACCAGGGGTGCCTGGGTCATCCAAACCAACAATGGCCCAACGTCATGGAAACAGGGAAGTTTGACCTTAACTCTGTGAACTTTTTTTTTCAATCAATAAGCATTTTATTCCATAGTATTAATTTTTAAAAAGTTTGCACATGAAACTGCAAATCTATTATGTATAATTGCTATTCCTTTTAAAATAAAATAAGTTTATGTAAATTTCTTTTTTCCTTTTTTTTCTTGTCACCCCCTCCCAATTGGCTATTAGACACAAATAGTTGTATATATGTAAAATCATTCTATACATCTATTTATCAGTTCTTTCTCTGGATGCAGATAGCATCCTGTCCCTTATAGTTAATTTGGGTATTTTTAAGTCAAAATGACTTATTCGCTCAAAGTTATTCTTAAAACAATATTGCTGTTACTGTTTGCAATGTTCTCACTGTTCTGCTCATTTCACTCTTTATTCCCTGCAAATCTATCCGTGTTTTTCTGAGATCAAGTTTATTATTTCTATAACACAGTAGTATTCCATCACAATCATATATCACAATCACCGACAAAACATGAGCACACTTTGAAAAACCAAAATATGCTAGTTGATAACAGTACATTTATCCATAAGGTGAAGGAAATGAGATGGGATGAAAATGTTTATTTCAAAGTAAAATTATATCATTTTTGGTTTGGACTTCCGGCCAAGATGGCGGCGTGGAGGCAGACAGCTGCTTGAGCTCCTCGTTTTCTCTCAGAACTTACTTCATGACAAGCCTCTGACTTAATGCTTGACCCAGAAAGAAATCCACAGATGATCACCAAGAGAAGACATCCTTGAAAGTCGCCAGAAAAGGTCTGTGTTTGCTTGGGGGAGGGTCAATCAGACTGGGCGCAGACTGAGGGCAGGCAGCCAGAGCAAGACAGGCAGCTCACACAGCTCAGACCGGAGGGGGAGGGGTGTGATCTCTGCAGTTTCTGTGAAAGGGCTTTTGCCCCAGTGTGGATGCTCCATCTTGGCAGCAAGCCAGGAGCAGCAGAGAGGGTGTAAACACCGGAGGTGAAGATTAAAACCCCAGAAAGCCAGCGTCTCTCAGAGCCCGGCCACCCCCAACCCCCACCTGGACTGACTCGGTGCGTTCTCGGAGCCTCAGAGGGCAGACTCAGTACAGTCATTGCTGTTCTGTTAGTGGCTCTCTGCTGCGCTACCCCCAGTCTGTAGAGGAAGCCCATTAATACCATCCAGCCCCATCCCCCGCAAAACAGACCAATTGTTTCTCTTGTCAGTTTGTTTTCTTTGATTCCTACTCTGACAAAATGAACAAAAAATTCAAAAGGGCTCTAACCATTGACAGCTTCTGTGTGGAGAGGGAGCAGACTTCAAATGCTGAGGAGACTAGGAACAGAATGTCCCCAGATGTATCCCCTGGGAGGGATATAAGCTGCTCCTCAATACAAAAGAACCTCATAGAGGAAATCAAAAAGGCTCTCACAAGAGAGCTGGAAGAGAAATGGGAAAAGGAAAGGGAAGCTTGGCAAGAGAGCCTGGAGAAGTCATCCCATGCATTCAAAGACAGAATGGATAAAGAAATCAAATCATTGAGAAACAAGATTAGTGAGCTGGAAAAGGTAAACAACTCCAAAGAAAACAGGATTAGTGAGCTGGAAAAGGTAAACAACTCCAAGGAAAACAGGATTAGAGAGCTGGAAAAAGAAATCAGCTCTCAAAAAAATAAAATGGATAAAATGGAAAAAAATTCCATAGAAGATAAAAACTCAATTGGACAATTACAAAGAGATATAAAAAAAGTGAGTGAAGAAAATACATCATTGAAAATTAGACTGGAACAAGTAGAAATGAATGACTCAAGGAGAAACCAAGAGGGAGTCAAGCAAAACCAGAGAAATGAAACAATTGAAAAGACTGTCAAGTACCTTACCAGAAAGACAACAGACCTGGAAAACAGATCCAGGAGAGACAATTTGAGAATAATCGGACTCCCTGAAAAATGGGAGGAAAAAAAGAGCTTGGACACCATTTTCGAGGAAATTATCAAAGAGAACTGCCCAGACGTTTTGGAAACAGAGGGTAAAATAGACATTGAGAAAATTCATCGATCACCTACTGAAAGGGACCCTAAAATCAAAACGCCAAGAAATATAGTGGCCAAGTTCAAGAACCATCAGACAAAGGAAAAGATATTGGAAGCTGCTAGAAAAAAACAATTCAGATATGGAGGATCCACAATAAGGATAACACAGGATCTAGCAGCATCCACATTAAAAGAACGCAGGGCCTGGAACATGATATTCCGAAAGGCTAAGGAACTTGGTATGCAGCCAAGAATAACTTACCCAGCAAGAATGAGCATCGTTTTCCAGGGAAGAAGATGGACATTTAACGAAATAAATGAATTCCATCTATTTTTGATGAAAAAACCAGACCTACATAAGAGGTTTGATCTTCAAATACAAAACTCAAGAGACTTCTAAAAAAGGTAAAAAGAAATCTTGAGAACTATACTTCTGTCAAAAAATATGTAAAGAACATATGTACAATTTGTCTTAGAAACTAGAGGTGGAAAGGAGATTATATCATAAAAAAGTATAAAGTGGTGGTACTACATCTCATGAAGAGGCAAAGGTAACCTATTATATCTGAGAGAAAGAAAGGAGGGAGATGAACATAGCGTGTATCAATAGACATATTCAATTTATGGTGAAACTTCTTCCACTTCATTGAAAAGTGAAAGGGAAGGAGTAAGCTAAGGGGAAGGGAATACAGTAATTTCGAGGAAAAGGGGTAAAATAAGGGGAGGATCTTTAAGGTGGGGGAGGGATCCTAAAAAGGGAGGGCTGTGAAAAGCAAGTGGTGTTCACCAGTTTAATACTGGATAGGAGGGTAAAAGGGAAGGAAAGGGGAAAAGCATAAGCAGGGGTTAATAGGATGGCAAGCAATATAGAATTAGTCCTTCTAACCATAAATGTGAATGGGGCAAACTGCCTCATAAAGAGGAAGCAGTTAGCAGACTGGATTAAAAGTCAGAATCCTACTATATGTTGTTTACAGGAAACACACCTGAAACAGGATGAGACATTCAAACTAAAAGTAAAAGGGTGGAGCAGAATCTATTATGCTTCAGGCAAAACCAAAAAAGCAGGAGTAGCCATCCTCATCTCAGATCAAGCAAAAACAAAAATTGATCTAATTAAAAGAGATAAGGAAGGGCATTATATCCTGCTAAAGGGAAGCATCAATAGTGAAGCAGTATCAATATTAAACATGTATGCACCAAGTGGTGCAGCATCTAAATTCTTAAAAGAGAAATTAAGAGAGCTGCAAGAGGAAATAGATAGCAAAACTATAATAGCGGGAGATCTCAACCTTGCTCTCTCAGAATTAGATAAATCAAACCACAAAATAAATAAGAAAGAAGTCAAAGAGGTAAATAGAATACTAGAAAAGTTTGATATGATAGATCTTTGGCGAAAGCTAAATGGAGACAGAAAGGAATATACTTTCTTCTCAGCAGTTCATGGAACCTATACAAAAATTGATCATATACTAGGGCATAAAAACCTCAAAATCAAATGCAGTAAGGCAGAAATAGTAAATGCATCCTTTTCAGACCATAATGCAATCAAAATAACATTTAATAAAAAGCCAGGGGAAAATAGACCAAAAAATAATTGGAAACTAAATAATCTTATACTAAAGAATGATTGGGTAAAACAGCAAATCATAGACATAATTAATAACTTCACCCAAGAAAATGACAATAATGAGACATCATACCAAAATGTGTGGGATACAGCCAAAGCAGTAATTAGGGGAAGTTTTATATCTCTACAGGCCTACTTGCATAAAATAGAGAAAGAGAGGGCCAACGAATTGGGTTTACAACTAAAATTGCTAGAAAAGGAACAAATTAAAAACCCTCAGACAAACACAAAACTTGAAATTCAAAAAATAAAAGGTGAGATTAATAAAATTGAAAGTAAAAAAACTATCGAATTAATTAATAAAACTAAGAGTTGGTTTTATGAAAAAACCAACAAAATAGACAAACCCTTAGTAAACCTGATTAAAAAAAGGAAAGAGAAAAAGCAAATTGATAGTCTTGAAAATGAAAAGGGTGAACTCACCACTAATGAAGAGGAAATTAGAACAATAGTTAGGAGCTACTTCGCTCAACTTTATGCCGATAAATTCGATAACTTAAATGAAATGGAAGAATACCTTCAAAAATATAGCTTGCCCAGATTAACAGAGGAAGAAGTAAGTAGTCTAAATAGTCCCATCTCAGAAAAAGAAATAGACCAAGCTATTAACCAACTTCCTAAGAAAAAGTCCCCAGGACCAGATGGATTTACAGGTGAATTCTACCAAACATTTAAAGAACAACTAACTCCAATGCTATGTAAACTATTTGAAAAAGTAGGGATTGAAGGAGTCCTACCAAATTCCTTCTATGACACAGACATGGTACTGATACCTAAACCAGGTAGATCGAAAACTGAGAAAGAAAACTATAGACCAATTTCCTTAATGAATATTGATGCTAAAATCTTAAATAAGATATTAGCAAATAGACTTCAGAAAATCATCCCCAGGATAATACACTATGACCAAGTGGGATTTATACCAGGAATGCAGGGCTGGTTTAATATTAGGAAAACTATTAGTATAATTGACCATATTAATAATCAAATTAATAAAAACCATATGATCATCTCAATAGATGCAGAAAAGGCATTTGATAAAATCCAACATCCATTCCTACTAAAAACGCTTGAGAGTATAGGAATAAATGGACTATTCCTTAAAATAATAAGGAGCATATATTTAAAACCTTCAGTAAACATCATATGTAATGGTGATAAACTAGAACCTTTCCCTGTAAGATCAGGAGTGAAACAAGGTTGCCCACTATCACCATTACTATTCAATATAGTACTAGAAACTCTAGCCTTGGCAATAAGAGCCGAGAAAGAGATCCAAGGAATTAGAGTAGGAAATGAAGAAATCAAATTGTCACTTTTCGCAGATGACATGATGGTATACTTAGAGAACCCCAAAGACTCTGCTAAAAAGCTATTAGAAATAATTCAGAATTTTAGCAAAGTCGCAGGATACAAAATAAATCCACATAAATCCTCAGGATTTTTATACATTACCAACACAATCCAACAGCAAGAGATACAAAGAGAAATTCCATTCAAAATAACAGTCGATAGTATCAAATATTTGGGTATATATCTACCAAAGGAGAGTCAGGAATTATATGAGCAAAATTACAAAACACTTGCCACAAAAATAAAGTCAGATTTAAATCATTGGAAAGACATTCAATGTTCTTGGATAGGCCGAGCGAATATAATTAAGATGACAATACTCCCCAAACTAATCTATTTATTTAGTGCTATACCAATCAGACTCCCAAGAAACTATCTTAATGACCTAGAAAAAATAACAACAAAATTCATATGGAAGAATAAAAGGTCGAGAATTGCAAGGGAACTAATGAAAAAAAAGTCAGAGGAAGGTGGTCTAGGTGTACCTGATTTAAAGCTATATTATAAAGCAACAGTCACCAAAACCATTTGGTATTGGCTAAGAAATAGACTAGTTGATCAGTGGCATAGGTTAGGTTCACAGGACAAGATAGTGAATAAAAATAGCAATCTAATCTTTGACAAACCCAAAGATCCCAAATTTTGGGATAAGAATTCATTATTTGACAAAAACTGCTGGGAAAACTGGAAATTAGTATGGCAGAAACTAGGCATGGACCCACATTTAACACCACATACTAAGATTAGATCAAAATGGGTCCAAGATTTAGGCATAAAGAACGAAATCATAAATAAATTGGAGGAACATGGGATGGTTTACCTCTCAGACTTGTGGAGGAGGAAGGAGTTTGTGTCCAAGGGAGAACTAGAGACCATTATTGATCACAAAATAGAACATTTTGATTACACCAAATTAAAAAGTTTCTGCACAAACAAAACTAATGCAAACAAGATTAGAAGGGAAGTAACAAATTGGGAAAAAATTTTTACAGTTAAAGGTTCTGATAAAGGCCTCATCTCCAAAATATACAGAGAATTGACTTTAATTTATAAGAAATCAAGCCATTCTCCAATTGATAAATGGTCAAAGGATATGAACAGACAATTTTCAGATGATGAAATTAAAACTATTTCCACTCATATGAAAGAGTGTTCCAAATCACTATTGATCAGAGAAATGCAAATTAAGACAACTCTGAGGTATCATTACACACCTGTCAGATTGGCTAAGATGACAGGAACAAATAACGATGAATGTTGGAGGGGCTGTGGGAAAACTGGGACACTGATGCATTGTTGGTGGAGTTGTGAAAGAATCCAACCATTCTGGAGAGCAATCTGGAATTATGCCCAAAAAGTTATCAAAATGTGCATACCCTTTGACCCAGCCATACTACTACTGGGCTTATACCCCAAGGAACTACTAGAGAAGGGAAAGGGTCCTGTATGTGCCAAAATGTTTGTGGCAGCCCTTTTCATAGTGGCTAGAAACTGGAAGATGAATGGATGTCCATCAATTGGAGAATGGTTGGGTAAACTATGGTATATGAATGTTATGGAATATTATTGTTCTATAAGAAATGACCAACAGGAGAAATACAGAGAGGCTTGGAGAGACTTACATCAACTGATGCTGAGTGAAACGAGCAGAACCAGAAGATCTTTATACACTTCAACAATGATACTGTATGAGGATGTATGCTGATGGAAGTGGATTTCTTCAACATAGAGAAGAGCTAATCCAATTCCAATTGATTAATGATGGACAGAACCAGCTACATCCAGAAAAGGAACACTGGGAAATTAATGTAAACTGTTATTTTTACCTTCTGAATCCAATTCTTCCTGTGCAACAAAAAATTCGGTTCTACACACATATATTGTATCTAGAATATACTGTAATATATTTAACATATATAAGACTGCTTGCCATCTGGGGGAGGGGGTTGGGGGAGGAAGGGAAAAAAATCTGAACAGAAGTAAGTGCAAGGGATAATGTTGTAAAAAATTACCCATGCATATGTAATGTCAAAAAATGTTATAATTATAAAATAAAATAAAAAATTAAAAAAAAAAAAAAAAAAAAAAAATTATATCATTTTTGCATCAATTGTTGCATCTGGTCCTTTTAGTATTAATTCTACTCCTCCCTCCACCCCACCCCCCCCAAAAAAGAGATTACTCAGTAGTCTAAGTTTTTAACAAGCAAAGAAATTAGGATGGGCTGTAGTGTCACCTAAGTATTCTTATAGGTTGGGTGTTTGGAAAGAGTTGTGTCACTCCTAATCTTCCAGCCAGATGATTGGCCATCTAGATGACTAGTGGCTAGAACAAGAGACCTGGAGTCAGAAATTTAGCCTCAGATACTATAGTTTTGTCACAGAGAAGTCACTTAACCTCTGCCTCAATTTTGTCATCTGTAAAGTGGAGTTAATATTAATACCTATCTGAAAGGGTTGTGAAAAGCCAATTAAATTCTATATGTTCAGCACTTTTCAAGGCCTAAAATATTACATAAATACTATTATTAATAATCCACAAGTTGATGCAGAGGAGACAAGAAACACTGAAAAAGTTCCCCATGCCAGGGAAGGTTAACCTTCTACCCCAGCTCCACACTACTTGTTAGCTACTGTTAGGGCTCAGCAAGAGGGATTCTCTCTCTCATGCCTCTTTCTCAAAGTTCACAGTAATCTTTTCTTCTTGGGGAAATAGAATTATTACTAGAAGAACCAGGTGCAACAATTAATGCAAAAACATTATAATTTTACTTTTAAATTATCATTTTCATCCTATCATTTATGGATAAAATAAATGTACTATAACAATTAGCATATTTTGGTCCTTCAAAATGTTTTTAAAATAAGATCTTTCTTGAAGGAGAAAAGGGCTTGTCCTCACATTTTGTCAGTGGTACAATACTTCCAGTTCCAATGATTTTCCAGTTGTCTGACATTTTAGAAAATATAAAAGCTTGTGACTGTAAAATCCTTATTGGTGTGATTTAATGAAAATGTCTTGAGATAGCAAAGAGGAAGAGATCTTTTCCCATTTAAAGAAACAGGAGATATAATTCCTTAGCTTTGTGAGCTGAATTGATCTGGAGAATCCCCTCTATATCATCACAGGAGAAAGAGCATGCAAAATAAACATCGTGTTCTAGATTAGTAAGAATCACTAAACTACATATTATCATTATTTTGTTGCCTTGAACCAGCATATATGTGCATGAACACCATTTTCACAAGTAAAGCCTAGAAATTTTTCTTGCTATGTATATGCCTTCATCAAAAAAACAAATAATTTAAAATGTGAGAGCTGAACTTTAGAAATTACCTAGCCATGGGATCATAAATGGAGCCATGGATGTCACCTAATTCAAACCTTTCATTTTATAAATAAAGAAACAAGTTCATATAGGTAGTAATTAGCAGTGCTGGAATCTAAATCCAGGTTTTCTGCCTCTAAATCCACCAGTCTTTCTACTGTATTTTGTGGTACAGCAAATCCAATTTACAAATACTCAGCGATATCTCAAATGAAGAATAGAAGTGTTTATTTTAGAATCTTACAAGAAGCAAACTATCTTTCCACTGGAGTTCCACTAATGGAGAGAGGTTAATTTCCACAGAGATTGAAGTGAGTTATGTAGTCTTGACCACAAGAATTCATGACACACCTCCTCTCCTTATCAATCAATTCTCACTTTCCCACTTAGTGGCACAAATTTACCAAATTCTGGTCAGACCCATATGGTCAGTTTTACTGTTTGCAGGTGTGTTTTCCTCAGCTTATGGATTTATGGTGGTCAGTTTCACAAGGTTTACAACTGTTTATTTGAACCAGTATGAGCACCCTATTTCATTTTCCCAAATTCCCCAGATAAACTGAATCTAAGTTATAAATTCAATATACCTTAGTTAATAATTTTATAAAAAACAAAACATATAATTCCCTCACAATAAGGAGATTTGTTTAGAGGTAAATCCATTAAGCTAGAATAACCAAGGACACTTAATTTACCTAAAGCTTCCTCAATCAACAAATAGAGATTAGCCAGTTTATAGACCTCTTAGAATATCTCCAGGCCATTAAATAGTTAGAGTCTTCTCTAAGCAGTTAAGGAAAGGTCCAGGAGATCACCTCAGATATTTCTACTAGAAGAGCAAACCTTTTGTTTTCCTTCCCAGAGCCTTGATGATTAACAGACCTTTGAAATTGGGTCTGGAATTATCAAGTGACTATTCTGAGAAATCCTCAGTTTCCTGTTATACTCAGTACCATGCTGACATCTTTAATCCAGATTTCTCATTTTACAGATGAAGAAACAGGTTAAGAGAGGTAAGGTTAAATTTATAGATAGTAAATTATGAAGTCCAGATTAAATCTTGGTATTCTAACTTCAAATCCAAATGACTGAAGCCTTCTAATATCATGACCATCAATATGAAGAAAGTTTGAGATGAAATGACATTGTGGAAGAAGCAAGCTGTGAATTTGAGGAAAATATCCCTCCCCAAAAAAGTTAACCTTGGAGATCAAAGAAACAATTATGGGGTTGTATAAATAGAGACAGACCCTCAAACTGGCAAAGACAGGATGAGCCTTACTGATTTCTACATAGAAGGAGGCTTCTGCTCTTTTAGAGAATTCCTGCCAAGATATCTGATAAGATTAGATATAGAGAAAATAATCCATTGAAGCAAACCTTATTTTTGGCAACTTCTAAGATCCTAATAGCTAACAATTCTAGCCCCAAAGTTAATACATTTTCACCAAATCACCTGATATCCTGTCAGATGTAACGGGCTAGAACTCTGAAAGGGTGTACTTGAATCTAAGACCATAAGGTGCTTGTAGTTAAGTATCTATTCAGTATAAGATGGTGGTTCTCTAAGCACATTCTTGATGTAATGTAATGATGTAGTCAATCTAGTTGGCATATGCTTAGGGTAATGTGGTGATGTGATGTTCTACAGCTACACCTGCCCAGTATAATATGGTAATGTAATTGTGCTGGAGTATTTAAGGGAGCCCCCGAGACAGAGGGCTCTCTAAACCTCGGTGATCTCAGCCACAAAGAAGACTTCAGGCTCCAGAGTCCAGAGTCCAGACTCCATCTTTGACCAGCCACATGGCTGCTCTCCTGCCTCCTTCACTTCATTCCCCCACCAAGCCCAAGGTCTCACACTGATCCTGAGACCCACCAGAGAGCTAGCCCAGACATTAAAGTCAGATCTCTCTAATCCCATTCAATCTCCCAAAGAAGGAAAGTAGCTAAGCAGCCTCAGATTCTTTCAACCATTTGTAATATCACCGTAAGTCTGTATAAACCCTTCTAAATGAATGTATCTGTCTGTGTTCTGCAAGTTGCTGTCCATGTGGCAACTGACCATCAGCTGATGCTCATTAAACTTTTTATCTTCTAACCTTGCTTCTTAATTTATTGACCTCTAATTAAATGGACCAAAGTGGGTGGAGTTACTTTTCAAGATGATTTTAGGACCTCTAGGTTGAGAAATTCCCCCAAAATATTTTAGAGACAACAATACTGAATTTTTGTTTCTTCAAAAATGTTTAGTTCATCTCATCTGAGACAGATTATATCAGAGTTTGTAGTCCCAAAAAGTATGTGTAGTAACTACCGGAAGTGTGCTGATGTTGAATGGGAGAAGTACATTTTTTTTTTCATATAATAATGTACCTCAAAACTTCTTCACCCTTCAGCACCCCATATTCTCATATAAATTTCCAAAAATGCAACTAAACTGAAGAACAGATAATGTTCTGGCTCCCAGGGTTTAACTTTGTCTCTGTACCTTCTTTTTCCTCCATTTCTCTACATGATGAGTTATATTTTACATATAATTATAACCTTGAATAGTGCACATTTAAATAATGCAACATAATAAAACAACACAGTACTCATTATTGGTACTTCCCAGGAATTTACCTGTCTAGCAAATTACTTTTCGCTCCAAAATTACACAAAAATTTATTCAAAAACCCACAGGCAATAAGAAAAGGGGACCCCTAGTGCCAACTCAGGCCAACAAAATGGTAGCTTCCCAACATGATGGGTTCTGTATGCTAAGGCAGTAAGAAAACAAGGCTCTCCTGAAAAAACTTCAGGGTGATTGGTGATTGAAACATCAAGGAATGGGAGTAACATGCTTAGGTATGGAAATGGCTTCTACTATGTGTCAGGTACTGAGATGTTCTCTTGTTGTCTCCCTTTTTATCATGAATATAACTCATAAATTTTTATCTGCTTTTTCCTGACATATATGGTACCTGCTACACCAATAAATTACACAATTACAGCTATGCTTATTGCTATTAAGTTCAAAAAAATAAAAGAAGGAAAAGAAAGCAAAACAAGCAAAGGAAAGGAAGGAAAGAGAAAGAAAGGAAAAGAAAGAAAAGGGAAAGAAAAAAGAAAAGAAAAGAAAAACCACTGCCTATGTATTTTTGTTCTACTTCAGACTAGATATATAGTCAGGGGGATAATCACTTTGTACAAGGAGCAAGTGTTTTGGAGATTGAAAAGACATACTCCTACCTGGGAATACAGGGATCACTAATGGGGGAGCTGTAGGTCTATTTGAAAGCCCCCATTAGTATCACCCCATGGTAGAGAAGGGTTTTGTTCATCTAGCTTTCTGTTCCCTGGTCACTGACTAAAACTAAAATGTTTTCTCCTGAAAAACACTGAGAACCATTTCTTTTTTTTTTATTTTTTTTATTAATTTTATAATTATAACATTTTTTGACAGTACATATGCATAGGTAATTTTTTACAACATTATCCCTTGTACTCCCTTCTGGTCCGAATTTTCCCCTGCTTCCCTCCACCCCCTCCCCTAGATGGCAGGCCTTCCCATATATATTAAATATGTTATAGTATATCCTAGGTACAATATATATGTGCAGAACCAAATTTTGTTGTTGTTGTTGTTGCAAGGGAAGAATTGGATTCAGAAGGTAAAAATAACCTGGGAAGAAAAACAAAAAATGCAAACAGTTTACACTCATTTCCCAGTTTTCCTTCTCTGGGTGTAGCTGATTCTGTCCATGATTAATCAATTGGAACTGGATTAGATCTTCTCTATGCTGAAGATATCCACTTCCATCAGAATACATCCTCATACAGTATTTTTGTTGAAGTGTAAAATGGTCTCCTAGTTCTGCTCATTTCACTCATTTCAGTTGATGTAAGTCTCTCCAAGCATCTCTGAAATCATCCTGCTGGTCATTTCTTACAGAACAATAATATTCCATAACATTCATATACCATAATTTACCCAACCATTCTCCAATTGATGAGCATCCATTCATTTTCCAGTTTCTAGCCACTACAAAAAGGGCTGCCACAAACATTTTGGCACATACAGGTCCCTTTCCCTTCTTTAATATTTCTTTGGGATATAAGCCCAGTAGTAGCACTGCTGGATCAAAGGGTATGCACAGGTTGATAACTTTTTGGGCATAGTTCCAGATTGCTCTCCAGAATGGTTGGATTCTTTCACAACTCCACCAACAATGCAACAGTGTCCTAGTTTCCCCACATCCCCTACAACATTCATCATTATTTGTTCCTGTTATCTTAGCCAATCTGACAGGTGTGTAGTGGTATCTCAGAGTTGTCTTAATTTGCATTTCTCTGATCAATAGTGATTTGGAACACTCTTTCATAGGAGTGAAAATAGTTTCAATTTCATCATCTGAAAAATTGTTCGTATCCTTTGACCATTTATCAATTGGAGAATGGTTTGATTTCTCATAAATTAGAGTCAATTCTCTGTATATTTTGGAGATGAGGCCTTTATCCCTTCTAATCTTGTTTGCATTAGTTTTGTTTGTACAAAAGCTTTTTATTTTGATATAATCAAAATTTTCTATTTTGTGATCAATAATGATCTCTAGTTCTCCTTTGGTCACAATTCCTTCCTTCTCCACAGGTCTGAGAGGTAAACTATCCTATGTTCCTCTAATTTATTTATGATCTCATACTTATGCCTAAATCATGTACCCATTTTGAGCTTATCTTAGTATGTGGTGTTAAGTATGGGTCCATGCCTAGTTTCTGCCATACTAATTTCCAGTTTTCTTAGCAGTTTTTGTCAAATAATGAATTCTTATCCCAAATGTTGGGATCTTTGGGTTTGTCAAACACTAGACTGCTATAGTTGTACCCTTTTTTGTCCTTTGTACCTAATCTGTTCCACTGATCGACTAGTCTATTTCTTAGCCAATACCAAATGATTTTGGTGACTGTTGCTTTATAATATAGTTCTAGATCAGGTACAGCTAGACCACCTTCATTTGATTTTTTTTTTTTCATTAATTCCCTTGAAATTTTCGACCTTTTGTTCTTCCATATGAATTTTGTTGTTATTTTTTCTAGGTCATTAAAATAGTTTCTTGGGAGTCTGATTGGTATAACACTAAATAAATAGATTAGTTTAGGAAGCATTGTCATCTTGATTATATTCGCTCGACCTATCCAAGAGCACTTAATATTTTTCCAATTATTTATTTTTATACTTTCAACATATATTTTATTATATATATATTATATATAAAAATATAATATGTATATATTATATTTTATATTATCGACAGTTATTTTGAATGGAATTTCTCTTTGTATCTCTTGCTGTTGGATTGTGTTGGTAATGTATAAAAATGCTGAGGATTTATGTGGATTTATTTTGTATCCTGAAACTTTGCTAAAGTTATGAATTATTTCTAATAGCTTTTCAGCAGAGTCTCTGGGGTTCTCTAAGTATACCATCATATCATCTGCAAAGAGTGTTAGTTTGATTTCCTCATTACCTACTCTAATTCCTTTGATCTCTTTCTCAGCTCTTATTGCCGAGGCTAGCATTTCTAGTACAATATTGAATAGTAATGGTGATAATGGGCAACCTTGTTTGACTCCTGATCCTACTGGGAAAGGTTCCAGTTTATCCCCATTACTTATGTTTACTGATGGTTTTAAATATATGCTCCTGATTATTTTAAGGAATAGTCCATTTATTCCTATACTCTCAAGTGTTTTTAGTAGGAATGGATGTTGGATTTTATCAAATGCTTTTTCTGCATCTATTGAGATGCATCTGATTGAGATTTGATTATTAATATGGTCAATTATACTAATAGTTTTCTTAATATTAGACCAGCCCTGCATTCCTGATATAAATCCCACTTGGTCACAGTGTATTATCCTGGGGATGATATTCTGTAGTCTTTTTGCTAATATTTCATTTAAGATTTTAGCATCAATATTCGTTACGGAGATTGGTCTATAATTTTCTTTCTCTGTTTTCAGCCTTCCTGGTTTAGGTATCAGTACCATGTCTGTGTCATAAAAGGAATTTGGTAGGACTCCTTCAATCCCTATTTTTTTTTCAAATAGTCTATATAGCATTGGAGTTAACTGTTCTTTAAATATTTGGTAGAATTCACAGGTAAATCCATCTGTTCCTGGGGATTTTTTCTTAGGGAGTTGGTTAATAGCTTGTTCTATTTATTTTTCTGAAATAAGACTATTTAGACTATTTACTTCTTCCTCTGTTAATCTGGGCAAGCTATTTTTTAAGGTATTCTTCCATTTCATTTAAGTTATCAAATTTATTGGCATAAAGTTGGGCAAAGCAACTCCTAACTATTGTTCTAATTTCCTCTTCATTAGTGGCGAGTTCTCCCTTTTTATTTCTAAGATTAGCAATTTGCTTTTCCTCTTTCCTTTTTTAAATCAGATTTACTAAGGGTTTGTCTATTTTGTTGGTTTTTTCATCGAACCAACTCTTAGTTTTATTAATTAATTCAATAGTTTTTTTTTTTTACTTTCAATTTTATTAATCTCATCTTTTATTTTTAGAATTTCAAGTTTCATGTTTGTCTGGGGGTTTTTAATTTATTCCTTTTCTAGCATTTTTAGTTATAAGCCCAATTCATTGACCTTCTCTTTCTCTATTTTATGCAAGTAGGCCTCTAAAGGAATGAAGTTATTAATTATGTCTATGATTTGCTGTTTCACCCAATCATTCTTTAGTATGAGATTTATTTAGTTCCAATTATTTTTTGGTCTATTTTCCCCTGGCTTTTTATTGAATGTAATTTTCATTTCATTGTCGTCTGAAAAGGATGCATTTACTATTTCTGCCTTACTGCATTTGATTTTGAGGTTTTTATGTCCTAATATATGATCAATTTTTGTATAGGTTCCATGAACTGCTGAGAAGAAAGTGTACTCCTTTCTGTCTCCATTTAGCTTTCGCCAAAGATCTATCATATCAAACTTTTCTAGTATTCTATTTACCTCCTTGACTTCTTTCTTATTTATTTTATGGTTTGACTTATTTAATTCTGAGAGTGCAAGGTTGAGATCTCCCACTATTACAGTTTTGCTGTCTATTTCTTCTTGCAGCTCTCTTAATTTCTCTTTTAAGAATTTAGATGCTGCACCACGTGGTGCGTATATGTTCAATATTGATACTGCTTCATTATCTATGCTACCCTTTAGCAAGATATAATGCCCTTCCTTATCTCTTTTAATTAGATCAATTTTTGCTTTTGCTTGATCTGAGATGAGGATGACTAACCCTGCTTATTTGGCTTCATCTGAAGCATAGCAGATTCTCCAACCTTTTACCTTTATTCTGTATGTATCACTCTGTTTCAGGTCTGTTTCCTGTAAACAACATATTGTAGGATTCTGGCTTTTAATCCAGTCTGCTAACTGCTTCCTCTTTATGGGGGAGTTTACCCCATTCACATTTATGGTTAAAATGACTAATTCTGTATTGCTTGCCATCCTGTTAACCCCTGCTTATACTTTTCTCCTTTCCTTCTCTCTTAGCCCCCCTCCCCAGTATTAAACTTGTGAGCACCACTTGCTTTTCACAGACTTCCCTTTTTAGTATCCCTCCCCCACCTAAAAGTTCCTCCCCCTATTTTACCCCTTTTCCTCACAATTTCTGTATTCCCTTCCCTCCCACTTTTCAATGAAGTGGAAGGAGTTTCACCATAAATTGAATTTGTCTATTGGTACTTCATCCCC
The DNA here is from genome assembly GCF_048593235.1 of Sminthopsis crassicaudata. Taxonomy (NCBI): domain Eukaryota; kingdom Metazoa; phylum Chordata; class Mammalia; order Dasyuromorphia; family Dasyuridae; genus Sminthopsis; species Sminthopsis crassicaudata. Next base: position 242,533,916 of record NC_133621.1, read on the forward strand.
CTCCTTTCTTTCTCTTAGATATAACAGGTTACCTTTGCCTCTTCATGAGATGTAGTACCATCACTTTACCCTTTTTTATGATATAATTTCCTTTCCACCTCTAGTTTCTAGGACAAATTATACATGTGTTCTTTACATATCTTTATGACAGAAATGTAGTTCTCAAGATTTCTTTTTACCTTTTTAGAAATCTCTTGAGTTCTATATTTGAAGATCAAACTTTTTGTGTAGATCTGGTTTTTTCATCAAGAATAGATGGCATTCACTCATTTCATTAAATGTCCATCTTCTTTCCTGGAAAAAGATGCTCAGTTTTGCTGGGTAAGTTATTCTTGGCTGCATACCAAGTTCCTTAGCCTTTCGGAATATCATATTCCAGGCCCTTTGCTCCTTTAATGTGGATGCTGCTAGATCCTGGGTTATCCTTATTGTGGCTCCTCCATACCTGAATTGATTTTTTTCTAGCATCTTCCACTAGTTTTTCCTTTGCCTGATGGTTCTTGAACTTGGCCACTATATTTCTTGGCGTTTTGATTTTAGGGTCCCTTTCAGTAGGTGATCGATGAATTTTTTTCAATGTCTATTTTACCCTCTGTTTCTAAAACGCCTAGGCAGTTCACTGAGAACCATTTCTAAAGTGATTATTTTCATTTTAAAGGTGATTCAGACCAATATTGTCAGCAGTTTACTTTAAAGGGTCCATATCTGTCTTAAAAGGGCAGAAGTACATGGCAGCTGAAGTGACTGGTTGAGGGAAGGCATCCTTTTAATGTGAAATAAGCAAGAAAATTCTGTCTGCCATGTGCAATAGCAATCTTTTAGTCGGTAAATATCTGGAGATAAGGCTATAACAAAGAATTATTAATGTGTGAGCTATTTTTTTCAAAACCAATTAGTTAGATTCAACCCCTCTCTTGGAATATCTGCTCAGAGTTCCTTCAGTAGAAATTTTCTCATTTAGTTCCTTTCAATCCTCTCAATCTATTTGACCTATATTTAGAGCCAAGGGGCTTCAATGAGCACCTTGACTGTGAGAGTCAAAGAATGTTCAAAACAATAGTAGTGAAAATAGATAAAAGAGAAAGTAAATGATAGAAGACCTTTAAGTCGATTAAATTGTATGTATGTGTTTTGAGTTAAGAGGAGAAAAAATGCAAGGATTTGTAAAATCAAAGGGAAGAATGAAGACAATAACCCAGCGTGATTTTATTCCTTTTATCAGCATAGCTCCCTCAAAAACAAATGTTTCATCATTTTAAAAAATGCTGAACCAAATTGATCAATAAAGGGAATGTCAGATGAGTGACTTCCACTTAATTCATATTACTATCTACTTTGCAACCTGTAATTTTAGAGAGATACCCATGGCATTACAACACTATGTAAACTGCTCAGGGTCATATACCTTTCATATGACAAAGGCATTTTGCATCCATATTCTTCATTGTTTCTCTACTGTCACTTTGGAGTGCCTCACAAAAATTACATCTTTTAAAATTCTATAATAAATGTATCCCACAATGTACAGGAAAAAAAATGCCTTGACTGAGATAAGCCTATTCAGATTGAAGTGCCCAGACAAGAGAAAATACAGGACAGCCAATTTAAGAGCATTTATTGCTAGCTAGTGAATGAACCCCACCAGAACAGGGGAGTCAGTATCAAACTATTTCAGAGACACATATTTATAGAAATAGACATAAAAGTTCCCTAATACATTTGTAAAGGAATTTTATCCTAGACAGGAGGCAAAGCGTATCACATTAAGGGTGCCATTCCAAGACAGGCAATAAGACAGTATTTCTTTATGTTTATCAAGTTGTCAAGGTCTTAGGGTTTTTTAGGGCAGTACATTTGAGGGTATAAAAATATCATCTGCATTTGGGCATGAAGAGGTAGTAACAAATTTCTAAGTACAGAGTTTCAAGATTATGTTTCTCATGGTCCAGAGGAGTGTCCCTCCACTTCACTCCCCCTTTTCTTGCACTGTTTAGAGACTAGACTCATCAGAAACCAGGAGAGTAAGTGGTTATGGTGACAAACAACTTAACAGCCTGGGTCCTCTTCCTGCTAGATATGGTTAAGCAGCTAATCAAACAAGGGGCAATTAGTAGAGCCAGCAAAATAAAGTAAGGGGCCTATCAGGGAGGTTATAAAGGAGGTCGTCGGGGGACCAATTGAAAAGTGACTGATACCAAGACATTGATTAAAGTTGAGCCCTCTCTTGTTCCTTGATCCACTTTCTGACTGCAGATAAGGACTCTCTTATTACCTCCAGTTCTTAGCATAAAAACAGCAAGCTTCCCTGAGGGCCATACATACATCTCCCTGCTTAAGACAGAGCAAATCTAGGCCCCGACTGTAGAACCACCTCTACCAAGGAGTTTAGGGAGTTCTCCAAAAAGGATATTTGATTTTCCAGGTCCTTTAAATTCTGGTCCAGAGCTGATAGCTAGCTGGCTGTCACCACTGAGCAGGGCAGCTATCCCAACAGCCATGGAGCCTGCTATTCCTTAGTCCCACTAAAAGGAGGACGAGAATAGGAGCATCCCTCGTTGCCCTATCTAACAGACCAAAATATTCTTTGGGGCCCCTTTCTCAAAGTATAAATACACCTAAGGGAATACATATTTAAGTATGCAAAGCTTGGGAGATTCTTCCAAGGCTAAATTCTCTGATACAAGGGGTTAGTCCCATGGTACATGCAAAAAAAGACCCTGTCGGGACCCATATTAAGAGAGTTTACAGTATTCTTATATGGGGGAACCTCAGTAACCACTACACAATGCTTTTTGCACCTGGAGCGCTCCAGATTGTAGCCTTCCAATTTGATGCAATGTGTCTCACCCTCCACCCCTCCCACTCTGGGAGCAGGTTCTCCCCAGAGGGTGAAAGATTCTGGATGTAGTGGGCATCTGTCCTCCAGGTGGCACATATGCCTATGCCTACAAAATAAGGGGGGCCAGGTCCAGTCAGAGCCAACAACTTGTGGTGAGGGTGGGGCTGGTTAGGTTTATCAGCCAGTATATTCCATCAAGGGCTGAGATAAAGGTCTTATAGGGAGACAGTGGTCCTCTAGGGAGTGGAGGCTGAGGGGGTTTTGAGATAACTGTCATGATTTCCCCTCTCAGATGAGAAGTGGTCAAGGCTGGTCTCAAGAGTAAATGAAAGGGATTAATAATTGCATTAGGGTCTATGGGGATGTTTTCCCTTGGGAGGGTCCTTCTCTGGATTTGAACAGGACTCCCAAATCTCTTCCTGCCACATAAAATCTGGTGCCCCAGGTCCTTCCCAATCCCCAGACATCATTATACCATTCTTTCATTGTGACTGCAATGGAATTGCAGCTTCCTCCCTTCTGACATTGTTGTGGTGATGTTAACCTATGCACCTTAATGTAGGAGTCAAGGCCTCTGTCAGAGAGCCAATCTGCTATGGTCTCACAACCCCATAATCTGCAGTGGTACTGGCCCAACCCCTGACACTTAGACGGTCCATCTGCTGAGCATATATGGTACTGGGTTTTCCCCAATCCTTTCTCCATGCTCTCTTGAGCTATAAGTTCTTATTCATATCCATATGAGGGGAGGGCCCTGTTTCCACACTCCCCTCCCTCAACTTGGAGAGACTGGTTTTTTTATGAGTGTTGTAAAACAATATCAGTGGGAAGGGGGGAAATTCCAAGACCTGGCATAGATCCAGATAGAACCATGGCTGCTCATAGTTTGGGCTTTTACCTCTCCCCCAGTAGTTCTTATTAGCAATCTCAGTGAGGGATTTCACTCCAGGCAAGAGAAAAAAAAGGGGGGAAAGCAGATCATATAAGCAAATCCCCCCCTAAGTGAGTTAGAGAATGCAGTTTTGAAAAAAAAAAGAGATAGATCAAGGTTTTTGGAAAAATCACACATTCTTCTGAAGTGTGCCACCAACCCTGGCCATCAGTTGGGTTAGGAGGATCTTGAGGCCTGTGTGAAGATCAACTGCCCATACGTTTCATTGAACTCCCCCTTATCTTGAGTTTCCACATTTACAATTTGTAACCTTAGAGTAACTAGCCCTAAGTTATATCAGTCCTAATGAACAGGAGGGGGTTTTGCAAACAGGGGAAATGAGGCAGAACAATTCAGGGAAACTGAGGCAGGATCATTTAGGGAAACTGGGGTAGGACTATTAAAGAGAAATGTGGCATAACAGTTCAAATCAATGAATTACTACACTCTAGCTACCTGGAAGGTCTCAGCACCATAATTTTGACCAACCTTATTTGAGGCAAATAAACCAAAATAGAACTAGAAAAATGCAAGGACTTATGGCAAGGATAAGTTTCTCTCTGACAACCCTGGAGTTAACAGCATGCTCCCTGTTGCATCATGTCAGGTCCTGTGCAGTTAGGGCACCATCTCAGCCAGAGAATCCAGATGGACAGTTCACTGTGGGTTAGATGGTCTGCAGTCATTTGTGCTAAATTTAACTCAGCCTCTGCTTATATAGGGAGTAGCAGGGCTCAAGACAGTCGTACTGCCCATTCAGAAGGACAACCCACTCCAGGATGTGACAACTGCATTAGCACCCTGGATACCTTAGAATCAGCCAGACTCAGGATAAGCAAAAGTCCTTGGTCTTTATTCTTGGTCTTTAGCAGTAGAAGTGAAGGGGAATGGACACATAGGATCTCTGCAATCTCACCTTCTCATCTCCTGCCCAGAGTGCATCTGGCTAGTCTCACTGCACCTCCTAGTACTTCCCACAATTCTCTGTATACACCAAACGATTGGGCCAGCACAGGATAGTGGGAAGGGCTATTTTCCAAGCATATTCTAATAGAGTATTGTCCAATTAATAATTAGCCTCAAGTGCTCAATTGTCCAATCTCAGTGCATTGACTCAAGAGTTTCAGCTCTTGAAGAGTGAGAGAGAAGGGTGAGGCTTGGAGTAGCTCAACCTGTTCCTGTCCAGAGGAACAGACAGGGCTGCTACTAGGATACAGGAAGGATCCAGATTTCTGAGCAGAGTTATCAGAGTATGCACAGTTAGAATTTCCAGGCAAACTCTGATGATACCAAACTGCAAGGTCCTTTGAGAATGCTGAAATACAAATTAAGGAACTGGGATTACAAGACTGGAGACTGCCAAGTCCCACGGTGCCTGATTTCTGGTTGTTTCAAAAAAAAAAAAAAAAAAAAAGAAAAAAAAAAGTTCTAAAGACTGAGTCTGTCAGGGCAATTCTAACAGAATAAGGGGTTTCAAAGTTAAAACATAACCAGCAGTCACATGCCAGTAAATTTAAGCAAGGAGTAAAAATGAAAAAGGACTGCTTAAAGGACTTCCAATTCCATCTGAACTAGTGAAATAGGGGGTGGGGCAGAAGTACCTAGGGCAAAGTGAACAGGAAACTAGGAGTTCCCATTCTTCCAGGTATTTTTGAGAAAAATCCACCAGTTTTCTCAACTTCCTATCTCTTCCTCCCCTCTTTTTCTTCCAGGCAAATGAAATCATCCAAAAAAGCAAATACTCAAATAACCATCCCACATATGAAACCCAAGAGTGAATTCCTATACTTATCACAGAAGGGTTTCCTAAAAATCTCTCAAACATAACAGCAATAGTTACACAATTTTAACAAATTTCATCCCAAATCTTAAACACACAGTAATAAATGACCTAGTCAGGATTTAACAGTCATTCATCAGCCATTTTCCAATTCTCCATATCAATCTATTAGGGGCAGGGGGCGAAACTTCTCAGTCAAAAACTGCTTCATGCTGATAAGGGGGTAAAGACAGTCTGAGACAGAAATACTGGTCCACAAGGACTGCTACAAGATGTGAGGAAACCAAAACAGAGTGGCCAGCAGCTTCCCATGTAAGGAAACATACTTGTCTCACAAGACAGACAAATAGCTGTCCCAATAAAAAACAGCAGTTTAGATTTCACAGACTATGTGAAGGACTAATTGTCCTCTCATTATTTAGAAACTTAAAAAAAAAAAACTTGAATATTCAAGACACAGATAGATGATCAGGCTAAATATTCATTTGTCTAAGTATTTAGGATACAATGATTACATAGAATCAGATTGGAAACAGCAAATTATAACATAAGTAAATTGCATTAACAGTTCTTATTGACTTTTGTTCTGATCATAGAAATCAATCACAGGAGGAAAAAATGCAGGGACATGACTATAACATAATATTAAAAAACTGATCTTTCAGCCCATACAGAATGCAAGCTAAAGGAGACTTAACTCAGTTTTACTCCAGTAATTGTCCCAATGGAGTTGTAAAACTCCCTATAAATATTAAATACAAACCCAAGAAATTTTACCACCAATAGCAAATCCCATTAACCAGAGTTTCAGATAAACCCCAAACAGGTATTTACCATGACCTTATATTGATAATAGTAAGAAATTTGTCCCAGTAAGTTCGAAACTTATCTTTCTTATCTAAGTAGGCAGTTTCATAAATTGAACATTATACAAATCATTTTGCTTTAAAATACCCAATACATAGAAAAGTTCCAAATTGCATATTGCCCAGAAATATTTTCAAAAGGACAAAGAAAAAAAAACTAATATTTTCCGAAGCCCTTTAAATGACGGGCATAACCTCAGTATACAATCAATACAACAATTAAAACTCATACAGAATATCCTAATACCACATAAAAGAATCTGAAAGATTCTTTAAAATATCAATTAAACTTTTAGAAATAACTCTACCAATTACAGATCACATTTATAGCCATATTCCTTAACCAAGGAAAGCATTATGTATCATCTTTTAAAAAACAAATGTAGGTCTGTCTCTTTAAAAATCACAGTTTGTTCCTTTCAGCCGAGAACCAGCAACTTGATTAAAAAAAACAAAAAACTGGAACACACTTAGTTGGGGGGTGGAGGGGAAGGAGGAGAGAGAAGGGAAGGTGAGCTAAATCTGCACAAAAGATTCCCTCTTATTTCCCACTCAAGTTTCCCCACACAGAAATCCTTTCATTAAAAACTTTCCTTTTTCTCTTCTTACTTAACTCTTCTCTTTCCCTCAGCTACATACTTTAAACAAAATCTAACAACCCTTGTAACTAAATGCTCCATTGATAAGGTAGCAGAAGCAGTGGGGGAGTGAGTTGAATCTTTACCTTTAAAGACAAAAGATCCTCTCCCATTTTTCCCTCCCCTACCTCTTCTCTTCCTTACCCTTAAAACCCTTCAAACTTACAACTGCTCCTGTAAATCAATCTTTCATAAATCATCGTCATTCTCCTTTCCTTTTCCCTTCAGAAGGTTTAAGATTCACAATACAGTAAATAGCTAAATAACTCTATAAAACTCACATGTCCAGCAAAACATAACTTATAATGTTAACAAATTACCCAATGTTTCAGAAGCAAACCAAATAGTTTTTTTTTAAAGTTTTTCTTCCTTCTTCCTGAAAGGCCACTAGCATAAACTTCTTTTCCCTAGGCAGCATCAAGCAGATAAGATTTTATTGCCATTACTCCTCTCTAGCAGGCTTTGAAAACCTGCTTTTCAGGAAAAAAATTTCCATGCTAGTTTAAAATAGTCAAGCTTTTCTGTTCTATTACTTACAAATTAGTACAACAGGTTAAAAAGTTTAAAATCACAAGCAAATTTTTATACTAAGCAGTTGCAACATTGAAATAACCAATTGCCAAATTTATTAACCATTGTTCTTAAAACTTAACAAGAGCTCTTTAAATCAACACAACAGACAAGTCACAAACACAGAACACAAATCACACAGATATAGACTGCACAATTACAACATTAAACAAAACATTTAACATATACAGACTAGGGGTTATGTGGAAACCTTAGAATAGCCCTAAGGGAAATTATTGCAGCTTGAGAGTCTTCCCTTCCAGAATCCAAATGGAGCTTTTTAGGCTTCCAAGCCCTGTTTGGTGCATTTCTGTGCCTTCACAGAGAATGCCTAGAAAAAAAAGGCAGAAACCAGAGTTGTGCCATTGACACACAACCAGATAGACACAATTACACTTAAACACAAAGAGACAATAGACAAACAATTCTGGAACACAAAAGACAGACAATACAACCAGGGCATTTTGACAATATCCTGTGGAGGCCAGTAGAGGGTACTGATGCTGCATACAGCATAGCCACCTACTATCCCCGGGTAATCACCCGAAATTCAACTGGTTCCCAGAATGCTGGAAGCCAATTGAGTCAAATTTATGTCTTGCTCTCCTAATCTGCAAAAGTGGGTTATCAAGGTCCAAGGCCGAGAAACATCATCTCAGTGGCCATCCCCCTAGAGATGGTTACCCCCCGTGCCCTCCAGGAAAAGAGACTGGCTGTTGAACAGAGCCAAAGGATATCTTGCTGGGGAGCCTCCAAATGAAGTGCCCAGACAAGAGAAAATACAGGATAGCCAAAATAATGTAAATTTAAGAGTGTTTATTACTAGCTAGCAGATGAACCCGACCAGAACAAGGGAGTCAGTATCAAACGATTTCAGAAACATATATTTATAGGAAGAGACATAAAAGTTACCTAATACATTTGTAAAGGAATTTCATCCTAGACAGGAGGCAAAGCTTATCACATTAAGGGTGCCATTCCAAGACAGGCAATAAGACAGTATTTCTTTATGTTTATCAATTTGTCACAGTCTTAGGCTTTTTTAGGGCAGCACATGTGGGGGTGTAAAAAATACCATTTGCATTAGGGCATGAAGAGTTAGTAACAAACTTCTAACTACAGAGTTTCAAGATTATATTTTTCTCAGTCCAGAGGGGTGTCTTTCCTCTTCAAGATCAAGCCAATTAGCATTTATTACATCATGCTAGGTGCTGGGGTCCTGAAGTCCCTAGCCACTCTGTCCCAAATATCCATAAAAGACTCTGAAGGCTAAACCTAAAAATCCAGTAGAGGAGGGTGATTAACCCCAGGAGACAGAGTACAGGCAGGAAACAGGTAATCCAAGTCAAGGATAAGCAAAAAGCCATATTTAGGGAACTAAAGCTAGAAATATGAACAAATGCGAAGACAAAGATCACTACATAGAAGTTTAACAGATCCAGCGATATCCAAAAATCCAACCTTAAAGAAGAGAGTAACTCCATCTTAGCAATAGTTACTGAAACTTCTAAAGTAGTAAAATGACATGTTTAGGCTTGTAATTAAAGTTATAACCACCTCAAGGATTAAAATTTTTAAAAAGATGTATGTGTATATTCATTACCATAGTATATCTGTTTACTCTTTAGGACTAGATGCTTCAACCTCTCTCAGATTTAAAAAAAAAAGTATTAGTTAACAAAGTTTAAATGGGGACATCAGAAAGTAGTGAACTCTCTTTCTTCCTTTAGAATCTCTCATTAATAGAAGCTTTTGTTCCCTGACCATCATCATAGATACATCCCAGACTGGTGTTTTCTGGCCATTTTAAATGGTCTAAGATTCACAGAAAATAAACTTGTGTTACAAAAGCAGTAATGTAGACTTATCTGAGCAGGATCAACCTGAGCCACAGTGTTTCTCTGACAATAAGTATCCCTTTCATACTTTTTGTCATTTGACATGATGATAACATCCTTTAGGAATGGAAGGCTCTTAAATGATCAGATAGCTTATAAAACTTACAATAGGTTTTCTGTTGAAGTAGGATTGTGAAGTCAAAACACACTCTTCTTTATCCTCAGCTGACCTATTTACTGAAAGACCTAATTAATAATAAATTAATTCTCTTCATGACAATTTTGCCTGAATATTTCTACAAGAATCATCTAAAACAGGATTCTTAACCATTTAGTAAAAAGACCTTATAAAAGCAGAGGCTCACACTGGATTTCAGGCTAAATTAAAAAAACAAACTCCCATTTAAAGAACAAAAATCTTAAAGAAGCAACATAGAGAACTGTAAGTTGTACCTTCCTTGATAGCCCTTACCTTCTGTCTCCATGCCTTTTTATTTACTATACCTCATGTTTGGAATTGTCTTACTCCTCATCTCTGTTCCCTGACTTTTGTCAAGCTCCTACAAACAAATGTAACAGCTAAAATCTTTCTTCAAGACATTGTTAATACTAGAAGAATCTCTTCCCTCTGAGATTACCTCCAATTTATTCTGAATATATCTTTATAAATAGTTCTTTTCATATTATTTCTGCATTGGCTTGTGAACTAATTCCTTGAGAGCAGGGACTAGGTTTGTCTTTCTTTGAATAATTATAATAGTATTTATTAAGCACCTATACTATGCTAGGTGCTTTACAACTATTATCTCATTTGATCCTCAAAACTATCCTTCCAAGTAGGTACTATTATTATCCCCATTTTACAGTTGAGGGAACTAAGATAGAGAGGTTGAGTATTTGCCCAAAGTCATAAAGTCTCTGAGATCACATTTGCACTCAGGCAGGTCCTCTTAACTTTAAGACCAGCAATGAACTGAACCAGCTACCTTTGTGTCCTAGCACTACCCACAATATCTGGCAAATTGTAAGGACTTAATAAATGCTTATTGATTAGACTTATACTTTCCTGGGAGCTTGAGACTCAAACCCATTAATATATAAACCAATTATATGAATGTTATGGAATATTATTGTTCTGTAAGAAATGACCAGCAAGATGAATACAGAGAGGCTTGGAGAGACTTACATCAACTGATGCTAAGTGAAACAAGCAGAACCAGGAGATCATTATATAGCCCAACAACAATACTATATGAGGATCAATTCTGATGGAAATGCTATCTTCAACAATGAGAGTATTCAAATCAGTTCCAATTGATCAGAAATTAAGGGAACCAGCTATACCCATCAAAAGAACACTGGGAAATGAGTGTGGACCACCACATAGCATTTCCATTCTTTCTGTTATTGTTTGCTTGCATTTTTGTTTTTTTTTCAGATTAGTTTTACTGTCATTCTAAATATGATTTTTCTGGTGTAGCAAGATAACTGTATAAATATGCATACATATATTGTATTTGACATATACTTTAATATATTTAATATGTATGGGATTACCTGCTATCCTGGGGAGGGGGTGGAGGGAAGAAAGGGAAAAGTTGGAACAGAAGTTTTTGCAAGGGTCAGTGTTGAAAAATTATCCATGCATGAAATACAGAGAGGATTGGAGAGACTTACATGAATTGATGCTGAGTGAAATGAGCAGAACCAGGAGATCGTTGTACACCTCAACAACGATACTGTATGAGGATGTATTCTGATGGAAATGGATATCTTCCACAAAGAGAGGATCTAATTCAGTTCCAATTGATGGATGGAATCAGCTACACCCAGAGAAGGAACACTGGGAGATGAGTGTAAACTGTTTGCATTTTTGTTTTTCTTCCAAGGTTATTTTTGCCTTCTGAATCTAATTCTTCCTGTGCAACAAGAAATTCGTTTCTGCACACATATATTGTATCTAGGATATATTATAACACATTTAACATGTATGGCACTGTCTGCCATCTAGGAGAAGGGGTGGAGGGAAGGAGGGAAAATTCGGAATAGATGTGAATGCAAAGAATAATGTTGTAAAAAAAATTACCCGTGCATATGTACTGTCAAAAAAAAAAGTTACAAAATTAATTTTTTAAAATGTAAAATAAATAAATAAAAAAGAAAAATTATCCATGCATATGTTTTATCAATAAAAGCTATAATAAAAAATATGTAAACCAATTATTAGAACTATTGAATAGACATTTTATATTTCACCTTGGCTCTGATATACAAACAATTCCTTTTCCTGTTCTCTGCTAGGGTTGACACCACTATCAATGGACCCAGGATCTCTTAAACTCAAAACGTTACCTCCTAGCAAGCTAACACATCCATCTTGGAATCAGGAAGAAAATAAAACTGAAGAAGAAAGTAGGGACCTAAAGCCCATGTCCTCCTCTTTCTACATTTCTTCCAAGAAGTGAAGAAAGGTAGGGATAGAGTCAAATAATATTAAAATTAGAATGTACTCTCTTTGCAGATGATATGATGGTATACTTAGAGAACCCCAGAGATTCTAATAAAAAGTTATTAGAAATAATTCACAACTTTAGCAAAGTTGCTGGATACAAAATAAATCCACATAAATCCTCAGCATTTTTATACATCACCAACAAAATGCAACAGCAAGAGATACAAAGAGAAATTCCATTCAAAATAACTGTCGATAGTATAAAATATTTGGGAATCCATCTACCAAAGAAAAGTCAGGAATTATATGAGCAAAATTACAAAACACTTGCCACAAAAATAAAGTCAGATTTAAATAATTGGAAAGATATTAAGTGCTCTTGGATAGGTCAAGCGAATATAACAAAGATGACAATACTCTTCATATGGAAGAACAAAAGGTGGAGAGTTTCAAGAAAATTAATGAAAAAAATTCAGATGAAGGTGGTCTAGCTGTACCTGATCTAAAGCTATATTATAAAGCAGCAGTCACCAAAACCATTTGGTATTGGCTAAGAAAAAGACTAGTCGATCAGTGGAACAGATTAGGTACACTGGACAAAAAAGGGTACAACTATAGCAATCTAGTGTTTGACAAACCCAAAGATACCAACTTTTGGGATAAGAATTCATTATTTGAAAAAAATGTTTGGGAAAACTGGAAATTAGTATGGCAGAAATTAGATATGCATCCACACTTAACACCATATACCAAGATAAGATCAAAATGGGTCCATGATTTAGGCATAAAGAATGAGATCATAAATAGATTAGAGGAACAGAGGATAGTCTACCTTTCAGACCTGTGGAGGAGGAAGGAATTTATGACCAAAGGAGAACTAGAGATCATTATTGATCACAAAATAGAAGATTTTGATTACATCAAATTAAAAAGCTTTTGTACAAACAAAACTAATGCAAACAAGATTAGAAGGGAAGTAACAAATTGGGAAAATATTTTTACAGTTAAAGGTTCTGATAAAGGCCTCATTTCCAAAATATATAGAGAACTGACTCTAATTTATAAGAAATCAAACCATTCTCCAATTGATAAATGATCAAAGGATATGAACAGACAATTTTCAGATGATGAAATTGAAACTATTTCAATTTTGTTCCCAGATTTACCCTCATCACATCTTGATCAGATTTTCAAATTTGTTCCCAGATTTACCCTCATCACATCTTGGTCAGTGGGCCCCACTTACTATACCATCATCAGCCTCTTGATTTTGTGCTCTCTTTCCCAGCATTGTTGAGCCCATGCCTGATTTGTCTGACCCACACAGAGATCTTAACTAATGGGAGGTGTTATGAGCCAGAACTTGAAACAAGGTGCTAAATCAGTGGAATTGATAAAGACAATGGTTATCTACTTTGGCATGGTGCTTAACAGTTCTCTAGTTCAGTACATATACTAAGTACTAAGTACTAAGTACTTAGTACTTACTATAGCTCTACAGGATTCACACCTTTAAGAGCAGAAGCAGAGAAGACAAAGGACTGGAGGCAGGAACTTAAACTCTCTGAACCAAGGAGAGAGATAGGCCTCTAAGAAAGCTAACCGGGCCCCAGGAAAGGAGACAAGACTTGGAAAGAGACAATAAAGGATTTGAACTTTAATACCTGGCTGCATTTGGGGTGATTACTGAACTGAAAGGAAGGGTGCTCCCAGAAGCCCCCCAAGAAACCTGCTCCCAGAGAACATTGCATTTTAGAGAAGAATATTACAGGGACAATGTCTATTCAAATAACTATAAAACAGAACATTCTATAACAATATATAAGAAGCATATATTGCTTTGATGGAGAAAAACATTGTCAACTAGAGAATCAAAGAATTCCTGAACAGAGCCTGTAGAGTAGGCCTTTGCAAAGCTTCTTAAACTGTGGATTTCAACCCCATATGGGGCTATATAACTGAATATGAGGGTCACAAAATTATGATTTATTGTGAAGTTTGGTTTGTGTATCTATTTGTGTATGTGTGTGTGTATGTGTGTGCACCTATTTTATATCCCTATATACCCAGACCACATAAAAATTCTTAAGCAAAAAGGGAATGGAAAAAATTTAAGAAGCCCTGCTTTAAGTGTAGATAGGAATTCAACAGACAGACAAATAGATAAGACAGGCATAAAGATAAGATAAGATAGACATAAAGAATAGTCTGAATAAACGACAAGGTATTTTCATGGGACAGAAATGAATCCAATTTGGCTGAAAGATAAATTACATATATGGGAGCAATATATAATATGGCTGAAAGTAATCTAATGATAACACGGTGCCCTATGTGATATACTTTTTGTTCATCCTTTGTTTTTAAAGAGGACCATTGAACATCACAGGATGATGTCTTAACTGGTGGGTAAATTAGATTTAAATGAGACAGAAATTGTTCAAAGTCATCAACCTCACTATCTCTTCCAGCGACTCCTCCAGAGTCATCTAAGTCCAGCGGCATGACAAAATTCAGAAGGCTGGCCATGGTCCAGCGTTCAGTGGTATCTTTGAAGTTTGTGAAATCTCTAAACACCTTCATAACCATTAGAACAAATTGCTCTCAATCTGCCCATTCAGCAGGGAAAGTCTTCACAAGTTTAGGTCCTAGATCTCCCTTAACCCCTCATTACATCCTGACTCTATTTTTTTTTTTCCTTTTCTATAAAATGGGAATAAATAACAGCACCTATCTTCTGGGGCTGTTGTAAGGTTCAAATGAAATTATATGTACATAGAGATATATATGAATATAGATCTAGATGTGTATGTATATACACATACACACACACATACACACATACTTGATCAATCTTTTTTCCTCTCTTTTTTTGATTCTTTACTTTAAGGGATGGCTCTCTGGATGGGGAACAGAAAAGGATAAATATGCAGAAGATGGAAACCAGACAGGAATGGAGGATGAATAAATATGAAAACATGGCAAAGTTGCATACTACTCCTTACTACCTTGTGACTCTGGTCAAGTCCCTTCCTTTCTCCTCTCATTACCCCAGAGTGGAGGGAGTTAAACAGGCAGTCCCACTCTGAGGTCCCCTGATGATCATTAGAGACCAGTTTTGAAAGGGACTTCAGGAGAACCAAATCACACTCCCCAGAGCTCACAGTAACATGCCTAGAAAGTTGACATTTGGCTTCAGCTGGAGCAGGATAACCCTTTCATTATGTCTGTGGCAGCTGGTTGTGTGAGAAGCCCTTTCTGCTAACCAGCCACATTCTGTCTCTGCTTCTAGTCCCGCAATCCTGGTCTACTTAGCTCTGGAGCCAAGCAGAGCCCCCTGATCCTGGATCTACCATAAAATATGTATTCTTGAAAGACTTCAAATCCTCCCAACATCTCTTGTCATCCTCTAAGTGCTGTCTGTTTCTGTCTCTCATTGTCTCTCTGTCTCTGTCTCTGTCTCTGTCTCTGTCTCTGTCTCTCTCTGTCTCTGTCTCTCTGTCTCTCTGTCTCTGTCTCTCTCTCTCTCTCTCTCTCTCTCTCTCTCTCTCTCTCTCTGTCTCTCTCTCTCTCTCTGTCTCTCTCTCTGTCTCTCTCTCTCCTTCACCTTCTCTCTTTCCCTCTCCCTCTTCCCCTCTTCCCTGCCCTCTTCAATCAAAGCATTTCCAGCACTATCTTAGATACCTCAAACTGGATGCCTAACAGACTTCTCTTACTCAGCATGTCCAAAACAGAAAGCAAAAAAGCATTAGCTTCTTCACTAATCATTCCCCTCCTCCTGCTTTTCTTGTTACTATGGAGACTAACACCATACTTCCAGACTCTTGAAGTCTGGGGTCATCCTGGACTTTTCACTCTCCCTCAACCCTCTCCTCCTTCCCACCACTGCCCCAATACACGGGTATGGTGGCAAAGCCTGTCAATTTTACCTCTGCAACATCTCTGATCAATTTTAGGGAGAGAGGAGTATTATAACCAGACCCATACATAATAAAGACTAGTTAGGCAGATGTGAACAACTGATCGGATAAGGGAGAGATATTGGAGAAAAGAAAATTTATTAGGAGGTAAAATAGTTATAAATATTGGGAGCAATATGATAACAATGTTTAGAACCTTAAGTCTGAGTCAGGAAGACCCAAAATCAAATATAGCCTCAGAGACGATAAATAAGTCATTTAATCTCCACTTGCTTCAGTTTTTTTAACTGTAAAATGGGGATAATAATAACATCTACCTTCAAGGACTGTCACTGTGATAAAATGAAATATTTGTCAAGCACTTAATACAATGTTTGACACACTATAGCCACTTAATATATGTTTGTTTCCTTCTTTCCTTCCTTCCTTCCTCCCTCCCTTTTTTTTCCTTCCTTCCTTCTTTTTTCCATTCTTCATTCCTTTCTCTGCTCTTTCCTCCTTCCTTCCTTCTTTCTTTCCTTCCTTCTTTCCTTCCTTCCTTCCTCTATTTTTCCTCCTTTCCTCTTTTCCTTCCTGTCCTTCTGCCCTTTTTCCTTCCTCCCTTTCTTTCTTACTGCCTTTCTTTCTTCCCCTTCCTTCTTTCCCTCCTTCTCTTCTTCTTCCCTTCCTCCTTTCCTTTTCCTTTCTCTGTTCTTCCTTCCTTCCTTCCTTCCTTCCTTCCTTCCTTCCTTCCTTCCTTCCTTCCTTCCTTCCTTCCTTCCTTCCTTCCTTCCTTCCTTCCTTCCTTCCTTCCTTCCTTCCTTCCTTCTTAGGAAACCCTTCTCTTCCTAAAACCCTAGGAGAAAAATGGGATTTTTTAAAATTGAGTTAGAGAGTACCTATTCATAATCCACATTTCAAATACTTTGCCAAAAATTACAGTTCTATATTTTGTTCTTTTAAAAGGAATTTTTATGACAACTTTATTTCTGAATTTGTTTTTAAATACAAAAATTACATAGTTTTATACTATTAAAACATATCATATGGGACTGCTAAAGTCAATTACATGTAATACTCAGTCTTAAATTGTTCCCTTTTGACTTAAGTTTAACTTCACCCAGGCAAAACTTCCATTGACTTCGGGCATCTGAATGTTTAATTTCATTTATGCCAGTATCTGCAACTCAGAGTGTGTGGAGTGCAAAACTGAGTCTTCTCAGTTAACTTTTCTCACAGAAATCCAGTCTATTAGTTACTATTTTGAATTTTATATTTAACTATGAAAACCTTGGGTTTTTAGCCCAAATCTACCACTCAGTTTCTAAGTGACTTTGTACAGAGTTCTTAGTTGCAAAATGAAACTAATTTCTGAAAGGAAAATTGTGATGATTAATGAGGCAATAGTCTTCCTGAGCTTTGAATTCTTCCCAACAAGACTCTGATAAACAGAAGGAGTGATTATCATAAACAATATAACAAATATCAATTTGCAATTCAAATATATTTGTCAAGATTCATGCAGTGTGACAGAGAAGACAGCCCGTAAGAGAAGCCTTCCAGATTGGAGTCATGTTTGGAAGTTTCAGACCTTCACTTCTCTAGGCCTTAGTTCCTCATCTGTAAAATGAAGGGGTTGGACTAAATTTTTCTCAGGTCCCTTCCAGCTTTAATTCTCTGACTCTGTGATCCAATAGTCATTTGTATTCAATTCGTTTCCTAGTTTCTTCGCTTGATCACTAAATATTGCAGCTTTGTTCATTTGTTTGTCATGAATAGTCTCTCATTATACCTCTCCATAAATTGAAATCTGTATTCTTTTTTTAAAAAACACAAATAAAGAATAGACTTTATTTCTTTTTTTATTGAAGCCTTTTATTTTCAATACATATATAAGAATAATTTTGCATCATTCACCCTTGCAAAACCTTGTATTCCAATTTTCCTCCCTTCCCCCCACCTCTTCTCCTAAATGGCAAGTAATCCAATATATGTTAAACATGATAAAAAAAATATGTAAATCCAATATAGGCATATGTATTTATATAATTATCTTGCTACACAAGAAAAATCAGATCAAAAAGGAAAGAAAATAAGAAAGAAAATAAAATTAAAGCAAACAACAAGGAAAAGAAATAAAAATGTTATGTTGTGATCCATACTCAGTTCCCACAGTCCTCTCTGGGTGTAGGTGGCTCTCATCATCACAAGATCTTTGGAGGACAGATTCTGTTTTCACAGAAAACAACAAAATCAGCAAAGTGTTCACAGGAATCTATAGTGAAATATAGACAACACATAAAGTGCTCATTAAGCATTAGGTCATTGGGGGAGTGGTGGCAGTGCACAATACTTAAAATAATGATTTAGATCAGGAAAACTTGAGTTGAAAACCAGCTTCAAGCACTTACTAGCTATGTGACCCCAACTAGTCAGCCACTCTTTGATTGCCTTAGTTCCCTCAGCTATAAAATGAGGATAATAATAGTGTTTACCTACCAGGTTATTCTGTCATATGAGATACTTGTAAAATGGATAATACAGTACCTAGCACATAGCAGGTGCTTAATGTTTGTTTCCTTCTTTCATTATAGTATCACAGAAGTAGAAGGGATTCTAGAGGTCAGCTAATCCAGTATGCCCATTGTACAGATGAGGAAACAGAGGACTAGATAGTTTAAATAATGCCTTTTTATAAAAAGTGGCAGAGTTTGAATTTAACTTTAGATCCTAAAATCAAAAATTCAATGCTTGTTGGAATACATGGGAGCTGTTGGAATACACAGGCATCACCTGACAATGACTGCTGGAGAACCAACCCAGACCTGCAGAATGGATCTCCTCTTGTGAGAGGATGATACAAGGAGACTGAGAGACAGGTCCTGTTCTCTGACCTCTCTGACTGAGAGGCCATTGCATTGTCTGATTTCTCTCCTCTTCCCTCCGCCTCCAATTTATTTCATTCCCAGTCTGCAATACCTGTGTCAGCAAAGGCTGCCTCGAAAACCCTTCTGATGTTATGATCCACAGCTGTGGAGGCTCTTGGGTAATTGACCTGTTCCTTAACAATGACCTGTCCCTTAACAAATTCTCTTAATCTTTTCACTATAACATATGGCCTCCCTTCAAAAGGGAATTGCTCTCAAGGTTGTCAATAAGGCAATATCTTGACATTGCAGTGAAATCCTTTCTCATTTGGGTCTCTTCTATAGTCCAAGGCTTATAGAGCCATCTTTATCTTTGGAGTCATCCTGCCAGATCTAACTCAGCATCAGATATGAACTACTTGAATCATCTTTAGCAACAGGAGAGAGTTAATATAAATCTTCTGTCTCCTTTAACATGCTCCTTATTGTTTTTCCAGCTAGGGTTGAAGCAGTGGTGAAGGGGTGACATGGGAAAATCTGTTTTCCCCCTAAAAAACACACTGGCAATAACTCTTCTTTCCCTGGATTATTAGGTCACCAAACTATTAAATATGAAATTATTTATCATTGAAGGCATATGATAGCCAAGAAATTTCTCTTCTCTGGATAATGGAAAGCTAGATTCTGGGACCTTAGTGCTAAAGAAGCAAAAATTATCTTCCTCTACCCATGAAGCTGGCATTCAGAAATGTTCCAAATGACCACTCCTCTTGGGTAATATGGGTAAGGACAATTGGCATGAAAGAAAAATTAATGTTTTCATAAAGAATCCTGCTCATATTGTTCATACTGTCCATATCAAAATGTTCTTTGGTGCTGATTTTCAGAATTTTTTAAAATCAGGAAGTGATTATGTGTAAATATGATCTTCCAGATTTGAGGAGAAATACCTGGAAAATGGACACAATGCTGAGGCACTGCATATTTTAAAAATAGTTTTTATTTACCAGATATATACATGAGTAATATTACAACATTAACAATTGCCAAACCTTTTGTTCTAATTTTTTCCCTCCTTCCCCCCCACAAAAGGCAGGTCAACCAATACATATTAAATAGTTAGAGTATAAATACAGTTATTTTGCTGTACAAAAAGAATCAGACTTTGAAATAGTCTACAATTAGCCTGTGAAGGAAATCCAAAATGCAGGCAGATAAAAACAGAGGGATTGGAAATGCTATGTAGTGGTTCACACTCATTTCCCAGAGTTCTTTTGCTGGGTGTAGCTGGTTCTCTTCATTATTGAACAAATGGAACTGATTTGGTTCATCTCATTGTTGGAGAGGGCCATGTCCATCAGAATTGATCATCATACAGTATTGTTGTTGAAGTATACAATGATCTTCTGGTCCTGCTCATTTCACTCAGCATCAGTTCATGTAAGTCTCTCAAGGCCTTTCTGAAATCATCCTGTCGGTCATTTCTTACAGAACAATAATATTCCATAATATTCATATTTCATTCATAATATTCATAATTCATTTATTCAGCCAATCTCCAATTGATGGGCATCCACACAGTTTCCAGTTTTTGGCCACTACAAAAACAGCCACAAACATTCTTGCACATATAGGTCCCTTTCCCTTCTTTAAGATCTCTCTGGGATACAAATGCAGTAGCAACACTTCTGGGTCAAAGGGTATGCACAGTTTGATAACTTTTTGAGCATAGTTCCAAATTGCTCTCCAGAATGGCTGGATGTATTCGCAGTTCCACCAACA
The DNA here is from genome assembly GCF_048593235.1 of Sminthopsis crassicaudata. Taxonomy (NCBI): domain Eukaryota; kingdom Metazoa; phylum Chordata; class Mammalia; order Dasyuromorphia; family Dasyuridae; genus Sminthopsis; species Sminthopsis crassicaudata. The sequence goes on from NC_133621.1 coordinate 242,554,378, forward strand.
ATGTATCAGTGTCCCTGTTTTCCCACATCCCCTTCAACATTCTGCATTATCTTTCCCTGTCATTCTAGCCAATCTGACAGGTGTGTAGTGGTATCTCAGAGTTGTCTTAATTTGCATTTCTCTGATTAATAATGATTTGGAGCATCTTTTCATGTGACTAGAAATAGTTTCAATTTCTTTATCCGAAAATTGTCTGATAATATCCTTTGACCATTTATCAATTGAAGATTGGCTTGATTTCTTATATATTAGAGTCAATTCTCTATATATTTTGGAAATGATGAGGCCCTGCATTTTAAAGGCCTCTTTTAAATTCATATTTTATTTGGGGGAATGGGTCTTGGTACACATCAAGCACTTTCAGTAGACTTAGACACTAGTGGTTATCTAAAAGAAAGGAATCCAAAGTTTTCATAATTAAAGATTAAATACTGAATCATCATTACAAATAGTTTCTATCTTGGGATGAATCATCTGTCTACAGTGGATACTAAGAAATTCACTTAGAATGGCCTTGCACTGAGGCTGGGGCTTAGATAGATGAGACAGGATGAGTGCAAAGCTTTCCAGTAAACTTTTTGAAATGTTCACACCCCAGTCCAGTGTAGCTGGTCATAAGGAGTGAAACATATGCTATGGTAGTGTTGACTATATTTTTAATCTTGGTTATGGCTTTTGGAAATTACATTTTCTATCAAAAAATAGTTTTCTATTCTTTTTTATCCCTGTTAGACATCTAAGGGGTTAAGAACTAAGAGCACTCCGTTCTAGGAGGGTTTTGGATTGTTCCATTGTCATTCAGGGAAGCCAAAAACTTTAAAGAATGTTTTCTTACCTTAATAGAAACTATATCTTTTTTACAAAGAGAGAAACTACTTTTAGGATAAGTATTTTTAATCTTAGTAAATCATGTTAGTTATAGGAATAATAAGAAAACTGAAAGTATGTTGTAACTGAGAACACTGAACAATGGAGAGTCAATTTTGAATGTCAGCTTTTTGTCTTCCCCTTGGAAAATGCCATTTCCCTCTTCCCTTGGAACAGGTGGAAATATCTGACTTCTGCAGGTAAGAGGCTTGTTTAAAGTGTATATGGGAATCTACAGTTTTGATCTAATTATCTGAGTCCTATAATGTTAGGTGATAGTGTATTATACAACACATATTTTCAGGATAGTACGTTTTGTTTTTTTTTTAATTGTAGTTAGAAGAGTTACAGGAAACTTTTAAAATAAGCATCTGTTTAATAACTTCATTGCTTTTTTGTATTCAGAATCTGTTACATAATGTTAATTTGTCTATTGTTAATAAACAGCTGGAATAAGATTCTGTGAAGAATGATTTCTGAAAACTGCTTATTGTGCTCTGAACAAATGAATCATTAGGCAGAAGGTTAGAGAGAGAATACTATAGCTGTACTCATTTTTTTAAAAAGCTAGATGTCACCAAGGAGATAATGCATGTTAGGCCTTGTAAATATTAAAGCACTAACAAAATGATCTATTACTCCATTTATAATCATTATTAGACATAATAGAAAAAATAAAGCAATATTTTTAATATTTTAGCTTTCATTAGCTTTGGGAACTAGGGGATAGGAGACCATTCCTGTGATATTGCCTTTGAAAACGTTATCTGAAGCCATTGTTAGTAGGGAGTTATTTAAATAATAATTTAGCTCCCCTGCCAACTTTGGCCTCTCGTTCCTCAATAGAGAATATGCGATGTTCCAAATAAATTATGAATATGTACTAAAGAAAGAACTACTGTTCTCTTGCTTCTTGCCTCCAGCAGATACACTATTCAGGCAGACATTAAGAAAATGCAATCTAATGTATTTGGGCAGGCATTAAGAAATCTGTTTTTTCCTTCAGTTCTTAGGATAAGTAACAACTCTTTCTAGAACTGTGGACATTTCAGCAGGTTTGTGACATCAGGCTGTGAAACTCTTTACTTCTTGGTTTGCCATCTCTGGACGGAATAAAATTCAAAGTAAACTTTTTCATTCTTGATTTTGCATTTGTTTAAGTAAATGAGAGAGCAATGTCTTTTTGGAATAGAAAACAAACCTAACAAGAGAAAGCAACAAATTCAAAGAAAGAAATAAAGCTGTCTGCCAAAAAAAAAAAAAACAAAAACAAAAAAAAACTGGAGACAAATAAAAGTTCATCTGTTTTGTTTGAAGTAAAATCTCACCAGGACCATTCTGTTATCAGAAATCAACAAAATACTGTGGTCAGAGAGAAGCTTTCCTATGTTCCTCATCTGTCCTTATATTTCTATAGTAAAGGTTTTCTGTGGCTGTTTAATTTCAGGGAAAGAGGGAAGATATAAGAGAGGCTCTCTTTTTCTGTGAATGAGTAAAAAACAAGGCATGAAGAGAACACTGAAGTGAAAACTATCCAGAAAGGGACAACAGGAAACCCACCACTCTCTTGGGACCTCATTTTGGAGAGAAAGAAAAAAAACCTAAATGCTGCTCCCTAAACTGACTTAGATTGCTGGCAACTGCACATCAAGAAAAATCTAAGAGAAACTCTTCCTTTCTCAGCAATTTGCAAGAAATTCTTTCTTAAACAAAGACTTGTCACATCTTCCTTTGCTGGAAAAAAAAAAAAAAGACTTTTATTGAGCTTTTCATATTGAAGAAATGCGTGGGCTGGTAGAAGCAGCAGCAGAATTGCTGTTGGTTCTGAATGTGGTGTGGCGTTCCAATGCCCTCTGTTCACCCACTGTGTTTTACAAGAATTGTTGGATCCGACGCTTTCCAGGTTTCCTAATTGACCTGGAGGAATCTCAGAAGTTTGGAGCTCGGTTCCTAAAGTATTACTCAGAAAGCACAGGCCAAAAGTGTGGAAGGAATTGTTGCCTTATGAAGGATGGTAAGTGTAGATATTTGCATGAGCACTGAAAATATATAGTTCCTTGTAAATATAGTTGTTATATAGCTTGTGAGAAATTTTTAAATTTGAATTATTTTAAAGTAAAAAACAGCATGATAATATGTGAAATAAAAAATAGATAGAATCATGCCTTCAGCTTTCATTCCCTAATACTCCTAATTGCAATATACTTAGCTGGATGATTATGAAAATAATTAAGAAGAAAAATTGAATTTTTGCCAAATCAAAGGGGGAATTTCATATCCACCCACCTACAGGTAGCAATAAATCAATAAATAAGCATTTATTAAGTACCCACTATGTTCCAGAAACTGTACTAGGTGCTGGGAATTTAAAATTTAAAAAAAAATCAACGCCTGAAAAAGTCCATACTCCCAAGAAATTTATATTCTACTGAGCGAGATAATATGTACATATATAAACGTGTACAGAATGAAAACTAAACAAATTCAAAGTAGTCAGTAGCATTTGGAGTATCAGGTAAAGCTTCATATAAAAGATAGTTATTGAGGGGCAGCTAGGTGGCGCAGTGGATCGAGCACCAGCCTTGAATTCAGGAGGACCGGAGTTCAAATTTGGTCTCAGACACTTAACACTTCCTAGCTGTGTGACCCTGGGCAAGTCACTTAACCCCAGCCTCCAAAAAAAAAAAAAAAAAAAAAAAAAAGATAGTTATTGAGCTGAACCTTAAAAGAAATCTGGGCTTCTTCAAGAAAGAATATTTCCCAGAGGTTTGGAACTTTGTCACTGCAAAGATGCAGAGATAGGAAATGGATTGTCAAGCATGAGGGATACCAAGAAGGCAAGTATGACTGACTTGTAAAACAGAAGTTCTCAAACTTTTTGGTCTCAGAATCCTTTTACCCTTTTTTAAAAGTACTGAGGACTCCAAAGAGCTTTTTAAAAAATTTTATAACAGCCACATCCAAATAGTTGGAGCCTTCCAACATTGCAACATCATGCTTCTGTTAACAGATTCATCATCTGTTATTTCAGCTCATCCAGTTTCTCCTTCAAACCCAGGTAGTATATAAGATATGTAGGCCACTCTGACAGAAATATGTCTCATTCTTTAATGTGTTTCTTTCCTTGTGTTCCTGGATTTCCAAATATGTGTATATATGTGTATGTAGGTATATATGTTTTTTGGTAGTCAACTATATTTGAATCAGATGACCTTTAAGGGCCTTTCCAACCATAAGAGTTTGACATTTTAAAAGAATGCTTACCCAAAGAAGGTACACTCATCACTAACTGAAGTGAATTAACTACTTTGACATAGTAGATAGAATGCTGGGCCTGGAGAATCTTTCCATTGACACTATCTGTGTGACCATGAATATGTACCTTAGCTACTCTGAACCTCAGTTTCTCCATATATCAGATGGGAAAACAACATACATAGTACACATACAATAGGATTGTTGTAAAGCTCAAATGAGATCATATAACTAAATACTTTGCAAACTAGAAAGTGTTAGTTAAAAGTGACAACTGGAAAAAAATCAGCTACGGGGAGATTTGTATTAAACTAATGTAGAATGGGGGAAAAAAAAGCAGAACCAAATGAGATATTTGTAAAGTGCTTATCACAATGTCTGGATTTAAACTTTTTTTTGCTTCTTAGGCAATCTAGAATCTGCTTACCAGATGGAGAATATTTTCTCTCTGAACCTATTAGAGAACTGCTTTTAAATTTCCCTTAAAATGATTTCAGGGGACAGCTAGGTGGCACAGTGGATAGAGAACCAGCCCTGAATTCAGGAGGACCAGAGTTCAAATCTGGTCTCAGACACTTAACACTTCCTAGCTGTGTGACCCTGGGCAAGTCACTTAACCCCAGCCTAAAAAAAAAAAAAGGAAAAAAAAATGATTTCAGTTCATAGATGGTCAGACTTTGGATGTTGAAAGACTGGAGAAAATATAGTCCAGTTACTCCCATTTTTCCAGATAAGAAACTTGAAATTCAAGGGATGAAGCAGTTTGATAATTGACTATTGAGGTCCAGAGAAATATGGCTATAACAAGAATCAAGTTCATATAATTAAGAACAGAGATCTGTTATATAAACTAGCTTGTCCTTTATTTTTGAAGTAGCATAAACAGGGCTGAAGTCAAAGTTTTGTTGGCAATAAAGGAAAGTTCCAAATATTCAGTATTTTTCTTTACAGCTCCCTGCAATCTGGCTATTTTCTTCCATGATCCCATCCATGACAATGTCAACTGCCTTCATGTTTACTGTCCAACCTTGGAGAGTTGCATCTTACAACCTAGGCATAGTGCCATCCTGTACAATGTCACAGCAGGTAAAGATTTATAGGGTATTGCTTGACTTTAAAAGATCATGATAAAAACCATAGTAATAACTCTTTGTGGCTGGTGATAGACTGTCCCTAAATGTTTTCCAAGTAATTACTTTCCATAAAGCAAGTATTGGCTATGAGATATCCAGGGGAAAACAATTAATGAACAAAGATTGCAATTAGACAAATATCTAACTTTCCTTTAGTTTGTCAAATATGATTTTAAAAAATCCATGACAGGTTAAAAGACCAAATCATAAATAACTTAAGTATAATCTTATATATTCAATAGCATCCTTTTTCTAAAGAGCACTAAGCACTTTAATATAATATTCTCCTCCATCTATGTAAATGAACTGAACATAAATTAAAAATTGACATTTTTACTGCAGGAGATAAAGATTTTATTAACACCTTAATTTAGAAACTAACTAATTTAGGTGGAGGGAAGCAAACCAATTAAACAATCATTTAATTAAATGTTTCAGTGATTAAAGTTAAAAAACTGAATAGATATTCTGAGGGATGTGGAATATTCAAACTATAATTCTGAAAAGGTAGAATATTTGGGCATGGGGAATTCTTTATCAGCTTTTCCCAAAATATCACTCTTCATGACATAATGAAAAGAAGGTTTCTATAAAAAAATCTCAGTGTTAGGTTTGATAGTGAAAGCATATACTAGATAGCTACTTAAAGCATACCTAGGCTGCTAGATATGCCTGCTAAGATCTTTGTGGCATTCCACTGGACACCATCTGTCAAACTAACACTGAACTATTTTCAATCAATCGATATCTATCCATTCAACCATTCTTAGTCCATTTAAATATACTATTATCCAGACTATAAATAACTAAAGAGGACTACAGAAAATTTTGGAGTAAAATAGAGGAAATTTCTCTATGCTCATTGAATAAATTTCTGCATGTAACTATTTTAATGTGTCATTTCATATTTGGTGTTTATCAAAAAGAATATAATAGAATCCTAGATTCAAAGCAAAGTGAACAGAACAAGGAGAATGTACACAGTAACGGTAATATTATACAATGAATAATTGTAAATGATTTAGTTACTCTAATATCTAAGACAATATATCTAAGACAATCCCAAAGGATTCATGATGAAGCATGCTGTCTGAAGAAAGTTGAAATTGTCTGAAAACAGAATAAAGCATACTATTTTTTCTTTTTCTTTCTTCTCTAGTCATCTTGTACAAAATGACTAATATGGAACTGCTTATCATCATGCAGAGAGAAGAAAAATGAGGGAGGGAAGGATAGATTTGGAACTCAAAACTTTTTAAAAAATATTTTAATGTAATTGGGAGAAAACAAAATGTTATTTTAAAATATTAAATATATTTATTTAACTATATAATTTTTCTAGTTCTACCAATAGCCCTGTAATAAAAAGAAATCAAGGGGCAACTAGGTGGTGCAGTAGAGATGGTGCAGTGGATAGAGCACTAGCCCTGAAGTCAGGGGGAGCTGAGTTCAAATCTGACCTCAGACACTGGGCAAGTCACTTAATCCCAATTGCACCAGAAAAAAAAAAAAAAAAAGAAATCAAGTTAATCTGACATGATTTTTTTTTGATGCACTCAATGATTAATTTTCTTTTTTAAATGCTCAAAAAACATCTCTATTATTAATAATGAATTCCTAGATTTTTCTAGGAATCAAAGACAAATTCATCAATTTATTTGCAGGATCTATCCTCTTCCCATTTTGAAAACTGCAATATTGTCCATTTCCAATCCTGTGCTATATCTGATTTTTGAAAAGATCACCAGAAGTGGTTGAGTAAAATTTTTACCTGATCTTTCAACAGTCTGGGACATAGTTCTCCCAGGTTATATTTAACCAGATTTTCAATCAATGTGGGAATTATTCCAGCCTTTTAGAATTTAAATTGCAATTTGCAAGTAACTTTAGTGGAAAATTTATACAGTGGCAAAATTATACAAAAGCATACAAATTCTATGAAATTTTCTCAAATTTAACACTTCTATAATTTTTCCTTTGAGTCAGAAAGACAATTAGTGACAGCATCTTTGCCTTACAGGTATTGATCCAGATTTGCTTGTTTTTCAAAAATCTTCTACCAGAGATTTAAATACACGGTCTTCATTTAATAGATGGAATGGGCTAAACAACATAAAGACCACGAATTTAGAGAAGCACTCTATCTTAGTAAGTCCCATGTTACTGTCAGTAGATGCTCCAACTTCAACCATATCAACATATCAAGATCTGGTCATAAATACCAGCAATATCAGTTTCTCCAATGCCGTAACCACAGATTCTTGGACAACATCCATTCCACTGAATAACTTAATTACTACACAAATAAAAATGGCTTCACCCAGTCCTTATCTATTCAATAATTCAAGTAACAGGACAATTTTTCCTGCATTTAAACCTGGAGAAACAAAAGTACTTTCACATATGCCTATTCCAGCGCATCTCGACAGTAGCAAACAGCTGTTGAATGAAACCAAATGGTACAACAGTAAGTACTACACTTCAGAAAATGAAGAACAGAGGCCAGTTGAAGAATCTATGGCTTCAAACACATGGTTAGTTCCCGTAGCACTCAGCATATCCATCATCCTCCTTTGCTCTTGTCTGGTCTTTCTTGTATCAGGATGCTGCCCAAAATGGCAAGGCCATTATAAGCCAAAATGCAATGAAATGTACCACTGAAAAGGGAAGGTTGCGACAACACTTAATGGTGCAAAGATGATGAAAAACTTTTAAAGTTTACTTCATTGTCAGTATTGGTAAGATATAATAGTAGAAAGAAGGTTGGATTTGGAATCAGTAAGAAGTGAATTTGAATCTTCTTTAAATATGTATTAGGTATTTGACTGAGGGCAAATAATTTATTCTCTATTTATTAATTATAATCTGTTTCCTTATCTGTAAAATGAGGTGATTGGACTCAATGAACTCAAAGGTCCTTTCTAGCTCTAAATCTCTGATCCAGTTATCCTGTTTATTAATTTATTAGTCATCATACTAATTATTTTTTTCTTACCACATATGATTTCATTATAAGGAACACCCAATACAGATAGGTACCTTCTGAGATACTCTTTTTGTTATACTCTAAAGTGATGCTTTTTTGGTAAGACAAAAAAAAAAAGAAAATATTCTTTCTATTAAAATTAAAATAATTGAAAATCCATGCTTTATCAACAAGCAGGGGAGAGAGAGGGAGGAAAAACTCTTAAGATGATTGGGTTTATATCTCAGTCAAGGTAAAATTACCTAGTGTTCCCCTGCTGTGCTTTTCTCTGGGTCTAGAATTCCAGTCCCTCAATCTTCCTTCCTCAAGCTACAACTGTTGAAACCCTATTCGTTCTTTAAAGTTAGTTCAGATTTTCCTTACTCAAATATACTGTGATAATTTACAGAAATTTGTCTTATGCATTTATCTTATAATTTTTGTATTGTAGTTATTTTGTACAATAGATTATACCTCCCTATTAGACTGTAAGATACACGAAGGCAGAGAATTTATCTCAAACTTTTTAATCTAACCTAGGGTCTATCCTTTAGGAGAACATGAATAAAGGTTTCTTAAATTGAACTGTTGAGATAAAACCTTGATTCTGTCTTCAAGTCTGGTACCTCTCCCTCAGAGATTACTGATTGCCAATTTACCTAAAATCCCAGGTCTTCAGACATCTCTGGCCACTTCTACACCAAGAAGTGGTTCGATATTCAACAGAATGGCCTGGACACAATGGCTTGCGAGTTCAAGACTTTATTCCAAGTTATTACATCCTGCACTACTCTTGCATACCTCCTGCACTACTATTGAACTCCTGTTGAACTCCTTTTGAACTCCTATACTCCCTGGTCCCCATTGCCTATATAGGGTCTATGAAGTCACATAAGCACAGCCAATAAGGGAAGGAGATGTCTTCCATTGATGATGTGTCCTCAATGGGACTAGAGCTTTTCTTGACAAAGAGGTCTTTATTATATCTGTGTGTCTCATGCATCAAAGCCGCTTTACTTCCTCTTATACTTTGTGAGATTCTTCTTGGACTCTTACACAAATCAATCGTTTTTCCAAGCTTTGTATATTTGGCAAATTAAATAAGAATGTTTTCTTGGTTTTCACCCAAGCCATGGATAAAAATAGGGAAATTCTATGGTATTGGTGCAGGTGAACTCTGTAAAAATTGTGTCCCCTTTAATCTGTAAAATAATCATTGAAACTGTGTCCTCTTTGATCTGCAAAAAAATGAGAGATTCGGGGTCTCCCAGGCTCCAGAGAGTCTGGAAGAAAGCATATTTTTCAGATAGAGATAAGCAACATTATTCAATTGAAAATCTCGGCAAATCACTCCCCCCCATTGATCTTTTTGAGTAGGAATCCCCATTCAGGAAACTCTAAATTCTGAAATTTCTCAAAATTCTAAAAAAACAAACAAACAAACAAACAAAAAACAACCTTCAAAGTAATTTCATTCAATTGGGAGATCCTGGTCTGATAATCAGTTCAAACTACCCCTATATTTGCTCATAAAATAGGTTTCTGTCAACCCATTCTTTGAAAATTTCTTCATTAAGAAATTTGCCCACTAAGAGACAGCTTCTTAGTGAAAAAATAAAATTTCCTTTTTACCACAGTCTTTGGGTTTCGAGAATTCTTTGCATTTGGAGCTGTGTCTTTGAGTGGAGAGGAGTTCTCTTTCATTCCCACATATCATCAGTATCCCACTAAAGACTTTTTCAGCTTGACATTGCCCTATTAATTCATATTATTTAGCTACAGATGTGTTACTTTATATTATAGTTTATATGTGTGTGTGTGTATATATATGTATATATATATATATATATATATATATATATATATACATGTATGTATATACAAATATGTGTGCAGCTCCAACTAGACCGTGATTTCTGCTATGGCAGGAAATTTATTTAATCTATGTATTTCTCTTATTGTCTAATAAAATGTAAGACACAATGTAGGTGCTTAATAAACTTTTGTCAGTTATTTATAATTGGCAGAGATCTTCTATTGACACGAATGACTCCATATATTACCCTTTTTTCTGAAGTAATCTATTACAATGATTTATTTTCACATGTTTCCTGGTTGTCACATTTCTTTTGTTGTCAACTGATTTATCTTAACCAATAAAGAGTAATCAAATAGCAGTGCTTCCTAGCTCTAGAATTTAAAAGTAGAGCTCCTATAATTTCCATTTCTTCATTCATTCAGTATTCAATATATAGGTACACACACACACACACACACACACACACCATTCCCCACACCCCCTAATATGGAAATTGCAGGAGCCAGATTCATTCTTCCAGAAAAGAGAGCCATTTCTGAAGTTTCTAGACACAGCATAAAATCCAGGTAAACTGTAAATTGAAAAAGCAGGTAAAGTGCTACCCCTCAGTTTCTCTTTCCCTCTTTTCATGACCATGATTCACCTCTGAATGATATTCTTGTTTTCAGTTCAAGAGGCTCCCAAGCATTGGCAACATTTGTCTTTGTGGCGCTTCCTGTGAATCATCATCACATTGTACCTAATGACCAAGTCCTTTGATCTTTTAAGCTACAGAAGCTGTAGCATTAGTTCTATTGTCCCACTTTGAATTAATTGTATTTACTGGCTGACTATTAAAGGTAAATAATCTCATCAGCCATAGTTTTAGTTGTACAGATTCAGAGCAGTTTCCCCTCCTAGAAACTCAATGCAACAATTTACAAATGGACAGAATAGCCCCAGAGAAAGAATTATAAAAGAAAAAGAACAGTTTCTTTTGGCTCTAGTTTGGGCTATATATAAACATTACTAGTTAGATATGAATAAATCTAAGGGACAGAAAGAAGCTAGTGGAATATGACCCCTTGTTCCTCCACCAAAGAACAAAGAGAGCTTCAATAATTGTGACCCCATGACTAATGAAAAACCCTGCTAATAATAGAATTTTAGACATAGCCTAATGCTTCATCATGACATGAGGGTGACACTGTGCTTTCCAAAAAGCAGGCAAATAGTACCAACCTTCAATTATGTATTTGTTGCCCAAGGACCAATCTAACTATATATGAAGAAATAGTCACTAAAAGGTTGGTACCAATGAGTTGGCATGAGAAAAACCATGTCCCATATTTATGTTTTTATTTTGGTAAATGAGAACAGAAGAATTGTATTTTGCAACAAAATGGAAGGATAACTTTCCATTTCTTCTTAAAACTATAAATAAGAGTTGGAGAAGTTTGTTAATTATGCACTCAAAGGGAAACATAAAAGTCATTTCATGGAGTACTTGGCTTTTTTATATTGCAGTTTTCAACTAAGCTCAGGAATAAATGATGAGGTTTAGATTTGGGGTACTCAAATGAAATTAGGGTTTCTGGTGGTCAGGGAGTTAAATGGGTCTAGAGGTGGTGCAAGAGTAGGAGTTCTGGGATTCTCTTCTGGTGGCACAAGCAGTTCTCTGTAAAGGAATTTACAGACCCGAAAACTTAGATTGATAAAGGGGAATTAGAAGTAAGGTTAAAGTCTAGTTAAGGAAATAGGTGAGGCTAAAGAGAAGAGGGCACTAGAAGCAGTATTCCAGTGGTCAGAGACTTTTGGCGTGCCAGGCGTTTGAAACCTCTCTGAAGAGAGGATTTTTGTTTGGCTCTTTTTATAATGAGAGATTTAGCTAAAGGGGCCTGTGGGTGGATTCTCAAGTTGGCTCAGATCTGAAGGGGGCTGAGACAAGCCTGGATCTCCTATTGGAATTCAAAGGGGTGTTTTTGACCAGGATTTGTGAACCAAATGTCCTAGCTTCTTGAATTGATAATGCATCAGCGAGGAGGGGCTGGAAGTCAGAAAGGAATAAATCAGTCTGAAAGGATTCATTTCTTAAAGGGACCACAACCTGCTTCATAAACAGAGAGGCTATCACAAACATTATTTGTCCTCAACATGTTACAGATTGATGAAAAACAGGAATCCTCTAAAAAACCTTGACCAAGTTCTCCAAACTAAATTAACAAATATTTTGAAAACATAATTAATCATAAGAAATCATCATCATTTAATCAACAAACATTTTTAAGGGTCTTCTATGTGCCCAGCAGTGTGCAAAGCACTGGAGATACTAAGAAAAAAATCTAAACTTCCTGCCTTTTTGAAGTTTAGCACATGGTAGAGGATTAATAATGTTTATTGATTGATGATCCTTAAATTCTAACAGGGGAGACAGATTGTAAAGATATAAGGTGTATAAAAAAAATAGAGAGGGTAAAAAAAAAGTCTGTTCATAATTTATTATAATATCATCAATTATTACAATCATATTCTTTTCATATACCACAATTTGTTTAGCCATTCCCCAATTGATAGGTATTCCCTCAATTTTCAATTCTTTGCCAGAACATATACACAAAAATCCTTTTCTTTTCTTTGATCTCTGTTGGAGTATAGATTTAATAGGAGTATCATTAGGTCCAAGGGTATATGTACACTATAAAAGTGTTAAGGGAATGGTTTCTTAATTGCTTTTCAGAATGGATGGACTTTTATACAGCCTCATTAACATGCCTTTTTTCTCATATCTCTTTCAGCATACCATTTTCCTTTTTTTTATTTTTCTTTGCCAGTTTAGCTAATCTGATTGGGTATGAAGTGGTACCCTAGAGTTGTGTTAATTTGCATTTCTCTAATTATGATTTAGAGCATTTATATATAACTACTGAGAATTTAGATTTTTGCTTATTCATATTCTTTAACTATTTATCAAGTGGAGAATGGCCCTTGTTGTAAATTTAACTCAGTTCTCTATATATTTTAGAAATGACCTTTATCAGAGATAATTACTAGAAAAACTTTCTTCCAAGTTTCCTGCTTTTCTTTTGATTTTAGCAGCACTAGTTTTATTGGTGTAAAATTTTTTTAATTTACATAATCAAAATTACCTGTTTTATTCTGTGAAGTTTCTAACTTGTTTAGTCATGAACTCTTTCTTCACCCATAAATCTGACAGCTATTTTCTTCCATACTCCACTAATTTGTTTATATCACCTTTTATGTCTAAATCATGTACCCATTTTGAGCTTATGTATATATAGTGTGAGATATTACTTTATGCCTGGTTTTGTTCAGACTACTTCCTAGTTTTCCCAATAGGTTTTTGTCAAATAGTGACTTCTTATCCTAATAACTGAAATCTTTGGGTGTATCAAACACTAGGTTACAGTACTCATTAGCTTTTGCATGTTATGTACCTAATCTGTTCCACTGCCTAACCTATTTCTTAGTAACAAATTGTTTTGGCAACTACAGCTTTGTAGTATAGTTCAAGATCTGGTGCTATTAGGCCCTCTTCCAATTTGTTTTTATTCTCTTGAAATTTTTCATCCTTTGTTACTCTAGATGAATTTGTTATTTTTGTGGATTTATGAAGTATTTCCATGGTAGTTTAGAATGGTATTATACTAAATAAATTAATTTAGCTAGCATCATTTTTATTATATTAGTTTGGCCTATCCATGAGAAATTGATATTTCTCCACATATTTAGTTGTTTTTATTTCTGTTAATTGTTTTGTAATTATATTTATATAGTTACTTTGTGTGTGTCTCAATTGACAGACTTCCAAGTATTTTATGCTGAATATATTAATTTTAAATGAAAATTTCCTTTCTATCTCTTCCTGCTTGGTGTTGTCAGATATATGAAGAGATACTGATGTTTTGTATGTGCACTTCACAAGTTTGTTAGGCACAGGAATAGCATGATCAAAACTGAACTTTAGGAAAATCACTTTGGTAGCATATGTGGATGATAAATTATGAAGGAACAATTAGTGTAGGAAAGGACTTGACCCTGCAAATCCGATTAGAATAATTGCAATAGTCCAGGTGAGAAGTGATGAGAGATTGAACTAAGATGGTGACTGTGTCAAATGCTGCAGAGAGGTCTAGATGAATGAGGGCTGTGAAAAGAACATGAACTTGGCAATAAAGACATCATAGGTGACATTGAAAAGATTGGTTTCTATGAATCAATAGTTATGGTAACTAGATTGCAAGGGGCTGAGAAAAAAGTAGATGAGAAAATGGAGATAATTCTTGGCATTTTGGAATTTTCTTGGAATTTGACAATGAAAAAGAAATAGGAGATAATACCTTCAGGACATGTCAAGTGAGAGTTTTGAATTTTTAAAACTATTCTTTGAATTGGTCAAATACACCAAAATGTACAAAAATCTAAGTAAACTATCCACTTCTATAGCATTGTCCTGATATACCAGCTAATAACTCTGTCAAAAAAAAAAAGGGAGAAACTGATATATCTTCTTGATCGAGCCTGATTCTTTGTAATCGATAAAGGTTTTTAATGTTCACTAATAATCTTTGTGATCCATTTGAGAATTTTGTTCCCAGACTCTGTTCTCTTTTCTTAAAAAAAAAAAAAAAAAAAAAAAAAAAAAAAAATTGAAAGGGGGGAGAGGGGGCAGGGGTGTGTGTGTGTGTGTGTGTGTGTGTGTGTGTGTGTGTGTGTGTGTGTGTGAATTAGGACATTTCCCTTCTCCAGTTCACCAGTACCTTTTCAATTTTCCATGGTCTTCCAAATATCACTGAAATTGGCCAAGCAATCGTAGCTACCAGTTCTTTCAGGACTTGTAGATGGTTTTCATATGTGCCAAGTAACATGAATTTAGAAAGGGCAAATAGGTATTTTCTTATTTCCTTACATATTCGTCCTCATGAGCCATTTTTGTCCTGTCATTTTCTGTGCAAAGATCTTTCTCCTTGACAGTCCCAAAGAGAAACAAAATCAAGACTTGATTTTGCCTTGTTTTTGTGATCAATCCATCTTCATCAAGCAATGGTTCTATCTTTTCTTTGTTCTTTTCCCCAACATACATTTTGTGGTCCTTAGCTTCCTTTTCCAGTAAAATCAAAGAGATTCCCATTAATTGGGGAATGACTAAACAAGCTGTGGTATATGATTGTAATGGGATATTATTGTGCTATGAAATTGACACAAGTGAATTCTGTAAAAATTGTGTAAAATAAGCACTGAAAAATTGTGTAAAATAAGCACTGAAACCATGTCCCCTTTGATCTGTAAAAGAAGAGATTAGGTTTTCCCAGGCTCCAAGGAGTCTAGAGAGAGGGCCCATCCTCCCAGGATAAGAGAAGCAACATTATTCAAAGGCAAATCAATTCCCATTGATGTTTTGGGAAGTTATATTTTCACTCAAGAAATTCTAAAATCTTCAAAGTAATTCCCACTCAACTGAGAAATCCTGGTCTGATTATCAATTCAAACTGCCCCCAGATTTACTCATACAATAGGTCTTTTGCTAATCATTCTTTGCAAAATATTTCTTCATTAAGAAATAGGCCCGTGGGGGCAGCTAGGTGGCACAGTGGATAGAGCACCAGCCTTGAATTCAGGAGGACCCGAGTTCAAATGTGATCTCAGACACTTAACACTTCTTAGCTGTGTGACCCTGGGCAAGTCACTTAACCCCAGCCTCAGGGAAAAAAAAAAAAAAGAAATAGGCCCGTCAGCCCTTTTTGTAGTGGCTAGAAACTGGAAAATGAATGGATGTCCATCAATTGGAGAATGATTGGGTAAATTATGGTATATGAATGTTATGGAATATTATTGTTCTGTAAGAAATGACCAACAGGAGGAATACAGAGAGGCTTGGAGAGACTTACATCAACTGATGCTGAGTGAAATGAGCAGAATTAGGAGATCATTATACACTTCAACAATGATACTGTATGAGGATGTATTCTGATGGAAGTGGATGTCTTCAACATAGAGAAGATCTAATCCAATTCCAATTGATCAATGATGGACAGAATCAGCTACACCCAGAAAAGAAACACTGGGAAATGAGTGTAAACTGTTAGCAATTTTTTGTTTTTCTTCCCAGGTTATTTTTACCTTCCGAATCCAATTTTTCCTTTGCAACAAAATTCGGTTCTGCACATATATATTATACCTAGGATATACTATAACATTTAATATGCATGGGAATGCCTGCCATCTAGGGGAGAGGGTGGAGGGAAGGAGGGGAAAAATTCGGAACAGAAGGGAGTACAAGAGATAATGTTGTAAAAAATTACCTATACATATGTACTGTCAAAAAATGTTACAATTATAAAATTAATAAAAAAAGAAAAAGAAAAAAGAAATAGGGGAAAGCCTCTTAGTGTAAAATAAAATCTTTTTGCCACAGACTCTGGGGTTAGTGAATTATTTTGCTTCTGAACCTTCATGCCTCTGAGCAGAAGGGATCTCATTCATTCATTCACACATCTCATCATCTGGTGGCCCATACAGGGATCCCAAGAAACAGTCGAGGTAAGCCCTCTTTCCTCTGGCCCGTTCTATAGCGAGGATAGCCCAAACTCCCAGAAAAATTTTGGGCTGTCTGGGGCTCTATGCCCAAGCAGAATTTTTTGACACTTGGCCAGAAAATTCCTGCAACTTGACAAAAAGCCCCCTTAATCGGGGAAAGTTTTTGTCATAGTTTTCTCCCTAGGGACACCTACAGAGAATGGGAAAACTATAGAACTGGTAAAGCTTGGGGTCTGTGGCAAAAATGAGACAGTTTACTTCTTCTATTCCTAAAGATTCACCTTTGGGTTGTCTCTTAAAATACAGGGACAAATTTAGCTTGAAAGATCCAAAACAAAAAAGCTTATTTACTTTTGCAATGCTGCCTAGTCTCAATATATTTTGAAGAACCATGAAAGGTGGCCAATTAATTACAGCACCATCAAAGAGCTTGATTTATTTTGCCCAAGACAAGGTAAATGGACTGAAGTTCCTTATGTTCATGCTTTCATGGCTTTCTCTTAAGACCCTAAATTAAGGCAAAATTGTTGAATGTTACTGGTCAGGTTTAATGCAGAACTGGAGATAGAAACCGACCTTTTAGATGACCTCCTCTTTTTCACTCCTTTAGGGGTGCAAGTAGCATCTGCTACCTGGTGCAGCTCTCGTCAGGAGGCCTACAAATCCCCCCTTATCAAAAACAGGACCTTGGGTCCCACAATATCTGACTCCCCTCTCCTTGAATGGATTCTGGAGCCGGATTCTGGAATCACAAAGCCCCCACTCCTTAACCCTTCTCACACAAGAAGCAGGATCCCTTTTTCCTCAACCTGCTCCCTCCCACCTCCTTCTGAAGCTGCCCAGCCCCCATGCCTCAATCCTTCTCATACTGAGAGTAGAACTCTCTTTTCTTTTCCCCAAGAGCCTGATTCAGCTACAGATCCTGATGTGGCTACTTCTAAACTTTACCTATTGAGGGAAGTTGCCAATCCTTGGGGAGGAATGCTTACAGTACAGATACCCTTTTCAATGTCAGATCTTTTCCAAATTAAGGAGAAACTGGGCAGATACTCTGAGGACCCCACCAAGTATACTTAAGGGTTTAAAGCCATTAACCACCAATATGATCTTTCCTGGGGAGATGTTAATATCATTATCTCTTCCTGTTGTGCCACAGAGGAGAAAAAGAGAATCTGGGATCTGGCCCAAAAGTTTGGGAATGACATGGCTGCCTCCTCCTCTTCTGGTGGATAGCTCCCGGAGCTATAGCCATGCCACTCTCAGGGGAATGCAGATAGAGAGAGAAGGGACCATTTCTTAATTTGCCTCACTGAAGGCATGAGGAGGGGAATTAAGAAGCAGGTTAATTATGACAAAATTAGAGAGATCACCCAAGCAGCTGAAAAAAATCCCACCCTTTTTCAGGGTTGCCTTGTAGATGCTTTAAAGAAATACACTAATCTGGACCCCCAGTTCTCCAGAGGGGACCACTGTCCTCAGCATGCATTTTACTAACCAATCTGCCCCAGACATATGAAAGAAACTGCAGCCTTGGGATCCCAGATTCCCATGACCCAATTAATGGAAGTGACTTTTGGAGTTTTTAACAACAGGGACCAAGTAGCAGCAGAGGAGGAAGACTGCAGGGCCAGAGCAAGAAATGAAGAGCAGCCTCAACTTTTGGCTGCTGCTATTTCCAAAGAACACAGGGGTTCATGCTTTAGGTGTAAGGAGCAAGGACACTGGGTGTGCAACTGCCCTCAGAAAAAAACTCCTGGTCCTTGCCCTGAATGTAACAAGGAAGGGCACTGGAAGAGGGACTGCCCAGAGAGGGGTAGAACCGCCACCTCAAGCCTTGCCCTCCAGTCTCCTCAGGACCAGAAGTGATGGGGCCTGAGGTTCAGCCAGCTCCCTCCCCGCTTACTCCATCACCACTGCCAAACCCAGCATCACTTTGGAAGTGGCAGTAAGCCCATTGAATTTCTTTTCGATATGGGGGCCTCTCTTTTAGTTCTGCTCTCACACTTGGGTCCCACTTGTCCCTCAACTCACAAGGTAATGGGAATTGAAGGGAAACTTCAGAACTGTTGGGAAAGATCTGACTTTGAAATGGGAATCTACACTCTAACAGCATTTCCTCTGCTTTGCCAGTTTGGTGACCTATTGTTTCCACATTCCTTTCTAATAATCCCTTCCTGCCTCACCCCATCATTGGGGTGAAATTTGATGGTGAAGCTTAGAGCCCAATTCTCTCTTCTCAGTCCTCTGAGTGATCTTTTTGAACTCCTTTCAAGACCCTCCAATATTCCCTATGAAATCTGGGAGGAAATAGATTCTTTTGTGTGGGACCAGGAAGGGTGATACATGCTACCAGCCCTAATTAAGCTGCTAGATCCTAATGTATTTCCGCATAGATGCCAATAACCAATTAAATCTGAGGCCAGGGAAGGATTGCAACCTCTGATTAAGAAATTTCTTAAGTTTAAGCTTCTGATTTCCTGCCAGTCTCCATGCAACACTCTAATTCTTTCTGCTAGGAAACCCAATGGGGAGTTCCACCATGGTACTGGATCTCAGGATAATTAGAAGCAGTCATTCTGATCCATTCCATTGTGCCTAATCCTTATACAATTTTTACTCAGATTCCTGGAAAGACAAAGTAGTTTTCCACCCTAGGTCTTAAAGATGACTTATTCTGTATACCTTTGCATAAAGACTAGCAGTTTCTCTTTGTTTTTGAATGGAGGAAGCCAGGAGAGCTTCCCTGCCAACTAATTTGGATGGTTCTGCCTCAGGCTTCCAAGATAGCCCGCATTTATTTGGACAGGCATTAGCTAAAGATTTAAGGAAACTAGAACTGCCTACTACTAATAGCCTTATCCAATACGTGGATGACATTTTACTCTTTAGTCCCACCAGAGAGGAGTCTCTACATATAGCCACAAAGACCCCAAATTTTCTAGCCTTGAGAGGTTACAGGGTCTCCTTACCAAAGACCCACACTGCCTGCCAGTCTGTCAAGTGTTTGGGCCACAATTTCCACTCCCACTGCTTGCTCTCTAACTGAGGAGAGAATACAAGTATTCTAAGCCTCCCAGACCCTGCCTCAAAGAAACAACTACACCCTTTCCTAGGCATGGCTGGCTTCTACAGGATCTGGATTCCCAATTTTGGGATTATTGCCAAACTCTCTATGATTCTATTCAAGGTCCCGATAACCTTCCTCTTGAATAGGGACCTGATCAGGCCAAGGTTTTTAAAACCCTGAAAGCCAAACTGACCTCTGCCCCATCCTTGCCTTGCCTAACTTGGAGAAGCCCTTCACCCTGTATGTGGATGAAAGGTGTGGACAGGTTTGGGGGTCCTTATTCAGGCTGTGGGAACTGCCCCCAGACTTGTTGCTTATTTGTCAAAGAAGATGGACTCAGAGCTTAAGAACTGGGGAAAGAAATGAGTGAGAATTTATATTGACTCCAAATATGCTTTTCATATTTGGTACTCACGGACCTTTATGGAGGGAAAGAGGTCTGTTGACAGAAAAGAATTCTCCCGTTAAACACAGAAGAAATTCTGCATCCGTTGCAAGCTGTCCATGAACCCAGGGAGATCTCAGTCATATTTTGTAAAAGACATTAGAAGGGAGATTCAATTCAGGCTAACAGAAACAGGCTGGTACATTCAACTGCTAAAGCTGTTGCCAGTTTACCCTTGACTATGGCACCTTTAATCCCCCAACTCCCTGATTCTTATATATCCCTTCCTATAGTTAACAGGAAAAGCCCTTCTTCTGAAAAGGGGTACATTCTTTCTTCCTCTGGTGGGTTTCAAACGCCCTCAGACCATCTCTTAATCTCAAAGACAAGTTAATGGAAATTGATTTTTGGTCTTCATCAGGCTACACACCTGGAGAGAAATGCTCTTCAATCCCTGGTGAAACGCATTTTCACTGGTCCAAAGCTGAGAGAAACAAACAGGTTTGCCAGTCCTGCCCAATTTGTGCCCAGGTGAATCCTGAGAGAGCTGTTAAGCCCCCATCTCTCCTGAAGACAGTTCAGAGAAGGGGCAAGTATGCTGGTGAGGATTGGCAAATAGATTTCACGCATATGCCCCCTTGTAGAGGTTTCAAGTTGCTTTTGGTCTTTGTTGATATCTTCACTTACTGAATAGAAGTTTTTCCTTCTAGGACTGAAAAAGCTCAGGAGGTATCTAAGTGCTTGCTGAAAGATATCATTCCACGTTTTGGCTTGCCTAGCTCCTTACAGAGCGATAATGGGCCAGCTTTTACTTCTCAGGTAATGCAAGGTGTAGCCAAAGGGCTTAAAATCATCTACCATCTCCACTCTGCCTGGTGCCCTCAGACCTCTGGGAAAGTGGAGAAAATGAACCACCCTCAAGCAAGTCCTCACTAGACTGTGCTTAGAAACTTGAGGGGATTGAATAAAGAACCTCCCTTTAGGACTGCTTAGAGTCAGAAATGCAAATTAAGACAACTCTGAGATACCACTACACACCTCCTATATTGGCTAAGATGACAGGAAAAGATGATGAATTTTGGAGGAGATGTGGGAAAACTAGAACACTGATATATTGTTGGTGGAATTGTGAATGCATCCAGCCATTCTGGAGAGCAATTTGGAACTATGCTCAAAAAGTTATCAAACTGTGCATACCCTTTGATCCATCAGTGTTACTGCTGGGCTTATATCCCAAAGAGATCTTAAAGAAGGGAAAGGCAGCCCTTTTTGTAGTGGCCAGAAACTGGAAACAGAGTGGGTGCCCATCAATTGGAGAATGGCTGAATATATTGTGGTATATGAATATTATGGAATATTATTGTTCTGTAAGAAATGACCAGCAGGATGATTTCAGAAAGGCCTGGAGAGACTTACATGAACTGATACTGAGTGAATGAGCAGAACCAGATCATTATACACTTCAACAACAATACTATATGATGATCATTTCTGATAGAATGTGGCTCTCTTTAACAATGAGATGTTTCAAACTAGCTCCAATTGTTCAGTAATGAAGAAAGCCATCTACACCCAGGGGGAGAACTATGGGAAATGAGTGTGGACCACAATATAGCATTTCCACTCTTCTGTTATTGTTCACTTGCATTTTTATTTTCTTTCTCAGGTTTTTTACTTTCTTTCTAAATCCAATTTTTCTTGTGCAGCAAGATAACTGTATAAATATGTATACATGTATTGTATTTAACAAATATTTTAACATATTTAACATGTATTGGACTACCTGCCATCTAGGGGAGGGGGTGGGAGGAAAGAGGGGGAAAGCTGGAATAGAAGATTTTGCACGGGTCAGTGTTAAAAAATTACCCATGCATATATTTTTTGTAAATAAAAAGCTATAATAAAAAACGATAAAAAAGAGAAGAATTGTCCCTTAGGAGATCATTAAGCTGAGCCCTTTTGAACTTTTGTATGGAAGGCCCTTCCTCATCTCTGACATTCTTGTGGATCTAGAACAGCATCTGGTCACTCAGTTTGCTACACAGCTTGGTACAGTTAAGAAGGTCCCTTCTGAATATGCAAATGAGTATGTCCATAAACCTATAGATACTCATGCTCAGGTTGTCTCTCCTGTAAATCCTGGGGACATGGTGTACTTAAAAACCTGGAAGCCTCAAGGGTCTGACCCTCTAGGTTTAAAGTGGAAAGGCTCATACAAAGTTGTTCTAACTACTCCAATAGCAATTAAACTGGAAGGGTCTCCCAGCTGGACTCATATTTCTAGGATTAAAAATGCTGATTCTGTTAACCTCTCCTTCAGATACCTTAGAATATTCCTGTGAGTCCATATAGGACCTGAAGTTTCTCACCTGCAAGAACCCTGAAAAACCTTTGGAGAAAGGAGGGTGAAATTACCTATAATCTTTCTCTCCTCATCATTAGGAATATACTCCTAGTACTCTCTCTCCATCTTTTACTCTGAGCTCTCGCCAGTGGAATGATAACTTCTTGGTCAGACTAGGGACTCTGTGGGGAATAGGGGTGTCTAAGATTGTTGGGTATGCCATCATAACCACCAAGGTGGCACATAGATGAGGCCTAATACATTTTTTTAAAGCCTGCTTTAATCTGCATAGGTATTCTACCAGTTCTTTTTTTTTTTTTCTTAATTAATTTTATAATTATAACATTTTTGACAGCACATATGCATAGGTAATTTTTTTTAACAACATTATCCCTTGTACTCCCTTCTGTTCTGAATTTTCCCCTCCTTCCATCCACCCCCTCCCCTAGAGGCAGGCATTCCCATACATATTAAATATATTATATCCTAGATACAATATATGTGTGCAGAACTGAATTTTGTTGTTGTTGCAAAGGAAGAATTAGATTCAGAAGGTAAAAATAACCTGGGAAGAAAAACAAAAATTGCAAACAGTTTACACTCATTTCCCAGTGTTCCTTCTCTGGGTGTAGCTGATTCTATCCATCATTGATCAATTGGAATTGGATTAGCTCTTCTCTATGTTGAAGATATCCACTTCCATCAGAATATGTCCTCATATAGTATTGTTGTTGAAGTGTATAATGATCTCCTAGTTCTGCTCATTTCACTCAGTATCAATTGATGTAAGTCTCTCCAAGCTTCTCTGTATTCATCCTGCTGGTTATTTCTTATAGAACAATAATATTCCATAACATTCGTATACCATAATTTACCCAACCATTATCCAATTGATGGGCAGCCATTCATTTTCCAGATTCTAGCCACTACAAAAAGAGCTGCCGCAAACATTTTGGTACATACAGGTCCCTTTCCCTTCTTTAATATTTCTTTGCGATATAAGCCCAGTAGTAGCACTGCTGGATCAAAGGGTTACTTTTTGGGCATAGTTCCAGATTGCTCTCCAGAATGGTTGGATTCTTTAAAATCAGTGTCCCAGTTTTCCCACATCCCCTCCAACATTCATCATTATTTGTTCCTGTCATTTTAGACAATCTGACAGGTGTGTAGTGGTATCTCAGAATTGTCTTAATTTGCATTTCTCCGATCAATAGTGATTTGGAACACTTTCATAGGAGTGGAAATAGTTTCAATTTCATCATCTGAAAATTGTCTGTTCGTTTCCTTTGACCATTTATCAATTGGAGAATGGCTTGATTTCTCATAAATTAGAGTCAATTCTCTGTATATTTTGGAGATGATGCCTTTATCAGAATCTTTAACTGTAAAAATATTTTCCCAATTTGTTATTTCCCTTCTAATCTTGTTTGCATTAGTTTTGTTTGTACAAAAGCTTTTTAATTTCATGTAATCAAAATTTTCTATTTTGTGATCAATAATGATCTCTAGTTCTCCTTTGGTCACAATTTCTTCCTCCTTCACAAGTCTGAGAGGTAAACTATCCTATGTTCCTCTAATTTATTTATGATCTTGTTCTTTATGCCTAAATCATGGACCCATTTTGATCTTATTTTAGTATGTGATGTTAAGTGTGGGTCCATGCCTAGTTTCTGCCATACTAATTTCCAGTTTTCTCAGCAGTTTTTGTCAAATAATGAATTCTTATCCCAAAAGTTGGGATCTTTGGGTTTGTCAAACACTAGATTGCTATTTTTATTCACCATATTGTCTTGTGAACCTAACCTATTCCACCAATCAACTAGTCTATTTCTTAGCCAATACCAAATGGTTTTGGTGACTGTTGCTTTATAATATAGTTCTATATCAGGTACAGCTAGGCCACCTTCATTTGCTTTTTTTCCATTAATTCCCTTGAGATTCTCGACCTTTCTTCAATATGAATTTTGTTGTTATTTTTTCTAGGTCATTAAAATAGTTTCTTGGGAGTCTGATTGGTATTGCACTAAATAAATAGATTAGTGTAGGAAGTATTGTCATCTTGATTATATTTGCTCGGCCTATCCAAAAGCACTCAATGTCTTTCCAATTATTTAAATTTGACTTTATTTTTGTGGCAAGTGTTTTGTAATTTTGCTCATATAGTTCCTGACTTTTCTTTGGTAGATGGATTCCCAAATATTTTATACTATCAACAGTTATTTTGAATGGAATTTCTCTTTGTATCTCTTGCTGTTGGATTGTGTTAGTAATGTATAAAAATGCTGAAGATTTATGGGGATTTATTTTGTATCCTGCAACTTTGCTAAAGTTATGAATTATTTCTAATAGCTTTTTAGCAGTGTCTTTGGGGTTCTCTAAGTATACCATCATGTCATCTGCAAAGAGTGATAGTTTGATTTCCTCATTACCTACTCTAATTCCTTTGATCTCTTTCTCAGCTCTTATTGCCAAGGCTAGTGTTTCTAGTACGATATTGAATAGTAATGGGGATAATGGGCAACCTTGTTTGACTCCTGATCTTACTGGGAAAGGTTCCAGTTTGTCCCCATTACTTATGATGTTTACTGATGGTTTTAATTATATGCTCCTGATTATTTTAAAGAATAGTCCATTTATTCCTATACTCTCAAGTGTTTTTAGTAGGAATGGATGTTGGATTTTATCAAATGCTTTTTCTGCATTTGCTGAGAGGATCATATGGTTTTTGTTAATTTGGTTATTGATATAGTCGATTATGCTAATAGTTTTCCTAATATTGAACCAGCCCTGCATTCCTGGTATAAATCCCACTTGGTCACAGTGTATTATCCTGGGAATGATTTTCTGTAGTCTTTTTGCTAATATTTTATTTAAGATTTTAGCATCAATATTTCTTATGGAGATTGGTCTATAATTTTCTTTCTCTGTTTTCAGCCTACCTGGTTTAGGTATCAGTACCATGTCTGTGTCATAAAATGAATTTGGTAGGACTCCTTCAATACCTATTTTTTCAAATAGTTTATATAGCATTGGGGTTAATTGTTCTTTAAATGTTTGGTAAAATTCACAGGTAAATCCATCTGTCCCTGGGGATTTTTTCTTACGGAGTTGATTAATAGCTTGTTCTATTTATTTTTCTGAAATGGAACTATTTAGACTATTTACTTCTTCCTCTGTTATTCTGGGCAAGCTATGTTTTTTAAAGCAATTCCTAACTATTGTTCTAATTTCCTCTTCATTAAGTGGTGAGTTCTCCCTTTTCATTTTTAAGACTAACAATTTGCTTTTCTTCTTTCCTTTTTTTAGTCAGATTTACTAAGGGTTTGTCTATTTTGTTGGTTTTTTCATAAAACCAACTCTTAGTTTTATTAATTAATTCAATAGTTTTTTTACTGTCAATTTTATTAATCTCACTTTTTATTTTTAGAATTTCAAGTTTCGTGTTTGTCTGAGGGTTTTTAATTTGTTCCTTTTCTAGCATTTTTAGTTATAAGCTGAATTCACTGACCTTCTCTTCTCTTATGCAAGTAGGCCTCTAGAGATATAAAATTTCCCCTTATTACTGCTTTGGCTGTATCCCACACATTTTGGTATGATGCCTCATTATTGTCATTTTCTTGGGTAAAGTTATTAATTATGTCTATGATTTGCTGTTCCACCCAATCATTCTTCAGTATGAGATTATTTAGTTTCCAATTATTTTTTGGTCTATTTTCCCCTGGCTTTTTATTAAATGTAATTTTAATTGCATTGTGGTCTGAAAAGGATGCATTTACTATTTCTGCCTTACTGCATTTGATTTTGAGGTTTTTATGCCCTAGTATATGATCAATTTTTGTATAGGTTCCATGAACTGCTGAGAAGAAAGTGTACTCCTTTCTGTCTCCACTTAGCCAAAGATCTATCATATCAAACTTTTCTAGTATTCTATTTACCTCTTTGACTTCTTTTTTATTTATTTTGATTTATCTAATTCTGAGAGTGCAAGGTTGAGATCTCCCACTGTTATAGTTTTGCTGTCTATTTCTTCTTGCAGCTCTCTTAATTTCTCTTTTAAGAATGCTGCTTCATTATCTATGCTACCCTTTAGCAAGATATAATGCCGTTCCTTATCTCTTTTAATTAGATTAATTTTAGCTTTTGCTTGATCTGAGATGAGGATGGCTAACCCTGCTTATTTGGCTTCACCTGAAGCATAGTAGATTCTGCTCCACCCTTTTACCTTTATTCTGAATGTATCACCCTGTTTCAGGTGTGTTTCCTATAAACAACATATTGTAGGATTCTGGCTTTTAATCCAATCTGCTAACTCCCTCTTTATGGAGGAGTTTACCCCATTCACATTTATGGTTGGAATGACTAATTCTATATTGCTTCCCATCCTGTTAACCCCTGCTTATGCTTTTCTCTTTTCCTTCCCTCTTACTCCCCTCCCCAGTATTAAACTTGTGAGTACCACTTGTTTTTCACAGACCTCCCTTTTTAGTATTTTTTAGTATTCCTCCCCCATCTTAAAGTTCCTCCCCCTATTTTACCCCTTTTCCTCACAATTTCTGTATTCCCTTCCCCTTAGCTTACGCCTTTCCTCCCACTTTTCAATGAAGTGGAAGAGTTTCAGCATAAATTGAATATGTCTATTGATACACACTATGTTCATCTCCCTCCTTTCTTTCTCTCAGATATAATAGGTTACCTTTGCCTCTTCATGAGATGTAGTACCACCATTTTACCCTTTTTTATGATATAATTTCCTTTCCACCTCTAGTTTCTAGGACAAATTATACATGTGTTCTTTACATATCTTCATGGCAGAAATAATAGTTCTCAAGATTTCTTTTTACCTTTTTAGAAATCTCTTGATTTCTGTATTTGAAGATCAAACTTTTTGTGTAGATCTGGTTTTTTCATCAAGAATAGATGGCATTCACTTATTTCATTAAATGTACATCTTCTTTCCTGGAAAAAGATGCTCATTTTTGCTGGGTAAGTTATTCTTGGCTGCATACCAAGTTCCTTAGCCTTTCGGAATATCATATTCCAGGCCCTTCGCTCCTTTAATGTGGATGCTACTAGATCCTGGGTTGTCCTTATTGTGGCTCCTCCATATCTGAATTGATTTTTTTTCTAGCAGCTTGCAATGTTTTTTCCTTCATCTGATGGTTCTTGAACTTGGCCACTATATTTCTTGGCGTTTTGATTTTAGGGTCCCTTTCAGTAGGTGATCGATAAATTTTTTCAATGTCTATTTTACCCTTTGTTTCTAAAATGTCTAGGCAGTTCTCTTTGAGAATTTCCTGGAAAATAGTGTCCAGGCTTTTTTTTTTCCTCATATTTTTCAGGGAGTCTGACTATTCTCAAATTGTCTCTCCTGGATCTGTTTTCCAGGTCTGTTGTCTTCCCAATAACGTACTTGACATTCTTTTCCATTTTTTCATTTTTCTGGTTTTGCTTGACTACTTCTTGGTTTCTCCTTGAGTCATTCAATTCTACTTGTTCGATTCTGATTTTCAGTTATGTATTTTCTTCACTCATTTTTTTAATCATCTTTTTGTAATTGTCCAATTGAGTTTTTAAGTGAGTTTTTTTCTTCTATGGAATTTTTTTCCATTTCATCAATTTTATTTTGTTTTCTTTTTCCAACTCACTAATTTTATTTCTCAATGATTTGATTTCTTTATCCATTCTGTCTTTAAATGCATGGGATGACTTCTCCAGACTCTCTTGCCAAGCTTCCCTTTCCTTTTCCATTTCTCTTCTAGCTCTCTTGTGAGTCTTTTTGATTTTCTCTATGAGAGTCTTGTGTATTGAGGAGTAGTTCATATCCCCCTTAGGGGATTCCTCTGGAGACAACCTGGTTTTAGTCTCTTCAGGGTTTGAAGTCTGCTCTCTATCCATACAGAAGCTGTCAATAGTTAGAGCCCTTTTAAATGTTTTGTTCATTTTGTCAGACCGGATTCGAAGAAAACAAACTGACAAGAGAAACAATTGGTCTGTTTCTGAGGGGATGTGCCTGAACGGAATTACCGGGCTTTCTCTACAGACTGCAGGATACAGCAGCAAGGCACTAACAGGACAGCTATGGCTGCGCTGTGTCTGCGCTCTGAGGCTCTAAAATTGCGCTGAGTCACTTTAGGTGGAGGTGGGGGTAGTCAGGTCCAAGAGACACTAGCTTTCTGGGGTTTTATTCTTTACCTCCTGTGTTTACACCTTGCTGCCAAGACGGAATATCTACACTGGAGTAAAGGTCGTTCTGCAGACCTTTTCTGGAGAATTTCAAGGATGTCTTCTGTTGGTAATTATTTGTGGGTTTGTGTTTTTTTTTTTCTGGTCAAGCATTAATTCCGAGGCTTGTCATGAAGTAAATTCTGAGAGAAAACTCAGAGCTCAAGCAGCTGTGTGCCTTCTCTCTGCCATCTTGGCTGGAAGTCCGAGGCCTAATGCACTTTTTGCAAAGGTCCCATTCCCACATGTCATCATTTCCTCCCTGGACGCTGCCCCATTTGTACTAGCCAACCCACTGGGGAACTACTCTGACCTGACTGTCCTCTGTTTTCTTGCTGGGAAAGATTTCATATTTACACATCACCTTACCACAGAGACAGTGGTTGTCACCATGGCCCATAATGGCCATGTTTACATCCCTGATGTTGGGACACTGACATGTACCACCAATACTGTTGGTGCCAGCAAGTGTGACTCCTCTCAGGCCTGCCGCAATTTCACCTTGGCAACCTGTACCAGCTGCACAGGTGGGTCACAGGCTAGGTGTACTTTTGATTATGGACCTCCCCAAAGAATAACTGTAGGGATTCTATTCCGAGATTATCCTGGCAAACTCACTCACATTGATTGCTTCTACAACACCTTCTTTGAAGCTTCTTCATAACCTCCTAAAAACTAACATTCCAATTGACAGAATGTTATGTGACTATAATCATCCTTGGGGACAAGCAACCAGGAAACTGCTACAGAATCTGACCTCAGGTACCATCTGTGTGCCTAAGGGATATGCTTTTCTCTGTAAAGTAAGTTCTCTATTCCACTTCAATGTTTCTAAGGGGCCTGTTAAGAGAAATGCCTCTGATTGGAACCCTCTCCCACCTGTAATTCTCTCTACTTGGTGCCTGACCCCCCCCCCTTTTTTTTTTATTATAGCTTTTTATTTACAAGATATATTGAATGCATAATTTTCCAGCATTGACCCTTGCAAACCTTCTGTTTCAATTTTTCTCCTCCTTCCCCCCACCCCCTCCCCTAGATGGCAGGTAGAACAATACATGTTAAATATGTTAAAGTATATGTTAAATACAATATATATGTGTGTGTGTGTGTGTGTGTGTGTGTGTGTGTGTGTGTGTGTGTGTATCTATACGTATCCACAGTTATTTTGCTGCACAAGAAAAATCGGACTTAGAAATAAAGTAAAAATAACCTGAGAAGGAAATTTAAAATGTAAGCAGACAAAAACAAGAGGGAGTAGAAATGCTATGTTGTGGTTCACACTCATTTCCCAGAGTTCTTTTGCTGGCTGTAGCTGTATAACAACAGTAACACTGCTGGGTCAAAGGGTATTGCACAGTTTGATGACTTTTTGAGCATAGTTCCAAATTGCTCTCCATAATGGCTGGATGCATTCACAATTCTACCAACAATGTATCAGTGTTCCAGTTTTCCCACATCCCCTCCAACATTCAGCATTATCTTTTCCTGTCATTTTAGTCAATCTGAGAGGTGTGTAATGGTATCTCAGAGTTGTCTTAATTTGCATTTCTCTGATTAATAATGACTTGGAGCATCTTTTCATATGACTAGAAATAGTTTCCATTTCTTCATGCAAAAACTGTCTGTTCATATCCTTTTGACCATTTATCAATTGGAGAATGGCTTGATTTATAAATTAGAGTCAATTCTTTATGTATTTTAGAAATGAGGCCTTTATCAGAATCCTGCCTGACCCTTTTTAAGCACTATGGTCTTGTATCTTAGGCTACTTGAGTGTTCCTTTCACTGTATACAATGCCAGCTCCTCAGACACAGCCCCCAGCCCTTCAAGGAGACAAAAGCAGGGATTGTGGGGAAATGTTCTGTGGTATTTTTTTTTCTTCTGAGGCTGGGGTTAAGTGACTTGCCCAGGGTCACACAGCTAGGAAGTGTTAAGTGTCTGAGACCAGATTTGAACTCGGGTCCTCCTGAATTCAGGGCTGGTGCTCTATCCACTGCGCCACCTAGCTGCCCCCTGTTCTGTGGTACTTAAAGAAAGGCACTGCAATGTAGTGCCCTGGGTGGGATATTTAGAACATGAAAGCATTCTCTAACCTGACAGCCATAATCAAGCAGATGGCCAATGAAACAGCATATTCTCTCCAAGAGATCCAAGAATCCCTGGATTCTCTTGCTATGGTTTTAGATAACCAAATGGCCTTAGCCTTGCCTCTAACCAGGGTGTCTGTGTTCTGGTCAACTGATGAATATACATTAACAATTCAAGGGAAGTCGAGCTTCACACTGAGAGAATTGAGAGAAAGCTGACTGGATGCAAGACATTCATAAGCAACTGCTCACATACCCCCCAGTGTTCCTCTGGGTAGGGGTTCTCTACTAACTCCTATACTAACTCCACTTCTAAACTTATTCTTTTTGCTCATATTCAGCCCCTGCATTTTCAGACTCCTCATGAGATTTGTTTCCTCTAGGCTTCAAGCTGCAAATTTTCAACTGCTCCTGCAGCTTGGAAATCATGGGACAACACATCATCAACATCTGTTGGATGCCACAACTAGGGTCTTCAGATCTCATATTTCCTTCTAGCATGAACCCCCAGTGAGCTCAGGGATAGCTCTATGAACCTTCTCAGCTTGAAGAAGATACAGAAGTCTGAGATCTTTGCCCTTTTTTCCCCCAAATGAATTTGGAGGTAATTGCTTGAGGGGGGAGATGACACAAGTGAACTCTGTAAAAATTGTGTAAAATAGTCACTGAAAAATTGTGTAAAATAACCACTGAAACCATGTCCCCTTTGATCTGCAAAAGAAGAAGAGATCAGGGTTTCCCAGGCTCCAAGGAGTCTAGAGAGAGGGCCCATCCTCCCAAGATGAGAGAACATTATTCAAAGGCAAATCAACTCCCATTGATCTTTTGAGAATCACATCCTCACTCAAGAAATTCTAAAATCTTCAAAGTAATTCCCACTCAACTGAGAAATCCTGGTCTGATTATCAATTCAAACGGCCCCAAGATTTACTTAAAGAATAGGTCTTTTGTTAATCATTCTTTGCAAAATATTTCTTCATTAAGAAGTAGGTCTGTCAGCCCTATTTGTAGCACCCAGAAACTGGAAACTGAGTGGATGCCCATCAATTGGAGAATAGCTGAATAAATTGTGGTATATGAATATTATGGAATATTATTGTTCTGTAAGAAATGACCAACAAGATGATTTCAGAAAGGCCTGGAGAGACTTATGTGAATTGATGCTGAGTGAAATGAACAGAATCAGGATATCATTGTAAACTTCCAACAACAATAGTGTATGATGATCAATTCTGATGGACGTGGCCATCTTCAACATAGAGATGAACCAAATCCGTTCCATTTGTTCAATAATGAGTAGAACCAACTACACCCAGCAAAAAAACTCTGGGAAATGAGTGTGAACCACTACTTAGCATTTCTCACCCCTCTGTTTTTATCTGCCTACATTTTTGATTTCCTTCTCAGGTTATTTTTACTTTATTTCTAAGTCTGATTCTTCTTGTGCAGCAGAATAACTGTATGGAGATATATACACACACACACACACACACACACACATATGTTGGGCTACCTGCCATCTAGGGGAGGGAGTGGGGGGAAGGAGGGGAAAAATTGGAACAAAAGATCTTGCAATTGTTAATGCTGAAAAATTACCCATGCATATATCTTGTAAATAAAAAATTAAAAAATGAATAACAAACAAAACAAAAACAAAACAAAGAAATAAACAGGCCCGTTAGGGGAAAGCTTCTTAGTGTAAAATAAAATCTCCTTTTTGCCACAGACTCTGGGGTTAATGAATTCTTTCGCCTCTGAACCTGCATGCCTCTGAGTAGAAGGAATCTCATTCATTCATTCACACACCTCATCAAAATTACAAACAGGAAAATTTTCAGGAAAACCTGGAAAGATTTACATGAACATGGTGAAATCAACAGAACACTGTATACAATAACAGCAATATTATTCAGTGAAGAACTCTGAATGACTTAGATATGTTGTGCCACAGTTCTCTTTTAATATCCTGACCCAGTTTCCCTAATTGTCCTGTTCACTTACTCTGCCTCAGGTTATAACCATTCCCTCTTAATCTTGGCATAAAGTTCTTATATCTTAGACATTAGGCTATAGTCATTCCCTCAATAAAAGGTCTTTATCCATTTTAGACATCATTAGAATATCAGGAGCCTCTCCAGTACCTCCCATTATGTCATCCTAGATGTCTCCCCCCATTAGGTTATCCCCATCTAGGTACCTCCCCCATTATGTCATTGTTCGTGTTACCCTATAAATGTCTTGCATTTTGAAATCAGGGTTGGACTCTTTTAGACATTAGTCTCCTTCAGCCCTGGGACCAACCATGGATCCATTTGGGCCCAGTAAATCTCTCCATTTAATAAATTCTGTATTGAATACTCTCTAATCTCTATCTTGCTCAGTTTCTCAGGCATTGCAGATATTTCCAGCAATACAATGATTGAAGATAATCCCAAAGGATTATTGATGAAACATACTGTCTGCCTCCAAAGAACTGATATTAAATACAGATTGAAGCATGCTATTTTTTACTTTCATTTTTTCCCCCAAGTCTTCTTGTATAAAATGATTAATAGGGAAATGTTTCACATAATTATACAGATATAGGTATCTATATCTGATATTTTATAGTTTGGGGATAGGGGAAGGAGAGAAGGATAGAACTTGGAATTTAAAGCTTTAAATTGGGGAAGTGGAAAGAAAATTGCCTAGAGCACTAACATATTAATTGACTTAAATGTCAAGGGTTGTACCATCAATGTGTTTCAGAGGGAAGACTTGACTCCAGTTTTTCCTCATTTCCAATTCTATATTTTTTCATACAATAGAAAAAAAAGCAAGTGGGGGAAAAATCCGCCTTAGGACTCATCCCAAAAAACAGAAAAAATAGATAAAAACCTACAAATCTGTTTAATTTCCTTAAATCACTATTTCATAATGGAATCATTATATGTGAAAAGAAGATAGATCTGCTGACCTTGAATAAATCTATGATGAAGCACATCAATTTTAGGGCAATCAGGGATCACTTTTTAAGACACCATAAAAAAAGATGAGTCCAAGAGAATATAAAAGGTTATGGATGTTGCTTTCATAAAGAAAAAAAAGGGAACTAAGATTACATAAATTTAAAATGCCTGCTTTCTCATTTCTACCGCATATTTCTAAGAATTGATGCAAAGTAAAAGTATCCTTGATTTTTAAAAAATTGAATAGAATAAAAAATAAAAAAGAATAGAAAAGATAAGACAGTGGTCTATATCTTTAGATATACATATATAACACACACACACACATTTTATATATATATATATATATATATATATATATAGAGAGAGAGAGAGAGAGAGAGAGAGAGAGAGAGAGAGAGAGAGAGAGAGAGAGAGAGAGAGAGAGAGAAAGATAACAGAATATAGAACAGAGAAGAAGAGATCTTTCCTTATTTTATTTAGAAAAAATCATTTGGGTAGAAAATAATTTCAAGGATTCTTTAACTCCAGCAAAATGAATAGTTTAGAATTATTATTAAGAACAGGGAATATTTAGAATATATAGTATTATATTAAAAATAAATATTTATTATTTAGAAGTGACAAATATAACTATAGAAATAACTGTCAATAATCACCTTGAGGTGTACAATAGGGAGACATGAACATCTAAAAGTGTTTCCTTATCACAGAACATGGACATTTTAGGAATCCCCCTACCTACATAAAAGGAAATTCCTTATGTGAAGGTTTTTAAATATTCTTATTCAGATGACATATTAATCACATAGAGCCCCTGGAAAATATTACATCTCTTCAAGTAAGTTTAAGAGCAAACTACAAGAAAGTAGATGAAACACGTATTGTTCAGACTAGGGCACATCACTGGAAATATCTTTCCCACTGTATTTACTACTATTGTGCTCTATACAAGCTCTGCTCAAGCCAAACTGGACTATTTAACTATTTCCCACTGGTGTACTGTCTTCTCACACCTTTGTGATTGTGTATGCCACCCATTATTCCTGAGATTATTCTGAAATCCTCCTTTTCCTTAAAATTCCAACATAGACAACAGCTCTTCTGGGAAGCTTTCCTTGACCTATTTTTCCTTTAAATCTCCATTCCATCGTTTGCCCTCTCCAATGCAATTAACCATGTTTTAACGTGTATTAGATTTTAACTTCCTTGAGGGCACTGTCTTTTTCCTTCTTGTGTCCTCCACAAAGCAGAATTAACAAATGTTTGTTGAATTATTTATTTGGATGTGAGATATATGGACATTTTGGCCAAATTAGAGAAAATCTGGGATATCATAGTGAAAGATTTTTTTGGTAAGCAATGGGAAAGCATCAAATAATTTTGTCCCCTGATGATTTTAACTTTTATATAAAGAACTACCAGTGTTAGGGGGGAAAAAATTATATAACACCCACACTCACACATACAAACACATAAAGTGCTTTGCAATCTTAAAGCTATATAAAAGTCAACTATTATAATCATTACATTTGAATTCTTTCTTAAATCCAATTAAAGCTTATTTTTTACTTCAGACTGTCTTGATTTTTGTATCTGCTTCCCAAAGATACTTTTTTAGAAACTCATGAAATTAAAATATAAAACAAAACAATATTTACCGCGGGGGAAAAATTTCAATATTCTTTAAATATGAAGCTAATATTAACATGTTATATTTTAGGCTTCACACACATACACACACACACACACACACACACATATATATCACACATCCCTTTGGGGGATGATGTAGTGTGGGAAATGTGGACCTCTATTGACCAACAGTAAAAAGTAGATAAACGTCTTTGTGATGCTAGACTCAGAAATTGGGATCACTACTTTGCATTTAAAGATTCCTGTGAACTAGCTACATATTGACTTAGAAAACTTCCTTAACATTATCTATATTCTACTGTGTTTTTTTTAATTAAATTTTTCCTATTACATTTTAATCTGGAGAGAATATTGACAGTTGCAAGTTTCTGCATATCTAATATCTTTGAATGTTGGTTTGGAGACAGAAAGACCTAAATTAAAATTTTTTCTCAGATTCTTATCAATGCTAGGATATAAGCAAGTTACTTAACCTTTCTCAGGCTAAGTTTCTTTCTCTCTCTCTCTCTCTCTCTCTCTCTCTCTCTCTCTCTCTCTCTCTCTCTCTCTCTCTCTCTCTCTCTCTCCCCCTATCTATCTATCTATAAATATAATTCTTACTTTATAAGGTTATTGTGAGGATCAAATTAGATAAAATAAAGTGCTTTGCAAACCTTTACTATTCTTTATTATGCACATGCTAGCTAATAACTATTGTTAAAAAATTAAGTGGTTAAGTTACTATTCCTATCTAGATTGCTGGTGAGAAATTAAAATATCTCTCATCTGGCATGTACTTACTAAAAAAAAAAAAAAAAAAAAAAGCACATGATTTAATTTAAAATCCCCTAACTACTGATAGGAAGAAGATAGTTAAAATCTGTATTTTTATAATATTTTTAATTTTGTATATTTTATTATATGTATATGTATAATAAAATATATTATTTTAAAAAGATATTTAAATTATTTCTTGAAAATTAAAAAAAAAAAAAGTAAGAGTCAGAATGAGAGACTTGTTGAATCCAACCCAGATTTCAGGATTTAAGTATTTCTGACAGGACTAAAAAATGAACAAAAATCAAAGTTTAAGTTTTGACTGTGCCATTTGCTTTGTTGTCTTCCTTTTTCCCATTAAAAAATGACTATCTTTAAAGACCAGCCACTATTCATCTGAATTAGTCCACTTAACTTCAGGACACTTTAGCAAGTTGCAATTTTTCTGATTAGTAAGTGATTGAAAACTCATTATCTATCTAGTCAAGCCCATATCATGTTTCATATCCCATTCAACTAGGACAGCAGGAGTAAACAGTATTGTGCCATTTGCATTGGCATTGGCACGAAGCTATAGGCATACCTACATACTTTCACTTCTTCCTATTGCTCTGGGAACAAATATTCAAATCTACTACCTTACTTGGTGACAAATCTGTTTCCATATGGACCTGTAAGGGTCCATTAGAAGGGTCAGACAAGAGCAACTGAGATGTAAGTAGGCCAATGGTCTCTGAGGTCCCAGGATGTGACTGGAGTTGAGTACATAGGGACTTCCTTTGTGGGTGGGACCTCCAGCCAAGGCTGGAATCCTAAAATCTCACTCTGAAATCTCATCAAGTTCAGGATGTAATCTTCATCATTGATTGGCTTATACCTGTGACCTCATAGAGCCTAAATAAAAAAGGAGGAAGTACTCTCTTTTTACCCAGGAGTTTGACCCTAGGGAGCCGATACCAAGAGAGTGCAGGAGGTCATAGAGTGAGGTATAAACAACGTGAATAAAGTCTAAGCTTGTGTGCCAAAACTCTTGGGTGCTCTGTTGTGCTCAAACAGTGCCCGTATGAGACAGCAGCTGAAAGGCTTCTGAGGACCCCAAAACAGAGGTAAGATTGATATTATATTTACCAGAGTTTCTCTGATCAGGCCTAGGAATTAGGATAGATTAGCATTAGTTGAGTGAAGAATGGCACATGGAACATGGTTCCACTTATAATCCCTCTGACTGCTTTAACTGATGACCTTCCCTGGTCATCACTTACCTATAGATGAATTATATCTCCCTATTAGAATGTAAACTCCTTGAGGACAGGAATTATTTCAGTACCTAATGCAAATGCCATAGTAGACATTTAATAAATGTTTATTAAAAAATATCTGCTTATTATCTTTGGTAAAGAAATGAGAACTTCTTTGTCTTCTGAAATTAAAACATAAATTTCTCAATATTCTCTATTTGGATTAGATTTTGTAAACATTTATTAAATGACAAAGACTTTTACATGGATTACATTTCTTATGTGTTTTGATTATCCAATAGCCATGCAACTATGCTAAATGTTCAGGCAATCATGATTAGGATTTATGTAAGAAATAACTATATTTCAATAGCCAAAACCTCACTATCCTGCCCATGTGATAAAAAATTCATTGAGAACAATTATTCCCAATAAAAAGCCCATTATAAAGGTCACAACTTTCCTCTCACTATATTGTACTTAAAATTATATTTCTGCTCTT
Organism: Sminthopsis crassicaudata; assembly: GCF_048593235.1. NCBI lineage: Eukaryota > Metazoa > Chordata > Mammalia > Dasyuromorphia > Dasyuridae > Sminthopsis > Sminthopsis crassicaudata. The sequence continues at coordinate 242,592,157 of NC_133621.1, forward strand.
TGAAAGACAAATTGATGACTCCTTTTAATTAATCAAATACATTTCCAGTGATGATGTCCCTTATGACACTTCTCATGCCTACTTGAGTCCACAATAGGCTAGTGTGTGTGTGTGTGTGTGTGTGTGTGTGTGTGTGTATGTATGTGTGTGTGTTTTTGTAATTTCTTGCATTATTTACAATTTTGATTGTTTCATCATCATTGGAGTTCCATATTCCACAGCTGTAGAACTTCAGGAAAATTTTGCTGGTCACAATGCTGACTTCTGTAGCAGTGAGTAATTTAGGATCAGTGAAAGAACTGTATAATTCTCCAAATTCAATCCAATCTGATCTCAGTTTGAAAGTTACAATATTTAAAGGGTAATATTTAAATATTTACAATATTTAAAGTTCTAAGATAACAGTTTCACATTTAAATCTGAATTAATTAATTATTCCTGAAACTATAATTATTAATTATCAGCAAATGCAACTGAGAACCTGGAGAATTGCTTAATCTTCATCTTAATCATTGCATAATTTTTGTAGCTTGAAAGAATTTTCATTAAACCTCAATTAGTATTGCCTCAGTTATCAATTCTTCATGTATGCTTCCACTATATGCACTAATTATTTAATAGTCTACCAATGCCTAGACTCATCTATCAATTTTTTTGATAAATTAAATTGGCTTGATAAAGCCAAATTACTTGGCTTTATTTTTAAAGGTTTGATTTCTTCTTTTTACCACTTCACAATTTTTCTTTCAAATTTTGAAATGCAATACTTCTTAAATTATACTTAGAAACTTAACCCAAGCTAAGTAATTATACTATCTTACAAATGGTACATAAATTAATGGAATATAATACAGTGCTGGTTTTTTCTTCCCCTTTTGGCACAGTGTCATAATACAGGATCATTATTACATAAACTGGAGCTTGCCAACTTAAATCTTCATTTTATGTTAAACTTACCATCAATTGTTTTGGAATTTTTCTATTCCTCTGTCAGAAATACTTAAGTCCTGAAATCTGGATTGGATTCAACAAATCTCTCATTCTTTTTTTTTTTTTGGGGGGGGGGGCATTTGCAAGAAACAACTGAAACATTTTAAAATATGGATTCTAAGCTTAATACTAACAGAGGCAACGCTTTCAGTCTAAAAAAATACACATTAAAAATAAGCATACATCATATTAAGGGACAGGGAATGTAATCTGCAAAGTTTGATGTAATGAAAAAAAATCAGTTAACATTAAAGGATAACAATTTCACTTTTAATTATTAATTAAAGGATGTTAAAAATTAGATAAGTGTTGAAATCTTTAAAATTATGAAGTAATTCTAACTCTAGAATAAAAGTGACTTCTAATATATTATTTAAAATTTTGTACACATCAAGAGATCAAACTATCCAATATTTCACAACAAATTATGATCAAGAGTTCTGCCCCCAAACATCACAGTCATATCAATTTCAATAGCTTCTTTACTGCTTCTTTATAATGAGAAAGGTTATTTTTAGTATCACCTTCATTTTTAAGTGCAACAACAGATTTTTTATAATTCTCAACTTCTTCAGAACGAAGAAGGTCTTCCTGTGTGACTCCAGCAGTTTTTTCTGAAGCTTTAATTTGGAGAAGAATCTTCAGGATATTTTTTTTCTGAGCGGCTTTTCTCCCATATATATTCCTCCATATCTGCTTCAGTCTTCTTTTTCTCCCAGTCTTCAGTTTTCTGGAAGAAAATAGTTTTAAATATTCAAAATTCCTTAATGCAGATTTAAAAAACTTGAATTTTAAAAATTTATTGTGTAAAAATTAGCAAGCCACTTAACCTCTTTCTGAACCATAGTTTCTTCATCTGTATTTCTACAATATTTCAAAAGTCTGTGACTGTCAGTGCGAGTATCTCATACACCCATACATAATATATATTTTCTATGAACTGATGTGGACAAAAATTTGTCACCTTGCAGCAAGTTTTGTTTCTAATTTTGAGAAGCTGGTACTTAAACCATGAATATATATATATACTCCATGCCACATCCTTAATGTGAAGTTAATAAGAGTAATAATAATGATAATGATGATGATAGCTAATAATACCTCTATTGGCTACCTCCCAAGATTATCATGGTTGAAAACTTGGGACAATACAGGGATGAGAGGGAAAAATAAACTCTTTCATAGAGGTTTCCTGTCAGACTCTCCCATCCCTACTGTAGCCACAAGGGAAAGTTTAAGGATCTGCAATGTTTGAGTGAATATAGGAGTACTAAGAAATAACCTCAAGGCTGTATGTCATCCAGCCTCAGCACTCTAAATATGACAACATGGAAAAGGCAGTGGTAATGATGAAAATATTTTGGGTGAGTATTCATGCAATATCAGAAAACCAAGTGGAACGCAGGTATATGTGAATGAGAAACCTGGGAGCCTTTACAATGTTTGGGACTTAGTATGAAATATTTACTCATTTTTATTTTGAGGTAGCACTTCTAAGAAGAAATTGACTTCTTTTTATATATTATCTTCCTATCACATTGAAATGCAATACACAAATAAGGGAGAATTTTCCATGTCAAACTTCAGTTCTTAAAAATTGTCAAGATGATACCAACAATCTCACACAGCATTTTCCATGTCTAGACAAATGAATTTTTTTTTTTTTATTCCAGACACAGAGATAAGAAGAACCTCATATAGTTTTCTCACACATAAAGAAAACTAAGTGTTGCACCAAGCCACCACTACATTACAAAATTTATCCTATTTTCTGGAGTCATGGCCTAATTTAAGCAAAAAGATCATTGTGAGGTCCTAGACATCTTTGAGTGTCTAAGGTTTTTCAGCTGATAAAAGTTAAAAGTATAATAATCTTTTTTTTTTAATGAAAAAATCCTTTCTTCCTCTTAATCTGTAACTTTTTTAAAGATAGCTTTTATTTTTATATCATCTAGATTTCCTTTTGTATTCCTCCTTTTCTCATCTCCCAGGGAGTCTCCTCTTAAAAGGAGACTATATATATATATATATATATATTTTTTTTTTTTTTTTAAATAGAGGAAGAGAAAAACTCAGACAAAATAGATCAACATATCAAAAACAAACAAACAAACAACCCACAAACCAAACCAAAACCAAACCAAAAAACCCGATGCTATTTGAAATACTACACCTTGGACCTTCATCACTGCAAACAGGCAGGAAAACGATTTCACATATCCCCTTTTTGGAGCCATACTGTTCCATATAATTCTGAAATATTTATTTTCAATTGATTCAAAGACGCTGTTTTCCCCATAACACTGCAGTCACCAACTATACTGTTTTCTTCGCTCTATAACTCTACTTTGTATCAGTTCACATAAATCTTTCTATATTTCTCTGTACTCATATCTGTTGTACATTACAGCACATTAATATCCCATTAGGTTTATATACTACAATTTGATTAGCTATTTCCCTATTTGCTGTTTCCATTTCTATGCAACTAACCTCCCATTCCACCAGCTATAAATATTTTACTGTATTAAAGGTTTTTTAAAAATCAATCCATTCCCCAATTGATAAATGGTCAAAGGATATGAACAGACAATTTTCAGATGAAGTCAAAACTATATCCACTCATATGAAAGAGTATTCCAAATCACTTATGATCAGAAAAATGCAAATTAAGACAACTCTGAGATACCACTACACACCTGTTAGATTGGCTAAGATGACAGGAACAAATAATGATGAATGTTGGAGGGGATGTGAGAAAACTGGGACACTGATGCATTGTTGGTGGAGTTGTGAAAGACTCTGGCCATTCTGGAGAGCAATCTGGAACTATGCCCAAAAAGTTATCAAACTGTGCATACCCTTTGATCCAGCAGTGCTACTACTGGGCTTATATCCCAAAGAAATACTAAAGAAGGGAAAAGGACCTGTATGTGCCAAAATGTTTGCGGCAGCTCTTTTTGTAGCGGCTAGAAACTGGAAGATGAATGGATGTCCATCAATTGGAGAATGGTTGGGTAAATTATGGTATATGAAGGTTATGGAATATTATTGCTCTGTAAGAAATGACCAGCAGGATGAATACAGAGAGGTTTGGGAGACATACATGAACTGATGCTGAGTGAAATGAGCAGAACCAGAAGATCACTATACACTTCAACAACAATACTATATGAAGATGTATTCTGATGGAAGTGGATATCTTCAGCATAAAGAAGATCCAACTTACTTCCAGTTGATCAATGATGGACAGAAACAATTACACCCAGAGAAGGAACACTGGGAATTGAATGTAAACTGTTAGCACTACTGTTTTTCTACCCAGGTTACTTTTACCTTCAGAATCCAATTCTTAATGTGCAACAAGAAAATTGGATTTACACACACATATATTGTATCTAGGTTATACTGTAACACATTTAATATGTATGGGATTGCCTGTCATCTAGGGGAGAGAGTAGAGGGAGGGAGGGGAAAATTTGGAAAAATGAATACAAGGGATAATGTTATAAAAAAAAAAATTACTCATGCATATGTACTGTCAAAAAATTTTTTATAATTATAAAATTAAATATATATATATATATATATATATATATATAAAAATAGACATCTTTTCTAAATTTTTTTTTCCCTAGCAGTTCTTACCAAGCAGAGGGTTCTTTCCTAGGCAATCTGTTTTTTCAATTTATGGGTCACTGAATTCTATTATTTCTTATTCTTCCTTGTCAAGTCTGTTCCAATATCACTAGCAAGTGAGAATGAGAAATGGTTAGGCAGGTAACAGGAGGAGTCAGGAGAGGTGTCAGTAAAGACCAAAAACATGAGAAGAGTGTCAGCAGGGTCTAATGCTGAAGGATGAAACAAAGCTCATGAGATCTGGCAACTAAATGATTATTTGGTAACTTGGGAAGGGGTAGGTCCAGTTCAATGAGTAGGTAAGAAGCCTGAAAAGAAGCATCTTTGAAGGCAGTATGGAAGAAAATAGGAAGTAAGAGACTGAAGTTTAGAAAGAAAAAGGTAATGATTGAGGTGGTCAATGCTTTAGAGAAAATGGGGGAGGGCAGATGAGAGAGAGAAGAGAAACAATCTCAAAGCCTAGGTGATTAGTGTACACACGAAATTACTTGGGAACCCTTTTTTTCAAACCAACTTAAATGTTCAGTGTGCTCTGAGTCTCCATGACAAAGAATACCTAATCATAAATTATTTAAGAACTACCATTCTAGACACTATGGTACTCTTACATATTGTTGTTTTGCTTTGCTTTATTTTGTTACATTTTTGGGGGGAAGATGAGGCAATTGGGGTTAAGTGGAGTTAAGCCCAGGCTCACACAACTAGTAAGTTTACATTATGTTTTGAAACTAAAATGGGAGATTTTGTGTTAACTTTACAAAATAAATGCATTTCACTTCCAAGTACATCTGAGTTTAATCTTATCCATGCCTCTTGCTGCAAGTAAATTGGAATCAGGATTGAACTTCACTTACTTCATCTATGCCACAAGAATTTCATCATTTTTAGAAAAAGTAGCATCCAGCTAAGTGAAATGAGCAGAACCAAGAGATTATTATACACGGCAACAAGAAGATGATCAATTCTGATGGACGTGGGTCTCTTCAACAATGAGATGACTCAAACCAGTTCCAATTGTTCAGTAATGAAGTGAGCCATCTATACCCAGAGAGAGGACAATGGGAACTGAGTGTGGACCACAATATAGCACTTTCACTCTTTCTGTTAATTTTTCCTTCTCAGGTTTTTTTTTCTTTCTAGGTCTGATTTTTCCTGTGCAGCAAGATAACTGTATAAAAATATATACAGACTTCCGGCCAAGATGGCGGCGCGGAGGCAGACAGCTGCTTAAGCTCCTCGTTTTCTCTCAGAACTTACTTCATGACAAGCCTCTGACTTAATGTTTGACCCAGAAAGAAATCCACAAAATATCACCAAGAGAAGACATCCTTGAAAGTCGCCAGAAAAGGTCTGTGTTTGCTCGGGGGAGGGTCAATCAGACTGGGCGCAGACTGAGGGCAGGCAGCCAGAGTGAGACAGGGAGCTCACACAGCTCAGACCGGAGGGGGAGGGGTGTGATCTCTGCCGTTTCTGTGAAAGGGCTTTTGCCCCAGTGTGGATGCTCCGTCTTGGCAGCAAGCCAGGAGCGGCGGAGAGGGTGTAAACTCAGGAGGTGAAGATTAAAACCCTAGAAAGCCAGTGTCTCTCAGAGCCCGGCCACCCCCAACCCCCACCTGGACTGACTCGGTGCATTCTCAGAGCCTCAGAGCGCAGACTCAGTACAGTCATCGCTGTTCTGTTAGTGCCTCTCTGCTGCCCTACCCCCAGTCTGTAGAGGAAGCTCATTAATACCATCCAGCCCCTTCCCCCGCAAAACAGACCAATTGTTTCTCTTGTCAGTTTGTTTTCTTTGATTCCTACTCTGACAAAATGAACAAAAAATTCAAAAGGGCTCTAACCATTGACAGCTTCTGTGTGGAGAGGGAGCAGACTTCAAATGCTGAGGAGACTAGGAACAGACTGTCCCCAGATGTATCCCCTGGGAGGGATATAAGCTGCTCCTCAATACAAAAGAACCTCATAGAGGAAATCAAAAAGGCTCTCACAAGAGAGCTGGAAGAGAAATGGGAAAAGGAAAGGGAAGCTTGGCAAGAGAGCCTGGAGAAGTCATCCCATGCATTCAAAGACAGAGTGGATAAAGAAATCAAATCATTGAGAAACAAGATTAGTGAGCTGGAAAAGGTAAACAACTCCAAGGAAAACAGGATTAGTGAGCTGGAAAAAGAAATCAGCTCTCTAAAAAATAAAATGGATAAAATGGAAAAAAATTCCATAGAAGATAAAAACTCAATTGGACAATTACAAAGAGATATAAAAAAAGTGAGTGAAGAAACTACATCATTGAAAATTAGACTGGAACAAGTAGAAATGAATGACTCAAGGAGAAACCAAGAGGTAGTCAAGCAAAACCAGAGAAATGAAACAATTGAAAAGAATGTCAAGTACCTTACCAGAAAGACAACAGACCTGGAAACCAGATCCAGGAGAGACAATTTGAGAATAATCGGACTCCCTGAAAAATGGGAGGAAAAAAAGAGCTTGGACACCATTTAGGAGGAAATTATCAAAGAGAACTGCCCAGACATTCTAGAAACAGAGGGTAAAATAGACATTGAAAAAATTCATCGATCACCTACTGAAAGGGACCCTAAAATCAAAACGCCAAGAAATATAGTGGCCAAGTTCAAGAACCATTAGACAAAGGAAAAGATATTGGAAGCTGCTAGAAAAAACCAATTCAGATATGGAGGATCCACAATAAGGATAACCCAGGATCTAGCAGCATCCACATTAAAAGAACGAAGGGCCTGGAACATGATATTCCGAAAAGCTAAGGAACTTGGTATGCAGCCAAGAATAACTTACCCAGCAAGAATGAGCATCGTTTTCCAGAGAAGAAGATGGACGGACATTTAACGAAATAAATGAATTCCATCTATTTTTGATGAAAAAACCAGACCTACATAAAAGGTTTGATCTTCAAATACAGAACTCAAGAGATTTCTAAAAAGGTAAAAAGAAATCTTGAGAACTATACTTCTGTCAAAAAATATGTAAAGAACATATGTACAATTTGTCTTAGAAACTAGAGGTGGAAAGGAGATTATATCATAAAAAAGTGTAAAGTGGTGGTACTACATCTCATGAAGAGGCAAAGGTAACCTATTATATCTGAGAGAAAGAAAGGAGGGAGATGAACATAGTATGTATCAATAGACATATTCGATTTATGGTGAAACTTCTTCCACTTCATTGAAAAGTGAAAGGGAAGGAGTAAGCTAAGGGGAAGGGAATACAGTAATTTCGAGGAAAAGGGGTAAAATAAGGGGAGGATCTTTAAGGTGGGGGAGGGATCCTAAAAAGGGAGGGCTGTGAAAAGCAAGTGGTGTTCACCAGTTTAATACTGGGTAGGAGGGTAAAAGGGAAGGAAAGGGGAAAAGCATAAGCAGGGGTTAATAGGATGGCAAGCAATATAGAATTAGTCCTTCTAACCATAAATGTGAATGGGGCAAACTGCCTCATAAAGAGGAAGCAGTTAGCAGACTGGATTAAAAGTCAGAATCCTACTATATGTTGTTTACAGGAAACACACCTGAAACAGGGTGAGACATTCAAACTAAAAGTACAAGGGTGGAGCAGAATCTATTATGCTTCAGGCAAAACCAAAAAAGCAGGAGTAGCCATCCACATCTCAGATCAAGCAAAAACAAAAATTGATCTAATTAAAAGAGATAAGGAAGGGCATTATATCTTGCTAAAGGGTAGCATCAATAATGAAGCAGTATCAATATTAAACATGTATGCACCAAGTGGTGCAGCATCTAAATTCTTAAAAGAGAAATTAAGAGAGCTGCAAGAGGAAATAGATAGCAAAACTATAATAGCGGGAGATCTCAACCTTGCACTCTCAGAATTAGATAAATCAAACCACAAAATAAATAAGAAAGAAGTCAAAGAGGTAAATAGAATACTAGAAAAGTTTGATATGATAGATCTTTGGCGAAAGCTAAATGGAGACAGAAAGGAGTATACTTTCTTCTCAGCAGTTCATGGAACCTATACAAAAATTGATCATATACTAGGGCATAAAAACCTCAAAATCAAATGCAGTAAGGCAGAAATAGTAAATGCATCCTTTTCAGACCATAATGCAATCAAAATAACATTTAATAAAAAGCCAGGGGAAAATAGACCAAAAAATAATTGGAAACTAAATAATCTTATACTAAAGAATGATTGGGTAAAACAGCAAATCATAGACATAATTAATAACTTCACCCAAGAAAATGACAATAATGAGACATCATATCAAAATGTGTGGGATACAGCCAAAGCAGTAATAAGGGGAAGTTTTATATCTCTACAGGCCTACTTGCATAAAATAGAGAAAGAGAGGGCCAACGAATTGGGCTTACAACTAAAATTGCTAGAAAAGGAACAAATTAAAAACCCCCAGACAAACACAAAACTTGAAATTCAAAAAATAAAAGGTGAGATTAATAAAATTGACAGTAAAAAAACTATTGAATTAATTAATAAAACTAAGAGTTGGTTTTATGAAAAAACCAACAAAATAGACAAACCCTTAGTAAACCTGATTAAAAAAAGGAAAGAGAAAAAGCAAATTGATAGTCTTGAAAATGAAAAGGGTGAACTCACCACTAATGAACAGGAAATTAGAACAATAGTTAGGAGCTACTTTGCTCAACTTTATGCCGATAAATTCGATAACTTAAATGAAATGGAAGAATACCTTCAAAAATATAGCTTGCCCAGATTAACAGAGGAAGAAGTAAGTAGTCTAAATAGTCCCATCTCAGAAAAAGAAATAGACCAACTTCCTAAGAAAAAGTCCCCAGGACCAGATGGATTTACAGGTGATTTCTACCAAACATTTAAAGAACAACTAACTCCAATGCTATGTAAACTATTTGAAAAAATAGGGATTGAAGGAGTCCTACCAAATTCCTTCTATGACACAGACATGGTACTGATACCTAAACCAGGTAGATCGAAAACTGAGAAAGAAAACTATAGACCAATTTCCTTAATGAATATTGATGCTAAAATCTTAAATAAGATATTAGCAAATAGACTTCAGAAAATCATCCCCAGGATAATACACTATGACCAAATGGGATTTATACCAGGAATGCAGGGCTGGTTTAATATTAGGAAAACTATTAGTATAATTGACCATATTAATAATCAAATTAATAAAAACCATATGATCATCTCAATAGATGCAGAAAAAGCATTTGATAAAATCCAACATCCATTCCTACTAAAAACGCTTGAGAGTATAGGAATAAATGGACTATTCCTTAAAATAATAAGGAGCATATGTTTAAAACCTTCAGTAAACATCATATGTAATGGTGATAAACTAGAACCTTTCCCTGTAAGATCAGGAGTGAAACAAGGTTGCCCACTATCACCATTACTATTCAATATAGTACTAGAAAGTCGCAGGATACAAAATAAATCCACATAAATCCTCAGGATTTTTATACATTACCAACACAATCCAACAGCAAGAGATACAAAGAGAAATTCCATTCAAAATAACAGTCGATAGTATAAAATATTTGGGAATATATCTACCAAAGGAGAGTCAGGAATTATATGAGCAAAATTACAAAACACTTGCCACAAAAATAAAGTCAGATTTAAATAATTGGAAAGACATTCAGTGTTCTTGGATAGGCCGAGCGAATATAATAAAGATGACAATACTCCCCAAACTAATCTATTTATTTAGTGCTATACCAATCAGACTCCCAAGAAACTATTTTAATGACCTAGAAAAAATAACAACAAAATTCATATGGAAGAATAAAAGGTCGAGAATTGCAAGGGAACTAATGAAAAAAAAGTCAGAGGAAGGTGGTCTAAGTGTACCTGATTTAAAGCTATATTATAAAGCAACAGTCACCAAAACCATTTGGTATTGGCTAAGAAATAGACTAGTTGATCAGTGGCATAGGTTAGGTTCACAGGGCAAGATAGTGAATAAAAATAGCAATCTAATCTTTGACAAACCCAAAGATCCCAAATTTTGGGATAAGAATTCATTATTTGACAAAAACTGCTGGGAAAACTGGAAATTAGTATGGCAGAAACTAGGCATGGACCCACATTTAACACCACATACTAAGATTAGATCAAAATGGGTCCAAGATTTAGCCATAAAGAACGAAATCATAAATAAATTGGAGGAACATGGGATGGTTTACCTCTCAGACTTGTGGAGGAGGAAGGAGTTTGTGTCCAAGGGAGAACTAGAGACCATTATTGATCACAAAATAGAACATTTTGATTACACCAAATTAAAAAGTTTCTGCACAAACAAAACTAATGCAAACAAGATTAGAAGGGAATTAACAAATTGGGAAAACATTTTTACAGTTAAAGGTTCTGATAAAGGCCTCATCTCCAAAATATACAGAGAATTAAGAAATCAAGCCATTCTCCAATTGATAAATGGTCAAAGGATATGAACAGACAATTTTCAGATGATGAAATTAAAACTATTTCCGCTCATATGAAAGAGTGTTCCAAATCACTATTGATCAGAGAAATTCAAATTAAGACAACTCTGAGGTATCATTACACACCTGTCAGATTGGCTAAGATGACAGGAACAAATAACAATGAATGTTGGAGGGGCTGTGGGAAAACTGGGACACTGATGCATTGTTGGTGGAGTTGTGAAAGAATCCAACCATTCTGGAGAGCAATCTGGAATTATGCCCAAAAAATTATCAAAATGTGCATACCCTTTGACCCAGCCATACTACTACTGGGCTTATACCCCAAGGAATTATTAAAGAAGGGAAAGGGACCTGTATGTGCCAAAATGTTTGTGGCAGCCCTTTTCATAGTGGCTAGAAGCTGGAAGATGAATGGATGTCCATCAATTGGAGAATGGTTGGGTAAACTATGGTATATGAATGTTATGGAATATTATTGTTCTATAAGAAATGACCAACAGGAGAAATACAGAGAGGCTTGGAGAGACTTACATCAACTGATGCTGAGTGAAATGAGCAGAACCAGAAGATCATTATACACTTCAACAATGATACTGTACGAGGATGTATGCTGATGGAAGTGGATTTCTTCAACATAGAGAAGAGCTAATCCAATTCCAATTGATTAATGATGGACAGAACCAACTACATCCAGAAAAGGAACACTGGGAAATGAGTGTAAACTGTTATTTTTACCTTCTGAATCCAATTCTTCCTGTGCAACAAAAATTTCGGTTCTACACACATATATTGTATCTAGAATATACTGTAATATATTTAACATATATAAGACTGCTTGCCATCTGGGGGAGGGGGTTGGGGGAGGAAGGGAAAAAATCTGAATAGAAGTAAGTGCAAGGGATAATGTTGTAAAAAATAACCCATGCATATGTACTGTCAAAAAAAGTTATAATTATAAAATAAAATTAAAATTAAAAAAAAAAAAAAGAAAAAAAATATATACATATATTGGATTTAACATATATTTTAACATATTTAACATATATTGGACTACCTGCCACCTAGGGGAGGGGGTGGGGGGAAGGAGAGGACAATATGGAACAGAAGGTTTTGCAAGGGTCAATGTTGAAAAATTACCCATGCATATGTTTTGTAAATAAAAAGCTATAATAAAATAAATTTTTAAAAAAAGAGAAAAAAGAGATACAATACTATAATGAATTTATTAAGTGTCAAAGTTGAGTGTATGTCAAAGATGGTTTTAGGGAAGTTTTATTCACACACCTATATATAGTCACATATTCATATATATACATGTGTATGAATGCATGTATTTTTAATGATCCAAGGATTACATACCTAAAATGAGATTATAGTCAACGGCCCATCACTCTTTTGCTTTCCTAGGAGGATTATCATGAAATGAAAAGGATGCTAGACTTAAAATCAGAGACCTGGATTCAAATCCTGATCCTTCTACTTGTGCAGCCCTAAACAACATATTTCAGGTTTCTGGGCATCAACTTTCTTATCTATAAACTGAGGATATTGATCTAGATGGATGATCTCTAGGTGCTTTTCTACTCAAATCTCTGATTCCTATTCTCAGTTGCCTCTTTTAAAAATATATATATTTCCCCTTCAAGGCAGCCCTTAATGTTGATTTCACATATATGAAAATGACAATCAGAGAAAATTACATAGTATAATCTATTTCTTCCTCACCGTTCCCTGGGGATGGAATCTCCCTAGTCTCAAGTCATCATTACTATTCTATCTTCAGGAAATTATTAGGAGACTGACTTATCCTGCAACATATTCACACTAATGTGATACTGAGGTCTTTGTCCTGGCTCTGCTGTTATAAACTGCTTGCTGCTCTTTGAACAAAAGAAACCCTAGCTAGAGTTTCTTCATCTGGGGTCCTTCAACTTGCTATCTTAATACATATAGTGAGAACTTTTAAAATATTAATTTATAATAATTAATACTACATTAGGTTATTATATGCATAATATAATGATATATTTAATATAATAAATAAAATTTAATGTCCTTTACAAAAAAAAAAAAAAAAAAAAAAAAAAAAAAGAAAGAAAGAAAAAGTAGAATCCAAATGAAATCCTCACACTTCCCATTAGGGAAAAAAAGGCAATATGGATTACAGAGCACCCAAGAAACTGAATCTTACTTTACAAATTCATTTTGTATTAAATGAAAACTTGGAGAAACTATTTAAAAATCTGACTACAATGAATTAAACATGGAGGCAAGACTGATTTGCACTTAACCATGCATATGTTTTGCAAATAATATGTATCAACACATCAATAATATAAGAATTCTTCAAAGCACAAGAATTCCAGGATTTTCAGATCACATCCACACCATCACATTCAGATTACCATCCACATTTTTTTATACTTCCCATAAAAATTAAACAAATTGAATTATTGTGGTCCAAATAAATCAAATCTTTATCTTAGTAATTCTGCAACTATCAATGACTATCAATGAGAACTCTAAGCTTTTGTCCCCCTGACTCAAACCCAAAACTAATTAAAGGGAAGGGAAGAAAATAAGCACATATATAGCATTTACTACATGTCAGGTGCTGTGTTAAGTGCTTTTACAAATATTAAATTTTTTTGCTTTTTATTAAGCAATTGTAAAGGGCTGAAACTTTTGAGTTAATGCACTGAGGTTGGACAATCAAGCACTTGAGACTAATTACCGATTGGACAATACTCTATAAAAATACCCTTGGAAAATGGCCCTTCCCACTATCCTGTGCTGGCCCAATCATTTGGTGTATACAGAGAATTGGAGGATGGACTAGGGGAGTGAGACTAGCCAGGGTCACTTCTGGGCGGGAGATGAAGAGGTGAGGTCGTGGAGATCCTACTTGTCCATTCCTTTGACTTCTATCACTAAAGACCAAGAATAAAGACTTTTGCTGATCCCAATCAATCACTCAATAATTAAAAAAACAAACAAACAAATAAACAAACAACTAACTCCATCTCCTGTTTTCTAAACTCCACTCTCCTCAACATTCTCCCATCTATATCTTAAACTTTAAAATTGTCTACTCCTTCCACTGGCTCCTTTGAAATTCTCATCCTGACTTCCTTCTGTCACATCCCATCCATCTATTAACCCTCATTAGACTTGGCTCCTTTTCCTCCTTCCCATCCCCACCTTAGTCAGGTTCTGCTCTTTCCCCAGCTGAATTGTCACATTTACATGCCCAACACAATTGTCTTGGAGGGGGAATGCCTGCTTCCATTTCCAGTTCGCTTCAACACCTTATCAACCTTTCCTCCTCAGAGGTTCACAATATCAAACATTTTCATGATTATGGTGGCTGTTGTATCCTGGATTATTAATTCCTTATTAAATAGTTCAGCACCTGACTCACTTTGTTCTTCTCTTCTCCATCTCTTGCTCTTACCCTGGGGGACTTCAACATCCAGGTTGATGCTCTCTCAAATTCCTTAACCTCTTAAATTCAGAGTCTCTTCCAAAGTGATGGCTTACCTCTCTGAGTTGTTCCACTTCCTTAATTAAATCTCTCCCTATGCCTCAGCCCTCCTAAACCCTTTCATTGTGTTCACTGTGACCTCTAATCCCTCCACTTCTCATTTTCTAGCTTTTATACCCACTTTGATTTTCTTTTTCTCCCTCCTCCAATCATGAACCTAGAATCAGTCTATTGTTCAATTCTATACTGTCTTCTCTCAAGTTCTGTGTCCTCTTGTCCTACACTGCTCATTCCTTGCACCGTATGAGCCAACCAAACTGACCTCTGTTGCTCCATATCTCATCTCCTTTTACTGCTTTGGCCATCCTCCATGGCTGGAATGCAATCTCTTTACAGCATCCTCCTCTTCCACTAAAATGCAGCTTAGATACCACCTTCTGTTTAAAGGCTGTCCTGATCCCCACCAACTGCTTGTACCTTCTTCTCAAACTATCTTATATTTGACTACTTTGAATATTTTTACTTATTGACTTCATATTAATGTTGTTTGTACAGGTTTTTATATGTACTCAGTGCCCTCTCCATTAGAGTACAAGCTCATTGCAAGTAGAGATTATTTCATTCTTGGCTCTAGAGCCAGCATGGGACAGTACCTGAGACACAAAAGGCTCTAATAAATAACTTGCTGATTAACTGGTCAACTGATCCCCTCCATCTATTGTCCTTTATTTCCCTTCCCTCCTTCTGCCAAACAACCAGAATAAGTTTATTTCATTACCTTTCCTCATACTCACTCCTTTGTACTCTAGCTGCCAATCTCATCCTCTTACTGAAAAAGCTCTCTCTAAAGTTACCAATGACCTCTTAATTGTTAAATCTGATAGTCTTCCCCTTCAACTTTTCTGTAGCATTTGATGCTACTCACCCCTCTCCTCCTGAAGGCTCTCCTCTTTCTGCATTTTCATAACCTTCCTTCTCTCCTGGTCTTCTCAGTCTAGCAGCTTAGGAAGTGTCCTTGGCTGGGGCATCATGTCTATCATACAATCTGACTCTAACTTGTGTGTTCTCCACAGTTCTTCTTAGGTCCCCTACTCTATTTTCTCAGGGAACCTCAGATTCCATTGGTTTTATTATCATCTCTGTGCAGATGACTCAGAGCCCTATATATCTATCCCCTGTCTTTCCCCTGTACTTTAATTTCACATTACTAAGCTTACTGAACTATTTAAAAAAAAAAAAAAAAATCTTTGAGAGAGTATAAAGCTTGGCCCTTTATTTGCCTGATATGCAAACTGCCAGAGAAAACTTAACCATACCAAAGTGGGCTCTGCAACTTAGAATCTCAAGGATGGTCTACAGCACTGAGAGGTTATAAGATTTACACAAGGTGAACAAGCTAGAAAATGTTAGAGGTGACACCAGTCCCCAGGTCTTCCAGGTTTCGAGGCTGGCTCTCTAATGATGTTGCTGCACTGTTTCATGTCTCAAATTCAACACTTCTCAGACAGAATTCATTTTTCATTCTTGCAGGCCCATAACTTTTGATTTTCTTAACCCTTCATCCTTCTTCACTTCACGTATTAAAAGTCATCAAATCTTACTTTTCCTATTTCTACATCACCTCTATCCAACAGTTTTTCTCTATTCAAATAATTAACATCTTAGTTTAGGCCCTCATTACCTCTTACCTAGATTACTTCCACAGTAAGACTCCTAATGAGTCTTACTGCCTCTGGTCTCCATTTTGTTCCTTCTTCTCTACTGCTAGCAATCTGATTTTCCAAGTATAGATTCTCACAATGTCATTCTCCTATTCCCAAATCTCCACTCATCCCTGTTGCCTCTAGGATCAAATGTTTCCAGACTCACTGCAGTCATTCCCCCTCCCCACCCCCCCCACCCCCCCCACCCCCATGACCTCTGTGATCCAGTCCAACTGGCTTTCTTTCTGTTTTTTCCATACTCTTCATCTCCCATCAGCTGGCATGTCCCCACACCTGGAAGGCATTCCCTCAAATCTGTCTCACAAAAACTCTTCCTTACTTGAAGAATAGTTAAGATACACCTGCTAAATGAAGCTTTTCCTGATACCCTCAATTGCTAATAGTCCTCCCTTTCACACTACACTCATTTAAAAATATAAATTTACTTATATTTACTCTCCTCAGATTTATTCTACATATATTTATACATATCTGAGTTGTCTCTCCTGTTGGAAGCATTCTCCTTATAAGGATAAGTTCATTCGCTAGATTTGTATCTATAGTGCTTAACACAAAGTAGATGTTTCATAAAGACCAACTGACTAATAGTAAGACAATAATAATAAACATCATTGAGTTGAAAAGATCTAGAAGACAGGACTAGTGTTATCAAATTTGAAATATGAATTGCACTTCAGTAAAGGAAGAAAAGGCTGCAATTCATTAAAAATTTTGTTTAATCCCGTATATTTTCATGGCTCATCTCAATTCTTCAATTCAAAGCCTCTTCAGTGATGGGACTTGTTGAGAAAAGATCAAAAGCCAAATTTAACACAGTCACTCTTTTAATTACATCTATTCACTCCAGTCTAATTTGCTCCCTTGGCACCAAAGCAATTAATCTTCAAGATCAAAGGCTTCTCAAGTAAACCCAGAATGCAAGCTTATTTGGATTCTAGGATAACCAGAGAAAGAATCTGGTAAGTCAGATTTTTTTTATTTTACAAGCTACTGGCAAAATGAGAGAAACAAAACTACTTGCCATTTATTTGAGCTGTATTTACCAGGCTATAGGTTCTGAAAGGAGTTTTACTACTTCAAGTCAAAATTAAACTGTCTCAAGGAAAGAGTATCATTTCACTTTTGCTGCCATTCAAATAGAGTAAATGGAGCTGAATAAACCCAGCAATAACTCTCACTAGCTGTGTAACCCTGGAAAGTCATTTCACCAAATTACTTCAGTTTCCTGATTTGTAAAATGAGGATGTTACCACCTCCCTCTCAGGGCTGTTGTAAGGATCAAGTGAGAAAACTGCTTAGCACAGTGCCTGACAAAGAGGAAGTGCATAATAAATACACTTGTTCCCTTCTCCTCCTACCTAAGTGTGTTTTAACTTACTTTACTTTCAGTGCAACAGCTACTAATGACATTCTGTAGCATATATGTGTTAATATCCACAAACAATTGAATATGTTTAATAAGGCTTTGTGAAAATTAACATCATTAGAATAAAAACTTGCTAAAGATGTTAAATACTCAAAACAGAATAACTTACCCATGATTCATGGTATAAAACTGTTAAGAGATACATGGTATAGTCATAATTCTGTCTCTGTAAAGGGCACCTTTAAAAAAGAGTAAGAAAAACAAGGATTAAAATCTCAGTACACTGAATTTTTACAACTATATATACTAACTTACACATCTTATTCCTCAAAAACATTTTAAAACTCAGTCCTTTACTTGGAAACTTTTTATGTAACTGATATATTCTTGATTCTATGCCTTATATTATAAATAAAACAAAGTATTTCTTTACTAGTTATTTAATTCAGAGCTTTCTTTTTTTTACATTTATCCACTTTTGCTTTCTTGTTTAATAAAACTGTTTTGCCTAGTAATTGTTTTAGACTTTTGAAATTTTTAAATCTCTCCAAACAGAATTCTATATTATTCTTTCTCAGTGATGGCCACCTCTAGTATTAATGAATTCATTAAACTTCTGTCTACTATTAGTTTCAATACTGAAAAAAGAAAACTTTTCTCAAATCTAACTTTGTAAAGTTCACTACTGTATATAATCTTATTTTTTCAGTGTGATTATCAAATATTAATCTTTCCATAAGTTTGAGATGTATGTGTTCTGTTAAACTTTATATAAGAAAGCAGAAAAAGAAATAAAATCGCATTTGGTTTATTTAAAAATAAAATGTAACTTTTTTTTAAACCAAGCCTGTGGTTTCACTGGTTTAGAGCAGTGCTGTTAAACTTAAATAGAAACAGGGACCACCAGACCATACATAAGGATCTCTGCAGGCCGCATATTGACTTTAAAAACCACTTATGTTTATACTTCTTTTTTTTACTAATTAATTTATTTTGTTAAGTATTTCCCAATTACATTTTAATCTGGTTTGGGCCACACTCAGAGTGTTGTGGGCCAAATACGGTGTTTGACACTTGTAGTGTAGACAACTACTGAGGAGGACACTTCTTCTACAAATACTCTGCAATTTACAGTATTAAGGAAATTGCCGAAGGCACTGAGAGGATAGTTGATCTGTCTAGGGCCAAACAGGTAGAGGCAAAACTTGAACCTACATCTTTGTGTCTCTGAGGCCATCTTTCTGTACACTTAACCAATGTAATTACCACATAGCAAATTTCTTGAATTGCATTTCTATTCTATTCTATTTATTTTGCACCCTTCTACTGGAAATAATTATTTTGCCACAAAACACATAAATATAAACACAAACTATAATTTATGTTATAATCTGTACTGGAGGACAGCTAAGTGGCCCAGTCAAGCACTCACTAGTTGTATGGCCCTGAGCAGGTCACTCACCCTGTTTGCCTAAGTTCCTCATCTGAAAAAATGAACTGGAGAAGGAAATGGTAAGCCACTCCAGTATCTTTGCTAAGAAAAGCCCAAATGGAAAAACAGAGTCAGACATGACTGAACGACAAAGAATTTATTTCTAATCTTATCTAATCTTAAATATCCTGATACTCCCATCATGCTAAGGAGCAATAATAACTTGAAGAATTTCAATAACATAACTCATGATGGATTTACATAACTCTTGTCCAAATGTTAGCCTAGCTAAATTTGGAGAGGCTCATCTGGCCACAACAATTCACATAGATTTTCTACATTATGGCAAGGGCTGGTATATGTGCATCAGTGAATGAAACCCCTCGACCCTTATCTTCTTATAATAAAACGTTAGATTCTTGAAGTAACAAAGCATTAAGCTAATAAAGCTTAATCATTTAAGTTTAATTTATTTAAATTTAAAGAATTTTTTTCCAAGTTATACAAGTTGAATAACTACATATTTATTTTCATCAAAAAGGAAAAGAAAAATAAAGCAGCAGGAATCAATCATGGTCAATAATTAATGATCCAATAAAAATTCATATAACCATTCCTCTGCCAGTAGTTTCAATAAGATAGTTTAGGATGATGAAAACTTGGCTACTTTATATTTTCTGTACAAGATTCATATTTTATTTAGTTCAGATTGAACAAATTATTTTTTTCTATAATGCCAAAATATATGAATTTTAAAATTAATCATTAGTAGCTTTTTTTCTATATACTGAAGATATCCTAATGTTTGGCAACTTGAAAAGAAAACATCCAGATAATAGGATCAATTTTCTACTTTACAACCTAGATGTTTGACACATTGAAGGCCACAAACCTTCACAATAATTCAAATTTCCTAAGATCACTTCTACTTTGACCCTAATGGTACTTATCAAAACCAATCAAAGTCTAATTTATTAAGCCAAAGTAAACTTTAATTCTGATCATGAAAACTTTATTACCTCAAGAAGATATTTTGATAAAGGAATCTATTACTAAGGTAAAATATTTAAATTATTATATATTTTAAATTGTATGTCTTACTTTTTGTCTCTGCAAAAAGTTTACAATTTTAAATGGCCAATAAATCCTATGTTTCCACTAATGTATAATAAATAGATAAATTTAACATTAACAGCAATTAAGTGAAATGAGTAGAACTAGATGATCATTATACATGGCAACAGCAAGATTATATGATGATCAATTCTGATGAATGTGGCTCTTTTCAACGATGAGATAATTCAGGCCAATTCCAATAGTCTTTGATGAAGAGAGCTATCTGCACCCAGAGAGAGGACTGTGGGAACTGAGTATGGATCAAAACATAGTATTTTAACTTTTTTCGTTGCTGTTTGCTTGCATTTTGTTTTCTTTCTCATTTTTTCCCTTTTTGATCATTTTTTCTTGACATTTGTGGAAATAGAAGCATTGCACACGTTTAACATATATTGGATTATTTGTCGTTTAGGGAGTAAAGCTGGAGGGAAAGGGAGGAAAAAATTTGGAACACAAGGTTTTGCAAGGATGAATGCTGAAAATTATTCATGCATATATTTTGAAAATAAAATGCTTTAATTTTAAAAAATTAAATTAACAGCAATACTGGATAAACCTAAATCTGAGGTTGGTGTTAAAATGACCATGCCACAATGATTCCTGATAGAGAGACAAAGTTGATAAAGTGGATAAAATGAAGTTTTTGTCTTTACCTGTCTGTAGTGATGGTTAGTAAATCTGTGTTCTTGCAATATCGCTCTCCAACGAGTTTAATAAATTTCTTCTTTGCATGGTCATTTAAATTCAGTTTGGAAAGTCTAATCTGAAATGTCCAAGAAGCAATATAATTCAGCAAAATTAGTTTAGATACATTTAATACCAACAACCACAGGCAGGTGATAATACTATTTAGATTTAAATACAAGATTTAGATTTTTAAGTCAATTAGGATGAAATCACATCAGAATTCTAAAAAAACTAAAATCATCTATTGGGACATAATAATAATTGGTTTATTCTATTTCTCATTGGAAACAGATAGAAGCAAAATCATGTAAAGTATTTTTGAGTTTTCTGTCTAGTCTATCCATTGAGTATTTTCCCCAAAAGACCAAATATTGGGTTTTCTAAGAAACTGAGAATTTCCTTCAGGAAGTTAATCACTCACTTCTAATGGATAGATAGTTAAGATTAGGCTAAAGCAGTAAAAGATAATATGTTAAAAAAAAAAAAAAACGCACAAAGGACAGAATAGGAGCACAGGATCATGTAGTAAGGACTGAAATGAACCTCAGAAGCCAATTTGTTCAATTTCCTCATTTTTTATCTAAAGAAACTGGGGCTCAAAGAGATTGAGTGGTGTTGCTCAAGGCAACACAAATAATAAGCATCAGAGATAGTATCTGAACCCAAGTACTCTAAAGAGAGACCTATTGATCTTTTCCCTAGAAGCTGGGATTGTTTCATTACATACATTGGTATTTCAAGCACAGTGCCTGGCATATAGGAGGAGCTTCATAAATGCATAGTGACTTTGATGGATTTACCAGACCACCAGAATCATATTACTATATCTAGTTTGTAGGCATTTACACAATAGGAACAGGTTAGACCTTGAAGAAGATTAGAAATGAACCTAAAGGGAAAAAAAGTCAAAAGACAAAAAGACATGGTGTCAACACTCTGAAGAAAGGACACCTTCACTATGTTTTATAAATATGTGGTCATTCTTTTTTTTTTTTTCCCCCCTGAGGCTGGGGTTAAGTGACCCAGGGTCACACAGCTAGGAAGTGTTAAGTGTCTGAGATCAAATTTGAACTCCGGTCTTCCTGAATTCAAGGCTGGTGCTCTATCCACTGCACCACCTAGCTGCCCCAATATGTGGTCATTCTTTATTCAGTGTTAAACAGAAAAACAGCCTTGAAGTTATAAAAAGCGTAGTAAAGATATAGACAAACTTCTGGAAACAAGATACTAAATGCAACTGGATTCTCCTTACAAAGAGATTTTTAAAAACAAATTATACTTTTATATATCTAGAATAGCTTGGGTAATGTATATCTAGTAGAAGGGAAAAGAGATTAAGAGACGCCTTTCTCTAGCTCTTTGTAAACCATCTTTCATTAATTTTAGTAGATTTTATTTTTAAAAAGAGATGGAAAACAGTTTTTGGTTTGTTAAGAATTACCTAAACAAAACAGATTTTATTAGAAACACTTTAAAACAATAAAGGGGGAAACAACCAAAAAAAAGGCAAAGTGAAGTTTTTAAAAGCACTTAATAATAATATTGACCTTTAAAAAAATCTGCCAAAAACAATGAATATGTTTCAAGTACTTTGAAAACATAAAACTTCTAAAAAATATTCAATAACCACTATAATTTGGCTATTTACCTAAGAAATATAAAGGAAACGTATATGTGTAGCTGCAATCCTTATCATCACAGTATTATTCATGTCACCATTTACTCATTTTCACATTAACATTTTAATACTTCAGCAAAATTGAATAGTTTATACCATAAGCCCATAAACGTTTCAAAATAAGTTTATGGCACACTTACGCCACCTGGTAGAACACAAAGGCATTGCAAAATTACTTTCACTTTGAACAGACTAACACCAACATAGGCAGCATTTCTTTTTCATTGTTTTAATAAACCTACCAAAAAAAGTTTTTAAAGGTCCTCTATTTTAAAGTATAAAAATGTATTTTATTAGGATTATACCGAAATTAATATGGAACAATTCAAACTCCTTTCAAGTTTGATTTACACAGGTGTTCATTTTTTTTAATAAAGCATTTAGCAAGATGTAGAAAAACAAAACAAATGTGTGCATACACATATATTCATAAAAGCTAAAATATTTTAATTATTTCTTTTTGTTGATTCTAGCCAAAATAAAACTCAGAAGATAAAGAGAATAAATAAGTAACAAGATATTTATTTCCTTCCTCTGTAGTAACAGTTCTAATGTCTCAAGGGCTATTTATAATAGATATCAAAAACAGGTTCCTAACAGTAACATTGCCCTAACCTGGAAACTATGAACTTATTTTTAAAAATATATTGATAACTATATTTCATTGTAATTGATTTATTCTACAATCTGCAAAAAAATCTTTTAAATTTTACATTAAATAATGCATTTAAAAATGTTAAGAAAAAATTCATAAGCTTCACCATCCCAGTGATCATGAATAAGCCACACCTCTCCCCAATCTCCACTTCTAGTTCTCTCATTCTTATTCCCCTCAATCCTATTTTTTTCTATGTCCCCTTCCTTCCATTAAGCACTTTGGAACTCCCCTTTCATGAGTAACAAAATTTCTTTCATTTTTGTGCTGGAGATTTCTTCCACCTTCTCATTCTCATATTTGGCAATAGTTGTCTTTACCCAGCATTGGAGCTCTCTCTCATAACTCTGACACCCTAGTTCTGGAGGATTCAGAATTTTCCTTGCTCCCCAGGGTCGATTTTTCCTCAGCTACGAACCTACCATTCTGAGATTCACATCATTGACTGATGAGTCCCTTCCATGAACAATCATATCAGGAGAAGGTCCAGTTCTGCTGTTACACTTCAGGCTCACCCTATGGCTTGATCTTCTAACTTCCCCAGTTTCCTCCAGGCTTTCCAGCTTCCCTTTAACATTTTGTCTTCAATTTTCATAACTCCCCACACTTAGCACTGTGCCTAACATAGAATAAGTCTTTAATAAACTCATCCATTCATCTATCTATCTATCCCATAATCCTAATATCAATTCTCTATTTCCCCCAAGTCATTGTGCCTCTTCTCACGAAATTCAGTACCCTAACTTGTCTTGTAATGCCGGAGAAACTGAGGCAAGATAGAGATTAGAGAGTTTTTAATATTTTATTTGAAAGGGAAAGATTGTGCTGGGGGCATGTTGCCCTCAGGGCTGATGTCCAAAGTATCCAGCAGCTAATGTGTGCTTCCCATGAAGTATATATATATATATATATATATATATATATATATATATATATATATATACACACATGGCTCCAAGCTACCTGGTAGGGCAGAGTGAGAGCACTGAGAGAGGGAACAGACTATCAATCTGATTCTGACAGGGTGGGCATTCTGAAAACTTGGGATAAAGAACAATGACAGGACAGGGGATAGGACCATAAATTCTATCAAACTGGGAGTAAAGGAGGTGTCCAGCTTAGAGCTAGGAAATCTGGAGTCCCCCTTATCTTGAGTTTACATATTGACAATTTATAACCTTAAAGTAGCCCTGAGTTATATCAGTCTTAATGAACTGGAGGGGGGGTATTTCAACTAAGGGGATTGAGGCAGAACTATTAAGGAAATTGAGGCAGGAACTATTAGGGAAACTGAGGCAGGACAATAAAAGGGAACTGTGGCACAGCAGTCTGTCACTATACACACTATACTTTCCTCAACTGTTCTGACCTGTTTTCTCCCTACCTCAATAAAACACAGGAAAGGAGATATCCTTTAGCTCATCATATCCACAAGTGTTTCACTTCTCTTTATCAAATCATATGTTCCTATCAGTCCATCTCTCCCAATATCTTAATCTTCCCTACCTAATCTTTGACCTCTCCTGGATCACTAATCCCCCACCCCCCCTTCCTGCCATCTTTCAATACTTTTCTAGGTCATAAGCCTTGCTCTAACATCCCATCCCTTACTTCTCTTTTCAATCTCAATTCTACAATTAACCAATTTAACTACATATCATCCTCTATTCGAGTCTCTTGCCCGTCTTTCCAAGCCCCAAATTTGGATTATTCCATCTACCTCCTTTGGTCCTGCTGGTAAATTGAGCTGGAGAAAATCAGGAAACTATACTATCTGAATCCACTACAAATTTATGTTGTAGTTGTTGTTTGTTCATATCAGTTGTGTCTAACTCTTCATGATCCCATAGTGAGGTTTTCTTGGCAGAGATACTAGAGTGGCTTGCCATGTCCTTCTTCAGCTCATTCTTACAGTTGAGGAAACAAAGAGAATTAAGGCACTTGCCTGGAGGGCATAAAGCAAATCTGAGACCAGAACTGAACTTGAGAAGAGCCCCGGGCTCTATTCACTGAAATACCTAGCTGCCCAAATTTGTGTTATTGGAACCCAATTGAGTCTCTACACCAGAAAGACAATCTTTCATTTCTGCCTAATGGTTTCTCTACCCCATTTTATTCTGCTGTTGTTAGAACAACAAAGATTGTTCTAAACTTCTTCTCGAAGATGGCGGAGAAGATACAGGCAAATTTGTAAGCTCCCTTCTTCCCTCAATACCAACTAGTTAAATCAGCCTCAAAAATAACGCTGGACTGATAAAAACCACAAGGATTAGAAGCACAATTTACCAGCTGAAGAGAATGAAAAATTTCAACAGAAAAGATTGGTTCCAGAGGGGAGGGGAAAAAAAGATCAGCACAGACAGGGCTGGACTAGCACAGCTAGCACACTGTGCCAAACGGGCTGGGGAGAACTCTGGGATCAGAGAAGCCACTGAGATAAAGGAATCTGGCACAGGCTGATAGCTCTTCTCTGCTTATAAAACAGCAGATCAGAAGAGAAATCAAGCCACTTTAAAGTATAAAGCCAGATCCTAGTACCACCCAAATCCGGAAGCGACTTAACACCAATTTCTGCACGGCTGTGCAGCCGCCTTCTACCGTCCGGGGCTTTTCCTTGGGGCAGTTAAGAACCTGAACATCAGGGGGACACAGCCTGGTGCAGCCTCTAATCCACATAGTGCGGGACTCAGCCTGAAGCAGTGGAATTCTAGCAGTAGCGGAACTCCAAGAGAAGTGGAATCTCCTCAGCAGGGACTGTGGTTTCTGGGCAGACACTTCTGATTTGAGTGCAGGGGCTTTTCGCGTCAGCTGCTAATATCCAGGGCCCCATGGGAGGCTTTGGCTGGGGTTTGTGACGCTTACACTGTTCAGCCTTAAACCTCAGGGCAGTCGCTAGGCCACACAGCAGCGTTCCTCACAGGGCACTCCTCGAAGCACATCGGTGCTAACCACCTCTGAGGCATTTCCTGGGAGGGGGGAGGGGAACTTTCTCCCAGAGCTCTCTCTTAGCCCAGATACAAGACTGCTGCATCCATCCACTCTGGGAGGAAGCAGACCCCCCACAGAGTGTTAACAATGAGTAAGAAGTTGAAGAGAACAATTGACACCTTCTATACAGAGAAAGAGCGGGTATCCAATACTGAGGAGGCTAACAGCAGACAGTCTCCAAATAACACCCTAAAGGGGAATGATACCTGCCCCCCATCACATAACTCTTTCCTAGAAGAGACTATTTAAAAGTTAAGAGAGTTTGAAGAAAAATGGGGAAAGGAAAGAGAAGCTATGATAGAGAATAATAATGTCCTGAAATTTGAGT
The DNA here is from genome assembly GCF_048593235.1 of Sminthopsis crassicaudata. Classification (NCBI taxonomy): domain Eukaryota; kingdom Metazoa; phylum Chordata; class Mammalia; order Dasyuromorphia; family Dasyuridae; genus Sminthopsis; species Sminthopsis crassicaudata. The sequence goes on from NC_133621.1 coordinate 242,618,678, forward strand.
TGGAAAAAACAAAGAATTAGCAGGAGGTGCAGGGAAACAAAATTTGTGAATTAGAAAAGGTTAAAAAAAATTACAGGAAAGTAGGATTTCTGAATTGGAAAAGATAAAAAATTCCCAAAAAAGTAGGATTTGTGATTTGGAAAAAATAAATAACTCACTAAAAAAAAAAAAAAAAATTAGTGAAATGGAAAAAAATTCAACAGAGCAAAATAATTCACTTAAAAACTCAATTGGACATATACAAAAAGAACTAAAAAATGTGAATGAAGAAAATAACTCATTAAAAATCAGGACTGAACCAAAAGAAATGAATGATTCATTGAGAAACCAAGAATCAATCAAACAAAACAAAAAAAATGAAAAGCTGGAGAATAACATCAAATATTTACTGGGAAAATCTATAGACCTGGAAAATAGATCTAGGAGAGATTGGACTTCCCAAAAATTATGATGAAAAAAAGAGCCTAGATTCTATTTTACAGGAAATCATCAAAGAGAACTGTCCAGAGATAATAGAAACAGAAGGGAAAATAGGCGTTGAAAGAATTCATCGAACACCTTCTGAAGAAGACCCTAAAAAAAGAACTCCACGGAACACTGTGGCTAAGCAACAGAACTACCAAACTAAGGGAAAAATATTGCAAGCAGCTAGGAAAAAACAATTCAAATATCAAGGTGCCACAATAAGGGTCACGCAAGATCTAGCTGCCTCCACATTAAACCATCGAAGGGCCTGAAACCTGATATTCCAAAAGGCAAAAGAACAAGGATTGCAACCAAGAATAAACTACCCAGCTAAGTTTAGCATTTTCTTCCATGGAAGAAGATGGTCATTTAATGAAACAGAGGAATTCCATTTGTTTCTAAGAAAAAAACCAAACTTAAACAAAAAATTTGATCTACATCCACAAGACTGAAGAGAAGCAGAAAAAGGTAAAAAGAACTCTTGAGAACTGTATCTCTGTTGTGGATATACAGAAAGTCCACACGGATAATTTGATTTTACTGATATAACATAAAAAAAGGGAAGTAGTAAAGGGAAGGGGATAGTATCGGAAAAAGGGAAAGGAGAGATAAAAAGAGGGAAACTACATCCCAGGAAGAGGCATAGAAAATCTACCACATCTGAGGGAATTTAGAGAGGGGGAGAAGCATTGTGTGAATCTTACTCTCATCAGAGTAGGCTCAAAGAGTAAATAATTGACATGTTTGTTTTTCAGAGAATTCTCTCTCACCTCATTATAAGGGAGGGAGAGGAAAAGGGAAAAGGAAAAGGGGAATAAGGGAAGGGTATAAGAAAGGGGAAGGGATACTAAAAAGGGAGGGTTGCGCGTCACAAGTGGGGTCCATAAATTCAATACTTGGAAAGGGGTTCAGGGAGGACAAGGGAAAAAAAGCATAATCAGGGGATAATATGATGGCAGGAAATACAGAATTAGTCATTTTAACTGTAAATGTGAATGGGATGAACTCTCCCATTAAACGGAGGCAGATTAGCAGACTGGATCAAAAGTCAGAACCCTACAATATGTTGTTTACAGGAAACACACTTAAAGCAGGGAGATACATACAGAGTAAAGGTAAAAGGTTGGAGCAGAATCTATTATGCTTCACGTAAAGACAAAAAAGCAGGGGTAGCCATCCTTATCTCACATCAAATAAAAGCAAAAATTGATCTAATTAAAAGAGATAAGGAAGAAACTATATCCTGCTAAAAGGTAGCATAGACAATGAAGCCATACCAATACTAAACATATATGCACGAAGTGGTATAGCATCTAACTTCCTAAAGGAAAAGTTAAGAGATTTTCTAGAAGAAATAGACAGTAAAACTATAATAGTGGGAGATCTCAACCATGCACTCTCAGAATTAGACAAATCAAACCACAAAACAAATAAGAAAGAAATTAAAGAGGTAAATAGAACATTAGAAAAACTAAGTATGATAGATCTTTGGAGAAAACTGAATGGTAATAGAAAGGAGTATACTTTCTTCTCAGCAGTTCATGGAACCCATACAAAAATTGACCATATATTGGGAAATAAAGATCTCAAAATTAAATGCAGAAAGGCAGAAATAGTAAATACCTTCTTCTCAGATCACAATGCAATAAAAACTATATTCAATTAGAAGTTAGGGGTAAATAGACCAAAAAGTAATTGGAAACTAAATAATCTCATCTTAAAGAATGACCAGGTAAAACAGCAAATTCTAGAAACTATTAATAATTTCACCCAAGATAATGGCAATGATGAGACATCATACCAAAATTTGTGGGATGCAGCTAAAGCAGTAATAAGGGGAAATTTTATATCTTTAGAGGCTTACTTGAATAAAATAGAGAAAGAGGAGATTAATGAATTGGGCCTGCAACTTAAAAAGCTAGAAAAAGAGCAAATTAAAAACCCCCAACCAAAAACTAAACTTGAAATTCTAAAATTAAAAGGAGAAATCAATAATACTGAAAGTAAAAAAAACTATTGAATTAATAAATAAAACTAAGAGTTGGATTCATGAAAAAGCCAATAAAATAGATAAATCTTTGGTAAATCTGATTAGGGGAAAAAAAAAAAAAAGAGGAAAATCAAATTGTTAGTCTTAAAAATGAAAAGGGTGATCTTTCCATCAATGAAGAGGAAATTAGAGAAATAGTGAGTTATTTTGCCCAACTTTATGCCAATAAATTTGATAACTTAAGTGAAATGGATGACTACTTCCAAAAATATAGGCTTCCTAGATTAAGAGAGGAGGAGGTAAACTGCTTAAATAGTCCCATTTCAGAAAAAGAAATAGAACAAGCTGTTAATCAACTCCCCAGGACCAGATGGATTTACATGTGAATTCTACCAAACATTTAAAGAACAACTAGCCCCAATGTTATATAAACTATTTGAAAAAATAGAGGATGAAGGAGTCCTACCTTTTATGACACAGACATGGTACTAAACCAGGTAGGTTGAAAACGGAGAAAGAAAACTATAGATCAATCTCCTTAATGAATATTGATGCTAAAATCTTAAATAAGATATTAGCAAAAAGACTTCAGAAAATCATCCCCAGGATAATACTAGGAATGCAGGGCTGGTTTAATATTAGGAAAACTATTAGTATAATTGACCATATTAATAATCAAATTAATAAAAACCATACAATCATCTCAATAGATGCAGAAAAAGCATTTGATAAAATACAACATCCATTCCTACTAAAAACGCTTGAGATTATAAGAATAAATGGACTATTCCTTAAAATAGTAAGGAGCATATATTTAAGACTGTCAGTAAGCATAATATGCAACAGAGATAAACTGGAACCTTTCTCAGTAAGATCAGGAGTGAAACAAGGTTGCCCACTATCACCATTACTAGTCAATATTGTATTAGAAATGCTACCCTCGGCAATAAGAGTCGAGAGAGATTAAAGGAATAAGAGTAGGTAATGAGGAAATCAAAATATCACTCTTTGCAGATGATATGATGGTATACTTAGAGAACCCCAGAGATTCTAATAAAAGGTTATTAGAAGTAATTCACAACTTTAGCAAAGTTGCTGGATACAAAATAAATCCACATAAATCCTCAGCATTTTTATACATCACCAACAAAATGCAACTGCAAGAGACACAAAGAGAAATTCCATTCCAAACAAATATTGAAAGTATAAAATATTTGGGAATCCATCTACCAAAGAAAAGTCAGGAACTATATGAGCAAAATCACAAAACACTTGCCACAAAAATAAAATCAGATTTAAATAATTGGAAAGATATTCAGTGTTCCTGGATAGGCTGAGCGAATATAATAAAGATGACAATACTCCCCAAACTAATCTATTTATGTAGTGCTATACCAATCAGACTCCCAAGAAACTATTTTAATGACCTAGAAAAAATAACAACAAAATTCATATGGAAGAATAAAAGGTGGAGAATTTCTAGAGAATTAATGAAAAAAAAGTCAGATGAAGGTGGTCTAGCTGTACCTGATCTAAAGCTATATTATAAAGCACCAGTCACCAAAACCATTTGGTATTGGCTAAGAAATAGACCAGTCGATTAGTGGAACAGATTAGATACAAAGGACAAAAAAGGGTATAACTATAGCAATCTAGTGTTTGACAAACCCAAAGATACCAACATTTGGGATAAGAATTCATTATTTGAAAAAAAAAAAACTATTGGGAAAACTGGAAATTAGTATGGCAGAAATTAGATATGGACCCACACTTTAACACCATATACCAAGATAAGATCAAAATGGGTCCATGATTTAGGCATAAAGAATGAGATCATAAATAGATTAGGGGAACAGAGGATAGTCTACCTCTCAGACCTGTGGAGGAGAAAGGAATTTATGACCAGAGGAGAACTAGAGATCATTATTGATCACAAAATAGAAGATTTTGATTACATCAAATTAAAAAGCTTCTGTGCAAACAAAACTAGCAAACAAGATGAGAAGGGAAGTAACAAATTGGGAAAATATTTTTACAGTTAAAAGTTCTGATAAAGGCTTCATTTCCAAAATATATAGAGAACTGATCCTAATTTATAAGAAATCAAACCATTCTCCAATTGATAAATGGTCAAAGGATATGAACAGACAATTTTCAGATGAAGTCGAAACTATATCCACTCATATGAAAGTATTCCAAATCACTACTGATCAGAAAAATGCAAATTAAGACAACTCTGAGATACCACTACACACCTGTTAGATTGGCTAAGATGACAGGAACAAATAATGATGAATGTTGGAGGGGATGTGAGAAAACTGGGACACTGATGCATTGTTGGTGGAGTTGTGAAAGAATCTGGCCATTCTGGAGAGCAATTTGGAACTATGCTCAAAAAGTTATCAAACTGTGCATACCCTTTGATCCAGCAGTGCTACTACTGGGCTTATATCCCAAAGAAATACTAAAGAAGGGAAAGGGATCTATATGTGCCAAAATGTTTGTGGCAGCTCTTTTTGTAGTGGCTAGAAACTGGAAAATGAATGGATGTCCAGCAATTGGAGAATGGTTGGGTAAATTATGGTATATGAAGGTTATGGAATATTACTGATCTGTAAGAAATGACCGGCAGGATGAATACAGAGAGGTTTGGGAGACATACATGAACTGATGCTGAGTGAAATGAGCAGAACCAGAAGATCACTATACACTTCAACAACAATACTATATGAAGATGTATTCTGATGGAAGTGGATATCTTCAGTAAAGAAGATCCAACTTACTTCCAGTTGATCAATGATGGACAGAAACAACTACACCCAGAGAAGGAACACTGGGAATTGAATGTAAACTGTTAGCACTACTGTTTTTCTACCCAGGTTACTTTTACCTTCAGAATCCAATTCTTAACGTGCAACAAGAAAATTGGATTTACACACACATATATTGTATCTAGGTTATACTGTAACACATTTAATATATATGGGATTGCCTGTCATCTAGGGGAGAGAGTAGAGGGAGGGAGGGGAAAATTTGGAAAAATGAATACAAGGGATAATGTTATAAAAAAAATACTCATGCATATGTACTATCAAAAAAATTTTTATAATTATAAAATTAATTAAAAAAAAAAAAAAAGAAAGAAAGAAAATAAATTTCTTCTCCCTAAAGTCTCCCATTATATCCTTCCCAGCTGAGTATCTCATTGAGAAAATTAAGACCATTCAACAAGATTACGTGATGATCAATTGTGATGGACATAGCTCTCTTCAACAATGAGATGATTCAGACCAAAAAGGTTTGTGATGAAAAGAGCCACCTATAACCCAGAGAGAGGAGTGCAAGAACTGAGTATGGTTCAGAACATAGAATTTTCACTCTTTTTGTTGTTGCTTGCTTGCATTTTTTTCATTGTTTTCCTGTTTGATTTTTCTTGAGCAACAATTGTATAAATATGTATGCATATATTGTACTTAGCATATATTTGCACTCTGTTTAACATATATTGGATTACTTGACATCTAGGGTATTGTATCTCAGTTTCTAATTGTTCTGCTCAATCCTGCAACAACAACCCTCCCTCCTAATCATCATGATCCAGATAAGGAAAAAAGACCTTTTCTGTCTTAGACCCCAGACCTTCCCTACTTATCCAGAACACCCAGTGTCTTTCCCCATTCTGTCATTGTTCTTCTTGATCTAATTTATCAGAATGTCTCCCCTATCCTGTCAGAACTGGATTGAGAATCCATTCCCACTCTCAGTGCTCTGACTCTACCCCTGCTTTGGTCTATCCCAGTAGCTTGGAGACATGTGTATATACATTTTATGGGAACCTCACATTCCCAGTAAATCTCTCCCTTTCAAATAAAATATTAAAAACTCTCTAATCTCTATCTTGCCCCAGTTTTTCCAGCATTACATTGGGAGGGGATGGAAAATTGGAACACAGAGTTTTGCAAGGGTTAATGCTGAAAAATTATTCATACATGTTTTGAAAATAAAAAGCTTTAATAAAAAAAAAAAAAGAAAATTAAGATCATTTGTCATGAGTCCTATATCTCAAAGCTTCTTAATATCATTCCTTATTCTTTCTTGACTCATTTTTGATAAACTGCTATTAAATCCAATCCCTTTATATGTACTCTTTAATCCTCTAATGCTTAATCTTCTCTAGTGGTATAACAACTAATCTCTCACTAGGCTTCAGGTTATTCTTATCTCCTAAATCTTTCCTTCTTGCTTGCAAAAAACAAAAACAAAAACAAAAAACAAAAAACCAAGGTGACCAATACTAGACCAAATCCAGGCTCTACCTTATCATTCCTTCAAATTCTATAACTCTTTCCCCCTTTCATAAACTCTTGGAAAAAGCTATCCATACTTCTTACTTATTGTATAAATATATATGCATTATAGGATTTAACATATATTTCTACCATGTTTAACATACATTGGAGTACTTGCCTTCTAGTGGGGGGGAAAGAGGAAAAATCGGAACACAAGGTTTTGTAAGAGTTAATGTCAAACTATCCATGCATGTGTTTAAAAAATAAAAAACTTTAATAAATTGTATAATAAACTTGGGTGATGGGGGGATGTTTTTGAAAGCCCTCAGATTCTCTTAATGCTTACCGCTAGAATGTATTTTCTCTTTTTCCCTTTACTTATTTTTTCATTAAAGAAATGGTCTCTAAAACTATTAAAATATTAAACTAATGTCAATTAAAAATATTTTCATGGAGATAACTCTTCAACATTAACCCTTGCAAAAACTTGTGTTCCAATTTTTCTCTCCTTCTCTCATCCCTCCCCAGCCCAACATATATTGGCAAGTACTCCAATATATGTTAAACATGGTAGAAATATATGCTAAATCTAATATATGCATACATTTATACAATTTTTTATTTATACAATTATCTTGCTGCACAAGAAAAATCAAATCAAAACTGGAAAAAAAAGAGAAAGAAAATAAAATGCAAGCAAACAACAAAAAGAGTAAAAACGCTATGTTGTGAACCACACTCAGTTCTCACAGTCCTCTCTCTGGGTATAGATGGCTCTCTTCACCATGAGATCATTGAAACTGATCTGAATCACCTCAGTGTTGAAGACAGTCACATCCATCAGAACTAGTCATTGTACAATCTTCTTGTTGCTGTGTGCAATGATCTTCTGGTTCTGCTCATTTCACTCAACATCAGTTCATGTAAGACTTTTCAGGCCTCTCTGAAATCAGCCTGCTGATTGTTTCTTACAGAACAATAATATTCCATAACATTCATATACTATAACTTATTCAGCCATTCACCAACTAATGGGCATCCACTCAGTTTCCAGTTCGTTGCCACTACAAAAAGGGCTGCCACAGATATTTTTCCATATGTGGGTCCCCTTTCCTCCTTTTAAGATCTCTTTGGTATATAAACCCAGTAGAAACATTGCTATATCAAAGAGTATGCACAGTTTGATAACCCTTTGGGTATAGTTCCAAATTGCTCTGCAGAACGGTTGGATCAGTTCACAATTCCACCAATAATGTATTAAGTGTCCCAGTTTTCCCACATCCCCTCCAACAATCATCATTATTTTTTCCTGTCATTTAGCCAATGAGAAGTATGTTGTGGTATCTCAGAGTTTTCTCAATTTGCATTTCTCTGATCAATAGTGATTTAGAAAACCTTTTCATATGACTAGAAATGGTTTCAATTTCTTCATCTGAAAATTTTCTGTTCATATCTTTTGATATCAATTTATCAATTGGAGAATTGCTTGAATTCTTATAAATTTGAGTCAATTCTCTATATATTTTAGAAATGATGCCTTGAAAAATATTTTCCCAGTTTACTGCTTCCCTTCTAATCTTGTCCGCAACTTTTTTTTTTAAAAGAGGAATTATTCTTTATTAAAATAAGTTGAAAAAAATTTTGCTGGAAGATATTAGGAAAACAAAGAAGTTTTACTTTTGATAGACTGCACTGCAAAAAAAACTTATTAAAAGAAATTCATACTAAAATCAAAATATTAGTTCAACATCCAATATATAATTTCATGTTCTTCGCTGACAAGTCTTCCATATATTTTTACTCAGGTGAAATACTTAAGAGTGCTTGATCTCCTTCAACTTCTTTCCAGACTTCGGGTATAATCCCAGAAAGCAAGTCAACTTCACTTAGACAGGTATGGATCTGCCCTGTGGTCTCTTTGTTGCTAGTTTATCTCCTTTGTCATCACAAATGCCTCTGTGAATAATCAGCTCTAACACAGGAAGAAGCAGCATCACTCTCTAAATGGAGCAGCACCAAGATTTTCTGTATTTCCCATTTGAAAATCTTTTGACCTGAATACAGATCTTCATATCCACCATGAGTTATGGTAATCACAGCCAAAATGATCACAATAATCTTCATATCCATAATATCCTGAAGGATATCCCTTTTTCTTTTACCTCTATAGCACCGACCTCTCATTGAAGGGAGCATATGAGTGAACTATAACAGTAAAAATCATCATAATTTGGTTTTTAGTTGCTTGATTTGGGGCTTTACGTTCTTACTTTTTTTGATCTGGGTTAGAAAAATTGCAACATTTTCTCCCCTCTAAGTTTTTATAGCACCATCTCACTCACCTAAGTGAATGAATGTATAATTCTTGTTTAACATTTTTTCCCCCTGAGGCAATTGGGGTTAAATGACTTGCCCAGTGTCACACAGCTAGGAAATTTTAAGTGTCTGGTCAAAATTGAATTCAGGTCCTCCTGACTTTAGGGCTGGTGATACTGTGCCACTTTGCTGCCCCCACTGAATGCATAATTCTTTAGTTGTTTTATTTCTTCCAGTCTCCCAAACTGACAAAACAGAGATACCATACAAACAGCATATTCACCGTTCAAGATCTGACTTAGCCCAGAATCCTTGCTTCTTTTTTCTTGTCATTTAGTTGGTGGCACAAAAAGATACCTCCAAGGCTCTCTATAATTTGCTAAATTTTTCAAGAATCTATTCCTCAGATTTGCTCTTAGGAATAAACAAAGCAAAAACTTCATTATTGGTGGCTGAGATGCAAATACTGATGTTTCCAGAGCAAATTTCATGAATATTACACAGTTTAAGAGTTTATATATATTTATATTATATAGTTTAACTTTTGAATTGCTTTGCAGAGAAAACTATAAAAGCAAATACTCTATTTAGACTAGTAAAGAGATCTCTCAGTAAGTAAGATTTAGGATCATGCAGACAGGCCTAGCTTTTTCCAATAATAGAAAAAGTCCACCTTCAAACAGTTATGTGCCAATGAAATGCTGTTGTCTAGAAAACAATGAATCTAGAGGAAGTCCTCCCCCCATCCTTTATTTCTCTGAGTGGTCACATTAATTGCATAACCTATTCTTTCCAAGACTGCCTTAATTGTTTGCCATAACTAGTCCTTGGCGAGAATCAACCACTTTGGTTCCCTATTGTTCTCTCTACCTTTATGCTTCCATTAACTCCACCAAAAAAAATATTTTATTCTAAGAAATATGAGAGCAGTTTTTAAATTGTTGAAGTGCTACCAATGCATCTTCTTCACCAAATTCTTTTAAAACATCAATTCCTCTTTCTTCTAATCATTGTGTGCAACTAAAATTGCAACATAAATTTCATCTAGTTGTGTGTGTGTGTGTATGTATGTATGTGTGTAGGGCAACTTTCTGTGGTAAACTAGCATTAAATAATGTTTGGAAATTCTCAGAAGGAGTAAATATAGAAGTATCCAAAGGATCTTTAATATTATTCTCATTAATATATTTAGTAGACACATTTCTAGAAATTACCCCATTCAGAATGGTACTAACTCCTGTCAGAAAGGATCAGGTTTTGGGAATGGTGTGCTTGCTTCTTCCTCTACCCAGCAGAAGTGGAGTTATTGACAGTGACCTTTTAAATACCATATCTTATGGCATTTTCCCAGTCCTTGTCCCTCTTAAGACTTTTTGCAACACTTGGCACTGGGGACCACCTTCTCTCCTGAAAACTCTCGTCTCTTGAGTTTTCATGATGTTAATATTATTTTGATTCTTCTGTCAGAATGTTCCTTTTCAGTTTCTTTTGATAGCTTATCATCCATATTATGCCCCCTATGAGTGTTCTCCTGGGATCTCTTCTCAATCCTCTTCAATTCTCTAATTTGATCACCTCATTTAGCTCTAAGGATTTATTTTTCATTTCTATGCAAATGATTCTCAAACCTCTAGTCTCTCCTAAGCTCTAGTAATAATACATCTCCAACTGCCTACAGGATATTTCAAACTGGCTGTTTCAGACATTTTAATTTTAAACTCAACATGTCCATGTCCAAAATGGAATTCATCTTCCCCTACCATTTTTCTATACTCTTTATTATATTTTATTCATTAATATCAATGTTGATGATATCTTATTTTGAAACTAGGTCTCCCCATTTTGTCCAGGCTGCAGGTGCCACTCATGGGTTGCCCCCTGCTGATTAGCAGAGTGCTTTGACTTGCTCCATTTCCAGCCTGGGCTGGTCTGCCCTTCCTTAAGCAGCCATGTAGTGTTGTCACTCCAGGGAGCTCACTATACTGATGACAAATAACATGGATACGTAGTGTAGATTTGTTAGCCCTGCTGCACCTCAGAGCCCTCAAGCTTAAGTAATCCACCAGTTTCCTCCTTCCCAGGAGCAAGGATTACCATGAATAATGAACATTCATGCATCCCTATATACTCAGTGACATCCTTTGTTTTCATATTACCTAAAAAATCCCTCCCCATCCAAGAAAATCATCTCTTTTTAACAAAGAATAAAAAGAAGGAAATTTTTCAGAAAAAAATCAACGTAACAGCCATGTCCAATATTATATATAGGGTCTATAAAACAATCTAGATTATATTGCACAAGCCATTAAACTAAATATATAATTTTTTGCTCTAGGAAGAGCTTTACTAAGCATAAACCCATAAGAATGAAATATAAGCCTTATAGATGCAAAAATATTTGTAGCAACATTTTTTAATGGTAGCAAAAACTTATAACAAAGTGGGTGGCCACTGACTGAAGAATGGCTGAATATATTGTGGCACATGAATGAAATGGTCATTTTACTGTGCCAAAAGAAATGGCAAAATATAAAAAATTCATAGAAATTTGGGAAAACTTGTATGACCTAAAGAGAGAAGTCAAAACAATGAAACAATTTGCCCAATGATCACAATAATGTAAATTAAAATTAAACTAGAAAGACATCAGGTATCTTTTGCTTTTACATAACCTTCATTCCAAAATTTTCCTACCTCTTCCCAAACCTATGTATCAGAAAAATTTTAAAAAGAAGGGGGGAGGGGAAGCAGGTCAGCAAAATCAATCAACCAAACAACTGAGTCTATAATATTTTATATTATATATAATTAATATTAATTATTATAACTAATTAATATGTTTAATAATTAATATATAATATAAATTATAATATATATTAATATAATAACTGAGTCTATAATATTCAATCCTCATTGGTTCCCTTACCTCTGTAAAGACAGGAGAGAAATATATTTTTTCAACTCTTTTCCAAAGCAAACCTTCTTGATTATTATGATTATAAAGCTTTCATTTTTTTTGTTTTTTCTACATATATATATATATATAAATAAAAAATGTTATATATCAGTTAACAAAACTCTTGCATTCTGCTTCCATAAACGTGCATCTCACCTTTGTCCCTTCCTTTCTATTCACCTATCTCACACTACTACCTCTGGGATCAGATATGTTTCCCTGGTTGCTTTGTAAAGCTCTTTACAGCCTCCTCAACACATCTTTCTAACTTTATTGTATATTATTCCCCTTTCTTACACAGTCTAGCCAAATTGGCCTCTGTGTTCCTTACAAACAGTGTATGCTGTCCTCCATATCTGGAAATCTACACTTTCCTCACCTCTGCCTCTTAGAACCTCTCCTTTGCTTCAGAGCTTGGCTCAAACATCACATTCCACATGAAGTCTTTCCTGATGCCTTCAGCTATGAGCATCTTCTATTCCAGAGCTACCCACTTATGGGTATATTTGCTACCCACAACCCTTTATCACCCAAGAACTTTATAACTTTCCAGGTATAAAGAGATATAAAATAGGTTTACAAATCAAACATTTACTGATAATAAACCATAATTTTATGACCCTCACTTTCAATCAAGTAATTCCATATATAGGGTCGCAACTCCATATAGGGTCACGACTCACAGTTTAAGAAGCTTTGTTCTACTCCAAAATCAGCAGGCATTTATTTTAGATACATTTTATTTTATATATTTTACATATTATATACATTTAGAATTTAATGATATTTGTGTATATTGTTTCCATATCCCGTCATATCATCCTGAACTCCAAATTCAAGTCCCTGTATACCCTTAGTTGTAAGGGCTAATTCATTTATGTCTTTATATTTCTAAATGCTACTACAATGCTCAGAAACCAGTGGATATTTAATAAATGCTTGCTTATTGACTGATAGCATATTTCCCTATGGTGGTTCATATAAGTGCTCCCAAGTTCTCTGAATTCTCCAGATTCATCATTTCTAATACCATGGTAATATTGCTTTACCTTCATTTACCACAAACAACAATTTGTTTAATTATTCTTTACTTAATTGACATTACCTTATTCCTAGTCTTTGGAAGTCTTTGATCTTCTTGACAGTATATGCCTAGCAATGGGATATCTGACTATAAGTATTTTACATATTTTTCTTATTTTTAAAAATAAATCCAAACTGCCAAGCAGAAAAGTTTATCGAGATTTAAGGAAAGCATCTGACTGTTTTCTTGTGGAAAAGATCTAATGATGTGGATTAGACAATAATATGATGAGGTTGATTTGGAACTAATTACCAGAAAAGTGGACATTAATGGATAAAAGTAAACTAGGAAGAAAAGACTCTCTTCAAGTATCCCATTTATCTATAGATGGCCTTTACTCTTTAACATTTTAATCAACACACACAAGTTGCAAATGACACAAAGCTGGGACAAAAGAATCAGAATTCAAAAGTCTTAAAAGGATTGAATGTTGGGTTGAATATAAGAGAAAATTTAATTGGGATAAATGTAATCTTACATTTGGATTCCAAAAAAAATCACTTCTTTGTACAAGCATAAGATGGGGAAGGTGTAGTCAGTCAAAGACTGTTTAGGTGTTTACCTGTAATGTAATGTGACTTTCCTGTGAAAAAGAATAGCTGAACATATTGTAACATATGAATGAAATGGTCATTTACTGTGCCAAAAGAAACCACAAAATATGAAAAATTCATACCACGAATTAATACCAGTCTACACCAAAAAAGACCTAGAGCCCAGAAGCAGGTAAGTGGCAGTCCCTATCAAATTTTACTCTGGTCAGATGCTCTCTTAAGTAGAACAGTATTTAAATGTGATGTCTCTAAAATCAGGCATCAGTGAAGTAGGGTGATTAAACAATGTTAATTTATTTTAAATTTGAGGTTAAAAATTCTTAAGATAAATATGTCACAATGCTTCTTAATTTTTTTAAAAGTTGTCTTACCCAGCAGGATGAATACAGAGAGGCTTGGAGAGACTTATATGAACTGATGCTGAGTGAAATGAGCAGAACCAGGAGATCATTATACACTTCAACAATAATACTGTATGAGGATGTATTCCAATGGAACTGAATATCTTCAACAAAGAGAAGATCTAATTCTAATTCAGATCCAATTGATCAATATTGGACAGAATCAGCTCCACCCAGAGAAGGAACATTGGGAAATGAGTGTAAACTGTTTGCATTTTTGTTTTTCTTCCTGGGTTATTTTTTACCTTCTAAATCCATTTCTTCCTGTGCAACAAAAAAAATTCAGTTCTGCACACATATATTGTATCTAGGATATATTATAACATATTTAACATGTATGGGAATGCCTGCCTTCTAGGGGAGGGGGTGAAGGAAAGGAGAGGAAAATTCGGAACAGAAGGGAATGCAAGGGATAATGTTGTAAAAAATTACCCATGCTTATGTACTGTCAAAAAAAAAAAGTTATAATTATAAAATTAATTTTAAAAAAAAGTTGTCTTACCTTTAATGTCACAGCTCTTGCTTTGGGATTATAAAGAGATGGTCCTGCTGAAACATAACTAGTTGTCTCAATTTCAATGGGAAAATGCTTCTCACATTTCTCATCACTGTCCAGTGCTTTTGGCCATTCAGTACAGAAATCTGGGAATTTTAAAGTTTATTTCAAATATGGCTATGTAGAGAATATAGAGACCTCTTCAGACTCCAACAGTGTTCGTTTATCAAATTGCAAAAATAATAGGAAGTTGGTTTATAAAATATATTTTCACATTTTCACATTACCTTTTTGAAGCTCATATTAAGCTTGTCATCCAATGAGATAATGGATGTAAAATGTTTTGCAGACCTTAAAGTACTTCAAAAATGTGACTGATGATGATGATGAAATGAGAAAGCCAAAGCAGTTGATATATCCCCATTTAACAAAGAAAAAAATGAAATTTAGAAATATTCAGTGATTACTCAAAATTATACAAGTTGTTAATGGCAGAACTCTGACTAGAACCCAGTTCTCCTGGCTTCTAGTTCTATGTTCTTTCAGCTAAAGAATTTATTCTTCAAGATTCCTCATTCTCTGTTCATGATCTTCCCTCATTTTTTTGTCATTCCTAGTCTTACCCCTCCTTTTCTCTCCACCACTCAGTCCATTACAATCTAATACATAGTCAAATTAAGGAAACAGACTGTGAAGGCATTTAGGGATAAAAAAAATTTTTTATATATATATTATAGTGAAAGTAGCATATAAGTATTATTTTACATTGCTTAGTTAACCCTCCAGAGGTTTAAAGCATAAAGAGCCTCAGGCACCTCCCTTTAATAATTTCCTTATCTCTCAAAGCTGAAATTCCAGCTACATGCCATATCTTCCCTTCAGAAAGGGTGTAACTTTGGAAAGAGTATATTTATTCTCTGTCCCTTTTTTTGTGTTACTTTGGCCTACAGCCTAAATTATTGATCACAAGCACTGAGAAGTCAGAATCCAATAGGAAAGCCTATCCTAGACAAAGAGTGGGAATGGGAATACTAGGATGAACCTGCCTCTCTGAAATTCTGCTTTGTTCTTCTATCTTTGCTCTGAATGCATATACTAAGCATGTCCAACAGGTGGTTCCCTCTAGTCCTTCCACTTTGTTGTAAATTCAACCTACATTTTTTAAAACCACCCTTGAATTCAATTTCTCAAAAAAGATATTCACAAATTTGCTCCTCTGTATAACCCATCTACTTACTAAACCTAGAACTCCTTGTCTCCTTGGAAGGTTCAAAATAGTTCATTCTTGTGGTTTCACTTAGCCAAAATATTAACATCTTGTTCTTTGACATCTATTTCTTCAATTTGTCCTACTTTAAATTCTATTTGACAATATTACTCTATAAATATGTTTTTTTGCCTTTTTACATATGGAATCTCTATGTCAACTAAACTAAACTATTCTAATTCTTTTTATTCCTCATAAGGTCTAGAACTGAACATTACAGTAAACATTACAGTTAATAATAATAGTATTTATGTAGACTTTAAAGTTTATAAAATACTTTATAGATTTACATACTCAATTGATCCTCACAACAATCCTGAAATAGATGCTATTATTATCCCCATTTTACAGGTGAGCAAACTAAGGTCGAGAGATGTTATATGACTTGTCCAGGGTCACACAGCAAGCTAAGTAGGCAGGATTTTAATTCAGGTCTTCGACTCTCAGTCTCTATGATAAAATAAATTCAATAAATACAAGAAAAAGACTACTAAGAAGCATGGGGAAAATAATATAAAATTTTTTAAAAAGGAGAAATTTAACAGAAATATTAAAACAAGTTAGAAGTTTTATAATATATTACAGTTATGAAATTTTTTATTTTTTGTACTGTTTACACAAACTTTAAATAATCACTCACCTTTTAGAGCTTCACAATGCTTTTTAATTGCCACAGGAGTCAAATGCAAGAAATTGGGGATCTGAAATGAATCCACATTTAAGAAAATAAGTTAATAAAATATCTTAAGAAGATTTTAAAAAAATAAAGCATACTCCTTCAATGAACTTTCTGATAACTACAACAGCAGCAGCAACTTCTCTCCTTTAAGTTGCTCTTTTGTTAGGGGTAGGTCATTCAACCAGTTCAGAATCTACCTAATATTCCTAATCTAGCCCACAAAATTATGGGGAGAAACTTTATCAAATACTTTGCAGAAATTCAGTTATCCTATGTCTACAGCATTCCTATTACTGACTAGCCTGGTAACCCTGGCCAAAAAGGAAAGATGGTAAAGACAGTGTAGCTTTTTGCTTTCTTTAAGCAGAAATTATTCTATTAAATCATAGCATCACAAGCATTCTGAAGCATTTAGAAGATACCATGTGATGCAAAGAAGCTCATCTGTGACCAATGACTCAATTTCTCACAATGACAATACTCTAGCATAAGACTCATGGAGCCATTTTTAAACAAAAATATCCATCTTATTGCCCAAATTATTTTTGGTTATTTGTAAAATTCAAAGCAATTCTCAAACATAAAACAAAACGTGTCACCTAAGGAATCTTGAAAGAATGTACTTTGAGGACAATTTCAAAAGAAACATCTAAAAATTGTTTTCATTCACAGTAGCATCACTTGATATGGATAGCTACACAATGTGACAACTTTCATGAGAAATAAGATAGATCCTGGTATGATGTTGTTGTTGTTGTTGTTTTTTTAATAATAAATAAATGAATGAATGAATAAAAAACAACAACCAAAAAAAACAAAAATCTTTTATATTGAGGCCACATCTTTTTTCACTATTTATAATTGTTTATTATTATTGTGTCTATCTTGTACCTTACTTCAAACTAACTCCTTCTGTATTGGAGGATAGGGACTGAACCTGTGACTTAAATGATCACTCCCTCAACCAATTCAAGTTACCAGCTTCTCTTCGGTTAAAATCAATTAGAGCTTTTTCTAAAAAATTAAGAAGTAAAATTGGTTACCTAGGGTGACATATCAATATGTATATTGACATATAAGAAGGCAAAGCAGGAACTTGGGTTTCTGAGATCATTTTTCTCTCTATTATGCCATACTACTTCTTATTATTCATACTCTACTACATATATATGTATGCAAAAAATATTATCAAATTCGCTTATTATCAGAAGCATTTATAATTTCTTAACTTGAATGTAATTTTCTTAGATTCCTTCAAATATTCCCTTTAAAAACACAGCTCATTTCCAGCATTCTCTTTCAGTCAACTTTTTTTCTAAGAGTCAAAAAGAATCTCTTTTAATAATACTAACAATAACTCACATTTGCATAGTGCATTAAGTTTTGTCATTGTCGCGCTGTGAGGTATATAGTCCAAGTACCATTATATCCACTTTATAAATGGCTAAGAGAAGCTAGATGACTTTCTCAAGATCACATAGGTATGAAGTATCTAAAGTAGAATTCAATTTCAGCCCTCTCAGCTCCAAGGAAAATGTTCTATGCAGGGCTGATTTAGTGGAATAACAGAAATAAGACTACTTAGTCATTTGTAATATAAGAAGAAATGCTCTCCAATATAAATCACCTTAGTAGCCCTATTTTCTTTACAAAAATAAAAAAATCCTATAGCTCATATCATTAAATTAAAAATCTGCCCACAAATTATAGTTTTCTATTAATCAAATTATTAATGTATAACTTTATGATGTTTCAGGAATGCAGAAGTTGAGACTTGCTTGTCTCATCAATTTTCTACTGTCTTTTTAGAGAGGTAAAAAGCAAGAACTGACCAAGGAGTAGAATTTTCATAATCTTTTCTCTGGCAAAACTTCTAATTTATACATATTTTACTTTCCTAGTCCCATGGCCAAAACAACAAAGCTAAATAGTTAGCAACTTCACTTACTGAATATATTTCCTTTGGCCCTGCCTCCCTAAGAAAATTATGAACATATTACATAATTACATGAGCACATATTAAAATTAAATGTGTGGATATTATACCTTAATTCAAGTTACTACATTCAAATGAAAACCATTTTCTCTTTCTTTTCTTTAACCAATAGAACTGAAATTCATTTTACCTTTAAAAGTTCTAGATTTCCATCCTTGGCCATAGGTACTCCTTTTTCCACTGGATAGCCCATTCGAATAGGAAGAGGCACTGCTGAAGGTTTAAATGGTGCTGCAGCAGGATAAACACTCATCCAGTCCTGATCCACTGTCATCTTTGTTGTCCTAGGATTTAGAACCTAAAGAATAAACATTTAAAAATATTAAAAAAAAATAAATAAAAGAATATTTAAACAAGAATATTTTTGTGCATGTCCAAATTTTTTCTTTAAAAACCATTTTAAAAGCAACAAAGTAAAGCAAAATATATGCAGTAGAGAGGAGCAACTTGTGTTTTAGTTTTAAGAATTTCATGGAATAAGAGGTATCATTTTATCCTTTTTTAAACCAATTTTTCAGAATTTATCTATCTAAGAAAGAATATTTCACTAAAGTACCATTTTTACTGACTCCTTAAACCCTAAGTAAAGGAACTTTCACTCACTTCCTTCCTAAAAATTATTCCTCTCTATTCATGAATTCACACTATGAAAACACATTTTGCATTTGGGTTGTTACATTTCCCTTTACTTGAGGCAAGGAGAACAACCATTGAAATAACTATGTATCAACATATAAGTAAACATTTAAATCTCCCAAAATTATACTTAAAAATTTATGGCAAACATTACTTTTACTGCTTACCTGTTTTTTGGACTTTCCAGATGTTTTCCCTGTTTTATTGCTTTCTGTTTTAACTACAAAGCAAAATAAAGAGTTTTTAAAATTAATTTTGCCATGTAGTTTAACTTTAAACTCATAATGGTAACTTAAATTACTTAATATTTAAAATTAAAGGTTGGTAGAAACCAGCAAAGAACGGAGAACAGAAAGAAGCAATGCAGACAACTCCTCCCTAAATACTTACAAGGAAAATGGCTTTTATTGCCACGAGTTTTTATTCTATCACGGGGACATAAGACTGTTGACATAAATATATATGAAAGCATAACATGTGTTTGGATAAATCTAAACTATTCCTTGGCAATAAAACACATCTTTTTAACACCAAAATAAATAAATAAATACCTACAAGAAGAACTTTAGAGTGTCAAGACAAAATATAATTGTGAAACCAAGGAAAAAAAATCACAAGTTAATTTTCTAAGATCAGCCAGAGAGACAAATAGAAGTCTGAGGGCAGTAGGGACAGGACCTAGCCCGGAAAAGCCTACCAGTGCTAAGACTCAATTGGTAAGAAGCTGGACCAAGTTTGATGAGGCAGGAAGAGTTGCCAACTGTCAGCTCTGTGGCTTGTACCCCAGAGATGGGTCACACATCCAATGTGTACCAAGGGGAAGCTACACTTTTACATGATAGGTCTGAGAGTGTGGGTAATAGGAAAAGAAATGAAGAAAGAAGCTATGTGATTTCAACCTCAGGACATATCAAATTAATCAAGTTACTAGAATCAAAAATGAAAAAAGAATTCACAACAAACAAAAACTCAAGGAAACCATTAGAAATTACTTTATCCTTAACTTAAAACTAAAACTCAAAGGAAACGAGTTAATACTTTAAAAAATACAAAATGTCCAAATAAGACAAAAATCAGAGAATTTAAATAATCTAATCTCAGAAAGAAACTAAGCAAAACAAAAGCATAGGCAAAAAAGGAAACAAAATTATTGCTTTTTGCAGATATCATTAAAGAATACTAGACAATTAAAAATTAATTCAAGTAATTAATAACCTCAGCAAAGTTTCAGAATATAAAATAAATCTATATTAACTTTCAGTATTTACTAACAGCAGAAAAATTAAATGAGAAATCTCATTTAAAATAACAACAAAATTTATAAAATACCTGGTAGTCTACCTATCAAGGAACGTTAAGATTACAACTATAAGATATACAGAAATAAAGACAGACCAAAATAATTAGGGAAATAAAAACTGATGAGAGTAGAGATGAACCAATATAATGATAATATAACACAAATAAATTCAATATCATACCAATATAACTACCAAAGCATTGCTTTATAGAAAGAGAAAAAAAAATAACAAAACTACAAAACTGACTGGAAGGAACAAAAGGTCTAAAAAGAGATTAACACACAGAAGAAAGGGCCTTACTAGAAGCATGTTTCAAACTAAACAACAAATTATTAAAATAATTGATAAAATGGAGGTCATTAAATGGAACAGATTAGGTAATAAAACCTACAGAAGCAAAAAAGTAAGTAAGTATTGAGTAGTAATAACAAGCAAGTTGAAAGACTCCAACTACCCCAAACAGGCAGAAACATGAGCCCAGGGTGGGGTGGGGGGGAGAGCGGAGAAACCCCCCCCCCCCCGCCCCGCCCCGGCACAGAGCTGGCCACTAAGAGATCGGATTGGCCGGAGTCAGGGAGCCAGATGCCCATGGCTAGGCCGGGAGGACAGGATAACTGGCAGAGGTCCGGAGGATGAGCTCCGGGTCAGGAGGACCGAGGGACCACCCGAAGGCTGAGGTGGACGAGGTGGGGCCTCCTGAGTGGCAGGGTGAGAGAGGGCTTCACGGAGATGGGCAGGTCTCCACTGCAGGGAAGCCGGGGGTCTCGGATACCCTGAGGGGCGCTGCTGGTCAGGAAGCTCACCTCGGAGCACGTGGGCCAGGCTCTCCCTAGTTGTCCCAAGGCCCTGGGTTTGGGACCAGACCAAGGCCACTGCACTGGGTCATTCCACAATGCCTGTCTGGAAGGGTTGAGGGTGTTGGGCTTCCTCCGGACTGGCCCCACCCCTCAGAGGACCCGCCCCAGGGGCAAAAACCATAGGGAAAGTCAGAAAGCAATAAGACAGAAACTAGGGGTAGAGCAATATTTTGCACTATGTGCCAAAATGAAGCTTTGAATGGATACATAACTAGGACATAGAGGCTGACATCATAAACAAAATAGATAAGTAATGAATAATTATCTTTTAGATCTAATAGTTCATGACCAAATATGGAAGGGAAATGGCCAATTTTGATTACATAACCTCAAAATCCCCAAACAAAACAATGCAGCTAAAATTTGAAGGGAAACAGGTTAACTGGGAAGAAATTTTTGCAGCAAGTTTTTAATGGGAAGGGATTCAGTTCAAATATGCATAAGGTACTGATTCAGATCTTTAAGAAAAGGCCATCCTCCAATTAATAAAGGATATAAATAGGTTGCTTTCTAAGGAAGAAATCCAATCTATCAATACTCACCTGAAAAAAAAAAAATGCTACAAGTTATTAATAGAGAAATACAAATTAAAGTAATCTCAGGTTCTACTTCTGCCCCACCAGATTGGCAAAGCTAACAAAAAAAGGAAAACAACAAATGTTAAAGGGGCTGTTGTGCAAACAGATGCATTGTTTGTGAAGCTGTGAAATGGTTCAGACATTCTAGAAAGTAATTTAGAATTGCTACTACCCAAAAGCTACTAACCTGTGTGTATCCTTTGACAAAGCCATATTATAACTTGGCCTTTAATCTAATACCTAAGAAAGAGCAAAAGAATAAAAATATTTCCTGCACATCTTTTGTGAGATTAAAGAATTGGAAATTAAAGAAGTAGCCATCAAATGATGGCAAGCTATGATCCACAGAATCAACAGAGTCAGACACAACTGAATGAACATCAAATTATACTATATGAATATAATAAAAACTCTTTTGCTTTAAGAAAAGAATGAAATCCATACCAAATGTTTCCTATGTGCAAAGCACTGGGAATAAAGAGAAATATAGGCAGTTCTTGCTCTCAAGAAATTTACATTTTAATGAATGAGGCAATACCTATAGAAGGTTTCAGCTGCAAATCAGACAGAAAAGCCCCATGATCCTTAGGGCAAAGTAGATGTTGATTTTTTAAAAAACATTATTTCCATGGAAAATATAAATTTCTGTTATTGAACTATTGTACTTTCTTTTTTGGACCTTTAATGGATATAGCTACAGCACCTATAGAAGCAGTCTTGGCTGAACTTCCATAAGACTTGCTTCCCAGCTTGATGGCTGTGGGTACTGGATTGAAAATAATATTTTTTTTCAGTCCAGGGTTCTGGAACATTTCCATTCATGTCTAATGAGATGGTAGTCAAGGTGGTGGTAGTAGTATGACTTGCCTGGCACATGCTGCTTCCTGTTTCTTCCTCAGGGTGCCTTCATTGGAAACTGGTAGAATGGTTTCCTCCTTTTCCACAGGAGTTGCTTCCCTCAGTGACAGATAAGAGGTCTAAGGCAAGTGGTGGGGGAGGAGAGGAAGGGCGGAAGTGCTGCCACTCCCAGGGTTCCTGTACTCCTGTAAGCTGGGGGAAGCGAAGGGGGAAGGGGAGATGAGGAAGATGGGCCTTTTCTCCATAATAATTTCTTCCTTCAGTGATGGCTGTGGGGGCCTGGCTGGTGGGCATTGATATCCCCAAGGTTCTGGAGTTCAGATTCCTGGGACTATCTCCTTCCAAATCTATGGGAAGATGAAGATGAAGATCTAGCACACTTCCTCCTTTCAGCTGCTCTGATTCTTCAGCTGGGCTGGCTTGCCTAATGTCAAAATAACAATTGGGTGGCAAGTTGATGAAGATGTGTGATCCTTTCCCTATATGACGGCCACGAGTCCTAGGATAGAGGCAAGACTAGTGAGTGGTATGCAGGGAAAAGAACAATTATTCCCAAGGCCCTGTGACAATTTGTTTGTTGATGACAACTGGTGAGCAATTGTTGCTGGTGGTAATGATGGATGTGGGTCCCCTTTTGCATAATGATTTCTTCCCTCATTGATGGAGATGGAAGTTAAGCTGGAAGCAGGTCTAGCAATCTGAGGGACAATCCTATTACGAAGACTTTTGATTTCAGAATTTAGTGCTGTCTCCTTCAGGATTTGAAGATGATGCTCCACCTTACCTGGCATATGCTACCCTAATCTTTCTCTAAGAGAAGAAGTTGGGGAAGAAGTGTATAACTGATACAGAGTAAAGTGAACAAAACCAGGAGAACAATTTACCCAATAACAACATTTTAAAACAAATGATCAATATAGTGATTAACCAGGATTCTAAAAAACTAATGATGAAACATGCTATCCACTCCCTGACACAGAGGTGGTGAATTCAGGGTACAGAATGAAACAGATATATTTTGGGCAGGGCTATTATTGACATATGTTTTGTCTGACAATTAATATTTTTCTTTTTTAATTTGTTTTCCCAAGGGAGAGGGAATAGTTTTCTCTTTAAGAGCAAAAATCTTTTAAGAGCAATAAATCTAGTGAGAGAAAAGTCAAAAGAAAGTAGGAAATGTTCTGATGTTCATAAAGATTATACATTTAGAGTTGGAAGGAATAAGAGAAGTTATTTTTTATGGATAAGAAAACTAAGGACCAAAGAGGTACACACAGATAGCATCAGATTCATAGTAGTGTCAGTGGGTTTATATCCTAATTCCTGACACCAAACCCAGAGGTCTTTTAGTAATTAAATGCCACAAAATTATACTACAGATAAATAAGAAAGAATGGACTTGTATTAAGTAAGTGCAATATTCTAATCCTTCTTCCATGTATATTATTTCCTTAAAGAAACATATCTTTTGAAATTTGATGGACTTCAGGGACTGTTGAAGATGTTACCAGCACTTCCTGATCACCTGACTACAAAACAATCAAGGACACTGAGATAGGGAACAAAGAAGAACAGGCACAGGAACCTCACTCAGGTGAATGAATTCCAGATGTCCTCAAGACTAATCCTGGTTAAACATTCTTCTCCTATCCTGGGTAAGTAAATTTCCTTTTGATAACTGTTGAATAACCTATGATTATCTTATTTTATCTCAATATGAAATCTTTCTTACCAAAGGACTGGTCTGAGTCAGGTTCAACCCAGAACAAATGGCTTAATTTGTAGGACTGGTACAGAATGAAGTAGGGGATGGGCAGTGCAAAAGGTCAGCCCACACATGATGGTTCTGGTAATGTCTCTAGAGATGCTGATGGCCCTTGTCCCATCCCTAGAAGAATGGAGAGTAAATTGTCTATGGCTACTGAACAAGCAGAGTCTGATGTGAATGTGTTAAGAAAGGTACCTTGTGGAACTGTGAATATATCCAGCCATTCTGGAGAGCAATTTGGAATTATGCTCAAAAAGTTATCAAACTTTGCATCACCTTTGACCCAGCAGTGTTACTACTGGGCTTATATCCCAAAGAGATCTTAAAGAAGGGAAAGGGACCTGTA
Source organism: Sminthopsis crassicaudata (assembly GCF_048593235.1). Taxonomy (NCBI): domain Eukaryota; kingdom Metazoa; phylum Chordata; class Mammalia; order Dasyuromorphia; family Dasyuridae; genus Sminthopsis; species Sminthopsis crassicaudata. Next base: position 242,643,515 of record NC_133621.1, read on the forward strand.
TGTGCAAGAATACTTGTGGCAGCCCTCTTTGTGGTGGCCAGAAACTGGAAACTGAGTGGATGCCCATCAATTGGAGAATAGCTGAATAAATTGTAATATATGAATATTATGGAATATTATTGTTCTGTAAGAAATGACCAGCAGGATGATTTCAGAAAGGCCTGGAGAGACTTACATGAACTGATGCTGAATGAAATGAGCAGGACAGGAGATCATTATATACTTCAACAACAATACTATATGATGATCAATTCTGATGGATGTGGCCCTCTTCAACAACGGTTAAGTCTTTCAGACTCACTAGCTACATTGGCCTGTCAGCCTGGTAATTTAAGACCCTTCACTCATCTTACCTACAAAACAGCCAAGAGACTGGATTTTTTGGGTTACTGAAAGGGACTTTCAAACTCTTAGAAAAGGAATATTATAGAGACTTCCGGCCAAGATGGCGGCGTGGAGGCAGACAGCTGCTTGAGCTCCTCGTTTTCTCTAAGAACTTACTTCATGACAAGCCTCAGACTTAATGGTTGACCCAGAAATCCACAAATAATCACCAAGAGAAGACATCCTTGAAAGTCGCCAGAAAAGGTCTGTGTTTGCTCGGGGAAGGGTCAATCAGACTGGGCGCAGACTGAGGGCAGGCAAGTCAGAGCGAGACAGACAGCTCACACAGCTCAGACCAGAGGGGGAGGGGTGTGATCTCTGCCGTTTCTGCAAAAAGACTTTTTCCTCACTGTGGATATTCCGTCTTGGCAGAAAGCTAGGATCAGTGGAGAGGGTGTAAACACCGGAGGGGAAGATTAAAACCCCTGAAAGCTGTTGTCTCTCAGAACCCGGCCACCCCCAACCCCCACCTGGACTGACTCGGCGCTTTCTCAGAGCCTCAGAGTGCAGACTCAGCCCAGTCATCGCTGTCCTGTTAGTGGCTCTCTGCTGCCCTACACCCAGTCTGTAGAGAAAGCCCATTAATACCAGCCAGCCCCATCCCCCGCAAAACAGACCAATTGTTTCTCTTGTCAATTTGTTTTCTTTGATTCCTACTCTGACAAAATGAACAAAAAATTCAAAAGGGCTCTAACCATTGACAGCTTTTGTATGGAGAGAGAGCAGCCTTCAAACACTGAGGAGACTAAAAACAGACTGTCCCCAGAGGAATCCCCTAAGGGGGATATGATCTGCTCCTCAATACAAAAGAATCTCTTAGAGGAAATCAAAAAGGCTCTCACAAGAGAGCTAGAAGAGAAATGGGAAAAGGAAAGGGAAGCTTGGCAAGAGAGCCTGGAGAAGTCATCCCATGCATTTAAAGACAGAGTGGATAAAGAAATCAAATCATTGAGAAACAAGATTAGTGAGCTGGAAAAGGTAAACAACTCCAAGGAAAACAGGATTAGTGAGTTGGAAAAAGAAATCAGCTCTCTAAAAAATAAAATGGATAAAATGGAAAAAAATTCCATAGAAGATAAAAACTCAATTGGACAATTACAAAGAGATATAAAAAAAGTGAGTGAAGAAAATACATCATTGAAAATTAGACTCGAACAAGTAGAAATGAATGACTCAAGGAGAAACCAAGAGGTAGTCAATCAAAACCAGAGAAATAAAACAATTGAAAGACCTTACTAGAAAGACAACAGACCTGGAAACCAGATCCAGGAGAGACAATTTGAGAATAATCGGACTCCCTGAAAAATGTGAGATAAAAAAAAGCTTGGACATCATTTTCGAGGAAATTATCAAAGAGAACTGCCCAGACATTCTGGAAACAGAGGGTAAAATAGACATTGAAAAAATTCATCGATCACCTACTGAAAGGGACCCTAAAATCAAAACGCCAAGAAATATAGTGGCCAAGTTCAAGAACCATCAGACAAAGGAAAAGATATTGGAAGCTGCTAGAAAAAACCAATTCAGATATAGAGGATCCACAATAAGGATAACACAGGATCTAGCAGCATCCACATTAAAAGAACGCAGGGCCTGGAACATGATATTCCGAAAGGCTAAGGAACTTGGTATGCAGCCACTTACCCAGCAAGAATGAGCATCATTTTCCAGGGAAGAAGATGGACGGACATTTAACAAAATAAATGAATTCCATCTATTTTGATGAAAAAACCAGACCTACATAAAATGTTTGATTTTCAAATACAGAACTCAAGAGATTTCTAAAAAGGTAAAAAGAAATCTTGAGAACTATACTTCTGCCAAAAAAATATGTAAAGAACATATGCACAATTTGTCTTAGAAACTAGAGGTGGAAAGGAAATTATATCATAAAAAAGTGTAAAGTGGTGGTACTACATCTCATGAAGAGGCAAAGATAACCTATTATATCTGAGAGAAAGAAAGGAGATGAACATAGTGTGTATCAATAGACATAATCGATTTATGGTGAAACTTCTTCTACTTCATTGAAAAGTGAAAGGGAAGGAGTAAGCTAAGGGGAAGGGAATACAGAAATTGTGAGGAAAAGGGGTAAAATAAGGAGAGGAACTTTAAGGTGGGGGAGGGATCCTAAAAAGGGAGGGCTGTGAAAAGCAAGTGGTGTTCACAAGTTTAATACTGGGTAGGGGGGTAAGAAGGAAGGAAAGGGGAAAAGCATAAGCAGGGGTTAATAGGATGGCAAGCAATATAGAATTGGTCCTTCTAACCATAAATGTGAATGGGGCAAACTGCCTCATAAAGAGGAAGTAGTTAGCAGACTGGATTAAAAGTCAGAATCCTACTATATGTTGTTTACAGGAAACACACCTGAAACAGGGTGAGACATTCAAACTAAAAGTACAAGGGTGGAGCAGAATCTATTATGCTTCAGGCAAAACCAAAAAAGCAGGAGTAGCCATCCACATCTCAGATCAAGCAAAAACAAAAATTGATCTAATTAAAAGAGATAAGGAAGGGCATTATATCTTGCTAAAGGGTAGCATAGATAATGAAGCAGTATCAATATTAAACATATATGCACCAAGTGGTGCAGCATCTAAATTCCTAAAAGAGAAATTAAGAGAGCTGCAAGAGGAAATAGATAGCAAAACTATAATAGTGGGAGATCTCAACCTTGCACTCTCAGAATTAGATAAATCAAACCACAAAATAAATAAGAAAGAGAAGTCAAAGAGGTAAATAGAATACTAGAAAAGTTTGATATGATAGATCTTTGGCGAAAGCTAAATGGAGACAGAAAGGAGTATACTTTCTTCTCAGCAGTTCATGGAACCTATATAAAAATTGATCATATACTAGGGCATAAAAACCTCAAAATCAAATGCAGTAAGGCAGAAATAGTAAATGCATCCTTTTTAGACCACAATGCAATCAAAATTACATTTAATAAAAAGCCAGGGGAAAATAGACCAAAAAATAATTGGAAATTAAATAATCTTATACTAAAGAATGATTGGGTAAAACAGCAAATCACAGACATAATTAATAACTTCACCCAAGAAAATGACAATAATGAGACATCATACCAAAATGTGTGGGATACAGCCAAAGCAGTAATAAGGGGAAGTTTTATATCTCTACAGGCCTACTTGCATAAAATAGAGAAAGAGAGGGCCAACGAATTGGGCTTACAACTAAAATTGCTAGAAAAGGAACAAATTAAAAACCCCCAAACACAAAACTTGAAATTCAAAAAATAAAAGGTGAGATTAATAAAATTGAAAGTAAAAAAACTATTGAATTAATTAATAAAACTAAGAGTTGGTTCTATGAAAAAACCAACAAAATAGACAAACCCTTAGTAAACCTGATTAAAAAAAGGAAAGAGAAAAAGCAAATTGATAGTCTTGAAAATGAAAAGGGTGAACTCACCACTAATGAAGAGGAAATTAGAACAATAGTTAGGAGCTACTTTGCTCAACTTTATGCTGATAAATTTGATAACTTAAATGAAATGGAAGAATACCTTCAGAAATATAGCTTACCCAGATTAACAGAGGAAGAAGTAAGTAGTCTAAATAGTCCCATCTCAGAAAAAGAAATAGACCAAGCTATTAACCAACTTCCTAAGAAAAAGTCCCCAGGACCAGATGGATTTACAGGTGATTTCTACCAAACATTTAAAGAACAACTAACTCCAATGCTATGTAAACTATTTGAAAAAATAGGGATTGAAGGAGTCCTACCAAATTCCTTCTATGACACAGACATGGTACTGATACCTAAACAAAAATAAAGTCAGATTTAAATAATTGGAAAGATATTCAGTCCTCTTGGATAGGCCGAGCGAATATAATTAAGATGACAATACTCCCTAAACTAATCTATTTATTTAGTGCTATACCAATCAGACTTCCAAGAAACTATTTTAATAACCTAGAAAAAATAACAACAGAATTCATATGGAACAACAAAAGGTCGAGAATTTCAAGGGAAGTAATGAAAAAAAAAATTAAGTGAAGGTGGTCTAGCTGTACCTGATCTAGAACTGTATTATAAAGTAACAGTCACCAAAACCATTTGGTATTGGCTAAGAAATAGACTAGTTGATCAGTGGCATAGGTTAGGTTCACAGGGCAAGATAGTGAATAAAAATAGCAATCTAGTGTTTGACAAACCCAAAGATCCCAAATTTTGGGATAAGAATTTATTATTTGACAAAAACTGCTGGGAAAACTGGAAATTAGTATGGCAGAAACTAGGCATGGACCCACATTTAACACCACATACTAAGATTAGATCAAAATGGGTCCAAGATTTAGGCATCAAGAACGAAATCATAAATAAATTGGAGGAACATGGGATGGTTTACCTCTCAGACTTGTGGAGGAGGAAGGAGTTTGTGTCCAAGGGAGAACTAGAGACCATTATTGATCACAAAATAGAAAATTTTGATTACATCAAATTAAAAAGTTTCTGCACAAACAAAACTAATGCAAACAAGATTAGAAGGCAAGTAACAAATTGGGAAAACATTTTTACAGTTAAAGGTTCTGATAAAGGCCTCATCTCCAAAATATACAGAGAATTGATTTTATGTATAAGAAATCAAGCCATTCTCCAATTGATAAATGGTCAAAGGATATGAACAGACAATTTTCAGATGATGAAATTAAAACTATTTCCACTCATATGAAAGAGTGTTCCAAATCACTATTGATCAGAGAAATGCAAATTAAGACAACTCTGAGATATCATTACACACCTGTCAGATTGGCTAAGATGACAGGAACAAATAACAGTGAATGTTGGAGGGGCTGTGGGAAAACTGGGACACTGATGCATTGTTGGTGGAGTTGTGAAAGAATCCAACCATTCTGGAGAGCAATCTGGAATTATGCCCAAAAATTTATTAAAATGTGCATACCCTTTGACCCAGCCATACTACTACTGGGTTTATATCCCAAAGAAATACTAAAGAAGGGAAAGGGACCTGTATGTGCCAAAATGTTTGTGGCAGCCTTTTTCATAGTGGCTAGAAGCTGGAAGATGAATGGATGCCCATCAATTGGAGAATAATTGGGTAAATTATGGTATATGAATGTTATGGAATATTATTGTTCTGTAAGAAATGACCAACAGGAGAAATACAGAGAGGCTTGGAGAGACTTACATCAACTGATGCTAAGTGAAACAAGCAGAACCAGAAGATCATTATACACTTCAACAATGATACTGTATGAGGATGTATGCTGATGGAAGTGGATATCTTCAACATAGAGAAGAGCTAATCCAATTCCAATTGATCAATGATGGACAGAATCAGCTACATCCAGAAAAGGAACAGTGTAAACTGTTATTTTTACCTTCTGAATCCAATTCTTCCTGTGCAACAAGAAATTCGGTTCTACACACATATATTGTATCTAGAATATATTGTAATATATTTAGCATGTATAAGACTGCCTGCCATCTGGGGGAAGGGGGTTGGGGGAGCAAGGGAAAAAATCTGAACAGAAGTAAGTGCAAGGGATAATGTTGTAAAAAATTACCCATGCATATGTACTGTCAAAAAAAAAAAAAAAGGTTATAATTATAAAATAAAAATAAAATTTAAAAAAGAAAAGAAAAGAAAAGGAATATTATAATTAGGAAAAACAGAAAAAGGAATCTTTCTATTTCCCAATGGAAAAGGCAAACAGAGAAAGAGAAATACTCTCCAGGACTTAGTGATTTTGAATTACTGTTATCACCTAAGTTCTCAATATAGAGAATATGGAAAGAAGGCCTCTTTCAACTTTAAAGGAGGGAGTATTTGAGTGGGCAAAGAACTGCTTGGTTATGAATAGTTTTTCTAAAAATGTTATAAACACTAAAAAATAAAAGTTAACCAAACTGAACAGTGGTATGTGGGACCCCAATTTGCAAGAACGCAAATTAAGGTAGAGCCCTAGAATTTCAAAGTTGTCTAATAATTGTGCTAAAAGAAGAAACTGTTTATTTTTATGTAGTTTAGAAATGTGTTGAGTTGTATCCAACCTTTTGTGACCTCTATTAGGTTTTTTTTTTGTTTGTTTTTTTTGACAAAGATACAGGAGTGGTTGCCATTTTCTTCTCCAGTTCATTTTACAGATGAGAAAATTGAGGTAAATATAACTCTTGATATCTAAGGCCATTTGAACTTGGGAAGATTACTCTTCCTGACAATATATTCACTGTGCTAGCGAGCTGCCTGGCTCAGAGAACAAACAGAATTTTGTCACATGGTCTTTGTTGTGATTCTTTAGGGTAGATCATTTAAGACTCCTGAAAGCACAATGGACATTCTGGAATTAGAGAAATGGACAAATGTTGCTTTAACTTGCATTTGTCTATTTATTAGTGATATGGCTGTTGATAGTTTGGATTTCTTCTTTACAAAATAACCTCATGTAATGGATGTCCATCAGTTGGAGAATGGTTGGGTAAATTATGGTATATGAAGGTTATGGAATATTATTGTTCTGTAAGAAATGACCAGCAGGAGGAATACAGAGAGGCCTGGAGAGACTTACATCAACTGATGCTGAGTGAAATGAGCAGAACCAGAAGATCACTGTACACTTCAACAACAATACTGTATGAGGATGTATTCTGATGGAAGTGGAAATCTTCAACATAAAGAAAAGCCAACTCACTTCCAGTTGATCAATGATGGACAGAGGTAGCTACACCCAGAGAAGAAACACTGGGAAGTGAATGTAAATTGTTAGCACTAATATCTGTCTGCCCAGGTTGCATGTACCTTCGGAATCTAATGTTTATTGTGCAACAAGAAAATGATATTCACACACATGTATTTTATCTAGACTATATTGTAACACATGTAAAATGTATGGGATTGCCTGTCATCGGGGGGAGGGAATAGAGGGAGGGGGGGATAATTTGGAAAAATTAATACAAGGGATAATATTATAAAAAATTAAAAAAAAAATAACCTCATCTTAAAGGAGGGAAAGGGACTCACATATACAAAGATGTTTGTGGCAATCCTTTTCGTAGTGGCAAGAAATTGGAAACTGAGTGGATGCCCATCAGTTGGAGAATGGCTGAATATTATGGTATATGAATGTAATAGAATATTATTGTTCTATAAGAAATGATCAGCAGGATGATTTGAAAGGCCTGGAGAGATTTACATGAACTGATGCTAAGTGAAATAAGCAGAACCAAGAGATCATTGTATATAGCAACAACAAGATTATATGACGATCAATTCTGATGACCATGATTCTTTCCAACAATGAGATGATTGAGGCCAGTTTCAATGATCTTGTGATGAAGAGAGCCATCTGCACCCCGAGAGAAGATTGTGGGAACTGAGTGTGGATCACAACATAACATTCTCACTTTTTTTGTTGTAGTTCATTTGCATTTTGTTTTCTTATTCATTTTCTTTCCTTTTTGATCTGATTTTTCTTGTGCAGCAAGATAATTGTATAAATATGTTTACATATATTGGACTTAACATAGTGTCTAGGAGAGGAGGTGGGGAAAAGGAGGGGAAATTTTGGAACACAAGACTATGCAAGGGTCAATGTTGAAAAATTATCCATGCATATGGTTTTCTTGGGGAAAAAAAGAGGATAATAATCAAGAACCTCAGAGAATAAGGATGTTATTAATATCAAAATATTTTATCAATTCTACTGCCAACTCTTCCTCTATTTGGCAAGCTTAAATGTTATCTTTTTCTGTTATTTTATTATTATTGTTATTTTATTATTATTATTTCAATTATTTAATTATTATAATATTGTTATTATTTATTTTATATTATTATAATTATTTAATTATTATCATGATATTGTTATTATTATTACTATTATTTTATTCACTTGACTTTTGTATCAAGAAGACATTTAAATGTCTGTTTCTTAATAAACCTTTCTAATACAAATTCCTTTATAAAAAGAAAATAACCTCTCCATATCCTTTAATCATTTATCAACTGAAGAATGGCTTTTATTCTTAAGGTTTTGAATCAGTTCCTTATTTATTCATAACACTGAGAGGATTTCCTATACAGAAGTTCTGAGAGCACTAAAAATTACACATTTAAACAATCATGGGTGGTTTATAATCTGCAAACTTTTAGAGAAACATCCACATCACTGAAATTGCAAATTCATGTATTTTAGTAACTCCAAGGATAGTCTATGTATTGGTTGCTTAAACACATTTTGACTGAAAAAAAAAAAAAATCAAATTCTGCCAAAAATTAAAATTAAAATTAAAAAATTAAATATCTGTTTATAGAAGGCCAGATGCACCATCCCACAGACACTAGGACTAGAGGTGATTACACTAACAAGCCCCTTAGAACCAGGAGAACATTGTACACAGTAACAAGAAGTGAAGGATTTGGCTCTTCTCAATAATATGGTGATTCAAGTCAATTCCAATAGGCTTGGGATGGAAAATCCTAATCACATCCAGAAAGAGAATTATAGAGATTAATTATAGATTAGTATTTTCACCTTCCCCCCCCCCTTTTTGGTCTTATTTTTCTTGTACAATATGATAAATATGTTTATCTTGGGAAGAGAGGAGGTAAAAGAGGGAAAGAGAAAAATTTAAAACACAAAGCTTTACAGAAATGAATGTTGAAAATTATCTTTACATGTACTTGGAAAAAATAAAATATTGAAAACACCCTACTAACAAGCTCCTATAATTTTTTTTTCTTTTTTTTTAATGAGCAAGCAAAGAAAGAGCCCAATCACAGAAAGTTATTATGAGAATAGAGGAAAAAGGCATTCATCTTCAGAGAAGGATACTAAAACAAAAAAAGCCTCTTCTAACCAAAAAAGTAACTTCAAGTGGTTATCTGCTCAAAAAAGAATTCAGAGAACTCAAAAAAAAAAAAAAAAGACTTATAAAAAATCAAATGAGAAATAGAGGATAAATTTAAAAAAAACAATCAAAGAAAAACAAGATTATGAAGAGAAAGTCAATCAACTGGAAAAAGAAATCTAGAATCTTAAGGAAGAAAATGATTCTTTGAAAACTAGAATTGGGCAAGGGGAAAACACCAAAGATATGAGACTAACAAAAAAATAAAAGAAAATATTAAGAATGAAAAAAATAGAAGAGAATGTGAGATCTCATAAGAAAAACACCTCATCTAGAATAGATAAAAAGAAAATTAAAGAAAATTAAAGAACAAAATAAATTAAAGAAAATTGTCCTGAAGTGTTAGAACAAGAAAGTAGAAAACTTAGTGGAATATCATAGCCAAATTCCAAAACCCACAAGTCAAAGAGAAAATATTACAAGCAACAAGAAAAAAAGAATTCAAATACGGCAGAACCACAGTTAAAATCACACAAAACTACTAGCAATTACATTAAAAGAACGCAGGTTGAAGGGCAAAAGAATTGGGGTTGCATATGAAAATACCATACCCAGCAAAATAAGTTTAATCCTGAATGAAAAAAAAAAAAAAAAAAAAAGGATATGCTAGACTTGGAGAATTCTGTTGCAAAAAAACCTAAACAACAGAAAATTTGACATATAAGACTAAGAAAAATGTAAGATAAACATCAAAAACTAATTACAAGGGATTCAATAAGAACAAACTTTTTATGCTTTATACAAGGAAATGCAAACAATGTCTAAGCAGTAAATGAGCAGTTCTAAGGATTGGGGTAGAGCTGAATATGATGTGATTCTAAAAAGCAAAACTTGTGTTAGAAAAGATAAAGAGTAGTTATATTATATGAAAGTAGTGTAAGAGAAATAAATGACATAGGAGTTGGATGGGGCAGGAAGGCAGGATTAGTTTTGGAACCCTACACTCATTGGGAATGGGTTAAAGAACAAAAGATAGCCAGACAGTTATATCTAGAAGGGTGTAAGTTTCCTAAATTCAGAAAGAAGCAGGAGGGTAAGAGGATTGGGATGGGGGAGAGGATAAAGAAAGGATTTTTAAAGGGAACTCTATTCACATCAGATATAGGTTAAAGAGAATAATATAAACATTTGGAAGGAAATAAAAGTTTTAAGAATTTATAAAGAAATGAGGGTAAGGGAATTGGATGGGAGGGGAAAGTATAGAAGGGTAGGCAGATTAATGGGAATGAGATAAGGTGATTAAAAGTAATGAGATAAAGAGAAAGGGGAAAGATGAGGGGAGAGGACAAGGGAGAGATCCTTGGAGGAAGAGTGGGAAGGCAAAGAAACAGGTAGGTAGGGAGGTAAAGCAAAAGAAATAGAAGGAATGGGAAGTAGGAGAAACACACAAACATAATAATAAAGATCAGGTGTAAAATGTATAGGTCAAAAAAAGCAAGGATAGCTAATTGCTGGTCTGAAAGTATATTTGTTCTATGACACAATTAATAGTTTAGACTATTTAAAGTAACTAGACAATATAAAGTTGGAATATCACTGTAGTGTAGGAAAATGTGAGTTAGTAAATTTAGAAGAATATGAAAAGACTTGAACTTATATAGGAAGATAATATCTAGCTTTGGAGAAACAGGACAAATAAGCATAATATAGTATATGAATACACATGTGCATGTGTCTATAAATAAGTATGTATATATGTGTATACATGTATATACAGTCAGTACCTTGGTATTTCTCATTAATTAGACCTAGAAAGCAAGACAAGAGGCAAAAACTACAATTAGAGAGCAAATTTTTCCTATAAGGAGTACAGATCCAGGCTTCAGCCTAACCATTCCTTCCCACCCAGTTCCCCAAAGGGATAAGTGGTGCTTCTAGTTGTGGAGAGCCAAGAAAAACCAGCCCAACCCAGCCAAGCTCCTTCCTTCTTGACCCAAATCTGAGATTTCTGAGAGAAATCGCTATATTCTTCCCCCTACCCTAACTGTCCAAGTTTACCTTGGAGTGAGGGGGGGGATCTGGATATGAAGGCAGAAACTATGGGCCTAACAGGTTCTCCTGCCTGTTTGAGCTCAGGGTTGTCGGGAATCCTAGGTCGTCTGTTGCCATAGCCTCCACCTGGCCTCCCACTACCGGCTGCTGCTGCTGCTTCTCTTCAGTGACCTTTCCAGTATTGATGTTTTGGAAGTTCGGAAACTACATGCTGCAGTGGCAGGACTGCCCAGCAACCTGCCAGCTGACTTGCACAATCTAAGCATCATGGACTATAACCAGATAATCCTGATCATTACTACCTTAGTTGGGGAGTTTGCGCTGAGAGCAAATAGCAGGGGCATCAAGAGCTAGGCAGTATGTGTGGCCAACCTCACACCTCTATTACTAAAACAAGACAACATACTGTGACAAGTGCTGAGCAAGGGTCGAGTGTCAAAGGATTTTTTTTCTTGTCAAAATGCTTAATTCTACAAGTTTCGAGGCAGACAAGGGCCAAAGTATATGTATGTATCTATTTATCTATCTCCAAGCTTAATTGTAGCTTTCTTGGGGGGAGGGAGGGAATGAAACCAGGAAAAGGGAAAAAAAGAATAAAGTAAAAAGTGCACAGCAGAGAGCAAAAGAAAACTTAGAAGGAAGCAAAGATGAACAGCTCTGAATACAAAGTATAAATGTGTAGTATTAATTGTACAGGCTTTCTTGAAATTGAAATTTATTATTTTATATTTTGAATTCTCTTGTATTTTGTACACATGGTAAAGTGTTTTTTTCTATTTTGTATTTATGTCGTATGTAAGTATAAATAATTGTACGAAATGTTTACATACATGAACAAAAGGCAATAAAAACAGAGCAAGTTGGGTGTTTTTTTTTTTGGCAGACAGAATTAGTCAATTTCCATATTCAATTAACCCTAATCCTACCAAGTTCAGCTCATCTAGTAGGAAAGACTGTCATTTGCAAGGGGTCTTGTTCTTATTTGGATGCAAAGAGGATCTAAAGGGCTTGGAAAAATCCTATTACTCTATCTCTTGACTCTTTTCTCTTACTGTGTTCTCGCTACTGACCTTTTCTTTCTTTAATTCCCAATTAAAATCTTGTATTTTACGGGAAGTCTTCCTCATGTCCTCTTACTTTTAGTATCTTCCCTCTATTAATTACTTCCTACTTATTCTCTGAATAGCTTGCTCTGTACACATTTGTATGTTGTCTCCCCCATAGAATTACAAATTTCTTTGAGGGCAGGGACTTTAGATTATTTAAATAACTTCACCAAAGTGCCTGGCACATAGTAGGAACTTAATAAATGATAGCAAAAATGAATAATTTATTTCAACTGCAAATAAGAAAGCATTTCAATTAACTAACTCAAAGGGGAAAAGGCTGCCTCCAGAAATGATAGGACCAAAGGTTTAGACTCTCGGGAGTCATTTAGTGCAATTCCTTGATTTTTTTTTATAGTCAAAGCTAAAAGTCACAGTCCTCTCTAACTTTGGGACTACCCTCCTGCGACAGTCTCCAATTTGTTATGCAAATACCTCGTTTGTACAAAGTGGTCTGCACGTTGTCTCTCTTACTCGATTGTAAGCTTCTGAGGGCAGGGGCGACCCAAGTGCAAGGTGCGGAATTGTGGCTTAATAAGTGTTATTGGACACAAGGTTTCACACAGTGAGCCACAGCTCCGCAGGACCCTCGCTACGCTGCGGGTGGGCCCGAGTCAACTTCCAGCTTCCGACCCCAAGCCTTGCACAAATCCCGTCCCCTCTGTCCTATGCTAGCTCAAGGTAGACAGCGTCGATCTGGGGGTGAAGAGAGTCAAAGTCTAAAAAGAAACGGAGTGGGGAGGACTAAACTCACGCATGTTCGGAACTTGCGAGTCAGCTTGCGAGTCTCTGGCCGCAGACAAAACGGTAGCAAAAGTGCGCAGAGCCCGGGTCCGGGGCCATCCAGCATGCCGGAGAAGGCTTACGAGCGCCGCCATAGTTTCTTCCTAGAGCCGGGGACGGCAAGCCGCGAAGGACAAACATAGTATCAACGCGAAGGAGGTGGAGATTGCGTTTAACTTCGTTTCCACACACAGCGTATTAGCTGTGTGTCAGCCTGTGGAAACATGGGAGAGGAGGGCTTAAAAAGAGACAAGCCTAAATGCTAGCATGAGTACCATCAATTTCATCATCGATCGCATTTATTTAATGCCTAAATAGGTACACAATGCTGACATTACAACAAACCTTGGAAACGTTGATGCAAATGGTGCAAGATTTCTCCCACTTTAAAGCGGAGGGCGCTGGGATTCCAGACGTGATTTGTCAGAATTAGCTAGCTGCTTTGAAACTCTGTGCGGAGTTCTCTACGACAAACGTATAAGTGCATAATATACATATGTACACATTACGCACATTCTATCTATGCGTGGGTATTTACATACATGTGTCTATAACAGTTGATATTATTCTGGCCTCACAGAGGGGAGGAAGAGAAGAAAGGGAAACAGAAAAGACAAAGGAGGAGGGAAAAGGAGAGAAAGAAAGGGGGAGCGGAGGAGGAGAAGGAGACAGACAGCAAAGAATAAGGCTGGAGAGGCCTTAATAAGGCAAGGTAAGGTGTTGGTGCTCATTATGCAAAAACAAAAACAAAATAAGGATAAAGAATAAGAAAAGGAAAATAAGAAATCAATGATTTTGAGAAATTGCATTTAAAACTATTTTTTAAAAGGGGGGGATTTTTCAGTAAGACTCATAATTTACAAAGGCATGAGTTGTTCTCATGATATGCATGTGGGCTTTGCCTGCTTCCTTTGATGCAACCAATTATGATCTTCCATCTCTACAATGCTGGCCAATTAGATGATTTCTGTTCTTTGTACTATGTTTATCACACTCTGAATTTGGAATCTCTTGGCCAGAAGCAGAGCCATTAGACTGACCCTTTATTATCGATTCATATGTCCCTCATAAAAAGTGATCTTTTATTTGGAGATTTTCCTTGGTTTACTTCCTTGATTAATTTCAAACATGCCATTATTACCCTGGATAGGAAAGTGGAAAAGAGTATGAGGGAGGCTGTGTCAAGATAATAAGTTCATTTTTGGATATATAGTTTAAAATATTTACAGGACATTCAATTTAAGTTATTCAAAAGGCAGTTGGTGATAAGGCACTAGAGCTCAGGAGAAAGACTAGGGCTGGATATACAAATCTAGGAATCGTTTTCATAGAAATGATCATTTAAACCAACAGAGATCCCAAGCAAGATAGTAAGAGTGAAAGAAAAGAGAGCCCAGGACAGAACTTTGGGGAACATAAAAAGAAGAGTGCCTCATCAAGGCATTAAATCCTCTTATTTAATGTTATTTCACCTGATTAAAAAAAAAATTCAGTTTTTGAAGTTGAATCATCTGACAGTGCCAGTAAGTCAACACACATTTATTAAGTGACTGGCCAAAGGACTTTGGTGGCAAGAACTTTTTTTTGTGGGTTTTCAACAACTATGCTGTAGCACTTAGAGGAACAGTTGCTAAGCTTCATCTCTCAGGGGATTGCTTCCCAACATGATGGCTGAGGGTACCAGCCTGGGAGAATTATTCTGAAGGCTCTTGGATTCTGTGTTATGTCAAGATTTGAGGAGAGAGGGTGGTCAAGATGTTTTGATGTGCTATGCACACCTCCTGTCTCTCCCTTGGGGTGCCTTGCTTCATCTAGACTGACATGATTTTCCTAGGTATGGGGATGGTTGAACTTCTGTCCGTAGGAGTCACCAAGATGATGACCATGAGATCTGGCTTAGAAGCAGACAGAACTAATGGTCTGAGAGGTGCTCCCTCCCCTAAGGCTCCTGTGTCCATGTCACTGTTGGTGGCAGTTGATCTGTAACTGCCTTGGTGGCAGTGGAGAAGGTGGGCCCCCTCCACAAAGACTTCTATCTTCAGTAATGTTTGGAGGATGTTACTATTTATTCCCAGGCTCTTGGGCTCAGGATCCTGGTCTGTCTTGACTAAGGTCTAAGCTGAAATGGTGGTTAAGATTACAGTCGTGGTTTGATTTACCCAGCATGTGTTGCCTCCTATCTCTTCTTTGGGTTTTCCCAATGCTTCTATTCTACATAGCATACTCTACCATTATGCTATATCACCTTTCCAGCTTCATGTAATGAATGATCTCTTGTCTGTGCATCAATATTGTCCACTCCTCATTGCACTGAGCTTGCTTCTCTTCTGGTTTTCAAAAGGGACAATTAGCTTTATGAGAAAGTTCATTAGACTTCCATGGTTATCTTCTCTTTTTTTCTTTTAATTTATAATTTTTTTTTTATAAAACATGTCCATGGGTAATTTTTCAACATTGACCCTTGCAAAACCTTCTGTTACAACTTTTCCTCTCTTTCCCCCCACCCTCTCCCCTAGAGGGCAGGTAGTCATGGTTATCTTCAAAAGGGCAGCCTGCTAACCCATAACTTTTTAAAATTTCTTCTTGGAGATTTCTATTTATACCATCTCTTACCAGCCCAAAGTGGCTGTTGGTAGCTTCTAGTTGTGTAAAGAGCAGCCTTTTTGATGCCAGAAATAATGTAAAATACCTCCTCTGTCTTGCTAAATGAAACTCCCAAAGTGAATTGCATTAGACCTTATGGATGTTGAAAGGAATATATTCATCCCAAGAAAAAGATTAGACTGATTTCAAAGAATGGCAGTTCAGAAGAGGGTCAAAATATAGAATTAATCTAAGGTTAAAATATTCATTTTGGATATAATATGCCAAAAAAGCTAATATCCATAAGAGGAAGCTTTTGAGGAAATTAGCATAATAATTAAGATGCATGATATATTGCATAGTAAGTGCAATTAGGGAAAAGGCCAGCAGGTGGGAGCAGAGGACCAAGAAATAACCCCTTTTTTCTCAGTCTATTCCACTGATTTTTTTTTTATTTACTGATTATTGAGGTTGAACTTGAATTCAATATAATTGAAGTTTATTTTTCTTTCATTACTTTAACCATTATTTTATTCCTCCCAATTGCTGTGCAAGTTAATGAAAATGTTTTTTGCTTTGAACTAATAAATTCCCTGGTTGATCAGATTTGTGAGGTATGGTTTTCAATAGAGACTAATTTATATGAATCTACCTTGAATCTCATGCAATTTTGAGTGGGGAGACAGGCTACCTTTATAAAAATGAACCATAATCCCTTTATTTTCAACTAACATAGATACAGTAGTAGGCCATATTCTGTAAAGATTGCATTTGTGTCTAGGAAAGAACCCAGGGTCAGAAACCAGC
The DNA here is from genome assembly GCF_048593235.1 of Sminthopsis crassicaudata. Lineage (NCBI taxonomy): Eukaryota > Metazoa > Chordata > Mammalia > Dasyuromorphia > Dasyuridae > Sminthopsis > Sminthopsis crassicaudata. The sequence continues at coordinate 242,660,065 of NC_133621.1, forward strand.
ATGATGTATATATAGTTACACAAATGCCAGGGGGCTGGTAAAAATTTTCCTGCAAAAAACATGACAGTGCTTAGGTATAGTGTGGTCTAGATTGTCATGATTTGAATTGAGGGCCCTTCTGACTTGAGTCTATAATTCTGGATTTTGGGACATCTTGAAAAAGCACTTCAGATATTTAATGGACTCAACCTCATGCCTGATACTTTAAAGCCTGACTTTGCTTTAAGAATCCAACCCAAATTTGACACAACTATCACTAGAAACTCCACAGTGTTTGGTGATGTTAACACCTTTCCAATGCTACTTCTTATCACCATAAGGTCCTGAAAGGCTACAGATCAGCAGGTACCCTTTGGAATTCATAACTAGCAAATATGCATTTCGGATTCCCCTAATCCTAGCTGATTAAGTTGGCACCAAATAATGGGATTTGGTAGAATTGCTAGTTTGAGTAAAAGGCACAAGGCACATGTGAAGAAATCACAATGGTATTCTCTTTGCCAAAAGGTATCTTTATTTATAAGAGGTTACAGAGAAAATGAAGTAAAATAGACACCAGAGTAGTAAATATAAAATAGATTTGGGAGAACATATAGTTAACAAAGAAAGGGATTTTAACAATTAACAAAGGAAAAGACAAGTTCCCTAGTGGAACAATTGATTGGGAGACAAGGAATACACCATGAGGAAGAAGCATACCATGAGGAAGAAGTACAGCAATGATTGGCAGGCTAAATCTACAGAGGAGTTTAGTACTCTAAAAGAGTGTTAGCTATAACAAGGAGAAAGACCAAAGTATGAGGGAGCGGGGCAAGACACTGCAAGGCAGAATGCCATGTCGGGGCTAACCCCAAAAAAGAGATTCAGCAGGGAAACATAATAGTGATTTTAGAGTAGTAATTTATTGTTAAAGAGGTTTATATCAAAGTAATGTGGTTTGGGGAAGATAGTACTGTGGATCTCCACTCTTTTGGAGAGGTATTTTCTTTATCTGAGGGTCATTTTTCTTGGGTAGCTATAAATTGATTCAGAGCAAAGCACCAGTACTAGCCTGTTAGGATTACTAGGTGAGAACTCAGGTTGTCCAGACAACCTGAATTCTCACCTTGTCACTGTCCAGACAACCTGAGTTCTCACCTAGTAATCCTAACATCTCCCCCTTTCTTTTGATTTAGAACATAGGATAGTCATGACCTTGAAACATAAATCCATCAATATGGGAAGTATTACACATAATTACATAAATTACATAAGCACATAGTAACATCTTCCTGCTCTTGCTGAGTCTTCTCTCAAAGCCTTAATTATCAGCTTGTCTGGATTGACAACTGGGATGGATGGTATGGAAAAGGGAAGAAACATAAATATTTGCTTGTTTCTTGAGAGCAGTATTACTAAAGGACAAAAATAATCTTTATACATATATTAGATTGCTTGTCATCTAGGGAAGGGGGTGGGGAGGAGAAACTCTAAAACACAAGGCTATGCAAGGGTCAGTGTTGTCAAATTATCTATGCATATATTTTAAAAATAAAAACCTTTAAAAAAATTTTTTTTAAAGTATGACTCTGGACAAGTCACTTAACCCCAATTGCCTCAGCCAAAAAAAAAAAAATAATAATCGTTATACTTGTGAATAAATACACTTCAGAGTGATAAGTATATGTATATAGCCTAGTTTTTTAAACTGTCATATAGCATCTCATAACTAAATGTAAGAAGTTGCAAAAATAGGATTATAAGCAAATGTTTTATTTGTATATCTATTTTATATTCCTGGGGTCATGTAAAAATTTCTCAGATGAAAAGGGTTTATGAGTGGAAAAAGTTTAAGAAACCCTGTTACAGAGCACTGGGTATCTGAGTTCATAGAAGACATGACTAATATTTCTGAATTGGGCGATGAAGGAATTGAATTAAAGACTAAAATTCTTGTGTAATTTTAATATTCTATGCTTCTAAAAGCAGTGTAATATAATACAAAGAACATTGGACTAGGGAATCAATAGATCACGATTCTAGACCTGATCCTAATACTAACTGGCTAAAAAATGTCTGTCTTACTGTCATCATGTTCAGAAAAACACTGTCCCAGGCTCTGCCTTGAACTTCCAAGCTAAAAGCTTAGTCACATAACCCTTACTATGATTTTTAAAAATCAAGGCCAGGAAACAAATCAGTTTCAATTTTGACCAAATAGATATCTAACTTCAAAAATTTGTCTGTTGTGTCCAGATAAGTATACCTTTATCTTTCCTGCTTTCTGTAAATTTTTTTTTATTCATTCAACTTTATTTTCCCATTTTATACAAAGTTGTTCAAACTGATGTTCTGGGCTCATTTGTGTATAAGCTGAACCTGAGTAATAAAAATATAATTAACTGTAGTTAACTGGATATTAAATTATTTGTCCCAGAAAATACAGCTTGTATTTGATCACGGTTAGGAATTCAGACCCTGGACTCTTCCTTGTTCGCTCCTTTGGCTGTATCATATTGTAAAACATTTTGTGTAATTCTCTCAATTTATTTCAACTCTAAAATACTGATATTTTGATTTGGTTGACCAATCATAATAATAGGGTATAATAGGATTGGTAGGTTTTGTCAGAAATTGATGGCACTTTCTACATGTGCAGGGATCAGAATGAAATGATACTTACAAAAATGCTTTCTAATCCCTTTCCACTATTAAAAAAAAAAAAAAAAAAAAAAGGCACTACAAATAAAGTGGGCATTGTGACTTTATGAGGTTTTGTTTTAGTTTTATGTGTTTTTCAAATGCTCTACTCTCTGGGACAAATAATCTCTTTAAGCCTCTTTTTCCTCATCTATAAAATGTAATACTTGCCTCATGGAACCATTGTGAGAATCAAAGAGATAATGAATATATAAGAGAATTGTAAACCTTATGTTAACTTGTAAAAGCTAATTCTATTTTTACTCATAGTTCCTAAGATAAAAATTATATGAGAGGCCACTGATTAGGTACTGCTGTCAACCACCCACTTAGTGGCACAAAGATGGTAATTGCCTTGTTTAGGTACAGAGGTATAAGGATCAAATGAAATACTTACCAAAGTGCTTTGTAAATCCATTCCACTATAGAAAAAGAACTACAAAGAAGTGGGTATCGTGACTTCTAAACTGATGTCATAAAGTAGCATTTCTGTTTCAAGGCAACTTTTACGAACTTTGGTCTATTTACTGTAGTTTTCAGAGATTAAGAACTAAAATTCTTCCTGTCTCAGCATTTATTTTCCCTTCCTTTTTTTTTTCTTTCCCATAATGCTAAGATACTTACAAGAATATTTTTCCTTTTTTAGAAATGCATAGCATATTATATTCCTTATTAGTTTTGTCTATAGCAGCTTCCACAGCTGGATCTGCATACAGTAAGCTGAGCTATTGCTGGACCTCTGTCTTCCCAGAAATCAGCCAGAGTCAGGATCACTAAACGTCTTTATTCTTGATCTTTTATGGTCAAGGTCAGGGGATTAGATCTACCAATCTCACACACACCTTCCTCCCTCCAACACCATGAGAGAGACAGAGAGAGCGTCTCAATTTCCTCTTTCTCCTCCTATTTCTCCCACACACGTCACTTCCCCCTCTTTGTCCCACCAATCAAGTCAGCACAGAATAGCTGGGGAGGGTCAAACTTCAAACAAGTTAATAGGGAACCATCCAATTGGCAATTAGTCTCACGTGCTCCATTTATCCAAGTGCATTTGCTCAGTTCTAGCTCTTCACAAGCTATGATGGCTTTCCAGAGATGAGAACATTCCACAATACTTCATTCAGTACTTAAAATTTCTTTATTGCTAAGATCACATACAAAAGAAAAACCTGTGTTATTAGGCTAGCTCAGTTCACTTATTTCCTGTCCATTTAGGACACCTTCCTTCCCAATCTTCCTCTTAGTCCCAGATGCTTCCAAACATTAAAGATTACTATACTCCCAACAATAAATAAACTTCTCAATGCATCCAATAGAAAAAGCACAGGTTTGAGTATGCTTATGCCATTGGATCTCTATAGCCTTTAGGGTAAAAGATATTTTTTTCTGCTTGCCATGTCACATGCTGGCTGATTACCCATTAGTTTCTTCCTCCCCCTCCCAACCTTCTTATTCTCTATACTCTAGTCAAATAAAATGTTGTATATGAGTAACAGGAAGACCTATCTCCCCTCTGTGTGCCTCCACACAATCTCTCTTACCTCTTGAAATTGGTAGCTTACTTTAAGGCTTAATTCAAGTAATACCACCTTCAAGAAAACTTTCCTGACTACAGGTTAAGAGAAATTCCCTCTGCCTCTGTTTTAATTTTGTAAGGATTCTGCACAATTTTTACTATCTATTAATACAGGATCATAGATTTGATGCTAAAGGGGATTTTAGAAGTCATCTATTCCAATTCTACTTTACAGATGGGTAAACTGAGGCCTGGAGAGGATAAATGATTTAAATAAGTATATACACAGTAGCAGAGCTACACTTTGAATCCGGTACTCCAATTCCAAACCCATAATGAATTCTAATATTCCATGTTTTTTCACCACAATAAAATGTAAACCCATTAAATTCCAGGAAGGTTTCATTTCTGTATTTGCATCCCTAATGTGCAGCACAACACCTGTCATATAGCAGGCTCTTCAGTAATTAGCTGCTTAATTGAATCACTTTAAAGGATAAAAATGACACCTTTAAAAATTTTACCAACCAAAGGATAAAAATTATGACGCCTTAAAAATGCAACAGTAACAGAATTCAAGATAGCTCAATTATACAATAAGAACTTGGAGAGAGAATTTATCAGGGAATTAAGCCACTGGTAAAAATTTAAAAATAACTTTACAAGAAAATCAATCTATTTACTTTAAAATTAAAATTAATTAAAAAATTTTAATTAAAATTACTTTAGATGGACAATGAAATTATTTAAATTGTGACCCTGTAGATGGGGCTATTATTCAAGAAAGAATAAATTCAACTTATCATTGTACTTCACTGGATATATTTATAAAAAATTTGTTTAAAGAGTATGAAGAATATTATATAATGTATATGTTAAAAATTATTATAATAATATTCAGAATAAATATCATCCAAGAATTTTTGTTTTTTAAAGAAGCAAAAAAGGTCTTCTTAGGCTATTTGTTCAAATCACCAAAGTATAAATCAAAAAGCCATGATTTGGTATTCAGAGTTATATACAAACTTTGGTTCTTAAGAGCTCGTATTTAATTCTCAGTCAAGTTTAAAGATGTCTTGGCTAATTCATCTTAAAAGCAGACATCGTATGACTCTAACAATCTAATATTTGACAAACCCAAAGGTCCTAGCTTTTGGAATAAGAATTCACTATTTGACAAAAACTGCTGGGAAAACTGGAAACCAGTATGATAGAAAGTAGACGTAGACCCACAACTAACACCATATACCAAGATAAGGTCGAAATGGCTTCATGATCTAGACATAAAGAATGATATTGTAAACAAATTAGAAGAGCACAGGATAGTTTACCTCCCAGATTTGTGGAGGAAGAAGAAATTTGTGACCAAAGAAGAACTAGAGATCATTATTGATCACAAAATAGATAATTTTGATTATATTAAGTTAAAAAGTTTTTGTACAAACAAAACTAATGCAGATAAGATTAGAAGAAAAGCAATAAAATGGGAAAACATGTTTAAATCCAAAGGATCTGATAAAGGCCTCATTTCTGAAATAGAAAATTGATTCAAATTTATAATAATTCAAGCCATTCTCCAATTGATAAATGGTTAAAGGATATGAACAGGAAATTTTCAGATGAAGAAATGGAAACTATTTGTAGCCACATGAAAAGATGCTCCAAATCACTATTGATCAGAGAAATGGAAATTAAAGACAACTCTGAGATACCACTACACACCAGTCAGATTGGCTAAGATGACAGGAAAAGATAATGATGAATGTTGGAAGGGATGTGGGAAAACTGGGACACTGATACATTGCTGGTAGAACGGTGAATGGATCCAACCATTCTGGAGAACAATTTGGAACTATGCTCAGAAAGTTATCAAATTGTGCATACCCTTTGATCCAGTAGTGTTTCTACTGGGATTATATCCCAGAAATCTTAAAGGAGGGAAAGGGACCCACATATGCAAAAATGTTTGTGACAGCCCTTTTTGTAGTGGCAAGAAACTGGAAACTGAGTGGATGCCCATCAATTGAAGAATGGCTGAATAAGTTATGGTATATGAATGCTATGGAATATTATTGTTCTGTAAGAAACGACCCACAGGATGATTTCAGAGAAGCTTGGAGAGACCCACATGAACGGATGCTAAACGAAATGAACAGAATGAAGGAGATCATTATACACAGTAACAAGACTATACAACAATCAATTCTGATGGATGTGGTTCTCTTCAACATTGAGATGATTCAAACCAGTTCCACTTGTGCAGTGATGAAGAGAGCCATCTACACCCAGAGAGAGAACCATACGAACAGAGTGTAGAACACAACATAGCATTCTCACTTTGTTGTTATTTGCTTGCATTTTGTTTTCTTTCTCAGTTTTTCTTTTTTTTTCCTTCTTGATCTGATTTTTCTTGTGCAACAAGATAACTGTATAAATATGTATATGTACATTGGATCTAATGTTTATTTCAACATATTTAACGTGTATTGGACTACTTACCAGCTAGGGGAGGAGATGGAGGAAAGAAGGGGAAAATTTGGAAAAAAAGGTTTTGCAAGGATCAATGTTGGAAAAATTATCCATGCATATGGTTTGTAAATAAAAAGCTTTAGTTTAAAAAAAAAAAAAAAGCAGACATAATGCCCTCTCTATTAAGCAGATTTTAAAATTTTGCATCATTTATATACACTTGGAAAAAGTCCAAGAATTTTGGGTCACAGGATCTGAGTTCAAGTAAATCAAAACTCTTGGGGCCTCATTTTCCTCAAGTAGCTTCAAAAGGGTATATTCTTCCTTTCTCCAGGTCTATTATGCAGACAATGGGTAATCATGATATACAGGGAAAGTAAATCTTTGCCCAGTTTTGTGTAGGATCCCTGGTTTTAAAAGTGATTTGTATACTAAGTAACTTGCCCAGGGTCTCATAGCTAGGAAGTGTGAAGTGTCTGAGGCTATATTTGAACTCAGGTCCTGCTGACTTCAGGGCTGGTGCTCTATCCACTGCACCATCTAGCCCCATATACTTTTCTTAAGCTCAAACTTGTTTCACCTTTCCTCTCCCACCCTACCTCCTAACAAAGGATGATGTATATGCCCTTGAAAATTTGGGTAAATACAATTTTAGCCTTATTTCAAATAACAGTCACACCTTCATGGAAAAGCAAACTTTCAAGGTTGTTTTATTGGCAAATGAACAAAAGTTACATGAAGTTATGTGGTTATTTTTTTCCCTGAAGGTTTTTTCATGCTTTTTTTTTTTTCTGTTTCATAATCACAATAATACAATCATTTGGAACATGGCTTAGCATTTTTTTTATTTGCCACCAAAAGAAGTGAGTCTATCACTTTATACAATGCTGTTCTAAACCCATTTAACACACTAAATACATTAAATAATGCTGACACATTAAATAATGCTTTTATGCTTGAAAAGAATAAAATCCTTTGCTTTGACAAATGGGTTTATATTTGCTTGGCTTCCCTAATTTAAAATTCAGGAAAAATTAATATAAACCTTGCTTATCTTATTCTGTTTATCATTTTTATGCAAATACTTTTCTAACAGTTCTTTGGTAGACAGACAGTTCTTTGTATTTAAGATGTTTTATAGCCTTTTCTCCTGACAGGCAGTTTTGAATTTTCTTATTTTTGATACTGTCCAAGAGAACTCCTCTGATGCTTTCAGGCCTTCCTAGCACACCAAAGATGATAAATAAACCCAGACAGTCCTCTCCTATCAAATTATAGAATTCTTCCATTTTCTCAAATCGATTGCCACCACCCCCTCCCCAGAATACACATCTAACACCACATCTTTGTTGAGCAGGTCACAGGAATTAGATTCAGCTGTGGACATCTGTAAAGTCTGTACAGCCAGCTGAAATAGGATTTCCTCATGAGAGCCCCAGAATGTCCAGATCCAATTAGCCCCAAACAACATGGCCTGATTCTTGGTCATTTTGTTTGTAGTACTCTTCTCATCCATTCCATTTTCATGACAGAAACTAATAAAATGAATTTAAAAGATCTCATGCAATGCATTGGAATTTAGGGACAATTTATTTTGAGGATCTTCAAATCCAAGACAGTCTTTCAGTTTCTGAGCAGCATAGACCACAGCTTGATTAAAAATGTCACTCATAGCATTGAGATCAAGCTTGAACTCCTGTGTCACTTCTTGGGATGATTTCTGGCCCATGTTCTTGGCAATAAATGACTTCGAAATTTCTAAGAGATGCTGTCAAGATAGATTTTCTAATAGAAATTTCTAATGAGATGCTGTCAAGATAGATTTTCTTCCCCACAAAACAGACTTTGTAGATACTCATTAAGTTGCACTTGTTATTCGTACATGGTCATCTGTTTTCCAGCTCTAAAGTAAAGACTATATAGCCTAGCATAAGATGATAAATTATGCTTCCTGGTTTGCCATCTGGGTGTATTCTGTTTGGATTGACTCAGACTTGTTAAAGAAGGTTTGGTAACTAATATACATACAAAGTATCCAGGATTGTCTAGAATTCCATACTTTTGTTTTTATCTACTTTATACTCTCTAAATTTCCTTCCTAGACAGTTTCAAATTTTTAGATGAATTCATATTAGCACCTAAATTCCACTTAAAATATTTCTTTCATTGTATTTTTTTTTTACTTTCTAAATATTAAAGATGATGCCAATGAGTTTATTTTTTTATATTTGTACTTCCTTGCACTACAACCACCCACATCAGGTCTTTTTATTATTAGCAGTAAAACATTACAGGTTATAATCTCACACTTCTATTCTTTGGCATATATTCTATATTTCTACTGATTCACAAAAATAATCCATGGAGGTTGTCAAAAAATTCCAAAAAAGACTAAGAATTGGAATATATGGAAGCTTCCAATTAACTTTTACACAGAAATACCCAGTAGTGTATTGTTTGTAATTTTTTTTGAAGAAAAAAATAGTTCAGAAAAAATTGTTAGCTAGATTGCACTAAATGAAGCTAATTTGGCATTTATATTATTCTCCAGATATAATTTAGGGCCATAACAGGAAGTTGGTAAGTTTTCCAATAAGTAAAATGAATGGCTATTTGAATTTACATTAAAATATAAACATAGTACTTTAATAACAGCTTCTGATGCCATTATAAAAAAAAAAAAACTTTTGGTAGGGTTAAAGGTAATATAATAATATTCTGATCAACTCATAGTAGTTACAAATAATCTAAAACTACAAGAATTGAAAGAATGTCTTGGTGACAAATGAAAAATTTATGTTTTTGATATTTAATTAAATTTACAATTCATGTATCCTAATAGTATTTATGAACTCCCTTAATTTTAAGATCCTTGAACAGGATTATTTACCAAGTTGTTCTACTGAAGAAAGGAATAAACTAGCATGACATTTTATGTACATAACATTATTGGTTCAAAATTTTTTCTAAACCTTAAAAAATATAATGGCAGGCAATATTTTATTTGAAGTTTTTTCTTCTCTTTCCAAAAAACATAGGACCACTATACCATAGAACAGTTTGGGCTCCATTTAATATAACAAAATTGGCATCACAAACTACTTTTCCAGTATGAGAATACTGAACTGATTGAATAGAACTTCATTTTGGGATTAAACTTCAAGGAAGTTATCTATTTCAAAAGCTCCACTCATTGGTAATAGGAGGGTTTATAATTAAAATATACTAGGCAACTTATTGGTAGGTTTTTGATATGGTAATGTGTTTACAGAAGAAAAATAAGGAGTTTAATATTATAAAGTTTTTTTTTTAATTTTGAAATTCTTTCTAAATAACTCCTTTAGAATAATAATAATATATTTTTTTTTAAAAGCTATTCTAGTTGCAGAATAAAAAATAGCTCTCAAGTTCTTCTTAGGTGAAAGAATTCAGGATTTGAAGTCAAAAGCTTAAGTTGCATAATACTCCAACCCATGGTAGAAAAATAATTTGGGGATTTCAGATTCACTAATTTATCTCATCACTAATTATGACACAATGGTCAATACTTGTCAGCATTTGGTAAGGTAAGAAAGTCTTGAGTTCAAAAAGTCTAATCTTTCCAGGTACCAGTTGGTACATTTGCAAATGATATTATATGAAAAGATGTCATAAAATAAAAGTTCTGTTTGCTGTGATTAATGTATGTATACATGCTTTAGAAAAATGTACAAAAATAAGATAGCAATAGTAAAAAGGCATGTAAGGACATAACCGTGACATTCAGGTAAACATATTTAGTTAAAGGAATTCTATGTATTGATGTTTAGAAATTTACCAGTGATCACTTAATTTTTGTCTAAAAAAGCCATAGTAAATGAAATGGAATACTTAACAATCCATTTTCTTCCAAAGTCATCCACCAATGTGAAGAACAACATAGTAACATCATTTAAAAAGCAATACTTTAAATATATCACAGAATTGTACATTAAATAAAGTAAAAACCATTATATTACCACTCAACAGTATTTCATTGTTCATGGCAACTTCAGAATAGGCACCTGCCCCACCCCTTCCCTTGTCCCCTTAAGAAAAAAATCACTTCCAAACAAGTAGAAGTGAGCACACTAAAATGAACAATCTGTAGCCTAGCACATCTCCTGAATCTGTTTCTGAAATAGGACAGAAAAAAGGAATCCTAATGGGTACCCAGCTATCACTATCACACATTGGAGTCTTCATCTGTAATACTAGCACTAGGAGAACGTGTGGCAAAGTCTTTAAACATGTCATCTTCTTTCAACATATGCTGGAAAACAAAGAATAAGAGTCATACTTGTGAATCAAAAGCTCAAGAATTGTAAAAGCTTAGATTTGTTCGGATTTAAGTATGTTAGATACTTACTGTTAAATTGTTGATGCCTTCTGAAAATGCCCCTATTTGCCTTACTGTTCCCTCTGAATCTTCCATCTGCATGAAACAAATCATTCAGAGATATTTGGATTTCAGACAAATGTAGCAACTACAAACAATCTAATAGTAATACTACATATTGCACCTAATGAATAGGTGTGGGTATGACTTAGATCCAGAGGAAACTGTAGTAATATTAAATGGGGCAAATTCAACCTTTACACACAAGTATTTTCTCCCAGAATTAATCTATAGCAAGCAATCACTTCTATCATCAATATATATACACATAATTAATATCTTAAGAGCTTTTAAATATAGGCCCTTAACAAATGTTTATTCATTGACTGGGTGAAGATCATTTAAGGAGAAAGGTGACTGATTATTAACCAACTATCTATAAGTAGACCAGGAAGAGGAAAAGGACTTAAACTATATCTACAAGGATATAATTATGAGGAAGAAGATTTTTATTACAAAGTTAATATGAAATGTATCAATAAATAAGAAAAGTCAAGAAGATTACAATGAGAGATCCCTCAACTCTGTTCTACTGTCTTTGATAAAGGCACCAAATAGTTTTTTGTTTTTTTTTTATTTGAGTGATCATGATTTCCTTTTAATCTGAAAAGGTCATGGGTGTAACCTGAATATCTCTGGCTTCCCTTAATATTTATTCATATGATGATGTTGATAATAGTATTTATTTAATTCCTATTATGTTCTAGGCACTATACTAAGTGATTTACAAATATCTCATCTGATCCTCACAACCATCCTATTATCCCCATTTTTTTCAGTTAAATTGAAATAAACAGGTTAAATAACCTGCCCCTTTGGGTAAATAGGTAATAAGTGTGTTTGGCAAGATGTGAATTCAGGTCTTCCTGATTCTAGGTCATAGGCTCTATTGACAGTACAACCTCGTAGCTGCTGTGTAAATTTTCCAAAAGAGAGAATAACTTTGACATTTGTGCTGGGAATAATATCTGTTAATAGCATTATTAGAATCTATTATCTATCTAATAAGCAGAAAAATGTTACTAATAAGCTCAAATCAAAACATAAGTATCATATCTTAGAATGCCATGTAGTATCTGAATAACAATTCACAATCTCATTTACCTGTTCTAGTCTGTCTAAATCGTCATCATCATAAAGACAAATGTCCAAACTATATCCTTTTTTGGCTGCATTTCTTGATGCCTGTCCCAATTCCATTGGGCATATATATTCCTCCATTTCTTCTTGTTTCTTTTTTCTTAGATTCCCAAAATTGCTGAAAGTGAGTTTCTTTGGCTTTAAAAGAAAAATGTAAAGTTAGTAATTCACATAATAAGATCATTGACCTGATATATTCGATGTTTAAGTATGAGGCATTTATAGATAAGAAACTTATGATTAAAGTCACTAGCTTCATGCTAGTTTTTATCTTAAATTTCATAATAATCCTTAGACAGGGATAGGCAAGTAAGTATCTGATATATCTCTTCCTTTCTTTGGATGGTAAGGACAAGGAGCCAGGAAGGATTTGTCATTAGATCTTTATCTCCATTTAAGCTTATTAAAAGTATCTTGCTTGGAAAATTAAAAGAGAAAGAAATAGCCTGAACTGGACATGAATCTAATATCATTTAAGAATGCACTTAAATTGGCAGACATTCCTAATAATAGTTTTTTATTTTTTCAAAATAAATACAATTCATTTTGTTGATTGCCTCTTGAAATCTTACTGATTAACTCACTGATGAAGTTCATCAGGCAGCTGTTGTTAAACAAGGAAGTGCCCTTCTTATCTTCTGGAAAAGAGCCTGGAAACTGTAATACTTTGTTCTAAACTACACAGTATCCTCGTTAGCAACAGAGATTATAACACACTCCCCTAATGCTTGCACCTTGTAATTTTGGTGAAATAATAAAGGTTCCATTGACTAAGATCTCTTAGATTGATGACTCACATATGTCAAATGCTGTTCTATATATTATTTAGGTAAATATAACAGTTACAGACTAATATTCTCCTTTATCATAAAAGGAATAAGGTCCTATTTAACAGGATGCCCTGATTTGATTCCATGTATAATCTTGGTTGCTTAAAATACTCAGTGATAGAAAGCCAAACTTACTTTCACTTTGGCAGTAGCTGTTAGAAGTACATAATCAGGTGATTCCATTGTCTCACGCTTCTGATGTTGAGCCTCCACACCAATCAATAAGTTGAAATGGGTGGCCAGATGCCTTCTCAAGAGTGTTTTATTTGGTGGAATGTTTAACAACTGAGCCATTGTTTCAACATTAAAACGAGGCTCTAAAACCTGTAAATAAATTTTTGTCCATGACATTAAAAACCAGTATTCAAGGTGCAGCATGTGTCTACACATACATAATCAGTAGAGAAGCTTTTAAATACAGCAAAGAGTATTAACATAGAGAATAGTGGCTAGGTATTATACTAATCCAAATAGGCCAAGAAAAGGAAATGAATTTAAACTGTACTCACAATTATATTAACTAGCTATAGGGAAGAGTATCTTAGAGTAAAAGATTATTCTCCACTAAAATGTAACAGTAAGGAAATTTGCAATCAAATCAAGGCTACCATTATTTCTGGAAAGGACACTGTTTTATTTACTTTCCCTATCCTCCTAATACCCCAAGGAGATAAGAGGTAGAAGGCAGAAGCACCTAGGTGGGAAATACCCTCGGGTGCTCCAGGAGTCTAACACTCAGGACAGTCTCTGATACCTGGCTTCCCAGCACAATGTAGGGTACAAAGTCAACTTAGGTAAGCAGAGATCACGACCTTTCTCCTTGAATGTCTTCACTCAGATGTCAATTGTCAGGTCTGGGGTACAAAGGTATAGATTCCTTCAGTATACGGTAGGTTGGACTAGACCTAGACCACTTTCAACTCTTAAGAGTCTGTGATTTTCCCCTGAAGATCTCTAAAAATTGAAGCTGTCTGAAAGTAGTTATATTTCTCCCTTCAAGCAATTGCATGAACTAAGTAATTTTAAATACTATGAGAATTCATGTTGGCAAACTGATCAAAACAGAAAATAACATGCTATATGTAATTTTTTAAAATGCCTATTGTTTCTGTTTATCAAATACACTTTAAATTGAAACATAGCTTTACCATGAGTCCACCATGTACACCACTCCCTCTCAAATTTGGTGCATACTCTGCCAAATCTACAGAACGTAGCCATTCCATTACTCGATGATTGGTCCACTGAGAAACTTCTGAAGGAGTGATATTATTCTATGGGAACAAATAACCATTGAAATTTTTACTTATTGACATACAGGTTCTACCCTTAATTAACTTTTCCTATTTTGTCAATAATTCCCACCCTGTCTATATAATCAAATTAGCCCCTCCCCCCATACACACACACACACACACACACACACACACACATATATTTTCTTTGGGTAGTAAATGTATTTGTTATTTACAACAAAGATTAAAGTAGTCACCTTTTAAAGCATTTTAAAGATACAAATAATTTAAATTTCCTTTATTAAAAATTACGCTATATACTTTTTTATATGTATTTCACATTATTTCACTCATTATATACACATCCCATAAGTTTATAAGGTTACAGCAAAACATTACCATTACTATGAAATACAATGTTTTAAGGGAAAAGAAATTGCCCAATACTGCACAAGTCTCCTGACTCCCTAGTCCAGCATTCTGAAAACAGAAAATTGTTATTGCTTTGGGAGTGGACTCACTCTCCTCATCTATAATATAAAAGTGAGTTTAAATATCCTACAAGGTAAAAAAAAAATAAATAAATAATTATATATATATATCACCTACAAGGTTTCTTTCAGCTCTATAATCTATAATTCCCAAGAAAAGTTTTTTTTAAAGTATCAATATGGAGAAAAGTAATATAACAACACAGATTTAGAGTTGTAAAATACATTAAAAGATCATCTTACCCAGTCTCCTCACATTATAGATTAAGAGACTGAAGCTCAGAAAAATTAGGTCTCATGTATGATGTAAATATTAAGTAATGTGGTTGAAATTCTAACCAAGGCTCTCTAATTTCAAGTCTAATACATATAAATGGGAGAAACTATAATTTTTTTTTCTTAAAAGTTTTGAGAGGGAAGGTATAGAGAATTTTTGTCGTTACTTTTTTTTTTTTTTTTTTTTTAACAGAACAGGCTCTCAGGTACTTGGCAAGTACAAACAGACTTTGGTTATGTGCTTTTAGCCTTAATAGCAAATGTTACCTCATCTGATGGTCGCCTCCGTAGACAGTTAGGTTCAAAGTTATTTATCCTTAATACCTGGATGGCTCTTTTAATACTAAGATGGTGTAGCACGCTAACAACCTTCAAAGTCAACAAATCATCCTGGGAAGGATAAAAGGGAAAAAATTACTTAGTACATATGCTGGATTATAAGAATCTTCCCTTTACCAGAAAAAAAAACCAGACTTTAAAGTCAAATTCTCTATTTTCTTAGACGCTCACAAAATGAAATCCTCCAAGTTAGTGGAGTATCCACTGCTATACTTCCAAAGTCTCTTTCTTAACTAGTGAAGAAAAGGAAGTTTCTAATAGCTTTTGCTTATTATTACTTTTTCATATAAATTCCCTAACTTTTGAATCTTTGCCACCATCCACTCAATCCATAAGAGATTGACTACACTATGTGAAAAGGAATAAAAAAGTTATACTCGACACATCATCTTACTGATGACAGATATTATAATAAGGAGAGGAAAATAAGTTTTTTAACTGCTTCAGAGTTGTTATATTAAAAAAAAAAAAAAAAAAAAAAAAAAAAAAAAAGGAAGAGGACATGGAACATTCCTATTTTCATTTCCTGTGGTTGCCAGTGAAGGAAATTCTAAGTTTAACTAAATAAGTTTTCTTGCAAGATAGCATCTTCATATATAAGGGACATAAAAACATATTTAGCATATTATTCTTCAAGGATTTTGTTATCCATGGCAAAATATTATAACTTATACCATTATTTTTATTTTACTAAATTCTATCAAAGGGCTATAAGTCAAGAAGATGCATTTGTTATCCTTAGATATCACTGGGACTTGAACTGGAAAAAGAGATTTAGTAAAGTCATATTTACACATTAAAAATTGCTAGTGAGTAAATTCATCAACCTAAAATTTTACAAGAAAAATTCTACAATGATCAAGAGTATGCCACTCCCAAGAACAAAATTCTGAAGTTATAAATATAAACACTTCTAGGAAACAAGAAAAAGGGGGAGAGTTGTCTAAAAAGACTCACATGGGAATGAAGAAAACTTCTAAAAGACAGATGGAAAATGAAAATAAAGGAAAGTCACAAAATATGAATGCAAAAGAGTAGGATAATTTTGTGATTATGTCAGGAATGCCAAATCCTACAAATAACAGAGTCCTATTATGAACAGCATCATAAGGGTAACAAAATGAGCTTTGACAGCTTTGCTAGTGAAAAGAGGAAGAATTACTTACAACAGTCATATAATGTAGCATCCGACCATCTACCCTTCCTTCATCAAACTGTGTTTTATATTGGGGAAGACCAATGTCATCCAACCACCCTAAAAAAAAAAAAAAAATCAACATTATTAGTTTTTCCTTAAAAAACTATATAATATGTATTAAGAAGTCTTATAATAAGGTCTGCTTTCCTGACATTTGAGAAACAAAATTAAGCAAAATCTTTTATAACACTCATAAAATCTTACTGGTGACCCAGTTGAAATCTAATTTTCCATGATTAGTTTCCTCTTCAGATCCCAGGGCTTGTAGAGCCAGCTGTAGCTTCTTTCGATGAAGTGAATACTTAATTCCCAGTTCCTAAAAGTATAAACAGATAACTTTATTTCATAATTTTAGCAGCAAGAATTAGATATTTTTGAAAAATATGAAAATTCATTTCCCCAAAGTGAAACTTTCAAAATCCCAGGCCTACATAGAATCATAAAAGTAGCTCAATCTTGCTGGCTAAGTACAACATGTAGCTCAATACTTGGAAAGACACTTTGTAAAAAGCACATCCACCAGAATTTAAGAGTATTTTAGATTTTCATTTCTATGTAGGTTTCCTTCACAAAATATCTGTCTGTAATGAGTATTTTCCTCATTATTTTATTCAAAATATTAATACCACCAATCTGCGATTTTATTGGTAATCCACCCATGTAGATTCAAACCTCTCTGAGACTCAGTAGATGGTTTTGTGAGTAATTCTGTCCAAAAAATTCAACACCTGGTGGCCAACTTTTTGGTCATAGGCTTTTACAAAAATCTCTGGTAGAATGTTTTTCACATAATCATAGACACTATGACTAAGCATACAAAAAACTCCAAAACTTTTCCAGCTTGGTAGGACCTGCCAAAGTTTGCAGCCCTATAGCACATAGAGGAGTTTAATGAAACCTGAATCGGAAGCATCTTTCTTATAAGATGGAGTTTAGAAATTACTATAGAAGAGGCAGGGTAACTGGGAATGGGGGTGAGGAAGTTGACATAATTGTTATGGTCATACATTATTTAACATTTAATGCCCCCACTGATTTAGATGGCATCTTAAAGGCTTAGTCCTTACTTTCAAGGAGACAAAATCCTATGGACATGATATGTATATGGAACATGACACACAGATTTACTCAGAAACTTTATGCCTTTTCTTATCTCAGTTGTAGACTGCAAAACCCTAAACATATATAAAATCAAAAGATAATTTAGGTAGGTAAAATAAAACAAAGCAAAAAACTTTCACCTTTTCTAGATCTTGCTGAGATGCCTGCAAGAGAGTTTGCCCAGATGTAATCCAGTGTTTGCCTGAATTCATGTATGAACCTAATCCTTGGTCCAGGAGCCAATTGCAAACCTGCTCTTTTGTCCATTTGGCAAATGGCATATCCAAGTCACTAATAGGAAAATGGAAATATTACAAATGTAAAAGTTTAGGATTTATATTTTAACACTAAATATTATTTTTACTGACGATGCAGCATCCTTTTAATCATTCCCATTTAATAAATACAGGCAAAGAATAAAGTATGATTCTTTATTTGAGAAAGAAAATGTGGCTCTAGAAGGCAGCCTCTTAAGGGGCTGCCTTCTAGAGCCACATTTTCTTTTTTTATTATAGCTTTTTAATTACAAAACACATGCATGGAGAATTTTTCAACACTGACCCTTGCAAAACTTTCTGTTCCAAATTTTCCCCTCCTTCTCCCCAGCCCTTCCCCTAGATAACAGGTATTCCAATACATGTTAAAATATATGTTAAATCCAATATATGTATATATAGCCATACATTTATCTTGCTACATAAAAAAAAATCGGATCTAAAAAAAAAAAAAAAAAAACCTGAGAAGGAAAACAAAAGTGCAGGCAAACAACATCAAAAAGAATGAAAATGCTATGTTGTGGTCCACACTCAATTCCCACAGTCCTCTCGCTGGGTGTAAATGGCTCTCTTCATTATTAAACAATTGAAACTAATCTGAATCAATTAATTGTTGAAGAGAGCCACATCCATCAGAATTGATTGTCTAGTC
This sequence comes from Sminthopsis crassicaudata, assembly GCF_048593235.1. Classification (NCBI taxonomy): domain Eukaryota; kingdom Metazoa; phylum Chordata; class Mammalia; order Dasyuromorphia; family Dasyuridae; genus Sminthopsis; species Sminthopsis crassicaudata. The sequence goes on from NC_133621.1 coordinate 242,678,683, forward strand.
TTCTTGTTGCCATGTACAATGATCTCCTGGTTTTGCTCATTTCACTTAGATCAATTCACATAAGTCTCTCCAGGTCTCTCTGAAATCATCCTGTTGGTCATTTCTTACAGAGCAGTAATAGTCCATAACATTCATATACCATAATTTATTCAACCATTCTCCAACTGATGGGGATCCATTCAGTTTCCAGTTTCTAGCCATTATAAAAAGGGTTGCCACAAACATTTTTGTATATGTGGGAACAGGACGTTCCCTCCTTTAAGATCTCATTGAATGGTACTTGGCACTGTACTAAAAATTTCCTTAAAAATAAAAGTATTATTTTATCATTGAAAAAAAAAAAAAAAAAAAAAAGATCTCATTGAATGGATATAAGCCCAGCAGTAACATTGCTGCATCAAAGAGTATGCACAGTTTGATAACTTTTTGAGCATAGTTTCAAATTTAAAGCCACATTTTCATTTAAATCTGAAGCAATATAGGTTTAAAATGAAAATTTCAGTGTGGGGCATTCAGCCAAACACATTGCTTAAAAAAAGCAATCAAGCAAATGGATGGTACTTTTTTTAATCCTTCCCATTTCTTATTTAAGTTTTAACAGGGGGAATAAATCCCCCAGAAGACTGAAATACACCTAAATCCAACTGTGATAACTTTAGCAGAGTTATGTTTTCTCTTCAGAAATTAATCAATGAGAAAAAAAATTAAATGAGAATATAATAATATGCAGTTAAAGGAAAATTAAGGGAGAATATTTTAATTCTTTAATTTAATATATTTAAACATGCAAAAGGAATTCCTACTTATAAAGTTTAGAGATGACCTTTTTTCTATAGAATATTTGCACTCCATAATTTCCAGAAGACATTTATAATAGAGATTCTCTGCTAAGGGTAAAAAAAAAAAAGCAAAAGGTACAGGAGACAAAGAATACAGTCCCTTACCATTGGTATAAATCTTTGTTTTCATGTTTTGGACCAGGTATGTGCCAATTCCGCCCTCCTTTTGGCAATAAACCCGCTAAGCAGCCCAAGAAAGAACCCAGAACTGTGATGCAAGTATAAGGAAACTATACAGAATTATTTTAGAAATTTAAGAAATCCTAAAAATCTTTCAATTCTACTTTCACAGGCTTCAGTAGGTATACCATACAATAAGACATTCTAATACTTGGGCTACTGATATGGCAGCTTGATCCCTGGACTAACTCACTAATCTAGAAGTTCTTTACAGTATCTTATCATCATCCTCCAAAGAGAAATAGGTGAAAGATGATGCAAATGAAAATGGACATTTCGCTAGCCACTTCAGTGAACAGTGTCTTCAAAGGTATTGAAGACATCATTCTCTTTACTTATCATCACCACCATCACCATGATCATCATAATCATCACTAACATTTAAATAGCATTTATTATGGGTCAGACACTGTGCTAAGTAGTTTACAATTATTATTTTATTTGATGCTTAGAACAACTCTGTGAGTAGGTACTTTTTTTAAAAAATAGCTTTTTATTTTCAAAATACATGCAAAGATAGTTTTAACATTTATCCATGTAAAACTATGTGTTCCAAAATTTTCTCCCTCTTTTTCCTTCACCCCTCTCCCCAAGATAGCAAGTAATACAATCTCCACCTATATATGTTTGAATAGGTCTGGAAAGCACTATTTCTACCAGCTTGTTTTGTTTTTCTTACCTGTTAGATTGTCCCAGGTCTCTAGACCAACCCAGACGAGGTCCAGCAGTTGCCCTTGTTCCTCCTCTTTTGAACTCGGGCTCAGACATATCATCTGGATTGAAAGTGGTAGACTGGCTCCTCCTAAGTCTAAATAATTGACAAAACAGATACAATAATGTAAAATGTCTGAAAACCTTGTACCTTACAGATCTTGAGAGGAACATTTTAAATCAAATTATATCTTGTGGTGGTTTCCCCTTTTTTTTCCATATGCCTCAAACTAACCTAAAATGGTACCTTACCCTGTCCAACCTTAGTTGTTAAATGGTCCATTTATAGCTTTTTTTTGTTTTGTTTTTTAGTGAAGTTAGCAAATATTTGTTGAGTCTCTCCACTTTTTGTGAGACATTCTCTACGCTATTTGTGAGAAATTTAAAAAAAAAAAAAATTCTGAGTACTAGAGCTGTTCATGAGGAGTCCTAAATTTCTTTCACTTACTTTCCAAATAACTTCATGATACCCCGGGATTTCTTTTTGGAGTCTGGAGAAGGTGGAGATATCTGGAAGGGACTGATGCACTCTACATCCTTTCCTAGGGAAGACAAGCCAGCCAGAGCTGGATCCTCAGTAGTTTCCTTTTCTGTTTCAGCTATTCCAAGAACAAAACAAAAAGACTCATTGACTTGAAACTGGTGGAGGAAATTCAATCAACATTACCTTATTTAGTTTTCAGGAACATACAATCTCTTCTATGGGCATTCTCAAAAGTTGCCATATTGTAGTTACCAAAAGAGGAACCAAGAACTTGAGTTCTTATCTGGAATCAACTATCTGAATAGTAAATTAGCTTAAAAATGAAAATAACTTAGAAACCCTAGATTAAAAGGGTTATAGAGGTACCATGCCTTTTTTTTGGGGGGGAAGGTGGGTGAGTTGGTGAAATATCTTGAACCTGTCTACTCTATTCTCTTGAAGATCATCAATGATTTCTTTTAGTTTTTACATCTAATGATCTTTTCTAGATTTTTGTCATTTCTGCAGCATTTAATTCCTATTAAAAATCATTCATGGAGAAACTTCCTAACATTACATTATACTGATCATTGTTTGTCTTGGACCACCTTGTCTTTTTCTCCTTTACTTCTTCCTCCTGCCATTCCCCATTGTGGGCATTCCCCAAAGTTCAGTTCTGAGTTTCTTTTTGCCTTTCCCCTTCTCTCTGCTCTCCTTTAATGATCTCATCCTTTTCCATGGCACCAACTATTAAATCTGTGATAAGTCCCAAATCTCTACCTGTATATAGGACTATTCATCTTAGCACCACCCTATTTTCAATTTCCTCCTACTTGTTTGCACTTCAGTAATCTTCAATGACTCTTCAAAAGCAAATGTCCCAATTATGTAAAAAAATCACTTTTTATTTGATTCTAATCTAACATTTAAGGAAAAACTGAATTCTATTATGACTGTTGCAGTGTTTTGGAGAGAGTGCAATTGTATTTGTGATCTTTCACTGGAAGAACTCTCAATCAACAAATTACATGTCTCCTTATGTACTTGTGACTACTTTTTATATCTAGACAATGCCTTGAGATATCTATAGACTTTAAATTATACCAAAAGTCATTTCTTGGATTGTTTTGAAATTGACTTATGAAAGCAAAATTGCTTCTTTGATAAAGGATTAACTTGAAAGATGGACATCCACATGGGTCTGGGGAAAAGCAGCCCATCCTGATGTTTCTTGTGCTCACATTCCCAATAGCCTTAGGTCTCCCAGTAGACACTAATATAAGGAGTATGGATACTCCAATGTAACACTTTACATTTTACAAAGAAAAGAAAATATTATCCAGAAAACACTTCAATAGCTGTTTGAAGAAGATCAGAGAAATTGCAGAGGTTCATTTCCTATTGAAGCAAAATGGTGATGATAATGTTATTATGGATAAGCAGTTTATATCTCTCAGCAAAACCAGGATGTATCTAAAGAAAGGGGCAAAAACATTTGAAAATAGACGATAGAAGGGTCAGGTTAATGCCTTCCTCCCTGGCCCCAGCACACACAGCAGTGCTCAGTCTGGCTACTAAAAAATATAGCACAAGATAAGTCATTTAGCTTCTCCTGAGTATATATGTTCTACTTTTACCCTAATCTACACTCACAGCTAGGGAAGTTTACACATTAAAATGGGGATCTTATAAGAAAAAAACAAAGACAGGTTTTAGTTCCTCCATTGCAGCTAAACTAGGTAAAGGGATATCCTTGGAACAGATTACCTTTGCCTTTCTCAATTATAATAGTCCAATCTCATTTTTATTCTTTATTTTTCTTTCTGTTTTGTCTTGCTACTTGAAAGTTAAGGTACCTTTCCTGCTTTTCTTCTCAGTTTTACTTCTTTCTGTGATCAAAGTATTTGTCTTTTGAGTCTCACTGCACAAGTTTTCTCCAAAAATTCCCCAAAAGTATGATAATAATTCATCCCCTAAAAGATCTGAGATAAATCTAAAAGTATCAGCTGTGGGATTTTCCAAAGACTTCTCATCAGCTGACACTATTTCTCTAGAAAGTCAAACTTATATGGAAAAGATCAAAGAGCCAGAGATAAAATGTTTAATAATTTCTCTTCTCACTAAGGATGTTTTTGATGACAATAATGAATGCATAAAGCTATCTAAGCCACTAAACACTCAAGATGAAGAAAACATGGAGATAAGGTTGGTAAAATCTACTTAATGAAAAGCTACTTAATGAACATTACCATCCTACTTTACCACCTTATGAGAAGAATGGGCTTCTAAGTTATCACAGGTACACTCACAAGAGATCTCATTAGTACAGGTTATAATGGAACAAAGAGTAAGCTTGGAAACTGTGGGTGAGAATTAAGTAGAAAATTCCTTTTAGTAAAAAGAGGGGTAGAGATAACATTTCAGCAGAAAGAATCTTGTTTTCTGATTACTTCCAGCCTACTTTCTAGCACAGGCCAAAATCAGAGGTTAGCTACATTCAAAAGCACAGCACTAGCACAGGGCTGGCATGCAGAAGTACTATACCTAACGTAGGTGCACTTGCACTTCGGCTACGATCTTCAGATATCCCAACAATGCATAAAATCACACGCAGCCCAATGGCAGAGAACACGAGGAATAACAAAATAAAATACAAATCAAAACTCCTATTGGCAAAATTCATACCACGGGAAGAAAGGTACAATAAATGCATGCCCATTTGTCTCCCTACTCTCCATAGCATGAATGTTATATGAAGATTTTGTTAAGATGTTCAACATGAGGTTACTTTATTACTAAAATGGATGTAAAATGGTTCATGATAAAGACAGAAAATATTTAAGTATGCTTAAAAAGTTTAAGCACAAAGAAGGAAGTAAGTTAAAATGCTCATAGACTGTTGAATCCATTATAGCATCTCTCTAGCCATTTTCAAAAAGCATATATTGACAGACTGATGTCCCATTTGTTTTAACTATTCATTTCTACTTTTGAGGATAATAATAATAAAAAGATTATATTGCATTTAAATACTAACATAACTAAAGAAAAAAAATCTTTAAAATTGCAGGGGAAAAGTTAGGCACATCATACCCTAAGGAAGCTCACACATACACACACACACACACACGTGCGCGCACACACACACACACAGGTGTGGATATAGGGACCATACACATATATGTGTGTGACTCAAACATACTTTTTGTATAAAGGAGATTGGAAAAGGCATTTATTTTACCCCTACATACCCAAATTTGGCACACTTGCTGTCCTCTTATTGTTTTTAATCTTAAAAAAACTCCGTCCAAAGGAGGATCGTGCTTTTCGAGTGCCAAAGGCATTGTCATCGGCTGAAGGGTCAGGTCTTTGGACTTTGGGAGGAAAGTTCCCAAATTTGCTGATTTGCACAGGAGGTACTGTCTAAAGAAGAAAAATTCAAACTCAATAATACAGAATATCAAATATTTTTCTAAGATGTTAAAAATCTAAATCTGAAAACCAATGATGAAAATGTTATTTTCATTGGTCCCAGAATACAGGTGGGTTATTATTTTTCTTAGGATCTCTGGTTAAAAATGTCTTGGCATACATTTTTTTATTTGGGGAGAGGTGGGATCTGGATCTCTGGTATCTAGAATTCTTCTAATAATGCAGATGTTCTTTGACATATCATTTGACAGTTGTCTGGGAGCCCTAAAAGTTTAAATGATTTGTGGATTATGGCCAAAAGCTCACTTTAACCCCAGATCTTCCCAATTATTTGCTGCTCATAACTTCTTTTGGCAACACTATGGTGGAACATATAGCAACTCATAATCACAAAGTTTTGTCCTTCATTCCAAAACAAAACTAAAATACAGTAAAATCACTGTAACATAAATAATTTCTAAGGCAAGTATGACAGTTTTACATTTCAAAACTAGATATAATTCTACTTCATTTATTTATAGTCTATAGACATATACTGTTAACTTTTTTTTGTTGTTGTTGAGAAGTGTTTTGGAGTAAGATGATCCAATTTATATTCTGGCATATGCTACTTATGAATTATTACTTTTAAAATAAGTAGAATACAGCAAATTATGCTTAAAAATGAAATTATGGGGGCAGCTAGGTGGAGCAGTGGAAAGAGCATCAGCCCTGAAGTCAGGAAGCCCTGAGTTCAAATCTGGTGTCACTTAACACATCCTAGCTCTGTGACCGTGGGCAAGTCACTTAATGTGTGACCCTGGACAAGTCACTTAATTCCAATTGCAGGAAGGAAGGAAGGAAGGAAGGAAGGAAGGAAGGAAGGAAGGAAGGAAGGAAGGAAGGAAGGAAGGAAGGAAGGAAGGAAGGAAGGAAGGAAGGAAGGAAGGAAGGAAGGAAGGAAGGAAGGAAGGAAGGAAGGAAGGAAGGAAGGAAGGAAGAAAACAAAAGAAATTATGCTAGCTAGATATTTTTAATCTTTGTTATATAATTCGGGAGTCACTTTAAGACCTACCTAAGTGCCTTAGGATTATTATCCTAAATAACAATGACAATCTATAATAAGGAAAAACATTCTTATGTGAATATTTTGATTGCACACAAAAAAGGAATTTGTTATGTTATATATTATAACGCTTAGCTGGCATAAACATGCCTTTTTTCCCTTTTCATATATCTCATCTCTCTTGCCTTTTGGAGGTACAATGTATCTATACTGTGTGGATTTTGTGGTAACAGAAAGAGGTCTTGTATTTCCTTCTCTTGACATTTACAAATTCCTTTTTAAAATCAACTTCCACTTCAGTGTTATTGGACCCCTAGGTCAACAAAAGATTAGATTAGGAAGTTTCTTTCCTTTCTCCTAGAATACAACAAAACTCCCAAAGTCATTGGCTTTCTGTAATTCTATCATTCATTAATCATTAATATAAAATTTTCTGTATATTACAAAAACTAATGGAAAATACCTTGTCTCCCTTCAGAAGCCTGCTTGTCTCATACAGGCAATTCTATTCTGTGGGTTACTTGAGGTTTCTTTGTGCCATGGATTTTGGCTATGAACAAAATAAGTTTGCTGACTTGTACCTTAAAATGTTAAGAAGTTAAGTTTCTCCCCCCCCCCATGGCTATATTTTACTCTGTTTCACTAGGAGACTAGTGCACAATCAAATGTTTAAATGTACTCCAATTCAGTAAATTATGCTTCAACATCAACATCAAAACGATTCACCTCTGGCTCACAAAGCCACTGGAATTTCCTTTTCCTCTCCCATGCCATCTGATCTGTGGATTTCCTGCCAACTGAGACACATAGGGCAAGCAAGCAGCCTAGCTGGCAAGGCACCACAAGACAGGCCGGAGCCTGTGTCAAGCATCATCATACTGACTTCTAATTCCCTCAGGTCCCTATGGATTCAACCCAGGACTGTGATCCATGAAGCCTCAAGAACAGTTATGCTTCCCATACAAAAGACCCTTAGCTATTACCACAGAAAGTACCCTAAGATTCCCCCTGGAACTCCCAGGTTCCATAGCTACTAAAGACCCAGAACAGAACTTTGCTACCAAAGTCCTTGGTACTGTCAAATAGTTCAATATTAGATAGAAAGAGTTCCCAAGGACCATGGGACTTTTCTCTCACATACAACTAAAAGTTTCTGCATATATTGTTTATCCCATTAGAACATAAGCTCTTTCAAAGTAAGGACAATCTTTCTCTTTGTATCTCCTGAATTTAACATAGTGTTTTGCATGTAATAAGCATTTGATAAGTTCTTTAATCATCCATGTTTCTTTATTCATTTACCTTTACTTCAGCATTTCTGCTCCCAGATAAACATCACTTTACTATCCTTAAGCTTCTCCTGTCCAGCTGCTCACTCTAACTCTTTTCCATTATCACCTTCCCTCAATACTAAAAATAACCTGTTTCACAATCCCCCAGAAAAATAGAGCTCTCTAGGAAAATTGCTATATTTTATAACCATATAAAACTTTCTTGCAAAACAATTATAAATACTACTGGACAAAGGATTAACAACAGGGACAAATCAGCAATGAAGTAACTCATGATAGGACAATTTAATATGCAAAGGACACATGGACTTTGGGAATATCTCTATTAAAGATGGTTATATAAAAATCCCTGGAGATGGGGGAGAGTGGGATTTGTAAAATCTTGTAAGTTTGTAAAATCACATGCAAACTAAACATGATGGGATAAGCATGTGTTTGTTTTCCATGATGACATTTAAAATTGTTCAAGTACAAAATTGTTTCCCCCCATTTTCCCTGTCCCCACTTACTTTATTCTGACAAAAGTGTATATTGTATCCTGGCTCTTTTAAGCTTATTGAATGAACTTTTAAAATTATCAGTTATATAAAGCCAATTATACTAAGTCTCACCTCTGGAAGATTCTGAAGAGGCTCCTTTTCCTGTATGGAGAGGAGAAAACACATTTTAGGAAAAAGCATACAATTTGCAGCATTCATTGTAGAGAATTCTCTCTAACAAAAATTAATTTTCTATACTTCTGTGCTATCTTTCAAGAAAATCCCAGCACAGTTTCTAATGAAGTTCCTGGAAGATATGCTATAACATTTCTTTTAATGGCTAAGAAAGCCTCCTGAAGATATTAGTTTCAATTTCCCTTCCTTTCAAATAGATGAGTGACTTTTCATATTCATACTTCCTCATGCTCTCATTAACTCAGGTACAAGGTAGAGAAATGGCAATGCTACCCCTTGTAGCTTTCACTTGTAAAATGTGAAAAAATTCCTCTTTTCCCAGCAATAAGAGAAACCAGTCGGGAACCAACCGTATCAGAAATTTCTTTTTTCAAATTGCCCAGACTACTGGATTTTTGCAGAGTTGAAGATCTAAAAATAACAAAAATAAGATAAATCAATAATAAATAAGTCATATTAATATCTTTCTCTTCTCATATAAAACATATTGGAAAAAAACCTTTAAAACTACTTGAGGGCTAAATATTGAATTTATTGAATATTGGATAGGAATAGGAATTTATTATGTATTTAAGTTAGCTAAAACACCTAGGTTTTTTTAAACCATAGGAGAGGGAACCTAAAATGGAAGATAAATTCAGTGAAGGAAGCACCTTCTAGAAATAATTTTTTCATTAGCAACAATGCATATAGAATTATTTCCCCAAAATCCCAAAAGAAAAATTAAAAAGTAATACATGATATCAGTTTATAATGTAAAGTTAAATTATTGACAGGCAGATGATATTGAGTTGAATATATTTCCAAATTATGTTACATAGAAAATCACTTCACACATGTATCAATTTGATATCCTGGACTGATTGCATGTAAAAAGTAAAGTACTAGCATTGGCATCTTTGACTGAACAAATTGTGGTATATATGTTCATATACAGAAAATAACAATGAAATGATTGCAGAGAACCTTGGATAGTATGAGTTAATGCAATGAAGTGAGATGAATTAGAACAATTCATACATGAATGACATTTTTTTTTTTTCCCCCTTGAGGCTGGGGTTAAGTGACTTGCCCAAGGTCACACATCTAGGAAGTGTTAAGTGTCTGAGACCAGATTTGGACTCGGGTCCTCCTGAATTCAAGGCTGGTGCTCTATCCACTGCACCACCTAGCTGCCCCCCATGAATGACATTGTGAAGAAATTCTGATCAAGTTAGGATCGACTGTGTATAATGAAGAGTGCCATTAACTTTCTGAGAAAAAGGTAATGGGTTCATAGTTCAGGAAAAAACACCCTATGTTATTCAAAATTAATTTTGCTTGACTATGCCTATTTTTTTTATTAATTTTTATAATTATAACATTTTCTTTGACAGTACATATGCATAGGTAAATTTTTTTTTTTTTTTTACAACATTATCCCTTGTACTCCCTTCTGTTCCGAGTTTTTCCCCTCCTTCCCTCCACCCCCTCCCCTGGATGGCAGGCATTCCCATACATATTAAATATCTTATAGTATATCCTAGGTACAATATATATGTGCGGAACCGAATTTTGTTGTTGTTGTTGTTGCAAAGGAAGAATTGTATTCACAAGATAAAAAATAATCTGGGAAGAGAAACAAAACAAAACAAAAAAAACCCAATGCTCTCAGTTTACACTCATTTCCCAGTGTTCCTTTTCTGGATGTAGCTGATTCTGTCCATCATTGATCAATTGGAATTGGATTAGCTCTTCTCTATGTTGAAGATATCCACTTCCATCAGAATACATCCTCATAAGTATCATTGCTGAAGTGTATAATGATCCCCTAGTTCTACTCGTTTCACTCAGCATCAGTTGATATAAGTCTCTCCAAGCTTCTCTGTATTCTTCCAGTTGGTCATTTCTTACAGAACAATAATATTCCATAACATTCATATACCATAATTTACCCAACCATTCTCCAATTGATGGACATCCATTCATTTTCCAGTTTCTAGCCACTATGAAAAGGGCTGCCAGATTATGCCTATTTGATACAAGGCACTTTTTTCCTTGTTTTTAAAATTACAAGAAGGATTGGGAGAAGGGATCTAGCAATAAACACACACACACACACACACACACACACACACACACACAAACTGAAACGTTTTTAAAAATGCATAGAAAATAACAGACAAAAGTTCATAAAGAAGCACTAGTGACTGGGACAGTTTTTAAAGCAACACTAGCAATTTATTGTATAGTCTTTTTTTAAAAAAGCAATATAAAATAGAAATTCAATTTCATGTACAAGATCCTTTTTGTGTTCTGGTGTATATGTCTCTATAACTCCTCATCAACTTTCTTCTGTTCAGATGATCAATAGCATACATGATCACTTCTGTTTCTATCTCCTTTATCTTTACCCATTTATTTTCTTTTATATTTCCATCATCTGATTCACTGGATTTTCTCACAAACACATTTTCCTTTTATATAGTAATTCCCACCCACCCCCTCCTTATCTTGCTTATTCTTTTTTTTTAAAGTTAAATCTTCCTTTAAAAACTATTTACTATAAAAACAATTATTTTCTAGAGAGCATAAATAATACCTTCAATTAATCTTCATTTGAGTAATAGGATTGGATTTGGAACCAAAAGACCTTGGGTCACATCCCAATTCTACTTAACAGCTTGGTGATTTGAAGCAAAGACTTTGCCTCCCCTAGTTTCAGTTTCCTCATCTCTAAAAAGAGGGATAATAATTTGCCTGCCTCAAGAAGCTATTGTACCAAATTGTTGTCAGAACTAATTGACTTGCCCCAAAGTCATATCCAATGGCGTCTCAGACATCTTTAAATGGATGTCCAATAGTCCTTTTAAATTAATCATATCCAAAACTGAACTCAATATTTTTCTCCCTGAGATTATTATACACTTCAACAACAATACTCTATGAGGATGTATTCTGATGGAAGTGGGTATCTTCAACAAAGAGAAGATCTATTGCTCAATGATGGACAGAATCAGCTATACCCAGAGAAGAAACACTGGGAAATGATTGTAAACTATTTGCACTTCTTGTTTTTCTTCCCAGGTAATTTTTACCTTACGAATCCAATTCTTCCTTTGCAACAACAACAACAACAACAACAAAATTCGGTTCTACACACATATATTGTATCTACAACATATTTAATGTGTATGGGAATGCCTGCCATCTAGGGGAAGGGGTGGAGGGAAGGAGGGGAAAATTTGGAACAGAAGTGAGTGGAAGGGATAATGTTGTAAAAAAAAAAAAAAAAGTTATAATTATAAAATTAAAAATGCAAGCAAAGAACAACAGAGAGTGTAAATGCTATGCTTTCTGTATGTAGTAGGTGGAATTTTAATTGGGCATTAAAGGAATATAAGGAGAGAAAGCCTTCCAGACATAGGGAATGATCAGAAAAAATACCCAGAGTCAAGATATGAAATGTCTTGTTTATGGAACCGCAGAGTAGCCAGAATTAATAGATCTATGAATATATGGAGGGGAGTAAGATAAAGAAAGACTGGAAGTTAGGATGGAGCTAGATTAAATGGTTTTGTATTTGTCTGTTATTTTCTATGCATTTTTAAAAACGTTTCAGTTTTTGTATCTGTGTGTGTGTGTGTGTGTGTGTGTGTGTGTGTGTGTGTGTGTGTGTGTGTATTCCCTTCTCCCAATCCTTCTTGTAATTTTAAAAACGAGGAAAAAAGTGCCTTGTATCAAATAGGCATAATCTGGCAGCCCTTTTCATAGTGGCTAGAAACTGGAAAATGAATGGATGTCCATCAATTGGAGAATGGTTGGGTAAATTATGGTATATGAATGTTATGGAATATTATTGACAGAACATATGTACAAGAAAAATTAATAAATTTTCTATAGCTGAATAAAATATGAATAGGTCATCTTGCCCCCCCATCAATTCATTTTTGATGCATATTGTTTTATGAATCATGTTAGGAGAGAAAAATCAGAACATAAGAGAGAAAAAAACACAGAAAACAGATGTTTACATTCAATCTCCATAGTTCTTTTTCTGAATGCAGATGGTATTTTCTATACAAAATCTGTTGGTATTGCCTTAGAGAATGGATCACCTTTTATAATAAATGAATTCTGTCTTTAGAAAAAAGACATCCCTTTCACAAATTTCAATTTAAAAATGTTTTAGATTTTTGCACCACCATTGCTGTTTTCACATTTGTAGAAAATTTTAAATTTAGATTAGAATGAAACCAGATAATAATGGGTTTCAAATGAATAGCTTTATTTTGCAATAAGCAGAAACTATCATCATATGGCAAGTAGAAATGATATAAGAGGCCATATATGCCCCTAATAACAAACTCTGTGAAAAAAAAAATTATTAAAACTCTGTTTGAGACTTAGCAATTCACTTGATTAAAAAATAATATTCACTGTTAAATCATCAAGTACTTAGCTGTATTAATGTGGGTCATATCTAACCTGGGGGGAGGGGAAGAGAAATGCCTTTTTTTTTTCCCCTCTAATAAATAGCTATAAATTGAAGATATTACTTACAACAGATTATCACACAGTGGCACTTCTAAAGCAGCATCAAGAATTATTTTTCCATCACTGAAAGGCAAAATAATTTTTATATTATTAATAAATCATTTGACTTGGGTCACAAATTAGATCCCATGATGGAAGAAATGGATGAAATCTGTGATTTGAGTTTTGAAACATTTTGAACAAGATGGGATCTCTCAGGACAGTTGTGAAAATAGAGTAAGGCTTCATCTACTTCAGAGTTGGAGTAGGCCTGAAGGTCCTTGAGCACTGACTCAAGGGCATACCTAAGTCCCCTTCCTGCTAACCTCCCTACTTCAGATATGGGCAACTATGTACTTACTTATTGGCCAATTTCAATTACTTGGATAGTTCCCTCATTTAGAATGTAAGACCCTCAGCCAAGGAGGATGATGGTCAGTGGTGGGAGGAGTGTTTGCCTTAGGGACTATTTAAAGTGTAAAACCTGTCCCAGAAGGTGCCTCCTCCCGGGAGAACATAGGATAAACTTTTGCTTTGCTCCTAGAGATCTCTCCACCTTTTTATTAAATGGTGACCCCTCACCATTCTGAGCCACACAACTTTCACCACAGAAAAATAACTTTAGAGATCAAAGTACCAGGAAGTATAAATATTTTATTCAACAACAGGGATAAATCCACTGATTCAACTACCTTTAAGTAGGTCTTCACCATTCTTATTAGATATTTTGATGGGATTAACAAGATTAAATCCTACCAAGGTCTGATAGGGTTAACTACAGAGAAACTATAGATAATAAACCAGAATAAACCTGATCTTTCACAACTCCTAGGAGGCCCAAGTTAACAAATTACAACCCTTCCAGGTTATGTCATTCTTCTTTCCCTCCATCCAAAACATCCAGTCTCTATTCCTCAACCTCCAGTCTCTATTCCTCAACCTCCCAAACACAGAAAGTAAATGAACAGTTATACTGGATAGGTTCCTTCTACAACCTGTTAACAATGCTCAAAGGCTGTGTAAATCCCCATACGTGTCTACTTTAATTCTGAGGAGCTGATGGCCATCATGCAAAGAGTGATGTTCATTTAACATTTTATCTTTTAGTCTTGCCTCTGAGTTTTAATTGACCGGCAGTCAAATTGACCAAAGTGGGAGAAATTACTCTCCAGGAGGATCTTGTTCCCCAATACTACTTAACATTATTATAGAGCTGAAATGCTAATAATTTTTATAATTTATTAAAGGAAAATTAGTTAGAGATTATTATGATATATTAAATCATAGCTCTAATGATTAATAATTAATAATGATGGTTAATTTCTTTTTAAAATTTATATTATAATTACTTTTAATTTTTAAAGTCACTTTATTTAGGCACATTAGTATATAAATAAATAACCTTATATATTTCCTCCATTCTTTAAAAATGAAGCACAGCTTTTGGATGACCATACCACTAGATGTATAACCTAAAATATATTTTAAAAGTGATATACTTCACGTCAGCTGCAGTCTCTGATTTATGTGGAGATTTTGGCTTTTCAGATGATTCCAATTCTTTGGATACTGATGAAAATGAAGGTATTGAAACTTGCAAGATGCTCATATGAAGCTGTAATATAGTCATAAGAAAAAATGTAAATAAAAAATTCAGCAGTCAATATCAATGAAACAAATAACCCAAATAAATGGTTAGTCATTAAAATTATATTCTATCTGCAGCCAAAGCAGTCACAGAATTTGAGACTTACACGTGACCTTCAGCAAAAATCTTATTCAAATCATAGATTGTTGTGCCACAGTTCTCTTTTATGTCCTGACCCACTTTCCCTAATTGTCCAATTCAGTTACTCTGCCTCAGGTTATAACCATTCCTTCTTAATGTTAGGATAAAAGTCGTATATCTTAGACCTTGGGCTATAGTCATTCCCTCTTAATGTTTTTTGGGAGAAAGCTCTTTATCCATTTTAGACATCATTAGAATATCAAGAGCCTCTCCAGTACCTCCCTCCATTATGTCATCCTTAGTGCCTGCCTCCATTAAGTCATCCCCATCCAGGTACCTCCCCCATAATGTCATCGGTCTTGTAACCCTATAAAAGAATCTTGTATCCCACATTCAGTGCTGAATTCTTTGAGAAGATAGTCTCCTTCAGCCCTAGGACCAAACCATGAATCCATTTGGTCCCAGTAAATCTCTCCCATGTAATAAATTATTGAATTGTACTCTAATCTCTATCTTGGTCAGTTTCTCCAGCATTACAAGGTAAAAGCAATATCCAAGATAACAAAAGTTTTCAAAGAGGGAGATCCCACCATTTCCTACAGTAGGTCACTCCACTTATGGACAGGTCTAATTCTTAGGAAATTTTTCCTGACATCAAGTTAAAATCTGCCTCTTTACAAGTTCTATGCACTGTACCTGGTCTCTAGGATCACACCAGAAAAAAAATTTAATTCCTCTTTACATGATGGTCCTTCAAATCCCTGAAAACAGCTATCCTGTTCCCTCTGAATCTTTCTCTAGGCAAAATTAACTGATCTTATATGATGTGGGCTGAAATCACATATATAGTAAGTATTTGGCAACTGCTAGTTTCTGATTTTGATCTCATTTACAGCTTTTTGATTTTGTCCTGTAATCACCTAAGTCATAATTATTTATCTCTGAACTTAGTTCAGAGATTCATCTGGACTGTAATGAGTTAATTTTAGAAATCCGGCTCTCTTACTAATCATTGTTATATTCTTGGCCTTAAGAAAATCTGTTTTTCTTGGGAAATATGAGTGAACATAAGGAGTCTGATTTACTATCTTTATACCCCACCAAGCTATTCTTCAAGGATGGCTAATTTGCACACCAAAGAAGTCTGACCTAATAGCTTTTGACCTGACATTTGGACTTAATCAATGAACACTACTTAGTCCTAGGATGGAAGTAGGGGATTGTGCTACCCCTTATTCCCATCTTCCAATTAATCATATCATCCCTCATGCCTCAGCTAATTAGCCAGTCATTATTCTCAACCCTATGATGTACCTACACTGTTCTGTTCTTTGTTCTAACCTTATAAAAATGAATTAAGTCTTTGAGCCAGTACCCTAGAAACTGAGGCAATAACCACTCTTACTATGTTTGAGTCCTACTAATAAAATATTATTATGGGCCAGAACTCTGAACTTAAAACAAAGGATTCTTACAAGTCAGTGGAATTGATAGAGACAATAGTTATCTAATTTAGCATGGTTCAATATGACTGAGTTAATCCTACAAGGAGATGTTATGGGCCAGAACTTGAAACAAGGTACTAAATGGAATTGAGGAGACAATGGTTAAATCTAATTTAGCACTGATTTAATCCTACAACAAATAATGGTTTCCTAGTGATATGACTGGTTTGTACTCAGTGTACAGCATATAAGCAAGAAGCTCTCAGGGCCAGGAAGGACAACCGCACTAGAACCTCTTGGAAGTTGAGACATTCCATCCTCTTAACTTTGTGGTAGCTGGAGGCTGAAGCACAAACCTTGGAAGTTGGGGAGATTCAGAAGCCAGAAAAGGCAGGGAGGAGCTCAAGCTCTTGGAATCAAGGAGAGAGATAGGCCTCCAGAAAAACTAGCCAAGCTCCAAGTGAAGGAGACAATTGGATTGAAAAAGAAAGTATGATGGGTATTTTTCCATGTAGATAATTTCGAGATGCATTCAGTTGGATTAATGTTATTGGATTCATGGCAGTAAGTTCTATTTTACCTTTTATATTTTAAAGATTTTTAAGATTGTTTTGTAGAGATGCTATATTTATAAATTTAGCCCATTATAATTTCAAAAACAATATAAAACTGTGTTGTTAAAATTTGGGAATAATCTCCAGAATGTGGTGCTTTAAGGAGTCATATCCTCTTTAATGTGAAAGCAACATATGCTTAAGAATTAAGAGATATGATAGAAATGTATCTGGGGAATAGGGTGCTACTTCTGGTTAGTGAATGTATAAAAATTATTTCCTAGTACAATAATAGTTGATTTTTGGTAAATAGGAAAAATGTCCTTAAGAGATAAAAAGATTTGAAGAACAATTAAGTTTCAGCAATAACTAATCATGGTCAGAATAGGGATCATAAATCAAGCCAGTATTTGTCCCTTACTTAAGTCACAGAATCTTAGCTCCAGACCTGAAAGGTACCTCAAAAGGTTTATCAAGCCTAAATCTCTCATTTCACAGATAACATAACTATGTCCCAGAGAAGTTAAGTCACAAGAGTAGGAAGTATCAGAGGTGAGATTTCAACTCAAGTTTTCTCACTCCAAAGTCAATGCTCTTCCATTAAACCTTAACCTCTGATAAGGTTCCTTATGCCACAGCACAACCCAGATACAATATATGTGTGTAAATCCAACCTTCTTGTTGCATGTTAAATATTAGATTCCGAAGGTATAAGCAACCTGGGTAGATAGACAGTAGTGCTAACAATCTACATTCACTTCCCAGTGTTCCCTCTCTGGGCATAGTCGTTTCTGTCCATCACCAACCAACCGGAAGTGAGTTGGATCCTCCCTACAATGAAGACATCCACCTCCATCAGAATACATCCCCATACAGCATTGAAGTGTACAGTGATCTTCTGGTTCTATTCTTTTCACTCAGCATCAGTTGATGTAAGTCTCTCCAAACCTCTCTGTTTTGTTTCTGCTGGTCTTTTCTTACAGAGCAGTAATATTCCAGAACCTTCATATACCATAATTTACCCAACCATTCTCCAATTGATGGACATCCATTCATCTTCCAGTTTCTAGCCACTACAAAAAGGGCTGCCACAAACATTTTGGCACATACAGGTCCCTTTCCCTTCTTTAATATTTCTTTGAGATATAAGCCCAATAGCAGCAATGCTGGATCAGAGAGTATGCACAGTTTGATAACTTTTTGGGCATAGTTCAAATTGCTCTCCAGAATGGTTGGATTCTTTCACAACTCCACCAACAATGTATCAGTGTCCCAGTTTTCCCACATCCCCTCCAACATTCATCATTATTTATTCCTGTCATCTTAGCCAATCTAACAGGTGTGTAGTGGTATCTCAGAGTTGTCTTAATTTGCATTTCTCTGATCAGTAGTGATTTGGAATACTTTCATATGAGTGGATATAATTTCAATTTCATCATCTTAGAATTGTCTGTTCATATCCTTTGACCATTTATCAATTGGAGAATGGTTTGATTTCTTATAAATTAGGGCCAGTTCTCTATATATTTTGGAAATGAGACCTTTATCAGAACCTTTAACTGTAAAAATATTTTCCCAATTTGTTCCTTCCCTTCTAATCTTGTTTGCATTAGTATTGTTTGTTCAGAAACTTTTTAGTTTGATGTAATCAAAATCTTCTATTTTGTGATCAATAATGATCTCTAATTCTCCTCTGGTCATAAATTCCTTCCTCCTCCACAGGTCTGAGAAGTAGACTATTCTCTGTTCCTCTAATCTATTTATGATCTCATTCTTTATGCCTAAATCATGGACCCATTTTGATCTTATCTTGGTATATGGTGTTAAGTGTGGGTCCATATCTAATTTCTGCCATACTAATTTCCAGTTTTCCCAACATTTTTTTCAAATAATGAATTTTTATCCCTAATGTTGGTATCTTTGGGTTTGTCAAAGACTAGATTGCTATAGATGTACCCTCACATAATTTATTTTTGAGAGAATCCAAATGTAAATTCACAAGCCAGAACTGTAGAGTTTAACACTTTGTCCCTAAATACCTCAAGATCTCCTGGTGATCAAAACTTTTGTTTTCCTAGAATAAAGCAAAGTTTGTGCTCTATCTCTATTTGTAAGCTTTTAGAGAATATACGAAAAACTTAGTACTTCTGCTGGCTAATAGAATTTTATAGGTAAATTAGATCTAAATTGAAAGCAACAGATAAGGAACAGATAGGAAAGAATCTTACTTCTGTTAAGCTCTTGTGGCTCAGCTCTCTTGGTACCTGTACAAATGTACAGCTCAGCTCCAGTTCCTTCTTCCTCTGTGCCTGACCCTAATTTCTTCTGTTACCTTCAAAACTTCTCTTTCCAAAATTTGGTAAAGTGACTGGTGAGTCAACCCCTCCCCTAAATCTCTCTGCTCCAAGGCAGGTTATACTAAATTATATTTTGAAAAAGAATACCTCTTCACACTTCTAAGATTGGTTAAGATGAAAGGAAAAGATAATGATAAATATTGGAGGGGATGGGAAAATTGGGACACTAAATACATTGTTGCTGGAGTGATGAACTAATCCAACCATTCTGGAGAGCAATTTGGAATTATACCCAAAGGGCTCTCAAACTGTGCATACCCTTTGATCCAGCAGTATCCCCTACTGGGTCTGTATCACAAAAAGATCATAAAAAAGGGAAAAGGACCCACATATGCAAAAATGTTTGTAACAGACCTTTTTGTAGTGGCAAGAAAGTGGAAACTGAGTGGATGCCCATCAGTTAGAGAATGGCTGAACAAACTGTGGCACATGAAGGTAATGGAATATTATTGTTCTATAAGAAACAATCAGCAAGATGATTTCAGAAAGGCCTGGAGAGACTTATAGGAACTGATCTAAATGAAGGGAATAGAAACATGAGCACATTGTATACAGCAACAAGAAGATTATGTGATGATCAACTGTGACAAATGTGGTTCTGTTTCAATAATGAGGTGATTGGGGACAACTCCAATAGACTTGTGATGGAGAGAGCCATCTGTATCCAGAAAAAGGACTTATGGGGACTGAACTGCTGAGAAGAACCAAGTCTTTCATAGTTGAATATCACATATTCTTGCTGTCATTGTGTACCTTGTATTCTAGGTTGTGCTTGTTTGAATAAGCATTAGTTCCTGTATATCTTTCTAGGCCTTTCTAAAATCTCTTGTTCATCATTTTTTATAGAACAATATTCCATGACTTTCACTTACCATAGCTTATTTAGCCATTCCCCAATTAATGGACATCTACTCATTTTCTGATTCTTTGTTACCACAAAAAGAGCTGCAACAAACATTTTTGTACATGTGGGTCCTTTTCCTCTTTTATGAATTCCTTTGGATATAGACCCAGTATAGGTACTACTAGGTCAAAGAGTATGCACAGTTTTAAAGCCTTTTGGGCATAGTCCCAATTGCTCTCCAGAATGCGATCACAGATCACAACTCCACCAATAATACATTAGTGTCCCAGTTTTCCCATTATCTTTTCCCCATCATCTTAGCCAATCTAATAGTGTTAATTTGCATTCTCTAATCAATAGTGATTTAGAGCATTTTTTCATATGACTATAAATAGTTTTAATTTCATCATCTAAAAATTGTCTGTTTATATCCTTTGACCATTTATCAATTGGAGAATGACTTGTATTCATATAAATTTCACATAAGAACTGTACATGTTAACCCATATTGGATTACTTCCTGTTGAGGGCAGGGGGGGAGATGGAAAGGAAAGGAGAAAAAAAATCAGAAAAAAATCAGATTTTGCTGAAAACAATCTTGTATGTCTTTTGAAGAACAAAAAACTATTATTTTTAAAAAAGAATTAAAATTTAAAAAAAATAAAAAAATAAAAATGTTTAAAAATAAATAAATAAAAACAAAAAGAAAAATGGTGTAAAGAAAGAAACATAATACCTCTTCTGGAATACTTGTGTTCAATATATCAAGGCTGGGAGATCCTGTAACTGGAGTAGAAGGCAGACTTTTCTCCAGGTCACTTATGCTCTGCATTTCCAACAAGGCTGAAATTGAGCTAGACAATTCTTCACATTCACCTTCTTTACCTAGGTAAAAATGAAGCATAATAAGTTCATATCAATACTTAATGATCTTTAATTCTTGGAAGAAGACATTAATAAAGATGAAAATAATCACCATAAACTCAAATGTTTTTCTCCCTCCAAATTATGATTTCAATAGTGCTGAGAATTCCCTGTGTGTAACATTCATCCAGAGATGAAAATAGGAACTCTTTAGGGACTTATGTCTTAGAAAACTATCTGGGGTACTGAAAATTACCTCAGAAAGAAGACATGAGGTCATGTCTTCCAAACTCCTCAGCAAGTCCTGAGCTATGCTATGCTGCTGGTCTTCAGTTCAGGAAGATGAAAACTGTACTCAAATTCCTAGAATCTAAAACTTCATGATAAGTGAAAACGAGTAGCAGCCCTTTTTCTAAAGACAAGGAACTGGAAACTGAATGGAAGCCCATCAATTGGGGAATGGCTGAAAAAGTTATGTTATGGAATATTATTGTTCTATAAGAAACAATCAGCATGATGATTTCAGAAAAGCCTGAGGCAACTTACATAAACTGATTCTGAGTGAAGTAAGCAGAACCAAGAGAACACTGTACACAGCAACAACAAGAATATGCGATGATCAATTTTGATGGATATGGCTCTTTTCAACAATAAAATAATAATTCAGTCCAATTCCAATAGACTTGTGATAAATGAGCCATCTGCATCCAGAGAGAGAACTGTGGGAACTGAGTGTGGATCATAACATAATATTTGCACCTTTTCTGTTTATTTCTCATTTTTTTATCTGATTTTTCTTGTGCAGAATAATTGTACATGTTTAATATATATATATATGTATGTGTATATATATATATGTATGTGTGTATATATATATATGTGTATATATATATATACATATATATATATATATATATATATATATATATATATATATATATCTGGTGGAATGAAGAGAGGGAGAAAAGCTTGAAACAGCTGAATGCTAAAAATTATTTTTGCATGTATTTTGAAAATAAAAGGCTATTATTTTTAAAAAGTGGAACAAAGCACAGTACTATGATCTCTGCTTAAAATGATACTTAATTCATAGTCTCTATGCTCTTCTTCTGTTTTCAGTTATGTTCAACTCTTTGTAACCCCTTCTGGAATTTTCTTGGCAAAGATAGTGGAGTGGTTTGCCATTTATTCTGAGACAAATATGGTCAAGTAACTTGCCCAGGGTGACAGAGCTTGTAACTGTCTGAGGCCAGAGTTTAACTCAAGATGATGAATCTTTTTGATTCGAAACCTGGCATTGTATCTGCTTCATATAAGTTTGTACCATCATGGGAAATGTATGTTTGAAAAAAGACATTTATATTTTAGGATTGGGGACCTTAAAAGTTTCAAACAGTTTAAACCAGGATAACAAAGTCCACAAATCCCTATAAGTTTCCTGGCTAGATTTCAGGGGTCTTCTGAACTTGAAGGAAAAAATATATTTTCATTAATGTCTAAATGAAATTTAATAACTTCTTCAACTATGTAAAAACATTCTGAGAAGTGGACAATATACTTCATCAGACTGCCAACAGGGGTCAATGAAACAAGTACCTAAAGAATATAGATCTTAATTCTCTCTTTTCCTGCGTGTGTGTGTGTGTAGTGTGTGTGTAATGTGTGTGTGTGTGTGTGTGTGTTGTGTGTGTAAAACTAACCTATAGATATGATTCTATCTCTGAATAGGAGAAGTATTTTAGTTTTGGAGAAAGGAACAAATTTCCTCATTTTCCAAGTAGAAAAGGCAATGGATTTTATAAACTATAGGTCAGAGTTTTGAATGAAACTGATGGAATGAAGTATTTCTCAGTATGAAGACTGTCACATGATCCCTATACCCAGAGCAAGAAGATGAGACCTTGGGCCACAGGTTTTAGTCACATGATCCTTATTCCCAGCCTTGATGTAGGAAGTTAGTGGATTTACAGGAAGTGACATGACCCACAGGAAGCAGACAATATTGGTGACCAATGGTCAAGGATGGTTACGTCCTTTTAGTCTATCCAATGGAAAGGCTTGGGTCTTTTGCTTTTTAAGTCCCAGACATGCTGGAAGCTAGCCAGGTTTAGGAGCACAGGATGGGAGTTGGGATGGCTCCCTGGTGTGTCTGGGCCTCTCCCTGCACGGATTAAATAAATGTTTTCTCTTTGTATCTGAAGATGTCTCTGATTAGTTAATTTGGGGAAAGGAGTCTAGCACCAGTCCCTACAGTTTATGGGGACTCGGCTGGGATCTGTGTCTTCCTAAAGAGATTGCTGGGATCCTGATTCAAGGCAGGTACCAACTGACCTTGAACAGACTCTCAGCCTCTCCTTTTATAAAGAATGGGCCTCAGAGAGACACTCAGATACAAACCGAAAGCACACATCTACAAGATGAAGCCGGGGTAAGAGAGAGCCAAGTAACTTAATGCATGCGTAATCCACATGGGGACTGTCTGTTAATGTGTCCTTGGATTATGCTTAGGTGGTGGGCCTTAGGATCATCAAGCCTTGGATGATCCGGATTAAGGGGTGAGGGCCAGGAAAGGAGTTCTGTTAATGGCACAGGACAGTAGCAACTTTGCAGTTGTCTAGGAAGATAGGCAACTCCCTCTGATAATGGTTTACCAAGCCACCCTTGAGTCAGCTGTGCATTTTGCTGGAGACAAGGGGATGAGATTGGATGCTCTGAGAGGGGGCAGTCCAACTCAAATCTTCAGAGGAAAAACAAAAAAAATGCACTTGCTTTTGTATGTGGGAAAGTAGAAAAGGGATGGTCCTCTTCCATGTAATTTTTGTCTGTATTTGTGTCTATGCAGAATGTCTTTGTCATGTTTGTTCTGTGAGCTAGAATTTGCTAGGGGGAAAAAAAAAGAAAGGTCTGACTTTCCTGTAGGTTCCAGCTGTTCCACAGTTGTAACTTCAGGAAAAGTCTGTTTGAGAACAATGATCAGGGAATTTGGCAATTGGTCATTTGGAGATGATTTTCAGAGATGAGCAGAACCAGGAGATCATTATACACGGCTACAAGACTATATGATGATTAATTCTGACAGATGTGGCTCTTTTCAAAAGTGAGATGATTCAAACCAGTTCCACTTGCTCAGTGAAGAAGAGAGCCATCTACACTCAGAGAGAGGACAGTGGGAACTGAGTGTGGACCACAACATAGCATTCTCACTGTCTCTGTTATTGTTTGCTTTTATTTTGTTTTCTTTTGTAGTTTTTTTTCTTCCTTCTTGATCTGATTTTTCTTATGCAGCAAGATAATTGTATAAAAATGTATAACATGTATTGGATTTAACATATATTTTAACATATTTAATGTATTGCACTACGTGCCATTTAGGGGAGTAGGTGGAAGGAGGGGAAAATTTGGAACAGAAAGTTTTGCAAGGGTCAGTGTTGAAAAAGTACCCATGCATATGTTTTGAAAATAAAAAGCTTTAATAAAAAAAAAACAAAGTGGCTAGATCTTGGGGGACTGTTAGTTTGTTAATGATTTCTTTCTAACATTAAGCAAAAATTTGCTGATTTCTTAGGTGATGATAGTATCAGAATGTAAGTACCATTGTATTGCTCAGAATCAAAAGGGTGAGACTGTATTTAAAGTTATGATGAAGTCTTTTGAATAAGCCTCAGATGGAGTGAATCCACCTAAACATATGCCTATCATTATGATCTATGAAGCCCACATGAGAAAGTGAAACTGGAGGCCAGGCTCTTATGTCAGAGATGTGGATATCTGAAGGCTGACTCACACACTATCTATATGGACCAACCACACATCTTCAATATTGGGGTAGAGAACATCTATGAGTCAGTAGAGTGAACTGTCATCCTCAGAGAAAAAGGAAAAGAGAACTAAGAGATTCAGCCCTCATTTCCCTCTTTTCTTCATACTGTCCTTACCAACTAATATGCCACCAGGAAGAGTTACATATTCTTCACTGGAGTGGGGCAAGACAATGGGGCAATGTATCCTGGAAAATGACAGGCAGCCATGACCTTGTGCTACTACCCTAGGGATTTCCATAAAGGATCTTGAATCCCATCTTGTTCTCTCATGCCAAAACAATGAACTATTTTTTAAAGAGTTGCTTAAACCTGGGGCAGCAAGTGATGTGGATAGAGCACCAGCCCTGAAGTCTGGAGGGCCTGAATTCAAGTATGGCCTCAGACACTTAACATTTCCCCTGCTGTATGACTCTGAGAAAGTCGTTTAATTATAGATGACTCAGGGAAAAAATTTTTTTGCATAAATTCAAAGTTCTCTTCATGTAAAATATTCTATTCTTCCCATGTGTCCTGTGCCAAAGGATAGGAAACATCTCTGCTAATCTAGAATGGAGAAACTAGAACAATCAAGCCTTTTCCAAATTAGGAAGACTAGGGATTTCCCATGCCTATTGATAAGATTAGGCCCCTATGTGGAAATATCTCCTTTCCTTATATTTTCCCACCTTTTCTCTTTGGGCCTGACTCCTATAACATAAGCTTACTTTCATTACATGGAACTTATCCTGTGGTCTGAAATTCTTATCTCCTTGGATTCCTCCTTGGATGATAGTATCTTAGAGCTATTATTTCTCTGTCTTAGTTAGACAATTACTTCAATCCTTCTGTTATTGCTGGTCTCCCCAAGTATTAATAGAATTTTGCCACCAATCCATAGCCCCATGTCCCACTGGGAAACCTCATGTTAATTTATCCTCATTTTAAGACTGTTCTCATTGTGTGACTTTCAAATTCAGTCCTTTTTCACTGTTACCAATTCAGTCCTGCTATTGATCTATCAATTTCCTGTATCTTGAAGGGGCATTACTATAGGTCCTTACCCTAGGATGGTAGGTAAGTAGCAATGAGACTAACCACCCAATCCGAGGCAATCCCCGGATTTTTTTTTTTTTAACTATATCTTTCAATAGTATTTGTACCTGATTCTTTGTTTCAGCCCATTCATGTTTGGAGCCCTTTTCTATATTAATAAAGAAATAAGAAAAATGCTTCAAAAAATAACTCATACCAAATTAACCTCATTTGCTTTTTTTTTTTTTTTTTTTTTTTGACATGGCACTAGCCTGAAAGATGAGGAGAAAGCTTTAGATAAAATCAAAAGTGAGAAAGCATAGGTGAGATGTTAGATGACAAATTAAGGACACAAAGATTTTGATGGTCCAAATTTAATAAGATTAAACTTAAGAAGAGTAAAATTCTACTTCAAGAACAACCTTTATAAATATAGTAGAGGGAAGGAATAGTTCATTTGAACTCATTTGAGTTCAACTCATTTAAAAAAGATATTTAAATTTGGGAGAGTACAAGCTCATTAAGAGTCAACTATGTAAACAGACAAAAATTTAATAATAATTTATGCCTTCATTAGGACATAATATCCAGAATTAAGGAGGAAAACAATTTTTTAAAATACAAATATGGAGAAGCTAATCTCTAGTAGCAGTTTGAAAGAAATCCGAGAATATCAGATTATGTCTAGCATAAAGCAAAATAATATGATAGATTTCCCTCCCCCCCCAAAAAAAAGCAAACTAATGACATCTAATGACATATCAAGAGCAATAGAGTATCTAGAATGAGGGCAGCAACTATGCACTATGTTGTGCATTTCAGAATATGTTTGTATTCTTCTAGATTTGTATCTTGCATATACTAGATATAAGCCAATTTTTTTCAATAAATGGATTAAGAAAACAAAAATCTAGGATAATCCCACAGCAAAAGTATAATTCATTAATCTGTTATTAAATTTGAGATTGTCAATTGAACTGCTTTCTATTGGGCGGTACACTGAAAACCAAGGGGAAGAAGAACGAACTAGATGTCTTCTGTCTCATTCTATGAGTCAATGGAAAAACTTCAAGAAAGTCTCACTGGGGTGAAAAGAGTATTCAGCCCAGCTCAGACAGACTTAGAGAAAGCCAGTGAGAGGATCTTAATCATAGCAAATCATCCTATAAGTCTATAATAAGACGTTAATCAACAGTTTACAATTTGTAAAGCCAAATAAACATCCAATATGAATAGGGAAGTTCTCTAAGGCAGAGAAAGAACTCATAAACTAAAGCTACAAATTGTTGTCAAATGACTTTTTAAAAAAGTATTTCAATGTTCTCTCCCTACATATTAAATAATAAATAGAAGTTATATAGAAACATGTTTTGGACTAATTTGAAAATGAACTTTCTAAGTTGTCCAACTTAATGAGCTATCTTGATAGTCAAGTGTTGCTCCCTGTCACAAAAATGCATTCAATTAGGGATTAGATATATAGACAATCAAAAAAATTGAGGCAAAGTACATAGATATGCACCTTTATTAAATTTGATAAAGCATTTTCAAATAAGCACATTAGAAAATATAATACCTTTTTTCCCTTGAGATAGTATCACCATATTCTGTACTTTCTTGTATCTGCTTAAACACTGTCTAAGATCTTCAATTTTTCGATCCTATGAGAAAACAAAATTCATACTTTTCAATAAAGGCTTATTAAATCTTTATAAATGAAGTATATATGTATGTATGTCTATGTGTATATATTGAATTCAGTGAATGGGCAAAAATAACTTAGGAGTTATTTTTTATTAACTTTTCTCCTTAAGAAAAGGAGAAAGAAAAAGGAACATCAGAAGAAAGAAAAAAATAGCTCATTTTGTTTCATTGAATAAAAATCGTGAATATAAAGAAGAAAAAAAATTAAAACAAGAAAAAAGAATAGGCAAGAATCAGAAAACAAATACATTAGGAACAAATAAGATAAATACAGCAAGGCCTAAGACATGATATGACCAACTCAATACTTATTCTCAAATGAAACATTATTTATTATATAGTTTTACTATATTTTAAAATAATATTTTTGATCAATCTCTCAGATAACAGGTTAGTGTATCAGACTGGAGAAACAGTCATGTTTGATGCATAAAAGTTAATGTAGCTGGAACTTTCTTTTCTTGTTCTTCAGAGAAACTCATCTGAAACTAGAAACTGATAGAGAGGGAAGGAATCTCAGTCACTAGTTCTGATTAGACTTCAAGTATGTCTTGTCATTCACTTGTACAAGAGAATAAATATTGTGACTGAAAAGGGAGACATGTGAAATGTCATCAAACAAAAAATTAATTTTGTCCATAGCTACCTTTTCCTCATTTGCTGCCATCAAGGACTCCATAGATTTTTTCATTTTCTGTACTTCAATATCTGAAAACAGACAATACCCCAAGAGTGAATCTAGGTCTCCTATTATAACATAGAAGGATTGTTGACAAATAGGACACATATAATTTCTTTGGCTTTCTGATTAAATTTAAATGTTTTAATATAAACTTATTAAATGATTCTTCTTACTTACAAAAACTGAATTTAAAAAATGTGTACACACTATGTGAAACATAATCTGAAAAGTCAAAAATAAATACATTCAACCTCAACTTCTGCCTCTCCCAAAACATGAGAGCTACAAATATTTACCCAGAAGAATTAAAACAAACTTCAAATACAATGAACTTGGTTTTTTATCCCCCCAGAAAGCAAAGCCATCTATTAACAGGCAATGGTTGAAGGTGGTGAATTGTGTACAGAATGAAGAGCTACTGATGTTTAGTCATAACCATTACAAATATAGAAATGACAATGGTGCAGTGGTAGAGGTGAATATTGAAATAAACACATGCTGAAGGATGACTTCTTGAAAAGGTGAGCTAATATTAATGTTTCATAGAAAGAGATAATAAGTACTTTGCTTCATCTATAAACTTTCAGACTATTTAAATAGTTTTTAAAGAATAAGGATCAAAGTAAATGGGACAGATATTTATAGCACCCCATATTTCCATCCAAGTTTGTCATAGATAGGTAGATAGCATTTTAAGGTTTTCAAAATCCTTTCTCTCTGTAACAGTCCAATAATGTAGATTGTAGGAGGGTGTCAGGGGATCTTAACCTTTGATTTCATTGGTACTAGCATGGAAAATCCCTCCACCAATACAAACTAGCAAGTGTTCTGTAACTCATTTACCTGAGGCATTGAGAAGGTGAATGCCTTGTCCATGACTTCCTGACTCTATAATTATCTTTTTAACCTGGTGCTTCTCATGAGATAAAAGGACAAGTTTTATTAGCTCCATTTTATAGGTGACTTAGCTCCAGTAACACAGTGTCAGAGCTAGGCTCTGAATCTTGTTTTTTTGATTCTCATGGTAGTACTTTTTCTAGTTTATCATTCTGTCAGTAGGAATATGATGTAATGAATGGAGAGCCAACTGTGTAGTCAGGGACACCTAGATCCAAGTCCTACCTGTGACCCATACTGGCTATGTGACCTTGAGTAACTCATGTAACCTCTCAGTGCTCTGGACAGCCAAGACTGAGCATCAACTTAAATTAGTGGAGGCTCTTAATCTGGGAGTTTCCTATGCTAATGACATTTCAGGTTCAGTTTTCATTCAGTCCATAACTTTATACTTACCATTCTCCCTTCATTTTAAGCAGTTTTCCTTATACATAATAGTATTTAAAGGAAGATTTTTTTTGGGTCTAATTATGGTCAAGATTAGTAAAAGAGATAGGATATAAGTACTTACAAAGCTTTCTTTTTCAAACTTTTTTTTCTTTTTTTTTTATTAATTATTTTTCTTTTTCCTTTTTTTTTATTATAACTTTTTATTGACAGTACATATGCATGGGTAATTTTTTACAACATTATCCCTTGCACTCACTTCTGTTTCGATTTTTCCTTTCCCTCCCTCCACCCCCTCCCCTAGATAGCAGGCAGTCTTCTACATGTTAAATATGTTATAGTATATCCTAGATACAATATATGTGTGTAGAATGAACAGTTCTACAACTGTTCTTCCTGTGCAACAATGCACAGGAAGAACTGGATTCAGAAGGTAAAAATGGGAAGAAAAACAAAAATGTAACAGTTTACGCTCATTTCCCAGTATTCCTTCTCTGTGTATAGCTGATCCAGACATTAAATTTTAAAATCAAGTATACTTTGCTATCTAAAGAGGAGTTCCAGTACCAGAGTTCTGGGTTTTAAGGTAGAACACCTGAGAACCAACAAGCTCTTTGGACTTCAGTTTCCTCCTCTATAAAACAGGCCTAATAATGTATTATGTAAACCTTAAAATGTTATATAAATGAATTATTATAAACTTTAGTAAAAAGATGGAACTCTTTGCATCTCAATTCCACAAGAATTAAGTAAGTCCTCTCTTATACACTACTCTGTAGTGTAATAAAGCCCAAATGAAACATGGAAGTGGGAGCGTCTCCTAGAAGAAGTACCAATTGAAGATGTTTTTCCTCTTACACTACTATGGTGGTGGCTCACTGTGAATTGTACACTCTTGGGGCCAGAACAAAAAAGATGAGCTTGAATGTACACAAAGATTCTCAACCCTCCAATTTGTCTGTTTATAACACAGAAAGCTTATTGATGAAGCAATTTGACAAGTTTGGTAAAAGCAACATTTTAATACACATGCAAAGTTACATGGATTGCACTTCTGAAATGGTAAATGTTGATATAAAGATTCCAAAAACCTTACTTTTTTCTTTGAGCTTCTTTTTACAGTTTTCATCTGTGCAGGAAAACCCAGTGAATTAGAAGTTAGCTTAAGTTAATAATAAGAAATTATATTTTTAGCCTTTTCTATTTTGTGATCATTACCAGGTTCTGGGGAGTACCAAAAACATGACACCAAATTCAATCAAACTACTAACTCACAGGTCTGTTCCATGTCAGCCCTTTAATCCTGCTGTAGCCAAAATACCACTAGTAAAAATGGAATCTTGGAATCAAGAGTTCTGGATCTTCCACTAACTTGTTTCCTCATCTATATGATGAAAAGGTTCTTTGACAAAACACCTAAGATTACAACATTCTATGATTTTGTAACTCTCAGAACTGGGATAAACACTGAATAAATACGTGTGTGTGTGTGTGTGTGTGTGTGTGTGTGTGTGTGTGTGTGTGTGTATCCCTTAGATACCTTCAACAAGTCACAATACAAACTATAGTAAATTGTTATTTTATAAGCAAAGTTGGGAAATGAGATGGTTTGATTAACTCAATATTCCACTTGCTAATTCCTATTGAAAATACATGTGCACTAATAACTATCAAAGAACAGGTTCCAGTGTTTAATTTGGAAAGTATCATTTTGTTCAAAGATCTCCTTTTCTGAGTCAAGCTGGTTCTACCATGCCAGGCTATCCTCAATCAGGCAGAAGTACATCACAAAGTTACCAAGAAAAAGGAAGAATATATTTTCCCTTTTTCCAAAAGACAGAAAAAAATTCTGTACCCTTCCTCTAGTCTTATTCTGCATGCAGTGAAGAACGTTCTGCAATCTTAGGAACAATTATGGTGTGTAATTTATGGTCTCTTATTCTTCCACACTGTTTTGTATTATTTATGTACCAATTATAGGAATTTCCTAGTTCAATTATTCTAGGAAGAAAATACACAATTTGCTGAAATAAAGTGAACTACTAAGCGAAGCAACTATTTTACCTGAAATCTTTATGTTAGATAGGGGGACACTGGAGTCAGCTCACACTGTTTAATGAAAACCAATTGTTAAATCTGCAGTGTTAGCATGTAAACCTCAGAAACTGGCAAATGCTAAAAATTTATTATTGTTTTATATAAACATATATATTTTTTGGGGGGTGACAATTTCCTAATATTAAAAATATTGATGGAAAAATGTTAATAATGCAAATTAAACTTAAGTATGTTGTAGGTACTTTTTTGCCCCCAAGAAGAGTCAGTTATTAAACATTTTCTGTTTAGGACAGAATCATGAGCTCTGAAGGTCTCATCTAGCCTCCATTTTGAAAGTTTTCATTCTTACCTCTATCGATCACTTCAATTCCTTCTCCTTTCATTTTGCAAACCAGTTTTTCTTGTAATCTTTTTACTTCAGATTCTTTTTCTTCCAGCTGTTCTTTTAAAGATGTAAGTTCATCCTAAATAAAATATAGAATAACTTGGTTAAAAATACTTTTGTTCTAGAGATCTTTAAACATATGTATCACATCATTTTAACATTATTTTCAAATGAAAACTTTCCAAGAACTTAGAATCAATACTCAAAAATCAAACAAATGTATGACAGACCAATTAAAGCACAACCAATTAATGATAATATAGCTATAATTCTATCAAATGATATCAAAGAATAGGCTACCAAATGGAAGAGAGAAAAAATGAAAGTGATAGATCAAGCCTCTCCAAAGTTTGAATATTATACTGAATAATGGCTTGTTTATTTTTGGCTGAAAAAAATTATTTTTGGTAACAAAAGATAAGTGATTTGCATGTTTTAAGTAAAGAAAGCAAAATATAATGGACAAACGCTAATTACATGCCATTTCAATAAAATAAGAGAGCATTCATACTCATATGAAATTTGGAAATTCACATATCAGGTCAGCTTTCATCAGAATATGAGACTAGCTAATATTCAGAACTAAAATAAAAAATAAAAGCCAACATAACAAAGGAGAAAAAGTAGATAATGGGGATAGAACAATGCATATGTCTTCAAATTTCTTTGATTTATTGATCAATTTTGCTGATTTTACCCCTTTACTTCTTTTCCTTTCTTTTTTGTCTCTCTTAAAAAATATTCTTTGTTACACTGGAAGAAATTTAGGCTATGTAAAAAACGTATGTATTTTTAAAAAGAAAAAGTGGTTAAAATAATAGCTGGCACTTAGCAAGTAATCAGTTTTCAAGCTTAACATCAATTTCTTGATTTCCCCCCCTTTGTTCAGCATTTTGGGGAGAAACTCTTAAACAGGACTCCATTAATTCTAAGATTTTTAAAAATTAAATTCAGAAAATGAAGTTTAAATTACACTAAGAAACATAAACCTTTGCTTCATCCATCATTTTTAAAAAAATCCTCTTGATAGAAAATGCCTTTCTCAGCATTAATTTATATGTAAAGTGACATTTCCCAAATAACCAAGATAAAGAAGATATCTGGAGCCCCCAAGGAAAGCTCCATTTAAAAAACATTTTTTTTAAAATTTTTATTAAAGGCAATAGAAGGAGCAGAGGAAAAATATTTAAAATACAGTGGAAGGGAAAGTAATGCCATTCCCTCTGTGGTAAATAATAGTTATGCCAGACCAGAAAACATCTAACATCTCCCTCATAGAATTTCTACAAGTTGCACAGATAGTGGAAATCAATACATTTACTGTGAAAATGAAATGAATTTTTTAGGAAAGTAAAATTGTGTGACCATTCTACTTTCTATTAACAAGTAGAAAGTTAGGTCTAATTCAAGTTTAAGTTAGATTTAACCTAGAGATTTCCATTTTCCTCCTTCCATCCCTCTTCTCTCCCCCAAATCTCTTCACTTATGTGTTGTTACCTTAATTTTTATTACAATACTTTTCTGAAAAAAGTAGGATATGATCATGCTTCAGAATATTTTAAGAAGTGGCTTATGACTTCAAAAATAATCAGGCTATATGACACACGCAAAAACACGTGAAGAGAGCATGCCAGTCACATGGAGACATTAACACAGTTTAACAAGAAACACAAAAGTTCAACCATCCATTATCTACTCCACCTTTAATGAATGACATTTTTGTTCCAGCCGCTGCTTTTCATACTGCATCTGCCCAACCTTGATTTTCATGCTAGAAAGTTTGGCCATTAAAGACTGGTAACAGAGATAGAGCAGTGAAAGAAAACTAAAGATAGAAAAAAACAAAGCTGAATAGCTAAGAGAAGAGAATCAGTTTAAAAGTAAGTTAGATAATCAGAAAAATGACAAGTTAAGATTTTTATGACAAATCAGATTCTGGTTTTCCTTCAGGGCAAAAGGGGGAGCTTTAGGAGGTTCCCAATTGAGGGAACTCTTTTTTTCATATACATTATTCTTCATCACCCACATTTTTATATTCCTAGGAAAAGGTGATTACACATTTTAGGACTGTGTTCTATTAGGAAGAATCACTTACTTTGGTGGATTTAAGCTTTTTTTCATATTGAAGTCTCTCACTGTCCATTTCACCAATTCTTAATCTCAAATCATTAATTTCCTGCAGTAAGCCCTGTATTTAAAAAAAAAAAAAGTGATAAAGGAAAAGTTATCAACAAAGAAAGGAAGAAAAGGAAGGCCAAAAGTGGGAGACCTTTGAACAAGGTAGAAAGAGAACAAAGAACAAATGCTTTTCTTAATTCATTTTTGGATTTGCCTTGAAATTCTGACTCTTGTTGAATTGGGATTTGAACCTTGGTCCTCTGTATCCAAATTTAGAACTCTTTCCATAATACCATACTTTTTAAAAAAAATTGGCAGTTATATTAAGAAGGATGGAAGGAAGAAAGGAAGGATGATGGGGGAAGGAAGGGAGAGGGAAGGACAAGTACATGTGAAGGGAAGTACAAGTGACATGTAGCTAGAAATTTAAGGGATAAAGTCCAGAAAAACAAAACAAAATAGAAACAAAAACAAGAATATAAAGTGCCTATAAATAATTCAGCTATGTTAAAATTAACTGAATATATTATTTGTGAAGCTTACAACTATTTTAATAGCTTCTTGATTTCACCTCTTCACAGATGTACTCCTTCTGGGAGAAACCTCAGAAAATTAGACCATGTTGTATCTACTGTTGATCCTTAATAGTTACAGGTTTCTTAAATTTTACCAATTAGATCAAAAAATTAAGCAAAAACCAGCTTCTTGAACTTTTGAATAATATTTGATTTGTAAGGTTTTGAAGGTAGCATATGGTTCTAGAATACCAGTTGCTGTTATAAGCTAGATTTTCATTCACCTCTTAGTCACAAATTGTTCTATAGTACTGAGTTCATAACTTATACCAGTCATATGATAAGAAGGAAAACAGGCTAATTAAAAGAGATTTCCATCAATTAAAAAATGTCTTACCAACCTTATTAAATTAATAAAATATAAAAGATCAGTGCAGGGTTATTGCTTCCTTTGTCAAGTACTTATAGATAACAAATGAATATATTCCCATCTAGTCTTTCACTATTAATAACAAAAGTAAGATTCAAAAGGTGCTGTCTTCTGTGGTAGACTAACTTGACAAGATGGAGATAGATGAAATCTTCTCTAGTCATTATGGATCTGGTAATTAAGATACAACTTTACTAAGAGGGAACACATAGATGGTCTATTTAACATTCCAGTTAGTAATGATCATTAGTAGACAAAGGAAAAGAATGTCGAGTCTTTAGAAATTAGAATGTCGGGGGTGGGAGCAAGTATCCTAGATCTATTCTCTTGTAGAGACCATACGTGGAGGTGCTAATTTTCTCGGTGGAGGGTGTGAAGATCAGACATTTATAGATCTGCTGGATACTGTTAAGTCAGATATCACAGTGGACTGTATTCAGATTAGCCATAGAATTCTTAAAAAGGTAAGTGGTGGGGGCAGCTAGATGGCACAGTAGATAGAGCACTGGTCCTGAAGTGAGGACTTGAGTTCAAAGCTGACCTTAATACTTCCTAGCTATGTGAGCCTGGACAAATCATTTAACCCCAATTGCCTCAGCCCCCCAAAAAAAAAAAGAAAGAAAGAAAGAAAGAAAGGTGAGTTTGGGAGGAATCACTCCTCTATGGAGTTAAATTAAAACAATTGCACAGAAAAATAGGGAGGACAATCCATGCTCTCATTCCATACTATTTTAATAAAGCAGTGGTGCCATGTGAAATTACTACCCTCATGGCAGATATAAAAGACATTGTGGAATGAGAGTTGGTATGTAAGAAATTAAAGATGGTTACCCTTAATGCTTCCATACTCCCTGATATGGTAGTAGTGGTTAGGATAACATATTCATCAGTTTACTGAGTCACTGACTTAGTGAATGACCAATTTTTTTCCATCC
Source organism: Sminthopsis crassicaudata (assembly GCF_048593235.1). Lineage (NCBI taxonomy): Eukaryota > Metazoa > Chordata > Mammalia > Dasyuromorphia > Dasyuridae > Sminthopsis > Sminthopsis crassicaudata. The sequence continues at coordinate 242,714,570 of NC_133621.1, forward strand.
CAGTATCTAGGGATGTCAAGAACAATTCTTTTTAATATGGAAAAGCACTTAATATACTTTTATTTGTTCTTCAGTTGTTTCAGTCATGTCCAACTCTTTGTGACCCCAATTGATGTTTTCTTGGCAAAAATATTAGTCTACCATTTTCTTTTCCAGCTCAGTTTATAGATGTATAACCATAGCAAATGGGGTTAAATGACTTGCCATAGGTTACACAGCTAATAAATGTCTGAAGTCATATTTGAATTCATGAAGATACATCTTCCTGACTGTAAGCTCAATATTTGGTCCACTGTGCCACCAAGCTACCTTCAATATGCTTTTATAGAATGCTTCTGAGTTCTCCCGCATGTTGTTATAATGTTGTCTTTTGTGATTTGGAGAACTCATACTATAGTTTTCTCTCAATATACTACTGATGATGAAATGATGATGATTTTCATTGTATTGGCTGGAAATTCTTCTGAGCCTACCTACTGTTATGTAGGCAGTTGTCTCCTATTGCCACTTTCACAAATAGAAGAGATCACTAGACAGAGAAGCCTTCAAGATCAGAACTATTTGGGAGAATCTAGTGACATAGGCACATTCAGTCTATGCCCAATATGATATATGATGTGGTTAGTAGATGAATGCTCAGCTAGACTGCTGGGTTGGAGGACCCATATTAGTTATCTGGCATCCTTTTACCATGATTTATAAATACAAACATCAGGATCTGAACATTTCAGACACCACCTAGCTCTGCCTATTATAACTCTACTGATCCAACACCATGCTTAACAAATGAGTCTCTAAGGAATGAAGTATCTGAGCAATCCACACAGTGGAATGAACTTTGGGCTGCTTAGCCCTTTACACATGGGAAAAGAGCAAATCAACATTTACAGGGACTCCTAGGTCATTGCTATGAGCCTTGCTCAGTGGTAAAGACCTGAACCCTTCTTAAGGGCCTACAGGACCAGGGGTAGAACTTCGCCCATGTTAGTGGGCCATATTAGTGGTTCCCCAGTGCCCAGATTGTCCTGGCAGAATGAAATAATGCTGTGAACAAACTCGTCCACGCCATTTGTTTCTCTCATTGGGAGCATTTTCACTCTGGCCACAGAGACAGGGATGTTAAGCACCCCTAGACACAGGATCATATTATCCCTTTTTCTCTAATGAAGTGATAGCCAGTGCTTTTAACTGTTCAGTTACTGTCACATTCCCCACAGAATTCACATTGCCCAAGAATAGTTATAGTTTGCATTTTATCTTCTCTGACAAATGCCAATGACATTTTTTCAGGGAACTGTGACTGCTTGACCTACCATGTCCATGATTACTGCAGATGCACAGATACCCCCTCTTACTGTCATCTTACTTCTGTTTCTTCTGATCAAGGCATGGCTCCCATAATATCATTTTGCACTTATTTTCATTTGGCCTTCAGGATACAGGTTTGACTGAGCACTGGAAGGGACACTTGTTGGTTGGCTCTAATCTTTGCCAAATGGACTGACTGCCTTTTGAAGGCTGTGTCTGATCTTATTCACCATCAATTTACTAGGTGACTGTCCTGCTCAGTTTTTTTATATAAAATTTAAATTGTTATTTATTGAGCATCTACTCTATGTGCCAGGAACAATGCTAAGCAATGGGGCTGTAAAGAAAGGCAAAAATAGATCTTGCTGTCAAGGAGTCCATCTTCTAATGAGGGAAAAAGTATTCAAACAACTATGATATATATGGGGGAAATAGTTTGTAATCTCAGAGGCAGGGTATTAGGCTGTGAGGGCAATGGAGAATACTTGGAAATGTTGAGATTTTAGCTGAGAATTGAACAAAACTAAGAGTGAAAATTCTAAACATGGAGGACAAGCAAGGAAGTCAATGATCCTGGCTTGTGTAATACATAAAAGAAGGTAAAGGAGAAGTTGAAAAGGTAAAGGCTTTAACTATAAAAGGCTTAGATGGTGAGGTGGATTCCAAAAACAACTCTCCAACCAAAGCAGATATGAATTTTGCTGACTTGTTTTTGTCATTTGTTCTTATTGGTTGGCTTGTTAGTTTTTTTAATCACCCTTTTTATATTTCTACTCTCTTTTTGGAATCTGTCATGCAAAATTTCATTGTATTATGATGCTGCATTGCTCCATGCAACTTTTTGCGATAAAACAATTCTCTGAATGTCGAGAATATGTTGTTTGTACTGTTTTGATTTTTAACTTGACAAAATTAGAATTTCATGCAATAAAAAAATGTACTGGACGCATTTAGCAGGATTTATACTTTTAACCTGAAAAAGATCAACAGGGGGACTTTATGGAAATATGGTATTTAGCTTTTTATTGGGGACTTTTTGGGTTTGGGGAGTAATAGGGTGCCAATGAAATTTACTGAATAAAGGGAAAAGTAACATGCTCAGACTAGACCTTACAGGAGATTCCTTTGGCTTCTAAGTGGAAGATAGAATAAAACAGGGAAAAATAAGACAGGGAAATCAATCAGCTATGTACTACTAATCACTACAACTCCAGTATAGTTTTAGGAGAGAAAAATTTTGTCCCTAACTTGTATTTCCTTAGGAGTTGTAAAGCACCAAAAGCAGACACCTTACTCTTAAAGAAATGGAAAATGCTTCTCCTAACATCATTTTTCCCTTCCCCCTGTATGATTTTGGGAAATTACTTTGCTGAAAACCTAAGAGGGCTTAGAAGTGAAGGGAGAGATTGGGGACTCTGATGACACAGAAGAAGTAAAAGTGAACAGCATACCTGAATAAAGGAGAAATGATAAACAGGGAAAGGTTTTGCTTAAGTGACCTTTCTACACAGTTCAGAGGTAAAAATTTAAAAGTGGGCAGTGGGACCTCCAGAGAAACTTGGAAATTACTAAAATACAGATTAGAAAATTTGGTTCCATTTACTTAATTCCATTTACACAACCTTACAAAGGAGAGGTTACCACCAAGGAACAGAAAACTCAAAATATGTAGCAGAAATGGGAAGGAAGATATCTCATGTTGAAGCAAAAGTTACAAGTAAAAGCATTATAAACCCTTAGCTTCTATTTCCAAATATATTTTTGCAGATGTTTTGGAAAAGGGGACTGCCTTGTTTCCCACATTCCTCCTTTTAGTAACTGGTTGAACATTCCTGGCTGCTTAATCTCCCAACTACTTCATAAAGGTTCTGACAAAATTACCAGAGGTCAAATAATTCAAGAAAGTTGACTTGTAATATATACTATATCCTTAAACAAGTAGTTAATTATTATAATTATCAAGGCCAAGCTTCAATTACATCTGTAAACCAATCTCTCTCTCTCTCTTTCACACACACAGGTCTATTCTGAAAAGAGCACTTTCAAAAGCAAGTTGTTTCCATGGAAAAAGAATCTACTTTTCAAAGAATATCTGCTCTTTGAGAGTAGGAACTGTATGATTTCTTTGTATCCCTACACCCCTAGCACAGGGAATGACAGTGGCTTAATAAATGCTTACTTCAGGATTGATTTCATAAAAACTCACCTAACTGCCTCTCTAAAAAGGAAGGAAGGAAGGAAGGAAGGAAGGAAGGAAGGAAGGAAGGAAGGAAGGAAGGAAGGAAGGAAGGAAGGAAGGAAGGAAGGAAGGAAGGAAGGAAGGAAGGAAGGAAGGAAGGAAGGAAGGAAGGAAGGAAGGAAGGAAGGAAGGAAGGAGGAAGGAAGGAAGGAAGGAAGGAAGGAAGGAAGGAAGGAAGGAAGGAAGGAAGGAAGGAAGGAAGGAAGGAAGGAAGGAAGGAAGGAAGGAAGGAGGAAGGAAGGAAGGAAGGAAGGAAGGAAGGAAGGAAGGAAGGAAGGAAGGAAGGAAGGAAGGAAGGAAGGAAGGAAGGAAGGAAGGAAGGAAGGAAGGAAGGAAGGAAGGAAGGAAGGAAGGAAGGAAGGAAGGAAGGAAGGAAGGAAGGAAGGAAGGAAGGAAGGAAGGAAGGAAGGAAGGAAGGAAGGAAGGAGGAAGGAAGGAAGGAAGGAAGGAAGGAAGGAAGGAAGGAAGGAAGGAAGGAAGGAAGGAAGGAAGGAAGGAAGGAAGGAAGGAAGGAAGGAAGGAAGGAGGAAGGAAGGAAGGAAGGAAGGAAGGAAGGGAAGGAAGGAAGGAAGGAAGGAAGGAAGGAAGGAAGGAAGGAAGGAAGGAAGGAAGGAAGGAAGGAAGGAAGGAAGGAAGGAAGGAAGGAAGGAAGGAAGGAAGGAAGGAGGAAGGAAGGAAGGAAGGAAGGAAGGAAGGAAGGAAGGAAGGAAGGAAGGAAGGAAGGAAGGAAGGAAGGAAGGAAGGAAGGAAGGAAGGAAGGAAGGAAGGAAGGAAGGAAGGAAGGAAGGAAGGAAGGAAGGAAGGAAGGAAGGAAGGAAGGAAGGAAGGAAGGAAGGAAGGAAGGAAGGAAGGAAGGAAGGAAGGAAGGAAGGAAGGAAGGAAGGAAGGAAGGAAGGAAGGAAGGAAGGAAGGAAGGAAGGAAGGAAGGAAGGAAGGAAGGAAGGAAGGAAGGAAGGAAGGAAGGAAGGAAGGAAGGAAGGAAGGAAGGAAGGAAGGAAGGAAGGAAGGAAGGAAGGAAGGAAGGAAGGAAGGAATGTTAGTAGTGTGGCAGTTCTACTCTTTAAGATCCTAAGAGGATCTAAATTTTTGCTATTCATGTTATTGTCCAACAGATGGAGCTATTGACTAATGAGAAGAAAAATCTATCAGCAAACCCTGGGGAAAACATTGCTAAAAATACTCTGAAAGAACCTAAACTTTCAAAAGGCTTTTTGAAATATTTAGGTTCCTAGAGTTTCTTCTTCACTCAGAAGCAAAATCTTTTGAGAAATTCACCGAGTAATTAAAAACAAAAGAAACTCATAGATTATTGTTTTTGGACCATAAAAATCATCCATCTGCTATGATATACCCAAGTGCTTATGGCTAATATGGCAGAGAACTAGAATTCAGACCCAGATTCTTGAACTTCAGAGCCAATGCTTTTTCTATCTCACCTCAGCCCAAGCTGTTAGTTACAAAGGATAACTTGTTCTGAGACTCATAAAATTTCCAAGAACCAATTTTACTTCCATTGTGGAGGAGACAAGTAGGAAAAAAAAGTATTTTTATATTTGACTTTCAATTCGGAGATTTTAAAAAATATATTAATGAGCTCGTATATGAATAGAAACATGATTTGGAGATCTTTAAGGTACTACAGAAATATGTTATTTAAGTTATTAAGATATATGTTATATCCTCTATCATATTATAAGCTCCCTACTGTTAGGCATGAATATATTATAAAAGTTTTAAAGTAAGAATTGTGTAGTGACTCCTCTTTGAACATGCCATACATGACTAGGGACAAGTTGAGTCAGTGGAGAAGAGAACTATTAAGAAAAGTACAAGCAAATAAGCAGTTGCAAAATGTTGCAGTTGAGTTTTATTGGACTCATGTAATGTTCTTCTCTAAAATATAATGTTCTCTAGGAGCAGGTTTCTTGGGGAGCTTCTGGAGGCAACCTTAGTTTCAGTTCAATTCAATAATCAGCTCAAATGCAGCCAGGAGTTAAAGTCCAAATCCTTTATTTTCTCCTTCAAAGTCTTGTCTCTTTTCCTGGGTCCAGTTAGCTTTCTTAGAGGCCTATCTCTTTCCTTGGTTCAGAGAGCTCTCTCCGAATGTCTCCAGCCAGCACAAAGGTGGAAGTTGGAAGGAATCTTGACTCCTCCTCCCAGAGAGTGGGCTTGTGGGTTTCTGACCTGTGAATCTCCGGGAAGTCCAAGAGTGGGCTTGTCCTTTAGTGGGCTTGTGAACTCCTCCTTATATATGCTCTCTAAAGGTGGAAATGTGTGAACTAATGTGTGAACTCCTTTAAAAGTGTGAACTAAGTACATAATCATTGTCTCTATCAATGACTTAGCACCTTGTTTCAAGTTCTGGCCTCTAACATCCTCAAGAAAGCATTTTCAATGCAGTTTAGTTTAACTATTTGGTTAGTCATTATTTTGCATCTTAAGAAATCTAGTGGTAATCATTCATAGAGATTAAATTTGGCCTAGCATGATGGTACATAAAGCACAGTCACCTCTTGATCCCTATACCATAACCTCTTTTCCTGGAAGAGAGCTAGTTTTACCTCCACTTTCCCCAGTTCTGTTAATAAGTTATGTAATGATTGCAGGATTGAAGGAAATGAAAGGAGGAAAAAAAGGAAATAGCTTTGAAAGATCAGGAGGATTAGAATAGAATTTATATTTAAAGACTGTGAAATAATGACATCAGAGGGACTTAGATTGAGGTAAACAATTATGGTAAAATCTCTTAGGGAAAAGTTAAATGACATGGAATTACTTAACCTTAAATAGAGCTAAGGAATATTCTTATAGCTCTCTGATTAGTGAAAGTGATTTTGCAGAGAGAACGCTGAGCAGTCAATTTCCATCTCCAAATAGGACAATGGGGAAAGGTTAAGAAACTGAAGTGTAAGGGATTTTGTTTATATCAGAACTTTTAAAAGTGGAGGTGAGGAAGATAAAAGAAATTGAATTATTTTCCTATGCCTAGTTTCCTAATATGGTATAAACCAGTTCATTTTTATTTCTTTCTTCCCTCAAGGTGCCATGTATACAAATAAGCCAAGGAGGATAGTTAGAAAAATGGAGAAAAGAATCAAGGTGAGAGACAAGGAAATTGAACTACCCTCTTAGTGGCAATCCTTCCTGAATGGTTTCACTTTGCTCATAAGATATAGATTGATAAAGAAATCAACCAAAAAAAAAAAAAAAAGACATGGAATAAAGCTTCAATTAAATGAAAGGGAAAAAAAAAAGTCCTGGATTAGGGAAGGACAAGACTTCCCGAGGGAACTTCAGGGAAGCTCAAGGAGATTCAGAGCCAGGATTCAGGAAGAAGAGGATTCGAGATTCTACCTTTGCTCTGGCTGGAGGCTCCAGAAGCCTCCCAAGAAACCTGCTCACAGAGAAAAGGATTATTACAGAAAAGAAACCTCCTCCCAGAGAAGGATTACAATTGAGAGATGACAGGACATTACAAATTGGTGGTGATTATTATCTACTAAAGGAGACAGTGGAATTAATCCATTTGTATCACTTTAGGATAAAATCTCACCCGAAGTTGTTTAGGTGTGGATCCATCCCAAAGCAGAAGGCCAAATTAAATTACCTATTAATACTGTTAAGTCTATGACTAAGCAACCAATAGGCCTCTACATATATAAAAACTTCCATTAGAAGTTCTGAGAGTTGGGGCAGCTAGGTGGCACAGTGGATAGAGCACCAGCCCTGAAGTCAGGTGGACCTGAGTTCAATTCTGTTCTCAGACACTTAACACTTCCTAGCTGTGTGACCCTTGGCAAGTCACTTAATCCCAATTGTCTCAGCAAAAAAGAAAAAGTTCTGAGAGCTTTTATTTGGGAAGAGGGAGAAGAGATAAGAAATGGAAGAAGTTTGTAATTTATTTGATGTAGGAGAACTTAACCAATGTAACTAATTAACCAATTAATTCTTCCCATTAATGCAAACAAAACAAAAAAATTTTTTAAAGAATCTCAAAAATTTAACCTTCTATAATTAGAGCATGACAGAACTGTCTGGGATACTGAGAGGTTGAGTTGCCCCATCACACAGTATGTGTACCAGAGGCAAAATTTATTTGGTGGTCTTCTACCTGCTAATTCATTTTGTCTCTTATCTTAAAACTACTTACTATTAAAACAATAAATTCATACTTATTATCTAGAAAGTAAGATAAACTAATTCATTATTATATGAGATTTCCTAAAAATTCCATATTTGTCCTAAACTCTAGATATGTCTAAAAGTGACTGAATAATTAATACCCTCAAGGAAACTGTCACGAAACACTAAAAATAAATGCTTTATTTTTAAAAAGAGTTGAAAACCAAATAGATATTTTAAAATGAGTTGAAAAACGGACTTCTAATAAACTATATAGGTATACTCACCTCTGTGTCTCTGAACCTATCTTCATAGTCTAATTTGTCCTTTTCTACAGAAGTCAATTTTAGCTTTAAGTTAGATACTTCAGCCATGAGATCCAATTTCTGAGTTTCTAGAGATGTTCTACTCAGAAGTTCCTGATAAAGAAACATATCAATACTTGAAACAATTACATTTAGTTCTGTGCTGCATATACAAAAATATCTCACAAGAAAAAAAACTTTTTAATATATACTGTAAAGCTGGGCATCTTTATCAAAACAATCTTGGGTAATGCTCATATTTCAAAAATCCTTTTTTTCTACAAGAGTTTATCTAACTTTAAAAACCACAGCTACTAAGGCTCCACTTCTGAGCACTAAATAAATGGTATGGGAAAGAAAAGCTGGGAGAAAGCTAGCTTGGAGCTCTTTTTGAATGGTATTCTTCTCCTTGCTTGCTGCTGAAGACTGATCCAAATCTTTCTATTAAAGTTTTTTTTTTTTTTTCCTTGAAGATGGGTAGCAATTATCTAACCTGTGGCAAAACAGCAAAGATCTGTCACATGATAACAGACAGGATGATATCTATCCCTTTTTTTGCAAGAGAAAAATAAGAACTGATTCTTTTTTTTTATGTTGAATCCCCATATAGGAAACAAAGTATATGCATAAATTAAAATTTTCCAAACATGTAAATGGAATTCTCATATAAGATTTGATTTTTTTCATTTGTTCATGGATGCTGGCATGAGCACTCAAATCTCTCAAATTTTTTCCTAAAATATATGAGGCAAACTGAAGCACACCAAATAGAATTCTGTGCACCAACAAACCCAACAATACAACAGATTTATGCTCTCTCCACATTTAGCAGAAATTTTCTGCTAGTGCGTGCTTCTCTCTCCATACCTGCTGTAACATTTCTTCAGTAGCATTTAATTTCTCCCTGTGCTCTTCAAGACAAAATTCCAAATCACGAATCTTTTCTCCCTGAGCTTCCACCTGATCTGTTAATACACTCACCTGAAAAGTATAAAATATAGGCATAAAAGAAAGGCATAAAGGATTTCTGTCTGTTTCTCAATTCAAATAACAACATACACATTTATTCCTTAATTTCTCTAAATTAAAAAAAAAGTCATATAATTTATTCAACATTATGATATCAACCACTGCATATCGCCTACATGTACTCATTCCCTTACTTTTCCAAAAGGTTGCAGTTAAAATATAAAAGAAGGTATTACCAAAACACTTATGTGCAACAATTTCTAAATGAGGCTTGATAATTAGAGTAGATAGATAGATAGATAGATAGATAGATAGAAAGAAAGAGAGAGAGAGAGAAATAGAGAGTAGAATGAAAAATAGCTTTTGTTACTTAAATTAAAAGGGAAATGAAAAGTTAGATAAATTTCTGCCTTTCAGAAAGAATGAAAAAAATCTCATTTTTATAAAAAAATCTATAAAAAGACTTTATAGAATTAAAGACCATAATATTTTAGATCTATGTGTTTTAGAACATAATTTAACACCTTTAACATTCAATTTTTCATTTTAAAAGTTCAATGAAGGGAACTATGGATTTATTCTTAATATATCACATATTGGATAAATTCACTTGACTCCCAACAGCATGGCATTTATGTATATATGTGAGTGAATGTGTGTATGTGTGTGTGTGTGTGTGTGTGTGTGTGTGTGTATAAAATATGGAGGAACTTACTGAGAATGACTACTAACATGCTAAATATGTACATTATATACTATATACATACATGTCATTTAAACACTTACATATGTATACATGTATGCTAAATATAAAGACTAGAAAGCTGCTTAGTCACTTTGAGAATACACTAAAAGAAAAGTTAAATATAAAATGACTACCTGGAGAACCAGAGATTCTTTATCATTTTCTAAACGTGCTAGTCTTTCTTGATAAACATCTCCATTTCCAGATATTCTTCCATTAGTCTGAAAGAGAAAATGATTAGATGAGAAAAAGACCCTTTAAAACTGGCACAATCTCAAAGGATATGAACAGACAATTCTCAGAGGAAGAAATTGAAACTATATCCACTCACATGAAAGAGTGTTCCAAATCACTACTGATCAGAGAAATACAAATTAAGACCACTCTGAGATACCACTACACACCTGTCAGATTGGCTAAGATGACAGGAACAAATAATGATAAATGTTGGAGGGGATGTGGGGAAATTGGGACACTGATGCATTGCTGGTGGAGTTGCGAAAGAATCCAGCCATTCTGGAGAGCAATTTGGAACTATGCCCAAAAAGTTATCAAACTGTGCATACCCTTTGACCCAGCAGCGCTACTACTGGGATTATATCCAAAGAAATACTAAAGAGCGGAAAGAGACATATATGTGCCAAAATGTTTGTGGCAGCTCTTTTTGTTGTAGCTAGAAACTGGAAGATGAATGGATGTCCATCAGTTGAAGAATGGTTGGGTAAATTGTGGTATATGAAGGTTATGGAATATTATTGCTCTGTAAGAAATGACCAGCAGGAGGAATACAGAGAGGCCTGGAGAGACTTAAATCAACTGATGCTGAGTGAAATGAGCAGAACCAGAAGATCACTGTACACTTCAACAACAATACTGTATGAGGATGTATTCTGATGGAAGTGGAAATCTTCAACATAAAGAAAAACCAACTCACTTCCAGTTGATCAATGATGGACAGAGGTAGCTACACCCAGAGAAGAAACACTGGGAAGTGAATGTAAATTGTTAGCACTAATATCTGTCTGCCCAGGTTACATGTACCTTCGGATTCTAATGTTTATTGTGCAACAAGAAAATGATATTCACACACATGTATTGTACCTAGACTATATTGTAACACATGTAAAATGTATGGGATTGCCTGTCATTGGGGGGAGGGAATAGAGGGAGGGGGAGTAATTTGGAAAAATGAATACAAGGGATAATATTATAAAAAATATATATATATATAATAAAAAAAATTAAAAAAAAAACTGGCTCAATCATTCTGATGGAATTGGCTATCTTCAACAAAGAGAAAATCTAATTCAGTTCTAATTGATCAATGATGGACAGAATCAGCTACACCCAGAAAAGGAACACTGGGAAATGAGTGTAAACTGTTTGCACTTTGGTTTTTCTTCCCAGGTTATTTTTACCTTCTGAATCCAATTCTTCCTGTGCAACAACAACAAAAAATCAGTTCTGCACACACATATTGTATCTAGGATATACTATAACATATTTAACATGTATGGAACTGCCTGCTATGGAGGGGGGATGGAGGGAAGGAGGGGAAAATTTGGAACAGAAATGAGTGAAAGGGATAATGTTGTAAAAAATTACCCATGCATATGTACTGTCAAAAAATGTTATAATTATAAAATTAATTAAAAAAAAAACAGGAAAAAAAACTGGCACAATCCCAGACCTCAAATCATATGCCACTGGCATTACCCAAAATACATACTAACAAGAGTATAAATTGATTCATAACACCCTTTATTTCAAAATAGCTTCTGCTGGTAATGAACTGAATGAACTACACCCAGTCAAAGAACTCTGAGAGATGACTATGAACCACTACATAGAATTCCCAATCCCTCTATTTTTGTCCACCTGTATTTTTGATTTCCTTCACAGGCTAATTGTACACTATTTCAAAGTCCAATTCTTTTTGTACAGCAAAATAACTGTATAGACATGTATACATATATTGTATTTAACTTATACTTTAACATATTTAACATGTATTGGTCAACCTGCCATCTGGGGGAAGAGGTGGGGGGAAGGAGGGGAAAAGTTGGAATAAGAGGTTTTGCAATTGTCAATGCTGAAAAATTATCCATGCATATATCTTATAAATAAAAAACTATTGAAAAAAAAAAGAAAATAGCTTCTGCTGGCATGAATAAACATGTCAAGGATTTAGCTTTTTCCCCCCTACCAGTCTAAACAGCTTCTTTGAATCAAAAAAATTTGACCAACAAGAACAAGTTTTTTGCTATTGATCACTTCTGATAGATATTGCAGTTATTCTTCTAGATCTATATGTAGACTTGTCCCCTCAATTAGTCAGTGAGCATTTATTAATACTTTTTTATGTGCCTGACACAGTGAATACAAAAAAGACTAAGATAGTTCCTGTCCTCAGGAAGTTTACAATCTATTGAGGGAGTAAATAACAATTGTTTTGCCCTCTTTTCCTTTCCTTTCCTGCTCCTTCCTTCCCTCCCTTCCTTTCCCTATTTCTGTCTATCTGTCAGCAAGAATGGAGATCAAACAAGGAGTAGGAGATTACATTCTGCTAAATGTCGAAAGATTTCAAATATATATTCTTAGATCCATTGTGATGTTAAATTCTATTTGGTATGCTTCAATTGGACTGAGAAACCTTGTAAGGATAGATTTGGGGTGGATATATGCCAACCCATGAACAATAGATATAACTGAGTGGCCATCTCAGAGGGAAAATACAGAGGGAAAAGTTGGAAGCAAGATGGGGATAAGTGGCAAAAGCTTCATGCAGAAGATGAGATCTGATGAGTTACCTTTAAAACACAAGTGTTTTTGTACTGCTGTCTACATGGTAGTCATGACATTTTCATTCTCATATTCAATCCTAGGAAATGTTTCCTTAGAAAAAGGATGGGGACACCCATCTCTGACAATCCAATTCTTATCCTTCTCAAAAATGCCTTCCAGTGAACATTTCCTTTAGTCTCAGCACTCTACTTCCTCTGAATTCTGACAGCAAATATTGCCAATAAATCATTGTCCTTGCCTAGCACACTTTATGCTTGTCATTGTTTATATTTTGTTTGCAATGAAATCTAAGACTAAAGGTGCTCAGAAAAAGGTTAACAATTAGTGTTCAAAACATACACTTCTATAAAGGCATGTTTTTCAACTATACATTACTTTGGAACTTATTAAAATGAATAGAAATCATTAACAAGAATTTTCTCAAATACATTTGGAGTGAGGAAAGTGTAATCTACACTTTTCAGTGGAAGGAATAACCATTGTAGATATTGCCCTACTAGTATGAAATATCGATTCCTCTGTTAACAGTCTTAGCCAAGTGCCTTAAATTGTCAGAATGATGGGGAACACCTGAAACTGTCCTCCCTTACTTGGGGGGGAGGGGAAGCCATGGGGTTGAACTCTGAGAAACTCTCCTCCGGGAGAGGCTCACCTCAGGGAATCAAGATAAAGTGGCTTCATTCTATGGTGACTAGCTTCACCCTCTATTGAGTGGAAAATTAGTCCACGACTTAGCTCCCTGAAGATCTAGACCTGATATAATTTAAGTGGTCTCATTCAACTGTAACCCTAGGCCTGACTGAGGGCAGTGACAATATTGAAGGAATCCCATTCAATTGAAACCTCAGTCAGATTTCTTATAAAAAAGGCAATTTCAAACTCATTTTTTTGCAGAATGTCTGGAATAGGAATTATGCCATGCCAAGGGACTTCTCCCCTTGGCACGGCTGCCTACCAGGACTTCTGGCCACTGTGAAGAGACCTTGGCAGTGAAAACCTCTTGTCATTTCTCTGCCAGGACTTTGCCACTGAGGAAGTCAGTCTTCCTAGCAAAGCTGGATAAAATAATAAACAATTTGCTAGAGAAAATGCTAATAAGGTTCATAGAAGAATAATATTGGGACTACACAAAGATGCTCCTTTAGAGGAGATCATAAGATGCTGTGCCACAGTGGGCACAAATGTGTTTTATACCCAGGCTATGATGCAGAACATGGGAAGAAGTGGTCCCTCTCAGCAAGGGACTTCCAGAGAGACTCATTAATGCTTTCAGTTTGGTAAAGTAGGGCATCTGAAAGCTCAATGTAGGCATAGAGATAGAGTGAGAAGAGAGGGTGAGAGAAGACCTAAAACCCTATATACAAAATGCAACAAGGGCTTCCACTGAGCCTCAGACTGTAGACTGACCCAGGGAAATGAGAGGTGGGGCCCAGGTCCAAGGTCCCAGACAAAAAATAGGTGGGACATGATGGCAGCCGAGGTTACACCTAGAGAGTCTTTAAAACTTCAGGACTCTAACATGATCAATCAGCAGAGAAGCAATGCCATGGCAGAACGGAATCACAATTGGGGAGAATACAGGCTTTTTAACCCAACAGAAGGGCAGTATCCAGTGCAAGCAGCTCCCATGTAATTACCAGGCGATGAGGAGAAATTTAGAAGCTGGTGAATGGAAGAGACTAAATAGGTTAACTGCTTGGAGGAAAGGGTTCGCTTGTATCTCTACAGATGGAGAAGGAATCAGATGGGAGCCAATGAGTCATATTTGCCTTGACTATCAGAGAGAGACAGAAAAAGAAGAAAAACCTTGAAACAAAGGAGAAAACCTAAGAACATCTGACACTGCAAGAGCATGGCTGATAATGAGACTACTACAGAACTTCAAAACCAGCAGAAATCATTGGATTCCCTGAGATAAAAAATTGTTGAGAAGACTGTTGTAGAAATGCAAAATCTGCAGGAATCATTGGATTCCTTAACACAAGATGAGACTATTGTAGGACTTCAAAACTTGCAGGAATCATTGGATTCTCAGACACATGAAGTAATGGACGATAGACTGGTTTTGGACTATTTCTAGGATTTATGGATATATAATTCCTCATGTTGATTGATGTTTTTTGTTTGTAATATCTCTCATGTTGATGGGACCCATGTTGATGAGACCCTTCAGAAACCGGCTAATCTGGTTTGATTCCCCATTTTCCTTTGGTGTTTCCATCTCCCTTCCTGAGACGTCAGGGAGAGCATGATCACCTCCTTTTTTGGTGTTTTTACCCCTTTTTTGAGGGGTCAGGGAAGGTGTGATCACCTTTTTTGGGGGGGTCAGAGTGTGACTGCCTTATGTTCTAAAACAAAAGAAAGCAGGAGACCATTACTTGGCAATTATCTAAAGATAAAGATAAATATTGGGCGCCATTTTCTGGAGGTCTCAGGGACAGCCTTCTTTTCAGCAGATTAATCACCACAAGAATAGCCAGGTGTTAAAAAATCCAAAAGTCTTTATTGTCTCCTTCACCTGGTCCTCAGCTAACTTTTTCGTGGCCCTCAAACAGGGACTTTGTTTCATTGGAAAAAATGCAGATAGGCCACCATTGAGGCTTGAGATGAAGAGAGTCTGAGTCCAAGGGTCTGTGCTTCAGTCTCCAGCCACCACAAAGGTGGAAGATGGAATAAATCTTTCTCTGCTTCCTTTGGCTGAGTTGTCTCAGCTTATATGCTTTACACTGAGTATAAGCCATTATATCACTAGGAAACCATTATTCATACTGAATTTAGAGTTTAGAGAATTTAGAGTAAATTAAACACTAGATAACTAGATAATCATTGTCTCATCAATTCCACCGAGTTAGTATCTTGGAAGAAACCTTGTTTCAGAGTTCTGGCCCATAACACTTTTCCAGACTGCAGAAAAACCTGACCATTACTCTGGGAAGCTCACCCAGCTTTTTGAGGGGTCCAAGGCCAATACCCTCCTTGCTCTGTCTGCCCCAGATATATGGAGGAAGTTGCAGAAGCCAAATTTGGTCCCTCAAATTTCTCCCTTAAAAACAGCTGTTGGAGTCTTTAATGCAGAGAGAGGCCACAGAATTAAAGCGAGATTTGGAGAAAAGTCCCTACTCTTGGCTGCTATTTCTGAGAACCACAGAGGTCCATGCTTTAAACTCCCCAGTCCTTGTCCTGAGTCCGAGCAGCAGGAGTACTGGAGGAGGGACTGCTTACAGGGGTCAAGCTGTCCCCTCACTGCCCTCTGGCAGGAGTTTGGGGCTTGGTCAACTTCTTGCTTGTACCACCACAACAGCCGAACACCTAGTGGCCAGTAAGATGAGATGGGCTTATCCTTCACTCTTGCTCTGCAATTCTAGTCTCACCTGCTCCTCTCCCCATAGAGTGGGGATCAAAGGGGAACCCAAGAGCTGTCTCCAGATCTCTCTGCCTTGCCAGCTTGGTGAACTGTCATTTAAATGCTCCTATCCTGTTCCCTTATTGGGGTACAATTTAATGATGAGAGTGCAGACTCAATTTTCTCTTCTCAGACCTCCAGAGAAATTTCTTAAGCAGGCAGGAACTTTTAGTTAAGGGAGTTGAGAAATCCTGAGAAGTTTAAAACTGCAGTCTTATCTTGATCTGCAGTCTTGACAGGCAGAGCCACGCCCTCGGTGATCCCAGACCATAGTCTATTTCCTAAGGGAACTGGAGCTGCTTGAAAGCATGCTTATCCCTACATTTTAATCTGCAGTCCCACCAGAGAGGAATCCCTAAATGCAGCCTTGAAAACCCTAACTTTTCTAACCTCGAGGGGTTATAGGGTCTCTTTACCATTAGCCCACATTGCCTCCCAGTCTGGCAAATATTTGGGCATGGCCGGCTTTTGCAGAATCTGGATTCCTATTTTTGGGACTTTTGCCAAACCTCTCTATGATTCTATTCAAGGCCCCAATAATCTTCCTTTTCAATGGGGACCTTTTAAAACCCTAAAAGCCAAACTGACTCACCACCCTTAACCCTGCCACTCTGCTCCCTGACACTTCCCCCAATTGGGAGAAATTACACAAATGCCCCCTGGCAGGGGGTTCTAAATTGCTTTGGGTTTTGATAACATTTTTCCCTGCAGGACTAAGAAGGCTCTGAAGGCATCAAGGCACTTGCTAAGCCTGCCTAAGCTCCTTGCAGAGAGACAAACAGTCCAACTTTTACTTGAAAGGTATTTCAGAGTACTCCTGTGAGCACTCTGGAGGAAGAAGGATGAAATTGTCTGTGTCCTTCTTTCTCTCTCTCCTACCTAACTTTTTCTCACTACAAAAATGAGAACTTTTTTGCTCCTACTTTTCTTGATTAGCATTCTATGCCCCAGCCAGCAATTATGTCATTAACATAATTAACTCCTTAACTACTTTCAGCTAGGGAGCTATATGGGCATTAGGGGTTGTTCAGCATTATTGGGTGGACTATCTTAAGGTACCTTAAGGACTACCTTAAGGTAGCCCACAGCCGGAACCTGTTCCTTTTTTTACAAAAGATCCCATTCCCAAATGTCACCATTTCAACCCTGAATGACACCCCACTTTTAATCTGCTCCTGAGATTTGTTTCCTCTAGGCTTCAAGCTGGGAATTTTCAACTGCTTAATCATGCCTTCAGCCTGCAGATCACAGGACAAGTGATTGGGACACACAACACCCCTGAAGTGCCGCTGTTGTTTTCAGATCTCACACCTCCCCTCATGGCTTGAAATGCCACCTCCCCTACCTCCAGTGAACTTAGGGATATCTCTACAACTCTTGCCATCTCGAAGTGGTTACAGAAGAAGAGACTTTTGCCCCTTTATCCCAAATGAATTTGGGGCTGATTGCTTGAAAGGGGAGAAATGACAGGGAGAACCCTGAAACTGTCCTCCCTGACTATGGGGAGGAAGCCATGAGGGTGAACTCTTAAGAAACTCTCCTTTGGGAGAGGCCCACCTCAGGGAATCAAGATAAAGGGGCTTTGATGCTGTTAGTGGCAGGGCAGAGAGTTGTGGGGATTCCCTTTTTGGTCAGAGGCACAGGTCCAACATGAAAGAATTCACAAACCCAAAATATGTGGCAAAAAAAGGAAGTTTTATTGGCACTGAGAAGTCAGCTTTGCTAGGAAGACTGACTTCCTCAGTGGCAAGGTCCTGGTAGAGAAATGACAAGAGGCTTTCATTGAGAAGGTCTCTTCACAGTGGCCAGGAGTGCCTTTTGTATAAGAGATCTGAGACTGGGATTCCTTCAATATTGTCACTGCCCCTGGATTTCCAGTTGAATGAGATCACTTAAATTATATCAGGTCTACATCTTCAGGGAGCTAAGTAGGAGTGGTCCTGGACTAATTTTCCACTCAATAGAGGGTGTCAATAGAGTCACCACAGAATGAAGCCACTTTATCTTGATTCCCTGAGGTGGGCCTCTCCCAGGAGAGTTTCTCAGAGTTCACCCCCATGGCTTCCCCTCCCCCCCAAGTAAGGGAGGATAGTTTCAGTGTCCTCCCCCATCAAAGACACGAACTTTAAGTGTCTTGTGTTTACCCACAAATTCCAGCCAGTCTGGATTTTCCTGATAATAAGTGTAGCCCTCTATCCACTATATCTCATATTTCTAAATACAACATGATGGTATATATATTCCTATGACCATAAAGCATATGAGCTCAACTAGCATTTACCATCTCCTGAATGCCGGTCCCTTTTAAATTCCATCCAGACACAATTCTACTCAGACCAGGGAGGCCAGGAGATGTCTTCAGGATAGGAATTAATGGGTGCAGCCAGGACAATCCTTAAAAGAATAACTAAAAGGCTAAATTTTATTTCTGTTGTTCCATCATATCCAATTCTTTGTGACCCTATTTGGGTTTTTCCTGGCAAAGATACTGAAGAGGTTAAAGGAGATAACCTAAGAAACAAATGATTAACAGAATTTTACATCCTTAAGAGAAATTCTTGTCTTATTTATAAACCTCTCCAGAACTTCTTTGATATACAAATATCTCTATATCTGAACGAAGCAGAAAAGTCCTTTTCAAATACAAACTTTGTTTTATGACCCTGATTGTGTATAAAATGAATCTCCAAAATTCTATTCCTTGCACTAAGCTTTTCCCTGCCTTATGCCCTCCCCCCCCCCAATTTTGCTGTGGCATCCCCTTTCAGGCAGTTTGACCTTTCTCCCTGGAGGCCAATTGCCTGTCTATCCCTTTCCTAGCCAATAAAGACTTTATTTTAACATGGCATTGAGTAGCGAATTCATTCGCTAATGGACCCGGCCTTGGTACTTAGGAGGAAAAGGAAGCATTGAACCTTATCTTTCCCTTTGAGGCTTATTTTTTGTCCTCATCAGATACTAAAATGGCTTACTATTTCCTTTTCCAATTCATTTTATAGATGAGAAACTGAAGCAAGTGGAGTCCAGAATCATATAGTAAAGTGTCTGAGGTTGCTTTAGAACTCAGGTCTTCTTGACTCCAGGACCATAATCAATTCACTTCTCTACTGCTCCCCTCTGCTTCCCCCAAAGCTAAACAATATACAATAAATCAAGCTTTATGACCATCAGAAACAAAATGTTAACTTCCCCATTTTTGTAAATATGAGCTAAGTTTCAGACAAGCAAAAGTCTGAAGTCTTAAATATATATATATATATATATATATATATATATATATATATATATATATATATATATATATATATATCTCACGAGCATAAATACTTTACATATTATTTTAAAACCTTTATCAAGATTTTTGTCTAATTATTACATGAATTCAGGATGTTTCATTTTAAAATACAGTGTAATGCCGACAAGAATTCACTAAGAGTCAGGTGCAACTTAGTAAACATGTGATAAGTATTCTAAAGACCAACACATTCCCTTTGAGTTGTTACAACTTAATTTTGTCCTTGAATTTTGTCCTTTTAAAAAAAAATTGTAATAACCTGAATTAAATTATCTGAATTCGCAAGAGTTTCCTGAAGTGGTTTGAATGAATGTTATCTCTAGGGACTTCCATGAAAATGAGAAATTCTGTTATACATGATTAGTTTTAATTACAAATACTAATTGCCATAAAACACACACACACACACACACACACAATATATGAATTCACATTTTCTGAAAAAACAACATCAGATAGTGGTTTTCATTTTTATTTTCATTTTTTAATGAGGTATGGAAATCCTATTAAAAACAAAAATTTTCTTTCATTCTGACTGAAGGAAATAATTAAAAAAAAAATAAAAAGTAGGATTAGCAATGCTCTATTTCCCAACTGACAGATCTGATAAACAAAATTGAATGTTATGGAACTATCTTCAGAACACTCTTAAAGGAAAAAACAGGATTATAAATGGCTTCAAGGTAAAAAACCACAGTTTTATTCCCTAAACCTGGGCTAACATCAAGTTATTTCCCATGAAAACAGTGACTAGATATAATTAAAAAAAAAACAAAAAACTAAACTAATAACTGCTACAGGAAAACAAGGAAAATTAAAATCTACTAGAGAAAGACAACATATTTTTGATATTATGTAAAAATACTTATGCTCATAATCTAAAATTTGATGGGAATCCAGAGACAATCCAATCTCTTATTTTAAAAATGAGGAAATTGAGGCACGGGACTTGTCATTCAAGGTAACAGTTAAGAAAAGACACTCCAACTTTATAGAATGGATGAAAGTATCTTTTAATGAGGAGGGAGAGTTGGTAGGAAAGAGAAGTAGATAATGAGAAGAAGAAAAGAAAAAAAAAAATCACTTAAGTAATTTAAAGAAATGCACCAACGAAAATAGCCAGTCTATCAATAAACATTTATTAAGTATCTTCTTTTTGTCAGAAAAAAAACCAGATAACATGATGGAAATCATATGTAGCAGTAATTCATGTTACCTGATCCCATATTTACTTTACAAATTCTACAATGGGCTAGATTTTTTAATCCAGAAAGACTGATATAAGCCTTATATCCCAAGGAGGACATTCATTATTAAGAAGTCTCTATTAACACTAATATATTTATAGCAGCACCTTTTTTTTTTTTTTTTTTTTTGGTAGCAAAGAACTTGAAACAAAGTAGATGCCCTTTGATCTGAGGAACAAATAAACAAATTATGGCATATGATTGCAATGCCCTATTATTGCACTGTAGAAAAACTGTGAATACAGAGAAGCACTGAAGAACTTGTATGAACTTGATAAAAGTAAGTAAAGTCATGAAAACAACCTACACAATGTAAAAGAATTATCACAAAACAATCAGAAGTGAATGCTGCAATGTAGTCTGATGGTATAGACAACACTCCCCAAAAAAGCTAGGGGAGTATTGGGACATGATAGAGAAACTGAAAGAAGTATAGCCAAATAGGAAATGAAGAGATATAACAAAATGAAATAATTATCACAAAAAAATCAAAAATGAACACAGCACAATTAAAAAGAACAAGCATGACCCTAAAAAAGAGAGATGAGAAAATATCTCCTCCAACTCTTGGGAGCAGTGGAAGGGCCACTGATAAGGTACACTTAAGTTATTTTCAAATCTCTACTGTACTGATCAGTTTTACTAGAGGTTTTTTCTCTTTTTTCTTTAAAAAATATTTTAAAATGATTTCTTATATCTTTATTTTCTGTTCTGTATATAAAAATGCTTATCTTTTTTGGTATTTACAAAACTAAAAAATTTACTTACAAAAAATGTCATACAGGATGGTTCTCTAGGAGACAGCAGAAGTAAAGGAAAAAATTCTGGTAATGTAAAATGTATAAGATATTAATAAGCATTTATTTAAAACCACAACAAAGAAGTGGCAAGGTGAGAAAAACATTGTCAGAGCAAATTTTTCAATGAACTTTGTCTTTCCAAAATTATAATCCGGAAGTTTAAAGAGGAAGAGACTCCAGTTCTATCATGATCCTTTTAGAAGTACAAAAATGTGGAATACCAGAATGAAAATTGGATTTGGAATCAAGTTCTAGCAATTTTGCTTTGTCCATCAGTTATCTCATCCATAAAATGAAGCTGTTAATACTAATATAACTTACCCTTCAAGGCTATTGTGAAAATCAAATTAGATCTTTATATATAAATTGCCCTTAAGCTTTCCCAATCACCAATGACAAGAAAGAAGACTGTATGCTTACTCCTATGTTTTTTAGAATGAATTTTTTCTCAACCATGTTGTCAAGCACCTTCAATGATAATGAAAACAGCATCAAGGTCAACAACCCACAATAATGGTAAATTTTTCAATTTGAAAAGGCTACAAACCTAAAGTGGAGGGAAGAGTTAGTGTATGACTCTTTGCAGACGAATGCAAACACTTTAACACTGAGATGCAACAAAATATGAATAGATTCTCTGATGTTTATGTTAATTTTGGCCTAAATTAATACCAAGAAAACATAGGTACTCTATCATCCAGCACTAAACCATCCATATGGAGAATTATCAGTTATAGCAAATGAAAAACTTTTGACTGCTGTAGATAAATATAATTTGCAGGGATATACACATTGATAATGAGGTTGATTTCCAGGGATATACACATTGAGAATGAGGTTGACATATACATTCATAGAGTTAGCTCAGTATTTGGGAGACTCCAAAGGAAAGCATGGGAGAAATGTATTAAGACTACCAAACTGAAGGTATATCAAGCTACTGAGCTGACCTTATTGCTGTATATCTGTGAAATCTGGACAGTGTTCAAAGCACCATGCTAGGGAACTGAATCACTTCCATTTGAATTGTCTTAAGAAGATTCTGAAGATCATCTGGAAGGATAAGATATGAATGAAGTCTTTTCTCAAACTAAACTGCCAAGCATGCAAATTCTACTGCAAAGAGTACAATGGGCTGGCCACATTGTTCAAATACCAAAAATTTCATCAAAAGACTATTTTATTGAGAATTCACACAGAGTGAACACTTCCATGGTGGTCAGAAAAAGTCTCAAAAAATTTGGAAATGATTGCATATCTTGGGAGACACTTCCCAGCATAGCATGTTCTCATCATAGAAGTTGCTGTGCTCTGTGAGCAAAATTAGAATAAAAGTAGATCCAAAAAAAAATATACAAAGTTACAGTGAATCTACAGCAAATGTTCACATGAACTATTTGTGCCCGACCTGTGAGTAAAGCCTTCCAAATTTATACTGGTCTGATCAGCCATAGTCAGACATATATATATCTTTTAGCATTGTTACTCTGTGTAATTCTGGGAATTGTATTTTTCTTTTTTTTAAATTAATTTTATAATTATAATTTTTTTGACAGTACATATGCATTGGTAATTTTTTTTTTTACAACATTATCCCTTGTACTCACTTCTTTTCTGAATTTTCCCCTCCTTCCCTCTACCCCTTCCCCTACATGACAGGCAATCCCATACATGTTAAATGTGTTATATTATATCCTAGATACAATATATGTGTGTAAAACTGAATTAATCAGACATATTGTAACTTGACTCAAACACAGTGATGTTATTTTGGTCCTCTTTGAGGATGAAGGAGAATCAATTCCTAAACTAAGTTTCATGAAAGCACATTATTACACTTAAAATCTAATGATAAATATCCTGTAAACATTTATTAAATGCTTGTCATATGCCAGGTGCTATACTAAAGCACTGGATTTCTCTAAGAGCCCAGTTAATGTTTTCTTTTGAGTACCTAACATATAAAGAATATGTGCTTCGTATGCTTCATTACAGTGAAGAGAGGGTCAGGAAAAGTATGAGTACTCAGAAGTTCTTATAATAATATTATTTTGCTTTAGAGTAATACATACAATTGAAGATTTAAAGATAATAATCTAGCTGATAGGTTTTAGGTTTTAATAGGGAGAAGCATATTATGTCTCAGAACATTTAATTCCAATACCATATAAACCATTTGCTAAAATAGGCAAAGAAGTAGTTCTATAAAATTCCTTGTATGACACAAATATGTTGCTGATGCCTAAATCAGGGATCACTAAACAAAACAAAGAAAGAAAACTAGAGACCAATTTTCCTAATGGATAGGATGCAAACATTTTAAATAAAATATTATAAAAAGCTTACAGCAATATAATGTAAAGATTATATACTATGAACAGGTTAAATTTATACTAGGAATGCAGAGCCGATTTAATATTAGGAAAACTAATGGCAAAATTGACCATGTTAATAACAAAACTAACAGAAATCATATGATTCTCAATAGATGCTGAAAAATCTTTTGACAAAATACAGCACCCATTTCTATTAAAAACACCAAAGGACATAAATAAATTTTTAAAAAAGCTTTCCTTAAAATGATAACTAGTATCTTTCTAAAACCTTCAATAAGTATTATTTGTAATGGGGAAAAGCTAGAAGTTTTCCCAATAGGATCAAGAGTAAATCAATGATGTGCATGATCACTATAATTTTCTACTAGAAATGCTAACTATGCAAATAAGAAAAGAAAAAGAAACTGAAACAATTAAAATGGGGAGTGAAGAAACAAAACTGTTATTCTTTGCAGATGATATGATGGCATACTTAAGAGAATCCTAGAAAATCGATTAAAGAACTCCATGAAATAATTAATTTTTAGCAATTACAGGATATAAAATAAACTCACATAAATCATCAACATTTCTGTACATAACCAACAAAATCCAAAAACAAGAGATAGAAAGAGAAATTCTATTTAAATAGAAAATATAAATTATATTAACTAACTATAGACAATATAAACTACTTGGGGAGTCTATCTGCTAAGATAAACCCAGGAATCATATGAACAATTATATAACACTTTTCTAACAAATGAAATCAGATCTAAACAATTGGAAAAATGTCAATTTCTCATGGAAATATTAAGCCACTATAATAAAAATGACAATTCTACCTAAATTAATTTACTTATATTCAGTGCCATTCTAAACTATCAAAAAGTAATTTTATAGAATTAGAGAAATAATAAGAAAATTTATCTGGAAAAACCAAAGGTCAAGATTGTCAAGGGAATTAATAAAAACAAATGTGAAGGAAGATGGACTAGATGTATGAGATCTCAAACTATATTATAAAGCAATAACATCAAAACTACCTTATACTAAGAAAGAGAATGGTAAATTAGTGGAATAGATTAAGCACATAAAACAAAGTCAAAGTAAGTAGGTTACTATAGTAACCTACTCTTTGATAAACTCAAATAACCCAACTTCTGGGATAAGAACTCATCATGACAAAAACTTTTGGGAAAACTGAACATAGCAGAAATTAGGGACATTAACATACCATACCAACACCATATACCAAAATTGGGTCAAAATGGGTACATGATTTAAACATAAAGGATGATACAATAAGCAAATTAGGAGAAAACAGGCACACACTATAAATTTCTTCCTAATATTCTCTCTTTAGGTTAAAGCTAATTGTGTATGTATGTGTGTGTGTGTGTGTGTGTGTGTGTGTGTGTGTATTTAATGTAGCATCTACGTCTCTTTTTTTCTCATTTTCAATTGACTTAGTTTGCATTATTCTACAGCTTGTCTCTTTTTATACCTTCCCAACTCCTCCCCTCCCCTCTCTTTCTCTCTTGTTGTAATAAAAATCATCATTAAGGTTATCCAACATTTTATCACTAATCTTTGAAAATGCTATTGTCAACCAAGCAATAGTAGTTGCTAAGTGACAAATAAGGGTGAAAGTTAGAGGAATAAGAGAGGGAGGTAAAGGATAAGAAAACAAATGGTATTTTTAAAATATTAAGATGCAATTAGACTGGTCACAATTCCTATCAATTATACCTCTCAATTAAAAAAAAAAAAACGCCTGAAAAATTTCTATGCTTCTTTTTAAAAGAAGTTTTCAAAATGCTCTCCACAATCCTGACAGTGAGATTCTATTTAAAAAACAAAGTCACTATCATGAAAGAAAAGGTAAATTACAGTCAAACTGTGAAGAGCTGTGGCATGCTATGTTTTCTCTAGCCAGAGGAAGAAATGTCTTTTAATGAGCTTTCATTTCCCAGCCTGTTTTATTCCTCAGATAGAGGAAAGAAATCAAAGGAAAAACTTCTCTGCTCCAAACACAGTTAGAGGTGAATTATATCAAATATTTAAAGAACAATTAATATCTATGTTATACAAGCAAGTTATTCTCAAAAAGTGAGAAGATACAATTTAAGATAATCTAATTTGACTTCACAAACTCTTCACAAATTTTTCTTATGGGATAAATATAGTCCAAATATCAAATTCATAGAAATATACAAGCTCAATAGGACTAATGAACATGGATGCAAAATTTTCTTTCTTTTTTTTTCTTGTCATTGTTTATTGCGACATATGAAGATCCCATTACATTAATAAAGTACAGTGTGTTGAGCCACTCCTCAACTGATCTGTGCCAACTTTCATTCCAGTTTTTCCCTTTGTTTTGCTTGTAATTTCTTTCTTTCTTTTTTTTTTTTAAAAGCTTTTTATTTACAAAACATATGCATGGGTAATTTTTCAATACTGATTCTTGCCAAGCCTTCTGTTTCAAATTATTCCCTCCTTCTCCCCACTTCCTTCCCTAGATGGCAGGTAATCCAATACATGTTAAATGTGTTAAAATATATGTTAAATCCAATACATTTATACATCTTTATAGTTATCTTGCTGTACAAGAAAAATCAGAACTATAAGGGAAAAAAAAACTGGGAAAGAAAACAAAATGCAAGCAAACAACAACAGAAAGAGTAAGAATGTTGTTGTGATCCACCTCAGCTCCCATGGTCCTCTTTTTGATATAAATGGCTCTCATCACTGAACAATTGGAATTGGTTTGAATCATCTCATTGTTGAAGAGAGCCACATTCATCAGAATTGATTGATGCAAAATTTTCAAATAAAAATGCAAAACATCCAAAACATTATTCACTTTGACCAAATTAGATTAGCATAACAATTTACAAAATTGATTATATTAATCCAAAATAGCCTGAATCACTTGATATTAATAACCGAAGAAATACTTATTTGCAAAAAATACTATAAAGTGTAGGCATAAAAGGGATATTTTTTAATCTAAAATATAAATATAAAAAATTTTTGTAAAACAAAAAGTTAGCATTATTAATTGAACAGTACAAGAAGCTTCCCCAACAAATTTAGGGATTACAGCCACTTACAATTTGACAGTTTTAGAAATGTTAGGATTGCAATAAGAGAAGAAAAAGAAATTAACTGCATAAAACATCACACCAAAATTTCCATTTGCTGATCACATGATGGTATGTTTGGAAATTAAATCAGAAGAGAACAAGCAAAGAAACTAAATGACACAATAGCTTCAATAAAGCAGGATACAAAATAAATCCACAAAAACCAATTGCATTTCTAAATAGTACATATTCTTAAGCTAGAATCAGCAAATTTGTTTTTTTTTTTAATATGTTGGTAATTATATTTTAATATAATTGGTTTCCTTTATATTTCTATATATTTTATAATTTGATATATATTATGTTATATGTCATGTTACATTATATTACATATTTATGTTATGTTACTTATTACATTGCTATATATTGTATTATATTATCAATTATATTACTTATATATTTTATATTATATATTATTCAAATTTATAATTTTATAATTCTATATAATTTATTTTGTGAATTTAAAAAACATATCCATATACATGACATAAAAACAACAACAAAATCTAGGAGGAATAGTAAAATTCATACCATTCCTAGGAGTCTGTCTAGTTGGGCACATGTAAGACTCATAAAAATATAAGTATAAAACACCAATGAAAGTAAAAATAACACATACTTGAAGAGATATTCTTTGTATATGATAAGACTATCAACATAACAAAAATTATATAAATACCTGAATAAATTTTAAGATTTAGTTCTGTACTGATCAAACTACTGAGGGTACTTTATATAGCTAAACAAAAATAACAGTAGTCTTAAAAGGACAAAAATTCTACAATTTCAAGGAAAATAATGAAAAACATAGTAATTTGGTT
Organism: Sminthopsis crassicaudata; assembly: GCF_048593235.1. Lineage (NCBI taxonomy): Eukaryota > Metazoa > Chordata > Mammalia > Dasyuromorphia > Dasyuridae > Sminthopsis > Sminthopsis crassicaudata. The sequence goes on from NC_133621.1 coordinate 242,742,096, forward strand.
TGGGTGAAAAGAAAAGTATATCAATGGAACAAATGAAATCAAGGGAGAATCAACTGAAATCTATAGGTATGGCTTCAGTAAGCCCCCAAACATAAATTAATTGGAAAGGAACTTCTATCTGACCATTACTACTGGGAAAAATGGACAATGATTTGGTAGAAATTAGATTTAAGTTAACATATGGGATAAGAATGGGACTTTTGATTTCATTAGTATAGAGAATTCCCAGTGAGGAAACACTTGAGAGTTGTTTAAAGACTTAAAAGTCACTTGCTCAGGTCACACAGACAGTCAAATAAGGAACCATATCTTACATGATAAAAAAGAATAGGATAAAAATGAATACACAGTTGAATAGCTGAATTAAAACTTTAGGGATAGACACTCTGTATAAATAAAAGCCATTTAAAAAACTATAAAAAGTAATGAAATTATATAAATTATATATAAAGGAAACCCTATTAGTTACATTTAAAAACCATATGTAGGGGGAGGTGATCATAAAAGAGGAAACAGAAAATGAAATTTCCAAGTTTTTTCCATTAATAAAATCATCTATAATAAAAATAAAGTATCACCTGGACAAAGATTTTGATACAAATTATTCTAATAAAGTTTTTGTTTTTTATTTGTATCCTCACTTAGCACAAGGTATGACACATTATAAATTCTTATTTAATAAATATTTGTTAATTATGGTGTCATATTGAAGGGAATTACAAAAATAAAAAGGATCAAAAACTTCTCTTTAATGATTAAATAGTCAAAGGATATCAGATCTCAGAAGATGAATTGCAAACTTCCAACAGCCATAATTAAAATACTGGTTCAAATCACTAAAAGAAATGATAATATTTAAAAATATATTTTTTAAAAATCTAAGAATTTACTTCCCATCTAAAGGCTGATTACGAAAGATGCCCATGGAAAGACAAGTACATATTAGACAGACAAGTACATAATATGCTGCTGCTGGACCTGTGAATTCTAGAAAACAGCTAGAAATTATGCTCAAAAAGTGACTCACATTTCCATACCTTTTGGTATAGTATACTTGGTCCCTACACAAAACAAGTCAAAGACAGAAAGGCCCCATATATACCGAAATATTCATACCAACACTTTTTGTGGTAGCAAAGAATTAGAAATATAATAAATAAATACAATTTAGGTGATGGCTAAACAAACTATGGGAGCATGTAATGGAGTATCCTAAGAAACAATTAATATTTAGGATACAGAAAAATGTTAGAAAGTATGAGATAAACAGAGCCAAAATACACAAACATACACACAATGTATGTATGTATATGTGTGTGTATAAAATATTAGGATAATATAAGTGGAAAGAGAAACAGTAACAGCAAAAACGAGTGCTGTACACTTAATACTGATTACAATTTGACTCAGGCAAAGAAGTGAGAATATATAGCTCCCTCCTTTGAGGTGTGGAGAACTATAAATAAGGATGATTTCATATACTATCAGATAAAAGAGTTGATTAACTTGTTACTTTGGATGAATACCTTCTACTTACTCCTTTTCTTTTGTAATTCTTTGTTATAAGATATGACTTATTGGGGAGGGAAGGGGAGGCTAGAAGGATAGAATTAGATATGAAGTTGATATAAGGGATTAATAAATATTATATCTTTAATTAAGAAAACCATTCTATCCATGAAGATAGATATCTGTATCTATACCTATGTAGTTATCAAGATATCTGTATCTACACCTATGTAGTTACGTGAATCAAGAGAGATAGATATACCCAATATATGTACCTATATACCCAATGTAAAGTGGAACAACTACAGCCTAAAAGTAATAGGGAATAAGCCCAGCATTATATCCCTATAGTCATGAGAAGTTGTTTCTATAGCAGAACTACAGTAGTGCTTGTGTGGTGGTGTTTGCCCTTTGTTGTCGATGAGGACCATGACATCAGGGAAGTCTTGCCATGACATGCACATGAATTGGATTTAAATAAGGAAGTCTATGCAAAGTCACCAGTTTCACATTCACCACTAGATCCAGTGGCAAAATATTGATCAGTAAGACTGAAGATGGCTTGGATGAAGTGGAAGACCTTGGCTTTTTTAAGCTAAGGTCTTTTCTAAGTTCTCAGTTTGACTGAGGCAATGTCCAATCAGTCATTAAGACTAGATAAAAAAATGCTTCTTTTATTTAATTTTTAAAAAAGTATATGTGTATATATGTGTGTATGTGGTTTCCTGGCCTCATAAAGGATAGATACTGGTAAATATGTCTTTTAAAAAATACATTTGTACACTTCAATTTCCATCAGCAAAGCATTAGCTCAAAGTAGATTTCCTACTCATCACACAGACAACTGGATAGTGTGGTAGGGCAAAATGAATGCTGAATTTGGAATCACAGGATTTGAGTTAGAATCCTGGATGAGCCTGGGAAAACTTCTTAAGTCTCTTTAGTCTTCATGTTCTTCATTTCTTAAATTGAAGGATTTGGATAAGTTAACTTTTAAGATGCATTCTTGCTCCAGATCTATCATGCTATGATCCTAACATGATCTAAACAAGAAATAATGTTTGGGGATAAATCTGCAGAACTATCTAAGATATAGTTCCTCTTTGCAAAGTTCCAAGAGTTATGGGACAAGGGCTATGGAAAAGCAGAGGAAAAAAAGATCTCCTGCTACGTCTCAATAGCTTGAGGAACCAATCTAGCAGCATGACCTTTACAAGTTTCTCAGATCTTAAGACAGAACAGGAGCTCTGAAAGAGTTCAGAGCAGTTTAAGAGCATAATTTTTAAAAGACCAAGACAGAAGTACTCATTTCTTTCTTCTAATTTACCTGTTATTATTAACAGTAGAAATTAACAATTATCAACCCTCATGAATTATACCATACTTTGGTTACTATACACAAAGTGGTTGATCTGCACATGAGAATTCAACCGACTCTAGGAGATGATCAGTTAGCATCATTTTCATTAAAGGTTACCAAAAAGATAAGTACAAAATAACTTTCATCTTAGATGATTTCTTTTAGACATAACATGATATAGTGGTAAGTATAGGATCTGGAATCAAATATATGGTTGTATATAATTAATAAGATCTATTTTAAAATCTTGTTATGATGTTGTACTGATATATAATGAGCATTCATCTTCAGCCCACTTAATATGAACATCAGTCCATATTAGTGACCAATGCGATTTGCACTGAAGTATGTTCAGCAAGTAGGGTACAATATTTCTGATTTGTTTTATAGTATCTTACTTTCTCACTGCAAGTTAACATAAGCAAGTGGCAGGAATTTTATCCTTTTTGACTGTCTTAAGTAGAGTCAATCTACAACCTTGTGACACCCCATTGATTTCTTTGACTCTTGGAATCAACTATCATTATAATGACAAGGTTCCTACCAGGTATCAGAGTTCCATCTCAGGTCTTATAAAGTCTCTACCATATAAGACCCTGGCTGGTATCCTTCCCTCTACTTTGTCATTTGCTACAATGAAGATTTTAAATATTTAACCAGTTCATGGCATTATTCCTCACTAATACAGAGAACAGTGCCTTAGGAAATGATATTGAAGATTAATATTCTTTCAAGTAAAATGTTCTTAGCTTTAATTATTTTCCATTTAACTTATAAAGCTGCTTGTGCCCAAAGACCAAACATTACTACAGAGAATTTTATGAGAAAAACAAGTGTGAGACTAATGAGAAGTCTGTCTTAAGTATGGAAACATTCAAGTTAGAAACCACCACAAATAAATCAAACTTTAATTCTTATGATTGGTTTTTACTATAGTTAGGAATTTGTTTTGAATGTTGAATTTACCTTTCTGTCTTCTTGAACATATTGTGAGTTGATTTTTGCATTCTTCAGTGGTAAGATATCTTTTACCATGACTAAAATCTACCATTTTCCTTCCTAGGATGAGAAATGATATAATGCTAGAAAATTTTTTTTCCATTCTGTTTTTTGAGTGTAACTCCCAAGTCTATTTTCTTTAGCCTCAGAATTCTGTATGGGTACTACTTAAGATCTGGAGGCTGAAAATTTGGATAAAAATACTTCTTTATATTTTATATATATATAAAACATTTTAAAATTTTTTGTAATAAATTTATTTTTAACATACATTGTTTTATGAACATATTGGGAAAGAAAAATCAAGAGCAAAAGGGAATAACCATGAGAGATAACATAGCATGTGTTGATTTATTATGTATAAAACTTAGCATTTTCTTCAATTATGAATTTCAAAAAAAAATTTTTTTCTGAGAAAAGGTTCATAAATTTCTCCAGACTATAAAGAGGTCCACAACACGAGAAATTTAAGGATTTCCATTTTAATGCAAAAGTCATGGTAACCCGAGAGCAAAAGCAAAAAAATATCAAATGATGGTGCTTATATGTGGTGAGATAGTTAAGAATTCTCTTGATGAAATAAAGATTAGTGAAATCATTCAATCTGGAATGTCTTCATTGAAAAGTTGGATAAAAGCACAGATTTCCATTGGAATAGGTTGAATCATGAAGTTCATACAAAAAAGAATATCAAAGCATCTGGAAGAGAAATTTTTATTCCCAACTTCCTAAAAATTTTCTTTTTTAACTGTGGCAGTAAACCTGGCTTCTAACATGGAAATATTGGTATTTTTTATTCAAACCTATATTCCTGAAATTGATGATAGTACTCATTTTTTTAAAAAATTGCTTTGACATACAAATAAAGCTAAAGGCCTTTTTTACTCAATCATCCTTGCTCTCTGCAAAACATGCTAATATAAACATTTTTTAATAAAAATATTTTTAAATAGGAAGGAAATTCAAGTAATTTAATTAACTATCTCTTTGAAGATAGTAATAAATAAGCATATTGATATTCAAGCCAATAAGTCAAACTCCCCTAAACTCTCAAACATAAAATTTTAAAAACAGTTTTAGTTATATTTATCTAAAGGACAGCCCATCTGGTTCATCACTTACTCAAACTTAACAGGAAAGATTTTTATCTTATTTCTTATACCTTATGGAAATTATTCTCCTTTTTAGAAAGCTGGAGGAGACAGGAACATTCATCATTATGTATATAAATAAACAACTACAGATGGCTGCCTCTACTCTGTAATAACCAAGGACAACTTCAGATAAGTGACCAACAGAGCTCTCATTTTGAAGGCCAGATAAAATTGAGTTTTGCGAAAGAGAATATTGCCTATTGACAGGAGAAAGAAGACATTGTTGATTCTGAGAAAAATGCATAACAAAGACAAGACTAATAGTCTTACTATAGAGTGCATATAGTGGCAACTCTGCTAGCATACACCATTCATTGTCCTTAATATTTCTTCCAGGGTTATAATCTATCCGTGCCTCATAGGGGATTCCTCATATACAAAGATAGGACAAAAGATGCCTTTGTGACTTTATAGAGGGAAATTAATTAGAATTCTTAATTGCATACCATTTAAAGCATATAGCCATGAAAAAAATAGTGCCCTTCAAAATAAAAAAGAATGCAATTCTATTATGTCATTCACAATTACGCAAACTTTCAAGAATCAAGGAGGAATTCAGGGGAGAGGAAATGCAGGGGTGAATCAATGCAGCAAGCAAGGATAGCAACAGCAACAAAGTGACAACAGAAGCTTGTTTCTATATGTACATAAGGAAACAAGAGTAAAAGCAGGAAACTGGCAGAGGTTATACTGAAGAGGCAGATGGGGGCATTATGGATAGTGCCTGCTGATTGATGTCCTGCCCACAGGTAAATGCTTCTTTTATGTGACAACATTACAACATGGGAAGGTACATAAAAGGGAAAGGGAAGGAAACAAGAGAACAGAGCAAAGTGTTATAAACTAGGTCAAATCAAGAGCTACTCATGAGGGAAGGGTGACTTCTATAGTAAAAGAAAGAGAAAAACCTATAGGATTATGGTAGAAGATGAAGAAGAAACTATTGGAAAGGGGTAGGGAAAGAAAGGAGGCCTTGCTTTAGAAGTGGGAGAGATTTCCACTGATAAGTACTCCTGTGGGTGGAGATGAGGATTTTGCACTGGATTAGGCTTTTGGAATTTGGTGCTTAAAAAAGTTGACTTGTCCAAGAAGGGGGGAGGGGGGAATTGGGACCTCTTTGAGAAACAGATGCCCAGAGGAGTTGGAGAGCATGGAAACAGAAGGGAGATTTTCAAGCAAATATGGGGGGGGGGGAAGTTCCCCCAATGGTGGGAGAAGGGATCTACCACGGAGTAATATCTTGCCATTTCAAAATAACTGGCATTGTTCTGAGAGTGAGCAGGAATGGAAAAGGGGAATCGATGGAATAAACCATGAAAAGCAGTGGCAGAAAGTGCCTACAATGGAGAACCACAGAAACTTTGATTGTATGAAGAATACAGAGAAAAGAGGGGAACCAGATGCTTACTAGAGTCTTGAAAGAATGAGGGTCTAAAGTAAACAGCAAGAATAGATGATGAGAATAAGAGAAATCCTTTTTTGGAGAAAGAAAGGGGGAATTTTTTAAAACAATGAAGGGATAGTGATTTTTGTTATGAATTAAAGGATTGCATAGAACATATAAGTAATTGCAGAAAACTCATTTTGAAACAAGAATTAGGAAAGTAGTTGATTTTCAGGTCCAATTTGCAAATTAACCACTGCAGATTTGACATTGCATGGTATGTTTCCTTCTGGCCTTATAGAGTACATGTAGCAAAGATGCAGCATAGTACAGAAGAGAAGAGGTAATATTGAGACCAGAACTGATTTCAAATTTTAATACTGTCATATATTAACTGTGGACAAGTCACTTAACTTCTGTTTCCTTAGAAAACTCTCTAAGACTACAAAATAAAGAAGAGTTGCTGCTGTGCATTTCACAGGAGAAAATTCCCCACATTGATGAAATCATAAGTCTAACTAACCCATGTTCAATGTCTATTAAGTAATATTTCTGTGGCTCTTGAAAATCATTTTTTAAAATTATTTTATCAACATTTTATTGACAAATTATTATCAGTATTAATTATCCTTACAACAGAGAAAATAACAAAATATCCACACTACACAAAATACACTTTAAAGGTCAATTTACTTTTAAAATACTATTTTCTAGAATTTATGTAGCCTTCTTCCCATAAGTTTTGAGTATTTCAGGAATGTTTTATATATGCCCCAAACACACACTAGTGGGGTATAAAGAGCATTAGTCTTGCTTTACTGATGAATAAATTGTAGAATAAAATGGCTGTATGACTGGGAAATTCTAACCATTCTAGGTTTCTTTATCTGAATTTAACGTGCTTGAGTTTCAGGTAAAAATACCTTCTAGTAGATGTCTATGAGCAATCATACAAATAAACAAGTTGGGGCCTCACAAATGCTTTACTAATGGTCATATGTTAGATTTCATTTTGATATACTAAAAATGCCAGGTTTGGTAGAGTGAGTGAGTGTATGAGTGCATATGTATGTTTTCCTGGTAGCAGACAAAACTATAAGACTTAACTGCTTGATATTCATATTAGGCAGGCTGCTGGTAAATCTTTTCTATAGAACATGCTTAGCTCCTATAAACATGTTGGCAGATTGGGTGACAAAGAGTTTGTTAGTAAAGTACTGATGCTTTCAGTAAACTTAAAAACCCAATGAATAGCTTAAATGAACTGTTTCCTTAAAAGATTTGAATACTCAGTAAAAAAATTAGGATCAATGATGATGTCATCAAAATAGTCTGAATTCAAGGTTTTTTGCTCACAAATAATGGTGGAAAGGGGATGGGAAAAAGTTATAAGACTTAATGGAAACTTATTGGCATTTAAATCATCATAACACAGAATACATGTAAACTAGTAGCAATATATACTATTATTCTAGAAATTAAAATAGTTTTTGAACTATTTGAACTACCAAAAGGAAATTCTATAAACAGTTTTAGTTACATTTCATATAAACATCATCATCTCAAAGACAGTCCTGCTAAAGCCTATAACCTTGGTGACATCACAAAGTTGGGGGGAAGAGGAGCAAAACTGACTCATAGTCAAGTTAACATGTCACTATAATGTGACCATGTGGATTTTCTGTCCTATGTTTGTAGTATTCTGGTTAGTCTTCTGGAGTCTCTGGACCAGCCTTCATTTCAGCAGAGTAATCACCATGAGAATAGCCAGAGATAAAGTCCAAAAATCTTTATTGTCTCCTTTACAGTCTTGTCTCCTTGCCTGGGGACCAGGCTAGCTTTCTGGAGGTCCTATGGAATGTGTTTTAGTTTCTATAGGGGAGGCAGGAGGACTACAACAACGGTCTCTGTCTTGAAGTCTCCCTGAGTCCAGGAGGTTGTGCTCCCACCTCCAGCCACCACAAAGGTGGGAGATGGAATGAATGTCTCTCGCTGAGTTTGTCCAAGTTTATATTCTCTATTATGATTACATCATCGTAGGTATGAATCTATATTAAGTACTAAGTACATGTACTGAACTAGAGAACTATTAATCACCATGCTAAACTAGGTAATTCCACTGAGTTAACACCTTATAAGAATCCTTGTTTCCAAGTACAGAGTTCTGGCCCATTACATATGTCAATGTGTAAATGTAGTTGTAAGCTATGTTCCATACTAATTCAGCTGCAGCAAAAAAGGCTGTGGACTTATTTAATTAAGATTAAATATCATCTTATTGATATTTAAAAATCAAGTCTCTTAGAAAGCTTTATCATGTAGAAAAAAACAAATGCCATATATCTTTTCTATTTTGATTTATGTACCTCTTGGGTTCTTTGCAGTTTAGACATTCAGACCTTAGCAGGTTCACTGATACATGGCAATGGAGATTAGAAATAACCTTTAAACACTAAAACAAATTATCAGGACATGAAACATTTCTAAGTTAGTATTTCCTGATCATAAATCTTCTAACATACACTTTTTTATATTTTAGCAAATTTTTGCTTGTTCACAAAACTTTCACTCTTTAAATGCCTTACCTTCTTAAATGGAATATAATTATAAAATAGATTCCTATCTCTTTCTTCTCCATGAGTCCTATCTCTCCCTTTTGGTGCTCTCTATTTCCCCATAACATCTCAAACCTTCCTCTTAAGCAGCTAAGAACTGAGGAAGTTCAAAAGGAATTGAGACATTTTGCTAGTGTGCCTGTAAAATTTGGGAAAATAGTAGTCTAGTTCAACTTTAAGTATTGTAATATTCAGCTTATAATTGTAATAATTCTCATATATCACTAAATGGTATTTACAATAAAAGAAAAAAATATACTGATTAAAAAACACACAATCATTTCATGCTTTAGATCAATTGCTAATGGACCTAACAAATAGGTTATATCATAACCAATCAACAAATAATTTAATAAGCAATATTTATAAAGGAGAAATAAACATAAGACAAAATTTCTTACCATCAAGGAACTTATTCACTCCTCAAAATGTAGAAATCACAACAAAGGAAAAAGCCAATGGCAACTAACCAGTGCAGTGGATAGAGCATCAGCCCTGAAGTCAGGAGGACCTGAGTTCAAATTTGACCCCAAACACTTAATACTTTCTAGCTGTGTGACCCTGGGCAAGTCACTTAACCCCAAATAGAAGAAGAAAAAAAAAGCCTTTAAAAAATTATTTCACTAGAGACTGGTCACCAGCATTTTATTTTTGAGATCTAATGGCTTGCTGGTTTTAATGAAATGTTATAATATAAATCAGAGAGACTTGGAGAATCTGCTAAATGGGGAAAAACAACATAAGGGAGTTTGCTAAATAAAGGTCTCTGAAAATTTCAAAATAAAATTAATCAGTTTTCTCATTTACTAACATCATAAAAGCTGCAAATTAAAATACAAGTACCCCACCATTTGACTCTGAAGCCATTCAATCAAAGTTTCTGCTGTTGAGTCAGGGACTTGACATCTCAATCCTTCCTTCTCATCTGTTTCCATCACCTCTAGCAAGCCACGAAGATCTTCTATGAGATGCAAGGCACGCAAGCTTCCCATGAATGGGGAGGTTGGAGACTGACAATCAAAAATCCCATTGGAATATTCCAAGGCCTTAGAACCTAAAAAAAGTGATATGAAAGCAATGAAGTTAACATAAATTCAGCTCTTGTAAAGTGAAAAGAAAAACTATTTATGATCTTGTTGGGAAACAATGTTATCAGAGTTGAGAAACTCATGGGCTAAAATAATTATATCTTATAAATATCACCACAGTGCCAAACCCCTTCACAAAGGGAGCTTAGCAAACAATGAATTCCTGACAAGATAATGAAATCATAAATATCAGATTTGGAAAAGACCTCAAGAATTCATCTAGTTCAACCTCAATCTGATTCAGAAATCCCCATACCACAGTTTTGTGCCCTTCCAGTTTTGACTGGTTTGGATCAGTTTAACTGATGGGGAACTTATACTCTATCAGGAAAGTCCATTCCACTATAGCCCCAGTAAAAATCTATCTTCCTACAAATCCCACCTAGCTAATTTTTTTATAAAGTTACTAACATGGAACTGACACACAATAAATAGGAGACAGTAAGAGAGTAACTAATTGCCCTTGATGAATTCAAATCATCTGGCCCAAATGAACTCCATTCCCAGGTTCTACGGAAAAAAAAAAAAAAAAAAGGAAAATTAGAACTATCCTCTCAAAACGTTAAAAAAAAAAAAAAAAAAAAAAAGGCAGGGGGGGGAAGGAGGAACAGCTAGATGGCACAGTGGATAAGAGTGGCAACCTTGAAGTCAAATCCAAGCTCAGACACTTAATATTCCTAGCTGTGTGACCCTGGGCAAGTCATTTAATGCCAATTGCCTCAACAAGAATAACAAAAAAAGTTAGAGAACAGGTCCTACAGAATTTATGATAGTGAGCTTAACTTCAATTCCTGGTCAAATTCTAGATCAGAGCAATAAAGCTGAATATCTAGATAGGAAAGCAATAATTACAAAGAACTAGCATAACTTTATAAAAACAAGCCATGTCAAACTGACCTTATTTTTCTGACTATCACTAAACTAGTAGATGAGGAAGTGCTTTGAATATAGTTTACCTAGAGTATCTGTAGAGCTAAAAGTTTACCATAAGAAGCTTACACTGAGTTAATGAATTTTTTATATTGCTTCCTAATTAGTAGAGAATAAGGAAAATGAAGACCTGGATTAGATTGAAATGCTGTGTAATATACACATTCTCTAACTCAAATATACTAGAAGGAAGATATTGTATGAAACAAGGCCATTTGGCATCCTTAGGATGGGGAGGGGGAGAGTTAGGAGAAAGAATAAATATAGTATTAGACAGGTAACATCACTAAATAACTTCTGAGGCAAAACAGTTCCAAAGAGATTCCATAAAGAAGTCCAATTCTAAATTTGGGGGAAACATGATGTAATACAGAGAAGACTGATCTTAGAAGAACTGAATTTATATCCCAGCTCCACCAATAACTACTTTTGGGATTGTATGAAGAATACAGAGAAAAGAGAACAAATCACTTTTCCTGGCTGGATCTCTTTTTTCCATCTGTACAAAAAGGAGGATGGAAAATATTCCCAATAATTTTTTGGGGGGACAACATTATAGCATGGAAAGGTACATGAAAGGGAAGGGGAGGGGAGCAAGAAGAAGAAACGTGTGTTAAAAACTAGATTAAATCAAGAGCTAGTAAGTAATAAGGGAAAGATGACCTCTAGAGTATCAGAATTTGTCCATAACTACTATGTGGTGAAACTGGTCATTCCAATAGGCTCTCCTCCTTGATAGAAACTCTTAAACACTGAGTTTGGATTTTTAGAAGCTGGACACTGATTTCACCTGTTATGAAACTATCCATGTGCTCCAAAGTTTAAGTCTAATCCTTCTATATGACAGCCCTTTAAATGTTCAAAGGCAGTTATCACATTCTTTCTTCCCCATGAGTTTTCTCTTCTACATACCAAATAATCCCATTTCCTTTCATTGTTTCCCCTAAGGGTATAGCTCTCTCAGGTATCTTACTATTGTAACCATCCTTCTCCAACTATCTTTTTCAGTCCTGTCAAAATCCCTCTTAAAAGTGGTACCCACAATTGGACACTATATTGCAATGGTCAGAAGGATTTGAGAGCAAGATACGAATATTTCCCAACCTCCTTTTTATACAGATGGGAAAATGGAGATCTACCCTGGAAAAGTGATTTATCCAAGACTGGCTCCTATGTGGTGAAACTGGTCAAACCAATGGGCTCTCCTCCTTGACAGGAACATTTAAGCACTGAGTCTGGATTTTAGAAGCTGGATACCAATCTCACCTGCTATGATACCATCCATCTGCTCCAAAGCAGCTGCCAGCATATCGCTGGCATCACTCATCATTTTCTAGTTTCTCAGGTGAAAAGTGAGGTCACAATCTAGATCTGAAACAAAAACAACAGTGGGTTATTAACTGCACTCAGAAAATTAGTTTCCTACTTGAAAAATTATGATTTGTTTTCAGTTGCCCTAAGCTAAGGGAAAAGACCTGATCTAATTTATTCTTATTCATTTATTGGATATTTATTAAAGACCATATACTATTTTTAAAAGTATTATGTTCAGAGCCAGAAGGAGATCCAAATAATATTATTTTTTACCATTACTACTTTACTAATAATAGTTGATATTTATGTTACTGTAAGGTAAGTACTTCACACACATTATTTCATTTAGGCTTCACCTTACTCTTCTTGTGAGATGGCTATTATTGTTCCATTTCCCAAGAAAACTGAAACTGCAAAAGGTTTCTTTTTTTCATTTCATTTTTTTAATGAAAGTTTTTTATTTACAAAACTGCAAAAGGTTTCTTTTTTTCATTTCATTTTTTTTTAATGAAAGCTTTTTATTTACAAAACATATGCATGGACCTTTGCAAAATCTTCTGTTCCAAATTTTCCCCTCCTTCCCCCAACCCCCTCCCCTAGATGGCAGATAATCCAATACATGTTAAATATGTTAAAATATACGTTCAATCCAAAAACTGTGTATATTTATACAGTTATCTTGCTGCACAAGAAAAATTGGATCAAGAAGGAAAAAAAAACTGAGAAAGAAACCAAAATGCAAGCAAACAATAATACAAAGAGTAAATGTTATGTTGTGATATACACTCAGTTCCGACAGTCCTGTCTCTGGATACAGATCGCTCTCTTCATCACAAGACCACTGAAACTAGCCTGAATCATCTTATTGTTCAGAAGAGCCACATCCATCAGCATTGATGATTGTATAATCTTGTTGTTGCCATGTACAATGATCTCCTGGTTCTGCTCATTTCACTTAGTATCAGTCATGTAAGTCTCCTCAGGCCCCTCTAAAATCATACTAACTACAAAAGGTTAAATGGCTTGCCCAGGCTCACACAAAGTCTATAACATAATTTGACTTCTTGACTCTAAGTCCAGCATTTCATTCATTAGGCAACCACAGCATTTCAATCTAGTTGGTAATTTCTTTCTGTGATTATAGTCCCATCCTGATAAACACATAGAACTATTAAGCCTTTCTAACATTTTAGAGCAAGAAGTTCAAGGTCAGCCAAACATCAAGTTTTTACATTTTAATATACAATAAAAGTTTATTTTAAAATTTAAAAACCACGTGTAGTTCTAAGGCAGTCTAAAAACAAGTGGCTAGAATTTGTCCCTCTGGCTGGACTAGGCCTCAGTTTACCCATCCCTGTTTTAGGGCATCAGTTCTCAAATAATTTAGTTTGAGGATCTCTCTCTCTTTTTTTTTTTTTTTTTTTTTTTTTTTTGAGGCTGGGGTAAAGTGACTTGCCCAGGGTCACACAGCTAGGAAGTGTTAAGTGTCTGAGACCAGATTTGAACTCGGGTCCTCCTGAATTCAAGGCTGGTGCTCTATCCACTGCGCCACCTAGCTGCCCCCCCAGTTTGAGGATCTCTTAAAATTTACTCTTAAAAATTGAGAACTTTTTGTTATTAGCTTCCTCAAGATATATACCTAACAGTGGGATCTGTGAATCAAAAGGTATGAACACCTGAGTAACCTTCTTTGCATAATTGCAAATTGTTTTCCAGAATGGCTACACTAATTGACAACCTGTATTTTCATTATAGCCTTTTATTTACAAAATATATGCATGGGTAATTTTTCAGCACTGATCCTTGCAAAACCTTCTGTTCCAATTTTTCCACTCTTTCCTCCCATCTCTTCCCCTAGATGGCAGGCAGTCTAATATATGTTAAAAAGGTTAAATTATATGTTAAATGCAACATATGTATACATATCTATACACAGTTATTTTACTGCACAAGAAGAATCGGACTTTGAAATAATGTAAATTAGCGTGAGAAGGAAATAAAAAAACGCAAGTGGACAAAAACAGAGGGATTGGAAATGCTATGTATTGGTTCATACTCATTTCCCAGAGTTCTTTCACTGGGTGTAGCTGGTTCTATTCATTATTGAACAAATAGAACTGATTTGGTTCATCTCATTGTTGAAGAGAGCCACATCCATCAGAATTGATCATCATATATAGTACTGTTGTTGAAGCATACAATGATCTCCTGGTCCTGCTCATTTTACTCAGCATCAGTTCATGTTAAGTCTCTCCAGGCCTTTCTGAAATCCTCCTGCTGGTCATTTCTTACAGAACGATAATATTCCATAACATTCATCTACCACAATTTATTCAGCCATTCTCCAACTGATTGCCTATTTAATTTCACAAGCATCCCAACTTTGACTCGTTTTTATCTTTTGACATCTTTTCCATTTTTTTGAGGATGTGGAGGTCTCAGGAGTTGTTTTGATTTAAGCTTCCCTTATTATTAGTGACTAGAAAATTTCATTTATATGGTTCCTAAGAATTTTTTCAAATCCTTTTAATGCCTCTCCTAATAGAAAACAACTGGATTCTCATCTGTTTTTGTATTCAATCTGTTGCAATATGTTGTTTTGAATGTGAAGTATATGGAGAAAACCCAGTCTCATACACATAATGTAGTTAGAAAGGGGAGGAAGATTTTAATAGGCAACAATGTCTCAGGATCATTAGGAAAATAATTTGACATCACCGGGGGTCCGAGGACATACTTTAAGAACTACTATTTTAGAGGGTTCTGTTTGATCACTGAAAGCACATGGGCTATAAAATACATGGAAAAGATGATATGAAGAATTAAGAGAAAATTTGGATAAATTGCTTAATATAATGGAAAAAGAAAAAATGAAAATAGAAGTCTATGATTAAAATAACACAAATGAAAATGTGGGAAGATAACTACGCAAATTAAATTCAATGATCAATTTTGATTCCAGAAAATTAATGATGAAACTGCCTTTTACTTCTCTCCCTTTGGTAGAGATGTAGTAAATTCTAGGTATGGAATTTTGTATACTCTGTCAGATGCTTTTGCTGGGTTTTTGACTGTTTTTGTTATAAAGAAAGATCTAATGGCAAGAATTGTAGGGATGGAAGTTTGCAAAGTGACAGGGACTTAAAAAAATATCCAAAATATACTTTAACATTTAAATAAAAAAGAGTCATTCCCCCAACAGGTAAGTGGTCAAAATAAGTACAGCTTGATTCTTGGCTAGGTGGAGATGTTCTGACATGGCTTTTGAAAAAGATGTGATCATTATAATGAGATATAAAAAAGTTCCATAAATTATCTTAAACAGATTTGGATGAAAAGTCAATTCTTCAAACATGATTTAGGGGAAGTGTTTCATTCATGAATGAGGTGAATTGAGCCTTCTCAAAAAGAGAAGTTTTGAAGCATCAAATAGGGATGTGGGCTGATAGCTTGACCAGGATATAAAACAAAACATTTTCTTCCTCTTTCAGCTGTAACATTGTTTAACTTTAATTAAGAAAGCTTCCCCTCTTTGGGTCCAAGTTTAAAAAGGGAGTTAATGCTAGATTATGGAATGATTTTGTGTCTAATGACACTTCTATCTCTAAAACTCTATTCTATGCTTCTATGAGTCTATAAGAATTCCTAAAAATTTAGAGATAGGTATTTGTGTCTGTTTCTAAACAGCTGAATCTCATCTCTTCTTCAAACTTCACAAAAAGATATTGTGGTTAATATTAGTTTCTCCATAGCACCTTTTAGATAAGATGGCAAAAGATAGCAACAATCAAAGGGGATTACTTGTGGGAAAATAGCCAAATAACATACCTTACATGGAGAAATAAGAGCACAGAGGAGTGAAATCATTTGTGTAAGATCACATGGCAAATCAGTGGCAGTCAAGCTTAGAAAAGAATATTCAAATTTCACAAAAACTAAAATAAGTAATACTTAACACATCTCAAGCCCAAATTCCTATTTTTCAAGGAAAGAAATTGGAAAGAAAAAATTTGCATTTGGAACAGCTGGTTATTTCATTCCTATTTCTAACGTGAGATACATTTCATGTACTATGAGATTGGAGGTGTGGGAAACACTGGCCTAATTACTGCTTGTGCTATTTCTAACAGTAAAAGGAACTTGGGACTTGACTCCAACCTTTTGCAGGCACTAATTTAGTTTCAGTGGGGAAAAACCCCAAAGTACATTTCTATTCTACATGGCTAGTAAAACCATTTATGGATTGAAGAAGGCTAAAGCAGTTAAGATAAAAAGTATTGATGCTAATATTCTGCTGGGAGCTATTTTATTTCCAGAGTATGAAACATGAGATCAAGGAACGGCCTTATTTAGTTTAGATGTACTCAATAATAATGACAGCATCTGGCATTTTTACAAAATTTTCTACTTTTCAGAGTGATTCTATAATCAATCATGTCAACTAAATCTTGCAATACCTCTAGGTGGTAGGACAGTCTGGTATTATTTTCTCTATCTGTGAATTAACAAACAAGAATCAGAAAAATGAAGCAATTTGCCAAGGTCATATAATTAATTAATTAGTGGTAGACCTAGGACTACAACCATGTCCCCTTACTTCTGTCTTTAGAGCCTTAGAAAGCAAGATTTTTGCATTACCCTCAAAACCATGATATTCCTCTGGGAATGGGCCTACAAAAGCTCCATAACAAATGGGATTGTTAGGCCTGGCCTGGAATCAAAACAAATTTCTCTGCTTGAGTGTTCTGTCTTGAGTGCTGTACATAGCCTTCATTTTTTTTTTTCTCAATATCATCTATAGGAATGCTTGTTCAAAGGTGCTCAATAAATATTTGTAGAAGAATACAAAGCTAATAAAACAGGCACTGTCTTTGCCCTTTAGAAATTTGTCATAATATTGACTTATGGCAATAAATAAATGGTGATATCTATAAATAACTATATAATTAAAGCTATTAACTTTTACAATGATTGCAACTTATAGGGTCTTTTTTGCTTTTTAAGAGAATGTTCATAGGCATGATAGAAGGGATTTGAAAAATGTGTGTAAAGTAGTACTTGTCTATTGCCTCCAATGGAAATTTTTTCATTCCTTTCTGATAAAGAATAAGATAATAGAAAAGAGCTGTGCTTTGAGTAACTCCTTCCCTCACTCTTCCCCCTCACTCACTATTATACTGCTTCTTATACTATTCATACTATTATACTGCTGCTTAGCTGAAACAAGAATATTGGATAATAATCTATTATTATAATAGTAATCTACTATTATTATAGTATCTACTATTATTATAAGAGTAATCTACTCCCGAAATGGGTGAAAAGACAGACCAAAAGGAAGACACAATATTTGTTAGATGGAGGCAAAGAAAATGAAAAGGACTTAGCTTAAAAAAAAAAAAGCAGCAAGAACATGAAGAAAAAAGAAGCTATTCTTAGATATCAGGGTATTTACAGAGGAGAACATAGTGCTGCTGTGCCTCAAGTCTAATGAAACAGGCCCTTATTTTCCTCAAGGAAGAGTGAGAAAAGGGTGAATGAGAATGAATTGGAACTGAGAAGACAAACTTAAAATTGAATTTGACAAAGCCAGACTCTTAAACTGTATTTAAAATATGTATATAATCTATATAAACTGTAATAAAGTAATCAGGCACTTTAAATGACTGCTAATTGAATGATAGAACTCTTTTTAGAATTAAGGATGTATTAATAATGATGAATGTTGAAGGGGATGTGGGAAAACTGGAATAGTGATGCATTGTTGGTGGAGTTGTAAAAGAATCCAATCATTCTGGAGAGCAATTTGGAACTATGCCCAAAAAGTTATCAAACTGTGCATACCCTTTGATCCAGCAGTGCTACTACTAGGTTTATATCCCAAAGAGATACTAAAGAAGGGAAGGAGACCTGTATGTGCCAAAATATTTGTGGCAGCCCTTTTTCTAGTGGCTAGAAACTAGAAAATGAATGGATGCCCATCAATTGGAGAATGGTTGGGTAAATTATAGTATATGAATGTTATGGAATATTATTGTTCTGTAAGAAATGACCAGCAGGATGAATACAGAGAGGCTTGGAGAGACTTACATCAACTGATGCTGAGTGAAATGAGCAGAACAAGGAGATCATTATACACTTCACTTCAACTGTATGAGGATGTATTCTGATGGAAGTGGATATCTTCAACATAGAGAAGATCTAATCCAGTTCCAATTGATCAATGATGGACAGAATCAGCTACACCCAGAGAAAGAACACTGGGAAATGAGTGTAAACTGTTTGCATTTTTTGTTTTTCTTCCCAGGTTATTTTTACCTTCAGAATCCAATTCTTCCTTTGCAACAACAACAACAACAACAAAAATTCGGTTCTGCACACATATATTGTATCTAGGATATACTATAACATATTTAATATGTATGGGAATGCCTGCCATTTAGGGGAGGCGGTGGAGGGAAAGAGGGGAAAATTCAGAACAGAAGGGAGTACAAGGGATAATGTTTTAAAAAAATTACCTATGCATATGTACTGTCAAAAAATGTTATAATTATAAAATTAATTTAAAAAAAAAAAAGAATTAAGGATGTTCTCAAGACAAACAATGAAGAGAAAAGGCAGCAGGGCTTGGGTGTCAAGGTCTAAATCTAAAGAAGATCCTGTACATTCCCTTTGATCCAACAGGACATACATGTGCAAAAATGTTTGCAGCAGCTCTTTTTGTGATGAGAAGGAACTGGAAATTAATGGATGCCTCCCAATTGGGAAATGACTGAAGAAATTATGGCATATGAATGTAATGCAATATTATTGTTCTATAAGAAATGACGAGTAGGATGATTTCAGAAAAACCTGGAAAGATGTAAACTGATGCTGAGTGAAATGAGCAGAACCAAGAGAACATTGTACACAGTAATAGAAGATTATGTCATTATCAACTATAATCGATTTGACTCTTTTCAGCAATACAGTGAATCAAGAAAATTAGAAAAGATTTAGGATGGTAATCTAGAGAGGGAAATATGGAGACTGAATGTGGATTTCATCTTTTTCTGTTTGCTTTTTCTTTCTTATAGTTTTCTCCTTTTGTTCTTATTTTTCTTTCACAGAATGACTAATATGGAAATATGTTTAAAATGTTTGTACATGTATAACCTGTACTAGATTGCTTGTTGTCTTGGAAAGGGAAAAAGTAAGAGAGGGAGAAAGAAAAAAAAATTTGAACTCAAAATCTCACAAAAATGAATGTTTAAAATTACCTTTACACGTAATTGGAAAAATAAAATACTATTGAATTCAAAAATAAGGAAAGAAAGAAGACCTTTATCCCTTCAGAAACAGAAGTAAAAATCATCCACAATGCAGATAGGGCTGCTTTTCATTTAAGCAATATCCTTTTCAGTTGTCACAGTCTAAATGCTTTATGAAAAATATTGCTTAGCAAGGCCATAGAAAACCAATATCCAAAAAATTAGTATAGATATTACGTTAAGAAAGGTGAATAATTAATGTCAGGCAAAATAAGGATATGAATCAACAGTTACACTAGATACTACAATTAACTTTAACTGAATAAGCAATCTCAATATATAAAAAAAATTTAAGCTAGGAAACATTTTTCTCAACTGTGAAGAAGTGATATTTTTAACAATCAAAAATTAAGAGTTCATTGTGTTTGCTTAAATGTTTGCATATTTAATATACACCCCAAATTAAACAACAAAACAACAAAACACACTCCAAATTAAAAATAAAGTAGATTGGACATTAAGGAATTAAAAGATATCATCAATTTCTAACCTGGTAATCAGAAAAAAAGAAACAAAGCAAGAAAACATTAAGAAGCAATTATATGTCCATAAAAACAACAAAGATAACTTTTAAAATGAATTCTAATGTTGGCAAAGCCTTGGGAAAATAGGTGCTTTAATAATGTATGAGCATGTATTAATTAATAATGTATTAATTACATTAATAATGCAGTAGGACTGCAGATTACTACAAACATTTTGGAGAGGTTGACATTGCAACAACTTTGACAAAACACTTTTATACCTTTTGATTCCCCTAAAAAGAGGGAAAGTTGTTCTATCTGTACTAAATCCTCTATTTGTAATTAGCAAAAAAAATTAATATGGAATATATATGGAATATGAAGGATATAATATGGAATATTAATTTATTAGAATTGGGCTTGTTTGTTTTTTAATCTAAACTTTTGGTTTCTTGGTTCTAGAGAACTCCCAGTATACAAACTCCTCATCTGGAAATACAGATCAGTAACTTATTTTCTTAAAGAGTTGCCTTGGACACTTGTAGATCTGAATGAGATGAGAGATAAGATCTTAAACTTGAGAACTCAAGTCAACACTTACTTTATAAATATTTTCTATGTGCCAGGCACCATACAAAAAAAAGGGAAAAAATTATATATCATTCTTTGCCCTCATAAGTTCACAGATACAACATGCAAACAACTATGTTTAAACAACATTTATAAAGGACAAATTAATAATAATCCTAAATCTAAAAAAGCACTAGCATTAAAGAAAATCAGGAAAAGCTTCCTATAGAAAATAGGTCGCTAGCTGGGCAAGACAGGGAAATCAAGAGATGGCGATGAGGATGAAGCCAATTCCAGACCTGGGTGAAAATGGAGAATCTGGAGATAGAGAGTTTTATGCAAGGTATAGTCAGGGGAGGCCAGTGTCACTAAATCACAGAAAACTGGAAGGGTAGGAAGGAGTCAAGTGATGAAGAACTTCATAAGCCTGAAAATTTTATACTTGATCGTGGAAATAATAAGGAATTACTGGATTTTTATTAATTATTAGGAGTCATCTAATTAAAACTCCTCATCTCACTCCCATTTTACAAATAAGGAAACTGAAGATCAAAGAAGTTAAAGGATTTTCCTGGGGTCACAAGTAGCAAAACTAGTACAATACTTTAAAGAATTGATACAAAAACAAATTTTTGTGCATTCCTTTCCAGACTCATGGGGGAATTCCAATACTCTTGGCTGAGTTTTCCTTCCTTCTTCTTTTGATTTTTTTTTTAATATTAGTCTATATTTTTTATATAGAAACACACACATACACAAGCACATTTCTATAGAGAAAGGGAGAAAGAAGTATCAGTTCTGATTCTGCTTCTTTAAATCTTTATCATCTCATGGATTATGTATTTCTATATTTTATACTGATTGGCTTTTTTTTTTTTTTTTTTTTTAAGCATTTAAGTCTTATCTAACTCTTCATGACCTCATTTGGGATTTTCTTAAAGTGGTTTGCCATTTCCTTCTCCTAGTTTTAAAGGCTAAAACAGTTGGGGTAGGATTTTGTACTTTGTTTGGTATGGGGTTTTTTTTGACTTAATTGCTTTTGATGACAATTTTAAAATATGCAATAAACCAAACAACTTTAAGAAATAAGGTGTCAGTGCAGTAGACATAATAAATCATCTTAGGGTGTATTCCATTTGGAATAGTCTTGAATTAGAAGCAGCTTTCCTAAGGAGAGAAATCCACCCTGGGTGTGGTAACTCCAGAGTTGGCAGGATATCCTCACCCCCCCCCCCCCTTCCTTCGCCCTCCCCAGCTATGAGCTCAGTGAATGACTTAACTGAAGTTTAGAACAGAGAGGGACCAAAAAAGAACATAGCAACTATTCATAGGAATGCTTCATCTCCCACATTTTCCATTTCTCATTTTAGGTGAGATGTTTCTTCCTAGATTTACTTCATACTTCAGGCACAAATCTAGGGCTAATAAACAGGAGAAGAAAAACCTACAGGAAGAGATGGGATCCCCTCTCCCCTCAATTACACAACAGACTGGTTACATTGGCCTAAATGTAGCATCCTGGCTCTAAAAGCAGGATGAAACCCTTCCCATACATTAGTCACATATTTCTCAGAGAGTGCTGAAATGAAATTGTTCTCAGAATATATGAGAAATATACAGAAATGAATTTCAAAAACCTAGTTTCATTAAATATGGAAAGGAATTCTTTTCTAAATAAAAACATCTAAGACAATAGGAGTGAGAGATACTAAGGGAGTAATACTAGGGACCGAATTTGGACATATGCCTAGAGTTTCACATACTCAGAAGCTAAAGCAGCAACAGAAGTGAATTGTGTTTGTGTGTGTGTGTGTGTGTGTGTGTGTGTGTGTGTGTGTGTGTGTTTTTCTTTTTCCCAAAATATATGTGTGGACAATTCTTCAACATTATCCCTTGCAAAAACCTCCTTTTTTTTTAAACTGGTAGAAGATCCATGAGTGTTAAATCTAACATTTTTTTCAAAATGTTTTGATGTATTGATCAGTTTTGCTTTTTCCTCTTTTTAAAAATTCTGTTATGAGAAAAATAAAATAAAATTCTGGTATAAGGGATGGTTCTCTGGGAAAGAGGAAATGGAAGACTATTGGGAGAA
Organism: Sminthopsis crassicaudata; assembly: GCF_048593235.1. Classification (NCBI taxonomy): domain Eukaryota; kingdom Metazoa; phylum Chordata; class Mammalia; order Dasyuromorphia; family Dasyuridae; genus Sminthopsis; species Sminthopsis crassicaudata. The sequence goes on from NC_133621.1 coordinate 242,764,885, forward strand.
ATTTAGGCAATACAAAAAATACATATAATAATTAAGAAAAATAGAAAAGACTGACTTCCTGCTTTTGCAGATGAAAAAACTAAACTCAAGCTGAAAATGCTATCAGGAATAGGTAGCAGAAGCAGTATTTTAACCTGTATCCAAATACAATGCTCTTCCTGTACAAGTTCATTATGTTGAAATTGCTAACTTGAGTTACACCATTTGAGATCAGAGTTGTGCTTCATCTAGGAGATACCAATTACCTACATTTACCTAGAACATTCTAAATCTACCTACTACAGATGGATGGACAAAGCACTTGAAGGAATAAAGCACCTCCTAGTTTTATGTTCTATACTGACAATAAGCCTTCTTTTAAAATTCACATTTATTAAAGTCTTTTGCAACAAGTTTAAACCACTTAACATTATACTGGGTCAGCCCCATGTAAGTACTGATATTATAATACTCCATGATCTATCTCTTTGGCCAATCCAACTCATAATCAGGCAAGTTCTCATATTGGGGAACTGCATATTTAGTGGATGCACAGAAGAAAAACTGTTTGTGGCATCTAAGTCATTCACAAGCCTAAGCTAGGTGCCCCTAAAGAGTACTTTTATGGGAAAATTATTTTAGTCCATCTTTTGCTAAATGAAAGCATACTGATCACATGCTAGCACACTGAGGAATTTTTAGCATGAACATCTAAGTTGGATGTATGTCTGATAGTCTATAATTGATACTGATATTGGAAAGCTTGGCTAAAACAAACATTCCAGACACATTAGCATAAACTTTCAGATTTTTGCTATGGAAAATTAACTTTGTCAAGAAATGCATGGTGATTTTGTAGAACTATCCCAAGAAAATAACTTTCTAATTACAGTACATTTCTCAAAGGAGGGATAGAAGTATTCTTAGTTTCATCACAATCCCTTTTCTAAAGCCATCAACTTTGCAGGTATTGTAATCAATTACCAGGTACAGTGATTTCTAGAGCAGCCAGTTGATGCAATGATTAGAGCACTCAGACTGGAGTCAGGAAAATCTAAGTTCAAATATGGCCTCAGAGAGTTACTAGCTGTGTTACCTTGTTTGCCTCAATTTCCTCATCTGTAAACTAAGCTAGAAAGGGAAATGGCCGTCCAGTATCTTTGCCAAGAAAATAGGACCACAAAGTTGGATATGACTGAAAAGACTGAGCAACAACAATAGAATGACAACTAATACAACAAACCTACACATTTGCCTCAATTTATTTTAAAGAGCAAAAACATTATCAGAATGGTATTATCGCACCTTATTGCAACTATTTGTCTTAAAAGGATGGTCTCTACCATTAAAGATATCTTAAAATAAATTGTTACAGACTGAGCAATTATTTCATCATTCGTTGTTCAAAGAATTACAGAATTTAGCATGGAAGAGTCCTTAAAAAAAATCATATGATCCAATCAACCAACAAGCAGTGATTACACATGTGCTATGTGCCAAGCACTATGAGAAGTGCTGCATCCAAATCCTCATTATATTGATAAGAAAAAAGTGGCAAGGATGGGAAATAATTTGCCCAGAATTACTCTGTAAGAGTCAGCATTTGAACCCCAATCTTTTAAGTCCAAATCTACTACTCTCTCCCCTGCAGGGCATGCTTCAAGAAAAAGAATCAGTCCACAGAAGAATAGAGGGGGCAACTATGGGCAGACTTTCCAGAAACATTTGGAGCTAAACTTAGCTAAGGACACATAGGATAAACAATGAAAGCAATACTTATTCCAGAACTCAACTGCCAAAATGAAATCATTATGCTTAAAATAGAACTAACCTTAAAAGGATACCATCTCCTATCCCTTCTTACTTAAAGAATTAAACTGGCAAACACCTACCCCTTATATAAAACATCTTTAATGGTAAAGACCATCCTTTTAAGATAAATGGTTGCATTAAGGCATAATAATACCAATTGTGACAATATTCCTACTCTTTAAAATAAATTGAGGCAAATGTGTAGGTTTATTGTGTTAGAAATCATTCTGTTGCTGTTGCTCAGTCTTTTCAGTCATATTCAACTTTGTGGTCCCCATTAGGAGTTTTCTTGCCCAAGTTATTGGACTGGTTTGCCATTTCCTTTTCTAGCTCAGTTTACAAATGAGGAAACTGAGGCAAACAAGGTAACATAGTTAGTAACTATCTGAGACCAGATTTGAACTCAGGTTTTCCTGACTCCAGTCTGGATGCTCTAACCATTGAGTCAACTAGCTGCCCTAGAAATCACTTTATCTGGTAATTTTTTGATTACAATACCTACACCAGGTATTAGTGGTAAATGTAAGAGGTAAAAACAGAATGAAACATCCAATATATACCAATATGTTCATAGTGAGGCTGTATATGTCAATAAAGAAATGGAGACCAAAGGGTATCCACCAATTAGGAAATTACTTAAGCTGAAGCCTATTAATGGTCAGTAAGAAATTAAGAATATGAGGAATACAGAAAAGACCTGGATGAACTGATAGGGAATAAAGGAACAATCTAACACAATGGTCCAATTAACAAAATGAATGAACAGTAAAGTATTCTGAGTAACTGTTACAGTTAATCTTGGTTACACAAGCCAGACAGTGAAACAAATCACTCTTTTTTTCAGAAGAGAAAATATTTTCTAGATCGCGAGATACAGTCATTGAAACCATTGTTTTCATTTTATTGTTGATGAACCCATCATTTATTTATCACAAGGAAATGCTTGGTTGAAAGGGAGAGGATGGATACTACATCCAGACATAACAAAAGCTATCAACAAAACTCAAGAATCTGAACCTAATACAAGGAATAAACACATCATATAAGTTAAGATGTAATAAAGAAGAGAGCTACAGCAGAAGGAATCAATCAAAGCTTCTTGTGCTGATGTGGTCCTTAAAGGAAGCAAACAACTAACAAGCGAAGACATAGTGTGTCCCAACGCCATTGAGAGACAAGGGAAAGCAAGATGAGATAGGAGGACAACTATTTTTTCTTTCTTTTTTTTTATTATTAAAGCTTTTTATTTTCAAAACATATGGACACATAATTTTTCAACACTGATCGGTGCATTGTGTTCCAACATATTGCTTTGTGTTCCAAATTTTCCCCTCCCTCCCCAAACACCCTCCAATATATGTTATACCTCCTAAAATATGTTAGTTCCAACATATGTAATATATGTAAACATATTTATACAATTATCTTTCTGCACAAGATCAGATCAAAAAAGAAAGAAAATGAATAAGAAAACAAAATGCATGTGAACAACAAAAAGAGTGAGAATGTTATGTTATATTATTCAGTTTCCAAGTTCTCCCTCTGGATGTAGATGGCTCTCTTCATTACGAGATAACTGAAACTAGCCGCACCAATAACAATTATTAATAAAGGTCTGCTGCAACACAGAGTGCATAAAGACAAGGGGTATTGGGTAGTTATGTTAGAGGCAAACTATGGAAGGCCCCAGATACTAGATGGAGGATTTTACATTTTATCAATCAGTTGCCAAGTATTTACCAACAGCCATCTGCATGCCAAGCATTGTGCTAGTTGGTAGAGACACAAACACAAAAAGAGCAAGATAGACTCTGCTCTCAAAGACTTTCAGGGGATAGTATGTATATGCATAGGTATATATAGGTGGGGGAAAGAATCAAAAAAACTTCATGTAGAAGATAGCATTTGAGCTAAATCTTGACGGAAAGTAAATTTCTAAGAAGCCAAGAAGAAGAAGAAGAGCATTCCAGAAGAGAGGGGACAATAGACAGAGTCAGGAGCCACTGTTCCTATGACAGAGAACATAAAAGACAATTTAGCTGGGCTATGGAATATGGGTTATGAACAATACAATTGAAAAGGTAAATGTATGCACTAGTTGAGACAACTTTCCCTGTTACTTAATGAATAACAAGTGCAGGAAAAATAAAGATACGAATCAAAACTTGAAAAATACAATTTCATAATTAAACTGAATTTTCATGTGATTAAAAAAAGAAAACATTAAATTAGATCCTGATATATATGTATGTATGTAGATATGTATATATGTGGTATCCTAGAAGGTCTTACAGGGTGTGTTAAAAGACTTAGTTCAGTTTTAAACGTTAATAGCATACTGAAGCTTATAAAGACACACAGATACATGAATATACACAAGCATAAGCTTTATGTGAGGGAAAAGTAGTCATAATGAAGTAGTCATTTCCGTCAATATGTTAAAAAAAATTTTTCATCAAATGAAGGAGGCCTAGCTGTGCCAGATCTAAAACTGTCTTATAAAGCAGAGGTCACCAAAACCATTTGGTATTGGCTAAGAAATAGATTAGTTGATCAGTGGAATAGGTTAGTTCACAGGACAAAATAGTCAATAACCTTAATAATCTAGGCAGAAACTAGGCATTGACCCACACTTAACATCAATATAAGGTAAAAATGGGTTCATGATCTAGGCATAAAGAATGAGATTATAAATAAATTAGAGGAACATAGGATAGTTTACCTCTCAGACTTTTGAAGGAGAAAGGAATTTGTGACCAAAGAAGAACTAGAAATCATTATTAATCACAAAATAGAAAACTTTGATTATATCAAGTTAAAAAGCTTTATAAAGCTTTTTTACGAACAAAACTAATGATGCAGACAAGATTAGAAGGGAAGCAGTAAACTGGGAAAACATTTTTATAGTCAAAGGTTCTGATACAGGCCTCATTTCCAAAATATATAGAGAATTGACTATTTTATAATTTTATAAGAAATCAAGCCATTCTTCAATTGATAAATGGTCAAAGGATATGAATAGACAATTTTTTGGAAGAAATAGAAATTATTTCTAGCCATATGCAAAGATGCTCCAAATCATTATTAATCAGAGAACTGTAAATTAAGACAACTCTGAGATACCACTACACACCTTTCAGATTGGCTAGTATGACAGGAAAAGATAATGCTGAATGTTGGAGGGGATGTGGGAAAACTGGGACACATTATTGGTGGAATTGTGAACAAATCAAACCATTCTGGAGAGCAATTTGGAACTATGCTCAAAAACCGTGCACACCCTTTGATCCAGCAGTGTTACTACTGGGCTTATACCCCAAAGGAATCTTAAAGAAGGGAAAGGGTGCCAAAATGTTTGTGGCAGCCCTTTTCATAGTGTTTAGAAACTGGAAACTGAGTGAATGCCCATCAACTGGAGAATGGCTGAATAGATTGTGGTATATGAATATTATGAAATATTATTGTTCTGTAAGAAATGAGCAACAGGATGATTTCAGAAAGGCAAGGAGAGACTTACATGAACTGATGTTGAGTGAAATGAGCAGGACCAAGAGATCATTATATACTTCAACAACAATACTATATGATGATCAATTCTGATGGACATGGCTCTCTTCAACAATGAAATGAACCAATTCAGTTCCACTTGGTTCAATAATGAAGAGAACCAGCTACATCCAGTGAAAAAACTATGGGAAATGAGTATGAACCACAACATAGCATTTCCACTCTCTCTATTATTGTCTGCCTGCATTTTTGATTTCTTTCTTAGGTTATTTTTATCTTATGTCTAAGTCTCATCTTTCTTGTGCAGCAAAATAAATGTATAGATATGTAAACATATATTGTATTTATCATATACTTTAACATATTTAAAGTAGGTCTACCTGCCATCTAGGGGAGGGGGTGGGGGTAATGAGGGGAAAAGTTGGAACAGAAGGTTTTGCAACGGTCAAAGCTGAAAAATTACCCATGCATATTTGTAAATAAAAAGCTATAATAAAATTTTTTTACATCAAATCAATGTGTCCAGAATCAGTGAATAAAGTATAATACAATACTTTCCAAAAATATGAAATACTTCAATTTTGTTTTGAATGAATAGCACCATTTCACAATTTGAACAAGAAAAAAAAATGTAAAACAAAATCTGGCGGGGAAGTGGGGATGGAGGAATTTCCTCTTACTTTTCTATAGCCTATTCTATCCTCAGCCTACTCATCCAAATACTCTGACCACCTAACCTACCCCCTTCTTACTGCTATTGATGCAATCAAACATCACCATTTATGTGTGTGTGCGCGCATGCACACGTGTATTTCATTAAAGTATTAAACCATTATCAGAAAACCACTGTGGCACAGTCAGGATGAACTAAATTCAAGTTTTTGCTTCTGAAATATACTGTCAGGGCAGCTCTGGACAAGTAACTTACACTCTCAGTATCCCAATGAATGAATTTTTAAAAATTAAAATAAAGATCTGCATTGGTGCAGGTAGTTCCCTCAACTGGGAGATCAGGGGGGAAAATGAAATAACAGGTTAGGATCAAAATTAATAAATAGATAAATATAAATATAGATACATATATACTTATATGCATCATATTTATCATTTCCATATGCACATAATTATCTAACATATAAATACTAATGTAAATGTTAAGCAAATGGACAAAATATGACTAAGTTATCAAATTTTTTAAATCAGAAAAGTTTTGCTTCTAATAGCATCAATATTTTATTGAAATCAATGCTATATAATAACTGTACTTAAGTTTAAGTATGATTTCAGAAACCAAAAGCATCAATCCTTACTGTTAGACAGTATAGCTAACTGCCTATAAAAGGCTCATTTTATGGCACACAAAACTTTTCATTTCCATGTTAGAGATAAAAGATTTTGAAATGCTAATATTTTTGGTGTGGATGAGTTGTAGGCAAAGGATGAATGAACGAAAGTAAGATTAAAAACTCCTGTTTAGCATTTTAAAGCCCTTCACAATCAGGCTCCAACCTTTCTCTCCAGACTTCTTCCACTTAATTCCCCTTCATAACAAACTGAACTACTTGAAATTAGTAACATTACATATTTACTTTCTTTTACTCTCTTTCATGTCTGAAATAATTTTCCTTCCTCAATGCTAAAAATCAAGAGTCTTAAAAACCCAGCTCAAATGCTACTTTACCTGACTTTCCAGATTTTACCCTGCCCCCCAACTACCAGTGTTCTCCCCAATTGCTCAGTGTATTTACCTTGTATAATCTTAGTATTTCCTTAGATCAGTACTTAGGGTTTCTTCTGATAGGATGTAGGCTATTAAAAAAAAAAAAATCTATTGATTGCCATCACATTTTTTTTTTCCTTTTTTTTTGCACAAAAAAAGATTAGAATGCAAGATGGTATTATGAGCCTATATTAGGGGAGAAAGGGAATTAGAGATGGGGAAAGAAAGGTTAAAAACATGAGTAAAAACTTTGTTGTGAACTTTACAAATTTGCTGAACATATTATCTTCCCTTGTTAAAGAATAAATAAAAGCCACAGTAGGTTTGAACATGTCCCTTATGATCATGAAGGCTCACTATATATTATTTCCTTTTTTTAAAAAAATTATAGCTTTTTATTGACAGAACATATGCATGAGTAATATTTACAACATTGTCCCTTGCTCTCATTTCTGTTCCAACTTTTCCCTTCCCTCCCTTCACCCCTGGATGGCAGGCAGTCTCATACATGTTAAACATATTAAACTATATCTTATATAAAATATATGTATGCAGATCCATACAGTTCTCTGGTTGAACAAAAAAAATTGGATTCAGAAGGTAAAAATAACCTGGAAAGAAAAACAAAAATGCAAATAGTCCACATTCATTTCTCATTCATCTTCTCTGGGTGTAGCTGATTCTGTCTATCATTGATCAATTGGAACTAAATTGGATCTTCTCTTAGTCAAAGATATCCAATTCCATCAGAATACATTATTATAGTGCATACCCTTTGACCCAGCAGCGCTACTACTGGGATTATATCCCAAAGAAATACTAAAGAGCGGAAAGAGACATATATGTGCCAAAATGTTTGTGGCAGCTCTTTTTGTTGTAGCTAGAAACTGGAAGATGAATGGATGTCCATCAGTTGGAGAATGGTTGGGTAAATTGTGGTATATGAAGGTTATGGAATATTATTGCTCGGTAAGAAATGACCAGCAGGAGGAATATAGAGAGGCCTGGAGAGACTTAAATCAACTGATGCTGAGTGAAATGAGCAGAACCAGAAGATCACTGTACACTTCAACAACAATACTGTATGGGGATGTATTCTGATGGAAGTGGAAATCTTCAACATAAAGAAGATCCAACTCACTTCCAGTTGATCAATGATGGACAGGGGTAGCTGCACCCAGAGAAGAAACACTGGGAGGGGAATGAAAATTGTTAGCACTAATATCTGTCTGCCCAGGTTGCATGTACCTTCGGATTCTAATGTTTATTGTGCAACAAGAAAATGATATTCACACACATGTATTGTATCTAGACTATATTGTAACACATGTAAAATGTATGGTATTGCCTGTCGTCGGGGGGAGGGAATAGAGGGAGGGGGGGTAATTTGGAAAAATGAATACAAGGGATAATATTATAAAATATATATATATATATATATAATAAAAAAAAAAGAATTTCTTATTTATCCTGTTAAAAAAAAAAAAAAAGAATACATTATTATACATCATACACATTATTGTTGTTGAAGTGTACAATGATCTCCTGGTTCTGCTCATTTCACTCAGCATAAGTTCATGTAAATCTCTCCAAGCCTCAATGTAGTCATCCAATTGGCCATTTTTCACAGAACAATAATATTCCATAACATTCATATACCACAATTTACCCAACCATTGTCCAATTGATGGACATCCATTAATTTTCCAGTTTCTAGCCACTAGAAAAAGGGCTGCCACAAATATTTTGGCACATCCAGGTCCCTTTCCCTACTTTAATATCTCTTTGGGATATAAGCCCAGTAGTAACACTGCTGGATCAAAGAGTATGCACAGTTTAATAACTTTTTGAGCATAGTTCCAAATTGCTCTCCAGAATGGCTAGATGCATTCACAATTCCACCAACAATGTATCAGTGTCACACTTTTCCTACATCCCCTCCAACATTTGGCACTATCTTTTCCTGTCATCTTAGTCAAGCTGACAGGTATGAGTAGTATCTCAGAGTTATCTTAATTTGCATTCTTCTGATCAATAGTTATTTGGAACATCCTTTCATATGGAAATAGTTTCAATTTCATCATCTGAAAATTGTCTGTTCATATCTTTTGACCATGTATTAATAGGAGAATGGCTTGATTTCTTATAGAGTCAATTCTCTTTATATTTTGGAAATGAGGCCTTTATCAGAACTTTTAACTGTAAAAATATTTTCCCAATTTACTGCTTCCCTTCTAATCTTGTCTGCATTAGTTTTGTTTGTACAAAAGCTTTTTAACTTTATATAATCAAAATTTTATATTTTGTGATCAATAATGATCTCTAGTTCCTTCCTCCTCCACAAATCTGAGAGGTAAACTATCATATGTTCCTCTATTTTATCTATAATCTCATTCTTTATGACTAAATCATGAACCAATTTTGATCTTATCTTGATGTGCAGTGTTAAGTGTGGGTCCATGCCTATTTTCCGCCATACTAATTTCCAGTTTTCCTAGCAGTTTTTGTCAAATAGTGAATTCTTATCCCAAAAGTTGAGATCTTTGGGTTTGTCATATACTAGATTGCTATAGTTATTTACTATTTTGTCCTGTGAACCTAACCTATTCCACTGATTAACTAGTCTATTTCTTAGCCAATACCAAATGGTTTTGGTAATCGCTGCCTTACAATATAGTTTTAGATCAGGTACAGCTAGGCTGCCTTCATTTTTTTTTTTTTTTAATTAGTTGCCTTGAAATTCTTGACCTATTGTTCTTCCATATAAATTTTATTTTTTTCCAGGTCATTAAGATAGTTTTTTGGGAGTCTGATTGATATAGCACTAAATAAATAATTAGTTTAGGGACTATTGCCATCTTTATTATGTTTGCTCGGACTATCCAAGAGCATTTAATATTTTTCCAATTGTTTAAATCTGTGTGGAAAGTTTTTGTAGTTTTGCTCATATAATTCCTGACTTTCCTTTGGCAGATACATTCACAAATATTTTATGATATTGACAAGTTATTTTGAATGGGATTTCTCTTTGTATCTCTTGCTGTTGGATTTTGATGATATATAAAAATGCTGAGGATTTATGGGATTTTGTATCCTACAACTTTGCTAAACTTGTGGATTATTTCTAAAAGCTTTTTAGTAGAATCTCTGGAGTTCTCTAAGTATACCATCAATCATCTGCAAAGAGAGATAATTTATTTTTGTCATTAACTACTCATTCCTTTCATCTCTTTTCTCAGCTCTTATTGCTGAAGACAGCATTTCTAATACAATATTGAATAGTAATAGTGATAGTGGGCAAACTTGTTTCACTCCTTATCTTACTGGGAATGGTTTCAGTTTTTCCCCATTACATATAATGCTTACTAATGGTTTTAAAAAGATGCTCCTAACTATTTTAAGGAAAAGTCCATTTATTCCTATACTCTCAAGTGTTACTAGGAATGGATGTTGGATTTTATCAAATGCTTTTTCTGCATCTATTAAGATGATCATATCATTTTTGTTAATTTGGTTATTAATATAGTCAATCATGCTAATAGTTTTCCTAATATTGAACCAGCCCTTCCAGACCTACTTGGTCTTCCCCAGGAAAATTATCCAGGGATGATTTTCTGTAATCTTTTTGCTAAGATTTTATTTAAGATTTTTACATCAATATTCATTAGGGAGATTGGTCTATAATTTTCTTTCTGTTTTCAACCTACCTGGTTTAATTATCAGTACCATGTCGTGTCATAAAAGGAATTTGGTAGGACCCCTTCAATCCCTATTTTTAAAATAGTTTTAGTTTTATATAGCATTGGAGTTAATTGTTCTTTAAATGTTTGGTAGAATTCACATGTAAAACCATCTGTTCCTGGGGATTTTTTCTTAGGGACGTGATTAATAGCTTGTTCTATTTCTTTTTCTAAAATGGGACTGTTTAACCAATTTAGGAAGATCCTCTGCTAATCTGGGCAAGCTATATTTTTGAAGGTATTCTTCCATTTCATTTATCAAATTTATTGGCATAAAGTTGGGCAAAGTAACTCCTAATTATTGCTCTAATTTCCTCTTCATTAGTGGTGATTTCTCCCCTTTTGTTTTTAAGACTAACACTTTAATTTTCCTTTTTCTAATCAAATTTACTATAGATTTATCTATTTTGTTGGGTTTTTCATAGAAACAACTGTTAGTTTTATTTATTCAATATATTTTTTTAAACTTTCAATTTTATTAATCTCTCCTTTTATTTTTAGAATTTCAAGTTTAGTGTTTGGGGGTTTTTAATTTGTTCCTCTTTTAGCTTTTTTAGTTGCAAACCCAATTCATCGACCTTCTCTTTCTCTGTTTTATGCAAGTAGGCCTCTATAGAGATATAAAATTTCCCCTTATTACCACTTTGGCTGTATCCCACACATTTTGGTATGACATCTCATTATTATCATTCTTTCATTATTATCATTCTCTTGAGTGAAATTATTATGTCTATGATTTGCTGTTTGACCCAATCATTCTTTAGAACGAGATTATTTAGTTTTCAATTATTTTTTGATCTATTTTCCCCTGGCTTTTAACTGAATGTAATTTTTATTGCATTGTGATCTAAAAAGGATGCATTTACTAATTCTGCCTTTCTGCATTTGATTTTGAGGTTCTTATGTCATAATATATGGTCAATTTTTACATAGGTTCCATGAACTGCTGAGAAGTGTACTTTTTTTTTTTAATTAATTTTATAATTATAACATTTTTTTTTTTGATAGTACATATGCATATGTAATTTTTTTTTTTACAACATTATCCCTTGAACTCCCTTCTATTCCAAAATTTTCCCCTCCTTCCCTCCACCCCCTTCCCTGGATGGCGGGCATTCCCATACATATTAAATATCTTATAGTATATCCTAGGTACAATATATATGTGCAGAACCAAATTTTTTTGTTGTTGTTGTTGCAAAAGAAAGAATTGTATTCAGAAGGTAAAAATAATCTGGGAAGAAAAACAAAAAAATGCTCATAGTTTACACTCATTTCCCAGTGTTCCTTTTCTGGGTGTAGCTGATTCTGTCCATCATTGATCATTTGGAATTGGATTAGCTCTTCTCTATGTTGAAGATATCCACTTCCATCAGAATACATCCTCATACAGTATCATTGTTGAAGTGTATAATGATCTCCTAGTTCTGCTCATTTCACTCAGCATCAGTTGATGTCTCTCCAAGCCTCTCTATATTCATCTTGTTGGCCATTTCTTACAGCAAAATAATATTCCATAACATTCATATACCATAATTTACCCAACCATTCTCCAATTGATGGGCATCCATTCATTTTCCAGTTTCTAGCCACTATAAAAAGAGCTGCCACAAACATTTTGGCACATACAGGTCCCTTACCCTTCTTTAGTATTTCCTTGGGATATAAGCCCAGTAGTAGTACTGCTGGGTCAAAGGGTATGCACAGTTTGATAACTTTTGGGGCATAATTCCAGATTGCTCTCCAGAATGGTTGGATTCTTTCACAACTCCACCAACAATGCAACAGTGTCCTAGTTTCCCCACATCCCCTACAACATTCATCATTATTTGTTCCTGTCATCTTAGCCAATCTGATAGGTGTGTAGTGGTATCTCAGAGTTGTCTTAAATTGCATGAGAAGTGTATTCCTGTCTCCATTTAGTTTTCTCCAAAGATCTAACATACTAACTTTTCTAGTATTCTATTTATCTCTTTGACTTATTTTGTGGTTTGATTTATCTAATTCTGAGAGTACAAGGTTGAGATCTCCCACTATTATAGTTTTGCTGTTTATTTCTTCATGCAGCTCTCTTGATTTCTCTTTTAAGAATTTAAATGCTACACCACTTGGTGCATATATGTTTAATATTGACATTGCTTCATTATCTATGCTACCCTTTAGCAAGATACAGTGCCCTTCCTTATCTTTTAATTAGATCAATTTTTGCTTTTGCTTGATCTGAGATCAGGATGGCTACCCCTGCTTTTTTGACTTTACCTGAAGCATAGTAGACTATGCTCCAGCCTTTTTACATTTACTCTGTATCACCCTGCTTCAAGTGTGCTTATGAACAATATATTGTTGAATTCTGGCTTTTAATCCAGTCTGCTATCCACTTCTGCTTTATGGGGGGGTTTACCCCATTCACATTTATGGTTAAAATTACTAATTCTGTATTTCCTGCCATCTTGTTAACCCCAAGCTTATGTTTTTCTCCTTTCCTTCCCCTCTCCCCACTATTAAACTTCTGAGTACCACTTTCCTCACACAGCCCTCCCTTTTCAGGATCTCTCCCCCCACCTTACGATTCCTCCCCTGTTCTTAACCCCTTTCCTCACAATTTCTGTATTCCCTTCCACTTAGTTTTTCTCCTTCCCTTTTCACTTTTCCCCTCCCACTTTTCAATGTGGGAGAAGTTTCTCTGTAAATCAAATATACCTAATATTTTTCTCTTTAAGCCCATTCTTATGAGTCAGATACACACTGTGTTCATCCCCCTTCCTTCTTTTCCTCAGGTATGATAGGTTTCCTTTGCCTCTTCATGAGATGTAGTACACCCACTTTACCCTTTTTCTGGTACAATTTCCTTTCCACCTCTAATTTCTTTTTTATATTGAAACTGTAAAACTAGATTATACGTGTATTCTTTATGTATATTCATAACAGAAATATAGTTCACAAGATTTCTTTTTACTTTTTATGTTTCTCTTGAGTCCTATATTCGAAGATCAAACTTCACCCATTTCATTGAATGTCCATCTTCTTCCCTGGGAAAAAAATGCTCATTTTGGATGGGTAACTTATTCTTGGCTGCATACCAAGTTCTTTAGCCTTTCTGAATATAAGATTCCAGGCTCTTCAATCCTTTAATATAGACTCTGCTAGATCCTGGGTTATTCTTATTGTGGCTCATCTATATTTGAATTTTTTTTTTCTAGCTGCCTGTGGTATTTTTTACTTGGTCTGATAGTTCTGGAATTTAGCCACAATATTTCTTGGAGTTTTGATTTTTGGGGTCTCTTTCAGGAGGTGATCAATGAATTCTTTCAATGTCTTTTTCCCCCTGTATTTCTATAACTTCTCAACAGTTCTCTTTGATTATTTCCAGGAAAATAATGTCTAGGCTCTTTTTTTCATCATAATTTCCAGGAAGTTCAATAATGCTCAGATTATCTCTCCTAGATCTAAATTCTGTTGATTTCCCAATTAGGTATTCAACATTTTTCTCCATTGTTTCACTTTTTTTTGGTTTTGCTTGACTGATTCTTGGTGTCTCCTTGAGTCTTTCATTTCCATTTGTTCAATTCTGATTTTTAATGAATTATTTTCTTCACTTATTTTATTTCTTTTTGTAATTGTCCAATTGAGTTTTTAAGTGAGTTGTTTTGTTCTATGGAATTTTTTTCCATTTCACCAATTTTATTTTTTAGACAGCTATTTTCTTTTTCCAATTCACTAATTCTGTTTTCCTTGGAATTGTTTACCTTTTCCAATTCACTAATTCTGTTTTTCAGGGATTTGATTTCTTTATCCACTCTATCTTTTAGGATTGGGATGACTTATCCAGACCCAAGCTTCCCTTTCCTTTCCCCATTTTTCTGCTGTCTTGTAAGAGCCTTTTTAATTTCTTCTATGACAGCTTTGTGTGATGGGAACCAGATCATATCCCTCTTTGGGGATTCACCTGGAGACAATCTGTTTTTAGTCTCCTCAAGGTTTAAAGTCTGCTCTCTTACCTATACTTAGAGCCTGCTTTAATTTTTTGCTCATCTTGACAAAAAAAGAATCAAAGAACAACAAACAAAAAAAAAGTAAATGAGGTCTACTTTTTGGGGAATGTGACATTACCAAGCTTCCTCTTCAGACTACTAGAGGTAGCAATGAAGCAGAAATGGAATAGCAATGGTTGTACTGCTTACACAGCTGTTGCTCTTAGCGATTCTGAAAGGGTCTTGAGTCACTCTGGGTGCATCTTGAGTCACTCTGGGTGCCAGGTGGGTGTGGGTCAGTCAGACCCCAGTGTTTCAAGATTAAAGTCTTTTCCCCCTGTGTTTGTTTGTAACTTCTCTGCTGATCTACTGGCTTGCTTCCAGGGCAAAAAAGTTCTCAGTGGGTAAGTTCTCCCCAGTTTTTTGATGGCTGAAACTGCCCCCTGCCCCCTCCAGTCTGCTCAGTATGAGCTACCTTCCATGCCCTTGTTGCCTGCTTACAGTCTGAGCCTGATCTAACTGTCCCCGCCCCCAAGCAAAAAACAGACCTTTTCTGGTGAATTTCAAGGAAATCTTCTGTTGGTAATGTATTCGTGGATTTTTTCAGTTAAGCACTAATTCCAAGGCTGTATCATGACAAAAGGTATTCTGAGGGCAAGGAGGAGCCTAGATAGATGCGTGTCCTTTTCACCATCTTGGCCAGAAGTCCTAGTGGGCTAACTCTAAAAGGAGTGAGAGTCCTAATATTATTTTCTAACAGAAATTTCCTGCAGTTGGAATTAAACAATTTTTGAAGTCCTGAAACGGCCTCCTTACTTCTCATGACTTAGGGCAAGTCATCTTTCTTTTGGAGTGGTTCAATCATTTTAGTGGTAAAATGAGGGGAGAAAGGTCTTTTTCAGTTTTGACATTCTTTAATTCTCCTCTCTTTTATACACACACACACACACACACACATATACACACATACGTGTGTACATATATATGTGTATATCTCATCATTTTCACAGAGGATGGCATATTTTAAAAATTGATGCCTTTTCTTTTCATATATCCATTTTTTTTTGTATTTTAAAATTTATTGATTTTATTTCTTTGCATAATTTCCTCCTCTGCCATATAACAAATAATATTTTTAAAGACAAAAAAAAATAAAAAAAAGGAAATAAGAAAAAAATAGCACAATCAATTAACATATCAAAAAAGTTTGAAAATATGTGCAATGTGCAAGATTTGGAGACTGCCATTCATTTCTCACATTCCTTTCTGATTATATTCCTTTCTGATTATTCTCTCCCTTCCCTATTCAGTCTTCCCTTTTAACAAAGATATTAAAACAAAAAGACATACATACATATAAAACTTTGATGGGCTGTTCATTCCTAGATCCTATCATGTGCCAAGAACTATGCTAAGTACTAGAGATAAAAAAGAAAAGAATCAAGTAACCCCTACTTATACAAGGAATTTACAGTCTATGGAAAAGGACAGGAACAGTAAGCATATATATGTACATATACAACATAAACATATAAAAAGACAAAGACAAATATAAATTATTTGGGGAGGAAGGGCACTAGCATTGCTTGCATACACCACCTTATATTTCCTTAGATCACATTAACTTCTCTGTGTCTCAGTTTCTGCTTTCCCCTAAAGGGTAAGGTGGAGAAAGCTCATTTACAAAGAACCTTTGCATACTCATAAAAATATGTAAGTAAGACTAATTCATAAAAGATTAAAAAGGAAAATGATAGCTGTTGGAAGGGCTATGGGAAAATAAATACACTGATATACTGCCATGGTATCTGTGCATAGGTACAATCATTTTAGAAGGCAATTTGGAACTGATTACACTCAAAAAGTTACTAAATATGGTATATGCCTTTTGACCAGTTCTACTAATGCTAGCTTAAGGCAGCTTTTTGTGATGGCAAAAAAACACAAACTAAAAGGATGCCTATCAACTGAAGATTGGCTAAGGAAAGACTTTTTTATGAACTTCAATGGAGTGAAAGGAGCAGAAACAGAAGAATAATTTATATACCATAATATCAGTGTTGTAAAAATAAACAATTGTAAAGACCTTTGTAAATTGATGAAAGAGAAAGAAATAGAATCAGGAGAACAACTGTTCAATAATAATAAATAATTTTGAAAGTTGTAAGAACTATGACAAATACAATGAGTATCCATGGTTCCAAAGGACCAATGATAAAACATATTATCCAACTCTTTTGGTTGATAGATTTAGGGCACAGAATAAGACACATGTTTTAATATGGGGAATTTGTTTTGTTTCACTACATATTTGGTATACAGAATTTTGCTTAATTTTTCAATAGGAAAGAAATCAATAAAATCTGTTAAAATGTTTTTAACTGAAAGACAAGGTGCTACAGAAGTAAAATGTTGCATGCACTTTCAGATGCAATAGATTATTAGTTTTTCTTAATTATTTTACCCTGAAACCAGAAACCTCTCAGAATGGGGAGTAATCTGTACACATCTACAATGTAAAAACAAAATACATATTTTTATGACCCACATCTTTGTTTTTCTCCTACTTAAAAACAAAACCATCTAGTGTATCATTACTCTGTCAGGTTCCTCCCTTCAAATTGCATGTGCTTTATAAACTGAAGAATGAAATAAGCAGGACCAAGAGAACAATAAATCGATAATAATATTCAAAAATAACAAATAGACTGGAAACCTATAAGAACCATAAACAATATAGAAGGATCACAGGCAATCTGTTTTAATTTCTTGGGTCTAACAACTAGGCCTAAGTCTATGCCTTCCTATGAAACCATTCAGGTTATAAACCGACCACTCCCAATATGTACAAGTTGGATTAGTTGACAAAGGATGGTTTAGACAGAATCTTTTTAAGGGCTTTGTGGAATTTTGCTCTGTTTATGCCTCAGTAAACTTTTGTTAAAATACTAGTTAAATCTTTCCCCAAAAAAAAGTCAATATTTGAGTTTTCTCAGTCTGCTTAAAGTAGATAATTATGAAAGAAAGTTGCTGAGATCCCTGGAATCCTGCCCTACATCATTTATTTTTTTCCCTTGATTGTTAGAAATTGAAATTAATTAAGAAATTATAGGGACTGTCATCAGAACTTCTTCTCTATATTCACAATGTAAACTGACATAATGGAACCAGGTCTGGAAAGCCTTTAATATAGTTTTGCAAGAGACTTTTGAGAACATTTTATCCAGTCTCATTAGATAAAATTGAGAGAGACTAAGGGTTTATCCAGTTATCTATATTGATAAAATAGGGCTGAAAGCCCAGAATCTCTTAATTCTAGGGTTCCTCCTAAATACTGGTTATATTGATCATGTAAGACATGATGGTCAGACATTTACCACTCACTGAACAAAGCAGAGTTCAGTTTAATTCAACTTAAAAATCATGAAATAACTACCAGGCACAAAATACAGTGCTATTTGGACTCTCGAGATACAAAGATAAAAATGAAAAAGTTTCTGTCTTCAAGTTTATGAAGAGAATGGAAGTAGAGAGAATACAATGTGTATATAAATAAGCATAATTCAAAGTAAATTGAGGAAAGAGAAGTCATTAATAATTTAAGGAATGAATAAAAAGATTTACCATGAAGCCAGCATTTGAATTAAATTTTCAAAAAAGATAAGAATTCTGAGTGGAAGGAGAAAATGGAAGGCATTTTAAGCCTAGATGCAGCTTTTATAATATAGAGATAAAAAAATGAGATGCTGATTTTAGAGAATGACTGATAGTCCAATCTGGCTGAAACATAAAATACACAAATGGGAATAATATGAAATAAGACTAGAAAAAGAGGAAGGAGAGAGCTGGTCCTAGAGTAAAAAAAAAAAACCTAAGGCCAATTAACTATGTAATCTTTCAGTGATTTAAGCAACTTCATGAATTCTGTAAATTGCAGAGGAACTTGCAGTTTGGTTCCTCAATAGTAAAAGGAGTTTCTTTATCTAGAAGTTTCCTGTGCCAATGAAATCATAGGTCTAGTACCTGTCTTTATCCCTTAAATGACAAGCTGAAGGGTTTGTACTAAATCCTATGAGTATTTGGGAGGCTCATATTTTTGAATACGATATGGACATGCGCATGGTTGGATCTAAAATATAGGAACTAAAGTGGGATAAAAACTGAGGAAACCAATTAGGAGGATATCACAATATCAAAGAGTAAAAGATATTTTGGATTAGTAGGAATGGTTAAATGCCAATTAGGTTAATAATTTCTCTCTTTTTTGAAAAAGTTGAAGTTGCTTAGAGTTGTAATTTATTTATTTTATTAAAGATTTTTCGTTTTTAAAACATATGTATGGATAATTCTGCAACATTAGCCCTTGAAAAACCTTATGTCCCAGTTTTTCCCTCTCTTTCTCCCACTCCCACTTTCCCTAGACAGCAAGTCCAAAGTTAAATATGATAGAAATATATGTTAAATGCAATATATGCGGACTTCTGGCCAAGATGGCAGAGAGGAGGCACACAGCTACTTGAGCTCCACGTGGGTTTTCTCTCAGAATTTATTTCATGACAAGCCTCAGAATTAATGCTTGACCAGGAAAAAAAAACCCCCCACAAATAATTACCAACAGAAGACATCCTTGAAATTCGCCTGAAAAGGTCTATTTTTGCTTGGAGGAGGGGACAAACAGACTGGGCCCAGGCTGAGCGCAAGTAGCAAGATAGAGGCAGGCAGCTCACATTCCTCAGACCCAGAAGGGGGAGGGGTGCAATCTCTACCGTTTCTGTGGAATGACCTTTACCTCAATGTGGGTATTTCATCTTGGCAGCAAGCCAGAATTAGAAGAGAAGCTGTAAACACAGTAAAGATTAAAACCCCTGAAAGCTAGTGTCTCTTGGGACCTGACCACCCCCACCCCCACCTGGAGTGACTCAGCCTGTTCTTAGAGCCTCAGTTTCAGAGCCAAGATGCAGCACAGCCATTTCTGTCCTGTTAGTGCCTCAGTGCTGTCTCCCTCAGCCTGTAGAGGAATCCTGGTAACCCCATCCAGCCCCATCCCCCTCCCCAAAAGCAGACCAACTGTTTTTCTTGTCAGTTTGTTTCCTTTGAAGAGAGCAGACTTCAAACCTTGAGGAGACTAAAAACAGACTGTCTCAAGAGGAATCCCCAAAGGGGGATATGATCTGCTCCTCAATACACAAAACTCTCATAGAGGAAATCAAAAAGGCTCTCACAAGAGAGCTAGAAGAGAAATTGGAAAACGAAAGGGAAGCTCGTTAAGAGAGTCTGGAGAAGTCATCCCACACATTTAAAGACAGAGTAGATAAAGAAATCAAATCATTGAAAAACAAAATTAGTGAGTTGGAAAAGGTAAACAACTCCAAGGAAAACAGGATTAGTGAGTTGGAAATAGAAAATAACTCTCTAAAAAATAAAATTGATGAAATGGAAAAAAATTCCATAGAAGAAAAAATCTCACTTAAAAACTCAATTGGGCAATTACAAAAAGATATTTAAAAAGCGAGTGAAGAAAATACAACATTGAAAATCAGAATCAATGGCTAGAATGACAGGGAAAGGTAATGCAGAATGTTGGAGGGTATGTGAGAAAACAGGGACACTGATACATTGTTGGTGGAACTGTGAATACATCCAGCCATTCTGGAGAGCAATTTGGAACTATGCTCAAAAAGTTATCAAACTATGCATACCCTTTGATCCAGCAGCACTGCTACTGGGTTTGTATCCCAAAGAGATTTTAAAGAAGGGAAAGGGACCTGTATGTGGAAGAATGTTTGTGGCAGCCCTCTTTGTGGTGGCCAGAAACTGGAAACTACATGGGTACTCATCAATTGGAGATTGGCTGAATAAATTGTAGTATATGAATAGGAGGGAATATCATTGTTCTGTAAGAAATGACCAACAGGATGATTTCAGAAAGGCCTGGAGAGACTTACATGAACTGATGCTGAGTGAAATGAGCAGGACCAGGAGATCAGTATTACTTCAACAACAATTCTGTATGATGATCAATTCTGATGGACGTGGCCTTCTCCAACAATGAGATGAACCAAATCAGTTCCAATAGAGCAGTAACAAACTGAACCAGTTACATCCAGCGAAAGAACTCTGGGAGATGACTGTGAACCACTACATAGAATTCCCAATCCCTCAATTTTTGTCTGCCTGAATTTTGGATTTCCTTCACAGGCTAAATGTACACTATTTCAAAGTCCAATTCTTTTTGTTTAGCAAAACAACTGTCTGGTCATGTATACATATATTGTATTTAATTTATACTCTAACATATTTAACATGTATTGGTTAACCTGCCATCTGTGGGGGAGGGGGAAGGAGGGGAAAAATTGGAACAAATGGTTTGGCAATTGTCAATGTTGTAAAATTACCCATGCAAATACCTGGTAAATAAAAACTATTAAAATAAAATAAAAAAAGAAAAGAAAATCAGAATCAAACAAGTAGAATTGAATGACTCAAGGAGAAACCAAGAAGCAGTCAAGCAAAACCAGGAAAAACAAAACAATGGAAAAGAATGTCAAGTACCTTACTGGGAAGACAATGGACCTGGAAAATAGATCCAGGAGAGACAATGTGAGAATAATTGGACTCCTTGAAAAATATGAGGAAAACCAAGAGCCTGGACATTATTTTCCAGAAAATTATCAAAGAGAACTGCCCAGACGTTTTAGAAAAAGAGGGCAAAATAGACATTGAAAAAATTCATCGATTACCTACTTAAAGGGACCCTAAAATCAAAAACGCCAAGAAATATAATGGCCAAGTTCGAGAACCATCAGACGAAGGAAAAATATTGTAAGCTGCTAGAAAAAAATCAATTTAGATATGGAGGAGCCACAATAAAGATAACCCAGGATCTAGGAGCATCCACATTAAAGGAGCCAAGGACCTGGAATATGATATTCGGAAAGGCTAAGGAATTTGGTATGCAGGCAAGAATATTTTACACCCAGCAAAAATGAGCATCTTTTTTCCAGGGAAGAAGATGGACATTTAATGAAATAAATGAATTCCATCTATTCTTGATGAAAAAACTGGATCTGCATAAAAAGTTTGATCTCAAATACAGAACTCAAGAGATTTCTAAAAAGTCAAAAAGAAATCTTGAGAACTATATTTCTGCCATAAAGATGTATAAAGAACACATGTATAATTTGTTCTAGAAACTAGAAATGGAAAGGAAATTATATCATAAAAAAGGGTAAAGTAAAGTACTACATCTCATGAAGAAGCAAAGGTAACCTATTATATGTGAGAGAAAGAAAGGAGGGGGATGAACATAGTGTGTATCAATAGACATATTCGATTTATGGTGAAACTCTTTCCACTTCATTGAAAAGTGAGAGGGAAAAAGTGAAAAGGGAAGGAGTAAGCTAAGGGGAAGGGAATACAGAAATTGTGAGGAAAAGGGGTAAAATAGGGGGAGGAACTTTAAGGTGGGAGAGGGATACTAAAAAGGGAGGGCTGTGAAAAGCAAGTAGTGCTCACAAATTTAATATTGGGGAGGGGGGTAAGAGGGAAGGAAAGGAGAAAAGCATAAGCAGGGGTTAACAGGATGGCAAGCAATATAGAATTAGTCATTTTAACCATAAATGTAAATGGGGTAAACTCCCCCTTTAAAGAGAAAGCAGTTAGCAGATTGGATTAAAAGCCAGAATCCTACAATATGTTGTTTACAGGAAACACACCTGAAACAGGGTGATACATACAGAATGAAGGTAAAAGGTTGGAGCAGACTCTAATATGCTTCAGGTGAAGCCAAAAAAGCAGGGGTAAGCTATCCACATCTCAGATCAAGCAAAAGCAAAAATTGATCTAATTAAAAGAGATAAGGAAGGGCATTATATCTTGCTAAAAGGTAGCATAGATAATGAAGCAGTATCAATATTAAACATATATGCACCAAGGGGTGCAGCATCTAAATTCTTAAAAGAGAAATTAAGAGAGCTGCAAGAAGAAATAAACAGCAAAACTATAATAGTGGGAGATCTCAACCTTGCACTCTCAGAATTAGATAAATCAAACCAAAATAAATAAGAAAGAAGTCAAAGAGGTAAACAGAATACTAGAAAAGCTTGATATGATAGATCTTTGGAGAAAGCTAAATGGATACAGAAAAGAGTACACTTTCTTCTCAGCAGTTCATGGAAGCGATACAAAAATTGACCATATATTAGGACATAAAAACCTCAAAATTAAATGCAGTAAGGCAGAAATAGTAAATGCATCCTTTTCAGATGCAATAAAAATTACATTCAATAAAAAGCCAGGGGAAAATAGACCAAAAAATAATTGGAAACTAAATAATCTCATACTAAAGAATGATTGGGTGAAACAGCAAATCATAGACATAATTAATAACTTCACCCAAGAAAATGACAATAATGAGACATCATACCAAAGTATGTGGTACAGCCAAAGCAGTAAGAAGGGGAAATTTTATATCTCTAAAGGCCTACTTGCATAAAATAGAGAAAGAGAAGGTCAATGAATTGGGCTTACAACTAAAAATGCTAGAAAAGTAACAAATTAAAAACCCTCAGACAAACATGAAACTTGAAATTCTAAAAATAAAAGAAGAGATTAATAAAATGGAAAGTAAAAAAAAACTATTGAATTAATTAATAAAACTAAGAGTTGGTTCTATGAAAAAAACCAACAAAATAGGCAAACCCTTAATAAACCTGATTAAAAAAAGGAAAGAGGAAAAGCAAACTGTTAGTCTTAAAAATGAAAAGGAAGAACTCGCCACTAATGAAGAGGAAATTTGAACAATAATTAGGAGTTACTTTGCCCAACTTTATGCCAATAAATTTGATAACTTAAATGAAATGGAAGAATACCTTCAAAAATATAGCTTGCCCAGATTAACAAAGGAAGAAGTAAATAGTCTAAATAGTCCCATTTCAGAAAAAGAAATAGAACAAGCTATTAATCAACTCCCCAGGAAAAAATCCCCAGGACCAGATGGATTTACATGTGAATTCTATCTGAATTCTACCAAACATTTAAAGTACAATGAACTGCAATGCTATACAAAACTATTTGAAAAAATAGGGATTGAAGGAGTCCTACCAAATTCCTTTTATGACACAGACATGGTACTGATACCTAAACCAGGTAGATTGAAAACAGAGAAAGAAAATTATAGACCAATCTCCCTAATGAATATTGATGCTAAAATCTTAAATAAAATATTAGCAAAAAGACTACAGAATATCATCCCCAGGATAATACACTATGACAAAGTGGGATTTATACCAGGAATGCAGGGCTGGTTCAATATTAGGAACACTATTAGCATAATTGACTATATCAATAATCAAATTAACAAAAACCATATGATCATCTCAATAGATGCAGAAAAAGCATTTGATAAAATCCAACATCCATTCCTACTGAAAACACTTGAAAGCATAGGAATAAATGGACTATTCCTTAAAGTAAT
Organism: Sminthopsis crassicaudata; assembly: GCF_048593235.1. Classification (NCBI taxonomy): domain Eukaryota; kingdom Metazoa; phylum Chordata; class Mammalia; order Dasyuromorphia; family Dasyuridae; genus Sminthopsis; species Sminthopsis crassicaudata. The sequence continues at coordinate 242,789,089 of NC_133621.1, forward strand.
CAGGAGCATATATTTAAAACCGTCAGTAAACAGCATATGTAATGGGTATAAATTGGAACCGTTCCCAGTAAGATCAGGAGTGAAACAAAGTTGCCCACTATCACCATTACTATTATTCAATATTGTACTAGAAATGCTAGCCTGGCCAAGAAAGAGATTAAAGAAATTAGAGTAGGTAATGAGGAAACCAAACTATCACTCTTTGCAGATGATATGATGGTATGCTTAGAGAACCCCAAAGATTCTGGTAAAAAGCTATTAGAAATAATTCATAACTTTAGCAAAGTTGCAGGATACAAAATAAATCCACAGAAATCCTCAGCATTTTTAAACATTACCAACAAAATCCAACAGTAAGATATACAAAGAGAAATTCCATTCAAAATAACTGTCTCTATTATAAGATATTTGGAAATCTATCTACCAAAGGAAAGTCAGGAATTATATGAGCAAAATTACAAAACACTTGCTACAAAAATAAAGTCAGATTTAAATAATTGGAAAAATATTAAGTCTTTTTGGATAGGCCGAGCAAATATAATCAAGATGACACTATTTAGTGCTATACCAATCAGACTCCCAAGAAACTATTTTAATGACCTAGAAAAAATAACAACAAAATTCATATGGAAGAACAAAAGATCGAGAATTTCAAGGGAATTAATGAAAAAAAAAATCAAAAGAAGGTGGCCTAGCTGTACCTCATCTAAAACTCTATTATAAAGCAGCAGTCACCAAAACCATTTGGTATTGGCTAAGAAATAGACTAGTTGATCAGTGGAACAGATTAGATACACAGGACAAAATAGGGTACAACTATAGCAATCTAGTGTTTGACAAACCCAAAGATCCCAATTTTGGGGATAAGAATTCATTATTTGACAAAAACTGCTGAGAAAACTGGAAATTAGTATGGCAGAAACTAGGCATGGACCCACACTTAACACCACATACTAAAATAAGATCAAAATGGGTCCATGATTTTTAGACATAAAGAACGAGATCACAAATATATTAGAGGAACATAGGATAGTTTACCTCTCAAACTTGTGGAGGAGGAATGTATTTGTGACCAAAGGAGAACTAGAGGTCATTATTGATCACAAAATAGAAAATTTTGATTACATCAAATTAAAAAGCTTTTGTATAAACAAAACTAATGCAAACAAGATTAGAAGGGAAGCAATAAACTGGGAAAAATTTTTATAGTTAAAGGTTCTGATAAAGGCCTCATCTCGAAAATATACAAAGATTTGACTCTAATTTATAAGAAATCAAGCCATTCTCCAATTGATAAATGGTCAAAGGATATAAACAGACAATTTTCAGATGATGAAATTGAAACAATTTCCACTCATATGAAAGAGTGTTCCAAATCACTCTTGATCAGAGAAATGCAAATTAAGACAACTCTGAGATACTACTATACTACACACCTATCAGATTGGCTAAGATGACAGGAAAAAATAATGATGAATGTTGGAGGGGATGGGGGAAAACTGGGACACTGATGCATTGCTGGTGGAGTTGTGAAAGAATCCAACCATTCTGGAGAGCAATCTGGAATTATGCCCAAAAAGTTATCAGACTGTGCATACCCTTTGACCCAGCAGTGCTACTACTGGGCTTATATCCCAAGGAAATACTAAAAAAGGGAAGGGGACCTGTATGTGCCAAAATGTTTGTGGCAGCCCTTTTTGTAGTGGCTAGAAACTGGAAAATGAATGGATACCCATCAATTGGAGAGTGGTTGGGAAAATTGTGGTATATGAATGTTATGGAATGACCAGCAGGATGAATAGAGAGGCTTGGGGAGACTTACATGAACTGATGATGAGTGAAATGAGCAGAACTAGGAGATGATTATACACTTCAACAACAATACTGTATGAGGATGTGTTCTGATGGAAGTGGCTATCTTCAACATAGAGAAGATCTAATCCAGTTTTAATTGATCAATAATGGACAGAATCGGCTACATCCAGAGAAGGAACACTGGGAAATGAGTGTAAACTGTTTGCACTTCTTTTCTTCCCAGGTAATTTTTACCTTACGAATCCAATTCTTCCTTTGCAACAACAACAACAACAACAACAACAACAACAAAATTCGGTTCTGCACACATATATTGTATCTAGGATATACTATAACATATTTAATATGTATGGGAATGCCTGCCATTTAGGGGAGGCGGTGGAGGAAAGGAGGGGAAAATTAGGAACAGAAGGGAGTACAAGGGATAATGTTGTAAAAAATTACCTATGCATATGTACTGTCAAAAAAATGTTATAATTATAAAATTAATAAAATTAAAAAAAAAAAAAAAAGACCAAGCTCTTCTACCTTAAAAGGCAAGAGAAACTTCCTGGTCACTGTGAGAAGAACAATTTCCACGGCCATTTCCAGGCTACTGTGACCTTTTTGGTCCCAGAGAGTTAGGTTAAGTATTACTACTCCTGACACACAGAACTCAAGTTTCCTGTCTCCTGATGTTTGCCTGATTGCAGGAAATCTTTATTTTTCCAAATTGTTGCATTTTCTCTCTCCAAATTGCCTCATATTTATTTTGTCAATATAATCTGTTTGTTTATATACATATTCTCTATCAACAGAATGAAGCTGCTGGATGAAAGAGACTTTGTATATTCCCTGTGTCCATATATGCTATCTGATAAATGGCTGATCATTGAATTTGAGAAGGAACCTCCAAATCTGGAGGCAGATTGTAACTCCTTCTTCCCTCATAAAAAAGATTAGTTAAGAAAAAGGTCATGGAAACCAAGGGAGGAGACATTTCAAGGCCATGGCCAAGATTTTCTTTCTTTTTTTTGTTTTTTATTATAGCGTTTTATTTACAAAACATACACATGGGGGCAGCTAGGTAGCTCAGTGAATAGAGCACCAGCCTTGAATTCAGGAGGACCCAAGTTCAAATCTGGTCTCACACTCAGTTCTCACACTCCTTTTTCTGGTTGTAAATGGCTCTTTGGATCACAAGACCATTGGAACTGGTCTGAGTCATCTCATTGTTGAAAAGAGCCACATCCATCAGAATTGATCATCTTATAATATTGCTATTGCCATGTACAATGATCTTAGAGTTGTAATTAAAAACAAAAAAGACAAAACACATTTTTTAGAAAACATATTAGAAAAGAATTTTGAGTGCCTATTGTGTGCAAGACAGTCTCAAGAAAAAAAAAATACACATATAGGTAATTTTTCAATACCGATCCTTGCAAAACCTTCTGTTCCAAATTTTCCCCTCCTTCCCCCCACCCTCTCCCTTGCATGGCAGGTAGTCCAATACATGTCAAATATGGCCAAGACTTAAAAAAAAAAAAAATTTCCCCCTTTCCTGAGGCTGGGGTTAAGTGACTTGCCCAGGGTCACACAGCTAGGAAGTGATGTGTCTGAGACCAGATTTGAACTCGGGTCCTTCTGAATTCAAGGCTGGTGCACTATCCACTGCGCCACCTAGCTGCCCCCATGTGTATGTTTTGTAAATAAAAAGTAAAGGCAGTTTAAAAAAAAAAAAAAAAAAAGAATAGCCAAGTGTTAAAATCCTTTATTATCTCCTTGCCTGATGCTGGGCAGATTTCTGGGGAGCCTTTTGGTCTAGTCTTGGTCTTCGTGGGGGAGGTGCAGGAGGCCAGGCCAGCCACCAGGAAGATCAAAGATCAAATTGAATTTCTCCCCTTGGTTCTGAGAGCTTAAGCCTCCAGTCCTTTGTCTTCTCTGCCTCTGAAAGCTTCTCCTCTGTGACTCTCAGTCCCTGTTTACATGCTCCACACTGAATATAAACCAATCACTATATCACTAGGAAACCATTATTTGTTGTAAGCTTAAATCAATCATATTGAACCATACTAAACTAGATAATCATTGTCTTTATCAATTCCACTGAGTTAGCATCTTGTAAGCATCCTTGTTTCAAGTTCAGAGTTCTGACCCATAACATCTCCCACTTTCTTTTGTCTTAGAACATAAGGTGGTCACTCTCCCTGCTTCTCAAGGTGGTGAGAATCCCAAAAGAGGAGGTGATGACACCTTCCCTGGCTCCTCAAAAAGGGGGTGAAAACACCATAAAAGGAGTGATCATGCCCTCCCTGACGTCTCAAGAAGGGAGATGAAAACACCAAAGGAAATGGGAAATCAAATCAGATTTGTGGATTTCTAAAGGGTCTTACTTGAAATAAGTATACATAATATCAACATGGGAGGTATTACACATAATTACACAAATTACATAAGAACATAGTAACACAGGCTAAGTGTGAAATGACAAATAACATGAATCAACATGAGGAATTTATATATGTCCAAAAGGAATCTATTGTCCATTACTTCATATGTGTAGGATTTAATGATTCCTGCAAGTTTTGAAATCCTGCAATAGTCTCATCAACAATTTTTCATCTCAGGGAATCTCCAAGGATTCCTGCTGGTTTTGAAGTTCTGCAACAGTTTTAACAAAAATTTTTTATCTCAATGAATCCAATGATTCTTGCAGATTTTGAAGTCTTCTATCTGTCTTGTCTCAGAGAATGCAATGATTCCTGCTGGTTTTAAAGTTTTGTAACAGTCTCATTATCAGCCATGCTCTTTCAGTGTCAGATGTTTCTTAGGTCTTCTCCTATGTTTCAAGGTTTTTCACTGTTTTCTGTTTCTCTCCAATGGACAAGGCGAATACGGCTTGTTGGCATCCATCTGATTCCTTTTCCATCTGCAGAGATACAAGCAAACTCTTTCTCCCAAGCAGTTAACCTATCTAGTCCCTTATATTTTAGCACTTTCTAGATCTCTCCTCATCACCTGGCAATTACAATGGAGCTGCTTGCACTGGATACTGCCTTTCTGTCAGGTGTATTCTCCCCAATTGTAATCCCTTTCTCCCATCTGATTGCTTCTCTGCTGATTGATCATATCAGAGTCCTGAACTTTTAAAGGCTCTCTGGGTGTAAACTCGACTGCCACCATGCCCCACCTTTCTTTTGTTTGAGATCTTGAATCTGGGCCCTGCCTCTTATTTCTCTGGGTCAATCTACATTCTGAGGCCCAGTGGAAACCTCAGTTGCATTTTGGACATAGGGTTTTGGGTCTTATTCTCTCACCCTGTCCTCTCACTCTATCTCTATATCTACATTGGGCTTTCAGATATTATCTTGCTGTACAAGAAAAATCAAATCAAATCAGAAAAGAAAATGATAAAGGAAATAAAATGCAAGCAAACAGCAACTAAAAGAGCGAGAATGCTATGTTGTGAACCACACTCAGTTCTCACACTCCTTTTTCTGGTTGTAAATGGCTCTTTGGATCACAAGACCATTGGAACTGGTCTGAGTCATCTCATTGTTGAAAAGAGCCACATCCATCAGAATTGATCATCTTATAATATTGCTATTGCCATGTACAATGATCTTAGAGTTGTAATTAAAAACAAAAAAGACAAAACACATTTTTTAGAAAACATATTAGAAAAGAATTTTGAGTGCCTATTGTGTGCAAGACACCATGCTGAACCCCAAATAAGGAACATCTCAAAATATAAATCAAATCAATGATGAATGACAGACCTATCATAAATCAGAATCAACATCATACTCATTTAATGTATATATAAAGTCTAATGCCAGACGGGAATTAACTGTCTACTACCAGGTTCCATAATTTCAACAAATTTTAAACTTCAACTGAAGACAAAGCATAATGTTATAAAAGGCTTCAAGTTATTTATATCAAACAGTGAAAATAATACTTTCACTGAATATCAATATAGCACTTAGCAAGGATAGTGTTTAAGTGATAAGGTATGGTGAAGGGAAGGGAGGGAATAGAAGAGGAATATACATAAAATTTAAAAATTATGAAGATGATTTCACAATATCCAATTCTAATTACCTGATAGGGAGGGGAAATTACACTGGCAGATGTTTAATATGCATCAATCTTTTTAATAGCCTTGTGTTAATAGAGGAATTGCCTCTTAAAATAAGCCAACTCTGCCAATCTGCTTGAATATATCCAAAGATGAGAAACTCTCTACCTAATAAGGTAATATTTGTACAGCTTTAATTGTTCAGAAAATTCTTGTGCTGGATCAAAATCTACCTTTATGTGGACGCTCATTGGTATGGAAACATCACCTAGATTTGGAGTTAAAAGGTTTCTTCCTTCCACCTAAAAAAATTATTCTCTAACCTTCAATATCAACGTTTACATTTATTACTACTAACTTCATCTTTCCAGGTACTTTGCTCTGTCATGGTAATTTAAAATATTGATTTTGTTAGTGAACCTTTGTTAGCTTGCCTATCTGCAAAACTGATAACAAGTTCTTATAATTTATTGTATCATTTATGGAATTAATACATAGAATGTCAAGTATAAAAGGAACATGACAAAATTATTACCAAATATCAAACTATCCTATTTATAACCAACAACACGTTGTTTCCAGTCTAAAATATTTCTTGGAATCACAATCAAAGACACAGAAAACAAAACAAAAAACCCACACACAAAGAAAAGACATTTTCAAGCCAGCACCAAGTAGTTATTAAAAAAGCATGTTATATAATAGGACCAGAAAGAACCCAAAAGACACAAAATGAATTTTAAATGACTATATTTATTGTATTTACCATAAGAGACAGTTTGAAGGCAAGAGTTTAAAAAAAAAAGGCAAAAACTCTCCCTTTGAAATAGCTTGAAGCAGTTTTTGTTTATTTTTTGTCTGGCAGGTAAATTCAAACAATTTTTAGGCTGGAAAATTTTTTCTGTTTTATTTGATTTTCATCACGTCACATCTAATGTCAATGAATACCAATACATACTTCAAAACTTATACATTCTCAATTGTTATTAACCTCCATGTTCAATCAATCAACAAACTTTTACTGAGTACTCATGATATGTTCACCACTGGTATTTTATATAAAGCTAAATAGTGCCCACAACACAGTTTTGATTAGGCAGATAATTTCTAACCCAAGTTTAGGCCAAAGTAGATTATCAAAAAATATCTAACTAACCTATCCAATAAAGAGTCTGCAGTGATATAATCAAAGCTTTGAAGTTAAAAGGGACCTCCAAAAGTCATGTAGTCCCAATCCTTATCCACAAGGTCTTCTGGGAATCTCAAAACACTACATAAATATGAACTATTATTATGATCCTGAATCTCATCTCTGGCATCCTGTAACAAATGGTCATTTAGTTTTCATCAAAGACTTCTAATAATAAGGAATTAACTCCCCCTAAGGTATACCATCTCTTTTTTGGGGGACAGATCTAATTGCTAAAATGTTTTTTCAATGTTGATCCAAAGTCTAACCTTATTTAATTTGTAGGTAGTGTTGGTCTTGATCATTACAATTAAAGAGAACAATTCTAATTTCTCTCACACAAAAAAAATGGAGATTGAATGGATCTACCTTCATCTAAGTAAAAACTGGATGGGTTATGCTGGCTCTAATTTTGTAAATTCACTTAGCTTTCTTTTAACAAATATCTGATCCAAGAAAAGCCTATGATAAAAATGTAAGTATAACTCTGCTTTACTTTGAGGCAATATGGTACAGTTACAACAACAATAAAAAAGGTATTTTGCTATCAGAGGTCCCAGGCTCAAATCGCAGTTTTGGCACACATCTTGTATGATTCTTGAGCATTTAACCTCTAGCCCTATTTTCCTCACCTAAAAAAAATGAAAGAGCTGGATTAAATGACCTTCCAGGTCTAAATATATGATACCCAGGACAGTAGAATGAAGCAACAAAGAACAGAAAATGAGCAGGGGGAAAGGCCAGTGAAAATCCAAGTTAGTAAATGGTAAGACAATTAAGTACCTGCATTTCTCACTAAGGGTATGACCTCTTTCAGTGAAAAAACAAATCACAGAAAAAAATAATAAGTTTGTTGGTTGCAGCCAAAGCAGTACTAGAAAAAAATTTATATACCTTAAACACAATCAACAAAAGAGAATAAGAATAGATCAATAAATTAATTGGCTATGCAGGTTTTTTTAAAAAGTAGAAAAAGAACAAATTAAAAATCTCCAATTAAACACCAAAATAACAATTTAAAAAACCAAAAAAAGAATTTAATAAAATTGAAAGAAAAAAAAAAGATCAAAAATAAAACTGGAAGCTGTTAAACAAAAAAACAGATAACCCATTGATTAATTTGATTAAAAAAAAAAATCAAAGTGCCAGTCTCAAAAATGAAAAGGGTGAATGCATCAACAATAAAGATGAAATTAAAACCATTATTAGGGGCTATTTTGCCCAATTATAGGCAAATAAAACTAACAAAAATAAAACAGATGAATATTTACAAAATTATAAACAGCCAAGATTAACAGAAGAGGAAATAGAATTCTTAAATAAGTTTGTCTTTAAAAAGGAAAGTGAATAAGCAATAATGTGTTCCCTAAAAAAAAAATTTCCAGAATCAGATGGATTTTAAAAATGAATTCTACCAAAAATTTAAAGAACATTTAATTCCAATACTTTCAAAAGGAGTCTTACCAAATGCCTATTTACAACATTATGGTTTTGATCTACAAATCAGGAAGAACAAAAACAAAACAAAATAGTATTTTCTTTACAAATATTGATGAAAAAATTTTAAATAAAAGTTAAGTAAAATAATAGCAAGGGGATAGCACAAAAATCATACACTATGACTAGGTGGGCTTTATGACAGGAATGCAGGGCTGGTTCAATATTACAAAAACTATTAGCATAACTGATAATAATATTGATAACAAAAACTTCAAAAATCATTTGACAAAATACAATATCAATTCTTATTTAAAAAAAAACTAGAGAAAAAAGGAATAAATGGAAATTTTCCTAAAAAATAATAAGTAATATCTACTATTCTAGTATTTTCTATAATGTTACTAGTAATCTAGTATTATCTGTAATGGGGATAAACTAGAAGCCTTCCCAGTAAGATCTGAGGTTTTCACATTATTACTCAATACTTCTTTAGAAATGCTAGCTATTGAAATAAGACAAGAAAAGGAAATAAGAATGGAAAATGAGGAAACAGAATTATCATGCTTTGCAGATGATATGAAGTCCAGGGAATCAATTTAAAAACTGACAGAAAGAATTATCATCTCATCTACATTTCTACTTATTACCAACAAAACCCTTTTAAAATAACTGTAGACAGTATAAAATTCTTGGGAGTCTATCTGCCAAGACACATCCAAGAACTGTATGAAAATCATTACAAAAGACTTTTCACACCAATAAAGACAGATCTACAGAATTGAAGAAATATTAGTTGCTCATGGCTGAGCCATATATAATAAAAAGAAGATAAATATAATTAATTTAATTTACTTATTCAGTGTCATACCAAACAAACTACCAAAGAATTATTTTAGAGAACTAGAAAAAATAATATCAAAACTCATCTGGAAAGAACAAATGCTAAGAATATCAAAGGAATCAATGACAAAAAAAATTTCTTTGGAGAAAGGTGCCCAGATTTCAAACTATACTAAAAAGTAGTAATCATCAAAATCATTTGGTCCTAGATAAGAAATAAAGTGATCACAGTAATTTAGTGTTTAATAAACATTATACTCAGATTTGGAATATAGAAGATTACTCTTTCTGAGTTCAAATCTGCCTCAGAAACTTACTTTGTGATCCTGGAACCCTGTTTGCTTTAGTTTCCTCAACTGTAAAATGATCTGGAGAGAATATCCAAAAAAAGAATCACAAAGCATAAGATACACTTGAATACAATTGAACACCACCACCAAAACCCAAAGATCCAAGGCTCATTATATTTTCCTTCCTTTAAAAAACAAAACAAAACAAAACAAAACAAAACAAAACAAAACAAAACAAAACATGGCTAATATGGAAGCATATTTTGCATGACTTCACATGGATAATGTACCCATCATTATTATATTATTATTATCATCATCATAATCTTTGCCTTCTCAAAGGATGAGGGGAAGGAAGCAAAAAATTCAGAACTCAGAATTTAAAAAAAACCCACTAATGTTTAGGGGCAGCTAGTTGGTTCAGTGAATAGAGTACCAGCCCTTAAGTTAAGAGGACTCAAGTTCAAATTTGGCCTCAGACACTTAATACTTCCTAACTATGTGGACCATGGGCAAGTCACTTATAGTTCCAATTGCCCCAGCAAAAAAAGAAAAACCAACAACTAACAACAACAACATCAACAAAAACCCTAATGTTTAAAATAAACCCTGGAACTAGATAATAGACTATTAATGCTATTTGATTCTCATAACACCCCTTTAAGCATGATTTAAGGGGCAATTATCTTCCCCATTTTACAGATATAAAAACTAAGGCTGAAAGGGTAAAATAAAAACATATGGTTGTGTTTGAAAGAAGATTCAGCCCCAGATTTTGCTGACTTCAAGGATCAATTCACCATGCTATACTAACTCTTCAGTCAGTCAATAAATATTTTTAAGCACCTTCAATATAAATCCAGGCTCAAAGATACAAAGAAAGGTAAAAGATAGTCCCTGCTCTCAAGGACCACACAATTTAATGGGAGAGAAAACATGCAAATAACTATAACAAACAAGTTATCTAAAGGATAAACTGGAAATAATTAACAGAAGGAAGGCATTAAAATTAAAAAGACATACCAGGCTTCCTATAGAAAAGTAGGATTTTAGCTAGGACTTGAAGAAAGTTAGGGAAGACAGGAAAAAAAGATGAAATTTCAGAAAATTCCAAGCATAGAGGGCAGCTAGTTAAAATTCCTGAAGTTAGGAGATGAAATGTCGTGTTCAAACAACAAAAGAAAAGTGTTACTGGATTGAAGAATATTATGAAATATAAAGGTAAGAAAGCTGGAAATGTAAGAGGAAGAGATGGTTAGGAGGTGTGGAGAGCATAAAGGGCTTCGAATGCCAAATAAGAGCATTTTTTTACTTGATCCAGGAGATACAGGGAACCACTGGAATTTCCTGAGGTCATAAAGTCAGGCCTGCACTTTAGGAAGTTCACTTGGAGAACTGAGTGGAAAGAACCACTGGAATTCTTTGAATGGGTGTGGGTGGGTAACATATTCAGATCTATGTCTAGCAAGATTAATTTTATAACTGAGTGGATAATGAACTATAGTTGGGAGAGATTTGAGGCAGGGACAGCAACCAGCAAACTATTCCAGTAGTTCAGGGCTGAAGGAACAAGTGCTTGTAACAGAGGATGGCACTGTGAGAGAGGAGAAAAGGGGAATATGCCAAGAGATGTTACAAAAGTAAAATCAACAGGCACTGGAAAAAGATTTGATATGAGGTATGAAATATGGGGATTGAAGAGAAGTGAAAGAGAAAGTGTGACACAGAAGCTGGTGAAGAATTAAGAATAACAGTAAAGTTTGGAAGAAACAGAAGTTTGGAGGCTTTACCAAGAAAGAAAATGAGTTCAGTTTTGGATCTCTTGAATTTAAAATGTCTATGGCACATACAGCTCAAGATGTCTAATTGATAGTTCAAATATCCTAATCCTTTAGGGTCATTTTTTTTTTTTCCTTTAGTGGTTACTGAAGCCATGCCTGATTTATTTTTCTCCCTTAATGTCTTTGATAGGAAACAACAAAGACCCTTCAACTCTGAAATATCTATATCTATATATAAAGCTTCCCCTCATTCAAAGGATATAGTGCAGTATAATAGAAAGTGTTAAATTTAAATTTAAGGTGGTCTCAAGTTTGATTTCTGACTCTGTTACTTAATACCTGTGTCATGATAATTTAGTTTGTTTTCAGCCTAGGAAGAAATATGATGAATCCTTGGGGACAAGGGGCATTTAAAAGTGATATACTTAAATTTTCAAAGGACTTGATGTTAATATTAGGCATCAAAAATTACCTCCTAACTAAGATAGTTTAATATTTAAAATAATTTAAAAAGCATCTGGAAAGTAATCTTCTGGTCCAATCAGTTACCTCTTCTTCACTTCTGGAGAGTTTATTTAGAATGAAAAAATATGAGTTCAGTCACAATCACTCCAGTTGGAATCTCTGCCTAACTTAACATTTATATCTTTCCCTAGCTTTTTGTGGTTGAGGAAAAATTCACTTTACTGGAAACATTTGGGAATGAAACAGCAGATGATAGTATAGGGTCTATGGATAGATATCAAGGAGGGAAGTGTGGTAAAGAACTGGCCTTTTCTTAGGATTCCCTTTGTCTTGCTTTGAGATGCCTGTGAAAATGAGGACTTTTCAAAATCCCACTTCTTTGCCACAGCACAGTCCTCCTTTTGCTCCTTAGAAGTGTACTGGAATGCTATTCTTTCTTCAAGCTGCCAGACCCTCAGAATTCCTTGCTCTGGTTCTGAGATAGCTGTTTCTTTTAGTACAAAATCCTTATATAAAACACTTATATCTTGGATTACCACATAATTGCTCACTCGGAAAGGTATGTACCGTCAAATGAAGGAACTGAAATAGGGAGAAGAAAGTCTTGAGTCATTTTGTCATTTTCAAAATGTCAGATTTCTTAAACTCAGGAATCCTTCTTTTAATAAATAGAACCAATAGTCTAATTTAAAGAGCTGCACTGACTGATCTTTAAAGATCCTCCCAACTCTGGTTCTGTGATCCTATGAATAAATAAATTGCCTAACATATGTAAGACATGATTACTTGCCCTCAAGAAACTTAACAATATAAAAGGTCAAGTAAGCAAAGAAATAAAATTAAGTTACAGCATAAAAGTAGTGCACTGAGAACATAACAAAACGTGATCCCAGAGGCAGGAAAGATAATTTTCCAAGCATTTTAAAGTATAGTCAATCTATAGCATAAATCTAGCAATTTAAAAAAAAATTCCTCTAGGCAGTTAAATCTGGTGTCATCCTCAAACCTCATTCTATCCACAGTTATATCTATATAGTTATACATCTACATATTAAGTATATACCCCTTTTCGGTCCTCTGACACTGTTACACCTCTACTACTGCAATAGCGTATTGATTGATTTCACTATTTTAATTCACTTCCTATTCAAATTCATTTTCCAACTGTCAAATTGTTCTTATTAGAGCACCATCTTATTCTCCATTCAAAGAATTCCAATGCCTTCTTATTACCTTCAGGATCAAGTTGCATTTGATTTTTAAAATTCTTCTCAATCTAGTCTTTTCTTACTTTTTTAGTTTTCTTGCTTCTTGCTTTCTTCTATATATTCTGTGATCCATTGACACTAGTCTCTTTCCTTTTTCTCAAACATAATACTCCATCTCCTATCTCCAAGCATTTTCACTGGCTTTTCCCCCATTCATAGAAATCTTTCTCTTCTCATATCTGTCTCCTGTTTTCCCTGTTTTCCTTCAAGCCAAAGACCTTTATATAGGAAGTCTTTTCGGAGGCAGGTAGGAAGGACAGTAGATATAGCACCAGTCCTGGAATCAGGAGTGAAAATGAGTTAAAATCTGACCTCAGACTAGCTGTCTGATTCTGGACAAGTCATTTAACCCTAACAGCCTCACTACTGCACTATAACCCCTAAAAGAAACTTTTTCCAATCTTAATCTTTGTGTTTCCTTCTGAGGCAATCCTTGATTTATTCTGCATGTATCCTATCTATATCTATCTATATCTAAGACTGTTTGCATGTTTTCTCTCCTGAGAGCAGAGGCCTTTTGGTATTCCTAGCACTTAGCGTAATGTTTGGCCATAATATATATTTAATAAAATTTTGTTGACTGACTGACTGAACTGAGAGTCAGGAAGACATGGCTTCTAGTTATGGCTCTGCCATAAATTTAATGAACTTAAGATAAGTTATTTAGCATCATTTTTTAAATCTGCAAAATGGGGTAATCCTATTAGCCCTGCTTTCTTTATTAAGTTTTTGAAGAGATGATCCAATTCAAAAACTATCAAAATTTGGCAGCAGTCTACTTTTTAAGACTATGTTACTTGCCTTCATACACTAGACACATCTGAGTATTTTAGAGATAACCCCTAAAATGAAGGCAGGAATTGGAGAAGAAAGAAAGAGTATGACTTAAGGCACTAAAATGAAAAGAGGTTGATAGATAATTGCTACCAGGACCAAGATGGGCTGATAAATTTGGATAGTGAATACCTTAAATGACAGATCAGATTGGCTAAGATGACAGGACAAAAATAATGATAAATGTTGGAAGGGAGGTGGGAAAACTGGGACACTGATGCATTGTTGATGGGAGTTGTGAACTGATCCAACCATTCTAAAGAACAATTTGTAAATATGTCCAAAGGGCTATCAAAATGCATATATCTTGTGATCCAGAAGTGTCTCTACTGGGTCTATATCACAAAGAGATCATAAAAAGGGAAAAGAAACCACGTGGGCAAAAATTTTTTGTAGTGGCAAGGAACTGGAACCTGAGGGGATGCACATCAGTTGGGGAATGACTGAATAAGTTATGATATATGAATGTAATAGAATATTATTGTTCTATATAAAATGGATGACTTCAGAAAAATCTGGAAATATTTACATGAACAGATGCTAAGTGAGGTGACTAGAACCAAGAGAACATTGTATAGAGCTGCAAGATTAGGTGATAATCAACTGTGATGAACTTGGTTCTCTTCAACAATGAGGTGATTCAAGGCAATTCCAATAGATTTGTGATGGAAAGAACCATATGCACCTAGAGAGAAGACTATGAAGACTGAATTTGAATCACAACCTAGTATTTTCATAATTTTTGTAGTTGTTTTATTTTTTATTTCATATTTTTCTCTTTTAAAATTTGATTTTTCTTGTGCAGCATGATAAATGTGGATATGTTTAGAAGAACTGCACATGTATAAACTATATTGGATTATTTGCTGTCTAGGGGAGGGGAAAGTTGGAGAGGAAGGGAGAAAATTTTGGAATGCAGAGTTTTGGAAGGGTAAATGTTGAAAGTTAACTTTGCTTGTATTTTGAAAAATAAAAAGATATTATAAAAATAAAAAATTAAAGGACAAGCGGTTACTTACTAGTTGATAGTGGAAGGGAGAGAGTTTGAAAATGGCAATGAAAAGAAAGCAAATATTCTGATAATCTCTAGCCCATGCTAGAAATAGTGACCAGGAAAACAGGAAGGAGCCATGTCCATGAATACTAGAAATGTAAAGAAGTTTAAGGTAAAAGGCAATCTGTTAACTATGGGGGCACAGAGGAAGAAGCAGGCAAATCTGGAGACATGGGGAAGGGGGTGAAGTAGAGAAAAATGGAAATAAGGATGGGAGCTGATAATTTATTCAGTTGAAACTTCTGAAACATTAATATTGAGAATGGCTGATATAAAGGGATAGGAATATGCTAACCACTGGTGAAGAAACTTAGGCAAAATACCCAAACATAGAGCTAGATGATTAAAAAGTTCAACCTGGCTGATGGTATTGGAAAATATTCCTGGGAAGCCCCAGGAAAATGACCTAATAGTAGGTAAAAGCGGGAGTAGGGATGGACTATGAATGACCTGGAGTTGACTTCAGTCCTGCTGAAAGCTAAAAGTGAAGGGCTGAGGGAGCTATCACTACCCTTCAGTCACAAAGAAGCAAAGACAATGCTTAGAATCACATTCAAGACTTTAGAAGGCAATCCAAGAAGTCATAAATACTATAAAAAGTAGAGAACAAATGGATAAGACTCTGAATGAAGCACTAGTCAGAACTGTGATGCAGACATAATAATCCAAAAAAGCTAAAATCATTTCCTAAGACCTGAAAGACAGGCTCCCTTTCAGAGTGGGATGAAGAATTTAACAAGGCATGTTAGGGATTTGCACAGTTGCTACAGCTTTGCTATCACTTGAATTTCCATGAACAAAAAATTATCCTTTTAATATAATGTGAACCATTAAAAAGCATAACAATTACACATGAAGTTTTAATGGACAAAATGAAAAGGGTATTTTTATGTCATTATAAATATTCAAAGACATCATAGTGAAATGGAGTGACTCAGATTAAATGCAGTGACCCAGACTGGTTCCAAAGGATCTTATCATGATAGGAATTTACCTATTCCAGTAAAGAAATAGTTGGGAGTAAGTAGTAACATTTTTTTTTTTTTTAGGAGATCCACTATTGCTTATGTAGTAAAAGAGTTAATTTTTTTTCTTAATTGAAGAGTGCTCTTATTTGGGAAAGTGGGAATTAGGAAAGCTGTATTTTTTTTTTAAAGTACTAATAAAGTTTAAAAAAAGAAAACAATTCAGAGTCAGAAGAGACTAGGTTTACATACCAGTTCTGACATTTGTTGTACATGGAGATCACTTAAATGCTGTGAGCCTCAAATTCCTCAACTATAAATGGAGATCATACTTATAATCACCCACTTCACAGGATTGTTAAAAGGCTCAAAGTGCTGCAGAACTTTGTAAACCCTGAAGCATTATAACATAGGTGTTTTTTATTATGAACTACTACTGCTATTGCTACTATGACCACTACTGCTTCTGCTACTGTTACTGCTACTACTACATGGTCATCTTTATTCACAATCATTTCAAACTAATGATATTCCTTTTATAAATAACATATTTTAAATGTTTGGCTCATGGAGGATTGGGAAGAAATAAGGCAATGGGAGGGGGGGAGGTCAATCCTCAGAGTTTTTTTCTTCTGTTTGTTCCAAATCTGCTTCAGTACTTCTCAAATTAAAAATCATTTTCCTCCTACAAATATTTTTATATTTAGTTCATAGGATTTAATTTCCATGGATAAAGTTACAATGTTCATTTCTCCCCACCTCCATCTCCAGCTGCATGGAAAACAACTTACTAAATTCTATTCTAGGCTTCCAGGAGCCTGGAAGACAATTATGCTGGCTGGCATCAGAGGAATGACCTGGATTGTCAAAAATATAAATGAAATAAAAGCTGGTCTAATTTAGACCTGTCACCAAAGCCTGGATCCTTGTGAATCTGGTATAATTCCCATGTTATTCTCTAGGGCTTTCCTGCAGTATGCTGACCTTCTACTGCCATGGATCCCAAAGCTATCCACTTCAGATGGTATTAAGGTTGAATCCCATGTAAGTACCCACAAGGATATAGATTCTTGCCCTTCTTTAAATGTTTTATCTCTTTTCTTATCAATCAATTAACACATAAGTTTTTCAGCTGAGAACTCAGACAGGGAAGGGAGAAAAAGCCTGAAATAGATGATTTTAAGTAAGAATGGTCTGGGGGGAAAACTGAGGGTTTTATCAATAGAAAATACAGTAATGGCAGATGACAAGATGACTGGTCACAGGACATAAGAAAAAAACAGTATAAAATGCTATGATTAGATAAAGGAATTTTAGTGTTTGAAAGCAAAGCAGCAGACACTTCACTTCTAAGGGATGGTTCAGATGTGTTGGGATAGAGTGAATAAAAAGGAACAAGAATATGCTATCCATTAACTAGAATGTCAGTTGTTGGAGACTTGTGATAGAGAACAATTTGAAAATTATATAGAAGGGTCTGAATGGGGTGGCAACTAAATGGAGTAGAGCAGATGAGATATATAGAAAAAAAGTTTCAAAACTCACAATAAAATCTGGCAATAGATTGGCTATATAGGATGTTTGAGAGTTAAGAGTAGAGGATATGATTCTGCAGTTGTGAACTTGACCAGGTGACTAGGAGGATGGTAGTACCCAAAAGTACTAAGAAATAAAGACAATTTGAAGAGGTGAGTTTGAGGGGAAAGATAAGGAATTCAGTTTTGAACATGTTGAGGCATCTCTGTATATTCACTATAAAAATGTTCAAAAGACTGTTAGTGATGTCCCATAAAGATATGTTACTATGTTGTGGGAAACCCCTGTTGTCAGGCTTCTTCCTGATCTCCAACGGTAGGGCACATATCATGAACCATCTTCTACCCCACAAAGTCAGTCCAAGGATGTCCTTTCCAAGACTGATCACTTCTGACATGTTCTTTTCATTTCTTTTGTTTCCTCAGGTCTTCTCCCAGACAATCAAGGTATACTTTCCCACCCTTGATAGAGGTCCTAAGAGTCCCATTCCTGTCTCCTTTCTATTTCTTGGATAAAGCATTCTATCTCTAGGTTCTGGACATTTTCACTGGTTGTCTTCAAGTTCCTTCCTTAATTTTGCTTTCTGGCTTCCTTCAAGTTCCAACTGAAAACCTGCCTTCTCCTGAAAGCTTTTTTCAGTTCTTCTTAATTTTTTTTTCTGGGCTTCTTTTTTATTACATGCCTATTTGTTCGGTTCTTCTTAATTTGAATGCCTTTCATCTATTGATCATTTCCTATTTATCATGCATATATCTTATTTGTCCACAGTTGTTTGCATGTTGTCTCACCCATTAGATTGTGAGCTCCTTGAAAGCTGGAATTATCTTTTTCTTTTTAACTTCATTGCTCTAGTACTGAAGTCTCAAGTGCATTTCCATCTGCCAGGAGACAGTTTCCAGGAAGGACTCAAAACACATCTTAGCTTTCTCTTTGTTTTGATCCCAATGCCTCTAAATTCTAAAACTGGATGTGGTTTAATACACTGTTGGTAAGCATTGTGAACTGATCCAGCCATTCTGGAGAGCAATTTGGAAATGTGCCCAAAAGGTTATCAAACTGGGCTATCCAGCAGTGTCTTTACCCGGTATGTATCCTCCCAAAGAGATCCTAAAAAAAAAAAGGAAAAGGATCCACATATACAAAAGTATTTGCAGCCCTTTTTGTAGCAGCAAGGAACTGGAAACTGATTGGATGCCCATCAATTGAAGAATGAATGAATAACTTTTGGTATATGAATTATGGAGTATTACTGTTCTATAAAAAATGATCAGCAGGATGATTTCTGAAAGCCTTGGAGAGACTTACATGAACTGATGTTAAATGAAGTAAGTAGAACCAAGAGAACATCATACACAATAAAAACAATATTATGTGATTATCAATTCTAATGGCCCTTTTCAATAATGAGATGATTCGGGCCAATTCCAATAAACTTGTGATAGAGCCATCTGCACCCAGAGAGAGGACTATGAGGACAGAATGTAGATCACAACATAGTATTTTCACCTTTTTGGTGGTTTGCTTGCTTTTTGTTTTCTTCCTCATCTTTTTTTTCTTTTTGATATGATTTTTCTTGTGCAGCATGATAATGTGGAAATACATACAGAAGAACTGTACATGTTTAACACATGTTGGTTAACTTGCTGTGTAGGGGAAGGGGTAAGGGAAGGGAGGAAGAAAAGTTTGGAACACAAGATTTTGCAAGGGTGAATGTTGAAAACCATCTTTGCATATATGTTGAAAATAAAAAACTATTTAAAAAAAAAGAACTTTGGAATTGACTACATGACATGGAAGACACTGGCACAGGACTGCCCAGTATGATGTGCCCTCATCAGAGAAGGTGTTGTGTTCAGTTACAGTTGCACATATTGTAATTTGATTCTCGCTTTCATTGTCATTTTGGTACTCTTCGAGAATGAGGGATAGCAACTATTTATTACATAAGTGAAGAAAGGAAATATAAATTTTTCACTAAGCATGTTTTTATAATTAGCCCTAATTCATAGTTATTCTTTCTATTTAATAAAATTAGACTTGGAGATTAAATTACATTTTCAACTAGAAAATATACACACCTAGTACTTATTATAAAGCCATCACCAACAAAAATTGACTTTTCAAAAAATTCCATTAATTTTAAGTTTGAAAATTTTTAATTCCCATTGAAGGAAAAAAAAAAGTAGTTTGGGGATAATAATTGTTAAATTTATTTACCTAAGTTGCAATAAAGGTTGTGACATATCCATTTTAAAAAATATTACCATAAAATTGTATTTTTATTTTTTTGTATTTTTGTATTTTATTTTTAATCTGTCTAGAACATTTGCCCGAAGATAAGAGACTTAGTGACTTAAAGACTTCTTCTGATTCTATTCTTTTATTTCAGTCATAAAAAGTTGTTAGACATTGACTTAATTGCCCTAACCACAGACAGCTCTTTGTTATCTAAAAAAACAAAACAAAACAAAACAAAAAAAAACCAAACAAACAACCCTGCAGGAGAAAGAGACTTAAAGATAATATAAAAGTTATTTACTCAGCGCCACACATCTTAGCACACAAACTTAGCTATTAATTTGGGTCTGAGAACTCTGATTAATAATATAAGATAATCAAATTAAAAACGAGTAGTAAATGTACTCCTAGAAAGGTCAAGAGGCCTTGAAATTAAGTTAAACCTGCTGATACTACAGATTTTCACAAGGCTTTTCAATTTTTTGCACTTATGTCTTAATAACCAAAATAAATTTTCAAACATCTCATTCCCAAAAAATGAAAATAAAATAGATATTTAGTAATGGGGGATGACTGAACAAATTATGGAACATGAAAATAATAGATATTATTGCGCATCAAAAAATGATAAATATTAGAAGATTCAAAAGAATGATATATAATGACATAAGCAGAAACAGGAAAATGCTATACATAATGACCACAACAATATAAATGCAAACAATCACTACCAAAACAAAAAGATAAGAAAAATGCCCCTCCTTCCTTTATTTGTAAGATGAAGAATATGGCTATAGAATATTGCTTATATTGTCAGACCTGGTGATGTGCTGGTTAGTTTTATTAAAATGACTTTTTTTGCCATTTCTTATATTTCTCCTGAATTCCAATCTCATATCATCAACTATGTTTTGT
Organism: Sminthopsis crassicaudata; assembly: GCF_048593235.1. Taxonomy (NCBI): domain Eukaryota; kingdom Metazoa; phylum Chordata; class Mammalia; order Dasyuromorphia; family Dasyuridae; genus Sminthopsis; species Sminthopsis crassicaudata. The sequence goes on from NC_133621.1 coordinate 242,809,782, forward strand.
ATTTCAAACCATATGTCAAGTAGGCATCTTGATCTCAACATGTCCAAAACTGAACTCATTTTCCCTCTCAAACCCTTCACCATTTTGAGATTTCCTATTACTGTCAAGGGTAATCTTTTCAGTCACTCAGGTTGTTATTTTCCTAGACTCACTCTTACTCACCTTACATATCACATTTATTCTCAAATTTTGTTTCTACCACTATAATATCTCTTGTATACATTCCCTTCTCCCCACTCACATAGCCACAATTTCAGTACTCTTTCATTACCTTTTAACTGCCAAAGTGATTTTCCAGACATAGTTCATCACCCCTCTTCCCTCCTCAATTTTTTTCTGGCTTTCTATTGCCAAGCTCTTTATAACCTGGTACCTTCGTTTCCAATTTTTCTATTGTATTTCCTCCCACAAAACTTAAGTTGCTTTGGCTTATCTGCTATTTCTTAAACATACCAGTTCATGAGAACATGAACTCCATGGCTTTATACCAGTTATCTCTAATCCCCAGAATATTCTGCCTCCTTGGCTCCATTCAAAGTCCTTCATGCTAGATGTGATGTTTGGACTTTTTTTCCCCAGCATTTAGTATACTTATTGATACAAAGTAAGCACTTAATAAATGTTTGTGGATTCATTGACAAGGGCTGGCTTGCTGGGGAAGGTAAGGGAAAGGAATGGCATTTGGAAATTAGGATGATATTTAAAAAATAAAAAAGATCAGCATTTTTAATCATTTTTAAATTATTTCTAAAAGACACAAGAAAACTACAATTGTCAGAATTTCACTTTTCCTTATTAATAATTATATAATGAGCAAACTTGGAACCACAAATGTAGACTAAAAAAATTAATAAGAATATGTCAAACTCATTACCATATTCTACTTTGGAATTAAAGTCCTTAAAAATATTCTTTCTGACAGTCCCAATTAGGAGTTTCTTCTACCCATTTTTACATCACTATAAAGTATATTCTCCTATTATTTCCATGAGCATCAGTCCTGCTACTGGAAAAAAAAATTCCTTTTGAACTCACTTCTTGATTCCATACTATATACAATGAACTTCTATATACCTCCAAAATTTTCCTTTTGAGGAGACAATTATTGTACTCATGTCCTATAAGTCCATTATGGGTTCAAGAATTGAAAATTTTCTGACTCCTTTAAATAGGAAGACTGTTCCTTGAGGCTGCTAGCTTTTAAAAGAAGGAGATGGTCAGAAGAGAGAATATACCTTTTCTTCATCCCTTACTCCTACCACACACATGCTCAAACATATCAAAAGCTAGACAGCTTTCTGTATCCAAAGAGACAACCATATGTGTCCACCTCTGGTCCAGTGCAAGAGCAATGAAATTTTAATCTTATTTCAATCTTATTCCAAGTCTGCTACTTATGGATTGTGTTTCAAGGGATACAAGTTTATGGCCAACTAACCAGCAATATGTTAATCAAATTATATCAGTGAATATTTTATTTCTTAACAATTATAGATCAGCTAATCTGTTAACCTTATGTTGAATCATCACAAAATCAAGGCAACTTTTTTGGGGGAGGGGGAGATTTCTTTTTTTCAAACAGGATTTTTCATTTAGAAGTTTTGTCCCAAGATCACACAAGGCATAAGACTGAGGCAGAATTTTCTTGTGCTAACCCCCAAAATCACTTCTTTTTTCAATATACTGTCTTACCACTATCTCTTTTATTGCATATAACCTTATAATTTCAATAGAAGAAATTCCTTATATATAAGTTACTTTCTTGTTATTTTCCCTAAATTCAACTCAATTTCAATAACAATCTTCTGATCCTCATTCCGGTGAATAAATCCAAGTTGAACTCATAGCCACATCATTCTTGCATGTTCTTCATTAACTATTCTTGGCTGATGAGTTCTACTGTATATAGGTTGTCTTTAGACAATAAGCTTCCTAAACAAGCAAAATTAGTTCCTTCCTACCAACAAGTAAAAACAATTCTGTCTTCATTATGTCAGAAAGGAATGCTAACCAAAAACGTCACTCTTCTGCTATTAATATTTTGAGTATGAAGAATTTTAATTAAATGATTACTGGTAAGCACAAATGCAAAAACTTTGTTTTTGTCAGCAAAATATGGGTTCAAATTCCACTTCTGACATATACTTACTGAATGAATTTGAGTAGCCCATCACTAGGACTCAGTTTCCTCACCTATAAAAATGGTCATAATTATTCATCTACTTTCAAAAATAATGTAGTAATACATACATGTAAAAATCTTTGTCTCTGTAATGAGGACTCTTACATAGTAACTAATCATTACGTCAGAAAACTGATGATGAATATCTCCTGCCTCTTGGCTGAGAGTGATTTACTAAAAGTACAGAATGAATTATGCATTCTGAACCATGGTCCATGTGTTAATTTTTTAAAAATTTGATTATACTTCTTTCTTACAAGGAAAGGTTTCTATTTGGTGGAAGGGAATGTTCAGTGGGACAATTAGGAGTAAAGAAATTCATTTTTCTGAGTTCAAATCTGGCCTCACACATTACTGTGTCTATGTGGCCCTTTGCAAATCACTAACCCTGTTTGCCTCATTTTCCGCATCTGTAAAATGGGTTGAAGAAGGAAATGGCAAACCACTATCTGTACCAAAAAAATCCTAAATAGGGTCACAGTCAGATATGAGAGAAAATGACGGAACAACAAATGTGTTAGTAATGGACAAACAAAAAAAAAAAAGATCCTCAATAAAATATATTTATATATACCGAAGGAAAACAAAAATAAGTTCAAAGGGAATACAAATTGTCCAATTTTGTTACTGCTTTCTTTATACTTTATACCCTTTTAAAAAATCTATGTAATAGAAATAAATTTTTTCTTGTTCTTATTTACTGAAATGTTTGTTAATGATTAAGTCCAAAATTAAAATTACAATTGAAAAAATAAAATGTTTTATAAACAAATATGTGCTTTTGCTTTTATTATTAAGAGACTAGAATTTCTTCAAAAAATAATTTTGGTAAACAGTGATAAATTGATTAAAGCAACATAATTATGACAAGAACTGATATATAGTATTTCTTATTTTCCCTAAACTTACATCATTTAGGTTGCAAAAAGAGTCTTCTTGTCCTACTATTCTGGATCACTCATAATTGTGTAGATGTTTTGTTTGGTTTTCTGGGGAGGGAGTGCTACCGTCAACCTCCATTTTTTCAAACTGAAACTTTTCAGTCTTGTCTTCAAATAAAAGGGCTCCCCAAGAGGATACATAGTTGCCTTTTGCCTCCCCCATTCATAAATGAAATCGTTTTCTTTTCAAAGTAAGAGGAAGAGATTCTAAACACCATACTAGTCAGATCTTCATTAGTCTAGGATGGTATGGGGCCAGTGTTGCTAGGAAGAAAAGAATCAATGCTATATCCCTCTAAGCAGTTCCCCATAGCCTAGTTCAATGATTTGTTCTTGGCCTCTTAAGCCCTATTTCTGAGTTACTATTTGGCTCCTTAGGTCAATAGGTTGTCATGGTAACCAACAGTCCTAGAATTTAAGCTCTGTGACAGTTAGACTTTGAGCAAGAGACTCACAGGATCCAAAATGATTTATGTCCCCTCACAGTTCCCATTAGAGCTTGACATATCAAAGACATATAAACTATAAAAGAATCTAAGCTTTAAAACTATAGCAAGAGGAATAGTCAAGAAGTGTGGAGGAATGTTTTAAGGAAGAGGGCTGTTACACACTACAATGGGTTTCTTAAGTAGAGTAGTGGTCGTCTCCTTTGCTTCATGGATGAAGAATATAAACTTCTATGAGTATGGTATGGCAGTCGTGGGAAGTATAGGAATGGATGATTACTCAAAGAGTAGAAGCAAAGTATTAGCAACTTTCTGCTGTTTTCTCAGATGAGGAAGGTCTGAATGACCAAACTCCAGACTATGAGGTCTGACCCCTTTGACACTATGGCATCCTCATCCTCCCAGAATGATAGCACCGACACAGAGATTAGCAGCTCTGAGTCCAATTTCAGCCTGTCTGTGGGCTATTTTCCCTCCCAGGAAACAAACTCCTATGAGGAAACAAGCCCAGAGAGTGATACCATGCATTTTCTCCCACCTATCCAAGGAGCATGGCTGACTAAAAGCACAGGGAGACTGAAAGGAAGACATAGCCAAGCTCAGATAAGCCCAGAACAATTTTCCAAACTTAGCATTACTTTAGCATGGGATATTGATCTGGGTCCTGACCAATCAGACTCAGTAACTGACTGGGACTTAAAGAAAGAAAATGACTGGGCAGACATGAAGCAAGAACAAAATACACACAGGACTATGAGGAAGTTAGATTGTTTTGCTCAAAAGTTGGAAACAAATATTCAGAGAGAAGATAATCTTATCCCTGAATCTCTTCCAAAAGAAGATTCCCATATCATCACAGTTCCCCCTCTGGAAACCACTAAAACCACAACTAAGTCCATCCAAGAAGAGAATATGTCTCAAGATTCTCCAATTGTTCAACTTCTAAAAAACAGACATCTGGTCCAAGGAGTCATGCCACAGGAGCTCAGAGCAACAAAAGAGGTTAAGTATACATAAAACTTTGTGGATGTTGCACTGGGAAATCACTTTCCAGAGGGCGGAGATGAGCAAGAGGAGCTACCAAACAAGGTGGGAGGATAGAATGAAGAGTTGCTGTGGGAAAGCCCAGAACAGAGCCTAAATCTCCCCAGAAGGAGCAAGCTCACCCTGCTGAAGCAGTTGTGGGTGATAGGAAAGTATCAAGAAAAAAGGGTGAGGGAAATGTTTTTCCTTCAAAATAGAAAAAGAATTGAATAGAAAGACAAAGGGGACTGGAGGGAAAATCTCAAGGAAGTGAATATGAACCAGGCAGATTCTTATAGGATTACCTATTAAAATACTAACATGAAAATGATAGACCAAACACTTCATAAATTTCCTCCTTTCACAAACACTGTCAGAACACATTAATGAGATGAGGAAAGTCACCCTTTACCGCACATTTCCGATGGTGTAACCCCTCATTTCCTTGGCAGATGGAAACACCAAGCTACAAGGACAAGAGAACATGTTCTGGAGAATCTTCCTCACTCTCCACAGGAAAGAGGGAATATCAGCCTCCTCCTTCCTCAGGTATACAGTTGCTGTCCTGTTTAAACATAGGCCGGATTCTCAGGTGGTTAAGGGAACAAGTCATTTCCTCACTCTCGGGAAGGGAACAGTCCCAAAACAGGGCCACCGAGGGCACAAAATTGACAACCTCGAAAAGACAGCGTTCATTCAGAGAAAGGAGAGTTCAGCCGCAAGATACTCCAAAATCTACCAACCTGTAAACCACTGAAACTTTGTGATAGCAATTCTCCCATTTTCCCCACAGGGTCATCTTTTAGCTCCAATAAAATACATCTAAATTAATCTTATTTCTCATATTTACTTACTAGTGATTTACATTCCTACTTATTAAGTTACAACTCTTATTTCTGAAAACAACAACAAAAAAACACAACCTTGTTTCTGATTAATAAACTAGCTATTTAAACTACAAGTACATAATGCTCTAAGATTTTAAGAAATGCTTTCTTCACAAAAAATCTCATAAAATAAGTATTTAAATATTATACAAATAGTATTTAATGCTATTAGAAAGCAATATGGGTCTATACATATTAACCTCTTCTCAGTATTTTTCATTTAAAATTTGTCTTAAACTCAATGTTTTCTTCCATATGTACTTTTTTTCTCTTCCTAGCCCATAAATTATGAACAGAGAAACTCCTATGCCAGAAAACAAGTATGACCACCCTGATTAATAGTCTGACCCATTGATATCTTATTTTTGTTTGTTTTTTAACCACAATTTTAACTTTTCTCCAGGATCTATCCCTCCCCATTTTTTTTAAACAAAAAAAGGAAAAAAGGGGGGAAAAAAAGGAAAACTAAATACATTGAAAAATCCTAAAAAAATTGCAATTCATAAAATATAACCACACTTGTATTTTCCACCTGCATAAAGGAAGGAGATTTTTGAACTTCAAACTCTCCCTCCCTCAGTTCCCTTCTTTACAAAACAGTAAGTAATTTGAAATAGATTAAATATGTGCAATCTACTAAAACATATCTCCATATTAAAAAAAAAACCACTTAGCAAAGTATTGTATGGTAAAAAACAGAAGACATCAGAGGGTTGGACAATTAATATGGTGGTCATACTTTTTTCTAGCATAGGAGTTTCTTCATAATTTATGGTTAGGAAGAAGAGGGAGAAAAATATGAGGGGAAGAAAACACTGAATTCAGACAAAATTTAAGTTTAAAAGTATTCAGATTCCATTAGTTCTTTATCTGGAGATGGCCTTTATTCATGATTGAAATAATTTTGGATCATTGTATTGCTGAGAAGAGCCAAGTCATTCATAATTGATCATCACACAATGTTGTTGTTACTATGGTTCTGCTGAAATTTAGCTAATATCTAATTATCTTACATCATATATATACCAAGATAAGGTATGTGTGTGTGTAGGTACACAAACACACATACACCCTTTATGTCTAAACTCATTTTGACTTTTTGGTATATGGTAGAAGTATATTCTGAATATTCTAACACATTGTTTTCCACTTTCAATAGTGAGTTCTTATCCCAGAAGCTGGGCTTTGGATTTATCAAACACTAGGTTATGGTCATTTACTATTATGTCTTGTGATCTAACACTTTATTTTTTAAATTATATGAGTTTGGCAGTTTACCGGGTGCTGCACTGAGGCATATTGGGGATCCTTGTGCTGGAGTCTACCCATTCACTCAGTGCTATGCTGAAATGCATGGTGTATTTTGGTGTTGGCATTTGCTTGCTTGCCTGGTATAACACTTGAGCTCAGGGCCTCCCATTGGGTTTCTAGGAAGCTTCATGAACTGAACTGTGCTCCTCTTTTACCCAAGTGAAATACATAATTCCTATGCTCTTCTAATGTTGTTGGCTTAAAAGATTGTTGCACTTTCTTTTTGCTGCTCTTTTTCTGACATTTCAGAATTCATTTTAGGGCACTATTTTATAGTTGTCTGAATGGGAATTGGTGAGAGTTTAGGGCAATTCCCTACTTATTCTGTTATCCTGGAAAAGGAACAAGTCTCAGTCTTCCCACTTATTCATTTCTTTCAGCACAGTAATATTTCATCATGTACATGTACCATGATGTGTTTAGCCATTCTCCAATTGATATTTTGTTTCCCATATTAATTCATAATGCCAAAATTTTTTTCGTAATTGAACATGAAGATTGGTGAGATCTTAACATAAAAAAAAATAATAACAGAACCATAAGGATCTACAAATTAATTCTATCAAACATTTATAGAATAATTCTATCAAACATTTAAAGTTAAATTCTAATATTATGCAAACAGAAAAGAAATAAGAAAGGGGGGGTCCTACCAAATTCCTTCTATGACACAAATGTAAAGGGCTGAAACTGAATTGCACTGAGTCCAAGTACTTAAGGCTAATTACCAATTGGACAATACTCTTATTACAGTAGTCCTCAAACTTTTTAAATAGGGGGCCAGTTCACTGTCCCTCAGACTGTTGGAGGGCCGGACTATAGTAAAAACAAAACCTAACACTCTGTCTCCGCCCCTCAGCCCATTTGCCAAAATCCGGCATAAATGTCCTCAGCTGGCCAATCTGGCCTGCAGGCCATAGTTTGAGAACCCCTGCTCTATTAGCATATGCTTGGAGAATGACCTGGTCCACCATCCGGTGCTTGATTGCTCTGTAGGTGTATACAGTAAATGAAAGGAGGCATCGGAGGGTGGAGTAGGACAAGCAGAAAGCATTCTTTGGCTGTGGAGGGAGAGAAAGAAGGTGTGGAGATTCTTATATCTATTCCCCTGACAGTGACCCCAAAAGACCAACAATAAAGATCAAGGACTTTTGCTTATCCTGACTCTGGCTGATTCTAATGTATCCAGGGTGCTAACGTGGTCATTATACACAAATATAGTTTTGATACCGAAACCAGGAAGAACAAAAGCAAAGAAAGAAAATTATAATCCAATTTTCCTAATAAATATTAATGCAAATTTTTAAAATAAAATATTAGCAGAGAGATTACAATAATGTCACAAAGATCATAAACTTGCTTGGATTTATACCAGAAATTCAGAGAATTGGGAAAACCATAATTGACTGTATCAATAATAAAAACAAAAAATCAATGGAATTACACCAAGAGATAAAGGGAAAAGCTTTTCACAAAATGCAACACCCATTCCTATTAAAAACCACTAAAAATACTGTTTTTCTAAGTATAGAATAGAGTTTTTCTTTCTAAAGTAATGTCTATCTAAAACTAAGATTCAGAATACATTATCTGTAATGGAATAAATTAGAAGCTTTTCCAATTACAGCAGGGGTGAAGCAAAGATATCCATTATTATTCAGTATCATACTAGAAATGTTGGCTATAGACATAAGACAAGGAAAAAAAAAAACTCTGATTTGATGGCATATTTAGAAAACCCTAGTGAATCAATAAAAGGGAAGATTTAAGTGTCCACATTGGAATGAATCCAAGAAGATGGAATTTAATTAGGGATAAATATAAAGTTTAATACAATGAATTCATAAAATCAAATTCAAAAAAACAAAACTATAACTAGAAAGAAGATTAAGTGGAAAAGATCAATATTAGTAAGCTATGATATAACAGCCCCAAAAGCTAATGGAATCAGCCACTAACTGCATTAGCAGCAGCATGGCATTCTCCACTAGAAAAGTGATCGTCCTATGAACTCTGCCCTAGTTCAACCAACCACATCTGAAATATGACATAAATTTCTGGATGTCGTATTTTTAAAAGAAAAGAGATTGACTCAAAAATATGCCAGAGGATGATGAAAAACTCAAAACCATACCATATATGTATCAAGCTAGTGACACCCAAGAAAGAAAAAAAATCTGGGGAACAGGAACACAACTGGAGAATCAGAATTGCAAAGTAGCACATTAAAATTGGTAAAAACTAGACTACTAAAAAGATACTGCCAAATTTGAATAAGAAGATCTGGTATTTGGTTGTATTCCTGACTTCTTATCCTTGAATAAACCTACTGAACAGGAGTCAAGATTCAAGTAACAATCTTAGTAGAACTGTATGCCCAGAATTTTCTCAACAATGCTCTTTGGCTCAGGGTTCAACAGATTAAAAAAGAAAAAACCACACATTCAATTAAAATATAGGAAGACTGAGAGATGACCTTCAAAGTCCTTGAACTAAAGAATTCAGACTTGACAAAGTCCATGGTATTTGAACTTAAGCTCTATCAGTGCCTGGGATCTGAGAACCAGAAGACTCAAGAGTTTGGCCAGTTCTTTTTAGAGCCTCTTAATAAAAACAGATGGCTGGGTCTATTCTTAACTTTAACTCTCAACTGCTAGGCATAATTCTTTCTTAAATTTTATCTGGGAATCTCCATTCTTTATAAGAGATAGCATTTTTAACACTTAATTTAATGTAACATTAGTTACATTATTAATACATTAAATAGTGCTAAAATGCAGCTAAGCTTTGTTATTACCTCTGATAAATATCCCTTACTTTCTTTGATTATAAGGAGGAATGGAACCAAACTCTCCCTTTGTGGCTTTGCATATATAATTTACTATCATTAGACAGCTGAGACTATCCAAAAAAACTTTACTACTACAAGAACTAAAATATTTAAAAGTTTATATCAGCCAAGATGATCCTTTCATTCAAAAATCATCCATGAAATAGTACAAAAAAGTTAGCAACATTACAGCTGTTTAAACTAGCTAGACATTAGTAAAAATGTTAACAATCCAGACTCTAAAGATGAGGGTGCAATAGTCTTTCAGCATAAGCTAAATTATATAATATGTGTGGGACAAATATAAGAATTTTTTCATATTTAGGATTATGATTAGCATAAATAAACTAATATAGTTCTAGAAAAATCACTTAGACCGCTCAGTTTTCTACCCTTTAAAATGAGGGGATTGGGCTAAATAATTTCTGAAAAGCAATTTGGAACAGTACTCTAAAAATACTGTTGAATAAAAGTCAACTATGCTTTGACTTGGGTATATCATTGCTGGGCCTATATCTCAAAAAGATCTAAGAAAGAGGAAGACATCTCATATATATAAAAATATTGGTTGCAATACTTGTTACAGCAAAGTAGTAGAAACAGTGAGGATGGCTAAACAAATTGTGAAACAAATCTGAATAATTCAGAGAAACATAAGTCTTTTATAAGAACAGATGGAAGTGAGGTTAAGCAGAAGCTAAAAAACACAATAATCACAATAACATAAAAGAAAACAACTTTAATAGGGTTTAGGATGCTGTTAATTCAGTAACCAATCATGAATTTATAAGTCTGGTGATGGATGTCTTTTGGCAGAAAGGTATAAAACTATACACACACATGGACACGTGTTCATTGGCATGTGTTCATTTATTATGCTTAACTGTATTATTTATTTGTAATGTTGTAAATTACAGAGTATGAAGTAGTAAAAAACAAAAAAAAAGATCAAGACAGGAAAAGATAACAATAAATGTTGGAGGGGATGTGGGACATTAATACATTGTTGGTGGAATTGTGAACTGATCCATTCTGGAGAGCAAGTTGGAACTATGCCCAAAGGGCTATCAAACTGTGCATACCCTTTGATCCTGCAGTGTCTCTACTGGGTCTATATTCCAAAGAGATCATAAATAAGGGAAAAGGACCCATATGTGCAAAAATGTTTGTAGCAGCCCTTTTTTGTAATGACAAGGAAGTGGAAACTGAGTGGATACCCATCAGTTGGAGAATGGCTGAATAAGTATATGAATGTGATAGAATATTATTGTTCTATAAGAAATGATCAGCAGTATGATTTCAGAGAGGCCTAGAGAGACTTACATGAACTGATGTTAAGTGAAGTGAGTAGAACCAGGAGATCACTGTATACACCAACAAGAAGATTATATGATGATCAACTGTGAAGGACACAGTTTTCAACAATGAGGTGATTCAGGCCAATTCCAATAGAGTTGTGATGGAGAGCGTCATCTGTACCAGAAAGAGGACTATGGGGACTAAGTATGTATTATAACACAGTATTTTCACCTTTTTTGTTTGTTTGCTTTTTGTTAGCTTTTTTTCTTTTTTGACCTGATTTTTTTCGTGCAACATGCTAACTGTGGAAATATGCATATATATGCATATAACTCTACATGCTTAACATATATTGGATTACTTGTCGTCTTGGGGAAGGGGTGGAAGAAAGGGAGGAAGAAAAAAAGGGTGGATTTTGAAAACTTACCTTTGCATATATTTTGAAAATAAAAAGTTATTATTAAAAAAGAGATCAACTGAACATTTTAAAAATGCAGAATTAACAAAGTTCAAAGCAGATAGCAATAATATTACTATCATGTTAAATATTATACTTTAAAACAGTGCTTAACAGATATTCATGAATTTATAAACATTTTATTTTTCCTTCTTTGTATTTAAACTGTTTGATGTTTCATTTCATAATAAAAAAGTTTAATTATTTTAAAAAAGAAAAAAATTATATATCTTATTGTTCAATCTCATATCCTAAGGCAAGAGATATTTTTTCCAGGAACTAGGACTCTCCTAATCTCAGAGAACAGAATATAATCTCATTTTTACAAAAACAAAATAAGATCCTCATTGGACAAAACTCACTAAGAGTGGGAAGGAAAATATTTTGGATCATTTCCTAAAAGATTTCTTGGCTTAGATCAAATGACTGCAAAATGGCAATTTCTGTTTGTTTCCCTGCCTCTATCGCAAGACCTTAAGATTCATACATTAGAACTTAGTTTTATTCTTTGTAAACAGCCTTAGAATTAATTTTTCAGGATTTATTATGAAACAATACATTATTTTTGTAACAAATTTATATGTATAAATTCATAATTTGTTTTAATAAAAATTTAATTGAATTTTAGTATTAAATATTATTTATATAAATAATATAAATTTATAAAGTATGTATTTATTAAATATACTTATATTATTGTTATATTTAATAAATTTTAATAAATTATTAAATTTAATTTAATAAAATTAATAAAATTTTCAATCATAAAATCACAGAATTCTCTTTTCTATTCTGGAATAAAACTATAATACATTTATTTTTCTTCAGCTGCCTCAATAAAGTATTTTTAAATAATAAAGTAAAGGATGAGCCATGATGCTCAAAATAAAATGTCACATATGTTGCTTGAAATAAAATTTGGTTATTTCTTAACATAATAAAATAATATAAACACACTGGATTGTAAATACCTTGTGAGCAACAATTGCTTGAGAATTTTTTGAGGGTCATCTGTGAAATTACAATATTTGTTGAATATTATTCATTGTGATTAAAAACAGAATAATTCTTTTATATAAACACATTTATCCTGTTATCTAACAGACTTCTAAGAAGCTAGTTGAAAAAAAATATTACAAAAGAATGTAGTTTTTCAGCATTCCACTGGCAAATAGCAATAGAAGTGTCAAGAAGATAAAAGTTTCTACCTTTCAAAGAAAAACTGCTTTTAGAAAACAGAAAAGAAAAAAGCAAGAATTTTAAGTTTGTTCATTAAATTGATAATAAGATTTATCCATGTAATAAGTATAAAAATGCTAGAAAATAGCTTTGAATGCCAGGACAGCTTTCTGAATGCAATGACTTCCATGAATTCTTCCAGATTTTCATCACGCACTTTACCATTTACAATTCAAACAAAAAATATATAAAATTAGTAGGAACATAAAAACAACTGGCCTAGCATTAAAGTTAATAACATGGAAATTTAATCTCACTGGATTTTAAAACATCAATTTACTTGGAATTGGGCAAATGCACCATTCCTCAACTAGGAATTATTTAGAGTTATTTAATAACTTAATTCTAACTTGAGAGAAGTAGAATAAAGAAATCCCTGCCCAAATAGTAATTATGATTCTGGTTATTCAAATTTATATTATATATGGACTTAAGCTCATCTGACTTTCATTGTTTTTTTTTTTTCCCCTACAACATGTCAAGGAGTACCTGAATGAAAATTATTTCTATCAAGGACTTAACGAGTTATGCATTGAAATAATATATTAAAAAAATTTAAGTTGATTTGAAAAATAATTCTGTACTTTAAGACAGAAGAATAAGAGTGGCAGAAAAGTACTCCCAAAAAAAGTTAATTCTACAGGAATATTCACAAAAGAATGATTTCTCAAAGAGTAACTTGTTATTGTATGATACTAGCAGCATTATTAGGAATGATATAATTTTTAAATGATAAGAAATATAATTTAGGGGATCAAATACACACACATATATGTATAGGCATATATATGTATAAGCTGTATATATCACCCTCACATGCACATCTGTATATCGCCAGGATCAAGATACGATTTTTATCAAGAAATTTACATGTATAATTAACTATATCAATAGCATAACCAACAGAAATCATTTGATTTATCTCAATATTGAAAGACAAAATACAGCACTTATTCCTATTAAAACACTCTAGAACATAGCAATAAATGGTACTTTGCCTGAAACAATATCTATCTAAAATCATCAGCAAGCTTTATTTATAATGGGAATAAGCTAGAAGCCTTTCAATAAAATTAAAGGTGAAGCAAGGATTCTCATTATCACTGCTATTATTCAATATTGTAATAGAAATTTTAGCTATAACAATAAGAGAAGAAAAAAGAAATTGAAGGAACAAAAATTGAGAAAGCAAAGCTATCACTCTTTTCAGATGATATGATGGTGATAGAGTATCCTAGAGAATCAACTAAAAAGTAGTTGAAATAATTTACAATTTTAACAGTTTCAGAACCCATGTAAAGCCATATAAAATCATCAGCATTTCAATATATATTTCTATATATATTCTCTTTCTCTCCCTCTGTGTGTGTATGTATATATGCATATATATGTATGTGTGTATATATATATATATATATATATATATATATATATATATATATATATATATATATATATATATATATACACACACACACATATGTATTCAAAAGCCAAGATACAAAAAGAGAAATTCCATTTAAAATAATTGTAGACAATAGAAAATTATTGGGAATCTATGTGGCAAGACCAACCCAGGAACTATTAACAAAATTACAAAACACTTTTCAAACAAACTCAGATCTAAACAACTGGAAAAACTGTTCATGAACAGAATGAGGCAATATAATAAAACTGACAATTCTACCTAAATGAATTTATTTAGTGCCAAACCAATAGAACTACCCAAAAAATTATCTTAATAGATAATACTGTTATATAGAGCTTTAAAAAAAAAAAAAGTAACAGCAAAAGAAGAAAAGGTCAATAATATCAAAAGAATTAATGGGGGGAAATACAAAAAAATACAAAAAAAAAAAAAAAAGGTGGCCTTACAATACAAGATCTCAAACTATATTATATATTACATATTATAAAGCACTAACATCAAAATTATCTGGTACTGGCTAAGAAACAGAATGATAATCAGCAGGATGGATTAGGTAATAAATTAGATAGTAAAAACAATAGCAAATGACTACAGTAATACAATGTTTGATAAACCCAAAGACTGCAGCTTCTGGGATAAGAAGTCACTATTTGGCAAAAACTTCTGGAAAACAATATAGTAGAAACTTTTTAGGTCAAAGTTTCTAAAACTTTAGATCACTATTCCATATGGAGTATCACAACTGAATGTAGGGGTTGTGAAATGATGATTTATTATCCATAAATGTTTGATTTGTATACCTATTTACATACCTACAACATGCAGGGTTATGTAAAAATTTCTTGGGTGAAAAGGGGTTGAGAGCAGAAAAAGTTTAAGAAGCCCTGGTATAAACTAACATTTTGAACCATGTACTACGACAAGATCAAAATGGATACATGATTTAGACATAAAGGGTAGCACCATATACATATACATATACATATACATATACATATATATATATATATAAAATTCATATTTTGGAAAAAGAAATGTATGTATATATATATATATGTGTGTGTGTGTGTGTGTGTGTGTGTGTGTGTGTGTGTGTGTTTGTGTGTGTGTGTGTGTGTATGCATATTCCTTCCCAGATAAGGCATTAAGTATTTCTTACAGAAGAGTCTAAATTAAATATGTACATCTAATGGGGAGTTACTCAAGGCCAGAATCACTTTACATCTGGATTAGTGAATGTTATTGTTACTTATTATAACTGAAGGAAGTAAATGGCATTCATAAATGGCATGTTAGAGAAAAGAAACTATGAATGTGACTATAGTTTTAATGGAATACATAAAGGAACACTGATTTGAGAATGGAGACTATTTACATTCCAAAAAAGGATTGTAATACTGTTCTTTGCCCAGGCTTTGCAGATGATTAATAAATTAATCCATAAACTTTTTATGATAAGCAAAGGAGGGAACACAAAACAGAATATTACAGAATAAAATATAGTGTAATTTATTTACAAGCAAAGACAAATGAAAACTTGGGCATCATGTAGTATATGTAAATAAAAAACTCTGAAACATTGGACTAAATGACAGATAAAGAAAGTAGAAAACAAATGAATATAAAAGTCATTCTTTCTTTCCTTTCTCCTCAAAACATGTTCATTATACTCTTGTATTTTTTTTTAAGAAGCAGCAGACTAAATTTTGAGGTAGAAGAACTGTATTTAAATTCTTTGCCATTTATACTCTCCATAATGATAGGCAAGTCATTTATTTTATGCCTGTACTATTAATCTCACAACTGCTTTCAGGAAAGGACTTGGTAAACTATAAAAGGATGAATGAATATTAGAGAAGAATTCTGTTCATACAGATGGAAGACAGAAACAATGAGAAATAGTTTATGGTAGTCAACAATATAATCATTCTGATTATCTCATATATCATTGATATAAAAAGCCCAAAGCCCAAATGGGGATCTTTCTTAAAATGTGAAAGCAAAAAAAATTAGATACACTTAACGTATAAACCATCTCACATAACTAATTTTTATATATTTCATTCCATCCTGTATCTTCAATAATAAATGTATGTATAATATATTTTTAACATATTGGATTAACATGTTTAACATATATTGGATTACTTGCCATCTGGAGGAGGGGGTGGGGGAAACGGGGTGAAAATTGAAACAGGAGGTTATGCAAGCATCAATGTTGAAAATTATCCTTGCATATGTTTTGAAAATAAAATTTCAATTAAAATGGAAAAAAAAATGAATTTATTATATTTTGACACATTATTACACTTTTGCATGATATTTTCCAAAGACATATACAGATCTTAACTATGGAAAAATATGACACAAATTAGTCTTTGATGCTCTTTTTTCTTATTCTTTATGCCACTTTTAGGAATTCTTCTTGAGGGAAGTAACTAATCACTTTTGTCTTTGAATCTTTAGCATACAATGTTTGGAACATAATTAGCTCTTAATATGCTTATTAGGAACTTACTATATTCCTTTCTAAGAAAAAGTGACATTCAGAAAAAAAACAGCTCAGAAATACTACTGCACCTTAATGAGGTATTTATAGAACCATGGGAAGTCTTGTATAAACTGATAAATTAAATTAAATTTAAAAAAATAATAATAAAGCTAAATAAATAAATAAAACAAAGTAAAACGAGCGAAATATAGGTAACATTCCTGATAACAATAAGGCAAATAAAAATGGAACCAAAGAAAAGAAGGGAACTAACTAATTTTAATGTTTAATCTCAGATGATTATCATCAGATGATGGCTCTTAATAAAAGCCATAGGAGAGTTCAGGTTGCAATTGTGGTACATATACTACCAGTTTCTGTGTCAATTGCTTTTACTCATATTTTTTTGTTAATTTGTTTTCAGTATCTAAAGGATCCTGGACAGTTCACTTGTCTAGGATCCAAGTCTGAAAACTAATAGAGAGGCAGTTATGAAATTAGGTCTGAAACAGCAAGTACTCATTTGAATGTGACAAATGTTAACATACTGGAGTGAATGGAGACATAATTATAAAGAAATGGAATTTTTAAATTGAGAAAATATAGATATCATAACTGTTCTATGATTATGACATAAATATAATTGACCTTATCATAGACAGAAGATGAGAAAAAATAAGATGGCATCATTCACGGAGAATATCCAGATTATGAATCCAGAAAGATAAGAAAATTTAAGGGCAGTTTTCAGAACTCTATTAACAAAGACCATAAGGCTGCAGGTACTGTCACTTGATACCTGGTTGGCCAATAACATCCTAGTAGTGCTTTCTACTCCCACCTGTTGTTGAGAAGATAGAAATAGTATGCTCACTTATGAATAAAGTGTGCTATAAGAAACCATGAAAGGAATGATCTCAGAAAAACCTGATAAGACTTATATGATTCCAAAGGATCAATGATAAAATATGCTACCAAATTCCTAACATAAAGAAATTATGCAGAAAGACATAATTTTTTAAATATTAATATTTCCAACATTGGAATTTGTTCTGATTTATTCTGCATATTTGTTACAAAGGTTTTCTTTTTCTTTTTCCAGAAGTAATGGGGTGATGGGAAGAGAGAACAGATGATAGAAGGAAAAAGAAAGAAAAGCTTTATAATTGAAAAAATGTTTTAAATGAAGTGAGATTTGATTAAACAACCTCTAAAGTTCTTTTCAGTTTTTAGCTCCACGATTTAGCACCATGATTCTTTGCACTTTATTATGTGACTGCAAAAGTAGTGATTTGTTATAGAACAGCATGTGAAAGTCTGCCTGATCTCAGACTTTCATCAAAGATGTGCCTGATACACAGATTATCATGTAAACTTAACAGTAATGGGAAAATGGGAATTTTCTGGTTTCTTTTTAAAATTATCAATTGATTTTTTAAAGAAAGTAAATAACATCTAGAATTCCAAATATTTGGTATCCTCTTCACTTTCAGATACATTGAAATTCAATCCCTTAATACTTTCAAAATTAATGTTGTGGACTTCCAAGGGCAGAACCAAGATGGCAGACTCTCTATAACCTTCTCTAACCTTCTCTCAAACCAACAGCAGATTAAGCTTCTAACTTGGTTTTAAAGTCAAAGAATCCACTAATATTTGGAATACAACACATTTCTAGAAGAAGATATCTTGGAACAACTTCAGAAAAGGTGTTTCAATAAGGCAGGGGGACAGTCAGCCAAACCCATACTGCAGCATAAGGAGACTGGGGCAAGAAGCTGGAGTTAAGGGTCAGAGCTTTGTAGCTTCCACACACCTGGGAATCTTCTGTGGCCTTTTAAGCCTCTCTGTCCTAGTTGCAAACAGGTGGTTTGGAAGACAAATTGCAAACCACTAAGGCCGGGAAGTAGCCTGGACCTAGCCACCATTACCCAGCACTTGACATCAACAAGCAGTACTGCCCCAGGGCAAATTAAAACAGCTGTCACTCTTCTGCATTGAACAGACCTCAAGACTTAAAAAAAAAAAAAAAAAAGAATAATAAAAAAAAGAAACTCTCACCATAGACAGCTTATATGGAGAGAGAACGGACTTCAAATCCTAAGGTTCAAGAAGAAGCCCCAAAGAGAAACATGAGCTAGTCTCCATTTCAGAAGGCTTTCTTTGAAGATTGCATAAAGGATCTTAAAAGAGAGAAGAAAAATGGGGAAATGAAATGAGATCATTGCAAGAAAGAATAGGAAAAATGGAAAAAGAATGCAATGAACAAAAAAGAAATCAATTCACTAATTGTAAAAGGAGCTAAAAAAGGTAACGGAAAAAATTAATACACTAGATATTAGAATTGAACAAATGGAAGTGAATGACTCAATAACACTTTAAGAATCAGTCAAACAAAAACAAAAAAATGGAAAAAATAGAAGAAAATGTGAAATACCTCTTAGGAAAAACAACTGACCTGGAAAATAGATCTAGGAGAGACAATCTAAGGATTATTGGACTTCCTAAAAGTCTTGGTGAAAAAAAGAACCTAGACATTATCTTACAAGAAATCATAAAAGAAAATTGCCCTGATATTTTAGAATCATAATGTAAAATAGTCATTGAAATAATCCAAACACATCCTGAAAGACACCCCAAAGTTAAATTCCCAAGGAATATTGTGGCTAAATTTCAGAACTATCATACCAAGGAAAAGATATTGCAAGCAGCCAGAAACAATTTAAATACTGAGGAGCTGTTATATTAGCATTATACAGGACCTAGCAGCTTTCACTTTAAAAGATCCAAGGGCCTGTAATCTGATATTCTGAAAAGCAAAGAAACTGGGATTACAGCCAAAAATAAACTATACAGCTTATATTATCTTTTATTTATTTAAATTATCTTTTAGGGAAGAAGATGGACATTCACTAATATAAGTAAATTTCACCTATTTCTAATGAAAAGACCAGAACTAAACAAAAAATTTAATCTCCAAACATAGAACTCAAGAGAAGCATAAAAAGATAAAAAGGGAAGAATTCTTGAGAACTATATTTCTGTTATGGATATACTTAGAGAATGAGGGTATAATTTGATTTTATAATGATAATGAAAAAAACTAGAGATGATAAGGAGATAATGCTGGAATATGAGGAAAAATTAGGTAAAATAAGGAAAATTGCATCCCCCAAAGTGGCAAAAAAAAGCCTATTATAATTGAAAGAAGGGAGGGAGATGAGGACTGTGTGAATCTTACCCTCTCATCTAAGAGAGAATATCAGACATATTTGGTATCATAAAGTCTCACCTTAGAAGTAGGAGAGAAAGAGGGAAAAGAAAGATAAAAACTAATAGAAGGGAAAACAGAAAAATTAGGGGGGAAATGCAAAAAAGGGGGGAGGTACTCTAAAGGGGGAGGACTGCTTGAGGGAAGTGGTCATCAAAAGCAAAATATTGGAGAGGAGAGAAGGGGGATAGGAAAGAGAAAAACATAACTTAGGGTAAATAAGATGGCAGGAAATACAGAATTAGTTATTTTAACTGTGAATGTGAATGGGATGAACTGCCCCATAAAATGGAAGCTGAAAGCAGATTGGATTGAAAGCCAGAATCCCACAATATGTTCTTTACAAGAAACACATTTAAAGCATAGTGACACATACAGAGTGAAGGAAGGTCTAGAGCACAATATATTATGCTTCAGGTGAGGAAAAAAGAGCAGGGATAGCATTCCTGATCTAAGATCAAGCAAAAGCAAAGATAGATCTAATTAAAAGAAATAAGGAAGGAAACTATATCTTACTAAAGGGTACCATTGATAATGAAGCAATATCAATATGCACCAAATGATATACCATGGAAATTTCTAGAGGAGAAGTTAAAAGGGATGCAAGAAGAAATAGACAACAAAACTATATATTAGTGGGGGATCTCAACCTTACTCTCTCAGAACTAGATAAATCAAACTACAAAATAAGAAAGAAGTTAAGGAGGTAAACAAAATGTTAGAAAAGTTAGATATGATAGATCTTTGGAGAAAATTAAATGGAGAAAGAAAGTTTACTTTTTTCTCAGTGGTTCATGGAACTTACACAAAAATTGACCATGTATTAGGGCATAAAAACCTCAAAATCAAATGCAGAAAGGCAAAAACAGTAAATGCGGTTTTTTTTTCATGATCATGATGCAATAAAAATCATATGCAATATAAGGCCAGGTGAAAATAGACCAAAAAGTAAATGGAAACTAAATAATCTCATACTAAAGAATGAATGGGTGAAACAACAAATCATAAACACAATCAATAATTTCATCCATGAGAATGGCAATAATAAACATACCAAAATTTGTGGGATGCAGCCAAAGCAGTAATAAGGGGAAATTTTACATCTCTAGAGGCTTACTCGTATAAAATAGATAAAAAGAAAATCAATGAATTGGGCCTGCAACTAAAAAAGCTAGAAAAAGAACAAATTAAAAAACCCCAGTCAAATACCAAACTTGAAATTCTAAAAAATAAAAGGAGAGATTAATAAAATTGAAAGTAAAAAAAAACTATTGAGTTAATAAAACTAAAAGTTGGTTTTGTGAAAAAAATAACAAAACAGATAAACCTTTAGTTAATTTGATTAGAAAAAGTTAAGAGGAAAATCAAATTGTTAATCTCAAAAATGAAAAGGAGGAACTTTCCATCAATGAAGACGAAAATTAGAGCAATAATTAGGAGTTATTTTACCTAACTTTATGCCAATAAATTTGATAACCTAAGTAAAATGGAGGAATATCTACAAAATATAGATTGCCCAGATAAACAGAAGAGGAAATAAATTACTTAAATAGTTCCATGTAAGAAAAAGAAATAAAACAAGATATTAATCAATTCACTAAGAAAAAATCCTCAGGACCAGAAAGATTTCCATGTGAATTTTACCAATCACTTAAAGAACAATTAACTCCAATACTATATAAACTATTTGAAAAAATTGAGAATGATGGACACCTAAGAAATTCCTCTTATGATACAGACATGGTACTGATACCTAAACCAGGTAGGACGAAAACAGGGAAAGAAAATTATAGACCAATCTCTCCAATGAATATTGATGCAAAAATCTTAAATAAAATATTAGCAAAAAGATTATAGAAAATCATTCCCCGGATAATACACCATGACCAAATAAGATTTATATCAGGAATGCAAGGCTGGTTCAATATTAAGAAAACTATTAGCATAATTGACTATATCAATAACCAAATGAACAAAAACCATATGATCATCTCAATAGATGCAGAAAAGGCATCTGATAAAAATCCAACACTCTTAAAAACACTAGAGAGTATAGGAATAAATGGACTATTCCTTAAAATAATGAGCATATATTTAAAACTGTCCGTAAACATCATATGTAATGGGGATAAGTTAGAACCATTTCCAATAAGATCAGGGATGAAACAAAATTGCCCACTATCACCATTACTATTAAGTATTGTATAAAAATGCTACCTTTGGCAATAAGAGATTAAAGGAATTAGAGTAGGCAATGAGGAAAACAAATTATGACTCTTTTTAGATGATATGATGGTATACTTAGAGAACTCTAGAGAATCAACTAAAAAAACTATTAGAAATACTTTTTTTTAAGAATAATTCACAACTTTAGCAAAGTTGCAATATACAAAATAAATCCACATAAATCATCAGCATTTTTATACATTACTAACAAAATCCAATAGCAAAAGATACAAAGAGAAACTTCATTTCAAATAACTGTCGACTATATAAAATACTTGGGAATCTGATTGACAAGGGAAAGTCAGGAACTATACATACAAAACTACAAAAAACTTTCCACACAAATCAAGTCAGATCTAAACAATTGGAAAATGTCAAGTGCTCTTGGATAGGTTGAGTGAATATAATAAAAATGACAATACTACCAAACTAATCTATTTATTTCTTGCTATACCAATCAAACTCCCAAGAAACTATTTTACTGATCTAGAAAAAATAACAACAAAATTCATCTGAAAGAACAAAAAGTCAAGAGTATTAATGAAAAATAAAAGAAAAAAAGAAAAAAGAAAATGGAGGTGGACCACATCTAAAATTATATTATAAAGCAATGGTCATCAAAACCATTTGGTATTGGCTAAGAGTAGTTGATCAGTGGAATAGGTTAGGTTAACATGATAAAACAATCAATGACTATAGCAATCTAGTGTTTGACAAACCCAAAGACCCCAGCTTTTGGGATAAGCACTTACTGTTGAACAAAAATTGCTGGGAAAATTGGAAATTAGTATGGCAGAAACTAGGCATTAACCCACTTTTAACACCATACACCAAGATCAGGTCAAAATGGGTTCATGACCTAGGCATAAAGAATGAGATTATAAATAAATTAAAAGATCATAGGATAGAATACCTCTCAGACCTGTGGAAGAGTAAGGAATTTATGACTAAAGAAGAACTAGAGGTCATTATTGATCACAAAATAGAAAAATTTTATCATATCAAACTGAAAATTTTTGTACAAACAAAACTAATGCAGACAAGATTAGAAGGGAAGCAATAAACTGGAAAAACATTTTTATAGTGAAACTTCTGATAAAGACCTCATTTCCAAAATTTGTAGAGAATTGACTCTTAATTTATAAGAAATCAAGTCATTCTCCAACTGATAAATGGTCAAAGGATAGGAATAGACAATTTTCAGATGATGAAATTGAAACTAATTCCACTCATGTGAAAGAGTGCTCCAAATCACTATCGATCAGAGAAATGTAAATTAAGACAACTCTGACTTACTACTACACATCTGTCAGATTGGCTAAGATGACAAGAAAAAATAATGATAAATGTTGGAGAGGATGCGGGAAAACTGGGACACTGATGGAGTTAGTGGAGTTGTGAACAAATCCAACCACTCTGGAGAGCAATCTGGAACTATGCCCCAAAAGTTATCAAACTGTGCTTTCCCTTTGATTCAGCAGTTTTACTACCGGGCTTATATCCCAAAGAGATACTAAAGAAGGGAAAGAGACCTGTATGTGCCAAAATGTTTGTGGAAGCCCTTTTTGTGGTGGCTAAAAACTGGAAAATGAATCAATGCCCTTCAATTGGAGAATGGTTGGGTAAATTGTGGTACATGAATATTATGGAATATTATTGTTCTGTACGAAATGACCCACATGATGAATACAGAAAGACTTGGAAAGACTTACATGAACTGATAATGAGTGAAATGAGCAGAAGCAGGAGATCATTATACACTTCAACAACAATACTGAATGAGGATGTATTCTGATGGAAATGGATATCTTCAACAAAGAGAAGATCTAATTCAGTTCCAATTGATCTATGATGGACAGAATCAGCTACATCTAGAGAAGGAACACTGGGAAATGAGTGTGAACAGTTTGCATTTTTGTTTTTCTTCTCAGGTTATTTTTACCTTCTAAATTCAATTCTCCCTGTGCAATAAGAGAACTGTTTGGTTCTGTACAAATATACTGTATCTAGGATATACTATAATATATTTAACATGTATAAGACTGCTTGCCATCTAGGGGAGGGGTAAAGGGAGGGAAGGGCAAAGTCAGAACAGAAGTGAGTGCAAGGGAAAATGGTGTAAAAAATTACCCATGCATATGTACTATCAATAAAAAGCTATTTAAAAAAAAACCAACCAGCAGGATAATTTCAGAGAGACCGCTAAGTGAAATGAGGATAACCAGGAGATCATTATACACTCCAACAACAATACTATATATGATCAATTCTGACGGATATGTCTCTTCAACAATGAGATGATTCAAACCAGCTCCAATTGTTCAGTAATGAAGAGAATCAACTATACCCAGAGAGAGAAGTATGGGAAATGATTGTGGACCACAACATAGCATTTTCATGCTTTCTGTTGATGTTTGCTTGCATTTTGTTTTCTTTCTCAGGTTTTTTTTTTTTCTTTCTAGATCTAATTTTTCTTGTGCAGCAAGATAACTTTATAAATATGAATACATATATTGGATTTAACATATATTTTAACATATTTAACATGTATTGGACTACCTGCCAAGGGGAGGATATGGGAAGAAGGAGGGGAAAAATTGGAACAGAAGGTTTTGAAAGGGTCAGTGTTGAAAAATTACCCATGCATATATTTTGTAAATTAAAAGCTATAAATTTTTTTAAAAAACAGAAACTATTTGTAGTCATATGAAAATGAAAATCCAAATCACTGTTGATCAGAGAAATGCAAATTAAGACAATTCTGAGATACCACTACACATCTGTCAGATTGGCTAAGATGACAGGAAAAGGTAATGAATGAGAAGATGTGGGAAAACTGGGACGTTAATATATTGTTGGGGGAACTGTGAATGGATCCAACTATTCTGGAGAGCAATTTGCAACTATGTTCAAAAAGTTATCAAACTGTGCATAGCTTTTGACCCAGCAGTGTTACTACTGGACTTATATCCCAAAGAGATCTTAAAGGAGGGAAAGGGACCCACATATGCAAAAAAGTTATGGCAGCCCTTTTTGTAGAGGCAAGAAAGTGGAAACTGACTGGATGCCCATCAATTGGAGAATGGCTGAATAAACTATGGTACATGAATGTTATAGAATATTATTGTTCTGTAAGAAATGACCAACAGGATGATTTCAGAGAGGCCTGAAAAGACTTACATAAACTGATGCTAAGTGAAATGAGCTGACATTATACACAGCAACAAGACTATATGATGATGACTGACTCATGGTTCTCTTCAACAATGAGATGATTCAAATTTCAATTGTTCAGTAATGAAGAAAGTTATCTATACCCAGAGAGAGACCTGTAGGAACTAAGTGTGGACTACAACATAGTACTTTCATGCTTTCTGTTGATGTTTGCTTGCATTTTGTTTTCCTTTTCAGGTTTGTTTTTCCTTTCTAGATCTAATTTTTCTTGTGCAGCAAGATAACTTTATAAATATGTATGCATATATTGGATTTAACATAACATATTTAACATGTATTGGACCACCTGCCATCTGGGAGTGGGGAGAAGAAAAAGGGAAAGATTTGAACAAAGTTTCAATGTTGTAAAATGCATATGTTTTGTAAATAAAAAGCTTTAATTAAATAAAATTAAACTTTAAAAAAAATTAATGTTACCTCCACAATGGATCTTCTCTGTAAATCACTGTAAAAACAAGATAGAGAAGGAATTCTTATTTTCTTTAGTTCCATTATCATTTTTTCATACCATCAATGATGATGAATTTTTAGAGAAATTTTTATTTTTTTCCCTATGTTCTGTCAGCTTTTTTCCTCCAATTTTATCGTGATTTTTGAATATATTCTAGTTTATTTTAAGTTTTTTGCCAAGTTGCCCTCCACAAATTCATTTTATTTCATCGTTCATAATCATCTCCTAATTTTCTCCATAAGTGCTTAACAGAGCTGTTGCTAGCAATTTATGTACTTAAGGCAGGCAAGTGGTAGAGGTCACCCTGTGTAGCAGGAGTATTTCAGCCATCAATTAGGAACCAATCTCTATGCTTCTCAAGAGGGAAGAAACATGACCCAAGATTAGAAGGCCCCAGTAGATCTTGTGTCCTAATCATAAGGAGATGTAGAGGAAGAAACATACATACCAGGATCAAACTGAAAATACTTTAGCATCTAAATAAATCAGAAAGTTAATAACATACATTCTAAATAGTTTGCTTTGAGGCAAAAACCTAGCAGGCTCCATCCTATTCTGGATTTTACAAGGGAACATGTGTTTCAAATGGGAATCCTCCTGGGCTGCCATAACCTTCTTCTTGATAATGTTTAAAAGAACAATATGTCCACCTTCTATATAATTTAAGTGGACAGAAAAGTTCTCACTGAGTACAAGATGAAAAAAATTAAATTTTTGCCTGAACTTGCTCCTGAGCAATCCACTATATTTAATTTAACAAGAGAAATTAAACTTCCTCAGTCCTCCCATCAACCAAGTGCTCCAATTATTTGGCCTGTCTAGCAGCTGAATGAATACTTGAAACATTTATTTATAATAGAGAGATCATTATTTTTTTTTGTTTGCTTCTCTATCAGAGGCCTTATTTAAATCAAAGATATTCTTTGTTACATAGTTTTGAAAAAACAAGTGACTTGCTTCTTCTGAAATGGCCCCATGCTATAAATAATAGCCCCCAAACAGAAAACCACTGACAAGCCTGCATAATGACATTTCATTTAAAAAGAAGAAAACATTTTTGTTGAAAAAGAAACCATTAAGACCAAAAAAAAAAAAATTTAATGAAAAATCTCAGTCTAATTACAATTGTCATCATAAACAGATATCTTTCATTTGTCAAATTTTTTCCTGTACAGCAAAGTCTTTGTAATTATTTTTATTCATTTAATAAAACACTTTTTTTACCACCCTATCCATGACCTCAAATTTCCAATTTTAAAGAAAATCTCCAAGGACTGAATAGAATAGCTACTATTACACCACACTTTGAGAAATAACGTGTTTTAATAATGGTTTTATTTCCCTATATCCATTTAGAGCAATCATGCCCCTTAGTACTGTGAATTGTATTGATACTATTTTATGCAAACATAAACCCTTAGTTTGATAGCTTATTCTGAATATTAAAGCAAGATATGTAAAATATATGCAAATAACTTCTGAAAACGATTCCAAAAGTTGGGTTAAAGCCATTTCTGAGGTCCTTTTCAATTTTAAAGTTCAAGGTTTTGGTGAATCAAAATAAAGTTCAGTCTCAGAAACACAGAAACCCAGACACACTGACACAGACACACACAGACACACATACACATTTCTATGGATTTTGATCTAAAATAGTAAACATACATAGTTCATTTAAAAGAAGAAATTGATAAACATCAATAATAAAAATCTGGATGACATGATGGTATACTTAGAGAACCCCAAAGACTCTGCTAAAAATCTATTAGAAATAATTCAGAATTTTAGCAAAGTCGCAGGATACAAAATAAATCCACATAAATCCTCAGCATTTTTATACATTAACAACACAATCCAACAGCAAGAGATACAAAGAGAAATTCCATTCAAAATAACAGTCGATAGTATCAAATATTTGGAAATATATCTACCAAAGGAGAGTCAGGAATTATATGAGCAAAATTACAAAACACTTGCCACAAAAATAAAGTCAGATTTAAATAATTGGAAAGACATTCAATGTTCTTGGATAGGCCGAGCGAATATAATAAAGATGACAATACTCCCCAAACTAATCTATTTATTTAGTGCTATACCAATCAGACTCCCAAGAAACTATTTTAATGACCTAGAAAAAATAACAACAAAATTCATATGGAAGAATAAAAGGTCGAGAATTGCAAGGGAACTAATGAAAAAAAAGTCAGAGGAAGGTGGTCTAAGTGTACCTGATTTAAATCTATATTATAAAGCAACAGTCACCAAAACCATTTGGTATTGGCTAAGAAATAGACTAGTTGATCAGTGGCATAGGTTAGGTTCACAGGACAAGATAGTGAATAAAAATAGCAATCTAATCTTTGACAAACCCAAAGATCCCAAATTTTGGGATAAGGATTCATTATTTGACAAAAACTGCTGGGAAAACTGGAAATTAGTATGGCAGAAACTAGGCATGGACCCACATTTAACACCACATACTAAGATTAGATCAAAATGGGTCCAAGATTTAGGCATAAAGAACGAAATCATAAATAAATTGGAGGAACATGGGATGGTTTACCTCTCAGACTTGTGGAGGAGGAAGGAGTTTGTGTCCAAGGGAGAACTAGAGACCATTATTGATCACAAAATAGAACATTTTGATTACACCAAATTAAAAAGTTTCTGCACAAACAAAACTAATGCAAACAAGATTAGAAGGGAAGTAACAAATTGGGAAAAAATTTTTACAGTTAAAGGTTCTGATAAAGGCCTCATCTCCAAAATATACAGAGAATTGACTTTAATTTATAAGAAATCAAGCCATTCTCCAATTGATAAATGGTCAAAGGATATGAACAGACAATTTTCAGATGATGAAATTAAAACTATTTCCACTCATATGAAAGAGTGTTCCAAATCACTATTGATCAGAGAAATGCAAATTAAGACAACTCTGAGGTATCATTACACACCTGTCAGATTGGCTAAGATGACAGGAACAAATAACGATGAATGTTGGAGGGGCTGTGGGAAAACTGGGACACTGATGCATTGTTGGTGGAGTTGTGAAAGAATCCAACCATTCTGGAGAGCAATCTGGAATTATGCCCAAAAAGTTATCAAAATGTGCATACCCTTTGACCCAGCCATACTACTACTGGGCTTATACCCCAAGGAACTACTAGAGAAGGGAAAGGGTCCTGTATGTGCCAAAATGTTTGTGGCAGCCCTTTTCATAGTGGCTAGAAGCTGGAAGATGAATGGATGTCCATCAATTGGAGAATGGTTGGGTAAACTATGGTATATGAATGTTATGGAATATTATTGTTCTATAAGAAATGACCAACAGGAGAAATACAGAGAGGCTTGGAGAGACTTACATCAACTGATGCTGAGTGAAACGAGCAGAACCAGAAGATCATTATACACTTCAACAATGATACTGTACGAGGATGTATGCTGATGGAAGTGGATTTCTTCAACATAGAGAAGAGCTAATCCAATTCCAATTGATTAATGATGGACAGAACCAGCTACATCCAGAAAAGGAACACTGGGAAATGAATGTAAACTGTTATTTTTACCTTCTGAATCCAATTCTTCCTGTGCAACAAAAAATTCGGTTCTACACACATATATTGTATCTAAATTATACTGTAATATATTTAACATATATAAGACTGCTTGCCATCTGGGGGAGGGGGTTGGGGGAGGAAGGGAAAAAATCTGAATAGAAGTAAGTGCAAGGGATAATGTTGTAAAAAATTACCCATGCATATGTACTGTCAAAAAATGTTATAATTATAAAATAAAATAAAAAATTAAAAAAATAATAATAATAATAATAATAATAAAAATCTGTTTGAATTTTAGAAGAGGCTTCCTGGTTTAAAGTTAGGAGGTCTCAGTCCCAGTTATAATTTCATAGGTGAAAAAAAAAAGTCATATAATAAACTTTAATAAGTGTCTCACTCATTCTTCAGTTTGAAGAAGACCAATGACATAACAGACTAATACTTTGACTTATCCAAGTTATCACTCTCTTCCAAAGTCATCAAAAGCCAGTGGCAAGACAAAAGCAAAGATTACTAGCAATGGCTCACAATGCAAGTGGATAACCTTGGCATCTAAGTGCTTCACAGCACTTGCCTTAGCTGTCTTCATGGTAATAGTCCTTATTTACCCATTTAGCCAGGGGAAGGTCTGTCAGTTCCACTAAATTGGGTTAGCCCATCTGCTGAAACATTTTATCATGATGTGACCACTGCTTATACTATTCTTGAAGTCATGGATGAGAGCTGAATTATAGATGGACACTAAAGGTGGCTGATCAACCCTGAAAAGGACTCAACAAGATGGTAAGCCAGAGATGCTGGTCTTCCCTAAACTCCCCATCCACCCAGCTAGGTGGTTTAGTAGATAGATCTTTTGGCCTGGAATCAGGAAAACCTGAGTAGGAAATCTAGTCTCAGATACTTAGTAATTGTGTAGTAGGTGCGAGCAGGTCACTTAATAAGTTCACACGTTTTGCCAAGAACTGCTAAGAGGCAGCAACACAAAATGACAGTCCAGGCTCTCAAGGAATTCAGGATCTAATAAGATCTAATCTAATATATATTATATATAATATAAATAATACTAATCTAGTGGAATCTAATAAGACAACAAGGGAGGGGTGTGTGTGTGTGTGTGTGTGTGTGTGTAATGATAGCTTGAAGGAAGCCAGGGAAGTCAGTAGACAGAGAAAAGAAAGAAGAACATTCCATGCATAAAACAGTCATTGAAAAAAACAAGACAGAATATCTTGTTTCTGGAACAAGAAGAAGGCCAATATCACTAGCTCAAAGATCTGGGGAGGGAGACCTGAAAGATGGGGGACTTTGAATGCCAAATAGAGGATATTGTATTAATCCTAGAGTCAAAGAGAATCAATGGAGTTTATTGGTGTGGGGGAGGGAACAAGGCACATGATTAACCTGTACTTTAGGAAAATCACTTTGATGGCTGAATGGAGGATAAATTAAAGTAAGGGGACACTTAAGTAAGGCATACTATATAGCCAGCAGGCTATTGTAAATAGTTCAATCATGTGATGACAAGGACTTATATCAAAAGTGGTAGCAGTATTAGAGTAAAGGAGAAATTAAGAGACCTTAGTAAAATATTATATATAAGAGATGATCCCTAGCTGGTGAAGTCTCAAGGATGGTATTACCCTTGACAGTAATGAAAAAGTTAGGAAGGGAGGGTGGCTTAAAGGTAAAGATAATGAGCTGTTCTGAACATGTTGAGTTTAAGATATCCACTGGACATCCAATTGAAGATATCTAAAAGGCAGTTTAAAATATGACTTTGGAGGTCAGCAGGTTAGAGCACAGAGAAAAAATTTAAATTAATGGAAATTGATGAGATCCCCAAATGAGGTAGCATTGAGGGAGAAGAGAAGAAAGCCCCGTACAGAACAATGTAGAAGACTTTTAGTTTTGAGATGAGGACTATTTGTATTCAACCTACTGGAAAGTGTTCCAAGCTCATATTGGTCTGATCAGCCTCACTGTACCTTGATCCCAACACAGCAATGCTGTGCTGATCCTCTTTAAGCACAAAGGACAATATCCAACCATATACATTATTTTATTTGATACAGTAAGCAGCATTTTTTTTTCATTTTTTGTTAGCCCCATTTACAAGTGAGAAAAATGATATTCAGAAAGACATAGAGCTAGTTAAATGTCTGGGGCAGAATCTGAACTATGATATCATATCTGTTCTCCTTTTCTCCACTTTAGATAATGACATTTCCCAGCTCCTCATCTTTAATAAGAAACTACTGTTGATTTGATAAGTGGAAGATTGGGGAAACTATGAAATCCTCCCTGAATCATTATAAATGTGAATACTGAGAGAAAGTACAGTTATAAGAGCAGCCATTTCACTCAGAAGTAATTGTGGTAATATGTAGCCCATGTTTAAAGTTTTAAATAATTTCTATATCGATTTCAAGAATACCAAAGCAATTTAAATTTACATTTCAAAGTGCCAAGTTTGAATGTTGAAAATTAATAAATGAACATAGCAAAATTGTTATCTAACTATATCCACAAGCCATCAGAGAGATGGAAGGCATCCTGAAGGACTCTAAAACATCTATTTTTTCAAGGCAAAACAAAAACATCACTACCTCTCTGGCTTATGATCTTTCTCCCATCACACATATGCCCGTTCCCTTCAATACCTGCTATTGTGTTTTTTTTGTTTTTTGCTGAGGCAATTGGGGTTACGTGGCTTGCCCAGGGTCACATAACTAGAAAGTATTAAGTATCTGAGGCCACATTCGAACTCAGGTCCTCCTGACTTCAGGGCTGGTACTCTATCCACTGCGCCACCTAGCTGCCCCTTTTAATAGTTGTTGTTGTTTGTTTTTGTGTTTTTTTTTCCTTTGATACATGTTAAAAAATGTTTTCTTAGCACAAAATGGGCTTCAGGAATCTGGAATCTTCTTTATTCATTCCATACTCCAATTATCAATACATATGTATTTTATTTATACATGTTTATATTTTGTCTTTTCCATTAGACTTTGAGCTCCTTGAGAACAGGGACCAGCCCAGCTGTCTTTTTCTTTATTTGCTTCCCCTGTGCCTAGCACAGTGTCTGGCACACAAATGGTATTTAATAAATGCTTGCTGACAGAAGGACCTTCCTTGGTTTTGATCAGAATATTTTATACAACATATTACTTCTTGTAATTTAAAGAGAAAAACAAAAACCCTCAATCACAATCCTGATACTAACCACCAAGCTTTCAATTTGAATAACATGTGCTCTAGGTTGAGAAAACTGTTATATACTAAAGATTCTTAAGTAATTATGAACAAAGCAAACTTTACATTTCAAGTGTCATTTTACAAACAGAAAATCTATACCATGAATTAGGAAGAATTTTGTGCCAGATATGGACATTTCTCATGTGCCTTGTTTAAAACAATTCATTTAAGAGGGAGGAATGCAATAGCTGCGTGTTATTACACACACACACACACACACACACACACACACACACACACACACAAAAGCTTCCGATGACCTGGAAAATGTGAAGGAATTAACGGGGCTCTGGTTAACTAAGTGCCTGAGCATTGATGGCAATTGAAAATGGTACTTCTTGAATTATCACCCTCATTTTCCCTTCAAATTCTAATGTCTGCATCACTTAAATCTTCCCCTGATAAAAAGACAGACTTTGATACTTTAACCCAGCAAAGAATCATTTAGATTTAATATATTAATTGAGTGATAACTAGAAAAAGACACTTTAGGAAGTCTGTGTACTTTTTAAATCTCAAATTATTTTAACACCTTAAGGTAGGTGAGGAAAGGGGAGAGAAAGGGGAAATTGCTGGCCTTGACATTTTCCTAGTATCCAGCATAGTCAAGTTGAGATTTGCCCAGATTTTACTTTTATTTTGAAATAGAAGTCATTTATTAAGTACTTTTTTTAATCCAACAGCTCTTTTGACTATCTGGATAACCTTTCAAGGCAGGTAATACAAGTAAGAAATAAGGCTTCATCAAATATCAAGTTAGGAAAGAATAGAATTAGGATTTAACTTCATACCTTCTGAATCAAATCTCACGCTTCATACCACAGCTGTATTTTTTAAAATCATTAAAAGTACTTTTAATTGAACAGCAGTCACTATGATATAATTCTTCAATTTGAGGCTTTCAATTGCATATTAACACCTCCCCCAACTATACACATAACATACATTGTTCTTTCCCACAGAATTATCCTAAATATCAAACTAAATTATGATTCTTTTTCTACAAAATATCATGAGGAAGTAAATTGGAGATTAAAATTTAGTAGTAAAATCCAGAAGCAAGAATTCCAGCCAATGTCATCCCTTTCCTCCATAGTCATTTTCTTCTCCATCTCTAATTATCCTTCTATAGCATTTTGTATAAAATCATTAGAAGTAGAAACATCCTTCTCAAATTCTGGTATGAGATTGATAATCTCAAAGTAAATGTTGGAACTTGGTATAGTAGAAGTTCTTGAAG
Organism: Sminthopsis crassicaudata; assembly: GCF_048593235.1. Classification (NCBI taxonomy): domain Eukaryota; kingdom Metazoa; phylum Chordata; class Mammalia; order Dasyuromorphia; family Dasyuridae; genus Sminthopsis; species Sminthopsis crassicaudata. The sequence goes on from NC_133621.1 coordinate 242,843,551, forward strand.
TAAGGAATTCGAACTCAAGAAAGTGCTAAGAAAAATACTGGCAGTTCTGGTCACAAAGCCAATAAGATGTGAGGGATCACACATTTTCTCCAATTCGTACGACCTCTCCAATATCTCCAAAACAGAAATTATTCACAAGAAATAAAGTAATTTCAGTTCTCACTGCAATCTAAATCACCAAAAACTCTTATAAAAATAATTCAATGAACTAAAAACAAAGTAAATTAATCCCTAATAAATAACATTCTCACTTCTGCATTGGACAATTTGAAATGCTGTGCAAGGCAAACCTTAAGCTCAGAAAACTGAGGAACAGAAAAAAAATGCAGCAGGATGCTAATCTGTTTCAGGAACTCAGTGGAATAAGATCTTGGGCATATAAGAAAGGCCAATTCTGTATGCCTCCAGAAATCAGTTGAAGTAATTTAAGATCTGTGTAAAGTGAATTCTTCATCATGAGAGGAGACTGAGAAAACAATTTTTAGTTCTACCTCCCAGGAAATCAGCACCAAGAGAAGCTTAAATGTGAGGAATTGGGAAATAGAGGAAAAAAAGAATGAAATTACCAAATCTCAGGAGGAAAGGTATTCCCCTTTTAGCTCAAATATCACCTCATACATGGAATTTTCCCTGTTCTCCCCACCTTTTACCCACCAGATGCCACTGACTTCTCAAAATTAACTCTTTTTTTTTGTACATATATATTTATCCTTATTAATTTGGGTACATATAAAGCAATATGAGGTAATCTTTCTTTCCCCTAATAGGGTATATGCTCCTTGAGGACAAGACTATTTCCTTTATATTCTTAATTATTATCTATGGTATTTTTCAACATCTAGCAGTGTCTGGCAATATCAAATACTCTTTAAGAAATGTTTACTAATTAAGTGATAGATTTGGAGTCAGGAATTCTGCATCAATCAATTAATTATTGTATCAAAGTCCAAAAGCAAATAAGTTAAAAAATAAATTTCTCTCTATTTGGGATTTAAAACTTTTCAAACTAACAATAACAATTCTTCACTATATTTCCAAGCTTCCTACATATCACTATATTATTTCCTTCATAAATTCTACAGTTCAGATTTTTCAATCTTCTCACTGTTCCTTTTAATATTACATCTCGTCCACATGGCTTTGTATCCCCTATCTCTGAATCATTGTTTTCAAAATCTTCATAGCATCATATTCACCACAAATGGGGGGGACTAGGTATTCATGCCCTCCCTACTAAGATTACCTCACATTTGCTTTGTATGTATTTTGTGTAACAAGTTTTTGGAGACAGATCATTGCAGGTTGCTTCTGCTTTCAGGATTTTGGTTGCCAGAGACAATTGCTCCTTCTTTCTCTTGAATAGGGCAATAAATTAATTCTAAAACTTATCTCAGGAACTGTTAAAAATCCTCTTTAAGTAGTCTGAATGTGCAAGACAGATAAAATTCAGATTAATCCAATTTCTGTTGATTCATATCAAGAAAGAGGAAGCACAGTTTAAGAGGTCAATGAAAGGTTTGTAGTATACAGATTTTTTTTTTTTTTTTTAAGTGCCAGATTCTCTCTTGGTTGGAAGAGAAAATCTCATTGAGTCTTGATTTATTAGTAGTGGATAAATATCCTGAAGCAGAAAAAAAGTTGGATATAGGAGTTTGGAAGAGGGTTTTTTGGTTCGTTTTTTGGTGGGGTTTTTTGGTTTGTTTTTTTTCTGTTCTCAGACAAAAATGAGTCAATGAATGGTCTTTACTGGCAATGGGAGGAAGAGCAGACAATGGAAGAGAGGAAGCGCCTCCTGTGGGCAGGAGAGCACCTTAAATCCCTAACACAAAACACGCCCTCCCACCACTGACCCTCATCCTCATTGGCTGAGAGTCTTACATTCTAAACTCGAGATCTACCCACGAAATGGAACTTGACCAATAAGTACAGTTGCCCATATTTGGCTGAAATAGGGAGGAGATATCATGAGAGGGGAACACAAATTATGCCCTTGACTAGATGTTCAGAGTCCTTCAGGGCTACTCAAACACTGAAGTAGATGAAGCCTTACTCGATTTTCACGACTGTCTTGAAAGAGCTCACCTCATCTCATTCATAACCATCTCTAATTTCAGCTGGCAAAACAGATTACATTTCTATTTATATATGTGTGCACCCATGTTTTTTCCATTATTAAAAAGTAAACTTGTCCAATGTAAAGCCTGTTTTGCTTTTATCTTTGTATGTCCAGTGTCTACTATAGTGCTTGGTTGGCACTCAGTATCTAATGAATGTGTGATTTATTGATCATAAAAGAAGTCCTAAATAGAGTTCAAATAGAAAAATAAAGGATCCTTTATAAAGCAATTTTCTTTAGATGCTCCAGTTTGTGAATTATATTGTACTGATTGCATTAAACCTCAGAATGGTTCTTACTTTCCTCAACAAGATTCATGACTTCTTAAAAAAGATAAGCCTAAATATCTACATAGGAAAAATCAAATGGATGAAAATTGTATTTTCTTCAAACTATAAGATGCAGTTAGATGTGCAGTTCAAGTGAGCTCATATATACGCATGTCTTGTACAAGATATAACAGATCCAAGGTGATATGGATTAGTGATGAACAGTATGAAAAGTAGTACCTATTGCATTTAGAAAATCGAAAAGCACTTTCAAGAATCACAAGTAGCCACTTGACATATTTTATAAATCATCCCTCTCTGGTCTTTTTTGCAGACATTTTTTTCCTCATACAAATGTGATTTTTAAAAAATCTCCTTTCAGTCTTTTAGTCTAGTTCCAGTAGAGTCAAAACTCTTAATATATGATAGTAGAACTCTAAGATGAAAGATTACCAATTGCTATTTGAGAATGAAGAAAAATTCCTGTATTCTAGATAATTTGAAAATTAAACAAATAAAACTATTTAGGGCACCTGGACAAATAGTTCTCCACTCTTTTCTTAGAAAAAAAAAGCACATCTATGTAGACAATACTTACCTGCAATATCTACTTATCAGACCAAATTCTCTCCTTTGAAGAAGCATCAGAGCCCATTTCCACATTTTTATTTAATCATTAAGCAAAGTCTAAGCCACTAACTAGCATTAGACCCTCCAATTTAACTGACAATTACAGTGCTGTATCTTTTGAGGGGGAAGGAAAAACTACTTTAGTTTTTTTTCCAATCTATGCTTCCTCTATAGTGACTGTCAATGTTCTCCAATAACATTCATTTTTCATGTAAGGAAATAGCAGGGTTTGTTCTTTTCTAATGTTCTGTATATGAATAGAAGTTTCACCATTTAATTTTCATGTCTCGAAGAGGAGTACCATACAATTTTACCATGAGGTATAACCATAATTAGGTTTTCAAATATGGGAGGTACTTCGAGGTGCCAATACTAAAAAAACAAAGAGTTTTGGAACTAGTTCTTTTCCAACAGTATAATCCTTAAAAATCAGAAAGCAAAGAATTATAGGAATTGCTTACAGTTCAAAATATTTGGCTGATTGTGCCAAATCTGACTTAAAATAGCATCTAGTCTCTCAGCACTATGAAAAAAAGTAAACAAGGAAACACTAGAATGCTTATTCTAACTTCAAAGTAAATGGGAGCTAGCTAATAAAATGCTAGTATCAAACAGTACAGTTATACACAATAGTCTCATAAAATATTTTGATTTTGTTAAAAAGAAGCATCTGGTTTGATATCTAGAAACCTTTTAAGAAAAAATGTTAATGGACTAAGCTTGTTTACTATTATAACCCCTGATGCTAATAAAATAACTTTGCAATAACATGTTCTCCAATTTGAATCTGCAACATATATTTTAAGTATTATTGTACTGTTCCATTAGTTTTGTGTATGAGAAATCATAACTACTAATTACAAGGTTAATTCAAGTCCCAACATTGCCATACATAAAAGCCTTCTCCTACTCTCCTTCTGAGAGTTTGACTTTTTTTCCTTCCCTCTACATTCATACACACGCATACACACACACACACAAACACATACACTCACACAAACACACACATGATCAGAAAATGATTTTTTTTTAAACCAGAACAAACTAGAAATTAATTTGAAGTTTAAATATGTTTTAGCCACTTTAAGGCACTTCTTTTCACTTGAAAAATGTAAGTGGGCTCTAAACTTTGAAAAATCTTGGAAACATTTAAAAAAAAAAAAAAGGTTTAAAAGTATAAGGAATCTCAAAAGGCATTTAGTCTAATTTTCTCAATTTGCAAAACCAAGAGTTACAGATGTTAAATGACTTGCCCAGGATGAAACAGATAGTAGTATATAAGTAGATCTAGGATCTTAAATGAAACACTCTTCTATTTTATTACACCTTCTTCCCCAAAGTAAACTGGTTTACATTTCATCTGAAAAATATCTGGGAGTTTTTGTGAAATGCAAACTCCATGAGTTAACAGCGTAACACAGCAGTCAAAAATAGACTGATATGATTTAGGATTGCATAAAAGGAGGTAGATTAGGTAAGAGTTCTTCATATTTTGACTTTTTCAGACTTTACCTGGAAAGCCTAGATTATTATCATGGTTCAATATGGTTTTGGTTCAGACTTGCAATTTTACTGGTTTAGGGAATTTCCATTGTACACTCCACCTATTGTGATGTGTGTGAATATTTGTGCATATGAGACAGAAAGAGAGAAAGAGAGAGAGAGAGAGAGAGAGAGAGAGAGAGAGAGAGAGAGAGAGAGAGAGTGTGTATATTACCAATTGCTATTTGAGAATGAAGAAAAATTCCTGTATTTGAAACTCTAGATTATATATATATTCTGACTTTCCTCAACAAGATTCATGATTTCTTAAAAAAGCCTAAATATCTATAAAGGAAAAATCAAATACATATATACATACACATACATGTATATATGTATATGTATATGTGTATGTATTATACTCATTTTAATCAAGGTAGCTAAAGTTTTATTGTTATTTTCAGTCTTAAAAACAATTTTTTTTGTTTTATGGTCTTCTTGTTAGTCATTCTGAGCTCTACTTCAAATGGTACCTGCATCTCTTAATAAACATCTTAACATCTTAAAAATTTTTGTGGTAATATTGAGAATTAAAATGAATTGTCCATGACCCTAGAACAGGTATGTGTCACAAGCTAAACACAATCCTCTTCCTGATTCCAAGATCTCTGTTCATCATTTCTTGTATCTGTGGCTCAAGGTTTGCTTGGTTATAAAATACGATCAATATAAATGAAATTATTGGAACAAGCAGAAAAACAAAAGAAGGAAGAGAACAGTTTTTATCTACCAGATGGATCCATGAGGCTGCCAAAGAAACATTTTATAACAAACCAAGTTTTTTTATTGCTCAAATTCTGTCAAGAGTCTTCCAATTCAGATATATTCAGTCCAAAATGTGTGCAAAACTACACATGCTGTCTCATTATGAAATTAGATTATTCCTCAGGAAATTTCAAATTCTACATAAATAAACCAGGTATACAAATCAATAAAATATATTATAATTTGTTTTGTGCCTTTTGAATTTTGTGAATGATCAAAAAGGAATTCTACAATATAAAAAAGAATACGTAGAAAATGTAGAAACATTCTCCACCCAAAAGAAAACAAAATAAGTTTTTTACTGACTCAACAAATAGTCATTCAAGCCCAATTTTTCATTAATACAAAACAATTCTAAGCTATTAATATATGTTTATTATAGGTCACAAAAGGTTTTTTTGCCCCGAGGCTATTAGGGGTAAGTGACTTGACCGGGGTTACACAGTTATGAAGTGTTAAATGAGATGACAATTAAACTCAGGTCTTCCTGACTTCAGGGCTGGTGCTCTATCCACTGCACCACCTAGCTGCCCCCTGGAAAATAACTTTTTAAAAAAACAGAATAGACAAATTAGAAATTAATTTGAAGTTTAAATATATTTTTGCAATGACTTTTGCAAATGACTTTATCTTGTTATGGGCATTTTAATTAAGATGGCTAAAGTTTTGTTGATTTTTTTCAATCTTTTAAAAACTTTTTAATTTTTGTCATGTTATTCTGAGCTCTACTTCAAATGGTAATCTACATCTCTTAATTTAATGCTTAGATTTTTCAGGAACTAAAACTTCTTTCTTTATGCATTCATTCTTTCAATTACTATATATTTGTTAAATTCTTGTGGTGAACAATGCAATTACTAAGTGCAAGGAAAAAACAAAAAGATTAAATAATTTAACTCAACAAATACACTTTTACATGCTTCTACAGCACTGAAACAAACACTAGGAAAGATATTAGTTAAGACATGATTTCTATTCTCAAAGATGATAAGACAAAATAATTTAAGTAGAGAGTGTTTGAAAAGTATTATACTATGTTTAAATCTGCACTAAGACTTTCAAGACAAATATATTGTGAGATTAGAGAAAGAAAAGATTTCCATACGGAGGAAAAAGGGGAAAAAAACTTCATTAAATAGCAGCACTTCAGTGGGATCCAGGAGGTCAACAGGAAGGGGAAGAAGAATTCTCTTTCTCCAAGATATGAGAAAATGTAAGTGAACAAAGGTGTGGAGATAGGCAATTATGTATGGGATAAGTTCAAAGGATAATAAACAGTTTGGCTGAAACAAAAAGGAAGCAGTAAAAAAGATGGTGAAATGATAGTTTAGGGCCACATTTTAAAGGGCTTTGAATTTCATTAAACAGATTAATCTGACAGCAAATAGAGTGGAAGTGGAGGGACTATAGGCTGGGACAGCTATCAAGAGATTTATCCTTGAGGGAAGAGGAAAGTAGCTTTAAGGGAAAGTGCCAGTATCAAGATAATAAAACAGATTCCTCATTTATTTAGTACATAACTCAACTCTAAATTCACACAAGAAAGGAACAAGAAAAATGTTCTCCCCTAGTACTCTCTTAAACTTTATAATCTTAACATTCCTTTTATTCAGAATCTGTATGTGAAATGCAAAGTTAACAGAAGTCATCACTTGTAATTTACAAATTTAAGGACTCTTAGACCTTTTATTGCTTCTGTCTAGGAATTTTATCATTTTACTTACACTCCAGGAACAAATAATGACAAAAATGGAAACAATTCATAAAATTTGAATCTCACAATTTTGATTCCAGTCAACAAGTTTTCATTAAAGATTTAGCCAGATACTATATGGAGTACTGGAATACATAAATATAGACGTCTCTGCCTTAAAGGAATGTACATTCTAATAGGGGGAGAAAATATGCAAATGTAACTAATTATATATAAGATATAAATATACAGAACAGGTTGAAGATAATCTGAAAAAATAGGCATTAACAGCTAATGGGGGCCAGCAGGGAAGAAATAGATCAGAAAAAGCCTCCTGTGTAAGTGGGACTTGACTTGATTCTTAAAAGATGCCAAAGAAACCAAAAAGTATGGAATTAACTGAAAAGAAATGGATTTGTTCAAAAAGACAGCATTACAAAGACAAATTTACAAATACATAGTATAAAACTTCTGAAATAAATGACACCTACCAACAGAAATTGGTACCAAAGAAAAGGAAATGAGTGCTCACTTTCAAATTCTCCACCTTGTTAAATAACTACATGAAGTAGTAGCCAAGGGGTTCTGTGGCAGAATGTAGATCATAAACTCCATTAATAGAAACTTCCTCATATCTGTGCTTAATAAGTATCTTCTGACTGATTGCTGTTCTTTAATTTTGAAATACCCGAGTTCAAACCTGACACTTGTCATTTGGGTGAGCTTGGGAAAATAATAAACTACTTCAGCCTCAGTTTCCTCATCTGTAAAATGGAAATATCAGGACTAGCTTTAGAGGGTTAATGTAAGATTCAAATAAAACATGTAAAGAATTTTGCAAATGTTAGTGTTCCATATTAACTAATGTTATTACTATTACTTACTATTTAAAGAGTTAATGTATTCTTTTTTCTTTTTAAAAAAATATTTTTAGTTTAAGTAATAAAACAAGCATTTCCATATAATACAATAAAAAGATGATTGTGCATAGTAGATATGCAGTTTCATGTGCAACTTGCTATTTCTTTCAAATATATAAAAAAAAAAAAATCATGTAAACTTCTTTTTTTCTTCCTTCACCCACTCTCATCCTAGAGAAGACCACCATCAGATACAAATATGTATGTGTAAAATTATATATACATGTATGTATGTCTATATGATATATGCAATTATATATATGTAAAACATTTCTATCAGTTCTTTCTCTGCATACAGATATCTTTCTTCATATGTTCTTTATAGTTAATATGGATATTTTTAATAGTCAAAATAACTTATCTGCTCAAAATATTTCTTAAAACAATACTGCTGTTACTATACACAATTTTTTTTCTGATCATTTCACTCTTCATTATTTCATGCAAATGTTTCCATGTTTTTCTAAAATCACTGAACTTGTCATTTCTTATAACACAATAGGGTTCTATCATAATCATATACCACAATTTGTTTAGCCCTTCACCGATTGACAGACAGACATCTTTGCAATTTCCAGTTCTTTTTTATTACAAAGAAAGCTGCTATAAGCATTTCCTTTTCCTCTAATCATCTTTGGAAACAGATCTGGTAGTGGTATTGCTGGGTCAAAGAGTAGATATGTAGTTTAATAACCCTCTGGGCCTAATTCCAGATTGCTCTCCAAAATGGTTGGTTCAGTTCACAATTCTACCAACAATGAAGAGTCCCAATTTTTCTACACCACCGCCAGTATTTATCACTTTTTCCCTTCAATCTATTTTAACCAATCTAATTTCTCTGATCGAGATAAATGGTATTTCAAGATTGTCTGAATTTGCATTTCTTTAATCAATAATGATTTAGAACATTTTTCATATCATTATAAATGGTTTTGATTTTTTTCATTGAAAAACTGCATATTCATATCCTTTAGCCATTTATCAATTTTTAAAGATTTGACAAAGTTCTTTGCCCTACTTACTGGTCAGGGAACCAAAATATGATGAGGTTTAGGTACTTTGCCCTACTTATCCATGAATAATTAATTAATATTTCTCCTATTATTTAAATCTCATTTTATTTGTAGGAATTTTTTAAAAATAATTTTGTATATATAGTGTTATGGGCCAGAACTCTGAACTTGAAACAAGGATTTTTACAAGGTGCTAATTCAATGGAATTGATGACACAATGGTTATCTAGTTTAGCGTGATGTTTAATAGTTCTCTAAATTCAGTATGATTGATTTAATCTTACAACAAGTAATAATAAGTTTCCTAGTGATATAATGATTGATTTATACTCAGTGTAGAGCATATAAACTAGGAACCTCAGCCTGGCTCATACAGAGAGCTAGGTATGCCTAGTGGACTGGAGGCTAAAGCAAGGGTTTCTTGGACTCAGATTCATTCATCCCATCTCACACCACCTTGGTGGCAGGCTCTCCTCCTTTGCTTCTCCACTGAAACCAAGACTCTGAAAGGCTTCCAAGAAAGCTAGCCGAAGCCCCAGGCAAGGAGACAAGACTTTGAAGGAGATAATAAAGGATTTGGACTTTAACCCCTGGCTACTCTTGAGTGATTACTTTACTGAAAGACCAGTAGTAGTAGTAGTACTGAAAGACCCAGAGATCCCAAGAAAACCAAACAAAGAACATTACAATATAATTCTTGAGTTTGTTTTGGCAAGAGTACTCCCAAGTATTTTATACTATCTAGAGTTATTTTAAATAAGGTATCTTTTACTAGATCTTCTAGAAGTTTTGTTTGTGATACATAATTATGAGTATTTATGTTTATTTACTTTTACATCTTATTACTATGCTAAAATTGTTTCAACTAACTTTTTAGTTGTCTTTAGGATTTTCCAAGTATATCATCATATCATCTGCAAAAAGATAGTTTCATTATCTCATTCCCTATTCTGATTCCTTCTATTTCTTTTTCTTCACTTATTGATGTTGCTAGGATTTCCAATACAATACTGAATAATATTAGTGACTGTAGCCATCCCGGTTTCACACCTGCTCTTACGGGGAAGACTTCTAGTTTATCCCCATTACAAATAACACTTTCTTTTTTTTTTTTTTTCCCCTGAGGCTGGGGTTAAGTGACTTGCCCAGGGTCACACAGCTAGGAAGTGTTAAGTGTCTGAGACCAGATTTGAACTCGGGTCCTCCTGAATTCAGGGCTGGTGCTCTATCCACTGCGCCACCTAGCTGCCCCACAAATAATACTTTCAAGTGTTTTTAATAGAAATGCATGTTAAACTTTATTAAATGCTTTTCCTGCAGCTATTGATATGATCATAATTTTATATTTTTATTATGATATAATTGATCATGTTAATACATTTCCTTATGTTAAACCACTTCTGTTTTCCTGGTTTAATCCCACTTGATCATAACATGCTTTCAATGGGACTAGTAGTTTTTTCTTCTCATCCAAAGATCAGGATCAATGTCCTAAGTAAATAGTTTTTGGCATCAAAAATAATTTTTATAAAAGATTAGTCCCAAAACTACAACAGTTTTTCTTAAGAAAAGGATAATTTATCTTCTCAATACTTCCTAATACTCAAGTGATTATATTGAAGAAGGGACCCCAAAACTCTAAAACTCCTTAAAGGAAAAAATCTTCCAACTCTGCCTCAGTGAGGAACTGCCCGAGGGACAGTTTCATTCTGTTATCTAGGTGGGGTTAGTTCCGATTCCAACCCTATTCAATTAAAGAAACTCAATTGCATTCAAATTTCAGCTCAAGCTGAAACCCAACTTGTAGATGAGCCAACTTAGGACTCCATTCACTAGCCTTCTTCAACTTGTAGCCAAAGCTCCTATTATAAAAGAGCCTATCTAAAATCCTCTCTTTGCAGAGGTTCTAAACATGCCATGCCAGGCTATGCCATGCTTTGCCAAGGAAGCCTCTGCCCACTGGAATAATATTCTTTTCCAGTGTTATTCTCTCTTTATCCGCACCTATTTCCCTAACGAGACTTTATGCCTCTCTGTCAGGATTTCTAACTTTACTTCCCAATCCCTATAATAAATCTCTTTTATCAGTCTAGGTTTTTGGGTTTTTAAATTCCTTTACAGAGAATCTCTGCACTGCCAGAAGAGAGTTCTCCAAAACTCCCTACCCTTGCGCTGAATCCCAAGGGAATGCAGGGGAGCCAAACCTCTCCATTTGGTTCCCTGAACCTCAAACCTGCCAGCAGACCTTATCATTTAACTCCCTGACCACCAGAAACCCTAATCCAACCCCAAAACTAAACTTCACCTCATCATATTTTGCTTCCTTGACCAACCGGGAACCCCCCAAAAACTGGACTTCACTTCATCCATATGACTTGATTTTTTAAAAGGCTTAAATCAAATTGCATTTTTTCTTTCATTTAGTTTTTTTTTTTCTAACATCTATTGAATTTAGCATTCGTTTTTTAAAATTCTTGAGTTACAGAAATGTGAATTCAATTATATGTGTGAAAGCATGCAAAACATTTTTCATATTAGCCATGCTGGAAATAAGAACAACAAAAAAAAAAAAAGGCAAGAAAAAATTTTAAAGTGAAAAAAAATTATGCTTCAATCTGCATTCACTGTCCATCAGTTCTTTCTCTAGAGGTAGAATAGTAGTTTTTGTCAAAAGTCCTCAGATTTGTTTGGGATCATTTTATTACTGAGAATAGCTAAGTTATTCACATTTGATCATCATACAATAATGCTGTTATTGTAGGGATTGTTCTTCACTTTGTATCAGTTTATATATCTTCCTAGGTTTTTCTGAAACCTCTTAATTTCTTATAGTACAAGAATATTACAACACAATTATATACCACAACTTATTTAGCCATTACCACTTGATAGACATCCACTCAATTTCCAATTCTTTGCCACCACAAAAAGAGTTATTCTAAATAGTTCTGCATTCATAGTTCATTTTCATTTTTCTTTGATCTCTTTGGGATACTGTACTAGTAGTGGTATTGTAATAATTCCAAAATGCTCTCCAGAATTTTTACATTAGGTCACAACTCTACCAACAATGCAGTAATGTTACAATTTTTCCACATCCCCTCCAATATTTTCCATTTTCTTTTTCTGTCATATCAGTTTATCTGACAGGTGAGAGCTGGTACCTCAAAGTTGTCAAACTTCATTTTTCTTTGAATCTAAATTTATTATTTAATATCTATCTGACAGAAAGATGATCTTTTAAATATCGCATAATAAATTACACATAGGCCACTTTTTATGAAATGGCCCTAAGTGGAAGCATTAGAAACTTTAGAAATAAGTAGAAGAAAATCAATGAGGCAAGATGAAAACCAGATGAAAACAGTGAAGCTGAAAGGAAAGATGAATGCAGGAGAAAATGGAGATTGAATATAGAAGACAGCTGAGAGCTAAGAAAATTAGAAAGCTCCCTAGGAGAAATATGGAGAATAGTCTGAGCTTGTTACTCTATAGTATACTCTATAGTATAGTATCTCAGGAATGCAAGTATTGCCTGTTTTCTATCGTGCTCTTTGGTTTGAAAGAGAAACAAATAAGGAAAGAGAGGTTTTGCATTTGCTTCACTATTAGAAGAGATATGAGAAAAACCAGATTTCCTGCTATTTGAAGAAAGGACTGTAAAGACTGCATCACTCTGTTACTGTCTACAGCTTTGGAAGGAAGAAACTCCTGAGAGTCCTAAAAGAGATCTGAGAAGCTAGGCAATTCTATAGCTTTACTGAAAGATTGTAACACTCAATGCTGTCTGTAGTATAAAGTCACAAGCTAAAATAACTTGTCATGGCTTAAACTATGTAAGTGTTGCAGAGAGGCGGAACAGACAGCAGGTAAGGTTTTGTTCAGCTCTTGATACATAAAGAAGATTATTCTTTAATGAGATTCAAGACTATAAATTCTGTTTTCCAGAGTTGTTCATCTGCCCCATGCTGATGGATTTCAATACCTGTCCCCACTCTACCTCATGAATATTGTGTGCACTAGTGGGAAAACTTCAGTCATGTTTATTTGTTTGTTTGATTATTCTTACTCTTGCCTTCTACTGAGTAGATGTTAAGAAATTGAGAGAATAATAAAGGTAAATAAGAAACAAAATTATTACCTTTTGCAGATAATGATGGTGTAGTTAAAGAACTCTGAAGAATCAACTAAAAAATCAACTGACACAATCAAAAATTCAGCAAACTTACAGAGTATTATCCATCTAAATCATCAGCATTTCTATATATCAATAAAAACTAGCAGAAAAAGATTAAGAAATTGTTTAAAATAGTTACATAATATATAAAATATTTGGGAGTCTACCTACTATGAGATACTTACAAGATCTATATGCAAATAAGACTACAAACCACTATTTATAGAAATAGGGACAAAGTAATTGGAAAGATATTAATTATTCATGAATAGGATAAGTCAACATAATAAAAATGACAATATTAACTAAATTAATTTGCTTATTCAATGTCATGTCAATTGTTACCAAAAGATTACTTTAAAAATGAGGGGATAGCATAATAAAATTTATAAGGAGGAACAAAAGGTAAAGAATATCAAAGGATATTCTTGTAATGACAAATAAAGTAATAAGTAAGTAATAACATAAATAAGTAAATAATAATAAATAAGTAATGACAAAAAAGAGGCAGGGAATGAAAGAAATCATCTGTCACAAGAAATTTGCTTTTCTTTTCTCTCTTTTTAAGTAGGGTATGAGAATGGCAAGGAGAGAGACTAGATTTCTATTAATTAAAAAAGAGGGGTTGGGTGGTGCTGCATATGTAGAATATTGCATGCTTTTTCAAATATTGCTAGATTTCTCAATTGTTATTTGTTATTATTTGTTAATAATTGTTATTGTCAATAAGAGAAATTTCATGGAATGAAGATAAGCTGGATATGTTTGTTATGTTAAACTATATCAATACTTTTTTTAAATTATCCCTACTCATTTAGTAAAAGTTTTCTGTTTAAGAGTTAATTGTGTCATGGGGACAGATTTTGTTAAAAAGGAATAGACACTGCTAGAAGGTTAGGAATAACAGTGATGATAAAAGCTAATATATTCCATACACATAAACAGATTATACTTAGGACTTTTTGAGAGAAATTGAGTAGTAGCCAAATGTCTTTTTCCTCATTTTGAGTAAAGTCCCCAGACTCTTAACTTGTGACAGCAGGTTGGGGTGAGTGTGCAATCAATAAGGGAGTGCTGGTTTCACACTGAATGCCAGATGTACTACATCATTCACTTGGCATGCCTGAATTATACTTACAACAAGATTTTCTTCATTATGAAATCTACATAAACAGCTAGTACTTTGAGTCCTTTGGTGTATACACTAAAGGGATACATGTAGGTACTCAAGGACTGATCATAAGCATGGAGGAATTGTGAAAAATGTTTAGTAGGAACTTGTGAATACTTGGGAAAAATGCCTTCTATACTCATGCTCAGCTCTATTAGACATATCAGTTTTAGACTGATATATAGCCTCTCCCTACAAATCAAGTTGATCTTTGTTACATTCAAAATGTATTTAATATATAAACTTTCTTAAAACATCTACATTTTGGGGTGATATCTTCATAGCCTGTCCTCCTCCCAAAATATTATCTTAAGATAATATTAATCATACTATCTTGCTAATATTATAATAATATTTAAATTGATGACAGATTGTTGGTGGAGTTATGAGTTGATCCAAACATTCTGAAGAGCAATTTGGAATTGTGTCCAAAAGGCTATCAAACTGTGCATATTTTGATCTAGGCTCGTATCCCAAAGACATCATAAAAGGGGGAAAAAGATCCATATGTGCAAAAATCTTTGTGGCAACCTTTTTTGTAATGACAAGGAACTAGAAACTGAGTGAATGCCCCCCAGTTGGGGAATGGTTAAAATAAATTTGGAAAAGTGAATACAAGGGATAATGTTATAAAAAATTTACTCATGCATATATACTGTCAAAAAAATTTATAATTATAAAATTAATTTTTAAAAAAATGCAGGATGTAGTCTACATTGTCAGAAGTAGTCAGCTGATTATGTATAACTTTTAAAAATGTTACAATAGAGAGTTCAAGAACAGGAGTTCATCAGTAAAGAATGTGATGTAAAGACAAAAGATTCTGAAAAACAGTAATTTAGATAGATCACTCAAATTCCAGTATTAAAAAATCCTAATATGACAAGTCAAAAGAGCCTGGAGAAAAGAAAACAAAAGGTTTCCTTGTAGCAGTGTTATGCCACAGTTTCCTTTGATTGTTCTACCTCAATTTCCCTGAATTGTTCTGCCTCAGTTCCCCTGGTTGCAAACTTCCCCCCCCCACTCCTCCATCCCCCTTCCCACCCCTGACCATTAGGACTGATATAACTTAGAGCTGGCTACTCTAAGGGGAAGATCTATCTTAGACATCCTGGCTCCAGGCCTTCTGAATTTATCAGAATGTCCAGTGCTCACTCTGCCCCCACACCTTTCTGTCTCTTATTGCTGAGTCCTATAAAGAATCTCTGGAATCTCACATTTGATACTGGATACTTTGAAATTCGAGTCTGATCCAGTCAATTAATTAAGCTCTCCAATAAATAAAATATTATAATTATCTAATCTGTATCTTGCCTTAGTTTCTCCCGCATTATATTAGCAGGAATTTTGCCCCTTCAGGTCATAGCAAGGGAGCATCCAAAATGCTACAAAGGCTTTAGAAGATAAGAAAAATTCCATAAAAAGGTCACCAAATGACATCATCAGAATATTTATCAGGTATATACCTGAAAAATAAAAGTAAGGTTTCCTAAAAACTTTTCAATTCATATGCCATTATGGTTTTTTCAAATCATTTGGGAAATCAATGTACTTATTTCCCACAGAAGGATGAGAAGCAGCACAAAAAAGACACCACTAAAATTAATCCATGAGAAAAAGATGAGACTCAACTACCCAATATTCTGAAAATTGCCTTGACTTCCTTCTTCCAGAAATTCACAAAATCAAATTTCCTCCAAGACTTAATTGCAGGCCATCAACCAAAGACTTGCAACTCACATTGCTAGTGCGCTATTATTAACTGAAGCTTTATAGAGAATTACCAAGACACAGAACAGTATTCAAACAGTATTCAAAGTAGTAGTGAATACAATCTCTCACACAGCTGGACAGAAGTCTACTGTTCAGAGCTGCAGTAAAGATCAGAAAAAAAAAAAAAAAAAAAAAGCCAGTCATCAAAGCAGATGTCTCACACTGGAAGTGACTGAAGTTAGTTCTCTATCTGCCATTTTTTCCTACATTGGAGCAGTGCCCAGATGTTGAATTAAAAGTTAATGCCATATTCTTTAACATATTTAACATGTATGGGACTACCTGCCATCTAGGGGAAAGGGTGGAGGGAGGAGGAGAAAAGTTGAAACAGAAGTTTTTGCAAGGGTCATTGTTGAAAAAGTACTCATGCATATGTTTTGTATATAAAAAATTTTTTTAAGTTAATACCAACATTTTTGAACAGGTGGGTTATGAATCATAGGAAATCACTGTTTACATTGAGAAACTCATAATTACTCAAGCTTTAATACAAAGGAGTATATTTGAGGAGTTTTTTTTTCCACCCAAAACTCCCTTTTAGAAACTGAGATAGTTATACTTGTGACTGCTTTACTTTTATCTTTGGTTCCCCAATGCCTAGAACATAGTAGCTACATGATAATGGTTGCTGGTTGATAGGAATATTTATTATATCTTGAAGTGAATAAGCAAAGTCTAGAAAACTCTATTCAGGAATACAACAATGGAAATGGAAAGAACCACTATTGCAAAATAAAATTAAAATTGCAAAATTATAAAAAGAAGCATACTCTCAAAGAAGAAACACAAAGAAAACAACTTATTTCCCTTTTTGCAGAGATAGAGAGAGGAGGAAATCAAAAACTATGGAACACAATATATAGTGTAGATTCTTTGTCAATATTTTCTTTGTCCATTTTTTCTTTTTTTTTCTTTTTCAAAAAAATTATTATAGAAAATGCCTTTCTGGTAGAAAGAGGGATACAAGGAGTGAATTTTGAAAACAAAGAAAAAATTAATAAAATTATTTTTAAATATGTATATGTAATATTTACTTATATATTATTATATAATAGGAAGTATAATTTAGTTGATCTTTTACAATTTATTATTCCTTAATTTACTTTTCCTGGCTATAGGGCCTATATGCAAGAAACTCACAATCAAATGGGGAGAACAATATGTAACATGCAAAAAATTATGTACAAACAAGAGGTAAGGTAAGGTGCTCAGATCAAGGACTAGGAAAGGATTGCAAAAGATGGAACTTCAGCTAACCAGGAATTGCAAGATAGAAATGAGAGATGGGGATTGGGGGAGATGTCTTGTTCAAGGAATAGCAAGGAGATCAGAATCACTAGATTGCAGAGTACCCAGAGGGGAATAAGGTGTAAGGCAGAAAGGGGGTAGGTTATGAAGGGTTTTAAAAACCATAGATTTTATATTTGATCATGGAGATAATAGGGAGCTACTAGAATTGGTTAAATGGGGTCAAACTTGTGCTTTAGGAGATTAAGTTTGACAATTAAGTAAAGGATGGATTGGAGTGGATAAAAACTTGAAGTAGGGAGAACTAAAGGCCAAGGTTGTCAAGATGAAGGTCTGAATGGGGTAAGCTGCATTGTCAGAGGAACATCTCTTGATGTTTAATAAGAGTGAAGGAGGAGATAGTAATAGAAGACATAGGAGTGATATGAAATAAAGAACAGAAAAAATATAGAACTCTGTCTGAGAATGGTCTTAATATTTTCAGTCAAATATAAGGCAAGATTCTCAGGTAAGAGAAGGGAGACTATGCAAAGTTTAAGAAGGGATAAAAAGATTTGAAAAAGTCACTTGGGTGAGTGAAATAGTGAATATTATGTGAAATGTAATCCATTAAATGTAAGCACCTTCTCCCCCTGCATTGCCCAAAGACGCTGATGACCAGCCTACCTGTGTAGGCATGTCAGAAAAATACAAAAGAGAAATGTGTACAGGAACAAAGATGAAAACATCCTTATCCCTCAATTAAGATGCCAAGGAATCATCAAAGATACACAGAATCACAATGAGTCATCAGATTCCTCCACTTTTCTCTCTTCTCTGAGGCAAAACTCTGACCTGCATGAATACTCACTCAGCAACTTTCTGGTTGGTATTCTCCCTCAACAGCAAAAGACTAATGAGTCAAACTAATTTCCTTAAAATCTGAATAACTCATGTGTCTCTTCCATCATTTTCAGTGTAGCAAACTGGCAGATCATATAACTTCACATTCAATTGATGATCCAGTCTTCTTAGGCCTTTAGAACACTCAAAGATATACAATTTTTATTCAGTATCTTGTTACCATAGTAGCTAAAAGGGCCATTCATTCAGTAAACAAGAAATACTGACCTATTTCTCATCTCTCTTCATTGTATCCATTAAGATGGCAAGTTAGTAACATCTCCCATAAAATTAGTGAAGTTTTATAGGCTCTAGCATCAGCCTAGGCTTAACACCTCAATGCTTACCCTCCTCCAACTCAGATTTTTCTCCATTTTATGATAACTTCAAAGAGTCTTTTAACCATTATCCTTGAAGAAGAGACTCAGAGATTTAAGTAACCTTCTTTACTCTCCTTAAAGACTTTTTCTGGGCCTAGAGGATAAGAGTCTAGGGAGAAGGATAACAAGACAAACTTGAGCGGATATAATTTAGATAACAATTGATAAAAAAGTTATCTATAATTTTTGCATTCATCCTATCTACAGAAAGAAAATACACTAATCAATTTCTGAGATTCAGTAAGACTTTTCTTTAAAATTAAAACACTGACTTTAAAAATTTTATTCTCAAATCTATCAGAAGCGACTTCCTGGATCAACTGATTATAGATTTAGACCTAGAAGGGACCTCTGAAACCATCTAGTTCAAATTTATTTAGTTCTATTTTATAAATAGAAACTGAGATTATACCCAGGTTCACACAGGGAATAAGTCAGAACCAGGACCTATACCCAAGTCTTCTGATTCTAAATCTGGCATTTTTTTTCTGGAGTAATACAATATGCCTTTCAGCCACAAGGATACATAATTATTATCTATGAAATATGGGACAAAATGAATTGTCTATCAGCTTAATGGGGTCCCAAGACAACCAGCATACACACATACAAACACACACACACGCACACACACACGTGTAGGTATGTGTATATGTGTATAAATATATGTGTGTGTGTGTTTTATTCATTTTAGCCATATCCTCTAAAATCTTAGAATTCCTAATTTGCTGAAGTTTAAGACTGATTCTTTGAAGAAAAAAAAATGGAGAGTAATTGAGAAGTGAGCTACCCAGGAAATTAGCAGCCTCTTTTTTTCTATATAAAGGGAGAGGGGTGGGCCAATGGTTTCACAGTGATAGGTAATACTAGCATTAGGA
This sequence comes from Sminthopsis crassicaudata, assembly GCF_048593235.1. Taxonomy (NCBI): domain Eukaryota; kingdom Metazoa; phylum Chordata; class Mammalia; order Dasyuromorphia; family Dasyuridae; genus Sminthopsis; species Sminthopsis crassicaudata. Next base: position 242,863,008 of record NC_133621.1, read on the forward strand.
AATTCCCTCTAGCAATGCAGGTCAGCAACACCTTCTCAGCAATTTAGTAGCTTACAACATTGAAAGATTAAGTGATTTACCAAGGTCACACACCTAATACATGTCAGAGGTCAAATTTGATTCCATGATTTTCTGGTTTCAAATTCAATTCTCTGTCACTACATCAAAAGCTGACCAAGTAGCTCTTGTATAACAGGACTCCTTCATTAGAAAATAAGCTCATTGTGAGAAGGGTTATGTTTACTGCACATATTTGGTGCTTAATAAATGCTTGTTGATTGACTTAAATTTTAGATTTAATTCTTTTTTTTTTTTTTGGTGGAGGCAATTGGGGTCAAGTGACTTGCCCAGGGTCACACAGCTAGAAGGTGTTAAGTGTCTGAGACCAGATTTGAACTCAGGTCCTCCTGACTTCAGGGCTGGTGCTCTATCCACTGAGCCACCTAGCTGCCCCGCTGCCCCTGTTGATTGACTTAAGACTAGAAATCTGTTATAGCTATGTGACTGGGCAAGTTACTTACTCTATTTCAAGCCATTTTCTTCAGCTATAAAGTGGAAATGATAATAACTACCTTTACAAGGGCTGTGAGAAGCATTCATGTATATACTCAACATCCATTTAATGTTTATTGAATTTAATTTTTAATGTTTGTTGAATGGATATTAAGCATCTAGCTGCAAATCAGAATGGTTGGGAAAATCAACTTCCCTGGGAAAGACCAACAGAAATTGAATTTCAACTCAAAAGTAACAATGGGATAATAAAAATTAAATCCAAAAACATCTAATGCCATTTCTCTCTAGATGGGTCAGAATTTTCTTTAGCCTTGTTTCTTATTAATGATCTGTCTCTCTTCTCATTCATATTTCACTGAAAATGCTAGAGCATTAGACTGTTCCAATCAAGTGTTTAACTGCACACATTCCTCCCTCTAACCCCATTTACACTAGCCCTTGTGCTGGCATTGCCATATTGTATTCCTGAAAAACGCATGAGGGGGGAAGTTTACTATCATAAATGTTGGATAGTGATCTTATAATTACAACCCAGAGTCTGCTCAGAATATTAAGCAGTATCTCCCACTCTATGGCTATAAAAAGGACAATTTCTGTGCATTAGTCCAAATGTGGAATACTCAGTCATTTGCTAGAATAGCACATGGTGCACTGGGTCACACTTCAAATTTTGTTTATTTGTTTTTTGATATAAGCTTCATGCTGTCTTTACCTACTGTTGTTTTGTTGGGAAATAAAAAGGAAATGGCTATGAGTTTAGGGGATAAGGCACTAGTTAATTACTGACTTGGGCCAAGAAAATTGCTGTTAATGACCTTATTTGTATCCCCTGTGTCGAACTATAGCCAAGATCAAATCTGTTGTATCAATTCATCTTATGATACCAATAGTTTCAAAACAAGTTATCTCCTTCCTTACTTTGCAAAAATAGGAAACCATGAGTATGGAAAATTAAATATAATGTAAGTAAAACTCAATTTTGAAGTTTCCTTTTTTAAAACTCATAGTCACTATGAATGGCTTTCTGGGTAGGGAAAAAATATGGGATTATGTTTGAAATGCAAGTGATATGAAAATAACCAACAAAAAATGTTTTCAAAATGAGCTAACACCTAAAAATATTAAGCATCTACTATGGGCATGTGCAGAAAAACAATGAAATAATACAAATTAAAGTATGCTAAAAATTGTATGGAATTGTATGGAGAATAATACATTATTGCTATGATATTAAATTATAAGTAACATTTTCACCATTTAAACCTGATATAATGAACTCACATCCCTTTATGAACATTGACTCAAACTGAATGAGTAGTTCTTGAGGTCTACCAGTAAGGAGCAAGAATTACAATCTTGGTTTCACCAAACTGAATACCATCACATTAACTTGATTTAACATGATTAATATTTATCAGATTAAAGTGGTGTGCACTGAGATGAGAGAAATTTAGAAATAAAAAACCTGTTTCCCTAATTACTGAAACAGGATACGCAAAGTTAAAATGTCAAATGCTTTCTAGTCCAAAATGTGGCCTGATTTATCTTAAAAGAAAAGTAGCTATTGTTGTTCAGTCATTTTAGTCATGCCCAACTTTTTGTCATCCCATCTGGGCTTTTCTTGGCAAAGATACTGGAGTGCTTTGGCATTTCCTTCTCCATTTCATTTTGCAGATAAGGCAACTGAAGCAAACAGGGTTAAATGATTTGCCCAGAGCAATAAAGATATTACATGTTTGAGGTCAGATTTGAATTCACAAAGATCAGTCTTCTTGACTCCAGAGTCAGCACTCTATCCACTATGAAACCTAGCTAGAGGAAATTAGCAAAATTAATCTTGGTAACTGTAGCCATGTTGTCTAAAATCAAAAATAGGGAACAAAAGGAACCACTTCTAGGAGTTTAATCCAGATTGCAGTATTTTGCAATTTGTAATTTGCAGAATTACTAATGATTCAGCTGTCAAATAGAAACAAAAGCTAACGCAGAAAACTAAAAACCTACTGGTACAAATATTTTCATGATAGGGACTAATTGAAAGTAGAAAAAGAAGAAGATATGAGAAGTGAACATATGATTGAGATGATAATGTCAAAAAGCAGGGTTTCTGTTCTTTGTGGCTTCCTGAACCAATTCTTAAAGTAGGAATGAAAGACTTCTGACTAGGGATGGAGTATCACTAATGAAGGCTAGAAGCACTATATTTATTTAAATGTTTTTATAAATATATTTATAAATTTTTGTAAATAAAATATATCATATATAAATATAAACACATTTTTATAAATTTATTTAAATTAAGCTGGGAGATATTTAAGTTAAGAATGTTTTTATTCACTTATTTATTCAATGTTTCTTATATCTCCACACAATTGCTTAGTCAGGCCATAAAAAAAAAATAGCTGTGATGAGTAGATTCCCAGAAATTTAGAAAAGATAATATATATGAAGAGGGATAGTAATAACACTCATCATTTCTTTTTTTTTTATTATTTTTTACTTTTTAGTTATTTACTTTATTTATTTATTTATTATTACTTTTTAGTGACAGAACATATGCCTGAGTAATTTTTTACAACATTATACCTTGCAGTCACTTCTATCCTGATTTTTTCCCTTCCCTCCCTCCACCCTTTCCCCTAGATGGCAAGCAGTCATATACATGTTAAATATGTTCTAGTATATCCTAGATACAATATTTGTGTGCAGAACTGAACTCTTGTTGCAGAGGGAGAATTGGACTCAGAAGGTAAAAATAACCTGGGAAGAAAAACAAAAATGCAAACAGTGTACACTCATTTGCCAGTGTTCCTTTTCTGGGTGATTCTATCCATCATTGATCAATTGGAACTGAATTAGCTCTTCTCTTTGTTGAAGATATCCACTTCCATCAGAATACATCCTCATACAGTATCGTTTTTGAAGTGTATAATGCTCTCCTGTTTCTGCTCATTTCACTTATCATCAGTTCATGTAAGTCTCTCCAAGCCTCTCTGGATTCATCCTGCTGGTCATTTCTTACAGAACAATAATATTCCATAACATTCATATACCACAATTTACCCAACCATTCTCCAATTGATGGACATCCATTCATTTTCCAAGTTTCTAGCCACTACAAAAAAGGCTGCCACAAAGATTTTGGCACATACAGGTCTCTTTCCCTTCTTTGGTATTTCTTTGGGATATAAGCCCAGTAGAAGCACTGCTGGATCAAAGGGAATGCACAATTTGATAACTTTTTGGGCATAATTCCAGATTGCTCTCCAGAATGGCTGGATTCGTTCACAACTCCACCAGCAATGCATCAATGTCCCAGTTTTCCCGCATCCCCTCCAACATTCATCATTATTTTTTCCTGTCATCTTAGCCAATCTGACAGGTAACACTCATCATTTCAAATATCTGGATATAAACACAGTGTGGTTTTTTAAAAAAGGAATCTGAGATTTAATGCAAAGATGTAATTTTGATCTAAGTATGATAACTGGTAGGTGATTCAACACTACACTGGCAAAGAAAAGATAAGTTTTATTCCAAAATAATAAAAAAAAATTACTCTTTGTAAAAGGAATACTTAAATAGAATTGTTCATCAAGTAAGACTCCAGCATGGAGCATGCTTCTGCATGGTGGTGGCAAAAGAAATACAGATAATACTATGAATATAACATAAGCAATACGATTTGGAATAGGAGACTGGGCCTATGATTTCTCTACAATAGGAAATTCCTTCTGCCAATGTAATAAGTAACTTCTTTTAATTTATTGTTTTAAGAGAGTTCTCAGAGAACTGATAGCTAAAATGATTAATCCAAAATCTTTCTGGCTAATATGATGTTACTTGAAATCAAGCTTCCTGGATTTGAGGCTAATTCTCCACTATTCCATACTTCCTCTCAAATTGAAATTTCTGTCTGTAATATGGAATTGTTTAAAATGATTATATATTTATATATATATACCTGTATCAGACTACTTGTTATTTTGGGCTACTTGTTATTTTGGGGAGGGATAAGGTAAGAGAAGATGAGAGAAAAAAATTTGGAACTCAAAAATCTTAGAAAAATGAATACTGAAAACTCTTTACATGTAATTGGAAAAATAAAATACTATTGAAGTTTAAATTTTTTTTTAATTTAAAGATATTTCTCTGTTTAGTCTCAATGTACAGCACTATATAACAATGTGATATATCTAGTCAGAACAAGACAATGGATGCATTCCAGAAGCAGATCACAAAGCTCAAATGGATTCGACACAAAGTCACACAAATTCTGTGGTGACCTAACCTTAATGGGTGTGTCCTCAGTCAAATAGAGTCTTGTGGAAGACTTTAGCTTTAAAAGGATCAAGGTCTCCCACAGTATCCAGGGCCATCTTCAGTTATCTTGATCTGTATCTAGCCACTGAACCCAGATGGCTCGGGAGGGGAAAATGAGGCAGGTGACCTTGCACAACATTCCCTCACTTAAATCCAATTTACTTGCATGTTATGGCATCACTTCCCTGATGTCATGGTCTTCTTCAAGAATTAAGGACAAACAATAAGGTGGTCTCTCACTACTAAAAGCCAAATGGCTAAGGCATTCTTGCTTTGCCTTGCTGGTAATTTCATATGAGGAGAAAGTATTGAGAACTGCTGTACTGGATTTGACTTTGCTCAGTCAACAAGTATATATTAAACAAGTAAATCAAAATGACAAGAACCTTATCTGAAAATATCAAATTACAATTCCTAATAATATAAAAAAGGGAATGTTTAGCATAATCTGAAGTATCCCTCAGGTTTTAGAAAAACTATTTTTTTTAAATCTCTATGTTGCACTCTGCCTCAGGTGAGTAAATTACAGCTTATGGCAATGCTAATAAGGACTACTGCATAACCCAACCAACAATATTAAAATGCTTCACAAATCTTATTCTATTCTTACCCCTTCATCTTTGTTTCAAAAAGCTGGGGCCCACCACTATTTATTTAACAGTAGTGATACTGCCCTATTGGGGGCATCTCAAGAGTTAAGAGAATCTTTTTTAATCCTTCGTACCCTGTAAATCAATTTTGCTAAGTAATGTGACATTAATGTTAATTTACTACAATTGCTCTACCACTTGCCAAAATGTTCTTCTTTTAACCAAGAACTTAGAAATAAAGATACATTTGATTTACTATTATTGGGATTTCCATGGCGTCATTAAGTTGAGCAAGAACTATATTTTCATTCAAATTTTTAAAAGACAAAAGGTAAAGTGAAAGCAAGGGGTTTACTAGGTCCAAATCAGTCAAATCTATTCAACTATTATCACATTAATGATAATCAACTTTTATAAGTACAAAAGCTATTATTACTATGCTCATTTAGAAGTTAAGTGACTTGACCAGGATGATAAAACTAGTATCTAAAAGTATTTAAGGCAACTCAGATCTTCCTAAATTGAAATCAGTTCTCTATCCATGTCTCTTCAATGCTACAAAGAAAAATAATAAGTATAATTAGGAAAAAATAAAAGTAAAAGATATTGCCAAGGCATGGTCCAAAGAATTTGAAAAACAACTGAATGGGAAAGATGAAGGGGAAAAAAGAAGATATCCTCAATAGAAGTATAAGAGTTAAGAGGACTGATTTTTTTTTAGGGAAAAAGAAGATGAATTTAATTTTGGATATGATGAGTTTGAAATGTCTTACAAAGCCTTATATGAAAATGATAACTTCTAAGGCAAATTTCCCTGTCATTTTTCCTCATGCCACAAACATGCCAGTCCTGAAATTCCTATTTATAGCCCAACTCACACCAAATTAATTTACTGCTTAAATTTTCTAAAACTTAAAAAAAAAATCTATACTGGTTTCAAATGAAGATATAAAAAGTTCTTAGAAAATCAATTTGTGAAAGTAGTTTCAAATATGTTCTAGTCATTCAAGCAATCTATTAGTAATAGTTATAATAGTGATCCTTTGTCACAGTATGCTCTTAGATACATTAGCTTGTTCAGCTCTTACAACAAATAAACAAATAAATCTTATATCAATAAATATAAGATTTTAATCTGAAAAATATTTATCCCGTCTTGGCTTTGAGGGAACATCCCAAAACAGATGTACTATAGATATTCAAAAGCATGAAAGCACTCATGTGGATGGATGTTGCAACAAGAATAAACCAAATTATATCTGCAGACTTCTTGTGAAAGGCTAGCCAAAACTAACCTGACTTCCATCAGGCTAATGATCTTGCAGATTCTAAACAGTTTATTTTCTCATTTTTTCCCATGAAGCATTTCAGAAATCACTTAGTGTTGCTGTATTACTTGAATAGTTGTTTAATTGCAAAGGCATAGCAACTATATGATTGCTAATATTTTTTAATTATTTTAGAATTGTTTATTCATATCCTTTGATTATTTAACCTCTGGAGAATGGTTTTAGGACTTTAGAAATTTATGTTAGGTCTCTGGATAGCCGATATCAAACATTGGATTGTTTTCTGAAAATTCATTTACAGATTTGGACTCAGATTCTCTGCACAGAAACAATACTGTTTATTAAAATTTTTATCAGGCTTCTATCTATATTATGTACTATGTTATCTGTAGTTTTCAGGGACTTGAGCTAATTCAGAGACGCCTGTTTAAATCTACCTGGTGATTCTGGTGTGGTTTAGATTAAAATGGCTTCTCAAGTCCCTTAGACTTTGTGAAGCCTTTCCAGACTTTGCTATCACATTTAAATTCTTAAAACTTTTTAAAAATCTTGTTAATTTTTATTGTATATTTCTTGGAATGTATGCATCTCAAACATTTTAATGTTAATTTATATCTTTATGTGTTTGTCTTATCTCCCCAGCTAGCCTTAAACCCTCATCTCCTAGATACATAGCTTTGGGGATAAAAATATCTACAGAAGTTTAGTATTAATGTCATCTCAGACACTATAAGATGAAAGTTTAGACGTATTATTTCATCCTCTGTTTAAATGATGACCTTTACTGAACTTTGGTGTCCTCATATTTGGAGGTGACTCCAATTCTTCAGAGGAATAGAACAAAGAAATCCTGGTTACAACAATACCAACTAGCATTTTTATAGAATTTACCATACATCAACCCTTTGTTAAGTGCTTTACAAATATTATATTTGATCCACACTACAATCCTAGAATATATGTATGTGCTGTTACTGTTGCTATTTTACATGTGAGGAAATTAAGGTGAGCAGAGGTTAAGAAACTTGCCTACTAGAAGTTGTTTGAGAGTATTTGAATTCAGGTTTTTCTAACTGCAGTCCCAGTACTCAATTCAGTGGGCCACTTACCTGTCATTGGGTCTTACCAGATTAGAAAGGCTTGAACAATACATAGTATCAGACAGTTCATAGACCAGACTAGCTGAATTTGGAAAAGCTCAATGCTAGGTAATGATTTTTTTTTTGGCCAAGACTATCTATCTATAGCATAATTGTGATCTGCATTGATGAAGGGGTACTACTAGAGAAAAATCTTCACTTCTTGAAATGTAGAAATAAGTCAGATATCGCCTGCCCAATTTGCAGGAGATTGCTTATAACATGAGCTGGCACAAACTTATCAGAGCTGGAAAAATAATTCTTAATTTTTAGGGTGTTACTAGTAAACTTCCTCCTGGCTTAAGCAATTTGTTCTGTAAAGATAATGTGTGTGTGTATGTGTGTGTGTGTGTTTCCTCTGATTGGTATTTAGGTCTTGCATGTAATTCATATCAGAAATGCTGGTATGTCTTTGCAAGTCCTAGATGCATTGTCTTACTATTTTACAATTTGTTTATTCCTTACCCTGGGTTTATTTTTGGTAGTGTCATTAGGATTTAATGTGATTTGTATTCAGCCTTGTAGATGTTTCACTTCAAAACATCTTCAAACTTCTTTTGCTTTAAAAATGAAGTTGTTCCAGATCTCTTTTTCCCCTAGGTAAGGGAGGTATCTCTGCACTGAGCCAGTACTTGAAAACAATAACCCAGAGCAATGCTGGTAGGCCAGATGGATGGGGAAGCCTATAAAATAAAGGAAGCTCCAGCAGAATGTTTACCTAGAGCTTTTAACTACTGAAATGCTCCACAATTATCCACCTGGCTTGTCAGTCAAGGGAAAAGTGGGACTGCTTGATGGAGCTTTTATGGTTGGCATGTCATGTGGAAGACTTTGTTGCTCTTCTGGTTGAAAAAGCTCTAGATCTCTGAGTTGGCATTAAAGGAATAATAGTAATATTAACTAGCATATGTATCAAAATTTGCCTGTAAAAGTCCCTGATTTAGAGTATCCCTTTTGAGTCTCCATGGTTTTTTTGGTCCAGTCCAGACCTGTGATTTCATCAATGTAGGGACCTATCCTTTAGGTAATACTCTCTACCTGTGAAGATTGCCAGTTCTTTTGTACTTTAAAGTCTGCAAGAGTCCCACAACTGGTTTATATCAAAGGCAAGACTTAGCTAGGTCTTCCTGACCCTATGTCTTTGTTCTATAAGGCTGTGCTATGATGCCTTCACATTTCACAACTAAAGAAACTGGGACTGAGACAGATTAAATGACTTGTTCAGAGTAATAGAGTTAATAAGATTCCAAGTGTAAAAATCAACCACTTTTTCCCCAACCGCATAATATATGGCTACGGAAAAAATAAATTAAGAAAAATTATATATAAATACAACATATTTTGTGTATAAATAACATGTTGGGAAAGGAAAGAGAATTTTCCTTTTATTTCAGCTATTTATCAAATTGCCTAGTAGTATGCCTTTGCAAAATGTTTTTGTGCTTTGTTTTGTTATTTGCTAAGATAATTGGGTCTACTGTTCTGCCACTTGCTGACTCAGGGAATTTCATGATAAGCCCCTGCCACAATGTAGCCATTTCAGATCAAATAAAACAATGGGGGGTTTTTTTGTTTGTTTGTTTTACAAAAGCATATACATGATAAATAAAACATGATTAGAAAAGAAAATATATACATGCATTTCTTTACACATTTCATGCTTTTGTCATTAATTCATATAAAAGACTGTTTTAAATTACTAATACCTACTTATAACTGAAGTGCAGTGATGAATATGGTCTTTAGAGATTAATAGACTAGAGAATTCAGAAAATATTTGAGAGAACATCAATCAACAAAATTAGGCATTAAAATTCATTGAAGAAGGAAACTGAATATCCTAAAGGTCAGTAGATAAAGTCAATAGATTCAGTATTGATTAATAAATAGATTATATAAACCTTAAAAAAACAAATGATTGCTAAGAGAAAGCAGTAAGTATGAAGAAGAATGTGTAAGTGGCATTGAAGGATGAGGAGTATTTGTAGTATCCTACTTTCACCAAGGAATTGAGGGGTATTAAAAAGATGCATATAGTACCAGAAAGCCTGACCAAGGATGTAGGCTCATTAGGAAGAGGCCTAGTCTAAATAGTGCCAGAAGATGGAGGGAATAAGAGAAGAAATAGTTTAATTTGAGAAGAAGTTACAGAACAAATATTAAAGGGAACACAGTGGAAATAGAGGTAGATTTGGAGGACATAGAAAGGAAAGGATTGAAGTGGATGGAAAGGAAGAAATAGAAAGATCAGTATTCAGTGTTACCAGAATACAGAAAGTAAAAAGTCTCATTCAGCCTTGGGACCAAAGCATGGATCCATTTGGTCCCAGTAAATCTCTCCCATTTAATAAATTATTAAATACTCTCTAATCTCTATCTTGCTCAGTTTTTCCAGCATTACACCTTTACTTTCTGGGTTCTTTAACTATATTTTCCTTCTTTGGGAAATTTTTAATTTCTTTCTATCTCAAATAAATAGGAATAATGGACCTTTAGGGAAGTGGGACGTCATAGGGTTAGCATTTACTATGTAACTATAAGTTCTTAAGGGTAGTGTGAGAACAAGGGATGGAAAGTTTGAAACTGCAAGTAGAGAAGAATGATTAAGGAAACTTAATTCCAAATATGGGATTTTTTTTATTTTACAAAGTCACATTAATGTGGAATTAATTTCCATTTCCAACAGCTAACAGGAAGTTGATACAAAGAGGATTAACACTACAGTCCAGGTGACTTCATACAGATCACATTAGTAGATCCACAGGCTCAATAAAAGTGTTTTCTTTGAATTTTCACTTCTTTTATTTTCTTTTACATATTCTCTTCTCTCCTATTGTAGATCTAAAGGGCAGAAGTATCTATGTGACTCTCATCATTTACAAGAAAAAGCAGAGCATGTTCAGGTTTTCAGTCAGATAAAACAAAAGCCCTTATGCCACATGTAGTTATCCATATTATGCAGTTATCACAGATATCTCTAGAAAAAGACCCTAGGTGCCTGAATATTATTTTATGTGCTATAATATACCTTTGTACTTACAACTTTAAAGAAACATTTAAAGCAGGAATTCTTAATTTTTTTTCTATAACAAAGTATTTTGGCAGCCTGGTAGAGTCAGATTCAGTGGACCTTTTCTCAGAATAATGCTTTTTAAATGCAAAAAACGAAATATAGATAGGCAGCTAGGTACAGAGTGGAAATTGTGCTGGACCTAGAATCAGAAAGACCTGATTTCAAATCCAGATTCACTAGTGGTGTGATCCTAGACAACCTCCATCTGCTTCAATTTCTTCAACTGCAAAATTAGGATAATGATAATACCTATCATCTAGTGATATTGTGAAAATTAAATAAGACAATATCTGCAAAGTTTTTAAGCACTTAACTTGACAGGTGTTTAATAACAAGCATGAACTTTTCCCCTTGCCCCTAAGGCAAATATTTTAAAAACAAGTTTTTGGGCCCCATTTTAAGAATCACTGCTATAAAGCTTTAAATTTCTCTTCAATTTCAATACAAGTTTAAAAATAAAATTTTTCTCACAGAATAATAAACATACTTTTCACATGTACATTATATCTTTTTTTCCCCCCCTGAGGCTAGGGTTAAGTGACTTGCCCAGGGTCACACAGCTAGGAAGTGTTAAGTATCTGAGACCATATTTGAACTCAGGTCCTCCTAAATTCAAGGCTGGTGCTCTATCCACTGAGCCACCTAGCTGCCCCCATTATATCTTAATAGAATGTATTCGGTAATTAATATAATTTACTCAGTAAGCATACTGAGTGAAACAGACATTGTGATATTGTGGAAGGAATACTGATAGCCCAACTATTATAGTAATACTGATGCTGGTAAAAGACATAAAGGGCATTTGCCAAAGTATTGACTGGATCCTCTACTTGGGGAAGACAAGAGCAAAAATCTCATGCAGGATGGCTTATAATGTACAACTTTGGAGGATGAGTCCACTTAAATGAGATCATATGATCATTTAAGTACTTTATTTCCTTAAATTAAAGGTGACATTTAAATACCAAACATTCTTTAATACAAAGAAACCAAAATAAAATCCATCCATTACCTGCCTCCACCCTGATATAATACCATTTACTCTTTTTTCTTGATAATTCATATTTGTATACAAGACATTGCCCAAAAGGATAACCTTGGCTTGATTAAAACACACAATTTCATCAACCTCACAGGCATTTTTGATTGAGCAAATTACAGATAAATCCACAGAAAGTCTGATCTTGCTATTTTGCAGTTATCATTCTTGCTAATAAAAACATGCATGTGCATGTCAAAAATGTGAGTCACTCAGTCTCTGGGAAATGTGTAACTAAAGCTCAGAGAAATATACACCCACCTGGGCTTATTATACAAGGGCCAAATTCAATACTTAAAGCAGTAAGAGTTTCTAAATCAAGGCAAATGTTACCCTTTTAGAACAGAATCTTTCCCCTCCCCTAAATGTCACAGCACATTACCACAGATTAAAAGCACTAGATCTCTCATTTTTCTTGAAATGCCACTCTTCAATTTCTTTCTTATTGATTACAAACCAATAAGAGTCAGGTCAGTTGCTTTCCTAAAAAGACTAAAGTAAATCTTGGCTGACAGTATCAACTCACTAAAAATTTATTGGTAACAATGTAGTGAATGGAAAGCTACCTCAGAGTCAGAAAGATCTCAAAACCAAGCCAGCAAAAGGAGAAAGGATGTGGAAGAGAGATAGGAAGTAGCCTGTGCCAGGAAAGTTAAACTAGCACCAACCACTCAATTCAAATCTCAAGTTTTGGGAACAGTAGTGTTACCAGAAGACTAGCTCTGTTCCTAGCAATAAACCCATAACCATCTTTGAAGGTATAAATGGCTCAATATTAGGAAATGATACAATTTCAATCAGTGGAACTAATATTGAACATATTGAATTAATACATGTTTTACAGCTGCATTCTATGGACAATGGGACTTTTCCATTTCTCTTGGAAAAGAAATTTTCCATACGTGTTACCACCTCCATTAGAATGCAAGTTCCTAAAAAGAGGGAACTGTTTCACTTTTCTATTTGTATGCACAGAGTTTAACAGTGCTTTGCACATAGTACCTAATAAATATTTTCTCATTTCTTCATATTGCTGGTTTGACCCTAAAGATAACCTTCCAGTGGCAGAGGCAACTCTCTAAGACTACAAGATATGGAACATTTGAGACCCTTGAATTCTGTTATTGGTAAAAATAGTTTCCTTCCCTAGCTTCCCACACAAATGAAGTTACAGGCCAGACCAAAATTATGCAGATTTTACCTTATACAAGTGCTAAGGTATACAAATTTGTCCACAAAGAATTTTATATTCTACAGGAAGATTAAATGTGTGTGTAAGTACATATATACCAGAAATGATCATTTCTTTCTGGTATTAATAACTAATTTTTGAAGCACAACTAAGCTTTTCCGCCTCTTCTACTTCCTCATCCAGAAATCAACCACTATGGAAAGTCTTGCTCAAAGATTTACCCAAGCTAAGATCTAATCAGAGATAGTAAAAAATTCTAAGTTTGGACTAATGGGAGGATTCCTCTCATTGTGTTTATTCAGACAGGTCTGGGAAAATGTTGATTCTCCTTTTTGTCAGACAGGTGATAAGTCTCTTTGATCAAGATTTAGGTGCTCCAAGTCAAATTCCTCAAGATTCTCACTGTAATATTAATTCTTTCACTAACTATTAATCAGAGTTGATTATCAGATCACATATATATATATATATATATATATATATATATATATATATATATATATATATATATATACACACACACATATGTGAAGATTTTATGTGAGTGTGAATATGTTTATATACACATATATTTGTAAAAATTTCCCACAATTATATGTGAATTTATAAAAAGAAAGTAAATTGAGCAGCAAGTTTACTTCCAATTGGAGAAAATGACAGCAGGATTCAGGGAGGAGGAGACAGAAGAAAAAGATTTTGAGGAATATGTGGATTATTAAAGAGATGGTAGATCTAAAAAGGTTACAAAGGCCCAGTAAAAGAAATAATGAAAAAAAATGGTAGGAATGAAGGCAAAATAACAGTTCCCAGATTTCAAACTATACAGCAACCATTGAAATTATTTGGTACTGCTGCAAAAAATAGAAAAAAGTTAGACCAATGAACACACTAAAAAAGAAAGTAATCAAAAATAAATGAATTCAAAAATCCAGTGTTCCATAAACTCAAAAATATTATTTAGGAAAGAACAGCTTATTTCATAAGAATTTTTAGGAAAGCCATAAAATAGTATGACAAAAATTAGGTTTAAACAAAAATCTCATACTTAATTCCACAAAAGACTATAAATACCATTAAAAAATTGCAAGAGATACAGAATATATATCTTGAATAGCTATGAGTAGGAGATGAATTTTAGCCAAAAATGGGATAGGGATAAAAGAAATAGTTTTGAAATAGATGAAATTAAAAGTTGCTGTGCAAAAATCAATGCATCTTGAATAACAAATAAAACAGTAGATTGGGAAAACAAATTTCCTATCAAAAGGTTCAATATCAAAGATATGTAGCAAAGTAACAGGCATTTCCAAGTAATTAAGTGGTCAAAGAATATGGACAAATAGTTCTCAAAAGAACAGCAGACCATTAACAAGCATATTAAAGAAGGCTTTAAATTGCTAATGATAAAAGAAATGCAAATCCAAACAGTTCTGAAATTCTATCTCATGTTTTATGAACTGGTAATGATGACAAAGATGGAAATAGTCAATTTTTGAAGAGTTTTAGAAAGATAGGCAGTCGAATATATTATAAGTAGAGTTGTGAAGTGTTCTGGGACTGCAATTTGGAATTATGCAAAGAAAATAATTTAAAAGTCCATATCTTTTGACCCATATAACCAAAGGCATATAACCAAAGAAGATCACTGACAAAAGTAAAGAATTCATAAACATGAAAATATTTTTATAGCAGTACTTTTTTTAGTAGTGGCAAAAAACTGGAAGTAGTAATAACTAAGTAGGTATCCATTTGACTAAATAATTGACTAATATATTGACTAAATAAATTTTGGTACATAATGGAATATAAAGAGAAGTATGGAAAGACTTAAATGAATTGATGCAAAAAGAAATGATCAGAACCAGAATAGTAATATTCAAAATGATTATACACAAATAAATGTAATGAACAACCACCATAAAATAAGTGAAACAATGCAATAAAATGACAGTCTCAAAGAAAAGATGAGAAAATGCTTCCTCTGCTCCTTAGCAGATGTGGGGGGATCATGAATGTAGAACCTTGAAGATCATATCAAACTCCTTTTTATCCTGCTTTTTCTTTATCATAAAAGATGTTTCTCTGAGAGAGACATGGGCAAGGGTTACAAAAGGAAAAGTATCAACAAAAGATATTAATGAAAATCTATTTTTAAAATGAACTTTAAATGACAAAAACAGTACTGGCAAGACTGAAATGTGTTATTACATTTCTCAAAGAGGGTAAATTGATGCAATCTTTTCAGAGATAAATTTGGCAATATATAATAAGAATTAGAAAACTGATCATACCATTTTTCCTGTTGATCCCACTGGGAAAATTTCCCAAGGGTATAATTTAAAAGGAAAAAGAACCATCTATACAAACTATCTATAATAGCTTTATTATCTAATAGTTGGGTAATGGTTGGAAAAATTGTGGTATATCATCATAACATGCCATCAAAAATGACAAAAAGAATATAAACATATGGAAAGACAGCTGGCATGATGAAAAGTAAATACAGCAGAATGAGGAAAAAGTAGCATAAATATCAATTGTGACTAGATTTACTTATATTATCTATGTAAGTATGCAAAGATTAGAAGATATAAATTTATTGTTATTATAAAGATAATGTTAAAGAATGTATTAAGATAAATAGTTCTAATCCCATGGTTATACTGATGTTTATTTTTGCTTGTTTTTCATTTGGTTTTATTAACATTGTTTTAAGTTTATTCTCCTCCCCTTCCCCCTTCCCCCAGGCTGGGGTTAAGTGACTTGCCCAGGGTCACACAGCTAGGAAGTGTTAAGTGTATGAGACCAGATTTGAACTCGGGTCCTCCTGAATTCAGGTCTGGTGCTCTATCCACTGCGCCACCTAGCTGCCCCCTGTTTTAAGTTTATAATAAAAAATGATTTTCAAGAAAACCACAAAACAAAATCCAGCATAATCAAGAACACAAACTGCTAGACTAAGCTCATTTTCTTTTCTGATAGCATTCTGATAACTTAAGTTGAGGGAAATGCTCTGCATAGTTTGCCTAGAATTTAGCATAGGTTTAAATACAGTATTTTATAGTTAGATTATTGTATAGTTAGATTTCAAAAGAGAATAGAGCCTGGAATTGGGACTTCATTGGAACAGGAACTACTAGATGAAAAATTCTCTTTATTATAGTAGATTAGCACCCTTTCTGCCATTTATAATTCTTAGAGAACTGTCTATAACACCAAGTAGGGTAAAATGATTTACTCATAGTCATATAAACAATATCTTTCAGAGGTGAGACTTAAACCCATGTCTTCATAATTGAGAGATCTGTTCTGTCTCTGTTATGTCAGAATATGATTAAATGATTTCAGAAATGGTTGGATAATTAGAATCAAGATATAGTGGTAAATGACTCAGTGTGGATGGCATGGGCCAGCAGGAATCTGTGCTTAGTCTTCTGCTATGTAACATTTTCATCAATGACTTGGACAAAACCATAAATGTCAAGCTCACTAAATCTGCAGATGATATAAAGCTCAGAGATAAACTAACACTGAATGTCAGAATACATTTTCAAAAACATCCTCACAGATTAGAGCACTAGCCTGAATCTAATAAAATGGAATTTATTTAGGATAAATGTAAAGTTTTACAGGTTTGGTTCAAAAATTCAACTGCACAAGTTCAAGATGGAAAAGTCATAGTTGGACTGTAGTTTGTATGAAAACAATGCAAGGATTCTGGTAGACTGATAGCTCAATCTGAATCAGCAATTTGTTCAACAGTCAAAGAAGCTAATGTAATCTTAGATTGTATTAGAGAAACAAAGCTATCAAGAATGAGGAGGAAATAGTCTCTCTACTTTCAACTATTCATCAGGCTTCACCTGAAGTTTTGTCTTCAATTCTGAGATTTGTGGTTTTTGCAAGGGCATTGATAAACCAGACTGTCTAGATGAGGCTAACTAGGATATGAAGAGTTTTGATCAGGAACTAGAGAAGGAAAAGAGAACTAACTATCCTGGAGAAAACATGATAGCTCTCTGCAATTATCTAAAAAGTTGTCATATGGAAGATGGATTAGACATTCCATTTGGGTACAAAGGACAAAACCAGAAACAATTGTCAGAAGTTGCAAAGATGCAAATTTAGGTTCCATGGTCCAAAAATTGGAAAGATCAGTGTTGAGAGTTAGAAAATTCCTCTTCCTAAAGTCTTCAGAGGCTGAATGACTACTTATTAAGCATGTTACAGTGTGGAATCTTTTCATGAATAAATTGGGGGGGAAATAGATGGAAAATGAATTCCCTTCCAATTGAAATTCTATGATTTTGTGATTAGATGGATACTCCAAGAGAAGGAGATAGGTAGCAAATAGAATGTTGATTTCAGGAAAAACCAGTATTGTAAACGTAAACACTGCTAGGATATATGTAACACCGAGAATGACAAGAAGCAAGACTAGCCAATTTGTGAAGAAATGTAATTGCTAATCTGAGGAGTTTGTGCTTTATTCCAGATGGCAATATGGAACTGTTATCAAAGGTTTTAAGGCATGAGAATGGCATTATCAGTTCTGGACCTTAATATATTGTACAAGATTTAATATCAATTAGCATAGAGAGTTCACAGAGAACAAAAAAGGAGGAGGTATTTTTGCTGGATTCTGTTTTATAAATATTTCACTTAACTCAGTGATGGCATCATCATCATCATTATCCCAACAAGAACAACAATCCCACTGAAATCATGAAAGGAATGATTTCAGAGAAATCTAGGAATATGTGTATGAAATGATATAGAGTGAAGAGAGGAGAACCAGGAAAACAATTTATAAAATGACAACAGTAAAGACAAACAACTCTGAATGCAATTACCAGTTAAACATCTATTAAGTACCTACATGTGCCAGGCATTGTGCTAAGCACCAGGGATACACAAAAAAAAAAAAAAAAAAAAAAAGGCAAAAGACAGAAGAACAATCCAAAGGAGCTCACAATCTAATGAGGGAGACAGTAAGCAAACAAATATGTATAAACAAACTATATAGAAGACAAATGGGAAATAGAGAGAATGAGAGGGAAGGCAATAGAATTCATAGGGATTGGAAGAAGCTTTCTATAGAAGAGAATATTTTAGCTAGGACTTAAAGTCAAAACCTTAATAACAGAGGACCATTCAGGATGCTACCTAACATCTGACAAAGATATGATAGATTCAGAGTGTAGAATGAAACTTTTTTTGTACATGACCAATGGAGGAATTTATTTATTATGACTATATGTATTTGTTAAAAAAAAAAAAAAAAAAAAAAAAAGAAAGAAAGAAAAAGAAAGAAAGATTTGGCTTGTTTTTTTTTTTTTCTTTTTTCCCTCCTTAATGGGGGAGATGAAAAGGAAAGAAAATAATTTTTTATTCATTTTTTTTAAAATACAATTCACTGAATTTTTACCAGAATTTTTAAAGTACACTGCACATCTAGAAACAAATGGCATAACCAATTTTTTTTTGCACTACAAAATGTGTAAAGCTGTATACACCCAGAAGCAAAACAATCAGTTCTTTAACAAACAGTTTCTATTCCAGTGTGATGACTGATTTATTAATGGAAGCAGCCAAACTTTAGCAAAAATAAAAAACTGCTATAACAACAGAAACTTTGTTCTACTCAATTCCCAAAACAACACAGTCCTGCTGACCAGTTCCAGCTGTTCGGGCAGAGCAGAGAACACAAAATCATGGCTTCCTAAAATATATTCACAATTAATTCTCCAACTCAAAATACTTTTATTTTAGGAACAATATGATTTTGGGACAGAACACCTGGAAATTCAAAAACCCTCAGCATGTGCCTTCACCTTTATTTTATTACTATAAAATATTCCTTTCTAGATACCTCCTGGATTCTGTGGCTAAGACACTAAACAGAAATGGAATAATTCAGTCACTATCTCTAACTTGTTAAGTTGGACATGAAAAAGGCTTTCCTTCAAAGTTACATTTTTAGCTAAGTTTCTCCAGTTTTCAATCTGGCAGAGGCAAGAGCTCTCCTTATTATGACTATTGTTGAAATCAAATTTTGATTCTGAATAGAAAGCATATGTAGCCATATATCTGATTAAATAGGGACTCGAGTACTGGACTGGAGAATACTTTGTATCTTCCACAGTACCCTCTACAACCTTGCATGTGGTGTATAGGTAATAAATATATCAACTTTCATCTAAGTTAAAAGAACAACAGACTTAGAAGAAATCCTGAGTTCAAATTCCAGACCACTTACTAGCAAACAATAACGCTAACAATAATGTTGCCAAGCACTTTACAAATATTACTGCATTTGATCCTCACAACAATCCCGAAAAGTAGCTGTTATCCTGATCCCTATTTTACAGCTGAGGAGACTGAGAGAGACAAGGGTTGAATGGCTTGCCTAAGGTCACACAGCCAGTAAGAATATAAAGCAGGATTTGAACTCAGAACTGCTTGACTCATGATCCAGTAATCTCTTCACCACTGTGTCACCTAGCTACTATGTGTGACATTAGGCAAATCACTTTTCTGAAACAGTATCCTCATTTATAAAAGAGATAATATTTGTTCTGTTATTGTCAGTGGACAGCTAGGTGGCAACATGGATAGAGTGCCAGGCCAGGAGCCACAGAAGCTCATCTTCCTGTGTTCAAATCCAAATTCAGATACTTATTAATTCTGTAACCCAGGCAACTAAGTTAACCTAATTTGCCTCAGTTTGCCTTCTCTATAAAATGATCTGGAGAAGGAAATGATAAACCATTCCAGTATCTCTGCCAAGAAAGCTTCAAAAAGAGATCACAAAGAGTAGGACATGACTTAAAGGACTAAACATTTATTATCCCATAGGGTAGTCATGAAGAATATAAACTATTGTTATTAATCAATTAAATGCCTCAAAAAATCAAAGCAACAGTTACCTATAAGGGGTCTTGTTTTAAAATTCATGTGACTGAACATACAGTAGTTAAACAAAAAACAAAGCCTAGGGATATACTGCATCAAATCTTTCAGTTTTGAGACTGTGAATAATGACATTGGAGAGTTTCACTTTTACTTCATTTTCCCCATCATGCTGTGTACTCCATCTAAATTGGCCTATGTGCTACAAGATGTACAAGGCATTCCTTTTCCTATATCTATGTCTTTGTCCCCCATTCCTGGAATGGAATGTTCTCCCTTCTTAGCTCCACATCTCTTTCAAGAGACTTTTTCTTATTCTCCAAGATGTTCTTGTCACAATTCCAAATCACCACGTATTTTGTTTGGTATAGATGATATATTTATTTATCTAATAAACAAGTTATATTCCCCAGAACAATGAGAGCTCTATAAGAGCAGGCACTGTTTCACTTTTTTTTTTTTATATAACCATAACCCTCACAAGACCTGACCCCACAGCAAGTGTTTAATGTTGTTCAGTCATATTCAATTCTTTGTGACATCTTTCGGTTTTTCTTGGCAAAGATACTAGAGAGGTTTGCCATTTCCTTCTCCTGCTCATTTTACAGATGAAGGAATTGAGGCAAACTGGGCAATGTGACTTGCCCAGGATCACACAGCCAAAAATTGTCTGAGGGAGGATTTGAAGTTGGGGAGATAAATCTTCCTGACTCCAGGCTCAGCATTCTATGCACTGTCATCTAGTTGCTTGTTTGTTAATTCAATCAAAATCATTAGTCTATTTGAGGACTCATCTTACAAGACACTTCATCTATTGATTCAGGGCTCTTTCTCTGTCTCTCAAGCCTGGAATGCTCTCTCTCTTCCCCTCAGATGATTTCCTTTAAGACCCAATTAAAATCATATATATATCTTCTATGGGAAAATCTCCCCAATCCTTAATTCCAGTACCTTCTCTCAGTAAATTACCTCCTATTTATTTGGTATTTAGCTTGCTTTGTATATGTTTGTCCTCATGTTATCTCCTCCATTAGATGTAAATTCCTCGAGGGCAAAAACTGTCTTTTGCCTTTTTGTATCCCCAGGGCTAAGCATAAACTTGACATATGTTTACTAAATGTTGATTGATTTTGATTTATCTGCTCACTGAAATTCTCATCCTTAACTCTTAATTCTGCCCTCTAAGCCGAAGGAGGACAACCCCATCCCTCTTCCATCCAAAAGACCTTCAAGTGTATTAAGACAGCTGGTATAGTCTTCCTAAGACTACCCCTTTTTGGGTTAACTATCTCTTCTTATGGAAACTGAGATCCAAGAGAGGTTGTCACACAACTAGAAAGTCACAGAGACAGAATTTGAACACAGACCTTTTGACTCCACTGCTACCTACCACTATCCCAGACTTCCTCCTCATAATAATTTTAAACTGCCACTTAAACATATTTAATACAGTTAATTTCACTACTATATAATGTGGCTCCTTAAATACAATCCAAAAACAATTACTGGATACCCATTTTCCTTCTGCTTCAGTCACTCCATTCTAAAGCTACTTGGCAGTATCATAGATAATGGATTCCTGTTTTATTTCTTAAAAGCACTATACAACATATAACATGTTGCCCTCTTTCTTTGCAATATTTGCTTAACACAGATATGCAGAAAGATAGATTATTGTATAACAATAATATATCTAATAATCATTGATATAATATCCTCAATAATTGATGAATATTTATTGATTTCTTATTAAAAAGTCTATTAAATAACTACTACATACAGGGCATTAATCAACAAGCATCCATTAAGGCAGCCACTATGCTAAACACTGATTTAAAAGCCAGGTAAAACATAAGTGCCTCCAAGCAGTTCACATTCTGATGGAGAGACAACCAGCAGATGATTGTGTATAAATAAGATACATACAGGATAAATTGGAGACAATCTCAGAGGAAAGACAGTGGATTTGAGCTTAGTTTTGAAGGATGCCACAGAAGACAGAAGGCAGTGATGAAGAAGGTATAAGGGACAGCCAGTGAAAAGGTAATAGTCAAGAAATAGAGATCTGTGGCCAATCAAAAGACAAACAGGAAAGGGGAAAAGTTTAAGGAAATTGTTGTATTTGAGAAATAAGCAAGGACATCAATGTCACTGGATTACTGTGCATATAAAGGGAAATAAATTGAAAGGTAGGAAGGTACCATGTTGTAGAAGAGCTTTAAAAGCTGAGAAGGTTGTTTGCTATTTGACCCTGGAGGTAACAGGGATAAAGTTTAGGGAGACATAGAGTGACATAGTCAGATACTTGTGCTTTAATATCAGTTTAACAGATGAGAAGATAGATTAAGTGGGAAAGGTCTTGAGGCAGAGAGAACAATCATTGTATATAAAATTAATAAGCTATTAGTGTAATAGAAGTGATTAGGAGAGCTGCTGGAATGGAGCACCTCCCATGAAACTAGGAATGTATAGTCTGATTCTATGGGGAGAAACATGGTGCTGTGTGGCACCTAAATACTTGGGATTAAATAATACAGTCATGCCTTATTGATGAGGGTTGGGGTCCCTTTAAGATTCCTAATTGCCCAACCTATGACTGACCTTGATTCACAAATCCTGGTCAAAGGCACCCTTTGAATATCCGGGCCCAGCCCCTCCACTCTCAGCTCAGCTTCTCCCAGCCCTCACCTGATCCGGGCTAACTGAAAAGCCCACCAGAACTGGGTACCGCCCATCATCTTCTAGGTATAAAAGAAATAAACTGGAACGCCCTCTTTGCAGGAGCCCTCCCAGCGAACACATGGTATCCTTCCAGCCATGTAAGGGTCCCTGCCCGCCAATGGCCACCTTCGGCCCTGGCGTCTTTCTAACTGAACTTTACTTCCAAATTCCTACAATAAACCTTTTATTTATCAATCTAGGTTTTCGGGCCTATAAATTCATTTTACAGGGGACACTGTGCCTCATGGGATTATCTATGAGCCTTTCCCTCATTAGTCCCATGGTCCAATATAGAAGATTTTCCGAGGAAAATCTCTTCTATAAAGATGAGATAGAGAACACCAAAAAGAACCTGTTTTCCTCTTTTGGGATGAGAATCCTCCTGGATTGAATTTAACTTCTGTGAGTTTCATGGTGGGGGCCTCCTTGAGCAAAGTGGCATCTAGGGAAAAGCTTTTCAAGTGCCAAGCCACACAAAAAAGGGGGGGAAAGGGAGGGAGGGAGAAAATATTAGAGACACTGGCATTTCTTTTTAAGTTTTTTGAGTGGGTGGCTTTTCCTGGTTCAGTCAGCAATCTACTTTGGCACAACTCCAATAATGGGAACTATGGGGACCAATAAAGGATTGTTGCATCATCCGAAGCACAAATCCTTCAGTATGTCTCTCCCCATGGAGCTAGGGTGTGCATACGTAGTTCCACTGGAGGTAGCCAGTTCAAAAGATTTTGGATCTATGTCAACCCCTTATTAACTAGTCAGTCAGCTAAATAAAAATAGCTAACATTTATATAGCACTTACTATGTTCCAGGTTTTGATTGTTTGCCTCAGTTTCCTCATCCGTAAAATGGGGATAATAATAGTACTGACTTCCTGAATTGTTTTTGAGGATCAAAGGAGATATAATTGTAAAGTATTTAGCATAGAACCTGAAACATTTCACTCTAGTTACTTATTGCACATCTAAGTGCTTCTACCTAGCTAAGCTTTTATTAAGTGCCCACAGTATGAACACTGAAAAATAGGCAGAGAAAGCATAAATCTGGCTTGGGTGCATCAAGACAACTTATATTGTCACATAAATTGGAAGAAATTCAACATGACTGATTTTTTTGTATGTGCTTTCTGGGGATGAGGAATGTAGGATTACATTTTACGTGGTGCAAAAATGTCAGTCATGGTTTCAATGCAACATAACTTTTCAGAACTTTACTTCATACTAGCTATGAAATAGGTAAGTTTATTTTTAATTTCAGGACCCTTTATCACTTCCATTTCTTGTTGTATCAAAATACAAATTGTCTGCCATTTCAGTGGTATCAATTCCTGCTGCCTCAAAAATGAAACTATTCTGATCTTTCCAGAAGGCATTTTTTTTAACATAAAATTTGATCTTAATCATCCTGGAGTAGGTGGTAAAATCACAACAAATTATTTACAACAAATAATTTAACTCAGTTCTTCCATAAACTAATAAAATCCACTCAACTAGAAAGATGAAGGATTCTTTTAATATAGTTTATAAGCATATTCTGCCTAAACACTTATTAACTAAATATTGCATTGCATAAAATCTAGATTGATTTCTTTCCCTATGTACTGGTTCTATTTGATACAGGAGATTGATGCCCAACTTAAGGAACCAGCTCTACTCAAAATGAATTTTTTACCAGCTGGCATCAAGGGGTCATGCTACTATGCTCTGAAGAACAATGCCCAATGCAAAAAGAAACTACTCTTGATCATCATTCCATACCTTTTTTTTTTTTTCTTTCAAGAAAAACCTCAAATGCTGACTACTGATGACTGATTCAGGCTCTGGGTTAAAATGTCTGGCAAATTGCAAATCACTGCTTCCTGGATAACAATCAGAGTTTACAAAAACAAATCTCTTCTCAAAGAAGCAGGAAAACCAAATCTATATTCTCTGCTTCCAAAAATATATTCCCCCCCCCCCTCTACATTTGATTGGTCTCCTGGTAAGCTAGCATAAATCAAGCTATTCAAAGAAGATATTTGTTCTGGTCCTTTATGTTTGAGAAAATCTTGTTCCCAATAATCACATAGAGTATACCCTTCTAATTCATTCTTCATTAGTGATATGCTATACTACAGAAATAAGACAAAAAGGACACTCTGTAAGTCAATGGTTTCTTAAAGCACAGCAAACAAATATTGATTGTGCAAAGTCTTCCTGATTTAACTGGACAACATTG
Organism: Sminthopsis crassicaudata; assembly: GCF_048593235.1. Taxonomy (NCBI): domain Eukaryota; kingdom Metazoa; phylum Chordata; class Mammalia; order Dasyuromorphia; family Dasyuridae; genus Sminthopsis; species Sminthopsis crassicaudata. Next base: position 242,888,016 of record NC_133621.1, read on the forward strand.
TTATCCTATTTTAAAAGATAAGAGAGATAAAGTAGAGAAGACAGCGTTGTTCACTAAGTTTTAGAAAGGTATTCAAATGAAGTATTTAAACATAGTATGTACTGATGCCCCCAAGAGGGATATGATTCAACTCCCCAAACGGAATTTCTCATATCCTATCTGGTATTATATACTATGCATAGTGAAAATGGTAAAGAAAAAAAGAAAAAAAAAAAAAAAAAAGGACAACAACAAAAAAACTTCTTTCTTGAATAACTGAGAGAAGACTTAGAAGAACTTTTTTTTTGCCTCTTAATAAAATATTTTTTCTCCCCTTCCCATCATCTCCCCAGAATGGGGTGTGGATGGCCTGTGGATGGAAGGACTGGGAGGTGGGAAGATGAGGGCAAAGAGGGAGAGGACATTGAATTTTCAAAGCTTCAGGAATTTTCCACGTAGAAAACCAGAGCGAAGGCTAGTGGTTAAACTACACTCTTTACACTCTTTCCCCCCTCCCCCCAGGGAATGTTCCTGTTCAAAAACAGGAACGGAATTGGAGAAGGAAACCAAACCCTGGAAGAGGAGGAGCAGCAGCTGCAAAGACCAGCAGCTGAACACACGCTAGACACACCGTGCCATTTCCCTCCCTTCTCCTAAAGTGCCACAAAACAAGTTTACCTGGGTGTAAAATCGCCAGCACAGCAGCAAAAGTTTACTTCCCCTGAGGGTTCATAAGCTCAGCACTCTGGTCCCCTCCAGGCTTGTAAAATATTAATCCTTTTGCTTCTCCTTCCGGGGTTTTCCCACCCTTTCTCCCTCTCGAATCATGTCAGGAATCCGGGAAGGCAGTGAGCTGGGAGCTGACATCACTCCCTGTTCCAGGTACCACCCTCCTCCTACTGCCTCCTCTCCTTCCCTCCTCTTCCCTCTCTTCCCCCCTCCCCCCGTGGGGACTAGCCAAAGAGAGTCGGGGAGCGGGGTGGAGTTAAGCACTCCTTAACCCCAGCTGATTGGACCCACAAAAAGTCACTCAGAGAGAGTTAACTCAATTTGCAGATTCCAAGCTAAACGAGAGTTTTGCTGGAAGTTGTGGATGTTGGTGACAAAAAAAAAAAAAAAAAGTTGATTTTCCTGCCATCTATAAGTGAGGGAAAAAATAACCCTGGGAAAGACCTCTGTATGAAACTTTTGAACTTCTTTTGCTATTGTCCCTTAGCAATCGGAGCTGAAATAAAATTAAACCAGCTAAAAAGACCCACTTTCAAGCAACAATTGCTTCTGTGCCATGGAAAAGTATCCTGGTCTTTAAGGATGTAGAAAAGGTATAGACCTTATTGTCATGCAAACAAGGTCAATTACAGATCATCTCCCCACATTTTATTCTTGGATATTTGGATTTTCCTCAGGAAGGTCACTAAAAAAACAAAAAGCAACATCTTATCACAGGAATTTTGAGTGGGATCCTTGGAACATGCTTTTATTTAGTGATGTCTGACTAAACAAGCACATGGCTGCCTTTGCCTTTTAGCAGTAAAAACCAAAACTAATGCACACACACATCACATCACATCACACATCTACCCGGCAGATATGGAAGGAACCTCTGGGAGAATTAATACAGTGATTTATCTCTTTAAGAACTATTATTAAAGTTGTCATTTTAATACATTAGTGAGGGAGTATCTAACAACTCCAATGAACAACCCATATGAAGTAATTGAATTTCTGGAGAATCAATTGAGGTTGCTAGACTATCACTTAAGGAGAAACCCATTTGTGCTTGACAGTTCTCACAACGTTTAATAGTCCCCTGGTGAGGAGAAATGAACAGAAGAGAATTAGTCCCAAGAGGGTCTTTTCATTTATCCTAAGTCTGGTTAGCTGGCTTTTAAATACACAATCACTATTTGTAGATAAAGGGGGGAAAGTCTCACTTCTGAAAGAAAAAAATATATATATTTATAACTAATTTCATTAATGCAGTGGAAGTTGGAGTAGAGAATTTCCTATCATGTTGGACCTTTCCAGTTGAACAAGACTCAACCAGGAGGACTTACTCCCTCAGTAGGTTATACTCAATGGGAATATAAAAGCTTCACATACATACCTCTCATAATTTGGCTTTCTTCCAGATCTCCTTTGGATGTGAGGGAGGGTGGAGGCATGGATTTCTCCCTCCTCTCCAGGCCCCAGAAGCAATGTTAGCCTAGGTGAGCCTGAGCCAGAACCTCAAATTCCTGGATCCCTTTTCTTTGGTTTTCCTTTCCTGAGCACAGATCAAACAGCAATTCTGAAAGACTGATGTTTCCAGCCTTGGCAGCTACCTCATAGATTTAAGAATTCTGGGGTCCTAAGATTGTGTAAGCTGACCAATAAGAGATGCTTCCTGGGTAGAACAATTTTCAGAGGAGAAAACTAGCAACAGAACATCCTAAATCTGAAGGGGCTAATGTACCTTTCCTTTTGGATTAGAAGATCTGGACTTTGAGAGTTACCTAGGTCTAAGAAAAAAAAAAGGGATGATTCCGGAATCTTTTTCCAAAAATGAGGTAGGCTCCATCTCAGTCTTAGTGTTCTAAGAGTACCCCTGAATGTTTGATAAGCCTTTCTTTAATGCTATCAGCAGAAACTGCCTTTCAAATGTTTTCCCCCCCACAGTTGGCTTCCTATTACATTTAACCGATTAAAATGGATTTGTTTTTACAAATGGGGCACTTATTTATTTTGAAGCACAAAAAGGCCTAAGAATGTCCTAAAAATCTCAAAGGTCAGGTATCTCTCTACTGTGCCATAAAACTACTCACTCCCTGTAAAGTAGGTATTTAATAAATGCTTGTTGGATTAAAGTGATGAAAATATTCAAGTTTGTACAATCATGGGAATGAACCCTCTGACTTCTTTGCTCAGGTACTTCAATCAAGAGAATCAAGAAGTATTTGTCACATACTTTTCATTTGTAAAACTTGTGTTTATTTGCTTTCATTACAAACTTGCCCCACTTCTAAATCCTTAAAAGTGCATTACAAGTTGCAGCATACCTTGATATCTCTTGTATCTGAGGCCTCCTCTATACTCCCATTTTCACCTAGTCCAAGCTCTCATAATCATCCTAATGCAATAGCCCCATAACCAGTTTTTCCCCCTCTTCTACTCCCGCCCCTTCACCAATCCATCAGATAGCTCCTGCTTAATTAATCTTCATTATACATAGATCTGATTGTATTACTCTTCTCTTCCAAACCCTTTAATAGAGGAGGAAAGGTCAGCCTTCTGGTCAGCCACAAAGCTCCTAGCTTGGAATCACCTCCATTGTCCATAGACTTTTCCTCTTCATTCTCCTTCATGTTTGCATGTATCATTATAATTCTCTATGAGTATTGCATTGGAGTTTCACTAAAGCTATCGTTCATGGCATTCTTTTCAGCAGCCCATTCAAATTCAAAGTGAAAGGCAAGGTCACCAAAGGTAGTCTGTCCGATGACCAGTAGACAATTCCTTCTTACAGTCCTTAGCTTCTATTGCAAGACCTGTAAATATGGCAAAGAAGATGGCATGTGTAGATTACCTTCTAACCTATCTACCTAGAATAAGAAATCCCTTTGGGACTAGAAGGGGAAAACAGTAATTTTCCTTTGCTCTTGACCAAAGTGCGGAAATTGAACTACTAAAGACAGTGAATATATATGTTCCTGGTGACCTGTAGAAAAGAGAACATTTTATGCGATAAGTCAATCACTTCATATCTAATAGTATATCCCTTTTGGTAGCAATAAGGCCTTCCCCATTGGCCTAGCTACCAAACTCTCCTAAGTGGAAAGAATTGCAAGGTAATTCAAACCAAGTCCTAGGAGGATCAGCTGATGAAACTAAGGAGAATTCTCAGAGGAATTTTATCAGTGCATTCAAATATTTGAAAAGGCATAATAAGAAAGGAATAAAAATGTTTTACTTTCTGGATAGAAGGGAAAGTTAGTATAAATGTGGAGAAGATGAAAGGAAAAAGATTTCAGTTTGATAAGCATAAAAACTTTTTAGCAGTTAGAACTTTCATATGCATTGGTGGCTCCTCAATAGTCAAGGTGTTTGCAAGCTATAGTTGAACTACCATTTGTCTGAGATGTTGCAGAGGAAATATATCCATCGGGTTCTTGATGTACCCTTTTTTGTCCTGTGTACCTAATCTGTTCCACTGATCGACAGGTCTATTTCTTAGCCAATACCAAATGGTTTTGGTGACTGCTGTTATATAATATAGCTTTAGATCAGGTACACCTAGACCACCTTCATCTGACTTTTTTTTTCATTAGTTCCTTGAAATTCTCGACCTTTTGTTCTTCCATATGAATTTTGTTGTTATTTTTCCTAGGTCATTAAAATAGGGAGTCTGATTGGTATAGCACTAAATAATAGATTATAATAAATAGATTAGTTTGGGCAGTATTGTAATATTTATTATATTCACTCGACCTATCCAAGAGCACTGAATGTCTTTCCAATTATTTAAATCTGACTTTATTTTTGTGGCAACTGTTTCATAATGTTGCTCATATAATTCCTGACTTTTCTTTGGTAGATGGATTCCCAAATATTTTATACTCTTAACATTTGTTTGGAATGGAATTTCTCTTTGTATCTCTTGCTGTTGCATTTTGTTGGTGATATATAAAAATGCTGAGGATTTATGTGGATTTATTTTGTATCCAGCAACTTTGCTAAAGTTGTGAATTATTTCTAATAACTTTTTATTAGAATCTCTGGGGTTTTCTAAATATACCATCATATCATCTGCAAAGAGTGACAGTTTGATTTTCTCATTACCTACTCTTATTCCTTTAATCTCTTTCTCGACTCTTACTGTCGAGACTAGCATTTCTAATACAATCTTGAATAGTAATGGCGATAGTGGGCAACCTTGTTTCACTCCTGATCTTACTGGGAAAGATTCCAGTTTATCTCCATTGCATATTATGCTTACTGACGGTCGTAAATAAATGCTCCTGATTATTCTAAGGAATAGTCCATTTATTCCTATACTCTCAAGCATTTTTAGTAGGAATGGATGTTGGATTTTATCAAATGCTTTTTCTGCATCTATTGAGATGCAGAATATTGAATAATATTTTTCTGCATCTATTGAGATGCAGAATATTGAGATATGGTTTTTATTAATTTGATTATTAATATGGTCAATTATACTAATAGTTTTCCTAATGTTAAACCATCCCTACATTCCTGGTATAAATCCTACTTGATCATAGTGTATTATCCTGGGGATGATTTTCTGAAGTCTTTTTGCTAATATCTTATTTAAGATTTTAGCATCAATATTCATTAAGGAAATTGGTCTATAGTTTTCTTTCTCTGTTTTCAACCTACCTGGTTTAGGTATCAGTACCATGTCTGTGTCATAAAAGGAGCTTGGTAGGACTCCTTCATCCCCTATTTTTTTCAAATAGTTTATATAACATTGGGGCTAATTGTTCTTTAAATGTTTGGTAGAATTCACATGTAAATCCATCTGGTCCTGGGGATTTTTTCCTGGGGAGTTGATTAATAGCTTGTTCTATTTCTTTTTCTGAAATGGGACTATTTAAGCAATTTATCTCCTCCTCTGTTAATCTAGGAAGCCTATATTTTTGGAGGAAGTCATCCATTTCACTTAAGTTATCAAATTTATTGGCATAAAGTTGGGCAAAGTAACTCCTTATTATTTCTCTAATTTCTTCTTCATTGGTGGAAAGATCCCCCTTTTTTATTTGTAAGACTAACAATATCCATCAGGTTCTTTCTAACGCTATGATTTTATGACTTAAGACCTATTAAATATTGAGGCCTTCATCTGGCTACCTTACCTTGCTAGCTTTTTTTAAGTGAAGACAGGATATAGGGCTTCCATAGGTAAAAAATTCCTAGGGCTGAAAGATGATGTTTCTTCTTTCCTCTCAAGCTATTAAAATTTTTCTCTTTCGAAATTAAGAAACTTTTTCTCCTTCAATCAGACAGGCTGTTGTGAATGATCCTTGAGATCCCCATCTATGTAGGGGGCCTTTTTCTTAGCCATCTGATTCTGAATGGAACAGTTCCATCAAAATCAAGAGCTTTCAACCTGCATATATTTTTAAACATAGTTTAAATATTTATTTTATAGCAAATTAAAACTGGCCTATAATATCCAGTGACATGAGGCTCTCAATTGCTTTCTTCCCCCCACCCCAGGCTGGGGTTGAGTGACTTGCCCAGGGTCATACAGCTAGGAAGCGTTAAGTATCTGAGACCACATTTGAACTCGGGTCCTCCTGAATTCAAGACTGGTGCTCTATCCACTATGCCACCTAGCTGCCCCCTCTCAATTGCTTTTGAAAGTGGGGTTCATGTATTACCTTGCACATGAAGGATGCTCTTAAAGGATGAAGGAAGCCACAAGCCACAAGACAATTATTTATCAATTTCTCTTTTTTTGATATGCATTTTTTAATTAATTTTATAATTATAACTTTTTTTGACAGTACATATGCATGGGTAATTTTTTACAACATTATCCCTTGTACTCCCTTCTGTTCTGAATTTTCCCCTCCTTCCCTGCACCCCCTCCCCTAGATGGCAGGCATTCCCATACCTATTAAATATGTTATAGTATATCCTAGACACAATATATGTGTGCAGAACCGAATTTTTTGTTGTTGTTGCAAAGGAAGAATTGGATTCAGAAGGTAAAAATAACCTTGGAAGAAAAACAAAAATCCAAACAGTTTACACTCATTTCCCAGTGTTCTTTCTCTGGGTATAGCTGATTCTGTCCATCATCGATCAATTGGAACTGGATTAGATCTTCTCTATGTTGAAGATATCCACTTCCATCAGAATACATCCTCATACAGTTGAAGTGAAGTGTATAATGATCTCCTTGTTCTGCTCATTTCACTCAGCATCAGTTGATGTAAGTCTCTCCAAGCCTCTCTGTATTCATCCTGCTTACAGAACAATAATATTCCATAACATTCATATACTATAATTTACCCAACCATTCTCCAATTGATGGGCATCCATTCATCTTCCGATTTCTAGCCACTACAAAAAGGGCTGCCACAAACATTTTGGCACATACAGGTCCCTTTCCCTTCTTTAGTATTTCCTTGGGATATAAGCCCAGTAGTAGCACTGCTGGATCAAAGGGTATGCACAGTTTGATAACTTTTTGGACATAATTCCAGATTGCTCTCCAGAATGGTTGGATTCTTTCACAACTCCACCAACAATGAATGCATTAGTGTCCCAGTTTTCCCCCATCCCCTCCAACATTCATCATTATTTTTTCCTGTCATCTTAGCCAATCTGACAGGTGTGTAGTGGTATCTCAGAGTTGTCTTAATTTGCATTTCTCTGATCAGTAGTGATTTGGAACACTCATATGAGTGGAAACAGTTTCAATGTCATCATCTGAAAATTGTCTGTTTATACCTTTTGGCCATTTATCAATTGGAGAATGGCTTGATTTCTTACAAATTAGAGTCAATTCTCTGTATATTTTGGAGATGAGGCCTTTATCAGAACTGTAAAAATGTTTTCCCAATTTGTTACTTCCCTTCTAATCTTGTTTGCATTAGTTTTGTTTGTACAAAAGCTTTTTAATTTGATGTAATCAAAATTTTCTATTTTGTGATCAATAATGATCTCGAGTTTTCCTTTGGTCACAAATTGCTTCCTCCTCCCCAAGTCTGAGAGGTAAACTATCCTATCTTCCTCTAATTTATTTATGATCTCATTCTTTATGCCTAAATCATGGATCTATTTATCAATTTCTGAACAAGTTTGACTTCTAACTCAGTACTACATTAGATATTTCCTAGCTGTGTAATCACAAATAAGTCATTCTGTTTCTCAGTCTTTCCTCATCTGTAAAATAGGGACAATAATACTTGTGGTGGGAAGTGAAGTCACTTTTAGACTTTGATCTGTTCAGACTTCGAGTTGTCACCATGAGTGACCTGTTCATATATTCTCTCTGAAAATGTTATCTCTCACACCTAAGAAACTTTTTCCCCTTCATTCAGCAGGCTACTGTGAATGATCCTTGAGACCCCCATCCATATACAGGGCTTTTTTCTTAGCCATCTGATTCCAAATGGTATCGTATTCTAAACAATTCTAAACTGTTCAAGCCTTGAATTGCCACCTTGAATGGCCTGTTCATATGTAATAGTGAATATGTACATTGTGCTCAGTTGATGTAATTCATTGATGGCATGAAGAAGAGTTAGGGGCCCTGCTTCTCATTTAGAAGAATGCACACTTTATAACCAGTTTTGATCAATCAACAATAAATATTGATTAAGTATTTATTGTGTGACAATTCTCATATGATGAAATTGAAACTATATCCACTCATATGAAAGAGTGTTCCAAATCACTACTGATCAGAGAAATGCAAATTAAGACAACTCTGAGATACCACTACACACCTGTCAGATTGGCTAAGATGACAGGAACAAATAATGATGAGTGTTGGAGGGGATGTGGGAAAACTGAGACACTGATACATTGTTGGTGGAGTTGTGAAAGAATCCAGCCATTCTGGAAAGCAATTTGGTACTATGCCCAAAAAGTTATCAAACTGTGCATACCCTTTGATCCAACAGTGCTACTATTGGGCTTATATCCCAAAGAAATACTAAAGAGGGGAAAGGGACCTGTGTGTGGCAGCCCTTTTTGTAGTGGCTAGAAACTGGAAGATGAATGGATGTCCATCAATTGGAGAATGGTTGGGTAAATTATGGTATATGAAGGTTATGGGATATTATTGCTCTGTAAGAAATGACCAGCAGGAGGAATACAGAGAGGCTTGGAGAGACTTACATCAACTGATGCTGAGTGAAACGAGCAGAACTAGGAGATAATGATACTTCAACAATGATACTGTATGAGGATTTATTCTGATGGAAGTGGATATCTTCAACATAGAGAAGATCTAATTCACTTCCAGTTGATCAATGATGGACAGAAATAACTGCACCCAGAGAAGGAACACTGGGAAGTGAATGTAAACTGTTAGCACTACTGTCTATCTACCCAGGTTACTTATACCTTCGGAATCCAATACTTAATGTGCAACAAGAAAATGGTATTTACACACATATATTGTATCTAGGTTATATTGTAACACATGTAAAATGTATGGGATTGCCTGTTATCGGAGGGAGGGAGTGGAGGGGGGGGGATAATTTGGAAAAATAAATACAAGGGATAATGTTATAAAAAAAATTACTCATGCATATATACTGTGGAAAAAAAATTCTAAAAGTATTTACTGTGTGCCTGGCATGGTGCAATCTAATTATGTAGTGGAGACAGACCATTGATTGGCTGTTTTGAGGTACATTCAAAAGCTGCTAACCAGCCCAAAATCAGGTTGGCCATTTTCCTTTCTTGCTTGATTACTGTATAGATAAGAAAGAATCTCTCCAAGGGGTTTCCACAAATGAAAAGGGACCAATTTTATGGCAGACAAGGTCCCTCACATAATCTTTATTTCTGAAGGTATCTTTATCCCAACTTCTTTTCTCACAGGTAAGTCAGGTTCCTACACAAAATGTTTTCTCCCTTTAAGAGTCTTAGGGATTCCCAGGGAGGATTGAAGTTGTCTTTCTCTAATACTGATGAGCCCCTATTTTAGAATATTAATGTTACTATTAACCAATGTTAAAAAGCAGTGAGTTTACTTAAACAATTAATATCAATTAACTTTGCCAGGCACTGTACCAAACACTTTTACAAATAATATTTCATTTAATCCTTACAACGATCTTACAAAGTAATTGCTGTTATTAACCTCATTTTTCAGTTGAGGAAACTGAGGCCAAAAATGAGTGGTTAAATAGTGTCTAAGGCTGATTTTGAAATTTGGTTTTTCTGACTTCAGACTCCAAATCCAGAGTCATAGCCATTGCAGCCACTAACTGCTTTAAGTTGAATAAGGTCAAGCTTAAAGTAGCTTATACGTTATATTTGCTACACCACCTTCCTTCCAATTACAGCATGGCAACTGGATGAGTCTGAGTCTCAGATACCACTGAAATGAGTCCTGCAGATCATTCCTCAGAGGTTTGCTGCTAAATTGGGTCCCACAGGTCACTTCTTAGCACCTCAATGCCAGAAGACCAGGCTTGATTGGCTGCAAATTCTAATATGAAGCTCTGGTGGCATACTGACTGAGAGAAGGGATATTGTCTCTGTCATTCAAGGAAGGCAGAAACCAAGCAGAAAAGTGCCATATACCCCCTTTCACCAGTTAATGTCTTTTGCATGTATCTCATTTTTGGCTCAATAGACAATCAATAATTTGGGGTTTTGTGATGATACGTCATTGAAAATGGAATAGAACTTTTGGCAAGTCTTATCAAGGTAGAAATGCTTAGTGCATGGAACAAATAATTATCTATAGCTTTCATTTTAGGACTAGCCTAACTATGTCACCTCCACTCTTAAAATCCCAGGGTCCTTCAAGATGCAGCTTATCTAACATCTCCTACAAGAACTCTTTCTTGATCTCCTTAATTTTTAGTGCTCCCTGTTTATGCTTCAAATTATCATGTATATACTTATCTCTTTATATGTTACATTTCCTAAACTCCATCCTGGTAAGCTCCTTTTGTTTTTCATTTTGCTTTGGTATCTCAAATCCTTAACACAGTGGCTACACTTAGTAGGCATTTATTAAATGCTTGTGGCATTGGAATGAAGAGGCTTATTATTATATTGACTTTAGGGTTGTAGGAGAATGAATTTTGCAACCAGAGACATTCTTTTTTTTTTTTTTTTTTTTTACAATTATAAACATTTTTTGACAGTACATATGCATAGGTAATTTTTTTACATTATCCCTTCTGTTCTGAATTTTTCCCCTCCTTCCCTCCACCCCCTCCCCTAGATGGCAGGCATTCCCATACATATTAAATATGTTATAGTATATCCTAGGTACAATATATATGTGCAGAACCGAATTTTGTTGTTCTTGTTGTTGTTGTTGTTGTTGTTGTTGTTGTTGCAAAGGAAGAATTGGGTTGAGAAGGTAAAAATAACCTGGGAAGAAAAACAAAAAATGCTAACAGTTTACACTCATTTCCCAGTGTTCTTTCTCTGGGTGTAGCTGATTCTGTCCATCATTGATCAATTGGAATTGGATTAGATCTTCTCTATGTTGAAGATATCCACTTCCATCAGAATACATCTTCATACAGCATTGTTGTTGAAGTGTATAATGATCTCCTGGTTCTGCTCAGCATCAGTTGATGTAAGTCTCTCCAGGCCTCTCTGTATTCATCTGTTGGTCATTTCTTTTTTCTTTTCTTTTTTTTTTTTTTTCTGAGGCTGGGGTTAAGTGAATTGCCCAGGGTCACACGGCCTAGGAAATGTTGTGTCTGAGACCAGATTTGAACTTAGGTCCTCCTGCATTCAGGGCTGGTGCTCTATTCACTGTGCCACCTAGCTGCCCCCATGTTGGTCATTTCTTACAGAACAATAATATTCCATAACACTCATATACCATAATTAACCCAACCATTCTCCAATTGATGGACATCCATTCATCTTCCGATTTCTAGCCACTACAAAAAGGGCTGCCTTTTGGCACATACAGGTCCCTTTCCCTTCTTTAGTATTTCCTTGGGATATAAGTCCAGTAGTAGCACTGCTGGGTCAAAGAGTATGCACAGTTTGATAACTTTTTGGACATAATTCCAGATTGCTCTCCAAAATGGCCGGATTCTTTCACAACTCCACCAACAATGAATGCATTAGTGTCCCAGTTTTCCCACATCCTCTTCAGCATTTGTCATTATCTTTTCTTGTCATCTTAGCCAATCTGACAGGTGTGTAGTGGTATCTCAGAGTTGTCTTAATTTGCATTTCTCTGATCAATAGTGATTTGGAACACTCTTTCATATGAGTGGAAATAGTTTCAATTTCATCATCTGAAAATTGTCTGTTCATATCCTTTGACCATTTATCAATTGGAGAATGGCTTGATTTCTTATAAATTAGAGTCAATTCTCTGTATATTTTGAAGATGAGGCCTTTATCAGAACCTTTAACTGTAAAAATGTTTTCCCAATTTGTTATTTCCCTTCTAATCTTGTTTGCACACCCAGAGATTCTTGAAGACATTTCTTGAATTCTTGAAGACCATTTACTAAGTCACAGAGAAATAGCAATCTGTATAGATGGAAGGTAAATTCACATTAAGCATACTTTTTTGAAATACCAAAGTATACCAATGCCATAATTTGTGAATTTTCAATTCTGAGCTAAAAGTCATATAATTGATACACTACTGTGCTCCACATTTGAAAGAGATACAGGTAAAAAAATAATATTAATAACAGTTCAAATTTATAGTACTTCTATGGGACCATCTTCTCTATTTTTACTCACATTTATAGATTGAATCCCTCAAAACAGGCTACTATTACTCTCAGTATCCTAGGATATTATTTATCTAATGTTGTAGCTCCTGAATGTAATGTGATTCTATGAACAATCAGCCAGTTGATTTAATTAGTTATTAGAAAAGACATTAACTAATATTGAACAATGAGAACAATTCATACAAAACATCTCAACCTCAAAAAGCCTGGAGTACATCCTCACCAAAATACATATATACATACACAAATACCTTCCATGGTAATTATGAGCCCAAATTTAGAAAACTGTGGTACCCACAAAGGGAATAAATGACAAATAAGTCATTCATGACTGCTGGTACAGGAAATAGTTTCTCCCTTTGTAGAATCCTCATGCAGCTAAACTTAGCTACAACTTTCTCCTAGGTAAACAGTAAGAACTTTTAAGATCTATTCCTTTGCTGTATCTATAGACTCTATAAAGTATTTCTCTACCATTAGGGGTACTAATCCCTGAAGCTGCCTCCTGACTTTGATGACTGTCTTTCCACATTCATCTGTCCTCTGCTTAGTTATATCAAATGTTTGCTTGGTTAAAGGTACTGATTTCTAATGGTCTACTTTTAATAATGATGTGGTCTATGGGGGAATAAGAGAGGAGGATTTTTACCACCATGAGAGTAATTCCCTCTTAGAAAACTGGTTCACAAAACTACAATCTTCAACTGTCAATGGATTGGTGAACTGCTAAATTTCTTCCAAGGATTTAAACCCCCTATAGGTGTGGTTACCTTGTTTGGTTAATGAATCACATTATTCCCTATTTGATATAATCAAAGACATTTTATAAAAGCATTTCAGGTCATGGGCATTAAAGCTTCATCATTCTATGAATACATTAACTGAAATGGAGGGAAATCAAATTCCTGGCTCTCCTCCTTTACATTTGGTTTTCTTTTTCTTTTTTTTCTCTTGAGGCTAGAGTTAAGTGACTTACCCAGGGTCACACAGCTAGGAAGTATTAAGTGTCTGAATTCAGGGCTGGTGCTCTATCCACTGCACCACCTAGCTGCCCACATTTGGTTTTCTTACCAATCTTGTAAAAAATAATTAAACTCACTTTACACACAAGGAAACAGAATTTCTGACCAGCTAAATATATTACTCTAAGATCCAAGAGCTTTTTAGTGACAGAGACAAAAATAAAACTTTAGTATTTATTGTGGAGGAGTTTTTTGACTCCTCTACTTGCCTAATGATCTTTATCATAAATGTGAGACACCACAATGTTTATAGAACTGAACAGCTTTAAGTACGTGTCAGACTCTTCATAACCTTATGAATTGTACTGTCTATTCAGTTAAGTGACAGGTCCACAGTCACATAGTTAGTATGGGTGTAAGCTCATACTTAGACTTCTTGACTCCTGTGTTCATATGCATGTACAATACAATTACTTGCATTCATATAATTCCTATGTATATCTTTGTAGATAATTCCCAAATATTTCATAAATTGAAAACTAAGTTATTCTGAATGTAATTTGTCTATCTCTTTTGAGTTTTTTTGGGGGGAAGAGAAGGCAATATATAGAAATGTAGATGATTTTTATTTGCAGATCTATTTTATACACTATAATTTACTTATTTGTGGATTTCTTTTATATACTACAATTTTGCTGAATTTTTTTTATTTTTTCAAATAATTTTAGTTGAATTTCTAGAGTTTTCTAAATAGACTATCTTACCATCTCCAAAAATGATAGATGTACTCCTTAAAAATCCTTTGTAAGCCAACAAAATGAGTCACTCCTCTGACTGAAAGTTTAGTGTATTATACTAGTTGCTTCCCTTGTGATTACAAATGAGTATGTCCAAACCAAAAGACATGTCAGAAAAAGTTCTTTCTATTCCAGGCATATATAAATGTGGAATAAAGTGCTAAAGTCAAAGTTATAAAAATAAAAATTAAGTTATAGCCCTGTCAGAGATTTTCTGTGAGATGATGGGTTATCTACCTTGTTCACTTTGTGCTTTAATTTCTCCATATATAAAGTCAAAATTTCATTCACATTTATTAATAATTAACATTCATAAAATGCTACAAAGTTTATCACAACCCTGAGAGGTATCAAAATTATTATTCTTATTTAACAATTAAAAAACTTATATTCAGAAAGAATGACTCATTCTCCCATAGCCTCAAAGTCAGGAAGTATTAAGAGCTAAATTCAGGTCTAGCATCTCATACATTTTATTACTACCTTCATTAAATACCTATCATGTTCAGAGTGCTTAAGTGCTGGAGACTGAATGGGGGTGGGGTGGGAAATTATGCAAACTCTACCTAAAAAGAGATTTCTGTTCTTGTATAGCTTTACTGTTTTACCTGGAGATATGTCACAAACACAGATAATTATTAAAAGACTATTTTCCTTTAGATCTGTAAAGGGGAGGGTTAAGAAGACAAAGACAAAGATGTCTAATTGTCAAGATGAGGCCCACAATTGAAAATGTGAACAAAAAATACCTTAGAAAGGGTCTAAAGGTTTGAAAATTCCAAACAGAATTCCAAATTGCAAATGAAAAGGTCAGAAAAGAGAATTAATTTGTCTCAGAGCTCACACTTTCTCAATATTTTTGTTTAAACACATTTATTTAAAAACCAACAGGTTATTGAGACTGTATTCTAAAGAGATTATAAAAGAGGGAAAAGGACCCACATGTACAGCCCTTTTAGTAGTGTCAAGGAACAGGGAATTGAGTGAATGCCTACCTATTAGGGAATGACTATGATAAGTTATGATATATGATTGTAATAGAATATTATTGTTCTATAAAAAATGATAAGCAGGCTGATTTCAAAAAAGCCTGGAAGGTTTGCATGAAATCATGCTAAGTAAAGTGAGGAGGACCAAGAGAACATAGTGCACAGTAACAAAATTATGTGATGATCAACTGTGATGGACTTGACTTTTTTCAACAATGAGATGATTCAAGGCAATTCCAATAGACTTGGGATGGAAAATGTCACCTGCATTCAAAGAGAGAACTGTGAAGACTGAATACGGATCAAAGCAAAATATTTTCACCTTTTTTGTTGTTGCTTGTTTGCTTGTTTTTTTTTTTTCTTTCTTGTGTTTTTTTCTCTTTTGATCTGATTTCATGACAAATATTTCCATATTTGCAAAGATGTTTAGAAGAATTGCACATCTTTAATCTATATCGGATTGCTTACTGTCTTGGGGAGGAGGAAAGCTAAGAAGGAAGGGCAAAATATTTAAAACACAAGGTTTTGTAAAGATGAATGTTGAAAACTATCTTGCATGTATTTGGAAAAATAAAATACTATTTTTAAAAAAGGAGGGGGAGGATAGATATCTGGAAAATATAGCTGGCTAGTCACCATATAGAAAGATGATGTGTTCACTAAGCTTAGCTCTGAACCATATTTACTATTCTAGGACTATAATTATAGAAATATTTTAAAATGACAAATCATAAGAATTTCTGCCTTTCTGAAAGAGCACAAAGCACTCCAGATGAAAAAAAATATATATCTGAATATACAGTAAAACCCAACCATGTCAGAGGCTAGAGATGATAGAGGCTACTGTCAATAAGTCAGTAAGTATTTAAGAGCCTACTATATGCCAAAAGCATTTGGGTTGTTCAAAGAGTACTACTACCTTGGTGAGAGGATTTGATGAGTTCTTTTTAGGGCTATTCATCCACCTTTGGTGTCCCCCATCACCCAACTCTCACTGGTGGCTCTAAGAAGCTCACACTTTCTCAATATGCATAAAGCATGTGCCATGGTGAAAATTGTGAACAGGTTTTAATTTAAACCCATTGGTGAGTTAGAGGGATGCCTCGCTCACCCATGTAAAGACTTCTTCCAGAAAAATAGATAAATAGAATAATTTGTTCCAATGGTCAGAAAGGTGGCTGAAGCAGAGCACCTGAAACTTGGCAAGACATCAAAGACGCCAAGGTCATCTATTGCATCCTGGGTTGTACCCAATTGTCCTACATTTTCTCTTGCCACTGGACTTGTCTCTGGAAGAGAGAGTGAGATTCATGACTTTGTGCAACTCTGCCTCACTTAAATTCAATTCATACTCATTATAACGTCATTGGTCTTCAAAAACAAAGGATGAACAAAAACATGAATAACTATATGCCAGGCATTGTGGTAAGTACTGGAGATACAAAGTAAGGCAAAAAAACAGTCGTTGCCCTTATGGAGCTCACAATCTAATTGGGGGGATGGCAAACAAATATGTTCAAACAAGCTATATACATAGGTAATAAATTGTTAAGAGGGAAGATACTAGAATAAAGAGGGATTATGAAAGGCTTCCTTTAGCAGATGGAATTTTAGTTGGGATTTTAAGGAACTCATAGAGATCAGTAGTTAGAATAGAGTAGGAAGAACATTCCAGGTATTTCTAGAGAAAATTCCCAGAGCTAAGAGATTATATCTTCTTTGGCCAGAAATGTCCAGGAGTCCAGTGTAACTGGATCCAAAAACACATAGCTAGTATATGGATGGTAAAGTGTAAAAAGAATGGAAAAGTAGGAGGGAGTTAGGTTGAATTGATGACATGTTCTCATCTGCACATTAAGAAAATAACTTTAAATACTGGGAAATGAGTGTGGACCACAACATAGCATTTATACTCTTTCTGTTATTGTTTGCTTGCATTTTTGTTTTTCTTTCCAAGTTATTTTTACCTTCTTTCTAAATCCGATTTTTCTTGTGCAGCAAGACAACTGTATAAATATGTGTTAAGGGACAGGTCAATTCTCTAAGAGACTCCACGGTTGTGGATCATAACATCTGAAGGAGTTGCAGGGCAGCCTTTGCTAACACAGGTTTTACTGACCGGGAATGAGATAAATTGGAGGCAGAGGGAAGAGAAGAGAGGTCGGACAATGCAACAGCCTCTTAGTCAGAGAGATCAGGGAACAGCAACTGCCTCTCACAAAAGGAGGTCATTCTGGGTTGGATCTCCAGCAGCCACTGTCAGGTGGCTCCTGTGTATCCCAACAAATATGTATACATATATAGTATTTAACATATACTTTAACATATTTAACATGTATGGGACTACCTGGTATCTAGAGGAGGGGGTAGAGGGAAGGAGGGGAAAAGTTGGAACAGAAGTTTTTGCAAGGGTCAATGTTGAAAAATTATCCATGCATACGTTTTGTCAATAAAAAGCTATTAAAAAAGAAAAGAACTTTTGTGGCTGAATGGAGGATAGATTAAAGTGAGGAAAAACTTGAGTGGGGCAGACCCACCAGCAGGCTATTGTAGAAGTCCAAAGAAAATGTGATAAACCTTGCAGCAGTGTCAGATAACAGTCTCAGTGGAGAGAAGGGGACTCATTCAGTTTGGTATGTATGGGTACCCAATCAAATATCGAACCCAGTAAGTCCAAAAGATCAATCCATTCAGCAGAGACAACATATTGT
The DNA here is from genome assembly GCF_048593235.1 of Sminthopsis crassicaudata. Taxonomy (NCBI): domain Eukaryota; kingdom Metazoa; phylum Chordata; class Mammalia; order Dasyuromorphia; family Dasyuridae; genus Sminthopsis; species Sminthopsis crassicaudata. Next base: position 242,905,873 of record NC_133621.1, read on the forward strand.
GTAAAGAACCAGCCCAGCACCTGAACAACCTTGCCAGTCAAGACCAGAAATAGTTGTTGCTGGTCACCTGCTCAAACAATCTTTGAAGCAGCCATTCTTTATAAGGTTGAACCTAGCAGTAGAATAATCTTCCTAACAACATATCTGTGTATCCAGCAATTGCAAATACCTTTCCAGAAACCAGTCCACCTGAGCAATGAAGCAATTTATCCATCACCAACTCCATTCTGTACAAAGAACTTCAGGAGCTTTCCAGAGAGGAAAGACATAAATCCTAAGCAGTTGTATAATTGTTAATTGCCTTGGACATACATACTCTCTTCAAACTCATTATCATTGGATTCTAAGTTTGCAATCCATTTCATTCTCACTCAGCTTTGTATATCTATAGAAAAGCTAAGTAATCGCAAAGTACCCTTCTAAGAACTTGAAGCAACAACTAACAACAACACTTTCACAAGTGTAAACACAAGTTGAAAAGTAAATTTTATAGGAGCATTACATTGTCACATACCATGGCATTGGTGGTTTAAATAAGGTAACTGATAGGGAAACATTTAAGTATTATTATTTTAATGGAAATAAGATCAAAAAATGTTCTTAAGCTATAATTTAGCATTAGAACTAAAAATCCAACATTTCTAAAATGTGTTTTCTCCTTTCCTTCACTCTGTTTTTCGACTATGCACTAACACTATTGGAATTTATTATATGTGAACATATATAATTAACATTACTTATTAATGACATACAATTATATTCATTATAGGACCTTGCCCCACCCACCTCTCTAGGATTAGAGATGTTATGATTAGAGGTGAAAGAAGTAATGAGTTGCTTGAAACTGAGAACTTGAATTGCTCTTGGCTCAATGAAAAGGATTACACATGGGGCACTTGAATGAAGTTGTTTTTGGCTCTGGAAAGAGAACAAAGCTTTGGCTTGGCCTAATTGCTGCTTCTATCTATACAAGGCCCATATCACATGGCACCTCCTTTAGGAAATCATCCCTGATCCCTAAAGTAAATAATGACCCTCTTCCTTGACTTTTACAAGCATTTTGATTTCCATGTCTGTAATACATTTATCATATATTACTGCAAATTATAGTTGTCTGTATTTATTTCATGCTCTCACTGGACAGTATTTTTTTAAAAATCAGATAAGGGATCCAATCTTTCTTAAGCTTTATGCTACTTCTGGTGATCTATGCACAATAAGTTCTTAAACTGTTGAATTGAATGAAAGATACTGATATTGACAGCTGGAAGAAACCTGAGACCAACTGATTTGATATCTTCTAAACTAACTAAATTGAATCATTCTGCAGATGCAGATGAGTGTATTTGGAGATTCACCTTCCCTTCTTCCTACCCTCAAACACACATTGAGAACTCTGAACACTTTCAGTCAGTGGTCCCCAAACTTTTTAAATAGGGGGCCAGTTCACTGTTCCTCAGACTGTAGGAGGGCCAGACTGTAGTAAAAACAAAAACAAAAACTCACACTCTGTCTCCGCCTCTCAGTTATTTGCCATAACCCGGCAGGCCGCATATGGCCTGAGGTCCATAGTTTGAGAGCCCCTGCTTTTAGGCATGGACTTTGTCCTCTTGTGCAACAAGGGGCTTCTCATTGGTTCCCACATATTGCTTTCTCCTACCCTGTGGGACAAGGGGTAAGAGAGAGTTTAGAGTGGTCCACAAATACTGCATTAAAGAGATACCCTCAGTGGATGACACTGGAGATAATTTCCATTTTGGGTTTTGTTTGTTTTTTCTTTCCTCTTTTGATTATGTAGCTTGGCACTCTGAAAATTTCCTTCATCCATAGGAATGGAAACAAACCTTTATTAAGCACTTATAATGTACCAGACATTTAAGAAATATTATCTGATTTGATTCTCACAAAAACTTTAGGAGGTTGTTACTACTATTATTCCTATTTTACAGTTGAAGAACCTGAGGCAGACAAAGATTAAGCAACTTGCCTGAGATTAAATAGCTAGGAAGTGTCTGAATTTGGATCTGAATTCATGTCTTCTATTTCCAAATCCCACATCCCATCTACTAAGCTAAGGCTTCTTAAACTTTTTCCATTTCCAAACCCTTTTCTCCTGAGAAATTTTTATGACATATAAGTATATAAAATAGGTAGGTATACAAATCAAAATTTACTGATAACAAATCATAAAGAAATTTATATATTTTAATGGTATTTTATTTTTTCAAATACATGCAAAGATATTTTTCAACATTCACTTTTGTAAAACATTGTTTCAAAAATTTTTCCCTTTCCTCTCTCCTTTCCTCCCTCCCCAAGATAGCAAGCAATCTGATATACATGAAATGTGTGCAATTCTTCTAAAGATATTTCCATTTTCATCATATTGAGAAACAAAAAAATCAGTTTCAAAGGGGGGAAATTAAGAAAGGAGAAAAAAAAACAACCAACCAAACAACAACAATAACAACAAAAAGGTGACAATACTATGCTTTGATCCACATTGAGTCTTCATAGTTCTCTTTCTGGATGTAGATGTCATTTCCATAATGTCTATTAAGAAATCTATTTTAAAATAATCCCTTGATATACATATAATTTTATCATTTATTAAAGAAAAAGCAAATTTGCATACTAATGAGATGGATTGCTTATTTATTTTTACATAAAGAATTCCATCTTGGTGGACATAGAGCATCTTCAATATTTTTCAGAGTTGCTTGATATCTTTATATTTCTCAACCTAGACATTCAGTTTCTCGTTCCTATAAAGGGTCACCCATCCAAAGTTTAAGAAACTTTGTACTAAACTACCTAATTGCATTAAAGGGAGAAGACTTATCCTATACACCCTCTCTCAAGCTATAGTGAATCTACACATAGTAACAACAGTGTGTGCTTATTTGTTGTTATTATTCTGATCCCATTAATCACAGGAAGCAAGGCTCTCCTGTCCTCCTCTACCTCTCAAAGTCCATCTAAGTTTATGTTTATTGTTTCCATGATCCTATCTATCCATCTCATCCTCTGCTGCTTTTTACTTTTGCCTGAAATTTTTCCCAATATCAGGGTCTTTTTCAATGAGTCCCATCTTTTCATTAAGTGACCAAAGAATTTAAGATTCAGCTTCAGTATTTGACCTTCTAGTGAATAGCTTGAATTAATTGTTTAAAATATTGACTCATTTGACTTCCTTGCCATCCACATTTTGAAAATTTCAATTCTACAGTACTCACATTTGCTTATAGTCCAATTCTAACAGGCACATGTTGTACACAAGGTGATATCTCTGCTTTTTAGTGTAATATCCAGATTTTCCATAACTTTCCTTCCAAAGAACAAGCATCTTTTAATTTCATGGTTGTTAATTTCATGGTTCACTATCTGCAGTGATCTTTGAGCCGAAGAATATAAAATCTGACATTGTTTTCATTTCTTCTTCCTTTGCTAGGAAGTGATGGGACAAGTTGCCAAGATTTTAGGTTTTACTTTTTATGTTAAACTTCAAAACAGTTTTTACACTTCTTCCCCCTTCTTATCAAGAAGCATCTTAATTTTATTTTTTTTTTTTTACTTTCTGCCATGAGAGTAGTATTGGCTGCACATATGATATTATTTCCAGCTTTTGATTCTTCCAACCTGGCATTTTCCATGATATAATCTGCATATGTTAATTAAATAAAGTGATCATGCATCCTTGTACTTCTTTTCCAATTTTAAAGCAATCAGTTGTTCCATGTTGGACTCTAACATTTGCTTCTTGGCTTATATATAGTTTTCTCAAGAGACAAGTAAGATAATATGGTGTTCCCATCTCTCATCTTATCACATTTTATTGTGATCCACATAGCCAAAGGCTTTAGTGTAGTCAATGAAGCAGAAGTAGATATTTTTCTAGAACTTTCTTGCTTTTTCCATAATCCAGAGAATGTTGGCAATTTGGTTTCGAGTTCCTCTATCTCTTCAAAACCCAATCTATTTTTTATTTTTTTGGCAATTCTTGGTTTATACATTCCAGAAGTCTCACTTGCAGAACCTCAAGCATAACTTTGCTGACATATAAAATGAGTGCAATTTTTAGTAATTTGAACAATCCTTGCCATTGCCCTTCTTTAGGATTGGGATATAAACTGATCTTTTCCAAGTCCAGTGACCACTATTACATTTTTCAAATTACTGGCATATTCATATTCATAAGGGACATTATTTAAATCATTCTTGTATGGTCTGATGGCTTTCCTTACTTCAATTTAAGTTTGAATTTTGCAATAGCATTACAAGAGGAGTCATTGTCAGCTTCACTTGTTTTAACTCTCTGTCTACAGCTTCTTTACCTTTAGCTACAAAGTATATAATCAATTTGATTTCTATAATGATGATCTGGTGATGTCATTGTATAGAGTTGCCTTTTGAATTGTTGAAAAAGAGTGTTATCACCAATTAGTTATCTGGACAAAACTATTAGTTTTGGACCTGCTTCTTTTGTACTCCAAGACCAAATATGCCTGTTATTTCAATTCTCTTTTGATTTTCTACTTTAGCATTCTAATCCTCTATAATGAATGTGATTTATTTTGGGGGGTTATTTCTAGGAGATGTTTTAGGTCTTTATAAAACTGATTGATTTTGGCCTCTTCAGTGTATTACTGTGAGTTGAACAGTTTGCCTTCAAATTGAATAGATATCATTCAGTCATTCTTTAGATTATACCCCAGTACTGTTTTTCTCACCCTTTTATTGACTCTGGGGGGTATCCCATTTCTTCTAAAGGATTCTTGCCCACATGCATATGTATATGTACATGTAGACATATACACAAGTATATGTAGTGAGACCTATATTAAATTCACCTATTTCTATCCCTTTAAGTTCACAGACACCCAAGATAGTGAATTTTGATCTTTTTCATGTCCTGTTTGACCACATCCTGCTTGTCTTGGTTCATGAATCTTACATTACAGGTCCCTGTGCAATATTGACCATCATAGCACTGGACTTTCCTTTTCTCACCAGACACAATTAGTGTTTCCATTCCACTTTTGCCTATCTGCTTCAATTATATGGAGCTACTTGTAGTCCTTCACTCTTTTCCAATAGCATATAGGGCTCCAGATCTGAGGGGTTCATCTTCAGACGTCATGTCTTTAATCATTTTAGTTGTCCTTGGGGTTTTCTTGGGAAAGATACTGAAGGATTTGCCACTATTTTCTCCAGTGAATTATCTTTTATAAAAACTCTCTACTATGACATGTCCACTTTGGGTAACCCTGAATGGCACAGCTCATAGTTTCACTGAGTTATGCAAGCTCCTTCAATATGAAGGCAGTAAACCAGGAAAAGATCCTATTATATGTCATTTGTTGTTCAGTTCTGCCCAACTCTTCATGACCTCATTTGGTGTTTTCTTGGTAAAGATCCTAGAGTGGTTTTTATAAATGAGGAAACTGAGGCAAACAGGTGACTTGCTTAGGGTCACACAGCTAGTAAGTGTCTGAAGCTGGATCTGAATTCTTAAAGATAAGTCTTTTTGACTCTAGGCACGGTTCTCTATTTACCATATTCCATAGTTGCTCTAAAGTTTGTTTTTAACTTCCTTTTAACACTATCATTGTCCTGTTCCTGTTCCAGGAGACTGAAGCAGGACTCAAGTGCTATCAACTAGTTATAAATCGCTACTAGTTCAGAGATATAATTGCCAGCTCCCTATTATTCTGGAATTCCTGCCCCCATTATTTGACTGTAGGTTTCAAACTGGGTTGATGGCTGGAGCCCAAATCTCACTCAGCTCCAAAGGTCTAAAGCACACGACTAGTTTACATTTTTTTCCTGCTCCAGTATATTCTAGAGTCTAGATATTACTAGATACTACTTCCTCTTATATTGAGACTTTACTCTTAGGCATAAGTTCCTTCTCTGTCTGTCTGGAATCTATGACCCAGAACTGGGGTAATGAATGACAGAACTGGGAGTTGGAACCTGTTCCCATATCCTGAACAATCTTGGGATCTGGTATGGGTCCCTGGGATCCCTTCTTGCCCTAATATAAAATCCTCTTTAAATTACTGTTGTGACATTAGCCAGACTTTCTCCCCAGTGTTTACAGACATCTGTGTTTGTCTCCCTCTGCCAACTTGGATAGTTCAAAAGAAATATTGGAGTAGAGCTGAGTATGATGTGATTCTAAAGAGCAAAACCTTGTAGGAAAAGGTGTAATGCTAAAGAGACCGAGAGAAGACAGAGTTTTTAAATATTTTATTTGAGAGGAAGAGATTGTTCAGGGGCATGTTGCCCCCAGTGCTGATGTCTCAAAGCATCCAACAGCGAATGTGAGTTCTCAATGACTTATATATGGCTCTAAACTCAGGTAGCTAAACAAAGGTGGGAGAGTGGAGTCCAAACTCTGGTGAGTGGGAATCTCCAGGCAGGAACCATTAATCCAATTCTGACAGGTTGGGGGTAGGACCATAAATTCTAAAAAATTGCAATGACTTTGGCAGATGTCCAACTAGAGCCAGGAAGTCTGAAATTTGGAGTTATAAATAATGCCAATTAGATATCTGATAGAACATTTGGAGTCTGGAATGTCAGATCTCCACAGTCCTAATTATCTCAGTTTTAATGAGGAGAAAATGGGAGTTGCAACCAGGGGGATTGAGGCAGAATAAATCAAGGAAACTGAGGCATAACAATTAGGGAAACTGAGGCAGAATAATAAAAGGGAACTGTGGCACAACAGGTAAAAAGAGTATCTTCTACAAATGAGATGCAAAAGGAAGAGCTGACATGGAACAATTAGATGGAGGAGGAGGAATGGTAGTTCTGGAACTCAACTCTCATCAGAAATGGGTTAAAGAGAGTATAAAAATCTTCTAGAAGGGTATCAAAGCCTTTTTAAATTTGGAAAGAAATAAAAGGTTAAGGAGATAGGGAGGGGGGAAGAGGATAGGAATAGTATTTTTTTTTTTTTTAAGAGGGAACACTACTCATATCAGATTAAGGGAATGATGAGGGAATAGGGATAAGGAGGACTTATAGAAGAAAATGTAAATTAACCTAAATGGAATAAAGAGGGAGCAACACATATATCTGGAAGGCTATAAAAGTCTTCTAAATACAGATAGAAACAAGAAGGCAAAAGATTATAAAAGAAACAAAACTGGGGGGAAAGTTTTATAACTAAGGTCTCTGATAAATTCCTCATTTCTATAATATAAAGCGAATTGACTGGAATTTATAAGAATTCAATCCATCTTTCAACTGATAGATGGTCAAAGGATATAAACAGACAATTTTCAGATAAAGAAATTAAAGCTATCTTTAGTCATATTAAAAAATGCTCTAAATCTCTATTAATTAGAAAAATACAAATTAATACTCTGAGGTACTACTTCACACCTTTCAGATTGGTTAAGATAACAGGAAGAGATTATGATAAATGTTGGAAAGGATATGTGAAAACTGGGACACCAATACATTGTTGGTGGAGTTGTGAACTGATCCAACCATTCTGGAGTGCAACTTGGAATTATGCCCAAAGGTCTATTAAACTCTGTATACCCTTTGATACAGAAGTGTCTCTATTGGGTCTGTATCTCAAAGAGATTGTAAAAAAAGAAAAGGACCCACACATGCAAAAATGTTTATAGCAACCCTTTTTGTAGTGGTAAGAAACTGGAAACTGAGTGGACACCATGGGGAATGACTGAATAAGTTATAGAATGTAATAGAATATTATCATTCTATAATGTTATTATAGAATTATTATTGAATATAATAATATTATAGAATATCATTCTATAAAGAAAAGATCAGAAGGATGATATCAGAAAAGCCTGGAGAGTCTTATATGAACTGATGCTAAATTAAGTGAGTAGAGAGTAAATTAAGTGAGTAAATTTACGAGAACATTGTACATAGTAACATGATTATGCAAGAATAAGTTCTGATGGACTTGGCTCTTTTCAACAATAGAGTAATTCAGGCCAGTTCCAATGCTCTTGTGATGAAGAAATTCAACTGCAATGCAGAAAGAGGACTGTGGGACCTGAGTGTGGATTATAACATAGTATTTTCACTTTTTTGTTCTTGTTTGTTTCTTTTTTGTTTTCTTTGTCAATTTTTCCCTTTTTAATCTGATTTTTCTTGTGCAGCATGTTAAGTGAGGAAATATGTATGGAAGAATTGCACATGTTTAACACATATTGGTTTACTTGCTGTCTAGGAGAGGGAATGGGGGTGAGGTAGGAAAAAAAAATTTAAAACACCAGGTTTTGCAAGGTTGAATGTTGAAAACTATGTATATGTTTTTAAAATTTAAAAAAAAAATTAAAAAAAAAAAACCAAACAAAAAGAAAAAGCTATTATTTAAAAGGAAGAGAAAAGCCACAAATGAATAAATAAGATTTTGAGTTTCAAATTTTACTCCTTCTCTTCTTTCCTCCCTAAGATGGCAAGCAATCTAATGGAAGTTTTATGTGTATATTCATATTAAATATATTTCCATATTAGTCACATTTTGAGAGAAGCAACAAACAAAAGGAAAAAATCATGGAAAATGAAAAATAAAGTGAAAATAGTAGCCTTAATCTACATTCACACTCAATAGTTCTTTCTCTGAATGTGGTCAGCATTTTCCATCACAAGTCCCTTGGAATTGCATTGATGAGATTATTGCGTTGATGAGAAGAGCTAAGTCTATCATAGTTGATCATCACACGGAGTTGCTGTTGCCATATACAGTGTTTTCCTGGTTCTTCTCACTTCCCTCTGTATCAATACATTTAAGTCTTACCAGGTTTTTAAAAATCTGAGCTGGCATAGTTTTAAGAGTTATACTTATATGGCAGTAAGTAAGTAAATACTTTAACTGAGATCTGGAAGAGTTAATATTCAGTCTCCATTCTTTCAAATGCTAGCTGACAAGTCTTGGCAAGTCATCTTGCCTTTCTAGGCCTGAGTTTTCTCATTTTTTTAACTATTTGCTCAGTTTCTTCTCTCCCAGCAAAGCTCCAGTGGACATGACCACATTCCATAGGAAGGCTTTTTGATGCTTCCAAACTAAAACTCCTAATCAATTTTTTTTCACAAAACAATGCTCTTTTACTGTTCGAGAGCATAAAGCATAGGTTAAGACATTCAGGGGCTCAAGGAAGATGGAACAGGAATAACAGAAAATAAAAAATGATGAAATAAAATCACTTTATGTCTGCATACATGAAAAAATTTGTTTTAATTTATTAAGTGCTTATTATATGTCCAGGTACTGGGCTAAGCATTGGTGATACAAATTCAAAATCCAGGATATTCTTGATCTCAAGAAACATATATCCTAGGGGGAAGAAAAAACAACACATACAGGGAAATGGTGGCCAGGGAGGGATATTTTGATTTAGAAGATTACAGAACTAGTGAGATAGAGGAGAATGGACAACCCCATTCTTCCCAGCAGCAGTGAGGGCACTGATCAATGAATCCCAACAATGAAAGCAGCCTTGTACCTTGAGAGAGAGAAAGGAGGGGGCATGTGCTGGGCAAGTCAAACACCTTGACCATCATCTTCATCAGAGCTCCCTTGGATATTCCAGGACCATAAATCTTGAGAATAACAATGGTTTCAGCGTGGTGCCTGTAGCCATCATCCTGGGAAGCAACTCATATTGGAAATGTCTATGATTTAGCAACTGTTCCTGTGAGATGCTACAGTCACAACTATTCAAACCTCAAAGAGAAAAATTCTTATCACCAAAATCCTTGGTTCAATATCAGAAAATTGTATTATTTTATTGGAGGAAATGATATAAAAAAGATGGATTAACACTTACTTTGCCACTTCATCCTAAGTACCAAAGGACTTAAAAGTTAAAGCTGAAGCCATCCATATGAATTGCTTCTCCTTTTAGAATGTGAGTTCTGCACATATATATTGTACCTACGATATACTATAACATATTTAATATGTATAGGGGTGGAGGGAAGGAGGGGAAAATTTGGAACAGAAGGGAGTACAAGGGATGATGTTGTAAAAAATTACCTATATACATATGTACTGTCAAAAAATGTTATAATTATAAAATTAATTTTTAAAAATTATTTTTAAAAAAAGAAATATACAGTGGGGAAAAAAAAAAAGAATCCCTTGAGAACAGGGATTGACTTAATTTTTCTATTTGATACCTAGTTTTTAGCATAACACTTTATACATATTAAGCATTATGTGCACATATTCATATGCTTCTTTTCACTTATTTCTTCTCAGGGTGAGGAAGAATAATAGGAGCTATGTGTTGTAATGTCGGAGAAACTGAGCAAGACAGAGATTAGAGAACAATTCAATAATTTATTAAATGGGAGAGATTTACTGGGACTAAATGGACAAGAATAATGATATAATGGGGGAGGTACCTGGATGGGGATGACCTAATAGGAGGAGGCACCTAGGATGACATAATGGGAGGTACTGGAGAGGCTTCTGATATTCTAATGATGTCTAAAATGGATAAAGACCTTTATCCTATCAAACATTAAGAGGGAATAAGTATAGCCTAAGGTCTAAGATATAAGACCTTTATCCAAACAGTAAGAGGAAATGGTTATAACCTGAGGCAGAGTAACTGAATAGGACAATTAGGGAAACTGGGTTAGGACATTAAAAGAGAAGTGTGGTAGTATGGTGCCTAGCACATAGTAGCTGCTTAATAAAATATTAATTGACTGATTGGTTACTGGTAAGAAGATGGGAGTGAAGTGAATCCTGGATGATGCCCAATCCTAGTGATGGGGGTTGAGGTCCCTCTAAGCTAGGATCTTTTAATTCACAAATCCTGGTCAAAAACTACCCTTTTGCACCAAAACCATTTGGTATTGGCTAAGAAATAGACTAGTTGATCAGTGGAACAGGTTAGGTTCACAGGACAAGATAATGAATAAATATAGCAATCTAGTGTTTGACAAACCCAAAGATCCCAACTTTTGGGATAAGAATTCATTATTTGACAAAAACTGCTGGGAAAACTGGAAATTAGTATGGCAGAAACTAGGCATGGACCCACACTTAACACTACATACTAAGATAAGATTAAAATGGGTCCATGATTTAGGCATAAAGAATGAGATCATAAATAAACTAGAGGAACATAGGATAGTTTACCTCTCAGATTTGTGGAGAAGAAAGGAATTTGTGACTAAAGGAGAACTAGAGACCATTATTGGTCACAAAATAGAACATTTTGATTACATCAAATTAAAAAGCTTTTGTACAAACAAAACTAATGCAAACAAGATTAGAAGGGAAGTAACAAATTGGGAAAACATTTTTACAGTTAAAGGTTCTGATAAAGGCCTATCTCCAAAATATACAGAGAATTGACTCTAATTTATAAGAAATCAAGCCATTCTCCAATTGATAAGTGGTCAAAGGATATGAATAGACAATTTTCAGATGATGAAATTGAAACTATTTCCACTCATATGAAAGTGTTCCAAATCACTATTGATCAGAGAAATGCTTTAACCTTTTCAGGTCTCTCAGAACCAATCTGGGTTCTCAGTTGTTCAAGCAACTTCTGGGAAGAATATCTGTGTTCCTACCCTCATCTCACTCTATCTCTAAAACATAGTGGGCACCCAGACCAGGTCTGGGCTTTGAGCAAAATTCTCCCGTGGAGACTACTTGCATTTCAGGCAAAAGGTCCTCTTTTTGTTACACTCTATTTTTAGGGATAGCAGGACCAAGGAACCTGCAACTCTGGATGAAAAATATTTCCAGAGACAAAAGACCTTCTTTTCCAAGGCATTTGTAATCCCTTTTATCTCGCCAGAAAGCTGGCTCCGAACTCTGAGACACATGGGAGAAAGTGTCTCTCCCCCACCACGTGGCTGTTCTGAGGACCCCATCCCTCTAGGGAGTCCCAGGCAAACAGTTTCCTCGATTTGTTCTGGGGGAGAAATCTGTGTTTGAGCCCCTCTCCCACTTCACTGTAGTGGTCACGCTGTAGCCACAAGGAGAAAGGGCTCTGGATCAGGGTGAACTTGGAGATGTGTTTCTACTCGATAGTGTGAGCTCTCGCCATTGCCACCAGAGAAGCACTGGATAAGATAACATCTCTCCCTTCCCTAATCCTCTCTCTTTTCGAATCTCTTACATGTGACTTGGCAACCTGCTATTTAAGTGTACAGTGGGAAATTGGGGATTCAAAACTTTTAAAATGGTACTTTGCCAGTGAGCTAGAGAAGCAAGTCACGCCCCTCCCATAGCTTTTACCTGGCTTTTAAAGGAGCTGAGCTTCCAGCCCTCCTGAAGCATGCTCGCTCCATACATTTTAAAATGGGACTCGGTTTCCCTGATTTAGTAATCCGGCATTAGAGCAATGTCTCCCATCAGCTTTTCACTGTAGTAGCCTTTAAAATTAAGCTTTTCCATGCTCTCAAGGCAGGACAGAGGATTTTAAAACTGCCCATTTTTTTCTTAGCCTCAGGGCATACTTGCCTGCTTGTGGACAGATTAAAAACCTAGATATCTGCTCACCTTTCTCAGTCTCTCTTACCTAACCTTGTGGGTGGGAACTCCTGACTTTTCTTTCTCTTGGTGTAGGACTTTTAGCTCCTGGCGCACTCTCCTATTTTTCTTGATTGGTATTCTATGCCCCCTGCCAACAATTAAAGATTTCTTTTCTAAAGCACAGCTTTGGCCACGTTGTAGCTTCAGAAAAGAGACCTTTGTAATGTTGGCTGGGGAACAAAATTCTGAATCAAGGCAAATTAATTGTTAAGAGAGTGAAGATAGTTTCTTTTGTCTCTTTTTTTCTCATTCCCTGACTGCAGGCAGGAGATGAGTTAAAAAGGAGAGGTTGAAACTATTTTGAAAACTCCTTAACTACTTTTAATTTGGCTCCTTTCTAGAATATTTTCTCTGTTCTGATGTGCTACAGTTCTCTTTTACTGCCTGAGTTTCCTTAAACTGATCTCTTTCTTGCCTCAATTTCTCTGGCATTTCCGTCCATGAAGCCCAGGACTATAAAATATGAATAGATTCTCCTTCAAGCTGCCTCTTAGAAAATAACTTAATTAACACCTGAACTCTGGGTAGAATTCCAATCTCTCTATACTCGCCCAACCCCCAACTTTCTTTTCAGGAGTCATGTATCTCCAATTAGGGTCTGACTTTTCTAAACACTCCAATGCCCCCACACTCAACCTACTAAAGGATGGGTGGGGTAGGATCTTTTGTCTTCAACTCACCCATTGCTCTCTGCTAGCACCTAGTTAGCCTGTGGTAAAGGTTAGCTGCCTTCCCTTTCCCCCTGCCTCTTGGGAAATGGAGTGGGGAGAAGGGGGCCATGTGGAATTCCCCAACACTCACTAGTGGGTTCCAGCCTCCAGTCACAGAGGCTTGGCTTTGGCCTTTAAGCTTTTAAGCCTTTAAGTTAATTGATCTATTTTAAGATTTGTTAAAACTGGGATTTGCTAAAACTGTTTTAACTATTGCTGTATGTCTGAGGGATTTTAGGAAATTTACTAGTCTGTTATGTATGATCTGATAATTTCTATAAACAGGGGAAGGAAGGAAACTGATTATAGCTGGTCAGGAAATTGGGAAAAACTGAGGCGTTATCTCATTAAGTTCAGACTGAATTGGAAACTATTTTACTCTTTGCTTAAAATTTACTAGACTATGATTTGCTGGGTTATTATTCTTTAGAAACAACCAAATATCAGACACCTGTTCAAGGACTGGCAACCTCTCTGATCTGTTTCTCCACCCCTGTTATCCCAGTTCCTTAATTACTATTTCAGCATTTCGATATCAGGACTCTACTGGTTTAGGGTGGCCTTGATCTAATTGTATAATTTACTCAGAAATCTGTCCCCTACTAGCAGCTCCTCTTCCAGAGAGAAGGGGATAAGTGGAGTTCCTCCAAACCCCACTTTTTCCCTCTCTTGGACCCCCTCTTAGACTGGTGGGACTGCCTTGAGCACTGCTACTCAACAGAAGCTGAGTTTAATGCACAAATGACTACAGACCTAAAGACTGTCCATCTCTGGCTGAGATGCCCCCCAACTGCAGAGATTCGAACAGGGAGGCTTGTTTGTCTCCCTGAAAGAGGAATGCTGTTTGATGCTAATAATTCTGGGGTTATCGGGGAGAAACTGGTTCTTGCCCTAAATCTTAGTCTGGTTTATTTATTTTTGTCCTAACTCAGTTTTCCTAATTATCCTGACTCAGCCCCACCTCAATTCTCCTGCTTCTCTGTTCTGAAAAACCACCCTGGCCTCCTTATCAGTAGACCTGATAAGCATAAAAGAACTTAGGCTTAGAATAGCAGAATGCCTCTCCCATCCCAAGCTATCAGAATGTCTTATCAAGATGCCATCTCCCCTGATTGTCATCTCTCTAGAGACCTACTCCAATAGTTTGATTGCTCTTGCCTCTATTTCAGTCTTTCTGATATACTGTTCATGAGGTAACATAAACTCCCCACTCTCTATCAGCGAGGTGGACAGCTCAATTTCCCAGGACTTGATTGATGCTGTCTGGAGCTCAAAACGCTCAGCTGGATATTTACAATATCTCTGCGAAATTGACAAAAATTAAAAGTTTTTATCGTTATCTCTCTCTCTCTCTTAGAGACGCCTAAAGAGAATGAAAGCTATAGAGTTGGGGTCCTGTTACAGCCTCTTACTATAGAAATTCACTTGCCTTAAAAAACTCCACTGAGCAGATTAACTAATCTATCTCCACCCACCTTGAAAGGGCTTCCTTTGCTGCCAAGGAAACACACCCACCAAAGCTGGCTCCTTTCAAAGCAAACAAGATTGGGAAAGAGCAATAAAATTCAAACTTAACCCAGGTTTAAAAGTTTAACTGCTATTTTTAAGAACTTCTTGAATTCTTTTATGTGGAATTGGACATTCTGTATAAGTTTAAATTGATTGTATTGTATTGGGTCAGAGCCTCTAAAATAATAAGTTTTTTTTTTCCTTGTCCTTTTGAAAATGTTTCTGTTAAGGACAATATGCAATTTGGGATATTTTTCTATGTATTTTATTTTATTTTATTTTTTAAATTTTTAAAAATTTTCTATGTATTTTAAAAAGCAAACTGATTTGTAAGTTATGAACTTATTGGGAAAATTTCCTTATTGCTATCAATATAAGGTTATGATAAATATTTGTTTAGAATTTATGTTCTTGCATTTTTGTTCCTCCTGATTTCTAAGATCAGAGCAATAATCAATAGAAATTGTTAATGCAATTCAATTATGTCATACCTTGCTGTTTCCAGCCTGATTATATGTAATCATTGTATCCTAAATGCTTGGGCAAATAAGTATTTAACCTGGTCATCTGTCTGTTACTAGACAATTAACAGAGGGTTGGTAAGAACAAAACTACTGTTAACACCTGTTGGTTTTCCTTTATCTCACTAACCTGAGACTCTCAGTTCTTCTCTTCTAAGGGCAATTTCTGTCTCCTGAAAGAAACACTCAGAGCAAATGTGCTCCCAGACTCCTGTGGGAAAAACTACCTCAGTGAACACCACAGGGGCTGAACTGGCTCCCCCCAGCATCCTGTTCCCTGGTAGGAAATTGGGGTCGGGCCCTGTTTCCTCTGTTTTCTCACTGCAGGGGCCAGTAAACTAGGTAGGCTATGCTGATACTGTGTACCCCCTCTGACTCGTTTCACCCCTCTCCCATAAAGAGTGGGGAAACTAGGAAGGAAAAGATTCAGGATCTTTGCTTATTGAAGAACCAACTCTATACAAATAATCTTTTCTCTCAGGATTTTCTTCTATTTCTCTTTGATAGTTAGATGGGCCATCAGACAAGCAGCCCACAGAAGGGACCTGATGCATTTCTTGCTAAAGGCCCCATTCCCCTGAATGTCACCATCTCCACCCTGGATGACACCCCACTTTTAATCTGTTCCCGAGATCTGTTTTCTCTAGGCTTCAAACTTTGGATTCTCAGCCACCCTTCAGCCTGGAGAATACTGACTGGGAACAACTGACCAGGACACCTCCTAGATGCCCTGCTGCCATCTCCCACACCTCATGCCTCACCTCCTGGCATGAAACCCCAAATCTCTATGACCCTTGTCAGCTCAAAGCAGTTTAGAAGAGATTGTTGCCCCTTTTCCCAATGCATCTGGAGGTGACAATTTGAGGGGGGAACAAGAAGAGGGGACCCTGCTCCTCTGAAGATCTTTGGAGAAAATCTTCAACCTTGCCTCAAATGAGGGACACTGCCTCAAATTTTTTAAAATGAATTTAAGTCTTAACTGTTTGAGGGGGAAAATGATGGGGTTTGAGATCCCTTTAAGCTAGGATCTTTTGATTCACAAATCCGGGTCAAAAAGCACCCTTTTGAATTCCAATGATATCCAGACTTTCCCCAGCCCCCACGGGATCTAACTTGGGTTTTCCCAACCCCCACAGTTTAAACCCATTGAATTCTATTCAATGCTGATCTTGGCTGAAAACCCACTAGGAGCCTGGGACTCCACCCACCTTCAAAATCACCAAAAGCCCCATATTTACAAAAGGGGCTACTTTGGAGTCCACGTTTTGCAGAAGTCCTAAGCATGGCATTCTTAACATCAGTCATGTCGAGGGATTCTGCCCACTGGACCTATTCTGGTGCCCTTTTATCTATACCCTCAACTTTACTAATTAAACTTTACTTCCAAATCTATGTTTGGAATAAACCTTTTTATCAATCTATGTTTTCAGGCCTGTAAATTTCTTTACAGAGGATTCTGCACCATCATGGGACTATCCTTGCATTGACCCACAAGGGGTTCCCCCTTTCCTAACTCTCATCACTAGATGGAATGAGCAATCATCAATTCTGGATCTGAAGGGATCACATTTTCTAGGGTTTCATTTTTGGATGAAGTTGCATGATGCTAGTGTTGAGAATTCATGTACTCAAAAAAAGTTTTGGTGAAGTCTGAGTCCCACTATAGCAGACAATTGGAATAATCCTTAAAAAATGAAATCACCACAAGACAAAAAATAATGAATATGAATTAAGAGAATATGGGAAGACTTAGATAAAGACTTTCTTGAATGATCTTCTTTCTCTCATTTCTCTCTAAACTTAATACAAGTACCATCTTTCATAGGAACCTTTGACTTGAGAACCCTGAAACTGAAGGAGGGACCTTAAAACTCTCTCTCTGAAACTCCTTCAAGGAGATAGTCTCCTTGAATTCTAGCCCCTGTAAAAGATCCCCAAAGGATAAGTAGCTTCATTCTGTTCTCCTGAGAGACTGGCACCATCCCCACTGATAACACTCACTACTGATTATACTCTCTATTGAACTGAAAATTAGTCTAAACCTCCTGATTAAATTAGGGGTTTTTGTCCACTAAGAGAATCCTTTTCTTAGTGAAATAAGAAATAAACTTTTCTATTTTTTTTTTTTTTGCCATAGTCTTGTCACGTGGAGTCACCTCTCTCTCTCTCTCTCTCTCTCTCTCTCTCTCTCTCTCTCTCTCTCTCTCTCTCTCTCTCTGTTTTCCTCTTCAGAGCCCATCTTCACACCTCATCAAAATGACTGCATTTGTTCTGTGTAAACACATTAAAAGCTGTGACTAAGATCTACAAAGAAATAGAATGATGCCAAAGAAGAAAGGAAAAGGAAATGCATATTTATGTAACACATACAAATATGTTCTCATTTGATTATCTCAAAAAACCCTTCAAGGTAGGTACTATTATTATCTCCATTTTACTGTTGAAGAAATTGAGGTTAAGGGACACACTGCTAGTAAGTATCTGAGGATAGATTTAAACTCAGGTTTTCCTGACTCCAAATCTACTCATCAGTTTACTGTGCCACCAGGTACCTCTAATAGAGATAAAAGAAAATACTTCATTCTAATTCTTTGCAGATGTTGGAAACCTGCATATAATCTCAGTCTTTTTTGAGTTATTGATCAGTTTTGCTGATTTAAAAAATCATCCTCTGTTTTTTTTTCCTTTTCTTTTAAAAAAAGATTATTTGTAACATGATATTATTCTCTGGGAGGAATGAGAGAAATTCTGGGATAATTGAAGCCATATAAAGACAAAATATAGGGACAGCTAGGTGGCACAGTGGATAAAGCATCAGTCCTGAAGTCAGGAGGACCTGAGTTCAAATCTAGTCTCAGACATTTAACCACAATTGCCTCAGCAAAAAGAGAGAGAGA
Organism: Sminthopsis crassicaudata; assembly: GCF_048593235.1. Taxonomy (NCBI): domain Eukaryota; kingdom Metazoa; phylum Chordata; class Mammalia; order Dasyuromorphia; family Dasyuridae; genus Sminthopsis; species Sminthopsis crassicaudata. The sequence continues at coordinate 242,924,066 of NC_133621.1, forward strand.
GAGAGAGAGAGAGAGAGAGAGAGAGAGAGAGAGAGAGAGGATGATTTATTTTAGAAAAATAAACACAAGAGGGGATGGAACCAAGATAGTAGAGAAAAGGCAAGGCTTCATCTGAGTTCTTCCAATATTTCCTGCAAATGATATTAAAATAACTCTGAAAACAAATTCTAGAATGGTAGAACCAACAAAGGGGCAAGGGGAAATGATTTTCCAGCTCAAGACAACTTAGAAGGTCAGCAGGAAAGGTCAGTTTCACTGGAGTCAGACCTAAAAACTAGAGAAATATTAATTGTTCATGAGTAAACTTATGCCTATAATAAAAATGACAATTCTATCTAAGTTAATCTATTGATTTGGTGCCAAAAAGGCATATCAAAGAACTATTTCTTATAGACCTAGAAAAAAGTCACAACAAAATTCATCTGGAAGAACAAAAAGTCAAGAATATCAAGAGAATCAAAGAAAAACAAAATGTGAGGCAAAGTAGCCTAACCATAACACACCTCAAATTCACTTATTACAAAATGGCAGTCATCAAAGCAATTTAATACTGGCTAAGAAATAGAGTGGTGATGCAGTAGAATATATCAGATTCATACCACCACAGTAATTCAGTAATTTTTAAATGAAAAGATCTAAGTTTTTGGGACAAGAACTCACTATTTGACAAAAACTGTTGGAAAAACTGGAAAGCAGTTTGGTTAGAAATAAGTATAGGCCAACATTTACCATTTACCAAGATAAGATCAAAATGCATAATGATTTAGACATAGAGGGTGATAGCACAAATAAATTAGAGAAACATGGAATAGGTTACCTGTCAGATATATGTTTAAGGGAGGAACTTATCATCTCATAAGAGATAGAGAGCATTATATGATAGAAAATGTGTAATTCTGATTGCATTTCATTGCTGAGAAGAGTTGTTACTATGTACAATGTTTTCCTGGTTTTGCTCACTTCACTTTGCATCAATTCATGTGAGCCTTTCCAGATTTTTCTGAAAGCATTCTGCTTTCATTTTTATAGCATAATAGTATTCTATCACATTAATATACCATAATTTGTTCAGCCATTACCCATTTGAAGGCATCCCCTCTATTTCCACTTCTTTCCTACCATAAAAAGAAGTGCTTTTTTATGTTTTTGTACTTCAGGTCCTTTTTCTTTTTAAAAAAAATCTCTTTGGAATATTACTGGGTCAACTATGCGCGAAAGACAATCAAACTGCATTGTATATAATATCAGCAACACTGTGTGATAATTAGCTATGAACAACTTAGCTCTTCTCAGCAATGCAATGATTCAAGATAATTTCGAAGGACTTATGATGAAAACTGCTATCCATGAGCAGAGAAGGAAATGGTAGAGATTGAATGCAGATGTGTGGAATGGAGAGATGAAGAACTTACAGTAATGTATGAATTCTTTTTCTTTATTTTCATTATTCCTATGTTTCCCTATGATTTGCATAAGTATAATATGTTCAGGCCTATATTTACTTAAACCTTAGTTAGTTACAGGCATATTTATTTAACCTAAGTTGGTGACATTTATCAGTGTTTGACATTTATCTATATTTAGTCTATTAGTTTGACCATTGTCTGTCTGCTCGATTATCAAAAGCCTGAAGGCCTAAGCTAAAAACCTTCCATTCCAATCTTGCCACATAGCAACAACAAATTAGGTGCATGCCTCCACCCCCCTTAATGCTCTCATACTTGTGATGTAATTAATCTCTTGTAACAAAATCTATAAAATCTGTGTATATTCACTGATTTTTTTGCCCCTCCTACTGTAAGTACTTTCACTTCCCTTTATCTCATAGCTGGACTGCCTGCCTCTCATGAGAAGCAATAATATACAATCTTTCTGCTTTCTACTTTGTGTGATCTCTGAGTAATCATTTTGGGTAGGGGTCTCTCATGTCCCACACACAAATCTAAGCTTTTTTTCTCCTTCACTTTATTTTCTTAGGTTGGGTTTCTTTTTCTCCCTCTTTGGTCTTTGTTTTCTTTCATGATATGGCTAATATGGAAATGTTTTGCATGATTATATTGTAAGCATCAAATTGCTTGCCTTTTCAATGAGGAGGGCAAAGAAGAAGAGAGAATTTGGAACTCAAAATTAAAGACAATTTTAAAAAATTTTATATGTAATTTGGAAAAAATAAAATATTAAAAAAATAACCACAACTTGGATCCAGGAGGCTGTGGTGTACAGGTGTGTGAGTAGATGAGGATTATTCCTTTTGGAACCTAGTCTCTGAAGAAACAAATCAAGGACTTTTTTTTTTTTTTTCACTCTCTGCCTCTCCTTTCCCTCTTGATTCTTGGTAAGAATCACTTAAAGCTTAAGTGTAGTTAATGTGTAGAGTCTTCTCAAAAGAGAATAGAAAGGTATTTCATTGTACAACATTGTACACTGTAAAACAGAATTGGACTTCTATTTACTTTATTTCTTTCACACCAAATAAATGCTTAACACAAAAGAATCACTGGTGCTCACTAATTGTAACTTAAACATAAGTGATTTTATAACTAGTTATGTTATTCCAAGAGCCTGATCCATAAAACTTCAATGTATTTTGAAGGATGACCAAAAGGCATTTCACATTTATCTCCTTCTCTTATGACTTGTCATCTTCTCTGGATGTGTGGTTGTAAGAGGCAGGATGGGGGGCACTTTGCATTCTGTAGTCTGCCTCTACTGAAGGACCTGATGAGGTGTGGGAATGAATGTGATTTCTTTTGCTAGGAAGATGCAGATTGGAATTTGACAAAAAGTAGGAGCTTTTATTTATTATATGCCAAGAGGCATTCTTTTCTCAATGGAGAAATCTGCAAAGAATCATTTAAGAAAAGACCTATTTTATGGATAAGTCTAGGGGAAGTTTGATATTCAAACCAAGATTTCTCAATTAAATGTAAAATTTTTCCTGAGGAAGTGATTTCTTAAAAGATCAATAGGAGTTTGATTTGCCCTTGAATGGTTTTCTCTATCTTACTCTGAAAGGATATGAAAGCATTTAGAGACTGGGTTTTTTGCAAATCAAAAGGGGACATGGTTTTTCTGATTTTACATAATTTTAAAGAGTTCACTTAGGTCATACAGAATTCACATGTCAGACCTAAGATCCCTGATCTCTTGAGCTTATAAGATTGCCTCCAAAGCTTAGAAATCTTCTCAAGATAATCTCTTCACAGATGCTCAGTAAAGGATTACAAAGAACAAATATCTGCTAGGACTCTGTGATCTAAACTCAAACTCACTTAAGTTGGCATATATAATAACTACCATGGACCCACATTTTACTATTTCTCTTAGGGTGGCAAGGTCAGGCTTGAAGAGTCTTAACATACCAAACAGAAAAAGAGAATACTTATTCCTTTTACTAGTCTTCCTGACTATGTGATCAGTTCTTTCTGTAGCAGCCTTTTTCCTTGGCTACCATTACAGAGACCAAGTGACAATCCAGATTTTGTTACGTTGTCATTCTAAGCTTCAGATCTTTTGCACTTCACTTTTTTTTTTTTTTTCACATTCTCTTTGACATTAGGCAAGGAGAATGATGAATCCTCTCCAATCACCCTGACACCTTCCTTCCCTTCCATTTCCCCTCACCCCACCACTATTCCTGAAACTGCACTTATTATCATAATATATGATGAGCTGCATTTGTCCTGTCCTAATTTAGACTACCATGGTTGACTTCATTTGCTTCTAAAGCTTAAATTATTTTTAGAAGAAAGGAGTCACATGTATAAATTACAGCACCTTTGTCAGAAAAGGAAGAGCTTGAGTCTGAAATGCAGCTTTTGACAACTATCTGCACAAAAGGAGGAGGATGGATAAGTAATTCATACCCTGAGGCAAAGAGAAATTAAACTACAAATAAATATCAGAGAGTCTGCATGGTTCTGCAAATTGTGTCTTTCAGTTTTGAAGAGTTAATATTTTCACCTCAGGCTGCCTCACCATTTCCTGGCTGTAGAACTTCTAATGGTACACGGAAGCTAAAATAAGGGGAAGACAAATAGATTCACTGAGAAGGATCCTCCTTAAGCTCAATCACTGACCAAACTCTGAGTCCACTTGTGCCATCTTTTGCTTTTTCACTCATAGCTTAGGAGACACCCTTTCCCAGGAAGTTATACAGTTCAGTGGATAGAATGCTGGGCCTGGAGTCAGCAAAACCTGAATTTGAATCCTGAATGGATAAGTCATTTAGCTGTGCTGTTTGCTTAAGTTTCCTCTATTACAAAACAGGGATAACAATAGCACTTCCCTCCTAAAGTTGCTGCAAGGATCAAAAAAAATAATATTTGTAAAACATTTAGCACAGTGCCTGGTACATAGTAGATGCTATAAAAATATATATTACCTTCCCTTTCCCATTACAGAAAAACTGGTTCTTTTTGTGAACATAAATCAGACTCAAATACTCCCAAATTCATTCTCAGGGAAGCCTGAGCCAAAGGGAAGGAATAAGACAACTAAGTAGCACAGTAGATAGAGAGCTTTAATTAGTCAGGAATACCGGGCTTCTAACCTGGGCTCAGCCACTTACTAGCTACTTATGATACTGGACAAATCATTTAACCACTCAGTATAATGCCGGAGAAACTGAGGCAAGACAGAGATTAGAGAATTATAATATTTTATTTGAAAGGGAGAGATTTACTGGGACTAAATGGATTCAGGGTTTGGTCCCAGGGTTGAATGAAACTGTTGTCTCCAAGAATCCAGCAACCAATGTCGGATACAATGATTCTTTTATAGGGTAACAAGAACAATGACATAATGGGGGGAGGCACCAAAGAGGGAGAGGTACTTGATATTCTAATTAATTGGGATGGGGAGAGGCAACTGATATTCTAAGGATGTCTAATTTATAAGATTTTTATCCTATCAAACATTCTGATGATTAAGAGGGAAGGATGGTGTTGCAGGATTGAACATTACAATTAGGAATGGAGGCAGAACAATTTAGGGAAACTGGGTCAGGAAAATTAGGAAAACTGAATCAGGACAATAAAACACATTCCACACTCTCTCTCTTCTGACTATTCAAATCATTGAATTACCTTCCTCTAGATACCTGGAAAGTCTTAGCACCATAATTTTGACCAATCTTGTGTGAGGCAAATAAACCAAAATAAAACTGGAAAAATGCAAGGACTTATGGCAAAGACAAATCTCTCCCTGATAACTGCAGAGTTAACAACAACACAAAGGCTTCTTGTTGCAATCATGTCAGGTCCTCTGTAGTTCCAGAGCATCTCAGGCAGAGAATCCAGTTTGAAATGCACAGTTCACTGTGAGTTAGGTGGCCTGCAGTCATTTTTGCATTTAACTCAGCCTCTGCTTGTGGAACAGCAGGGCTCAAGATAGTTGTGCTACCCATTCAGAGAGGCAACCCGCTCCAGGGGAGAAGGGTGAGGCTTGGAGTAGTTCCACCAGTCTCTGCCCAGAGGAACAGACAGGACAGCAGAAAGGATCCAGATTTCTGAGCAGAATGTCAGAGTATGCAGTTAGATCAAGGCAGGCAAACCCTGAACTTTTAGAGGCCTGATATCAAACTCCAAGGTCCTTTTGAGAATGTTGAAATACTAATTAAGGAACTGAAGTTACAGGAGAGGAGAAACAGATCAGAGAGACTGCCAATCCCAAGACAGGTGTCCTATTTCTGATTGTTTCTAAAAAGATAATCCCCAAAACTGAGTCTGTCAGGGCAATTCCAACAGAATAAGGGATTTCAAAGTTAAAGCCTAACCAGCAAATCATAGTCCAGTAAATTTAAGCAAGGGGTAAAAAATGAAAAGGACTGTTTAAAAGACTTCCAATTCAATCTGAACTAGTGAAATAGGGGGTGGGAAGAAGTGCCTAAGGCAAAGTGAATAGGAACTAGAGGTTCCCATTCTTTCAGCTATTTTGAGAGAAATCCACCAATTTCCCCAATTTCCTATCTCTCCCCCCCTTTTTTACTCACAGAAAGGAATTATCAAATAACCATCCTGCATATAAATCTCAAGAGTGAATCAAAATTCCTATACATAACAAACTAGTACAATAGGGTTTCCTAAAAATCCCTCAAATATAACAGCAATAGTTAAACAGTTTTAACAATTTCCATCCTGTTTGGGACAAAAAGACCTACCTAAATTGACTACTACTGAGATCACTCATAGAAAGCAGAATTATTTATTAAAATCTCAAGAAGCAGACTCCATCCTGGTCTGCGAGCTGAATTTCACAGCAGGATAAGGCCAGAGCCTTGAAAATGCTTACAGCTTTTATACATTTCAGACAAAGAACCTTCAAAATCTATATGTTGTGATTGGTCACATAAGTCTATTGTTCCCCTGGCTGATCAGTGGAATGTAGTAGACAAGGTGATATACAGTTTTTTTCAGTCACATTGGACAATTGAATATAGTCCAGACCTTATCTAAAATCACATGATTCCAGAGAAGCCGAAACTGAGGCCTATAGGCTTGATCTACTTTAGCTAACAATCTCTGATCAATATGTGCTGTAAGTTCTTCACCTTTTCCCACACAATCCCAAATCTTAAACACAGTAATAGATGACCCAGTCAGGGTTTGACAGTCATTCAACCATCATGTCCATATCAGTCCAAAGTACACTAGGAGCAGGGGCGATGGTCTCTCAAAAAACTGCTTCATGTAAAGAACAGGCGGGGACTCTCAATCCAGGGAGAGGGATAGGTGTGGTGTGGCGTTATGACAAGCAGCAGTCATCAAAACTATTTGGTACTGGTTAAGAAATAGAGTAGATGATGAGTGGACTAGAGTAATTTAGTGTTTGATAAACCCAAAGATCCCAGCTTCTGGGATAAGAACTCACTATTTGACAAAAATGCTGGGAAAATTGGAAAATAATATGGCAGAAACTAGGCAATGGCTAATCCTAATTCCCTATACCAAGAGGAAATGGGTTAATGACTTAGACATAAAGAGTAATACTAAAAGCAAATTAGAAGAACAAAGCAGTCTTCCTCTTAGATCTGTGGAAAAGGAAAGAATTTGTAGCCAAGGAAAGCTAAGTATATTATGAAATGCAAAATGGATAATTTTGATTATATTAAATTAAAGTTTTTATATAAATAAAAACAATGCAGATAAGATTAGAAGGGAAGTAGAAAAATGGGGGAAAATTTTACATCCAAGGGCTCTGATAAAGACCTCATTTCTAAGATATATAAAGAATTGACTCATTTATAAGAGTGCAAGCCATTCTCCAATTGATAAATAAACGGTCAATGAATATGAAAAAACAATTTTCAGATGAAGAAATTAAAATCATTTCTAGTCATATGAAAAAATGCTCTAAATAACTATTAATTAGAGAACTGCAAATTAAAGCAACTCTAAGATACAATCTCTCAGATTAGCTAAAATGATAGGAAGAGATTATGATAAATGTTGGAGGGGATATGGGAAAATTGGGACACTAATGCAAAGTTGGTCACTTTGGAGACCAGTTTGGAACTATGCTCAAAGGACTACCAAACTCTGCATACCTTTTGATCCAGCAGTGTCTCTACTGGGTCTGTATCTGAAAGAGATGATAAAAAAAGGGAAAAGGACTCACATGTGCAGAAATGTCTGTAGCAGCCCTTTTTGTAGTGGCAAGAAACTGGAAACTAAGTGGATTGCTATCAGGTGGAGAATGTCTGAATAAATTATTGTATATAAATGTTATGGAATATTATTGTTCTGTAAGAAATGATCAGCAGGATGATTTCAGAGAGGCTTAGAGAGACTTACATGAACTGATGCTAAGTGAAGTGTGTAGAACCAGGAGAGCATTATACACAGCAACAGTAAAATTATACAATGATCAATTCTGATGGACATGACTCTTTTCAACAGTGAGGTGATTCGGGCAAGTTCTAGTATCTTGGATGAAGAGAGCCATCTGTACCTAGGGAGAGGACCATGGAGACTGAATGTGGATCACAACATAGTATTTTCACTTCTTTGTTGTTGTTTGCTTGCTTTTTGTTTTCTTTCTCATCTTTTTTTTTTTTTCTTTTTGAACTGATTTTTCTTGTGCAGCCTGATAATTGTGGAAATATGAATAGAATTGCACATATTTAACGTATATTGGATTACTTGCTGTCTAGGGGGGAAGGGAGGAGGAAAAATTGGAACATAAGGTTTTGCAAGGGTAAATGTTGAAACCATGTACATATTTTTAAAATACAAAGCTAATATATATATATATATATGTACATATATATATATATGTATATGATAAAGACTAGAGTTCTCTATTCCCCATCCTAAGAATTAATATTCCTTAATAAGCTGTCCCCACTGGAAGTATCTTCCTTGTGAGACAAAGGCAGTAAAATATCCAATCCACATGGAGTGGAAGCCTTTCCAATTTGGCACATTTTGGAAGACCACACAATCATCACACCCTGTTCTGCAGACCAGATCCATTTCTATATGGGGGTTGGGGCGGATGGGGTGAAAATCATCTAAAGAAGCAGGGTGTCCTTTGTATATATCCTTGGTGTATTGAATAAAGTAATTTCCATTTGTTAAGGTTTATGAGTGCTTCATTTATTCTGAAAATCAAAGATGTGCTACAATCCATTCATACCAAGTTGGGAGAGACAATTATTAAATTTTCACTGTGAGTCTTTATGCCATAGAAATAAGCAGATGTTACAAATCAAGGTTTAATATATTGTTTTGCTAATTGTTTAGACTTAAGCAAATGATAAGAAATGTTAATAAAGCAGTTCAAACTTAAAAGTATGTCCCATGTCTTTTTTTTCTTTCAGAAAGCTGGTTGTAAAACATTACTAGCACACACCTAAATAATATACAATGGCTTCTCTGACATTTTGTCCTGTAAAAGAAACTTCTTAGATGAGATCTTATATTAAGATACTCAAGCCCAGGAAATCTCAAATCCTGGATTATATGAGTCAATATCTAAGAGTGGAAAAATTCAATTTTGAAAGATTCAAATATGAACTATTCTCAGAAAAGGAAAGAGAAAGGGAGAAAAAGTAGTCCAGGAACTAGAGTTCTCTTCCAAGTTACTATTTTCTTCTTGGGGAAGGGGAGGTAAAGAAAGAGAAATCCTGTTTTCATCCCCTCTCTCTCTACCAATTCTTTTGCCACTGTTTGGAATAGAAAATAGAGAAATAGAGAAAAAGTATATGATAAATGGCCAAGCCTTTCACAGATTAATTTTATAGCTCACAGGGAAAGGATTAGTTTTCTGCCAATATTCCATTTTTTTATCTCTCACATGCCAATTATCTTGAAGGCAGGTAAAGTTCCTTGTATCCTTACAGTAAGGTGCTAGGGTTTACCTATTTATTTCATGAAATGTGCATTTGTGCCTTGTAATCTCAAATTGGTGAGGAGAGACTCATAAAATTTATCAGGGTCTTTCTTTGCAAATATATAATTTAATTATACAGAACCAGGTCAGTAGGATTGTGTGGCTTTTCCCATTGGCACTCAGAAGCAAATATATCATTTATCAAGGCTAGGTCAAAGCAGATCCTCTAATATTGAAATACTGCTTTGTGGGTGTTGGCATAGGACTCAAAATGGCTTAACATTTCCAACTGAATCTCTCTACTTTAGGGTGCTGCCTAAATTCTTAATCATCCCTGATGTGGTATAGTCTTTGGGAATGATATGAACTCTAACTGACTCCATCCTATTTCCATGGTCAAGAATGAGAACACTAAGGGATCCCACCCTATTTCCGTCATCCACTTTATCTCACACAGAGGCAGGCTACATTCCTGGGAATGTTTTATCTTGTCAGCATGACCAAGACTTGCTATACCCATCAAATCCTTAAGAGTCTGCAGATAATGGATCCTTCCTTCCCCTGCGCAGGCACAGTAGAGATACTCTTGCTCTACAAATAACTTTTGTGTCCAAATCACCTTCATTATCCTGTTAACACATCTCTCTTTCTGGGTTTCCACCATGCAATTGCTGCTATAGACATAATGTACATGCAAGTTTGTTCTAGAATAGGACCCTCCCTAACTCTCTAGGCTTTAACTCCTTTCAATCTTCACTTCTGACTTTTAAATGGCCCTCTTCATTCACAGTTGGCTGCTAGATCATCTTGATCAACTCATTATGCCTTTTTTAAAAATAAAAGGAGTTGTGTGTGTGTGTGTGTGTGTGTGTGTGTGTGTGCTGAGGCAATTGGGGTTAAATGACTTGCCCAGGTCACACAGCTAGGAAGTGTTAAGTGTCTGAGACCAGATTTGAACTCAGGTCCTCCTGACTTCAGGGCTGGTGCTCTATCCACTGCGCCACCTAGCTGCCTCCAACATGAATTTTAAATGAAAACAGTCAATACAACAAAATTGAGATTCCCCCTCCCCTTCTATGTCTCTATCAGCACCTCTTCCCCTCCCCCCCTCTCCTTTCTCTCAATCATCAAAATGAGAACTCTTACTTCACTGGAACCCAGAGGAATATACACTACCCTTTGAATAATCACCCCTGATAAGTTCTGCAATTGGTCAAATCTTCTTCCAAAGATAACCTCTCAGTTCAGCTGATGAGTACCAACTTCTGCCAACTTAGCTATGCTGTTGAGTGAGTCATGATGGGAAGGGAGTAGAAAGGGGACAATTTTCAGTATAAGAGGATTCACTTGAGACTAATTTAGAGAAGAAAACAGTAACCAAGGGAATTCTAGTCATGCAAAGAAAAATTAACAGCAGCAGCAAGATACAAATAATTCCTAGGAGAGCAAGCAGTAAGAGCTCAGACATGTGAAGTTTTTTGGACTTATGACCCAAAGTAAAAAAATATTGAAGTTGAAACAAAGTTTCTTTGTATGCTTTTCTCTTCTCTACTAGTGGATCATTCTGTGAGAGACTGTACAGGACCTGAGAATGACCCTACTGTCTGAGTTTTTCTATTATTTACCTTGTTATTATGGCCTTTTGTATAATTTGAGTTTTGAGGTTGAAGCTGATTACCCAAAGGTAGTTGTACAAACTCCTCCTGGAGCCCCAACCCTCAGAATGTGGGTGTGACTAGCCAGATTTATCCATACCTTTTCCACCAAGAAGTTTCTACTTCCCATTTACCACCCTTTGCTCCATTCTTTTGGTTAGAAGTCTATGCATGTGTGGAAAGAAAACTTTGGAGAGGATAAGGGCCTGAATAATCACTTCTTTCCACTCCATCCCTTCTTCACCAGACAAATGACTTGCTTTAACCTAAGGGCAAATTAAAAAAAAAACCACAACCTCTTTTACTTTGCTTCAAGTTTATAAAATATTAATAACTCAAAATTCATCAAGAGAGCCCCCAGCTAGAAATTCTTTTAAATCTATCATTTCAGACAGTGGAGTTCTACCATTTGTCTCTCTTCCTATATTAATTCTAGGCACTAACTTTTTTTCTCTTGAAACCTCTTTTTCTAGCCCCATTTGTAAAAAAAGAACATACATCATTCAAGAGATTCATCATAATATTATATCTAAAATGAGCTGGTGTTAAGTATCTAATAAATCAGGAATACTTAAAGAAAAGAAAACCAGTGAAGTAAATCTCTGCTCTCTTAGACAGGAGAGAAGGGGAGAGGGGAATTCAAATACATTACCTGGTATCTTCAAGAGGGAAATATCTTAGCACAACCCTTTCCAACCATGCCTTTCATCTGGTGTATGGACATGTGTATGCATGACCAATTCTCTTTTCCTCTGCTTCTGTTTCCCCAACCTTTTCAATTAAAGATCTCCATATATGTTCTCTCCCATTAGAATGCAAGCTTGTTGAGGACATGGACTGTATCCTCAACACTTAACAAAATGTCTGGCACATAATAAACATTTAATACATTTTCACTCATTTGCCTACCATCATATATGTATGGAATAATGTGAAGGGGAAAAAAGCACTTAGGTTTTGATCCAGAAGATCTAAATTTAAATTCTGATTCTGCTACTTAGTAACTATGTGACTATTGACAAGCTCTTTTGTGTCTCTCTTGTTTCCTCTGTAAAATGAGATTAAGTTCATGTTGCATGTTTTCCAGCTAGAGGTTTCCTCATCTCTCTACTGATGTAAAGTGTTTCTCCTTTAACCTTTGGAGGACTCCTGAAATTTCATCACCCTTTGGGGGGAATTCCTGAGTCTCAAATTCTCCCAGCCTCTTGGGAGGGGCCACACCTTTCTGTCCATAAGGGAAACTCCCCTAATCTCTTTTCAATTGGAAATCTAGGCCTGGGGCATAGTCAACATCGAGTGGCTCAAATTCCCAGTTAAATGATCTCATTCAATTGGAGATCTCATAGTTAATAATTCTCTATTGAGTGGTTCAAACTTGCCCCTAGGCCAAGGTGTACCCAATATAACCAAGGGTAGGTGAGACCTATTTTTGCAGAAGTCCTAACAGGATCATGCCCACTGCTGAAGATATCTTCTCAGTGTTAAAATCCTGACAGGACTTTGCCCACTAAGAAGAAATCTGTCTTCCTAGCACCTGCCACTGGCCAAAGGGATCCCATTGCTGTTAAGGGGTCTCTTTCTCTCAGTTCTCACACCTCATCATTTGCACCTCATCATTTGGTGGCCCATTACAGGGGTTCCCCAAGAATATGGCTGAGGTAAAGTCTATTCTTTAGCAAGGATACCTAAAAATTTTCAGGAAAGATTTGGGTTGTTGGAGCTCCATGCTCAAGCAGAATTCTCTCAAGGGACTCATGAAATGGGAATTTCTGCATTCTCTGAGTACCCTTAATCAGAGAGCATTTTGTCATCTCTCCATCTCTAGGGATACCTAGAGAAGGATGAGGTGCTATAGAATCTAGGAAATCTGGGGCTTGTGGCAAAATGGGACAGTTAGCCTCCATCTCTAAGGATTCTCCTTTAGAAAGTCTCTCAAAAAACAGAGACAAAATTGACTTAAAAGATCTCAAAACTAAAAAGCTTAAATTAAAACAACATTTCAAGATGTTGCTTAAATTTGCTGAAATGAAATTAAATTCCCTCCTTCCTGCTCCTCTAGGGACATGGGAGCCTCCTCTGCACCTCTATGCAGTTCCTTTCAGGAGGGTTCTTGTTTGGGACAAAAAAGACCTACCCAAATTGACTACTACAGAGATCACTCATAGAAAGCAGAATTATTTATTAGAATATCTCAAGAAGTGGACCTCATCCTAGTCTGTGAGCCAAATTCACAGCAGGAGAGAGCCACTCCCTTGAAAATGTTCACAGCTTTTATACATTTCAGACAAAGAACTTCCAAAATCCCACCCTCTATATGTTGTGATTGGTCACATAAACCTTTATTCCCCTATTTAGTCAGTGGAATGTATTAGACAAGGTGATATACAGCTCCTTCAGCCACATAATCCCTTCTTTGGACAATGGAATGCAGTCTAGGCCTTATCTATAGGCTTGATCTACTTTAGCTAAGAGTCTCTAATCAATATATGCTTAATAATAATAATAATAATGCCAATGCCCTCCTTGATCTGTCCTGGGGAGATGTTAATATTAAACAAACTGCCCCAGAGGAAGCTGCAGAAGCCAGTTTGGGGCTCTCAAATTTCCCTGTTGTGCAACTCGGGGGCCCGGGTGGAGCCGCCGAGGGTGCAGATCTTGATGGTAGTAGCAAATATTCAAACTTTGAATTTGAAATTGAACTTTGAAAGCCGAAGTGGAGAAGAGTTTTTGTTTTGTTTTGTTTTTTCCTAAGGCTGGGGTTAAGTGACTTGCCCAGGGTCACACAGCTTGGAAGTGTTAAGTATCTGAGACCAGACTTGAACTCGGGTCCTCCTGAATTCAGGGCTGGTGCTCTATCCACTGCGCTACCTAGCTGCCCCCTGCTGTTGGAGTTTTTAATGATAGGTATCAAACTGCAATAGAGGAGAGAGACCACAGAATTAAAGCAAGATATAGAGAATAATCTTTACTCTTGGCTGCTGACATTTCTGGGAACCATAGAAGTTTGTGCTTTAAGTGTCATGGAAACTGTCTGAGGAAACTCTCCAGTCCTTGTCTTGAGGGACACTGGAGGAGAGACTGCCTACAGGGGGCAAGCTCCCCCCCTACCCCATGCCCTGCCCTCTGGCTTGGTCAAGCTCTCCTTCACTCCACCAAGATAGCCTAATACCCAGATGTGGCCAGTAACACAAATTAATTTCTCTTTGCTATGGGGACTTCTCCTTCCTTCTCTCTCTGGCACTCTGGTCTCACTTATCCCTCCCCACCATAGAGTGGGGATTGTAGGGGAACTTAAGAACTGTTTTGAGACTTTTCCTCTGCCTATTATTTAAACATTCATTTATTATTACTCCCTCCTATCCTGTTCCCTTACTGGGGCATGATTTAATGGTGAAATTTGGGACCCAATTTTCTCTTCTCAGACCTAAAGAGTCTCCCTGAAATACTCCAATTCTTTCTGTTAGAAAACGGAATGGGGAGTTTCACATTGGTACAAGACCTCAGGGCAATTAATGAAGCAGTGACAGAATGGTTCTCCACCTTAGATCTTAAAGATGCTTTCTTTTGTATATCTTTGCATAAAAACTCACAATTTCTCTTTGCTTTTGAATGGGAAAAGCCAGAGAAACTTCCCCACCAACTAACTTGGAGAGTTTTGCCCCAAGACTTCCAAGATAGCCCCCAAATATTCAAACAAGCACTGGCTAAAGATTTAAGAGAATTGGAACTGCTTAATAGCAGTCTCATCCACTACATGGATGATATTTGTAATCTGTAGTCCCACCAGAGAGTACCACCTAAATGCTGTCATGAAAATCCTACATTTTCTAGCCTGGAGGGGCTACAAGATCTCTTCCTCAAAGACCACATTACCTGCTGGTCTGTCAAATATTTGGGCCACAATCTTAGCCCCACTTCTCGCTCTGTAACTGAGGAGAGAAAACAGACCATTTTAGGCCTTCCAGACCCTGCCTCAAAAACAGCTATGTACTTTCTTGGGCATGGCTAGTTTCTGCAGAATTTGGATTCCTAATTTTTGAATTATTGCCAAGCCTCTCTGATTTTATTAAAGGTTCTGATAATCTTCCCCTTGAATAGGGACCTGATCAGGTCAAGGCTTTTAAAACCCTAAAGGTCAAACTGAACTCCGCCCCTGTCCTGGCCCTACCTAACTTAGAAAAACCCTTTCACTCTGTATGTGGATGAAAGGTAAGGTCAGGCTTTGGGGGTCTTAATCAAACTCTGGGACCTGAATCCAGACCAGTCACCTACTTCTCAAAGAAACTGGACTCAAGTTTCCCTAGGATGGCCCTCCTGCTTTAATTAAGGAGACCTCAAAACTAACTTTGGAACAGCCATTAGAGATTTTAACCCCCCACCAGGTTCAGAGCATTTTATAAACCAAAGGGCATCAATGGCTTGCTGGAGATTTGCTAGGTATCAGATTCTCCTGCCAGAAACTCCTGACCTGACTCTCTGGGTGTGCCATATCCTAAATCCTGACACCCTGATTCCTGACACTACCCAGTCAGGATACATCACTCATAATTATGAAAAAGCTTTATATTGTGTCTATTCCAGCCAACCAAAGGACATTCCTCTTGACAACCTAGATGGTGAATGATTTACAGATGGATCGAGCTTTCTTGAAAATGGGGAAAGAAAGCAGAGATATTCTGTGGTGACTCTCAATGGTACCATAGTAGCTAAGTCACTGCCTTTGGGTACTTACACCCAGAAGATTGAACTCATTTCCTTAACCAGAGCTTTGAAACGGAGGAAGGGAATGAGAGTGAACATCTATACTGATTCCAAATATGTTTTTCATATTTTGCATGCTCACAGGGTTATATGGAAAGAGAGGAGTCTTCTGATAGCAAAAAAATTCTCTTATTAAATATGCAGGAGAAATTCTACAGCTATTGCAAGCTATCCACAAACCTAGAGAGGTTTCAGTCATATTTTGTAAAGGACACTAGAAAGGAGATTCACTCCAGGCCAAGGAGAATAGGTTTGCAGATTCAGCAGCTAAAACTGCTGCCTACTTACCCCTGACCATGGCATTTTTAATCCCCCAGCTCCCTGAATCTTATGCTCCTTCCTATAGTTCACAGCAAAGTGGAAAGGCCCATATAAGATCATTCTGACTACTCCAACATCAGTCAAACTGGAAGCTGGACTCATATTTCTAGGATTAAAAATACTACTTCTGTTATCTCTCCTTCAGATATCTCAGAATATTCCTGTGAGCCCATAGAGGACCTGAAGTTTCTCTTCCACAAGAACCCTGAAAAAACTCAAGAAAGAAGGGTGAAATTGTCTGCGTCCTTTCTCTGACTCTCATTCTTCTACCTAATTTTTCTCACTCCAATAGTTAGGCCCAAGTCAGACCTGAATCATTAGTCTTCTATATACATATATATGTACATGTGTTTGTCTATCTACTTATCTTTGTGTGTGTGTGTGTGTGTGTGTGTGTGTGTGTGTACAATACTATCTTTTAATTAGTTCTGCTCTGTACTAAATTATCCTGCCCAAGAATGCCTCCAAATGCCAACAATACTTGTTAACCTTTTCAGTTTTTCATTTGTAAGTGTTGATACAAGTGGTTTAAATATATTGGTTATCTAGAAAAAAAAAAAAAACATTAATACAAATCAAATCCTCTTTGGGTAAAAAAAAAAAAGATGCTGTTGATTTTTTTGTATTAGTGCAGAAATGTGTCAAAAGAGCGCTGGAGGTTTAGACCTAGTAATGAGTTGATCTATGAAAATTCAGTTAAACATCAATATAGAAATACTAATCATTCAAGTTCTAACATTTCATACTTATTTCAAATGCGGAGTATAATAGTTGGGCCCAAGTCAGACCTATCTTCTGTAGTTTAAGTCCAAAAGTGTAATAAAATGAGAAATTTGCAATATATTTAAGAATGAATAAAAGGGAATTTGTTTATACATATTAGGAGAAAAATGTTTAGAGAAGAAAAGAAATAGATGTTCATACAGGATAAAATATTGATTTAGCCGAACACAACTTTCCTGTTCATACTGTGGGTCTATGATCTGAAATCAGGGCTTCTTAAACTTTTTCCACTCTACCCCTTTTTGCATGAGAAATTTTTACACAGATAAATTAAACATTTACTGATAAATTAAAATGAAATGTATTTTTAAAATTTATTAAAAATAAAAGCAAATTTACATACTAAGGAGATAGATGTTTTTATTTGTTTTAATATAATCAAATTTTGGCCGAATATTTGATACCTTTTAGTGATGCCAAATTTTTCATGACCCCAACATTCAATTAGAAGCTTTGCTCTAAATAAAACCTTAGATTATGGGACCCTAAGTAATGTACTGGCTATTTTACAGCCAGACGATCAGGAAATTACATCAGTTGCCCCAATTTTAGTCCTGGGATGTAGAAGACCCTTACCCAAAATGACTACTCAGAGATCACTCAGTAGAAGGCAGAAAAGTTGTTTATTGAAAACCTCCCAAGGATGAGCCATCTCATCATGAGATAAGAAAAGAGAAAGCTCACCTGTAGGAGGGCTAAAGAAGTAGTAAAGATACATAATTTTTATATAAGAGATTACATCACAGGTAAGAGAGAATTGAGAAGGGGAGGGGAAGGCATCTAATTGGTTGTTGCTATTTGGAGAGATTGGAATGGAAGGTTTCTGTTTCCCCAAAATCTCCTGATTTCTAGGAAATAGAAAATCAGGCCTTTAGGTTTAATCAAGCAGATAATAGACTAAATATTGATAAATGTCAAATACTGATAAATGTCATCAGTTCAGGTTAAGTAAATATGGTTATAGTTGGCCAAGGCTCAAGTAAATATGGGCTTGCACATACTATACCTGTCATAGGGGAAACACAGAAATAATGAAAATAAAATACAGAAAAATAACTTACATATTCTTATAAGTTCTTCACCTTATCTCGCTCTATTCCCCACAGTCCCTTCAGCCAATCAAATCTCAAGGACATTTTTTAACACTTTTAAAGGAAAAAACTGGCCTAATATTGATATGGGTAAAGTGTGGTTGGAGTTTAGGATATTAACAAAGAAGAAATTGTTTCCCTTTGTTATTGGAAAATTGTTCCTGCTCTTTGTTCTTCAATCAAAAATTCAATCAAGTTCAGTCAAAATCACTTATGCTCTTGAGTGCATAAAGTAATTTATCTCCCTGTTACATTAATGAAAAAATAAATCTTTTGAAATAATTCTTATTTTTAAAATTGTAAAACTCCTCTTCTCTTTTTAACAGTTGGCCAATCATTGAATTTTTTTGTGTGTTAAATTATTTTTGGGGGGGGAGGGTTAGTGGTGGTGCTGGTAGTGATTGTCAAATCATAGCTATGATCTTAGAACTTCACAGAAGCTCAGTCTCAGTTATTAGCAATGTCTCCAAGAAATCCTTAAATCCATAGAATCTGCTAGTTCTAAAAAAACAAGAAAAATTATTAAGGTTTTATTCATGGGATATCTGGATGTTGGAAATCTATTTTTCATGTTAGAAAAATATGGTTGTACAAACAAAACTAATGCAGATAAGATTAGAAGGGAAACAATAAACTGGGAAAACATTTTTACAGTCAAAGGTTCCAATAAAGGGCTCATTTCCAAAACATATAGAGAATTGACTCTAATTTATAAGAAATCAAGCCATTCTCCAATTGATAAATGGTCAAAGGATATGAACAGACAATTCTCAGATGAAAAAATTGAAACTATTTCTAGTCATATGAAAAAGATGCTCCAAGTCATTATTAATTAGAGAAAAGAAAATTAAGACAACTCTGATACTCCACTACACACCTGTCAGATTGTCTAGAATGATAGGGAAAGATAAGGCAGAATGTTAGAGGGGATGTGGGAAAACAGGGACATTGATAAATGTTTCAGTATGTTGGTGGAATTGTGAATACATGCCAGTCTGGAGAGCAATTTGGAACTATCCTCAAAAAGTTATCAAACTGTGCATACCCTTTGACCCAGCAGTGTTACTCCTGGGCTTATATCCCAAAGAAATCTTAAAGAAGGGAAAAGGACCTGTATGTGCAAGAATGTTTGTGGCAGCTCTCTTTGTAGTGGCCAGAAACTGGAAACTACATGGATGCCCATCAATTGGCAAATGGCTGAATAAATTGTGGTATATGAATATTATGGAATAATATTGTTCTGTAAGAAATTACTAACAGGATGATTTCAGAAAGGCCTGGAGAGACTTACATGAACGTTGAGTGAAATGAGTAGGACCAGAAAATCGTTGGATACTTCAACAACAATACTATATGAAGATCAATTCTGATGGATGTGGCCAAATCAGTTCCAATAGAGCAGTAATGAACTGAACCAGCTACACCCAGCAAAAGAACTTTGGGAGATGACTATGCACCACTATATAAAATTCCCAATCCCTCTATTTTTGTCCCTGCATTTTGGATTTCCTTCACAGGCTAATTGTACTCTATTTCAAAGTCTGATTCTTTTTGGACAGCAAAACAACTGTTTGGACATGTATACATATATTGTATTTAATTTATACTTTAACATATTGAGCATGTATTGGTCAACCTGTCATCTGGGGTGGGGGGGAAGGAGGGGAATAATTAGAACAAAAGGTTTGGCAATTGTCAGTGTTGTAAAATTACCCATGCATATATCTGGTAAATAAAAACTATTAAAAAATAAAATTAAATTAAAAAAAAGAAAAATATGGTTGATTAAGCCAGCCATTTAGGGGGAAATACATGTATTTATTTATATATGTGTGAATATATATGTATATATGTCTATGTATATACATATAAAAGAAAAATATGTGTTTTTTTATGGACTTCCTTTTTTTTTTTTTTTTTTTTAAAGATTTCATGGTATTCAAAAATCCTTCCCCCTCCCCTCAACATGTCCATTATCCAGTTTCTTTTTTTGTCTTTTGTCTAACCTTACTCTCCCTTAATCTCTGTATTTTTGGAATCCCATTTTCCAGAGTCCAATCTTATCTAATGCAACTAAAATCACAAGGGTATATAAAACAAATACTGTCATCTTAAATATCCTATATTATTAGCCATTTACTACTTCATAAATGGTCAAAGGATATGAGCCAATAATTTTAAGAAAAATCCAAACTAACAGAAATCATATGAAAAAATGCTTTAAATCACTAATAATTAGAAAAGTGCAAATTAAAACAACTCTGCAGTTTTACTTCACACCCATCAGATTGACAAAACTGACAAAAAAACAAAAGGAAAATGACAAATGCTAGAACTGCTAAGGAAAAGAGATTCATTAATGCACAGTTGGTGAAACAAGAGTTATCTTTGGTTCAGTTATCTTTGAAAACAGTTTGAAGTTATGCCGCCAAAACTATTAAACTGTATGTGCCCACTGAAATTGAGTTCATTATTAAATATTAATATTAAATATTAAATAACATTATTAGGTCTACATCTCCAAAGAGACCAAAGAAAGAGAAAAAGGATCAATATTTATAGCAACTCTTTTTGTGGTGGCAAAGAACTGGAAACTAAGAATGCCCATCAATTGGGGACTAGCTGAACAAATTACGGTATATGAATGTGATGGAATATTATTATGTTATAGGCAATGATGAAGCGGACAGTTTCAGAGAAATGTGGAAGACTCATATGCACAGATGCAGGGTAAAGTTATCAGAACTAAGAGAAAAAGAGAGAGCTAAGATGTTATTATATAACATCAATATTATTATTATATCAATGAACAGTTTTAAAAGACTTGCAATGATCAACAATGGTTTTAAAGAATCAAAAATGAAAAATGCTACCAACTTTATGACAGAGCAGTTATAGACTAATATGTAGAATGAGACATAATCTTGGACATGGCCAATATGAGAATTTGCTTTGATCAACTGTTCTTATTTGTTATAAGGATTTTGTGATTTTTTAAAGGATTTTTGTGATTTTGGGGGAGAAGGTGTGGGAGGGAGAATGGAAATCAGTTAGGGAACAGTTAAACAAATTATGGTAGATGTATAAAGGAAGTTTAAAGAAAGGAGAGGATGCTGATTGATATTGTCAGAGAGAATATCTAGAAGTAACAATGGGAATCTAGGAGTATGCTATAACATATTGCTTTTGGCTCAGTAGGTTGTGAGAAGAATGGTCATTATAATAGAGAATGACAAGGGATGAAATTAATTCAGAAGAAATGAGAGAAGATAGAAGGAATATGAGAGGAAAAAAACCTAGATTTTAAAATGTATTATTTTTGTTCTGAACTTAAACATTAAAACAACAACAACAAAAAAACCCACAGGACTTGCATAACACAGCTGAACACAAAAAGAACATTCTATGATCCTCTAGATAATGCTGCTTGCTTTTGTAAAGGTGAACAATAAATTCTACACAATACTTTCAAGACTGTCCTTTTTTGTGTGTGTGCTTCCTTCTAAATTTCTTTCTATTCTCTTCTGTGCATTAAAAAAATGTTTCAATGGCACACTTTTTTTTTTCTCTCGGCATTACTATTGCTAATTTTCTTCCCCAGCTTCTTTCCCATAACCACGTAACAAGTGAGAGAAAAAAGAAAGAAGGACCTTTGTAACTAATTAGCATGGTTAAATAAAAGAAATTCACATAGTGACCATATCCAAAAATGCATGTCCCTTGGGTTCATCAGCTATGTTAGGAGGTAGATAAGTATCAGAGATCATCTGGAGACATGATAAGACACACCTAGACAAGAAAAAGTCATTAACAGATTATTGTATTCCAGAGAATAATTAGGCAAAAAAGCCAAACATGGGAATAGGAGTTAAAGTGGATACAAATAATATTAGGAGTAGCACAGGAAAAGGTTTCTCTGATTTGGCAGAAGTTGACTAAATCAAAAGGAAAAAATGAGCTAGATGTGAGAATTTGCTAACTCAAAGAAAAGAGAAAAAATAAGCTTGGAGAAATTTGTAAACTAACTCAGCTCCAACTTTCTCTCCCTGGTGGAATACCCTCAATGGATTTGGGAATGAGGGATTGAAGGCAGCAATGGTAATGGTAAAAGGAAGCATGTTCTTGTGAGCATTTCAAGGTGTTCTGGAAACCTCAAGGAGGGAACCCCTGAAACCTTTTAAGAGGGCTCAAGAAGTCAAAACTATTTTCATAAGAATACTAAAATATCTTAATTACTAAAACAGCAAATACTAATAGATAAAATCCACATAAACAAAAGTTCTTAGTCCTTAATAATTTTTGAGAATATAAAGAGGTCCCAAGACCAAAAAGGTTGCAAATAACTACTCAAAAAGAAACCCTTTGGTCTTTCTCTTCCACAGTTCTTATTAATTAACTACTTGAGAGAAAGGGTCAATGATTTAACAAAGTATGGGAAGTGAGTCCAGTAATCAGAGAGAAGAATTAAAATATTTTCCATTGCTAAGGTAGAACATGAATACTTTATTTTTGTTCTATGGCCATCTAATGCTTGACATTTTCAAGCATTACTTATTAGAAACAAAACAACAATAATATAATAATAGCCAGAATTTTAATGGGAAAAAGTTAATAGGCTAATGACATATACTTTATCTTTAAGAAGGCAACAAGTCGTCTACTTCCAAATTCAAGAAGGGAGCAATGAGTTCTTTCAGTTCCCACATTCTTCGGCGCCCAAGAATCCTAGGGAGCATAGTTTCAAAAATAAATGTAGGATCAATAAAAAACACGTAACATGAAAATCCAAAGATGATGAAGACATAAATAAACACAAAAGTCCACAATGTATGTTTCCTGCAAAAAAAGAAAATGTGATTATAAACATGAAAATAATCAGGCAAAGTAACTTCAAAGTATAAACATGATCTAGATATGAAATTAGACCATTTCTGGACCACCCAGGAAGCAGGACTGTTCAACCTGTCATATATAATTTTCTCATTTGATTACTTTCTTATTGCCTAAATAGGTTTCTTGGCATAAATCTTGGATTTATTGAATATTGGACCAAATATTTGGTCATTTCCTTCACAAATTTATTGCACATATTACAAAGGGCAAATGTCAAAAAGAGTGAGTTTTGAGAATTTCTTTTTTTCGAGACATAAAACAGAAAGATACATGTTAGCCACCCTTATCCTGCATAGAATCCATATGAAAAGGAATTCCCCGTGGATAGTATGGTTCTTCAAATGCTCCTACATTCTGTTGACATTGTACTAAAATAAATCCCAGAATGTTGCAAAATTCCCTGAAGAGAATTGTTATCACTCAAAGGGCAGACCAAGTGGATAAAGAATTTCTTTGCCACTATCTCTTTCTCTTTTTTAAAAAAATCAAAGCTGTTTATTTTCAAAACATATGCAATAGATAATTTTCAACATTCATCTTTGCAAAACCTTGTGTTCTAAATGTTTTTTCCCTTCCCCTTCCTCTTCCCCAACTCTCTCTCCTAGAGGCAAGTAATCCAATGTTAAATATGTGCAATTATTCCATACATATTTACACAATTATTATGGTTTGCCAATATCTCAATATGTGATCTTGTCAAACAGAATATACATCTGGGATAAACAATCTAAACGGATGGATTTAGAAGAAAGAAGAGTGGAATACATTCTATTGAAATTTTAACTGACTCCCAAGCTTCCCTTGAAAACAAAAGTCCATTAAAAATTTAACAGTGTTGCTATAGGCAACCAGATATAGAATAGCATTGCCTTTGAAGAACTAAAGGTGAATATTACATAGAGAGAGAGCAATAGCATAACCTATCATGATTGGATGCAGAAGAAACTCCAAAAAAGAACAGTAATAAACATATTAAAGAATTGAAATGGATAACTACATGCACTGGTTATGAGAGATGATTGAAGTGCTCCACTGGCAACTTTGCAATGTTGGGAGAAATTGAGGAACCTTCCTAACACTACCATTCTACCTAACACTCCATTCTTACCCTCCTCCCCAACAAATTTAGGAGGTGAACTAAGATCACTTAAGATTGGCAAATGTGGATGAGTTATGATTGTATCATTGGGAAGGATTACCAAATGTATAGATCATAGATTAAGTATTAAATAAGATATATTCCAAAAAGTAAAATAGGCAACAACTAAAGTTATTTAATCTTTTTTGATGATCAATGCAATGAATTTCATGAATTTAAATCAAATTCCTCAAAGTCAGGAAGGCATGAGTTCAAGTTCCACCTCTAATACATATTGGCTATGTGATTCTAGGCAAAAGTCAAATTTCTCATTGCCACAGGAAAGACTGAATTGCAGGACTGATGCTGATGTACTTCGATAGAAATTGCTCACTGGGAGTTCTCTATACCAATATAATCATATGTCTTAACCATACTATCTTTTGGCAGTTATATTAAATTTTAATGGAAACCAATGAAGGATACCATCAGGTTTTTTTCATTCATTCATTTAATAAAAAAGCCTGAAAAAAATTCAAATTGTAGCTAGGGATTGAAGGTACTCATCCTGAATTGACTTAAAATACTGATTCATTCTCTCATAAATTTTTACTCTGATATATATGCCTTGTGTAAATGATGGAATATACTTGTCATCACTGGTACAATTTTTTCTTTCCAATTTTCCAAAGAATATCAATTCTTTGCAAATATTGAACTGGAACATTTTTGGACAGGCAGATTTTTAATTGAAGCCTTATTTATTATTATTATTTTTTGTATTTTACTTTTTACAATTTTAGCTTTCAAAGCAAATCAAATAAATTTTAACTTAATTCATATTTCAAGACTTAAAATTTACCAATCAAGTACTGTGGTATACACACATGTACATATATATGCATACACATGAAATGGACAAAGGATTGGCCTCCCCTCCCCTCCCCCACAGTCTTAGGGCCTTGGGTTCCCAGGGAGATGTTTGCTCAGCTAGATTAAGGGAAACGCTTTGCCCTACAGAGGTGTTTGCTCAACAATGCTTTGAGGAGTATTTATTCCATAAGGAACAGTTTGATAACCCTGATCTATTCCAAATAATCTATGTCAAACATCTGCCATTGTGTATTCTCCTTACATCCTGTAAACCCCTATTTTTCACCCTGTAAGCGGAAAGTCGAGTCATTGTTTAATGTCAAATGTAACTGCAAGACTGAACCAGAGTGCTTATAAACCTGTCCCTACTTCTGTTCCGGATGGTACTCTAATGAGTCCGTTCTGGTCCAGCTAGTAATAAATGCTTCCTAAATTACCAACACCTTGGCTGTCTTGAATTTTATTTCCTGGGCTATCTCAGACACACACATATATACATATTACATGCATGCATGCAGGTGTGTATCCTATCCATTGCTTTTCATTTCCAAAATATCTCAGCTATTAAACATAATTCAACATAAAGGATATGAGAACCCTGAAACTGAAGGAGGGATCCCCAAACTGAGAGGTAAACCATCCTATGTTCTTCTAATATATTTATAATCTCATTCTTTATGCCTAAATCATGAACCCATTTTGATCTTCTCTTGGTGTACGGTGTTAAGGCCTTGTTTATGCCATACTAATTTCCAGTTTTCTCAGCAGCTTTTGTCAAATAGGGAATTCTTATCCCAAAAGTTGGGGTCTTTGGGTTTGTCAAATACAAGATTGGTATAGTTATTGAGTATTTTGTTATGTGAATCTATTTCTTAGTCAATACCAAATGGTTTTGGTGACCTCTGCTTTATAATATAGTTTTAGATCAGGTACAGCTAGGCCACTTTCATTTGATTTTTTTTTTCATTAGTTCCCTTGAATGTCTTGACCTTTTGTTCTTTCAGATGAATTTTGTTATTTTTTTCTAGGTCATTAAAATAGTTTCTTGGGAGTCTGATTGGTGTAGCACTAAAAAAAATAGATTAGTTTAAGTAGTATTGTCATCTTTATTATATTCACTTGACCTATCCAAGAGCTCTTAATATTTTTCTAATTGTTTAGATCTGACTTCATTTGTGTGCAAAGTGTTTTGTAGTTTTGCTCATATAGTTCCTGACTTTTCTTTGGCAGATAGATTCCCAAATATTTTATACTATGGAATGGAATGGAATTTCTCTTTGTATCTCTTGCTGTTGGATTTTGTTAGTGATGTATACAAATGCTGAGGATTTATGTGGATTTATTTTGTATCCTACAACTTTGTTAAAGTTGTAGATTATTTCTAATAGCTGTTTAGTTGATTCTCTGGGGTTCTCTAAGTATACCATCATATCATCTACAAAGAGTGATAATTTGGTTTCCTCATTACCTACTCTATTCCTTTAATTTCTTTTTCATCTCTTATTGCCAAAGCTAGCATTTCTAATACAATATTGAATAGTAATGGTGATAGTAGACAAACTTATTTCACTCCTGATTTTATTGGGAATGGTTCCAGTTTATCCCTATTACATATGATCCTTACTGATGGTTTTAAATAGATGCTCCTGACTATTTTAAGGAAATGTCCATTTATTCCTATACTCTCTAGTGTTTTTAATAGGAATGGGTGTTGGATTTTATCTAATGCTTTTTCTGCATCTATTGAGATGTGATGGTTTTTGCTAATTTGATGATTGATATAGTCAATTATGTTAATAGTTTTCCTAATATTGAACCAATCTTGTATTCCTAGTATAAATCCTACTTGGTCATGATGTACTATCCTGGGGCTGATTTTTTGTAATCTTTTTGCTAATATTTTATTTAAGATTTTTGCATCAATGCTCATTAGGGAGATTAGTCTATAATTTTCTTTCTCTGTTTTCATTCTACCTTGGTTTAGATATCAGTACCATGTCTGTGTCATAAAATTAATTTGATAGGACTCCTTCAATCCCTATTTTTTCAAATAGTTTATATAGCATTGGAGTTAATTATTCTTTAAATATTTGATAGAATTTGATAGTAAATCCATCTGGTCCTTGGGATTTTTTCTTAGGGAGTTGATTAATAGCTTATTCTATTTCTTTTTCTAACTTATATTTTTGAAGGAGTTCCTCAATTTTACTTAGGTTATCAAATTTATTGGCATAAAGTTGGGCAAAGTAACTCCTAATTATTGCTCTAATTTCCTCTTTATTAGTGTCATTTTTAAGATTAACAATTTGATTTTCCTCTTTCCTTTTTCTAATCAAATTTGCCAGGGGTTTATCTATTTTGTTGGTTTTTTCATAGAATCAACTCTTAGTCATATTTTGTAAAGGGCTAGAACTGAGCAATGCACTTGGATAATGAAGCACGTGAGACTGCCAATTGGACGGTTCCCTATTAACTTGTTTAAGGTTGACCCTCCCCAGCTGTTCTGTGCTGACTTGATTGGTGGGACAAAGAGAGGGAAGTGACTTGTGTGGGAGGAGTAAGAGAAACTTGGGTGGTGGAACTCACGCTCACTTGCACTCGTGACCTGGCGTTGGAGGTGACGGTAAAGATCTAGAATAAAGACATTTAGTGATCCTGACTCCTGCTGATTTCTGGAAAGATAGAGTTCCAGCAATATTTATTAATTCAATAGTTTTTTTTTACTTTCAATTTTATTAATATCTCCTTTTATTTTTATAAGTTCAAGTTTGGTAATTGATTAGGTGTTTTTTGTTTGCTCTTTTTCTAGCTTTTTTAGTTGCAAAGCTAATTCATTGATTTTCTCTTTATTTTATGCAAGTAGGCCTCTAGAGATAAAAAAATTTCCCCTTATTAGTGCTTTGGCTGCATCCTACACATTTTGGTATGTCATCTCTTTATTGTCATTCTCTTGGGTGAATACCATGTTCTTTTTCAACCACAGGATACTTCTTTTTTTTAAATTTTATTCTTATTTTTACATTCCAGGCGGAAGTTTTACAATCACCCTAATTTCACTATGTCCCATTAAATTCAATTTAACAAGTTTTTTTTTTTATTGTCTCTTTTGTGCATGGCATAAGAAAGATTAATACTATCTAGTCTATGCCCTTAAGGAATTTGTATTCTGAATGTGATGCTCACTCACATCAAGACTGTCACTGTGGTTAAGTTCCTGGAGAAAATATTCATCTTATTTGCCATCAATTTATATGAACTACCCTAATAAGATGTGGAAATAGACAAAGCAATGTCCAAGTTTGAACTGCTTTTCTTAATTTTTTTTAAAGTAGGATTTCATCTTTATTCATACTTACAATTTTATAAAGCAGTATGAAATATTTGTCCCTAAATATGGTGTTTGAGAAAAGAGCGGCTTCGTATCTTTCATTTTAATCATTTCAGCCTCTATTTCCTCTTGTCTCAATTGGTATTTCTCCACTTCTCGATTCATCATAATCATATCCTTGTAAAAGTTCTAAAAAGAATAGTAAAGAAACTTGGAAATACTGATTGATATGCGATCTTTCAATCTCTGTTGATTTTGTTATAGAGAGTTATATAAAGCATTTATATTATTATTCTATATTATTATTATTCATTTATATTATTATTATTTATATTTATTTATATTATTATTATTCATTATATTTATTCTTAAGGCAACCAAAAATTGACCCAAAAGTTATATTTCAAAAACCAAAATATTTTATTAAATATTACTGATCATAACAATTGATAGCTCACATTTGTATAGCACTTTAAGAATTACAAAACATTATCCTCTTAATAACCATGTGAAGTAGCTAGAGCAAGTATTATTCCCATTTTACAAGGGAGGAAACTGAGGCTTTATTAATAAAATGGCAGCTCCAGGATGATGCAACTAGCAAGTATCAGAGCTGAACTGGAAGTTTCCTGACTCTCAAGTCTAGTCTTATTGCATCTTTTAAAGTGAATTGGGGGAAGAATAGTGATTGGTAGAAAGAAATGGAGCAAGGTGGGCTAAGGGGAGCATGGAGTTGAGGACAACACAAAGCTTAATTTATGATCTCCTTTCCATTCCACAAAATGGAAAACTCAATAAGATTCAAATTAAATGTTGTGGTGTGCTTTTAAAATTTATAAAATACTTAGCATTCTAGACTGTAAGGGACCTTAGCTATCTTATAGGCCAACTACTTTATTTTACTAATGGGAAAACTAAGGTATAGACAGTGAAGTAAGTTATGCAGCGTAAGGCAGGTAGTAGAGTTTTTTTCAGTTTGAGCTCAAATGCACCCATCCCACAATACTTCCTTTGACAACCTCATAACAAGGAGCACCCTTTCCATTTTAGAGTTGATGAAATTTAGTTTCATGTAGAATTATCCTTAACTTGCCTAAGACTGCAGAGTTACTAAATGGCTGACCTATGGTTCAAACACAAATCCCTTTTTACTCTGGTGCTTTTTCTACAATATGAGGCAAAGTCAGGGTCGTTGTATTTAATAAAAATTTAAATGAACCTCATATAAAGTTCTATTTACTAGACATCTAAGTAGAAAGAAGAAAAGAATTATTCCTGGTTCAATTTTCTGTGAAAGAAAAAAAAGACCCACTCCAAACCAAAAAATAACCACAAAAACAAACATGATTAAAACCATTTTGTCTCCATTGGGGAGAATTAACTTTTGCTGTTTTATTCTGTTTTAATGAATCAGAAAAAGCATGGCTCTGAGGTTTAAGGACTTGGGTTCAAGTATTAACTCTTTCACTTATTATTGGGATGATTATTGGCAACTTTAACTTTCCCTGGCCTCAGTTTCTTTTTTTTTTGTAGAATGAGAGAGTTAGACTAGTCCTTTCTATTTCTATCAATGTTTGTATGTAAAATCTTACCTCTATTCTGACAATTAATTTTTTCTTTAGTTCCTGAGCTTCATTACAAGCATCCACCTAAAAAAATAAATAAACCCAACACATGTGAGTGCACATACATGCACACCCACCCACCTACCCACACACAATTACAATCCTGCATAAGATGAAAGAGTATTATTTTACAGATTGTATAATAATACCTCACTTGTTCTGATCTTACTACTTTGGGCAAGAATATGGCTGAAATGTATTTTTATTAAAAAATAGCAAAATTTCTTTTTTAATAGTTCAAATTAATACTGCAACTACTATTATGTTAAAGAGAAATATTTAAAATACTTTGAAAAACATAATATCTTTCATGGACTTCAGAAGCTCTGTTTATATAATAAGAAAAAATAATTGAAGTGCCAATTAAAACTATATTTCTCTATTCATTAATACTGATCCTCTCTAATAGCCCACAGTAGGTAATACTTAGTTTCATAGTTATTTATGCTCTTGAAAGTGATAAAATAATATATTTTCAAAATTATCTATTATTCAGAAAAATCATCCCCATAATTAGTTTGAACGAATATTCCTATGACTTAACCGAATAGTCTTATATGTGGAAACCTAATTTCCTTTACCTTCCATGATTGTAATAACCATTCCAGTAATACATACAGTCTTTACTGTATCCCATTTGCTTTGCTTGGGGTGGCTTTGTCTTTTGTATGTAATAATAATATAATATATAATATATTGTATGTATATTATATAATAATATAATATAATAAATAATAATGTAAGCCTAGTACTTTTAAGAGCATTGTCAAAGAATTGATTTGAGAAGTCAAATGATATAGAATGTGGAATTCTCATATAAAAACTAGTTGAATGTTTCTCTGTTTTATATATGTGATTGTGAAAAGGGGGTTAGAATTAATGAAAAGACTATTGAAAAATTGGTTTTCTTCTTCCTTTAGTTAATGAAAAATTTGAAATATAAGGGGCAGGTAAAAGAGACAATCAGGTATTAATACCTTAATGAAATGTAGAAAGTTTATATATATATTTTTTACCCTCTTTCAGGAGGTGTGAGGTACTCTGATGAACTTGTTGGAATTAGGACAAGCTAACTAGCCACTGACTGATCAAAATTCAATCACACTTGTTGGTCCTTTAAAAAAAAAAAAATAAAGACACTGGGAGCAACTAGATGGTGCAGTAGATAGAGCACCAACTCTGGAGTAAGGAGGAATCTGAGTTCAAAATCAGGCCTCAAACACAGGGTTAACTGTGTGACCCTGGGCAAATCACCTAATTACGATTGTCTTGCCAAAAAAAAAAAAATGATAAGACACTCTATGGTAGAAGTTTTTAACTTGTTTGTGTGTCATGGAACAGTCTAGTGAAACTTATGGACCCATTCTTTAAATAATATTTTTCAACACATGAAATAAAGTACATAGGATTATAAAATCATCTATATATCAAACTAATGAGTTCATAAGCCTTTTAAGAACCCCTTCTCTAAAAGAATCAGTCATATCAGGACTTCCTTTCTAATGTCTTCTGTGATTCTTTTAGGGGGAAATACTCCCTGGGTTTATAGGGGGAATGTTTCATAGTTACTATTTTTATGATTTAATCTTTTTCTCTCTTTTTTATGACTTCTTTTCAATAAATGCATTTGCTTCGAGTTGTGTTAAATTACTATCAAAGGCAAATGCAGCAGCAGGGTCTTGTGAATTATATCTGTGAATATATAAATCCGCAGAGTTATGGCTTTGCTTGTAGGGGGGAGGACTGCATATAGTTTCTCAATATATAATATGTTTATATTGAGAATTATAAATATAAATACAATAAAACAGGGACTTCAAAATTTCCACTTCCCAGAAGTTTACCTGGGAAGAGCTATAAGACAGATGGGAAGGAGGAAATCGAATCTCAATTCCAAATAAGAGATTCTGATACAATTTCCCTTTCCCTTTGTGCTTCTCTGAAGTACCTGGTCTGAGAAGCAATGAGAAGGCACAGCAGAAGTTCTATCAGTAGAAATTTATTGAGATAGATTCCCTCACTTCAGTCAGAGCAAGTATGACAGGAACATTTCCTGGAAGTGAAGAACACTACAAGTTGAAAAGCATGGCACAGCTAAACAAGAGAGCATGATAGGTTCACAGAGGCACATGTACCCTACTATCCTTACTCAGTGTGCTATGAGTAATTGAGACTATCCTGGGTGCCAGGAAAAAGGGCTGCTTACTAAATTATTATATTGTTATTTCCTGAAACATAGGTTTATGTATTCTTAGGCTTGTAAATACACTTATGCCTTCTTTAAGTTTTCTAAACTTGTGGAGCAGCTAGGTGGCACAATGGATAGAGCACCAGCCCTGAAGTCAGGAGGACCTGAGTTCAAATCTGGTCTCAGACACTTACTAGCTGTGTGACTCTGGGCATGTCATTTAACCCCATTGCCCCAGCAAAAAACAAACTTGAGTATTTAAATTTTATAAACCTGGGTATTTCAAAAGGGAGCTAAAATCTGTATTTTCACTAGTGGAAATGATGATGCTTTCAAATAATCTGGTGGGAACAAGCATGCCTCAGAAGAAGAAACCTCCAAAATATAGCTAAATCCTTCCTACCAGAGAAGGTACTCCAACATGGATTAAATGGGTTGAGAGAATGCTTGACTCATAGCATTTTGGTTCAGAGATCTTCTAAAAGAATCCAAGTTTTCTTTATAGCATTACCATTTTTTATTACCTGAATAAACTTGCTGTTCATTTCTTCTAACTGTCTTTTTATCATCATGATCTTCTCCTATATAAAGAAAGTATGAGGCTGAGTTGTAGAGGTATTTATGAGTTTGCAATAAATCAACTGTAGAAAAAAATAGATCATTCTTAGGAGAAAAGAGATTGTTCTTAAGGTCACTTGACCAGAAAGAATCAGGCTTTATAGTAATTTCTAGTGTTTAGGGCAGATTATTGCTATTAAGTACAATACCCTTACAACTTTGTTTTGTCAATAACCTCTTTCCCCCAAAAGCTCTAAGTGTTGATCCACACCAAATTTTATATCGAATGTATTTCCTTGGTATATATTTTGTGGATACAACATTTCTCCCACTGGAGACAAGAGTTTTTTTTCAAAATTTTTTTATCTTCAATCCTTAGAAGTTACTTAATAAAATGCTTGTTGCTTGAATCATTGAAATGAAGATCAATTTTTCTATAGATCTGTTATATGCATTACCTTGTGCTAGGCTCTACATGGAAAATAGATTCCCTGCCCTTTTATTTCACCAAGTTCATTCTTCTCCAGCACAATTTCTGTGAGGTACAACTCATCATAGGACAGTCTCATGTCATTTGGCTTCCTGATTCACCTACATAGTAAAAATATGTTATCTTTATCTATAAATCTGATTATAATAAGAACAAGTCAGGGTTAGGAGGAAAGGCTCTTCACAAATGCCATTAGTTTTTATTTCAATTTCATTATAGGTGAGTATGCACAGAAGTAGAGGCAGACTTTTTCTAGGCCCAAACAAATGACTTCACAATTATATTTTCATGCTTAATAAATATTAAGCATTCATTTCTCAATGTGATCTTTCTTGCTAATATTTGATTAATAGAGCCCTTTCATTTTATTTTCATCTTATTTCTCTTTTCCTTATTCTGTTCTCATATTGTCTCTGTCATTCCAAACAGTTTGTATCTTGGATTCTTTTAAGGCATAACCTCCTAATTACTAATGTGTTATTAAATATGCATTATTAAATAAT
This sequence comes from Sminthopsis crassicaudata, assembly GCF_048593235.1. Classification (NCBI taxonomy): domain Eukaryota; kingdom Metazoa; phylum Chordata; class Mammalia; order Dasyuromorphia; family Dasyuridae; genus Sminthopsis; species Sminthopsis crassicaudata. The sequence goes on from NC_133621.1 coordinate 242,957,546, forward strand.
AATGCATAAACACTAGTAATTAGGAGGATTATGATATTATGTCAGAAGTAGAACTTGAACTCAAGTCTTCCTAACTTTAAAACAGTCCTACAAACACACACACACACACACACACACACACACACACACACACACATAGACATACTCTATCATTATGGGCAAATTTATACTCTTTTAAAAAAAATTTAGGATTCCAAATTGCTTATGTTTCTCTGAGTCATATAACTATTTACTGTGCTACAAATTAAGACTGATGGGGAATGGCTAAGTATTTTCAGCTTTTTTGTTGTTGCTTTTTTTTTCTCTTTATCATTTTCCCCCTTTTGATCTGATCTTTCTTGTGTAGCATGATAAATGTGGAAATATGTTTAGAAGAACTGCATATATTTAACCTATATTGGATAGGGAAGAGGGTAGAGGGGAGGGAGGGAGAAAAATTTGGAACACAAGGTTTTGCAAGGGTGAATGCTGACAATTATCCTTGCATGCATTTTGAAAAAGCTATTATTTAAAAAAACAAAATAAGAGCAGAATCCAAAAAAAAAAAAAAAAAGACTGATAAAAATTTTAAAGTATTAATCCATTTGAAAATAACAAAATATCACATAACATTCACAATATAAATAATATTTTTATGAAAAGTCACCATATTCTCCAAAAATTTTGTAAGAATAGCATATTTTACATAATTTACATATTTTTGAAAATCTCTTTAATAGAACAGAACTGGATTCTCATATCTTCATTCAATTTGTTGTGATGTTTTAGTTAATGTATATGAAGAAAATCTGATTTTACACAAATATGTAGTTGGAAAAGGGAGAAATATTTTAACAGGCAGATAATATCTTAGTATTATGACCAAAGGAGTTTTGACCACATAGATTTGAAAGGATCTGGGAAGAAGCAGTACTCCAACAAACTAGCTAAAATTATAGATTAAAAATCACTTGTCAGTATAGTTTATTAAGCCTTTCAACAAGAGATGAAATCATGGGTGAAAACTAAAAACTTTTAAAAAAATAATAAAAAATTAAATATAAAATGTTAACATTATGAGACACAACATAGTTTAAAGAATAGGGTGCTGGCAGAGTTTAGAAGGCCTAAATTGAAATACTCCATAAGAAGCTTACTATTTGTCAGTAGACAAACAATTTAACTTGCCCATGGCTATATTTCCTTATTTATAAAATAGGGAGAATGGGTCTTTTCTAAATCAAAATCTGTAGTCTGAATTTATGCATCATGGCATAGAAATAATAATATGATTCAGAATAAAGAGCAAGTTTAAGAGTCATGACTTTGGGGTTCAAACTCTAGAACAACTAGCTTTGTGACCTTCTAGAACAACTAGCTTTGTGACCTTGGACAGATTCATTATCCTTTCTGAGTTTCAGTTTCCTAATTTATAAAATAAGGAAAGTGGAACAAATTGCTATGAATACACTTCCAACTTAATGATTCTATATATGTATGCTTGCCCATATTTCTCCTTTATTAGCCAGCAAATTCCTTGAGTAGTGACTTTGTGCTATTTAATATATACAACTCAAGCCCATTCCTAAGAAAGCCCAGATCTTTTGACTAACTGGTTTGTCTCACACACACACCTTTACAATTTAAAAACATTTTAAATTTTTCTTAATTACAAGCAAAAAAATTTTAAGTTCTTTTTAAAAATTGTGAGTTCCCAAATGTCAGATTAGTTAGAATGATAGAGAAAGATAATGCACAATGTTAGAGGGGATTTGGGAAAACAGGGACATTGATACATTGGTGGAATTGTGAATACATTCCATTTGGGAGAGCAATATGGAACTATGCTCAAAAAGTTATCCAACTGTACATACCCTTTGATCCAGCAGACTTACTACTGGGCTTACATCCCAAAGAGATCTTAAAGAAGGGAAAGGGACCTGTGTGTGCAAGAATGTTTGTTGTAGACCTCTTTGTAGTGGCCAGCAACTGGAAACTGAGTGAATGTCCATCAATTGGAGATTGGCTGAATAAATTGTGGTATATGAATATTATGGATTATTATTGTTCTGTAAGAAATGACCAACAGGATGATTTCAGAAAGGCCTGGAGAGACTTACATGAACTGATGCTGAGTGAAATGAGCAGGACCAGGAGATCATTATATACTTCAACAACAATACTACCTGATGATCAATTCTGATGGACGTGGCCATCTTCAAAAATGAGACGAACCAAATCAGTTTCAAAAGATCAGTAATGCATTGAACCAGTTAACACCCAGCGAAAGAACTCTGGGAGATGACTATGAACCACTACATAGAATTCCCAATCCCTCTATTTTTGTCCACCTGCATTTTTGATTTCCTTCACAGGCTAATTGTACACTACTTCAAAGTCTGATTGTTTTGTACAGCAAAATAACTGTTTGGACATGAATACATATATTGTATTTAATTTATACTTAACATATGTAACATGTGTTGGTCAACCTGCCATCTGGGGGAGGGGGTGGGGGAAAGGAGGGGAAAAATTGGAACAAAAGGCTTGGCAATTGTCAATGCTGTAAAATTACCTATGCATATTTCTTGTAAATAAAAAGCTATATTAAAAAATAAAATAAAATAAAAAATGTGAGTTCCAAATTCTCTTCTGCCCTCCCTCTCCTATCTTAAGAAGGTAAGCAGTGTGATATATAATGATATAGACTATACATGTGAAGTCATACAAAACATTTCCATATTATATATGTCACAAAAGAAAAGTTTCCCTTCTCACCCTCTACTCTTTCACCAAAACAAGCAAACAAACAAACAAAAACAAGAAAAATAAAGAAAATTTTGGATTCAGGCTTCATCAGTTCTCTCTCTGGAAAGGAAAAGCATTTTTCATTATAAATTCTTCAGAATTGGCATAGATTATTATTTTGCTCAGAATAGCTAAGTTATTAATCATCATACAACATCATTATTCTTGTGTACAATATTCTCCTGATTCTGTTCACTTCATTTTGCATCAGTTCATATAAATCATCTCAGGTTTTTCTGAAATCATCCTGCTCATCATTCCTTTTAGCACAATAGTATTTGTGGGAAACTATGCCTCATGTTATTCTGTTTTGTTTTTTTAATTTTTAAAGCTTTTTATTTTCAAAACCTATGCACAGATAATTTTCAAAACATATACATGGATAATTTGACAACATTGACCTTATACAGCCTTGTGTTTCATATTTTCTCCTTTCCCCCATCCCCTCCCCTAGATGGAAGCAAGTCAATATATATTATACATGTTAAAATATATGTTAAATCCAATATGCATAAATATCTGTATACAATTCTCTTGCTGCACAAGAAAAATCAGATCAAAAAAAGAAAGTAAATGAGTAAGAAAACAAAATGCAAGCAAACAAACAAACAAAAAAGAGAATGTTATGTTGTGATCCACATTCAAGTTCCACAGCCTTCTCTCTGGGTGTAAATGGCTTTCTTCATCACAAAATCATTGGAACTGGCATCAATCATCCCATTATTTGAAAGAGTTACATTTATCATTATTGATCCCTATAATATTGATGTTGCTGTGGACAATGACCTCCTGGTTCTACTCATTTCACTTAGCATCAATTCATGTAAATCTCTCCAGATCTCTCTAAAATCGTTCTCTTGATCATTTCTTATAGAACAATAATATTCTATTTCATTTACCATAACTTATTCAACCATTCTCCAACTGATGGGCATCCACTCAGTTTCCAATTTCTTGACACTATGAAAAAGTATGCCCCATGTTTATGGAAGGAAATGTATTGTAGCATGGAAAGAAATGAATTGTAGCTACTGTACTTACTATGCCATTTTAATAAAAATGTCTTTACTTTGAGCTAATTGTATTCTACTGACCATAGTCTAAACTTTAGTAAAGGTAAGGGGTTGCAAGTTACAGTTTTAGGAGTGTGAAACTATAGGAAAATGTGTTTCTTTGGGAAATCCCATTTATAAATTAGTATAAATGAGAGTTGCAGGAAGATAGCCCAGGGAAGCTATTATGCTTCTCTTGACATAACTATAGATTGCATTAGGGTTTCTTTTAGCTACCACATCACATTGCTGATTCATTTTGAGTTTACAATACACTAACATTCCTTGTCAAGTTAGTATATCGTACTTGTGAAGTTTTTTTTTTTTTTAAAGGTAAGTCTCTATATTTACATTTTATTAGATTTATTAGATTCAGTCCAATATTCAATTCTGTCAAGTCTTTTTGGATTCTGAGACATATACAGTGTATAAGCTAATGTTCCAAATTTTGTGCCATATGTGTATTTCATCAGTATTTCAAGTCAATGATAAAAATATTAATAGCCCAGAGTCAGATCCTCAGAGCATTCCACTAGAGATGTGTTAAGTTGACATTTAATTATTTTTTACTTCTCTTGAAATTGATGCATTTAATCAGTTCCAAATTCACATAATCTTATTATCTAATACATATTTTCCATAGAATAGTTGAAATACTCAATATTTGCCAAAATGCTTTGTTAAAATACAGGTGAACTATATCTGTAACATTGTCCTAATCTATTAGCTTAATAATTTGGAAAAAATGAAAAAAGGAGGATTAGTCTGATTGACCTGTTTTTGATGAAACCACAATTTTTAAAAATAACAACTGCTTCCTTTTGTATATGTTTGTAAGTATTCACATAATCTCTTTAGTGATCTGCTCTGAAATTTTCACAGGAATCAACACCAAGGTTCACTGGCCTATATAGTTTGAAAATATTGACTTTTAAAAAAATTTTTTAAAGAAAAGTTGGAACATTTGTCCCTTTTCCAATCTTGTGATGTGTCTCATTTCCTGTGATCTTTAAAATTTTGCTGACAGAGATCAGTTCTTTTTTTTATTGAAACTTTTTATTTTTCAAAACATATGGATATATTTTGAATAATTTTTCAACATTGACCCTTTGCAAAACCTTTTTTTCCAATTCCCCCCCCTTCCTTCCCTCATCTTCTTTCCTAGAAGGCAAGTAATCCAATATAGCACACATATTTTTAAATATCACCAAAGCTGTAGTTTGTTTTGCTTGACTATGTATATTTTCCACAAAAGTTTTGTTTTTCCTTTTTCGCAGAATGGAGAATTGGGTAGGTATGAAAATTGATTTTTATTGACTACAAAAATAAAAATTTAATGATAATGATAAAACTAGTATGTCATCTTCTCTTGGATAAGCAACTTCTTATTAGCCATTTTTATTCTAGTGTTTTTAGTGAATAGATAATTTTGCTTGGCACAATTTCTATACCTTCTTTCACAGTGAGATACAGAGTTTCAAGGGACCTCAGAGATTATAAAGTCCCACTTCCTCATTTTACAATGAAGACACTAAGGCCCCAGGAAGGTTAAGTGATTTCCTCAATATTGGAGGCAGGATTTGAAATCAAGTTCCATTCTGACTCTTTAAAAATAATTTATGTAGTTCTTTAAGGTTTGCAAAGCACTTTATATATGTTATTTGATTTGACTTCTCACAATAATTCTGTGAGGCAGATACTATTATTATCTCATTTTACAGATGAGGAAATTTGAGACTAAATTGATGAAAAGTGACTTGATCCAGTCACATAGCTCCATTGCCAGTATATTTCCTTCTTTGTTCTAAAAGATCAAAGGGAATTTTAGTCATTCCCTTAATATAACTTTAAAAAAATTTCTTTGGTCCTTAACTTTTCTTGCCATGTTAACTAATTCTGAACTTCAACAATCCTGGAAATTTTTTGGTGTTTTATTGATGAATTTTTTTTCTTCTCATTATAGTTGTTAACAGCCACATCCTCCAAATTGCATTTTCTCTTAATCACAAAGAAAACCAATTAAGCAATAACAATGGATATACAGACTATGTAAAAGACAAGTATTCAGCATTCTGTCTTAGTAGTCCTTCATTTCTCCAATATTTTCTCTTCTCCAGAACCTTCAGTAATTTTCCAATTACTTAGAATTCGAATTGTTTTTAATCATCTTTTCATTTATAATATTATAATTATTCCAGAAATAAGAAAAAAATTATGATTACAAAAATACAAAGATATTTCAGTTTCTAAACATCTCTGAATTTCTAATATTTGTTATTTCAGACATGTTATATAACTTCAGACAATATTAGTCTCATTACATTCAGTTGCTATTTTTTTAAGCCATTCCCTAATTGATGGGCACCCATTTTGTTTCCAATTTTTCCCCCAATTTATTGTACTACTGCTGTTTATATTTGTATTTCAATTATCACCCTCTCAACTGCCAGGGGTCCCTTTAATCTGTAAAATTAATCACTCTGAAATTGTGTCCCCTTTTGATTGGGGTCTCATATGAGAAAGAGAGAGCATCCTCCTGGCTGGGCTTTTCTAAGGCAAATCACCTCATTGATCTTTTGGGAATGCAGACCCTTTTCAGGAAATCCAAATTCCAGAAGCCTTTCATTCAATGGAGATCTAGACCTAGGGACTTTGGCTTTTTTTTCAACCTGAAACCTGAACCTCAAGATTACCTATTAAAGGGCAACTTTAAACTCATTTCTTTGCAGAATGTCCAAAGTAGTATGCTTTGCGTCTTTGGCATAGCTGTCAGGACCCTGCCTGCTGTGAAGACATTCTTTTCTCAGTGCCAGCCTCTATTTCCCTAATAGGACTTTGCCACTAGAAGTCAGTCTCCTAGCAGAGCTGACCTCATTCAACGATAAACTTCCATTTTTGCCACTTAAAACTCTTCGGGCTCATGAATTCTTTCACAAAGGACCTGAACCAACCAAAAGGGGATTCCCACAACTCTCTAATTGCTACTAGAATTCCATCACAGCTACATTGAATTCTTTCTTTTAATATATAAACCTTGTCTGACAACAAATAAAATATTCTGTCCTAGCAGTCCTTTTTCCTTCCCCAACTTTTTGCCATAAGGGAGAAAATTCATTTTGTTCTCTCTTCTCTAGAACATTTTGTGGCTTTTCTGTAATTTGGTGTTTTAGCTTCCTTGTGGTAAACTTTTCATTTATAATTGATGCCATCATTGTGCATATTATTCTTCTGGTTCTAATCATTTAACTCAGCAGTAGTTCTTATACACTTTGCCACATTTCTCTGAATTTCTTAATAGTTTCTCACTGTACAATATTTCATTTTATGCCATAGATTTTTTTTAGCTATTTCTTAATCAGTATATCAAACCTACTTTGTTTCCAGTTCTTTACATCCCTATCTTTTGAGCCATCTTAAAGAGTGCAGCTATTAATATTTTGTTATGTATTACATCTTTATTTTTGTCTCTGATTCTGTAGGAATATATGCTCAGTAGACGAATCCTTGATGTTTTTAAAAGAGCATGTCACACTCATTGTGTTATCTGATTGTGCTTCCACTTTCTGTATGTTTCTTTTAAAAATTTAAATTAGTGAGTTCCCCTGTTTATTTACGTCAGACCTCAGACAGCTCTCATTTTTTTCTCTTCCTCATAATTGTTTTCATTGTCTTCAAATTTTATTTTTTGACAGTTTTCTAAATCTTCTTGGATAACTTCCCATCTAGAATTTTAGCCCATGGAATCCTACCTATTATTCCTCTGAAGACTTTGAAATTTGTTTCCCCAAAATCTAGGATATAAGAAGACTATCTCCAACGTTCCCCCTTCTTCCTTTATGAATTCTTGGAAGCAATGATGGACTTATGAATTTATGAACTCTTGAAAGCCTTCTTTTCAAGGATCCCATAGCATTTCCATTTGCATCAAACCATTCTTCCTTCTTATTGTGAGAATTAGATTCAAGATAGAATTTTTCCTTGTTGGTTTTCCCATTTTTGGAAGAATAAAATTATCAATAAGTCAAGAAATTATTAGCTATTCTGTTTCTGGAAGAAAAAGAGTTCATCAGAGATCTGGATAATTAAAATCTCCTATTACTACTATCTCAGCCTGTGGTCTGGTGTGGCAAAGTTAGAGAGAATGGGGAAGATCCTTTCCACAAGGGGTTCTTGCTGTGGATATGTAGACTAGATTCTTTTTCCCCCCGCTTAATAGTATTCTATTTTTCCAAATACATGTAAATAAAGTTTTCAATATTCATTTCTGTAAGATTTGTTTTACAAATTTTTCCCCCTCCCTCTTCTTGCCTTTCCTCAAAACAGCAAGCAATCTGAAATAGGTTAAACATGTATAATCCTTCTAACCATATTTCCATATTTGTCATATTGTTCAAGAAAAATCATACCAAGAGGAAAAAACTATGAGGAAGAAAAAGCAGGCATGCAAGCAAACAAACAAACAAGGCAAATTGTGCTTTGATCTATATTCATTTTAGATCTCTTTCTGTTTGCAGATCATTTTCCATCCTAAGTCTATTGGAATTACCCTAGATCACCACATTGCTGAGAAGAGAAAGACTTAGGTCTTTCATAGCTGATTATCACATAATCTTGTTATTACTATGCATAATGTTCTCCTGTTTCTGCTCACTTTGCTCAGCATCAGTTCATGCATATCTTTCCAGACTTTTCTGAAATCAGCCTGGAGCCCAGATTCATTCTGGGTGTCAGGCTGACTACAAAGAGAGGTCAACTTGTTTCTCAATTTTCTTTAGTTCAGTATGGCCCTACCGAAAATAGAACTCTCTAGAACTGAGAATAAATTAGAATATATCTAAAACAAAAGTTAAATATTCTTCATGTCTAGTGTTTCTCTTAAAGGGGATTAACAGAATTCCTTCTAGAAAAGGATATTGGACATCAATATTCAAAATAGACATTGGTATACAGCTTGTACCTGTGACTTTTCTGATATCAAGAAAACCCAAATGGGGTAACTCCTTCTACTAATACTGTTCAGTACTCTCTGGGTAACTCTTTTAAGAGTGTAAATTGCAGAGAAAGTTAGTCTTAAGGATGAAGAGAGCCAACTACACCCAGAGTGAGGACTGTGGGAACTGAGTGTGTACTACAACATAGCATTTTCACTCTTTCTGTTGTCGTTTGCTTGCATTTCATTTTCTTTCTCAGTTTTTTTTCCCTTCTTGATCAGATTTTTCTTGTGCAGGAAGATAATTGTATAAATATGTATACATATATTGGATTTAACATATATTTTAACATATTTAATATGCATTGGATTGCCTGCCATTTAGGGGAGGAGGTGGGGGAAGGAGGGAAAAATTTGGAACATAAGTTTTATAAGGATCAATGTTGAAAAATTACCCATGCATATGTTTTGTAAATAAAAAGCTGTAATAAAAAAAAAAGTTAAGTCTTAGAAAATTACCTACACATTGAAAGGTTAAAGATTTTCTCAGAGTTACACAATCAAATGAATAAGAGACTGGACTTGGATTCTGGTCTTCCTGATTCCAAGTTCAATTAAATCTACCCACTACATTGGGCTGCCTCTTATCAGGATATTAGACAGCAATTTATTTCATCCATCACAGAAGAAATACATGAAGACTTAAAACTAGACTTATAGTTTTGTATAAGGATAAGGACACCACTAATTATCCCATCTTTGGAATAATTACCTTAGTTAATAAACTTATTTGATTGAATAAATCTGAATAATTGATGAAAGGCTTTGAGGTTTGGTCATGTCTTGAGGAACTTGTATAAAAAGGAGAGGCTATCTCAGAAATAGATGTTTCAGGGACTAGCTGAGAAAAGGAAAGGTCAAGGAATGAGACAAGAAAGCAAGATAAGATTATGACTGTGGCAGATAAGGAAGATATTAAGAAGGGCCATCAGCCCTACAAGGCCTCTTAATGTAGAAGATTCTGGTTGACTCAGCCCCAAGAAAAAGATTTTCTTCCAATTTCCCTTTCAAATTGTTTGTTTACACATAGAAATTTCCTTGCTTCTTAACCAAACATTTCCAGTAACTTGAATTTTGTTTCAACCATAAAGAGAGTGGGAGTTAATACATAGATGTAGATGCATATACACACATATATTTAACAAATAAAGGCAGAAAATAAAATCTCTTTCTCACTGTTAGGAATCTTCCTAATTGAGCACTTGGATTATTTGTTATATGTCTAACTTGCTATTTAAAATAACTTCATAAAATCCCAGAAGGTGGATTCATGTGGACCTTTGAGGATTATTATATTTTCCCCAAGTTTAAAACAAGTCAAATGTTATATATGTATTAATCAAGGATATATCGCATCACTATTATAATCCTCTTCAAAGTTAAAGTAATTTTATGGCAATTCCTGAAGATCTTTCACATTGACTTTCTTGCCTTAAATAATCAATGAGATCTAGGCACTAGCCAGGTATAACTCTATAAACTTTTTCTGGTTCATGCTTTCATTCATTATCTTTTCCTTTAAGAAGTTGCACAATTGCAGGGAGTATTTCCCATTGTGCTACCAGCACTGATCAATAAACCTAAGAATTCCTTTTTAAAAATATTTTTAAAGTTTTTTTTTATTTTCAAAACATATACATAAGCAATTTTTCAACATTGACCCTTATAAAACCTTGTGTTCCAAATTTCCCCCCCCTTAACCTAGATGGCAAGCAATCCAATATATGTTATACATATTAAAATATATGTTAAATATATTATGTGTAAACATATTTATACAATTCTCTTGCTGCACAAGAAAAATCAAATCAAAAAGGAAAGAAAATGAGTAAGAAAACAAAATGCAAGCAAACAACAACAAAAAGAATGAGAATGTTATGTTGTGATCTACATTCAGTTCCCACAGTCCTCTCTCTGGCCGTCTTCATCACAAGATCATTGGAACTAGCATCAATCATCTCATTGTTGGAAAGAGTCACATTCATCAGAATTGATCATCCTATAATATTGTTGTTGCCATGTACAATGGTCTCCTAATTCTGCTCATTTCACTTAGCATCAATTCATGTAAGTCTCTCCAGGCCTTTCTGAAATCATCTTGCTGGTCATTTCATATAGAACAGTAATATTCCATAATATTCATATACCATAACTTATTCAGCCATTCTCCAACTGATTTCCAATTTCTTGCCACTATGAAAAGGGCTGCCACAAACATTTTTGCACATGTACCCCAAGAATTCCTAAACTCATAAGATAGACCAAGACTGGAAATTTATTCAATTGCTATTTAATTGCTAATTGCCTTGCAATTTTTATTCATTAATAGGAAGGAAAGAAAGGAAAGACACTCAAGCAGAATTCACAAGTTAGGAATTGAAGATCTACACTAAGACATAATGCTTCCAAATACTTATAGCCAACTATTATCTCTGAGGTAGAGAGGAAGTCTTATTGTTAGAAGTCAAAGAGAAACATAGAGTCCCAAAATGATGTGCTCAAAGGAGAGTGTTGTGTCTCTAATCTCTTTTATATAACCTTTGGAAAGAGTTCTTTCCCTTTCCAAAAATTCTACCTTAAGAATCCATTCCTAAGTGACATTCTTTGGCCAATCCTCTTTAACATAGTCTTCAGACGTTGAAGAAACCAATTAGTTTAGCAAGGAAAAAAATCTCTATGAGAAGTGCTCCAAACCAACCCTTATAAAACTCTATTGTATCTTTTAATGAGAAGCTTGTGATCTGCTTCCCAAACTCATTTATTTTCTATTTCTACCTCTTTGATTGCTCCATCTATATTTTCTTACCTAGGTCCTTTTTCTTCTATCTTCTAAATACAAGCAATGGTACAGATTAGATCCTGGGTCCAATTCTCTCATGCTCTTTCTCTCTTGGAAATCTAGGGGGCTCTCCTGATTCTATGTAATTTATTGGCAAGTCTTTAATTCCATCCCTAACTTCTGCGCTACTGGAGTTTTAGGTTCACATTTACAACCAATTGCTGCTAAACATCTCCACCTAGAGATCTCGATAATATCTGGAATTCACTTTCCTCCTGACTAGATCATTCTTGATTTTATTGATGATATCATTCTCAGGCACTTATAATCTTGTAATCTTTAATCTCTGAACGTTTCTCCTACAATTTATCAGTTGCCAAGTACTGGCAATCTCTACAGTATCTCTTGAAGCTGACCCCTCTTTTCTATTCTCATTCTTTTCTCTTCAGGATCTCATTATATCTTACTTGGATTGTTGTAATGGTAATTCATTTATGTAGCACTTTAAGGTTGAAAAGCACTTTATAAATATTTATTTCATTCAAATCTCACAACAATTGTAGGAAGTAGTGCTATTTCAATTTAAAAGAGGAAGAAACTTAAGTAGACAAAAGCTAAGTGACTTTCCAGGGCAACATAATTAGTAAGTTTGTGACTTATGATATGAAATCAGGTTTTCCTGATAGCAACTTCAGCATTCTATTTGATGGACCACTTAGCTGTCTTACTATTGGTCAGCAGAGGAATTTTAACTTGCTCTGTTTCTAACTTGTACTGATTGATCCTGTAGAAGATTTCAGTTGGGCATATTACTCCCAAGAGTCATACTGGGATTGTACTTAGTTTGTACATCTGATAAGTCTTTAGCTTACTGCAACTCAGAACTCCTGAGCTGGAGATCCTTTAGCCTAAGTTTCTCTTTGATTAAGGACTACAGGAATTCCCAACCACATCTTATTCTCTGTAATTTTCAATTAGTTCATATGTCTAATCAATGTTACTTGCCTACATAAAATCTTTAAAACAGTTTACCTTCCCCATCATCTACTAGAAAAAAACAAGTGATTTTCTTGAGGGCAAAGTCTGTATCAAGGTTAAACCCTCCCAGTGCTTAAAACAGTATTTTGCTCACAGTTGCCATTTAATGTTTGGTCAATTGAATTATTACAAGGTAGTCATAATTAGTCTCCTTGTTTTCACTCTTTACCCTCTCACCCAACCCATGGTACAACTATGACCAGAACAATTTCCTTAATACCTAGTGTAATGCAGGAGAAACTGAGGCAAGATAGAGATTAGAGAGCATTTAATATTTTACTTGAAAGAGAGAGGATTTAGTGGGACCAAATGGATCCATGTTTAGTCCCAGGGCTGAATGAGACTATTGTCTCCAAGAATCCAGAAAACAATTTGAGTTCTCTATGACATGTATACACATGGCTCAGATACAGGGGATAAAACAAGGCAGGGGTAAAATCAGAGTGCTAAGAGCTGGAATGAGACTCTGACAGGGTGGGGGAAGACACTGGAGATGAGGATGACTATGAGGGAAGGTACTGGAGATGGGAAGAGGCATCTTGATAAGATGGTATCTGATATTCTGATAGATTGGGATGGGAAGAGGCATTCTGATATTCTAAAATATAAGATTCTTTTATCATTATCAAATATTCTGATGATTAAGAGTTAGGGGTGGTTTTGCAAGATTGAGCAGAACAATTGAGGCAGGAAAATTCAGGGAAACTGAGTCAGGATAATTAGGGAAATTGAGTCAGGACAATAAAAAAGAACTGTGGCATAACACTAGCTCTAATTTTAGCACCTTCCTTCTTAAAAACGTGTAATACCCTTTGATCCAGCAGTGCTACTACTGGGCTTATATCCCAAAGAAATACTAAAGAGGGGAAAGGGACCTGTATGTGTCAAAATGTTTGTAGCAGCTCTTTTCATAGTGGCTAGAAACTGGAAGATGAATGGATGTCCATCAATTGGAGAATGGTTGGGTAAATTGTGGTATATGAAGGTTATGGAATATTATTGCTCTGTAAAAAATGACCAGAAGGATGAATTCAGAAAGGCTTGGAGAGACTTGCATGAACTGATGCTGAGTGAAATGAGCAGAACCAGAAGATCACTATACACTTCAACAACAATACTGTATGAAGATGTATTCTGATGTAAGTGGATATCTTCAGCATAAAGAAGATCCAACTCACTTCCAGCTAATCAATGATGGACAGAAACAACTACACCCAGAGAAGGAACACTGGGAAGTGAATGTAAAATATTAGCACTACTGTCTATCTAGCCAGGTTACTTATACCTTCAGAATCCAATACTTAATGTGCAACAAGAAAATTGGATTTACATCTCCAGGATAATACACTATGATCAAGTAGGATTTATTCCAGGAATGCAGGGCTGGTTTAATATTAGGAAAACTATTAATATAATTGACCATATTAATAATCAAATTAATAAGAACCATATGATCATCTCAATAGATGCAGAAAAAGCATTTGACAAAATCCAACATCCATTCCTACTAAAAACTCTTGAGAGTATAGGAATAAATGGACTATTCCTTAGAATAATCAGGAGCATATATTTAAGACCTTCAGTAAGCATAATATGCAATAGAAATAAACTGCAACCTTTCCCAGTAAGATCAGGAGTGAAACAAGGTTGCCCACTATCACCATTACTATTCAATATAGTACTAGAAACGCTAGCCTCGGCAATAAGAGCCGAGAAAGAGATTCAAGGAATTAGAGTAGGAAATGAGGAAATTAAACTATCACTTTTTGCAGATGACATGATGGTATACTTAGAGAACCCCAAAGACTCTGCTAAAAAGCTACTAGAAATAATTCAAAATTTCAGCAAAGTGGCAGGATACAAAATAAATCCACATAAATCCTCGGCATTTTTATATATCACTAACAAAATGCAACAGCAAGAGATACAAAGAGAAATTCCATTCCAAACAAATGTTGAGAGTATAAAGTATTTGGGAATCCATCTACCAAAGAAAAGTCAGGAATTATATGAGAAAAATTACAAAACACTTGCCACAAAAATAAAATCAGATTTAAATAATTGGAAAGACATTCAGTGCTCTTGGATAGGCCGAGCGAATATAATAAAGATGACAATACTCCCCAAACTAATCTATTTATTTAGTGCTATACCAATCAGACTCCCAAGAAACTATTTCAATGACCTAGAAAAAATAACAACAAAATTCATATGGAAGAATAAAAGGTAGAGAATTGCAAGGGAACTAATGAAAAAAAAGTCAGAGGAAGGTGGTCTAAGTGTACCTGATCTAAAGCTATATTATATAGCAGCAGTCACCAAAACCATTTGGTAGTGGCTAAGAAATAGAACGGTAGATCAGTGGAACAGATTAGATACAAAGGACAAAAAAGGGTACATCTATAGCAATCTAATCTTTGACAAACCCAAAGATACCAACATTAGGGATAAAAATTCATTATTTGGAAAAAACTGTTGGGAAAACTGGAAATTAGTATGGCAGAAATTAGATATGGATCCACACTTAACACCATATACCAAGATAAGATCAAAATGGGTCCATGATTTAGGCATAAAGAGGGAGATAATAAATAGATTAGAGGAACAGAGGATAGTGTACCTCTCAGACCTGTGGAGGAGGAAGGAATTTATGACCAGAGGAGAACTAGAGATCATTACTGATCACAAAATAGAAGATTTTGATTACATCAAACTAAAAAGTTTCTGTACAAATAATACTAATGCAAACAAGATTAGAAGGGAAGTAACAAATTGGGAAAATATTTTTAAAAACAAAGGTTCTGACAAAGGTCTCATTTCCAAAATATATAGAGAACTGACCCTAATTTATAAGAAACCGAACCATTCTCCAATTGATAAATGGTCAAAGGATATGAACAGACAATTCTCAGAGGAAGAAATTGAAACTATATCCACTCACATGAAAGAGTGTTCCAAATCACTACTGATCAGAGAAATGCAAATTAAGACCACTCTGAGATACCACTACACACCTGTCAGATTGGCTAAGATGACAGGAACAAATAACGATGAATGTTGGAGGGGCTGTGGGAAAACTGGGACACTGATACATTGCTGGTGGAGTTGCGAAAGAATCCAGCCATTCTGGAGAGCGATCTGGAATTATGCCCAAAAAGTTCTCAAACTGTGCATACCCTTTGACCCAGCAGCGCTACTACTGGGATTATATCCCAAAGAAATACTAAAGAGCGGAAAGAGACATATATGTGCCAGAATGTTTGTGGCAGCTCTTTTTGTTGTGGCTAGAAACTGGAAGATGAATGGATGTCCATCAGTTGGAGAATGGTTGGGTAAATTGTGGTATATGAAGGTTATGGAATATTATTGCTCTGTAAGAAATGACCAGCAGGAGGAATACAGAGAGGCTTGGAGAGACTAACATCAACTGATGCTGAGTGAAATGAGCAGAACCAGAAGATCACTGTACACTTCAACAACAATACTGTATGAGGATGTATTCTGATGGAAGTGGAAGTCTTCAACATAAAGAAAAACCAACTCACTTCCAGTTGATCAATGATGGACAGAGGTAGCTACACCCAGAGAAGAAACACTGGGAAGTGAATGTAAATTGTTAGCACTAATATCTGTGTGCCCAGGTTACATGTACCTTCGGAATCTAAAGTTTATTGTGCAACAAGAAAATGGTATTTACACACATGTATTGTACCTAGACTATATTGTAACACATGTAAAATGTATGGGATTGCCTGTCATCGGGGGGAGGGAATGGAGGGAGGGGGGGATAATTTGGAAAAATGAATACAAGGGATAATATTATAAAAAATATATATATAATAAAAAAATTAAAAAAAAAAAAGAAAATTGGATTTACACACATATATTATATCTAGGGTATACTGTAACACATGTAAATTGCCTGTCATCTAGGGAAGGGAGTAGAGGGAGGGAGGGGAAAATCTGGAAAAATGAATACAAGGGATAATGTTATTTAAAAAATTACTCATGCATATATACTGTCAAAAATGTATAATTATAAAATTAATTTAAAAAAAAGAAAAAGAAAAGAAGGGACAATGACTATAGTATATTAGGATTTAGAGCTGGAAAAAGATTTTTATTTTCCAGAGAAGCTAATTAAGATCTAGAGAAAATAAATGTATTTCTCAAGGTCATATGGTGCTTTACATGTATCCTATGACAATATTAACTAGAAAACAAAAATCATCTGTATTTTAATTATATCATATTTGGAATGAACAAATGAAAATCTCTTATTATGTGCCAGTTCTTTTGTTAAATTTCACATTGTGGTTTAAATTATACTACCCTTCTTCTAAAAATTTTAAAAAACAAACAAACAAAAAAAAAATCAACTTGTAATGGTTTCATTTCCCATCACCATAGAATAGACGTCTAAACTCCTATGATCCTCTGCAGTCAACTTTCCATCTACTTTTCCTGCCTTTTATAACACTGCCTCTTTGCATTTCCACCATTTCCCTCTATCTTTTCCCATACTTTTCCTTTCTAGGATGCTTTGCTAATTCATCTCCATGCTATACCATATTATAGAAATCTCTTCTATGGAAAGAAAAGCTTACTCTGTTCCTGGACCATTTTTCACATTCTAAGCTCTCTGTCACTCCTTAAACTTCTACCTCTGATTAGCTGGTTTTTCCCTAGACACTTCCTTTTAAAGAGAACGCTCAGATCAACCTTGTCTACAATTATGTAAATGAAAACTAGGCTATGGAATCACAAGTGAGGGATGGTCAAGTCAAGGAACAATTAATTATTAAGCACTTTCTCTGTGTTAAATACTAAATAGAAGACAAATTCAAGAAAATAGAATCACATTTTCTGCCTTCAAGGTACTTTTATTCTAATAGGGGAAGATAATCTATAAAAGGGAGCTGAAAAGTGAGGGATGGGTGAAGGTACCCTTTGCAGGGGGCACAGTTGGCAAAGTCTTGTGGAAATGAGTCAGTAGTGCAGTTTGGAAAGGAATGAAGACATGGTTAACTTCTATTTAAAATGGAGTGTCTAGGAAAAACCTGAAAATTGGCAAAGATAAAATAGTAAGAGTCATTATTGATGGAGTGGTGAGAAAAGAGGTGTGAAGTGGTCCAATTTTTCTAAATTCCTATTTGGAATTATTTTTAAAAGCAAGGGGTTGGTGAGAGGGAGATTGTTACACTCGAAGTCAAAAAGACTTGAATTCACCCTATCTCCAGGAGAAAAATATTTTAATCTTTTTCAGCCTGTTTCCTCATCTATAAAAATCTATATCGATACATTTTAGATCTATATCTACAGATTATAGATATAAAATTATTTGCACATAAAATTGTTTGCAAAACATAAAAATTATGTACATGGTACTTAATATGCAAAAAACACACTATTCATATCCTTTGATCCAGCAGTTTCTATTACTGAGCCCCAAAGAAATCAAAGAGAGAAAAGAGGATTAGATGAATATAAAAATATTCATAGTATCTTTTTTTTTTTTGGAGCAGTAAAGAAATAAGTGGTTGCCCATCAATTTGGAAATGCTTGGAAAAAAATTAGGGCATATGGATGTAGAAGATGATTATTATGCAACAAGAAATAACAATATGTTGAATTCAGAGAAATATGGGAAATTTTGTAAGAATTATCTTTATGAAATGAGCAAAGGCAAGAGAACAAAATAGACATTAACTCCAAAGAAGTAAATTAAAAAACTAAAAGGAATTGAACTCTGAACAATAGAAATGTCAATGAAGGTTCTGGAGAAGAGAGAAAATATGTGGCTACTCTCATGGCAGACAGGTTGGGGATGACTGGGACAGATTGTTATTTTTTTTCTTTTCATTATTCTTAAAACTTTTAATTTTCAACACATATGCACAGATGATTTTCAACATTCATCCTTGCAAAACCTTATGTTCTTAATTTTTTCCCTCCCTTCTCTTAGATGGCAAGTAATCCAATATATATTAAACATGTGCAATTCTTCTATATAAATTTCCACAATTATCATGCTGCACAAGAAAAAATCAGATCAAAAAGGAAAAAATGAGAAAGAAAACAAAATGCAAGCAAACAACAAAAAGAGTGAAAATATTATGTTGTGATCCACACTCAGTCCTCATAATCCTTTTTCTAAGTACAGATGCCTCTCTTCATCACAAGACCATTGGAATTGGCTTGAATTATTTCACTGTTGAAAAGAGCCATGTAGGACAAGATTTCCTGTTATCAAATATTATTTATCATTTAATAGAAACTTAAATAAAATTTAATTTTATAAAAAAATACATTTTTATCATGTAATTTTGGTTTTTTTGGTCAAAATAAAGGATTCAGTCTGGAAGTGTGGTAGGAAATTACTTTAATACAAAGACAAAATATGGAGTGCAGTAGATTGGGCTGGCACTAGTAGATTCCTAGTCTAGATTCAGGTTGGTTACTAAAGAGTTGTGTAACCTTGAAAATAAATTAACTTTTCGTAGTCTAGTTTGCTGAGATTGAATTATACATAGTTAAGTACTTCAAAAATATTAGTCTAATTATAAGGAGGCAAAGAAACTTTAGAACTTCTGAATTTTCAAGGTAGACACAGTGCAACAAAAATTTAGAATCAATGAAGAAATTCTTTCTAACTTTCTAAATTCAGAAGCTCTTGTCATAGGATGGAAATAAATATTTCACACACCTAGCAAATGTACCTACTGTATTAATAAGTAAAAACAGGCAAATCAAACCTTTTCCTACCATCAGTGGTTGGGATTAAAAACCCTGAAAATTTCATCTCTGGAGTTTCCAGCTTTGTCAGAATATTGTTTTCAGTTTGTGGGGATATATCCCTTAAGAAAAAAAAAAAGATTTGAGGTTCTTAGAGATAGTGTGTGTAGGATGAATACTATTGGAAGCCTTACCTGTTTGTTTAACTCCTCTTCAGTTTCTAGGTATTGATTTGACTCTAGCTGTTCCATTTGGTTTTCCATTTCAATCACTTCATTTAATAAACTACAAAGAAAAATTGACCAATAGAATGATCCCATTAAAACACAAAGCCTTACTAAAGAAATACATTTAATGTAGCTTTTGTCTAGAAAGATCATTATTTTAGCTACAATTTAAAGAATATTAATATTTTAGTTTTTCAAGGAACTATAGCAACTATGCCAAAGAAACAAGAGTCTTTTTTTTTACATTTATCATTCAAATGTTTTCAGCATCTTAACAAAAAATGGTTGAAATTTCTTGAAGTTTATTATTATATTTAATGGAATGCCACTTACACAAGGATTTTTCTCAAGATTACAAATCCAGCTATTTTGCAAAAAGTCTAAATGACAGAAAAATGATGCTTCTAATTAATATACTGAAATGGACAAAAGACTGGCCCCCTCATCCCTGGGTCAAGGGGCCTCAGGCTTATAGGAAAATGATGCTTAAACTAAAATTTAGGGAAGTGTTATGTTCAGACTGGGCCCCATCCCCCAGTTCATGAGACCCTAGACTTTCCAAGAAGTATGTGTCTAACCAAGTCACAACATTGCAAAACATGCCAACAGGTTCCATTGTGTGCTCACTCTTGTCCAGACACTTCCCCATTGTAAACGAGAAACTGTGTCAGTGATTCCCCAAATTTGTAACCGCAAGGCTGTGTACCTGGATGTGGCAAACGGGCTTAAAAGTGTACTTCATTAAAGGTTTGGGGCTGATCTTTACTAGCCTGTCTAGTGGGGTCAGTTGCTAGCCGGCTAATAAATGATGCTTTAAATTGAATAATCTGGTCAGAGCTGTCTATCTCATGTCAATCCATTTCAATACCTAATTTTAAAGAAGTATTTTTTAATTAAAGCTTTTTATTTTCAAAACATATGCATAGATAATTCTTCAATGTTAACCCTTACAAAACTTTCTGTTCCAATTTCCCTCTCTTTCTCCCACCTCCTCCCCTAGATGACAAATAATCCAATAACTGTTAAATATGATAGAAATATTATAAAGCAACAGTCACCAAAACCATTTGGTATTGGCTAAGAAATAGACTAGTTGATCAGTGGCATAGGTTAGGTTCATAGGGCAAGATAGTGAATAAAAATAGCAATCTAGTGTTTGACAAACCCAAAGATCCCAAATTTGGGGATAAGAATTCATTATTTGACAAAAACTGCTGGGAAAACTGGAAATTAGTATGGCAGAAACTAGGCATTGACCCACATTTAACACCACATACCAAGATAAGATCAAAATGGATCCAAAATTTAGGCATAAAGAACAAAATCATAAATAAATTGTAGGAACATAGGATAGTTTACCTCTCAGACTTGTGTAGAAGGAAGGAATTTGTGACTAAAGGAGAACTAGAGATCATTATTGGTCACAAAATAGAACATTTTGATTACATCAAATTAAAAAGCTTTTGTACAAACAAAACTAATGCAAACAAGATTAGAAGGGAAGTAACAAATTGGGAAAACATTTTTACAGTTAAAGGTTCTGATAAAGGCCTATCTCCAAAATATACAGAGAATTGACTCTAATTTATAAGAAATCAAGCCATTCTCCAATTGATAAGTGGTCAAGGGATATGAACAGACAATTCTCAAATGATGAAATTGAAACTATTTCAATTTTTTATTAGGCTAGCATATTGTGCCAATCAGGCTGGGGAGGCCTTTGGGATTAGAAAAGCTACAGAGACAGAGGATTCTGGCATAAGCTGATTGCTCTACTCTGCTTGCAAAACAGAAGATCAGCAGAGAAATCAAGCCACTTTTAAAAAATATCAGAAACTGCCTATAACAACCCCAAACCAGAAGTGACTCAGCACAGATCACTGCAAGGCTGCAGCCGCCTTCTGCTGTCTGGGGCTTTTCCTTGGGACAGTTAAGAATCTGCAAAGCAGTGGGGCACAGCTCTGGGGCAGCCTCTAATCTCACAGTAGGGGGCTTGGCCTGAGGCAGTGGAACTTCCACAACAGTGAAACTTCCACAGCAGCAACTGTGCTTCCAGGGGCAGAGACACTTCTGGCCTGTGTGCCCAGGCTATTCGCTGGTCAGCTTCTAATATCCACAGCCCCACAGCCAGGGGGATGGGGGGTTTTGGCCTGGGGTTGTGACACTTTCACTGTTCAGCCTCTAGCCTAAGGGCAGTCACTAGGCCACAAAGCAGGGGTTCTTCCCTGGGCACTCCCCAGCCCAGCCATGCTAACCAGCTCTGAATTACTTCCAGTTGGGGGAGGGAACTCTCTCCCAGAGCACCCTTGTAACTTTACAGCCCATTCACAAGACAGCTGCCATCCATACTATTCCTGTTCTGCAGAGGAAGCTGGTAACATCCTTACCCTGAAGGCAGACCCCATAGATTTTTTTAAATGAGTAAAAAAAATGAAGAGAATGATTGACAGCTTCTATACAGAAAATGAGTGGGTTTCCAACCCCAAGGAGACTAACAGCAGACAGTCTCAAGATAATACCCTGAAGGGGAATGTTACCTGGCCCCCATCACATAACTCTCTCCTGGAAGAGACTATTAGACCTGAAAAGAGAGTTAGAAGAGAAATGGGCAAAGGAAAGAAAAGCTATGCTAGAGAGTAACAACGTCCTGAAATTTGAATTGGAAAAGATAAAGAGTTCACAGGAAGTGCAGAGAAACAAAATTTGTGAATTGGAAAAGGTTAAAAAATCACAGGAAAGTAGGATTTGTGAATTGGAAAAGATAAAGAATTCCCAAGAAAGTAGGATTTGTGAATTGGAAAAAGAAAATAACTCACACAAAAAAAAAATAGTGAAATGGAAAAAAATTGCAAAGAGCAAAATAACTCATTTAAAAACTCAATTGGACATATACAAAAAGAAGTTAAAAAAAAAAAGCAAATGTAGAAAATAACTCATTAAAAATCAGGACTGAACAAATAGAAATGAATGATTCATTGAGACACCAAAAATCAGTCAAGCAAAACCAAAAAAAAATGAAAAGCTGGAGAATAATGTCAAATATTTACTGCGAAAATCTCCAGACCTGTAAAATAGATCTAGGAGAGATAATCTGAGGATTATTGGAATTCCCGAAAATTATGATGAAAAAAAAGAGCCTAGATTCTATTTTACAGGAAATCATTAAAGAGAACTACCCAGAGGTAATAGAACCAGAAGGTAAAATAGGCATTGAAAGAATTCATTGAACACCTTCTGAAAAAGACCCTAAAAAAAAATTCCACAAAATATTGCAACCATGCTGCAGAACTATCAGACTAAGGAAAAAATATTGCAAGCAGCCAGAAAAAAACAATTCAAATATCGAGATGCCACAATAAGTGTCACTCAAGATCTGGCTACATCCGCAGTAAAAGATCGAAGGGCCTGGAATCTGATATTCTGAAAGGCAAAAGAACCTGGAATGCAGCCAAGAATAAACTATCCAGCTAAGTTTAGCATTTTCTTCCATGGAAGAAGATGGACATTTAATGAAACAGATGAATTCCATTTCTAAGAAAAAAAAACAGATCTAAACAAAAAATTTGAACTCCAACCACAAGACTCAAGAGAAGCAGAAAAAGGTAAAAGGAATTCTGGAGAACTGTATTTCTGTTGTGGATATACAGAAAGTCCACATGGATAATTTGATTTTACTGATGTAACATAAAAAAAGAGAAGTACAAATGGAAAGGGGATAGTGTCAGAAAATGGGAAAAGGGGAGATAAAAAGAGGGAAACTACATCCCAGGAAGAAGCAAAGAAAATTTATCATATCTGAGGGAATTTAGAGAGGGGGTGGAACATTGTGTGAATCTTATTCTCATCAGAGTTGGCTCAAAGAGTAAATAATTGACATATTTGTTTTTCAGAGAATTCTTTCTCACCTCATTAAAAGGGGGGAGAGGAAAAGGGGAAGAGATTAATAAGGGAAGGATACAAGAAAGGGGAAGGGATTTAAAAGGAGAGGGGAGGGATACTAAAAAGGTAGGGCTGCGTGACACAAGTGGGGCCCATAAGTTTAATACTGGGGAAGGGGTTCGGGGGGGAGACAAGAGGGAAAAAAACATAATCTGGGGATAATATGATGGCAGGAAATACAGAATTAGTAATTTTAACTGTAAATGTGAATGGGATGAACTCTCCCATTAAGTGGAGGCAGATAGCAGACTGGATCAAAAGTCAGAACCCTACAATATGTTGCTTACAAGAAACACATTTAAAGCAGGGAGATACTTACAGAGTAAAGGTAAAAGGCTGGAGCAAAATTTATTATGCTTCAAGTGAAGTAAAAAAAAGCAGGGGTAGCCATCCTTATCTCAGATCAAGCAAAAACAAAAATTGATCTAATTAAAAGAGATAAGAGAGGAAACTATATCTTGCTAAAGGGTAGCACAGACAATGAAGCCATATCAATACTAAATATATATGCACCAAGTAGTATAATATCTAACTCCCTAAAGGAGAAGTTTAAGAGAGTTGCAAGAAGAAATAGACAGCAAAACTATAATAGTGGGAGATCTCAACATTGCACTCTCAGAATTAGATAAATCAAAGCACAAAACATATAAGAAATAATTAAAGAGGTAAATAGATTATTAGAAAAATTAGATATGATAGATCTTTGGAGAAAACTGAATGGTGATAGAAAGGAATATACTTCTCAGCAGTTCATGGAAACTATACAAAAAATGACCATATATTAGGACATAAAGATCTCAAAATTAAATGCAGGAAGGCAGAAATAGTAAATGCTTTCTTCTCAGATCATGATGCAATAAAAACTACATAAACAAAAAGTTAGGGGTAAACAGACCAAAAAGTAATTGGAAACTAAATAATCTCATCTTAAAGAATGATTGGGTGAAATAGCAAATTATAGAAACAATTAATAATTTCACCCAAAATAATGACAAAATTTGTGGGATGCAGCTAAAGCGGTAATAAGGGGAAACTTTTTATCTTTAGAGGCTTACTTGAATAAAATAGAGAAAGAGAAGATCAATGAATTGGGCTTGCAACTTAAAAAGCTAGAAAAAGATCAAATTAAAACCCCCCAACCAAAAACTAAACTTGAAATTCTAAAATTAAAAGGAGAAATTAATAATATTGAAAGTAAAAATAAAACTTTTGAACTAATAAATAAAACTAAGAGTTGGTTTTATGAAAAAAAACCAATAAAATAGATAAACCCTTTGGTAAATCTGATCAGAAAAAGGAAAGAGGAAAATCAAATTGTTAGTCTTAAAAATGAAAAGGGAACTTTCCACCAATGAAGAGGAAATTAGAATAATAATGAGTTACTTTGCCCAATTTTATGCCAATAAATTTGATAACCTAAGTGAAATGGATGACTAGCTCCAAAAATATAGGCTTCCCAAGTTAACAGAGGAGGAAGTAAATTGCTTAAATAGTCCCATTTCAGAAAAAGAAATAGAACAAGCTATGAATCAACCCTCTAAGAAAAAATCCCCAGGACCAGATGGATTTACATGTGAATTTTACCAAACATTTAAAGAACAATTAGCCCCAATGTTATATAAACTATTTTTAAAAATAGGGAATGAAGGAGTCCTACACAAAACTCCTTTTATGACACAGACATGGTACTGATACCTAAACCAGGTAGGGTGAAAACTGAGAAAGAAAACTATAGAACAATCTCCTTAATGAATATTGATGCTAAAATCTTAAATAAGACATTAGCAAAAAGACTACAGAAAATCTCCAGGATAATACACTATGATCAAGTAGTATTTATATCAGGAATGCAGGTCTGGTTTAATATTAGGAAAACTATTACCATATTAATGACCATGTTAATAATCAAATTAACAAAAACCATATGATCATCTCAATAGATGCAGAAAAAGCATTTGATAAAATCCAACATCCATTCCTACTTAAAAACACTTGAGAGTATAGGAATAAATGGACTATTCCTTAAAATAGTCAGGAGCATATATTTAAAACATCATATGTAATGGGGATATATTTAAAGCATCATATGTAATGGGGATAAACTGGAACCTTTCCCAGTAAGATCAGGAGTGAAACAAGGTTGCCCACTATCACCATTACTATTCAATATTGTATTAGAAATGCTAGCTTCGGCAATAAGAGTCAAGAAAGAGATTAAAGGAATTAGAGTACATAAGGAGGAAATGAAACTATCACTCTTTACAGATGATATGATGGTATACTTAGAGAACCCCAGAGATTCTAATAAAAAGTTACTAGAGATAATTCACAACTTTAGCAAAGTTACTGGATACAAAATAAATCCACAAAATCCTCAGCATTTTTATACATCACCAACAAAATGCAACAGCAAGAGATACAAAGAGAAATTCCATTCCAAACAAATGTCGAGAGTATAAAATATTTGGGAATGCATCTACCAAAGAAAAGTCAGGAATTATACAAAACACTTGCCACAAAAAATAAAGTCAGATTTAAATAATTGGAAAGACATTCAGTGCTCTTGGATAGGCTGAGTGAATATAATAAATTTCTCCCTATACTCCCTAAATTAATCTATTTATTTAGTGCTATTCCAATCAGACTCCCAAGAAACTATTTTAATGACCTAGAAAAAATAACAACAAAATTCATATGGAAGAATAAAAGGTCAAGAATTTCAAGGGGATTAATGGAAAAAAAAAATCAAATGAAGGTGGTCTAGCTGTACCTGATCTAAAACTATATTATAAAGCAGCAGTCACCAAAACCATTTGGTATTGGCTAAGAAATAGACTAGTTGATCGATGGAATAGGTTAGGTTCACAGGACAAAATAGTGTACAACTATAGCAATTTAGTGTTTGACAAACCCAAAGATCCCAATTTTGGCGATAAGAATTCGTTATTTGACAAAAATTGTTGGCAAAACTGGAAATTGGTATGGCAGAAATTAGATATGGACCCACACTTAGCACCATATACCAAGATAATATCAAAATGGGTCCATGATTTAGGTATAAAGAATGAGATCAAATGATGAACAGAAATAACTACACCCAGAGAAGGAACACTGGGAAGTGAATGTAAATTGTTAGCACTACTGTCTATCTATCCAGGTTACTTATACCTTTGGAATCCAATACTTAACGTGCAACAAGAAAATGGTATTTACACACATATATTGTATCTAGGTTATATTGTAACACATGTAAAATGTATGGGATTACCTGTCATCGGGGAGAGGGAGCGGAGGGAGGGAGGGGATAATTTGGAAAAATGAATACAAGGGATAATATTATAAAAAAATTAAAATAAAAAAGAATGAGATCATAAATAGATTAGAGGAACATAGGATAGTTTACCTCTCAGACTTGTGGAGGAGGAAGGAATTTCTGACTAAAGGAGAACTAGAGATCATTATTGATCATAAAATAGAAAATTTTTTTATTATATCAAATTAAAAAGCTTTTGTACAAACAAAACTAATACAAACAAGATTAGAAGGGAAGTAACAAATTGGGAAAATATTTTTACAGTTAAAGCTTCTGATAAAGGCCTAATTTCCAAAATATATAGAGAACTGACTCTAATTTATAAGAAATCAAACTATTCTCCAATTGATAAATGGTCAAATGATATGAAAAGACAATTTTCAGATGATGAAATTGAAACTATTTCCACTCATATGAAAGAGTGTTTCAAATCACTATTGATCAGAGAAATGCAAATTAAGACAACTCTGAGATACCACTACACACCTGTCAGATTGGCTAACATGACAGGAAAAAATAATGATGAATGTTGGAGGGGATGTGGGAAACTGGGACACTGATCCATTGTTGGTGGAGTTGTGAAAGAATCCAACCATTCTGGAGAGCAATTTGGAACTATGCCCAAAAAGTTATCAAACTATGCCTACCCTTTGATCCAGCAGTGCTACTACTGGGCTTATATCCCAAAGAAATACTAAAGAAGGGAAAGGGACCTGTATGTGCCAAAATGTTTGTGGCAGCCCTTTTTTTAGTGGCTAGAAACTGGAAAATGAGTGGATGCCCATCAATTGGAGAATTGCTCTGTAAGAAATGACCAGCAGGAGGAATACAGAGAGGCTTGGAGAGACTTACATGAACTGATGCTGAATGAAATGAGCAGAACCAGGAGATCATTATACACTTCAACAACGATACTGTATGAAGATATATTCTGATCTAAGTGGATATCTTCAACATAGAGAAGATCTAATTCAGTTCCAGTTGATCAATGATGGACGGAATCAGCTATATCCAGAGAAGGAACACTGGGAATTGAGTGTAAACTGTTTGCACTATTGTCTTTCTATCCAGGTTACTTTTACCTTCTGAATTCAGTTCTTACTGTGCAACAAGAAATTCGGTTTTACACACATATCTAGGATATACTGTAACACATTTAACATGTACGGGATTTCCTGCCATCTAGGAGAGGGGGTAGAGAGAGGGAGGGGAAAATTCAGAAAAGAAGTGAGTACAAGGGATAATGTTGTAAAAAAAATTACCCATGCATATGTACTGTCAAAAATTATAAGTATAGAATTAATTTTTTAAAATTTGACATTAGCACTTTATAGATCATAGTGTTTCCTGGGAATCAATTATTCTTATTCTTTCTCTGTTAAGAGTATCTCTCAATATCATTCAATTACATATCCTTGCCAAGGATAAAGTCTGTATACTAGTCAAGTCAACAATCCTTTATTAAGAACTCATTATGTGCTAGTAACTATGCTAAGAACTAGGGATACAAAGAAAGATAAAAAATTAGTTCCTGCCCTCAAGTTGTTTACAATTTAATGTGGAAGACAATTTTTTCTTCCTGCCTTGGAAGAGACAGGGAACTTTTGAAAACTGTCTATAACCACTTGAAATTATAATTCTAAATAATTAGCATTGTTTTTTTTTCCCCACACAATGAAAGAGATTATTATAAGACTAAGCTCTATAACTCTGCAAGAATGGTGGAGTGAGGCAAGATAAGCATAAGTTTTAGTTTTGGGATTTTGAAGGAACAAACTGAGGGAAGTATTTTGAAAAGAGACTAATATTTGTTAGTTTTGCTATTTATGTATCTAGAGATTTCTTCTGCTTATTTTTCCACTTAATAAAAGAATCCTGATATGCTGAGTGAGGCTATTCCTTTAAGAGCTTCAAAAAATATTTGAAAAGTTTCATTTCCTCTATTTTCTCCACCACCTCCCCCAATTCTTTCTCTTGTGACTATTACTGGCAAGTACTTTCTATATGATTTTTGTCTATTTCTTTAAGCCATTTCTATTTCTTGATTTGCCTTCATTGGGAAAAAGAAACCCCAACAAAACTTGTGCATCATAAGTACTTTGTGTGATATATGTCAATATAACTCCTTAGTGAAAGGTGTAAGGACAGCTAAATGTCCTTAGTGGATAGAGCATCTGGTTTGGAGTCAAGAAATACAAATTTGACCTCAGACACATACTAGTTATGTGACCCTAAGCAAATCATTTAACCCAAAAATGAAGAAATAGCTATGGCAAATCACTTCAGTATTTTTGCTAAAAAAAAAAAAAAAAAAAAAAAAACCCACAAAGAAACTGAAAAGAACAACTGAACAACTGGGAAGTATAACGGAAAATTATCAGTGACTAGTTGGGAATACAGAGAATTTAAATGGAACAGAGATTCTTGATTAAAAATAGGACTTGGGAGTTGTGAGCTGAAAGTAAGATAATTTTATGGTTTGGGTTTTATTAATATTATAGAAAAAAAATTATGACTGATACATTTTCATCCCAAGGACACTGTAGTTATTGTTGACAACAATTGTTCAACAATGAGATGTTCAACAATTGAGATGACTAATTTGTAGGTGAATCAGGGAAGCTCTAGTTTCCACTTCATAGGAGGTAAAAGTAGGGTCATGAAACAAGAGGAAAGGTTCTGAGTTACCACTGGGAGAAGGAAGGTGTGATCTAAAAAGACTCTCTTCCTAGCTATTTAACCATTAGGACTAGGGAGTCAGCACAAACCTTTAAACTTTTCCAGATAGCAACACCTACTGGTTACAATAAGATCAAAGGAATGAGGCTTTGTGCATACCCTTTGATCCAGCAGTGCTACTACTGGAAATACCAAGGAAATACTAAAAAGGGAAAGGAACCTGTATGTGCCAAAATGTTTGTGGCAGCCCTTTTTGTAGTGGTTAGAAACTGGAAAATGAATGCATGCCCATCAATAGGAGAATGGATGGGTAAATTATGGTATATGAATGTTATGGAATATTATTATTCTGTAAGAAATGACCAGCAGGATGAATACAGAGAGGCTTGGAGAGATTTACATCAACTGATCCTGAGTGAAACGAGCAGAACTAGGAGATCATTATACACTTCAACAATAATACTATATGAGGATGTATTCTGATGGAAGTGGCTATATTCAACATAGAGAAGAGCTAATCCAATTCCAATTGATCAATGATGGACAGAATCAGGCTACACCCAGAGAAGGAACATTGGGAAATGAGTGTAAACTGTTAGCATTTTTTGTTTTTCTCCCCAGCCTTCCGAATCCAATTCTTCCTTTGCAACAACAACAACAACAAAATTTGGTTCTGCACATATATATTGTACCTAGGATATACTATAACATATTTAATATGTATGGGAATGCCTGCCATCTAGGGGAGGGGGTGGAGGGAAGGAGGGGGGAAAATTCGGAACAGAAGGGAGTACAAGAGATAATGTTGTAAAAAAAAAAATTACCTATGCATATGTACTGTCAAAAAAAGTTATAATTATAAAATTAATTTTAAAAAGGATCGAGGCTTTAAAGATGGAAATGACTTCAAAAGCTACCTAAAGAGATTTAATGTTTTTAATATTGAATAATGCTAAATGAGCTTTTGAAACTTTTAAATTAGGACTTTGAAATACTATATTTAAAGCCTTTCACCCTCAACAGACTTGCAAAAACTTCTTTTAATTGACTAGTTTTAGACTAGATGCTTTCATTGACAAGAAATCTTCCCATATATAAGCATTTAGTAGAACACATTTACTTACTTTTTTACTGCTTCTTCTGTTGCATTTATTTTTTGGACAATTATGTCATTTTTTTCAATCCAGTCTTTGTGATCAATTCCAAGTTCTTTAACTTGAAGAAACATCCTTGAATTCCAATAATTTAGCTTGTAGAACATAGTCTCTTCAATCCTACAGGAATATTGCTGTGATCAATATTATGGAATAAAGAGGAAGAATGACTCACATCTAACTTTAACCTTTAACTAATAAATAATTATTGAAATTTCTTTTTTCTTTCTTTTCCTTCTCTGTGATGATAGGTAGAATCTCACTGGCTCCTGCTATCTAAGTGGACCAGATAGACACTTTTGACAAGAAAAGAGGGCTGATTTTTTTTATCTTTATTCTCCCCCCAAATATTTAATCACCATTTCAAAAGTTCAATGAATCAATTTCTATTTTTAAAAATATATTACTTAAATAATTTTTTTGATTTGAATTTTTTAAAATTTGAAAATACCTAGAGATTGTTTCAATGAATGTGCTGTTGGTTGAACTATAAGTTGATATACCTATTCTGGAAAACAATTGAAGCTAATTAGAATAGTTACTAAAAAATCCATATTCTTTGGTCCCCTAGGTGTCCAGAGAAGTATAGAACAGAGGAAAAGATCCCATGTATATAAAAATATTTGTAGCAGTACTATGGTAGCAAAAAATAAAAATGAAAAAATTGGAAACAAAACAATTTCCCATAAATTTGGGAAATGGCTTGAAAAAGTTATAACATTATAATGTAATGAAATACTATTATATCACAAAAAAATTATTACTATGAAGATTTCACAGAAATTTAGAAAAGAAGTATATGTCATCAGAGAGGAGGATAAAAAAAATTACAAAATGAGTATAATAATGCATATGTAAATAAAGGACATATAATAACTAAAATTAACTTCAGAGGATAAGTGGTGAAATATATCTTTTCTGGGCAAAGCGGTAGAATAAACTACACGTTGCTAGATATGACCAATGTATTGATTTGTTTTGCTTAGCATTATTTCCTTGTTATAGTGAAAGGTACTATCAGAGAAGATACATTGGGAGGTGAACAATAAAATTTAAAAAGACATGAACTAAATTTTTTTTAAAAAAAAGATTGTATTAATGATAATTTTGTAGATTCTACAAGAAAATTAATTCTACAAAAAATTTTGCAATTTTTGTTTCTAATCAA
Source organism: Sminthopsis crassicaudata (assembly GCF_048593235.1). Taxonomy (NCBI): domain Eukaryota; kingdom Metazoa; phylum Chordata; class Mammalia; order Dasyuromorphia; family Dasyuridae; genus Sminthopsis; species Sminthopsis crassicaudata. The sequence continues at coordinate 242,989,407 of NC_133621.1, forward strand.
AACCTTCAAAAAAGACTCTACCACTTTCCAAATGCTATTTTTTCCTAAGTTTAGATCTAACTTCTAATACAGAATTTTTTCCTAATTATGTTTTCTCTGCCATCAAAATAATTGTCAAATATTCTGTTACATTTGTTAATACTTACTGGTCCTGATTATGAGAGAAAGTGTTCTTTGTCAGGAACAAAGATGATGCAGGCAGTAAAGGATCTGGGTCCTGAGGTCTAGCATTGTTTGATTTTTGCCTTTTTTGTTCATTTGATTGATACCCATCCTTCTCAGTGTTCATCCCCATCATTTCCTGGCATCAATTCAGAAAAGAATTGCACAGAACAGAAGTTAGGCTTATCAAGCTTTCTGAATAGTATTCTTCCTAAAGTTGAACACTATACAAATACAGGTAAACCTGAAATATTTTTTCTTCTTCCCATTATAGAGAAGGAATTACAAAATTTTAGAGTTAAAAAGGAACTAAGAAGTTAACATGTCTAATTATTATTATTATTATGGAAAAAATATACTTTTCTGAATTCATATGGTGAGTGACTATGTTTGACACAACACAGAAATTATGGAGGTAAAAACTTAGTTTTTATTATTATACTGAACATAGGTTCAGACTTCAAAGAAAACTTGAACAACCATGATGATTCTAAAAAGCTTTTTTTATAGGAAAAATTTCATCAGAGTGACAGAAAACTAATTCTTTTACATATTGGAATTTTATTTATTCCTCTTAGATCATATAAAGGTTAAAGACTAGAGAGATCCATAATCTCATACTTCCTTCAATATCATAAAAGTTGAACAAACATAATTAAACAGAAATCATAAACTCATATATCCCTTAAGGAAACAAACTTTGTCAAATAAACTCTATAGCCAAACTAAGTTAAGTTACAGATTAAACTACTTTTAGAGGATTCACAAATAGACTAACTGGGAGGTCCTATGTTACCAAGGAGTCAGGGACAATTGGAAATTCTTCCTCTTGCTTCTTAGCTAAGGAATGTTTTAGGCTCTTAAGTGTTTTTTTTTTCATCCCAAGGGGCAGGTTTTGGTCATGTGTGGTTAAGGTCAACCAAAAGTTGCAGTTAGAATAAAAGGAAATTAAAATTCTCCATAAACAGTACTCAAACAATGACATTACCAACACACCTAATAAGTAGTCATTCACTTTGCATAGGATCAGGGACCTAGAACTGGAAAGGACCTCAGAAATCATCTAATCCAAACCCCTCATTTTACTGAGGAGAAAACTAAATCTTGGAAAACTTCAGGAAAGAATGAAGCTATAGTCTTTATAAGGTACAATTTTAAGGATCTATCCTTCTCTTCTTAAATTTTTTTAGTTAAATGGTGTCAAATTCAAATAGAAACAGGCCACCAAAACAAACAAAAGGAGTCCTGCAACCTACATACTGACTTAAAAAGCCACATTTTTTTTTTTTTTTTTTTTTTTTATTTTATTTTTTTTTTTTCTACAGTAACTTTTTATTTATTAAAGCTTTTTATTTTCTTTTTTTTTTTATTATATATATATTTTATAATATTATCCCTTGTATTCATTTTTCCAAATTGCCCCCCCTCCCTCTATTCCCTCCCCCCGACGACAGGCAATACCATACATTTTACATGTGTTACAATATAGTCTAAGTACAATACATGTGTGTGAATATCATTTTCTTGTTGCACAATAAACATTAGAATCCGAAGGTACATGCAACCTGGGCAGACAGATATTAGTGCTAACAATTTACATTCGCTTCCCAGTGTTCCTTCTCTGGGTATAGTTATTTCTGTCCATCATTGATCAACTGGAAGTGAGTTGGATCTTCTTTATGTTGAAGATTTCCACTTCCATCAGAATACATCCTCATACAGTATTGTTGTTGAAGTATACAGTGATCTTCTGGTTCTGCTCATTTCACTCAGCATCAGTTGACCTAAGTCTCTCCAGGCCTCTCTGTATTCCTCCTGCTGGTCATTTCTTACAGAGCAATAATATTCCATAACCTTCATATACCACAATTTACCCAACCATTCTCCAACTGATGGACATCCATTCATCTTCCAGTTTCTAGCTACAACAAAAAGAGCTGCCACAAACATTTTGGCACATATATGTCTCTTTCCACTCTTTAGTATTTCTTTGGGATATAATCCCAGTAGTAGCGCTGCTGGGTCAAAGGGTATGCACAGTTTGATAACTTTTTGGGCATAATTCCAGATTGCTCTCCAGAATGGCTGGATTCTTTCACAACTCCACCAGCAATGTATCAGTGTCCCAATTTCCCCACATCCCCTCCAACATTTGTCATTATTTGTTCCTGTCATCTTAGCCAATCTGACAGGTGTGTAGTGGTATCTCAGAGTGGTCTTAATTTGCATTTCTCTGATCAGTAGTGATTTGGAACACTCTTTCATGTGAGTGGATATAGTTTCAATTTCTTCCTCTGAGAATTGTCTGTTCATATCCTTTGACCATTTATCAGTTGGAGAATGGTTCGGTTTCTTATAAATTATGGTCAGTTCTCTATATATTTTGGAAATGAGACCTTTGTCAGAACCTTTGTTTTTAAAAATATTTTCCCAATTTGTTACTTCCCTTCTAATCTTGTTTGCATTAGTATTATTTGTACAGAAACTTTTTAGTTTGATGTAATCAAAATCTTCTATTTTGTGATCAATAATGATCTCTAATTCTCCTCTGGTCATAAATTCCTTCCTCCTCCACAAGTCTGAGAGGTAGATTATCCTCTGTTCCTCTAATCTATTTATTATCTCCCTCTTTATGCCTAAATCATGGACCCATTTTGATCTTATACATTTTGTTTTATTATATCTTTCCCAATTACATTTCAATTTGATTCTGCAGTAATATGGTAGGGTATCCTTAAATGTGGCCTGAGCAGGATAGAATATGAGATTATAACCTTCTTTATTTTATATATATACATGTATACATTATCCTCTTAAGTTTGGTATCTTAACTTCTCTTATAATTCTCTTGTTACACATAGAGTTGGCTCACTTTAAATTTGCAGTCCATTAACTTGAGTTGCAGTGATAATTCATTTCTACCTTTTTCAGAAGCTTCCTCATCCTACAGATAAGTTGGATTTTTTGGACCAAAGTATAGAATTTTGTACTTATCCATATTAAGTGTTAAATAGGTATAGGAAAATGTTGCAGCCTGGATGAAGGAGTAATCTTTAAGAACTTGTCAAAAATAAGTGGTTGACAATGGAAATTAATCCAAATTTCTTGATTATCACATTCTATGCTTTGTGATAGGGAATAAAATTCCATTAACTATGAAGTCAACTAAACGCTACCAATCCCCTACCATCTTGAAACTTTAGGGAAGTGATCATCTATTCACAGGTGCAATTGTCCTTTTGTTAAATGAGATAATACATCCCAGAAGTCTTTGGAAATAGATTCTTTGTCTCTCTTCTCAATATGAGTAGGCAGGGATTCTCTGGATTTTTCAGCAGGTTTTAGTACAGAGCATGTATTCACTGAAAGACTTCCATGGGACATAGGTATCTCAAAACCAGAATCTGAAAATATTTTTACTATCATCTTCTTACTTAAGGAATTACAACACAACTTGAATGAAACCTTCAGTGTGTTAGGAGGAAGAACTAAAATCTCAAGGAGAGAAAAGGATGCAAGAGTACTGAAGGATGCTTAAGAACACTAAATACAAGCTGCTTCTCCTACAGAGAAAGAAATAAAAGCTTCCGAGAGTAGAGACAAGTAGCATTTACCAAATTTATCACAGCCTCTTACCTAAGCAGTTTCAACAAGAGAACGAATGAGAAAGACAAGAAAAATAAGGGAGGGTGGGAATAGGAAAGGTTATATTGACAAGAAATCTGGTAAGTAGGAAAGAGATAAAAGTAGATTTCCACTGATCCCCAAGAAATTTCCTTCTCCATTGGCTCTCTAGATAGATTCAATAAAAGAACTGGGATGGAGTGGCACTATTTATAACACTAAAAGTCATTCCTGAAAGGAAGAGCTGGGAAATAGTGGCTCAACCTATTTAAGGATGGGGGATCAATGTGTGCCTAGTTTTTCTCTCCAGCTAAATAAGTCCTATCCCCCACTTCTGTTATAAAGATAATATAATGTTGCTGTTATTATAATCATCTTAAATTCTTGAATATTTGCACTGTGAAATCTTACCTCTATTCTTTGAAGAAGTTTGGTCTTAAATTCTTGAGCTTCAGTAAAAGTATTATTAAACTAAAGAAAAGGGGAAGATATGGTAAATAGTCCTCCATGTTAATATACTCTTTAATGTAAATTAATGTAAATTCAAAATACAGCTAGTTAATAAGTCTCCTGGATTACTTACTTGTTCAATGGGATCAAACTATATTCAATGGGATAAGTAAATGAAATCCAATTTTTAAAAAATAGTATATTCAATGTGTCTCTGAGATAGCATACTGCTGGTTCATGTGAGGAGGAGGACTGGGAAAGGAGGAACTTTTCTAGCTATCCTTATATCCTATAAGTAAAAAAAAAAAAAAAGTTCGGCTACCATTCTATTTTAGGGTTAGCCTGTTGTTCAGCACCTTCCTAAAACTATAGTCCACAAACGTCTAGCAATTTGCTTACCTTACAGTAGATACAATTAGCTTGAAGGAAAGGCATATATGAGATGATATAGTAAGAATATTTTCTCTGACAGTTCCTGAAACTTGTTTTTTGTTGTTGGTTTTTTTGGGGGGGGGGGGTGTCAAAAATGATTAACAAAATAAATAAATATACAATCCAATTTAGATCACTCTCAATGTGTTCTAAGTCAATATGTGGCCAGTAAGGATCTTTTCAAATTGAGTTTGACACCACTGATCTAGGTAGTGATACTTGAACTGCATCTTGAAGGAAACAAGGGATTTCAAGAAAGCAGAGGTGAAGCAGGAGGCTCATTCTAGGTATGGGAAGATGCCAAGCAAAGGATATAATATTGTGTAAAAGAAGTTCATTGTAGTAAAGCAATATCTGTTGAAGTATCTGCCATGGAGGTTAGGCTAGATTTCTCTCTAAAAGGCAATGAAGCCATCTTCTAGACCTAATTGGTCCAATGGATCACGGCTCCCACAATTGACATAGCTTCTGATTGCCTAATTACAAAACCCAAGATATATGGAGTTGGAGCAGGGGAGGAGTTACCAGGCTTTAATATACGCTTCTGACCAGACATGCCACTATAGAACATGTATCCACATTGAATTAGTACTATATCCTTGCTAAATGTCTTTTCCATGTTTTTAAACAAACCTCCTTTTGTTTAATGTTAGATAGTCTTCAAGAGTCTCACTTTGCTCCAGTTCTAAATGTAAACTACCAGATAGATCTGACAGAAAGTTTTATTTGACTATATAGTATGGGAAGGAGAATAAGGCTAAAAAAGTAGCTTGGGTCCAGGTTATAAAAGGCTTTCAGTGGCAAAGTGTGTACTCCCTAGTACAGGCAATAGGGACCCACTGAAATTTACTGAATAGAGAAGTGACATGATTAGATCATTATCAAAATCATTTAGGAGAGCAGAAAAAGGTGGCAAGAGCAAGAAAGAGATAACTGCAAAATCATCCAGTTAAGAATTAATGAAGTTTTTTTTTGTTTTTTGGACAAGGGTGAAGTGATTGGTGCAGGATCAATGTCTGAGGTCAGATTTGAACTCATATTCCCCTGACTTCAGGGCCAGTGCTCTACAGTACCATCTAGTTACCCCAGAAGTAGTGAAAATTTAAACTAAAATGTTATCTATAGAGATAAGAATTGGATGTGAGGGATTTTGAGGATGGGGAAAGGAAAACATTTGGCAACTAAATGATTATGTGAAGAGAGGGAAATCAAGGTTGTTGTACACCTGAAAGACTAGAATGTCTTAACAGAAATAAGCAACTTTAGAAGAGGGATGCATGTAATGTTCTTATTTGGTTTTCTTGAAGTCTTGGGACAGCCTTCTTTTCAGTAATCACCAGGAGAATAGGCAGGTATTAAAGTCCAAATCCTTTATTTTTCTCCTTTGCAATCTAGTTTCCTTGCCTGGGGCCTGGGCTAGCTGTCTTAGTCTTTGCTCTGACTGACCTTGGTCTCAGTGGGGGAAGTGCAGGAGGCCAGGCCAGCCTTGGTGGTGTGAGATGAGTGAATGAATCTGGCTCTTCCTCCCTTCCAAATCTGTGTCTGGTCCTTGTGAGTCTGTGTCTGGCCCTTCTGAGTCTCTCAGCCCTTCTGAGTCTGTCTCTGGCTCTGATAGGCCTTGGTCTCAGTGGAGAAATGAAGGAGGAGAGCCTGCTACCATGGTGGTGTGAGATGGAATGAATGAATCTGGTTCTGAGTCCCAGCTTATATGCTCTCTTATCATAGGTGTGAATGTTGTAGAACTATATTAAGCACTAAGTACATGTACTGAATTAGAGAACTATTAATCACCACTGTCTTTATCAATTCCACTGAGTTAACACCTTGTAAAAATGCCAGTTTCAGAGTTCTGGCCCATAACAGATGCAGGTTGAAAGGAAAAACAATGTGTTTTTATTAGAACATGTTAAATTGACAAGATCTATGGAACATCCAGTTTGAAATTTCCAGTAACTGGTGTTTGACCATAGAAAAAAATCCAAGTTATGTTAATGCCCAAAGACATCCATACCAGTTGGATAGAGCTCATTCTTATTGAGCCTATAGAGCTCAACAATTAGAAGACTTATCTTGCATTTACACTGAAAATGGGCAAAGCTGAGCCAAGAATTAAACAGAAGTAAAAGAACCTGGATTGCCTTTGGAAAATTATGAAGGAATTTTGATGACCTTATTTTTCTCTGGGAAAAAGACCAGTTTTTTACTTTCATATTCTGCCAAAGATATTGTCTGGCTATTAGTCATGGAATAGAATTAAAATTGAGGATCATTTGAAGGGCAATAAAAAGATACATCATGGCCATAAGCAGGCTGCAACACATTATAAATGGAGAATTATGTAAAAGCAAAAAAAAAGATGTCAGCAAAGAAATGTTTTGATCAGGGGGGGGAAATGGATGATGAGGTAGATTAGTCATGAAGATAGAAGAGCAAAGAATAATTGAAGGACAACATATATGTCCCATTGACATCTGTGCAATATGGCATGGTAGAATGAGTTAGAATCAAAGGAGCTAGTTTCCAATTCTCCCTCTGCTTCTTATCTCTGCATGAATCATTTAATCTCTCTGAACCTCAGTTTGTAAAATGAAGGGGTTGGACTAGATAGCTTCTAAGATCCCTCCTAATTCTAAATCTATGATGGTAAAATTCCATGTTGAGTAGGGCCCTATTTCAAAGATATAGGAAGACATGAAAAAGATTCACATAGAATAGAAAAATATAGATGAATTGAGATATCTGTATAGTTATAGAAAGTACCCAAATTGGTGGAATGACAAAACCATACTTATGAGAAGCTTGTACAGTCCTGAATCAGGCAGGTGGCAAATGTTTGTTTTTGTTTGTTTGCTTTTTCCCATTTTATAGATTTGAATTAAAGCATGAGAAACTAAATTAGAGTTCCTCTTGTGTCAGTACTCATAAAAGAATGCTAGGTTCAAATATAAAAGGATCTTTAGAAGTCATCTAATCCAACCTCATATCTCATTCAACATGTTGCCCATACAACATCTCTGACAGGTATCTAATAAGGCTGCCCTTGAATATTTCTAATGAAAGAAAATATTCTGCCTCACAATGCAATTCATTTATAATTGTATGTTTTGAGGTTTTACTGCAATTAAAGATTTAGCTGAATTATCCCTCCTCCCATCCCCCATCAATTAACCAAAGCTTGTTTACCTGGACTAATTCTTTGTCAGTTTTTTGTACCTGTCCTTTAATTCTTATTATCTTCTCCTATTTAAAAGAAAAATATTAAGAGTTTGTACAAGAAAAGGTTTCATATTTCAGGGAAAGAAAAAAGGCTTTTTGTTCCATTAGTAACAAAGTTACATATTTTAATGCAAATACATTTTTCAATTCAATTCAGTTCAATATGCATTTGTTAAGTTCCTTGTAGATGCCAGACATTATTAAGTCTTTAATGACATATAAAGACAAAAATGTAAACATTATATAACATATACTCAGAAAAGTAAATATAAATTATATACAATGTGATTTCTGGGGTGAGGCATAGAAAGTCCTAACAATTAGGGTAATTCTTATAAGGGCATCTACGTGGTGGTGCTGATCTGATCTTGAATTCCAAGAAGCAAAGATGAGACATGGGAACAGTAAGGATAGGGAGAGGAAACTTTTATGCCACTTTTAAGGAACATAAAGTAGGTCATTTTGGTTAAGAATAATACGATCTCAGCCTGGAAAGAGAGCTTGGAGCCAGACTGTGAATGGCTTTAAATGCCAAACAGAGAAATCTGTTAATGTCTGTTGCTAAAACTTCTTGACTCACTGAGTGGTCATGCTTTAGGAATAGGAGCTAAAAAGGTATGTGTAGGATGGCTTGACAAGAGGAGGGAGGCACTAATTAGGAGGATATTTTGGTAGCCCAAGTAAGAAGTGATGAGTGAGGATTAGTTTAATATGGAATTATATCTGGTCTCTTTAGAGTCAATAAATATTTATTAAGCATTTACTATATGCCTAATATGTCAAAAGACAATCCCTCACAATCTAATCAATAAATAAACAAATACTTATAGCTATGTATAAGATAAATAGGAAATCATCAACAGAGGGAAGGCATTAGAACTAAGAGGCACTGGGGAAGCTTTAAAAAAAAAAAAAAAGTTTTTTAATAAGATTTTTAGCTGAAGCAGATGGACCAGAGTGGGGAGAAACCTGTGGTAGGGAGAATAGTCAGCAATTTATTACGATAGTATAAATGTGAGGTGATGAGGGTTTGTATTACAGAGACAGAAGTGTCAGAGGAAAGAAGGGAGTAAATTTGAAAGATAATACAAATTTGAAATCAACAGACCTTGGAAAAGATTGGGACAAGGGAGGGAGTAAAAGATAATAAGGAGTTGAGGATTATATATTGTCAGTCTGAGAGACTGAGAGGGTGGTGGTACTCTTGACAGTAATAGAGAAGTCTGGAAGGGTTAAGGCTTTGGAAAAAAGATAATGAATTCAGTTTTATCTGGATAAGTTAAAGAGGTCTACTGGACCCTCCATTTTGAGATATATGAAAGACAATTGGAGATCAGAAGAAGAGTTAGGGATGAATAGGTAGATCTGAGAATTATCATTGGAGAGATAATAAATCCAAGGGAACTTATGAAAAGTAATATAAAATGAAAAAAAAAAAAAAAAGGGCCCAATACAAACTCTTGTAGTATACACGCAATCAGAGGACCTATATAAAAGGATTCAGCAAAAAAAAAAGACCAAAAAGGCATAGTCGAATAAGGAAGAGGAAAATCAGGAGAAAATAGTGTCCCAGAAATCTAGAGAGAAGGAGGGTGATTGACAATGTCAAAACCTGAAAAGGGGGCCAAGAAGAATGAAGATTGAGAAAAAAACTATGGGATTCAGCTGTTAGGAGATTATCGGTAATTGGAGAAAGCAGTTTCAATTCAATGAAGTTGGGAGCCATATTTTGGGAAATTAAGAAAAGACTAAGAGAGGAAGTGGAGGTTTCTGTTTTAGACAGCCTGCTTAAGTTTAGCTAACCAAGGGCAGAAAAGATACAACATGATAGTAGTTGGAGTTGAAAAGATGAAGAGAGATTTTTATGATGGGGGAGAGAGAGAAGGCATATTTGTAGGTATCAGGGAAGGAGCTGATAGGCAGGAAAAGATTGAAGATAAATGGGAGAAGAGCAGGATAGAAAGGGCAATAGGTTGGAGAAGATGATGATGAAACGGAGTGTAATCTATTGAAGGAGGTGGGATAGAAGAAGATTATTTTTACAGGTAGAGAGGTGTTTGCCTTGGCAAGGAGTAGAGCCACCTCTTTGTATGAGATGGGGGTGAAAAAGGAAATAATAGCAAGAGATTTCAAATATATATGAGGAAAAAGAGAGAAGGAACTCTCAGAAAATGACCTTATTTTTAAAAATAAAATATGAGGTAAAGTTCTCAGTTAAGGAAAAGGGTGTGACAAAATGGAACCAGGGAAGGTTTGATGAGGAATGAAAAAATTTGGAAGAATTACTGTGGAAAATAGGATAAGGCAGATGTAGAAAAATTGCCAAGCAGTCCAATTAAACTTATATTACATATTTGCAGTGGACCCAGTGAGAATAGTTGTGATCTCTACTTTTGTTCAGCAGCATATGTATAGAAGTAAAGGTGGTAAATGAAAGGGGTCATTTGAGGCTGAGGCAAACCTCAACACACACACAACAGAATCAATATTATATTGGATAAGTGGTCCATAGATTAAGGAGAAGAGGATGATAGTTAAATTGGTTCAGCATAGAGTAAAATGGAGAAAGAGAAGAGAGTGATCAGTGCAAAGGAGATAGCCTGAGAAAGAACTGAGGAACTTGGGGATTAAATGTCATGGTACGGATAAATAATAGGATTTGGTAAGGGAATACAGAGTGGAAAATGGAAACCAATGGATTATGTCCAGATAAGAGTATTTCTGAGTTCTTGAACATAAAGGTACATTTATGAGTGAAAGCAGGGTCAGGGGCCAAGATCAATGACCACCTTTTTTTGTGTGTCTGAGGTAGTTCATAGGAAATGTCATGAGTAAAACTACTGGACAGTTAGGGTGTTTGACCTAATATAATCTAGTGTAAATATGTACATTTAAGTCCCCTAATAAGAGGGCAGGAGTTGTAGAAGAGAGAAAGATTGTGATCTAGGTATATAACTCATTGAAGAAGGAAGGGAAATGTATAGAGCAGGATTTTGATTGGGTGAAAGTCGTAGATTAAAGGAACCAAGGTGGAAGTTACTTAGTGGTAGAAGTACTGGCAGATCAAGGAAGGGGCAATGAGGATCATGGAGTATTCCAACTCTCCTGTCTCAACCAGTGAGTTGAGGAAAATGAGTCAAGTAAAGGCAGTAATGGAAAGGATGGGGAAGAACGCTGTGTCATCAAGGCGGAGTTGGATTTCAGTGACCATCAGAAGATGGAAGGAGTGGGAAAGGAAAAGATTTGAGATGAAGGCTAATTTTTTTTCTCCCTTTGGAACAGTCATTTTAGAATGCGCAGTGGAAGGGTGGTTAGTTTTCGGTTGGGACTTTGGCGTGGGAGAATTAAGTGTGATGGGAATAAGGAACTGGGTGTGGGAATGGTGAATGAAGCTGAATGATGATCTAAAGGGATTCAGAATCATTGGTTTATGGAGGATATGATCAGGTGTAAGTTAATCAACTTGAATATATGTGATAATCTCAGAGTTAATTAATTGTTAGTTAATGTGATCTGCCAAGCTCTGAATTCCAAGAAAAATGCCATATTGTTGTTAGCTGAATTGTAACCTGGCTTTCTTGAATTTCAGGGGCAAGCATTCCATGGGATTTACAAAAGAGTTTATGTGCTTTTCTTTCCAAAGGTTATATTTTCATTTTTCTTTCTCTTCTCCCCATAATTTCTCTCATTTCTAGCTTCCTCACTCACTTCATAGCAACTTCTTTTCATCCCATTAAACCCCATCTTATTGTTTTCTCATTTGTTATTTCCCTTTCATTCTACTCCCTTATTCTATCTCATGATTTTCACTTTTCATTCTTTTTCATTTTTTCCTTTTTATTTATTTCTTTATCTCTTATAATACTCACTGCAGATTCTTTGAGGATACTGTCCAGAGCAGGATATTCTTTTGTTTCCATTTCCCTCTGTGGATATTTCAGAATTAGTGATTTCCATATCAAAAATAAATTCAAGAGAGAAACAAATAGGCAAACTCTAGATTTTTTTTCTAATTATGTTGAGCATGATTAAGAATAGAAAAAAATACAATTTTCTCCTTTCCCGTAGAATAGCAAATGATTTGCTCCTCAGTTAAACCTGCTTTTCTTTTTATAGATCTTAGTGGAAGGCTAAGAACGTTCCTGTTCCTCAAAAAAAAAAAAAAAAAAAAAAAAAAGAGTGCACTCACATTCTCTCTCTCCTCCTCTTTCCTCCCTGCCCCTTTCCCCTCTCTCTTTCATTCTCTCTCCCTTTTCTCAGCACAAAATTATAGTGAAGCTTAGAATACTTTTCAGGATAATACTTCTTCCAATGACCAAGAGATATTAATGAAATATTATTAATTGAATAATAAAAAATGAATTTGATAGTATATGAATGAACATGATAAATGAAATATTACATATGTAATATATAATAATATAATAAATTATATAATAAATGAATAATGATCCAGATCAGAAAAATCTCTGGCCTGAAGACACAAAGTCTAACAAAGGTGTTTAAGGTAATTGATGGGCTGTTCAGTTCTTTCCAACTCTTTCTTGGTAGTAAAGATATAACAATGTTCTAAGGATTAATGTTGATGTTGGATTGGTGAACTAAAGAAGGGAGGACAAAAAAAGACACATTATGAAAGAATTAGAGCCACTGTTATGAGATATAGGAAAATTAAAATTCAGGGAGAAGAGCTGACCACAAAATATAACTTAAAACTTAATGCTTATAGGATGATAAGAATAATTGCCTCCATATTATTGTAGGATTTTTGAGGTGCTAAGAGGCTTTTTTAGGTGAAACAGAAAGAAAGCACATGGAAGGGCTAAATGGAATGATGTCCATATGCATCAAGGTATAGATGAATGGTGTAAGAAGTCCTGTGTGCTACTGAGTCAGTTTACTATCAGATAATGCTTCCTATTTTTGTGATTAGCCTATATCCCCAGGACAATTCCAACCTTCCTTTATTAAATAATTCCTTATTAAATAATTCTGAGTTTCACAGAATGAATTGAGATCTGACTATTTCCTTCTAGATAATTCCATCAGAAATCCATAGAAGAAAAAAAAATCAAGAGAAAGGGGACAAATTCAAAGGAATTAGATCATCATAATTTGAGAATTCATATTCATTACTTTTTTTAGTACAAAACAATAAATTTTTATTTGTTCACAATTAGACACAAGCAATTGCCTTGACATTTTTAGAACATTATAATAAGTACAGCAAAACCTTTTGATTCCAATTCTCATTCACTAAGATTGTACCATTTTCCCTTGCAGTTCATATTTATGGCATTTACTGTGGATTGTTTTTGACATGCTTACAAGCATGAAGTAGGGAATGGATTGAACCTTTTTGACAAAAGATGACATTTTAGATTTGAACTAAAAGCAGTTAAAAGAAAAATGTTACCACTTTGCTAAAGGATCTCCTTAAACTGTAAATTCACTGTGTTATTCTGAAATTCCATGGTTGAGGTTTATAAAACTAGATTCATGGTCCATAGAAAAACAGTCTTCTGAAAGTGACTCCCAATTCTTCCAAGTGTAAAATAATTACTCTCTTGAGTATATCCATACTAGAATCAACACTATATAGAAAAAGCCTTCTGAAAGTGATTCCCAATTCTTCCTAGTGTAAAACACCTGACACTTTTGGGTAAACCCATATTGGAGTCAACATCATATGATCCTCCTATAAAGAACACTTCCTCCCTCCTTTCCAAACATGGCACCTGGATTCAGCCTACAGGTTTCAAATTCCCAAAGGTATCCTCTGAAAAGAGCTCAGTAGGTAAGTCAGTCTGTTTTCACAAGGATAAGTTTTGTGACAAAATTACTTATCCATTATCTATTGAGCAATGGGGAAAGAAGGGACAAAAAAAAAGATACTCTACCTTCTTTAAATCATCTCAAAGGTAGGAAAATCATGTTAGGTAAACAGAACTCTTTATTCATAGTGGTGCAAGCTTAGCTTTATGGACAAACCAAAGTTTATAATAATAAATTATATAATAAATGAATAATGATCCAGATCCTCTTGGATTAGCATATACGGATTATGTGTAGCTAGATAATAGATTCTGGAGCCAAATGTTAGATAAGAGCACACAGTAACAACTCAGGAGCCAATTCCCTTATATAAACCCATTCCTTATTCAGATAGACAAAGACCCTATTGATAAAAGCTTAGATAGGTGTAATTAATTTGCAAGGGGGACTACTCTGAAAACTCATTATGAAAAGATCACACACACCATATCAAGGAAGCAGAATCATATGTAACATACTATTTTTAAGTTGAGAAGTCAAATCTGCCTGGTCCAGGACAGAACTCAAGCATCTCCCCCCCATCAGGAAACCCTTTCTGGCATTCCCACCCCCATGTATGAAGTATGAAGCAAGAGGAACTTTTGGCAGTAATAGACCTAATAATTTCAGAACTTTGACTATATTGCTCTGTGGAAATTTTGGACATTCTCATTAACCTCTCATTTAATAGCTGAATTTATCTCCCTAATGGCATTTGTGGAGTGCCCACGACTGTTTTGGCTCTTAATGAACAATTTACAGTTAGAGCTGAATTAGTGAAAATAATAAATCACACGAGGTACTTTCATTATTCAAATTCTCACTAAATATTTCTGTTGGTCTAGAACCAATTACTATATTTTAAATAATTTTAATTTCTAATAGTGTGAATTCCCCTTCATTGGATTCATTATACTATATATGTCATTAAGTATTAGTAATTAAATCAGCATTTAGGACAATATGATTATCTCAACTTACTTTGAATTAGAATCTTGACTTTCTACTAAGTTTATAAAAGATAAATGAGTCTAAGATATGTTGGGAAGAGATACAGAAACTAGATGATAAAGGTACAGCCCAAAGTTGCCCTTTTGCTTAACTCCCAAGAAATTTCTACTTCAAGTATCAAAATGACAATTGCAGAAAAGCTACAGCAGCTTTCTGGTCTAAGAAATGGTAGCAACAGAGAGTTAAAGCTTCTGACTGAGAGATGAGAATTCCTATATTAAGGATTGAGCACATATCCCCTGAATTTAGGAGATGCAATGAATCACAAGTACCATTCAGAAGAGCCAACACCAGAAGTTTGCCCTTAACTACTACCATAAGTTATTAAGGTAATAAAAACTCAATGGCTATGCTTTCTAGAAACCTCAAGTTTATTTCCCCAGAGGATGAGGCTAAATAGGTCTCTAGTTTAGAAAATGAGAATGTGAAAGAGGTTGACTCTCTAAAGGAACCAAAATTCATTTGCCTTTAGAGTACTTTAATTAGGCTTGAGGTCTATATAAATCCCTGAAGTAGAATGTGAGACTCACTGGAGAAGAGAGGAGTTTCTTGACTGATATGTACTCTGTGAGACCTTAAATATTATTCTGCATTATTTGTGGACTTTTCTAAGACTTTTGTGTTTTCTATATTGATTGTGAGGTGAAATAAAGTGTCTCATACCCAACACACTGTTAAATTAAGTGCTTGAATGGAAATGGTGTACTTTTAATAAACATCTGCAGAGATCTAGGGGTTCCCAGAGAAAATTCTGGATGGGAGCAGAATGAAGCAAAGAATTATTATTTTAGAGGGCAGCCCACCAAGATTGATGATAGTCCAAAACCAGAGCTTGTAACTTCTGTATCACTGTTAATTATTTTGGATTTTGTTGTTCTCGTCATTAGAGAAATCCTGTTAGAAGTAGTAGTTAATTTCCCCAATTTTTTTCTCATGTAAATCCATATAAGAAAAGTGAAATTTAATATCCCTTAGCATCCTTGGAATACATTACCCATTTTTTGGCCCCCAGTTTTTGATGTTCATTTCCAGACAGACTTCCATCCTCATTGTCTGATTTTTCTATAAGGTAGTCTATTTTGGTCATTTCTCTTAATAAACTGTAAGACAAACATGCCTTTATTAGTATCCACTACATGCAAAGACACTGTGACTAGGTACTAGGGGAGGTTAAAAAAAAAAAAAAGAAGCCTAATAAATTATAGTCCCTATTTCTGGCTGGACTCTCTGAATTTCTCTTCCCTCATTAGAATGTAATCTCTTTAAGAATAGGTACTGTTTTGTTTTTCTCTATGTGTATCCTCGTGCTAAGCACACTGGAAGCATTTAATTATACCAAAGTTCCCTCCCTATCACCCCTCAAATTTTTCCTCTTTTGGTGAGATGTAGAGGATTAAAAAGGGGAGGAAACATGTTCCACACGCTTCCTCTATCCTGGAAACTTCCCAGTACCTACTGAAGTCCTGGTCTAGTCACATTTATGACCTTCACTCAAGACTCACTTTTACTAGTAATTCCAATAAAATTTGCATTGTATACACAGAATATAATGCCAGTTTCTATCAATAAATATTTATTCAGCAACTACTATAGCCAGATACTATGCTAAGTGCTAGGGATACAAATGAGGTAAAAGATACTCTTGGTCCTCAAATAGCTGAAGTTTGCAGTCAAGTTGAGAATTGTGGTTAACATCCTGAATGGGCAATGGGGACACTGGTCTCTGAATATCTTTGAACTTTTGTCTTTCCTCTTAATCATGAAGTTGCCCCAGGGGTCAAATTTCCAGTTAGCATTCTAAGCCTAGCCCTACTTACCCCTGCATTGTATATTCTGCTGAATAGATTTTTTTGATAAAGTTGTTATTTTTCTCAGTCCATTGTTGGAGTTCATCTCCAACTATTTTCATTTGTAGCATCATCATTTCATTAAGATTCCTCAGCTTGAAAAATAAATCTTCAGTCCTGTAGCAACATTATGTAATATCAGTCTCAAAGGAATAAAGGACCCAGATGTACTTACTTGAGATTTCTTTCACTGGTTTCTCCCATTCAGGGGTTTTTAATTTAAAAGATTAAATTAAAAATTATTTTTAAAAAATATTCCTTTGATGAGAATATTCCCTACTTATTTAGTGCTATACTAATCAAATTTCCAAGAAATTATTTTACTGACCTAGAAAAAAATAACAAAATTCATCTGAAAGAACAAAAGATCAAGAATTTCAAGGGAATTAATGAAAAAAAGAAGCAAATAAAAATGGTCTAGCTGTATCAGATCTAAAACTATATTATAAAGCAGTAGTCATCAAAACCATTTGGTGGGGCAGCTAGGTGGCACAGTGGATAGAGTACCAGCCCTGAATTCAGGAGGACCTGAGCTCAAATCTGGCTTCAAAACACTTAACACTTTCTAGCTGTGTGAGCTTGGGCAAGTCACTTAATCCCAATTGCTTCAGGGGAAAAAAAAATTTGATATTGGCTAAGAAATAAAGCAGTTGATCAATGGAACAGGTTAGGTTCACAGAACAAAATAGTCGATGACTATTAGCAATATAGTGTTTGACAAACCCAAAGACCCCAGCTTTTGGGATAAGAATTCACTATTTGACAAAAACTGCTGGTAAAGTTGGAAACTAGTATGGCAGAAACTAAACATTAACCTACACATTACACCAAAAATCATGATAAAGTCGAAATTTATTGCTGTTAATTATTTTGGATTTTGTTATTCTCGTCATTAGAGAAATCCTGTTAGAAGTAGTAGTTAATTTCCCTGGATCCAACCATTCTGGAGAACGATTTGAAACTATGCTCAAAAAGTTATCAAACTGTGATCCAGTTTTGATCCTTTGATTCAGCAGTGTTTCTACTAGGCTTATATCCCAAAGAGATCTTAAAGAAGGGAAAAGGACCTATATGTGCAAGAATGTTTGTGGCAGCCCTTTTCATAGTGGCCAGAAACTGGAAATTGAATGGATGCCCATCAATTGGAGAATGGTTGAATAAGTTGTGGTACATGAATGTTATGGAATATTACTGTTATGTAAGAAATGACCAGCAGGATGAATACAGAGATACTTGGAGAGACTTACATGAACTGATGCTGAGTGAAATGAGTAAGACCAGGAGATCATTATATACTTCAACAGCAATACTATATGATGATCAATTCTGATGGACGTGGCCCTCTTCAACAAGGAGACAACTGAAGCCAATTCCAATTGTTCAGTTGTAAGGGTCGGAGGAGGAGTCACGTACAGTGCAAACAAGAAGTAAACAAGCATTGTTGCCTGAGACCCCCAGAAGTGGTTTTCTGTGAACTAGGCAAGCACCACTCATGGGCAGGAGTTCTGGTCCCATTGAGATCTGCATCGTTAACAGGAGGTGTCTCCTTGTCTGATTGGATGTGCATGTGACCTTATAGACCCTATTTAAGCTGTGGGGATGAGGAAGCAGGTTATCTTTAAGCAGGAATTCATCAGGAGTTCACTAAGAGTCAGCAGGAGGTCAATTAGGGGCAGGATATGAACACGTGAATAAAAGATCTTGAGCTTGCACATGTGTGTTCTCGAGTGCTCTATCATGCTTTTAAAGCATGGTTATATGAAATGATGGCCAGAGATTTCGGAACACCCAGACAAAGGTAAGCTTGGTAAAACTGGTTTAAGCACTGCAAAAGATAGTGACCAGAGATTTCTCTGAGGGCCTGGGAATTAGGAGAGACTGGCAGTAGTGAATGCTGAGTGAGCATTAACATCCCATTGTGGGCATTCACATTCAGTGATGAAGAGAGCCATCTACACCCAAAGAGAGGACCATGGGAACTGAATGTGGACCACAACATAGCATTCTCACTCTTTCTGTTGTTTGCTTGCATTTTGTTTTCTTCCTCAGTTTTTTTTTCTTTCTTGTGCAGCAAGAAAACTATATACATATATAAACATATATTGGATTTAACATATATTTTAACATGAATAACATATACTGGATTGCTTACCATTTATGGGAGGGGGTGGTAGGAAGAAGGGGATAATTTGAAACAGAAGGCTTTTCAAGAGTCAATGTTAAAAAATTACCCATGCATATTTTTGGTAAATAAAAAGCTTTAATAAAAAAATAAAAGTAATTTTGATTTAATAGAGGAAAAATGTCCCTTTGGACCTATCTGACAATTTGGTGAAACCTAGGGACTCCTCAGAATGATTTTTTAAATGCATAAAAAAAAAATGTATATAGGATTACAAAATAAATTTATACTGAAATACAATTTTATCTAATGTTTTTTTAAAGTTCATGGACATTTGCTTAAATAATTACTACTAACTCAGCTATTATAACACTTTCCCCTTATCTCTTTGGCTTAGGACAGATTTTAAAGGAGTCAAATATTTTGAATGACAGCAAAATATCCTGGATTTTTGATGCTTTTATTGCTTTTATTGATCTACCAAGTCATGAAATGATCATCAGGCTTCAAAGGATGTGTGCAAATTTTGAGACTAGCCAATAAAAGTTGAAGTTGAGGGAGAAAAGTGGAGAAAAGGAAGTCAGTAGACAATGTGGCATTCTTCTACTCTACAGAAGCCAGGAGCAGGAGAAAGAATAACTGAAGCAGCTCATTAGCTCCAACTGGGAGCAATAAGAAGGCCATACAACAGTTCAGGTATGAGGTGATGAGTGCCTGCACCAGAGCAGTGAGAGAGTCATAAAAGACAAAGAGATATATTTGAGAGATGTTGTAAAGGTGAAATTGTTAAAAAAAAAAAAAAAGGTGAAAAGCTTGGATATAGGGTGAAAGAGTGTGAGGAATTCAGGCTGACTCCTGGGTTGGAAGCTTGAAAGACTGAAAGGGTTGTGTTGCCTGATAAAATAGGGAAATTGGGGTGGGAGTTTAGAAGTTAGGATCTGAAGGGAAGATAGTTTAATTTCGGATCTGTTGACTTTAAGCTGTTTTTTGGACATCCACTTTAAGATTTCTGAAAGGCAGTTGAAGATGTGAAACTAGAGTTAAGCAGAAAAGCTTTGGCAAGACAGGTAGATTTGTCAGCATAGAGATGAAAATTAAATCCAAGGGAATTGATGTGATCATCAAGTCAAGTACTATAAAGGGAGAAAAAAAGAGGAATCATGAAAGAACTCTGGTACGCCAAAGGATAGATGGAATGATCTGGATGGGATATAGTAAAGGAGACTGAGCAGTGGCCAGATAGATCAGAGGAGAATCAGGAGAATGGTGTCTGGGACACTTAAAGATAGGAAGAAGAAAAGTGATCAACACTATCAAAGACTACATAGATACTGAGAAGAATTAGAATGGGGAAAAATCCACTGGATTAGGTAGCTAAGAGATCACTGGTTACTTTTTTTGTTTTTTGTTTTGTGTGTTTTGTTTACTTAGGTCTTTCTTTGTATCTTCAATTCTTTTTTTCCTTGATACTTTTTCTCAAAATATACATATTTTGTGTATATATATATATATATATATATATATATATATATGCATATATATATATGTATATATATGTATATGTATATATATATACACAAATATATATATATTCCAACATTCATTTTTGTAAGATTTTATATTCCAAATTTTTTTCCTTCCCTTTCTCACCTCCCCTCTTCCCAAGACAGTATGTGATCTTATAGAGATGAAACATGTTTAAACATATTTCCATATTTGTGATGTTGTGAAAAAAAATCAGCCCTCCCCAAAAAAATATAAGAAAAAGCAAGCAAACAAAAAAAGATTAAAATATTATGCTTCAATCCATATTCAGTTTCCATATTTCTACCTCTAGAAAGATGACATTTTCCTACCCAAGTCTATTGGAATTGTCTTGAATCATTGCATTTCTCTAAAGAGCCAGGTTCATCATATTGATCATCACATAATCTTGCTGTTACTGTGTACAGTGTTCTCCTGATTCTGTTCATTTAATTTAGATCAGTTCATGCAAGTTTTCCAGCCTGCTCATCATTTCTTATGGAACAATATTATTACATTATATTATATACCATAGCTTATTCAGCCATTCCCTAACAATGGGTATCCACAAACATTTTTGTTGGTCTTGATGGGGGTTGAGGTCCCTTTAAGATTTCCTTTTTGATTTCCTAATCCCCATGGCTGACCTTTGATTCACAAATCCTGGTCAAAAAGCACCCTTTTGAATATCCGGGCCCAGCCCCCACCAGATCTGAGCTGGCTTGGGTTTTCCCAGCCCCCACCAGATCTGAGTAAACTGAAAGCCCACCAGGAGCCTGGGACTCCACCCACCTTCAACATCACCAAGAGCCCCCTATTATAAAATACTAGATGCCATGCTTCAAAAGTCTTAAGTATGGCATCCTTATGCCAAGGGTTTCTGCCCACCGGACCTAATCTGATGCTCTTCTATCTCTATCCTCAACTTTACTAACTAAACTTTACTCCAGAATTCCCTACAATAAACCTTTTTATCAGTCTAGGTTTTCGGGCCTGTAAATTCATTTACAGGGGACACTGTAATAGCCTCATGAGACTATCTTACTATCTTTGCACTGACCAATGGGGTTCCCCCTTTCCTATCTCTTATCAGTCTCACTGAAATCTTACTATCTTTGCACCGACCAATGGGGTTCCCCCTTTCCTATCTCTTATCAGTCTCACTGAAATCTTACTATCTTTGCACCGACCAATGGGGTTCCCCCTTTCCTATCTCTTATCAGTCTCACTGATAGCTTTGGAAAGTAATTTTGGTGGAATGACAAAGTTGGAAACTAGATTGTAATGGGATTAAGAAAAAAGAAGAAATAGTGGAAGCACTTATTATAGATGGCTTTTTCAAGGACTTTAGCTACAAAGGGCTGAAGAAATAGATAGAATGATCAAATGAGTGTTTTTTGAGGATTAGGAAGATAGACATTTTTGTAGATGGAAGAGAATAATAAAACAGAAAGAAACTCATTGTCTCAGGGAGTAATTTTATCATACTTCAGTCTTTCTCTGCCAACCCTACCTAGTTACTCAGGTCTTCATCATAAAGGACTAAGTAAAATAGAACTGATTTAGATGAACTCAAAAAAGCAAAGGTAACAATCAAGATCTTAAGATAATGCAATTATAAACATAAACGTGATAAGAAATAAACAAGGAAATTATATTATGATTGAAGACACCATAGATAATGAACCAATATCAATACTTAATGCACCAAATAAATAGCATCTAAATGCATAAAGGAAAGAATAGAATGTATAGAAAGAAAGAATGCATAGGAAGAAAGATAGCAAGAATTTTAGAAAAGTTATGATAGCTTCTAGGGGAGACAACAATAATTTTAAGGTTTCAGTGGGGTTTCAGTGCTAATAATCTGTCAGTGATTCTAAATCTTCTGGCTTTGGAATCTGATCCAGAGGCCCTCTGATCTAAGAATATTATTGTTCTGTCAATGATTGTAAAATTCTCCTGGCCTCAGAATATATTTCTTTCCTTAGACTTTGGGAAAATATATTAGTGATTCTGAGACACTAATGCAGGTTGTGGTTCCTTTAAGAAACTAGTCCTTTCAGATTGATTGATTCCTTTCAGATTCCCAACCCCTCCTAGCTGATGCATTATCAATTCAGGAAACTAGGACCTTTGATTCACAAATCCTGGTCAAAAGCACTCCTTTGAATTCCAATAGGAGATCCAGACTCTCCCAGCCCCCATCATATCTGAGCCAATTTGGGACTCCACCCATGGGCCCCTTTAACTAAATCTCTTATTTAAAAAAGAGCCAAGCTGGAGTCTTCTCTTTGCAGAGATTCCAAACATGCCACCTTACACTGTTTCCAGTGCCCTCTTATCTCTACCTTCACCTTTTACTAACTAGACTTTAACCTTACTTCCAAACCCCAAAATAAACCTCTTTTATCAATCTAGGTTTTGGGGCCTGGAAATTCCTTTATAGGGGACTCTTGCGCCACTACTAGACCTCATTAAACTCCTTTTCCTTGTGCTGAATCCAAAGGGATTGCAGAGGAGCTCTGTTTTATTCCCTGTATCCCAAACCTTCCACTAGACATCAATTAAACCCTAATTTCATTTGGGCACCCCAAATCTATACCTCATCAGAGACTATTACTCTAATAATCTTGTCAGTCAAAATAATCCTACAAACAGACAAAGTCTATTGGTCAATGATAACAATGTTCTTGAGACTACTCCTTGACTACTCCCTAGGCCATAAAATTAGCATATCAATAACATGGAGAACTAAATATGTCTCCTTGCTTTTGTTTCTTTGCCAAATTATCTTGGAATTTAGACTGCTTCAATTGGCATTACAATTACAATAAAATTTTGTCCCAGACTTGGAAATGGGTTTAAGCCTGCAAATTCTTTTGAGATACCTCCTGACACCATTCTGTGATCCCAACCTTTTGGGGTCTCTTCCCAACATTTAATGGCCAGTGCTGTGGAGAGTCTGGCCTCCACTGGCTTAATTCCCTTCTTGTTAAGATAAGCCCCCCCCCTTTTTTTCACTCCCTCAATCCTATAGCTAGAACACTCCAAGCCACTGGGAGAAGGCTTGTCTGGGTCATCGTGACCTTCACAATTAGCAAGTTTTTCTTGATTGGGGACACCCAGACTTGGAAATTCTTATAATTTTCAGCAAAGTTTCTAAGAAACCTTTGGCACCTTTTCACTTCCTCTGGGATGCCAGAGGAGACAAAGTGCTATACTATGGCTTTTGGCAAAATTTTATGGCTTTTGGCAAAGATGAAATAATCTTCTTTCATGTCATTTTTGTCTTTGCTCAGAATTCTTTGCTCAGAATGTTTGTGTCATGTTTGTTCTGTGATCTAGATTTTGTTACCTGGAAAGATTTAAAATGCTACCAGCAAGAAAAAACTTCCATGCTATAGTTAGAATGCTGGGAAGATTTCTTAAAAAGCTTAACTTTTTTTTTTTTTTTCTGTGGACTTCAGCTCTGGCCAAGCTGAGGGCTACACAAAAAAGTTAGCTAATTAAAATTAAAATTTCATCTTAGCAGATTCTCAAAGTTTTGAGAGCAATGATTAACAAGTTTAGCAATTAGTCATTTTAAGATTGCAAGAAAAATTCCTGAAACATTGGGGATAATTCCAGGGATTTATCTGATTCTGAAAGAAAAGAAAAAGAAACAACAAACGAGATAAATAGCAAATTTTTGCTAACCCTTCCTTGACTCTTATCTATCCAGAGTTCCCTTCTACTTTTTTGGAAAAGCACCCCAGAAGGTATTAAGGGACCTTTCTCTCCACTCCATTCCCCAGAGTGGTCCTGAGTATATCTCATTTGTGAGGAATGCTAATAAGATCAATATAGTCCAAGTCCTTCTGTTTGCTAACTTTTCTTATCTCAGAACTGTAGGGAAATTTGAATTCTGCCTTACCTGTATAAATAGGGGAAGCAGAAAAACCATGGGGATCCCACACAATCTTGCTCAAATACCTTCTCAACCCAATTTTGGGGATGGGGTGGAGATAAGGCCCAATGGTCAGCATTCCCTGAGCCCTGGCACCTGAAACTTACCATCAAAGGGAGATCCTGGCACCAGTCACCCCAGCTTTCAGCTGTCCAGGAACTGCCTGAGAAGAATTCAGATACCCCTGGCACCATCCAGTGTGACAATGTGAGGTGAGAAAGCCAGTCAATGTCTGCATTTAATAAGACCACCATTCTCTGTTTCAGTTGTGGATATGTATTATTTATACAAATAATATGGCAAATTATTTTCTCTCTGCCCAGTTTTCTGATTTGTAAAGAGAATTAATAGTTGTTGTTGTGAAGATGGAGCCAGAAAAGACAAGCACACTGGAGGTGGGAGCTCAAGCTCTCGGAGCCAAGGAAAGAGAGATTCATTTCTATCTTCATCAGCTTCATGGTGGCTAGCCTGGCCTCTTCCATTTTCTCCACTGAAACCAAGTTCCCTCTGAAGGCCACAAGAAAGCTAGCTGAGCACCAGGCAAAGGAGACAATAAAGGATTTGGACTTTAACACCTGGATATTCTCATGGTGATTACGCTACTGAAATGAAGGCTGCCCCAAAGACCTCCAGAAAACTAAATGAGAATACTACATTTTGGCACAAGAACATTACACAAAATAGCAATTTAATTTGTCTAGAATATTTAATCAGAATCTAGGGAATCTCGTTAACTAAACTTAAGGCAATTTAAAAATCTGTTTTATTTCAATTTTAAGAATTGTCTTGTTTTCTCCCTGAAACAAAAGGAAAACTTATTTAAAGAAATATAAATTACAGTTAAGACTTTTTGGCTATTACTTAGGAAAATTCTAAAATTGTTAACTAAGTTATTTGGAGTTATTGTCATCATGTTAAACCTAAAAATTGATAATTACTGTGTGTAGAACAAGAAGGATGAGGTGAAAGCCTTATTAGTGAGGTGTGCAACACTTTTTTTTCTCCCTCCACAGAGTGGGAGAAGTATCAAACAACACAGCCCAAGAAAACACTAAGAATATTACATGTGGGCAATAGCAAGGTCAGCCCATTCTCTGCGGTCTCTGTCAACACTCCCTTGAAATTTGCCAGTTTTCTTTAAACCATCAGGGTAAGCAAGCTCATCAGCTCTGAGAAATGAGCCTGTTTAGAATTTATAGTTTACTAAGAATTTATAAGCCTGTATAATGATTGATCCTTTGCACCAGGATAATTTTAAATATATAAAACTTATTTTAAAAAATGTTCAAGTCCTAGTAAACTTAAAATAATATATCTAGTTTTAAGCTGCTATTGGTAGAATTTACTATTAGAGATAAGATCTCTTAGGACTATATTTGATAATCTTCTGAGTTTTGAATTTGCCTGATCAGTAACCTGCCATTCCAGAGAAATACTAAAAGTTATTCAGAGAAATGCCTTCCCAGACATCTTATTTGAGCAAGGGTAGAGAAAACAACCTTGGCCTCTGCTCTTAAGCAGGGATCTTAAGTGGGATCTTTCTGACTCAGTTTCCCAGTTCCATTTTTTTATTTCTGGCTATGAAGTGGAATTATTACTGCATGAGAGGCTGTTAGACAGATTTAAGATTGCTTTATCTTGCTATGTATGTGCTCTCAAGATAAGGTTTGAAGGACCTGTTTTGATGCTATTATAATTATGTTCCAGGCTAATTGTACACTATTTCAAAGTCCAATTTTTTTTGTACAGCAAAATAACTGTTTGGACATGTGTGTGTGTGTGTGTGTGTGTGTGTATATATATATATATATATATATATATATATATATATATATATATATATATATATAAAATTTAATTTATACTTTAACATATGTAACATGTATTAGTCAACCTGCCATCTAGGGGAGGGGGTGGGGGGAAGGAGGGGAAAAATGGGAACAAAAGGCTTGGCAATTATCAATGCTGTAAAATTACCCATGCATATATCTTGTAAATAAAAAGATATAATAAAAAATAAAAATAAAAAAATTAATTATGTTCCTTCTTTATAGCAAATTTATAGCAGAGTGAATGATCAATAGCAGCCATTAGCTCAATACAAGTATCCCAGGGGATACAATGGTTTCTACCTTAGATCTTAAAGATGCTTTCCTTTGCATACCCTTGCAATAAAGATCCATAATTTCTTTTTGCCACTGAAGGGGCAAATCCAGGGAAACACAATCCCCACCAATTAATATGGGCACTCATGTCTATAACATGGAGGTAGCTCAGGTTTCTTTGTCTAAAGGCATTATCTATTGGTTTGATTAATTACTCCCTGAATCATTGTGTACTTTCCTGGGCATGGCTGGATTTTATACCTAATTTTAGTTATGCCAAGGCCCTCTATAATTCTATTTAAGGCTCTATATAATTCCCCTCGAATGGGGGCCCTGATCAGGCCAAGGTTTTTAAGATTCTGAAAGTTAAACTAATCTCTTGCCCTGGCCTTAGCCCTGCCTAAAGCCTTTTACACTACATTAATGGAAAGCGGGACCCAAGTCCTATGGACCTCAACACAACTAGGGTCTCTGGAATCCTTTTCCAGACCCCTTGTTTACTTCTCAAAGAAACTGCATGTCTTTGGGGTGACCCTCCTGCCTTAAGAGTTAGCTGCCACAACCCTTCTAATCGAGGAAGCCTCCAAGCTTACCCTAGGCTAACCACTGGAGGTCCTGACTTTCCATGGGGTTCAGAGCATTTTGGAAGCCAAAGGTTATTGGTGACTTGCTAGTGGGAGGCTTACCAGGTTCTCCTGTTAGATACCCCAATTTGAGTCTCCGGGTGTGCCACACTCTTAACCCTGCCACTCTACTCCCTGACAGCATTCAGTCAGGCAACATTATTCCTAATTGTGAGGAAGCTTTAGATTCTGTCTCCTCCAGTCTACCTGACTTGAGGAACATTCCTCTTGACAACTTAGATGGTAAATGGCTTACAGATGGGTCTAATTTTCTTGAAAATGGGGAAAGGAAGGCAGGTTATTCTATGGTGACTCTCAAAGCCTCCTGGAGGAGGCTAAGCCAGCCTCCACCCCGGACTTCTGCCCAGAAAGTTGAATTCATTGCCTTTACTAGGACTTTAGAACTGGGGAAAGGAATGAGAGTGAACATCTATACAGACTTCAATATGCTTTTCATATTTTGCACACTCATGGGGCTATATGGAAGAAAGAGTACCACTCTTTTCCCTTCTGGATGATTTCAAATACCTTTAAGCCAGCTTCTAATCATAGAAGCTAGTCAATGGAAACTTCTTTTTGGCCTACACCAAGTTATCCACTTGGGAAAAAATGTTTTCTAATCCCTTGTGAAACACTGTTCACAAGCTGAGAGAAACAAAAAGATCTGTCAGGTCTGCCCAGTTTGTGCCCAAGTAAATTCTGAAAGGGTTGTTAAACACCTGCTCTCCTGAAGCCTATCTGGAGAAAGGGTACATATTTGGGGAAGACTGGCTGATAGATTTTACAAATATACCACCTCCCATCCTCTCAGGGGGCTTCAAACTGTTTTTGTTTTTTGTTGTTGACATCTTTACTAATTGCGTAAAATCCTTCCCTTGCAAGACTGAGAAGGTTTAGGAGGTATCAAAGTGTTTGCTAAAAGAAATCATACCTCACTTTGCTCCCCCCCCCCCATAATGGCCCAGTTTTTATTTCTCAAATAACTCAAAAGATTACTTATCCTGCCTGGCGGCTTCAGTCTTCTGGGAAGGTAGAGAATATGAATCACATCCTCAAGTGAGTCCTTACTAAACTATACCTGGAGACTTCAGAGAATTGGCTGAAGAATCTCCCATTACAAAAAATCATATAAGGTCATTCTGACTACGGCACATTCAGTCAAACTCAAAGATTCCCCCCAGATGGACTCATATGTTTCTAGAAGTAAAAGTGGTACTCCTGTTACTACTTCTCCTTCAGACATTCCTGAATATTACATTCCTGATATTCCTGTGAACCCAATAAAAGACCTGAAACTACTTTTCTGCAGGATTCCTGGAAACACTTGAAACATACTGGATAGAGAAGGGTGAAACCTCCTCTCCTTCATTCCAGCTTGCTTTCTTGTTATTTTCTACTTTTTCCTAGTGTACCTTTAATAACACTCTAAGAATGAGAGCTTTGCTCTTAATATTTTAACTTTATCCCCCTGTTTTCTTGCCAAAAAGGATCTCTTACCTACATATCAACATTTCTATCACAGATACATTAACTGTCACTGTGACCCATAATGGCCTTACCTCAGCAACCTGTACTAGCTGTGCAAGTGAATCAAGAGCTCACTGTACCTATGATTGTATGCCATCCCTAGAAATAATTTTAGGATATCCATTCCAAAATTATTCTGGCAAATTCACTCATAATGCTTCCAAACCACATTCCTTGAAGCTTCTTCATAACCTTCTGATTTGTTTCCTCAAGACTCCAAGCTACAAACTTCCAACTATTTATTTACCCTGAATACCATCAGCTAACTGATCCTGACACCCAGCACCCCTTTGAATTCTGCTACCGCCATCTTCAAGTCATATGTTTCTCCTCCTCAGTTCGGACCCACTAGGCAGGGACAGCTCTACACCCTTTATCAGCATGAAACAGCTCCATAAAATGAGATCTTTATCCCTTTGGACCAGATGAATTTTGGAGTTAAACTGCTTGAAAGAGGAAAAATGATAGGATATATCTTCTAGGGGAGACAGCAATGATTTTAAGGTCCCTTGACTTTAGAGGACTTCTGTTCTAACAATCAATCAGTGATTCTAAATCTTCTGGGTTTGAAATCTGATACTGATATCTTCAACAAAAAGAAGATCTAATTCAGTTCCAATTGATCAATGATGGACAGAATCAGCTACACCCAGAGAAGGAACACTGGGAAATGAGTGTAAACTGTTTGCATTTTTGTCTTTCTTCCCAGGTTATTTTTACCTTCTGAATCCAATTCTTCCTGTGCAACAAGAAATTCGGTTCTGCATACATATATTGTATCTAGGATATACTATAACACATTTAACATGTATGGGACTGCCTGCCATCTAGGGGAGGGGGTGGAGGGAAGGACGGGAAAATTTGGAACAGAAGTGAGTACAAGGGACAATGTTGTAAAAAATTACCCATGCATATGTACTGTCAAAAATATATAATTATAAAATTAATTTTAAAAATAAAATTAAAAAAAAAAAAAAAAAAGAAATCTGATCCTGAGGTCCTCTGATCTAAGAATGCTAGTGTTCTGTCAACAATTGTAAAAGTCTTCTGGCCTAAGAAGTAATATTTCTTCCCTTAAACTTTAGAGAGGATATATTAGTGATATTCTGAGACTATTGTTCTAACAATCTGTCTGTCAATGATTTCAAGTCTTCTGGCCTCAGAATAGTCCTACAAACATTACTGTCTGTTGGTCAATGATAACCAAATTCTTGAGACCACTCCGTGGTTCTACCCCTAGACCATAAAATTAGCATATCAATAACATGGAGAACTAGATAAATGTGTCTCCTTGCTTCTGTTTCTTAGCTAAATTCTCTTGGAATTTAGACTGAGTCAATTACAATAAACTTTGCCCTTTGACTTGGAAATGGGTTCAAGTCTGCAAATACTGAAGGGGGAGTGAAACAGTGTTCCCTTTAAAATTATCACTCTGAAACTGTATCTCAGGCTCTCCTGGAAAAGCATATCTCTCCAGATAAGTTAAGTGTCATCATTCAATTAGAAATCTTGGTCAAAAAGCACCCCTTTGATCTTTGGGGGATGCCAGACCCTTTTAAATTCCAATTGGAGATCTGGGCCAGATACTGATAAACATCAAGGCCTGGGGACTTTGGCTTTCTTTTCAACCTGAAATCTGAGCCTTAAGATTCCTTTTTAAAGGGCAGTGTCTGAACTTATTCTTTGCAGAAGGTCCAAAGCAGGACCCTGCCCACTAAGAAGGTATTCTCTTCTCAGTGATGGCCTCCATTTCCCTAACAGGACTTTGCTACTAAAGAAGTCAGTCTCATGAATTACTACATAGAATTCTTAGTCCCTCTAATTTTGTCCAGCTTCATTTTTGACTTCTTTCACAGGCTAATTGTACACTATTTCGAAGACTAATTCTTTTTGTACAGCAAAATAACTGTTTGGACATGTATACATATATTGTATTTAACTTTAACATATTTAACTGTATTGGTCAACCTGCTATCTGGGGGAAGGGGTGGGAGGAAGGAGGGGAAAAGTTGCAACAAAAGGTTATGCAATTGTAAATGCTGAAAAATTACCCATGCATATATCTTGTAAATAAAAAGCTATAATTAAAAAAAAAAAAAAAAAAAAAAAAGAAGTCAGTCTCTTGGCAAAACTGGCTTCCTATACAACAATAAACTTCCATTTTTGCCACCTAAAATTCTTCAGGTTCGTGAATTTTTTCACATTGAACCTCTGTGCTGACCAAAAGGGGATTTTAACAATTCTCTGCACTGCCATTAACCTCATCAATACCTTGTAATACTGGTCTGTGACCCCAATCTTTTGGTATCCCTTCCCAACCTCAAGAGTTAGATAAGCCAGATTTCTGGTGATTACTAAAAGGGAATGGAAAGGAACATACTCACTTTTCTCCTGATTCTGCTATTGATTCTCTGGACTTTTCCACCTCTTTTGGGGCTTCCTTCTCACCCAGGAGATACCTCCACTCCTTCAGCTGGACTCTTTCTCCAATTGCTGAGTTCTGGCTAAAAATCTCCATTTGAGGAAATGCTTAGACTAGCCACAGCTCTAAATTTTGTGCTTGATTCTCCTCACTTTTCCACCTCTTCTGTTTCTTTCTTAATTTGGAGATACTTCTCCACTGTTGGTCCTGTTCCAGTGATGGGCTAATAAATATGTATCAACTGTCTGGGGAAAAAAATGTGCACATGATATAATTTTAAATATCCTCTGTATTATTAACATTTCCCATAATTTTCTTAAGTCTAGGCAAACCAACAAAACAATAAATCAAACCCCTGAGAAGTAATGTTTGCCAATGTCTGAGTTATAAAAAATTATTTCAACTGAAAATTACAAATTGGCTTTCTTGAACCAACACATCCTACCTTTTTTTCCCTCCTCTTTTCAGCTACCTTTAATGTATTGTCTTCTACTTTTTTTCCTATAGCTTTTTATTTACAAGATATATGAATGGGTAATTTTTCAGCATTGACAATTGCAAAACCTTTTGTTCCAACTTTTCACCTCCTCCCCTCCCCCCCATCCCTTCTTCCCCCAGTTGGCAGGTGACCAATACATGTTAAATATGTTTAAGTATAAATTAAACACAATATATGTATACATGTCCAAACAGTTATTTTGCTGTATTGTCTTCTCCCATTTGAATGTTATCTCCTTGAGAATTTTTTGTTTTGCTATTTATATTTGCAAGTGCTTAGCACTTGTTTGAAGTTTGACCCTCCCCAGATATTCTGTGCTGATTTGATTGGAGGAGCAAAGAGAGGGAAGTGACGTGTGTGGGAGGAAGAGGAGGAGGAAGAGGAAATTGAGATGGGAGCTCTCTCTCTCTCTCTGTCTCTCTCATGGTGTTGTAGGGAGGAAGGTGTGTGGAGATTGCTAGATTTAATCCCCTGACCTTGACAGTAAAAGATCAAGAATAAAGACGTTTAGTGATCCTGACTCCGGCTGATTTCTGAGAAGACAGAGTTCCAGCAGCAGATATTAACTTTATCTATCAGTTGCACATAGTACAAAAATTGAGCATGTACTAATTATGAAGTCAGAGTAACAATTCCTAGTTTGAAATAAACATTTGACAAATTCACAATGGCCATTCTCTTTGACAAAAGGTAGATTTAGGGGAATAGATTACAGACAAAATGAAGGGATACAAAAGACACCAGGAATAAAATAAATGAAATAAAAATATGAAATAAAATGGGGAGAACATATGAAAGACAAGTTCCCCAGGAGAACTCAGAATTAACCAGGAGAAAGGAAATACTCCATGAGGTGAGAATAAGCTATTGACTGAAGATCCATAATGGAGTTTATCAGACTAATCAGTATTAAATAGAATAAAGAAAAAGATTCCATTAGAGAGAAGGCATTATGAAATGGGAGGAAGAGAATAACCTTAAAAGAATTTAGCAAAGATCATTTTCATGAGTAGATCTTTTCATAGGGGAAATATAGCCTTGGGGTTTATCAGGGAAGTAAAACTATGAACCCAGAGAGAGGATCAAAGAGCTAGATGGAATGTACCTGGCAGACCAGATACCAGATCTGTTTAAAAATATGCTAATCAATATCTCAAAAGGTTGTTTAAGATGCTCAGAAGTTTTAGGGATAAGCAAAAGAGTACCATCCTCACAATTACTGTATACAAAGGATAGTCTGGGAATTTGATTATATCTGATAATAGCTGGTGGGCTTCTTCTTAACTGGGGAAGAGAGCATAAAAATCTCATAAGAAAATACAGAAGAACAAAAATATCAAATACATCCTTTACCAAGCATAAAGCAATAAAATTCTTATCTAATAAAGAATCATTAAAGAAAGGCTTAAAACTTAAGTGAAGACTAAATAATTTAATCCTAAAGAATAGATAGGTCAAGCAGGATGATTTCAGAAAGGCCTGGAGAGACTTACATGAATTGATGCTGAGTGAAATGAGCAGGGAGATCATTATATACTTCAACAACATTACGATAGGATGATCAATTCTGATGGACGTGGCCTTCTTCAATAATGAGATGAACCAAATCAGCTTCAATAGAGCAGTAATGAATTGAACCAGGTACACCCAGTGAAAGAACTCTGGGAAATGGGTAAGAACCACTATATAGAATTCCCAATCCCTCTATTTTTGTCCCCCTGCATTTTTTATTTCCTTCACAGGTTAATTGTACAAAAGACCTGTGCCAATCAGAAGGGATTCCCAAAACTCTCTGCCCTATGCCGAACCTCATAATTTTTGGCTACCTAACCTGGAATTGAGGGGAGCCAAACCTCATCACTCTAGTCAACAACTTAAACAACTTAGTAAGTTAGTCTTTGTAGGGAGTGGATAGTTTTCTTGATCTTTTAATATTTGCTTAAGCTTTCTCTGGAGAGAGCCAGAAGGAGAGGATTCAATTGAGCTCTCTTCTTTAGATCCTCCCTGGGATGGTATCAAAGAGGGAAGTTCTGGAGCAGAAGCTTTAGGAGTGATGGCTAGCTGGGGGGCATAGGGAAGAGGCAGTGTCAAGAGGAAGTCCCAAGAATAAAATTTCTCTGGCTCTTTTCTTTCCTGCTTCAGAACAGATTGTCCCACAGTCAGCAATCACCAACCTGAATATTGACTCTCCCCGGAATTAATAGGCACCTTTGAATTTACAAACTGATTCAATTTTTGGCCCACCCAAATCTCAAAAGATCCCCTCCTTGGCCAGAAGACATTTCCTCCAAGTGGGGCGTTTGCCCAAATAAAACAACAGTATTCATTTTCTTTTTGTCCTTCCCTGTACATGTTGATATTTTCTCCCAGTTCTTAAGCATATTATCCTTATGGCTATCTTCCAGTATACCATACAGGTTCTTAGAGCTAGCTACTTTAGATTGTTCCTTTTCCATGATTCATAGCATCTTATCTTCTCTAATGGAGGACTCACCTGATCTTACCAAAAGAAAATAGGAAAATCCTTTTGAACTCAACAACCTAGGATTTTCTCCAAAATCAGAGAAAAATGGGAACCTTAACTACCTAAATTCTCCCAATCTCAATCCCAGTCACTCAGATACCTGAATAGTTTTTGGCTCTACCTGGGTTACACGACTGATTTCAAACTTTTCTCAGCTGGTTTATCTCATGGATCAAATTAATCTCTACCTTTGCTAGCCCACTTTAGTTTTTAGTTTCTCTGTGTCTTCTGGGGTTTACAATGATTGGAGCAGGAGTTCCTGAGCTGAGTCCAAGGACCAAGAGAGAATTCTCTGGAAGCTGCCTGCCAGAACAGCTGTTCAAAACACACCCCTCACACACAGGAAATATCCTGCATGGGACAATATCATCCATAAAAATAATCAGAGACTCTCAGAGTAACAAAAATCAAAAAATATTTATTATTATATTGTGAGAAAAGACATCTATTTGATTAAAGTGTTTGTCAGTAAGGAGTGCAAAGAATAAATTGTAAATCACCAAATTAAATAGCCTAAACAAAGAAGCACCTGAAGTCCCCACCTTACCAGGCTGACCTTTATTCCCATTGTTTGGGAGAGTCCAGATTTACATTCTAATACTGGAAATCTAACCCAGAAACAAAAGAATAGAAGTCACTAATAATAAACTCTTAATTTAAATTTTCCTAGAGAACTGATATACTAGCAGATACAGAATTCAAAGCCATCATCTTTAAAAGAATTACTTAAATGCTAATAAAGAAGTGTTGGGAAATAGGAAGGGACAACATCTGCAACTTTTGGTGATAGCCATATTTGTTATTATAAAGTTTCAAGTCACAATTAAAGTATAGTTTAAGGCTGTATTCTCTTGAGAGTGTCTTCAGTCAGTTAATTTCTCACAGATAAAAAATTGACAATAATCACAGGTAGAGAGGAAATAAAATTATTTCTTTTTGTAGATCACACTCTTGTCTCTACATAGTAAATCTTATAGTCAGATTTAAAATTAATTGAAGCTATTAATAACTTCAGCAAAGTAGAAGAGCAAAAAATAAATCCACAAAAAAACAGCCTATTGCAAAAACCGAGTGCCAAGAAGCAAAAAGAGAAATTCCATTCAAATTAATTATAGAATGTATAAATTTAGAGTTCCCCTATTCAGGCCTACACAAAAACTACTACAATTTTGTAGATGAATATAACTATAAAACAATTTATAGAAATAAATAAATGGAGAAACACTGTCAACCCATTCTCAGAAAAAGAAATTGAATAAACCACAAACTTCCTCCAAAAGAAAATAAGTTATGCCAATATATTAAAAATAATACTTTAACCTTATTGTTAAAGTTATTATCTCTAGAAAATTGAATGGGGATTTAGTTTCCAGAGTTATGAAAATTAAATTGAAGGAAGGAAACAAATTAGAAATTTTAAACCTAAGAAATAGGAGCCTGGAACCCACTAGGACATCAAAGAATGCAATGGGGTGGGGGGGAAGGTTTTAGATTTGAATAGGAGCCCTCTGGACTTTGCTTCTTCAGGTTATCTTACCCCATAAGAATGTAAGTTACATTCTGTAAACTTCTGTAACATTCAATTAATGGGAAAATCAGGGGAGAGACTTTTGCTTCAGGATGGAAATAAAATATGACACTTGCAATTTCAAAAAAATGTAGGCACTCATTCATGCAAGAATGTAAAATAAAATCTTTCCTGAATTCATCAGTGAGTCAAAAGTTCTTAGTAAGATTTTGTTTCTTACACTACCTAAATTAATTTATTTAATGCCATACTAATCAACAACAAAAAATACTTCATAGAGCTAGAAAAATAATAACACAATCATTCTGGAGAAATGAAAGATCAAAAATCTTAAGGGAAATAATGAAAATAAGTGAGAAGAAAGCTCTAGTTATCAAAACTATTTGATACTAGCTAAAAAAGATCAATTATTAGAAGAGATTAGTTATACTTCATAGAGAAGCATATAAACAAATTAAGACAAAGTAGGATTAATGTGAAGATTACAATCACTAAAATAAAGGGTCACAATTTGATAAGAATTACTTAAGAAATTGCTAAGCAGCTTGGCAGAAATTAGGGATAAATGAACTTCTAATGGGTACATGGTCTAGACATAAAGAAATTAGAGGTACAAGAAAGAAAATGACTTTTACAATTAGGGTCAGGAAAAAAGTTTAAACAAAGGATAGAAAGGATTGAGAAAATTAAAACTACTCTAGAGTACCACATCTCACTTATCAGGTTGACTAAAATGACAGGAAACAATGATGACTATTGGAGAGATGTGAGAAAACTGGGATCCTAATGCATTGTAGGTGGAGTTGTGAACTGATCTAGCCATTTGGAAGAGCAATTTGAAACTATATCTAAAGAACTATAAAACTTTTGATCCAACAGTTCAGGCTAGCCAGCAGTCTGACAGTCTCAACCAGTGTCCCTGTGAGTCTGACTTTGTCCCTAGTTTAAATACCCTATTACAATTACATCATTACAGTATACTGAGTATGTGTGAACTAGAGAACCATTACATCACCATGCAAAGTATAAAGTATTAAGTACTATGTAAACTAGAGAACTATTATATCATCAATTCCACTGACCTTGTTTCAAGTATACTTCTCCAGAGTTCTGGCTCTCTACATCACCTGCTTTTTTTGTTTGTTTGTTTGTTTTAGAACACAGATGGTCATGCCCTCCCTGACTTCTCAGGGAGGTAAGAACATCAAACCAGATATTGTTAGCATAGCAGGTTTCCTCTGGGCTGGAGGGTCTTATTTGAAACAGGTGTACACAAATCCATCAGCATGGGAGGTATTTCACAAACACATAGTAATATAATACAGACTAATAGTGATGTAACAAACAACATGAATCAACATGAGAAATTATACATTAAGTCCTAGAGATAGTCCAAAACCAATCTATTGTCCATTACTTCATGTGTCAGGGAATCCAATGATTCTTGCAAGTTTGAAATCCTGCAATAGACTCATCTGATTCCTTCTCTATCTGTAGAGATACAAACAAACTCTCCCCCAAGCAGTTAGCATATCTGGTCCCTTCCATTCACCACTTTCTGGATCTCTCCATATTACCTGGTGATTATATAAAGATAATGGAGCTGCTTGCACTGGACACT
The DNA here is from genome assembly GCF_048593235.1 of Sminthopsis crassicaudata. Classification (NCBI taxonomy): domain Eukaryota; kingdom Metazoa; phylum Chordata; class Mammalia; order Dasyuromorphia; family Dasyuridae; genus Sminthopsis; species Sminthopsis crassicaudata. Next base: position 243,026,407 of record NC_133621.1, read on the forward strand.
GTCCTTGCAGCAACTGTAATCCTAACTGTTGTAAGATGTCTCTTCCCCATAGATTGATGGGGATTTTTTCAACTTTAAAAGCTCCTGATTCACCTTCAAATATCCACCTCAAAGGGGTAGCACTAACTCCAGCTGCTATTGATCCTCCTATGCCAGATATATAGGTGTCTGCCTTAATCTTTGGCCAATGACTAGGCCATTTGGCATTTCTAATAAATGATATGCACCTATGTCTACCAATCCTTTCAATGGTATGCCATTTACACAGATAGTGAGCATTGGATGGTCAGCTGTCACAGCTGCAATCCAGAATATTCCTGGATTCTGTTGTTGGGACTTAAAATCTGGGCAAATATCACCAAACTGACTATTAGGAATATGTATCAGTAAACCTGATGCTACTACTTCTCCTGGTTGATAAGTCACACATTAGCAACCTGTATTAGTGACTGGGTTATTAGCTACTGGGACATTAGTTTTGTAAGCACTCTCAGGAGGTGAAATGGTCAAGCCTACTGTGCCTGGAGGCAAAGGATCCATAGGCCAAAAAGGGACAGATTTCACCTCTCCAAGGGACATTTCAGTAGTCCCAGCTGTATACAACTCTATTCTCCCCAATTGTAATCCCTTTCTCTCATCAGACTGCTTCTCAGCTGATTGATCATGTAATCCAGTGGTCCTCAAACTTTTAAAATAGGGGGCCAGTTCACTGTCCCCCAGACTGTTGGAGGGCCGGATTATAGTAAAAACAAAAACTCACACTCTGTCTCCACCCCTCAGCCCATTTGCCATAACTCAGTGGTATCCATAAACGTCCTCAGTGAGCTACATCTGGCCCATGGGCTGTAGTTTGAGAATCCCTGATGAGAAACCCCTTTCTCCCATCAGGTTGCTTATTGGCTGATTGATCATGTCTGAGTATTGAACTTCTAAAGACTCTCTGGGTGTGACATTGACTGCCATCATGCCCTAAGTGTTTTTGCCTGGGACCTGGAGCTGGGCTCCCACTTACCATTTCTCTGAGTCATTCTACATTCTGATGCCCAATGAAAGCTTCTGCTGCATTTTGGACATAAGGTTTTGGATCTTGTTCTCCCACCCTGTCTTCTATGCCAACATTGAGCTTTCAAATGCCCTGCTTTACCACATTAAAAGCATTGATGAGTATCTCTGGAAGTCCCTTGCCAAAAGGGACCCTGTGTTCCCATGTTCAGATCTTGAGAAGTCTGCATCATAGCCTGGGTATAAAAAGTATTTGTGCCCACTGTGGCACAGTGTCTTATCATCTCCTCTGAAAGAGCATCCTTGTGTAGTCCTAATATAATTTTCCTACAAACCTCATTAACATTTTCTCTAGCAAGTTGTCTTATCATAATTTTTCTTGCTATATTTTCACCAGTATCCCATAAAATCAGCAAAGGGTTCATTTGGACCTTGGGCTATTTTCATGAAGGCTTCCCCTCTATGCTGCTATAGGGTAATTAATATGTGCTAAAGTGTCTGCATAAAGAATTGAACCTGTTAGTTGATCAAAGGTGACTGGTATATTAACTCCAGGTTGCCTATTTAATTGAGCTTGTATTCTACAGAGTTCATTATACTCAGAAAGACACAATAAGTTTTGTCCAGGTTCTAAACATGCCTTTGTTATAGATTTCCAATCATTAGAAGTTAAAACTTCAAAAGCCAAATTCTCTAATAATATCTTAATATAAGACGATGTAGACCGATAAAGAGTGCAAGCCTTTTTCAGATCTTTCTATATTAAACAGAGTGTTATTTTCTTTTTTCTTGATCTGAAGAGTCAAACTCTTCAATCACAAAATATGCTTTTATTTTTAAATCAGATACATCTTGTCCTTCATTTTTAGCTTTAATTAATGCCTTTTGTAATTGTGTCATAGGAGGTGAACAAAGCTGCTGTATGAGTGGTGCTGACTGAGAAACACCACATTCCTCAATTTCATCAGCACTGTACTTAACTCCTTTCTTGTCCAATTCTTCATATTTTTAAGCTGTTTTGTCAGTACCATCCCTCTCCTGATCTTTCTCCTTTTTCCTTATTTTAAAACTTGTGGGATTCCTTAAAACCAACTATATTATATTGTACATAAAGAATGTTTTTTCAGGAATTGAATCAGGACCCATAGCTTCATAATGTTCCCTTAGTTGCTCTCCCACTAGTTCTCACATATCTGGCTCTAATTTTTCTTCCTTTGAGATCCAAGAAGATGTGTACTCTAATATATTTATTCAGTTATCTGCTTTCCAAGTTACCATCAAACCTTGGTTTTTTTTATTTGTCCAACTATGCATGCTGCATATTTCCCTTGGGGTGAGGGAGACTCTTTTCATGGTATTTGCCCCATTTCAGCTAAAAAATGAAACCAACTAGTTTAACCCTTATCAAAGTTCCCTATTCATCTATTTTTATACTCACCCTATTTCTGGGTCACAGAAACTTCACTGAATTCAGGATCATATCAGTCGAACTGTTGAATGTAGGTCCTTATGTCCACGTTTGGGCACCAAAATGTAATGCTTGATCTAGTTTTCTGTCATAGTCAGACCCAGTCTCAGTCTGACCCAGTTTCCTCCAGCATTCTAGCAGGCTGACAGTCTCAACCAGTCTCCCTGTGACTCTGACTTTGTCCCCAGTTTAAATACCCTATTACAATTACATCATTACAAAATACTGAGTATGTGTGAACATCACCATGCTAAGTACTAAGTATATGTATACTAGACAACCATTATCTCATTAATTCCATTGAGTTAACATCTTATTTCAAGTATACTTCTCCAGATTCTGGCTCTCTACACAGCAATATCACTACTGGATCTCTATCCCAGAGATATCAGCAAAAAGAATACAGAATTTACATGTGTAAAATTGTTTGTGGCAAGGAATTGCAAAATGAGTGAATGCCCATCAATTGGAGAAGGGCTGGATAGGTTATAAATGTAATGGAACATTATTCTATAGGAAATAATGAACAGGCTAATTTCAAAAAAGCCTAGAAAGACATTAATTGATCCTGAGTGAAATAAGCAGATCCAAGAGAATATTGTACAAAGTAACAGCAAGATTATGTGATGATTAACTATGATAGATTTGGCTCTTCTCAGTAATACATTGATCCAAGACAATTTCAAAAGACTTGTGGTGGAAAATGCTATCAAGAGAAAACTATGGAGATCAAATGCTGATCAAAGCATGCTATTTTCACTTGATTTTTTGTTTACTTTTTCTTTCTTGTGGTTTTTCCCTTTTGTTCTGATTTTTCTTTCACAAAATGACTTTGTATATGTATAACCTATATCAGATTGCTCTCTTGGTGGGAGGGAGTAAGAAGAAGAGGGAAAAAAATTTTGGAACTTGAAATCTTACAAAAATGAATGCTGAAACCTATCTTTACAAATTTTTAAAAGGGTTACAGAAGATAAAATGGGCAATTTTTTATCACATAAAAATGAAAAGGTTTTGCACAAACAAAATCAATGCAATTAAAATAATAAGAAAAAAATTTGACTTATAAAAATCTTTTCTCCCATTCTCTAATATAGGAATGATCAGAAGATGTAAATGATCAAAATATATGAATTATTTCAAAAAAAAAAAAGAAACCTGAGCAATCAACAAAAAAAGTGATCCAAAATTTGAAAAATTAAGATAGAAAGGAAGCAATAAACTGAGAAAACATTTTTACAGTCAAAGGTTCTGATAAAGGTCTCATTTCCAAAATATATAGAGAATTTACTCTAATTTATAAGAAATCAAGCCATTCTCCAACTGATAAATGGTCAAAGGATATAAACAGACAATTTTTGGATGAAGAAATGGAAACTATTTCTAACCATATGAAAAGATGCTGAAAGTCATTATTAATCAGAGAAATGCAAATTAAGATAACTCTGAGATATCACTATATGCCTGTCAGATTGGCTAGAATGACAGGGAAAGATAATGCACAATGTTGGAGGGGATGTGGGAAAACAGGGACACTGATACATGTTTGGTGGAATTGTGAATACATTCTGAGAGCAATTTGGAACTATGCTCAAAAAGTTATCAAACTGTTCATATCCTTTGACCCAGCAGTGTTACTACTGGGCTTATATCCCAAAAAGATCTTAAAGAAGGGAAAGGGACCTATATGTGCAAGAATGTTTGTGGCAGCCCTCTTTGTAGTGTTCAGAAACTGGAAACTTGAGTGGATGTCCATCAATTGGAGAATGGCTGAATAAATTGTGGTATATGAATATTATGGAATATTATTGTTCTGTAAGAAATGACCAACAGGATAATTTCAGAAAGGCCTGGAGAGACTTACATGAACTGATGCTGAATGAAATGAGCAGGACCAAGAGATCATTATATACCTCAACAACAATATTATATGATAATCAATTCTGATAGATGTGGTCCTCTCCAACAATGAGATGAACCAAATAAATTCCAATAGAGCAGTAATGAACAGAACCAGCTACACAGCTATACCCAGAGAAAGAACTCTGGGAGATGACTATGAACCACTACATAAAATTCCCAATCCCTCTATTTTTGTTTGCCTACATTTTTTATTTCCTTCACAGGCTAATTGTACACTATTTCAAAGTCCAATTATTTTTGTACAACAAAATAACTGTTTGGACACGTATATTGTATTTAATTTCTACTTTAACATATGTAACATGTATTTGTCAACCTGCCATCTGGACAAAAGGGTGGGGGGAAGGAAGGGAAAAGTTGGAACAAAAGGTTTTGCAATTGCCAATGCTGAAAAATTACCTATGCATATATCTTGTAAATAAAAAACTATAATAAAAAATAAATTAAATTTAAAAAAAGAGAGAGGGGGGGTGTATTCCTTTCTATCTTTGTTCAGTTTTCTCCAGAGGTCTAACATGTCTTAAGTTTTCTGGGATTCTATTAACCTCCACAGTTTCTGTGCATACTCTTTGACCTAGCAATGTTTTTACTGGGCTTATTTCCCAAAGAGATCTTAAAGGAGGGAAAGGGACCCACAGACATGTGCAAAAATGTTTGTGGCAGCCCTTTTTGTAGTAGCAAGAGACTGGAAACTGAATGGATGCCCATCAATTGGAGAATGGCTGAATAAATTATGGTATATGAATGCTATGGAATATTATTTTGTAAGAAACAACCAGCAGGATGATTTCAGAGAGGCCTGGAGAGACTTACATGAACTGATGCTAAGTGAAATTGTAATTGATAGTATAATTGATGAATGGGGAAGTTTTCAGAGAAACATGTGAAGACCTGATATATAACCTAATGCAGGATAGCGTGAGCAGAACTATAAGAAAAATTTATGTAATGAAACAACATTGAAAAGATAAAAGACTTCAAGAATTCTGATCAATGTAGCAGGCAGCCATTATTCCAGAGGAGTTATTTAAATAGACATTTTCAAACATGGTAAATGCTTGAATGCTGATTGGATCATAGGTTTATCTTCAAATTAAACATTTACATTCACCAAAAGCAGTGGCCCCAAGGTAAGACCTTTGAGGTTCTGCCTCACATCTGTCACATTGGAAAAATTGACCCTCCCCCAAAAGGGGAAATAATAGTGGGAAGGACTTGTGAGGACAAGGATACCAATATACTATTGGCAGAATTTTAAATTAGTTCAATCATTCTGGAAACAATTTGGAACTAAACCAAAATATTACTAACCTCTGTATGCCTTTTTTTGACTTTTGAAATTCCACTACCAGGCTTATATTTTGTCTCCTAATTTTTCACACCTGAAATCAAAGATCTTTTTTTCCAGAGAGGCTTTGAAAGGACCCATGTATACAAATATGTTTATACTAGCAAACTTTATTGAAATTAAGAATAAGAAACAAAATGAGTATTCATCAACTGAAGAATGGATGAACAAATTGCAATGTATGAATATAATGGAATATTATTATGAAAGGAATTGATTTAGAGAAATCTGAGAAGACTTGATTGACCAGATGCAATGACTTGATCACATCAAAAAAAAATAATTTATATAATGGCTGAAAGAATAAAAAAATTTGGTGATGTGCTTTGAGGACCAAAATGATATGGGTGTAGAAGACACCAAGTGATGTTAGGCATCAAAAGCTGGCGTTCAGTCATGAAAAATTCACATTGGCCATTCTCTTTGGCAAAAAAATATAGAGGAATGGGTTACAGACAAAATGAAGGGATATAATAGAAAATAGAATGGATACAATTACCATCAGGAGTGGTAAATATGAAATAATAATTGGGAGAGTATAGAAAAGGGTTTTAAAAATTAATAATTGGAAGAAAATTCCTTAGTGGAACTTGCCATTTGCCAGGAGAAAGGAAATACTCCATAAGGTTAGGGCATACCCTTAGCTGACAGGCTAAATCCTTTTTTTTTTTTTTTTTTAGCTTTTTTATTTACAAGATATATGCATGGGTAATTTTTCACCATTGACCCTTGCAAAACTTTTCCCCTCCTTCTTCCCTCTCCCCCAGATGGCAGGTAGATCAATGCATGTTAAATATGTTAAAGTATATGTTAAATATGTATATATTATATATATCCATACAGCTATTTTGCTGCACAAGAAGAATCAGACTTTGAAACAATGTAAAATTAACCTGAGAAGGAAACAAACAAAACAAGCAAACAAAAACAGAGGGATTGGAAATGCTATGTTGTGGTTCATACTCATTTCCCATAATTCTTTCGCTGGGTGTAGCTGGTTCAGTTCATTATTGAACAAATGGAATTGATTTGGTTCATCTCATTGTTGAAGAGAGGCATGTCCATCAGAATTGATCATCATATAGTATTGTTGTTGAAGTATATGATGATCTCCTGGTCCTACTCATTTCATGCAGCATCAGTTCATGTAAGTCTCTCCACATCTTTCTGAAATCATCCTGTTGATCATTTCTTACAGAACAATAATTCCATAACATTCATATACCACAATTTATTCAGCCATTCTCCAATTGATGGGCAACCACTCAATTTCCAGTTTCTAGCCACTACAAAGAGGACTGCCATAAACATTTTTGCATACGAGTTCCTTTCCCTCTTTTAAGATCTCTTTGGGATATAAGCCCAGTAGTAACACTGCAAAGGGTATGCACAGTTTGATAACTTTTTGAGCATAGTTCCAAATTGCTCTCCAGAATGGCTGGATGTATTCACAATTCCACCAATAATGTATCAATGTCCCTGTTTTCCCACATCCCTTCTAACATTCAGCATTATCTTTTCCTGTCATCCTAGCCAATCTGACAGTGGTATTTTAGAGTTGTCTTAATTTGTATTTCTCTAATAATGACTTGGAGCATCTTTTCATATGGCTAGAAATAGTTTCAATTTCTTCATCTGAAAATTGTCTGTTCATATCCTTTGACCATTTATCAATTGGAGAATGGCTTGATTTCTTATAAATTAGAGTCAATTATATATTTTAGAAATGAGGCCTTTATCAGAACTTTTTACTGTAAAAATGTTTTCCCAGTTTATTGTTTCCCTTCTAATCTTGTCTGCAGTAGTTTTGTTTGTACAAAAGTTTTTCAATTTGATATAATCAAAATTTTCTATGTTGTGATCAATAATAATCTCTAGTTCTTTTTTGGTCACAAATTCCTTCCTCCTCCACAGGTCTGAGAGGTAAACTTTCCTATGTTCTTCTAATTTATTTATAATCTCATTCTTTATGCCTAGATCATGAACCCATTTTGCCCTTATCTTGGTGCATGGTGTTAAGAGTGGGTAAATGCCTAGTTTCTGGCAGGCTAAATCCTAAAAGGAACATAGCACCCCAAAGAGCTAGCTAGCTAAGGAGCCAGAAGTGGGGTCAGGAAGCATAGTAAAGTTAGGAGAGATATCATGTGGTATGGGGGAAGGAAAGGGGACAGACACCACAAGGCAAAATACCTTGGTGGACTGACCCAAAGGGAAGCAGCAGCCATGGAATGGCCCATAATTAGATTTATAGAGAAAATTTAACCTCAGGGACATGACTGGAATTTCTGACAGGAAATGGCAAAGTGAGGCTACATGTGACCCTTACGGAGAGTAAGTCTCAGAGAATTGACATAAATTAGGTTGCAGACTGGATGACCTCCCCAGAAAATGAGACCATTGAATTACATTGATCTCTTACCAGCACCTTCTCCCTGCCTGCCTTAGGGATCAATTTTTAACAAATTCTCTGCTAACCACATCTAATACTGAAGACCTCATCATAACTATAACAGGAAACAATTTTAAAGGACTTCTATTTGATCAATTCAACAACAAATTACAACCCCAGAATAGTGATGTAGCATCCCATCTCTTGATAGAGATCTGGATTGTGGTTGTAGAATAAGACACAACCACTATGTACTTATGTTTTCTTTAATTATGTTACAGGAGAGGACTTTAATTTGCCTTGGTGGAAGTTGTAGGGAGGAGTGGAGTGATAGTAATGCAAAAAAAAAAAAATTTCCAATGAAACATTAAAAAATACAGAGAGAGCAGAAGGAAGTTCTGAAGGAGCTAAAAAGCAGGGAAGATTAGTAGTGGCCATGTTAAGTTTCATAAATACTTAAAACTTAAAGTGTACATAGCAGAGATTTGTGGTTTCATATACAAGTCCTTTTCTGTTCTTTACATATGGAAATATTCATATTTGGTGCTGTTTGTCAAATTCACAATTTAAATAAAATTAAACAAAGCCAATAAATCTGAAAAGCCCAATTCTTTGAAAATTTAATTTCCTTGTGGATATTTTGTTTCATTGTTCCCCTCAGACATCAAAATATTTAAAAATGACAAAATCACATCTGTATAGTGTTTTGGTCAAAAGTAGAATAGTTATACTTACATTTTGGGGGGAATTCACTTTAGTCCAGAACACCTAATAATTCCAGTTTCAAGATTAGCTTGCTGGACAAAATAGGATAGTAACCCCTAAGTGATGAACTAAGGTGATACTCAGGGATTTGTTGTAACCAATCAAGAATCAGAAATAGTTTGTCACAATAGACAGGGCGGGGCAGAGCAGCCAATGTCTTAACCAGCAATACACTATCACATTCTGTGGAGGATCAACACCTTTTATCACAAAGACTTTCCAGAGGATGTGGTAAACATCTGCTTGAAATCTGCTAAATCTCCTGGGAAATTTTTTTGCTGCTAGTTCACATTGTTTCCAACAGCAGAAGGACAAATGGAGCTATTTATTTTTCCCTGAAAATCTGGGAAGGCAAGTATGTGGCTGCTTTGCCACACTTAACATTCTAATTGGAACACTGAGGTCAGTCAACCATCTAATCTTTTCTAATAAGGTTCTGTCAATTCAACAGTCCTTCCCTACAATTTACTTGGTTGGTCCAGCCTTTCCTCTCACCTTTCTGCTTCCTTCATTGTTATCATCCATACCAGGGGACCTTAGTGTAACAACTTTTATCCTATTATGTCTTCCCATAAACTATTTAATCCATCTGTGGATTAAGTCCATCCTGTGGAGCTCTTTCTGTTGTGGGTTTATTTCCCTACACTTTCACATTGTTTTCTTTCATTTGTTTCCTTCAACAGAGCCTGCCCTTTTTCCATTTACTACCTACCAAACTTATAAAGTTATTGTTCTGACTTCGTTATCATATATCTGTGAAACCTGGACAACAAACCAGCTCCATGCCAGGAAATTGAATTGCTTCTATTTTAATTGTATTAGGAAGATTCTGAAGATCATCTGGCAAGACAAGGTACCATACAATAAGGTCCTTTCTCAAACTAAATTGCCAAGCTTTCAAATTCTATTGCAGAGAGAAAGAGAGAAGAGAAGCAGAATTGAAGTAGCTCAAAAAAAAAAAAAAAAAAAGTAAGATACACAAATGTAGAGACATGTCCACTCCAAATGTTCATATGGACTATTTTCCAAGCTTGTCACACTGTATCTTGACAATGATGTCATTTTGGACAGCCACCAACCAACCAGCTTCAACCCTATCAATGGAATCCTTGTCCATGGATTTTTCACTCTCTACTACCCCTTGTTTAATGAGAGAATCAAGTGATTAATCAAGAAATATTTATGAAATACTTGCTATGTGCACTGTTCCAAGTGTTGGGGATTCCAAAAGAGGCAAAAGATAGTCCCTGCCCTCAAGGAGCTTATAATCTAATGAGGGACTCATCATTCAAACAAATATATGTATGTGTATGTATGGGTCTAATATCATATGTGATATAATATATATATACAAAAATATAAAACAATACAAATGTGTAGGACAATGACCACCAGAATCAAAAGTTTGTAGTTTAAATTGGAGATTATAAAAGGTCTTTAATCTTTTTCATGAGAAAGGGCACAGTACTCATTCCTTAGTCAGCAACCAGGGAATGCCATATTGAGGAGCAAAGAATAAAAGATACAAAACCCAATCCCTGCCCCCAATGAGCTGCCATTCTTACATTTTCTTGGGGAAGATAACCTCCACCCTTGATTATTCTTTGATGTCCTTATGGGTTTCTGATTTTCTGATGTTTCATTTCTCCAATTTAATTTTCATAACTCTAGAAACCAAATAAATGCCCATCTATTTTTCACATAAATAATAAATACTATATGTACATATATATGTATACACATGTTGAGGTTCAAAGAGGACCCCAGAAGTCTGGAATCACAAGCCAGGGTTGCAAGGTGTCCTAAAAGAATTTGCAGACTTAAACCCATCTCCAAGTAAAGGAGCAAAGTTTATTGTAATTGTAATGCCAATTGAAATGGGCTAAGTTCCAAAAGGATTTTAAAACCAGTAGAAAGAAGATAAAGTTAGAGAGACCAGAGCTGCATGTTACTTATTTACTAATTTTATGGCTTACAGGTAGCTTTAAGGGATGATCTATTCACTGTTGTCTCAAGAATTTAGTTATTTCACTGTTTCAAAAATTTAGTTATCACTGACTAGCAGATTATCTATCTGACAGCAATATTTGTAGGACTAAGGCCAGAAGACTGTAGAATTGTGGTGGACAGAATCGACTACAAAAACAATCAGAGACTCTCAGAGTAAGAAAAAGTAAAAAGGGGTTTATTACAATCTCATGAGAAAGGGCATCTCCAAGATGACAAGGTGTTTGTCAGTAAAAGGAGTGCCAAGTTAAAACTGCAAAACACAAAATTAAATAGCCTGAATGCAGAAGCCTCCAAAACCCCCACACCTCCAGCCTGGCCTTTTCTCCCGTTGTTTGGGGAGACTCAGGCTTACATTCTAATCACGGAAATCTAACCCAGAAATAGAGAATAAAAAAATAGGTATTTAAATGCTAATTAAAAGATGGTAGAAAATAGGAGGGAATAAACATCTGCAACTTTTTAAGCTATAGCTCTATTATTATGAAGTCTCAAATCACAATTAATGTATAGCTTAAGGTTATATTCCCATGACAGTGTCTTCACGCAGTTAATTACATACAGAATCATTGATAGGCAGATTATCAAACAATAATGATTTGATCTATGTTGTGAGGTTTGTCACCAAATGATGGTAGGCATGAAAAGTTGGGGTTCAGTCATGTGAAAAATTCATAATAGCCCTTCTCTTTTGCAAAAAGTAGATTTATTTAGTGGCATACATTACAGACAAAATGAAGGAATACAATAGACACCAGGAATAGTAAATATGAAATAGAGTAGAAAAGTGTAGCTAGCTGTAAGGAGAAATGGGTTGAGAAACATAGTGGAGTTAGGGGAGATACTGCATGGCATGGGGGGAGGAAGTAAAGAGAAAGACAACATGAGGCAGAGTACCTTGCTGGGCTGGCCCAAGGGAAGGTAGTAACCATGTAGGATGACCTACAAGTAGGTTTTATAGGGAAACCTGGACAAGACTGGAATTTCTATAGAGGGCGAACCTCAGGAGTTTGATTTCTGATTGGACCACCTCCCCCAAAGGTGGGACCATGAAGCTAAACTGATCTCTATCAGAGCTCTCAGGCTGATTGCCTCAGGGATCAATTTTTATCAACTCCTCTGCTAATCAACCACACTTAACATGCTATCACCTACAAGTCATGTCTCTCCTCCTCAGTCTGGATTCCACTAGGCAGGGACAGCTCTATGCCCCTTATCAACTTGAAGCAACTGCAGAAGATGTGACCCTCATTCCTTTGTCCCAAAGGAATTTAGAGTTTAAACTGCTTGAGAGGGGAATGAAGAGGGTACAGCTTCTAAGGGAAATATAGCAGTAATACTAAGGTCCTCTGACCTTAGAGTGTTATTGTTCTAACAGTCTGTCTGTCAATGATTCTAAAGTCTTCTGGCCTTAGGAGAGTCCTACAAACATTGCTGATAATCAGATAGATAATTTGTTGGTCAGTGATAGCCAAGTTCCTAAGAAAATAGTGAATATACTACTCCTCAGTTCTACTTCTGGGCTATAAAATTAGCATATCAATAACATGAAGAACTGGATCTCTGTTTTTTCATATAAATTTGTCTTCTTGCTCCCGGTTCTTTGCTAAATCCTTTTGGAACTTAGCCCATTTCAGTTGATGTTACAATTATAATAAACTTTGCTCCTTGACTTGAAGATGGGATCAAACCTGCAAATTCTTTTGAAATACCTCATGATACCAGTCTGTGACCTCCAATCTTTTGGGGTCTACTTTCTGAACCCAACACATATACACATACATGTATGCACACACACACATGCAAAACAAACTACATACATGATAAATAGGAGACAAGAGAAGGGAAAGCATAGGAATTAAGAAGAGTTGGAAAAGGCTTCCTATAGAAGATGGGATTTATGTTGTGACTTAAAGAAAGTTTGGTCACTAGTTGGAGTGGAGGAAGGAAAGCATTTCAGCCATGAGTAACAGCCAGAGAGAATGCCCAGAATTAGGAGGAGTATCTTGCTCATGGAATTGCCAGGAGACCAGTGTCACTGGATTGAAGAGTATGTCAGACTCTAGTTTTTTGGTTTTTGGCAGGGAGTAAATGTATAAAAAGATTGGAAATGTAAGTGGGGGCTTTGAAAGATTTTGAATGGCAAAAAGATTTTGTATTTGATCCTGAGGCAATGGGTAGTCACTGGAGTTTATTGAGTAGGAGAGTGACATGGTCAGACCTGAGCTTTAGGAAAATCACTTTTGTGACAAAATGGAGGATAATCAAGGCACGAGATGATGAAGGCCTATACTAGAGGGGTGAAAATGTTATAGGTGTGATGTGTACAGATGTTGTCAAGGTAAAATCATCAAACCAAAAGATTGATTTATATAGGGGAGGGCTGAAAGAAAGGATGAGAGATAGTGATGAATCCAGGATGAGAGCCTGGGAAGATAGTGTTGCCTTCTATAGTAATAAAGAAGGTAGGAGAGGGAGGAAAGTTTAGAGGAAAGGATAATGAATTCTGTTCTGGAGACTGGGTTTTGAGATATCTGCTGGACATCCATTTGAAATGTCTGAAAAAGGCAGAGATTGGAGATTGGAGGTGAGTAAAGAGTTTGGAGCAGGATTGGTGAATTTGTGAATCATAGCACAGAGATGGCAGTTAAATCCAAGGAAGCTGAAAGATCACCAAGTGAAATTAGATAAGGTTAGAAGATAAGAAGGCTCAGAATAGAACCCTATAGGAATCTACCATTGAAGGGAATGATCTGAGAAAAGATTCAGCAAAAGAGATAGAAAAGAAGAAGCCACATAGGTAAAATTATCAAGTGTGATCCAGCAGTGTTAAAGTAAGGTTAAGGAAGATGAGGATTGAGAAAAGGACATTGGATTTGGCATCTAAAATTTGGAAAGAGCCTTTTTGGTAGAATGATAGCCAGAAGCCAGATTATAAGAGAATTAAAAAAACAGTGAGAATAGTGAGTGAGGTACTTACTGTAGATTATTTTTTTTGGGATTTTAGCTTCAAAGAGTGAAACAGTAAGTATGAAATGATCAAGTAAGGGTTTTTTCAGGATCTAGGACAGTGAAAAAGGCTGGTATGGTGGAACAGCCAACTTTTGCTCCCATTCATTATTATACCACCATTATTCTATTACATTCAAAACTTTTTCATTTGCTGTAACCAGTAGTTCCAAATATTGATGATATGATGCTGGTTGATGGAGCAGCTATGTTTTCTTGGTGTTAATTGTTAAGACCAAAATCAGCACAAGCAGAAGACAATTCATTCACACTTTATTGCATCTCAGCTTTGGAAGCTACATTGAGTATACAATCAATTACAAACAAAAGATCATGCACCCATAGTCCCTCCATTTTAGTTATTACTTGTAGGCTTTTCAAGTTGAATTTACCATCAATGTAGTATTTGACTTTGTCTTCATGGAAAGCATTTTACAATATGTCTGAAAATATCCTGCTAAAAAGCATGGGAGCAAGCACATAACCTTATTTAGCACCACTAATGACTGGAAAAGCTCAAGAGCATTGTCCATTGCCCAGAATCCAGCAAGTATCCTGACATGAAACTGATTTACTATGCTAAAGAAATTCTCTGGGCTATTAAATTTAGACATAATTTTCCATAAGTCTTGGTCAGAGCTACAAATGTCGCATACAGGCCTCTATTCAGCTCCAGATAATTACTCCTGGAGCTGTCAGTCAGGCAGGAAATACCACAACAACTATTCCTCTGCCCCTTCTGAAGTCACACTGGCTCTCAGGTAGATAGATGATCTTCCTCCAGGTGTTCAATCAGACTATTAAGGAGGAATCTGGCAAGAATCTTGCTTGAGGAGAAATTCACTTACCTTGGCTGCATACTTTCCAGGTATATACATATTGATAATGAGGTTGATACATGACATTGTCAGAGCTAGCTCAGTGTTAGGGAGGCTCACAAACAGTGTGGGAGAGGAGAGACTGACTACCAAATTGAAAATCTATAGAGTTGTACTAACCTCATTGTTATTTACCTATGAAACCTGGACAGTGTTCCAGTGCCATGCCCAGAAACTGAGTCACTTCCATTTGAATTGTCTTAGGAAGATTCTGAAGATCATCTGGTAGGATAAGATACCAGATACTAAGTTCTAGAAAGGAACTAAACTGCCAAGCATTTGAACTTTACTGCAAAGAGCACAACTCCATTGGGCTGGCCACTTTGTTTGAATGCCAAATATATGCTAGTCAAAAAGGCTATTTATTTTATGAAGAACTCATTCAGGGCAAGTGCTCATAAGATGGTCAGAAAACAGGATACAAGGACACTTTCAAGGTTTTTTAAAATAACTTTAGAATTTATTATTGTATGATATGGGGAACACTGGCACGGTATCGTCCAGCATGGTGCGCCCTCATCAGAGAAGATGTTGTGCTCTATAAGCAAAGGAGATTTGAATTCGCTCAAAAGAAATATGAGTTTCTTTTTCTTCTTGTCTAACAAAGTTAGACAAACTACCCCAAATGTTCATAGGGACTATTTATTTCCCACCTGTGGCAGAGCATTATAAGCTTGCGAATGCCCTTGTTAACTCAGCATTCACTACTTTTAGTCTCTCCTAATTCCCAGGCCCTCAGAGAAATCTTCAGTCACTCTCTTTTGCAATGTTTAAAGCAATTTTACCAATCTTACCTCTGTTGGAGGTTTTCAGAGCTCTCTGGCTACCATTTCATGGAATGTGGTTTAAAAGTATGATAGAGCACTCGAGAACAGCCATGTGCAAGCTCAAGATCTTTTATTCCACATGTTCCCATCCTGCCCCTATGACCTCCTACATAGTCTTAATTACTCCTAGCAGAGGTCCGGGTTAAAAAAAAAAAAAAAAAAAAAAAAGTCTACTTCCTCATCCCCACAGCTTAAATAGGATCTATGAGGTCAAACACACAGCCAATCAGAGAAGGAGATGCCTCCTGTTAATGATGCAGATTTCAATTCGACCAGAACTCCCGCCCACGAGGCAGTCCTTGCTGGTTCACAGAAAACCACTTCCAGGGGTCTCAGGCTTCAAAGCCTTTTTATTTCCTGTTGCATTATACGTGACTCCTCCCCTGGCCTTTACAATTCCCTTCTCTTGCAAAACGGGACCGCTCATCACTTTGAGCTAACTTTAGCATTAACAATAGGTAGCTTTACATTACAGAGTGTATATAACAGAAAAAAGGCAAACAAAAGTAAAACAGTAAGAACTAGGCCCAACAGTGGCCACAATCAAGCATGGATAATATGGTGTTCAACCTATTCAATAAAGTCATACATAAGGAGGTAGGATGTCAATGAGATAGGATGCCATAAATTTGTAGTTTCAACTGTATACAGCTTTTGGTAAAGAAAGGCACAGAGGAAGGTGTATAGAAGAAAAGTCATTCCTGTAGCATTGCCTCACTAACTTTGGCAGGTGGATGTGTTAGTTTTTCACCCACTAATTTAGAGGCATTGTCTATATGTGGAAAACAAGGCAAAACCTCTTCCCAGTCTTTATATGAATATATGAATAGTGGGTAGCCATAGGAGAAGTACACAAGCCCATTGTTGAGTTTTATCAGTCTCTAGATATTACACATCACTCAAGACAATCCAATTCAGCTGCTACACTGGTGCAGTGTCTGTTGTCTTTGGTGTCACAGTCAGGAGGGACATGGCTGCCATCAGCATCTGAAGGTCTGCTGACATCTGGTCAATCTTTCTGGGCTGTCGTCTAGTCTTTTCTTGGTTCCCCAAGTCATGAATGTTTCTAGTTGAGATCCACTCCTCTGCTGTTGGGTCTTCATCTGGAATGACAAGAGCATACTCAGACCCCAAACCTTGACCCAATCTGGGCCCTTCCAGATGCCATCTAAGCCCTTCTACATCACTGTGGAGAAAGAGTTTTTGTCCTTGTCAGTCAGTCTGTTAGCCACGCTTTCTGCATGTGCCACAAATGTATTACTGGGGTTAGATCCAAGGAATATGAAAATTGTAAGTAATTATATGTATATATCACCACATCTAAGTGGGCCTGCATGAGTCGGATGGAGGATCTTGTAAAGCCTAATATCCCTTTTTCTTGCTTAGACAAGAGCATCTTGAGAGTATGATTGGCCTGTTCAATAATGGCTTGTCCCATAGGGTTATATAGGATGCCAATGGTATGGGCAATGCCAAATTCAGTGCAGAAGGACCTAAAGGCAAAAGATGTATAAGCTGGTCCATTATCTGTCTTAAGTGCACATGTGTAGAGGGCTGAAACTCTGAATCAGACAAAAGAACACTTAAGGCTACCTATTTGATGTGAGACAATGATTCTATTAGCATATATTGGGGCAATGGCTCTCCTCACCATTGGTGCTTGCTGAATGTTTGGTAGTAAGATAATCGTAGGCAAGGATTGGAGGGCAGAGGGAAAGAAGTGAGAGTTACTTGGTGGCAGGACAAGGAGGAGAGAGGCTGAAGACTCTGGACTCCAGAATCCAGGATACATCTTTGGCAAGCCATGTGGCAGCTTGTTTGCCTCCTTCACTTCTTCCCCTAAAAACCAAGGACTTTGATTTATCCTGACTCTGGCTGACCCTGAGGCCCTCCACCCCCTTCCCTAGATGGCAAGCAGTCTTATACATGTTAATTATGTTATAGTATATCCTAGACGCAATATACGTGTACAGAACCGAACAGTTCTCTTGTTGCACAGGGAAAATTGGATTCAGAAGGTAAAAATAACCTGGGAAGAAAAACAAAAATGCAGTTTACACTCACTTCCTAGTGTTCCTTTTCTGGGTGTGGCTGATTCTGTCCGTCATTGATCAATTGGAACTGAATTAGATCTTCTCTTTGTTGAATTTATCCACTTTCATCAGAATACATCCCCATATAGTATCATGGTTGAAGTTATAATGATCTCCCGGTTCATTTCACTTAGCTTAGTTCATGTAAGTCTCTCCAAGTCTCTCTGTATTCATCCTGCTGGTCATTTCTTACAGAAAAATACTAATTCAATAACATTTATATACCACAATTTACCCAATCATTCTCCAATTGATGGGCATTGATTTATTTTCCAGTTTCTAGCCACCACAAAAAGGGCTGCACAAACATTTTGGCACATACAGGTCCCTTTCCCTTCTTTAGTATCTCTTTGGGATATAAGTAACATTGCTGGATCAAAGCTATGCACAGTTTGATAATTTTGGGGGCATAATTCCAGATTGCTCTCCAGAATGGTTGGATTTGTTCACAACTCCACCAGCAATGCATCAAAAACCCAGTTTTCCCACATCCCCTCCAACATTCATCATTATTTGTTCCTATCATCTTAGCCAATCTGACAGGTGTGTAGTGGTATCTCAGAGTTGTCTTAATTTGTATTTCTCTGATCAATAGTGATTGTAACGTGCTCTCCTGGCAGTTACAATTACTAGTCTGTCCTAGACCCACCAGAGTACCTTTGACCACTGTCCTTTGCAGTGTGAGCTCTACCCGGCTCGCCTCCTCTGAGGCCTTCTAAGGTCTCTGGCCACAATCTCTTGAATCTATAGCTTAATAACCGGTAGCGCACTCAAGAACAACCACGTGTAATCTTAAAAGCCTTTATTATACCTACTCACATAATGCCCTAACTGATGCCCTGACTTGTTGGTTCCCGAGTGAACACCTGGTCAGAAGACCCATGTGTTCACTACCAAAATCCTTACCTCTTTCGGCTACCCATCTTGGCTTGGCCACCCAGGCTAGGAACCAGGGTGAACAGCACGAGGTTAAAGAGGGCGGTTGCTGCCTGCAGTGGGCTTATATAGGGCCTGTGAGGTCACACACACAGCCAATCAGCGAGAGAGTCACCCATTACAAAACTATTTCAATATGGCCAGGATCCCGCCCAAGGGCAGTCCTAATATCCACAGAAATTACTTCTGGGCCTCAATCCCGATGCACTGTGTCCGCCCATTTAAAGGGCCCTTACAAGTGATATGGAACATTTTCATATGAGTGGAAATAGTTTCAATTTCAGCATCTGAAAATTGTCTATTCATAACTTTTGACCATTTATCAAATGGAGAATGGTTTGATTTCTTATAAATTAGAGTCAATTTTCTGTATATTTTGGAAATGAGGCCTTGATCAGAACCTTTAACTGTAAAAATGTTTTCCCAGTTTGTTGTTTCCTTTCTAATTTTGTTTGCCTTAGTTTTGTTTGTACAAAGGCTTTTTAATTGGATGTAATCAAAATTTTCTGTTTTGTGATCAATAATGGTCTCTAGTTCTTCTTTGGTCACAAATTCCTTCCTCTTCCACAAGTCTGAGAGGTAAACTATCTTGTGTTCCTCTAATTTATTTATGATCTTATTCTTTATGCCTAAATCATGGACCCATTTTGATCTTATTTTGGTATATGGTGTTAAGTGTGGGTCCATGCCTAATTTCTGCCATACTAATTTCCAGTTTTCCCAGCAGTTTTTGTCAAATAGTGAATTCTTATCCCAAAAGTTGGGATCTTTGGGTTTGTCAAACACTTGATTGCTATTTTTATTCAGTATCTTGCCCTGTGAACCTAACCTATTCCACTGATCAACTAGTCTATTTCTTAGCCAATACCAAATGATTTTGGTAACTGCTGCTTTATAGATGTAGTTTTATATCAGGTACAGCTAAGCCACCTTCATTTCATTTTTTTTTTTTCATTAATTCCCTTGAAATTATCGACCTTTTGGTTCTGATAAAGGTCTCATTTCCAAAATATATAGAGAATTGATCCTAATTTATAAGAAATCAAACCATTCTCCAATTGATAAATGGTCAAAGGATATGAACAGACAATTTTCAGATGAAGAAATTGAAACTATTTCTAGCCATATGAAAAGATGCTCCAAGTCATTATTAATCAGAGAAATACAAATTAAGACAACTCTAAAATACCACTACATACCTGTCAGATTGGCTAGGATGACAGGAACAAATAATGATGAATGTTGGAGGGGATGTGGGAAAACTGGGACACTAATACATTGTTGGTGGAGTTGTGAAAGAATCCAGCCATTCTGGAGAGCAATTTGGGACTATGCCCAAAAAGTTATCAAACTGTGCATACCCTTTGATCCAGCATTGCTGCTATTGGGCTTATATCCCAAAGAAATACTAAAGAGCGGAAAGGGACCTGTATGTGCCAAAATGTTTGTGGCAGCTCGTTTTGTAGTGGCTAGAAACTGGAAGACGAATGGATGTCCATCAATTGGAGAATGATTGGGTAAATTATGGTATATGAATGTTATGGAATATTATTGCTCTGTAAGAAGTGACCAGCAGGAGGAATACAGAGAGGCTTGGAGAGACTTACATCAACTGATGCTGAGTGAAATAAATAAAACCAGAAGATCACTGTACACTTCAATGTTGTATGAAGATGTATTCTGATGGAAGTGGATATCTTCCACATAAAGAAGATCCAACTCACTTCCAGTTGATCAGTGATGGACAGAAATAACTACACCCAGAGAAGGAACACTGGGAAGTGAATGTAAATTGTTAGCACTACTGTCTATCTACTCAGGTTACTTATATCTTCGGAATCTAATACTTAATGTGCAACAAGAAAATGGTATTTACACACATATATTGTATCTAGGTTATATTGTAACATATGTAAAATGTATGGGATTGCCTGTCATCAAGGGGAGGGAGTAGAGGGAGGGAAGGGATAATTTGGAAAAATGAATACAAGGGATAATATTATTTTTAAAAAAAATTACTCATGTATATATACTGTGAAAAAAATTATAAATAAAAAAAAAGAAATTATCGATCTTTTGTTCTTCCATATGAATTTTGTTGCTATTTTTTTTCTACCTCATTAAAATAATTTCTTGGGAGTCTGATTGGTATGGTTCTAAATAAATAAATTAGTTTAGGGAGTATTGTCATCTTTATTATATTTGTTTGGCCTATCAAGAGCACTTAATAATTTTCCAATTATTTAAATCTGACTTTGTGTTATGTAGTTTTGCTCATATAATTCTTGACTTTCCTTTGGTAGATAGATTCCCAAATATTTTATGCTATTGACAGTTATTTTGAATGGAATTTCTCTTTGTATTTCTTGCTATTGGATTTTGTTGGTGATGTATAAAAATGCTGAGGATTATGTGGATTTATTTTGTATCTTGCAACTTGGCTAAAGTTATGAATTATTTCTAATAGTTTTTTATTAGAATCTCTGGGGTTCTCTAAGTAAACCATCACATCATCTGCAAAGAGTGATAGTTTGGTTTCCTCATTACCTACTCTAATTCCTTTAATCTCTTTTTCGACTCTTATTGCTGAGACTAGCGTTTCCAATACAATATTTAATAATAATTGTGATAGTGGGCTGTTAGGATTACAAGGTAATATACTTTAGACTTCTGAAATTTTACACCTTTAAACAAGTTAGCTCATTGGCTCCTTAAGGAGTTCCCATAAGCCCATGGACGTACTCACAAGCCCAATCTCTGGGAGGATAAAAGGAGCCAAGACCCAGTGGAGAGAGAAGTCTGGAAGAAGTGAGTCTGGAAGAAGTGAGTCTGGATTGGGTCAAGGAGAAGACTTCCCCATGGATTCGCAAGTCCAGCAGATTCACAAGTCTAAAGGAAAAGCCTGTTCATGGACTTCTGGGAGATTCACATCTAGGACTGAATTCTAGGAAACCCACAATCCCACACTCTTGGAGGCAGAGTCTGATTGATTCCCAAGTCTATTTTTGTGCTGGCTAGAGGCTTTGGATTCAGAGACTGAAACTAAGGCTGGCTCCAGAAGCTCCCTGAAGAAACCTGCCTCTCAAGAGAATGATTACAATTTAGGGAGAAACAGAACTTTACAGTGGGCAACCTTGTTTCACTCCTGATCTTAGTGGGAAAAGTTCCAGTTTATCCCCATTACATATGATGCTTACTGATGGTTTTAAATATATGCTCCTGACTATTTTAAGGAAAAGTCCATTTATTTCTATTCTCTCTAGTATTTTTATTAAGAATGGATGTTGGATTTTATCAAATGCTTTTTCTACATCTATTGAGATGATCATATGGTTTGTTTCTTTTTTTTCCAGAGGCTGAGGTTAAGTGACTTGCCCAGGGTCACACAGCTAGGAAGTGTCTGAGACCAGATTTGAACTCAGGTCCTCCTGAATTCAGGGCTGGTGCTCTATCCACTGTGCCACCTAGCTGCCCCCTAATTTGGTTATTGATATAGTCAATTATGCTAATAGTTTTCCTAATATTGAACCAGCCCTGCAATCCTGGTATAAATCCTACTTGGCCATAGTGTATTA
Organism: Sminthopsis crassicaudata; assembly: GCF_048593235.1. Lineage (NCBI taxonomy): Eukaryota > Metazoa > Chordata > Mammalia > Dasyuromorphia > Dasyuridae > Sminthopsis > Sminthopsis crassicaudata. The sequence goes on from NC_133621.1 coordinate 243,048,627, forward strand.
TCCTGGGGATGATTTTCGGTAATCTTTTTGCTAATAGTTTTTTTTTAAGATTTTAACATGAATATTCATTAGGGAGATTGGTCTATAATTTTCTTTCTCTGTTTTTAATCTACCTGGTTTAGGTATCAGTACCATGTCTGTGTCATTAAAGGAATTTGGTAGGACTCCTTCAATCCCTATTTTTTCAAATAATTTATATAGCATTGCAGTTAATTGTTCTTTAAATGTTTGATAGAATTCACTTGTAAATCCATCTGGTCCTGGGGATTTTTTCTTAGGGAGTTGGTTAATAGCTTGTTCAATTTCTTTTTCTAAAATGGGACTGTTTAGACTATTTACTTCTTCCTGTTAATCTGGGCAAGCTATATTTTTGAATATTCTTCCATTTCATTTATCGAATTTATTGGCATAAAGTTGGGCAAAGTAACTCCTAATTATTGCTTTAATTTCCTCTTCATTAGTGGCGAATTCTCCCTTTTCATTTTTAAGACTAACAATTTGATTTTTTTCTTTCCTTTTTTTAATCAGATTTACTAAGGGTTTGTCTATTTTGTTGGCTTTTTTATAGAACCAACTCTTAGTTTTATTAATTCAATAGTTTTTTTTATTTTCAATTTTATTGATCTCTGCTTTTATTTTTAGAATTTTAAGTTTAGTGTTTGACTGGGGGTTTTTAATTTGTTCTTTTTCTAGCATTTTTAGTTGCAAGCCCAATTCATTAATCTTTTCTTTCTCTATTTTATACAAGTAGGCCTCTAGAGATATGAAATTTCCCCTTATTACCACTTTGGCTGAATCCCACACATTTTGGTATGACGTCTCATTATTCTCATTTTCTTGGGTGAAGTTATGTCTATGATTTGCTGTTTCACCCAATCGTTCTTTAGTATGAGATTATTTAGTTTCCAATTATTTTTTAGTCTATTTCCCCCCAGCTTTTTATTGAATGCAATTTTTATTGCATCGTGGTCTGAAAAGGATGCTTTTACTATTTCTGCCTTATTGCATTTGAGTTTGAGATTTTTATGTCCTAACATATGGTCAATTTTTGTATAGGTTCCATGAACTGCCGAGAAGGTGGTTTACTCCTTTCTGTCTCCATTTAGTTTTCTCCAAAGATCTATCATATCTAATTTTTCTAGTATTCTATTTACCTCTTTGACTTTTCTTATTTATTTTGTGGTTTGATTTATCTAATTATGAGAGTGCAAGGATGAGATCTCCCACTATTACAGTTTTGCTATTTCTTCTTACAGCTCTTAATTTCTTTTATAAATTTAAATGCTACACCACTTGGTGCATATATATTTAATATTGATATTGCTTCATTATCTATGCTACCCGTTAGCAAGATATAGTGCCCTTCCTTATCTTTTAATTAGATCAAATTTTGCTTTTGCTTGATCTGAGAATAAGGATGGCTACCCCTGCTTTTTTTTACTTCACCTGAAGCATATTAGGTTCTGCTCCAACCTTTTACCTTTACTCTGTATCACCCTGCTTTAGGTGTGTTTCCTGCAAACAACATATTGTAAGATTCTGGCTTTTAATCCAGTCTAACTGCTTCCTCTTTATGGGGGAGTTTATTCCATTCACATTTATGGTTAAACTTCTGTATTACTTGCCATCTTGTTAATCCCTGCTTATACTTTTCTCCTTTCCCTCCCCTTTATCCCCCTCCCCAGTATTAAACTTATGAGCACCACTTGCTTCTCACAGCCCTCCCTTTTTAATATCCCTCCCCCTACCTTAGAGTTCCTCCCCCATTCTTATCCCTTTTCCTCACAATTTCTTACTCCTAATAGCTTACTCCTTCCCTTTTCACTTTTCCCCTCCCACTTTTCCATGAGGTGGGAGAAGTTTCACCATAAATCAAATATTTCTAATATTTTTCTTTTTAAGCCAATTCTGATGGCATAACAGTACACACTTATGTTCATCCCCCTTCATTCTCTCAGATGTTTCCTTTGCCTCTTCGTGAAATGTAGCACCCCCACTTTGCCTTTTTCTGAGTACAATTTCCTTTCCCCCTCTAGTTTCTAGAACAATGTATACATGTGTTCTTTATATATTTTTATAGCAGATATATAGTTCCCAAGATTTCTTTTTACCTTTTTAGGTTTCTCTTGAGTTCTCTATTTGTAGATCAAACTTTTTGTTTAGATCCGGTGAAGAGAATTCAAGTCAATTCTCTTCCTCATCTTCACATCCAATTTGCTGCCTAGGGATTCCACATTTATACTTTATTTTCTTTAAAAAGTTTAAATTTTTTTTCCTATCATCAAGCTTTTATTTTTCCTTTCTTTCCTCAATGCAAATACACCACCACAATTCCTTATAAAAATATATAGACAGGGCAGCTACAAGGCACAGTGGACAGAGTATCAGCCCTGGAGTCAAGAGGTCAGAGTTCAAATCTAGCCTCAGATATTTAACAGTTACTGTGTGACTTTGGACAAGTCACTTAATTCCAATTACTGCCTCCACCCTTCAAAAAATAAATTAAAAGTATTCAGGCAAAAGAAACAAATTCTCATCCTGATAGTATCCAAAATATGTCTTCTCTATTTTTAATTTTTTATTATATCTTTTTATTTACAAGATATATGCTTTAATAACTTTACAGCATTGATAATTGCCAAGCCTTTTGTTCCAATTTTTCCCCTCCTTCCCCCCACCTCCTCCTCCAGATGGCAGGTTGACCAATACATGTTACATATTTTAAAGTATAAATTAAATACAATATCTGTATACATGTCCAGTTATTTTGCTGTACAAAAAGAATCAGTCTTTGAAATAGTGTACAATTAGCCTGTGAAGGAAGTAAAAAATAGGGGATTGGAAATTCTATGTAATGGTTCTTAGTCAACTCCCACAGTTCTTTCACTGGGTGCAACTGGTTCAATTCATTATTGCTCTATTGGAACTGATTTGGTTCATCTCATTGTTGAAAATGGCCACATTCATCAGAATTGATCATCATATAGTATTGTTGTTGAAGTATATAATGATCTCCTGGTCCTGCTCATTTCACTCAGCATCAGTTCATTTAAGTCTCTCCAGGCCTTTCTGAAATCATCCTGTTGGTCATTTCTTTATGTCTTCTTCTCAATCTTTACTCCATCATCTCTTTCAGAAGGTGACTAGCAAGCTTCTTCATTAATTAGTGACATTTAAATGAAATAATTTATGTAAAGCATTTAAAAACCCATCATAAGAAAATCAAATATCATTATCAGCAAACATTGCCTCAGGATACATCTCTAAACATTCCCTTTGATAATTATCCCTGGCCTTATGTCAGCAGTTGGTTTTAAGTCTCTGTCTCATTATAGATCTTACAATTTATTATATTTATTCCTCAAACTATCTCCCATTCCAAACACTTGAAACGGTTTATAGATCTGAACTGAAGCTCAGTCTTCAAAGACATAAATGAATGACTAAGTATTAGTTTTGATTTTTCCAACGTTCTTGGGAATTCCACAGTATTCTTTTTTTCATCTTTACTGAGTGTCCAATGTACAGCAGAGAACCCCAGCTCTATATCTATGGCTTACAATCTAAGAGAAAATATATTTATAGATTGTTTTTCTTGGTCATCTGCCATTCAACTGGTAGACTGGATGAGAAAAAGAGGGGGAAAAATACTACAATGAAAACCATTTTATCTATAATCCTCTTTTAAAATAAATTTATACATTAAACACTATAAGGCAACTCAGTGATTCTTGATGGGCCTGAATCATATGCTACCAGACTCTGGACAAATTATATTTCAGTTCATTCCTTTATTGTGTTGCAAAAAATTAATATTTTGATACAGAACTATTTTAACCTAGTATGTTAATGGAGAAAATACAAGGAAGTAAAAGAAATGCTGTGATTGGAAAAGGTGGACAATTTATTTCTATAACAAAACACTGATTTGCTTCAAGTATTTATATTTTATTTTCACAAAAAGGTTTATAAATAATACACTTCTAAGTACAACACAGTAGTGCACATTATCCTATTCAATTGACCAGCATATCTAAAGAGTGTTTTCTTTTACATAACTTCATAGCCTTCAGAAGCAGACCCATATAATATTTTGTCTTCAGTAGGAAAAAACAAAATTTTACTCATAAAAACAAAAGGACAATAATTTCATAAAAATAATCAACTACTGTATCTTTTCTTGAGTTCTTCAAGAGAATTATCCTTCAATCCCGAATTTTCCATGTGACTAAATAACGCACACGTAACTAGGAGGGAAAAAAAAATGTTATTTAAAATTTTCTTTACTTAATCCCTTTTAAAAATTTGATACTTTGGTACATGCTTGATTGGTATCCTTCCAATAATGATTATTAACCTCATCTCATAATGCCCTCTCATTCTGTGCAATTTTCATCTAGGCCTTTCCAGAAATCTCTAACAGGAAATTTTTCTTTGTCTTCTCAGAGCATATATCTAAGATTTTCCTAATCTAAGACTTGTCAAAAGAGGTGACATCTACCTACTTCTGGCAATTCACAATTCACAATGCCAAAAGTTATCAAGTCTTAGATGAGAAATTAAAGATCATAGTAGTAATAGTTGGTTTTTTCCATCATGCCTATTGAAGATAAGAGATGCAGAAAAGAAATATTTGAAAAAACAAGGTAAAAAGTTACTAAGTATAGATTTCCAGACAGTTTAAAATAGAGAAATGTCAGGCTCTTGGCCAATAATGGAATGTATTTTAATGAGAAATGGTAAAATATTATTTCCTTAGAATTGCTGATATAATAAAAAAGGTTTTAAACTGAAAAGGAACAGGAAGAAAACTGCCAGTATATATTTTTCAAGACAGATAAGATGCCAGAAAGCAGTTATAATATAAAAATAGCAGAGAAATTCAAAGAGGGAAAAAAATATGGGAGAAGGCTAGTAGCAGATTCATTGTTTCAAACATCTAAGGCAAATTTGGGTTCCTATTTGCAAGCAAAAACAAAAAAAAAAAAACTGCAAATTATAACTATATGAAATACTGCTATAACTCATGATGAAAAGAAATGTAAATAAAAATTGAGATTCCCAACACACATCCAGAAAACTGAGAAAAAAGAGCTACAGAAAGTCAAACACATTAATATAACTATGGGTGGTGCTATGAATTGGTCCAATGATCCTACAAAATTTAGAGAGTACCAAAAAGCTATTGATTAGTGACTCAAATTTCATTGGAAGCATATATACGTAGGAGATTGATGTTTATGGTAATCATTATCATCCTGCTTAATACCAGGATATTACTTATATTTAATACTAATACTTATTATCAAGGAAATAACCATTGGAAAAGTGGTAAAACAGTACTTATGCCAAAAAATAAAATACATAGGAAAATTAACACCTAGAAGCCTTTGATGAGTTATAATTATCAAGCCTAGAAGATTTAAATCCCTATGTATTATAAAAGAAATTGAGCCACTGTTCATTGGATGCAGTGCATGTAATTTTACCAAGATTTTGCCAAAGTACATTGCTCTCTAATATTATTCTCATAAAAAAGATGGAGGTATGCTAGATGATATTCTGGATAGGTTTGAAGCTGGCTGAATGGCTAGTCAAAAAAATAATCACAAATTATTTCATTTAAACATAGTAGTTGTACCAGAGATTTGTGTTTACTTGGTCTTGCTTTTTTCCCCATCATTTCACAGTAATCTAGATAAGAGTATAGATGGAATGCTTATCAAATTTGTAGATGACACAAAACTTGGGTAGGATCATTAACACAATAGATAAAAGAGAAAAAATCCCAAAGGAATCTGGAATACTGTTCAGTTTTGGTACATTTTAGGAAGGACATTCATAAGAGGAGAATACAAAGAACAGCAACTAGAATGATAGCAAGGTATTTAGTTTGAGGACCAGTTGGAGAAACATGAGATGATTTGTTTAGAAAAGGGAATATTCATTATTCATGAGTGACATGTTATCTTCCAGTATTTGAAAGGTTGTTATATGGAAGAGATATTTTATTTGCTTTGTTGTTTCCTATAGGTCAGAAATAGGACCAGAAATTACAAAGGGGTAACTTAAAACTTTCTGACAAGAAAACCTTCTCCCACCGTTAAAGGTATTTAAAAATAGAATTGGCTGTCTTAAAAGGCAAAGACTGCACGAACATTTGCTGAATATGTTGTACAAAGTATACTTTTACAGGAATAATTTCACATATAGAACCACTGAGGTGCCTTCCAATTCTGAAATTCTTTACCAAATCCTAATTCCTACTTGCCCTTTCCTCATTTAGAACATAGTCCTTTTTTTTTTTTTTTTCAAATACCTTTGGCAATCTTGAATAGATAATTATATTTACTTGGCTAAGCAGCTTTAAATAAAGCAAGAGATTAATTTGTTTGTCAGTACTTGGTCCATAATGAAGACATTACCTGACAAGAACAATAATAGCAATTTAGAAAAAAAAATTTAATGGGCTTTTAGGACTAAATTAATTTTCTGCTTAACTGAAAATAAGGTACAAAATATTTTTTTTGCCTAATTGTTCATTGCTGAAAATATTTTAAAACCATACAAATCTATTTTCTTTTTTAGAGTATAAGGAACAATAGTCTCTCTATGATTATTCAAAATCCTATAGCAGTCAATTATGGTGGAACATGATTTTTCCTGTTCCAGGGATCACTGTGGTAGGCTATCTAAGGAGGAACCTAATGAAGTTAAAGTTTCCATGATTTTTAATATTGAAAATGGGGTCACGAATGACTCCTGCATTTTCAATCCAGACAAAATAGGAAGACCCAGTCTCCAAGGAAAAAATACTTTAGTGTCATCATAAAAATCAATGATCATTCATCATAATGTCAAGTAGATGAAAATGAGGAGACTGAATGCTAGAAGAGACCGTAAAGTTCATTTAATCCAACTGCCTCATTTTAAAGATGAGGACCTTGCCCAAATATTTTTACAAGTATTAAATATAAGGTTTATATTTTAAAAACATAGCAGAAATTTCTAAGAACGGAAAAATTTCCCTCCACATTACTTACCCTTTTTTTCTGATTCAGACATAAACATTACTGCCATATCAAATCTTTTTACTTCAGATAATCTTTGTAAAATTTCAAAGATAAGTGATGGTTTTTCTTTGCTAAAATGATAGATAGGAAAACAAATATAAATAAAAAATAATAATCCTTTCTTTTCATTTCTTTTTTAAAATCTAATTAACCTTAAGAACTAGATTTTTTTCTTTTGGCTCTTCATCTTTCATTTGTTCTATTTTAAAGCAGAATTTTCATAACATTGTTCTAATTTCTCAGAAACTTAGAATTTTTTCCATCTGAAAAAATTAGATCTTTAATTTTTTAGAGGTCTAAGAATTGCAAAGGATCCACCTCTGGATACCTGGAAGTGATAAATTAGCTTACTTAGACTCTATCTTCTCCCTTCTCCTCATCCCTTCCCCAGAGGGAACCAAATGCATTTTCCCCTTCCTTTTTTGCCATTTTGCTTTCTAATTTCAATAATTAATACTTCTTTCAAGTTTTTATAATCATAAAATACACAAATGTAAATGAAAAACATTTCAATTACATTTGCTAAATTAAATAAGTAAAAAGCAATGAATTTCCTATATTACACAGTAAAAGTAAAGCTTGGTAACAAACTAAGATAATTAAGAAACTCAACTTACTCAATGTAAAAATCATGCAGAATTTTCAAAATTTGGTTGAATACATCTGGCTCTAAGGATTTTTGAAACAGCTTAGGATATAGTGAAGGCTCAATTTGCTTGGGGAAAAAAAGAATAATTATAAAAATTACTGAGCTGAATATATAGGTTTATAAAAATCATAATCACAAATCCCCTTTTTCATCAGCCACTTAGGAACACTTTGAGATGAGGAATTACTGCTATATGTACAATTAGTCATGTATTAAAATGGATTTGAAAATCTCCACTGAATTCAAAGATATAGTAGGATATAGAAAGAAAAAAAAAAAAAAAGGAAATTATAGCCTATTGAAAATACAAGGTAATTGGTAATCTTGGTAGCTTATTCAGACCTGGAAAAGCAGAGTCAAAAAAAAAAAAAAAAAAAAAAAAGCATAAGAGATTCACCTTATATACAAACAAGTTCTCATGAAAACAAAAATTATTTTTCTAGTTTTGCCCTTTGATTAAAAATTTAGATTCATTAAATTTGGAAAGGGGAAAATTTAATAAATGGATAATTTTCTTCAACCAAATAAAAGCCTAACAATCAGAAGGCAATTCCTGGAACAAAGATTTTTTCACTATTTTGAAGAAAATTTGAAGAAAATAACTAGAAAAAACAGATTAAAGTTTCTATATATGTAATTTATAATAATATAATTTATATGATAAATTATACAACAGGATACAATGTAAAAGAAAACAAACTTTGTCCACATATTCCAGTTGAATCAGAACATGCCCAAACCAGAACGTTTCTTTCTCTCCAAATTCTTTACTTTTCCAAATTTCCCTATTATTGTGAGGCCCTATGCCAATTCCCCTTTTACTATACTCATTGCTTAGCCATAATAAGTACTTATTAAATGATATGAGTCTGTGTTGAGATCAGGTGATAAAGATTTAACTTTTCTTTTAAATAAGGTTTCTTTCAAATAAAGGTATTTTTTATGGATACCTTTTGTTTTTTATATCACCATTTCTAGATATACAATTGAACTTTTCCCTTATGAAAAAAACAAAGAACAACTAAGCAATACCAATCAATATAGCATCTAAGTGTGACAAAATAAGAAACATTTCTGCATGCAAAGTCTACCATCTCTCCAAGAGAAAGAAAGAAAAATGCATTTTCTCTTCTGTTGTTCAGGGCTCAAGGTTGATTATGACAATTAAAGACAATTAGTTTTGTTTTAAACAGAACTGCTAACACATTGCTTACCTTTAGGTATTGATATAACATATCTGGAGAATTTTTCAGTTTTCTAAAATCAGATTCAAGCTGAAATGAGTTTGCAGGTATTGGTGGAAGAATCGTTGTAATAAATGAAGCGGCTATTTTTTTTACTTCAGTGTAATTTTTCCTGCTGAAAGACTGATGTGCAGTTGATGACTCCACTTTTATATTAGCATGAGGTCTGAAATATATTGAATAACTTATAATAGTGCTATATAATATATGATTTTATTTGACTCAAACAAGCCTTTGAAGGTGGTACTAGAGATATTATTTTTATTTCATATGAACAAACTGAAGCTCAGAAAGGTTAGAGGGCTTTGCCCATGGTCACTTACACTAGGGGTCAAGCAAGAATTGAACCTAAGTTTCCTTCCATTAGACACCAGGTTACCTGAACTAAAGTTCTTGCCTGGGAAAAATATCATAAATAAGAAACTGAATTAGACCACATATTCTCTCTAGAGACCATTTAATTCTATATTGTAATTTTCCCCACACTAGAACTAAAAAAAGATTTGGAGAAAAGAGGACAGATGTAATTGGATACTTTGTACTTATCAAACATTGAAAACAACTTTGGTTCTAGTGTCTTAATAAAAAGCAAAAGCTTTTTAAAACTTGTGTCAGCAAAACTCTGAATAAAATTAAAAATAGAGAAAAAATGTTTCCCTTTAGTAAGTACCTTCTTATTAGGTTAACTTTTTGATGAAGCAATTGCTTTTATTAAAAGTTTATGAAATTTAAGCTGAAATAAAATCTTGCTTAATTTAGCTTATATACTGTGTTAATATTACCATATAATTTTCCACTACCAGGGAAAAACTTGATTATTTTTAAAAAATGTAAAATCAAATATGTGAAACATATAAAAACATTTTCAATGCTATAATTGACGCTATTACCATCTTTTGAATATTTTTAAATTATCAAGTTTCAGCAAGTTTATTATCAAATTTTAAGAGATTAAAAACTTAAATATATATGTATTCTCACAGCAATATCATTAATAATATATAACCAAACTATCATTAACATCAAATTCTCTCTAACATCATTCAGCTGATCAATAAAGAAGCAAACTGGATTGATGATGATGATTTGAAGTAGGGATTGACTCAATGACACTGAATTGTCTGACCATCAATATATTTCAGTCATTATAATATTCATTTTCATGTACATAAAAAATAATCAGTTTGTAAAGACAATAACTAATGCTATATTTGCAAAATGTGTGCCCCCAAAATTATTTTTTTTGTAGTAAAGCAACAATAAAGGTCTTAGTAGCTTTCCTTGTGTTTCCTTAAACAAAATTTCAGATATTATACTTTTTAAAAAATAGGGTGAAAATTTAATTATATGATTCTACTCTTAAGTCAAAACTGTACACATGTTTTTGCTTTTGATAGTAGTAAAGGTCAGAATAATTAAAAGAAGCAAATTTTCCCATGGCAATCATGCCTCCAATAGAATATTAGCAAAAGTACACATCTGTACTTACTGTAGGATTGAAGTGTCTGTGATTTCTTCTATTTTTGATACTTTTGCTTTTGGAATATCACTTGTGGGCAAAAGATCACCTTGGTTTGCATTCTTTTTACTTGTAAAAGTTGAAGCCTTTATAACATTTGTTGTATCAATACAATTGGTCTCTAACATGGAAATGGTATTTGTTGCAGGCAAATCAATATTTTGTACCAAGTCACCGATTTCTTCAATGATGATTGTCTTCAGTGGTTTCTAAATTGGATGGTGAAGTCAGTTCTTTTATATACACACACATAAAAACACATATACATGCATACTAATGGTTTGATATTACCATCAATACCACAAACATTTGGATAAATTCAAGGGACACTATGCTTTTTTGGCCAACTTTATTCATACTTATATTCAAAGCTTGGTGGATCCCTTTAGAACCAGGTTATTTTCAAAACATAAGGACCACTCTGGAATTAATTCCAGTCACCAGTTCACCTAATGCTTTGACTTTCTGAGTTCCAAGTCCAAGGTTCTTTGCCAAACCTGCAGAAGCCCCTCCACCATAATATTACAAAGAACCACAATCTCAACTACTGAAGTCCTCTTCAAAGTTCTATTGTAATAACAGCTTTTCATCTGGCAAGGGTGAAGGGAAGACAAAAAAAACAGGTCTTGGGTTCCATCCCTAAGTCCTCTAGCACTGAACTTCCAGAAGGGTACACATAAATAGTGATCTCCAATGGACCTCATGTCAAGACAGCTTTGGTCAGAAGTAGCTCACATACTGGTATCTCCCCAGCAGTGGTATACTGCTTCTTCCCAGAGCCGGGAACCTAGGGTATAGATAGAGTAGAGGTTGCAGAGAACATGGCCTACCTTAACTATGAAGGTCCCCACTAGGGGCTGACCCTTTCTCAGCCGTTACCTCACAGGATAGGTGAGGACACTAGGTACATAAAAGACTGAGGAATTGGTGGAGAAGATACTTAAGAGTAGTGATGGAGATAAGGGACTGCTCATCCTTTCTGAAGCTCTGGACATATTGTCCTAGCTTCCTTGGGTATGATGGAAGTAGTGCACAGTGTAGTGGCTTCTAAAGGAAGCTCACTATTCAGGAAAGATAAGGAAATTGAAAAAGGGAAGAGAAATATTGGAAGGAGTAAAAAATAGAAACTAGAGGAAATATTGAAGAAACAAATATAAGCAATATAAGGGGAAAGAATAAGAAAGATTTACAGAAAGACAAATAGTTAAAGAATCAGGTACTTGGGAGCAAGGAACGGGAGAAAGGGAGGTGACAATATCATGGGTGGGCTAGAAGAAAAATTAGGAAAAAAAGTGGAAAAATGAGAAGAATCAGGGAAAGAACCAAATGAGGAGACTGAAGGTTAAAATATATGATGTTTAGGAAAACTCCAAGGGTACAGGGCAGAAAGACAATCTGTAAAGAAAACAAGGAGAAAATTACTCCTTTTCCCCTCAGGAATAAATTCAAACAACCTAAAATTGAACACCTGCAGGAACTAGGAACTATAATCTAACACCTCAGCTCCATTTCATATTTCCCTCTATATATTTTATGTTCTAGCTGTGTTCTTTTTAAAATTCTCATCTTAATAAGGCCAGCAGATATAATACTACAATTGCTCAAAGTAGATAGAGCTTTCCATATTTGCTTTTCAAATATTTTTATTAGATTTCTCAAATTTATAAATGCAAAAAAATTTTCAGTATTTATTGAGATACTATTATTAAAGAGAAAAGCAAATTCCTGAAAAAAAAGTTGTACTTACATCTGATCTAAGATGAAATGGTTTATCGATGGATTTTACCAAGTTTTGCCTTTCAGTTGATGTATCAAACACATCAGCCCATAGCCCTTTTAAAATCAGTTCCTTAAAAATGAATGTGAAATGATTATCTGATATTCTCAAGTGAAATATAAAACAAATTCAAAATGTTTATGCTTTAAAACTTTAAAGTTAACAAGAATACATACTTTTTTAATCCTGGAAAGTTCACCTATCGCTTGCTTATTCCCTGGTTCAAGACTTAAAACCACGGTGAAGTCTGAAAAAGGGGGGGGAAAACACAATAGACAAAGTATTTAACGAGTTCAGGAGATTTTATGTTCAGATACTAATTCCATGTCAGATACTAATTCCATGTTTTTCTATCAAGATCACAGTTAAATCTGTTAGAAAACAGAGCAAGTCATTTGGGGGAGAACTGCATTTAGCAGTAAACGAAATGAGGATCATGAGTAGATTCTATTTTTCTGTATTTGCTATATTTTCTTTATTTGAATAGGGTAAATCAGCCTTAGCTTCTTCCCTTGAATACATCAACATTTCAATTTAGATCAATATATATTTATAAAAAGCCTATTAGGTTCAAAGCACTATGCTAGGAACTGGGGATATAAAGATGTTATAAAAGTCCCTTTACATTCTACTGGGGAGATATAATATGTACACAGATAAGTTGAAAAAATTAATTCAGGGAGGGAAAGAACATTAACAAGTTAACTCAAAGCAGGCTCCAAGTTAAAAGGATTTTGGGAAACAAATAAGAGGAAGCTTGTGCAAATGAAGAAAAGACAGATGAAATGCTGAATTCAAGAAACAGCAGTACATCTTGGTTAGAGGTAGAGAGAATGAAGGGAAATCATGAAATAAAGAAAGATAAAGAACACCCCTGAAGCTTTTTAGGAGGCAAATGGCATGGCCAAATTTGTGGAAGACATCTCAGACAAGCGATGACTAGGTTTTATATTCCAAGTCCTTGAATAAGACCTGTCAAATATTTATATTCTATTGGAATAGACTGAGAATCCCAGATCATTTTTACACTATAAGAAATGACTCTTAATTGCTATTATTAAGAGAATGATGACTAAAATCTGTGCTGCTTTAATCAAGTGAAAAAAAACTAATCTAGCCATGCAAAAAAAATCCTACTTTTGAAAGTCAAGTTCCCTATTCTTATTATTCTAAGGGCTAGTTCATAGTTTTGTGCTCCTGGGTTCCTCTTATATAAGGACGTTTTTTGCAAGGCTAGGACTACAATCTATATATTTGTATAGGTAAAGAATCAGAGAAGACCTTTTTTCTACCAATGCTGACAAGTAGTAGAGTTGTCTAGGGCACTGAGAGGTTAAAGTGATTTCTCAATGTCAGATAGTATATGCCAGAGAAAGGACTTAAATTCATGTTTCCCTGACTCTATGGCCAGCTCTCTGCTTTAACAAATTGTAGTGCAAGGGAAGAAAACAAAAAGGAAAATCTTATTTATTTATAAGTTTATTTAAAAAATAGAAAAATAAATTTAAAAATGTAGCAACTAAGCACCTGCTTTTTGCAGGGTTTTGGGAGGGATACAAGTATGAATAAGTCATGATCCAAACCTTCAGAAAACATAAATTTTTAATAGGTTAAGACATGTATACAAATAACCTTAATATAAAGGGAAATGAAGTAAGGACAATTAAAAGTCATCCACAAAGAACTATGAAGGCTGGGAGAGAGGAAATCACTACCGGTTAAAGTGATCAGTGAAGACTTCATTGAAAAGCCCAACTTTCCTTCCTCCCCCATGATCTCTAGAACACCTAGATCAACTAAGTGGGACAGAAAATGGGTGACATCTTTCTAGGAGTCAATTGTGAGGTTTATTTCTAATATGTGTCTAATTGTTATATGGTGCAATTTTCAATAGAAAATTATCTTTAAAAAACAAATCACTTGTTTATCTAATAACATTGATCAACTAAAAACAAGATTCTTCATCTTTCCTCCCCTTCTCCCCCAATCCAGAATTATCCTTAAAAAAAAAAAAAAAAAAAAAAAAAAAAAAAAAAAGCCAACACAAACTTCTTCTGGCTGGTTTTGCAGCCAAAGTTTGTTTTCTTTCAAATCTTTGTTATTAAGGTTGGCTTACTGGGGCGGGTAAGAGATAAGAATGGAAACAAAATTGATATAAAGCAAGAAATATCAATAAAAATAAATAATAAGGAAGCTTATCTATCAAGGAGAAGCAGCTTGGGATCATTAAATGCACCACACAATATTTGAATTGCAATCCAGTCACTTCTTTTCACATATTCAATTCAGGACCCAGCTCATTTGTAATCCAAAGTTTAGTTACTGAAGAAATGCTTCATTTAAAGCTATCTATATAACTACATCAGAATCTAGACGGTTCCTGGCATACAGCAGGTCCTTAATAAACAGTTTACTACTTGTCCCCCAGGACAGTAGACATTCTTCATTCATTTTTTCCCCCTATTATTAAGCTCTGTTCTTTTGAGTGATCATCAATCAAAATAAGAGAGGCCCTGCAGCATTCTGATTTTAATCAGCTCTCTAACATCTTCAAAAGAATATTAAGAAGATCTTACTATCTATATGGAATTACTCTTTCATCTAAATTCAGACAATGTATTCCTCATCTCATATTCGGTCTATTACCAAATGAATGCTAAAGTTTTCTTACCATACTCCTTCCTGCATAATTCAGATTCCACTATACTTTGAAATCATTCAGTATCTCAAATCATTTTTTGCTATAAGTAAGAGTAGTCAAAAATCTTGTTTTCAAATGAGCTGGCCTTAACTGATCAAAAACAAACAAAAGACTTGACACTTGGTGGACCAAGTTTTATAGACAAGCCAAAGCTAGCATATAAAATTACAGTAATAACCAAATAAGTCCAGAAAGCAAGTTTCTTGCTAGTAGATTCCCCACTTTAAAAAAGCATCAAATTCTACTAAACATTTTTTGACTGCTTACTCTGGTCTAAATATAACAAGTCAGCTAATCCACGGAATCACCGAATTTCAAGTTGGGAGGGATTTCAGTCACTCTTAGTTCAATGGAAATCTAAAAAATGAATTATCTCAATT
The DNA here is from genome assembly GCF_048593235.1 of Sminthopsis crassicaudata. Taxonomy (NCBI): domain Eukaryota; kingdom Metazoa; phylum Chordata; class Mammalia; order Dasyuromorphia; family Dasyuridae; genus Sminthopsis; species Sminthopsis crassicaudata. The sequence continues at coordinate 243,063,970 of NC_133621.1, forward strand.
ACATCTGGCTTGATGTAACTTGGCTTCAAGGATTTCAGTGAGATTGGAACTCACAATTTCCTCAGGCAACACATTCTGTATTGCTCTCTTTATGCATGTAATGCATATGTGCCATTTAGCAATGGTATAACTATATATGTATGTATATAGTTATATTCTTGACATGTTAGGTTTATATATATGTAAATATATATAGTTATATCATTGCTGTATGACATTAAAAATGTACTTCTCATCTTTCCTTGAAGAGATAAAAAGATTATGGGGGAAAAAAGAATGTTATCTTCACTATCAGAGTAGATTGCTAGATCAACTGAGTTTCTGCTTAACTGTTTTTCTTTCTTATAAGGAAAGAAGGCTCAAAAGGTCAAGAGAAGATAAAGTAGTGAAGAAAATATATTCAGAAACAATTTTAATATTTAAAAGTAACCACTAAATGTTTCTTTCTTTAAAAAACCATCCCAGTTGAGAAATTACTAGCTAAAGCAAGCAACGAGAGCCTTATTTAAACTTAATATAGGGGCAGCTAGGTGGCGCAGTGGATAGAGCACTAGCCCTGAATTCAGGAAGACCCGAGTTCAAATTTGGTCTCAGACACTTAACACTACCTAGCTGTGTGACCCTGGGCAAGTCACTTAACCCCAGCCTCAGGGGGGAAAAAAAAAAAAAAAAAGCTAAACTTAATATTTTAGTCTTTCTGGGATAACATGGGTTATCTCTGCTCTATCAGTGCCTATGAGCAATTTCTAAATTCAGAAAATTCAGCAATCTAACAAGAAAATACTTTAAAAAGCATGCCATGAAGATAATTATTACATTACTATGTGTAAAGCATTGTGCTAAGGATACAAATTCTAATGGGGAAGACAACACATATGGAAGACTTTAGCAGCAAATTAAATGGAAAGGTCCCAGGGTCCTTAGATTACACTAGTAAAGCAAACAGTAATGACGCTTCTTCAATGTCACTTTTACTGATAAAAATCCTATCAATTTATGATGCTAAATCATTTGATGGTGCCAAAGACTTTGGTGACAAGAATTTTCTTTTCTGGGTCTTCAATTGATATGGATGTAGCTCCTGTAGAACTAGGTGCTAGCCTACAACTATACTAATAAGAAATGCTTCCTAGCATGATGACTATGTTGAAAGCATTAAAGCTTCTTAAGGCACTTAGGTTCAGGATACCGGACTATCATCTAGTAGGATCTGAGTAAGGTAAAGATGATAGTGGTGGCCTGATCTATCTAGCACACGGTACCTCCTGTGACTTCTCCAGGGAGTTATGTTGCTTCAGCTAGGCTGCTGGTCTGTGCGGTATATGGCAGCTGGGGTCTAGACAGCCTCAACTGTGTCCTAGAAACTTGTGCACCTTGGAAGTGTACTCTAGCCCTGGACTTGAAACACCTTCTTGAAGTACTTTCTGCCCCTATAGCTTCTCTCTCTCTAATTGGATGGTGCATTTCAGATCCTACATTTAAGGAGAGCACCCATGCCAACTATGCCTCTTTTCTCCCTCTAGGATGGCCTTTATACCCTTGGGATTTTTGCTTTCTTTCCTATTGCTTTTATAGGCTCGATATGCTTTCTGCATATATTTATATTCTTAGCACTTAGCATAGTGCATAGCACATAGTAAATACTTAATAAATACTTGCTGAATTGGGATGGTGATCTTCTCCACCAATACCTCTCCAAATGGTGGCTGATCTGGAAGCTGGGGGAGGGGAAAAGCTGTCACTCCTATGCTTCTCTGTTGGTTGGTGACATAATTAATGGTTACTTGTTGGAGAATTAACAAGGATGAATTACTTTGGGAAGAATTTTTGAACAAGAAATATGCTGAGGAAAATGCAAAACAATTTAACGAAAATTAGGTTTGGACAAAAATCTTATACTATATCATAATAAATTCAAAATGGCTATAAGATCCAAAAAGGAAAGGTCAAACCATTAAAAAATTTAAAAAGAGGAGGAATAAACACCTTGAACATTTATGGTCCTCCTAATACAAAGATCGTAAAAGATAGCCACTCATTATTTTCCAATGAATAAGTGGTCAAAGAATATCAACAAACATTTCTCAAAAGACTTGAAAATCATTAACAACCATAATAAAAACTATTCCAAATCACTAATTATGGGAAAAATGCAAAACCAAACCAAACCCTGGAGCAAACTGGCAAAAGACAGAACATAATCAGTAGTGAAATAGTTTTGAGTCAGTCTAATAATTATGGGAAGATATTTGGAATTGTAAGAAGGTGTAGACTAAAATGTTCATATCAAAAGACCCTGAGACCCTTAGTAGAAACACCTCTGAGACACTCCCCTCCACTCCAGTGCTATGACTCTTAAAGTGACCAAATGCAGAAATAATCCATATCCTATTCATGTAAATATTCAGACACCTTTTGTGGTAGCAAAAAACTGGAAATTAAGTAGATGTTCATCTGGGAAAATACCTAAATAAATCGTAGTGTATTATGTAATATTATTGTATCAAAGTAATATGAAAAATTCAGAGAAGCTTGGAAAGATATGCACTGATAAATAACAAAGTAAGCAAAACAACATACAATGGTACTACAATATGTAGACACTTCAAAAATTAATAATTAATACTGTAAAAGTGTCCCTGGTCTCTCTTGATGTTCTGACTATAGCAGAATTTGGGAATATTCTTAATGTTTAGAGAAGTTAGAATCTCTCAACTAGATCTTCTAAGGGGATATCCAATAGAGTCTGTAGGGCAAATATTACAAAACTGAAATCAAAAATCTTTGACTTTTTCATCACTATAGAATTTCTCCATATTTTGCTTTAAGATTAAACTATAATTTAAATTAATAATTGCTTGAGTCAGCATCTGTTCTCTAACAAAGTCAACTATTGACCACTATCTTTCCTCCAAAGAAACTGTTTATAAAATAATAAAGGCATCAGAGACATTAGCTAAAATCTAGAGTAAAATTGGATTTTCCCACAAAATAAATGCAGAGAACAATAATTTTAAAAACAAATGAAATTGACAGTCTGCCCTGAAGAAAATTTGATAAAAATATACTTTACTCCCTTTGTTGCTAAGGTGGGGGAGGAGTTTGGATGTAAAATAGTACACATACTTTCAGTCACTGACACACTGCTTAGTTTTGCTTACTCACATTTTTCTAAAGTTTAAAAAATCAATATAATTTTAAAATAAATCTATAACCTCATTTATAGATTTAGTAAATAAAATGAAACCATCAGTGCCCTAAAGATTAAATTTTCAGTTTTGATTAGATATCTTAGGCACCTGAAAAAGTGCTATTTGCTTTCTTGCTTTTCTCCTCCCCCAAATGATAAATAAGATTAGTCAAATCTGCCATGGTGCCTAGATGGGGATATACCAATGTTTTCCATTCACTATTCAATAACTTTTAGGACCAAAGTATCCCTTTATACCTTTGATCTTCTATGTGAACAAAGTGCCCCTTTATAGCTTCATTCTCCTATGTGAATTATTTATATAGAATAGCTCCTTGAGAGGAAGTAATAGACTCTTTGTCTTTAATTATTTGTATCCATAGTGCTCTGTACTGTGTTTATCAAATAAGTGTTTAATGAATGTTCTTTATTCATTCATTTGTTCATTCATTCATTTATGTTGGATACAAAGAGAGATCTGAAGGAGATAAGAAGTATGGAATACTAAACATAATGTTTTTTGTTTTGTTTTTGTTTTTGCTGAGGCATTTGGGGTAAGTGACTTGCCGAGAGTCACACAACTAGGAAGTGGTAAGTGTTAAAGGCGACAATTGAACTCAGGGCTGGTGTACAACCTAGCTGCCCCATAATATAAAATATAATGTTAAACTGTTTTAATTAATATAGTAATTTGGCAGAATAGTTCCCTCACCACCACCTTTTTTTCCAGGCTTTATTGTAGAAGAGCACGAGAGATTTGAAAATGGATATTATGTAAAATCAAAACAGCAATCCATTTTTTAAAAATGATCATGATATTCACCAGATAGCTATTTAGAAAATACATAATTCGTAAGAATTTTTCATAACTTTGTTGTCCATTCAAGATTTATATCTCTAAATATAGAGAGATCTATACTTTCCTATCCATTCAGAAAAATCTAGGGTAATTTTTCAGTTTTCGCTGATTAAACTTAGCTAATCATTATTATGTTCCTTCTGTGGCAAGTACTTCTCAATGAACTGACAAATGGGAAACTTTAATTCAAGCTTTATCACCATCAGTTACCAACTTTATAAACCTAAATAAATGTCAACTTATGTACCTCAGTTTCGTCATCAAAGAAGCAAAGAATTTTAGAGTCACAGAAGACCTTAGAGATTAACTAGTATAATGTTTCTTATCTCCATTACCTAAGATCAAAATGTTATTCAAGCACTGTTAGCATAAAGCTATCTGACCTAAGATGGATGCCCATAGACTTCTGGCTCCTCTCACCTAATCCATGTTATCCAGGATTCTATATTTTACACCTAATCAAGGGATCCTATCCATGGCTGGAATTGATCTTTGTGGTCAAATACTGATCGAATGCTATTTCTTTGAATGTAACTTCAGAATTCTATGGTTCACTTCACTGAATTCTTCCTGGTAGTCTTTATTCCAATATTCCAGGCATTTGGAATTTTATTCCTCCCTTTTTCAAAATTCTATTTGTTCTTTAGAGTTCCTTCATGATGTCTTCATTAAAACTCCTAAATGAAATTAATTTCCTTTTTCTTTTTGTTTCTATCACACTGTATACTGCCTTATAGTAACTATCATAGTCTACCACATATTAAGAATTACTGTTCTAATAAGCTTATAAATTTATTCAGAGCAGTGGATGTAACATTTATCATTCACACACAGGATAAAATAAAAACAGTAATAACTCCATCAAAATGCCCATGTTGTGGACAGCTACAAAAACAAAATGGAAGAATAACAGTCAAGATGATGTATAGAGAAAAATATGAATGCTCCTAAATCATTATACTACTAGTAGTAGTGAAGAGCTGGCAGAAACACTGGAATACCAGCTAATTAGGTTCTAATTGGTGATACCGAAAAGTAAGTTAACAGGCAAGCCAGCAAGCAAATCTGTATCTACAACCCAACCACAATTTTGGGAGGATATGTTTACTCAACATCCATGAAATAAATAGATGTACATATGATTACAGGTTGGCTCTACTTAAAAGCATTATGATTAGCTTGACACTGAGAACTGTGAGGTAAGTAGTGCTCCTTGAATGCTTAATCTAAGAAAGCAAGATATTTCAGAAGAAATTTAAAAATGACTGTTCTAAATGCCTTTGTGCACTAATACAAACAAAACACAACTATACATGTAATAAACAAAAGAAATGAACACTTGCATTATATTGTAGTATTAATATAATAAAAACTAAAATTCAAATCTCCTCATCATTCCCTGTCCTTGGCATCCCACCCTCTCTATGGATGAAGAGGGTACACAAAACTTTGACCAGATCTAACCAGTTACAAACAAGGGCTTAATGCTACTCTTTTCAACAACACCAACAGCTTGGGGGCTCAGCCAAGATGGCAGAGAGGACACATGTGTCTTTCTGAACTCTTCTTTACAATCAAACAACTTTTATGAAACTCAACCTTGGAATTAGTGCTTGACTGTCAAAACCCACGAATACTACACATTACCAACAGAAGATAATCTCAAAATTCGCCAGAAAAGATCTGTTTTTGCTTGCACAGGGACAGAACAGGGCTAGGCCAAAGTGGACACAGGCAAATAGGCAGTGAGAGCACAGAAAACAGCTCATTCTTAGCAGACTAGAGGTGGGGGTGGACAGTAGTCTTCACCAGTGGAAAATCTGCCACAGTGTCGGCTAATATGCCCTGGCAACAAGCCAGTAGATCAGCAGAGAAGCTATAAAAAACAAAGGGTAAAACCTATAATCCCAAAATGCTAGAGTCTCTGGGGACCTGGCCCACCCAGCACTGAGAGGGATTCAGTACAATCTCAACAGCTAATCCTAATGCAGCCACTGCTGTCCCACTGCTGCTTTACTGCTACTTCCTATTGTCTGTAAAAGCAGCCTGGAAATACCCAGTTCCCCATAAATAGACTGCAGATTTTCTGTTGTTGTTGTTTGTTTTTTCTTTTCTGTTAAAATGAGTAAAAAAGGCAAAGCAGGCTCTAACTATAGATAGCTTCTATACTGAAAAAGAACAGATTTCAAACCCCGAGGAGACTAAAAAGTTTTACTCTAAATGAAAACTGAAAGGTAGTTGTGATCTGGTCCCCACCACATAAGGCTCTCATACAAGAAATTAAAAAGGCTCTTAAAAGAAAGCTAGAAGAAAAATGGGAAAAGGAAAGGAAAGTTTTTTAAGAGAGCTGGATAAGGCATGTAACTCATTTAAAGATAGAGTGGAAAAAGAAAACAACTCACTGAAAAACAGAATTAGTGAATTGGAAAAACAAAATAACTCCTTAAAAAACAAAACTAGTGAAATGGGGAAAAAATTCCATAGAACAAAACAACTCATTTAAAAACTCAATTGGACAATTACAAAAAATAAAAAAGTAAATGAAGAAAATAATTTATTAAAAATCAGAATTGAATGAGTGGAAATAAATGACTCAAGGAGACACCAAGAATCATCAAGCAAAAACAAACAAACAAACAAACAAAAAAAAAAAGAAAAAAATAGAAAAAATAGAAAAAAATGTTAAATACTTACTTGGCAAAACAACAGACCTGGAAAATAGATCTAGGAGAGATAATCTGAGGATTATTGGACTCCTAATCATGATGAAAAAAGAGCCTAGGCACTATTTTTTCAGGAAATCATAAAAGAGAACTTCCCAGATATTTTAGAAACAGAAGGTAAAATAGACATTGAAAGAATTCATCGATCACCTACTGAAAGAGATCCCAGAATTAAAACTCCAAGAAATATTATGGCTAAATTCCAGAATTATCAGACCAAGGAAAAAATACTATGAGCAACCAGAAAAAAAATAATTCAAATACCGAGGAGCCACAATAAGAATTACCCAGGATCTAATAGCATCCATGTTAAAGGATCGAAGGGCCTGGAATCTGATATTCCGAAAGCCTAAGGAACTGGTATGCAGCCAAGAATAACTTACCAAGACAAACCAAGCATTTTCTTCCAGGGAAGAAGACAGATATTCAATGAAAAAGGTGAATTCCATTTATTTCTGATGAAAAAAAAAAACCAGAGCTAAACAAAAAGTTTAAACTCCAAATATAGAACACGAGAAACATAAAGATGAAAAGAACTCTTGAGAACTGTATTTGTTATGCGTATACATAAAGAGTACACGTATAATTTGGGTTTACTGTTAAAACATAAAAAAAGATCTAGAGGTGGAAAGGAAAATGTACCAGAAAAAGGAGAAACAAAAATCCCACAAAGAGGCAAAGGAAACCTATTATATCTGAGGGAAAGAAAGGAGGGGAATGAACATAGTGTGAATTTTCTCTCATCAGAAATGGCTCAAAGAGAAAATATCAGACATATTAGGTTTATAGAGAAACTTCTCCCACCTCACTGAAAAGTGGGAAGGGAAAAGGAAAAAGGGAAGGAGTAGGCTAAATAGAAGGGAATACAGAAACTGTAAAGGGAAGTTTAAGAAAACTGAAGGTACTCTAAGGGGAGGGAAGGATCCTAAAGAAGGAGGGCTGCGTGGGGCAAGTGATGCTCATAACTTTAATACTGGGGAAGGAGGTAAGGGGGAAAGAAAAGAGAAAAGCATAACCTGAAGTTAACAAAATGGCAGGAAATACAGAATTAGTCATTTTAACCATAAATGTGAATAGGGTAAACTCTCCCATAAAGTGGAGGCAGATAGCAGACTGGATTAAAAGGCAGAATCATACAATATATTACTTACAAGAAACATACTTGAAGCAGGGCGATACATACAGAGTAAAGATAAAAGGCTGGAGCAGAATCTACTATGCTTCAGGTAAAGTCATAAAAGCAGGGGTAGCCATCCTGATCTCAGATCAAGCAAAAGCAAAAATTGATCTAATTAAAAGAGATAAGGAAGGGCACTATATCTTGCTAAAAGGTAACAAAGATAATGAAACAATATCAAAACTAAACATATATGCATCAAGTGATATAGCATCTAAATTCCTAAAGGAGAAGTTAAGAGAGCTGCAAGAAGAAATAGACAGCAAGACTATAATAGTGGAGATCTCAACCTTGGACTCTCAAAACTAGATAAATCAAACCATAAAATAAATAAGAAAGAAGTTAAAGAGGTAAATAGAACACTAGAAAAGTTAAGTATAATAGATCTTTGGAGAAAACTTTGGAGACAGAAGGGAGTACACTTTCTTCTCGGCAGTTCACGGAACCTATACAAAAACTGACCATATATTAGGACATAAAGACCTCAAATTCAAATGCAGAAAGGCAGAAATAGTAAATGCATCCTTTTCATATCACAATGCAATAAAAATTACATTCAATAAAAAGCCAGGGGAAAACATACCAAAAAGTAATTGGAAACTAAATAATGTCATCCTAAAGAATGAATGGGTGAAAGAGCAAATCATAGATACAAATTAATAATTTCACCCAAGAGAATGACAATAATGAGATGTCATATCAAAATGTGTGGGATGTGGCCAAAGTGGTAATAAGGGGAAATATTATATCTCTAGAAGCCTACTTGTATGAAATAAAGAGAAAAAAATCAATGAATAACACTTGCAACTAAAAAAGCTAGAAAAAGAGCAAATTAAAACCCCCCAAACACTACGCTTGAAATTCTAAAAATAAAAGGAGAGATTAATTTTTTAAAAAAACCCACTATTGAATTAACAAATAAAACTAAGAGTTGGTTCTATGAAAACAACAATGAAACAGATAAACCCTTGGTAAATTTGATTAGAAAAAGGAAAGAGAAAAATCAAATTGTTAGTCTTAAAAATGAAAAGGGAAAATTCACAACTAATGAAGAGGAAATTAGAGCAATAATTAGAAATTACTTTGCCCAACTTTATGCCAATAAATTTGATAACTTAAATGAAATTGATGAATACCTTCAAAAATATAGGTTGTCCATATTAACAGAAAATAAGCAAATTGATTAAATAGTCCCTTTTTAGAAAAAGAAATAGAACAAGCTATTAATCAATTCCCTAAAAAAAAATCCCAAGGACCAGATGAATTTACAGGTGAATTCTACCAAACATTTAAAGAACAATTAACTCCAATGCTGTATAAACTATTTGAAAAAATAGGCACTGAAGGAATCCTACCAAATTCCTTTTATGACACAGACATGGTACTGATACCTAAACCAAGTAGGACGAAAACCGAGAAAGAAAATTATAGACCAATCTCCCTAATGAACACTGATACAAAACTCTTAAATAAAATTTTAGCAAAAAGATTACAGAAAATCATCTCCAGGATAACACACCATGACCAAGTAGAATTTATACCAGGAATGCAGGGCTGGTTCAATATTAGGAAAATTATTAGTATAATTGAATATATTAATCACCAAATTAACAAAAACCATATGATCATCTCAATAGATGCAGAAAAAGCATTAGATAAAATCCAACATCCATTCCTACACTAGAGAGTATAGGAATAAATGGACATTTTCTTAAAATAGTCAGTAGCATCTATTTAAAACCATCAGTAAGCATCATATGTAATGGGGATAAACTGGAACCATTCCCAATAAAATCAGGAGTGAAACAAGGTTCCCCATTATCACTATTGCTATTCAAAATTCAGCAATAAGAGATGAAAAAGAAATTAGAGTAAGGAGGAAATCAAATTATCACTCTTTGAAGATAATGTGATGGTTTACTTGGAGAACCCCAGAGATTCTACTAAAAAGCTATTAGAAACAATACTCAACTTTAGCAAAGTTGCAGGATACAAAATAAATCCACATAAATCCTTAGCATTTTTATACATCATTGCACTAATAAAATCCAACAGCAAGAGATACAAAGGGAAATCCATTTAAAATAACTGTCGATAGTATAAAATATTTGATAAAATGTCTGTCAAGAGAAAGTCAGGAACTATATGAGCAAAAACTACAAAACACTTTTCACGCAAATAAAGTCAGATCTAAACAATTAGAAAAATATTAAATGCTCTTAGATAGGTTGAGCGAATATAATAAAGATGACAATACAATTTAAACTAATCTGTTTACTTAACGCTATACCAATCAGATTCCCAAAAAAACTATTTTAATGAGGTAGAAAAAATAACAACAAAATTCATCTGGAAGACTTTCAAGGGAAATAATGGAAAAAAAAAAAATCAAATGAAGGTGGCCTAGCTGTACCTGATCTAAAACTATATTATAAAGCAGCAGTCATCAAAACCATTTGGTATTGGCTAAGAAAGAGACTAGTTGATCACTGGACCAGGTTAGATTCACAGGACAAAATACCAGGTTAGATTCACAGGACAAAATAGTCAATAACTATAGCAATACAGGATTTAACAAACCTAAAGACCCCAACTTTTGGGATAAAAACTCATTATTTGACAAAAACTGCTTGGAAAATTAAAAATTAATATGGCAGAAACTAGGAATTGACCCATACTTAACACTGTAGACCAAAAGAAGACTAAATGGGCTCATGATTTAGGCATAAAGAATGAGATTATAAATAAATTGGAAGAACATAGGATAGTTTACCTCTCAGGCCTGTGGAAGATTTTGTGAACAAAGAAGAACTAGAGATCATCATTGATCACGAAATAGAAAATTTTGATTATATCAAGTTAAAAAGCTTTTGTACAAATAAAACTAATCCAGACAATATTAGATGGGAAGCAATAAACTGGGAAAACATTTTTACAATTAAAAGTTCTGGTAAAGGCCTCATTTCCAAAAGAACTGACTCACATTTATAAGAAGTCAGGCCATTCTTCAATTGATAAATGGTCAAAGGATATGAACAGATAATTTTCAGATGATGAAATTGAAACTATGTCTACTCATATGAAGAGGTATTCTGAATCATTATTGATCAGAGAAATGCAAATTAATTCCAACTCTTGAGACACCACTACACACCTGTCAGATTGGCTAAGATGACAGAAAAAGATAGTGACGAATGTTGGAGGGAATATGGGAAAACTGGGACACTGATGCATTTATTGGCGGAGTTGTGAACGAATCCAACCATTTTGGAGAGCAATTTGGAACAATACTCAAAAAGTTATCAAACTGTGCAGTATTACTACTGGGGGGGAAGGGACCTGTATGTGCCAAAATTTTTGTGGCAGCCTTTTTTGTAGTGGCTAGAAACTGGAAATTGAATGGGTGCCCATCAATTGGAGAAAGGCTGGGTAAATTGTGGTATATGAATGTTATGGAATATTATTGTTCTATAAGAAATGACCAGCAGGATGAATACAGAGAGCCTTGGAGAGACTTACATGAATTGATGCAAAGTGAAATGAGCAGGACCATGAGATCATTCTACATGGCAACAACAATACTATACGATGATCAATTCTGATAGACGTGGCTCTCTTCACCAATGAGAAGATTCAAACCAGTTCCAACTGTTCAGTAATGAAGAGAGCCATCTATACACAGAGACAGGACTATGGGAACTGAATGGGGACCACAACATAGCATTTCCTCTCTCTCTGTTGTTGTTTGCTTACATTTTTGTTTTTCTCCCCAGGTTATTTTTGCCTTCTTTCTAAATCCAATTTTTCTTGGGCAACATGAAATTGTATAAACTGTACAAATATGTACACATATATTTAACATATACTTTAACATATTTAACATGTATGGGACTACCTGCCATCCAGGGGAGGGAGTGGTAGGAACGAGGAGAAAAGTTGGAACAGAAGTTTTTGCAAGGTTCAATGTTGAAAAATTACCTATGTATATGTTTTTCCAATAAAAAGCTATGATAATAAAAAAAAAAAAAAAAAAAAAACTATCAATAGCTCCAAGTAAAACACTAATGTATCAATGTAGGAAAATGTAAAAAAAAAATTTATTCCTAAACTTAAACTAAATGAACTAAGAGATGAAATCAAGAAGGTACTAATATCTGAAAAAGGAAAAATTAAACATCCTAAGCTTCACTATTTTTTATGAACTAGTCAAACCAATAAATCTCCATATCATACAGGTACAGAGCTCAAAACTGGAATTAGATAATAATCACAGAATTAATTATTGTCCACAAATGTCTGAATAAGTGACCCACAAAGACTTAATACTTTTTTTAATAGTTGCAACTATTCCAAATACAAATAGTTTTCAAAGTACAGTGGCCTTGTTATAATCAAAGTCACATATGAATAGGATGAGATGAGTGTCATCTCTATTGTCCTCTCTGCCAACATGAATTATAACAAAAATAATTTGAGTAAGCTTATAAAGGAAGGATTTGTATCCTAATATTTTTATTTAATTATAAAAGCAGTTAACTCTATCTGTACAATACTCTGGAGAATACTGACTATAAAAGAATAACAGGTTAGCAAACTTGTCCCAGGGTTATTCTGAACTGCACTGGGAAAAAAAAATGAGATAGTAGTGATAACAATAATAGGATAGTCACTTGTCCCAGGTCTGTTTCTATCTTAATTTCTTCAATAATTTTAAGAGCAAGATTAATGTTATTGTTGTTATAATTGATATGATACAAACCTCAAGATATTCTTGGCAATATTAACTGGAATAATACAGATAAAATTAAAAAAACATTTTTAATACATCATCATAGTGAATATTCAAAATTTCCAACTACAAAGATCTAGCTAAAGAAATCAAAATCTTGATTTAACAGTAGAAAGCACATAAATCATCCCCATTCTGTCTGCCAGTGGAGTTATTCAAAAAATGCTGTCATTAGTTAAGATAAGGTGATATCCTGAACAGAATTGAAACTATTTCCACTCATATGAAAATGTTCCAAATCACTATTGATTAGAGAAATGAAAATTAAGACAACTCTGAGATACCACTACACACCTGTCAAGATTGGCTAAGATGACAGGAACAAATAATGATGAATGTTGGAGGGGACGTGGGAAACTGGGACACTGATGCATTGTTGGTGGAGCTGTGAAAGAATCCAACCATTCTGGAGAGCAATCTGGAATTATGCCCAAAAAGTTATCAAACTGTGCATAAACTTTGATCCAGCAGTGCTACTACTGGGCTTATATCCCAAGGAAATACTAAAGAAGGGAAAGGGACCTGTATGTGCCAAAATGTTTGTGGCAGCTCTTTTTATAGTGGCTAGAAACTGGAAAATGAATGGATATCCATCAATTGGAGAATGGTTGGGTAAATTATGGTACATGAATGTTATGGATATTATTGTTCTGTAAGAAATGACCAGCAGGATGAATACAGAGAGGCTTGGAGAGACTTACATCAACTGATGCTGAGTGAAATGAGCAGAACTAGGAGATCATTATACACTTCAACAACAATACTATATGAGGATATAGTCTGATGGAAGTGGATATCTTCAACATAGAGAAGATCTAATCCAATTCCAATTGATCAATGATGGACAGAATCAGCTACACCCAGAGAAGGAACACTGGGAAATGAGTGTAAACTGTTTGCACTTCTTTTCTTCCCAGGTAATTTTTACCTTCTGAATCCAATTCTTCCTTTGCAACAACAACAACAAAATTCGGTTTGGCACATATATATTGTATCTAGGATATACTATAACATTTAATATGTATGGGAATGCCTGCAATCTAGGGGAGGGGGTGGAGGGAAGGAGGGGAAAATTTGGAATAGAAGGGAGTACAAGAGATAATGTAAAAAATTACCTATGCATATGTACTGTCAAAAATGTTGTAATTATAAAATTAATAAAAAATATATATTAAAAATAAATAAATAAATTTTCGCTGCCAAAAAAGAAAAAAAAAAAAAAGATAAGGTGACATCCAAAACTCTTACTCCATTCGAAGAGACAGTCCTTTTATCCAGCTGTTGCAACAGTCTATAGAAAAATTTCATCAAATAAGATGAGGAGCTAACAGTTCTAACTTATACTATGTTAACCTTTGCAAAGCACTTCACATACATGCTTAATCCTCATAACTCTTGCAAACTAAGTGCTACATGTATAAGCCCCATTTTAACAGATAAGGAAACTTAAGCCTATAGGTTAGGTGACTTAACACCTCCACTTGACTGCATGTATGTAATCGGCTTCATCCTATTTGGAATTTTCTGCGCATTTCCACTTCAACTTATCGGTATTGAAATAATCTATATTTATCCCCCAGAGGAACTAATCAAACTCCCAGAAATCCCTTTACCTTGAGAGAAAAAATGAACGAAAATCTATTTGCTCCTTTCATCTATCTTCAAAGGAAAGTGTGTAAGCACTTAATATTTATTAGACAGAACTAGAAACTTTTTTTGCTCTTATTTCAAATATTCACCAAGATAGCTCTACTGTCCAAGCAGACTTTCTGACTTGTAAAGGAGACACTTATTGACCTACATAAATGTTTAGCAGTTATATTTCTCACTGTAAATTATTTTTCTAGAATAAAGCAATGCTATGAGTCTGTATGATATGAAGTCTGTTTTCCTAGATGCTGTCTGTCTTCGGATGAGTCAAACATTAAGTTTTCAGATCCTTAGAGCTAATGAAGTTTAAGAACAAAAAGTTAAACAAAACCTTAAGGTTTATTCTATCATCAGCCTTTACCAAACACCTTGTCAATAGCTATTTTCACAGCACAAATAGTTTGCCCTTAGTTATATGGAAAATCTGTTAACTAGAATATTTTATTTGTCAATAAATAACATTCTCAAATAGTTCAATGGCATGGTAGAAAAGGCTGAGCTTTTTCTTTCTTTCTTTTTTATTTTTTGGCCACTAACTAATGACCAAGTACTTCTGGTTCATAACGATTTCTTCCAGTTCTTAAAAATTCCAATTTTGAAAAGAGCACAAAAAAGGATGATGGATTCTTATCTCATCCAGGAATTAGATTCCCAAAGATTCCACCCTTTTCCCAACTACAATACAGATATTTACTTATCTGTATGCCTGGTATTTACCTCAATAAAATTTAAGCTTCTACGGGCAAGACTTGTTTCATTTCTGTGTTTGTATCTCCAAAGTCTAGCATACTGTCTGTTATCTTAGAACGGACTTAACAAGTGAATTAAATTCAATAAAACAAACATTCATCTCCCAAACCATAGGCCTGACTAAAGAATAGCTGTGGCACAATATACAGATGGATGGCTTTAAAGATAAGACTTGGTTTCAAGACCATTTCCTGACACATAACTACAAATAAGGTAAAACCTTTTCCATGCCACCAATAACCTCTTCAGATTGTATTTGTTTTTAATTAAGGCTTTTTATTTATAGAACATATGGTAATTTTTCAACATGGACCCTTGCAAAACCTTCTATTCCATATTTTCCCCTCCTTCCTCCCACTCCCTCCCCTGGATGGCAAATAGTCCAATACATGTTAAATATGTAAAAATATTAAACCCAATATAAGTATACATATTTATAGAGTTATCTACCTGCACAAGAAAAATCGGATCTAGAAAGGAAAAATACCAGACCTGAGAAGAAAAACAAAAATGCAAGCAAACAATATTAGAATGAAAATGCTATATATTGTGGTCCCCACTCAGTTCACATAGTCCTGTCTTTGAGTACAGATGTTTCTATTAGTGAACAAATGGAACTGGTTTGAATCATTTCACTGTTGAAGAGAACCATGTCTATCAGAATTGATCATCATATAGTCTTGTTGTTGCCATGTAGAATGATCTCCTGGTCCTGCTTATTTCACTTTGCATCAATTCATGTAAGTCTCTCCAAGGCTCTCTGTATTCATCCTGCTGGTCATTTCTTATAGAACAATAATATTCCATAACATTCATATACCACAATTTACCCAGCCTTTCTCCAATTGATGGGCACCCATTCAATTTCCAGTTTCTAGCCACTACAAAAAGGGCTGCCACAAAAATGTTGGCACATACAGGTCCTTTCCCCTATAACCTCAGCAGTAACACTGCTGGATCAAAGGGTATGCACAGTTTGAAACTTTTTGAGCATAGTTCCAAACTGCTCTCCAGAATGGAGATGCACCAACAATGCATCACTCTTCCAGTTTCCCCACATCCCCTCCAACATTCGTCACTATCTTTTCCTGTCATCTTAGCCAATCTTGACAGGTGTGTAGTGGTATCTCAGAGTTGTCTTAATTTGCATTTCTCTGATCAATAATGATTTGGAGCACCTTTTCATTTGGGTAGGAATAGTTTCAATTTCATCATCTGATAATTATCTGTTCATATTCTTTGATCATTTATCAATTGGAGAATGGTTTGATTTCTTATAAATGTGAGTCAATTCTCTATATATTTTGGAAATTAAGCCTTTATCAGAACCTTTAACTGTAAAGATGTTTTCCCAGTTTATTGCTTCCCTTCTAATCTTGTCTGCATTAATTTTGTTGTACAAAAGCTTTTTAACTTGATATAATCTAAATTTTTCTATTTTGTGATCAATAATGAGCTCCAGTTCTCCCTCTGGTCACAAATTTCTTCCTCCCCCTCAAGTCTGAGAGGTAAACTATTCTATATTCTTCAAATTATTTATAATATTCTTTATGTCTAGATCATGAACCCATTTTGACCTTATGTTAGTATGCACTGTTAAGTGTGAGGCAATGCTTAGTTTCTGTCATACTAGTTTCCAATTTTCCCAGCAGTTTTTGTCAAATAGTGAATTCTTATCCCCAAAGTTGGGATTTTTGGGTTTCTCAAACGCTAGATTTCTATAGTTATTGACTATATTGTTCTGTAAACGTAACCTATTCCATGGATCAACTAGTCTATTTCTTAGCCAGCACCAAATGGTTTTGATGATCACTGTTTTATAATATAGTTTTAGATCAGGTACAGCTAGGCCACCTTAATTTGCTTTTCTCTTCATTAATTCCCTTGAAATTCTTGACCTTTTGTTCTTCCAGATGAATTTTGTTATTTTTTTCTAGGTCATAAAATAGTTTCTTGGGAGTTTGACTGGTATAGCAATAAATAAATAGATTAGGTAGTACTGTCATCTTTATTCTATTTGCTCAAGCTATCCAAGAGCATCTGAAATTTTTCCAATTGCTTAGATCTGACTTTATTTGCATGGAAAGCATTTTGTAGTTTTGCTCATAAAGTTCCTGATTTTTCCTCAACAGATAAATTCGCAAATATTTTATACTGAATTATTTTAAATGGAATTTCTCTTTGTATCTCTTGCAGTTGGATTTTGTTAGTGATGTATAAAAATGCTAATGATTTATGTGGATTTATTTTGTATCCTTCAACTTTGCTAAAGTTGTGCATTATTTCTAATAATTAGCTTAGGGTTCTAAGTATACCATCATATCATCTGCAAAGAGTGATAATTTGGTTCCCTCATTACCTACTGTAATTCTTTTAATCTTTTTCTTCTCTTATTGCCAAACCTAGCATTTCTAACATAATATTGAATAGTATTAGTGATGGTGGGCAACCTTGTTTCACCCCTGATCTTCCTGGGAATGGTTCCAGTTTATCCCCATTACATATGATGCTTACTGATGGTTTTAAATAGATGCTATTTTAGGAAAAAGTATTTATTCCTATACTCTCTAGTGTTTTTAATAGGAATGAATGTTGGATTTTATCAAATGCTTTTTCTGGGTTTACTGAGATAATCGTATGGTTTTTGTTAATTTAGTTACTGACATCGTCAATTATGCTAATCATTTTCCTAATATTGAACCAGTCCTACATTCCTGGTATAAATACTTGGTCATGTTGTATTATTTAGGGGATGATTTTCTGTAATTGCTTTGCTAATATTTTACTTCAGATTTTTGCATCAATATTCATTAGGGAGATTGGTCTATAAGTTTCTTTCTGGTTTTCTCCCAGGTTTAGGTATTAGTTTAGGTATATGTCTGTGTCATAAAAGGAATTTGGTAGGGTTCATTCCCTATTTTTTTAAATAGTTTATATCATTTTGGAGTTAATTGTTCTTTAAATTTTGGTGGAATTCACATGTAAATCCATCTGGTCCTGGGGATTTTTATTTAGGGAGTAGATTTAATAGCTTGTTCTATTTCTTTTTTTCTAAAATGAGAATACTTAAGTAATTTATTTCCTCCCCTGTTAATCTGGGCAATCTATTTTTGTAGGCATTCCTCCATTTCACTTAAGTTATCAAATTTATTGGCATAAAGTTGGGCAAAGTTAACTCCTAATTATTGCTCTAATTTCCTCTTCATTAGTGAAAAGATCTCCCTTTTCATTTTTAAGACAAACAATTTGGTTTTCCTCTTTCCTTTTTCTAATCAAATTAACTAAAGGTTTATCTATTTTGTTGGTTTTTTCATAGAACCAATTCTTAGTTTTATTTATTAATTCAATAGTTTTTTTTTTTACTTTCCATTTTATTGATCTTTCCTTTTATTTTTAGAATTTCAAGTTTGGTATTGGGGTTTCTTTTATTTACTCTTTTTCTAGCTTTTTTATTTGCAAGCCCAATTTGTGATCTTCTCTTTCTGTATTTTATGCAAGTAAGACTCTAGAGATAAAAATTTCCCCTCATTACCGCTTTGGCTGCATCCCACACATTTTGGTATGTCATTCTCCTGGATCAAATTGTGTCTATGATTTGCTGTTTCATCCATTCATTTTTTAGGATGAGATTATTTAGTTTCCAATTACGTTTTGGTCTACTTTCCCCTGGCTTCTTATTGAATGTAATTTTTATTGCATAGTGATTTGAAAAAAATTCATTTACTATTTCTCCCTTAGTCCATTTGATGTTGAAGTCTTTATGTCCTAATATATGGTCAATTTTTGTACAGGTTTCATGAACTGCTGAGAAGAAAGTGTTCTCCTTTCTATCTCCATTAAGTTTTCTCCGAAGATCTATCATACCTAACTTTTCCTGTATTTCATTTACCTCTTTAACTTCTGTCTCATTTATTTTGTGGTTTGATTTATCTAGTTCTGAGAGAGCAAAGTTGAGATCTACCACTATTATAGTTTTGCTGTCTATTTCTTCTTGTAGCTCTCAACTTCTCCTTTTGGAATTTCCATGCTATACCATTTGGTGCATATATATTTAGTATTTATCTTGCTTCATTATCTATGGTACCCTTTAGCAAGATATAGTTTCCTTCCTTATCTCTTTTAGATCAATTTTCACTTTTGCTTGATCAGGACAGCTACCTCTGGTTTGTTTTTTTTTTACTTCACCTGAAGCATAATAGATTCTGCTCTAGCCTTTTACTTTTACTCTGTATCACTCTGCTTTAAAAGTGTTTCTTGTAAACAACATATTGCAGGATTCTGACTTTTAATCCAGTCTGCTATCTTCTTACACTTTATGGGAAAGTTCACTCCATTCACAGTTACTTAAACTACTAATTCTGTATTGCTTGCCATTTTCTCATCCCCAGATTATACTTTTATTTTTCCTTTTCCCCTTTCCCTCCTCCCCAGTATTTAACTTATGAGTACCACTTGCCTCAAGCAGCATTCCCCCTTTAGAGTAGCTCCCCTTTCTTATAGCCTTCCCCTACTATTTGTTTTTCCTTCTATTTAGCCTATTCTTTCCCTTTTCACCTTTCTCTTACACTTTTCAATAAATAAGAGCAGTTTGTCTATAAACCAAATATGTTCAATATTTTCTCTTTGAGCCAAAACTAATGAGAGTAAGATTCACACAATGTTTATACCCGCTTCCCTTCTTTCCCTCAAATATAATAGGTTTCTTTTGCTTCTTTGTGAGATGTAATTTCCCTCATTTTCCCTCCATTTTTCCTTTTTTTTCTGGTACAATCCCTTTTCCACCCCTAGTTCCCTTTTTATATTATAACAGTAAAATCAAATTATACATGCGCACTCTATGTATATCCATATCAGAAATACAGTTCTCAAGAGTTCTTTTTACCTTTTTATGCTTGAGTCCTAAATTTGGAGGTCAATTTTTTTGCTTAACTCTGGCCTTTCATCAGAAATAAATGAATTTCACCTGTTTCATTGAATATCTATATTCAGTTTAGCAGGGAAGTTTAGTCTTGGCTGCATTCCAAATTCCTTTGCCTTTAAGAATATGACATTTGAGGACCATCGATCCTTTAAGGTAAAAGTTGCTAGATCGTGGGTAATCCTTTTCGTGGCTCCTCGGTATTTGCATTTTTTTGTTCTGGCTGCTTATAACATTTTTCTTTGGTATGATAGTTCTGAAATTTAACCGCAATATTCCTGGGAGTTTTAATTTGAGGGTCTCTTTCAGGAGGTGTTGCGTGAATTCTTTCAATGACGATTCTATGACATCAGGGCAGTTCTCTTGGATAATTTCTTGAAAATATAGTGTCTAGGCTATTTTTTTCATTATGGTTTTCAGAGTCCAATAATCCTTAAATTGTCTCTCCCAGATCTATTTTCTAGGTTAGTTGTTTTCCCAAGTAGGCTATCTTACATTTTTTTCTATTTTTCTTTTTGGTTTTACTTGATTGATTCTTGATGTCTCACTGAGTCATTCACTTCCATTTGTTTGGTTCTGATTTTTAATCAATTATTTTCTTCTTTTACTTATTACTTTATATATGTGTGTGTGTGTGTGTGTGTGTGTGTGTGTGTGTGTGTGTGTGTGTGTATACTTCATTTTGTTTTTGACCAATTTGAATTTTTTATTGAGTTGTTTTGTTCTATGGTATTTTTTCCCATTTCACAAATTCTGTTTTTTAAGGAGTTAGTTTCTTTTTCCATTTTACAAATTCTGTTTTCCTTTATCTTTTCTATTTCACAAATACTGTTTTTCAGGGAGTTGTTTTCTTTTCCCATTATATCAAATCTATCTTTTAATGTGTTAAATGCCTTTTTCCAAACCCTCTTGCAAAGTTTTCCTTTCCTTTCCCAAGTTTTCTTTTAGCTCTCTTTTAAAATCCTTTTTAATTTCTTCTAGGAGAGCCTTGTGTGATGGGGACTAGGTTATACCACCTTTTGGGGCTTTATCTGGGGACAATCTGCTTTTAGTCTCTTCAGGGTTTGAAATCTGTTCTTCTCTTTCACCATATAAACTATCTATGGTCAGAGTTCTCTTTGCCTTTTTACTCATTTTTTTTAAAAAAGGTGGCATCTGCTTTTAGGGCAAAGGAGGTTTTCCAAGGTTCCCCTGCAAGCAGCTGCAGCTGCACTGAGTCCGTGCTGATTCATTCCCGATGCTAGGTGTGCATGGCCAAGTTCTGTGAGACTTGGCGCTTTGGTGTTCACTCCTTACCTTTTGTGTTTGTGTTAAATATTTTATAACTTCTCTGCTGATCTAAGTAGGCTTAGAGTCAGGGCAAGGTAGCCAACACTACTGTAGAACCTATATTCTCCACTGGAGGAGTCCACAACACCCTGAGTATGCACAGCCTGTGCTGGCATCCTGTTTTTCTGTGTGCCTGACCAAAACAGAGCTTTTCTGGCAATCTTTGAAATTATCTTCTGCTGGTAATTTGTTGCACTCTCAATATTCATGGATTCTGCAGTCCAGAACTAATTCAGAGGCTAGATTTAGTAATTAGCTAAGGGTCATGGGAGAAGATAAGAAATAAGTGTGTGTCCTTTCTGTCATTTTGGTTCCACCTCCCTCCCTTCCCCCCCAGCTTCTAATTTACAAAGAGATACCAATCTGTATCCATAAAGGGAATATTCATATCAGAAGTTCACAATACCAATGAAATACTAGTCTGGGAGGGGAAAAAAAGATGATTTTTCAATCATACGTTCATTTTCTTCTCCTAGCTCTAAATATATCAAACAGCAAAAAGTTATTATGGGAAAAGTACTATCACAAATGCTATAATCTAAAACCAGAATCTTTACAAAGCAACAACTATAGCTCATATTTCTAATGTTCTCAAAAAGTACTTTCTTCACAATTCTAACAAAAAAGTTACATCATATTTGTCTCCTTTCTGAATATACTTGTTTGCATTTTTCTTGTTATAGCTACAATTTTTATATATTTTATATTATATTTTATTTATTTTTATATATTAATATCAGGGGCAAAATTACTATCATGAATACAATGATGATACATATACTTTTCAATCAGAAAACAGCAAATCAACAGATTAGTACTAAGAACCCTAACCTGACATCATAATAAAATCAAGGTGCTTTACAAATTCAAAGTTCAATAGAACTGATTTATTCAAACCCAAATTGGTTACTGATGGTAATTAAAATAAAGGAAAGACTAAAGTACTTACATACTAACTGAAGATTAATACTGATACAAGACAGCAGAGAAGATAAGAACTTTAAATAACATTTTATATAATTGATATATAATATCATATGAATTATATATTTGTATTGTCACTATAGCAATTTCACTGAAGATCTTTAATCAATGAGATTTATTAAGTGCCTATTATATGCTACACACTGGAGATACAAGAATAAAAATGAAAGAATGAGGACTTTCTTTAAGGAATACTTTGTTGATCCCAGTTGAACTATTCTATGTCCCAAAAACCCTTTCTTCCTGTTATTCACATGGAGTATTTCATCTCCTATCTCTAGGCCTTTGCACTAAATCATTTAATATGCCTGAATATGCACTCTCCTGCTCTCCATCTACTCCCTGGAGTCTCAAGAGAGACCCAAAGGATCTCTTCTTGGAAGATGCACAATACAGCCTTACAGATCTCCTAAATGCTAATGTCTTCTTTCTCAAGCTATATTTCATTTGATTACTATTATATATTAGAATTTATTAACTTCACATTTATGCTGTACATATTTTTACATGTACTTTTTCTAAGCTCTTTTTGTCAAAAGGAATTTTATACTTGTACCCATAGCATAGTACCTGCCACATGGTAGATGCTTAATACTTGTTAAGATTTAAGTGTTATTCAGACATTTCACTAATTCAATCTAGTCTTCACCACAACTGTTACAAATCAATGAGGTTTTATTACATGCTATTAAAACGAATGAAATTGATAGGGAAGTTTTGTCTCTCAACTTTAGGACCAGTGATAACTTCATTATGATTAAAAATAGAAATTTATTATGGCATTAAAGTATCCAGGAAAGAACACTGGACTTTAACACTAAGAAGATCTAGGTCAAACCCTTATCTGTTATTTCACTGATAACTTTGCAAGTCAACTAATATTTAGTGATTTCTTCATTTGCAAAATAAGATTTGTAGACTAGTCAATTTTTAATGTTCCTGAACTTTAAATCCTGAAGGACCCTTTAGTGCAAGGGCATTAATCTGGTCTTTCTTGAATGCTCCACAGTACCTTATACATAGTAGCCACTCAATCATCAATATTTACTGAATAAATAAAGATAAGGATGACAGGGTTTTACACCCCTGATCTGTGGAGAAGGCTACATAAATTCTTGCTTCTACAATCTTAGTCTCATCAGAAAGTAAATTCTAGCAAATACTATAAAAATCTTACCTTCTTTGGCTTCATTTAATTTTCCCAGAGCTGTTCTTGCAGTACCTCTTCTGGCAAAAGCTTTCAAATATGAACCATCTAAGAGTATAGCTTGTGTACAGTCCTTTTCGGCCTCTTCATATCTAATAAACATAGTTTTATAATTTCCAAATTCAGCTTTAAAATCTTTAAAAGATCATATGAATAATCCATTTAAAATGAAACACCAATCAAGAGAATTCATACTTGTTGAGAAGAGGAGCTACTTTCATGTCTCTGAAACCTTAAGGTCAGTTGGAGATATTAAAAGTGAAGTTAGAAGACATAAGTAAAATCTCAAATGAAAATGAAGATTAAATATGTTTTCAGCCATATTACCCTTTCAGGACTGGAAAAGACCTTAAAAGATCATATAATACAATACAA
The DNA here is from genome assembly GCF_048593235.1 of Sminthopsis crassicaudata. NCBI lineage: Eukaryota > Metazoa > Chordata > Mammalia > Dasyuromorphia > Dasyuridae > Sminthopsis > Sminthopsis crassicaudata. The sequence continues at coordinate 243,087,921 of NC_133621.1, forward strand.
TCCCTTTTTTCTAGAAATTCAAGACATAAAGAGGCCAAGTGTCTTGTGCCTCTGTCTCTTAACTCCTTTTCTTTACCTAATCTCTTTTTAAATATGACAAATCTTTCCACTGCATTAATGAAAGTAAGATCTTTAGAGAAGGGACTGTTTTCATTTTCATAACCACAACACCTAATATAGAATTAGCTCATGAAGATTGCTTTAAAAAAAAATGCTTGATGAATGAAAACATAATATTCTAAAAAAGAGCCTTTTTCAGATTACCACCATTCTCTTTCATTGCCATTTTTCACTCCACGATTTCTTTTCTCCTGATCACAATCTATTTCTCACAAATAGGTACAAATTCAGTTAACATATATAGTTCTTGCACCCAGACTCTTCTTATAAGGTCCTGTAGCTTCTTTTTTTTCCCTTTTGTAAAATTTCCTACATAAAACGCATTTTCTTTCTGCTTTGTATTCTAGCAATACAATGGAACCCAGTTTGCACAGGTAAATTTTGCTTGTAACTTAAATTTGGTGAGAGGAAGGATTTTAAATGTCATAGAAACAAAGGAATAGTCTATACTTTCACCTTAGAGCTCCTCTAAGTCTCTGAGGTGATTAGCATTATTCTGTTTTTCAGTCAATCGGTCAATTAATGCTAAAAGAGCTCACGATATTTACACTCCAAACTTGAGAGTAGAAATTTCTTGAACCTTGCTAAGTGTTCTTTTGAGTTTAAATAATTATTATGAGAACTTTCTTCTTTATAAAATAACTTATTCAAATCAAGTTCTAATATTATAAATTTGGATATTCCTTTCAACAAAGCAGATCAGGCTCCATTTACAACAGCTCATCCCATCCAACTTTTGTCCAGTTCTTCTCAAAAACTGCAGTGAGTCCACTAAACATGATGAGCAACTTTCTCCAGATGTTGAAAGGATACTAACACTTAAACTCTCTATCATCAGCTGGTTATATTTTGCTCTTTACCACATGAACAGCTCAGTTTTTTTTTTAGATCATATCTTTCTCTAATGACACACTTTACTTTTTTGGTAGTTCCTTATTTCCTATAGTTGCGAATGTTGCAAACCTCTATTTACCTCCACTTTGCCTTTTGAGGGCAATTATCAACATCTAAAATATTATGTAACTCATAGCTATTCAATACTAGACAAATATTATTAGAAAGATGTGGGGGCAGCTAGGTGGTGCAGTGGATAGAGCACCAGCCTTGAATTCAGGAGTACCAGAGTTCAAATCTGGTCTCAGACACTTAACACTTCCTAGCTGTGTGACTCTGGGCAAGTCACTTAACCCCAGCCTCAAAAAAAAAAAAAAAAAAAAAAAAAAAAAAAAGATGGGCCACTGTTTTCAGGGAAAAGTCTGGCACGATTAAAGGAGGGCTGCAATTTCCTGATGAAGTCAATATGGTTCATTCTCTTCTGGTTTAGTTCTAGACGCAAATGTTTATTATCCATTCACACTGCCTGTTTGTCATAATTTTAAGCAACAAATCATTTTCATCTATTTGGTTTTTCCAAAGTGTATTAATAAAACAAAACTCTTCTTGAGGAGTTAAGAACTTTTCCAGAAGGCTCTATAATGTCCTAGAGCTTGATTTCCTCCACAAAGAGGACCATCTGGAAGACCACAACATCCTTAGGTTTTATTCTTTATCTTGAAATTGATGTGTATATAGTTTCTGAAAATTTTTGAAAAGTTTTAAGTATAGATAGGAGAGGAGTAATTAGGTGGCACAGTGAATAGAGCACCAGCCCTGAAGTCAAGTTCAAACTTGGTGTCAGATACTTAGCACTTCTTTAGCTGTATGACCCTGGGCAACTCGCTTAACCCCAATTGGGAGGGAGGGAGGGAGGGAGGGAGGGAGGGAGGGAGGGAGGGAAGGGAGGGAGGGAGGGAGGGAGGGAGGGAGGGAGGGAGGGAGGGAGGGAGGGAGGGAGGGAGGGAGGGAGGGAGGGAGGGAGGGAGGGAGGGAGGGAGGGAGGGAGGGAGGGAGGGAGGGAGGGAGGGAGGGAGGGAGGGAGGAAGGAAGGAAGGAAGGAAGGAAGGAAGGAAGGAAGGAAGGAAGGAAGGAAGGAAGGAAGGAAGGAAGGAAGGAAGGAAGGAAGGAAGGAAGGAAGGAAGGAAGGAAGGAAGGAAGGAAGGAAGGAAGGAAGGAAGGAAGGAAGGAAGGAAGGAAGGAAGGAAGGAAGGAAGGAAGGAAGGAAGGAAGGAAGGAAGGAAGGAAGGAAGGAAGGAAGGAAGGAAGGAAGGAAGGAAGGAAGGAAGGAAGGAAGGAAGGAAGGAAGGAAGGAAGGAAGGAAGGAAGGAAGGAAGGAAGGAAGGAAGGAAGGAAGGATAGATGGGAGATACTGGTCTTTTTTTTCATCAAATCAAATATTTTTTGAAAATTTAATCAACAAACAAGAACGGGGGATTTAAAAATTCTCTACATCTTTTAATCAATTGTTTGATGGTAAAGATATGATCTTTTAAGAACTATCAATCATTAAGCATTTATTAAGTACCAGCTTTATGTCAAACACTAGATTAGGTATTGAGAATACAAAAGCAAAAAGGAAATAATTCTTGTGTTCAAGAAGCTTACATTCTACCACTAGCCAAAGCTTACCTATTCCTCATTAATACTCTCATCATGGACGCTTGCAATGTATGTATAGCTTATTCTCATAAAAAATTAACATATGTGTGTATATATATATATAACATATGTGTGTATATATAACATATATATATATAAAAGCAAACTATATATACAGATCACCAGTTGATGTTTCTGTCACTTTTTTCCAGTGCTAATTAATAAAGTTTTAAGATATTTTCTATGATTTCGAATTTCTTGAGAATCAATCTCTTGATGTCTTAATAATCATGAAACACCTTATACTGATCTTGCTCTATAGGCCCTAGGTCGTTAGTACAGTTATTTTTCCTATCTTTGTTCTCTTTAACACATCGGAGGTTATGGAATTAAAATCCTTGGCTTCATTGTACAAAAACAACCCCTTCTCCAAATTTTGCAGATCTTTTCCATTTTTTGTGGCTATCCTACCATTTTCAATCTTAAAAGGCCTTGAACAACTATGTTTACTTGCTTTCTAAAATTGATTATATCCTTTATTACTTGTCCCTGCTCATAATCTTGAATTATCCATCTCCATAAAATTTTTTAAATGACTTCATATTATAAATTGGTATTACATAGAATTTTCCTGTCTTTCTAATTTTTACAACATGTTGATGCTTAAGCTGCAATTATTTTCATGATGGCTCTTTTACAATTACTCACATGGATAGTTCCACATGGAATGTTCCACAAAACAATGCTTCCTTGTTTTCCGAGTATACAATAAAATAAATTAAGTCTTTATTTGCCTTTTCAAGGAGAATCACATATTCATTTCCTTTCTCTCTTCAAACACAGATAAAGCAATAACACAAAAGTACTTTCTGAGATTTTAAAATCACTACTCAATCCTTGAAAAGTAAGGCAAAAGTTTGATCAACAATTTCAGATAGATAGAGGCAACTAAATGGTGCTGTGTCTAGAGAATTAGGCCTACAATCAGGAAGACCTTAAAATCTCTGGCCTGAGATGCTTACTAACTTCGAGACTTTTCATTAATCTGCATTAATTTTTTCATTATAATCTCAGTTTCTTCAACTATAAAATGAGCTGAAAAAGGAAATACAAAACATTCTAGTATCTTTGCCAAGAAAAGGAGACACAACAAAAACAACTATTCATCAATAACATATAACAATGTTAACATACATATTCTACCTAGTCAAAATTTAGTGTATTATTTTTAGTTTTACACACAAACACACATACACAGTTATTATTAGTTTAAATAAAAGATTCAATATAATCACGATAGTATACTATTAGTCTTAATATTTTCTATATAAAGCACACAAATATTCTGTACTAAGACAGTTCAATATAGGTAATAAGGGTTGGTCTTCAAGAATCAAAGACCTAAGTTCAAGTTTCACATCTGATATATATCTATGTGACCATGTATAAGTCACTTAACCTCTCAGGGGTGCTAGCCACTCTACAAATTACTGGAAAATTGCCAATCTGTATTAGAAGTTTCCATACTGAAGTTTCCCACAATGATGAAACGATGAGTGGGGACTCCTCCTTCTGTCAATTCCAAAAATACTGTGCTAGTTCTAGCTATCAAATACTTTATGTTAAAACCTGCAAGACTTAAGTTAAAGGAAGGTTTTGTAAAAGAGAACTAGATTTAGAATAAGGAAGAGGAAAAGACACCATGACTATTTTTCCCTTTCCCAACCACTGCTGTTCCTACTGGTTTTTGAGCTTTTCTATTATTAGCACAAAGACTAGAGCAGATAGAATATTTAATGTTTTTTAAACTGCATGTAAATATAGTAGCACACATTAATAGCTCTGAATAATGATCTTTCTATACAATATTTCATCTGAATTTCACAATAAAGCTATTTACAAACTACTGAATATAAATAGTACAAAGTAATAAACTGAACTTTAGTCAATCATTTTGATAGGTTGCCAAAAGAAAAAAGTCAATTTTCATTTTTCAACATAGAAGAAATTGCAGAAAACTTACTTTTGAATCTTTAGATATGCCATAGCCCTGTTGGCTGGAAGAAGAGCATTGGTGCCATCTGCTGCTATACCTCTAGTATAACATTCAATTGCTAGTTCATACTTCCCCTCTTTGAAAAATCCATTTCCCTAAACATAGGAAAGAAAACAGTAAGAGTTGATGTATAGAAGTGTGTATTTGTGTGTGCATGCATAAAGAAATTTATTAAAATTCATGTCATCAACAAAAAGAAATTAAATGACATTAAGGTACCTTTTACTGTTAGGAAACATAAAAATTTGTTTTTATAAAATGCTACTTTAATAGAAGAGGCCTGAAACATATTGACCTCAGTTTACTATATTAAATGATGGTATTTTCTTGTATCAAGTTTTTTTTCCCCTATTAATCATCATCTTTAGAACTAATTTTCCTTAAATGCTTAACTTAAATCTGAACTCAGTTTCAGCCTTGTGGAAATTCACCTTTGTAGTGTCTTGTTTGCCAATTTCTGTTTCATTTTTTGAAAGGCATTTTTTTTTAATCTTTTTCCTTACTTAAGGAAACTATATTAACAATTTCAAATGAAATAATATTGCATATTAATGTCATAGAATTAAAAGGATGATTCTCTAATAAGTGTTCTGCACACACACGCACACACACACACACACCCCCACCCACCATAGCAATTTCAAAATTAATTTCAACTTCTTTCTGTAATTTAGCCATAATACCCTGCTTTATACACATGATATGAAATTGCTGAAAAAAAGCATTCATAGATATAAGTGGAGTAGCCTGTGAATATGTTTGGGAACTTTTGAATCACCATTTTCATTTATCCAACCCAGAGATCAAAGACCATCCTCACCTCCTTGCATGCTTCACAAGAGTATACATATATTAATAAAAATAATCCATATATATGAAAGTAAAAAATACACACATTAGGAACAGATTTTCCATTAAAACTGTATTTAAATTGACAATAAGCAATTCCACTAGAGATACACTTTGGTAGTCATTTGTTTTTATGATATGTAAACTACAGATTGCAATTTCTTACATTTTCTTCCTTGACTTTATAAATTTGTTTTTCCATGAGCTTTTCTCTATGCTTTTTCTCTATGCTTTTCTACTACCAAAAAGGAATTCCTTCTATATAACAAGTCTAATGTATTCATGTCCAAATTTTTGCTGTTTTCTAGAAAATGTACAAGATAGCAACACATATTCACTAAAAATCAAATATGTGATACCTAACAATGTTAATTTCAGCCAAAATTACATTAACATTTTAAAATAATCAAATTTTTAAAATAAATACTCATATTTTCATGCATATATTCTCAAAGGTGGTAACATTTTCAGTTGTATTCCATAAAAGAAATATTTCAGTGTTTTATTATGCTATAAAGGTGACCCTAGGTTCTCAAAGACTATCAAAGCAAAACAAAATATTTAGCAGAGGCTACCATGATGACAAGGCTTTAAATATCATTCTAGCCAGGGACTGTCTCTTTTCCAAACTAAGAAAGGAAACTCAACATCCATAACCAAGTTATTAAGTGATGAATTCTTTGGCTATATGAACCTATGAAATAAGAAATGATACATTGTCCTCTGCGTTCCATGTTACTAAAGTAACATGTTTACTAAAGTACTTTAGTTTAGAATCAAATATTTTTTAGAGCATTATAGCCATAAAATAGAGTATTGCAAATATAGATATTAGTCACTATAATCAAGATTATCCAGTACAGAATGTCCAAATGGAAGAATGATTCTATATAGGTGGTGAAATTGCATAATACATTAAGCCCCACAACTTTTCCAAGCTTCCTATATATGGTTTATAATCATCAAAGTAGTTTATCCTAGCTATCCATAAAGAATGAAGAATGCCTATTGTCCAGATTATTTTATGCAGTTAGATAAACAAATCAGAGTTAGATACATCATTACCTTAGACAACAAAAGGAAATCACAATTTAATCAATGTCAGCTTTCTCCTTGGGGGAAAAAAAAAATCCATCTTTTCAACACTAATATTCTTCTAGTAATATAGCTATATTGCTAAGAATCAGAATACTATATAGATTAAAAATTGAAGGTAACCCAAAGAGCAGCAAAGACATTGTTGGTAGGTATAAACAAGCTATATAAAGCAATGCACTACCAAAATGCATGCACAAAGTGATATATAAGAGAAGAGATTTGTAATAAGAAAATGAAAGCAAGAGGCAACAGAGGAGCAATTTATATGCTGTATTTTTATTTATATAATGTTGAGAAACTTAGAGGAAGGTCCTCATACTGTTGAGTGGATCCACTATGCAAGACTTATTATTATTAACTCAACTAATAACCATTTACTAAGTAATCTTCAATGTCTAGGCCCTGAGCTAGATACCTCAACACAAAAATTCAACAAAATCATGTTTCCCAAAAAAACACATCAAAAACGTATTATTAATAAAAGCTGAGGGGAAAAAAACAAAAATTCAAGCATTAGTTTTATTTTCCTGTTCTAATATTATAGAGGCATTTGATGGCAGAATAAAAAATTCACTGAATTATATCAAGGCCAGTTTAATTTATTAGAACATGAATTCAGCATTGTTTTAAATTACAGTATATAGAACAGCTAATAGTGAATAAGAGCACCAGCCCTGAAGTCAGGAGGACCTGACTTCAAATCTGGTTTCCGACAACTTAACAATTCATAGCTATGTGATACTGGAAAGTCACTTAATCTCAAATGCTTCAGCAAAAAAAAATAAAATAAATAAAAAATAAAAAAAGATAAGATACAGTATATACATCACCATGAACTAGTGAACTAGTCTCAGCAAAATATTGTCAGAATATACCAATTAAGTAGAAAACTAATTTCAATTGCATAATTAAGAATCATCTTATTTTCCTAAAACTGCCTTACAACTTTATACTAATTACATTATTTAATTACTGTTTCAATTAACAAAAATCCTGAATTAATCAGGTTTTAATATATCTTATTTCAAACAATACTTTCGGTGTCAATTTTGCTATCGGAGAGGTTAGTTTTCACATGAACATTAAGATGTATTTTTGTAAAATATTTTTAATCATAAATAGATATGTGGTTAAAAAATTGAGGTATAAAAAATTAAATTGGCATAAATGATGGCATAAATCCTACTTGCTGGGACTGGGATATCACTCCCAAATACATAAAATGCTTTTAGTCCATCTACTTTAATATCAGTCACCATATTAGGATGACTTGATTACATGCAAAAATCTACTATCCTAGTGATTTCCAAAATAAAGTTCCAGAGTAATTTAATTGAAAGTCAATAAGGTATGTAATATTTTGGATTGAGAAAGACCAATTCAATTCAATTCAAATTTCATTTCAGACACTAGTTCAAGTACCTATTTCAGATTGGTTTGAGTATCAAACTAAATAATACCAAGTACTTTGTAACTTTTGAAGTTTGATAAAAATATTAACTGTAATGATAATTAAGGCAAAATATAGATTACGAACAAGGAAAGATGACATTACAATGTTCTCAGAATACTGTTCAAACTAAGCAACTTTCATTAAGTAAGGGCAATTTTGTGAAATTCATTTTTTGGGTAATATATATATATATATATATATATATATATATATATATATATATATATATATATATATATATATATATATATATGTATATAAAAAATTTTTACCAAATCTTTCTCTTGGATGGCTTGCTGCCTACATTGCTGTTCTTTAAGTTGCTTATTTTCTTCTTCTACTTCAATTACTGCATCATCTCCTTTTAGGTGAGAATCTTCTTTGTACATCAAAGCCTAGGAAATATAAATTTTTAAAATTAGAAAAACATTAAATAGAAACAAACATTTGATGCACATTTTGTGTGAAATACCCATGAAGAATTTGTGAACTATTTCAAAACAAATACTAAAATACCAAATTTTCAAGTTTAATTCAAAGCCTACACTCCAACCAAGTAAAAAAACAAAAGAGGAAATATCTGATATTGTATTCAAAACAACATTTAAACCAGAAACTTCTACCAGAAGTAGATCTCTGTCTTGGAATGTTATGTACATGCAATGTTATATTTCTGAAATCTCACAAACTTACTGAGATGAAAAATAAAGCAAATTCTCAATTCTATAATACAGGGATATTGTTTTAATAGTTAACCCTATTTCATAAAACAGATATATTTTCCTATGTTCTCAAAAATAGAACAAATAGAAAAGCAGGGAAAATCCTGACTAACTTTAAAACACTATATAACCATGATTTATTATTAATAAAAATAGTAACATATGATAAAATTGTTAACCAGATCAAAAATCAAATTGAAAAAGTTTTGAACTGATTCCAGTATTACTTGCTAATTTAAATAGTACTATTTAAGTCTTCAATATTAAAATGTTATTTTGCACTTTATCTAAAATATATATATATATATATATATATATATACACACACACATATATACATATTAAGAAAATTCCATTACTATATAAAATTCAAAAATTCGCTTTTCATAAAACTAGGCAGAAAGGATTGACCCTCTTTTTTTTTGAATAATTTTGAATAAGTAATCTTTAATATGAGCAACTTAATTTTTTTTACCTGATTGATTTTCTTGAGTTCATTTTTTGCTTCAAAATTATTTGGTTCCAGTTCTAATGCTTTTTCATAATCTGAAGGAGACATAGGAACACAAAACTTAAAGAAAAATATATTAAAAAAAGGTTTCACTGCAAGTCGTTTTTCATGAACGCAAACTGACATGACAATGTCAGTTCTAATTCTAAATACACACTTGAAAGAAAATCCTAACACAAATCATAATCCTTCACTAGACCCAAGACCAAAACTTATGTATCATGCACCATAAATCGGTAAGTTATTAAATCCTATTATATAGCTCTACTTCAGGCAAACACTTTGTGATATAAACTGTCTATTCTGCCAAGTCAACATAAGTTAGAAATTTAAATAAAAACTATAATCCTTTTACCAGACATTAAGAATCTTTAATACCTTATGTAGCTGGCTCATTTTTATCAATACTACTGAACAGCTTTTGTAATGAGAATGAAATTAAATACACAAAAATTATTTTAGAACAACTCATTAAAGGACACAATCATTCTTTGTATGACAATATGAAAAATCAATACAATCTGATAATGTCTTAAGATTTCATTACCTTCTTTGGCATCTTCTAATTTTTGGAGTGCAAAACGAGCAGCACCTCTTCTAACATAAGCCTTTGTATAATTCCTATTCAATGCAATTGCCAAATTACAATCAGACTCGGCAACAGCAAATCTGAAATACATGAAATTGTCTTTATAAAGATGAAATATGGTAGTCCTCTTTTGATGCCTTATTGCAGCAAGAAGGCAACCATAAACTATTGAAGGTTCTAGCATCACATGGAAAGAGGTCTGAAAGGTTTTTACATGTTTACGAAGGTTATAAGGTCCTGTCCATGAATGAATAAGTGAATTAAAGTGCTTAGCACTACACTAAGACCTAGGTATACAAATAAGAAAGCAAAAGCAATTCTTGCCCTCAAAGCAGCAAGACTACACTGTTCATAAGACCATAGTTTGAATCCCACATCACTTACCATATTTATTTGACCCTAGCAAGTCACTTTGCCTGTTTCCTCATACATAAAATGAGAATAATAACAAAATATCTCAATCTCACAGAGTGGTTGTGAGCACCAGATGGGATAATATATGTCAAGTCTATCTATTGCCTATTGTTACTTATTATTATGATTACTATTCTAAGAGAGAAACAATACACAGAGGCAAGGGTTGACTAGAAAGGGACATTCTGGTCAATCAAGTTAAAAAGGAATAAGTGAAATCATTATAGTGACACTCAATCCAAAAATAATGAACCTCCATTTAAGGAGGGTGCCTAGGCCAGTCAGTAACATCTATCTTATTAGTCTCCAAGCTACATTTCTAGACTTCCCTGACCATATTCCCTATTTTCATTGCTCTCCCTTCCTCCCACTTTTTCAACTTTATTTTATATTCTGTCTTTCTCCAATAAAATGTAAGTTCTTTAAGGAAAGGATTTTTTTTTTCACTTACATCTATTCCCAGCACTGAGCACACTGCCTGGCACACAATAAACACATAATAAATGCTTGTTGATTGATAATGACAAAATCAATCTAAACATACTTGTTCATGACTGCAGAACTAGAAGTATGCGGTAGGGGATGGAAACGATAAATGTCAAATGGGAAGAAAGTTTTGGAGACTGGAAAGGAAGAAATCCAAGTATGGCAAAGACTTTCCTGAATATGGAATAGAAGAGGCAGCAAATAGGACAGTTAGTTCTTCGGCATGCAGTTGGTGAGGAAGTTGTGAAAGAGAGTGGCAGAGTATGACAAATTTTTTGGTCATGGCAACTCATATAACATAAAGTAAAAACTGATTTTTCCCCCCCTTTTTGCTGAGAAAATTGGGGTTAAGTGACTTGCCCAAGATCACACAGCTAGGAAATATTAAGTATCTGACTCAGGTCCTCCTGACTTCAAGGCTCATGTTCTATCCACTGTACCATCTAGCTGCCTCGTTAAAGTAAAACATGGCCCATAGTCTTGTGTGGTTGCAGAAGGATGAAAGAAAACTACTCAAAAAGTGGCATCCTTGTCCAATGACTGAAGGGAAATGTTGCTGGAGAACTTGAATCATCTTAGCTATCTTGTTACAGAAATAAAACCAGAAGATGGGAGCTGCAGCTAAATAGAAGAATGGCTTCCAGTATTCCTTAGAGAAATTTAAAAAAAAGGAAATTAAGCAGTAGTTTTTATTGTATGTCTAGATATCACATCATGGAATATTTGGTGATCATGTGTTATGATATATGAAAAGTATTTGCAAAAAGACTATTATGAAAATAATTGCAGATATACCAAATAACTATTAAAAAAATAAAAAAGAACCAAATTATACTTTTTCAGAAAAAGACAGATGATGTAGGTGGTACCCCTAAGTAATTGTCAGGCACAAAGGATTGACTTCTGGAAAGACAGGCAAAATACATTTAAATGAAAGACACAGAATAATAAACTCATTATGTTTAATGTTTCTTGATTATGAAAAAGTATTTAATTCAGTAAGGTCATCTTATACCTCATTTACAGTATGATGTCTTTCATCCATACATCAAAATCATTTAAAATTCCTTGAAAGATAAAAAAGAAATGACACTATTCAATGACCCTATGATGATAAACATAAGGTGAGGCATAAAAAAGGGAATAAGATGCCCACTGTAAGTATTCACTACCATGATAGAGAAGGTGAGATCCTACAAATGTTCTTGTCTGCAGATGACATTATAATGATTGCATAAAGCCTAAGAATACTGTAGACTTCTAAGAGATCTATAATCATGCAAGTAATTTTGAAGAATGTCTACTGTCCACATTTTAACAGGTATTTGGATAGACACTCTATAGAGTTTGTCCTCACAGCATGTGAGATAAGACAATACAATTGGACTACAAGTCCAGAGTTAAACAAGAGAACAGGCTGGGATTGCATTTGAGAAATTGCAATGCTCCTTTACCAAACTCAAACTTCCCAAGAAAGCAAGACTCCTCTTTTTAATATTATAGCATTCTATTAGTATATGGCAGAGAGACAAAGAAGTTATACAAAATAGTTATAACCCCTTCTGAAAAACTAAAAATTGGTATCACGAAGGGAATGGAAAAATGCATAGTGAGGACTGATAAAACATACATGGACACCATCCATCCACCCACACCCACACATCCCGCAATGACTGACTCAGAAGAACAACAGTAAAAGAAGTCATCAAACAATTATACAGGCTGGTTATGTAGCAAGAAAAGAATACTAATACTCTCACAACACCAGAAGAAAGTGAAAAAAGCCTTTAGCCAAAGTAAGTGGACTATCTATAGGAAGAAGAGAATGGGACATACCACAATGATGAACTTAAGAGAGAACATGAACAAGAATCATATGGAATGGTTAGTCATGGATAGACTTGCTTGCATTGTTTAAGAGAATTACTGACAAGTATTTGAGTATTCAAACCCATGAATTCCTTGAAATCCCACTATTGTGGTGTCAAAAAAAGTTTTTTTCTTCCTTTGTTCATTTCGTGGAATCCCAAGAATTAAATCTCTCAACTGCTTTTTCTTGAGCTAACAGAGATAATCTAAAATAAGATCGCTAACAGATAATCTAAAAGAAGACTGGAACACAAGATGCTATTTGATAAGATAGCATTTTTATATAACCAAAAAGTATCATCTCTTTTTTCTCCTTAAAAATTATCTCTTTAAACTTTTAGCAAGTTCTACAAGTTCCAAAAAAACCTCCTATAGAATATGTACGTCAAAATCCAAGCATGGATAACCAATGACTAAGATTCACTCCTACTGCCAAAAAGTAATTATCCCTAATAATAATGCCATTTATACTGTTTGTTTTTCCATTATAACTAGTAAATAATGGACCACATTGAGCATATTGTTATTATAGATACGAGGTTTATATGTTTAGAATCACAGACTTAGAGCTGGAAGGTACCTTGAAGCTTACTTAGTTCAACTCTTCTCATTTTAAAAATGAGTAAAGTGAGACCAGACCCAAAGAGATTAAATGGTTACATAATATACACACAAAACAGTGGCAGAGCTGGGAGCTGAATCCAGGCCCTGAATGCAAATCCAACACTCCAAACTGACTCCTATTTTGCTTCAACATTAAATTAACCGTTAAAAATATTTGCGTGAATTTTGTTTTTAAAAGAACCTACAGGAAGTATAATTTTCAATTTAAACTAAGTAAGAGAAAATCATTCCTTTCTTATGTAGCCAATTACAAATATACAAAATGTTTTAAATGATGAAAGTGTGTCAACTTGAAGCTGTTATGAGTAAAATTCAATACATTCAAAAATCTTTCAGAAACTTACCCAATAAATGGTAAAATAGGCTCTTATGTATTCAATTATTAAATAACTACTGCTAAACACAGGGAGAGATAATAAATAGTTCCTGCATAAATATGCAATATTGCAAAATATAGTATAAGATAAAATAATGTATGTGTGAGCAAACAAATCTATCTTACTTTTTCATTCTAAAAAATGCTGATGCTCTATTTGTTGGTAAAACTGGATTATATGGATCTGCAGCCATGCCTTTTGTGTAACAGTCAATTGCTTCATCATATTTTCCTTGTTGGAAGTATTTATTTCCCTGAAAAAGCATAATACTGATCAGTTTTCATGACAAGGGAACACAATTTCACAGCAATTTTTTTTGTCAGTATATCTACAAACATCTTCCTTGCATTAATTTCATCATCGAGCTTAGGGAAAAAAGAAACAAAAAATAGCTATTCTGCAAGCTCAAGTCTTACTACAACTCTTTTCCTGTCATAAACAAAACTGTTCACAGAGAGGGACCTGTTGGAAAAAAGATTTACTCTCCTTCTGACAACAGGAACCTGAGAGACATGAAGGATGATAACTAGACAAGGAAAAGAAAGGTATCAAAATAAAACTTTAAACTGGACAAAGTAAGTTTCCCTTTGTTTCATCCAAGATTTTCTTTGATTCCCCACAGGCTACTAGTGGATCTGCCAGATTCACTTATATGCCTCCTACCTAGAATCACAATCATGAGGATATTTGGCCCTTCATCCTGGCTTAAACCTTTTTTGTGTCACTGATTCCCTAACAGCCATCTGGTAAAACCAATAGATTTCTGAGAATATTTGTCAATGTACAAAACACAGAGGATCATAAAGTAAACCCATTTTATTAAAATATAGATATCAAAATATTTTTTAAAAATTTTACAGGCTCCAGGTTCAGAAACTTTGTGCTGCCAGGTGCACCAATGCATAAGTTCCTGGTAGCAGAAAGGACGGACAAAATAATGCCATATTGCAGTGATTCCTAAAGGATACAATATTACATCTCCATGGAGGGGCAAAGGGGTTGAGGGGGAGATATTCAAAGTGAGTATACACTGAAGTAGAAAGTGAAAGTAAACTAAAAAGAATACTGGATTGAGACCAAAACTAGTAGATTCACACTCCAGCTCTATCACTTACTACCTATGTAATTCCTTATCTGGAAAATGAGGGAGTAGGATGGCATCTAAGATCTTTTCCAGATCTAAACCTTTGTTCTTATTGATGCAGTTAAGTGAATTCTTAATTCTACTTTGTGGTACCTTTTCTTTCTCAGCAAGAGCCTTTTGTGAATCTATGTGAATCCCTTCTTCTTCTGAATCTGATTCTGCAGATACTGAATCATGGGTATTGTCTTCTTTATCAAGCTCTTCAAGTATTGTATCCTGAAATCACAAAGGACAATAATTTTCACAATGTAAGTATTACTTAAATGAAAAAAATTACATTATTACTTATTACATCAGAATGATGAAACATGGCATAGTAGGCTATATTAGCAAAATTCACTGGGATCATTATTGAATAGCAGCTTTATATCAATAACTATGCTCTCAGAAGACTCATGCAAATGACATGTCATAAATTAGGGATACTAAAAAATGCTATCTTAAAATGTACAACAGCATCAATAAAAGGCTAAAATCATTGAGGAGGAAGAATATGGGAGATGGACAGAAGAGAAATGGGTCAAATCCTGCTTCCAACATTTACTAGTTGGTCACTATTATGACTAAAATGAAACTAATCTAAAATTATACTAGTCAAGGTAGGTATATGCTATATACTATACAGTATACTATACAGTATACTCTACAGTAGAAAAAGGAAGGGGAATATTCAAGAATGAAAAACTGTTTACTAAAGTTAAAATTAAAACTGTATAGCTGGGAAACTTAAAAGATAGTGTGCTGTATCTTGTTCTGTAAGTACTGAGAAATCTTAAGACAACATTTTGCATTCTGTTCTATAATATCAAAGCAATACCCTGGAGATACTCTGATTTTTATATTATTTGATTTTGTCTATCTTACAGAGTTCTAGATACCAAGACTGAACACTGCCCTGCAAACTGCCCTGTAAACAAATATAATTCTGAAAAAAATCTATATTCATATGAGCCATGAATTGTAAAGAAATGCAAGACTTCAAACTGTCAACATGGGAATAATAATAGTCCTTGTCTATGAGGGTTGTTTTAAAAACCAAACATATAGTCCTTTAAAAACTTTAAAACTTTAAATAAATATCAACTACTATAATTATTACCAACTTTTAACTAAAAGCCTTTTACACAGCAAAAAAAGAAACATAATCATAATTATGAATACATTCTATACAATATGCCACCAGATAAAAATCAGAAAAAATATGAAAGTCTTTGAGAGACTAGCTCACAGTGTCAAATAAATGCATGAAATCACAGCAAACCACAGATCTAGCTAGACAAAAGACAGTAATGTTCAAACAACGAAATGAATGCTGGTCTTAGATTTCCTAAACATAAAAGAATCTGATTTGTTTAAAAATAATACTTACTACTTACTATTACATGGCATGTCTATTAGAGGAAAAATCAGAATTGCAAAATTAGCAGCAACATGATTCATCGAAAGCCAGTATTGTTGCCATAAAGAGAAGAAAGTACTTTTAGTAGCCATTTGCCTCATTCATAAATTTTTCTCAACCCATTTTTTTTAAACCACATTTTGCTCTTCTACTCTAACTAGGATTATTTTTTTTATTATTCATTGAATGAAGTTTTAACTTTTTAATTTGTCCTTAAGATTTTCCCATAGAATAATTTGGAACTATGCCTAAAGGGCAAATTGTGCATACCCTTTAATCAAGCAATACCACTAAAAGGTCTGGATCCTAAAGGGAAAAAGACTTAAATGGAAAAAAAAAAAAAATTTACAGCAACTTCTCTTGTTGTGGCTTAGAGTTGGGAACTGAAGGAATGACCATTAATTGGGAAATAGGAAAAATAACTAATATTGATTGAATACAGGCAGATAGAAGCATGTTATTTTTTTAAACTTTGTCTTTCATTTTTTTCCCTTTATATTTGATTCTTCTTGTATAAAATGACTAATATGAAAATGTTTTATATAATTGCACATGTATAACCACTATCTAATTGCTTACCATCTCAGGAAGGGGGAAAGAGAGTGAAGAAAGAATTTATAACTCAAAATAAAAAATATTAAAGAAAATTAAAAAAAAAAAAATGATGAGCAGGCAGATTTCAGAAAAACCTGTAAAGACATGAACTGATAGTGAGTAAAGACAGTAGAACTAAGAGAACATAGTACACAGTAAAAGCAGGACTATGCATGTTCAATTGTAAATGACGTCATTCTTCTCAGCAATATGATGCAAGACAATTCCAGAGGAAAAACTAGTCTGAATGCATACTATTCTCACTTTTTTTTTCTTGGGGGGGGGGTGTTGTTTCTTTTGGGGGTTTTCCCCTTTTTTTCTGTTTCTTCTTTCATAAAATGACTTACATGGAAATAGTTTTAACATGATTGTATATGTATAATCTATGTCAGATTGCTTGCCAAATTGCCAAGAGAAAGAGATAAAAATTTAGAACTCAAAATCTTATAAAAAGTGAATGTTGAAAACTATATTTATATGTAATTAGAAAAAAATTAAATACTATTTATAATTTTTAAAAAAGACTTCAGTCAAAAGGTATCCCATCATTCTGTAATTTCCAGATTTGTTACAAATATATATTCCTTCATTTTCACTTTCAACTTTTAGCTTTCTACACTGAATAGTTCAAGTAGTTTTCTAATATGCCCCTGAAGAGTCAACCTGCTAAGATTTACCTTATGATTTATAGAATCTTAGAACCTGAGAGTTGAAAATGGCTTAAAGACTCACTGGTCCAATTTATTTCATTTACAAATGAGCAAACAGGTCCTAGGAAATTAAGTTAACATTTCAACTTTGCAGAGCTGGGACTAGAATGAAGAGTTCCTGATTCTTTTCTACCTCTCAAAATCACTACTTTCACTGACATCTCAATTTTGGCACATCCTAATCCCTTTATGATCTTTCCAGATGTCATTATATCGATATTTCCTAAGAGGCAATAATAAAGCTGTACTGTATCCTGGGTGTGGACATCTATATCTTAATAGGTATGTCTATTTTTTTTGGAGAAAGGAAATATATTTTCTAGTTTATCTTAGAATGCATCAAAACTAAAGTAAACATTACTACATTTCTGTTTTTCCTGATTCACTTACAGGCCTTAATGATATAGCAAAAAACAAAGCAACTGCTAGATTTGAAATTCAAGTCATAAATGCCTGCTTTCTGGTTGTTATTGGGTTAAAAGCTGTGCATAAAAAATATTTTTCCCTTTGGATCAAATAGGTGCAAAGATGCAAATGTAACTTTCTAGAAATGAAACTCTTTTTAACCAATGCAGATCGCTAACTGCTCTGCACATTATAGCCTAAGAATTGCCTCACTTATTAAGAAGTTAAGTGACTTATTCAAAGAAACACATCCAGCATGTCAGAGGTGGGGCTTGAATCTGACTCTGACGCTAGTTCTTTAATTGCCTTTTTATACTGCCCTTCACAAGTATGAATAAAGAGTTTAAAATCTCAAATTGAAAAAGGCTAAAATAACTTCTCCAAAAAATAGGCTAAAATAATATCTTATAGTTAAGTAATACAACACATATAGGAATGGGAGTCAGAAGATCTAAGTTCTAGTTTTGCTTCTAAATGGTTTGTGTGACTGAACAGGTTACTTTACTTAACTTCAAATGGCCTCAGTTTCCTTACATGATTTTTCCCTCTGACATTTACTCAGCAACTTCTTTTCCTTTGAAAATTAGACTACCTCTACACTAGTCTGGATAGATGCATATTGCTTTCATGAATCATCTCCATCCTTTTCATGGCAACTTCAATAAGAAATCCAATCTCCCACTGCTCTACTAGTTCATCAACCTCTTCAAATCTCATGTACTTTACTTTCACTCTAACAGCTCTTGGTTTGGGTCTAAGTTCACACCTTAGAATTCAGCATCATCTGAAACAGTTTCATTTCCAAAATCCTGAACCAAAAATTTCCCCCACTTTGAAAAAGAAAAGAAAAGAAAAGAAAAAAAGATAACATATCATTAAACAAA
Organism: Sminthopsis crassicaudata; assembly: GCF_048593235.1. Lineage (NCBI taxonomy): Eukaryota > Metazoa > Chordata > Mammalia > Dasyuromorphia > Dasyuridae > Sminthopsis > Sminthopsis crassicaudata. The sequence goes on from NC_133621.1 coordinate 243,106,700, forward strand.
CCAGAAAGCTTCTTTCCAAACTTCAATGCTGAGCACAAGTATTAGACAGGAAAAAGGGCCCATGGCAACACAACATTCCCAGCATCTGGTTCTGTGGAATGCTATAGATCCCATTATTCAGTGATGTTCCCCTAAGCCTCTGCTTGAGGCGTAAATTCTAGTCATGTCTTTTGACAGGTGATAAAAGAATCCTCTTTTCAATTTTCCCTTCTGGCCTAGTCTTTTCCTAAACCTGGGAGCAACTCTGCTGTTTCCAATATGTAAAAATCCATGATCTTTCTGAATTCCTAGCAGCTAGCCTACCCCAGGAGTACCAACAGCATCTCTGCTTGCACAAGAAAGAGTCTTGGGAGTTTCTTTCTTGTTATTAGCAAAAAGTAGACATTTTAAGCCTTAAAATCTCTTCTACTGCAATCCTCCAAAACCTATTATCTATCCTTACTATGACCTGGAGTTCTTTATTATAATTTCCCTGATTCTAGACTCTCTTCCTCCTTCACATTATTGACCCTAAAATTTAGCTGACTCAATAATACAATATTCCATTTTAAAATTCTTTATCCCCAGCAGTGGTCATAAAAGCCATTTGGTACTGGCTAAGAAACAGAGTAGCTGATCAGTAGAGTAAGTTAGGTTCACAGGACAAAATAGCTAATGACTATAGTAATCTGGTGTTTGACAAACCCAAAGACCCCAGTTTTGGGGATAAGAATTCACTATTTGACAAAAACTGCTGGAAAAATTAGAAACTAGTATAGCACAAACTAGGCATTGACCCACAACTAACACCATACACCAAGACAAGGTCGAAATGGGTTCACGATCTAGACATAAAGAATGCTATTATAAACAAATTAGAAGAACACAGGATAGTTTACCTCTCAGATCTGTGGAGGAGGAAGGAATTTGTGATCAAAGAAGATCTAAAGATCATTACTGATCACAAAATAGATAATTTTGATTAAGTTAAAAAGTTTTTGTACAAACAAAACTAATGCAGACAAGATTAGAAGGGAAACAAAACAAACAAAACTAATGCAGACAAGATTAGAAGGGAAACAAAAAACTGGGAAAACATTTTTACATTCAAAAAGGCCTCATTTCTAAAATATATAATTAACTCAAATTTATAAGAATTCAAGCCATTCTCCAATTGGTCAAAAGATATGAACAGACAATTTTTGGATGATGAAACTGAAACTATTTCTAGTCATATGAAAAGGTGCTTCAAATCACTATTGATCAGAGAAATGCAAATTAAGACGACTCTGAGATACTTCTACACACCTCTCAGATTGGCTAAGATGACAGAAAAAAATAAGGAATGTTGGAGGTGATTTGGGAAAACTGGGACAGATACATTGTTGGTGGAACTATGAATGGATGCAACCACTGTGGAGAATAATTTGGAACTATGCTCAAAAAGTTTTCAAACTGTATATACCCTTTGACCCAGCAGCGCTACTACTGGGCTTATATCCCAAAGAAATACTAAAGAGTGGAAAGGGACCTGTATGTGCCAAAATGTTTGTGGCAGCTCTTTTTGTTGTAGCTAGAAACTGGAAGATGAATGGATGTTCATCAGTTGGAGAATGGTTGGGTAAATTATGGTATATGAAGGTTATGGAATATTATTCCTCTGTAAGAAATGACCAGCAGGAGGAATACAGAGAGGCCTGGAGAGACTTAAATCAACTGATGCTGAGTGAAATGAGCAGAACCAGAAGATCACTGTACACTTCAACAACAATACTGTATGAGGATGTATTCTGATGGAAGTGGAAATCTTCAACATAAAGAAAAGCCAACTCACTTCCAGTTGATCAATGATGGACAGAGGTAGCTACACCCAGAGAAGAAACACTGGGAAGTGAATGTAAATTGTTAGCACTAATATCGTCTGCCCAGGTTGCATGTACCTTCGGAATCTAATGTTTATTGTGCAACAAGAAAATGATATTCACACACATGTATTGTATCTAGACTATATTGTAACACATGTAAAATGTATGGGATTGCCTGTCATCGGGGGGAGGGAATAGAGGGAGGGGGGGATAATTTGGAAAAATGAATACAAGGGATAATATTATAAAAAAAAAAAAAAAAAAAGAAAAAAAAATGTTATAATTATAAAATTAAGAAAAAAAGAAGAAAAAAGAAAAGAAAACATTCTACATTTCTCTACAACATGGACAGCAGTAACCTCTTTTCATAGACTATGTCTTAAAAATAACCAGAATGAGAGTCTTCCTCTTTTTCCTGCAATACCCAGAAAAGAAGGTTCTTTAGATCCATAGCATAAATACATGTATTGAACTTGTGATGGGGGAAGGGCTACTTTCCCTCTCTCCTCCCTTTCATCCTGTGACCCTGAGAAAAGTATGTGGGGATTTTGTTTTAGTTATTTTGTCTGTCTTTTTTTCAATAATAAACTAAAGGAACTGAACAAAAAAAAAGAAAAAAGAAAAAAAAAAAAAAAAAAAGAAAGAAAAAGAAAAATTACCCATGCATATGTTTTGTAAATAAAAAGCTTTAATAAAAAAAAGAACCCCCCCTAAAAAAAGCAGCAGCAGCAAAGATATAATCAAAAACAAACAAAAAAAAAATTCTTTATCCCTTTTTTATGATCCAGTTTCAATTTCTATTAATTCTCCATCCTGAGTTACCGATATTGGACGTTTGGCTCTACTATTAAATTGTCAAATGTTTCACAGGGATAATTTCAAAATAGTACAGAATTAATCCACTTCAAATTAATGAGTCCCCACTAATGGGCACCTTGTTGCTACATACAAACAACACACAATACACACTATGCCAATTGTTGGATGTATTAATACAAACTTCAGAATTGTCCCTGCTCTCAAGGAGTTTGCATTCTATTTGGGAAGCACAACATGTTATAAATATAGGACATATAAAACACATACATATAAAACAGTAGTGACGGGGGACAGGACAGAAGATAGGACTAACAATTAGGGAAGACAGGCAAAACTCCTTTAAGGTGGTAGCATTTGAGCTTAGCCATGAAGGGACCTAGGGATTCCAAGCAATGAAACTAGAGAAGGCATCTTAAAGTTGGCTAGCAGGTGGAAAAGCAGAGATGGGAGACAGAACACGACATATGGAGAACATATTGAATGAACTGACAGCATGGGAGATTCTGGCACAGGACCACCTTGCATGGTGCCCCCTCATCAAAGAAGGTACTGTATGAGCAAAACAAAATTGAATTAACCCAAAAGAAATATGTGCAAAGTTAGAGAAGCTGTCCCAAATGTTGATGGGGTCTCTTTGTATTCAACCTGTGGCACAGCATTCCGAGCTCATTTTGGTCTGATCAACTACAGTTGGACACACCATAACTTGACTCTTACAAAGGGATGTCATTTGGTCCTTTTTGAGTACAAAGAAAAACAACCAACCAAGATGGAGAACAGCAAGGAGGCCAGTTTGACTGTAGTATATAATATAAAAGGAGTAATGAGTAACTAGTCAGTAAAGATAAACTTAATCAGGAAAACTCACCTTTCTCAGTTTAAATCTGGTCTGACACTTATTAGCTGTGTGATCTCACTTAACCCTGTTAATCTCAGATTTCTCATCTGAAAATTAGCTAGAGAAGAAAAGGGCAAAACATACCAATATCTTTACCAAGAAAATCTTAAATGGGATCATGAAAGTCTGATAGAACTGAAGACGGCTGAACTTGGAAGAATGTCAGTGTCCTCAATAGAAATAGAAGAATTAGGAAGAGGGATAACTTTAGGGAGAAAAATGATTTTGCCTTAACTAACCAGTTTTTAAGGCTAAGATATTAAAAATGTAGACAAAGCAGTATATTTTTGATATTGCATCCATCAGTGTTGCTTAAAGAATTTGTTATTGTTTTAAAATAAATCTGTCATAAGATATTAAAAAAGATAATATGAAGTTACTTTATATATATTTTTTGGGTCATTTGAACAATTCTATAAAAACTGAATAAATAAAAATCTTAGGGAAAAAATCCTAACAAAAATTATATACTAATCTTAGAAATGTGTTATCACAGCCTGGCAATTAATTTATAAAAAGAAAAATATAGTATTATGTAATAATAGAACGTCAAATAGTACACTTTGGAAACTGATTTATAAATAATTTTTAATTAAAGAACTAGAACATCTTTTTATTTCAATATAGTTGAAATCTCTCTAAAGTGAGAGCCTCAGTTTATCAAGCCTCCTTGTATATTCCTCTATAGGTAAAACGCATAAGAAATTAGGGAAAATGGATACTGACACCATAATACATGCTGATTTCACTTTTTTTAAAATTAAAGCTTTTTATTTACAAAACATCCATGGGTAATTTTTCCAACATTGACCCTTGCAAAACCTTTTGTTCCAAATTTTCCGCTCCTCCTCCCCACCCTCTTCTTTAGCTGGCCGGTAGTTCAATACATGTTAAATATGTTAAAATACATGTTAAATCCAACATATATATATGTATGTGTGTATTGTATGTATGTATCTTGCTGCACAAGAAATTATTTGACTTTTAAATAGATCCCTAATATTGGCTTGATTTACTCTAATTTGCCTTTTTCTTAGAAGTGAATCATAAGAGGAAAAAAAAGATCTCATTAACCACAGCAAGTTGAGGTTTTATTTTACCATGAAATAATCTAAAATAAAGATTATATAGAAACTCTTAAAGCTCTTCTACCTGATCAAAGATTGTTGATAGTCAGCAGCAAAATAGTATTTGTATATCAAGGAGCATTTGACTAAAGTAACTTACCACATCAAGTTTTCCCCATGCTTCATAGTCATAAGATTTTATCCTAGTTTTTTTGTTTTCTTCTGTGGTTTTTTTAGAAGGCATTTTCGTTTTACTTTTCTTCTTTTTCTTAAAATTTTTATTTCGAACAGGAAATAAGTTCTAGGTAGAAAAATATTTTTTTAAAATTACTGTATTATTTTACTTTTAACTATCTGAAAGATGATCATTGACACTATGGCATTTTCAAGAAAAAAATACGTATTAATCATCAACTGAATGTACCTATTATTTGTAATGATTATCTATGCCCAAGTTAACTTGTTTAAATACTTCAAATATTCATGATTTCATCAGTGCACACACCTCACCTCAATATCTGAATTGCTTTGACAGAGAAATTAATCACACTGTGGTCAAATCTGTTGATAAACCTCTTCAAATTTAACTAGGTTGGTCCTCAGGCAGCCCATGTTGTGTTACTACCTGAAGCCTTTCCAGTATGGTAAGAAATGCCAGAGAGAGATTGTATTTTCTCTGTGTACTCCTCTAGAATTAAGAGTCATGGAGGAGTTATTTATAAATAACTAAAACAAATTTGGTTTTGACTAAGCAGTTATCCTCAGCAAGTGTCAACCTCAGAAGAACCATTTTTAATCACAAAAATGTATTACCCGAGAGTGGTAATTATAAATCAATTTGAAATCATAGATTAAAATATCAAACACTGCACTATTATTATGTGGGTTCAGCAGGAATACAAAGGCCTCCAAACAATAGTGCAATCTGTCTTTAAGTTTTATTTTTCCCTCATATGAAAATTCTTTTTTCAAACATAAAAATATTTAAATTTATTCCCTTAATCAAGGTAGATAAATGTTATTTTAAAAGACTTAAAATTCTGATCATTTCAATGACTTACACCAAGATTCCATAAGATCAATAAGGAAGCATGCTATCTCCTGTCAGAGAAGTGATGGACTCAAAATGCAAAATATTTTTGGATACAGGAAGTGTGGGAATTTGTTTTGCTTTAATTATGCATCCCTACTTTTCAGGATTTTGTTTTTCTTTTCAATTGGTCAGAAGGAGGTAGGAGGGAAAAAAGGGACTATATATAAGAAAGCCTTCAAAAAAGGAAGAAAAAAGAGAGCTATTGAAGCATTTTTAAAAATGCAATGAAAAGAATGAAAGCCAGAAAGAATGATAGGCAAGTGGGACAGGTCTGAGAGTTCCATGTTGAATTGCTTATATTTTTACAGAGGAAAGCAAGCTGCACATGAGATGGGGTGTATAGGGAAATGCCCATTTAATTTGATATTTAAGTTCAGAAAAAGTAATTAAAAAAAAATAAACATATAATAAAATGCCATGATATATTAAGTATTTTCCTATGAAAATTTCTACATTATAGACTTAAATTGTTTAATGACTAATTTATCTTTTGATTATAACACATACTAATTATAGTAATTTTAATTATTCACTAAACATACTGCCAGAAATGGATTTTAAAAGAATTTCTAAGAAAGGCAAAAATTTAATAGAAAGCAATTCACTTCAATTTTGCAGCTCTAAAAATACATTTTGACAGATTGTTTGGGTTTCGCTGGATATTAAATTAAAAACTCTCAATTTACCTCTCCTGAAACACCATTTTGATTTCTCAGTTCCAAATCCATTTGTTTAATTTCTTTTTCCCAGCTTTCTAAATCCCTCACGAAGTCTTGTAGTTCCTCAGCATTATGCTTCATCTGTAATTGTAACTCAACTGCTTTGCTTGCTGAAGTCATAATGGTCTGCAAAATTTTAGAAACATTCAATCTCTAAAAAGAATTTTTTAAAAATGTATTGTTTATTTTCCTGAAATTAGAAGTATTCTTATGGGAACAGAAAATTAAGGATTCTTTCAACCACTTTGGACATGGTCAAGGTATAAAGATAGGAGAAAGAATAAAAGAAAACTCATTAAACAGCATATATTCAAAGGGTTTCACAAATCAGAGTACCAAATAAAATATTTTAATAGGGAAAGTCAGGTTGTGTAATCCAGTTCATCTCTGAGTAAAAAAAGAATGCATAAGAAAATTTACTTACTTACATAAGAAAATGTAAAATCCTTACATATACAAGAAGCACCATGTCTCTATTTCATATCATTTCCTTAGTTGCCTGATATTCCTAGCTCCTACCAATTCATTTAAAATACTTGCTAGAAAGATTTATATTGATTTTTTTTTTAAACATTTTAAAATTTATGGACAGACTTTTGTATAGAGTGGGGTTTTTATTACTTTCCAAAAATGTCTAGCATGTTTAGAAACACTTAAAGAGAAATGATTTCTTCAATAGATATTTCCTGTATTCAGATCATAACTCCTTTTTACCTTAAAAGGCACTCTTCATTAACTGAGTGGCCAAGAAACTTCATCACCTGGGTGGTTAACCTTCTAGAGGCCAGATTAGTGCTAGTGTAGCAGATAATGTTCTATTTATGTTTCTATTTAAAGCCTTTCCAACTAGACAGGACCTGTCAGAGCTTACTTTCAGGGAGAATATTAATTTGAAAACTCAGTGTCACTTCCATGCCAGACTGAGGGCTCAAAGGAGGATTTTAGGACTCCAAAAAGCAAAGATGAATTCCAAAAAAAATTCAAACCATCTGCTTAGCAAATGCCACAAAGGAAAAGCAAAGATGAAAGGTGGAAAAATAACTTAAAAATATAGTGGAAAGAGAGCTGGCTTTAGAGTAGAAGAACCTGAATTCAAATAGACTTAATGACCTAGGACAAGTCATTTTTTCTCCCTTAGCTTCAGTTTTTTCATCTGTAAAATAAGGGAACTGACTTCTAAGGCTCTTTCCAATTATAGATCTAAGCTACTATGACCCTGAATAAAGAGAAGCGTAATTTTTCTGCTTTCTAGTATTATTCATCTTATCAAAAGTCATAAAATTAAAGACAATGAAAACATGATGGAAAACTATGAAATGGGACATCAACAGAAGGTGAAAAATATTTCCAAAAATATTTTTTCCACTAGAGTACATGCTTTATTAAAATCTAATTAAGTTTAGCTGTGAAACTAAACTCACAAAACAGATAAATTGGGGCCCTCATTAAAAAATTTTTTCACTATTACAAAACTTCTATTGATAAGGAAGCTTCTTTGTATGACTGCATCTTTTTACAGATAACTACCTATCTGACTCAGAAGAAAGAAAATTAAAACTAAGGTGTTAGAACAGCTAGGAACACAAAGTAAAAAAAATAAAGAGAAATCATCTCTTAAATTAATTCCATTTCCAGGCAACTTTTCAGGAACAGATATTGGATAAGACAAAATCCAAGTGTCCTTAATAAATCCATTCATTAACTATACATTTTTGGATAGCTTTAAATCTTCTCTTAGGACAACATTGTCTATAGTACCATAATTCATATTAAAATAACATATACCCAACAAACTCTTGATTGTTCAGAGTAATGGAGAAATTTTTAAATTACTCTTAACTCCAAAAATAAAAACCTCCAAAGTATGCAACGAACTAATTTACTGCATATATTTAAACAATTTGTGCAGGAGGAAGGAAAGGAAAAATCTATACAGAAAAATATGATCCAGCTTTAATATAAATCAGGAAGTCTGAATTTCATGCCTATTTTTAAAAATAAACCACTTAATATAATTTTTAAAAATTCACTAGCTACATTCTAGGATCAAACAATACTACACAGGTAAAGAACTTGGTACAGTAAATACTAGTTTGGTGATCTTGCTTCATAACTTATTTATCTTTTTTCCTCAATAAATACAAGAAAATAGATAAAATATTGCTCTGGCTTTAAGCCATCTTTAGTAAAACTTAGTTACAGTCCCTGCCTAAAGGAAGACATAGTCTTAACTTAACAATTTGTAAGAGATGCTCACAATGCTACAAGTCATTATTAAGAATCTACTATGTTCCAAGCACTGTTAAAAGATGGAGTTGTCAGTAAATTAAAAATGTACAAGAAGTTTGGGGATTTTAGAGATCTAATCCAATCTCATCTAAGAGATAGAAAAATGACTATTCAGTGAGGTTCTAAGTTGTTCAATAGTTAGCATTAATATATGGCTTTAATGATTGTAATGAACTTTGCATATCATTTCATTTAACCTCCATAATCCTAAGAAAGAGGAGCTATCAAGTAAAATAAGGCTGTTTAGTAATTTGCTCACAGAGCTAAGAAGTCACTCACCATTTATTAAGTGCCCATGTGCCAGGCTTGGTGATAAGGGCTCGGGATAAAAAGAAAGGAAAAACAGTCCCTGCTCTTAAGGAGCTCACAATTTAAAGGGGACACATGTCAATAACCATAGACAACCAAAATATTGATAAGGTAAACTGGAAATAATCAACAGAGGGAATGCAAAAAGCATTAAGGGAAATTAGGAAAGGGGTGGGGGAGAAAAGGACGGTAGGCTAAGATGAGAAGGAAGCCAGGAGGTGCAGATGAGGAGGAAGAACATTCCAAGGACTGGGGACAGCCGGTGAAAACCCGGAGATTCTTGATTAGGAAGCGTCTGGGGCAGCATACGAACCCAGGTCTTCGGATCTCTAGGTCCAGCGTTAGCCACTATGGTCTCCTAGCTGCTTAATAAGCAGGGATTCCTAAGCACTAGGGTTCTCTGATTCAGACTCTATGGGTACCCCACAACGTGGAGGGTTATTCTAAGAAACATGGGGATGGGAGAAGGAAAGTGACAGTTCTAGAAAATTCTGGTGCTCTTCTGCACCCCCCTCCCCCCAATTCGTCCGCTTGCGCGGTGATTTCACGGCTGGGACAAGGTTCGGAGACGCCCCGCCCCCGGCGAAAGACTCCGCTACCCAGGAGACCCCATGGTGACCGCCGCCACCCCACCACCGTAAAACAAACGCGCTCTTCCCCTCTTTCCCTTTCGATTGCCCTCACCCGGGGCTGCCGCCGCCGCTCCTTGTTTCCGTGCCAACGTGCCCCGCGTCGTCGCCAGCCTTCAGCTACCCGCGGTACAGAAGATGCAGGTCCACACCACAATAACCGCTCAAGCTTCCCATCCCACAATTCCTGGCGCTCCCCACTTCCTCTCGCGCCCGGGGTACTATGGGAGAGAAGCTTCAGGCCCCGCCCTCCCGGTTCCTCCGGCCCCCTCTTGCTCTGGCGCTTGGGCTTTGGAGTCTGGAGCCAGTGTGAGTATCTCAGAAGGGAGACCTCTAGTGGTCCGAAAACTGCTCTCCTTTCACACCGTATTTAACCTATTATATGTAGGGCTTCAAGTTGTGACGCAGTGGATAGAGCTGGATTGGCAATGAGGAAGACCTTGTTGGAATCCTACTCAAATACTTAACTGGCTGTGGGACCTAAGTCATTTACTGGATGTGTGACCTATGCAAGTAATTTTCTTCCTCAAGTCAGCAGCAGCAATGTAAAAATGTAAACACCCCCTCCTCCCCAGGTGTTAGTAGATAGAATGCATTAAACCAGCCATCCCCAGGAGGAAACCTTCAAGATCGCTTTTTCCCATGGAAAGTCATTTAACTTTCAATACCCCTGCAGCTTTTGAAGAGAATAGCAGTGTATCTGCGTTGCATTGGTAGAAGGAACTTTCCTGGAAGTTTTCTAGACCATTTTATAAAAATCCTGAATAAAAGAGTACTTAGGTTATATTCTGCTTTGATCAGATCATGCGTGGAGCGCTATGTTTTAGGAACCACTTTTAAGAAAACATAAGGTTGACATGGAGTGATTCCAGAAAAGAACCAGATTGGCTAGATTCCTGGAGTCCACTGAGACTTGAAGCAAGCAAGCATCCTCTGAAAAGTCAGAGGATCTGGGTTGGCATCTCAGCTATGCTTCTTGCAACCTGGGGCTCTGAGCGTGTCCCTTAGTTTATCAGGGACCAATGTTGAAAAAGAGCCTGTTAAATGAACTAGAGAAATTTTAGACTAGAGAAACTAAGACATAGAGGAAGCTTAGAATATAAAAAGTACAGCAGTTTTGTTGCTAAGAAAAACTAGGGCAAAGGTGCACCTCCTGCTTCACCAGCTCCACTGTTCATTTATCTCTCCAGGTAACTTACATGGACTGCAGCCAGCAGGTAGGAAGGAGCATGGGGCTGAGAATGGGGAGGGCAGGGAGAAGAGGGAAAGGAGAAACCTCCTTACCAGAAATCTCTTTGTTGTCTAGATGAAAAGTAGGTACATAGGCTAGTCTAAAGGAGTGTAAGATAAATGACCATAATTCAGAGAATCATTTCAGTCAGAAGGGTTCTGTTTATAGAGACTTAAATGCCTATGGATTTCCCCAGCCAGTAACTAGTTGGAATCTTCCTGTGCAGTGCAGAGGTCTGGAATCACAAGTTGAAATAGCCCTGGAACTCTAAAGTAAAAAAAGCTAAAATCTCAGCTGATATAAATGCTATTCTGAAGAATCACCAGCAGATGGAAGAAGAGATCAGCTCTACAGGAAAAGTAGAGCAATGGTTCTCAAACTTTTGTTCTGAGTATTCCTTTATAGTATTAAAAATTACTGAGGATCTGTCCAAAGAGGCTTTGTTTATGTGAGTTATATTTATAGATATTTACCATACTAGGATAAAAATATTAGAAATAAAAACTAATTTTGAATTAGTAGACTCTCAGGATTCTCTGGACCATACTTTGAGAACCATTAGTAGAGCAGCAGAAGACACTTCCTCCACCCACTAACTCAAGTAAAACTCTTGCATCCCAAAGATAGGACCAAAGGATTCCAGCTGCTCTGCGGGAAAGAAAATAGCAATATCTTTTGAATCACTCCTTGCTAATGTTTCTTGGGTGTTTTCAATAACTGTCTCATGTCCAGAATGCTCACTCTGTTTATTATATCATATTCCATATATAGCTTTGTATGTAATTGTATGTTATTTCTCTTATTAGATTGTATGCAGTTTGTATGTAGTAATTTGCATGTTGTTTCTCTTAATAGATTGTGAGTTCCTCAAAGGGAAAGATTTTTTTTGTCTTTTTTTGGGGGGAGGGGGGAGGTATTCCTAGCACTTAGCATAGTGCCTGGCACATAGTAGGTACTTAATAAATGCTAATTAACTGTTAGGCCATGCCTTTTAATTAGGTATCCCCTAAGGGTCTTTCCTGGATAAAAATGATATAATCAACAGGGTGATGCCCTATAATGAAGAAAAAGTGTTAGAAAAAAGGTTCTTACAGAAAGTATATTTTAACTGGGAGTTGAAGGAGTCAGACATGAAAAGTATTAGCACTTAAGCACATAAGTGCTGATAAAATGGCTAAAACAGCATGGTTTACTAAAATAGCATCTTTAAAAGCAATCATGTTTTTCCTACTACAAGTGGGGGGAGAGGTATTAAGAGCTGAACTCCTGTCTATTTAATTCTCCATTAGGGAAAAACTAAAGCAAGGGTGACACTAAGGAAACAAGGAATTAATCAAAGCCCTGTTTCTGAATCTTTGATGGTTTCTGACCAGTTTGAGGTTTTTGTCCTTGGCCCTCACTTATCACAAGTGAGTCTCTAAAAATATTGAGTTCAACCTATATTCATTGATCAGTCCATCAATAAACAATTTTATTAAGAGCCTACCTTGTAGTAGGGATTGTGCTAAACATTTCAGTTATAAAAAGAAGCAAAATGAAATTTCTGTCTTCAAGGAGGTTACAATCTTTTTTTTTTTTTAATATATTTTTTTTATTCATTTTTCCAAATTATCCCCTCTCTCCCTCCATTCCCTCCCCCCAATGGCAGGTAATCCCATACATTTTACATGTGTTACAATATAACCTAGATACAATATATGTGTGTAAATACCATTTTCTTGTTGCACATTAAGTATTAGCTTCCGAAGGTATAAGTAACCTGGGTAGATAGACAGTAGTGCTAACAATTTACATTCGCTTCCCAGTGTTCCTTCTCTGGGTATAGTTATTTCTGTCCATCATTGATCAACTGGAAGTGAGTTGGATCTTCTTTATGTTGAAGATTTCCACTTCCATCAGAATACATCCTCATACAGTATTGTTGTTGAAGTGTACAGTGATCTTCTGGTTCTGCTCGTTTCACTCAGCATCAGTTGATTTAAGTCTCTCCAAGCCTCTCTGTATTCCTCCTGCTGGTCATTTCTTACAGAGCAATAATATTCCATAACCTTCATATACCACAATTTACCCAACCATTCTCCAATTGATGGACATCCATTCACTTTCCAGTTTCTAGCTACAACAAAAAGAGCTGCCACAAACATTTTGGCACATACAGGTCCCTTTCCACTCTTTAGTATTTCTTTGGGATATAATCCAATAACAGCAATGCTGGGTCAAAGGGTATGCACAGTTTGATAACTTTTTGGGCATAGTTCCAAATTGCTCAAGGAGGTTACAACCTAATGATAAGATAATTCAATATAGAGTTTCATTATGGGGGAAAGGGATTCTGGGAAAATGGTAGAGTAGGTCAGAAAATTCCAAGCTCTCCAGATTTCCTCCACAAGCAAGACAGAACATCACTTCAGGGTAAACATAGAGCAGCAAAAATAAACAAGAGTTGGGGTGGAGTTGAGTGTTCTTTTCTTCGGTTTTCTTGGGGGTCTCTGGGGCAGTCTTCGTTCAGTTCAGAGATCACCAGGAGTACAGCCAGGGGTTAAAGTCCAAATCCTTTATTATCTCTTTGCCTGATGCTGGGCAGCTTTCTGAAGAACCTTTCAGTCTGGCCTTGGTCTTAGTGGGGAAGTGCAGGAGGCCAGGCCAGCTACCAGGAAGATGGAAAATAGAATTTAATTTCTCCCCTTGGTTCTGAGAGCATAAGCTCGGGCCTCCACTTCTTTATCTTTGCCTCTGCCTCTAGCTCTGATTCTACCTAGCTGAGGCTCCTAGCTTATACGCCCTACACTAAGTATAAACCAAACATTATATCATTAGGAAACCATTATTTGTTTGTAGGATTAAATCAATCATACTGAACCATGCTAAACTAGATAACCATTGTCTCTTCAATTCCACTTGGTACCTTGTAAGCATCCTTGTTTCAAGTTCAGAGTTCTGGCCCATAACAGTGGAGCAGTGGTCTTTCTAGGGTAACTGAAGATCTCAGGAAAGACATCAGAAATGGACATTTGGCCCAAGTGAAGTACAAACATCTCTAGACCATCTCAACTTAGGAGGCACCTTCAGCCTTGGTCATAGGAACTTTTATTACACAGACAGCATTGGAATTAAATATCTGAGTATGGGAGGATCCAACGACCCTCTGCTGTCCAGGGATATCAGGCCCAGATGTGCTGACCAGACACATCCTGGGCTGCCACTGATGGTGGAATGCAGTGGCAGTGGAGCAGGAATATTGCTGTCTATAGGTACTTACAGGAAAGTTGAGGCACTGGTTTCCATTCCAGGCCAGAGAGAGAAACTGAAAATTGCAGCTACTGGGGAGGGAGGGGATCCCTAGGAAGTGTTTGCTGCATAGTATAATTGGGAGCCCTGGCAGTAGCTTAGGAATGAATAGAAATCCTGAAGTTCTCTTCCCCCAATCCCCCCCCAAGTTTGTTTTTCCCCCAGGCTTTGACTTTTTTTAATTAATTTTTTTCTGGTTATACATGTATATTAACTTTTTAAATACACATTTCTGTATGAATCATGTTGGAAGAGAAAAATCAGAGCAAAAGGGAAAAAAAAATACAGAAGAGAAAAAAACAGAAAAAAGAAGTGAACATAGCATGTGTTGATTGGCATTCAGTCTCCATAGTTCTTTTTCTGGATGCAAATGGTGTTTTCTATCCAATGTTTATTGGGATTGCTTTGGATCACTGAACCATTGAGAAGAATCAAGTTTTTCATAATTGATCATTGCACAATTTTGCTATTATTGTATACAATGTATTCCTGGTTATACCTCTTTTACTGAGCATCAGTTCATGTAAATCTTTCTAGGCTTTTCTAAAATCAGCTTGTTCATCATTTTTATAGAACAATAACATTCCATTACCTTCATATACCACAGCTTATTTAGCCATAGCCCAACTGATAAGCATCTAACCATTTTCCAAATTTTTGCTACCACAAAAAATGGTTACAAACATTTTTGCACATGTGTATCCTTTTCCCACCTTTATGATTTCCTTGGGATACAGACTTGGTAGTGGCACTGCTGTGTTAAAGGGTATGTACAGTTTTATGGCCCTTTGTTCAGTTCCAGAGTTCAGAAAATAATAGTAAGAACCTGAGGACTGGACTACCATTCCCCACACACCAGGTCTAGAGCTAATTATAATAAACTGCTAAAGATAAAATAAAATAAAACAAAATTAAGATTAAATTAGGCAAAGGACAAAGAACCCAACTATGGACCACTAAAGAAGGCCTGGGCTCATATTCAAAAAAAGATACTGAAGTTAAAAAAAGCTACATTTATCCCAAAGAGCAAAGTCAAATGGCCATATGCCTAAAAAGAGTTCTTGGAAGAACTTAAAAAGGGCTTTAAAAAAAGAGGAGAACCTGAGGAAAAATTAGGGGGGAAAATAAGAACAATTCAAGAAAACCAAAATAATTATGAAAGAAAGTCAACTAACTGGAAAAAAATTCAGAATCTTAAGGGAAAAAATAATTCCTTAAAAACTAGAACTGGGTAAGGGGAAACCAGTGAAGTTATGACACAAAGAAATAATAAAACAAAATCAAAAGAATAAAAATAGAAAAAAATATACCATTACTCATTAAAAAACAAATAATCTGGAGAACAGACAATAAGAATCATTGGAATACTTGAAAGTCATACTAAAAGAAAAAAAAGAATCAATGCAATATTTGAAGAAATAATTAAAATTAATTTGCCTTGAAGTTCTAGAACAACAGGTAAAGTAGAAATAGAAAAAAATACACCAATCACCACCTGAGATTCCAGAATGAAAATCTACAGGATTATGATATCCAAGTTTCAAATCTCCCAGATTAAGAAGAAAATATTATGAGTAACAAGGAAAAAAAAATTCAAATACCAAGACAGCATATACATATAAAAGAACATAAATGTCTTCTAAATTTACAAAGAAATAACAGGGCAAGGGAACAGGATAAGTGGATGTTTTTAGAAGAGTATATACATTAAGATTTAAAAGGATGAGAGAAGAGGAAAAGGGGATGGAGGAAAGGAGGGGAAAAGTTGGAAAAGAAGTTTTTGCAAGAGTTAATGTTGAAAAATTACCCATGCATATGTTTTGTCAATAAAAAGCTACAACTAAAAAAAAAAAAAAAAAAAAGAAAAGAAAAGAAAAAAGAATCATGTCCAGAAGCATTGCTTCTGGGTTTGTATCCCAAAGAGATCTTAAAGGGAAAGGGACCTATATGTGCAAGAATGTTTGTGGCATCTCTCTTTGTGATGGCCAGAGACTGGAACCTACGTGGATGCCCATCAATTGGAGATTGGCTGAATAAATTGTGGTATATGAATATTATGGAATATTATTGTTCTGTAAGAAATGACCAACAGGATGATTTCACAAAGGCCTCGAGAGACTTACATGAACTGATGCTGAGTGAAATGAGCAGGACCAGGAGATCATTATGTACTTCAACAACAATACTGTATGATGATCAATTCTGATGGACATGGCCCTCTCCAACAATGAGATGAACCAAACCAGTTCCAATAGAGCAGTAATGAACTGAACCAGCTACACTCAGCAAAAGAACTCTGGGAGATGACTATGAACCACTACATAGAATTTCCAATCCCTTTAATTTTGTACACCTGCATTTTGGATTTCCTTCACAGGTTAAACGTACATTATGTCAAAGTCTGATTCTTTTTGTTCAGCAAAACAACTGTTTGGTCATGTACACATATATTGTATTTAATTTATACTCTAACATATTTAACATGTATTGGTCGACCTGCCATGGGGTGGGGGGGAGGGGGGAGGGAGGGGAAGGAGGGGAAAAATTGGAACAAATAGTTTGGCAATTGTCAATGTCGTAAAGTTACCCATGCAAATATCTGGTAAATAAAAACAATTAAAAAAAGAAAAAGAAAAAAAGCATCATGACTAGATGGATTTATAAGAGTAATTATCAAAATTATATGGTAATGGCTAAGAAATAGAAATGTAGATCAGTGGAACAGAGTAGTCATATAATTTAGAGCAGTTAATGTATATAGTAACAGTATTTAACAAGTGTAAAGACTTTATTATTTGACAAAAATTGTTGAGAAAGCATCAGAAACTGGACATTGACCAAGATCTTACACTATTTACCAAGATAAGGTCAAAATGAATATATAATCTATGTATAAAGGGAGGTAGTATAAGAAAATTTGAAAAAGATGGAACCTATTACCTATCAGATTTATGGAGAGATAAACAATTTATGAAAAAACAAGAGATAGAGGGTATTGTAAGATAAAAAATGGATAGTTTTATTATATTAAATCAAAAAGGTTGTGTACAAATAAAATCAATATCGCCAAGATCAGAAGAAAAACAGAACACAGGAGGAAAATTTTTGTAGACAGTTCCTCAACTCAAGATCTGATATCTCAAATATATAAAGAAGTTTGTTAAATCTAAAAGAATAAGAGCCATTCTCCAATTAATAAATGTTCAGTTTTCTGATAAATAAATCAAAACAATTTATAGTCATAAAAGAGCTCTAAATCATTGATTTAGAGAAATGCAACTTAAAAGAGCCTTGAGATATCATTTTTACACCTATCAAATTGGCTAAAATTTTAGAAGAAGAATAACAAATGTGGAGGAGATGTGGAAAAATTGAGATCTTAATTCAAGGTTGGTGAATTTGTGAGTTGATTCATAACATTTTGCAGGGCAATCTGAAATTATGCCTAAAGAGTTATTAAACTAGATTCAATCCAGCAAAAGCACTATTAAGTCTGTTTCTTAAGATGATTAGGGAAAAAGGAAAATAACCTATATATTGTAAAAAATAGTTATAGCAGCTCTCTTTGTAGTGGCAAAGAACTGGAAATTACAAGGATGCCCATCATTTGGGGAATGACTGAACAAGTTGTGGTATATGTTTATGATGGAATACTACTTCTCTTATAAGAAATGATGAGCTTGATGATTTTAGAAAAACATGAAGTAACAAAGAGTGGGAAAAAAAACATAACCAAGAGAACATTATATATAGAAATAAGTTTGAGTGACCAAGTCATTTTGACTATTATAAATATCTGAATTAACTACAAAAGTCCTATGGAGGAAGATGCTATTTGCATCCAAAGAACAAATACACACATGCACATACATACATATCTCTTTGTGTATGTCTGTGTACATATACATACATATTTGTGTCTAAGGATAGCTATCTCTAGCTATAAAGTGAGGGAGGGAATACTTGTATATTTAAAAGGAATAGCAAGTTATATACAATAGATCTGCAGTTTCAGCTTCAATCTTTTTTTTTTTTCCTATTTCAATGTGTAATGAAAATGCTTGTTTTATTTCTGAAGTGTAGAATGAGAGAGATAGACAGACACACAGAGAGACAAAGATACAAAGATTCAATATGGAATGCTGCTCTGGTTCCAACTTCTACTATTCTTCGTCTGACTTACTGGTCATTGACTTTTTCCTTTCTCTTTGCTTCTTCATCCATCACCTACTTAGTTTTGGTTTTAATATTCTACCCCTTTCAAAATTAGAACTAAACAACAAGCACTGGATTGTCTGGTAAACTTCCTGAAGCACAAAGAAAAATGGACTGGTCCTCTTGCATTTTTGAGTAATTCCTAAAATGTCTGTTACATCTGTAATTGCCCTCTTTAACAGAAGAGGAAAGTTGACAATATAAGGCAATAGGAATGCTAGTTTGGAAACAGGAAAGTTGATAATATTAAGCTGTTATAATTAATTTTAGGTCTCTAGTACCAAGCAAATCAATTTGCCCTCCTGTATACAAAAAGAACTTCCAGAGATGAATGTAGAATCACAGCCTGATGCAGAATAAGGAATTTAGAATGAAAGAAATGTCGAGTTGTAGATGAGGAAATTATTTCATTTTCCAAAGGGAATTAGGGAGTGCCTTTTAAGAAGCTAATCACTAATTGTAAAGGGCCTGAACTTTGGAGAAGTGTACTTGAAACAAGGATACTTACAACAAGGTATTAACTCAGTTGGAATTGAGGGGATGATGTTTCTTTAGTACACATATATATTTAGTACTTAATATGGTGATGTAATGGTTCTCTAGTTCACACATAATCAGTATGATGTAATGATATGATTATAAAAGGGTTATTTAAGGGCTGAAAAAGACTGGAAATGAGACATTCCATTTTTGACCATCCTTCTGATGGCTCTCCTGCCTTCTGCATTCCTCCACTAATTTCAAGACTGGACCAGAATAAAGACTCTAGCCTCTATTCCTGACCCTTCTCATGGTGTCTACCCTGCTAAGACCAAGGCCTGTCCAAAGGAACTCCAGAAAGCTAGCCTAAACATTACAAGTAATGACTTTATAACCCCCAGCATGCAAACTAGCTGCTACCCCATACTAAGGGATGAGAAAGGAACTTGGCATAATCTTGGCTTAAATGATCAATAATATGGAACATTCTCCTTACTGGTGGAATGAATAACATATTTGCATAAGGGACAGGGCATAGTTTCTGGGAACAGGAGACAGGAGACATTTTTCAGTCCCAATGGGTTTTTCAATCTCTCTAGCTCCTCTGGCTTCCAGAGTCATGAAAAAGAAGATGTATGAGATTCTAATGTCTCTTCAGTGCCATGGAAAAAAAAAAAAAAAAAAAAAAAAAAAGAACTTTGAGAAGTCAACAAGTGATCACATCCTTATTTTCAGTTTACTACAGTTATTCATTTATCTTTCTAGATTCTCTAGAAAGAGTATATTATGGATTCTAGATAAACCAAAGAGATGCATTATTGTGTTTTGCATAATGGAGGGCAAAAGACAGGGCTATCTGAGCACCATTTAGTTACAATATAAATAATGGAGATTGTGCTCTAGGAATTTTGGGGTAAACATGTAGCTCATTACTGAAGAAATGTGATGCTTTTATATGATATAGCAAACTTTTAATAACCCATGGTCTGCTCCCACCCCAAAGTCCATATTTGCAGGAAGGTAGTTTGTTGTATTGCTTAAAAAAGAAAGTCACTTCCATAGTTACAAGAAAGCTAATGCAATGAAAATACTCATTGGATCAAACAAGAAATCTGTTCATTGCCAGCATAATGAATGATAGAAGAATTACATCAAAAGAAGAGACACAAACTAGCTTTTCTTCAAATCTAGAAAGCAATAGGGGCAGATACACTGCATTATCAATCACTGGCTCAAACACTTCACAGTGGTACATGGATTAGGAGCAAAACACTTTCTCAGCTTCTTCTCAGGGATAAACCTGATCTCATCTTTCTTAATAGAGGGCATGACATTTCTACTAGCAAAAGATGAGAACAACATGCAAAATACAGGTCATGTCCTTTAAACAAAGCATTCACAGCTTGTGTAACAAGAAAAATAATCCATAAACATCTATAAAGGAGGAAATAATATATTATCTGAGAACCAAAAAGGATATGCTAAGAGATCCCAAGAATATAAAGAGTAACCTCTTATTCATTTGGTAATTATTGAACATGTCACAAAAAATACTGATACTATTTTTATTGATGATAACAAGTCCTTTGATTTAATTGTACATATGTAGCTTGTTCATGTGTTGTGTATTTATAAAAACAAGACTCAAATATCGTATGAATGATATAAAGTATTTGATGTTTACATGGAAAACTGGTACTCCATTCCAGTGATATAATACTAAGACTAGATTAATCTGCATGATGATAATTTTTAGGAAGATTGTTTATAGACCTGTCCAGTCTTGAATCTACTGGGATCTCTTCTACATACCTATTATTCACTTGATGTCAGTGAGTGACATCAAGCTATATGACTCCACCAAAAGAACATGTTAAACAGGTTTTTCAGTATATGTAGTCCTTCTCCAATGACACATCCACATGACAGTTGGATGGCCTCAAAAAATTTAAAATTATTTTTATTTTTGTCATCTCATTTTCATCTTTTTAATGAAGATCAGATAGAAAGTTCTGAGACAAACTGATATCTTGCGATTTTTTTTTTTATTTACTGCTCTACAGATTATTTCAAGATGCACAAAAAACTGCAGTTGAATAAAAATATTAGGAGGTAGGATTGTCCTTTGTAAGGAAGGTCTCTGAAACTACCCTTGGTACAGCTCTTATAGTAGACAGGATAACAAAGATCATATTCATCATATTCTGTTCCTGAATAATTTTAATTTCTTCTGCTAGGTTTTCCTATTGTGAAAACTTTTTGTTCCATGGAGAGTATAAAAATTGGGTACAGCTAAAGCTATATTCTTCATGTGTTTTTCAAATGAATGTTATGCTTAGACAATTGGGGGGGTTGTTTTGTCTGTGATAATTATCTAGTTCTAATATGGTTTATTAGTTGAGTTCAATGGTATATTTGAGATCTCTATTGGTGGAATGGTTTAGTATATAGGCATATATATTTTTAACTATCATTATTACTGTTCTGTAACACATCAGTGTAAAACAAAAAACCAGTTATCTTGATATTCCACTCATGGATTTTATCACTAGTCTGCACTGCAGAAATACTAGAGGACACATTAGTCTGAATATTCCTCTGTTGCTGTGGTAGCTTTTCGGCCCCTAAATTCAATTTTTCCTCTTTTTTTTTTTTTTTTCTTTTTGGGCTTTTCCAGGTTTGAGAATTTTTGCTCACATCATCATTTTTACTGATGAATATTTCCATTTAAATGGCTCAGATCTCCCAACTCCAGCCCAGGTCAGACAGCACACTGTTCAGGAGAGCCTCCAGTTTCCTTCATATTTTTTCTTGTTCAGAACTCTAATGTACAGAAGATACCACATAAGCTGTAGCAATGTATTTCTTGCCATTTCCATAGGTAGTCTTGTCCCAGGTATAGGTCTGGATGGCCAGGGAATACCCACCCAGACTCAAATGGCACCTATAAAAGAAAAACACACAATCACAGATGCCTTCCATTCTCTCAATTTCTCTGACTCTAGGCTACAATGTAGCAAACCCAGTAGAAGTAGGAATATTTGTCTGTTTTTAAATAAGAAGACAAAGTAATACTTTTCTTTAGTTATAGTTTCTGGGGCCTTAAATCTCAATGGCTAGGAAAACATTCTGTATACCTTAAAACACTAGAGATATCAATTACTATTATTATCTACTTTCATTCTCTTCCACAGTTTCAACTCATGAACCCTCTGTCTCTAGGGGAGGAAGTGATTAGAGACAGAGAATTGTAAAATTTTAGAGCTGAAGGTCTGAAAATTAAATAATTTGCCCAGGATCACATAGTTTCTTAGAGTCATAAAATTTTAAAGCCAGGATTTATTTTAAAGGCCATCTAAACCAATTTCCTCCTTATATAGAAAAGGAAAGTGAAACCCTGAGAAATAAAATCTTGGTGAAATATACTCAAGATATTGGGCACTTAGGTAGTGAGCATCAGGTCTTATGTGAGGAAGATGAGTTAAAATCTGAAGTCAGATACTTATTAGCTGTGTGACCTTGGGCAAGTCACAATTTGTCTCAGTTTCCTCTATAAAATAAGCAGGAAAAGGAAATGGGAAACAACTGTAGTGTCTTTGCCAAGAAAACTCCACATGAGGTCACAGAGAGTCAGACATAAGTGAAACAACTAAACAATAACAGTATTCAAGTATTCAATATGCCTCCTTGTGTTAATACTTCTAGTTCATCTCCCTATAGTTCACATAATATACATATCATATAGGTGTTTTACAGCTTCTTTGGAAGAGATTAAAAAAGCTTTTCTTAAATGAAGTGTTTTTGAACTTTTGAGGGGATTAACTTAATGAATTCTAGAAGTTGGGACCATTTGGGTCTTTCAATTGGAGCTGTCAGAAGGAATTTCTATTGGGCTAAAACCCTAAGACTTAGGATAGGCTATGATAGTAAATATTTACCAATCAGTTCTGTGTGTGTGTGGGGGGGGGGGATTGTAGGTTTTATTTGAATTATTAATATTTACATTACTTTCTTAAATCTAGGTAAAGAGCAAAACAATAAATCTAGCTCTGATTTTAAGAGTCTGATGATTTCTGAGGTATCAATACTCACACTAAAAATTTAACAATTGGCTGTTTTGAGGTGACTCCAATATACTACTGCTACACAGGGAAAGTGATAAATGATTTTAAGTATGTGAAAGATTATCATTTGGAAGGGAGACTGCTGTGTTAAGACCACTTCTTAGATACATAGTAAAGGGGTTTCTTGTTCAGGTAGAGGTTAGACCAGATGGCATTGAAGGTTCCTCTCACCTCTAAACTTCATTGATCCTGTGAAGTAATTCAAGGCAACACAGGTCTGAGCTAGCAGAAGTAGAATTTAATAGCAGGTACTCTGAGATTCAAAGAAAGTCATGTATACAACTAGTCCTAGAGTCAGTTTGTGAAGTAAAACCCTGGTCTCCTATCTCCTGTTCTGGTGGTTGTGAAGACTGCTCTAATATTCCTAGTTAACCTTCACTTACATTCTGCCAGGCCTGCTGATGAAGCACAAGGAATAGAGAGCAAACTCGAACTCAGGACTACTGCCAATGAAAGCTGATCCCACTTCTTTGTAGTAGCCATCCCAGTTGAATTGCATTCCTAAGACATCAGGATAGGAATCCCACTACAGAAAGAAGAAGAAGAAGAAGGGGATGAGCCTTGGGGAAAGGAAGAGTTAGCCAATCTGAACTTTATGAAGTAAGGGAAGGGGATGACAAGGATGTAACTTTTGAAGGAAATACCTCAAGTCAAGTCAGTTGAGATTTAATGAGCACTTATGATAAGGTCCATTGATACTATCTATGGTTCATAAGGAAACATTAGTATTCCTGAAATGTGTTTATTGCCCTGTAAGGTCAGTTCCCATTCTTTTAAATAATCTTGTTAAGTAAGAGCCAAAATAAAGTTATTACAGCCTGGTCTCATGTGAAGTAATTCCAATATAAAAGGAGAACAGGCATCTGGCATCTCACTTTCAAGCTCACACTTGGAAAATGAAGACAATTTACTGGCACAGTTTCCAAAAATATTCTGGCACAAATTTTTTAAATTGTCCTTTGACAAGGCATGAAAATATCAGTCAATCTGATCAGGTTGAAGCTTCTATTATCTTTTTAGCTGATGGGGAAAGTCAGTGACAGCAGAGTGAACAAAGTAGGTTAACTATGATCCATTTGTTTTCCTGTCTGAACTAGAAAATGTTTCTCTAAATGGCTGAAAAAAATATATGAATACAATGAAATATTATTGTGCTGATAAATATGATGGATTCAGAGAAACTTTAGAAGATTTATATAAACTGATATAGAATTAAAAGAACAGAACCAGAGAAACAATTTGCATAGTAAAAACAATTATATAAAAGAGAACAACACTGAAAGATTTTAGAGCCCTGATGTAATCTCCAAGAATGACTTCAGAAGACTGATGATAAAGCATGGTTCCCACAGGGAAGATGTAGAATGAAAATTGTGTTTTCATACACAGTAGCTATGACCCATACTTCTTTTTTTTTCTTTTTTAAAAATTAATTTTATAATTATAACTTTTTTTTTGACAGTACATATGCATAGGTAATTTTTTTTTTACAACATTATCCCTTGTACTCCCTTCTATTCCGAATTTTTCCCCTCCTTCCCTCCATCCCCTCCCCTAGATGGCAGGCACTCCCTTACATATTAAATATCTTATAAATATCTTATATAATATATATCCTGGGTACAATATATATGTGCAGAACCGAATTTTGTTGTTTTTGTTGTTGCAAAGGAAGAATTGTATTCAGAAAGTAAAAATAATCTAGGAAGAAAAACAAAAAAAAAAATGCTCACAGTTTACACTCACTTCCCAGTTGTTCCTTTTCTGGGTGTAGCTGACCCATACTTCTTATAAGAGAAAGCTTTTTTTTTTTTTTTTTTAGGGGTAATGGGTGATTTAGATAGTGATAGAGATTTTTAAAAAGGGAAAGAAAAAAGCACCAATATTAAGAAAACAGAAGACAAAAAATTCAGAAAGGGACACAAGCAAATAAGACATTTAAAATACTATTTTATTAAATTTAACATAGATTGTTTTAAAAACCCAACTATATGAACTAGAAATTCATAATTTCACATACAGTTTTCTTTGTATATTGAAATGTTTGCATTCATAATAAAAATAACTTTTTTAAAAAATATTTCCCTTAAGCAGACTTATCTTATGGTATTTTCTTCTCTTAGATTTAATTTTGGTTAAACTGGTCTCTTTTATGTCCCAGAACATTCCCTAATTTCCCTCTTTGTACCTTTGCTTGTACTGTTTCCTATGTCTGGAATGTTCTTCCTCTTAATTTCACTTGCTGAATTCCTGTCTAGCCTTTAAAACTCAACTCAGAAACTACCTTCTCTTAGCATTGTACCTATGGTAGGTACTAAATAAATGTTAATGGATTGATCATTATCAGTGTACTACTCTATAAGTTCAGGAATAGTTTCATTTAACTAACGGAGCAGCCTGTAGTTCCTACATAGGATTCAGCAAATATTAGGTGCTTTAATAACTCTAACCATTTGTTAAATAAAAAATTTCCAGTTATTTTGAAGTGAAAGAAAGAGAGCAATGGCAAACCAAGCAAGCCTACTTTCTGGTAGATGAGATTGTGAAGGCATCCAGGCTTACCATCCCCAATATTGAATTTCTGATAGAAAAGCAATGACAGCTTTGTCATCTATAGATTGAGAAGGTTAAAAAGAGAGAATGGGGACAGTGAAAAAGATTTTTTTCTAGATAAAAGAACAATCTTCAAGACTTACTGGCCCATTGTAGTTATGGCTATAATAGTCAACCAAACCCTCCTTTTCCTGCAGGTAGAAGCGGATCCAATTATGAAATCCTGTCACTTTTCCCTTTTTCACTTCACCTAAAACAACAACAAATTTCAAGGTTGATCATTCACCCTCTGAGACTCCTCTGAGATTCCAAGAAGTTTTACTTCATGGAGATCATAATGCCTAGATTCCTGCACCTAAGGTAAATTTTCTATAATTCTAGATAGAAAGGAATTTCTTCATAGTTTTGCTGAACTTTCTTTCCCAGAATTTTCTATTCTTCACACTCAGGAAAATTCCTCCTTACTAGCTTCAAGTTTTTCTGATTAGACCATCTGGAATAGGTGTCCTGCAGTTCTCCAAAGACAAGGAGCTCTGGTTGTGTCATAAAGGCTAAGACTATGGAAATCAGGCGGTCTATAGATGATCTGGAGGAAATAAGGGGAGGAGATAATCATAGGCCTTTGTTCCACCTTTAAAAACTGGAAAGCAAAGATACAAAAATGACTATAATGCTTCCTAGAAACAAATCTTCTCTATGGAGTGTCCCATTTGAAATACTGTTTGGAAATCCCATTGTTCAAAGTTCTCACCAACTTGAATTCTTCCAGGGGAGAGACTGCCTCCAAAAGCACTCTAGCATGGACTGGTAGATTGGTTGGGGAAGGAAACAAAAAGGAGAAAGAAAAAACTCCTTCCTGCCTATTGGCATGATGTCTAGTACTCTAGTCTGAGTTGGGTCTCCCAGATCCTTGACCTAGAAAAATAAGTAGTTTCCCACTCATCTTCCTCTCAACCATCAAACAGAAAGGCCTTACCTGAGAAAACATGTTCAAAACCACTGGAATCACCCTCATCATTGCCACGGGAATACAACCCAAACCACATGTTCTTTAGTTCACTGACAAATTCTTGTTCTGAGCTGTATCTGTCTGGAAAAATGTATATAGACAATTCAGAATCTAACAACTGATATCTTAGTTATCAGAGGAGAGGATATTAATGAGATTCAATCAAGCAACAAAAATTAATTGAGGCTATATTATATAACCAATGCAGTTTTAGGTATATAGAAAATGGGAAAGACATATCAAAAAAGATTCCTTAACTCAAGGAATTTATAATCTAATGGCAGAGTTAGGAAACAATATATTATTTTAAACAATTATATTTTTGTAGGAGATGTGGAAAAATAGGCACACTAATGCACTATTGGTGGAATTATGAACTAATCCAATCATTCTGGAAAACAATTTGGTATTATACCCCAAAGGCTATAAAATTGTACATTCCTTTTGATCTAGGTCTATATCCCAAAGAAATTAAAAAATAAAAGGAAAGAAAAAGGAAAGGAGCTGTATGTACAAAAATATTTATAGCAGCTATTTTTTTGTGGTGGCAAAGAATTAGAAATTGAAGGGATGCCTATAATTGGAGAATAGCTGGACAAGTTGTGGTATATGATTGTGATAAAATACTATTGTGTTATAAAAAATGATGAGCATGATAATTTCAGAAAAACCTGGAAAACATTGTACACAGTTATAGTAATATTGTAAGATGATCAACTATAAATGATTTATCAATTCTCAATAGTACAATGATCTAAGTCAATTTCAAAGTACTTAGGGAAAAAATTGGCTATCCACCTCCAGAGAAAGAACTGACTGAATATGGATTCAGATTAAAGCACAGGTTTTTTTTGTACTTTCCTTCTTTTTGTGGGGCAGGGGATTATCTGTTTTCTTTCACAACATGACTAATAGAGAAATATGTTTTGCATGACTACACATGTATAACCTATATAGAATTACTTGCCTTTTCAAAGTAGGGGGAGAGGAGGAAGGAAGGGAGAGAATTTGGAACTCAAAAGTTAAAAATATATAAATTTTTTTAAAAGTTAAAGTTTAAAATAAATAAAAAATAAATATCTGGGCTAGAGTAGTAGGAAAGTTTCAGAAAGGAGGTGAGACTTTGGGATAGGCTTTGAAGAATATAGTAGAATCTTGCCTGGGGCAGAGTGAAAGACTTAGGAAATATTCCAAGCAAGGAAAAAACCCAAACAATGTCAGGAAAGAGCATATTAGAGAGTTATATACAGAACTATCCCTTTCCCTTAATGGAAATCTGGTTTCACTGTGTTCGAAAATATCCCAATTCAAAAGTCAAGAGGCCCACAGAAAACATTCCACCAGAGTAGAGACCCCAATATATTACCAGAAAAGTTTCTCCCACAGGAAGTGATTGGATTTCTTAACCTCGGAGTGATTGCCCTGGATGCAATTCAAGCCAAATTGAGAATCCCAGGCTATGCTTGGGCAGAAATTTGCTAGAATAAGCACGATTAAGGGAAGTACAGGATTCTAGAGTAGCAAAGAAATTCAATATTCAGCAAAAATGTGGAATAATAAGCATAGGATCATAGATTTAGAGCTGGAAGGGAACCTTAGAGGATAATGAATCTAATATCCTCATTTTACAGATGAAGAAACTGAGGCACAAAGAATAGAAGTAATTCAATTAAAATTTTATAACTAATAAATACCTGAGGTGAAATTTGTTTTCTTTCTTTCTTTTCTTTTCTTTTCTTTTTTTTTTTTTTTTTTTGGGGGGGGGGCTAGGCTGTCTAGCACCTGAGGTGAAGTTTTAAGATCCTTTAAGGTCTGACACTATCTTCAAATCCATACTGCCTCATCATACTGATTATAACAGCAGTATCCTATTGTGGATAGAAAAAGGACCAAAAAAATCTAAGTTCAAGAATTGCCTTGGATATAGTACCAATGTGATACTGGGCACAGCTTTAAGACTGTATAGACAAATTGCCAATATGGATCAGTAAAAAGAGAGTTGCTCTTTCCCTACACAGATGAAATCACAAGTCTGGATACAAAAGTAATAACAATAATTCACATTTAAACAGTATTTAAAGATTTATAAAGTGTATTCTTTATAACAATCCCATAAGATAAGTAGCACAGCAATTGTTATTTTCAATTTTACAGAAGAGCAAACAGATTCAGAAAAATAAAATAAGTGTCCTATAAATAGTATATATAAATAAATAGTATATATATATATATATATATGTATATATATATATATATATATATATATATATATATATATATATATATATATATATATATATACATATATATATATATACTGTTTTAAGGATTTGCTATACTCCTGGTATTGTTCTAGGTCCTGGGAATACATATACAAGAACACACAAAAAAGGCAATCTCTACCCTCAAGTAGCTTACATTCTAATAGACATAGAATATATTGATCATTGAAGGTTTTGAAAAACAGATATCTCAACTCTATAGGGGTTAGTCATCTTTCCATTCCCCATGTTCTGTTTTGCCCTCTCCTCTAGATCTTGGCTAGAATCCACATGCTCTGAAGATCCCTTTGATAAACACTTTCATAAACCTTCTCCATTGCCTTTCCATTGCTTCTTCATTGCCACTCTCTCTTCATCCAAAGAGCTGGAGCTCACTTACTTTTTTGATGGAGGAAGCCATAGAGTTCCTTCATGACTGCTGTCTTCATTATCTCTTGAAGGAAAATGTCTTGTTCCCTAAGCTGCTGAGAAGTGAAATGTTCCCCTTGACCTGTCACCCGCTGGTAGTTATTGAGTAGGTTGATGAATGCAGCATAGGTTGGTTTGGAGAAGAGTTCTTCATTTACATAGCTGTAGAGCCTGAGTGACATCAAGAGAAATTGGGATTGGGTCTCATAGCAGAACAAAAATTATGATCCCATAACAGAGCAGGACAAGGTTTGATGTTATGAACTATCTCTTACAAACATGCAATGCAATTCCCATGCCTTAGGTCACACTTTGTCTCCTGCCCTCCACTCTCCTTACTCAGACTGACTTCCTTAAATAACCTAAAAAGAACCTAGAAAATGCTGAATTCAGAATGATGGCATGAGGTTAAATCTGATTTACTGATTTTCTATGCATATGTACCTAGGCTTAGAATATGTATATATTCTTTGCAAAGTAGTTTATACACACACACATACATACATATATATATATATATATATATATATATATATGTCTAAATATACCACATTACATATACATATATATATATTATTTACACACACACACATATTTATATTCACAAATACCATAACCCCATATATATGAGGAGAATATTACAGTCTTAAATCAGAGTCCTACAACTGTGACTCCCCCTCAGTTCAGTGACTCAATAGCCAGGGCACACCAGCTCTGAATTTCTTCTAGCTTTTATCATCATCATCATCATTCCCTCTTTCTCCCATGCCACTCACTCTCATGTAAGAGTTAATTCATCTCATTGTTTTCTTTCTCCCTGAACCAGCTAAAAAACTTGCAAGCACTTAACACCAACACTAGGCTTTGGTCCTTGTTCCTTCCCTCATCACATCTAGGCTAGTTTCCACTTACTTAGAAACCAACACTATCCTTGAGGCAACTTCCTGAAACTTTTAAATAGGCCTGGGAAGAACCCTATGAAATCACTGAACACTCTCACAGATCTAACATATAGAAGTTCTGCCTTTATCATTCTGCCCATGGTTTCTTTAATTTCTGACAAGTGTAAGACTACCACAACTCCCACTATAATATGTTACATACCTGAATATAATATACAGTATTCTGAGCTAAAAAGGAATTGGTATAAACTGTTATTCACTGGAAGCCTACTGCACACTAGTGTGGTATGTCTGCCTAAGAAACTCTGCTGACTACCAGATTTCACTACTATGAACTTAATTCCTCCTTCCACCTTGTTTTTTGGATGCAGTAGTATGATGAATTAGAGCTTGACCTGACATAGTCAAAGTTTACAATTTTTTCTCACCCACATCCTTGCTTTCATTGATTCAAAAATAGGGACTAACACGCCAGAACTTCATGGACAGCTAGGACTGAGCAAGTGCAATTACTCTGTCTAGAGCCCCTGCTTTGGTGCTTCAATCCATGAAGGGAGAAGGGAAGCTGCCAAGAAGGTCAAGGACTGGTTCAGAAGTTACTTGGAAGGGGAGAGGACATTCCAAGTGTACTAATTCTTACATGCTTTTTGTCACTAGATTCCTTGGCTAGCTCTTGCCTGAAGTGTTTTTCACTTTACCTATAGGAAGATTCTACAGTCATTCCACACAATCCTAAGTCTCTTTAGTGATCTTTTATTATGCTTCATTACCTAAGTCAATAAGAAGAACTCTCTAATTACAATTTAATTACACTCTAATTTCAATCTTTCTTTCCTAAATCTTCTCTCCATATTCCATACAATCTCCCTTAGGTCGTAGTTTTGTACATTAAATGCCTTTCCTTTCTAATTCACTGTTACTCTTCTGTTTCTCAGGTAAAAGACTTAGAAATTCTAGAAATGAATTAGGCTCAAAAGAAATAGGAATGGGAAATATACAGGAAAGAAAAGTCTGGAAAAAGAGGAAGACTCACGGCTCTGGGCATCGATCCACTTTGTCATTTGTCTCAGAGGGGAAGATAAGATTCTGACTGTTGAGAATGATATCTTCCTTCTGAGCTTTGTTGTTGTCCACCTTGTAGATTTTCTCTGAGATAGTCAGGAGTTCTTCATTGGTGATGCCATCATTGCTTTGAGAGAAACCATCTAAGAGGAATGACCATTTGAAGAATGAGGAATGAGGAATGAGGAAAGCATCTAGAGTGGAATGTGGAAGAGCTGAAGAGAGGGACCTCTCTGCTCACTTTCTCTGGGTACCAAAAAGAGCAAAAGAAGCAGGCAGGAAAGTCATCTTCATATGGGATGATTCCACCATAAGTTTCCCTGAAGGAGGGGATGTATGCAAGAAATTGTGTGGGATCAATAGCACTTTCCTCCTCTGGCATTCCTCTTTTTTTTTGCATAGAGTATGATTAGAAGTCATTACAGAAGAGCTCACCATGGGCACACAAATTCTCATAATCTTCACAGCAGTTCCCAAACTCCTGGCATTTTGAGTTGCAGTGGCATGGATGGTGTTTGTCAAAGGTTTCACCACAACGGCTTTGGCAAGAATTAGGTGCCAGGTACAGATCTAAAATGATGAGGTGCCAAGGGTTAATTGCATATAGGTCTTCCCAACAAAAACAAGCTGATCTATGATGTCAACTCTCTCATGAACCCGGATAAATGTCATTTTTTTGTTTCCTTACAACTTCAGAAAGACAGAAAGAAGGTAAGGGGAACTGTTTCTTTTTAAAGATCTCCAAGAAAAACATCAGTCTAATTTTGCTCATACCCCTCAGTCAGGAAGTCAATGTCTAATGTTACTTTTTCTGATGCTCTTTTCCTTTGTTCCTACCCTTTTAATGCATCATTGACTCTACATGAAGCTTCCTGGAATCTGAACTTAGAATTTTTTTTTTCCTGAGGCAATTGGGGTTAAGTGACTTGCACAGTTGGAAATGTTAAGTGTCTGAGACCAAATTTGAACTCAGGTGCTCCTGACTTCAGGGATGGTGCTCTATCTACTGTATCATCTAGCTGTCCCAGAACCTAAAATCTTTATGCTAGATCTGTCCCAGTTGAGTAAGGCTTGTTCTTTTTCAAATTTCTGGAGTCAGTACTTAATACTCTGGTCAGTAGCATATCTTTGGAGATCCAAACTAGTATATATTCTGGCTTCATCCAAATTTGATATTGCTATTGCTAATAATGCAACTTCCCTCCTTACTTCCCTCATCATTTTCTCTCTTGCCCTTTGTCTTCTCCCCCTTCTTTTCTGTAAGTGTCAATATTTTTAGGACCAAGGTTCAGAGATTTAGGATTTCTAAGCTTTCAGGAAAGTAAAGAAACCTACTACTGGCTGGTGCTGCTTCTTCCAAATCTGTTTCCTTTTCTTGAAGCTCTTCTTTATCTAAAGGACATAAAAAGAAAATGACAAACCATTCCCTTGAGTGTTGGCCTCCCCAGCTTCACCAAGAATGTACAGAAAATAAAAAGGTAGAAGAATGACAAAGAGGCCTGAATGGGAAACATGTGAGAATAAACTATTGAAAAAAGCCAGAAAGTATCATACCCAACAAAGAAAACAAAATATCTCACTTTATATAAAACTTGAAATATAATTTCTATTTTTAAATTATATATAAATATTTATATATTTACATTATATATAAATATTTATATATTTTTAAATTATATATAAATATTTATATATTTACATTATATATAAATATTTATATATTTTTAATATTATATATAAATATTTATATATTTACATTATATATTTTTTTATATTTAAAACTTGAGATAAAATATTGAACACATCTTACAGAATGGTTATTCCTTTTACAAATGGATTATTTTAATTACAAAAGGAATCACACCATAAAAGACCTTTATAAAAGGTTTCAAATTACAAAAATTCATTTTACATGCAGCAATGATTCAAGGGAAAGGTGGTTTTTTGCTTTCAAATTTTATCCCAGAGGAATGAGGATTTTTTAAAATGTCTTGAGCAAGAAGGATTCTGATTCTCAGAAATCAATTTGATTTATACATAAAAAAGACAAACTGGCAGAAATATTTATTTGTGAATCTGAGGAGAATCAAATACAATTACCTTCACGTGAAATGCTTTTCAACAAAAAATAACCAAAATAAATTAAAAACCAAACAATACCTAATAATCTAATTATCAAATTACATACATCTGACTTTCATATGTCTTATATATTGCAAAGGAAGAGATATGCTAATAAACATTTAACAGCTAGATTTCCAGAGAAAAATGTATGCATGGCATACTTTTAAATTTAATCTGCATTATATTTTTTAAATTACTTTCCTAAGTAAAAACAAAAATCAAACCAATAAATCAAGTCCTGATTTGTAGTATTTGTGAATTTCTAAGTTGTAAATGCTCATATTGAAAATTTAACTATTAGCCCTCACCAACCAATTAGAGCTGACAAATTTAGCACATCAATAACAAATTTATCAGGAGAACCATTGCTCAATTCAAACCCTAATCAACTTGTTGGCAAGTTAAGACCTGAATTTTTGTCAGAATAGAGGCCCTCCCAGGAAACTAGACATGATCTAGGGCCTTGAGGGGAAGGCACAGGGAATTGCTGATTAGCTACATTTTCTGACTTAGTGCCCCTCCACCCAGAAGACTGTGCTGAGCCACTAGCAGCCTAAGTCAATATGAATTTTAGTCAGGGAGAGGATATGCGACTCCATTGACCTGCTGTTCCTGGGTTCTGCAGAGTGACTCACTTGTACACAGCTTCTCATAGTCTTCGCAGCAGTCTTTGTGTTGGTTACACTGATGGTTACACTGGCAATCAGTTGCCTTGTTAAATCTCTCTCCACAGCGGTGTGCACATGACTCCATTATGCCTATTGGCAATAAGAGATGCAAAGTCAGGCTTGTGGTGTTGCCATTCTCACTGCACCAGGACTCCACTACAGCTGGAAGTTCAGAGACAACAAGGAGAGTGGCCCCAAGAGAAAGGAAAGTTCAGCTATTCCTGCTCAGAGGACACTTTATTTTCTTCTTTACAATATGATCCTCTTATATCATTCCCACCTTAACCACTTCTTCTCTTCTATCCCTTTTGTCCTTTTGTTATTCCATCCCATAATATTCCCCTTTTTGATCTTGTTCCTTTCTCTTTTGCCCCTTCTATTACTTTCATAATCTTCATCCCATCTCTTTTGGATAGGAAATATAAATCCCATTTCATTTATAACCTTCTATATTGCTCTGTTTTAGGATCTATATGAGAGAGGGTTAAATGCTAAAAATGAATTAGTTCAAAAGTAGAATTTGGATTATGTTTAGGGTTAGAGTGTGGGATGTTTTATGAGTTAAGAGTTAGGGTTAAGGTTAAAGTTCAAGTCTTAGACAAGATTTAATGTGGTTAGGATTGCAACTAAGCATGCTGGATTTGGAATTGGAGGCATGAGTTTAACTCTTATTTTTCTGACTTTCTCTGAGATTTGTTTTCCTCATTTAAAATGAGGATAATAATTTTTATACTACCTATTTCACAAAGATGATGTGAATGTAGGAGGATCATATCTTTGGAAGCTACATTTCCCTCACGCCTATGCAGAGCATAGCAAGCAGTAATGGTTGCATTCAATTACAGTTGGCACTAAGGTAGTATTATCATTGCTATTGATCTTCATTAGACTTTGTGGGATAGTCACCAAAGAGAACATGTCTCTCCTAGTTAAGAATTTTAAAGCAATATAAATATATATACAATATAATTTGTTTTAGTAATAGGGTTGGTATAATTCTAATTGGTGTTATTATTCAGTTAATCTTATGTGACTCTTCATGACTCCATTTGAGCTATTCTTGGAGAAAATATTAGAATGGCTTGCCATTTCCTTCTTCAGTTCATTTTACAGATGAGGAAGCTGAGGCAAATAAGGTTAAGCGATTTGCCCAGTGTCACAAAGCTAGTGTCTGAGGTTGAAATTGAACTCAGGTCCTCTTCACTATATAATCAGCACTCTATTCACTGTGTTATCTAGCTGTCCCTATAATACTAATTAATCTAGAATTAAAGTTTTAAATTCCACATTCATTTTAAGGTCTGGATCTACAGACCACATCCCTAAATCTAAGCAGCTATTGTGCAGATGTATGTGTGATCCCTCCTTCCCTCTCTCCCTTGTTCCTCCTGCCTTCCTCTACTTCCTTCCCTCCTCTTTCTGCTTCTGTCTCTGTCTCTCTCTCAAACACACACACACACACACACACACACACACACACACACACACACACACACATGAGATGTTCTACAAGAAGTAAGGTATGCCTTCACAAGGCCACACCTAGAAAAGTAACTCATCACAATCCATTTATGGATCACCATTGTCATCTTCAAATAAAAGAGCAAGCCCTTAGCAAAGAGTCAGGGCTATAGTTAAGCTTGTGGTTCAATTTTGACTCACTCTATGCTTAGAGAAAATGTAATTTCAGAGTGAAGTTCACATTATCAGTACAGTTAGGATTAAGATTTAGACTCTTGGCTTCTTGTTATTGTTAGAGTTAGGACTACAGATTAAAGTTGATATCAGAATTACTGTTGGTATATGTTAGTGGCCAGAACTCTGTACTTGAAACAAAGATTCATACAAGGTGCTAAGTGGAATTGATAAAGACAATGGTTATCTATTTTAGCATGGTGATTAATAGTTCTCTAATTCAGTATGATTGATTTAATCTTACAACAAAGAATGGTTCCCTAGTGATATAATGATTGGCTTATACTCAGTATGATGAATGGATTTAACTGTAATAGAGCACATAAACTGAGAAAGTTTAGGATCAAATATAAAATCAGTGCTAAGAATTTGGAATTATGCCCCAAAAGTTATCAAACTGTGCATACCCTTTGATCCAGCAGTGCTACTACTACGCTTATATCCCAAAGAGATACTAAAAAAGGGAAAGAGACCTATATGTGCCAAAATGTTTGTGGCAGCCCTTTTTGCAGTGGCTAGAAACTGGAAAATGAATGGATGCCCATCAATTGGAGAATGGTTGGGCAAATTATGGTATATGAAGGCTATGGAATATTATTGCTCTGTAAGAAATGACCAGCAGGATGAGTACAGAGAGGCTTGGAGAGACTTACATCAACTGATGCTGAGTGAAATGAGCAGAACTAGGAGATCACTATACACTTCAACAATGATACTGTATGAGGATGTATTTTGATTGAAGTGGATATCTTCAACATAAAAAAGATCTAATTCATTTCCAGCTGATCAATGATGGACAGAAACAGCTACACCCAGAGAAGGAACACTGGGAATTGAATGTAAACTGTTTGCTACCCAGATTACTTATACATTCGGAATCCAATTCTTACCGTGCAACAAGAAAATTGGATTTACACACATATATTGTATCTAGGTTATACTGTAACACATTTAATATGTATGGGATTGCCTGTCATCTGGGGAGGGAGTAGAGGGAGGGAGGGAGGGAGGGGAAAATTTGGAAATACAAGGGATAATGTTGTAAAAAAAAAAAAAATTACTCATGCATATGTACTGTCAAAAAATTATAATTATAAAATTAATAAACAATAATTAGTGCTGAGAAAAGAACAGAATATATTATAACAGGATTAGATCAATACTTCACAATTAGGGAATACAGTGTTAAAATGAGTTTTGGATTACGTTTAGGATGAATCAGATAATTCACTGGGCCACTTCCCAGGGGAGCTTCAGGATTATTGCAGGGGGCCCATGAATGTGTTCTTAGTCTCTATTTAGCTTCAACAAAACATGCAGCATTAATCCAACTACTGTTGGGTTTGTGAAACTGTTTAATATCAATGCTTAAAAAGATTGAGAGCCACTAGCCTTAGATTAGGTGCAGGGTTGGAAATTACTGATATAGCTTATAAATTGAAAAAAAAAATCTGTTTTGTGTTTGGATTAAAAGTTATTTAATATTAAGTTTTAATGGCAATTTTTGCCTTAGGAGTCAGATCTCATTTCTAGTTTAAATCTGGTTTGGGTTAGGGATTACAATTAAAATGCAAGCTAAGTTAAAACATGTCTAATATTTTAGCAGCACCCAAGCAGCACCAAGCCTAAGGTATAAAACAACCAAATTGGCTGGAGGATGTGAATTCATTAATTGGGAACCTCATTTAATATCCTAAATCTGGTGGCCTCTCTCTGTATTCTATAGTCCCATCTCTTGAACATGCTTTACCTACCTGAAAGTAAAAACAAGAAAAAGAAAATAGTTTTATATCCAATGGTATCCTGGAGCCGCCTTATCCTGTTCATCAGCTCTGAACTGGTTAAATTTTCAGTATAAGCATTTACAGCTTAGACATCAGCAACCACTACAAAATCAGAATTACTTATTATTTTGCTAATTGTTTATACTTTAAAAGGGAATGAAGGAAATGTTATCCATTCAGAGTAAACTTAAGAGTCATGAGTACATTTCTCCCTCCTCCCCAAAGAATTGGTTCTCAAACATTTACCAATACAGTACCATTGTTGGGTATATAGAATTGTTGGGCCCAGAATCCTGAGAATCTCTTTTACATTTTATAAAGAAATGTCAGGATATCAGCGAAGACAGAATTGATGAAAGATTTGTAAGAGCAGCCCTTTGTGACTCAAGTGACTTTTTCAGAGGATGACTTGGATCCAATATTCAAAGATCTTTAAAACTGGGAATTCTCAGGGGCAGCTAGGTGGCGCAGTGGATAGAGCACCAGCCTTGAATTCAGGAGGACCAGAGTTCAAATCTGGTCTCTGACACTTAATACTTCCTAGCTGTGTGACCCTGGGCAAGTCACTTAACCCCAGCCTCAGGGGGAAAAAAAAACCCAAAAAAAAAACCCAAAAACAAAAACAAAAAAAAGCCTGGGAATTCTCTGTGGCCCAAATCCAGAAATATAGAGGGGAAAATGTCTAAGAATTGGTAGTAACTATGAAGGAGGAGAGCCAGAACCCAGTGAAAAGAGAAAGAGGAAAAATTAGGAATCCAGGATAAACCAATTTAGTGGAGAAATTGAACCATTCAATTCCAGTTATTAGAGCCTATTTGAGAAAAATGTAAAATTGAAGTTAGGTGGCTCAGGGAATAGAGAAAGTCACAAGGAGTCAGGAAGAGCTGAGTTTGTAATCCTGCCTCCAGACACTTGTTGTATGAGTCTGGACAAATCACTTAATCTGTATCTTTCTCAGTTTTCTCATCTTAAAGTGGTTACCTCACAAGATTGATGAGAAAATTAGATTATGCAAGTAAAACATTTTGTAAACATTCAAGTACAACATAAATTCTAGCTATACTATTGGTATGTTTTAAGGGAACCTAAATGTTTCTTCAGAGAGAAGAAGTAGAAATATACTTGTGTTTGGTGCCCAGGAGGATCCTCTGTGGTAACTGGTTCTTCACATTTTTATTAGTTACCTTGGTTTCTAAAATCAGCCAAGGCTTTGGCTTTGGGAGGAAAGAGTGGAATTAAAGGATACTCCTCCTGCCATTCTGGGACATGCAAAGATATTACTGGATTACAAACACTAGTCACTCTGACTAATTCACTCTAATTCTTCTACTCAGCATCCACCTCATTCTGTTTCTGTTTATGTCAGACTTACATGAACCACATGAATCATGGCCCCACCTTCCTCTTTCCTTTTTCTATCTTCTTCTTTCTTGTGTGTACATAAATGCCTGCCTTTCTGTCTTTCTCTTAGTCTCAATTCTTCTTCCTCCACTCTCTGATGAAACATTTAATCTCCCTATTTAA
Source organism: Sminthopsis crassicaudata (assembly GCF_048593235.1). Taxonomy (NCBI): domain Eukaryota; kingdom Metazoa; phylum Chordata; class Mammalia; order Dasyuromorphia; family Dasyuridae; genus Sminthopsis; species Sminthopsis crassicaudata. The sequence goes on from NC_133621.1 coordinate 243,145,716, forward strand.
CTCTGTTATCTTCCTGATTTCCTTAGGCTAGCCCTACAAAAAGATCATCTTCTTCCAAACCTCCTTCCAAAAGTACTATCAACAATACCCACCAAAGGGAATTTAGCTCTAAAGACCTAAGCCTGAATGAGTAGTAATGGTAATCTTTATATCTCTAGCCTTCAGCTCCTGGATCAGAATACAGATGTTATATGTTTGTGTTCCACTGGAAGTCCTAGTTAACTATTTTCAGGGGGACAACCTCTTTTAGGATTAATTTCCAAGATCTCAGCTTTCCATCCAAATTCCCTCAAAAATGGTTCCTCAAAACCATTGTACAAATGAAATCCACAGTGTAGACATTCCTGGGATAATACACTTTCCTTCCATTGTTTTGACATTTTGGTCTAGCAAACAATATACACAAAAATGGAGTCTCTTTTTTTCACTGACAGATGGGAAATACTTGAGGCATACATGTAAATCTCACAACAGGAGCACATAAATTCACTCAACTGCACAGAAACATCTCAGGTTTTACCTCTAGAGCCCTAGTTTTTTTCCTTCTACGGGTAGCTGAACAAGATCCAGTAGCTGAATGAAGGGAGGAAAACTTGCTTTCCTCTTCCTATGTAGGAAAGTCCAAATCATCTTTCAACCTCCTTTCCTTATACTTCATAGTATAAGGAAAATCCTCTTAGCCAAGGATTCTCAACATACTTCCCATTATTCTGCGCCTAACAGAACATGGAGGCAGGGGCTAGGGATGAAAATTTCTGTATCTTAGAGCTTTGTTCAAGATGGATAACTGTTTGGTTCCCAATAGCAGTAGAGGGAAGGAAAACCAAGAATTCCATCCTGTGTTAGGATGATCAGGGTCTTGTCTTGCCCTTTTCTAAATCCTCCTCATCCACATCCTGGTTGGACATAGCCTTCCTTCTTAAAGAGAAAATTGTTCCCCTCCATATAAATTGGGGAAGAATTGAAAGAGGTGGGTAATAGTTGTTTTGTCTATAGGAGAGAAGAGTACCTCAAGTTTGGAAGAGGGAGATTCTCCTTAGGATCAAGCCTGTGATCCCTTTATTTACATATATTGCTATCCACCAAGACTCGTGTAGTCTGGAAATTTCAGAAAGTGAGTTATTAAAATTCTTTCTTAGGTACCCACTCCCCTTGAGACAGACTCCTCTGGCATTTGCAGATTCATTTGTGCAGTCCCAGTCACAGATAGAATTTTCCCCGCCCTTTATTAGAAAGATACTCCTTAAGTTACCTCAGAGATTGCCTGTCTTCTTGAGACTAATCTGGAGAGGATTTTCAGGCTCCCTCTTCCATCATCCACATAAGTCAATGGGATGTAATTATCAAGACTCTTCTAGGATAATATTGTAGACACCGAAACTCAGGTTCACTTAACAAACACCTCAAAAATGATCAAGCACCTCAAATTTAAGGAGTCTACAATGGCAGTATCACACTGCCCATCAGCTCATAATAACACAATACATGCCATTCTGGATCATTTATAATCCAGTGGGACGAAAGGATTTTTTTTTTTTTTTATAGATAATTCTCCTTTATGATAATCCCATCCACATAAATGCCCAAGTATCTTTAGACCAACTAAGACAATCAGAGGGAGAATCCTGGCTTTAGGGAAGAACTATCTCCTCCTCTGCCTTCATTATTTTCTCAAGCTCTCTAGTGCTTTTCTACATCCATTATATTTCTTTTCCCAAGTACTCACCAGCCCAGGCTAGCTTGTAGATCAGGGCTAAGAACAGGAGGTCCCTGGTTCCCATGATGAAAAGGCAGAAGAAGTTGATTGCTAGTCTTCCATGTGTTCCCGGAGGGATCGAACAAATTCTAAATGAGCCTATCTCCTGGACTGAGCCTTTTAAAGACCCAAGGCTTGTGGAGCTGGTGCTTCCAGATTTTTTCAGGAAGAAAAAAAATGGGGGGGAGGGAAATTCTAGTGGGCAGGAGGCAGAAATGAAGGTGGGGCCCTGCAGCTGTTTGAAGCCAGAAAGAAGGAGCCTTAACAGGCAGGTAATTCCAGCTGTTTGTGACGTGCCTCTGGTTAGAAAATAGGTCATCCACAAACAGGACTGGGGTTTGCTCCCAGAAAAGAGAGGTAACTGAACTCAAGGCTAGGGAAGGGAATATAGATCCATGACTAATTAGGGCATGAGAGAAATGGACAACCTGAGTTTCTACTTAATATCATCAAATATTCTTTGCTTTGTGCTTTGATTTCAGATTGAAGTGAGAATTTAACCACTATTTTCTAGGTTTGGCCAGACTAAGCTGGAGTTAGGGCTGTGGTGAGGAAAAGAGAGCATCTAGTATCAAGTCAACTAGTCAACAGGCATTTATTTATCACCTACTATATGTCAGACATTGTGCTAAATACTAAGGATATAAAGTAAAGCAAAAATAGGAGAAAGGGATAAGGACTATAGTGGTTAGCATTAAGTTAGGGATATATAAATTACATGAGACATTAGAAATACATCTGTGCTTTGAGTCAACAGCTCAGGTATTTCCCATTCCCAGCCAGGAATTCTAATAATCATATTCTTGGCTAAGTCATTGTGTATGTGACTGTCCACTCATTTGAACTTTTCATAAATTGCTTTATGATCTTTCTAATGTTATCATATTGTTATTTATCTTCTTGTATTTAACTTCTCTTTCCAGTTGATTGTCATTTTTATTGTTTGCTTTACAGTACTTGGCATAGAGCAGTATATAAGGTGTCTGAATTCATAGATGCATTGTGTTCAGCTAAATGTGTTTATATGCAATTATGTGAGCATGGGAAAAAGGGGAGTTGCCAGCTTGTAAGCATAAAATATTGTCGTTTTGGACTTATCTTTTTTTTTTTTTTTTTTTTTTTTTTTAATAAACCAAATCTTTTTTCACTTAATGTCTAGGATTTCTTTCTTTATAACATCCCCTTGACTTTATCTAGAATGACCTTCTTTGACTTTAGACCCACTGATTGAAAACATATTTATATGTCTAGCTTTCTGAATCTCTTAGTGTGTAGATTTCTGAATGGATATTTGTAATGTTTTATTCATGATTCTGCTGATCCCTGGAATCCATTAACTCACCCCTATTTCCAGTTTGTTGACTTTATGGTTTGTTAACCATTCAATAATATGGGTCCCCTTTCATGGCTCTTTGACTCCCAGTTTTCTGAACCTGGGAACAAAACACATAGTGCATATGTATGTGTACATTTATATAAAACATAATATAAAATATTTATTTAATACATTTATATAACATATATATGAATCAATCTTCCAGTCTAATCTGCTCCAAATAATTCCTAGGATCACAGATTTAGATCTAGAAGAGAATTTATTTAAGCTGGAATTTAACCCTAAGGCCTTAATTGCAAATCTTTTCACTTTATCACCCCATCTGTGAAGAAAAGGGAAGGAGTGAATATGATCAATGGTAGTTGAGTTTCTTTCCCAATAGAGAGCCCCTCCCTATTCCTAGCATCATCATCACCCCTCCTCCTCGAGAGTCCTGGGGTTCCATGAGTTTCAGTGTCTATAATATTATCCTAGAGGAGTACTTGAAGCTAAATTCTCCTTTTCCCATCCTCTGTTCTCATAAAACAGGTTAGGTAGTCATGCTATATTGTATATCCTGATACTTGTCTCACTGTTCCCACACAATAATACTTAAAGCAAAGCCATCATTTAGTGTCTAGTGTCTAGTGTCCTCAGCGAGAGATAAAGAAACAGCAGATAGGTAGACAAACCACAAAAATAGAGACAAGTTGATGAGAGGTAGACAGATAAAGACAGAAAATATAGAAACAGATCATTATAAGAACCACTCACTTGCATGCAGGTGGCATCTTGGCAGCTTCAGTATTGTCCTGTCTACATAAAGGTTATTGCAATGACAAATATAGTTACTGGCCCACAGTCAGAAGAATGTACTCCCTGAGTTGTTTGTCCAATAGTGAGTATGAGTTTGCAGTGAGCCATTCACACTTTGGCCTACCTTCAAGACCAAGAGCACACATTTTTATGATAGCTAGTCAAAGATAGGGTTTCCATAGTCTATAGCATTGCTTTCCTTTGTGGGAAGACGACGTTCCAGATAGAAACAAAACGAACCTCCTAGGGCATGCTGCTTTAACTGGAAAAATTATCTCTAGATGAAAATCTGGGCTGTGAATGCAATAATTGACAACTAGACCATCCTTCACTCTTCTCCACCTGTTACTGGTTTATTGTTTTATTAACTTTTGTGCCAGGTTCTAAAGCAAAGGATATATTTTGATATTTTATCATAAATTACTAGGAAAGAATAGTGTCTCATTAATCAATTGGCTCTGAAGTTCTCAACCTTGTGCATAAATAAACTAGAAAAATCTCTTTTCTCATAAATTTATCTCTCAGTATCAAATTCCTATCTCAGGGGGTTAGCTAAAATTGAAATTATTAACTAAATGACTCAATGAAAACCAGAATCACCATAGCTTCTGTATCCTCAGCAATTCTTGAAATCTCCACTATTGTTTCTCTCAGGATGGCAATCAAAGTCTCTGGAGAATTCTTCTCTGATTTTCTCCTCAGAACACCTTCTCCACAGGATAAGTACTGAACTATCTTCTCTCAAAATGTTTCTTTAGTCTTTTGGGAAAATAAACTTCTTTTTTTTTTTCCCCAGGAAAGAATTCTCTTAGTCCTTTTTTTCTGTGCCTCACTTTCTAGCTCTCTCTAGATGACAATAAAATTTTAAGCTTTTATTCCTTCCAAAGATCCAAAAACAACATCCATTATCTCTATGGAAGGGTACTTTAGAGCTAAGGGTTATAATAACAATAATAATTAGAAGATGATACTAATAACAACTAATGGCTCAAATATATTTAGAGTTTTAAGGTTTACAAAGTGTTTTCCTTCTAAAAACATTGTAAATCAGGTTGTACAAGTATTATGACCTCCATTTTACAGATGAGCAATTAAGTTACTTGTTGAGGATCACAAAGCTAATAAAAAATGATAGTTGGAATTTGAAGTTAGACCTTCTGAGTCAAGCCCAGTACTCTTCCTAATATACAAATATTACCTCTTAGTATGACCTCCTCTGTCACCAGAGATTCCTGTCTAGGGATCCTGGAGGCCTCAAGCTGTCAGAATAGAATAAATTGGCTCTCTTCCATCGAAGGGCCTTTCATTAAGTACATAATCTAGTCTTTATCTCTCAAGGTAGTACTCCATGTATTGAATTTTTCCTTGACTCATTAAAACTTATCTTTCCTATATAAATATAAAATATTTCCTATATAAATGATATTATATAAAACATGATAGAAAATATTTATTTAATATGTTTATATAACATATATGATATGAATCAATCTTCCAGTCTAATCTGCTCCAAATAATTCCTAGGATCACAGATTTAGAAATGGAAGGGAATTTATTATCTCTTGAGACCGATTTCCAAGTTTTTAAAGTATTGGCTAATTAATTTAATAAATTAATTTGTGCCAAGGGGTTAATGTAGTTTAATCTAGATAAGTAACTAGCTTCTTTGCATTTTAATATGGTTCATTTATTATTTAATTAGGCCTATGCCTAATCGCAAAGGACTAAGAATGGGAATTTCAGATGTCGGTTGGAGTCTTAAAAGGAATATACTGTATGGGACTTCTTATGCCTCAGATGTAGTCATGTAGACAGCTCTATTCTACTTACAATTAAGACTGATCTTGAGCTTACTTTAAGCATTTTCATGTAAGTGGACAGAACATTGACCTGGGAATCAAGAAACAATTTCCAGGGCTGACTCTGGTCCTAAGTTTCTCAATAATATTGAGCTAATATCCCTGGACCTCAAGTTCCATAAATATAAAATGTGATTGGATTGAATGATTTCTTTCTTTTTGAGGGGGAGAACTTAATGATTTCTAAAACCTCTCAGCTGTGATATTCTATTTTTCTGTCACATGCTTCTATTCAAAGAGATGTTCAAAAGCAAGTAAAGTATGCTTCCTCACTTTGTCGTCTTTTCTACTGCTCCAGAGCATTGAGAAAAATTTTGGAACAATCTGACAAACAGAAGAGCTGAGGATACAGACTATTTGATTAAATGGCAAAGAGGCTAGAATTTATAAAATAGATGTTTGTGTAGGTTCAGTAAGTTCAGTAAGCACATAAGTGACACACAATCACTCTTGCTACATGAACTCTGAGTGCAAGATCATTGGAATCCCCAATGTAGCCATATAATCCAGAATGCTATTTGGGCTAATATTCTCCCAAACTCATTCACAAGATATGCAACTTAGCAAGGTAATACTAAGATAAGAAACCAGGATTCCTATCTCCCATATTGCAGAACTGTTCAGATATTTATATTGGAGACAAAATACTAACTATATAATTTCTTGCTAGCCCTCATCTCTTCAAAAAACTACAGAATATTCTTAGTCCTTACTTCTTCTAAGAATTGTGATTATGCCTTTCTGACACCTGTATTTCTCTCTAACCATTATGTCTACCTCAACAGCTCTCCTTGTCTCTTTTCTATAAAGATACCTTCTCTAAGAAGCCTCTTAAGGTTGAGAGAGAAGATATTCTTAGAACTGGGCTGAGTCAATCCTGGGCTCCCAGGGCCATTTTGCTTTATGCTAGTAATAGTTGTCCTGTCTCCTGTGTCTACTGGGTATCTTGGATATCTCACTCAGGTCAGGTCAGTCCAGGACAAAGTTTCCCTAAGTTGAGAGTCTTGGTTCTCCAATGAGGAAACTCCAGGTTGTCTCACATCTCATACCACAGATAACCAGAAAAGCCAGGTTTGGGTATTTAAAGCCTAAGGCTCTGGCAAAACAACAGGGGAGCAACTAAAGGAGTTTCAGGGAGACTAGAACTTTTCTGAAATTATATAGAAAGATTAACCCAGGGGCAGCTAGGTGGCACAGTGGATAAAGCACCAGCCTTGAATTCAGGAGGACCCATGTTCAAGGTCTCAGACACTTAACACTACCTAGCTGTGTGATCCCGGGCAAGTCACTTAACCCCAGCCTCAGAAAAAAAAAAAAAGAGGAAAGATTAACCCATTGCTAGATGATAGTGAAATCAGAACGACGATGTGTAAAGAGATCTATGGAGAACAAAAGAAGAACCAAGCTTGGTTGAGGCATGGTTGTAACAGGTGAGTTGCCATTTATTTCATCCATATAACCAACTACTAACTGTCTTTGTGTCCTTGGGCAAGTGTGTGTCACTAAACCTCAGTTTCCTCAACTGGAAAATGGAGATAACAACACCCTCCCTCCTTAACTTGTAAAGACAAAATGAGGTAATGGATTTGAAAGTACTTTGAAAAGTAAAATGTACTATGTAAATATAAATTTATTACTTTATAAAGATTTATACATGTATTATAAAAATAAAATCTCCCTCAGAAAGAACCTAGAATTGATCAAAAATTAAAGAAGTATGAACAGAAGTATTATTCTCTTTCTTCCTCACTCCCATGCCTTTCATTATAAAGACCCAGAAAAAATATGGAAACAGAGCTCCATGGTATGTTGAGGAGATGGTATAAGAAGGATCAAGCTGAAGAGAAGTATACTGCTATTACCTCAGAAGTTCTAACTCCCCCACCTTATTAGCCTTTTTCTACCAGATCCTGTTCAGCCTGCTGGGGACACCATGACTCCTCCTTATAACACTCCACAATTAATTTAGACTGCCTCATACCTAACAGGCCATTCATAAGGGTTTCAAGGCTGAGAAACAGAAGTATATTATCATAGACTTATAGGTGGAAGGTATCTTAGAAGTCATCTGGTCAAACTTCTTACTGTATAGATGAGGAAACTGAGACCTAGGGAGGTTGTGACTAGCCCAGGTCCATGCAAGGAGTAAGTGGCAAAAATGAGAATAGAACTGAGGTCGTTTGACTCCAAATCTGCATACTTTCTACTAGACTATTTTGAGGAGTGGAGGGCAAGGGAAAGGGCTGCAGATTGGCAATTCTTTAACTTTCCTCAAGACACATGTGGTCCATGTTACATACTCCTCATTCCCTTTTCAACACACACATACACATGCACACACAGATACAGCCAGACTATGCATCAACTTCTTTCCACACATGGGCCCATTTTTACTGTATATACTGTTGGGAAAAGTCAAGCATTTAAAGAATGTGTCCAGAGGGAGTAGGGATAAAGAGTCAAAGATTTCTGCAAGCACTTACTGTATAAGAATAGTATACAGAATAAGAACAGCAAAGCTGTCTCTTTCAAGTACTGATGTTCCTTATTAATCAGTTCTAATCTTCAGGGGTCTTATCTTCAGCCCTTGTATTGCTGCCCCCTACTTAGTGTTGGAAAATGCCCTTTAGCCCAGTGCCCAAGCACTCTCTAGCATCCCATCCTGTGTTATGACCTTCTCCAATACTGCAAAATTCAGCAACAAAGGGCATGATCCTACCCAAACACAATGGCTTTCTGGAAAGCAAACGGTTCCTTGGATGGCAAATAGTTATAGGGGAAGACAAAGAAGATGCAGAAATCTCTTCAGTGCCAGCTCGGCATTGATAATTGGGGCTTATTGGTGGGAAAACTGATCACTAATGATGAATTTTGGTTTAGTATTTCTAGCTCCTCTTTTAGGCCTTTAAAACCCTGTTTCAGAATTCACAAACATTTTTCCTCCTTTTTTGCCTCAGCTGCTCTAGCCCAATGTCATTGAAGAAATATATGAGAGTCACTTCCTAATGTTTCTGCTTACCTTAGATCAAATCACTAGAAGCTGCTGAGTAGCACCTCACCTAGCTCCTAGGCATTGGACACTTTGAGAAAGGGTAAATCTACAGCTGATGAACTATGTCAGGCACACCTATTAACCAAAACAGTGGAAGAATAGATATTTTTGGAAGAGCAGAAAAAGTTGGCACTGAATTTTGTGTACTGAGGTATTCACTGTCCTAACAATCCTATGCAATAGTTGACAAAGCCAAGGGAGTTGTTCTTAAAAAATAGAGCAAAGGCCAAAAGCACTCTGGAAATCCACAACTAATCCATCTCTTCTGACTCAGCCTCAAGGATACCAAGGCTGTGGGGCTCATTCAACCAAGCATTACTCATCTATAATAAACACAGAATTATACTCATGCTGTGAGTTGTACATATCCTACATCACACACCCCTGTCCTTTCCCTATTTGGATAGCAAGACTCCTCAGAAACAGGTATCCTATACATGAAGACTAACCTGACATCTTGTCTCTTCATTGGTACCATAAGCTTTTTGAAGTCAGAAATTGTTCGACTTCTGAGCAGTACTTGCAGCTCACAGGGACAGTGACTTAAACATGACAGATATACAACTGTTTGCTGATTCACTGGGCATCACCTGGAGTCCCAGGGATGCCCTCTGTACAGCAATTGTATGAAAAGTAGTGGATATAGGAAACAGAACCTCTGTTCCTCCAAGAAAATTTCCCAGTTTCAGCAGTCCCCTCTATCATTCTTTTCTTTTTTTCCTTCTCTTCCTCTTCTCTTTGCCCCTATTGGAACAAATTACAGGAAAACTTTCTTGTGTCAAGCTTCCCAATTCTGGTCTGTTAGTCAGTTGATAAGATCAACAGCCAAGAACTTAGAAAAACCTGATGTATAGAGCTTTCCCTTGAACATAGGTTTGCTGCCCTTCCCACTACTATTCCAGGCCTTTCCACAGAGCTTTAAGTGTTAAGTCAGTTCTCTCCTTGGTTGCCAGTCATCACTGGATGGTTCACTGGATCCATGCCATCTCTTCCTCAAATGCTATTACTCCTCAAATTCATACTCTCAGTGAAGAATCCATCCAGCTCTTGGATCTATTGGTCCAAGGATCCTTCCAACTTTTGTCAGCTATGTCTCTCTGGATTTATGGAAGCCATATTGGCTCCATCAAGGCTCTAGGTCTTTGGAAAGCCGAGAAAGTTCTTGCTGGTTGTCAATAACCTTCAGCTGCTGGATATATGCCCGGGCGCTGGCCAGATTTCGGGCACTCAAGGATTGTTCTGAACCTGTTGGAAAAATTCAGATCAAGAGGCCAATGGGATTAAATCATATTTTTCAGTCTTTTTAGATTACCCCACTACCTTTGAAACTCAGATTTTCCTTATAGCTTCTCTCAGTCTCATCCAAATTCCTCCCCAAAGCCAACACCCCAGAAATTAGATTTCTTTTTTCTTCTCCCTCAAGTCTCTGGAATCCTATCTACCCTCATATTTCCAAGCCATCTCCCTGCTCTTCAAATGGATTCATCCCTCACATTCCCACAATCATCTTACAAGTATAAATCTTCACAGCCTGGCTATCCTCATGTATGTGGGAGACTCGGCTTCTGAGGGGTGACAGAGGCACTGGATAAAGATAAAAACAAGGAGTCAAGGAGATTATGTCAATGATTGAATCCCTGATAAGAATGGATTGGCAGACAAAGGAAAATGCTGGAATAAGGGACAGAAAACCTAACCACCAAGATAGGATGAGGACTGAAAAGGATTGGACAATACTAGTTAGAGAATCAGAAGATCTCTGACACTTACTACTTATTGACCTTGGACCTCAGTTTCCCCACATGTAAAATAAGAGGTTTGGAGTAGAGCAGGGGTTCTTAACCTTTTTCATGTCTTGGATCCCTGATAGTCTAGTGAAGCCTATAGAGTCCTTCTCAAAATGATGTTTTTAAACACATATAATGAAATACATAGCATTACGAAGGAAACTAATTATATTGAAATATAGCTATAAGATATTAAAAAAAATTAAATTCAAAGATCATGGAAAAACAGTTGGATATGAAAATTTTAATTGGTTTTTTGAGGTTTTTAGGCTGAAAGTAAAGATCCCTGGTGGTAAGCTGGTGGTAACTATACATATATATTAAGGGTTCCCTTACTTTTGCATGATCTCACCATATAGATACTTAAGTTGAGTCAAAGTAAGAGTCCTCTGTGACACTTAACATTGGGAGAAAGGGAAAAAAAGATGAAACTGTCCTAGTTTTTCTTACCAGAGCTATGGCTTCGACAGTGATGCAATATTCGTACAGTTCTGGCCATCATACGCTGAGAGCAATAAAAACAGGAGTAAGGAAGGGACTCTTAAACAACTCAACTACCTAACCCCATCCCTAGATGGGAAACTGGAATATTTAAATTGCTGTCAGATTTTTTGGGTGTCCTGGAAAGAAGATCTCCTATATTAGGTTACTTATGATAAGAAAGACAGAAGAAACTGGAGCACATTCTCTTAGGGAAATAGGGAAGGTGAGAAAAGAGATAGCACTGAGGGAGGTATATAAAAATTAATACACACATACTTTTTAATCAGTGATTTCACTGATGTACATAATTTATTTTACCAAATGCAGATGGGCATTTGCTCCAGAAAATTATCCTCTGAAAGAGTTGCATGGGGCATGAACTGATAAGTGATAGGGCATGGAGCCATTATGTGTCTGACATAGGACTTGAACTCAGATCTTTATTAACTTCAAGTATTTATATAATTAAAAGTAAGTTTTGGAAAGAATTGGAAATTAGGAAATGGCCAAAAGAATAATGGTATGTAAATACACAATTATATATTATTGTGATTATTGCCCTAGAAATGACAAGTATGAAGAATTCAGAGAAACTTGGGAAGATTTGTTATGAAATGATTCAAAATAAAATCAGCACAATCAGAATACTATGCACAATATTTACAATAATAAAGAAAATAATATTTAATGATTTCAGAACTCTAATCAGTATACTAATCAATCAAGATTTCAGAGAGAAGGTAGTAAAATGTATCTCTTACCTTCTTGGAAGAGGGTTGGTAGATTAGTGGCATAGAATGAATCATATATTTTAGGATATGGCCAGTGTGTTGATTTTTTTTGTTGTTGTTTGACTATACTTTTATAAAAGAAGAGTCTGTTTATAGAAGGGAGAGTCTTTGGCAACTGGGTTCTCTCCTAAACCTCTAGTGTCCACTTTTATTCTAATGTATCTCAGTGTTACTCCTTCAATGTCATATTCCATGTCTGCCTGCCCCTCATTCTGTATTTGGATTACCATCCAAGTAATTCTTGGAATTACTACTCCAAAATTAATAACTCCTTCCCTTTCATTTTATTCCTCTTCCTCTCATGCTTTTTCTATCTTCTAGCATTCAGAAAAACCTGGCTGTTTCTCTACCCCCAATCCTCATGACATTGCAACTTTGTAAGTGCTAATTATACTTTTGTTTATACTACAGAATTACTAATTCCAGAGGAAAGGTCAAAATATTCCCTTTGCTAATTTCAGATTCTTTTATCTCAAATACTCTGTCATCTCTCTTTCCAAATATCTACCCAAATTCATTACCCAATTCATATTCTAGTGGTTTCTAATAGCTCCTAGGACATTCACTCTCTTGTCTCAATGCACTTGGTACCTGAATCATTGTCTCCTTCTTTATTCCAATTCTTGCCTTCATAGAAAATATAATACAAGACATTACAAAAATATACCTAGCCAGTAATTCCTATTGAATTTTTGTCTTACTTTTTAACTTCACCTAAACTACACACATTGTAGCTGCGTGTATGCCATCATTCACAGATATTCTACTTCCATAATCAAAAAATCCAAAATTTCTTTATCCATTCATAATCTACTATAATTAAAAATCTTCTAATAGCTTACTCTCTTTTTTCTTTTTTGCTGAGGCAATTGGGGTTAAGTGACTTGCCCAGGGTCACACAGCTAGGAAGTGTTAAGTATTTGAAGTCAAATTTGAACTCAGGTCCTCCTGACTTCAGGGCAGGTGCTCTACCCACTGTACCACCTAGCTGCCCCAATCTTACTCTTATACCTATTCTTCTTCTGCACCATCACCTCCAATTCCTCTTCCAATCTATCCACAATGTAACCTCCAATGAGCTCATTAACTGTGGACATACTTTTGAAATTCTCTTTAGGTCATCACTTCTACTCTGGTTTCCTTCTTGTACTTTCCCATGGGCTCTTAATAAGGCTATCTTTTACTTCTCCAAACTTTCTCTTCTCAAAATTAATAAGTACTCTCTCCTCTCAGAATCTCAACTAGGAATGCTCCAAATATTAGGCTGAGAAAATCATGACCATTAGCCCTGAGTTCCCTCTTTTCTCTTTTTTTCAATCTCATATCCCTTGACCACCACCCTCCCTCCATCCCTACAATTTCTTTTATTACACTAAATTTCCTATAGACAGGTAATCTTTCTACTCACCAAAGCTAACATCCAACAATCTTTGATCTCATCTGCTTCTACATTCTCCAGCAGATTGCTATCATCCACTATTATCTTTCCCTCTCCCCTACTTAACACTTCCTATTCAGGAAAGACATCTTGATGTAGTGAATAAAGTGTTGGACCTAGAATCAAAAAGGCTTGGGTTCAAAACTGACAGTTAGTAGCTTTCTAACTTTGGACAAGTAATTTTCCCTTTAGCGTCTTGGTTTCGTCATCTGTAAAATGATGGGACAGACAAGACGATTATTAAGGTGATTCTAAATCTATAATACTATCTATTGGATCCTTCCCATCCACCTAAAATCACGTCCAAATTCCCCCATCCTTAAACAATTCTTAATTGATCTTACTATTCCCATCAGCTATAACTCTTCTTTCTGTCCTCAAGAAACTCAAACTTCAAGAAAGAACAACACAAATAACTGAACATATAAAATAGAGTTTAAATGGAAGGTATAGATCTAGTACTGCATCATTAATTATATAATGTGCATTTTGTTTTGTTTTGTTTTGTTTTTTCCCTGAGGCTGGGGTTAAGTGACTTGCCCAGGGTCACACAGCTAGGGAGTGTTAAGTGTCTGAGGTCACATTTGAACTCAGTTCCTCCTGAATAAAAGGCTGGTGCTCTATTTCCTGCACCACCTAGCTGCCCCTATAATGTGCATTTTGAATGGGATGTCTTGTAGTCATCCCAAACTCAACATAATAAAAAAAGAATTCTCTATCTTTTCCCTCCAAACTCACCCCTCTTCCAAACTTCCTTATTAATGATTAATATAATCATCCTTTATATTCTGATGGTAGTGGAAATCTTCAACATAAAGAAGAGCCAACTCACTTCCAGTTGATCAATGATGGACAGAAATAACTATACCTACCCAGAGAAGGAACACTGGGAAGTGAATGTAAATTGTTAGCACTAATGTCTGTCTGCCCAGGTTACATGTACCTTCGGAATCTAATGCTTATTAGTGCAACAAGAAAATGGTATTTACACACATGTATTGTATCTAGGTTATATTGTAACACATGTAAAATGTATGGGATTGCCTGTCTTCGGGGGGAGGGAATAGAGGAAGGGGGGGATAATTTGGAAAAATGAATACAAGGGATAATATTATAAAAAAATATAATAAAATATATATATAATCATCCTTCCAATCACCCAGATTTACAGCCCTGGAATCAATCTCTTTCTCATCATTTTCACTCACCCCACACATCCAAATCAGTCACCAAATCTTGTCATTTCTACCTTCACAAGATTTCTCATAAGTGATATTCTATCTCTTTTCTCTTTACTTTTATAAAGGTGGTCCCTCAAGCTTTTAATACTCTCCTTCCTCACATCTACTATTTCTGGTTTCCTTTTGACTCAATTCAGGTGTCTTCTTTATAAGATCTTTTCCTCTTTTCCCCAATTGCTAGCACCTTTCCCTCCACGATTATCTTGTGACAACATACATATTTGCATTTGTCTCACCACTAAAATATAAGTTTTCTAAAGGCAGGGATGGTTCACTTTTGTCTGTGTATCTTCATATACTTGTTGATTGCTTGACAGTAACGGAAAAAAGAGAAACGCATAAAGAAAATATTTTAAAGGAACAGTAGTAGTGCAGTGAGAAATTATATGAGGAATTCAGAGAATTCAAAACATGTTTTAACATCTTCACTGAATTAGACCTGAATTTTGCTTAAATGTTTTTATCGTGAAGTTAGGTTCAATTGAACCAGGGCTGGGTTTGGGGGAAATAGCTAATAGGTTAAGACAAAAATTAATTAATTAAAATGTATCTTAATGACAAAAAAAAAAAAAAAAACAAAATTGGTTCATGCCTTTTCTCATTTTTAATGTCTGGTTTCTGAGTTTCTTTTCTATCTCAACCCAAACTCCAAAACCATTTCCCACACTCACCATCTTCTCAAAATTGATGAGACTGTCTACCAGAGTATGGTTTCCCTCATGGATGAAGGTCATGTCTGCAGGGAGCTATAAATCAGTACTCAAAAGTTCCACACATTTTGTTCTCCTATGTTTATCTCAGGAAAGATTAAAAAGAAAAAAACAAGAAATTCCCCAAACCTACCTCCCACTTCCATTTCCCACCATCTTCTTTACCCTCTCCCTTCCCACTGAAGGAAAGTTAGATCCCAATGCTATTTACCTTTGAGGAGGAGGGGCATAAAGGGGATGATGGGTGGTGACAGCTTGGTAAGTGCCAATCGATACACACGATGATTCCAAGATGGGTCCTGATAGGGAGGTTCACAAAAAGCATAACTCCATATATCATCACATTTAGATTTTTACCACCATTTTATGTGGTATACCACCACATGATATAACATTGTATAACTAACTTTGTTGGAAGATATTGAAAACCAGCAGATACCTTCACCCAAATTATAGAATCAGATAGCCTTTTTAGAGATAAAAGTTATTGCTCAGGGAAAAGAGGGATAGAGGAAAAAATCTGAGAGTTTACAAATTCCTGAGGATGGTTTCTTCTTGACAGTTCCAAGGATTGGAGTAGTTATAGTTCCTCTGCATGGAACCACTGCTAAACAATATCAACCAACTTCAAATTTCTGATTCTATTTCTGTAACTTGCTCTTGCTCTCTACATGGTTTTAATTTTTTAAACTGTTAGTTGATGAGCTCCCTGTGCTTCCCCATCAAACTCTTATCTATAAGTTTTCAGAATTTTATTTTTGAGAGCTTCCTATTTCTTTAGGCTTGACTTTCTCTCTAGAACTTTAATCTACTGGATCTGGCTTATACTTTTCTTGAACCCTTTGATACTGCTCTACTTTTCCTTTTCCTCTCTTTCACAAAATCCAAAATGGAGTAATCATTTTCCTTTCAGATTTCCTTAATTTTCTCCTTTACTAATCAATTCTGGAATTGGAATTACTTTATCATTATTTTATGTTTATTAACATTTCCCCTCACATATTACCATTGAGTAAAAATTCCTACAGAGACTCTTGTTTTTAGTTTAGTACCTTCAGTACTAAATAAATAGTTGATGAATTGCTTTGAATTCCCTAACTCTCAGGAATCTCTAGGAAAATGGTTGTGGTTTCAAAACCCCCTTTTTTCTTGGATCTCATCTGACCCACAGGTTCCCCATGCTCACTGTCTGACTTTGCTGTTGATGAGCCTTGTATTTTGTGTCCAGACATCTGCCAGAATTTTTAGTCAATAATCTAAGATAATTTTTTGCTTAAGCCCTCTCTTTGCTCCCTCAGACCACAGGGATGTTTACCTCAAGACATTCTCATATATATCTCATTGATATATCTCAAAATATATCACATATCACAAAATTACAAGGTATACCATATCATAAGATAAAATGACACAACACTGCACAATGCATATCATAAAACCAACATATTCTGTTGCCATCCCAAAACTTATGACTGTATGTATCTAGTGCCTCTAACCCTGCCTGAATGTACATAATGATGCTGAAAGTAGAAACATTTCTTCCACAATTCATAAAAAAAGCAGGGAGTTGGCCAGCAGAGGCAACAAACTCACCAGGAGCTGTTCAAGTGCAGAATATAGTTTCCGAACTTTGTGGGGCAGCCGCTAAGAGAGTTGGAGACAAAAAGACAGAACTGAGGATTGTCTGATGAGTCTTCTTAACATAGAAACTGTGCCCTTCCCAGGAAATAGGATTTGGCCTATTTTTAAGACAAGGTCCTGGGCTTTTTATCTTCTACCTTGACCCAAAGGAGGGACCTACCTCCCAGGTAAGAGCAAGACGGCTGATGGCAGAATTGCTGAGACCAAACATGATGGCAAAGAAAGAGTTGAGGTTCTTCTGTTCTTTGAGACTAAGAAAAAGCAACCAGAGTCACAGTCACAGATTAGCTAGCATAATACATGGAACAAGGAAAGAAACTAAACTAGATTAGACTGGTAGAGAGGTGTATCTTTCCACTTGGGGTTAAGAACAACAGGAAGATGATGGTGAAAGAAACAGGCATTAGATACAGGAATGAGATCAAGGAAGATGGAGATTGGAAATAACTATCCCAGATCTCTAGTCCCAGTCCAAAAATTGGCATCCATGATCCACAATCTTCCAACTCACTGAGAAGCCAGCTTGATGAACTTTCGGAGCAACTGAGTCCGAAGACCAGGTACAGGACATAAGCACAGCTCTGTGGCCACCCAGTACTGTAGTTCATTGAAACGCCGCATGAAGCGCTCCAGGTTGGCAGTGGTGGCATTTCGGAGTTGCTGTGGTCCCAGCACATAGTGGATCAACTCCACCTCAGGGGTTGGGGGAAGGGAGAGTTAAGGTGTGCCAAACTGGACTCCAGTCCTTGTCCATTCTATCAGCTTCACCAAGTTCCCCATCCTATCCCCAGGTGTTCTCCTCTCCCACATCCATACCACCTAGCTAAAGTCTCCCTCATACCTGGTGGATGCTCTTAAAGAGGTTCCAGTCATGTTCAGTCAGCTGGTTGGCCAGGTCCTTGGCACTCACTAAGTCTAACATCTCAGCTGAACCTACATTGGGCCCAAGCTGATCTGGGTGTGGAGTCTGCAGGTAGGAAAAAAATAATGGAGGTGACAGCAAAATTCAGAAAGAGAGCGAGCAAAGGGGAACTGTAAATTGTGTGTGTTGGGAGGGGAGAATGGGACAAAAATGGGGTTGCTAGGGGTTGAGACAAGAGCATTATTGGGAGTAGTAAGGGTTGTCTTGATATGTTGGAAATAACTGAAAAGATAAAAAGGAAGAGCTGAGATATTTCCCAGGAAGGTTTATATGTGGCTCTCTTTTTCCCTCAGGTATTTAATTCACAGTTCCTCATTACAGAACCCTATTTAAAATTAAGTCTCCAGTCCCTAACCTGGCTTTCTGCCAAGATCCTTACCAGCTTGTGCATTTCCTGTGGGTTAACAATGAAGAGCCGTTCGTTGAGTTTCAGAGATGTTGCCACACCACGGGCATCTGGTTGTAGACTAATGGTGTCTGTGGGAGAAGCTATGGCTAAGATGTTGGGAAATAACAAGGAGATGAAGGGTTCAGGAAAATTGAGATACATAGCTCAATTTACTTAAGTGGCCAGGAAGGAATAATGCTTCTCCATGAAAAGTGAGGGTATCTTTGCTCCCAAATAAAGGGAGAAGGGAACATTGACTATTGCTCTAAGTGGGGACTATTATTCTAACTCTGCCTCGTTCCCCACAATCCTTACCTCCATCCTAAATGGCTAAGAGAGGTAAAATGAAGCAAAAGGGAACAATTTTTTAGACTGCAGACATCACTGCAATCTTTAAGAAGCCACCCAAGAGCTTTCAGCTTAAAATCTGAAGGGGAAACACTGGGATTTCCAATCCTGAATCCTTTCATTCTGTCTCGCCTCCTGTTTACCCAAGAATACCTGTGAGAAGGCCCTGCTACCCTGGTCATGCTGAAGCTTTAACAATTACATCCAAGCTTGTTGATTGACTCACTAATGAGCAGTTTCCTATGGTGTCAAGGACTCTTGGTACACTTAGCAACCCTCACTTTATTCCTGATTTCAGAGAGTCTGGGAGTAGATCAATCTGGAAAATTCTTGCTTAGGGAGGATGTCCAATTTACCGCCTGAAGAGGTGACCTTCACCAGCACCTGGCCTTGTGTCCAACCATCCTCCTGTGCCAGTGTGTTCATCACTTCTCTCACAGAAGCTGTTACTGGTAGATGCAGTGTAAGGACTGAGTGGTCTGGTCGGCAGATGTCATAGGGGACTAGAGGAAAAGAGGAAGCATAAATCAGTAGGTTAATACCCCTTTTTCTTAAATGAGAAACAGTAAGAAAAAGCTACCTACTACTCTGTCTGATAACTATAGCTAAGAGAAAAAGTGTATTACTTCTCTAAAGGGAGAATGAAGAGTGCTTTTAGATGTAAATCCTCTCCTACCTAGCAGTTAGCTGCAATGTAATTAGGGCTATATAGATTATATCCTACTCCCTCAAAAAAAAAAAAAAAAAAAAAGGAAAAATAATAGAAATAAGCTCCTCCATGACATCAGAATTTCAGACAAAAAGACAGTGGGCACTAAGGAAGAATTTATATTAGAGAATCCAGTGAATCCATAGAAAATATACCTGAAATCTATGAGCACAGAAAAACCCGAGAAAAAAACCCCAAAACAATAGAAAATGCTTAACATACTGAAAAAGTACCGTGTACAAAGGAAAAAACCCAAGAGATAATCTATAATGGATTATATATAACTCTTCAACAATAATAATAAACAGAGCCACAGAAATTTTTTTAAAAGGAGGTTTGGCTTCAAGAACTATAGGAATGGTTAGCAGAAATAAAGGAAAAGATTAAAAATAAGATTAAAATTGAAATAAAGGTTATGAAAGAAAAAAATTATAAGAAGAAATAACTTAAAATATGATGCAGAAAACCTTAGTCAAGTATAGGATTCACTGAAAAAGAGAATTATATAATCACATTTCAATGACTCCACGAGACAATGAGAAATATCAGAGTAAAGTCAAATATTTTTCACAGCCAAGGAAAGGAGATGTATTCTTTTTTCTTAATTTTCCTTAGTTACATGTAGAAACAACATTTTAAGGAGATATATACTTAACAAACAAAAGACAGAAATAATTGCAGAAGATAAAAGAGATAGGTTTGAATATATGAAAAAGAAAAGTTTCTGTGCAAAGTTAATATGACTAGAATAAGAAGAAAAGGGAGTGAATTGGGGAAAATTTCCCTGAGAAGAATTTGGTATCCAATATGCAATACATACACATATATACACACACATGTACATAATATGTGTTTGTATACACACATTATAGATGTATATAACTAAAAGCCTTTCCTCAGTAGATAAGAGTTCAAAGGATATGAATCCTTCATAAGAATGGAAAACTATGAATAATCATAGGCAAGAATGAATCAAATCAAAGATGACTGTGTAGAATGCACACAAAAAAGTGATTAAAAGTGACTCAAAGATTCCATGATTTAAGATTAGACAACCCAGGAAGCCACTGATGGGCAGAATACTCTCATATACACCAAAATATTTACTGCAGCACTTTTGGTAAAAGCAAAATGATTGGAAACAAAATAGAGGCCTATTGATTTGGGGAATACCTAAACAAATTGTGGTTCATGTATCTAATAGTGCTGTAAAAAATCATAAATGAGAAGCTTGTAAAGATCTAAATGAATTGTGTGAAGCCAAACTAAGAAGATAATATATCCAATAACTACAACAGGGTAATTGGAGAAAAAAAGTAAAAGTAAATGTTGTAAAATATTAAGTAGAGTTTGAAAGAAAAGATATGAGAAAACACTTTCACAGTGCCCCCACTACCTCCACTTTGCAGAGGTAGAAGATCTACAAGGGTCATATGTTGCACATTTTCAGACTTATGGATATATTGATCAGTTATGATAATTTTTCACCTTTTTCTCTTTTTTCTTAAAAATGTTATTTTCATATGGGTTGGCTCTCTGGGAAAGGAAAAAAAGTGGGAGATTATAGTGATGTAAAAAGACATCAACAAACACTTGTTTAAACATAATACAATGGTATAGCATATAAGTATATAAGGGAAAGTTCACTGAAGTACAAGTAGAAACTGACAGCAAAACTATAATAGTTAGGGTACCCAATGTGCCTTTTTCAGAACAAGATAAATATTTGAAAATTAAAAACATAGTTAAGGACTTAACAAAATTTTAGAAAAGATATGACAGATTGCTAGTGATTACAGAATGGAAATAGAATAGAATGTACAGATTTCTCAGCTACACTTATCACCTTTACAAAAATTGGGAATATGCTAAGCAAGGGCAGTAAACTATGGCCTTTGTTATCTATAAACTAAGAATAGTTTTTATATTTTAAAATACAAACTTTTCTTAAAATGTAAAAACCATTCCAAGCTCATAAATCATACAAAAGCTAGTGGCCAGATTTGGTCCAAGTGATTGTTAACTTCTTTATGAGGGGATTAAAAACTTTAAAAAAATTTAGTAAATATGTAATTTATTGGCTATAATGCAATAAAAATTAAGATCAATAAAGGATATTTTTAAAAAAGAATTCAGATGTAAGTAAAGGCTAAATAATTTAATCCTCCATAATTTGTGAGTCAAATAACAAATTATAGAAAACAACAAGTAATTTTAGCAAAGCCAAAGAATTTGAAAAGACAAATCTCAAAAGAAGAAAGGCAAGCTTATCATCAGCCATATAAAATACTATATAATAGAGAGTAAATGTAATATAATAAAAACACAAATATAAAATAAATAAAAAATAAAACAACTCTTGAGGTTCCATCTTAGACTCACTTAGATTGGCACGGACAACAAAATGGAAGTGATAATTGTTGGAGAAGATATAAAAGAGCAGACACACTAATCAACTATTGATGGAGGTGGAATGTGAACCAACTATTTTAGAAAATCAGTTGGGACTATAAAGTCACTAAAATGTTCAGTCTTTTTATTTTGTAACAGCATTTTTCATTGTAGTGAAGAACTGGAAAAAAATAAGCAAATTGTGATATATAAATCTAATGCATGTTACTGAGCTATCAAAAATGAGGAAAGAGATAGATTCAGGGAACTAATGGAAAATCAGGAAAATGATTGACAACAATAACTAAAATGTAAAGGAAAACAACTTTGAAAGACTTAAGAATAATGATCAATGTAATCACCAATCACATGTCCCACCTTATAAGGAGAGGCTATGTTAGAAAGCTGATAGACTAGAAATACAGAATGAGACCTCTATTTTCTCACAAGGTCAGTATGTGAAATTTCTGTTCATTGACTATGCTTAATTGTCAGGAGAAAAGGAATTTATTTTTTAATTTGATTAGGAATAAAGGAAAGGAAAAATATTAATGAAATACTTATAAAGCATACAGAAGATAGTAGAAATAATGTCAGAAAGAGATATTATGCAGATCATCAGGATAGTATTGGAATTATTGTGTTAGATTTATTATAATTTTTTAAAAACTTCAAAAGTACATATAATTGAGACTCATGGTTTTATACATAATTCCCCTTTTCTATTTATTATATATAATAAGGATTATCAAATTCTTAATAAAAATTATTTAAATTAAAAAAGAAGAATTGCAAGCTCTATAGGAAAAAGACTTCAATTTGGAAGACAGAATTGTTTTTCTGATCTTACTAATATTTCCAAGTAAGTTTAAGTATTTTAATTATCTGTATACTTTGAAATCTCACTAGTGAGTCCCAAAGGCTTTTATACAAAGATTTATTTTTTGGAGATAAATAAATAAATGAAATGTCCCCCCCCCAAAAAAAAAATTTTTTTTGGAAGACAGAGGGAGAAATAAAGAGGTGCCCAGAGAATAGCATAAGACTAGTTATAGAAACTGAGAGTAAAAGAGAGATCAGAAATTCAGGTAACACCACCAACCTTTGTCCAGAGCTTGGATAGCATATCTGTTGCTGAGGAAGTGATCATCATAGCTTGGGAACCAGATGGGAATTGTTCGATCCTAAATGAAAGATAAACAGCCTGGTTGAAGATAAGACTAAAAAATCCTTGGAGGAGGAACATAAATATTAAAATAGCTTAAAGGAGCGCTGATAGGAGATCCCACTTTCTGGGCATGTCAGAGAATAGAGTATGATGTTCGCCCAGCTCAAAAAATAGCTCCTGCCCATATCTCCATCACCTTTGCCCCATTCCACACACATCCTCAGGAAGCAATGGTCCCAGTGAGAAAAGGGGGCCTGAACAGCAAAGTAAACAAGGAAGGAGATTTGTATGCCAGTGAATTTACATGATTCTTCCCCATTTTGTCCTCAAACGAACATATTTCTTCCATATATTAAAATCATATTTGCTTGAGCTCTCATCTTTCTTTCATTAGCAGTAGAACTATCTCTTAGCCCACACCTCCTTAACTCATGCAATTTACCTTGTTTCTACCAGTCTATGAAGTATTCTTTCAGAGATCATCAATGACTCAAGATAATAAGTATCAATGCCTTTTCTCAATCCTTAATCTTATTAACCTTGTAGCATTTGACATAATTGACCACCTCCTCCTCAATGCTTTTTCCTCTCTTCAACAACGCATTGATCTGGGGTTTTTTTTTTTTTTTTTTTTTTTTTTTGTCGATTCTTTTCTTTCTGCTCCCTAAAGGTAAGCATTCTTCAAACATCAATTATCTGTTCTTTTCTTTCAGAGGTCTCATATGTTTGAATGGCTCCAAATATCATCTCTATGCTCCTAAATACTTAAAGAAGCACCTTCCTCTTTTGACCATCATAACCAGCCACCAGGTCCTGCTGACTCTTTATTCAAAATATCTCTTATATTTGTCTCTTCTATCCCAGTTTCCAATCTTCTCCTGACTGGTCTCTTTAAATTTATAATCTCTTCCTACACATCAGTGCCAAAAGAATCTTCCCAAAACACAATTTTCATATGTCACATTTATGTGTGAGAGAGAGACAGAGAAAAAGAGAAGGAGAGAAAGAGAGAGGGAGAGAGAGAGAGGGAGAGGGAGAGAAAGGGAGGGAAGGAGGGAAGGGGAGAGAAAGAGGGAGAGAGAGAGAGAGAGAGACAGGGGGGGAGGAGTAAGAGGGAAGGAAAAAGTTAAGGGAGAGGCAGAGAATGCAAGTGAGCAATGCCATGGGAAAATGCTGCCTCTAGGAGAGCACCCCAAACTCTTTTATAATTAGGCCTCCAAATCACTTTTTCCAGGTTAATTTCCTCTGCTTTCTCTTCTTCTATATGAACCGTGGGCTCCAGTCAGTCTGGAATACTTTTCCAACTTCTAAAACATTTCTTACTCATCACCACAGTCATATTCAAGGCCCAGTTCAACTCTCACCTTCTCCATTAAATCAGAAATGGTTTCTCCCTTCTGTGAACCTGCATAACACCTACTATTTGCACCACTGATTTGATAGGACTGGTATAAATCAACCAATATATCAATAAACATCTACTAGAGGCTAGGCATTTTATTAATTTCTGGGGATACAAAAGTAAAGAACTAAACAATCCTTGTATTCATTATTAATTTTTCACTATATATATCTTGTCTTAGGATTATAAACTCTTGAGAATAGTAATAGCTTATTCTTTTTCATATCTCCTATAATGCCTAGCTCCTTACAGCAGGCACTTAGTAAATGTTTACTGTTTGACTAACAAGTCTATATCTATAAGAATCTTTGATATGTATATAAGACTATGAGGGTCTTAATGTCTGAAGTTTGTGAGCTAATAAGTGATAAGAGGGAAATATCAAGACTTCTATGTGCAGAACCTAAGCTATCAGAGCCTTTTATGGGAAGGGATAAGAAAGAGTAGCACAACCCTATAAATCAGGAAGAACTCTATGGAGCCAGGGAGAAAATACAGAGAGTATTCAGTACCTTTAATTGTGGTGACATATTTCCACCGCCATTTTCTAACCTGTAGAGCAAATGAGAAGAATGTAAAATTGAGGGATTAGGAAGGGGATGAACAGGAAGCACCTGCCAGAGAGAGTCACCTTCCAAGGTATTACTTAACTGCCTTGACATCATCACAAAAAGACTAGGGACAGAGGCCAGAGGATCTAGTCCTGATTTCTTAAATTCCATTTCCAACAAGCACCCAGTTAGCCTGCCTGCTTATTGGCCTGGATTTTTCAAATTTAGAATGGAAATAATGGTATTACAGGCAATAAATCCTTAGAGCGATTAGGGCAGGAAAGCAAAAAATCTAGACAGAGAGCTCCCATTCAAGTTTAGAGATGACTGTAAGTCCTTTTCCCTCCCCAAACTTCAGCTTCTCCTCCTAGAGAGTTAATGAGTAAACTAGCAAGCAAACTAGTCAGTTCCTGAAAATATTACTCACCCATAGTGCCGCCTCCTCTCTGGTCCCTGCTCCCTTAGCAGGCTGATGAGCTGAGTATCCCTGTTCACCAGTTCTGAGAGTTTCTAGAAGAACAACAAGATAACTGAATATGGAGTCCCTGTTCATGATTCTATCCAACCTGAGGTTATTGCAGATGATTTTCCTTGTTACCTGCAGGAAGCTTGGGGCTACCGGGTCTATGTGGAGCAGGGGGCCATACAGGGTCACCCATTGGCTGACCAGCCTTAGGATCTTCTGCCGCTTGTTACAGATATAAATGCCATGTTCTTGCTCAGTGCCACCAGCTGGCTCCGCATGGAAGGTGGTAACTGGTCAAAGAAAGTCATGGTACAAAGTGGATACTGTCCAGCAGGTTTGAGGCATACCTCCAGGAAAAAACAAATCTGTGCTTGGGCCCTTGATTCATCCTACAGAAAGTGCTTACCATGTACTCACTGAATGATAAATATTTTCTCTGCTCCCTCACACCATATCCCAACCTCTACTACCTTACTAGCATAAATGTTATCTATAAGTAATCATTAATAAATCTAGATAGCCACTGCTAGAAAGCACCTTAGAGTTCATTTAGTTCATAAATCTCACTTTTCTCACCTAGGTAGCTTACTTAACTCTTTCTATTATACTATGTTTCCCATCAAGCTTGAAGGATATTGATGCAGGAGAGCAGCACAGAGATGGGCACTAGGCATGAAGACACTGTGGGTCAAGAGAAAGTCACCCAGGAAAGTCTCTGCAAGGTTTGTAAAGAGAAGGAGGAAAAAAAGCACCAGGTTACAGAAGCAGCAGTATCATAGTCCCAGAGGAATAGCCCTTAACTTTTGCTGTATAATGGACCCCTTTGGCAGTCTAGCAAAGTCTATGCACCTCTTCTCAGAATAATGTTTTTAAATGAACAAAACTCATAGGATTACAAAGTAACAATTTTTTTTTTCACAGACCCCAAGTTAAGAACCTCTGCCCTAGGGTCTCCTCTTACTTTAAATTATTCATAAATACCCAGGGCATCTACAATACTTGTCCCAACCAAGGGAATATGGGATTAAAAAGTTCTGGCCGTAATGCCTAAAGGGAGCAGTGTTCACTACGGTACTCAGGTGCAGTGGGGAAAGGTAGCCTTGCCTTGCCAGGCTCCCCAACCTCAGTTCTGTACCTGTGGGATCATGGGCACTTGAGTCTGGCCGCACAGCCTCCAGCAGCAGTTCCAAGATTTTTTCTGGAGTGCCCGACATCACTGTGTACCTAAGAGAACCAGCTCAATATACATTCCTATGTCCACAATGCCTCCAAATATACTTGATACCCCTTGTCAGGCACCCTTTTCCAGGGCAAAGAGCTCAAGAGTAAGTTAAGATGACATAAATAGGCAGCTCTAGCCTGATGTGACCAAAATCTTGCCAACATTTACTCCTACAATTCTGTTACATAGAGCAGTTTTCAGAAGTAAAAACCAACACTTAGGAGTACTACTATAATAAATAGTATATATATGACTATATACACATAGAGGTTCTCTGAAGAGCTCTATTTTCTCTTCTGTATTGCCACAGGTAGGAAGAGGCTCAACAAGGAAGGGGAAATCACTGAGAAATTGAAAATAGGGATGGGGAAGTGGGGGCGGTATGGGTATAGTGAAATGAGTAGAGAGGAATTTGGGGAATAGAATTAAGAGTGGAC
This sequence comes from Sminthopsis crassicaudata, assembly GCF_048593235.1. NCBI lineage: Eukaryota > Metazoa > Chordata > Mammalia > Dasyuromorphia > Dasyuridae > Sminthopsis > Sminthopsis crassicaudata. Next base: position 243,172,609 of record NC_133621.1, read on the forward strand.
ATGTTACCGGTTCCTGCCTGGATTCAGGGAACAGTCAGGGCCATTGCTCTGAGAAGTCCTCTCCAGCACCAGGACTACTTTTCCATGTTCTTCCAAACGCATTGTATTTGCCTCCACATCCTGGGTGCCAAGTCAATCAGATGACTATTTAGCAGTGACCTTGACCTCTCCTGAACCACTCCTGGACTTCTTACCCACTACTTCTAAACTTAGTCTATCTTCAGCTCTTCTCTCCCTTTTGCTCAATATCCCAGGCTCACCCAGAATCACTAGGTTCTTTCAGCTCCCTTACTCCCATCTAGATATAGTTTTTCTTTTCCTATCATCTTTTCTGCCCCACTTCCATTTCAATCCTTTCCTTCCAATTCTTATATTTATCCCATATATAAAGCTAAAATTTACCTTATTCATAATCCCCTATTCCTCTTTTCCTTTCACCCTAGTCTCCTTCAAATTTCCCATCTCTACTCTGAAATTTCAAGTCTCTGACCTTTAGTTTCCCAACCCTAGTTTGCCTTCAATTTTCCTATCTCATCTTGATACCAATCTCAGCCCAGCTCTGATCCTCCTATTTCCTTCTACCCTCCCTGTGCATCCAGGTTTTCCCAAGCTTGACTAACCTTGATGATACGGTTGAAATCTTGTTTATCCACCCGCAAAAACTGACAGTTATCTTCACGAAGAATGATGGTGGCTGCTCGGGGCGAGTCATTCACCAAAGCTAGCTGTCCAAAGTCATCTCCTTCATGCAGGGTTGTCACCAGGCCCTAGCAATCAGTTCCATCAGATAATAATTTTTCTCTTCTCATTTATACCCAGTCCCTATCTACACATATCAGAAAATGAACTAAAAGCCTTGGGGCCTAACCCAAGCATTGCCCACAGAGAAAAGGGGTACCAAAAAGACAATAGAGTCCTCACAGGTAGAAAGGAGAATGCAAGAGTTATATAGGAAGGACAAAAGAAAAACACACCTTGCCATGGGTCACCACATTAACAGATCCCTTCCAGATAATGTACCAAGAGGTCCCCTTATCTCCTTGGCTGAACACTGAGAAAAGGAAAGATTAGATAGAGCCCAGCCCCAACTCCATCACCACTGACCAGATGCTTTGTTATCTCTGGATCAAAAGTCCCATGCTCTGAAGCTCAGTTCCACAGGTTCCCACTTTGTTACGTCTCCTTCCCTGCCCCCCACAAATATTAGCCCCAACTCACACACAGTGCCTGCTTTGCTGCTTGGCTCAAACAACAACACAGCAGCCAACTCCTTCTTTACCTGTAAGAAATAAGATAAGGGGGTAGTCAGCAAGAAGCCAAGAATTGGGAGGCTAATTTATGGTTCAGGGACTAGATTAGTCAAAAGCAATTCACATATCTTGTGACAAGAAGCAGGCAAGTCTGGGGAGAAAGGGACAACAGAGGGATGAAGGACCTAGCATAGTAGATATAGATCTGAAGGGTTCTCTCTGAAAAAAAAATTTACTAGAATTACTTCAAAAGATACTTTAAATACCTTTTAACACAATGGTGCCATTGCTAAGCTTATAGCCCCCAAAGATCAAACAAAATGGAAAAGATCCTATAAGTTTAAAATATTTATAGCAGCTACAGTGTGGAAACTAAGGGGATGCATGACAATTAGGGAATGGCTGAATGAATGCACATCATGGAATATTATTCTGTTGTAAGAAATGATGAAAGGGACAGTTTCAGAAAAGCTTAGCAAGATTTTTATGAGCAGATGCAGAGTGAAGTGAGCAAAACCAAGAGAATAATTTATACTAAAATAATAACATCATAAAAGCAACATTAAAAGACTTAAGAACTCTGATCAATAAATGATCAACCATTATTCCAAAGGGCCCATGATGACAGAGAGATTATTCCACCTTCTGACAGAAAACTTATAGATTAAATATGAAGAATAAGAAGCACACTTTGGATATGGCCATTTTGGGAATGGGTTTTTCCTGACTATGAATATTTGTTATAAAAATTTTATTTTTCTTCTTAATTTTCTGAAGGGAGAGAATGAAGTAGGAGAAAAGGAAATATATGACAATTTTTTAAAAAGAGTCAACAACAACAAAGAAGATCAATGATAAAAGTTATATCCTAGAAAAGAGTGGGGCCAGAATGATGTTTTGGAGAATAACTGACCGAGTTGGACAGATGAGCCACGGCCTTGATATGGAGCAGCTCCTCAAAGATTAGGTCTAGCTCTTCCTCTGTGCGCTGCCCGGGGCTATAGGCAGAAAGAAGTAACATGAGAGAGAGTTTTACTTCTAATGTTAGACCTAGACAGGACCCTTGGGACCCTAATTTTACATATCAGGAAACTAAGACCCAGAAAGAAGTATCCAACTGTTAAGTGTTACAATTTGTACTAGACTCCAGGTCTCTTGCCTTCTGGCTTGGTTCTTTTTATCCACTATACCTTCCTTCCATAGGAAGAAGGGAAGAATCCTACTATAGGGGGGAACATGAAGTATGGGTATTAGTATGTATCAGAGCTTCAGGGGATCTTGGTTTTACTTCTGAATAAATGGCTTGTGACTCACGGCTTACGCAGCGCCACAGTGAGCAGAGCATCAGGTCCTCGCTGAGAGAGCAGTGTCATAGCCTCAGCCAGCTCCTCCATTTCTTGAATGTTATCTGGGTCTATCTCTGGTCCAGAGAATCGATAGAAATGAGTATCTCGGTCATGGAAGGCCCACTCATGTTTCACTGTGGGGCAAAGACCAAACATAGAAGAAAGGAGCAAAGAAAGTGAGGATTTAATGAGAGTTTGGGAAATGAATGTGCCAACCTCCAATTCTATACCACTGGCCAAAAACCATAGCTCCCTGCTCCAAATATCTATTTGTATAAGCCTGATGCTCATCTAATATTCCTAATACCTTTTGGAAAAACCCAACATACCTAATTAATGCCTATGCTTACCATGGCAAAGGGCTCCCTCATTCAGGAGAACTTGACAGATGCCCAAAGCCTGATTTCGGGACTGAACTCCAAGCCCTAAGGCCAAGACTCCATCAACCAGCTCTTTCCCAGAGCAGCATTGCCTGGGAAACAGAAGCACAACTGTTTAGTGGCCTGGGGGCACTGAGCAGAATTTGGGAACAATAGATTTGTTTTTATAAGACAGACCATACTTCTCCCACTCCTTATCCAATTCTACGACGGGAAGCAAGACTAGGTCTCAGATTTTGCCTTTCCTATTCCCCAAAGAGCAAAGAAGAGGAGAGACAAGGAGAGAGGGAAGGTATCCACCCACCGATACAATCTGAGGTGATATTTCCGATCCCGTATGAGGGTAGGAAAGGTAGCCAGAAGATGCCTATGCAGCAGCTTCCCAGCCCTAAGCACGTGCTCTGAAGTAGCCTGGATTGTGATTGGAAAGAGAAGAAACTCACAATTAAAGAACACTTTAATTCCCTCCTTCCTCACCATGAGTCCTTGCCTTGGCTTTATACCTAAGCCCAGTAAATACCTGTTCCAGGCTCACATGAAAGTCCAGGGTCTCGTTACTATTAGTAAGTGGTGTCTGTACAGAAGGAATAAGGAGATCAGGCTGTCAATGCAGGGGCTCCCAAAACAAACCCCTTAGACCCAAATCTTTCCCATCACTCCTACCCCCAATCTCCCAGACCCAAATTTAATGCAGTTCAATCAGACAAGCATGTACTAAATACCTATTATGTTCAAGTTACTGTGCTAGACACCAGGGAGTTAAACTGAAAAAGTTCTTACTCTCAAGGAATTTATATTTTATTAAGAGGCTACAATTACTTTATTTATATACTCAATCATTCCCTCTATCACCCCAGTTTTTTTTTTCCCTTCTAGAGCTTCAGAACTTGGTAAAGTCATAATTTCTATCTAAAGTTTTCCAACCTGTTGTTTCTATCTTCACAAAATTTCTTACGCCACATAACCCTAACCTTCTCTCCTCTGTTACTGCCATCATGAAGATATAAAGCCTCATTACTTATTGCAATAGCTTTTCAGTTAGCCTTTCTGACTCATTTCTGTCCCCACATCTTCCACTCAGGTTTTTTAAAATGTAGGTTTGACCTTACCTGCCCTATTCAATAAACTCAAGTGACTCCCTCTTACCTCTAGGATCATATATAAAATCCTGTTTTCCTTTTAAAATCCTTCATCATCTATCTGGTCTTTCTGATCTTTTCCATCTTCTTAGAGTTTATTCTTTTCTACATACTCTTTGATCTATTAACACTGGCCCATTTTCTGTTGACACTACAAGTATTATTTACAAATGATTCTCTATCTCTTGACTGAGCATTTTTCTCTGTTCTGAATTAGGGAAATTTCTCCCTTCACATCCTTGACTCCTGACTTCTGAGTCTCAGCTAAATTGCAGTTTCTATAAGAAGTATTTTCCAGAACTCATCAATCTCAGATCCTTTCTTTATAACTTATCTTGTCTATATCTCATTTGTATATAGTTTGCTTGTCATTGAGAGCAGGGACTATTTTTGGCTTTTTGTAGCACTTTTCTTAGCACAGTGCATTGTTCAATCACTTCAGTTAGGTTTGACTATTTTATTTAGGACTTTCTTGCCAACAATATTGGAGTGGTTTGTCATTTCCTTCTCTAGTTCATATTTTATGGATAAGGAAACTGAGGGAAATGTATTTAAGTGATCTGCCCAGAATGACACAGCTAATAAGTATCTGAGGTCAGATTTTGAATTAAGGAAGAGGAGTCTTCATGACTCCAGACAAAGTATCTGGAAGTGACTTAAAGGTCATTGAATCAAAAATCTCTCATTTTATGGATGAGAAAACTAAGCCCAAGGGAAGTTAAATGATTGGACAACAAATGGCAGAATCAGGAATGGAACTCAGGCTCTCAGAGGCCACATCTTTCCACAATCTTTCTGTTGAACCATGTGGTCTTCCCAGTATATTAAAAGAAGAAAAAAAAGCTGGATTTGTAGTCAGAGACCTGAATTTAACTCTTGGATCTGGTACTTACTTTACCTTTTCTGACTTTGAACAAACCATTTAAATACGCTGGGGCTCAATTGCTTAGTCTTTAAAATAAGGAAGTTGAAAGCTCCTATCCAGTTCTAAATCTGTGGAATCCTAAAGTCATGTGATAGACCTTTGTCTTCTTAGAGGGATCCCTGTTAGCCAGGAATTGGCCAAAGTTGAATTAAAAATGAGAAGTGCTAATAGGTATGTACTTCATTTCAAAGCACTCTGATAGGCTTCCCTAGCTCTCTCCCTTGCCCCTTATTTCTTCTCTCCTCACTCATTATTATTCTATTTTGGGGGGAAACCTGGAACATTCATTACAAGTTAAAAACAGCATTTGAAGGGAGGTAGAAGTGACATAGAAAAGATTGAGGAAAGATGGGGAAATGGGAAAAACAGATGAGCAAGAACAGCAAAGACCCTAGGGAACTAGGAGGGTAAATATGGTGTGAAAAATATGGGAGCTGGTGAGACAGGATATCTGGATTCTAGTTCTAGTGGTGTATTCTTGGGAGCCACTTCACTCTCTGAACCTCAGTTCCCTCATCTGTCAAATGAAGAGGTTGTATTAGAGGACTTCTTAGATTTCTCGACTCAAATGTTCTATAGCCTTGGCTAGAGAATGGGATCTTTGTATTAAACTGGGAAATAATAGGAGTGGTGAGAATTGGCATTTAGCTATAGGACATGAAGATCATAGTGGTGTTCTTAGCTCCTAGAGTCACAAAGGTAAGAGAGAGTACAAGACAGGGCCTATGAATAGCATCCTATAATGCAGCAATGGGTCCCTTCAAAACCTTCATTTGCTTCAAATGCTGTGCTAGATTTCATCCTGAGGACTTAATTACAGGAAATGAAGAGGAGGGGCCCAAAAAAGGGAGGAAGAAGAGGAACCCTCCTCCTCTTCCATCCCTTGGGACAAACAGTGCCTGAGCTGATGACTCAAAGCTCCTAAGGAGTATGTTTTCACTTCAAAATGCCCAGAAGGCCTGAAGAACTACAATCTCAGGCCCAATATGAACTCTTATTCCTTTCTCTTTTCTCCCATCCATGTATTTTTTTTTCTCCAGTGTTGTCTTGACCCAGTAACATATGTCACAGGCCACAGGATCAGTTCATAAAACCTGTCTAATCACAATGTCCCAGTGCTAGAGGGTTTTGTTCAAACTTTTATTATCTCAGATTGGAATAAATTAGGCCATCCTACTATAATGTGAGCCTTAAATCACCAGAGGACTGTTTTATACTGGGGCTTTTTCTAGTATTAAAAACACATTTTAACTTCTCAGAATTTTGCAGATCCTCATGTGATAGAAATTCTTCTAGTAGTTTAGGTTAATCGAGACGATACATACCTGGCTATAGCAGCACTACAAAACACTTCCCAATCCACCCCACTATCTCAGCTACCCTCCAAGTGTCTCAAATCACATAGTTCAGAAACCACTGTACTATTCTTTTAGTCTTGCCCTTAGGCATGATCCTTAGGCATGAGTTAATGAGTGTCAGACTCAAGTATTAGAAGTTCTCATGGAAGAAATCAGTTTCCAGTTCCAGGGACAAAGATGACAGACAGTTGTCGCCTCAGTGACAATTGTTTATTAAAATGCTGGTAATTCTGAGTTAGTAATGGGAAAGAATTGACATTTGTTGGCATCTGAGCTATTGCCAATTCCCCATTCGAAGCTGTCAGAACCCAGGATATAGGGATAAGCACTGAGCCAGGTAGTCTTGTGCCAACCTGTCATACCTGTTCCCTTTAGCTCCCAGGAAGGGTTCTCTGCCAGGACTGCTCACACTAATGGGGGTAGGGAAGCCATGTGTGCAAAGGAATTGATGTCTTCTGACCAAAGGGGAGGTGATTTTGTGGGTAGGTCTATTCTGGAGTTTGATAGGGAAGCCAACCTTCCAAGGACTTTGGTAGTGAAAAGGTCAGTGTATTAGACTTGAATTAGGAGAAAGACCAGAATCCTGCCTTTAATATTTATTTTCTGCACTGTCTATATTAGGCAAGTCACTCACACCCTCATAATCTCAGTTTCTACATCTGGACAATGGGGATAATAAATGCTATGCTTATCTCACAGGGTTGATGTGAGGGTCAAATGAGATAATTTCAGCAGAGCATTTTTGCTAACCTTAAAGCCCTAGATAAATGCCAGATATCATTGGACAGTTGCTACATTGACTTTGGCAGTCCAAACTCCCTAGGGTTTAGTAGGGCCTAGCAGGTGTCTCCATATAGTCTTTCAGCCAAAAACATTTCCAGAAATACCCTTTAATTCCCTTTCTAGGGTGGTCAGAATGTTCCTTCTTGTATCTTACCTCCAATTACTTCTACTGTGATCTAATTCTATACTGCTCTAGAAAGAAGTAGAAACAGTTTTGCTTCTTTGGCTTCTAAAAGAAACATTTCATTTTATTAAATGAAATAATAAAGACATTTTAATTCTCAATACTCACTTTCTAAGGTCTCTAGATCCCCATATTCCTTGGCCCCTCCTGGCTAATCTCTTCCTAAATCATATGGATCTTTCATCCACTAAACACTACAGAGAGAAGCAAAAAGAGAAACTACATATATACAGAATGAATATCTCTTAAGACCAAACTCCCAGGAGATAGCATAGAGGAGGGGGTGTAGCCATTTGTCCCTCCTCCACTCAGCCTTAGGATGATAAAACTTCTGGAGGCTAAAACCTCGGGCTATCACTTTTATGGAACCTTAGTTCCAGGTTTTTAACCCTATTTAGATTCAATGCACATACCCACAAATACAGCTTTTCAACTGAGAACTCTATCTAAAGTGGAAAAGCCCTGTTGCCTCCCAACAGGTCTGGGGTCCCAAGAGAAATACCTTGTGACCTCATTGTCCTAGCTCAGGGCCCACACCCACCTTCCCTCCCAGAGTTGGGGAGGGGACAGGAAGCACACAAGTAATTATAGCCCTGGGAGGGCCAGAGGGAAGGAGGGAGGGTTCCAACCCACTGGCTCTAGGCAGCAGCTACAGGGACTGAACTGGGAAATGGGGGTGGGGAGAAGTGCCATTAGAAACCTAGAAGAAATGAGGCTTCTTAACCTCCTCCAGTGTCCCATATTGGACCAAAAAATCCCTCAAAAACCAGGGGTCACAATATTAGAAGTAGTAGAGAAGAGGGGGAAGCTAGGTGGAGCACTGGACCCAGAATAGAGAAAGACATCTTTGAGAGGTCAAATCTGTCCTCAGACACTCTAGCTACGTGACCCTGAACAAGTCACTTAACTCTGTTTCAGTTCTTCCTCTGTAAAATGAATTGGAGAGGAAATGGCAAGCCACTCAAGTATCTTTGCCAAGAAAATCCCAAAATAAAATAACAGAGTGGGATATAACTAACCATAAAAGATATCAAGAGAACTAACTACTAGCTGGGTCAAAGGGTGGGTTACAGAAGCTAAATTCTTCCGGATGATGATTTCTAGATCCTTGAGAGGCAAGTGAACAGTGGAAAAAGGAATAGATCTAGTATCAGAAGATCTGAGTTCAAATGTTACCTCTGGTGACCCAGGTACCCTATCTCTGGGTTTCATCTGTCAAATAAGGGTATTAGCCTTGAAAATGTCTAAATCCATGATCCTGTGATTCCTTCTTCACCTAGATGTTTTCCTAGCTCAGTCTCATTTTTTAATAAGAGATGTAGATGAACTTTATTCTCAGAGGAAAATGAAGATAGTTGAGAAGTAAAACCTTTTGTGCTGCTCAGGGCTTATCAAATTAACACAACACTAGGAAATTTTCTATTTTTCTAAGAAACAAGGAGAGGGATACACTGGCATTCTCTATCTTTCTCTGAATTGTGTAACCCTCTTCTCAGCATCTTGCTCTACCACTCTACTTTCCTTCCACTTGTTTTCTTCTGTGTAGCTCCCCTAATTCAATATCCCTTCTCACTGTCTGGCTCCTTAAGGCTCTGTTTCTTTATTTCTGGCCATAAGGAAACAATTCAGTAGACTGAGATCATTGGCGGTTGACAGGCTGTAAGGGAAGGGGGTTCCATCTACCCTTACTAAGGTTCCTTTTTCCTCTCCCAACACTAGTCCCAAACATCAACATGGGCTTATTCAGTTTAGCTCCTCTGCCTGGGCAACAACATACAGTCAATGCAGGATGAACCAAGTCATATCTTTAATGAGAATTGCCTAGGGATAGTCAAAAGGCTTATTCAACCCAGTGACCTGGTCCTCATATTTCACCTTTACCTTTCTATTGGAGTCACAAAATAATGCTGTCCTCCATACCCAGGTACTCTAGCTTGCTAGGAAATTCACCCCCTCTTTCTCATCTTTTATCCATCTACATCCCCCTTCAGGTTCCACCCCTGTCAGTACTCACCCAGCTCAAACCCTGAATCCGGCTGGGGGGTGTCCTGTGCTCTAGCTGCAGCTGGTAAGAACAACTCCGGGGCCGATGAATCTTTCTCAACACCATATTGAACACTGTCCCTTCCGGCACAACATCTAGGAGCCCTTCTGTGGTGGATCCTGCCAAAGCTGGACACTCCTCACCTGCTTGCCCCACCTGCCATTGGCCTTCACCTGGCCAACCCACCTGTGACCCAGGGAGCAAGGAGAACAGGAATAGGGAGGGATGGTGTGGGAAACTGGGCAAACGGGTCAGACTCGGGTGATTGGGCTTAAAGGCAGAATCCCCTTCTTTGGAGACCTCTTATATCTCATTCTGTAAGAAGGTAGGAGAGACAAAAAGACCTCCTGTAGAACCTGCTAGCCTGAGGCATCTTAGCTATCTTCCACTTAGGGCTCACTCAGAAAGTGCTTCTTTTCCCTTTAATCCTCTCTATACTCCCAACGGGGAAATATTCCCAGGCTAGTCTAAAGACACTCTTCTGATAAGCCCTCTCAAGAGCTTGGAATTTCCTTATCATATTCATACTCCGTCCCTCCAGATGCCCCAGAAAAAAGCTTCAGTTTGTTCCTATGCTAGTCTTTTTCCTCCGGTTTCAGAGCAGAACACCTTTGGCCCAATCCCCTCGCCTCTCACTCACCTTCATATCTCTACGTGGAAACAACCCTTTGTGGCCACCACTTCCCTGCAGAAGGTTGGGGTGCCCTTCACCCCCTTACAAGTACGAATAAGAGTCATCCCAAATAGGAAGGGGGCAGGTGGGCAGAGCTCAGGTCCGGGGGACCAGTTGAAACAGTTCCCGAGGTGAAGGCTGGATTGCAAGAGAGTCCCAGAGAAGGAGAGTCGAATGGAGGAGGGTTCAGGGGCGTCGGAGGGGCCCTTCAGTGACACGCAGCCCTAACACCTAGCGCCTCTACCTCTGCACGAAACCAAGTGCCAGCTGGCACAGGGCGATGAAGCGCGTCCGCAGTTGGCAAACTGCGCTGATGAGGCCTGGCTGCCTGAACCCATCCCCCCACGCCCATTGGCCAGCCGGATTGGATGGAAGTGGGGCGGGGGAAGGAGGCGTCAGTTTAGTCTCTAAAACCTAGACTTTGTTGGAGGAGGAGGGTAAGGAAAAGGTGGAGCTCCAGGACAAACGGGGAGGCCCGGAGAGAACTGAGAGGTAGTACTATGTAGTTGATAGGGGGTCATAATCTCTTAAGGAGGAGGGGCAGGAGCCAGTGAGAGCAGATACCAGCAGCCACGTGTTCAAGAGGAGAAGTGCAAACAAGGAAAGTGGAAAACTGGAGCGGGAGGTGGGAGGCGAGAGGGGGTTTGCAAATGAGTCACTGCGGTCCCACCCGGGAGGGAAATCCGGACTGGGGCCGCTTCCCGGCTATTGAGGGGGGAGGGAGGTTGGGGGCACGTCCTGTCTCTAATCTCAGTTCTTCATCTTTGATGGATGTCTGCGTAGGACTTAGCCCAGTGGCTCTCACTCCAGATATCAGCACTCTTCTCTTCAAGGGATGCAGCTGAGGAAACTGAGGCACCAGGCCTTGACTCCTGGAACGTTGGGTGGATAGAACATATCTACGCTCTTTAAACTAGATTTTACTTCTGGCTAGTGTAGATCTGAAGTTTAGCTCTGAAAGGAAGGCACTAAAAACCCTGACTCTTTTTTCCTAATGGTTCAGCTGAAGGCATGGACTAGACACCTTGGTCTTCCAAATAAAAACTTTCCCAACCAGCCAACCAGTCTTCATCCTCTCCTCCCCTTTAATTAAATTCAACAAACATTTCTTAAGTACCTCTTAGACAAAAGCGACTGCTTTTTCTTTAAAATTAAATATATATATATTTTTGGTAGAATTAGTTTCTCCCTTTGGAAGGATGACTGGGATAACTCCCACTCTTCCTCAGATGTCCCAGTGTGAATTCTACTCTAGGTGAAATGGGGTATTGAGCAAAGGATGAGAATGGATAGAAAATTCCTTAATCACCTTCACCTTAAGAGTGCTTTTCAGGGACACTAGTAGGAAGTTAAGTAGGATTATTTCTGGAGTCTCTAGCAGTGGTGCTCAAACTTTTTAAATATGGGGCCAGTTCCCTCAGACTGTTGGAGCTCACACTCTGTCTCCACCCCTCAGCCCATTTGCCATAACCTGGCATAAACGTCCTCAGCAGGCCGCATCTGGCCCACTGGCCATAGTTTGAGAACTCCTGCAGATCTAGTCATTTACTTACTTAAGAAGAATTACTTCTGTAGTCTCTAGTTATACTATGAATCCTCAGTCAACAAAAGCTACTTAGAGACTGCCATCCTTATCCATCCCCACCTTTATACTCTTATCCTTAATGATGGCAAGGAGAACTTAGAAAGAGGGAACAAGCTATTTCTTCAGCTCTCTGAGACTAGTCCTCTTTAGTGTTCTCTACATAAGGTTGAGAGGAGACATTCCACCGTTTGCAGCCTTGTAAGAAGGCCTACTTAGATACTCCACCGGTATCCTGCTTTTAGAATGATGCAGGCAAAGTTGGGTGAGAAAAGGAAGAGCCACTGAGTTCTGGAAATATGGAGAAAGAAAAATAACCAAGGGTATCAAAAGAAAGGCTAACTATGTGACTGAAAACTTGGAAGAGGGGAAAGGGGATAGTTGAGGAATGAGGTTTGGTTTGAGCTGAAGGAATTGAGAAGTCAGGTGATGATTAGCTTAATTTTAATAATGGTGTAAGGGTTCTAGAAAAAAATGTTATGTAGTGGGAAAAATATTTTTCATCTATGTACAGAAAACAATTATAGTTTGAAAGATTGGAAATGAAGCTGAAAGAAGGCTAACCACATTCTGTTAGAAATAAGAGATTCAGTAAATTGTTAGCACTACTGTCTATCTACCCAGGTTACTTATACCTTCGGAATCTAATACTTAATGTGCAATAAGAAAATGGTATTTACACACATATATTGTATCTAGGTTATATTGTAACACATGTAAAATGTATGGGATTGCCTGTCATCAAGGGGAGGGAGTAGAGGGAGGGAGGGGATAATTTGGAAAAATGAATACAAGGGATAATGTTATTAAAAAAAATTACTCATGCATATATACTGTCAAAAAATTATAAATAAAATTAAAAAAAAAAAGAAATAAGAGATTCAAACAGGACACATTAGTATAGATAGGAATGACACTTTAAAAGAAAAGAAAGGATTATAGCTTTGGAGATAGATGGAATTCCTATGGCACCCTACTAATCCTGCAAATCAGAGAACTAGGTTATTCTGTGTTAATTTGGGGAAAGTAACACTGAGCAGTGAAAGTAACAGACTTTCTAACCCACTTTCCACCCTGCCCCACTTTGCCTGGGACACACCCCGAATTTGATTTGGGGAGTGCTGATATTAAGCTTGATAGTCTCCAAGGAGTCAAGTAATAGAGAAGGTTTTTTTTTCCCCCCAGATGTTTTAGTACTTTTTTTCTTGCTATATCTTATCAGCAAATACCCTCTTTGTTAAAGCCAGTTGCTGTCAACTGGTTAAATTAATATTGAAGAGCAACCAGTACTGGTTAAAATTTTGTTGGAGCTTAAATCACTGATAATGAAGGGAACATAGAATGGAGGCTTGAATAAGTATTATTAGAATAAGTATTAAGAATAGTATTAGAGACTTAACATGCAACAAGAAAATTGGATTTACACACATATATTATATCTAGGTTATACTGTAACACATGTAAAATGTATGAGATTGCCTGTCATCTAGGGGAGGGAGTAGAGGGAGGGAGGGGAAAATCTGGAAAAATGAATACAAGGGATAATGTTATAAAAAAATTACTCATGCATATATACTGTCAAAAAAATTTATAATTATAAAATTAAAAAAAAAAAAAAAGAATAGTATTAGAGAGATACCCTTAACTCCTCAAAGTTATCCTTAAAAGCCTGAGGGGAGATATAGTCAGTCACAGCACACTCTAGAGATCTTTTAGAGCTGGGAGAATGAGCCTAGGATATGTGCCATGTAAACATTAATAAACATAAAGTAAACATAAACATTGGGTATTAAAAGTGATACAATGGATAGAATGCCAGGCCTGGAGTCGGGAAGACTTACCTTCTTTTGTTCAAATTGGCTTTCAGACATTTATTAACTATGTGATCCTGGGCAAATCATGTAACCATGTTTGTTTCAGTTTCCTCATCTATAAAATGAGCCAAAAAAGGAAATGGAAAACTGCTCCAATATCTTTGCCAAGGAAATACTAAATGGGGTCACAAAGAGTTGGGCACTTTTGAAAAACAACTGAATAACAACAACAACAAAAATCAATAAACACAAATACTTCAATATATAAAGAACAGAAAATGTATGTGTATGTATGTATGTGAAACTGCATGTCTGTTACATAATTTGTTTTTAAGTGATTAACTTAACACAATAGTCCTGAGCTGCTCTGATTGTCTGTATCCATTTTTGAATATTCTCATGCTCTCTACTGAGTGTTTTAAAAGATGTTTTTATGAATGTTCCATTTTTCTTTTTTTCTTTTTGTTTTGTACCACCTCTATGTAACTATTTCAACATAAATTAGTCTTTCCTTGTAACAAATAAACATAGTCAAGAAAAACAAATTAAAATCTGAAAATGTATTTTTCATTCTGCGTCTTTAGTCATACCTTCTCTGCTGATGTGGGAACCATGCTCTGTCCCTTTAAAAGAATTCTTATGGTACAATAATATCTATAATAATGTCTATAAGTTTTTATATTGTATGAATAGCATCCAAATTGTGTGAAAGAGATAAGCATATGAATAACTCTGATTTTCTTTTAATTGATGCTTCTCAGGTCTAACCTATGTTTTTTTGTGTGTTGAGAGGTGGAGAGGAGTGGGATAGAGGCAGATATATATATACAAGCATTATCAATACCAATAACGAAGGAGAGGGAAATACAGATAGTCCCATTTTTGGTGGACTTAATTGGGGTCTCAGGCAACATCCTCACCAGTTCCATTCCAGTGTTGGTCACTATTCCTCAGGCTAGTGAATATTGGCTTTTCAATTTTTCTGCACTTTTTGTTGTTATTCTGCACTTACCAGACTAAGTCAAATCCCTCCAACTCTTTCTCTTTTTCCCTCAATCCCTAAACTTCAGGATTTATTGTTAGGATGTCTAACCTGATTCATGTTTTCATCCCTAGGTTTTTAAATCTTCTTAGCTCAGAAAACCTCTTTGGAATTAGATCCTGACTGGCTTCTTCCCACAGAAGACAGGTATATGGAAATTCACAGTTATGCCTTTCATGTGAAAGATGACATATAGTCAGTGAAGTGATTCAATCTGCCCCTGGGGACCTGGACAGTCAGACTGGCACCAGAGCTCAGATGGAGGACACAAGAATAAGTTCATTTCAAATATGGACATAGCATTTCCCTGTATTCAGCTTAAGAAGACAACCTTTCTAAAAGAATGTGGTAGACCTAGGTTACTTTTACCTTCTGAATCCAATTCTTACCATGCAACAAGAAATTCGGTTTTACACACATATATTGTATCTAGGATATACTGTAACACATTTAACATGTATGGGATTGCCTGTCATCTAGAGGAGGGGAAAATTCAGAAAAGAATCGAGTACAAGGGATAATGTTGTAAAAAAAAAAATTGCCCATGCATATATACAGTCAAAAAAATTATAATTATAAAATTAATTTTAAAAATAATAATAATGTGGTAGACCATATTGACCCTACCAAAAAAAAAAGTTTTAGCTTGATCTATGGGTATGATAATTGGAAAAGTCTGTCACCTACAGGTGAAACTCAGAAATGACAAACAGAACTGGAAACATGGAAGAATTTGAAATTAATTTCCCCTCATTTTTTTACTGAGTACAAAGATGACGGACATCTGATAATCTACCATCACCACTTCTAGGATAACACAGACTGAAACTCATCTACACCCTTTCTCTATGTCCTCACATAACTAATTTTCCCATACTGGTAACCTATCTCTTCCTCTTATAACATCTCTTTGGTATCATCACTTGGGCTGTCTATCCATTAGCCTTCATTTTTGTTAGATGAACAACTTACCTCTTTTTTCAGATCATATATTTTCAACTCGATGTATTTTATAATCACTTCTTAAAGAAAATCATCATTGAAGATTAAATATTTCCTATTGATGACAGGTTTTGAACCAATCTCATTTATATTAGTTTCTATTTTTAATTTCTATAATAAAATAGCTCTGTATTCCAAAGATAATTTTTTTTAAAAAAGAGAAAAGGACTTGTTTGTACAAAAGCATTTATAACAGCTCTTTTTGTAATGGCTAAGAACTGGAAACCATAGGAATGCCCATCAACTGGAGAATGACTAAATAAGCTGTAGTATATAATTGTAATAAAATGTTACTGTGCTATAAAAAATGACAAGCAGGATGACTTCAGAAAACCCTGAAAAAACTTACATGAACTGAATTGAAATGAAATGAACAGAATCAGGAGAATGCTATATATAACAATATTGTTTAATGAAGGATTTAACTATTCTCAGCATTACAATGATCCAAGACAATCCTAAAGAAATAATAATGAAGCATATTATTTGCTGTAATATTCTCTTGTAATCTTGTAATCGTTCTCTGGGAGCAGGTTTCTTGGGGAGCTTTTGGAGGCAGGCTTCCTTTCAGTTCAGTTTAATAATCACTTCAAATGCAGCCAGGAATTAAAGACCAAATCCTATATTTTCTCCTTCAAAGTCTTATCTCCTTCACTTGGGGCTTGGCTAGTTTTCTAGAGGCCTTCCGGATCTTGGTTTCAGTGTTCTCCACTGGACAGCCTGCCATCACTTTTCTGTCTTCCTTCATTCTGACCGACTTGTGAATTCTGGCTCTGAATCTACCAAAATCAATCCTAGTTGAGGCTCCTAGTTTATATATGCTCTCTAAAGGTGTGAATCTAATGTGTGAACTAATATATGAACTCTCTTAAAGTTGTGAACTAAGTACTTAAGCATTGTCTTTATCAATTCCAGTGACTTAGCACCTTGTTTCAAGTTCTGGCCCATAACAGATATTGTTTGGATGCTAAAGCATGCTATTTTTCATTTTTTTTAAATTCTTCTAAGTTTTCTTGTACATAATAACTAATATGGCAATGTTTTACATGACTGTATAAGTATAACCTTTATATGATTGCTTATCATCTCAGGGAAGGCTGTGAAGAGGGAGACAAGGATACAATTTGGAACTCAAACCTTTAAAAATATTAAAAATTGTTTTAATACATAATTAGGGGAAAACAAAAAGAATTTTAAATTTCAGTTCTGAACTCTCTCCCTTTATCCCTTCTTATTATTCTTATTGAGAATAATAATAATATTATTATTATTATTATTCTTATTGAGAAGGTAAGCAATTTGATATAGGATATACATACACAGTATAGTCACTGTCTCCTGATTCTACTCATTTTGCATCAGTTCATATAAATTTAGTTTTTTTTTTGAAAGCATCATGCTCATCATTTCTTATAGCACAATTGTATTCCATCCCAATAATATACCACAACTTGTTTAATCATTCCCCAATTGATGATATGACACCACAAAAAAGTTTCTGTAAATATTCTGGTAAATATTGATCCTTTCTCTTTTACTTTGATCTCTTTGGGATACAGACCTTGTAGTGTTATTGCTGAGTCAAAGGTTTTATAAAAAAGTTTTATACTTTCCATATTGCTCTCCAAAATGGATAGATCAGTTCACAACTCTACCAACAGTGCCTTAGTGTTCCACTTTTCCCATATCTCCTCCAACACTTGTCAGTTTCCTTTTCTGTCATATTAGCAAATCTGATAAGGGGTACCTGAAAGTTGTTTCAATTTGTATTTCTCTAATCAATAGTTATTTAGAGTGTTCTTTTTTATATGACTACAGATATCTTTGATTTCTTTGTCTGAAAATTGTCAATTCATATCCTTTATTGTTGTTCATCCTTTGTCTTCAAAGAGGAACAGTGGCATTACTTGGATTATAACTGAGGCAGAGTTGTCCAATTATCAGTCTGTTGCAAAGTCATCAAAGTCCAGTGACCAGACAAAAATCAGGATGACTAGAAGTGGCCTCAGGATGTAATTGATAACCTTGGCACCTTTAATCTGACTAGTCTCTAAGCCCTCATAGAACTCTCTTCAGCTGCCTTTTGGAACAAATTATTCTCATCTACCCATTCTGCCAGGGGAAGTCTTTACATGCTTGAGGTAGACATTCCTCTCACTCACCAATAAATTTGAGGCCTGTCAATTGTCCTCAACCTGGTTTAGTTTATCTGCCAAGACAGTTTTACTTGAGTGTGACTACTGTGCATGGGACAGCTTCTTGGAGTCATAGGGAACCTTTGACCATTTATTAATTGGGGAATGGCTTATTATTAATTTTTTTATAAATTTTATTCAATTATTTATATATTTGAGAAATTAAGCCTTTATCAGAAAAAATTGCTGTAAAATATTTTCATAGTTATAACAAATTGTGTGTTTTCCTTCATCCTATTTCCTGACTGTTTATTCTATTCTCTCTCTTCTTTCATCCTTTCCATCCTCAAAAGTGTTTTGTGTCTGACTACCAACTCCCTTAATTTATTCTGCCTTCTATCAGCCCTGTACCCTTTTCTATGCTTTTCCCTCCTACTTTCCTGTAGGTTAAGACAGATTTCTATGCCAACTAAATGTATGTTATTCCCTCTTTGAGTTAATTCAGATAAGAGTGAAGTTCTTCCCACCTCTGGCATCTTCTCCTCTACAATAAAAACTCTTTCATATCTTTTATGTGAAATAATTTACTTCATTTTAGTTTTACTTTTCCCTCTCAGTGTATTCCTCTTCTTCACCCCTTAATTTTATTTTTTCTTTTTTTGGATATCAGCTGATCCCATCTTCTCATATTCAATTCACACCCATACCTTCTATCTACGTATACTCCTTTTAACTGCCCTAAAATTCATAAAGTTCTTAGGAATTACAAGTATCACCTTTCCATGTTAGACTGTAAGCAGTTGAATTTTGTTGAATCCCTTATGATTTCTCTTTTCTCTTTACCTTTTTATGCTTCTCTTGAGTCATGTACTTAAAGTCAATTTTTCTATCTAGCTCCTGTCAGGAAAACTTGCAAAAACTTTATTTTTATTAACTAAACATTTTTTCTCTTGAAGGATCATACTTAGTTTGGATGAGTAAGTGATTCTTAGTTGTAATTTTAGCTCCTTTTCTCTCCAGAGCATCATATTCCGAGCTCTTCAATCTTTTTATGTAGAAGCTGCTAAATCTTATGCTATCCTGACTTTGTCTCCAAGATATTTGAATTTTTCATTTCTGGATGCTTGAAATATTTTCTCCTTAACTTGAGAGCTCTGGAATTTGGTTATAATATTTCTGAGAGTCTTCATTTTGGATCTCTTCCAGGAGGTAGATTCTGCAGTTTATATTTTATCTTCTAAATCATTTATGATTTCTTGAAATATAATTTTGAAAAACTAGGCCTTTTTTTAAAAAAAAATCTCCTCTCCCCCCAAAAAATAAGAAATTGCAAAGGTCAAGGTCACCCACTGCTTCCTGGGCCATCACTAATTATCTTGACTTTTGTCTTGCTACTGGAAGGCTCTGGATAAAAGAGTTAGGCTGAATAATTTGTGCAACTCTGCTTCACTTAAATCCAATTCATGGGGGCAGCTAGGTGGCACAGTGGATAGAGCACCAGCCTTGAATTCAGGAGGACCCAAATTCAAATCTGGTCTCAGACACTTAACACTTCCTAACTGTGTGACCCTTGGCAAGTCACTTAACCCCAGCCTCAGGGAAAAAAAAAAAATCCAATTCATGAACACATTAATACATCACCTTCATGATGTCATTGGTCCTCTTCAAGAATAATGGAATACAGAACCACCAACAATATTCTCCATTTCTAAGATATCAGGGCAATATTCCTTGATAATTTCTTGAAAGATTATGTCTAGGCTCTTTTAATTTTTTTTCAATTATGGCTTTCAGGAAATCCAATAATTTATAAAGTATCTCCTTGATCTATTTTCCAAGTCAGTTGTTTTGTTCAATGATATATTTTACATTTTCTTCTATTTTTTTCATTCTTTTGATTTTGTTTTATTGTTTCTTGTTGTCTCATTAATTTGCACTTGTCTAATTCTAATTTTTAAGGAGTTATTTTCTTCAGTAATTTTTTTTGAGTACATCTTTTTTTTTTTCATTTGACCAATAGTTCTTTTCAATGAATTTTTGTGCCTCTTTTATCATTGGCCTATTTTATTTTTTGCTGAGGCAATTGTGTGTTATTCCCTCTTTGAGTTAATTCAGATAAAAGTGAGGTCCAAATGGTTCTTCCCACCTCTGGTATCTTCCCCTCCACCATAAAATCTCTTTCATACTATGGTCACACAGTTAGAGGACATGTTAAACGTCTGAGGCCAGATCTGAACCCAGGACCTCCTGACTTCAGGGCTGGTGCTCTATCCACTTTGCCACCAAGTTACCCTGGCCAATTTTGTTTTTTAAGGTTTTATTTTCATCAGTATTTTTTGTGTCTCCTTAACAAACTATTAACATTTTTTTCATGACTTTCTTATATCATTTTCATTTCTTTCTCCATTTTTCCTCTACCGCTTTTATTTGATTTTTAAAATCCTTTTTGAACTTTTCCAGGAATTATTTTTGGATCTGAGCAAGACCAATTCACATTTTTCTTTGAGGCATTGGATATAGCATTTTTGTTGTCTTTTTCTAAATTTGTGTCTTGATCTTCTCTGTCACCATAGTAACTTTCCATGATCAGATTCTTTTTTGTTGTTGTTTGCTCATTTTCTAGCTTATTTCTTTCTTTTTCATTCAATTTTGGAATCTACTCCTAGGGAGGAGAGAATGCCACTTGAGTTTCAGGGTTATTGTGCAGCCATTTCAGAGCTGGTTTTCAATTCTTACAAGATGGTATAATTTAAGGAGAATTGTGCTTTACTACTCTCCTAGTCTGTGCAATAGTCTATGAGTGACCATAAGCTTTCCATGTTGCAACTATGACCAGTACTTCCCTGTAGTCTCACACTCCTGTGATTTTCCCCAATCTGGAACTAGGATTGTGTATTATCAATGCAACAATCCTGTACCCACTGTCAGCAAAGTGACCCCTATAATCTCATAATCAGTCGTCAATTGATCCCCTTACTGTCTGTTGGGCTAAGAGCTCCAAAAGCTAAAACTACTGGAAATAATTCAGTCACCTCAAAGCCTACTGGTTTGCTGGTTTACTGTTTGCCTCTGCTGAAATATGCTCCACTCTATGCAATACAGTAGACCTTTCCTACTGATCTTTTAAGTTGTCTTGGACTAGAAAATTGTTTTATCCCATTCTTTTGTGGGCATTCATTTCAAGACATTATTTTAAGTTGTTTAAAGGGGAATTCAAGTAGCCCCTGCTTTTTTTCTTCTATCCTAACTCCACCCCATCCATTTATATTCTTAAAAAACCACTTAAACACCTAAGGCATTGGGGCTATTGTCCTTGAATCAGAATCAAAGGTGGTTGTGGCACTATATCTGGTGTGCACTGTCTTTGTTGGAGGGGAATGGGATATGGGGAGGTGGGGATTTAGAGTGTCTGGTCTGTTCCTGAGAAAGGGAAGTAGCATAGTAAATAGAGAAATTGGTAGATGTTTTATTAATATGATAGATACTTAATGGTAAAGCCATTTCCACTGTTTTGTACCTTGATTAAAGTTCATCCTCTTGACTTTCATATCCAGTCATCTTTAATATAATCCTATAGTCATGAGGGCTATTCATGAGTTCTTGTGATAGTTCAGCAAGGTGAATATATCTTAGCATAGACTCAGAGCTCATATCCTGCTTCAGGAATGATCTCTTGTTAATTTGTCATTTATTGTTTTGTATTTTGTTAGATCCAGTTCAGTGTCTATGACCATTTCTGTCTAAGTTCTCTGTACTGATGGACTAGTTCTGTGGGCTCTGAATCCAGCTACATTTCACAGACTAATCAAGACAATAGGCATTTTTTATATATTTGAATTTCCCCCCATCATTTTAAATAAATTATATCTTAATCAAGTAAAAACACTTCTCAATCAATCCAATTATAGGCTTTAAACTAAGTAAGGAAAAGTGAAAATACACAAAAATTGTGTTCAGGTTAGCTGAAGAAACTCTGGGGATCCAACTCATTAGTGAGAGAGGTAGTTGGGATACTTGACTGTGCTTCAGGGTGGACAATACTTCATTGCTACTCATGTAGTATCAACAATTCTAGAGGAAGGCAAAGAATAAACTTATTTAATTCAATGGGTTGAGGTTTTTTTGGTTTGTTTGCTTTTGATTTTGTTAATCTCTATTTTCTGGTTTTCTATTTTGGATTAAATTGAAGTTTAAAATTTTTTTAGTTTTCTGATGATTTAAAAAAATTCTCCTAGCTTTTCCACAAATAAGAAAGTCTACCTCTTGACTCTGGCTAAGCACTCTTTCTGGCTGTCCCCCATATCTGGAGTGCCTTGTCTTCTCTATTCCAATTACTGGCCTCTTTTACTTCCTCTATATCAAACTAAAATACCACCTACTATACAGGAAGTCTTTCCCATCTCCTCTTAATTCCAGTGCCTTCCCTCTATCGATTATTTCTTTATATATCTATTTGTTTGCATCTTGTTTCCCTCATTATATAATAAGCTTCTTAAAGACAAAGGATTCTCTTTTGCCTCTTTTTGTGTCCCTAGAACTTAGCACAGTGTCTTAGCACATAGTACATACAACTACATAGTAGTTGCTTAGTAAATGTTTATTGAATGAGAATGGCTCTTATTCTTATAAATTTGAATTATTTCATCATATACCTCTATTTTTAAAACAAGTACTAAATCATTTTGCTAGCTTTTACTGTAGAATAATTTTGAGATATAAAACTGCTATACCCACTTCCTTCATACTTTTTAAAAATATTTCCCTAAATTTCCCTTGACTTTTTGTCTTTCCAGTTGTATTTTTTTCCTGGTTCTATGAACTAAAATCTTTTGGTAGTTGATTGGTATGATGTCAAATTAGCAAATATATTTAAGTTGTATTATCATTTTTATTATATTATCTTGTCCTACTCATGAGCAATTAATGTATTTCTACTGATCTGATCTGATTTTACTTCTGTTTTTTTTTTTTGGGGGGGGGGGGTTTCTGAAGCTGGGGTTAAGTGACTTGCCCAGGGTCACACAGCTAGGAGGTATTAAGTGTCTGAGACCACATTTGAACTCAGGTCCTCCTGAATTCAGGGCTGGTGCTCTATCCACTGCACCACCTAGCTGCCCCGATTTTACTTCTGAAAGTGTGTGTATCTGTGAATAGGTTGATTATCAAGTATTTCATAATTCTACAGTTATTTTGAATGGAATCTCATTTATCTCTTCCTGCTGTTTTTTTTTTTTGGGGGGGGGAAAGAAATATATAGAAATTTATGTGAATTTATTGTATATTGTGAAACATTGTTTAAGTTATTGTTTCAATTAATTTTAGTTGATTCTAAGTAATTCATCATATTGATACTATTTGAGTGGTCTAGATTCCTGGTGGTCTAGAGGTTAGTGGCTATAAGAGAGTTATTAAGAATCCCCTTTAAATCGGCCACAGGTTTTAGGAGTGAAAGAATTCACTCATTCCTGAATATTAGTTGCAAAATGAAAGTTTATTGTTAGGTAGAAATCAGTTTACCCAGAGACTGACTTCTATAGTGGCAGATCTATGGAAAATGGAGTTTTGCTTTGAGAATGCAGTTCTCAATGGACAGAAAGTCCTGATAGCAAAGGGAGCTGCCAAGGTCCATCTGCAAAGACTTTAGTTGATGGAAGCTTATTATATTGGATATCTTAGTGGAGGTTGGGAAGCCTGAGCAGATCAGAACTAATGGGGCCGGGTGGCCCAAGCAAGTCATAATGGGGGCTGGGAAAAACCCGGATCTGCTATTGGAATTCAAAGGGATGCTTTTTGACCAGGATTTATAATTGAATCAAAGGCTCTGGCATCCTGGAAAGATAACTTGTCTGGGGAGGATATGCCTCAGTCAGGAGGAGCTGGGAATCTGAAAGGAATTACAGCTCAATAGGAAATACAGGTTCTTAAAGGGACCCCAATCTGCTTCAATATCACCTGCCAAACATGATAATTTTGTTTCCTTTTTGCCTATTATTATTCCTTTCATTTCTTTTTCTTGTCTTATTGCTATGGCTAGCACTTTTAGCACTGTATCAATTTGTTCTCATCCACTCATTCTGTCAGAGGAGGTTTTCACATGCTTGGGGTAGACATTCCCCTAACTCACCATGTAGGTGGCTGAAGCAGGTGTTGTAGAGTGCTTAGAGTGAGCAAATATTAAAGATACCACAGTTATCCACTGCATCACAAGCCAGTAGTACTGACTTTTGTCTTTCCACTAGACTTTGATGACTCTGGAAGAGAGAGTCTGACAACTTTGTGTAATTCTGCTTCACTTAACTCCAACTCACACACAACTCCAGGCATTACTTGTATTGTCATTGGTCCACTTTGGAAATGAAGGAGGAACAACAACTGTTTAGCACATTAAAGAATGGTCTTTAATGTGCTAAATGTTTGTAGCAAATAATGTGCAAAAATGTTTGTAGCAGCCCTTTTTTGTAGTATCAAGGAACAGGAAACTGTGGGGATGCAGTTGAGGAATGGCTGAATAAATTACGGTATATTGATATAATAGAATATTATTGTTCTATGAGAAATGATGAGCAGGCTGACTTACAAGAACTAAGTGAAGTGAATAGAACCAAGGGAATATTGTATACAGTAACAACAAGATTATGTGATGATCAACTATGATAGACTTAGCTCTTCTCAGCAATTCTGTGATCCAAAGCAATTCCAATAAACTTTGGATGGAAAATGCTATGCACAACCAGAGAATTTTTAAGTTTAAAGTATATTTCTTGTAGATCACATATTTTGGATTCTGCTTCCTCATTTATTTGGCTTCTTTTAAAGAATTTTCTATTTCTATTTTTCTTTTAAACTCAAGGGAATATATAGATCAGAGGAGGCATCATATGATTATAGGCTTAGGATCACTTTCACTTAAGAAATGATTCATACAATCATAAGATCATAAATTTTGGATGGAAAGAACTTATTTTACAGATGTGGAAACTGAGGCTCAGAAGGGTTAAATAATTTGTCCAAGTTCACACAAATGACAGAATCAGGATTCTAAATCCTATGTTTTTCTCTGCATAGGGTTACTTCTGAAATAAGAATTAACATTTAAATCACATATTAAAGTTTTCAAAGCACTTTATAAATTTGAACTTCATAACAACCTTGTGAGGTATGAGCTTCTTATTACCTCTATTTTGCAGGTTAGGTATATGAAATAAATCTAGGTTAAGTGACTTGCTCATAGTCATCTAACTAGTAAGTGTCTAAGAGAAGATTTGAACTCAGGTCTTCCTAACTTCCTCGGTACTATTTCTATATGAATACACTGACAAAAATTGCATAAAATGAGAAGGTATAGAGGGTTGGATTCTGAGTTATTAGATGGAATACTTGAACAAAGAACTCAGGAAACATTAAAAGTAAGGATTTCAGGAGTTTCCTAGCTCAATTACCTTTAGACAAATCACTTATTTCCTTAACACAAAACAAGGAATTGAATTACATTTCTTCTAAAGGGTTTTGATTTAATTAAAATTATCCCTGAATAAACATTTCTCAAGAACTTTTATCTGGTCCTTTCAGTAGAACCACTTTTAGTAGATCAATTAATTAATTATGAAGATTATATTGCCAAATAGAAACATTTGCAAAGCAATAGTTTCTTTTCTAGTAAGTTTGGGTGAGTGGTGTCAAACACAGGGTTGTTGAACAGTCTGTAGAACATTAGGAACAAATTACAGTGTAATTGGGAAATAGTTAACAAAATAAATTCAAATACAATAAAATAGTGGTAATGTTAATATGTGATTTTCTAAGTCAACATGAGGCCCATAGGGATTCTTATGTGGTGCACATTACAATTATCTTCTTCCTTCTTCCATCAGCTCCATTACTTTCATTTGGTTCTATTTGGCAATACGAACTTCATCATTACTTAATTGACCTACTGATGATGAGGTCTAGAATTGGGGTACCTAAATGAAATTAGGGTTTGAGGTCTAGTGGCAGGTTCGGGGTACAGGGAGTCAAATAGATCTCCCCTGCAGCCCCTTTGGATTCGGCGCAAGGATACAGAGTTAAATGAGGTCTAGTGGTGGTGCAAGAGGAATTTACAGACCTGAAAACCTAGATTGATAAAAGAGGTTTATTTTGAGGTTTGGAAGTAAAGTTAAAGAATAATTAGCAAAAGGTGAAGGTAGAGATAAAAGGGCACCTGAAATAGGATTCCAGTGGGCAGAGAGTCTTTGGTGCCAGCCATGGTGATGACATGTTTAGACCCTCTGCAAAAAGAGGACTCCAGCTTGGCTCTTTTATAATGAGAGATCTAGCTAAAGGGGCCTGTGGGTGGAGTCCCATAATGGCTCCAGGCTGGGTTTCAGCCGAAGTTAGAATTTGAATTGAATTCAATGGGTTTCAGGACTGAGCAGTCCCCACCCAGATAACAAAGATGAAACAGTTTGTGCTTGGGGTGGGGTCCCCTCCCAGATGAAAAGTAGAAGGGGGTTTTCTTCTTTAAGGATTTTTCAGAGTTTTGGGGTTTCCTCTTCACTACTGTTCCCAGGTGATCCTTAAGATCTATGAAGTAATCTTTTGTTAGTTTGATTGGTATGATGTTGAATTAGCAAATATATTTAAGTTGTATTATCATTTTTATTATATTACCTTGGCCGTGGATTTCTCTAATTTTAGTTCAAATTTCCCTTGCATTTGTTTAGTTGTTTTTTCAATTGTGTCCAATTCTTTGTGATCCTTTTTGGAGTTTTCTTGGCAAGGATACAAGAATAGTTTGCTATTTCTTTTTCCAGCTCATTTTACAGTTGAAGAAACAAAACAAAGACTTGCCTAGGGTCATATAGCTAGTGTCTGAGATCAGATTTGAACGCAAGAAGATGAATCTTCCTGATTCCAGGCCTACTACACTATCTGCTATGCCAATTAGCTGCCCTGGAGTTAATTATATCCAGTATTTATTCAGTATAGGCCAAATGTGCCCAGTTATCTTGGCATACTCTGGGGCTTTTGTTACTTTCAGCCCTTTTCCTGAGAAGAAAATTTTGGAGAGGAGTAATAGAAGATGACTCTTAGGTTATCAACCTGGGTGTCTGAAAGGAATGCTTACCCTAGGGTGTGCAATTACACTTGATCTAAATTCTATGCTTAACTTCTATTGTTAAGTATCTACAATCAATATCAGTCTTTTCTTCCTAAGCACTTACTGTTTATATTCCTTATTTGCTTTCTGTTCTTTTTAGTATTAACTTTTTTTTTTTTTTTACTTTTCAAACTGCTAGAAAAAAAATCAGTCTATATTTATTGGCTCTATTTCTTTTCCTTTTACTCTCTTCTAGCAATCTGACTTCTCACATTATTATTTAACTGAAACTTCTTAGAGTTTGGGAGAGAAGGAGGGAGGTGCAGAGCTAATTGCTACTGTGTCCTTGTTGAATATACTTTCTATGATATGACTAAATAAATCTCCTTATGTTAACTATTGAATTACCTGATATTATCTTATTTTACCCCAATAACAAGCCTGAACTAACTACATGCCAGTTTTAGTCAACGACTTTTCTCCCTACAGGCAGTGAGGTATTGAGGTCTTAAATGAAGTTCAAAAAATTACCTACTCTTCATTATTTCTTTACAAGGAACAAAAATGCTTGCCAGTCAAGCTTGATGTGATTGGAGTACTACTGCCAATTGATTGGCCAAAAACTCAGTCATACCCTTGGTGGCTCTTTACAATGTAAGATACACTTTCTCTAGAAAGTTAGTTAAGAAGAGGAAACAACTCTGAAAAAGATGAGCTTTTTGAGTAAGCTATAAAATGCTTGGGAATCTACCTACCAAGACATATACAGTAATAATATGAACACAATTACAAAAGATTCTTTGTAAAAATAAAGACTTGGAAATAACTGGAGAAATGTTAATTGCACATGGGTAGGCTATATCATTACAATAGTAATGACAATACTACCTAAATAATTTGTTTATTCAGTACTATTGTTGAGGGTGGTATTCTTTGTTTGATCTCCAACTTCTTTTGGGACTTGGACCTTTGATACAAGATGTGGTCAAACTAGTTTGGGCTATCTGAGGTGGCCAGGGTTTTACAGCCCCCATTCTAATCTGCTCAGATAGACCAAATGGCATCAGGAAATTCCTTTTGGGAAGAGACTTCTGTCTATCCCCAAAAGATAACAAGAGAGTCCTTATCTTAATTTACATCACTCTCAGGAACCTCCTACATCACTGCATCAAAAGAGAGAACGGGAATCTTCTCTTTGCAAATGGCCTTGTACTATGCAGCCATTTTGCCCACCGGCTCTCCGGTGTTTCCATTCTAATCAATAAAGACTATGTTTCCATACAGCATTAAGTAGCAAATTCCTTTGCTGCCAAACCCGCCATTGGTTACTTTGGGGAAGGAAGGAGAGAGAGAAAGGAACTGACCTATCTTTGTTTAGACCACAATTTACTCATCATTTACTACTCATCACTATTACAAGTAAATTACCAAAGAATTGATTTATAGAGCCAGAAAAATGATAAAATTCATCTAGATGAATAAAAGTTCAAGAATATTAATTTTTTAAAATGGGAATACCAGATCTCAAACAATATTAAAAAGCTGTAATTGTGAAAACAATTTGGTAATAGGTAAGATAAACAGAGGTTGATCAGTGCAACAGTTTAGATTCATAATATGCAGAAGCAAATGGGCATAGTAATCTAGTATTTAATAAACTCAAAGATAGCAGTTACTGGGACAAAAACTGTTGGAAAAACTAAAAAGTAGTCTGGCAGACACTAGGCCAGAATGACATCTCATATATTGGATGCCAAGATAAGCTCAAAATGGATACATGATTTAGATATAAAGCATTATATATCATAAACAAATTGGAGTGTGGAAGAAATTACTTGTTGGATCTATGAATAGGGAAGAGTTTATGACCAAACCAGAAATATGAAAGTACAGAAAGTAAAATGAATAATATTTAATACATAAAATTTAAAAATTTGTAAATAAAACCAATGACGCTAAAATGAGAAGAAAAGCACAAAACTGGGAGATAATCTTTGCAGCAAGTTTCTTTGAGAAAAATGTAATTTCTACAATGTATAGAAAACGGAGTCAAATTTATAAGATTAAAAGCTATTTCCCAGTTAGTAAAGGGTCACAAGATATAAATAAACAGTTTTCAGAAGAAATACAGGCTAATTAATAAAAATATGAAAAAAAAACCTAAATTGCTAATAATTAAACATAAATTAAGGCAATTTGGAGGTACCATCTTATATCCATAAGACTGGAAAAGGAAAATAACAAATGCTGAGAGGATATGGGAAAACACTAAATGCATTGTAGAACTGTAAACTTTTCCAACCATTTTGGAAAGCAATTTGGAATGATGACTAAAATGTTGTTAAATTGTAAATTGACCCAGTGACACAGCTACTCAGTTTATGTGCCAAAGAAGTAAAAAAAAAGATGAAAAAAAAGTATTTAAAAAATACTTATAGCAGCTTTTTTATGTTGTGGTAGCAAAGAATTGGAAACTGAGGGGATATCCATCAATTGGGTAATGATTGAACAAGTTATTGAAAAAGAATATGATGGAATACTATTATGCTGTAAGAAATGATGAATGGATAGTTTCATTTTTTTTTCTGTAGATGATCATTTTTTTAAATTTTATTTTATAATCATAACTTTTTATTTGACAGTACATATGCATGGGTAATTTTTTATAACATTATCCCTTGCACTTACTTCTGTTCAGATTTTTTCCCTTCCTCCCCCAATCCCCTCCCCCAGATGGCAGGCAGTCTTATACATGTTAAATATATTACAATATATTCTAGATACAATATATGTGTATAGAACCGAATTTCTTGTTGCACAGGAAGAATTGGATTCAGAAGGTAAAAATAACAGTTTTACACTCATTTCCCAGTGTTCCTTTTCTGGAAGTAGCTGATTCTGTCCATCATTAATCAATTGGAATTGGATTAGCTCTTCTCTATGTTGAAGATATCCACTTCCATCAGAATACATCCTCGTACAGTATCATTGTTGAAGTGTATAATGATCTTCTGGTTCTGCTCATTTCACTCAGCATCAGTTGATGTAAGTCTCTCCAAGCCTCTCTGTATTTCTCCTGTTGGTCATTTCTTACAGAGCAATAATATTCCATAACATTCATATACCATAATTTACCCAACCATTCTCCAATTGATGGACATCCATTCATCTTCCAGCTTCTAGCCACTATGAAAAAGGCTGCCACAAACATTTTGGCACATACAGGTCCCTTTCCCTTCTTTAGTATTTTCTTGGGATATAAGCCCAGTAGTAGTAGTATGGCTGGGTCAAAGGGTATGCACATTTTGATAACTTTTTGGGCATAATTCCAGATTGCTCTCCAGAATGGTTGGATTCTTTCACAACTCCACCAATGCATCAGTGTCCCAGTTTTCCCACAGCCCCTCCAACATTCATCGTTATTTGTTCCTGTCATCTTAGCCAATCTGACAGGTGTGTAGTGGTATATCAGAGTTGTCTTAATTTGCATTTCTCTGATCAATAGTGATTTGGAACACTCTTTCATATGAGTGGAAATAGTTTTAATTTCATCATCTGAAAATTGTCTGTTCATATCCTTTGACCATTTATCAATTGGAGAATGGCTTGATTTCTTATAAATTAAAGTCATTTCTCTGTATATTTTGGAGATGAGGCCTTTATCAGAACCTTTAACTGTAAAAATGTTTTCCCAATTTGTTACTTCCCTTTTAATCTTGTTTGCATTAGTTTTGTTTGTGCAGAAACTTTTTAATTTGGTGTAATCAAAATGTTCTATTTTGTGATCAATAATGGTCTTTAGTTCTCCCTTGGACACAAACTCCTTCCTCCTCCACAAGTCTGAGAGGTAAACCATCCCATGTTCCTCCAATTTATTTATGATTTCGTTCTTTATGCCTAAATCTTGGACCCATTTTGATCTTATCTTAGTATGTGGTGTTAAATGTGGGTCCATGCCTAGTTTCTGCCATACTAATTTCCAGTTTTCCCAGCAGTTTTTGTCAAATAATGAATTCTTATTCCAAAATTTGGGATCTTTGGGTTTGTCAAAGATTAGATTGCTATTTTTATTCACTATCTTGCCCTGTGCGCCTAACCTATGCCACTAATCAACTAGTCTATTTCTTAGCCAATACCAAATGGTTTCGGTGACTGTTGCTTTATAATACAGTTCTAGATCAGGTACAGCTAGACCACCTTCACTTAATTTTTTTTTTCATTACTTCCCTTGAAATTCTCGACCTTTTGTTGTTCCATATGAATTCTGTTGTTATTTTTTCTAGGTTATTAAAATCGTTTCTTGGAAGTCTGATTGGTATAGCATTAAATAAATAGATTAGTTTAGGGAGTATTGTCATCTTAATTATATTCGCTCGGCCTATCCAAGAGCACTGAATGTCTTTCCAATTATTTAAATCTGACTTTATTTTTGTGGCAAGTGTTTTGTAATTTTGCTCATATAATTCCTGACTCTCCTTTGGTAGATATATTCCCAAATATTTTATACTATCGACCGTTATTTTGAATGGAATTTCTCTTTGTATCTCTTGCTGTTGGATTGTGTTGGTAATGTATAAAAATGCTGAGGATTTATGTGGATTTATTTTGTATCCTGCAACTTTGCTAAAATTCTGAATTATTTCTAAGATGAATGGATAGTTTCAGAAAAACCAGGAAAGTCTTAATGGATTCATGCAAAAGTGAAGTGAGCAGAATGAGAGCAATTTACATAGTAACAACAATATTATAAAGATAGTAAACTTTGACTATCTTCATTCTAACATATGACTAACCTAATTCTAAAAGACTCCTAATGAAACATGATTTCCATCTCCAAAAAGAAAACTGTTGGACTCGAGTGCAAATTAAAGAAAATTTTCTATTTCTTTCTTTTTTTTGGAACATGGATAATGTAGACATTTGTTTTGAATGTTTATACATATTTGTAATGGGTTTTTATTTTTCTAGCTTTCTAAATGGAGAATTTGCAATAGAAAATAAAATTAAGAAAAAAAGAAAACTTTTAGGCTGTGTCAGGAAGAAACATGCATTTTTGGACATGAACAATTTAGGGAATTTGTTTTGCCTCACTGTGCATATTTGTTTTTTATTTAATTATTTTTTATTTATTTATTTATTTTTTTATTCATTTTTCCAAATTATGATGGCAGGTAATCCCATACATTTTACATGTGTTACAATATAACCTAGATACAATATATGTGTGTAAATACCATTTTCTTGTTGCACATTAAGTATTAGCTTCCGAAGGTATAAGTAACCTGGGTAGATGGACAGTAGTGCTAACAATTTACATTCACTTCCCAGTGTTCCTTCTCTGGGTGTAGTTATTTCTGTCCATCATTGATCAACTGGAAGGGAGTTGGATCTTCTCTATGTTGAAGATTTCCACTTCCATCAGAATACATCCTCATATAGTATTGTTGTTGAAGTGTATAGTGATCTTCTGGTTCTGCTCATTTCACTCAGCATCAGTTGATTTAAGTCTCTCCAGGCCTCTCTGTATTCATCCTGCTGGTCATTTCTTACAGAACAATAATATTCCATAACCTTCATATACCATAATTTACCCAACCATTCTCCAACTGATGGACATGCATTCATCTTCCAGTTTCTAGCTACTACAAAAAGAGCTGCCACAAACATTTTGGCACATACAGGTCCCTTTCCACTCTTTAGTATTTCTTTGGGATATAAGCCCAATAACAGCAATGCTGGGTCAAAGGGTATGGCTGTGCATATTTGTTACTAGGTTTTGTTTTTCTTTTCAGTGTGGGAGAGATGAGGGAGAGAAAATAAAAGCTTGTTAGTAGAAAAACTAAATTAAATTTAAAAAAAAAAAAACTTTTGGGCTTTAGCAAAGCTAATTTTGGGGAAATAGGACTGTTCCTAGAAGGTATGCTTAATATCTAATATGATAACAATTTTGGCATGGCCAATATAAGAATTTTTTTTAAACTATATACATTTGTTACCAGGGTTTTGTTTTTGTTCTTTTCAATGTGGTGCAGGTAGCAGAGAAAATAAATGTTAGTTAGTTGAAAAGCTATGTTAAATTAAAAACAAATAAAAAGAAAATCTATGGGTTAATAGCAAGGCTAAACTTAGGAAAGTGTACTTTCCAATGCACATATTACAAGGCAGACTTGTAATATCTAAAGCAGTAACATTTTTGTTCATATGGCTAAGGTGTGAAATTGTTTTGTTTGACTATGCATATTTGTTGCAAGGATTTTTTTCTTCCCGCCTTCACAATCCCCAGGAGGGATGCTTGTAACTCGAAAAATAAAAAATGAAATTGAACGATATACGTCAGAATCTTGTGAGCTCAAGGCCAGATTGTGACAGAGGCAAAAGCAAACCTGCATCATATAAAGTTTTTTTTTTTTTTTCCCCTCCTTATGGATATAAATGGCTCTAAGGCTTATTATGTAGGTTTTACTTAGTTACCTTTACTTTGCACAGCATTGTAGTTCGGAAAACTGAGCAGGAAGGTTTGAGTTCTATTTGCGGTCCCAGACTGCAGCTCGCCAAGGAAGAGCTCGGCCTGGTGAGCGGCCTCCAACCAGCGAGGGCGCTGTTGCAGCGGGCGGCCTGGCTCTTCGGGGGCGGCTGCGCGGGAGGAGGCGGATCTTCGGAGCCAGCGTGACCGGCGGGTGCAGGTCCCCGCCTAAGTTGGGCACCTGAGGCTTCGCAGCTTGGCTGCCGTGTTCTCACGCCGCTGCGCCTCCGCGGGTTCCCGCAGCATCCCCCATGGCGCCGTCTCGGCTGCAGCTCAGCATTCGCACCGCTTACTCGGCGGTCGGCTGTATGATGGGTCTCTCCGCCTTTCTCGTCTGGACCTTCGTTTTCCCCCAGCCCGGGACCGCCGCTATGGGGGGCCTCGCAGGTACCGGCGGGGGCGGGAGGGCGGATGAGAACCTTCCTTCGGCCTGAAGCTCTTTGCTCCCTCCAGCTTCTTGTGCCTGGGCTCCCTGTTCCTTCCCTTCCCGAGGAAGGTCATCTTCCTCTGCTGCTCGGGGGCTCCGTGAGAGGGCTCATTTGAATAGAGCTGCATAGCTGCCCCGGCTCGCGCCCGGACCTTGGGGTTGCGCTTTTCTGTTTCCTCGGGCACTCGGATAGGCCGGACCCCCGCCCTGTGCAGCTTGGTCGCTGGCCTCCACTCCCACCGAACGCCCGCCTGCGTTTTAGGATTATTCTTAACACCTGCTCTTTACTACCCCGAACTCAAGGCTGAACTCAAGTGGTGAGGGCTCCAGGCGCCTCTTATTCCGCTGGCCTTAGTGTATCTATGCAGCTTTTCTCCATCGGTGGAACTGCGGCCCTTCTCCTAAGGCCTAGAAGTGATGAGGAGGCAGGGATAGGAAGCTGTCAAAGTGGGGCCTGTTCCCGGGGGTTGCCATGGGGAGGAAGGAATTGAGCCACTTCTTTTTGCATTTAGAAATGCCCATCTGGAACCTAGGGCCTTGCGGGTTACAGCTGTCCAGTATTGCCCAAGAGTCTGGTGGGGACCTTTTCTTGGACCCAAGGGTAACGCAGTAACCCTTCCCTCAGGAGCTGGTCAGTGCTGTAGACATTGTTTATTCAGATGGATTCCTGTGCTAACAAAAAGGGTAGGTGGGAATGTATTCGGGTGTGGTAAGAAAATCCTCAACTCTAGGTCAGCAGACTTTACTGTTGTGTCTGCTTTCTCTTCTCTAAAAGATGGCACCATCCCTTTTAAAATAAGATTATCTATGGGAAGCCACTTTGAACAACAAAAAAAAAACAAAATATGAAGCTTCTGTGATTATGCTTGATTATGAATACTCAGGTACTCTGCCTAGATGTTTGAATGTCAGTCTTTGAAAAATGACCAAATCTGCAGATTTTTAAAAATTTATTGCATCTCTGTGTGAAGAAAAATGTGGATTTTGCTACAAAATAGGGCCCTAATAATAAAAGCTTCCATTATCTCCATTGATTCTCATTTATATAAAACCTTTGAGTAAATCTCATTTTACAGATGAAGAGACATGGAGATCAAATGACTTGAGCAGAACTTGAACACAGGTTTTAACTTGCACACCAGTAATCTTTTTGCTCTTTCACATGCTTTGGGTACAAAGATGCCCCATAAAAGTAATGAGTGAAGGGAGTGGGAGAGAAGCAAGGATAGGTGTGTGTTTTTGTCAGTCAGAACCTTGTTCCTTTTACACCTGTTCAGACATGCCACATCCCTTATCAAGAGTAGCTGGCCAGTTTCTAGTCTGCATTCTCCAGCCCTGGCTCTTTCCCTGTCAGTTAACCCTGACTTTCTTTCTTTTTTTTTTTCTACCATAGATTTGCTCTGAATTTTTCCCCTTTGCCCCTCCATGAGACCTGCAACTTGATGGAAGGAGTTACCAAGGAAAATCAGCTGCAAAGTGATGAGATCCAGGGGAGAGAGACCAGTTTCTAGCAATAGAGAAACATTTCTTAAGGATATCCAGTCTGATCCCTTAAAAGGGGCCTGATAGACAAGGAGCTAAAACCTATTTAGTTGAGAAATCTTAAGTCACTTCGGCTTTAGATCTTTCATTTGTAACATGAAGAAATTGGACAAGATGATGTCTGAGGTCTCTTCTTACGATATGATTCTAATACTTAGTCATAAAATTAAATATCTTAACATCTGCAGAAAAGGCCTTCTAGTGTGTACTTTGTGTGCGCAAGTCACAAAAGGCAGAAGTGAGGCCCTAGGGAGTGCTGAGACTCTCCCAGGAGGGTGAATCTCTGGGACTATAAAGTACACCTTAATGTTGTAGCTATTAGTGAATGTATCTAGTGACCCACAATCTGGAACTAGGAGAAGCAGCTGCTTCTTGATAGAATTTGCATGCCATCATCCCTCTTTGCCTCCTAGATATTAGAGTCTTGGGGATAAGGGTGAACTCAGTAATTTTTTGCACAAAAGAAATTACATAGCTAACCTCTTGACTTGAGATCACATGGCTTTTGACCACTTGTTCAGAAAATGCTGAGTCATTGGAGAGCAGCTCCAGCTTTTTTTCTCTTCCCTCCTCAGGGGCATATGTCCAGTAGTGCTGGCATGTGAAGCTGTCTAGCATGATAACCAGACAGCAATGGAGTCATGCCAGAGAGGATAGTAGTGGAAGGAATTAGCTCTTGAGGTAGGTGGCACTGACCAAAATGGGGACAGCAGATGAAAGGACAAGCCCCACTTGCTGGGGCTTGTTTTAGATCTAAACAAAGCATGGCACGAGTTTTTAACATTAAAAAAAATTATGAATAATCCTTTAGCTCCAATGTATTGGGGGCTGGACTTTGTAGTATCATATGACTGATCCATATCTTCCCCATCAGGGGCACTGGAGGGCAGTGGTTCTGGGTAAATATGATGTGATAAGTTTGTTGCTGAGGTCTCATTTTGATGCCCATATTCTATGTGTTTTTTCTTGATGGGTCATATTTGTATTGAATCTTATGTGTGCTAAATAATGCTTCTATTTGGTGAACCCATTTTTTGGATTGAAAATAATCTGACAGGTACCATGTTTTCCCTTGTGCACACAGCTTTTCTGAACATATGTAACCATTTTTATTTAGGATATAGCATGGGCTCCTACGGAAGTTTCCTCAGGTGAAGTGGAGCAATTTGGGTGAGGGGGAGATACTGATGTAAATGATAGCGACATTTTGATTCTTTAATATTTCCACACTTCCTCTTTAAGAAATGAATGTTGTGAAGACTGGAGAGAGGTGGGTGTCTCCTTTCATTTCCCTCTCTTTTTAAAATATGAATCCACATGCCAAGATCCCCTTGGTCAGCATCTCCATTTGTCATTTAAAAAATTTCTAGCTCCAGAAAAAATGCTGAGTCACAGGAGAGCAGCTCTCTAGTCTCTGCTTGAAAATGTGGAGTTGTTGACTAGATTCCATCTTTGGAATCATGTTCTTTGTGATCCCCTCTGACCGTGAAGGACAATGTCTCTGAAATGATAGTCCGTTGAAACTTTTCTTTTCAAGAAACAGTGCTGATGGCATGATAGAGAAATGCCAAGTCTGAGTCCGTGTTTCAGTTATGATACTGTTATAGCTACGTAGCCTCATCTGCATTTAGTGCTTCTTCTTGGCCATAGAAGGGTACTTAATTGTGGTCTTGGCTTTTATTTAGTACTTTAAAGATACTGAAATACTATGGGAATCTAGTAGCCTGAATACCCTTATTTTCTAGAGAGAATGGGATGGTTGTGCTGAGAGCTTGTAGTTGGTCTATCCTCTTTTCCTCTGTATTTTAAAATTATTTTTTATTGTCCACACACATCAGTAGACATGAACATTCACTATAAAGAA
The DNA here is from genome assembly GCF_048593235.1 of Sminthopsis crassicaudata. Lineage (NCBI taxonomy): Eukaryota > Metazoa > Chordata > Mammalia > Dasyuromorphia > Dasyuridae > Sminthopsis > Sminthopsis crassicaudata. Next base: position 243,209,701 of record NC_133621.1, read on the forward strand.
AAAAAGTGGATTATGTATGAAACTTCGATGATATAAATTTTTAAAAATTATGTGTGGTTTGTTGTTTGATATCTTTCAAGTTTAATATGGTAATTTTAGCACCATTCTGCTTCTTTCCTTCTGAACTGCTTTCTGTTTTCTTCTAGTCTTTTTTATGGTAATTTTAGCACCATTCTGCTTCTTTCCTTCTGAACTGCTTTCTGTTTTCTTCTAGTCTTTTTTTAAATGATTCATTGACTTTTCTTTTTTATTAGTATCACTATCACTCCTTTTCTACTCTTTCCACTACCTCCCTCCAAAACAAAGGGAAATAAAAGCTCTCCTTTGTAACATATTCACACATTAGCTGTTTGTGGAAATGCATGTCTCATTCTGCACATCCAGTCCATTTCACTTCTTTCACATCAGTTTTTTGGAGTCAAGATTGATCATTAAGTTGATCACACAGAGTTCTTAATCTTTTCAATGTTGTAGTTATTGTATAAATTTTTCTCTCCCCATGTCTTTGATGACTACAGAACCCCTGGGACCATAACCACATTCAGAGGATTGGTGCTAAGCAACTGGCACTGCCTGGCACAGAATGATCCTGTTGTGCTGGCCTGATGGCTACTGTCATCCTGGGAAAAATGCCTCCCCACTCCTGAAGGACAGGTTCAGAGAAGGGTGGTGGCAGTGTGTGTGTGGGCATCAGCCCATCTTTCTTCCCCAAATTCTAACCCTAGGGGTCTCTCTAAGTATTGAAGAGGAACCCTGAAAGATATGTGGCCAGAACTAATCAGATCTGTCTCTTCTGCCATTTGAAAGAGGCAAAACCAGGGTTTGTTTGACATGATAGTTAGGAAATTTAGTGAGAGCATTCCATCAAATGATCTGTACCTGCTGTGAGGAGTAGAGATTTGGGGGGACTGGTTAAGAGAGAGGGAACAAAGATTTCTGTCCCACAAGTGTTATGATGGTCAGAAGTGAGATCCCAGAAAAGTAGGTGTTAGTAGTTTTCTTGTTTATGGAACAAAATATGGAAAGTACTTGAAGGGAAAAGAACAGAGAAGGGCTTAGAAAAGATGTGAAGGAAGGTGTAAGATCCCTTTGAAGGAAAGTGTGAGGTCCCTAAAGAACAGGGACAGGAAAGGGAAAATCACTTAGTCAGATAACTTTAGCATCTACTAATCAGCTTAATCTCCAGGGCTTTCCTTTTTTAGAGATAGGTAAAAGGAGCTTGTCTCTTGCCACTTCAGTTAGTGGGAGTTTTGACTACTGCCCCACTTCAAGAATACCTCCTTCCCCTAGAGGAGATATTCATACCTATGAATCTGTGCTCTTCAGCTTCCAGTAAGGAGGGCCAGGCTGACACTCTGCCCCCTTCTCCAGGTGTTTTGGCTCTCTGGACTCTGACGACACACGTGATGTATATTCAGGATTACTGGCGCACCTGGCTCAAAGGCCTTCGATGCTTCCTACTTGTGGGCATCTTCTTCTCTACTGTCTCCGTCACCGCATTCTGCACCTTCCTTGTCCTGGCCATCATTAGACATCACGGTGAGGGCCTGGAGTCCGTGAGGGTATGCAGCTGGAGTGAAATGGGTATAGGGGAGAGGTCAAACAGGAGGAACACTCTAAGACCAGACTCAAGACATACCATGTTTCAAGCAGTAGTAGTATCTGTGATGCCCATTGATCAGGTAAAAACTGAATTAATGGAGAATTGATAAAGTGTCATGAGTCTAGAGCATGTTCTACTTTCTAGAGATTTGTGAGGAGTATGGTTGTGCTGCAGTATAATAATGCATATGTACATACTGTTTTAAGTTCTATAACACATTTGTTTCAGATTTGGGATAAAAATAAGGTAGGGTGATTGAAGCATAGTAACCGCAGGTTTAAGGATAAAGAGCTATTATGACTGACCATCCTCTCAGATTCATCTTTTAGAAGCCTTGATCATCTTTACTGCCCCAGCCTGTGTCACTGTTTGTACCTACACTCTTTGGACCAGAAAATACTTAATTAGTTTTGGTTCTTCCTGTTGGGATAGTTCCATGATATAAAAGGCATCATGTAGCAGAGTGTGGGAAGGGATTGTTTTTAGCCTTGTATACAATAGCTCCCTTTTACTTGAGTGTTGGCACATAAGAAGCATTATAGAACAGGACCTGAAGTCATCTTTGGGTCTTTTATAACTATCCTTTCCTTGCTTCCTGCAGGCTTGACAGATCCCACCAGCTACTACCTCTCCTGTGTGTGGAGCTTCATCTCCTTCAAATGGGCCTTCTTGCTCAGCATATATGCCCATCGCTACCGAGCCGACTTTGCTGACATCAGCATCCTTAGTGACTTCTGATCTTGACTTCTTAACCTCCCCGATGGGGTGGTTCTTAGTGACTGGACTCAATTTCTAAGAAACAAGAATAGTTCTGTGCTTCTGTTGGGAGGCTCAGAAACCATGGCAGAGGATATGTTATTGGTGATGGTTGGGTGGGAGGGGCAGGGATTTTAGGATCTCCTAGGATATTCCCTCATGCTTTCTTTTTTAAGGTCCCTGGTGTGGTAAGGGCCTTGCCATCCTGCTTCTTGGCCTGTCTAGGGAAGAAGGGAATACTTTGTACTTTTTCATATGGGTCTATTTTCTTATCATAAGGTAACCCCTTTTAAAGTGGAAAATGGAGCAGTGGTTAGGAAAAGAATGCTGTGGACTTGTGTTATGGGCAAAACAATGGCTTAGGAAACCATTTTTATTGGTAAGGTCTGGAGATGACTGGAAGGAGAGGTAGTTTAGGTTCTTTCAGCTTGAAAGACTCCTCCCCTATTAGGGGCAGGATTCCTATAAGGGCAGGATTGGGCCTGAAGATTTTGTTAGTGAAACTATGGGAGCCCCTGAGAGAAGATTTCCCAGCTTCCCTCATTCCCTGTCCCCAAGAAGAGCCCCAAGAAGTAGAAAAAAAGGGCTGTTTCTTTTATTCTCCCAAAGGGTTTTCCCCTCTCTATAGACCCTGGGGTTAGGCAATAATCCTGCAGCTCTCAGAGCAGTGTTGTCTTGGGAAACCCAAATTAGGTGCAGATGTATTGGCAAATACTAGGGGCAGATGACCTTAAAAGAGATTTGGGAAGTTTGCAAAATAACTCAGACTGGGAGGGATGTTTCTTCCAGGTCAACCCCCATTCTTTGTCAACCCCCTCTTCTATTGTCCATCCAGTTTTACCTAAGCCACTTCCCTGGGGTTGAGGTAATCTACTATAGGCCTCTTGTTTTCTTTCCTTCTTTTAACTTTTCTCCCTATTTCTGGACAAAATAACTACTTTCTAATGCTGTGCCCTGACCCAGGGACCCTTAATAGACTGTAAGGGTCTGCTATATTTTTACATCATATTGGCATTGTGCATGCTTCAGTATTTAGCTCTTTGCTTCCCATTTCTAAAACTAGTTCTTGTGCCCACCCCAACCTCAATCATATTCCCATGTCAGTTACTTTAAGAAAAATACAACAGACAGCTGCTTTATCACTAAATGGCCTCTAGGTGTCACTTGTGGGTGTGAGAGCTCCTGAGGAGACTTGAGGATAACAGTAGAATGAAGGGACTGCTAGAAATGGGAGTCATCAGAGGTTGGAAGGTTATCCCTTCATAGAGTCAAACAGAGGGAAAATGAGGCAAGGATATTCATGGCCTTGGTTATGAAGTAGCTAGGTGGTATAAGGAATAGGGTGTGGAACCCTGAACTTAACTTGACTCTCATCTGTAAAATGGGGATAATACCTCCCTTTCAGGTTGGTTATGAGAATAAAGTGAGATAATATTTGTAAAGTAAAAAACTGTAAAAATGCTAGTTATTAGAATGAGGGAAGGGAACAAGCATTTTAAAGCAATGTATTAAGCATTGTTCTATGCATGCAAGATCTTATTTGAGCCTCACAGCAATCCTGTGATATGGGTATTATTATTATCCCCAACTTGAGTCAGACAGGTAAAGTGTCTTGCCCAGGGTCCTATAGCTAATTTGAGGCTAGATTAAAACTGGTCTTCCTGACTCCAGGTCTAGTACTCTTATCTGCTGCTCCGGGGAGCTTCCTAATATTATGTGATAAGATACATTCTTATGGAGTTGTCAGTGTACTTTATTCTAGATTTATGTTTTATTAAATTTTAATATATTATTACTGGACCAAGGTAGCCTGGGCCTTTCATGGTGCCCATTGTTTGTTCTGCAGTTCCAAGGAACCAGAAAGGGAAAGGGAAAGGAAGAAAGAACCATGGATTTTCAGCTCCTGGTGTGGAAGAAGGATCTCTGCTTCACCTTTTTTTCCTCCCCAGCAGGTGATGCGTTGTTAGTAACAATGTACACCACAACTAACTTTGTAACTTATTGCCCCCTTCCCCAGGCACAGGGTTTAGACCCATGGTGACTGGCAGCATTTAATTTCTCTGCTTAATGCAATGAGCCTCCAAGAACCACTGCCATACTGTTTTTTTCTTTGTACTTAAATAATTTGTCCCTTTCTGTGTACTCTGTCTATGGAATAATGTCTGGTCAAACATGTACAAGATATAGAGGAAATAATATCTCTAGATTTTGGAGAGTCTACCTTTCTCTGGCACAGTGGACTAAGCACTGGTTTTTGGAAATAGAAGTTCAGGGTTAAAATCTAGTACGTATTACCCATGTGTCATTAGAGTTATTTAATCTCTGGACTTCAGTTTCATCACCTATAAAATCAAGAGAATAGGTGAAGAAATCTTCCATCTATGGTTCCAAAAGCGTTAACAATATTCTTTCAGAAAGATGGGCTGGCACTGGCACCAGCAACCACATGTTGGGGAGTGGGAATAGAAGGAAGTTAAGCAAATATTAGAACCAATCTGAGTATTTTCAGAAAGGCGAGTATGAATAAAGAACAAGTACAAAAATTGCCACATCATCTCTCAAATTCTCTTTTCTATGTCTGACCTAGATCTATGCTCCCATGTACATACATATATACATGTGTGAGAATATGCACTCTTATGCACTTTATGTGCATATTGTGGCACACACTTTAACCAATTCATCACTAGGAAGTCTTGTCTTATGCAGTTTTAAAGCAAATAAACTTTTATTCAGGTTTTTTTCTTTTTTCTTAAACAAAAACATGCACATACACAGGAGTTTTGTGGAAGAGACATACATGCGCTCACACACACAAATACTTCTGGCCCCAAGCTGGAGCTAGGAAGCTTCTGTGCTGATGTCTCCAGGAGCAGTCCTCACTGACCCACATCTTAACCTTACCTCCTCTTTAGCTAAGGCAGTTCTATGTGGGGACAGGGAATGCAAGCCTGAATGGAAGCCTTAAGATGGAAAAGCTAAGGCTCCCTGTAAGTTATGTTGTATCCCAGAGAGAAGATAAAGGAGTTGGCACCATCTGCTTGGGAAAAAGGGACAGCTTGCTCACTTCCCAGGATAGTGAGATGGTTGAATCAAGGTATACACAATTCAGGCACTGAAGATGGGGTGGGGTGGATAATTATCTTAATTAGCAACTCTTAAAGATTATGCTATGTTCTAGTGCCTGGAAAGGGTGTCCCCAAAAGCTGAATAAGTTTGGGATAGAGAGATGACAGGATATCTAATCATGTACAGGGAGGAAGAAGTCACATAGGGCCTCACAATGGACCTATCTTCTCTCTTGAGCTCTAACTTCAGGAACGAGAGTTCACATTTCCATACAGATCTTGAGGCTCTGTGGCAAAGGGACTAGGGCCCCTGGAGTGGAGATAGGCACTTGGAGACTCCTGGATGAAAGCTGTCATCTTCGGTGAGCCAGAGGTCCTAGTAGGCCATGCTCCAGAGGGCTAGAGGAATCTGGCCTTGAAGAGGTACAGGAGTGGGAGAATGGCAGAGCACCATTCATTCTCTTATCTCTTTAATTTAATTCCTTTATGGAGACTTTTCCCTGTTCCCCTCCCTAGGGCTTGGGGATCATCCCAAGTTCTCTGGGGTGACTGTTAAGGAAAGGGAAGGGCCGACAGGCATCAGACCCTAGAACCTTTAGAATCTGAAACCTCAAAATGGTGGCCATTGATCTAGGTCTGAAGGTGATTTAAGTAGAAGGTGGATTGATTTGTCTTGAAGCCTTAGAGATTCATAGGCTCCTCCTCTTCCTCCATCAGCTGTTCTGAGGGCCTGATTTGGGAGGGAGAAGAGGCAGAAATTGGCTAGAGTTGGGAGAACAGAGGGAATGCTGAGGTGAGTGGGAGACCCTGCCATCTCTGGTTAAGCACTGAGAACAAAAGAAAAGTTAGCAAAGGTTAGATATACTCAAGAGAGAGAAGACTGGAGATCTGTGAATAACAGGTAAGATTCCTAAAGAGATTGTTGGTGGCACAGAGTAGGGGAGTTACCTCTTTTCAGTCAGGATGCCCACTGAGAGGGAGGCCAGTGCTGACACTGTCTCCACTTCTTCTGTGTCAGCCATTGCCATCGAGGGGACCCAGGAATCTGGACTGGAGGCCAACCACTGCATTGAACCCCAGTACTTACCTGTAATAAGAAGCAAGATTTAGGATTGATTCAACATACCACCCCCAAGAGTTCTGAACTCTATGAGTTCAGAACAGCTCTGTAGGTTCAGACATTGACATAAGCTCAGGCCACGCTTTCTTCCCCTTAAACCTCACTATGTGAACCCATTTTGCACTGTTTCCTAGCTCTCAGATAAAATGTGCAATGAAAGCAGACTTAAGAAAATACAAAGAAAAGCATGAATAAAGGTTTAGAGGCTGACAGGATAGTAAAAGCCAATGTGGAAGGGTGTGAGTAACAAGGGATCAGTTCTTAACATAGAAGAGAAAATGTGGGCTGCTGTGCTATTTAGCCTAAAGCATTTAGAAAGGCTCTCTTATTGATCAGTTTTGTGAGATTTGTATCCTTGTCCTGCTTCAAATTTGGGACTCAGGTAAATTTGTATAGGATATGCTTTCTGAAAGCCCCTTACTTGGACTATAATTGAGAAATCTACCCTATGGCTCTATTCCCAACCCTTTCTAGTACTGTTCTTATGAGCAACAATGTTTTCACCTAGTAGATTTCAATACCTATAGATTACATTTTGGGGGACTAGATTGGATTTTAATTCCCCAAATTTACACACACTTGAAATCCCAGGAACATTTACACAATTCCCAAATCAGGTAGGAACTAGAACCCTTATTAAGGTCTAAGCTCTGGCTAGCTGGCATAGGAGTACTTGCTATCAGGGGCATAGGATATCCCTTTACTCACTGTGCACCCGGATCACAGCTTCCAAGGATCTAATGGCATTTAAGTTGGGTTTCTGTTTCCAGCTCTCTTCAGAGAGGGGATCCACCTATAGGAAATGTACATACCGATCACCTATAGGGTCCAGATATCTTACCCTCACCCATATGTAGAGTCTCCTGGATTCTTGGCCTTGACCTGGCATAGAGATGCAGTTCTATGCCATAAGAACCTGTCTTCTCCATCCCAGTTAGGTACACAGAAGTATCTTACCTTGTTGCCTAGCAGGGCAGTCACACAGGCTTCAGAAGCATCGCAAATGGCTGTGAGATCATGGCCACCTTCCAAGGCCAAAACTACTGCTCCTCCTGCCAAACTCATCAGTTGCTGTGTCATGTACCCAAAACCTGGGATAGGAATGGATGGGGGGGCGGGCACAGAAGCAGAGGCTTCTTGTGCTTCTCTCTTCCCTATTTATTTTCTCTAATGCCTTGGGACCTCTTTATTCTCTAGGATGTCTCCCATCTATGACTATTTCCCAGGGCCAAGCTGGCTCCTCACCCTTGTGTTTGCCTCCTAGTCTCATCCATTAACTAGAAGAGCTGCCAGTTCAATCTGGGATACAACATCCTTGGGAGATGCCTTTATTGCTGACTTATTTCAACTGCTAGATTGTGGCTTGCCTCCCTAGGGAATTGGGGCAGTACCTTGTGCCCATAGTTCAACAAGATGAATAGATAATATGAATTGATAATAGGTCTTGGTTAACAGTTCACTAGGACCCTAAAAATTCCCTAATTTTGAGTGAGACAAATTCATCATGTTCATAAACACAAGCTGACCAAGGCCATATCCCTTCTCCCACTTCCCACTTTTCATGTTTCAGTCTCAGGATGAACATAATCTTTTTTACCCAACCTAGAAGTCAGTCACCCCTTGGGAATCTTCTTACACTTGGCTGAGACATGGTAGCCTCCCAGAGGTGGAGGGTGGCCATCTGCAGCATCAAACCCAGCCGACACCAGGACCAGGTCAGGAGAGAATTCTTGGGCGATGGGCATCACAACTGTTCTGTGGGGGCATATATATTCTCATTTGGGGAAGAGTAATTTTTGGGAGCAAAAGGGAACATTATCTGGAGCCTCAAAACCTGGTAAAATTCAGTCCTAGTGACCCAGATCATGGAACCTGAGAAAATCAGAACTGGCTCCCATTATCCCCAGACTTAGGATGGAGAGGGCCATAACTTACACAAATATTAGATTCTCCCAAATGAGAGAAAAGTACAAAGTTTTTGAGAATCTGTTTTCCCTCCCACTCTTCCATTGTCAGATAACCAAATATGTCTTTTTTCCTTTGTTAAGTTTGTTCTGTCCTTTTCTTAAATAGATTTTTTTTTTAAATTAAGGCATTCCTGGGACTTTTTACAATGTGATGAATTCTCCAGTCTTAATAATACTAGTCTCCTTACTTCCCACAATCGAAGGACTGTAAAATTGCTCCTCAAAGCTCATTTCCTTCACAAAGCCTTTTCTAACTAACCCACCTCAAATAGATAACTCTTAATTTCCATATAAGGAAACTGAAACAGAGAGCTTAACTGGCTTGCTCAGGCTCACACAGCTCCTATGTGTCTAAACTAGGATTTGAATTTGGGCCTTCCTTACTCCAGTCTAGTAATTGGGCCACTCAAGTGTCTTTCTGTGGTGATTGTTTAGTAGGTGGCTGGTTGTCTAACCTGGAGCTGTTGGAGGAATAGGCAAGACAGAGGACAATTTCAACCTATCTATCTTATTTTATCTCCCAAACTGCCTCAGAAATCCTGTTATTGAATACAGACCTGAAGGCTGCCAGGTATTCAGGGTCTCCCATGGGTGGGTCGAGACCTCCAGCCCAAGCAACATTAATGTTGAAGCCTTCTCCATTGCCAGCTCCCACCTTCAACACAGGAAAGAGAATGATAAAAGAAATCAAATGAGAGTCAGAGACTCAATGTTGGGAAGAATTTGAGAGATCATCTAGTTTTTAATCCTCTTATTTTATAGAGAAGAAAACAAGGTTAATTAATGGCAGAACTGGGACTAGAATTCAAGTCCCCTGATTCTCAATCTTAAGCACCTGCTGAGCAATTCATGTTGAATTATAGACTCTTTAAGCAAAGAATCAATGCTCTCAACTACCGCATCAAGAAGGGAAACATCATCCTTAGGGCCATCTTTACCTCTTCACTCCCACTCTTATATCCAATCAATTGCCAATTCTGTCATTTCTACTTAACTAACATTTCTTGTTAATATGCCCCTTTCTCTTCTGAAACTGCCATTATCTTATTGCAGGCCCTCATTATCTCATATCAGGACTGGTGTAATAGCCAGTCTCCCTGCTTCAAGTCTTTATACATTCCAGTCTATCCTTCCTTCAATTGCCAAAGTGGTCATAGGTCTGAATCGGTCACTCCTTCCCCACCTTTAACCCCCACATATATTTTCTGACAAATTCCATTGTTTCACTATTATCTTCAAAATCTAATATAAAATCCTGTTTTGACTTTTTAAAACCCTTCATAATCTGATCCCTTCCTATCTTTCCATTATTCTTATTTATATATTCTCCATGCACTTTGTAATCCATTGACACTGTCCTTTTTCCTCTTTCTCACACAAGACACTTCATCTCTTGCTTCTTTAATATTTTCACCGACTGCACCCCCCCCCCCATCCCTATTTCTGGAACTCTCTTTTCTCATCTATACCTCCTGGCTTCCTTGGTTCTCTTAAAGTCAATGTTTTGGATTTTTTTTCCCTGTGATAAATATTTCCTTCCCTTTGATTATTATCTTCAATGTATCCTGTCTATCTTGTTTGCACACAGCTGTCAGTATATTGTCTGTGCCATTAATATGTGAACTCCTTGGCCTTTCTTGTATCCCCAGCGTTTATCATCATATTAGGTATATAGTAAGCACTTACTAAATGCTTTTTGACTTTACCTGTTGGTAAAGATCCAGAAGAGTAATAGTAGTTGAAAATGGTCTGTACTTTTGTCCTCTGTTGACAATGCCTTCCTATATTCCTAGCTTTATGAAATATCCCTGCTCCTGAAGAATGGCAGATAAACTGAATATCTTTTCTATACTAAGCAGCTTGTAATCTAAAAAAATCCTGAAGGGATTATATGAAATGTGACAGGAACACTGGATTTTATGTCAAATGATCTGGTTTTGGGTCCTGACTCTGTTACTCTATAATTTGGGACAAATCACATGTTTGGGCTACAGTTTTCTCAAATATGAAATTAAAAGATTGAACTCTTAAGGTCCCTCCTGTTAGTAACATCCAATGGTTTAGTTTAGATGACAGCTTCTAATCAAACCTCACACCTGTGCTCTCTTCTATCTCAAATTATTTTGTATTCTATTATTCTAATTGGAAGATACAACAATATACACAAATGTTGTATCTTCCAATTAGAATAATAGTTTGAAGGCAGGAACTGTTAGTTGTTTCCTTTTTGTCACTGGCTCTTCATAACTTAATTTGGAGTTTTCTTGGCAAAGATACTAGAGTGGGTGGCCATTTCCTTCTCCAGCTCATTTTACAGGTGAGGAAACTGAGGCAATTAAGGTAAAATAACTTGCCCAGAGCCATACAGCTAAAAAGGTCTGAGGATTTGAACTCATGTCTTCCTGATTCCAGGTCTGGCACTCTAACCATTACACTACCTAGCTGCTTTAGTATTAAGTTTTATTTTGTTTTATTAAATAAGTTTTATTTATTTAGTATTTAGCTGCTTTAGTATTCCTAGCAGCTAACATAGAGAAGGCATTTAATAGATACTTTTTGAATTAGACTTAAGACAATTATTGTACTCAAGGACACTCAACATTGTTGAGGAAAAGAGGTTATACCTAATTTTGACTGAGACCAGGTATAGACATGTAAAGCATAGAGAGGCTACTCCATTCTGATCTCTTCTTTATCTCATACGTTTTCTCAATGTTTTTCTGCACTGCCTGGGCTGCCCCTACTGCAATCTCTCTCCTCAAAGAAACAGGGCCATTGATTTATCTTGCTGTCTTAGAAAAGCTTTAGAGAATCTAGGCACAAGAGGTAGACATTTCTTATTACTTAGAAAGACTCAGCCAAAAGGACTCTACAACTTTACCAATTCTAGATCCCTGGAAGGATTAATTATCCTGCCAGTCTCTATTCCAAGGAAGATGATAATCCCTGGAAAAGGAGTCAGTTTTTTGTTTTCTCTCTTTCCTAACCAGTTGACCCTCATTCTTCCATTTTACTGATAGTACTAAAATCCGAACTATAAGGGATTAAAGACAAGAAAGCTGACTGCCTATAGGATGATAAACCAGCTTGTGTCCACTGCTTTTTGTCAATATTGATAAGGCAATAGATGGAAGGAGGGACGGGGTTCTAAATGTTACCTCATCAACAGCCCCACTGCCTGGAAAGAAGTTGCCATCATCATGTCGATGTAGAGAGATATAGAGCACACTGGGGTCTTCATAGAAGGTTTGCTGAGTTCCATTGCCATGGTGAACATCCTGTTTTTGATGAAATGAACATTAGTGATGGAGGGAATAGTCTTAAGAACTAAATAATAGAATTGAGTAGAGCCTGGAGCCTGGGAGAGGACTGTGTTACCAGGCCAGCAATTTATATGACCATTAGAACATGCTTCTCACGTAAGGCCATATGAAATAAAGGGCTGCCCAATAGACTAAGGAAGGCCAGGTACAAGGACAGGAAAAAAGGCAACTGTAGATATCACTGGCAGAAGCTTTCTTCTACTTTGACTCCTAACCCCAAACTGCTGTACACTGCACACATACCTAGCCTATAAAAATAGTTAACAGTGAAGCTTTTACACTGATGACCTGATTGATCACTTGTGTCTAATTAAGCAAAGCAAGTTATTGTTATATGAAATATTGCTGGGTGTCATATAACTATGACATGACAAAACTATGATGCTCCCAGGTTGTGTGATACAGGGAATTCCTCACCTGAAGCACTGGAATCCCACTCCCTAATGTCTAGGTTTTTTGGTTGGTGTGTGTCCTTGGGAACCTGCCTCGCTGGGTTTGGGTCTAGAGAACAGTGTTGATTTGTGGGTCCTAGCAGAAGCCCCTTCGAGGGTTTTGTTAGTCAGTGTCTGCTCTGGTCAAAAGGATTAGAACTGGTCAGTTTTCTACAGATGACTGCTGTTCAACCTCTGCCACTTAACCTAGGCTCAGTCAGTTCTTGTGTAGAAGTAGAGTTTACCATTCATCTCAACTTTCCAGGGGGGACTTCTGACAAAAAAGCCAATACTGAGTCCTGGTTCTGCTGAACACTGACAGTTCTCTAAGCCTCTCTGAATCTCATTTCCCCATCTGTAAAATGAGACTAAGAGTATTGGTGCTACATCCTTCCTGGAGTTATGAAAAAAGTGTTCTGAAAGAAGAAAACTGTCTAACCTTAACATCACACCTGGAGAAAGAAAACAAATACTTGGTGGGCTAAGAATGTCAGACAGGGCTTTATCATCCATGATTGATCAATCTTGAGTAAGTCAATATATCCTTCTTGGGCATCAATTTGACTGTTTATATCTAGCTCCTTTACTTTTTTTTTTTTTTTTTAATATTCTTTTCCAGTGCTAGAGTAAAGCTATAATGAAATTCTAGAAAAGAGAGAGTTTCTGAGGAGAAAAGTATAAAAGACACATGAAATAGGCTTTAGAGGAACAATGATGTCATTCTTTAGCACCAATATCTCATTCTCTTAGGCTGTAGCCAGTAGAAACAAATTAGGGCAGCTGCAGTCAACCCAGCTTTGGAGCCTCCCCAGGTTTAGGAACTGTGTCCGGAGGAAAGCAACAGACTTACCCAGTCCACAATGAGTATCTTGCTAACCTTCCCTTGCTGCTGTAGCTGCCGACTTGCAATAGCCACGGAATTGAAGAAGCAAAACCCCCTGGGAAGAAGAAAATATTCCTATCAGTTTGAGCTTTCCCTAGGTCCCTCCCTCGATATAGCTCATATATAGCCTATGCATTTGTCTCTTCTAAGGAAGACACAGAGAGGGAAACTGGGGACAAGGAATGGCTTGCAAGCCTTCCATTTGGTAAATCTCTCAAGGGGCATTTATTTGTGGGTATACTGTAGAGATCAGCCTATTGCTTCTCTGGGAACTTTCTTACCCTTAACCTTCCCCCTCCCAGGCCTCCTACACCCAGCCCTTACATGGCAGTTGAATGGTCTGCATGGTGTCCTGGGGGCCGCACTACTGCAAAACCATTCTGGGGACAAAAAACATTAGTGTTAGAATTATCCAACCAGACCTCTGCTTCACACCTCTCTTCACAGCTTGATACCACCCTACCCTTTTCTTATACAAACTGATCCTGAAGCCCAGGCTCCTGGTTGTTATCTTGGCTGCCCTGATTAGGTCAGGAATGATCATGACCTCCCCAGTCCTAGTTTTCTCCTCAGTGCTTCACTTACATTTATATGCCCACTATAAGCTATCTTACTGTGACTTGACCTAGTTATTAACACTTCATCTATCATCCAATAAGCATTTATTAAATAATTACTATGTGCTAAGTACTATATAGAAGGCATGAAAAAAACAAACAAAAAAAAAAACCCAAGACAAGCTCTACTTTTAAGGAGCTTCCAGTCTACCTTGACTGGCTGATTTTACTTTGTCATTTTAATTATTTTTTGAGTCAATTTGTCTTAGATTCTAAGTGCTTAGAGTGTTCTGGAGAACCAGAACTAGGATTAAGCCAGATAGGTAGCCTCCTCAAGTACATACTAGGTGTGTGTGTTGGAGTATTGAGAAGGGGAGTTAGGGAGAGGAGGGATGAGTATAACAAAGGACATTGGTGACTTTAATTTATGTATTTTAATACCCCTGGATTTCATTCTGTGTGTGGCACAAAGGAATGTTATGTGCATGTGTGTGTATATAGTAATGTCACATATTTTATATAATGATAAAGGCATAACGTCTTTGGTACACAGTAATAAACGGGTACATTTTCCAAATTGTGTATAGAGAAATTAGGGTTAATGCTGTTAAAAGATTACATATATAGCCATTTTTTTTTATTAGGGATTGCAGGTTTTAAGAAAGATAATGTAATTATGAAGTTTAGAAAGAAATCAATCTCTACCTATACTATAGGGTGGTAAATTTATATCACTTATAAATATACATGAATCCAAAAGCTTCTTTGAGTTCTGGTGTCCAGCAAAAGGTCACATACAGAAAAGGGCACTTAAAGAATTTCTAAGATCTTAGAGCCAGAGAAGACATTAGAGAGATGACCTCATCCAATCCTCATTTTTAAAGACAGGAACTGAGGCCAAGATTGAAACCTGCCCAGAAAAGGCTAAGCTGTTTACTCAGCTGGTTAACACTTATATTTTGGATGGTTGAAATAAGGACCCCCCTCAAAGATAACTGAACTTACCAGTCTATAATTCTGAGTTCCTCTACCTACTAAATAATTGGTATTTTAGGGTTGAAACCCAATGTTGGACCTGCCTACCCCAATCCAAACCCTCACAAATCCATGATAGATTATAGGATAACTGCTGGATCTGAATTCTTAAAAACATCGTAATCCTGTTTTCCACCTCCTCTAACCCTCTTCTACTTTCATCTCTTACCTTTAGTTCTCGGGCAGCCACCTTGAAGGCAAGGTCAGTTACGCTTCCAGCAGCCCAACGGGCTGCATTTGAGGAGTGCAATTCATTCCAGATTGTATCTGTGTCCACCTGTAGGGGCCAGAATCACAGCCAATATCATCTAGGATTCTACAAATAGTGAAATGGTTTAAGGGCCCCCCCATAGAACAGGGATCAAAGCAGGCAGTAAGATGGGCAGTGCCCACTCCATGGCAAAAATGCCAAAGGTCAAAGATCTGGGTAAACAGTTCTGCCCCTCAAGGCTGAAGAAGGTAAGTGCCTTTCACTGTCCAGACTGGGTCAGGCCTGTTGAGGCTCTCAAATCCCATGTGCTTCCCCCCCCCCCCATTTTTAAGTCACTGGAACTAGTTCCAGATTGGTGGCACATCCTGCCACTGATATTATCCCTGCCTCCCATTCAGGTAAAGGGACATGGCATTACCTGGGTGGAGCTCAGGGTTTTAGTCAAGCTGGGGGTTTAAACCTCAGCTGACTCTGCTCAGGCCCTTTGGGATGGTCCAAGCTGGAGGGGCCGTCTGTACCACTGTCTTCCACTCAGGGCCCTAGCCTGGGCTGGGAGGCCTCCCTCAACCGAGCCCCAGGGCCATGGTTCCGCTCCCCTCAAAGGCTAGTGAGGGGCCAGGAGGGAATGGAAGGGAGGTGGGACAAGGTGGATCAAGAGAGACAAGGAAGGTAGAAAGTCATAAGAAACTGAAGAGAGAGAGAGAGAGAGAGAGAGAGAGAGAGAGAGAGAGAGAGAGAGAGAGGAGAGACAGACAGAGGTAAAGGGAAAAGGGAAGAGAAAACAGAAGTAACAACAGTTGGAAAAACCAGAAAGTGGCAGGAAATAGGGAGTTTTAAACAGGGTAGTAGCTGCTCCCAAATGGTCCTACCACCATTTGCAGCCTTCTGTTCTCCTTCCTGTACCCAAATACTGGCCCTGAATTTTATAATTTCATACTCCAAATTATAGCCATATATAGTAGTCTACTAGGGCATTCAGCCCTCCCACTAACTGGTGGGCTACAGCATGAGATATGAACATCCAGCATGGAAAAGACCCATTATGGTGGAGCAAAAAAGGATCCTATGGATACATTGATGCTCTCTGGGATGTGGGGCCACTAATCTATACCTGGAAGGCTAGACTTGTTTGATATTCATAAATAGCCTGATTAACTAGGTCTGATCACCAATTATACTTCAGGATAGGGATGAATGGAATCTAGAGCTTTTGCACAAGGGAGGCCCTGATATCACAAATTCAGATCTTGGTCCTGCTTCTCAGGCTCATGATTTATTCAGTCAATAATGATTTACATGTTTATTATGTTCTAGACAGTGTTCAGTGGTATGAAGGGTCCAAAAGAATCAAAGACAAATTGTTATCTTCCCTGGCCTTATGATCTAACAGGTCTTCTAGTCAATGGCAGGGAAGGAAAAGGGCTAAAAAGCTCTTTCTGGCATACAAACTAGGTAGGGAACTTAAGCACTAGGGAATGCAGAAAGGGAAAAGGAAGCTGGTAGAACAGGAATGTTGCCAGCAGGTATAATGCTCACTCAGTGGGCCACAAGGGAGCACTTACCCCAACCCCACCACAAGGCAGCATCACAAACATCCTCTGTGCCAGGATCCCTGCAGGGAGAGTGGGTACACAGAGAATTTTATGGCATATGAGTCTTCTCTACCCAATAGCAAAAGGATAGAAGAAATGGGGCAAAGGTGAAGAATGGAGAAGCAAAAGGAAAAGAGGATCTAAAAAAAAAAAAAAAAAAAGATGGTTGGGGTAAGCCCATAGACAAGGAGCAAAGTCTAGGACATCAAAGCTAGGTGACAAGTTGAAGAAGGGCAATAGAAAACTCAGGGGAAGGCCAGATCAACATTTGTGAGGATGTGAGGGATAGGTTTGGGGCAGGAGGTAGTATAGAGGAAACAAAATGGGGGAAAGGCTAGAGCTGGGAATGATGAAAAGGTTTGCAGAAGCTATAGGATAAGAAAGGCTAGACAAGATTTCCTACCTGCAAGCTTTCCATTGTCTAGTTTGAGTCGGCTGAGGGGGTTGGTGCCATAAAGCAGCACGTGTCTCTCATCATGGACTGACTGTAGCTCCTCCAATGAGGCCTTCCTGCCTCGGAGACACTGGGCAAACAGAAGTTGTTACAGCCCAGCTGAACTCCTTACTGCTGCTGCAGGTCTACCCTCTTCTGCTTGCTCCTCATCCTCCATACTCCTCTGTCCCCATTCCCTTTTCCTTCCACCCCCCATCCCCATCCCTCACCTCACACTGGCTCCGTAGCCCCCGTTCCTGTAGCCGTGACCAGATACTTTGGATTCGGCCTGCATGTTCAGGATGATTGCTGTTGTCCCCACAGGAGCACTGGTGTTTGAGCATCACTGAATCATAGACCAACCCTGCCAGGATGCCAGGCAACAAGATATTTTTTTTTGTGTGGGGACATCTCCCCACAGAACTATAGCTATGTTTGGTACTCTCAGATACCAAGTGCTTGGTCAAAGCTCAGCTTCCTTTTATAGGACCTAATGTAATTCTCTACAAACATTCTCAATTAGGACATTGTTCATCCTGATACATCTCCTTTTCTCCTTAAAACTATACACAGCTGCAACCATTGGTACTCTGCTAGCCTCCCATGTAGTTTCACAGATTCAAACCCACATGACTTTAGCCCAACACCTCCTCCCAAAGTTCAGAGTACTCATCCCAACAACCTCCTTACATGCCTACAATCATCATGACACAAGCCAATGTACCTCAGTTCCAAGCATGCATGCACATAGAAGTCACATTCAGACACAATTATAGACATGCAAATTAGCATATGTCTGTGTTGCCATGCCACAAGGCAAATTAAATGATAGTCTCATAGGATAATCTTAACACTGAATGTCTTAATGCTAAAGAGGTTTAGAGATTAGAATCTTGAAAACCTAAATGGTGGTATGGTGATAGCTCAGTGGATAGAGTGCCAGGTCTGGAGATTCAAGAAGAGCTGATTCTGGCCCTAGACATTTTCTATTTATAACTTCTCTGGTGAAAGAAATGGGAAACTACTCCAGTATCTTTGTCAAGAAAACTCCATGGACAATATGATGTGCAATTATCCTCAGGGACACAAAGAGTTGGGCATGACTGAATGACTGAATGATATTCCACAGTGCAGTAAATGAGAAATCTATCTATCTATCTATCTATCTATCTATCTATCTATCTATCTATCTTCTTTTACCCTTTATATCACTGCCATTGCACCAAGGTTTGAGGTGGAGTAATAAAGCACTCAAATAGTTTCCCATTATTTTTCTGATCACCATTCCTGAGAAAGAGGCAAGGGAGAGCAGAAGACAGAAGAGAGGACTGAAGTAAAGAGAAAAAATAAAAGAAGAGGAAAAGGAAAAAGAGAAACAAGGACAGGAGGAACCAACACACAAAGGAAGCCAAAAGACACTATGGCCATTCTTGTATAGTTTTAAATGATTCAGAAGCTGGAGGATGGAATGAAGGCCCCTTCTAGACTTTAGTGAGATAGCTCAGGCTCAACACTTAGCTACTTGGCCTATTCTTTGTTCTCTATCTCCCTCTCATCACTATTGTTAAAGCTCAGGTTGTCTGTCCCCTTTGCTCAGGATACCCTCCTGTACCTTCTATTAGAATTTCTACTTTCTTTCATAACATAGCTCAGAAGTTTACTACATGGGACCTTTTCAGAAGGGACCTCTTTCCCCAGTATTGAGTGCTCTCTGTGCTTTGATATCACTTTGTATTTATAAGGCAGGTGGTGGTGCTATACCTACAGACAGGAAGACTCCTCTCCCTGAGTTTAAATCTGGCCTTAGACACTTAACTAGTTTTGTGATTCTGAGCAAATCATGTAACTTTGCTTGCCTGTTTCCTCATCTGTGAAATAGGCTAGAGAAGAAAATGGCAAACCACGAAACAACTGAACAAAAATATTTTGTATTTGTACTATATGGCTTTAGGGACACATAAAATCCACAGGAACAGTTTTCTTGGCTTCATTAGCATCTTGTATACTTAATAGACATTTAATCAACATCTGTTAAACTGAACTGACCATCTTGTAGCTTGGCTCAGGCAAATCTCTGGAGAGAGCTGAGACTGTGTCTCCAGATAGAGACAAGGTACCGTAACAGGTCTAGGAGAAAAGACCTGCCTTCTGCCCAGTCTTTTCTTTTGGCTTACTGGGTTCTCTTGTCAGGGAAGGAAGGGGAATAGACTTCCTTCTCAGTTCTGCCTACTGAAATCCTGATCTTCTGGAATGCGGTTTTCTTTTTGAAGCCACCTCTGACTCTATTCTTCCCTACCAGACTATAGAAATGTTCTCTACATCTGTAAAATGTTGTTCAAAAACATATTGGGTCTATTTTTTACCCTCTCTATCACATACTATACATACTGTTTATGTACTGATTTCCGTACATAAACCATCCTCTTTCCTTGTGGTAGATTATAAGTTTCTTCTTTGCTTTTTTAATGCCAAGGAACATGGACATAATAAGTTCTTAAAAGATACTTTTGTTGTTGAAATTAAATATATGAGGATACTTCAGAGGATGTGGAATGGATAGGAAAATAGAAAACTTGTTTTCTCAGGTATCTCATGGAACCCGAGAGAAGATAGCTAGGAAGGGAAGGATTCCTAGATATAGGACACCAAACAGAATCTGGACAAATGCATCTTTCCTGGGCATTACACACTAAAGAAGCAGGGCTTCAGAATTCATGTACAGGGGCAGCTAGGTGGTGCAGTGGATATTGCACCAGTCCTGAAGTCAGGAGGACCTGAGCTCAAATCTGATCTCAGACACTAAACATGTTCTAGTTGTGTGACCCTGGGCAAATCACTTAACCCCAATTGCCTCAGCAAAAAAAAAAAAAGAAAAAAGAAAAGAAAGTGTAAAGGGATAGAACTGAGCAATGCACTTGGATAATGAAGCTTGTGAGACTAATTGCCAATTGGACAATTACCCTATTAACTTGTTTGAAGGTTGACCCTCCCCAGCTGTTCTGTGCTGACTTGATTGGTGGGACAAAGAAGGGGAAGTGACATGGGAGGAGTTGGAGGAGGAAGAGAAATTGAGACACAGAAGCTGACTCAGTCTCTCCCGGCCTAAGCCCCTGACCTTGACTGTAAAAGATCAAGAATAAAGATTTTTAGTGATCCTGACTCCAGCTGATTTCTGGGAAGACAGAGTTCCAGCAAGAAAGAAAGAAAAAGAATTCATGTACAAGAATGGATAAAGAGCAAGGGTTCTTAATTTGAGGTATATCATTTCTTAAATATTTTGATAACTATTTCAACATGATTGTTTTCCTTTGCAACTCTATGTATTTTGTCTTATGCATTCAAAAACATTATTCTGAGAAGGGAATTGTAGGTTTTACCAGACACATCTTAACCTACACACACACACACACACACACACACACACACACACACACACACACACACATTCTCAGTCTTACCAGTTGTATAGGGCAGGGTCCTGGCAGGGGTTTCAGGGCAAGATAGTGCTAAGGTCTGGTTAGGTGCTTCTAACGTTGGCAGGGAGATGGGAGCAGCTGGGGAGGACTGAGCCCTGGACAGGGGCCGATGTCCACTCTGGGTAGAGGGCAACAGTACTGAGTCCCCCAAACTTCCCCTGGGAAGCTGACCCAACAACTGTTGCTGCTGTTCCCACAGGAGTATCTGTAAGAGAAGACAGCTTTTTAATAATTTGATTTCTCCAGCCCTACACACTACTTATCTACTCTTGCCCCTACACAGTAGTTTTAAACTCAAATCAAAACACATGTCTGCTGGCTGCATATTGACTAGAAAACCTCAAATTAGCATTCTCTATATTGTTTTGTATTTTTATCTTGTTAAACATTTCCTAATTATATTTTAATCTGGTTGGATCAGGGTGCACTTGGGAATTTTGCCTGATGCATCTGCCAGCCCTCAAGTTTGACACCTGTGTTCCAGACTTCATAGGATAATAAGATGATAGATCTTGAAGCTGGAAGGGAATTTGGAGGCTGTGGAATCCAACCTTCTTATTCTATAGGTGAGGATACTGAAGTCCAGAAAGATTCAATGACTTCAGGGATAGTATCTGAACCCAAATTTTCCAACTCTAAAGTCAGAAGTCTTTCTTACTATATCAACTTAAAGTAATTTCCCCAGAAAGCCCTACCCGTGGATTCTACTGCTCATTACCACTGAGGCCCTTAGTGTTTCCCCAACTTCAAAAAGGCCTGGCTTAATTATTGTCATCTCTCAAAGACCCAGATCTTCATACTCCAGAATCAGGACCCAAACTGGGTTTTCCAGCAGTGTTCCTGCTAAGTAAGGTCAGAGCTGTTTCTTCTAGAAAAGGCATGAAGATTTCCCAGTGTTCCTCACTTAAGGGTGAATGTGTATTTAATCTTTGGCTAGTTAGTTTAGAACACAGAACTAACTAGTTAGAATACTAAGTCAATAAGGCCATGATCACTGTTCATATGGAAAAATTAACTCTGGTTTCCATAGCCACAGATTCAAACCTTAAGCTCCTGCCGATTGCCCTAAAATGTGTGCTGCTGGTCACAAAAGAGACTAGATGGGAAAATGTGAATGGTACATCCCTCTGGAGACAAAACTCAGACTGCTTGCCCTCTTGTGATGGTGAGCTGTTAAAATATAAGAAGGCTGTAACATTTTTGTTGTGTGTATATGACTTAAATTCAGTTGAGCTAATGCCATTGTGAAGCAGCTATTGTGGTGAAGCAGGAAAGAAAGATATTAGTGCCTTGGAGTTGCTTCCTGCTCTGATGGTCCCATCTCCTTCCTGTCCTGGCTGTGCTCCTATAACCCCTGCCCCCTGCCCAGAGAACTCTGTAAAAATGGGAGTCTCTGGCTGTTGAGGCTGTCTGTCTACCTGCTGGTGTTGCTGGGAGGAGGCAGCACTACCAACTTCAGGTTTCCCATGACCGGGATCTCTGTGTTCTGGGCCTTGGATGAGTGCCTCATTTGTCTCTAGGTCCTCTGCTGAAGGTATTTGCCGAAGTCGAGGCTTCTCACTTGGTTTTGTGGGCCTCTGAAGAAGAAAGATGCCAAGGGCTGTTAAGTGCAGTGAAGCAGGGGGTAGGAAGGAAGTAAGGTGGCATGGGCAAACCTGATCTGTTTACCCTGCCACTGACTCCTAGGAATCCATGTACTTTATCTGGTTGAGAGTAATTGCTGCCAGCCCACCCTGGTCTTAACGCCTTTCTCTCTAAACTTCTCCCTCCTCTTTTACATCAACTCATAGTAACCAAGTTTAGCACTTTATCAATATGCTCCCTGAATCCCACTTCTCCTCCTCCCCTCCCCACTGCACTTCCCACCTCACCTTGCTCTGTGAGTGCTGTTTTAGCCAATCCAGGTGGGGTTGCAGGGATCCCGGTGGCTGCGAAGCAGTGGTGCTTGGGGGCAGGGGCTCTGAGCGTGTCCGGCTCAGTGGTGTGTGAGGGCCTGACCCTGAAAGCCGTTCACTGGAGAGTAGTGATTGGGCAAAATGGAAGGGTAGTGGCCCAATCCCAGGCACTACGGAGAATGAGAATTAGGTGAAGAAGGAAGAAGGCAAACATGAAGAACATCTCAGAAGCTCAGAGTAGTTGGGTAGGGAGGAAGGAGGAGGACATGGTCCCTGGAGGAAGGGGGGGGGTGGAAATGTGGGCATAGAGGGGTGGGGCTTAGCAAGGAAGTTTGGAGGGCGGTTGGTAGAAGAGTTATAGGAGAGTCTTTCTGGGAAAAGACCAATCACTTCTGGCTATATATTTGTTATACATACATTTGGGTATAGGGACCAGTTCTCCTACAGTCTATTCTCTTCCTCCCTAATACCTTTCTCAGGAGTAAGATGAGACCTCACCAGTCAGCAGTGGGGGATGAGATATTGAGGGCTCCAGAATGAGGATGGGCTGTAGGTGGGATGCCAAAGTACCCCCTGCCTCAGATTCTAGGCCTGGGGGGAGGAAGAGGGGACCATGCGGGCTCCCCAGAACAGATCCCCGGGACCCCAAAGCAGGATGAATCCTTCGGTCACCATCAGCCTGGGAAAGAAGCAGAGGGTGAACTGGAGGAGGCTAGCTAAGAGAGAACTGAGTTATAGGGTAAGAATAAAGAAAATTTAAGATTGGATTGAGTGGAGGTTGATGAGGGAAAGACTTAGATGAAGAAAGAAGGAAGAAACAAATGCCAAGTAAGAGTTAGAAAGAGGTTTGGGGGCTTAGAGTGGAGAGGAAATACCCTGGCCACTTACCCTAGTGGTGGCAGGCAGGCCCAGGGTGATTTCTGGAAGTGTAGATACCGTTGACAAAGCAAATGGGGCGAGTGAACTTTCCTGGAGTCGAAGTCGTTGTGCTAAAAGTTCCTACCATAGGAAGCAGGAGGAGAGGTCACATCTTTCAGATTTTTCCCCAAATGAAACCATTCTCTCTAGGATCTGTACCCTAAATTCCCAAGAGTGCCAAGTTGAGTTCCAAAAGCTTGAAAGTACTCCAGTGGCCCTCCCTAGGTCCCATAAACTTTGCTTGGCAAGTATTTATAAGGATGGGGTATTTACCTCCGAGCCCATAGCAGGTATAGGACCATGTTCACTGTCATTGGGGGAGCTGCAACCTGAAACAGGAGTGCTGCTACTGCTAGGGGATGAATCTGGAATATTGGGAAAAAGGAAAGATGTCCAAAGATGAGGAACAAGGTCTAGTTCTGCTAACTCCTCAACATTCTCTTCTCTCATTCTTGCTCTCCAAGAGCAGACTTTTCATTCACCATTCTCTGCGTAGCCCCAACCCCAAAGTCAGTCTAGCAAATGGAATCCATTTGCTTAATCGAACTGCCCTTTCTCTGAAGTCAGGGATCACCTCCCACTGCTACCCACATGGAACTTTGACCTGGTTCCTGGCCTGTTTGGAAAAGTTCCCCTTTCTTCCCTAAATCCCCCTCACCCCCAAGGGGCTCAGTTGGACGTCGACGAAGGCTGGGAGGAGCACTCTCTTTGCGGAGGAGTGGATTCTTCCTCAGCTCCAAAGACTTCTTGGGCTTGTAACGTAGCTTCAGGTTGGGCTCTGAGACTGTAGAGAGTACTAGAGTCACCTCCTTGCCTCCCCGCCACTGACCCTCCAAGGAGTATCCCTCCCCTTATGTTTCCTTCCCTCTCTTATCTGTCCTTATATCCCCTGACATGAGTTATTTCTCCCATATTTTCTCTTACAGTCCCTTCCACCTCTTTCCCCTCTCCCCTTTCTCCCCTCCCTTCTCTCCCCAACTCACCTGTCTTACGAAGGGGAAAGTGTTCTGGAGAGTCACTGAGCAGGCTGGGGACCATAGGCAGGAAACTGTTCAGCATGGTGGAGGGTGTTCCTTCTGTTTCTAGAGACCCCAGGGTTCTGTGGAGAAGATGTTCAAACTGTTCCACAAGAGCTGGGACCCTAATGACTGGAGCAGCCTTTCATGTAATCATATCTATCTAGGTACCTAGGCTACCTCCATTACCAATGCTTCTTATAATCCTGGTGCGATGCATTGAGAGGTGCAGAACAGATTACACTGGGGGGTCTCTCAGGTAAGAGAGCAATGTGCAAGGTCAAGGGTCTGGAGTTAGACAGTGGGGAGGGGCACAAGGGATCACAAGCTGCCAGAAGACAGTTTTTGAGGCAGCTAGCTAGACCTGGGCCGGGCATTAGGAAAACCTGAATTCACATCTGGTTGAGTCACTTAGCCTTGCCTCAGTTTCTATGTCCATAAACTGAGGATAAATAATAGGACTTATCCCCCCGTTGTTGTGATGGTCAAATAGAATAATAGTTGTACAGTGCTTAGCACAGTGTCTGGCCCATTATATATATAAATACTAGCTCTTATTATCCCAGAAGGACATCAATGAGTTTTAGTAACTTTTTGTGTCATTTCATAGGACCATAGAATTTAGAGCTAGAAAAGAACCCAGATATCATTTAAACCAACCAATCATTTGAAACATGAGGAAACTGAGACCCAGTGGAAAAAAGCTGTTCAAGGTTACATCAGTGGCCAAGTCAGGATTTGAACATAGGCTCTCTGACTATCAATCTAATGGGCTTTCTTCTGTTTCAATCCCCTCAGTTTTCATAAGCAAAGGAACCGAAAACTGGAGCTGACTTGTCCAAGCTCACAGAGGTCGTAAGTAAAAGAACCAGGATTCAAACTTGGTCCTTAGATTCTGTCAGCATCTTTTTCATTCTACCCCACTGCTTTTCTGGACAGGCAGGAATTCAGTTACCCTCCACTGACCACTTATAGGCTCCCAAAGGCAGTACTGTAATCATAAATGACCTTTGCCTTAAGTCTTTCCTTTCTCTAAATCATACTCTCTTAGAGATCATGCTCTCCTAGAGCAAAGGTATCCTTTGTTCAATAAATTCCGGTGACTCCCATTAGTATCTCTAGGATCAAATACAATCTTTTCGTTTGACATTTAAAACCCTTCACAACCTGGCTCCAACCTATTTCTTCAGGATTTTTATATATATTCTGTACTCTGTGGTTCAACCAAACAGTCTTTGTCCTTACATATAATGTTATATATCTCCACGCCTTTGCATATGCTATTGCCCTTGCTTGAAATGCTCTTCCTCCTCTCTTTAGCTTCTAGTTTCCTTCAAATCCTACATAAGGCCTTTTATTATCCTCCCCAGCTAGTGGTGCCCCCTTCTCAATTACTTGTATATATTTATAAAAATATAAGTGTATATGTATTTGTATATATTTATAAGTTTCTTCTAATAGAAAGCAAGCAGATCTTTGAAGGCAGAGACTAATTGTTTAGCAACATTCCCGGTACACAGAAATCACTTAAAAAACTCTCAGTGATTAATCAGAGTAGTTCAGTGCACTATTATCTAGTATTTTGGAGGCTTTAAGGCTCTTGGGTCAGGTGGTCAGACCAATGGAGCATGGATTATTCTGGCTACTGAAGATGACCTGTCCTAAATATTGTGACACATGTTTGTATTGAAGAGGATTTTAAAGGAGGGGGACTTTGTAGGTAGTGGGCTGCTGTTGGATTTGTGTAAGGTATATATGTGTGAGAAGGCAACTGTGTTCTTTTTGTGGGATGGTTGGTGTCAGAGAGCTTGAGGGAGGTGAGGGAATGGAGGAAGCTGGTTTGTATGTGCTTTTGGGGTCATAGCTTTTTTGTTAGAAAGTAAGGAGTTAATGTACATTGATGAGAGGAGGGGAGGAAAGGACTCACCTGAAGGGGATGCTGGAATGGGTAGTTCTTTCCAATGCTGCCTGCTGCTTCTTCAGAATGACTTCAGCCAATTTCTGTTTCACAGCATGGCTGGCCACAGCACCTGGGGGTAGGGGAAATTAGAGTGTTGGAAGGAGTAGGTGGATGGTTCCTCATACACTCTCTGTCCAGCTTAGGCCCCTAGCACTGGATGTCCCCATCCCCTAGGCCTTTCTGCTCTTCTTCTCTGTTGAAGCCAGCAAACAAAGTTATACAACACATATATGATTAAGCCAGATAAATTGCTATGTTGGAGCTGACAGTTATGGAGAGGACCAGAGAATCTACAACACTTCTTTCTACCCCATCCCCCCTCCTTCCCTTGTCTCCTATTTCCCACCAAAGAGGTGGACAACCAGGGAAAGCCAACCAGCCCTGGTACTTGAACCAAAATGAGTCAGGGGCCTCTGGGGGTGAAAACCAATGAGATGAGATCTCCTTTATTTACTCCGTTTGCTCTTGTCCTTGTAGAGAAGTTGCCTAAGCTCCTGCTCTTGATGGCCTCCTGATGCCTCTTGCACTGGAGTCTCCAGGGAGAGCTGGGGATAGAGTGATGAAGAAAGATCAGGAGAGTAAAGGGGATAAGGGGCTGAGGGGTAGAAGCTTGAGTCTGGGTAGACACCAGTGAGGGAGACACTTAGGGACTAATGTGTGGTTGTATGGGGTAGATTTAGGGATGTATCTAAGGTCCTGGGAGAGACTTACCTGAATGTGTTCTACCTGTTGATGCTGGAGACCAGCAAGAAAGAGCTGATGGTGCAGATGCTGAGAGCGCTGAAGGGCCAGCAGAGTTGGTTCTGATGCAGGCTCCACAGGGGGCCTCTGCCCCACCCGAAGGTCCATGGGCTGGACCTGAGGAACTGACAGCCCAGAACAGATGGTGGAACTGGCTGAAGACACAAATTGGAAATACCAGGAAGCATTGCACAAAGGTGCCAGAGACCTACCCTGATCACTTCTCCTGCCCATCTCATCCACACACATGGCTTACAACTGAGGCTCTCTCTATGGGGCATAGCCAGCAAGCTTTGGAGTTGTTGAGCGAGTCCCTTTGGCCCTCTGTTTTGGCCCTCAGCCCCTATCATGCCCTTAATCCTTCTTTTATCTATGACTAATCCTGCTTTCTCTAGAATTCAAGGATCTCTTCCCAGTAGAGATAGACTTTAAATGGACTAAATATCAAGTTAACAGTTTGTTATGAACTCATTCAACTCCTCCACCAATATGGTAGGACCTAGACTCCTCTTGGTTTCCCCATATGCTAAATAAATAGAAAGGACCTGCATGAGAAGAAGCTAAATGGCTGGTACCTCCAAATTACAGTTCTTTAGGCTCCTAACTCCTGGTTACTGGGGCAATTTTAGCCACGAAAATGAATCGTTCAGTGCATTTGGGTCTATGCTAATGTAATGCCTGCATCCTCCAGTGCCCTCTGTACCCAGTGGCACAGCAGGGACTACAGGCACAGCTGCCTCTTCCTGGAGTGCCCTTCCCACCCACAGTCAGGCCAGTCCTTCCATGGTGCTAGGAACCCTGCCAAGGTTTTGGATGAAAATGGCTATTTATAGCCAGCTCCCAGAGCAGGTTCCACCAAGCACAGGCGGTCCCTTCAGTCAGAGAAGCTCAAGGTGGGGAGGAGGGAAGGAAGGAAGGAGGGAAAGTTGTAGAAGGTGGAGGGTAGTGCTTGTCCTACCTGGTAACACAGAACAGAACTGAAGAAATCTTCTAAAAGAGAGAGAGGGCTTTTATCTTTTTAAACATTGTAAATTAAAAAAAAATTTAGGGGGACATTTATGATGTAGGGAGATCCTTTAAAAGGGACTCCTTTAGCATAGCAGATTAGCATTCTTCCAGGCAATTTTTAATCTTAAAGAAGTGCCTGGGGCAATGGGAGGCTAAGTGAATTACCCCCAGGTAATTCCTAACAGTGCTCACAGAACCTCTTGCCAGACTGCAGGGCAAAAAGTTTTCCATTGAAATGGATGTCAAATGTTCCAAGGCTGAGCTTCCAGCCTCAAAGGAGGGCACACAGCAAGAAGCCATGCTGCTGGGTGTTAATGGAAAGGTGTGTAATATAGTAAGGAAGGATCCTAGCTTATGATCCAGGAAACTAGAGTTCTAGTCTTGACTCTTTCACTATCCAGCCATGGGACCTCAGAGGAGTCATGAAATTATAGAGATTATATCTCTGTGTACCTCAGTATCCCTATCTATAAAATAAGAAGTTTGGATTAGATCAGAAGTACTTAACCTTTTTGGTTGGACCTGGAAAAAATTATGTATGCTTTTTCATAATAACATTTTTAAATATTGAAGGATTATGACAGTAAAAATGCTATTCCTTTCCTCTGTTTCAAGTTCATATATTCTCTGATACTTTCTAGTTATATCATGCAAGTCACTTAATCTTTATATACTTCAGTTTCCCCATTTGTAAAATGGAGATATTAATAAAGGGAAGGCAGGCAGTAAGGGGAATTACCTTTTTAAAGGACCTGCCATGTGCCAGGTACTGTACTTTAAAGTACTTTACACTGTATTTTAAAATATTATAATAATGAACTAATAATAGCATTAGCAATAATAGCACCCTATTTGTGAAGACCAAATGAATTAATGTAGTACGCCAAGTTCTTTGCAGACCTTAAAACACTATCTACATCAATACAAATTTATATCAACTGACACTCAGTTAGTGGGCTTTTCAAGTGGGAGGGTTGCTGCCTAGGTACCTGGGAATCCCTCTCAAAGGAACCCTCCACAGTCTATCCTTATTGCTCTCTTACATAAACTCTCTGTTCCAGTCAAACAAGTTTATTCGCTGTTCATAGAGCACTCCATGCATCTATCTGGCTTCATGCTTGTGTTCACATAGTTCCTCTTACCTAGACTGTCCTCTTTACACTTTGCCATTTATCTTCACTCTATCTAGTCTTCAAGGTCCAACTCAGGGTTCTTCTCCTCCATGGTATCTTACCAGATCTATAGCATTTATTCTCTGGACCAGTTATCTGGCATTTTCCCCAATCTTCCTCACTAGTTTCAAAATTCTTCCTCCCACAGTATCTAAAATGGTATCACATGTATACTGGGAGAGTGGTTTTCCTTGTTACATTTTGTAGTAGGAGTCAGGCCTTCTTTTGTACCTTCTTTTGCTTTACTTTCCCTGTAACTCCTGCACATCTCAGTCTCTCTCTGTCCCCTACCTCTTCTCCTCATAGATCTCAGACACACTCGGTTCTTTCTTCAGATGAACCCTGTACCTTAATGTCCTAACTTATCTAACACAGGATGGATGTGGAAGTGAGGAGAATTGGGGGCATTATGGATTGGTCACTAACCAAGATTTCAGGTAGCTACTGGAAGTGGGTATGTAGAAGTAGATATTGGAGATATGGGAGTATGAGATTAAAGTTATAGTGGAAATCTCAAAGACTTTCAGTGGACCTGAAGCTGGAAGGCCTGAGTTAGAATCCTAGTTCTAGTGCTGGATACTGGGTAATCTTAGGCAAATGGTTTTTCTGAGCTTCAATTTATTCATCTATAAACTGGGAATAATAATACTCACTCTTCCTTTTTTACAGGGTTATTGTGAAATTATGTATGTGAAAATGATTTAATGCATATATGTGTACATATACATATGTAAAAATAAAACACACTGAATAACATTTGGTTCTAATCCCTCCCAGGCTGACCAGCAAGAGAAAAAAAAGGAACCCTAGGGTTTCAAGGAAGTTGTAGAGCAGGAGGTGGGGAATGGCAAGACATGGACAAACTGTACATAACCTCCTACACAAGGATTAAGCCTAAATAACAGAGCATAGATGGTATTCTTCTCCTTACCTCTCTACCCTGTCTCCTTAATAGATTCAATAAAGATAAGAAGAGGACCTGTCTTCTTCCTTCATTTTAAGCTCCCTTGAACCAGGGATGAGATCTAGGACTTTTAATTCTTCCCCATGAAACAAACCAACTTTTCTCCCTATTCACCTGAAGCTTAGAATTCTACCCCTACATTTTCATTCCATTTTCTTAAAGGTTTGCCTCTTCTCCTTTTCTTGTCCTTCAATTTCCTATTCTTCCTGTGCCCTGCCTATAGTACTCCTTCAATTCCCTAACTTTGAGGTCCAGCTCTTACCTGTGCCAGGGGGGCTGGGATACTGGGGGCCAGGGCTCACCTGGGTCCCATCTGCAAAGACAGAAAGATGAATGAGGAAGCTGCAGTGAAGAAAGTAAAATTAAGGAGAGACAGGGCAGAATGAAAAAAAAAAAAAAAAAGAAAGTACCAATACTAGGGGATCTCTGAGGCTTTCTATTTCCTCAACCTCATATCAGCCTGAGCTGTCACAAATCTGAAATCTTTATCATCAAATACAGATGTTGGCTGAGAGCATGTTTCTCAGCCTTCTTTCCTATCTATCCAAATGAGGTTCACATACATATGATCATAAAATCTAGATCTGAAAAAAGCCCATAGAGATGATCTATCCCAGAGATTCTTTTCTGGGGTTCCATTAATTTATTAAAAAATTTTTTTTGGTAACCCCATTTTGATATCGTTGATTCCCTTTGTAAGTAATCTGTATATTTTATATTATACATTTAAAATATCACTATGACACCCAAATCTTTGACATTATCAAATGGTTCAATGTCAAAAACTGATATAATTTTATCAGTAGAAATTACAACCTGTTTTATCACTGTACCCTAAAGACCTTGGGGCTTTTCCATCTGGCAAGCAATGGAAATCTTACCTATATGTTGCCTCCCTCATTAAAGGTGAGTTCCCTGAGAGTAGTGACTATCTTGTTTTTCTATTTGCATCCTAGTACTTAGAACAGTGTTTTGCACATAGTAATCTCTTCATAATTGCTTTATTCACCTATTCATTCATTTTCACTCATTTATTCAATTGTCATTCATAAGATTCATGAAGCTGCCAAAGAAGTCCATGACATAGAAAGCTCTGATCTATTCTAATCTCCTCTTTTTATGAAGAAACCAAAGATAGGAACAGAAATGATTTGCCTAACAGTATGCAAGGAGGAAGTAGCAGAGGTAAGATTCCTACCCAGGTACTTTGACCACAAATCTAAACACTCTTTCTTTCAATCTATTCCACTTTCCATCATGTACCTGTCTAGTCTAAAGTTGCTTCATGATAAGACAACTGCCCCATTTTGACAGTTCCCTTCTTATAATCTCTAAATCCATATAAGGATTTATCCCTTCCCTGAGACAGTCATTGTTCATCAGCGTGATGATGAGACACTCTCTTCTGTAGCTTGAATGTGAGAAACAGGAAGGACCCAGAAAAGAGAGTGTTGGATAAGTCTGAGACTAATAATTGGTATTAGAATAGTACATGGCATATGCTAAGTATTTAATAAATGCTTTACCTGAAGACCCAGAGAACTATTATTCACCCAATCTTGCAATTTCATTGCTACAGGAAACACCCAAATGTTTACTAATGCAAACAATTTCTGTTATGTAGAGTCTTGGAAAATTTCCAGAGAGACTTGTCCAATAGTCATATTCTCAGAATGTGTCAGAGATGAAACTTGAACTCAAATCTTCTTGATTCTGAGGCTAGCCTTTTATCACTATTTTACCTCTCAAGATAATAAAAATATTTTATATGATATTAAATCATTAAGAAGTATTTACTGCTGTATCCTCATAAGATTTACACTTTGGGTAGATATTATAAGTATTATCTTTATTTTACAGATGAGGAAACTGAGGTTGAAATATTAGGTGACATGCTCAAGGTCATACAGCAAATAAGTGGCAAAGTCAAGTTTGAATCTTAAGCCCAGAATTCTGGGTCTGGAGGAAAAGGCTGAAGTGAAAATGCCAGTCAGTAGTGGAAGTAGAGAATTAAGCCCTAGGAAAACTGGAGATGAGTGAGAGAATATATGGGACCTAGGAGAAGGGAAGTGAGGTTTAAGTGGCAGGGCAGCTATAAGTTGAGATATTGGGGAGAGGACCCTTAGACTAGGGCCACCTCTTATCTTCCTATCCTCTTCCCTACTTCCTTGCTGTAAAGATAGTCCCTTCCTGGCACAGCTTTCTTAAGCTGTTGGACCCAACTCATCTTTGTGCTTGGAATCAATATGGCCCTCAAGTTAGAACATGGCCCAAAAGTCATTCAGAAATGGCATCTGAGACCTCTTCTGGAGAAAGGAGATGAGACAGGTAAGAAAGAATGAGGCAGAGGCAAAGGTCTGTGTGCTTAGGGAAGATATTGGAAGGAGAAGGAGCCAAAGCCAGTGAAAGAACTTAAGGAAAAGGGCAGAGATACCTAGTGTGATAAGCCCTACTTCAGACTGTAATCTTAAATTCAGCCCTGAGGCTGGAGAAGAGGAAAGTTATCAGGCTGAAGTTCTGAGGCTACTTGGAGAGGTGCCAGTTTCAAAATTCTTTGATCAGAATGAGTAGATGTTGGTAACTCTTGCCTTCCTCAGAATACCTAGAGAAATGAAGAGAAAGGTAGGGAGAGGTCAAAAGGACTCAGGAAGAAGTGAGAAGGAATAGTAAGAAGGAGAACACACTGAAGAATGGTGCCTTAGGTGAACATACTCAACTGGTTAGTGCCGTTTTGTTCTGGTTTCCCGTTTAGCAGCAGCTATTTCCAAAGACTGAGATCAGAGAATTCCCATACAATTTAGGGGATGGAGAGGGCAGGACACAAGAGAATATAGAACTATACTTATTCATTGTCTCCTCTCTCTCATTCCCCTCAATTTGTTCAGCTTCCAAATCACACCAAAAACAGTCCTGACTTAATATTTTAACTCATAACTTCTGGGGCTGCTCTTATTCTCACTTATCCATTCTTCAAAGCTCAACTCAAGTATCAACTCCTCTTTGTAACCTTCTTTAACCACTCTAGTATAAAATGATCTCTATTTTCTGACTTCCTTAACTTCCAAGAATCTTGATGACTTTTCACAGGAACCACATACCATGAGTTTGGACACTTAACTTTGCATGCTGTTGTGCTCTTTTTAATCCACTCCTTTTGTCTCTTTAAAGTTTCTCTCACACTGTATTCTACTATCTCCATATTTCCTAAAGCTCCTACCACATTGTAGGGTCAGATGGTTACCACTGCAGACGCCCAATAGTTATTTGTTCAACAGATAAACATACTTCCTAGCCACCTTTCATATATCATCAGAATGGTTCTTTAGAAGTTGGCATTTTATCTTATAATCTGAGCAGATACCCCTTCCCATGTGAGAATTCTTCCTCCATTCTGGGACCAATAAGACCTTCATTTTTCCAAACAAATTCTACCTTATATCTCCAGAGAAGATGAGATAAAGGCCCATGACCCTCCAAGATTTTTGAAAGACAAGCTAAATCAAATCAACACCTATTTATACAAGTCTGTCTCTGTAGTTTTGACTCTATGGGGCATACTCAATCACCAATCAATCTCTTTTAGCCACTCTTCCACTTTATCCCAGCCCAATCACCTTAGGTCAGTGGATGTTACCACCTTTAATGCCCTTGAATTCAGCCAGATTTCCTTAAGCTTCTGCTTAGGGCTAGTAACCTCATACATTAGGCCCCATACTTACTTTCTCTCCAGGGAGGAAAAGAATCAATGGCTCTAAACTCTAAAGGGTTTGTTACTGGGCTTGAAAAGGATTTTTTCTGAAAACCGAGGTTATAAAAAATGTTCAAAAAAGCCCTATTCCTGGCAACTCGAACTGCTTTTCTGAAAGCAATTCCTGGTGAAATCATTTGGCATCCCTCTATACTGTGCTTAGCTTGGAAGCCTGAAGCCATATGGGGCAGAAAGGGAAATACCTCTTTCCCTTTGTCACACAGGCTAGAAACAAAGGCTTAGAGTGGAAAAAGAACCCTTTTAAGGTTTTGAAGTACAAAAAAGAACTAGAACGTAAACATGGATTGATTCTTAGTCTGGTGCTGAATTTGGGAACCTTGCCCTTTTATCATCTTCAAAGAACTGTTTTACCTGCAGTTAGGAAGAACTAAAAACAATGAGCAAAGAGGGAGGAAATGGGACTACCCTAGAGATTAGAAAAATGGAAGTGGTAGGTTGAGGATGAGGTGGGGCAGAATAAAGAGTGAGGAATGACCTGCCCAACTAATCATAGTAGCTTGAGGAAGAAAACTCTCCTTATATTCAAGGATCTTTCCTTTCAGCTTCTTTTTTTAAGAGTCCCAAAGATGGACCTCATTTTGCCTTCCTGGAGAAATGGAACCTTAAAATGTTTAGGTCTTGTTGAGGTTGTGTCCATTGAAATACCTTATTTGCCCTATAATTAGGAACCTGGCCACATTGGGCTAGACAGCCCTTAGGAACTTATGTCTCATCTTGCCCTGGTAGATTCAACCATAAACTATAATAGTGTCCCAACTGGCAGCAAGTAACCCCAGCAAGTACAAGTCTACCAACCCCAGTCCCTTCAACCTTTGTCATTATACTATTCTCTCCAGCTCCTGATTTATGGTTCAAGCTTGTGGCCTTAGCCTCATTTACTCAGCAGTTTAGAAGTAAAGAAAGTGCTGCAGAAAACAAAACACTATATTGACAGTAACAATAGTCAGTGAGCTTCAAGAAGTTGCTCAAGCTCTCAGTCTTGTCCCACACCAGACACATCACTGGCTGCACTGTATGGAGCGTATCAGACTAATGGCTCAGTTTCTATCCTAGACCCCAACCTTCTAAATCAATCATACCTTCCTTTTTCAGCCAACCAGGGGAAAGAGCAGGGGTGCCCTTGGATCACAGAAGTGCTGCCCCAGTAACCAAGTGAGGACAGAGAAAACAGATCTAAAAGGCAAGAATTCTACATCTTTGGTTGAATACCCCTTCCATCCCTCTTTGAGCTTATTTTCATTTTTGATTGGAAGGGGAGGTCATAGAAGTGAGAACAGTCATGAGAATTAAGAGCCAGAAAGGACTTCAGGAACCATTCAATCCAACTCCTCATTTTATGTATGTAGAAACTTGAGACCCAGAGAAATTAAGTGCTCAAGGTGATATAGATGGTGACAAGTGGGATTTGAAACCACACCTGATTTCTAATCCAGTTTTCTTTTCTGTTGGGTCATATTTGCTCAATAATATTTCCCTGCCAGAGCTAGGAAGAAAGTAAGCAATCTTAGGCACGAGCTGTTTTCAAGATGGATTCAGAAATCCTGCCCCACAAGTGTGACAGTAAAACAGGAAATTTAAGGATAGTCTTTGGTAAGAAGGGAGCTATTCTTCCTGCAAGAGGGCATAGGGTGGGAAAAGAATCTGGCAGAAATGGATAATAATCTCTAGAAGGCTTTGTCTTTCATGGGGAAAGTTTGTTAATATTTGGGCCTAAGATTTTTACTTCTTGCTATACAATCTTCTAAACTCAAAAGAGCTATTATTATTATCACATAAAACCTTGTCACCATTAATAGCTATTTGCCTACTTCTTCTACCATCTGAATCATTCTCTCTGGCTCAATTTCTTTGCATCTCTGGATGGAAAATTTCTATTTCATCCCTCTTACTATATTTTCTCTTCATTACCTCTATTTTATCTTTGTTCAACTCTCCACCTACCCCTGATCCCTACCCGTTCCATTCTTCTCCCTAGCTCTGTTCCCATTTCTCTTTACCATTCTCCACATTCTGTGCTCATCTGCTCCCCTTTTTCACTCCTGATCTCCCTACAGCTTCTCTCTGCACACAATGACTCTAATGCAGAGCTAGACCTCATCATCCATCTCCTAAAAGAACCACTCACTTTTTTTTTTTATACGCACTACATTCCAATCAAACTGTTTTCCTTGTGAATTATATTTCCTGCATTTGTGTGTTGGCAAGGTGGTCCCCTCCATCTAGAATCTCTCCTTTCTTCATCTCTTCCTTGGAGAACTCCTAGCTCCTTTTTTTTTTTTTTTTTGAGGCTGGGGTTAAGTGACTTGCCTAGGGTCACACAGCTAGGAAGTGTTAAGTGTCTGAGACCAGATTTAAACTTGGGTCCTCTTGGGTTCAGGGCTGATGCTCTATCCAGTGCGCCACCTAGCTGCCCCCTCCTAGCTCCTTTTAACTTTCAACTACAGTGTTACCTTCTTAAAGAGATCCTTTTCCAGATTTTCCCAGTTGTTAGTGTTCATAATCCCTTCACTATGTATTTATTTTTGCATATATCCTATATTTCTTTGAGAACATGTTATGTTCCCCTAGAATGCAAGCTCCTTGGTGGGAGGGACTGTCTTACTTGTACATTTGAATCCTTAGTACCTAGTGAGTTCTATCTAAATGCTTGCGGACTGGTTGCTCCTTCCACCATCATTTCCATTTGCACAAATCACCAGATGTGGACAAATACATGGTTGAAGATTGAGAGGAGAGTGAAGATGGGGAATAGGATCTTAGGATTTAGTGCTAAAAGAGGACAGATCTCACTCATCTAACTGCTTAATTACAGAGGAGTCAAATAAAGCTCAGAATAGTTACGTGATTTAAAGGCAAACAGGATATTTTTGTTCATAAGGATAATTTTTTCATATTTTTCATTCTTAGTCTGATATATATACTAGGCACTTAATAAATATAAATTTATGAGATGAACTGAAGCATATCTGCAGCAAGTTAGTTAGGTGACAATAGATAGATTGCCAGGCCTGCAGTCTGGAAGATTCCTCTCCTTGACTTCAAAATTGGCCACAGATACTTCCTAGCTGTGTGACCCTGCACAAGCCAATTAACCTTGTTTGTCTCAGTTTCCTTATCTGTGAAATGAGCTGGAAAAGGAAATAGTAAACTATTCCAATAAATCTCAAGAAACCCTAGATGGTTTTTCAAAGAGTTAGATATAGCTGAAAAACAACTTTAAAAAAGGACAAAATGTAGGAATAAATTTGAACAATTAAGAAGAAATGATGATCAACAGATCAATCAATAAGCATTTATTATGTACCGATATGTGCCAGGCACTTGCTAAACACTAAGGATAAAAAAAAAAAAAAAGATAAAAGATAAAAGATGATTCTTGCTCTGAAGGAGTTCATAGTCTAATGGAGGTGACAATAAGATATAGACAGGATAAATCAGTGATAATAAATAGAGGAAAGGCCCTAATTTTCTGCTGAACAAAGCAAGTAAGCTCTGATAGTGTCATGGGACAATGAAGCAGTGGGAAATAGAGGGAGAGGAGCAATATCAATAGTGGGGAGGGGGCTATTAGCGATATTTCCCTATGTCTAACCTGGTTCTGCTGTACTAATCCTTGGGTAGCTGATGGAACCTCAAGTTAGAACCTAATTCCACTGGTTTATCTATGCCTCCTGATTGTTTCATACTTATTATATAGGCAGTTGTATTGGTCATCAATGAGTCAGCTCCTCTGACAGTGGGGTAGAATAGGGGCCAGGTGGGATATCACACACCACAGGGACACCTTTTTTTTTTTTTTCCCCCTGAGACAATTGGAGTTAAATGACTTGCCCAGGGTCACATAGCTAGGAGTATTAAGTGTCTGAGGCCAAATTTGAACTCAAGTCCTCCTGTCTTCAAGGCTGGTGCTCTATACACTGTGCCATCTTGCTGCCCCACTACAGGGACAGCTTTACCTATCAGCAGAAGTGAAGCATCTTTAGAAGTTGGGAGTAGAAGGGAATGGTGCTAATTGAACCCATGGCAAAAGAGTGGGAGCACATTCCTGCTCAGGAGAAGGGTCAGGTTGAGCCAGGCTGAGACAAAAGTGTTAGAAACACAGCAGGCTGGGAAACTGGTTGGCAGGTACAGTAGTAGCTTTCTTCCATTGTAGGTTGTTGTACTCTACTCCCCTGTGCATCAGCCACCTTTGAGGCAGCCGCAATAGAGTTATTTTTAGCCTGTGACACCTGGGTATTTTGCTACCTCAGGATGTCCGGTTTGGAGCCTCTTTCTGGGAATCCCACAGGCTGCCGTTGTAAACAGCCCCACGAGGCCAGCAGTGTCGCCTGGGAGCCTGCCCAACCCCTTCTTTTTGCTCCTGCTTAGGGTGAGTCAAACAGGAAGTGGCTGTAACCATGACAGTGGGAGGGAAAGCTCCATGGGGGTGGGAGAAAGGCTTCCCTGGCTCCTTGCCTTTTGAAATCAATTAAACAAGTATTTATGAGTCAATAAGCA
The DNA here is from genome assembly GCF_048593235.1 of Sminthopsis crassicaudata. Classification (NCBI taxonomy): domain Eukaryota; kingdom Metazoa; phylum Chordata; class Mammalia; order Dasyuromorphia; family Dasyuridae; genus Sminthopsis; species Sminthopsis crassicaudata. Next base: position 243,248,096 of record NC_133621.1, read on the forward strand.
TTTATTAAATGCCTACTATGTGCAAGCCTATATGTCTGGGGGATGGAGGGGTACAAATATAAAGAAACTTACTATCAAAAAACTTAAATTCTAGCAGGAGAGATAAAAACATATTTTAAATATAGAGAATAAATACAAAGTAGTTAAATACTGTGTAGTTTAGGAGAGGGGCCCCTAGCAGGTCATGAATGTGGTGGAGGGGAGAGGAAGGGATCAGGAACACAGATCAATCCTACTGGCAACAAGTGCTGGGAGCTGCCCAGTCTGCATATGCCAGGGACAGTGAAGCTGCCAAGTCCGAGTCATTAAACTCCAGGGAAAATCAGGATGCTGTAAAGGCTAAGGTCGGGGAAATCAAGGATATGAAAAACAGAGTCCTTTGAAGGCACTATTATTATCGCCATTTTACATTTGAGGAAACAGGCTACCTCAAGAGTTTGAGGCCAGATTTTAAATTCCTCACTTCCTCCCAATCCTTCAGCCATAGATTTTTCCTCATTGAGTTGAAAATTGAAATGGGGGCTGAAACAAAGGTTAGAAAACACAATGTTACTTCCTTTAATCTGGACTTTTTCCACAAAAGCTTTGGAGTCTATAACCTTCTGAGAATTATTCCTAAGATTTCTTTTCTCTAAGATATCCAGAGAGTTCTTATCATGACAGAAAGATCTTCAGGGACAGTTTGCATTCTCCCCCACCCGCCCATTTATAGGTGGGGGCTGGGAAGTTTGCTGAGATGTTTACCCAACATATTTATTATTTTAATCAAGTTTTGGGTGCATGAGTGTCAAAACCTGTCCCTGGTCAAAAGGAAATGAACAAGCCATTTTCAAAGAATATTTGCAAACTATCAGCAGCCATATGAAAGGCTGCTCCAAATCACTAAAGATAAGCAAATTAAAACAACTCTGAGGTTTCCCTTCACATCAAACAAACTGGCAAAGATAACAAAAAATAGAAATATTCAGTGTTGGAGGGGGTGTCAGAAGACAAAGTGCGCTGATACTCTAATGATAGAGCTTACTATAAGTTGGCCCAAACACTTTGGAAATACTCAAGAAAAGTCACTCAACTATTTATGCTCTTTGTCCCAAAGATCCTACCTACAAGTGTGATACAAAAACAAAATAAAACAAAACTCATTAAAAAAAATTCTGTTTAAAGCTATTTTTTTAAAAATTATTATTCCTTTCTTATATCAAGGAACATCCTCTCATCTCTCCTAATAGGCCTTAAAAGAGCCTTGGGGAATGGGCTAAGATTTAAAATAGAAAGGTAGTCAAACTGTCTGGCATTTTTGGGATCTTATTGATGTGAAAAATCAAGGAGGTGTGATTTGCTTAGAGTCTCATAATCCCCAGAAGGGACCTCAAAAGCTATGTAGTAAAGACCCATGGGAGTTGGGGGGAACCCACTAGGAACACATCCCAGTCTATTTTTGGACAGTTCTAATTGGCAAGAAGTTTTTCGTTATTACAAAGAACCTAAGTTATTCCTTGTTTTATTTTTTCACCTTCCTCATGAGATTGTGAGCACCCCTACTCCTTGAAGCTGTTTTTCTAAATAGTTCTAGGAGATTCTACTTGAGAAGTAGAGGAGGGATTAATTGGGACACAGATTACTCCCTCTGACTTTGGTATTCCTTCCACTACACCAGAAGTTCTCCAATTTATGTACTCAATATCTTTATACTATTAAAAATTATTAAAGATCTATCCAAAGAGTTTTGTGGGTTATATTTATGGATATTTATCATGTCAGAAATAAAAGCTAATTTTGAATTTGTAGACTCTGAAAGGGCTTCAGGGACCCCCCAGGATCCTGTAGTTCTTTTAGAACCAGTACACTACACCATGTTATTTCCTAATTCTGTGGGCCAAGGAAGTCCTATATACACAATAGTATATGGCATACTAGTATATAAGCATTGTATATTATTGAAGCTCTTTGTATATTACTGGCTTTGTTTTGATTTTCCAGTTCCTACAGATCTGTTTCTTGATTTTTAGGCTCAGTTTTGAATTACCTGCGTTGTTCTGGACTCTGGTATTTAAGTCTTCTTGGTATGGGTTTGTCTATCTGGATTCTGGCCATTTTCATTTAGACCTTGATTCTCCATCTTGCCTTGATGGTGCCTGTTGATAGCATAACCTGCCTAATCTTTTTACTCTCTAGCCTAATCTTAGTTCCTTCAGTACTAATTCCTAGCTCAGTATCCACTGTCCACTGACTCCCCCACCCTAGTATGACACTGAAATTGCTTAGAACAAAATCTTCCAACCTCCCAGATTTGTGCCTAAGAATCAACATGTTTCTAGAACTCTTTAGGAAAGATGCCTCCCCACTCCTTGTCTCAAGTCCTAAAACAGATGTACCTTGAAGTAAACTCTAGGCAAGAGATGCTGCAAAGATATCCATACAATGGAAAGAGTGCTGGATTTGGAAATGAGATTCATATACCAGCTTTGCCATATTTTACTCTCTGTTTAAACTTGGAGAAGTGACTCTATCTCTCTAAGCCTTAATTCTTTATCTATCAAATGTGGGAATTGTACTGTTGACCTCTAAGCTTCCACCAAGCTCTAAATCTATGACCCTCAAAAAGGTAACCTGGGCTAGTAACACAACTCAACCAACTTCAGTTATTTTCCAACCACATGCCTTCAGTCTTGCTCATGCTGACTGCACCTCTTACCCCAACTCATTTTTAATTTTTTTTTTTTAACCCCAACTCATGCTGTAGGGAATAGGCATTTGTCACTGTAGGAATCTTGCTTCATCCTGGTACCTGGAAGTAGAGGGTTATACATCTTAGGCCAAGCAACCTCTCTGGGAAGGCTCCCAGCCATTGTGCCAGTAGTGTCACAAATATTCATAAATCCACAAATAGCAAAAAACAATGAATGCTGGCACTCACACTGATGTCACATTAATATAATATTTGTATGAATTAATATGGCTCTTTGTTTCTAGTAGATGCCAAAGTACTCCATCTCAAACTATAGCCTGATTTTTTTTATTCCTCTGCCTGTTATTCTAAGAGACTAGCAAAGGCTGGACCAGTAGTATCCTCCATATTATCTCTGCTGTTTCCTGAACGATATAGTGGGAATACTTATAGAGATACATTGTAGGGAGTTGTTTTTGCTCACCTTATGGGTGACTAGACAGGATTACTAACTAGTTTCGCTTTCTCCTAGGAGTAGATGATGGCTGGCCAATATTCTTAGGGCAAGAGATAGCATTTCTACAAGCCTGGTTGTTGCTATTGTCTCCCTCCACTCAGAAAACCAAATTAAAAAAAAAAAAAAAAAAAGGCAAATCAGCTGTCATCTGGGTTGGTCATGCTCTCATTTTTGTTTCACCGTCTCACAAACCTTTAAAACACCTTCCACCTTCTTGCTGTCTAACAGCAATTCTTGCTATTTAGGGCTTCTGCTACAGAATTTTCCTTTTCTTCCCATCATAGTCTCAGGGTTCTTTAATTAATCAGAATTACTTGGAACTGTATTCCCTAGAGCTACAATTACATATCTATATACTCAGCAGAGTGCTAGACACACATTAGGCACCTAATAAAGGTCTTCTGACTCATTAATTCATGAACCGAGAAATGTTTTATACAACTTACTAGGCCTCTGTGCTAGAAATACTAGAGACTGACATCAGTGGCTTTCTCATTTCTTTTTTTGTCCCATGTTCATAGGATGTTTCAGCTGGAAGGGTCTCTCTTCGGGTATGCTAAGGATAGCGTTCCCTAAGTGCTTACAGAGATAGTGCTCCAAGTAGGGGCCAACAGAGGTTATTCCATTACTGGATGAGACAGCAGCCAATCTGATTCCCAGATCCAGGTGATTGACCCCTGGCTGACTTGGAAGATCTGCTTCATTAGGAAAGGTTGGAGGATTGGGGTGAGAGAAAATTTTAGATCCACGACAAAATTCTGGCTGCTGACATACCTGCTTTGCCAAGTCCCTCATAGGTGGAGGAACCTGACCTGGAGAATTTGGTCTAGTTCTCCCTATGTAGAAAAACTGAGTGAAATTGTTAATCTCTTATCTCCAACAATCCTGTCCCTACTCAGCACATCCTACTTCTACTCTACAATATCTTCAATCCAATTGTTCCCTTCCAAGGATAATCTGTTCTGAGTTGTCCCGTTCCCCCCCCCCCCCCCCCAGCAACAATTGCATCTCTTAATTGACAAAAACCAAGAACCTCCCATGGTCATCCAACATTTCCCTCCAAGTCTAGGTAGGGCAACCTCTCTCCTAGGCAATACTGATAGGTAAACACAGGTAAAGAGTTAATATTAGAAACCAGACAAGGATCCTAAGCCCCTTTACAACCTCAAATATCTGAAAAGGAGATTCCATATCCTCCTTCAATCACCCCTTCTTCATAGGTCCTACCAACTTTGAGATTCAAACAAGTAATTCCTGGAATATAAATTCCCTTTCTTCAAGGACCAGAAGGGGCTTAGGCATCCATCTCTGGGGTGATAGGGTATAGGGGTAACAAGGCTACTTGTCAGTATCTCCAGTGACTCACACCCAGGTCTCAGGGGAAACACAAAGCTGGGGCAAACAGCACTTAATCTCCACCCCCACCTCTATGCTGCCAGCCTCACATTTGCTAACTGAAACCGTTCTATTTTTAATTCTTAGGCTCCCCCTTGTCCGGGGTTCTTTCCCCCACCCCCAGTGCTACCAGCCCTGTCATTCTGAGAACACATTTCCAAATCCGAGACACTCTAGGTAGCTGATGTAGGGTTAATGGGGCCTAGGCTTAAGGGACTGGAGACTCTTAGCAAAACAACAACACTGTAATTGTACTCCCGAATTCCCCCACCCCAGACTCTTTCCGAAACAGTAGCCCCCAGCCCAACTCGACAAAATCCTGGTATCCTAGGAATTATTTGGGGTCCTGACAGAGCAGAATATCTACTGTAAGGATAAGAATCTGGCTTCTTGGAATTTCAGGAAGAAACAAAGAAAGATTCCCAGAGGCCAAGTTACCTAACAACTAAGACTGGGGAATAGAGCTGCACCAAACTATAGACTCCTTATAGAAAGGTTTCTGGATATTTAATCTTTCTGACAGTCAACAACTGTTGTTCCTTGCAGGGTCTCTCATACCCACTCCAGGGAATAGGATAATAGAAAATGGAAGCATATAAGAAGTCAGGGCAAGCCAGTGAAACCCAAAGTATATCTAGGCCCTTTATTATCACCCTAGCCTCCTTGCCCTATAATCTGCCAAGAAACATAGGGCTGATCTCACTGGGAAAGTACAGACCCCCAAAGATCAGGCGCATAGGAGATAAGCAGGCAATTGTGCTCTGTGGGGGTTGTATAGGAGGTCTGAGAGTAGGAACACATTCTTCCAGCCAATCTAGTATGGGAATGAATGACACAAAGACTAGGGTTGCTTCCTTAAGTCAAGGGGCAGGGAAGTCAGAAGACAGAATGGATGAGAGGATGTGAATGTTGAAAGTTGGTAACAGAGAGCTAACTCCAATCTAATCCTAAAGACAATTATAGTACAAGATAACTTGCCTGCATGGGGATAGAAGTGAGGGCCTAAGTAGCAACAGTTTTTCATTTAACTTATGAAAGCCTTAATTGGACTTAATCCCCTGACCATGGAAGCCTCACACAATTTAGGAACCAATGCCTCAGCCATTCTCCAAAAAGAAAACAGGAACAATCTATAACGGAGGCCTAGCTCTGGCTACCAGCTATCCTCTTTTCCCTTTAGCCTGGAATCTCTTGACTAGTTTGGTCTTGTCTATCTTCCAGACTATGTTTCTTCTTCCTGACTCTAACCCTTCTCTGGTTCTAAAGCTTGTTTCTGGTCCTGTACTAGTTTTGGCCTCTTTCTGACTTTGAAATTCTCTTTGGTTCAATTTTCTCAATAGCTATGGTGCCTCTCCCTGTTCCTGTCCCTTTCCTCTAGTTATTTCCCTTTTAGGCCATATTTCCTGTACAAGGTGAGGGTAGAGACTTTAAAGTATTCCAGAAACACTGCAGAGGAAGCAGAAATAGCAAGGCTGGGCCTAAGAGAGAGGAACATGGCTTACTGAAGCTCTATGTGGGTTGATAGAAAGGAAGAGAAAGAGGTAGTAGTAGGCAAAAAAGAGGCAAGGTTACTGGGCAGGAGACTCCATATAGGAATGTAACCCCATTACCACCATTCAATTAATCTAAAGGACCCTGAATATATGGTACTAGGGAAGAGAGACTCATGAAGAATAGATAACCTAAATGAATCATGAGAGCCAAGCCTTATCTAGTATGTCTCTTCCTTTCACTTGGTCTGTACCTCTTCCTCTTTGGCCCCAATCCTGTCTCCCCAAATTTCCTCTTTAATTCTTCTATTCCTTCCTAAACTTAGACTAAATCAGTCCCTTAGCCTCACCCTACAGCCTGGCTCATGATATCTTTGAAAAGGCAGCTTATTTTATATTCTGGGACATGGCCCCTCATCTCTCCATCAATTTCTCAGGATTTAATAACGAATACCACTACTTCACAAATGCCCAATGCCAGCTCATCCCATTAGCCAGATATAGCTAGAGCATAAAATGGGCTGGGAAGGAGGTGGGAAGGTGGATATTTCAAAGTATCCCAAAGAGAAAATACTAGGTACAGTAGCTCTGAGTTCAGGAAAAATGGTTTGATTTATGATCAAAAGCATCTGATCTATCAACCAAAAAAAGCTCCAGGTTTCCCCTGGAGAGGGATGAATTAAAAAGCAACATGGGTCCAAAAGAGGAAACATATCAGAGGAAGGAAATGATGGCAGCTGTAGAGCATTGTCCAGAGAACCTAATATGAGCATCATCATTATGTCAGGTGTATATGCACATACAGAGGTACAGTGTAACCCCTGTCCAAGAAACAGATGATGCTGGGTTCTTTAGTGAAAAGGGTATCTAATTTAGGCTCTACTGTTAACTGAGTAATGTTTGTCAAGTCATTTCATCATTCTTCTAAACTATAAAATGGAGTACTTGGAGTAATTGCACTAACTTCCTCACATATAAACCTTAAAGGTATGTTGGTGGTAAGGTGGATATGGACATGGAGCTGGGCTTGGAGTCAAGAAGAAATGACTTTAGATCTGATCTTTTAGCATTTCGTGCAATGCTGAGCAAGTCCTTCAGTCTCTTTGCCTCAGTTTCCTCAACTGCAAAAAGGGGATAATGATAATAATAGCATCTACATTCCAGGGTTGTTATGAGGATCAAATGAGATATGCACTTAGCACAATGCCTGGCACATAGCTGGTACTTTATAAATGTTACTCCCTCTCCCTTAACCCCATATCCATGTCAATTAATCTTATTTATTAAAGGTAATATTATTCTCTTCTCAGCCCTGCCACTAACTACATGTATAAGCCTGGGCACATCACTTAATCTCTTTAGGCCTAGGCTTTCTCATTTGTGAGAAAAATGGCATGGATTGATTATGATCTCTAAGGTCTTTTCCAGATTTAAAATCTTAAGTCTATGATAACATATTCTTATATGGATATACATATTCTACAAATAGGTACACACTTGCCCCCTCACACAGTCTACATATGTACAAATCCTTCAGAGACCATACTTTATACCCCAACATATCCTACAATATCATATAACTAACACAAACACACAAGGACATGCATCTTCCACATATACCATCTCAGCACACTTCCATATACCAACCAACATTTACTTGTACCTATATATGTTTTTATATAAACATATTGACACAAATAACATATTGCCTTATCTACAGATAGTCAGAATTTATTCCGCTACTTGACACTAGTCCAAGATCTGAATCATTTCATTCTAGTGATGCTCCCTCCACCCCATTTGCTCTAGTCAGAGAAACATATCTGTCCATCTCTTACTATATTACATTTTGGAGTTAGTTGACAGAGGAACTCAGCAAGGAAACTGGGCTTAGAGTTGAAGACCCGGGTGGTGCATTCAGTACCTTTGACAAAATTATTCTTATGTCAGCTTAACAATCGAAATGAGGAGGAGGCAAGGAGAAGCAGAAGAAAATGGAGGAAATAGGGACTCAGCCTAGATTCCCTCCTAGCTATTTCTTTACTGGGAAGAGTTGCCCCTATTTCCTTGGAGATCTAAATTCCTATTTTATATGACCTAGACTCCTTCAGTTTTACTCCTGAAAAAACAAAGAAACAGAATAGCCTGAGGATGGGAGGGGCTACTTAACCATTGCTTTCCCTTCCTTCCAAACTCCACTAAACTTGTGGGCATACTCTCCAACCTCTCCCAATATCATATGTATGACTGAAGGATCAAAAAGGTTAGGATTTGATGTGATGTAAAGTTTTTTGCTCCAATATTTGTTACTCTAAGGAATGAGCTGCCTAGGGGCATTTCCCAATGGCCTAGACCCCTGAATCCCTTTGGGAAAATTACCACAGAAACAAAGGAAAATATTACAAGGAAGCACAATACCCGGCTAAATCACCTGCTGACCCAGCTTCCTGCTGTGTTGGCCCTTCCAGCCTTGGGCTCCCCTTCTCCCTCCTCCCTCCTCCCTTTAGCATCAGCCTTCCCACTGATGCCCTCCCTCGGCCTGCTTCCTGGGGGAGGAGGATGGAGGATGGACATATTACAAAGGCCAATATCCCCACCCCTTCTACCTCTTTAAATCCACACAACAATGGTAGAAATGTCCCCAATATAAAGCCCCCCACCCCTTATCCCCCCCTCAAAGGAAATCTAAACTTCCTGTCCCAGAGGAAGTGCCCCATCTAGTGAACAGATTCAACATACACACCCAGTCAAAGGGGCCTTGAAGACTGGGCAGATCTCCCACCAAAGGTCTAACTTTATCTTCTGCTCCAGGACTATCCTACTATATGGCCCCCTCTCCAATCTCGAGCCCAGAATATGCCCGAGGCCATCGATTTTAGAGTGGGTAAGCAGAAAGGGCACAGGGCAGGCTGTTCAGGAAGCCAGGAAAGAGATGAAAATATGGATAAAGAAGGACTGAGTTAGGAATAAGAAGGCTGTAACCTAAGCAGCATGGTGCAGGACACGGGTACCTGCCCCAGGATTCAGGAACTTTTAGTTCTGCTACCATTAAGATTAGTTACCTTCAATTTCATCATCTGTCAAGTGGAGAAGGTTTAACCACTAAATGATCTCTAAGGTACATTTTCTAGCTCAAAAATCTGTTATTGTCAAAAGTCTGTTATTGTGAGAAGACAAGTTGACTTTGAGCTAGTTTCCCTTCCAATTCTTTTAGATTAGAGTTGCAAGTGCCTCTTCCAAAGAATGTCTCTAGGAATGCTCCTGGATCTTCAATGTGGCCTTACCATGAAGATCCTTACTCCTTCCAACTTTTACTCCACTAGCACATGTTTCCCACTTCATGGGATGGCAGTGAGAAAGAGTTTGAATTTCCCAGCCCTCGATTCTCTGAAGGTCCAAGTTAGGAACAAAATAGAGTTAAAGAATGCCTATAATGGCACAAGACTGGACACTAAAGTTGAGATTAGAAAGGCTAATTCTAGCCTCATCTGCACCAAATCTGCACCAAAAGCAATAAGACTTTTTTTCTCTCTGTTTTATTGATAGGAAAATTAAGGATCAAGGTTAAGGAATAGTCACTTAGGAAGGTTAAGAAAGCAGAATTTGGGGGGAGAAAAGGTCTTTCTGACCAAGCTGAGCATCCCCATTCAAGGCTTGGTTGCCATAAACAACAACAACATTTTGCAAATGTCTATTATGTACAAGACATGGTACCATTTCTCCTACGTGATCCTTTCCACCTCCACACACACATGAACACACCTATATACATATTTAAACACACACAAAGGAAACACAAAAATTCAAAGCTCAAGATCAGAGATTGATCCTTTTTTCCTTTGCATTTAAGCACAAGGCCTTACATGTAGTAGATACTTAATAAATGCTTACTGAGTGACAAAAATGTTATATTGTGTTACAAATTCAACTCTGAAGAAATAAGCACACAACCCAATAAATAATGAATTTGTTTACATTCACAGATAATCTTAGACATAAAGTCAGTAAAATACTATATTGAGGATATAACATCTTGGATACAACATCATGAGACAACTCTGACAGTGAAACAGCCCTCATCTGTAGCTAAAAGGCAGTGAGAGAATCCCTTTTTAACCCAGAATCCCTGAATTTCTATTGTAGCCTCATTGGGCCACATTCAATTAGCCCAATTCTGTTATGTGCCTTCCTAAGTCACAAGTAGGCAATATTCTAGTCCCCATTTGCTAGAGCAGCTGTGAAGAGGATGGTGGTAACTTGTTTTACATAATAAAATAGCAGACAGAATAAGGAGACAAGCTGAAAGACCAGGAAAGCAAAATTTCAAGAAAGGGCCAAGGACATTATAGCTTCAGGGCTGAGAAGAGAAGTTACTAAGATTAAGTGGTAAGGAAAGAGAATCCTTCAAGGAAATCCTAAACCATAATGGAGCTCTTGCTATTGGGAGCCTTGTGGGAGATTACAAGAAAGGTGCAGATTTAAAGCTTGAAGATAACTTTCTAAAGAAGCTGAATTCCCAGAAGATCTAGGTCCCAGACTCAATGCCTCATTTTCCTATCATATAAATTAAAAGGAAAGGCACAGCATCATAAAGTTTTAGGCAGACCATAGGATAGGTGGATTGGAATAGGCAGTTTCTCAGTGGAGAGGAGAAAAGCATAGGGGCCCCACGGAAATTAGAAAGATGGACAACAAAAAAAGGGTGGAGGGCATGAATTTTGTACAGGGGATCATATGCTGAATGGGACTCAAAGCAAAAAGCAAAACAAAACAAAACCATAAGTTGCCCAGCTGAGTTTGGCCTGAGGAACTTCTTCCTTTCTCTTCGAAGAAGCCTTCCCCCATTGAAAACACTTGTGTTCTAGAAGGAAATGCAGCTGTCTATGGCCCCAGTACCAGAGACTCTAGTCTTCTAGTGCAGACTCAATCTCCCCCACTCGGCAATTCTCCCATCCCCCAAATGCAAATTGTTATTCTCCACTTGCTTTGCCCTGGAACCTGCCAGGCGGTGCCTCCACTTTTCACTTTCAGACACGGGTCTCTATAAACATTAATGAATATTGGGGGGCAGGGGTTAGAGAGATGTAATGATCTCAAGAAAGCTCTCTTGGGCCCTAATTCTTCTGGTTTTTGATTTCTTCCTCTATAAAAGAAGAGTTCAACTAGATGCTTTTAGAGGTCCTCTAAAAGTCTATGGTAGTACCCCACACGGCAGGAGAGGTGTGACTTGGTCCCCAGGGCCTGGGGAGAGGTGATGTCTTACTTAGGAAGGCACCACAAGACAAATGGCCAGCACTGGTGCATAGCCCGGTCCCTTCTTCCCCTCTTTCCCTCCTCCCTCCCCTTCCTCCCCCCAGCAACAGCCTAGTGGACTGGCTTGGCATTCCCTCCCCAGGCTCAGGAGTGGGGCATGTAGACTCCGGGCAACAGAGCACAGGGAAGGCAGCCCGCGGGCCTCCCTCCCCTGATATGCTGCTACCCCAGGAGCGGGCCAATGTGGGAGCCCCACGGCCCAGGAACCGGCCCTATCTGGAGCTAGTCCCCCGTGGGGCCCAGACAATCCAAGGGCCCCAACCGTGGAGGAGAGGGAAGAAAACTCAGCACCAGCTTTGCGTCCAGCTGCATTGGAGGCCCTGCGGGCTCGGGGTGCGGTGGGAGGCCGGGACCGTGCCAACGCAGGGCAGGGGAGGAGGAGGCGGAGACCTGAGGCCGGGGCAGGGCCGGGCCCGGCGATGTACTCACCAGCACCGGGTCTGTGCATCCAGGGACCGGGGCCCTCAGAGCGGGGGGCTCATGGTGGGAATCTGGGCTGGCGCTAAGGGTCGGAGGCGCCGGCCTCACATCGCCGGAGGCACCAGAGGCTGCAGAAAATCAGCTAGACCTGGAGAGGAAGGGAGGGGGCCGAGAGGGGGAGGGTTCTGGCTGCGGGGCCGTCCGGGTAGGATGACAATGGAAGGAAATGCTTTATCTGAGTCTGAGAGCGGGCCAAGGGGGAGGGGAGAGGAGGGGAGGAGAAAAGAAGGGAGGAGGGTGCGCACAGCCCGCCCAGCCCAGTGCAGCCCAGCTCAGCCCAGCCGAGCACAACCCAGAGCTGCACTGGTCCACACACTACCCAGATACAGGCGCCACACTGAGGCTCGAAACAGACATACATAGTACAGCCGAGCAGAGACACACACAGCAGAAACTGACAAGCCTTACAAAGCCGAGAAGGCACGGCACCCAAAGACAGCTGACAAAGGGGATGCACAAAAATCAGATGCCCAGATGACACAAATACAGCAGCCAAACCCACACAGATGCACGCAGGAGCATAGTCACACACATATACACGCAATCCCTGATAATAGAGACACTCAAATGCATGCATAAACGCCCAGACTCATATTCACATATATGATATACACACCCATGATTCAGTAAGCAGAAATATACACCTGCAGAGAAAAAAAAAAAAAGATACATGGATACACATCTAGACATATACATTAAAGCACAGAAACACGGTAATTAATTTACGGGCAGAGTCCCACGCTTGGAATTCCTGTTACACACATAACTTTTGCAGAGAAAAGTTTCAAGATCTGATTTGAATCACTGCCTACCAATTTATCCCCACCCCCTTCCAATCTTCCTATCTTTGCTAGGGGGGATAAAAGGGAATTGCCTGATCCTATAAAAAGAAAAGAGGGTCACAACAATGTTTATTTTGAAAGTTTTGAGTGTTTTTTTAAAAGGAATTTCCCAAGGGATTTCCTTTCCTCCTACTTTCTCCTTCCTCTCTTCTCATTCCTCCCCCTCCAATTCCAGTTCCCCCTCCACCCTCCCTGTCCCTATGAGTCAAACTTCAGCAATGTGCCCAGTGTCTCCCAGTGCATTACAGTGAATTGCAGAAATGTTCCCATCTGTGAGTCGGAATGCAGCTGCCTTTAGTCCTCCCTTCCTAATAAATCTAGGGCAGGGATAGCCTGATCACAGAAATTCCTAACCCCCTCTCCAAACTGGAAGTAGAGGTCAGAGTCAAGGATCAGAAGCTAAGGACCTCCCTGCTATTTTCTGTTGGCCATTGGCTGGGTCCCTGGTTAAGTCTGAAATGCCACCACCTCTGGGATAGGGTGTGTCAGCCACTGTGAAGCAACATTGGCCCCTCCCATGTGTTGGGGGCCTTAAACTTGAAAGCAGGAAATGTCTTCCCAATTCTTCTCAGGATTAGGAAGCTACACCATTCTCTGTAGTCTATAAAACTCCTAAAGGGAAACTGAGGCTCAAAAGAAAGGTCTATGGGCTATAATTCATCGGGATGCCTATGTTGGAGCCAGAAACTTAATTTGTCTAAAAGAAAGAAGAAATTTGGGCCTAGTATAGGATCATAACCCTAAGAACATTGCAGAGAGGGTATCCTCCTCTCCCATGCACAATTCTTCCTCTTGTTAGCCATAGCCATACCCTAGGGCCAAGGCCTCATCATTTTGTACATTGGATGATTACTACAGAATCCTCCCTCTCAGCCTCCTAAAGACCTAGGGGTTTTAATGGACACCATGTGCAATATGAGTCAGCTGTGTGATGAGGTGGCCAAAACAATTAATTCACATTTAGACTACATAAATAGTACCCAGGGGGAGAATGTTCATAGGCAGTGTGGTACCATTGAAAGACTTCAGAATTTGATCCAAGAGACCTTGATGAAAAAGAGCCAATTACAGCCTCTCAGAGCCTCAGTTTCCTCATCTGCCAAATGGCAATGTAACTAGGGCAAAATAGGGCCTGGGAAAACTGCCCTTCCTTACGCTGGCTTAGAAGTTGGGTACTTTGGGAATGACAGGGCTCAGTGCTGCAGGGCTCTCCCTTTGAGACAAAGAAGCAATCCCTTCATTGGCCACTGAGTAGGAAGAGCCAATGATTCAGTAGACCTTTAAAAAGAGAATTACTCTGCCCTTGGACTCACTTCTCTTCCTCCTGAGGAGCATATGAGGAACCTCTTGCTAGAAGGATGGGGGAAGGGCTGATGCCCTTCTCCTATCCCAGCCTCTTGGTGATAGTTGCCATATATCACTGAGAATAGGATCTTCATGAAACTAATTTTTCTCACTGGGGTTGGGAGCAGGCACTGCTTGGATGGTACCTGATCTAGACTATATGCATAGAACCAAAGCTGAGAAAGGCTCCCTACTGATATAGGGAATAGGTGCAGTAACTTAGCCCCCTAGGTCCAGCTCAAAGAATTTAGTGGAGTACTATATATAATCCTTGCTTAATGCCATATCAGTTCAACAAACATTTATTAAGCATTTACATTAAGCCAGACAAAACTGGATCATCTCTAAAGAAGGGTGACCAGAATGTTGAAGGAACCTAGAAATAGAGACAAAAGTAAAATAGTTCCTGCCTCAGAGGAGTTTACATTTAACAGGGGAAACACTTCATCTTGCCATCTGCAAAACACATATGGGTATATGTCTAGCATATATAAAAAGCAGATCAGATACAAAGTAACTTTGGAAGGGAAGGCAGCTTGCCCAGTTTCCAGCAGTGAGGGAATTGGAAAGGTCTTGAGCTGATACTTGAAACAAACAAGAGGAATGAGTGCATTCCAGGCATATGAGAGAGAGAGATGGAGTGTTGTGTGAGGAATGGCAAATAGGCCAGGATGGAGTGCCCCCAGAGAATTAAGGTATAAGAAGACTGCAAAGGTAAGATTCGGCCAGATTGTAAAGAGCTTTAAATGCCACACAGAGTGTTTATAGTTAATTTTAGGATTAGTAATAAAAGGTCATTGGAGTTTATTGAGTATGGGGTGACAAGATCAGATCTAAATTTTAGGAAAATCACTTTGTTTACTATATAAAAGCTTGAAGTAGAGAGGAAAATAAATAGGTAAGAGGTGATGAAAAACCTGAACTAAGGTAGTAGCTATGTGATTAAAGGAGCATATTTGGGAAATTTGTTAAGAAATTGTATGTCAAATGAGTTGAGAGTAGATTTGAGTGAAACACTTAGGATTTGTATCTGGGTTCCTGGAATGATAGTGTTGCCTTTGATAGTAATATGAGAGTTCAGAACATGGGTAGGTTGATGGAAAAAAATAGTTATGTTTTGGATGTGTTTAATTTGAGATGCATATTACATATATATAGATAGATAGATATAGATATAGATATAGATATAGATGTAGCAAGTCACATAATTCTGTTTGTTTCAGTTCCTCCTCTGTAAGTCTATTGAGTGTGGGGTGGCTGTTGGAAGTTTGATTTTATCATTCCCCAAAATCAGGAGAGGGAGTGGCAGGTAGATTGAGGTCTGCTTGCCCCTCACCCATGCTTCTTCAACACTTTCCCATCCTTATTCCCCTCCCCTATCCTGACTGACCATCAGATTAATCCTGCCTGTATAGGTATGTGTGAGAGGGGGGAAAAAAGTCAGCCCAAACCTATTGATACATTTGAAAAATGAATGTAATGTGGGAGAAAAACCCCGGGAAGGGAGGCAACTAGGTGGCTCAGTGGATGGAACTTTAGACTTGGAGTCAGGAAGACATAAGTAAGACAAATCTGACAGAAAATCCTGCCTTAGATACACACTAGATGTGTGTGACTCTGGAGGACGTTGTGAACTTCAGAGTCTAGAGAATTCAGGACTGCCTATCTGTTTCCTAGAACCAACTTGGATCTAATTGATCCAAGGGCAATGTTTCCATTGGCAGCCAAAGACAGACTGGACATAGATTTACAGCCCTATAAGAGGTCCAGCAAGGAAGCTATATCATGACTAGGGAACTTTTTGAGCATTCCAAAATATGGGAAAAAGGACTTCCAGCTGCCTGGAAGAGACTATATTTCTCCTTTTCCACATGTACTCTCTGAGCTCAAGAACATTTTCCCTTGACTCTGTGCTATAGTGAAAGTGTGTCATAGCCAAGGGAAATTTTTTGTTATCACTTGCTACTGTACCATCTTAACAAATACTCCTTAGAAGCTACTTAAGGCTGACTAAAATGATTCTTAATTAGTTCATAAGCATTTTTCAGTTTTTCATAGATGCACCCCACAGCACTCCAATCCTTCAAGCTATCCGAGAACCCTGAGAAGATATAGTAACTAATCTCTGGAGATCTACCTCATCTGGATGAGTTGGATGTGGAATACGTACTTCACAGAATGCATTGCTGGAATACCAAAATTTCTTCATTTGTGTGCCCTTTTATAATATTTTTTCATTATACCTTAAAACATAGATGTGTTCATGATGCTGAGTTTTGTTTTTTTTTCATCATAGAAGTGGGGTTAGAAGGGACTTGGCTCCCTCCATTCAGGCTATGGCACGGAGATAAAGATTTAGGTAAGGTAAAGCAAAAGCTCAAGGATTGGAGAGTTCAAAAGCAAATTCTCCAAGGTTCCAGTAAGAAATGCTGAGGAAGATAGCCTTAATGGCAAATATAGCATAATTGTTTGACAAAAGCTGGCATTTGATAAATATTGTATAGACTTAGCACTAACTGAACATATTGAATAAATTCCATTTTGGAGATTCATCAACAACTGTCCCCCTTCAGATAAATTTAGGAACATCAGAAATTAAGGCTCTCTCTGTCTCTCTCTGTCTCTGTCTCTGTCTCTCTCTCTCTCTCTCTCTCTCTCTCTGTGTGTGTGTGTGTGTGTGTGTGTGTGTAGACCTCTGTGTTGTTTTTTTTTGTTTGTTTGTTTGTTTTTTTAATTAAATTAGTTCCTTTCTAAGATATTCAGTTCAGTTCACTTGATAGTAGCCAAGGCTCAGGGTTAAGGTTAGCATTTTGAACAAAAACATTTTTTATTATGGAAAAAAAAGATAAATATATGAGACTCAAGATTCTAGTTTGAGGAATAACCTCCCCAGCAATAAAGAAGTTCTTATAGTGTGAGTGGGATTTGGGAGGTAATGCTAGAGCCAATTGATAAATTTTCCCTGAAAATTTACACCTTAAAAATTGGCAAACTATAAATCAAGGCTTGATTTATTGTTTTTTTCTAGAATTAAGGAAGCAATGGGGAAATATTAATAATGCAGATTAAATTTTAAAGTGTGTCTGCATACATTTTGCCATCCTTCTCCCCTCCTCTCCCAGGACCAATTGTTAAACATTTACCAGTACATACCTGGTAGGTTTGGAGTTTTTTAGGTGAAATTAACATCAATAGTTTCTTCTGGTTTCCCTTGGCAGTCTTACTAGGCTCAATCTAAGGTCTTAGAGAGGCCAAGTAACTTCTCTGCTTGTTCACTGGATTAGGGGACTGTTTATAGTTTAGAAGATGCTTCATTTGTTCCAGGATTAGGTTTCTTCTTCCTCCTGTTGCTCTTTTTTTCCTTTTTCCCCCTCTCCTGTCTGTTTCTAGTTCATAAGGTTCTGGGAAATATGGTTCTTGCATGCCTTTTATTAATGTAAACATTTTCTTATGTTGTAGGACTGGGAGTAAGAGAGTTTGGATGATTAGTATTACTGGTGGGAAAAATAGTTATGTCAGAAGGGCTGGGTCATGATACCTAGAGGGAGGAGAGAGAGTAGTTGCATCAAGTTATAATACCCACATTTCAAGATGGGAAAGGGAGTGATCAGAGGAAGAAGAGATTGGTTTTTAATTTTTGATTAATTAAAAAAATAATACAAACTTTTTCTCAAAGGAAAAAAGTGGTAGAAGAGGAAAAAAGCAATCCATAAAACCAATAAATACATTGAAAAAAAATCTGAAAATATATTCCTGTGTTCTGTACCCATGAACCTCCCAGCTCCTCATTTCATTTTTAACCAAAGTGTGATATCTGAAGGTAAAGGAATATTATTGTGACATAAGAAATGATGAATGATATAATAAATTAATAATGAGTAATGATTACAGTAATATAAAAAAGAAAAACAAAAATTCCACCAAAACTGAGTATTCTGTAATTATAATGATCAGATTGGCTGTAATGAAGAACTAAGAAAATTCTGAGGGAGATAAAATGTATGTGAAATATTGTGTCTGCTTTGTTGATACATTTGATTCCCCTTGCCTGTTTTTGGTTTTTTTTTTTTTTTTTACTCTTTGTTACAAAACAAGAAAGGGGGTAGCAATATATTCAGAAATGAAACTGATGCAAAGTCAAAATAATTTGTTTTTTAAATTTAAGGAAAAGAAAATCACTTGGAGTAGTTGCTTTGTAGAGAAAGATAGAGCATTGGATAGAGAGGAGTAGGATTGCTTTACTGTAGAGGGAGACCCAGTTGAGATTAAATTGCATAAATTTGTAGTTGTCCCAAGCAGCATGGTTTTCCTCCATGTTCAGAAACTTATGATTGGAAGTTGAGGCAGATAGCAGAAGTAATCCAGGATGGAATTTGGCAAGGTATGGAGTGATCAGACAAGGGTTTAAAGGCTTAAAAGTAGAGAATAGAAGCAAGATGAACTAGTTCACCAAAGGATTGAAATTAAGAATATTAACTGGTGCAGGGGTGAAAGTAGTGGAGGCAATGGCAGTCACAGTAAGAGTGAAAAATAGTTTTTAGACTTTTAATTGAGATGATGAGAAGACCAGATCTCCCACAAACTGCAGCAGATATTTTTAAATTACACCAGAAATACTAATGCTTAAGATAACTAAAAAAGGCTCTTCTCTCCAGTAAAAACAAAACAAAGAAAAACAAAACTCTCAGAAAAGGACCCCAAGAAGTTGGGTAGAAAACATGCACCAGGAAAGCCTGTACAAGCTTTTGCAAATAAACTTTAAGTAAGACAGTGCTCCAAATAGGGAATCTAAATAATGATACCAAATACTAACCCCAGACTATCAGAGAGAATCAAGGAAATAACCAACCTCTACGGGTCACAGTGTAAAGAGACAGGGTTTAGACAAACTCTTCAGAACACTGGGAGTCATATGAACTGGGAGTCACATGGGAAATAGAGAAATTCATCATCTGAGCATACATAAGGGTAGTAGTGTTGGAGATTGTGGGAGGTGTACAGGAAGCCTGAAACCAAAGAAGGGAAGAACCATTTCTGATTTGGGACTCCTTTAAGAAGAATACAGATGCCAATCAAAGACAAAGCCCATAGTTCTCACATTAATCGCTAAGAGGCAATTAAAACAGAAGCCAGAGATTGAGGTAGAAGGTGAGCCTAAAACCAATCCTCTTTCTTCCCTTTCCCCACTTCCCCCCCCCCCCCCCCCATCAGCATTGGAAAAATCACAAAATTCCAATGCAAGGACTGAGACTGAAAATAATACTAAACAGAAGAAAGTACCAACACAATGAAGAAATACTATGGGTTAAGAGAAGCCCAAGATGTAAACTGAGAAAAAACAAGTAATCCCAAAACAAATACAGGCTGATGCTCAGAAAAAAACAAAATGACTTGGCCACAGGGACTTTAATAAAGATGGATGGAGGAAATAAGGTAAGAGATAAAAAGTGATAGTAGAATTCTTGAGGGAAAAAAAATAAAAAGAAAATAGCTTAGGAGATAAAATAAAAACCCTACCCAAATAGTGGACTCCCTGAAAAAATTGAATAGAATAAAGAAAACTCAATGGCAATATGAAACAACAAAAAGTATAAGAACAACATAAAAAGATTAAGAAAAGAACAAAATATATCTACTCTTTTTTTCTAAAAAAAATTAACCTTATTTTTTACTAAGTCAAGGAGAGATAATAATCACCAAATTTCCTAAAAACCACAATTAAAAAAAAAAAAAAAACTTGAACACCGTATTTAAATATATCATAAAATAATATTCCCCAGACCTATTATTAACCAAAGGACAAAGTAAAAATAGAAAAAATACAATCACTTTTTGTAAGAAACCTCAAACTGAAAACATTGAGGAAATTCAGTTAAAATCCAGAGCTTCCAAAACAAAGAAAAAATGCTTTGAGTAGTTATAAAGAAAAAATTAAAGTGTCAAGAATCCACAATCAGAATCACATAAGATTATGCTGCAATTATGCTAAGGAAAAGGAAATTTTAAAATAATAATTTCCAAAAAACAAACAAAAAAGACATAATAAAGAAAACTTACCCTACAAAACAATATAAAAATATAGAAATGAAAATAAAAATGGAATTGTAGTAAAATAAACTTTTAAGCATTCCTGATGAAAAGACAGAGATAAGTAGAAATTTTGAATTGCAACCAAAGGAGTCAAGAGAAACTTAGAAAAGTAAATACATTTGAGCAATTGGAGAAGGATAAACGATAATGAAATACTTATAGTCTAACTAAGGCTGAGAAAAGAGAAAGAAGTATTCTTAAGAATTCTGATGGGGTTTTTTTTTGTGTGTGTGGTTTTTTTTTAACAGTTAAATATTTTATTCACTTTGCAAGAATATTTAAGACAGAAAAATTGAGTGGGATGGCATATACACTAGTGAAACCAGATAAAATCAGGTAGATTGCTATACCTAGAGTCAGGAAAACACAAGTTCATTTCATACCTCAAGCATTTCCTACTTGATAGACCTTGAGCAAGTCTATTAAACCCTTGATTGCCTCCGTTTCTTTATCTGTTAAAGTGAGCATTATAATAACTTCCTTCCCAAGTCTTCTGAGAATCAAATAAGATGATAATTGTAAAGCACTTAGCATAATACCTGGCATATAGGAGTTTTTATATCAAGATTAAATTATAATTATTTTTTTTTATTAAGACAGTATAAAAGGATTAATTTGTCTCAAGTGCTTAACTGAAATCACATAAGATAAATTGGCAGGATACTCATTGAGTACAGTATTGTGATTTCCTTCAATTTGGAAGAATACTCACTGCCTAGAACATTCTCATTATCATCATTAAGAGGTAACATTTATACAGTGTTTAAAATCTGCATAAAACTTTACATGTTATCTCATCTTATGATAATTTATATATGATAATACATTTATAGGTGAGGAAACAAAGGCTGAGAATGGCTAAATAATTTGATTGGAGTCTCGAACTAGTTACTAAGGAATTCTGATGTTTTTAAGGTCAAAGAAGGAATTAATAAGACAAAAAAACATGATTTTGACATGTTTTTGTTCTGATTTGTTATTTTAAGAGAGGATAGAAAAGAAAGAGAAAATGAATACCTTGGAAAAGAAATAACAAAAGAGTAGGAACTTATTATTTTATGTGAATGGAGTGTTTGAGAAGAGTATACACATATGGAGAAAGGTGTAGGGAGAACAGGTGTCTAATATCCTTATTGGAACCATATAAAAGAGTTGAACATGCACATTGTAACACAGCAGGAAAACCAGGAAAGGGGTGAGAAGTTTAAGAGAAAGATTAGACTTAGGTAGGTAATAACCATAAGTAAAACAAACTTCAGGGATTGATCAACATAAGGACAGAAAAAGTATGAGAATCAGATATCACAGTGGGCTTGGTTAAGGAAGAAGGTAGATAGGTGTAGGAACGGCCCACTTCAATTATAGCTTACTAATGTTGATTAGATTTCTTCTTTCATTCCTGCCTTTCTTATTAAAGAGAGAGGTGGAAAGGAGAAAGAAAAAATACAATAGTGAGAATGTGAAGAAAGACAATTCATAATTAAAAACATAACTGAACTTAAATAAGAAATCACCCACAAAAATGGAGGAAGTATAGCAAGATAGAGTATAAATAACCGATCAAATATGCTATTTATAAAAGACACAATTGAAATGTAAAGTTTCAGATAAAATCAAATTGAGAGACTGAGATAGGATCTTTTAAAGATGTAGAGATATCAAACATAATCAAAGACAAAGCAACAATAGTCAATAGCAGCATACTTAAAAGAGATAAGCAAAGTGACTACATTAAGCTTACAGTCACCATAGATAATGAAATAAATACAGTATTCTGTATGTACATATGTATGTGTAAATATGTATATGCATATGACATTTGTCATAGTATCTAAGTACTTAAAGAAAAGTTAATTTAATTATAAGTGGAAAAGAGAGGAGAACCACAATATGTAGACCTACATTTTTGCCCTTTAAAATAAGCTTTTTTCCCTCAACCAAATACTAAACTTGAAATTCTAAAATTAAAAGGAGAAATTAAGAATATTGAAAGTAAAAAAAACTATTGAATTAATAAATAAAACTAACAGTTGGTTTTATGAAAAAAAAAACAATAAAATAGATAAACCTTTGGTAAATCAGATCAGAAGAAGGAAAGAGGAAAATCAAGTTGTCAGTCTTAAAAATGAAAAGGGGGAACTTTCCAACAATGAAGAAGAAATTAGAGCAATAATAAAAAGTTACTTTGCCCAACTTTATGCCAATAAATTTGATAACTTAAATGAAATGGATGACTATCTCCAAAAATATAGGCTTCCCAGATTAACAGAGGAGGAAGTAAATTGCTTAAATAGTCCCATTTCAGAAAAAGAAATTGAACAAGCTATTAATCAACCCCCTAGGAAAAAATCCCCAGAACCAGATGGATTTACATGTGAATTCTACCAAACATTTAAAAAAGAATAATTAGCCCCAATGTTATATAAACTATTTGAAAAAATATGGAATAAAGGAGTCTTACCAAACTCCTTTTATGATACAGACATGGTATTGATACCTAAACCAGGTAGGTTGAAAACTGGGAAAGAAAACTATAGACTAATCTGCTTAATAAATATTGATGCTAAAATCTTAAATAAGATATTAACAAAAAGACTACAGAAAATCATACCCAGGATAATACATTATGATCAAGTAGGAGTTATACCAGGAATGCAGGGCTGGTTTAATATTAGGAAAACTATTAGTATAATTAACCATATTAATAATCAAATTAACAAAAACCATATGATCATTTCAATAAATGCAAAAAAGCATTTGATAAAATACAACATCCATTCCTACTAAAAAACACTTGAGAGTATAGGAATAAATGGACTATTTCTTAAAATAGTCAGGAGCATACATTTTAAACTGTCAGTAAGCATCATATGTAATAGGGATAAACTGGAATCTTTCCCAGTAAGATCAGGAGTGAAACAAGATTACTGACTATCACCATTACTATTCAATATTGTATTAGAAGTGCTAGCCTCGGCAATAAGAGTCGAGAAAGAGATTAAAGGAATTAGAGTAGGTAATGAGGAAATCAAACTATCACTCTTTGCAGATGATATGATGGTATACTTAGAGAACCCCAGAGATTCTAATAAAAAGTTATTAGAAATAATTCACAACTTTAGCAAAGTTGCAGGATACAAAATAAATCCACATAAATCCTCAGCATTTTTATAAATCACCAACAAAATCCAACAGCAAGAGATACAAAGAGAAATTCCATTCAAAACAACTATCGAGAGTAAGTATAAAATATTTGGGAATCCATCTATCAAAGAAAAGTTAGGAATTATATGAGCAAAATTACAAAACACTTGCCACAAAAATAAAGTCAGATTTAAATAATTGGAAAGACATTAAATGCTCTTGGATAGGCCGAGCAAATATAATAAAGATGACAATACTCCCTAAACTAATCTATTTATTTAGTACTATACCAATCAGACTCCCAAGAAACTATTTTAATGACCTAGAAAAAAATAACAACAAAGTTCATATGGAAGAATAAAAGGTCGAGAATTTCAAGGGAACTAATGAAAAAAAAGTCAGATGAAGGTGGTCTAGGTATACCTGATCTAAAGCTATATTATATAGCAGCAGTAACCAAAACCATTTGGTATTGGCTAAGAAATAGACCAGTCGATCAGTGGAACAGATTAGGTACAAAGGACAAAAAAGGGTACATCTATAGCAATCTAGGGTTTGACAAACCCAAAGATACCAACATTTGGGATAAAAATTCATTATTTCAAAAAAACTGTTGGGAAAACTGGAAATTTGTATGGCAGAAATAGATATGGATCCACACTTAACACCATATACCAAGATAAGATCAAAATGGGTCCATGATTTAGGCATAAAGAATGAGATCATAAATAGATTAGAGGAACAGAGAATAGTCTAGACCTGTGGAGGAGGAAGGAATTTATGACCAGAGAAGAACTAGAGATCATTATCGATCACAAAATAGAAGATTTTGATTACATCAAACTAAAAAGTTTCTGTACAAACAATACTAATGCAAACAAGATTAGAAGGGAAGTAACAAATTGGGAAAATATTTTTACAGTTAAAGGTTCTGATAAAGGTCTCATTTCCAATATATCTATATATATATAATATATCAAAAGATATGAACAGACAATTCTCAGATGATGAAATTGAAATTATATCCACTCATATGAAAGTGTTCCAAATCATTGCTGATCAGAGAAATGCAAATTAAGACAACTCTGAGATACCACTACACACCTGTCAGATTGGCTAAGATGACAGGAACAAATAATGATGAATGTTGGAGGGGATGTGGGAAAACTGGGACAATAATACATTGTTGGTGGAGGGAGCTGTGAAAGAATCCGGCCATTCTGGAGAGCAATTTGAACTATGTCCAAAAAGTTATCAAACTGTGCATACTCTTTGATCCAACATTGCTGCTATTGGACTTATATCCCAAAGAAATACTAAAGAAGGGAAAGGGACCTGTATGTGCCAAAATGTTTGTGGCAGCCCTTTTTTTAGTGACTAGAAACTGGAAGATGAATGGATGTCCATCAATTGGAGAATGGTTGGGTAAATTATGGTATATGAATGTTATGAAATATTATTGCTCTGTAAGAAATGACCAGCAGGATGAATTCAGAAAGGTTTGGAGAGACTTACATGAACTGATGCTGAGTGAAATGAACAGAACCAGAAGATCGCTGTACACTTCCACAACAATGCTGTATGAAGATGTATTCTGATGGAAGTGGATATCTTCAACATAAAGAAGATCCATCCCACTTCCCAGTTGATCAATGATGGACAGAAACAACTACACCCAGAGAAGGAACACTGGGAAACGAATGTAAATTGTTAGCACTACTGTCTGTCTACTCAAGTTACTTATGTCTTCAGAATCTAATACTTAAAGTGCAACAAGAAAATTGGATTTACACACATATATTGTACCTAGGTTATACTGTAACACATGTAAAATATATGGGATTGCCTGTCATCTAGGGGAGGGAGTAGAGGGAGGGAGGGGAAAATTTGCAAAAATGAATACAAGAGATAATGTTATAAAAAATTACTCATACATATATACTGTCAAAAATTATAATTATAAAATTTTAAAAAATAATAAAAAAAGAAAAAAATAACAAAATTCATATGGAAGAACAAAAGGTCGAGAATTTCAAGGGAATTAATGAAAAAAAATCAAATGAAGGTGGCTTAGCTGTACCTGATCTGAAACTATATTATAAAGCAGCAGTCACAAAAAAACATTTTGTATTGGCTAAGAAATAGACTAGTTGATCAGGTTCACAGGACAAAATAGTGTACAACTATAGCAATCTAGTGTTTGAGAAACCCAAAGATACCAAGTTTAGGGATAAGAATTCATTATTTGACAAAAACTGCTGGGAAAACTGGAAATTAGTATGGCAGAAATTAGATATGGACCCACACTTAACACCATATACCAAGATAAGATCAAAATGGGTCCATGATTTAGGCATAAAGAATGAGATCATAAATAGATTAGAGGAACATAGGATAGTTTATCTCTCAGACTTGTGGAGGAGGAAGGAATCTGTGACCAAAGGAGAACTAGAGATCATTATTGATGACAAAATAGAAAATTTTGATTACATCAAATTAAAAAGCTTTTGTACAAACAAAACTAATGTAAACAAGATTAGAAGGGAAGTAACAAATTGGGAAAATATTTTTACAGTTAAAGGTTCTGATAAAGGCCTCATTTCCAAAATATATAGAGAATTGACTCTAATTTATAAGAAATCAAACCATTCTCCAGTTGATAAATGGTCAAAGGATATGAACAGACAATTTTCAGATGATGAAATTGAAACTATTTCCACTCATATGAAAGAGTGTTCCAAATCACTGTTGATCAGAGAAATGCAAATTAAGACAACTCTGATATACCACTACACACCTGTCAGATTGGCTAAGATGACAGGAACAAATAATGATGAATGTTGGAGGGGATGTGAGAAAACTGGGACACTGATGCATTGTTGGTGGAGTTGTGAAAGAATCCAACCATTCTGGAGAGCAATTTGGAACTATGCCCAAAAAGTTATCAAACTGTGCATACCCTTTGATCCAGCAATACTACTACTGGGCTTATATCCCATGATTTCCTCAATCATTCTTGCCATGGATGAAAACTCATCCCTTTTAGTTCTGTTCTTTTTTATGCCAAAAAAGTGCTACTATGAATATTTTTCTTCATATGGGCCCTTTCTTTGTTTTTTTTTTTTCCTTCTGGTTTCACATCTACATTAATTTTTAAAATATACATTTCTTTATAAATCATATTGGGAGAGAAAAATTAAGAACAAAAGGGAAAAACCATGAGAGAAAAAAAAAAAAAGGAAAAAACGGGGGAAAATTGAACACAACATGTGCTGATGTATATTTAGTCTCCACCTTTCCTTCTTTCTTTGATCTAGCCCTAGTAATGAATCACATTCATTACATAATCATAGGTGAATCACATGGTACGGGCTAGAACTTGAAACAAGGTGCTAAATCAGTGGAATTGATAGAGACAATGATTATTTAGCATGGTATTTAACAGTTCTCTAGTTTAGTACATGTACTTAGTACTTACTAAAGTTCCACAAAATCCACACCATTAAGAGAGCATATATAAGCTAGGAGTCTCAACCAGATTCAGTCCGGGAGATTCAGAAGCCAGAGCTCAAGCTCTCAGAACCAAGACACAGAAGACCTCTAAGAAAGCTAACTGAGCCACAGAAAGGAAACAAGACTTGGAAAGAGACAATAAAGGATTTATAATTTAATATCTGGCTGCATTTGGGGCGATTACTGAACTGAAACTCAACAGAGAATATTATAGAGAAGAATATTACACCGTGCCTTTTTTTTTTTTTAAATAGTTTCAAATTAATTTCCAGAAAGACTGGGATCAACTAATACTTCTAATAAGTGTGTATTAGTGCAGCTTTTTTCCTCACAGCTTTTTTAACAATGGTCACCTAAAATCTGTATTAATATACCTTGGGTTTCAGACTTTTTCAAAGAAATTCATTACAAAGATTTTCTTTCTCCAGTTTGGTGTTTCCCTTCAAATTTCAAGTTTTCTGTATTAAAACTGAGCTTATATCCCAAAGAAATACTAAAGAAAGGAAAGGGACCTGTATGTGCCAAAATGTTTGTGGGAGCCCTTTTTTTTGTGGCTAGAAACTGGAAAATGAGTGGATGCTCATCAATTGGAGAATGGTTGGGTAAATTGTGGTATATGAATGTTATGGAATATTATTGCTCTGTAAGAAATGACCAGCAGGAGGAATATAGAAAGGCTTGAAGAGACTTACATGAACTGATGCTGAGTGAAATGAGCAGAACCAGGAGATCATTATACACTTCAACGATACTGTATGAAGATGTATTCTGATTGAAGTGGATATCTTCAACATAAAGAAGATCTAATTCAGTTCCAGTTGATCAATGATAGATAGAAACAGCTATACCCAGAGAGGGAACACTGGGAATTGAGTATAAACTGTTTGTACGATTGTCTTTCTACCCAGGTTACTTTTACTTTCTGAATCCAGTTCTAATCATGCAACAAGAAATTTGGTTTTACACACATATATTGTATCTAGCATATACTGTAACACATTTAACATGCCTGTCATCTGGGGGAGGGGGTAGAGGGAGGGCAAAATTCAGAAAATAAGTGAGTACAAGGGATAATGTAAAAAAATTACCCATGCATATGTACTGTCAAAAAATTATAATTATAAAATTAATAAAAAAAAGATCGAATGACAAAAAAAGCAAGTTCTCATTCATAGTAAGTTGAAATCTGATTTGATTTGTCCATTGTAATAAAAGCTCTTCACAGACAAAAAAAAAAAAAATAAGCTTTTTTTTTTTTTTTTTTTTAAATTTTCAACCATTTATTTAGGTAAAGTAAACACAGTTACAGAACTTCCCAAGTTATTCTGTTACAATGAATGAGTTCATTTTCCAAACATCTCCAATGTGATTTTATTTAAAATTTTTTTTCTAGTTACATGTAAAACAAATTTTATATTTGTTTCCAAAACTTTGACTTCCAGATTCTTTCCCTTTATACTCCTCAATATGCCCCTCCACTTTGAAAAGGTACATGCCAAAAAATAACCACTCTCAATCACAATTTATTTAGCCATAACCCAATAGGATAGCTCCTTAGTTTTAATTTTTAATTATCAGAAAAAGAATTACCATAAAATATTTTTGTACAAATAGATCCCTTTCTTCTTTCTTGATTACTTTGGGGTATCAGTTAAGTAAGATGATATCTGAGTAGGCATAATTTTTTTAAATTTGGAAGCATAATTGTTGATGGAGGGGGTGTGATCCAATCATTCTGGAAAGCAATTAGGAACTATGCTCAAAGGGCTATAAAACTGTGCATATCCTTTGTCCCAGCAGTCTCACTACTGCGTCCATATCCCAAAGAGATCACACAAAAAGAAAGAGAACCCACATGTGTAAAAATATTTGTAGCAGCCTTTTTTGAAGTGGTAGGAAACTAGAAATTGAGTCGATATTCATCAGTTGGGAAATGGCTGAATAAGTTATGGTATATGAATATAAAATACTATTGTTTTATAAGAAATGATGAGCAGCTTAATTTCTTTCTTTCTTTTTTTTTTTTCTTGAGGCTGGGGTTAAGTGACTTGCCCATGGTCACACAGCTAGGAAGTGTTAAGTGTCTGAGACCAGATTTGAACTCCAGTCCTCCTGAATTCAGGGCTGGTGCTCTATCCACTGCGCCACCTAGCTGCCCCAAGTAGGTTAATTTCAGAAAAGCCTGGAAAGATTTACTTGAACTGATGCTGAGTGAAGTGAGAAGAATCAAGAGGACATTGTAAGCAGTAAAAAGAAGATTATGTAATGGTGGTGCCAAGATGGCAGAGATGACACACATTTCTCTCTGACCTTCTCTACAACCCTCACACTAATTAGGAAATCCAGCCTCTGAATTAGCTCTGGGCCAGCAGAACTCACAAATATTGGGAGTGCAACAAATTATCAGCAGAAGATAATTTCGAAGATAGCTAGAAAAGATCTGTTTCAATTGGAAACAGGAGAGAGGCAGATAGTGCAATCAGCTGATTACAAATGCCAGCACAATTAGTGTAGTGGCAGCGCAGAGTCCATGTGGCAGAGAATCTAGGAGAGGAAACAGACCACAGTTTCAATCAGAAAGGGGAGGGAGGCAGCCAGCACAACTCAGTACACAGCTGAGTACAAACACCAGCACAGACAGTGCAAAGTTCTGGGGCATTGCTGATTCCATGAGGTGGTACCAACTCCACATGGCAGAGAATCTATGGGGAAGAATCTACAGGAATCTATAGCAATGTTGGCCACTCTACCCTGATTGCAAGCTAGTAGATCAACAGAGAAGTGATAAAACATTCAACACAAACACAAAAGATTAATCAATTGTGAACCCCAAAACATCAGAATCTCAAGGGACATGGCCACACCCACCCAGCACCGGGAATGAATGAATCAGCATTGACCCAGTGCATCTGTGGTGAAAAACCTCCCCTGCCCTAAAGGCAGACCTAAACTTAAAAAAAAAAAAAAAAAAAAAAAAAAAAAAAAAAGAGTAAAAAAGTAAAGAGGACTCTGACAATAGATAGCTTTTATGACAAAATAGAAGAACAGATTTCAAACCCTGAGGAGACTAAAGGCAGATTGTCTCCAGATGAAGCCCCAAAAGGTGATATAACCTGGTTCTCATCACAAAAGGCTCTTCTAGAAGAAATTAAAAAGGATCTTTAAAAAGAGCTAGAAGAAAAATGGGGAAAGGAAATGAAAAATTTTCAAGAGGATTTGGAAAAGGCAGCACAGAAACTATCTGAAGAAAATTCACTACAAAATAGACTTAGTGAAATGGAAAAAACATATAACTCATTAAAAGATAGATTTGATAAAATGAAAAAAGGAAGCAACTCCCAGAAAAACAGAATTTGTGAAACAGAAAAAGAAAATAACTCTTTAAAAAACAGAATTTGTGAAATGGAAAAAAAATTCCATAGAACAAAACAACTCATTAAAAAATTCAATTAGACAAATTTTAAAAAGAAGTAAAAAAAATTGAATAAAGAAAATAATTCACTAAAAATAAGAATTGAACAAATGGAAATGAATGACTCCATAAGACAAGAAGAATCAGTCAAGCAAAACCAAAAATAAATGGAAAAATAGAAAAAAAATGTAAAATACCTAACAGGGAAAATAACCAACCTGGAAAAATAGACCTCAGAGAGACAATCTTCTAAGGGTTATTGGACTCCCTGAAATACATGATGAAAAAAAAGAGCCTAAACACTATCTTTCAGGAAATCATCAAAGAGAACTGCACAGGTATCATAGAAATAGAAGGTAAAATGACCATTGAAAGAATTCACTGTATACCTCCTGAAAGAGAGCACAAAAATAAAACTCCAAGGAATATCATAACTAAATTTGAGAACTATCAGACCAAGGAAAAATATTACAAGCAGCCAGAAAGAAACAATTCAAATACTGAGGAGCCAATAAGGATTACTGAGAACCTAGCAGCTTCCACTTTAAAGGATGAAGGGCCTGGAATCTGATATTCTGAAAAGCAAAGAAACTTGGAATTTAGCCAAGAATAAATTACTCTGCTAAACTGAGGATTTTTTTTCAGGGAAGAACATGGACATTCAATGAAACTGGTGATTCCATTTATATTTGATGATGGAGGTCAAAAAATTTGACCTCAAGAGAAGCATAAAAAAGTAAAAAGAAAAAAAAAAACTCTTGAGAACTATATTTCTGTTATGGGTTTACATTGAGAGTATATGTATAATCTGATTTTACTGTTATAAAAAAAGAAACTAGAGATGGAAAGGGGATTGTAACAGAAAAAAGGGGGAAAGTGAAGGTAAAACGAAGGAAATTACATCTAAGGAAGAGGCAAAGAAAACATATTATAATTGAAGGAAAGATGGGAGGGTGACGAATAGTGTGTGAATCTTACTCTCATCAGATTTGGCCCAAAGAAAGAATATTAGATATATTTGGTTTTACCAAGAAACATCTCTCATTTTACAAAAAGTGGGAGGGCAAAGGGAAAAAGGGAAGAGGTAGGCTAAATAAAAAGGAAAAGAGAAATAGTAGGGGAAAGATATAAGAAAGGGGGAGGATCTCTGAAGTGGGAGGACTGCTTGAGGCACGTAGTGCTCATAAGTAAAATAATGGGAAAGAAGGAAAGGGTAAAAGAAAAGAGAAAAATATAATTTGGGGTTAATAAGATGGCAGAAAATATAGAATTAGTAGTTTTAATTATAAATGTGAATGGGGTGAACTCTCCCATAAAATGTAAATGGATAGCAAATTGGATTAAAAGTCAGAATCCTACAATATGTTGTTTACAAGAAATACACTTAAAGCAGAGTGATATATACAGAGTAAAGGTAAAAGGCTGGAGCAGAATCTATTATGCTTCAGGTGAAGTAAAAAAAAGCAGGGGTAGCCATCCAGATCTCAGATCAAGCAAAAGCAAAAACTGATGTAATTAAGAGATAAGGAAGGAAACTATATCTTCCTAGAGGATACCACAGTTAATGAAGCAATATTAATATTAAACATATATGCACCAAGTGGTGTAGCATCTAAATTCTTAAAGGAGAAGTTAAGAAAGTTGCAATAAGAAATAAGACAGCAGCAAAACTATAATAGTGGGAGATCTCAACCTTGCTCTCTCAGAACTAGATAAATCAAAGCACAAAATAAAAAAGAAAGAAGTTAAAGAGGTAAATGGAATAATAGAAAAACTAGATATAATGGATCTTTGTGGAGAAAATTGAATGCATACAAAAAAGAGTACTCTTTGTTTTTGGCATTTCATAGAAACTATACAAAAATTGGCCATATATTAGGCCATAAAGACCTCAAAATCAAAGGGAGAAAGGCAGAAATAGTAAATTTTTTTTTCAGATATTGCATCAGATGATGCAATAAAAACTACATTCAATAAAAAGCCAGGGGAAAACAGACCAAAAAGAAATTGGAAACTAAATAATCTCATCCTAAAGAATGAGTGAAACAGTAAATCATAGACACAATCAATAATTTTATTCAAGAGAATGACAATAATGAGACATCATACCAAATTTTGTGGGATGCAGCCACAATGGTAATAAAATAGAGAAAGAGAAGATCAATAGATTGGGTTTGCAACTAAAAAAGCTAGAAAAAGTGCAAATTAAAAAACCTATCAAATACCAAATTTGAAATTCTAAAAATAAAAGGAGAGATTAATAACATTGAAAATAAAAAAAACTATTGAATTAATAAGTAAAAATGAATGAAAATAAAAATGAAAAAACAAACCCAACAAAATAGATAAACCTTTAGTTAATTTGATTAGAAAAAAGGAAAGAGGAGAATCAAATTGTTAGTCTCAAAAATGAAAAGGGAGAACTATCCAACAATGAAGAGGAAACTAGAGCAATTATCAGGAGTTACTTTGCCCAAATTCATGCCAATAAATTTGACAATCTAAGTGAAATGGAGGAATACCTACAAAAATATAAATTGCCAGATTTTTTTCCCCCCCCTGAGGCTGGGGTTAAGTGACTTGCCCAGGGTTACACAGTTAGGAAGTGTTAAGTATATGAGACAAGATTTGAACTCTGGTCCTCCTGAATTCAAGGCTGGTGCTCTATCCACTGCACCACCTAGCTGCCCCAAAATTTAAGCACAAGCTTTTAGGTCCTCCTTTGTCTCCTTATACTTTTTTTTTTTTTTTTTTTTTTTTTTTTTTTAAGGCTGGGGTTAAGTGACTTGCCCAGGGTCACAGCTAGGACATGTTAAGTGTCTAAGACCAAATTTGAACCCGGGTCCTCCTGAATTCAAGGCTGGTGCTCTATCCACTATGCCACCTAGCTGCCCCTAAATTGCCCAGATTAACAGGAGACAAGAAATTACTTAAATAGTCCCATTTTAGAAAAAGAAATAGAACAAGCTAATAATCAACTCCCTATGTAAAAATCCCCAGTACCAGATGGATTTATATATGAATTCTACCAATCATTTAAAGAACAATTAACTCTACTACTATATAAACTATTTGAAAAAATAGGGAATGAAGCACTCTTACCAAATTCCTTTTATGACATAGACATAGTACTGATACCTAAACCAGGTAGGACGAAAACAGAGAAAGAAAATTATAGACCAATCTCCCTAATGCATATTGATGCAAAAATCTTAAATAAAATATTAGCAAAGAGATTATAGATAATTATCCCCAGAATAATACACCATGACTAAGTAGGATTTATACCAGGAATGTAGGGCTGGTTCAGTATTCGGAAAACTATTAGCTTAATTGATTATATCAATTACCAGATTAACAAAAACCATATGATTATCTCAAGAGATGCAGAAAAAGCATTTGACAAAGTCAATACCCATTCCTATTAAAAACCCTAGAAGTATAAGAATAAATGGACTTTTTTCTACCCAGGTTACTTATACCTTCGGAATCCAATACTTAACGTGCAACAAGAAAATTGGATTTAAACACATATATTATATCTAGGTTATACTGTAACACATGTAAAATGTATGAGATTGCCTGTCATCTAGGGGAGAGAGTAGAGGGGAGGGAGGGGAAAATCTGGAAAAAGGAATACAAGGTATAATGTTATAAAAAATTTTCTCATGCATATATACTGTCAAAAAATGTATAATCATAAAATTAATAAAAAATAGTAACATCTATTTAAAACCATCAGCAAGCATCATGTATAATGGAGATAAACTAGAACCATTCCCAGTAAATTCAAAGGTGAAACAAGGTTGCCCACTATCACCATTGCTTTTCAATATTGTTTCATATGATGTTTTTTTTTTTTTTTTTGTTAAATTTGTTATTTTGATTATTGATATAGTCAATCTGCCTAGGGAAAGTCAGAAATTACATAAGTAAAACTACAAAACACTTTCCACACAAATAAAGTCAGATCTAAGCAATTGGAAAAATATCAAATGCTTGTGGATAGCTCGAGAGAATATAATAAAGATGACAATACTCCCTAATCTATTTATTTAGTGCTATACCAATCAAACTCCCAAGAAACTATTTTATGAACTAGGAAAAATAACAACAAAAGTCATCTGGAAGAACAAAAGGTCAAGAATATCGAAGGAATTAATTAAAAGGAAAAGCAAATGAAGGTGTCCTAGCTTTACCAGACCTAAAACTATATTATAAAGCAGCAATCATCAAAGCCATTTGGTACTGGCTAAGAAATAGAGAAGTTGATCAGTGAAATAGGTTAGGTTCAAAGCACAAAATAGCCAATAACTATAACAATTTAGTATTTGACAAACCAAAAGGCCCCACCTTTTGGAATAAGACTCTTTGACAAAAACTGCTGAGAAAATTGGAAACTAATATGGCAGAAAGTAGGCATAGACCCATACCTAACACTGTATATACCAAGATTAGGTCAAAATGGGTTCATGATCTAGACATAAAGAATTAGATCATAGGATAGCTTACCTCTCAGATTTGTGGAGGAGGAAGGAATTTGTGACCAAAGAAGAACTATTATTATTGTGACCAAACTATTATATTGTGACCAAAGAAGAACATTATTGATCATAAAATAGATAATTTTGATTATAGTTTTGTACAAACAGAACTAATGCAGACAAGATTAGAAAGGAAACAATAAACTGGAAAAACATTTTTATATCCAAAGGATCTGATAAAGGCCTCATTTTTAAAATGTATGGAGAATTGACTTAAATTTATAAGAATTCAAGCCATTCTCCAATTGATAAATGGCCAAATGATATGAACAGAAAATTTTCAGATGAAGAAATTGAAACTATTTGTAGCCACATGAAAAGGTGCTTCAAATCACTATTGATCAGAGAAATGCAACTTAAGACAACTCTAAGATACCATTACACACCTGTCAGATTGGCTAAGATGACAGAAAAAGATAATGAGAAATATTGGAGGGGATGTGGGAAAACTGGGACACTGATGCATTGTTGGTGGAGTTGTGAATGGATCCAACCATTTTGGAGAGCAATTTAAAACTATGCTCAAAAAATTATCAAACTGTGCATACCCTTTGATCCAGCAATATTTCTACTGGGATTATATCCCAAAGAGATCCTAAAGGAGGGAAAGGGACCCACATGTGCAAAAATGTTTGTGGCAGCTCTCTTTGTAGTGGCAAGAGACTAGAAACTGAGTGGATGCCCATCAATTGGAGAATGGCTGAATAAATTATGTTATATGAATGCTCTGGAATACTATTTTTCTGTAAGAAATGACCAGCAGGATGATTTCAGAGAGGCTTGGAGAGACTTATATGAACTGATGCTAAGTGAAATGAGCAGAACCAGGAGATCATTATACATGGCAACAAGAAGACTATACAATGATCAATTCTGATGGACGTGGCTTTCTTCAACATTGTGATGATTCAAACCAATTCCATTCATGCAGTGATGAAGAGAGCCATCCACATCCAGAGAGAAAACCATGGTAGCTGAGTGTGGAACACAACATAGCATTCTCACTCTCTCTGTTATTGCTTGCATTTTGTTTTCTTTCTCAATTTTTCTTTTTCTTCCTTCTTGATCTGATTTTTTTGTGCAACAAGATAACTGTATAAATATATTGGATCTAATATGTATTTCAACATATTTAACATGTATTGGACTACCTGCCAGCTAGGGGAAGGGTTAGGGGTAAGGAAGAGAAAATTTGGAACAAAAGGTGATGCAAAGGTCAATGATGGAAAAATTACCCATGCATATGCTTTGTAAATAAAAAAAGCTTTAATTAAAAAAAGAAGACGATTATGTGATAATCAACTGTGATGGACTTGCCTCTTTCCTACAATGCAATGATTCAAGGCAAATCCCATAGGGCTTGGGAGAGAAAATGCCATCGCCTCTAGAGAGAGTATATGGAGACTGAATACGTGTTAAAGCATAGTATTTTCACCTTTTTTGATTTGTTTTTATCTTATGTTTTTTCCCCTTTTGGTCTGATTTTTCTTGCAAAACATGACAAATATAGAAATATATTTAAAATGATTGTATATGTTTAACCTATATCAGATTGCTTGCTGTCTTGGGGAGGAGGGAAGGAAGGAAGGAAGAGAAAAAAACTTGGAACACAAAGTCTTACAAAAATGAATGTTGAAAACTATCTTTTTATGTATTTGGAAAAATAAAATACTTATTTATAAAATATTTGAAAATTTAAAAAAAGTTGAAGGAAGTTTCATTTTTCTTTACATCTCAACCAGCAGTGCATTAGTGTACTACAGCCCTTACAATATTGGTCAGTTTCTTCTTATGTAATTTTTTTCAGTTTAATAACCATGAAGCCTCAAAGTTGTTTTAATGGGTATTTCTCTAATTATTTGTGATTTATGGAATTTTTTTCATATGGTTCTTGATAGCTTGATATGCCTGTTCATATCCTTTGACTATTGGAAAATGGCTTTTAGTCTTTTTTTTTTTTTTTTTTTTTAGTTTTTATTTACCAGATATTTGCATGGGTAATTTTACAACATTGACAGTTGCCAAACCCTTTGTTCCAATCTCTCCCCTCCTTCCCCCCCCCCCCCAAATGGCAGGTCCACCAATACATGTCATATATGTTAGAGTATAAATTAAATACCATATATGTATACATGACCAAACAGTTGTTTTGCTGAACAAAAACAATCAGATTCTGAAACAGTGCACATCTAGCTTGTGAAGAAAATCCAAAATACAGGTGGACAAAATCAGAGGGATTGGAAATTCTATGTAGTGGTTCATAGTCATCTCCCAGAGTTCTTTCACTGGGTGTAGCTGGTTCAGTTCATTACTGCTCTATTGGAACTGATTTGGTTCATCTCATTGCTGGAGAGGGCCATGTCCATCAGAATTGATCATCATACAGTATTGTTGTTGAAGTATGTAATGATCTCCTGGTCCTGCTCATTTTACTCAGCATCAGTTCATGTAAGTCTCTCCAGGCCTTTCTGAAATCATGCTGTTGGTCATTTATTACAGAACAATTCCATACTATTCATATACCACAATTTATTCAGCCAATCTCCAATTGATGGGCATCCACAAAGTTTCCAGTTTCTGGCCACCACAAAGAGGGCTGCCATAAACATTCTTGCACATACAGGTCCCTTTCCCTTCTTTAAGATCTCTTTGGGATACAAACCCAGTAGCAACACTGCTGGGTCAAAGAGTATGCACAGTTTGATAACTTTTTGGGCATAGTTCCAAATTGCTCTCCATAATGGCTGGATGCATTCACAGTTCCACCAATAATGTATCAGTGTCCCTGTTTTCCCACATCCCCTCCAACATTCAGCATTATCTTTCCCTGTCATTCTAGCCAATCTGACAGGTATGTAGTGATATCTCAGAGTTGTCTTAATTTGCATTTCTCTGATTAATAATGATTTGGAGCATCTTTTCATATGACTAGAAATAGTTTCAATTTCTTTATCCGAGAATTGTCTGTTCATATCCTTTGACCATTTATCAATTGGAGATTGGCTTGATTTCTTATATATTAGAGTCAATTCTCTATATATTTTGGAAATGAGGCCTTTATCTGAACCTTTGACTGTAAAAATGTTTTCCCAGTTTATTGTTTCCCTTCTAATCTTATCTGCATTGGTTTTGTTTGTACAAAAATTTTTCAATTTGATATAATCAAAGCTTTCTATTGTGTGATCAATAATGATCTCTAGTTCTTCCTTGGATACGAATTCATTCCTCTTCCACAGGTCAGAGAGGTAAACTATCCTACGTTCCTCTAAATATCTATAATCTCATTCTTTATTCCTAGGTCATGAATCTATTTTGATCTGACCTTGGTGTAAGGTGTTAAATGTGGATCAATGCCTAGTTTCTGCCATATTAATTTACAATTTTCCCAGCAATTTTTGTCAAACATTGAGTTCTTATCCCAAAGGCTGGGGTCTTTGGGTTTGTCAAACACTAGGTTGTTAGAGTTATTGATTATTTTGTCCTTTGGACCTAACCTATTCCACTGATCAACTAGTCTGTTTCTTAGCCGATACCAAACGGTTTTGGTAACCGCTGCTT
The DNA here is from genome assembly GCF_048593235.1 of Sminthopsis crassicaudata. NCBI lineage: Eukaryota > Metazoa > Chordata > Mammalia > Dasyuromorphia > Dasyuridae > Sminthopsis > Sminthopsis crassicaudata. The sequence goes on from NC_133621.1 coordinate 243,286,406, forward strand.
TAAAATATAATTTTAGATCTGGTACAGCTAGGCCACCTTCATCCGATTTTTTTTTTCATTAATTCCCTTGAAATTCTTGACCTTTTGTTTTTCCATATGAACTTTGTTGTTATTTTTTCTAGGTCATTAAATTAGTTTTTTGGGAGTCTGATTGGTATAGAGCTAAATAAATAGATTAGTTTAGGTAGTATTGTCATCTTTATTATATTTTCTTGCCCTATCCAAGAGCATTTACTATTTTTCCAATTGGTTAGATAGGACTTAATTTCTGTAGAAAGTGTTTTGTAGTTTTGCTCATATAGTTTCTGATTTTCTCTTGGCAGATAGATTCCTAAATATTTTATACTATCAGTAGTTACTTTAAATGGGATTTCTCTCTGTAACTCTAACTGTTGGACTTTGTTAGTGATGTATAAGAATGCTGATGATTTATGTGGATTTATTTTGTATCCTGCAACTTTGCTAAAGGTGTGGATTATTTCTAATAGCTTCTTAGTTGAATCTTTGGGATTCTCTAAGTATATACCATCATATCATCAGCAAAGAGTGATAATTTGGTTTCTTCATTACCTACTCTAATTCCTTTAATCTCTTTCTCCACTCTTATTGCCAAAGCTAGCAATTCTAATACAATATTCAATAGTAATGGTGATGGCTTTTAGTCTTATAAATTTGATTCAGTTCCCTATATAACTTGGAAATAAGACCTTGTTTCAAAGATCTTTTCCTGGTTATCTAGTTTCTTTCTAATTTTTAGTACATTAGATTTGCTTGTGTAAACTCTTCTTAATTTAATTTAATAAAATCAAAATTGTCTATTTTATCTTGTGTAATATTGAGCACTTGTTTGTCATGAATTCTTTCTCTGTGCATAAATCTGAAAGGTAATATATTCCTTGCTCTTCTAATTTGTTTATGATATGATGTTTTATATCTAGGTCATGTATTCATTTGGATCTTATTTTTGTGTGTGGGATGAGGTGTTGGTCTGAAACTAACTTCTTGCCAATCTGCTATCCTGTTTTCTTAGCATGGAAATAAAATATTTTTGTCTTTCCTCTAGTTAATGGGGTCTTTGGGTTTATCAAACACTATGCTACAGTATTAACCTCTTTATTTTTTATATCTAATCTGTTCCCCTGATCAACATTTTTTAAAAATTTAGAACAAATCCTTTGAAAGGTCACTTTTTTGTAATTCATTTTGAGATGTGGTATTGATAGACCTATTTCCTTCTCACTCTCATCCTTATTCCCATTGTTCTTGATGCTCTTGATCTTTTATTCTTCCATGTAAATATAATTTTTAAAAATAACTTTATGTAAGGGATATATGATGAAAGGCTTAGTTACTATCATGAATTTTAAGAAGCTTAATTTATTTATATTAATTATTAAGTTACATTAGTTATTAAATTATATTAATTTATATACTAATTATATATTAAATTATATTAAATTTATTTATATTAATTTAAGAAGCTTAAAGAAAAATGAAGTTTAAGTATATCATAGAATTTTAGTTTTAAATCTGGAAAGAATCTCAGAGGCTATGCAGCCCAACTACATGGCCTCAAAGGTCTAGATCTAGGATCCTCAAAAGTTGAGTAATACCAAAGAAAACTTCTATTCTAGACCTAATTCTGGCCAACAAGGAAGCCATTGCTGGTCCATCTTAGAACTAATTATAAAGAAGGGATAGAGAGGACAGATGAAAACAAAACTGTGCCAATGGCTATGAAATGACTGAAGGAGGAGTGCCTGGAGCTGGGTAAAATATCGAGAGATTCCAAGATCATTCACTGTATCCTAGGCCATTGCCTGTCACATTGACTTTTGTTTTGCAATAGATTTCTATGTATCTGGAGGAGAGAGTGTGGCTGATGACTTTGCACAACTTTTCATCACTTAAATCCAAATTCACTCACAAGACACCACCTTGAGATGTTAATGGTCCTCTTTAAATTGAAGGATGGATAGTAAATTTAAGGAGAGCCCACTTTCAGCTAGACTGGATGGAGAAAAGGAGAACCTGCATTGCAAAGTTGTCATGTGAGCTAAACTTTAAAAAATTAAGATATTGGGAAGGATGTATGATATATGGAGTAGACCATAATAACTGACAACTAGGAAGAAATTGTAGGTAAGGCATTAAAGGGAAAGTCAATATGTATGTTTGAGTTTTGTAATATAAGGGCAGAGAAGCATATACAGCCTGGGGAGGCTATAGAGAAGGTTCATTTAATAGTTCACAAAAGTCTATGAGATATAATGATTACTATAATGTAAAGGAAATTAATGATAAAGAATTCAGAACCAATGACTAATAGTATTGACTTGATGATGCAATCTGTCTCCTTCCCCTTGGTAGAGAGATTATGAACTAAAGATGTGAATTGAGGTATATGCTGACAGATAAAAAAAGAGAGGTCTAGACAAAGTGTTGCAATTCCTCATCAGCAAAGAGGCTGATGGGAAAGTGTAGTTCAGTAAGAAGAAGCTGCAGGATCATAGAGGTAGTCAGGATTTTTGAGCCCAGAGTTGAAGACAGAGGTCTAGAGAATATATAGATGTCACTAGCATCAATAGCCAACCAATCACAAGGGAAGATCATTATTACCTTTGGGTAATTATATATATATATATATATATATATATATATATATATATATAATGGAATTAGGATGACCAGCTTAGAGTCCTGGATAATAGTTCAGGGAAATACTTAATGAAGACTTAAATTGAAGGGTTGGAAGTATAAGGGGAGAGAAGAGGAGAGAGTTAAAAAATATTATCAAGATAGCATTGACAAAACTAAATAATTTATTGGATGTGGGGCATATGGTAGATGAAAGAGTGGCTCTGAAATTTTAAGACTGGGTAGATGGAAAGATGATGATATAATCAACAAAATTTGGGACTTCAGTTCAAAGGACAGATGTTTTGGAAATTATTATGAATTCAGTTTTGGATATGTTGAATGTGAGGTATCAATAAGTTGAAGTGCCTACAGAAATGAAGATTTCCCATAAGCAGTGAGAAGTGAGAGACTGGATCTTCAAGGAGAGTGGGGCTAGATATATAGAATTATAACCACCCATCTAGGGTTAATCATTGAAAAGAGAGATGTAATTAAACTAGCCAAGGAAGAGAATAGAAAGATAGAAGATAAGATGATTGAAGTTTGAGTCTTGGGGGTCATTCACATTTGAAGACAGGGAGGGAGGAGAAAAATAATCTAGCAAAAGAGATTATATAGGAGAAGCAGGAGAAAGGATGGCTATGAAAACTAAGAGGAAAGCATATCAAGAAAAAAGAGAAAAATCAACAATTGGAACAGGCAATTAAGCAGTTGTTGGAGTGGTAGAGATAGAAACTAGATGAGAGATGGCCTCTGAAGTACCTTTCAACTCTGAAATTCCATAATTTCATCATCCATACAACAGCCAGAAGCATTTTCAGAAAATCACAATTTTATTTTTTGCTGAGGCATTTGGGATTAAGTGATTTGCCCAGGGTCACACAGCTAGGAAATGTTAAGTGTCTGAGACCAGATTTGAACTTAGGTCCTCCTAACTTCAGGGCTGGTACTCTCTCTACTGTACCCAGAATCATAAAATTTTAAAACTAGGTTGAATACTGGAAATAACTTAAAGTGAAGGAAGAGGAGGGCAAAAAATTGCTGCCTTAACCAACTCTCCCTCATAATTCAATTGATATAATCACTATCCCTTTACAAATATAAATCCTTTCCCTTTTTATGAACCAGAAGAGCAATGTAATTGAAAAGATAATAATTGGTTATCCCTTCCCAACTTAAGAGAGAATCTAGTCAGTTTAAATTAGAGTAAAAATTAGCAGTTCAGGATGGGGGAAGGGAACAATTGAGAGGATATTTTTCTTCTTCCCTAATAACCATGGAAGCTAGCATCAGGGATGTTCACCCAGAAGGTGAGACTATAACTTAAATTTATAGTCAGTACAAGAGAATTCAAGGTACAGAAAGACATGGATACCAAAGGACATTCACTTGAGTCTGATTCTAGCCTTATGGAGCTTGATTGTTGATAGTGATGGAGAGCAGTTATGGACTTATGAAAATCACTATGTTCTATTAACCATTTTCCAATGACTAAATAGAGACAAATTATAAACTATTGGCAACTATATGAAAGAAATGTAAATTAAGGCATCTCCAGATTTTTGCCTTACACTCAGAATATTGGCAAATATGAAAAATTATATTAGAGGAGTCATAGAATGAAAAACACATAAATATGTCATTGGAGCTGTGGGAGGAGAGACATGATTCAGTGGAAAAAAGAAACAGGTTTGCAATCACACAACTTGAGTTCAAATCCTGGCTCAACTATTTACTTGTCAGTATGTCTTTAGAGAGGAGACTTATACTCTCTTTACTTAAGTTTCCTCATCTATAAAATGAGGAGACCAGAGCATATTCCATTGCAGGTTCTTTTCAACTCTAAGTCTATGATGACACTATGAATTGGTTCAAGAAATTTGGAATTATGCTAAGAAAATATCCATTTCTATTGACCCAGAGGTTTCACAAAACACAAAGTCTGTACCCACCAATTGTTAAATAGCTATAAAAATTGAGACATATGAATGTGATGGAATATTATCTTGCCATAAGAAAGTATGAATATGAAAAATTCAGAGCTACATCTCAAGATTTACATGAATAGATACAAATTAAAGTTAGCAGAACTAAGAAAACAATATATGAATATACTACAATGTAAATGGAAAGAACAAAAATAATTGAAACTTAACACTGAATAATTATAATGGACAACATTTTTCCTTAGAGAATGTACCTCCGGGGCAGCTAGGTGGTGCAGTGGATAGAGCACCAGCCTTGAATTCAGGAGGACCCGAGTTCAAATCTGGTCTCAGACACTTAACACTTCCTAGCTGTGTGACCCTGGGCAAGTCACTTAACCCCAGCCTCAAAAAGAAAAAAAAGAAAGGAAATGTATCTCCTTTTCATCTTATGAGTAGGGAACATTCAGACTATTTGCTGTTTTGATTAGTTTTGCTGAATACCTTTTTTCTGCCTTATGTTCCTCCTTTTTGTTACAAGGAATGGTTATTTGAGTAAAAGAGAGTGGAAGGATTTTTTTTTTTTTGGAAATAAATGTGATGTAAAAATAAGAAATATCAACAATTTTTTTTTCTGCTGAGGCAATTGAGGTTAAGCGACTTGCCCAGGGTCATACAGCTAGGAAGTGTTAAGTGTTTGAGGCTAAATTTGAATTCAGGTCCTCCTGACTTCAGGGCTGGTGTTCTATCCACTGCATCACCTAGCTGCCCCAACAGATTTTTTTTTTTAAATAAGAAAAAATAAACATCTAGTCTCTACTTATCTGAGAAAATAGATCCCTAAAGTTTAATTGACTTGCCCAAAATAACAATAGTAAAAAGATTCCAGGTTTTCTAACTTTTAATTGAGGGGTCTTTATACCACATCAAATTGATTTTGTAGATTAATTTAGGCTGTATCAATCTCTTTCCTTGGCACACAAATTTACGAATTGTAAGAAAACCAAAAAACATTACATTTTGGTGCCCAACATGGGACTAAGGACCTACATCTGTGACCCAGAATTAGGGTAAGAACAAAAATAGACAAGAAGGAAACTTTGTAAAGGGCTAAACTAGTGAGTGCTTCAGCTGAGATGGGACAAATGTTTAGAAAGGAGACTTCTTTTCCACTTCAAGGAAAATATGTAGAGAGCCTGGTTAAACTCATTAAAAACCAAGGTTTGATTGTAACTTGGATGCAGATCATTGAACTCTTTGAAATATTACAATACACATCTCCTTGGTTCTCTAAGGAAAAAGAATTAGATCCAGATGAATGGAAATTAGTAGGAGAGCAACTATGTGAATATTACTATGATAATGGACCTGATTCAATTCCCAAAGAAACATTTTATACATATAACTTAATACAATTGGCTTTAAGAAATTATATAAGTATTAGAATAAGAAAAAAGAATAAAGAGCAGGAGGGGGAAGATCCTGACAAGTTAGGTGAAAAGGATGAAGAATTAGATGAGAAAGGAGTTAAGTACAATTCTTATGAAATTAAGGAATGTGGTGCATCACAGCAGGAGCCATTAGAGCATTTCCCAACCCCTGACCTACCCTCCTCAATTAACCCTTCATGAGTGGAGGGTGAAGGAGGAAGGAGAGGGCCTATGACAAGATTACAAAAGGCACTAGTGAAAGCTAAAAAGGACAGAATATATCTGATTTGATAAATGCATACTCTGTGATTGAAGAATTTGATTCTTCAGGTCAAGCCAGGAGAAGATACACTCCTTTTGATCTGGAAATTATCAAAGATTTTAAAAAGGGTTGCACTCTTAATGGGGCTACATCATCTTATGTTAAGATGATATTAGAGAATTTGGCTTATGAAATTTTAACCCCTAGTGAATGGAAATCTATAGCAAGGACATGTTTAGAACCTGAACAAAACTTGTTGTGGCTTTTGGAGTATAGTGAATTATGTAAAATATAAGCCCAACAAAATAGGCAAACTGGAGTTAATATACAAATCACCTTTGACCAACTAGCAGGTAAAGATCAGTATGCAGACACTTCAACACAGATTAATTACCCAATAGCAGCATATGAGCAAATTGCTTCTGCTGCAATCAAAGCATAGGGTTCCCTCCCAGGAAAAAGATGGAGGGGAAGCCTTCACAAAAATAAAACAAGGTCCAAATGAACCCTTTGCTGATTTTGTGGGATGTCTGTAAACAGCTGTCATACGAATGATTGGAGAAAATGCGGCTACAGGAATAATGATCAAACAACTTGCAAGAGAAAATGCTAATGAGGCTTGTAGAAAAATTATATGGGGACTACACAAAGTTGCTCCTTTAGAGAAGATCATAAGATGCTGTACCACAGTGGGTACAAATGCCTTTTATACCCAGGCTATAATGCAGAACATGGAAAGAAAGGGTCCCTCCTGGCAAGGGACTTCCAGAGAGACTTGTCAATTCTTTCAATGTGGAAAAATAGGGCATGTTAAAGCTGAATGTAGGCATAGAGATAGAGTGAGAGGACAGGATGGGAGAACAAGACCCAAGACCCTGTGTCCAAGAGGCTTCCACTGGGCTTCAAACTGTAGATTGACACAGGGAAAGGAGAGGCAGGGCCCAGCTCCCAGACCTAAAAAAAAAACAACAAAAAAACAAAACAAAACAAAAAAAAAAAAACCAGGCGGGGCATGATGGCAGCTGAGTTTACATCCAAAGAATCTTTAGAAGCTCAATACTCTGATATGATTAATCAACAGAGAAGCAATCTGATAAAAGAAAGGGATTATATGATCAATCAGACAAAAAGCAATCAGATGGGAGAAAGGGATTACAATTGAAAAGAATTTAGGCTTTTTAACCCAACAGAAGAGCAGTATCCAGTGCAAGCAGATACAATGTAATTGCCAGGTGATAAGGAGATATTTAAAAGTGGTAAATGGAAAGGACTAGATAGGTTAACTTCTTGGGAGAGAGTGTTTGCTTGTATTTCTACAGATGGAGAAGGAATTAGATGGAGAGAGACAGACCTGAAGAGAGACAGAAAAAGAGAAAAAACCTTGAAATAGGAGAAGACCTATGCAGGACTTCAAAATCTGCAGGAATCATTGGATTCCCTAACAAAAGATGAGACTATTGCAGGACTTCAAAACTTGCAGGAATTATTGGATTCCTGTCACATGAAGTAATGGACAATAGATTGGTTTTGGACTATTTCTAGGATTTATGGACATGTATAATTCCTTGTGTTGATTCATGTTATTTGTTACATCACTACTAGCCTGTGTTATATTGCTATGTGCTTACGTAATAACTCCCATGTTGATGGATTTATGTATACCTGTTTCAAGTGAGACCCTTCAAAAACCTGCTAATCTGGTTTGATTCCCCATTTTCCTTTGGTTTTCATTTCCCTTCCTGTCAAGATGTCAAGGAGGGTGTGATCACCTCCTTTTTTGTTGTTTTCACCCCTCTTTTGAGGAGTCAAGGAAGGTGTGATCACCTCCTTTTGGGGGTTCTCACCTCCTTGAGGGGTCAGAGAGGGTGTGACCACCCTATGTTCTAAAACAAAAGAACGTGGGAGATGTTACGGGCCAGAACTCTGAACTTAAAACAAGGATTCTTACAAGGTGTTGTCAGTGGAATTGATAAAAACAATGGTTATCTAGTTTAACATGGTGCTTAATAGTTCTCTAGTTCAGTACATGTACTTAGTATTTAATATAGTTCCACAAGATTCACACTTATGGTAATGGAATATATAACAGCCAGTAAGGATGGATGAGATTCATTTTCATCCTCAGTCAGGCTCCTGGTGGCTTTCCTGGGGTACTGAGAGGCTTGGAGATAAAGCCACAGAAGACAGAGAGTAGAAGGTAGGAGCTCAAGCTCTCAGAGCTAAGGAAAGATTCATTTTTCCATCTTTATCAGTCTTGAGGTGTCTGACCTGAACTCCTGCATTTTCTCCACTGAAACTAAGTCCCTTTGAAGTCCAGGAGAAAGCTAGCTGAAGCCCCGCAAGGACAAGACTTTGAAGGAGATAATAAAGGATTTGGACTTTAACACCTGACTATCCTGGTGGTGATTACTGAACTGAAAAGAAGGCTGCCCCAAAGACCCCAAGAAAACCAGATTTTCCCTTTTGATCTTATTTTTTTGCTGCTCATTAACACAAATCCAAATTCTAGTTTTCAAAGTTACTGTATTAACTTGTTTCCTACCCATTTTTTATGATTGTCAAACTTGATTTTCTGTATTATCTATGCCATGGAACATTAAGAAACTTCAGCTCAAGATGGCTGCCTGAACAGAAAGTAGAAAAGCAGCTCTGCTTCAACTACTTCACTGAAAACATAAAAACTGTACCAGGCAAAATAATTATCAGGAAGTGATATGATTTCTTCTACCCCAGATCTATATTAAAAAATAGATCAGAAGTGCATGGAACATAGGAAAAGGGGATGTCAGTAAAGTCAGCATAAGTTCAAGTTAACAAGGTACAATGAAACTAGAGAACATCTGGAAACATTTTGAGAATTCCACAAAATCTATACAGATCTGTATGCACACAAATATATGTATATATTAATATATATTATATATATGTATTTATGTTTACATATTACACATATTGATTTAGGCTTATAATCAAGAATAACTTATTCTGTAAAGCTGAGCATAATCCTACAGAGAAAAAAAAATGGACCTTTAGTGAAATAGAGTATTTTTTTCTTACTAGTATTTTATTTTTCCAAATGAATGTAAAGATAGTTTTCAATATTCAGTTTTATAATTTTGAGTTCCTAATATTTCTCTTTTCCTTCTTTATTTCCTCCACCCTAAGATAGCAAACAATCTAATATAAGTTGTATATATTTTATATACTTTCAAATATGGAAATATATTTGTATGTTGTACAAGTAAATCAGACCAAAAGGGGGAAAAAACACAAGAAAGAAAAAGCAAACAAAGAAACAAACAAAAAGATGCTATGCTTCAATCCACATTCAGTCTCCATAGTTCTCCCTCTGGATGCAGATGTTATTTTCCATATCAAGTGAAATAGAGTATTTTCAAGAGTTCTTGATGAAAATACAAGAATTGAGTAAGAATTTTGAAGTACAAATACTAGGATCCAAAAAAATCTCAAAAGATAAAGTTATTTGAACATTAGGAAGGAGCTATGGATCCCTTCAGAAGTGTAATAAAGGTTATTGAAAGTAAAAAACAAAATAAAACAAAACAGAGGTCCCAGATGGGATTGATTCTGGTCAGAGGCTATTTCCTGAAAAAAGCAGGCAAAGCTACTCCCTGTAAATACAAGGGAACTCTATGCTCAAAGCCACAGCTCAGACCAGCACAGAAAATTTGGGATTGTACTTCCTTTATCCTAGGAGCAGAAATCAATCATAAAAGTAAAAAAGAGGAAATACCAAAAGAAAAAAATGAGCAAGAAAGAGAAAAGAAAGCTACTATTGTGATAGGGAAGACCAAAACACCAAATCAGACAAAGAAAAAATGTCCACAGAGGAAATTTAAAAGCGTGGTGATAGGAATTGGTCTCAAGTCCCCCCTTCTTCATCAAGCCAAGCACTTCTTGGAAGTGCTCACAAAAGACTTTAAAAGGCAAATAAAAGAGGTAAAAGATAAAATGAGAAATAAAATGAGATGTATGTAAGAAAGACTCAACAGCTTGGAAAAGGAGCTCCAGATCTCATGGACATTTTAAATTCAACATGTCTACAATAGGACTCATTATCCTTCTCCTCAAATGCAACCTTCTTTTGAAATTTTTTTCTGGATGTACTTTGTTTTTGCATTTTATATATATATATATGTATATATATATATATATGTATATATATATATATACATATATATATATATATAAATATATTCTTGTAATGTAGCAAAATGGTTAATTAAAAAATTCAGTGACCTCATTTGAAAGGATGAGAACATTCTACCTCAATAACAATTCTATCTCTCTAGAAAAAAAAATTGACAGAAATCTATTTTCTCTTCTTCCCATCATCCACTCCATTGTGGGGGGGGGGGGAAGGTAAAAAAGAAAAATAAATTCCTTTTAATAAACATACATAGCCAAGCAAAACAAAATTTTAAACTATATACAAAAATATGTGTATCCATCATCTTTCTGTCATGGATAGCATGTTTCATCATTGTTCTCTGGAATCATAGATGACCATTGTATTGTTCATAGTTCTTACAGCTTTCAAAGTTCTGTATGAATTATTTTCTGGGTTCTGTTCACTTCATTTTCTAGTCTCACATTATTTGATTTGTAGACATTATAAACTCAACATCAAATTGAATTATTTGTTTTTTCCAACTCCTTATTCTCACCTCTTCTAAATTTTCCTATTACTATTGTTAAAAGCATCTCTATCCTTTTAGTTATTACAGACTCAAAACAAAAGTTTCATCCAGTTTTGTTAGACTCATATCATCTCACAATATTCCCCCTTCTCTATTAAACAACTACCATACTGGGACAAGCTCTTATCATTTTATAACTGGACTACTACAATAAATAGCCAGTTGGTCTACTGGCCTCAGGTCTCTTCCCACTTCAATCCATTATTTATTCATTGCCAAAGTTATTTTCACCCCACCCCCACCCAATAATGGTTTCCTATTTGGGAACTTCTCTCCCTGCCCCTTCCCCACCGGAGTTTCTCCAGGATCAATTTTTTTTTTTTTTTTTTAAAGCTTTGGCATTAAAGTCCCTTTCAACCTAGTCTCATCTTATCCTTCCAGTCTTCTTATACTTTACTACCCACATCCAACACATACTCTAAAATTCAGTGATATTGGCCTTATTGTTCCTTGAGCAAGATTCTTTATTTCCAAACTTCTGCATTTTCATTAGCTTTCACCCATGACTGAAATATTCTTACCTGACTTCTTCCAAGTGTCAGCTCATATTCTACCTACCTCAGAGGCTTTTTCTGGTTCTCCCCAACCCCCAACCATTGCTAAGTATTTTCCCTCTGAGATTACTGTTCAAGGAAAATTAGCACATTTTGTATGAGAATTTGCTGAGCCTTTTTCAGGATTGCTTTCCACCTTCGGTGTCCACCTGCCACTCAACTCTCACCTATGGCTCCAAATGACTTCAAGAAGTTCCAAGAAGAATGCACAGTGACTCTATATACTGGTAAAACTGTCTTGACAAATGGGTTAAATCAGTTTGAGGGTAACTGACTGGTCTGAAACTTCTCAGTAGTAAAGGGAATGTCTGTCTCAAGTGTGTAAAAACTTCCCTTGACAAAAAGGTCAGAGAAGAACAGTTTGTTCCATTGGCCAAGAAGATGGCTGAAGTAGATGCTGTGAAGTGTTGAGATTGGTCAGATACTGAAGATACCAAGGTCATTCGCTGTATCCCTTGCCATCTCTAATCATGTTGACTTTTGTCTTGCTACTGGATTTCAACAATTCTGGAAATGAGATTGAGGCTGATGACTTTGTGCAACTCTGCTTCACTCACAACCAGAAGTCAAAACATTACCTTGAAATGTTGTGGTCCTTCTTGAAAATGAAGAACAACAATACTCTTTATCTTCTCTGTGAATATCTTGTATATACATAGTTCTTTGCATGTTGTAACCCTTATTAGAATATGAATTCCTTGACGGTGGTGACTGTGCTTTTACCTTTTTTTCCTACCACAGCACTGTGCCTGGTATGTAGTAAGGGTTTAATAAATGCTTATTGACTGATATAAATATGAATTATCCGGCCATTTCCCGTTTTTAATTTACACATGAATATCTTCCATGCCCCCAAAAAGAAATAATTCTTCCTTTTCAAGGTGCCAGTTGCAGAGAGGCAAATTTCAACTTAATTTAAGTGTAACAGGATTTGGTTTGGCATAGATTCCACAGAACATGTGCTGATCTGCCCTTGGTTGATTCCTATAGGCCACATATGCAGGCTCAGTACTGATGGATTTAGGTATTTTAGGATGGTGAAGCAATTTCCTTATTAGTCTTTTAGTCCTATGAAAAAAAGAGTATCTACATGAAAAGGATCAGTCATTGAGCCAGGAGTGACTGACTCAATAAATGTTACTAGAGTGATTCCACTCTCTAGTTTGATTTCTTTCTTCCTATCTTCCATTGGTGGCAGGACTCTTCGAATTTTTCTCTGGAGGAGTGGGAGATGGGCTGGTACCAGTAGAAATGGCAAATGAATAAACAAACAAACAAACAACCTTCCTCCATCCCCGCCCCCCCAAAAAAACTTGCATTTATTAGTTAGAGTAGGGGTTTACCTACGTGAACCGAGCCTGGTCTTTGAACCCTAGGCTGCCTTTTCTTCTTGTTGTTTCCTCCCCTGAGCCTAGATGACTGCACAGCAGTCTCAAGATTGATGTGTCCAGTCTTGTGAGTTCTAAATGGTAGAACACCTGAGTACAATTCAATTCGAGGAAGCAGAGGAAGTTTCTGTATTGTGATCACTACAGATAGTTGAAATAAGTTGTTCCAGAGATCCTTTCTAATTGTGTGATGATTTTGAGATGCCTTATGAATCTTTGTTTCTATCACTTTATCTAGAAGTAATTATCTTCTTTCCTTTCCCCAATCTTCATACTTCTCTAACCTTTTCCATGCATTTTTCCATTTTGATATGTATTTCTCATAGGATAGTACATGCTGGGTCCACTCTCCTAAATCTCACTCCCATCAACAAGTAGGAATGGCTGTTGGGGTTGTAAATATAACACAAAAGATTGGAGGTGTGGATTTCTTATGCTTTCACTTATAAGCCCATCCCAATTTGCTTCCCCCATTGATTATCAATTTATTATTAATTAGTGTCAATTATCAATTGATATCAGCTATTCAATAAGACTTAATTAGCTTTAAACATTTATTTGTTATATTAATTAATTCCAATATTAAAAAAATTATTTGGAATAATAGACAAAAAAAGGAGTCCTATCAAACTTCTTTTATGAAACAAATATGATGCTAAACCTAAACCAGAAAAAGAGAAAGAAAATTATAGAATAATTTCACTAATGAATATTGACAGAAAAATCCTAATAGCAATGTGTCACAAAGATTGTACATTGTGACCAAAAAGGTTTTATATCAGGAATGTAAGACTGTTTCAATATAAGAAAACAACATAATTGATTATACCACTAACAAAATTCACAACAATCATATGATTAAATCAATAGATGTAGAAAAAGCTTTTGACAAAAAAAAAATCAATTCATTCCTATTTTAAAAAAAACACCACTTAACATATATACAAATGTATTTTTCCTTATCATGTAAGAAACACCTGCCTAAAACCATCAACTACATATCTGTTGTTTCTTTTTTTTTTTTTTTTTTTTCCCCTGAGGCTGGGGTTAAGTGACTTGCCCAGGGTCACACAGCTAAGGAAGTGTTAGAAGTGTTAAGTGTCTGAGACCAGATTTGAACTCAGGTCCTCCTGAATTCAGGGCTGGTGCTCAATCCACTGTACCACCTAGCTGCCCCATATCTGTAGCCTTCTCAGGGTCAGGAATGAAGCAAGATTGCCCATTATAACCACTATTATTCAACAGTGTACTAAAAATTCTAATAAGAACATTTTAAGAGAAAGAAAAAAAAGGATTCAGAATGGCAATGAGAAAATAAAACTATTTTGTAGATTATATAATGATACACTTGGAAAATCTTAGAGATTCAACTTAAAATTAGTTGTTAACAATCAATAATTTTTTCACTCAAGCCACATGAATTGAAGTTTTGAAGCTCAAATGAATAGAATTTTCATGAGTCAATTCACTTTGGAAATAACTTCTCAATATGCTTCACTATTTTTCACAACTCAATAGAATTTGGTATCTTTTTTTTTCTTAAACAATACTAATCCTTTGGTTTTCATGCTAGTCTTGTAGTTGAATGCTTACTTGAGTTACAAACTCAAAGGATCTTTCCCTCTTTTTCTTTGTGGAATATTGAATGAAGTTGGGATATGCTTCTCAAGTGTTCCACTAATACTGAGATATGTTTCTTGTCTCTGAAGATATTCATCAAATGCTTTCAGGGCCTGAGATTTTCATATTTTTTATAATCTCAAATGCTGTGGCTTTAAGATTTTTTAAAGCAATTTTAATACTTTTGTTTACTTCAGGTATCTGTTGTTATTGTAAGCTTTCATTTTAATTTCTAATCAGTGTCTTCCTCAGGAAAGACATGGATCCTTTCCTGAGAAAAATTCTAAGCTAAGTCTATTATTCTATGATGTGATGTAATATCCCTTTTGCTATGGGGAAGACTATTAAGCTCTATGACTTTTTTTTTTTAACATGTATTCTGAGAATTTTACATAGACCTTTTCCTTCAAGTTAATTATTTTTTCCCCCTGAGGCAATTGGAATAAAGTAATTTGCTCAGAGTTAAATAGGAAGTGTTAAGTGTCTGAGGTCAAATTTGAACTCAGGTCATCCTGACTTCAGGGCTGATGCTCTATCCACTGCATCACCTAGCTACCCCTCAGGTTAATGCTAATGATTTTTCTCCAAGATTTTTCTCTTCTTAATATAATTATTAGGTCAACAAATCCTCTATATAAAGAGAGACTAGCAAGAGATTCCAATAACTTTTTGAAACTCCTGTATTGCTAGGAATTTTAGAAAAGTTTAAATCCTCTATTAATTATTAAATTATTAACTATTAAAACAAGAACAGATAAGCCCTTATTTTTCTTAAATTTTCCTTGTGTTTTCCCATGTTTTCGGCAGAAATAGGAATAGCAATCAAAATTATTGATTGTAGCAACTAATTTTTTAAGTTGAATCTCTAAGATTTTCCAAGTGTATCATCATATCATCTACAAAGTAGTTTTATTTTCTCATTGCCATTCTGATTCCATTCTCATTGGTATAGGAAACCCCTGGATGAGTAAACTGTCTTTGTCAACAAAAGTTGCCACCTTTTCTGTAACTTATAGTGAGGTGTCCAGAACTTTGAGGGATTAAGTGACTTGCAAATGTTGATAGAAGTTGGATGCATCAGAAATAGAACTTTTTTCCCCTCTGGTTTTCCTGGCTTATGGCCAGCTTTTTGTTTATTGCAACACATAGTCTCTCACATTTTAAAGAATATCTTGAAGGCAGAGCCAAAACGGCAGAGTAGCAGGAAGAAGTCCAGTAAGCTCCCTACCCTCCACCACCCCTCCAAAAATCTACAGATCTAGGAAATGAAGCAAATCAATTCCTGATGGGGAAATCTATGAAAAATTCACAATGAATCATTTACCAGCCTAGGTCAACATATAGATATAGAAAAAGAGGTCAGTGAAAACAAAGGCATGAGTCTGGCCAGGAAGGGAGCACTTCAGAGTCAGAGAAAATTCTAACTCCATCTGACTCGATCTCCAATTCTGCCTCTAACTCATGCTGGTAACTAGGGTAGGAACACTTGCCACGTAGTACCTATTTGTCATCTACTACTCAGTTCTGATTCACAGATCCAGTATAAACTGAGAAGAGGACCTGTGCCTTATGGTATTGTTCTAGGAATGATTGTAGGCCCTAGGTTATGGAAGTTCAAAAAGTTCAGAAGCAAGTAGTATATATTAGCTCAGACTTCTGGGAGCAGAGCAGAATCTCAGTGGCAGCCTCTGTCCTTGTCTAAAAACTGCAGAGGAACTGCCAGAATAGGAATCCCAGACCAGAGAGAATTCTGTCTTTTTGAAACAGCAAAACTTCCTAGTTAGTTGATAGTGGTTGTCCATTATTCCTCAGGACCCAAACTCAGGTCAGGAACATGTAGTGTTCCAACTAGAAGGGCAGGAATACAGTTTGTACTGAATCAGACTACTCTGGGATTAAAAATTTACAGATTCCCATCTGAAATTTCCCAGTGATGGTAGAATAACATATTCAATTCTCTAATGGGAATGTCAAGTCTGAAGCCAGGAAGTAAACTAGAAGAATGAGCAAATTAAAGAAAAAAACGTTCATAAAAACTCCAATATTACAGTGATAGGGGTGCTCAAGATACAAACTCAGAAAAAAGAGAATGATTCCAAAATATCCATAAGCAAAGTCTCAAGGAAAAACATCATTTGTACATAAATTCAACTAGAATTCCTAGAAAAGATGAAAAGAGTTAAAATATTAATATCTTTGTTTCTTAGCTGAAGTGGTAATCCTTTAACTAAGAGTCTGCTGTGTGACTATTTTTATTGATATTCATCAGCACTCTAGACATGAAACATCTGTATTACCCATATTAACTTCTGTACTTAATAATAAATTCCTCACATTATGAATATTAATACTTAAATATTCAAGTAATCAAAATTATATTGTAGAATCTGGTTTTATTTATAAAATGAAATCACTGGGAAAACTTTGTTCAAAAATATCCAAAAAATCCTTAATGAAAATCTCTCCAATGCAAAGGGTACCATCAATAAATCCCAGACAAGCTCTCATGATGTAGCCTGGAGATAACTTAAACTCTCACTCTTACTCTTTGGGGTGGCTTATTCACCCAGGCTGCACTCTTATGAGCAAGTCTTTTGTTTATGAGAACAATAAACTTTATCCCCGTACTAGAATCACTGGTCTGAATTAACTTGAATCTGACCTAGAAAAATACCTATGATGGCCTAGCTGTACCTGATCTAGAACTATATTATAAAGGAGCAGTCACTAAAACCATTTGGTATTGGCTAAGAAATAGAATAGTTGATCAGTGGAATAGATTAGGTTCACAGGACAACATAGTGAATAAAAATAGCAATTTAGTGTTTGACAAATTCAAAGATCCCACCTTTTGGGATAAGAATTCATTATTTGACAAAAACTGCTGGGAAAACTGGAAATTAGTATGGCAGAAACTAGGCATGGACCCACACTTAACACCACATACTAAGATAAGATCCAATGGGTCCATGATTTAGGCATAAAGAATGAGATCATAAATAAATTAGAGGAACATAGGATAGTTTACCTCTCAGACTTGTGGAGGAGGAAGGAATTTGTGACCAAAGGAGAACTAGAGATCATTATTGATGACAAAATAGAAAATTTTGATTACATCAAATTAAAAAGCTTTTGTACAAACAAAACTAATGCAAACAAGATTAGAAGAGAAGTAACAAATTGGGAAAACATTTTTACAGTTAAAGGTTCTGATAAAGGCCTCATTTCCAAAATATGTAGAGAATTGACTCTAATTTATAAGAAATCAAACCATTCTCCAATTGATAAATGGTCAAAGGATACAAACAGACAATTTTCAGATGATGAAATTGAAACTATTTCCACTCATATGAAAGAGTGTTCCAAATCACTATTGATCAGAGAAATGCAAATTAAGACAACTCTGATATACCACTACACACCTGTCAGATTGGCTAAGATGACAGGAACAAATAATGATGAATGTTGGAGGGGATGTGGGAAAACTGAGACACTGATGCATTCATTGTTGGTGGAGTTGTGAAAGAATCCGGCCATTCTGGAGAGCAATTTGGAACTATGCCCAAAAAGTTATCAAACTGTGCATACCCTTTGATCCAGCAGTGCTACTACTGGGCTTATATCCCAAAGAAATACTAAAGAAGGGAAAGGGATGTATGTGCCAAAATGTTTGTGGGAGCCCTTTTTTTAGTGGCTAGAAACTGGAAAATGAATGGATGCCCATCGATTGGAGAATGGTTGGGTAAATGATGGTATATGAATGTTATGGAATATTATTTTCTGTAAGAAATGACCAGCAGGATGAATATGGAGAGACTTGGAGAGACTTACATGAACTGATGCTGAATGAAATGAGCAGAACTAGGAGATCATTATACACTTCAACAACGATACTATATGAGGATTTATTCTGATTGAACTGGATATCTTCAACATAGAGAAGAGCTAATCCAATTCCAATTGATCAATGATGGACAGAATCAGCTACACCCAGAGAAGAAACACTGGGAAATGAATGTAAACTGTTAGCATTTTTTGTTTTTCTTCCCAGGTTATTTTTACCTTCCGAATACAATTCTTCATTTGCAGCAACAACAACAACAACAAAATTTGGTTCTGCACAAATATATTGTACCTAGGATATACTATAACATATTTAATATGTATGGGAATGCCTGCCATCTAGGGGAGGGGGTGGAGGGAAGGAGGGGAAAGATTCGGAACAGAAGGGAGTACAAGGGATAATGTTGTAAAAAATTACCTATGCATATGTACTGTCAAAAATATTATAATTATAAAATTAATAAAAAAATTAATAAAGGTGTAAACTCCAAAAAATAAAAAATACCTATGAGCTGCAATTGGCATCAAATCACAATTTAAGTTACCATAGTTTAACCAACTCTGGTGTTAAAAGAAAAAAAATAATGATAATGATGCAATCTGAAGTTTAGATTAAAGTCAGCCAGAAATAATTTTATTGAATTTGGCATTAACCTATATCTAAGGCATCTCCATCTGAGAGAAAGAAAGAGAAGTGGAAGCAGAGGGAAAAGGAAGGAAGGAGAAAGGGAGATGAGGAAATAGGTGGAAAGGAGGTGTGTGTGTGTGTGTGTGTGTGTATGTGTGTGTGTGTGTGTGTGTATGTGTGTGTGTGTGTGTGTGTGTGAGAGAGAGAGAGAGAGAGAGAGAGAGAGAGAGAGAGAGAGAGAGAGAGAGAGAGAGACAGAGACAGAGACAGAGACAGAGACAGAGAGACAGATAGACAGACAGACAGAAACACCAGAAAGAGACACACACAGGAAATTGACAAAATCTACCATGCCTTCGCAATAAGACTCTTTGCCCTCAAGAAGATTATATATAACATTTAGAGGAATTTTGAACAATGAAAAGCTCAAAATATGTTAAAATGCATTAGCTTCCACTACTATTCAATTTTTTCTTGGATCACTTTCCTTTAAGTGCTCTGTCTTGTGATGAGTATTTTTTTCTTTTTTTCTTTTTATTTATTGAACTAAATAAACAAAACAACAACAACAACAAAAAACAGAATAGAAAAAAAAGAAAGACAGGAAAAAAAAAAGTCATGTGCCCAGCAGAACATCAGGGAGGATTCAAAATATATAATAATAAATTTTGCATATTAACAATAGAGGAAATTATATTCATTTCCACTTTTTCTTTGCTTTCTTGTATAACTTCTTTTATTCTCTGCTGAGCATTTTTTACTTTATTCTTTCTTCTCCTTTCATCCCCCCCTCCCTTAAGCCAGTTACAATTATGCACAAATATGTTTATATATACAGACATATACATACATAATATATATACATTCACACCCACACAAACATATACATATATCTATATTCACACTTTCATAGAACTACATCCGCACATACCCCCATAAACTCAGACACACACACACATATATCTATCTATATCTATTCTATATCTATATCTATATCTATATCTATATCTATATACATGTATTTACCTGATATGAACATGCATCTAAAACAGTAATAATATGGCTGACATATAATGTAGATTTCTCTCTTGATTGAATCTTTGAGTCTTTTTGACTTTGTCTAAGATTAATGATTACTAGCCCTTACTTGTTTTTCTAGCAAATTCTACTCCTGATCCTTTTTGTAGTGTTTCTGTATAAGTCTTATTTCCTATTCCTGCTAACTCATATATTTTAATTCTGCTCCTTAATTTGTCCTGCTATTATTTAACCTCCCCCCACCCATGGAGCCCTCCCTTATCTTCTCCCCCCACTCTTTCCTTTTCATATCATTACTATTGATTTACACACTCCTGTTAATCTAAATATTCTTCTGTATCCCACCTTATCTTATATTATCCTTTTCCCCTCTTTATCCCTTTCTTATTAATCTGAACTCCTAGTTTCTACTATCCTTTATTCCTTGCCCATTAATCTGCACACCTTTTTCTACTGTCTTAAATCTACATATCCTATATCCCACCATAATATTCCCCCTCATCCCTCTCTCCTTATTTCTTTATAGATTTTGGAGGGTGCTATACCACTTCATAATATATACATTGTGCTGCCTACTTAACACCATTCCCAATGTGAATAGATTTTGAGAACTATGAGCCTTTCTTCCCCCTCTAATGTCTCTGTGTCTATTCTTGCTCTGCAATTCATTTATATGACATAATTATTACTTTTACCTTTTTCTAGACAGATGTGTGTATGTATGTGTGTGTGTGTATGTGTGTTTGTGTGTGTATGAGAGAGAGACAGACAGACAAACAGACAGATTGATAGACAGAAAGAGACATACATACAGGTAAATTGGGAAAATCTACCATGCCTTCCAATATGACTCTGCCTCAAGAAGATTATGTATAATATTTAGAGGAAGTTTGAACAACAAAAAGCTCAAAATATGTTAAAATGCATTAGCTTCCAGTACTATTCAGATCATACTCTTGGATTATTTCTTACATTTTTGTGTCAAAGTTCTTTTTTTGGTCACTGCTTTCAGATAGTCCAACAATTCTTAAATTTTCTCTTCTTGATCTGTTGCTTTTCTTATGTTTCACATTATGTTCTATTTTTTCATTCTTTTTTTATTATTTCTTAGTCTCTTATATCTTCACTGGCTTCCCCTTGCCCAATTATAATTTTCTTTTCTTTTTTTTATTATAGCTTTTTATTGACAGAACATATATATGCATAGGTAATTTTTCAACATTGACCCTTGCAAAAACTTCTGTTCCAACTTTTCCCTTTCTTCCCTCCACCCTCTCCCCTAGATGGCAGGCAGTCTCATACATGTTAAAGTATATCTTAAATACAATATATGTGTACATAGTTATACAGTTTTATTGTTGCACAAGAAAAATAAGATTTAGAAAGGTAAAAATAACCTGGGAAGAAAAACAAAAATGCAAGCAAACAACAACAGAAAGCGTGTAAATGCTATGTTGTGGTCCAAACACATTTCCCAGTGTTCTTTCGCTGGGTGTAGCTGCTTCTGTTCGTACTGATCAATTGGAATTGAAATGTATCCTCTCATTACTGAAGATAGCTACTTCCATCAGAATTAATCCTTATATATAGTATCGTTGTTGAAGTGTATAATGATCTCCTGGTTCTGTTCATTTCACTCAGCATCAGTTCATGTAAGTCTCTCCAAGCCTCTCTGTATTCATCCTGCTGATCATTTCTTACAGAACAATAATATTCCATAGCATTCATATACCATAATTTACCCAACCATTCTCCAATTGATGAGCATCCATTCAATTTCCAGTTTCTAGCCTCTACGAAAAGGGCTGCCACAAATATTTTTGCACATACAGGTCCCTTTCCCTTCTTTAATATCTCTTTGGGATATAAGCCCAGTAGTAGCACTGCTGGATCAAAGGATATGCACAGTTTGATAGCTTTTTGAGTATAGTTCCAATTCTAATTTTCAAAGAATTATTTTTTCTTTAAATTCTATATCTCCTTTTCTAGTTGGTTAGCTTCCCCTCCCCCCAATAATCTTGTTTTTCTTGGATGGTTTTTAATTATTATTTTTAATTTTTCCCTCAATTTTTCTCATTTGATTTTTAAAATCTTTTTTGAGTTATTCTATAAGTTCTCTCTGGGCAGGGAGCAAATTAAGTTACTTTTTGGAGAAGAAGCAGCTTTTTTTTTTTTTTTTTTTTTTTTTTTTTTACTTTAGTGTCCTCTGAAGATGAACCCTTCCCTATTCCCATAGCAAATTTTTATGATTGGGTTCTTTCTTTTTTGCCAGTTCATTTTTAAAAATGGGAAGTATTTGTATTAGCACCTCTAATTGTGGGGTGGAGGGATTGTGCCTCACTTCACTTCAGCTCTCCCCTCTGACCTGGAACCCCAAACAAAAAGCTCCACCCTCCTACAAGTGTCCACAGACTTCCACTGCTTCTGTACTTAAAAAATGTGCTGATTCCTTCTCACCCAGGTCTACCTCTCTGCAGCACAGCTGTTCCTGGCTTTCCTAATCAGCTGAGAGTCCCTCAATCTTTCTGGACTCAGACTCCCTGACTCCACATGCATTGAGAGATGGAAGTTTCTGTGGTTTGTGCTGAGACTTTAGCCAAACTCAGCTCACCTTGGGAGTTCCCACTTGCAGTTTCTGCCGGGAAGACTCCTGTTTGGTCCCAAATTCTCTTTGTGTTTCATCAGTCTATGTTCATCCTGAGGGGCAAATTTGTTCTGTTTGTG
The DNA here is from genome assembly GCF_048593235.1 of Sminthopsis crassicaudata. Classification (NCBI taxonomy): domain Eukaryota; kingdom Metazoa; phylum Chordata; class Mammalia; order Dasyuromorphia; family Dasyuridae; genus Sminthopsis; species Sminthopsis crassicaudata. The sequence goes on from NC_133621.1 coordinate 243,309,179, forward strand.
GGAGAAATATGGAGAGCTTGAAATGTACTGATTTCCATCTTCTCAGAATCATCTCCCATGTGATGAGTATTTTAACCTTGACTTTCAAAAGAGAAGGTTCTGTCCTAATGTGCATAATTGTACTCCTCTTGTCTTATTTAGACAAGAGTTTAGTGTTACTTCATTTCAAAGGGAGACGTTAGTTTTTGCATGTTCCCAATTGGCTAAAAGAAAAGATCTTTAGAGGTGTTAGGCTGGAGAAATATAATTTTTTTTATTAAAGCTTTTTTTTTTTCAAAACACATGTATGGATAATTTTTCAACATTGTCCTTTGTAAAACTTTATGTTCCAAATTCCCCTCCTTAACCCCTCTGCCCCTTTGCCTAAGTGGCAAGCAACTCAATATGTGTTAAACATGTTAAGATATATGTTAAATATATGTATACATATTTATACAATTATCTTGTTGCACAAGAAAAATCACATCAAAAAGGAAAGAAATTGAAAAAGAAAACAAAATGCAAGCAAACAACAACAAAAAGAGTGAAAATGCTATGTTGTTATCCACACTTAGTTCCCACAATCGTCTCTCTAGGTGTAGATGGCTCTCTTCAACACAAGAGAGTCATTTACACCTCAGTCATCTCATTGTTGAAATGAGCCACTTCCATCAGAATTGATCATTGTATAATCTTGTTGTTACTATGTATAATGATCTCCTGGTTCTTCTCATTTCACTTAGTATCAGTTCACATAAGTCTCTCCAGGACTCTCTGGAATCATCCTGCTAATCAAGAAATACTATTTCTTAATATTTCTAAAAAAGACTAAAGGAAATCTTAAAGATATGCATCCACAACATACCCACTAATTAAAGTGAAAGACAGTCATAATATTAAAATTTAGGGAAGACACATCTTATGCAGTGTCTATGAAAGCAAAGAGCATAGAGCTACATTACAGATGCAAATATGAAGGAAGGAGCCCACAGAAAATTTGTTGAGGTTTGGAATTATGGACAAAACTTGGAGAGATAAAGGATAAAGGGCATAGAGACCATGACAGCCCAGACAGGCAAAATTGGGAAAGCAGAGCTATTTTTTGTGATAAATGTAACCTGGATGAACTTATGAGTGATACTAGCACCTAAGAGTTGAAATTGGCATGTAAGAATCTGAATTCCATGAATTGAATCTTGGGAAAAGGAGATGGAACCAACCAGAGAGGGAGGTTGCCCCCAAAACTAGAAGAATAATCTCATTACATTTATTTATTAATTTATTCCTCCTAGACTTATAGGACATTTTATTTATTTTATTTTTATTTCTTCCTCCTAGACATATATAAAGGTGACTGAAAATGTGGAATGGATTGCTATACTGGACAGTGGATATTATAATTTAGTCATTACATGACTATGAGAGATGTTTGAGAGAAATACCTCTACAATCTTTGAAAGGGACAAGACTTAGAGGATTGAGTGATAAACACTACCCATAATTGGGATATGTTGGGATATGTTAGAGCAAGGTTGAAGCCTTCAAAGGAAGTTGTTGGTGTCAGTAGGAAGGTGGATGTCAGTAGGAAGCTTGGTAAAGTATGCTTAAGTATGCTCAGGTCTACTAATTAATGCTGCTGCTGCTGCTGCTGCTGATGATGATAATGCTTTTTCAGAATTTTAGGCAATTTTCTAAGACTTTAATATTCAGATAAGGTGCTGAGTTGAATTGAAAAATGGAGTTTTCATACCTGGATGTTCTTTATATTAATAAAATCACAGGTCTAGCCTTTTTCAAATAATAACAATAATAGCTAATATTTATATAGCTTTTTAAGGTTTGTGAGATTTATATCATTTGATTTTCACTACTATCTTGTGAGGTGGGATGCTGCTATTATTCCCATTTTACATATAAGGAAATTGAGGTTTGAGAGAAGATGTGACTTTTCTGGGTCATAAGTATCAGGGAAAGCATTTTAACCCAATTCTTCCTGATTCCCATTCTAGTACTTTATTATATTGTCTATAACTAAAGGATCAATGCTAATTGAAACTAATTCAAGTTTATTCAAAATACTGCCAGGATATTGTAAGCAATGAGTTTGGACTCAGAACCTGCATGCTTTGGCTACCCATGAAACTTGGTCAGAAGCCTACAGGGAGATAGAGGTGGTAAACATTATGAGGTCACTGGCAGTTCAAATTAGGAAATAAATCTCGAGATATGTGATTTTGGTGACTTTCCAGTGGAAGGATTGGTTGAGTCAGAAGCCCAGTAAGAGCACAGGCATGTTCCCTCTGCAAGAGTGGAATGTAGGTAGTGCCTGGGGAGCTGCTGACAAGATCTAGTTTACCAACTCTTGGCTATTTCAGAAATCATCTATAATATTTCTTATGTGTGAGATGGAATGTTTCAAAAACTATTTTAAAAAAACCCTAAACTGTTGGTCCATGTCATCAAAAAGAAGGGAGAGAGCTGACACCTCTAAAGAGGTGAGAAATGAGTAGTGATTAGGGGAAATTTTCAGTAGCTTCAATGGCCCCAGCAAGTCAGGTCTTGTTAGCTACTACAAGGTGGGGAGTTACATCCTCTTCACCCAAGTGGCTCCAATCTCAGGGTCCTTATGGAGAAGGAGGAGAAGAGAAGAATGAGACTGATGATGGGACTGTCTATACTAAGCTAAGCATAAGCTAGACAGAGAAATTACTGAGCCTGTCTATGACCAGAAAGCATTTGGTGAATTTTATACTCACATCCCATAGTCTCTGCCTCTTGCCTCTTTCTTCTTTTTCTGTCTGGGAGAGAGGAATCTATTGTCTATCAGTCTTTCTTTATAATTGTTGGGAATATAATTATTGGGAATATGAGGGGTCTTGGAGCTAAAGTGAAAAGATATCTGATTCATGTTTTTAAACTTCCCCAATGCAGAGAAAGACCAATAGAGTCTGGATCAAGGGAACCCAGATACAACTAAACCTTTGAGAATTCCCTTGGGAAAGAGCTGGAGTTAAGTCAATTGTAAACTTCAGGCATTTTGGTACCTTTGTTTTTCTGGAGAGTAAAGAAGCCTATTCCTCTGAGAGATGGGGATGAGAGTTGTGACATAAGAGAAAGCCAGATCCAAAAGGATGAGTTGAGAATTATTGGCACTTCCCAACCTAAGTGGACCAAGTAAGCCAGAGTAAGTAGTTCTGTTCATCAACTTTTACTGGAAGAACCCTTATTCTCCTCTATCATATACACACTGCTAGAAACACATACATTGGCCATTAGAAAGTGTTCAATGAGGAAATTTATTTTAGGATTTTTTTTCCCCTTTGTTTCTTTTTTTCCCTAACATTTCTAACATTTTTTTCTCCGCTTTGGAAGCCTGAATATTGTTTTGATTCTTCCTTCTTCCTCTAAGTAGATTATTCAAGAATTATTTCTACAAACATTGGAGGTAACTTTACTATAAATTCTTTAAAACATTGTTGTTTTTCTTTTTTATGTTATTTTATTTTTCCTTTGCTGCTTTGAGTTTGAAATGGAATTAAGTAGTAGCTTGCTATGATTGGTAATTTGTCAACTTGTATAATTTTGATATAATTTGTTTTATTTTTGAAGTGTGCCTCTTTTATACTATTTTATTTTCTTTCTTTTTCACAGAAATTTTTCAGTTTGATTTTGTTTTTAATTTAGTTCCTATTTTTGTTTTGTTTTGTTTTGTTTAGCAATTTTTTGTTGCATTTGATTGCTTAGTCTGATGTGTAGTAAAAATTTAGTCCTAACTGTTTCACTGAATTCCTATATTGAATTATGAAAGCATTAATGGAGCTAATTCTGACATCAAAAATTATTTAGTTTCCTGTTGGTGTGCAAATTAAAGGTTAACATCATTGGTTGGCATAGTGCTTCATAAATGCTTGTTGATTGATTGCTAATACTTTGCATATTTACTATATTATTATTTTCCATGCTAATTATAAAGTACATTATTTTGTTGCATTATCATGGTATAATATTGCATAGATAATTAATTTTCATCCTGTCATTCATGAAATATATTATATAGCAATATTTGAAAATGTGTGAGTAAGATATGGTGAAGAACTTACAAATCAAGCACATATTGCTCAGAGACCGCTAGCTAACGTAAACCAGACCTATAGGCCCCAGTCATGTGAAGGCCTAGGTTGCATTCCATTGCCCAAATATGGCATGAAGTGACCAAAGATTGTAAATCACCTTGGTGGCTGCCTTCCACTGACCAAAAGAGGCGAGTGCAGAATTGTATGACCAATCACAACATGTGGAGAGTGGGGTTTTGGAGGTTCTTTGTCTGAAATGTATAAAAGTTGTGAACATTTTCAAGGGAGTGGCTCTCTCCTACTGTGAATTTGGCTCACAGACTATGGGGTCTGCTTCTCAAGATTCTAATAAATAATTTTGCATTTCTATGAGTGATCTCTTAGTAGTCATTTTTGGATAGGATTTTCTATCCCTCACAAAAAGATGAGAGTTGCATTTGAAATGCCAAGTTTCTGGGTCACAGATGTAGGTTCTTAGTCCCACGTTTGGAAGCCAAAATGTAATGTTCTTATTAGTTTTCTGGAGGTCTTTTGGGGCAGCCTTCTTTTCAATCAAGTAATCACCATAAGAATAGCCAGGAATTAAAGTCTAAATGCTTATTGTCTCCTTTGCCTGGTACTCAGCTAGCTTTCTCTTGGCCTTCAGAGGGGACTTGGAATGAAAAGTGAGATTTACCAAGGTGGTATGAGATGAAGTGAGTCTGAGTCCAAGGATTTGTGCTTCAGCATCCAGACACCACAAATGAAAAGAATCTGTCTCTGCTTCCTTTGGCTGAATTTGTCTCAGCTTATATGCTCTACACTGAGTATAAACCAATTATTATATCATTAGGAAACCATTATTTGTTGTAAGATTCACCATACTAAACTAGATAACCATTGTCTCATCAGTTTTACTGACTTAACACTTTGTAAGAATCCTTGTTTCAGAGTTCTGGCCCATAACAGAAATGCATTACCATTTAATAAGCATTAGGATACATAGAGTACTATTGGAGTAGATTCTGGATATGAAGTTAAGGATATTATTAGACAAATATACAAGATACAATTTAGACTTTAGATGCAGGGGTCCTGCGGGCCAGATGTGCCGGCTGAGGACCTTTATGCTGCCAGCCGGGTTATGACAAATGGGCTGAGGGGCAGAGACAGAGTGTGAGTTTTTGTTTTTACTATAGTCTGGCCCTCCAACAGTCTGAAGGACAGTGAACTGGTCCCCAATTTAAAAAGTTTGAGGACCACTGCTAGGATATCTGTGAAATAACTTATGGTTGAATGAAGTCAGGAGAATTCATTAAAAATGCTTTTTGTCAATTCCAGACCCACTTGACCACTCAAAAATTTCTGACAAAATCCAGGTAGTGGACATTGGGAATTGGTTCTTTAAGACATTTTCAGATTTAATGATTAAAGGAGGAAAGTCAGCAGTGATTGAGGGGCAGACTGAAATTGCAAAGAAACTTCATGTGTAGAGGGAGCTCAGACAAGATTCTTACCTTAAGAAATAAGATTCTCTGGATGGAAATGATTCCATAATCTGTTGAAAAAATAGAAGTTTTACCCTTGCATAAGAAGAGGGTTAGATTCCCTAATTTCTATAGAAGAGCAGGGAAGGAATTTATTTGTAGGAATATACCTAAAGTAATGTTGAATGAATTAAGTGGATGGCTGGTTGGCTGGCTGAAAAAGCATTTAAGTGCCTACCAGGTGCAAAGCATGGTATTAAGCACTGGGGAATACAAATAAAAAAGTAAAACACTTTATGGTATTTTCTGGAGCTCATTTTAAAGATAGAGACAATGAAGAGCAAAAAAATGGAAAGGTCTCATGGGTTTTAGGGTGCAGCATGTGTTAACATCTTTATCGTCTTTTTTAAACTGATAAAGTCATATCCACTTTAAAAAGTTTTTATTGATCTTTGATTTTTCACATGATCATAATTATCCCCAGCATTCCCCCACACCTCCCAGACAACCATTCAATATAGTAAATAGTGTTTTTAAAGAAAAATAATCCTCCGTGGGAAAACTGGGACACAGGTGCATTGTTGCTGGCGTTGTGAATGAATCCAACCATTCTGGAGAGCAATCTGGAATTATGCCCCCAAAGTTATAAAACTGTGAATACCCTTTGATCTAGCAGTGCTACTACTGGGCTTATATCCCAAAGAAATACTAAAGAGGGGAAAGGGACCTGTATGTGCCAAAATGTTTGTGGCAGCCCTTTTTGTAGTGACTAGAAACTGGAAAATGAATGGACGCCCATTGAGCAGAATGAGCAGAACCAGGAGATCATTATATACTTCAACAACAATACTGTATGAGGATGTATTCTGATGGAAGTGGTTATCTTCAACATAGAGAAGAGCTAATCCAATTCCAATTTATCAGTGATGGACAGAATCAGCTACACCCAGAGAAGGAACACTGGGAAATGAGTATGAATGGTTTGCATTTTTGATTTTCTTCCCAGGTTATTTTTACCTTCTGAATCCAATTCTTCCTGTGCAACAAGAAATTTGGTTCTACACACATATATTGTATCTAGGATATACTATAACATATCTAACATGTATAAGACTGCCTGCCATCTAGAGGAAGGGGGTGGAGGGAAGGGAGGGAAAAATTGGAACAGAATGTGAGTGCAAGGGATAATGTTGTAAAAAATTACCCATGCATATGTATTGTCAAAAAAAAGTTATAATTATAAAATTAATAATAAAAAAAACAAAGATGCCTGTGGATCCTTGCACAGAATCAGGGTTAGTATCAGGGTAAGACACTGCTACTCTTCTTAGGCTCTTTTGGGATGCAGGATTCTGAACATTCATTGCATTCTGAATGGAGGTGATAGAGGTAATTGCTAAGCAAATGTTCCTTCCATCTCTCTTCCAGCAGGCTGTAATACTCCAGCAAACATCTGTCAACTCATGCTTCAAATTTGGGGAATATCTTTGGAACTTGTTTGCGTTGGCTGTATATCTATAACAGGAGATAGCAAGAATGTAAGTTTTCATATCTTAGAGGTAACTATGTGATACAGGTATATTTAATTGATAGCCACGGCAACCATAGTGGCCAAAAGTATGTGAAAGAAATATCTCTCAGTATATTAATCCTCTGCCATGATTCATTCTGACCAACTACTACTTAAGGAGATGTTAGTTTTGGCAGATATAACCCCATAGCCTGAACATTTCAAGAGTACAGTGATAAACATGTTAGAAATACTGGCAGCAGAACAATAATCTCAGTAGAGTTAATATATACCTCTAGTACATGTGTACAACTCTACTAGGAAAGCAGGATTTAAATGATGTTTGAGTGAAAGCAACATTTGTCACATCTGCAATCTGAACTTTGGAGTTCCAGAAAATGGAGATGTAGATGCTCACAACCAAAATATTTTTCCTACAGAGAGAATTTGAAAGAAGTTACACCTTGCCAAGATTCCAGATTATAAGAACAACATCAGAGTTTGAGGCATTCAAAAATTGGTGGGTTAATGGGATGTTACTCTATATTAAGTTTTTGAGAGACTGTGTAACTGTTTACAGGATAGTACCCAAAATTTGTGAAGACTCTATAAAGATAATTCAAAGGCATAATCTATTGTCAATAGGAAAATTAATTAATTTCTAATGAGAAGTAAAGAATATGGATATTTAGCTCAGTAGACTTTGAGTAAAAGAAACAGTTGTACAAAGACTGTCTGAACTAAATACTGGTTCAAACAATAATGTTACTAGGGAAAAAGGCACTTTGTACTATAACTTAGGAGAACCCTGGTTTCAAAAGAGGAGATAATTGTATTCAGAGATAGCAGCTTTGTGGCCTAGATGATCAGTTGTAAAAATTAGAAAAGAGAGAGACAATTCTATAAAAAGAGCAAGGAAATGTTGATAGCCACCCTGAGCCCTCAACAAGTTTAGCTTTAGGAATTTAAGCTATATATCTAAAAATGTGGGTGAGTCTATAACATCCATCAGCTTAGTCATAGGAGCTGAAAATGGAATATGTCATAATAGAGTTATACCTAAGAAAAGACTTTACAATGTTAAAAATGAAGCTAGGGAACTGGTTATATATGTAGCCAGATTATAGTGCCACTATTTGCCCTTATCATATATGCTTGTCATCTAACTTCATATTTATTGATATACATGTTCATTATAGCATTTTCTAAGTTATGAACCTGTTTTATTATTTTACCTTTTCTGTTTATTTGTTTGTATAATAACCTCTTTCCAGTCTTTTTATATATTATTCCCATTTATTTATTTATATTATTATTTTATTATTTTATATTATTTTATATAGTTTTCTGGAAATATTTGGTAACAAAATAACAGATTATGTTATAGTATTTGTGAATAGCCAGGCATTGGGACAAAATAAAGACTTTTCTTGGAACCTTCCTCATCTTGGATCCTCCACTTCATGGTACTTGTAGATTCAGTGATATTCTTTTATATCTATTTACCTTCTCTGCCATAATACAGTCCTCCTTTAAAAAATAATCCAACATAATTATGTACAATTTAGTTTATTTTTTAAAAATAAGATGTTTGTTAATTATTTCATTATGCACACTAAATATATTTAACTCTTGGGTATGAATTATAGTAGTTTGCCAAAATATGTACAGTTCAGTCACCAGATTCATCAGGCAAAATGCAAGCTAGTTTATTAATTCAGATATTATTATATGTCATTTGTTCCATATTATTCTAAGTTGATCAATGAAATAGATGTCCACTGGACACATTATTCCTTTTCTATAAATTTTTATAGATATTGGCAATTCTCCATCTCTAAAATAAAAATGATTTTAATTAATGCAACATTTAGTGCAGTCAATAATGGAATCTTCTCCATGGCGATCATTAAGCACAGGTAGAATAACCATAGTTAAGGGTATTGATGATTTTTCAATAGGATTTGGATAGATGGCTTCTGAGATTTCTACCAGTTCTAAAGTTCTGTGAGTCTATACCTTTCAACAGACAAAAACCTATACAAAGATATAGATTTTTTTCTTATTTTTTTTAGAACGGTATCCTGTAGAGCCAATTTTTTTAAAGGAACATTTATTTTTGGATTTGATTTTCTGGATGTACCTCATCATCATAAAATTCTTCTGATTTCTTTATTTGTAGAACTAGCAGATAAGTTCAATATGATTTTCCTCCTCACAATTTCTTTTTTCTGTCTTCCCAGCCATCATGGTTGCCAATCTTGTCTCTTTGTCAGACTTGGATTTTTTAAAGGAGATATTCAAAGTACTGCTTCTCTTCCTCATCAGTGTCAATTCCAAAATTCTTCTTCTAGGATTTTAACAGGACAGCATCCATATCTTTCCTAAGCTGGGTGAGGTGGATTTTCTGCAAATCTTCTTGGAGTAGAACCTGATTGGGTGCTTACCCACAATCCTTTCACTCCTCTGCTGACACACACACATCAACTGGACTGATAGGATTGGTTGAGTTCAGTGGAGAACTCCACATATGTCTGGCATGGGAGGATCAATAGCAGCTGAACTTAATGCTGCCCCTTTGGGATGGAGATTTGGGGGTGGAGCTCCTCCAAAAATAAAAGAAAGGGAGAGCCACAGGTAACACTAGAGAACTTCTAAACTTAATTTTATATGCCATTATTTTTTTTTTTTATTTTTGATGGAGATGCACTGGCTTTAGCAGACAGGTTTCAAAAGGCACTGGAAAGGTAGTGTCCTGTGCAAGTAGCTCCACTATCTTTAGATAATCACCAGATGATGTGGAGAGATCCCAGAGAGTGGTGAATGGAAGGGACCATATAGGTTAACCGCTTGGGGGAGAGGGTTTGCTTGTGTCTCTACAAATGGAGAAGGAATCAGATGGGTGCCAACAAACCATATCCGCCTTGTCCATCAGAGATAGATGGAAAAAGAGAAGACCTTCAAAACAAAGGAGAAGACCCAAGAAACATCAGGTGATTCCATTGCTGACTGTGCCTACCACTGAAAGAGCCTGGTAGTTAACACTTTGTGTATGGCAATTGACTCATGAACATCAAAAATAATTCTCAGTAAGACTGATACAGGACTTCAAAACCTGCAGGAATCATTGAATTCCCTTTCACATGATGAGACTGTTGGAGGACTTCAGAATCTGCAGGAATCATTGGATTCCCTGAGACATGAAGTGATGGACAGTAGACTGGTTTTAGACTATATCTTGGCTGCTGAAGGAGGTGTATGTGGTTGTGGATTGATAGTTATTTTTTATACCTTCCTTCTTGGACTCATGGAAATCTTTTATAAGTATTTTATTTATTCATATTGTTTGTTATGTTACTACTTGCTTGTATGATATTACAACTTGCCTGTGTGATTCCTCCCATGGTGATAGATTTAACCACTATATATACCTGCTTCAATTAAAACAAAAGAAAGAGGGTTACAGTCAATGGGGAAACTCTGGATAAGATATGAGATCCTTCAGCACAGCACACAGAGGGAACCTGCTAACAATGTCTGGTTTGGCTCCCCATCTCTCCTAAGGACTCTTGGCCTTCCTGAGAAGTCAGGAGGTGGTGACAACCTGTGTTGTGATTGAAGTAAAGTGACACATCAGGTGGAAGAGTGATACCAGGTGGCAAATTATATACAATAGCAAGTTGTTTATGTGGTCCCACTTTCACAGTATATACTGGGTGCATGCCCAGTGATTTTGTTATATAAGGGTATGAGGGTATAAAAAGAGAAAAGTCCTTGTAATAAATGGACTCCATTTTTTCACCATCCTCAGGAGTCCTGCGCCTTGTTACTTCTCCACTAGGAAAGCATATTTTAATCACCCAGGTGTGGGGGCTCTAGAAAGCACAGTATGTTTTGTCACCCCAACTTATGGGCTCTAGAAAGCAAGACACAACACCAGATGCTCAGAATTTCTTTCTAAAGTTCTAAGATAGAGTCTCTTTTATATAAACTTAGGGTATTATCTAGTCTCTCACACAATGACTGATTAATTTAGGGAGCTGTACAGGCCCTGGTTGTTTGATTCTATCAAAAAGTTTTCTCACCAAAAATGGTTCAAAAGATTTCATTCCCACCCTTACACTTGCACTCATCTGTATATTATAAGTATATACTTATAAATGTATATGTTATCACCATAGTTAGAATGTAAATTCCTCAAGAATAAGAGCTGTTTCATTTTTGTATTTGTGTCCTTAGCACATAGCACTTGGCATATAATATGTACTTAGGTAATGTTTATTGATAGATTGACTAATGAAGTATAGTAACATCCATTTGGAATTTATTTATTTGCATATATATGTTTTTTATTATATAGCCCTATTGATTTTGTTGTGATTAGTTTTGAAGGTTTTTTCTGCATGTGCTAATTTATATATATAATAGATAGGTAGATACTATTAGGATATGTGCATGTAATATATATTGCATGTAATTTGGATACTTAGTCATTTGGACTCTGAAAACCTATTAACATTTCATGGCATGTCTACTGCATATCATTTTGTTTTGTTTTAAGTTCAATTTACTTAATATTTGGTTTCAAACTCTATTCTCAGTAAAAGTCACCTAACAACAGAAATGATTTCAAGTGTATTTTTTAAAACTATTACCAAATTAATTTGATGATCACAGCTTTATAGTATAGTTTGAGATCTGGCTCCATATTTTTCCAGTTTTTTCATTGTTTCCCTTGAGATGCTTTTAAAAGCTTTTGTTTTTGCATAATAATTGAAACATCTTTTTTCTAGCTGTAAAGAACATACTTTGGTAGTTTTATTGTTATTTCATTGAATAAATAAATTAATTGAGATGGTATTATCATTTTTATGATATTGGAATGGCATACCCATGAGAAAGCAAATTTCTCCTCTTAGATCATCAGCAGCAGCAACAGCAACAGAAGTAGCAGCACTACCATTATTACCATCATCATCATGATGTCTTTATTTCTGTAAAGAATGCATTGTAGTTGCATTCAGATAGTTCCTCTGTATATCTTGGTACATAAATTCACAATTTAGGGGTTTTTTTTTGTTCACTTGTTTTTCAGTTATATCCAACTTTTTATGATCCCATTTAGGGTTTCTTGGCAAGATACTAAAGTGGTTTGCCATTTCCTTCTTCAATTCATTTTACAGATGTGGAGACTAAGGCAAACAAGGTTAGGTGACTTACTGCTATGTTAGTAAATGTCTGAGGCCTAATTTGAACTCATGAAGATGAGTTTTATGATTCTAAATTTAGTGTTCTATCCAATGCACTAACTCACTGCCCTGTTATACAATTTTATATTTCTTTAATTGTTTTGAAAATAATTTCTCTATTTCTTCCTGCTTGATTTTGTTGATAATATTTAGAAATGATGATTTCTTTTATAACCTGAAACTTTGCTAAAATTATAGTTTTCCTTCAACTTTTTAATAGATTTTTAATTCTCTATATTGACTAGATTTTTAGATAGATGCTAATTACTATATCAAAGAAAGTGGTATTTATTCCTATGTTTTCATGTTTGTGTACATACACATTGGCATGTGAGTGCATGTATTTTAACACAAGTGAGTATTGTATTTTGTCAAAAGATTTTTCAGTATCTACTAGAATTTGTTTTTATTACTGATATGGTCTATCATATTTATAGTTTTTCTTGAGGCCCAACCTAGTCATAGTGTAAAATATTTTTATTTTACTGTTTTATCCTCTGCTAATATTTATTTAATAATTTCATCTGGGTGTTCACTCATGATATTGGCATACTTTCACTTCTCTGCTTTTCCTTTCCCTGGTTAATATATCAATCAATCAATCAATAAACATAATTACATCATAGAAGAGTTTGAAAGAATTTTACCTATTTTTTTACCTTTACCTAATTTTACAAAGTTTCTTAAAATATTGAAATTAGCTGTTCTTTGAATCTTTAATAATTTGTAAAAATCATTTTTAAATAAAATTAACTTGCAAATCCATCTAGTCTTGGGGTTGTTTTTTTTTCCCCTTTGGGAATTCACTTATGTCTTTCTGACATTGGGTTATATAAATAATCTTTTTCTTCTCTTAATTTAGCCATTTTATATTTTTGTAAATATCTACCCATTTCATCTAAAATATCAGTTTCATTGACATATGGGTTAGGAAAATGGTTTTTGCTATAATTTCCTTTATTTCAACTTCAATTATTTTGAATTTTTTCTTTCTCCCTCCCTTCCTCCCTCCCTCTGTTCCTTCCTTCCTTCCTTCCTTCCTTCCTTCCTTCCTTCCTTCCTTCCTTCCTTCCTTCCTTCCTTCCTTCCTTCCTTCCTTCCTTCCTTCCTTCCTTCCTTCCTTCCTTCCTTCCTTCCTTCCTTCCTTCCTTCCTTCCTTCCTTCCTTCCAACTTTCTCTCTAAATTACAGACAATTCAGTTTTTATGTAAGGCTTGTTATTATATGTTCTGAGTCATTAACTCTCCTTACATGCCCAGATTTACCTCTGTCCTTTTTGTGATTCTGATAGGTCCCAACCAGATATGTTAATGGTGCTGACAAGCAAGTCTCCTGGGAGTCCCTAGATGATCTGCTTCCTAGGAATTTCCCAGACGCTTTCTCCTGCTGTGGTTCTGGTGTAGGTCACCTGGGCACTGGGTTGTTGGAATGCTATATTTAGGCCTAGGCCTGGGCACTAAGATGCCTAAGCATGTCTGGTCCTATTCCCTGTTATGCCTTATATAGTCTCAGGGTGACTAAATATGGAGAATAACGAAGACCAGAAATTTCAGACATCTTTTACCCTTCTTGGAAAGATTGAGTCTCAGGTCTGTTATGTGATAGGTGATTTGGGAAAGTCAGTTTATGGTAGATACAAGGTAATAATAATAAAGAATAACATCGGGAGCATGAGTGCCATAATGCAGATGGTGATATTTCCAGCATAACCACTGGTTTTCATTCAGGTCAGTAATATCTATAGCAAGATAGAAAAGAGGTCATTAACCTCTTTCTTATAGTCTATCCTGATGTCAGGGTTGATACTGAGATTTGTAGGTTACTACCACTTTCTTATTGATCCCTAGTCTGCCAAAGACTATTTATTATATGACTCACTTTAGGTCCTTCAACACTATAGCCTCTTCTGGACTCCACTCAGAGGAGATAATCTTGTAGGTAACTCTGTAAATGGATTTCATAATGAAATCCATGTAGGGAATGTGGGATCCCAGAAAGCCAAATAAACTATAAGCCTTTGAGTTTACATTTTAGACTATAAGGAAATGAATGTTAGAAGCTTATTCTAGATTGTTTCTAGAATTATCTGGGTTTTTTCTATTCCATGTGTTCCCAAAACATGACTGAATGGGCTTGAGCTTGACATTTTCTTCATCACCTACCTTTTGTCCTTTGTATGATCTACCACTCTGGTTTCTGTGGCTGTGGCCTCATCTAGCTTGATCAAAATTACCATCAATGTAGTGGTAGGCATCAGAATACTAAAAAAAAAGAGGATCTCTTTCAATTTCTGTCCTCCAGAGATAGTGGGGTAATATGAGGAAGAGTGCAAGTAACCCTGAGAAAGGATGATAAAGATATACTGGATTTCTTCCCAGGCTCCAACAAGTCACAAGTATAAAAACAGAGAAAAATATATTATACAAGTAAAAAATTTCATACCACTTATTGGGGCTCTGGTCTACATGGTACATTTCATCAATGAGCCAAGAAGTACTCTTAATAGTCAGCAAACGATGACAACTGTTTTCAGCTAAACTACAGGTATCTTTTGTCTTCTTCCCTGGCACCTTGTACAAACTTACTGTGGAAGTGGTGTAGTGAAGAACTGTGGCCTCCTTCCTCTCCATCACTAGGGAGGAAATAGCTTTCACTTCTCTGGGGACCTAGTGCCAACTACAATGGATGGCTTAGGCAACTTTAAGGTTTTCCATTTGGGCCTACCCATAATAGCTAGCGTGGAGGTTGCTTGTTGTGATACGGAAGCCACCTGCCAGTGGCTCCTGGAGATCTAACTCAGACATGTAGAATGGAAATCTTTTCTTCATGTAAGAAGATGATGATGATACAAAAAGACTGAGAGGCAGTTGTGTTCTCTGACCTCTCTCCTCTTCCCTCTTGCCTCCAATTTATTTCATTCCTCGTTCTACAGGGAACATATGCATTAATAAAGGCTGCTTTTCAACTCCTTCAAGTTTATGATTCACAGCTATGGAGGCTCTCAGAGAATTGACCTGCCTCTTCACCTAGGCATGGTCCTTAACAATTGCTGTAAGTATTTGTAGTTATACCAGCTTCTAAGATCACCTTCTCTCATGTTTCTTCCCTATTAAGCTCTTCCCCCCAAATCTAGGGTAACTTATTAAATTATTGGGATTCCCTAGCATACTCTAGCACTTGGTATCCAACTGTCCTTTATAACTTTAGAGGGTGCCTTAGATTTGGGTGGGTGCTGTTTGTTATGATACAGTTAGCCTACCACTCCCCCACTGGCTAGTAATTTATTATTTCCTTATAAAACTCTATTTTAGGATTCCTGAACAAATTGGTATTTATATCCAACAGAAAGTTTGGCACCCAGCAAGTATGAGATACCTTATCTTATAATTGCCAGAGGACCTTTTTGCACTGAGTTAGTTACTTTTGCTGGAATAGTAACAACTGTGTTAATATCTCTCTGATTTTACCTGTTGTTCTTCTACCCATGCCTCTAGGATGGCATATCTGGTGTTCTGCCTATAAAGCAGCATTCAATTGCCATTGATATAGGCCAGGTAGAGGTAGAAATGGATTGGGGGTGGTGGTGGCTGGTGTAGAGTCAGTTTTCCAAATATATATTTTAGGAATTTTATTCCTACTTATCATCATACAGATCCTTCCTCAGAAAACTAGATGCAAAGGGGACTCATATTTCTGTGCCAGTTATGTGCAACTCCTCATTATGGCTACCTAAAAAGGCAGAAAGAATAGTCCCCATCTGTGGCCTCTGACTAAATTTAACTAGCTTTGCAAATGTTAAGTCTCTTGTAAGTCCCTCAAGTTGATTGAACTCTGTTGCAATTGGCTTTATTTGTACATGATCTTAACAAAAATTGTGACTCATTAGGTCATTGTTAAACTTCTGTAGCCTTCCAAAGTTCCTTGGAAGTGAAAACCCATCCACAGTCTCACTCTTCTGCACAGGCAATCACATAATAATAGGATAAGCCAATTACTTAGAAAACTTATGAGGTTTTCTTACCACCCATGATAATTCCCAATTCTCACCCTCATTTCTGGCCTCATTGTCTTCTTGCTCTTTAATACACTTTCCAGAAAAATGCCAGGGTCAGACAGTTTTTCCCACTTATCCTTTGGTTCCCTTCCACTCTCACCACTGTCTCTTTTATCTACCTTCCAGACATAGTCATTAAAAACCAAGCACTCTGTTTTTAATTGATGAATTTGATGAAATTTATTTTCATTTTTCTTATGTTTTTAATTGATGAATTTGATGAAATTTATTTTCATTTTTCTTATGTTGTCAATCTAACTTTTCTCAAGCTATTAATAATAACCAGAGAATGCTTCCTCTCGGTGTTATCTTTATCCTTTATGCTTTAACTTTCCTTTGTACCCAGTGTCCCAATGCTTTAGGATCAATAAGAGCGCTCTTCTTTTTTCCTGTGAGAAGCCTTGCCTGTGATAGTCATAGGGTCCCATACTGCTGAATTGGGTCATTCTTTCACCTATGACTCCACTTCTTTTGTTTTGCCTTTCCAAAATTCAAGTCCATTTACCATTGCCAATTATTACGGGCCAGTACCAACTTAGGTTAGTCTACTGGTTTCAGGTTTGAGTTTGGAATGAAATGAGACATTCATAAATCACCTAATAGTTAACAAAATAACAGAAAAAGACATTAAGCAAGAATATAGTATTGATTTAGGTAAATGCAGGCTACCTCATCTCCACACAGAAACACATCTGGCTAGAAGATCATTTTGATTTGAATGACTGTAGAAGTCATCAAGGATGTTGGACACTTGCTAATTATGGGTTGACTTTTTTATTCCCTTAATAACCTGGAAGCCTTATCAAGACCATGAACTAAGTAAATCTCAAGGACAATTCCTTTGATTTTTAAGGGGAAAACTGACACAGTCTGTATAACAGGGCCTTAGGAAAAAGTAGCCCAATCTATTAGGCAGGGCTTTACTAGGTAGACCATGGAAGTCCTAATTGGCTATCTGAGCTCTTCCTCCAATATTATGGGGTAGCCACAAAGATGAATGTGGAAGGAGACTAAAATGATAAACAAATTTGACTTGGGTTAGAGAAGTATATTCCCTATGAATTAAAGAAAGGGCCTTGCCTCTTTCACACATATCACCCCATTGCACATCTGAAGTAACAGATGTAACACATGTAACTGACTCTGAGACTACAGCTGCTAAAATTTGAGAAAGGAAAATTTCTCCCTCCTTAGTCTCAGACCAGGGGGGATTATAATTCTCTAAGAGGACAAAGGGCAAGTGAACTATGGGGCCTGGAAGCAGCTGGTAATTTCCTCCTCCTTCTTGTGTCTAATGCCAAAGTTTTAGCAAAACAGGAAGAGGTGATTTAACAGCTGGGAAAGTAGGAGTATTTCTTCTTCCCCCTCCTCTTACCAATCTTGGGGCTGAAGTGGGGGTAAGAAATACTTTAGAGACCAACTTGATCCAGAGAAGTGACATCTCTTAGAGGTAAAGAAGAGCGAGTCATAGGTGAATCTCATCTGAGCTTTCTCTTCCAGCAATATAGAGACATTGAATTTAGTAGCAAAGGGCTTTGAATTTGGATTCAGAGGACATATGCTTGAATCTTAGCTCTATCACTTGTTAGCTGTGTGATCTTGAATAAGTCACTTCCCATGTTTTCTTGTCTGTTAAATGATTAAGCAGTCACCATCTTTCTTTCTAGGTACAATCTTAATAGGAGCTATATGGGGTGCTATATACACCCTCACTTTCACCCCCACACCATTCATGCTTATTTCAGGTTGTCACCTTTGGAGCTTCTCTTACCTCATCTTTGTTCAAGGCTTAGAGAAACATTTAATTGGTTCTAAGCCAAATTATCCAGTAAAACTGAGATCCAAGCCTCCTGATTACTAGCCCAAGCAAAGCTTTATTCCATGCTTTTTGTAGCTGGCTTTCCATCTGCCTCAACTAGTCAGAGTCTAGGCAGAGGAGAACAATTGATTTTCTTGTAAGAAGAATGATTAAAGGACCACCTTGATCTTCAGTTTGGGAGAAAGCCAACGTGTTTTCAAGAAGTAAAATTCTGGGGAATTTCTGTCCTAGGATCGCACCTATAATGACAGTCAAATCCATCTCAATTCTCCTTCTGACCATGTTTCCCTGGGCAATTGTGAAACAAAAAAAATGAGAGAATGAAGCAGGAACTGTACTTTATTTACATTGCCTTTAGAAGACTGTCTGTCCATAAGGTATCTTCATCTTATATGGTTCTATCAGTGACTAGCTATAGTCTTTAATCAGTCAGATAAATCCAGCAGCATCTGTTTCAAAGGTCAGGTGGAAAGGGTGGGGAGGGGGAAAGAGCAGAACTTAATGTAAAGGATTCCTTTTCTCTATATGGAATTGGATACTTGAATTCTTAGGGACCTCTTGTAGACATGGAGTCAGCTCAGATGGAATCTACACAATAGAATAGACAGGGAAACTAAGAAATAGAATGTGGTAGAAGGCACAATTATCTCACAATTTTGGGAAACGTGCTTCACTCCTCTTCTATTTACCAACACACCTGGGGCTGGGCTGGGCTGAGCTAGGCTGAGCTAAGAACTGATGAAATCTCATTTCCTTTCTTGCCAGGTGTACCTAACCTCTGCCCCTCTCTCACCCATCTACTCTGTCCAAACTAGCCCTCTCCTCTCTCCCTCTCCTTTTCTCCCACCTTGGCCAAAAAATGTTGTGCTATGTCCAATGAAGGTTTAGATTAAAGAAGGAACTAGGATACAAGCACATAGCCAATCAGTTAAATGTTAAATATTAAAATGTTAAAAAATTCTAATGCTGAAGGATTAATTAAATCATGGCATGGATGGGGTCCATTTTTTGTTTTGTTTTGTTTTGAAGGGAGATGTAGATGAGAGAGTAAACTCTTACTAGAGGAATTATCTGTCTTATTTGCCCAAAGTGAGGTGTCTACTTCCTTTCCCTTCTTTCCCATATGTTCTCTACTGTAAGCTTCTCATTGTCTGGAATGGGCATAAAAGATAGAGGGGAGGGGAAATTGGGTAATAACAACAGAGGAAGGTTGGGGCAGGAATAGTAGAGGAACAAGGGACTGAAATGGAGGTTATAAAGGGGCTGGTGGGGAAAAAGATGTCACCCATGCATTAAAGGGAATTCCATCATAGGTCTTGGATAAAGTTGTAACCTAGATACAGGACTATAGGTCCTTCAAAGACCTGAAGGGGACAAAGGAGACATGAACCCGGTCATTACTCTCGCTGCTATCCATATTCCCTTTCAGAACTCCCTGTGTCCTAATTCATAGTCATCAAGATTAAACTGATGTCCATTTGACGTTTTGTTTCCATAAAATTTATCTATTATTCATTTATTGTAAAACTATCTTAAACTTCTGGCTCCTTTCCCCACCATAACTCCTCAGCCTCTTTTCCTATTGCCTACCCAGAATCTATTCCTTCCTCCAGACTCTCAATCTATTCTCCTTTACCTCCATCGCTCTCATAATCTATTAGTTCTTCCTCAGTCCCTCCTTTCCACACCTCTATTCTCCCTATACATCTTACTCACTCCTGTGCTCTAAGGGCTACTGATCACTCCTGCTTCCAGTGGCCTGAGCTTTGGAAAAGGGGATTTTTCTCCTCCTTTTGTAAAGTGTCAGGAAGAAAGATGTTTGGCCCAGAGGGGCTTCTTTCTTATTTAGAATCAGGAAGCTAGGTATACCTTCAGTGTCAATCTAGAAGAAGCCCTGTCCCTTTTCCACTTATCCCATATCTGTTTTTTTTCCTAGACAACGTAATACTAAGAAGCTCTCCTTTCCTCCATCCCTTATTGTTAATTCTCAATTTCTCTGCCTTTTCTTCCAAAGGATACATGAAGTTTAATTGCTCTCTTCACTCTTTTTTTTTTTTAAAGAAAACTAGGGTTTTCTGCTCCTCATTCTGAAACCCCCCCCCCAGAATGATGAGTTTGAAAGTTCTAAGGTTCTAAAGTTCTAAAGGGGCTTATTGGAGAGAGGCGGTTGGGGTTCTGGTGGGGTTCTGGCAAGGAGAGCTACTGGAAATCTATGGGGATGGAGGTGGGGGAGTATTGTGGTTTGGGTTATCTGATGTAAAGAGCCACGTGTGCAGCTGTAGTGCTTGGGGGAGGAAGGTAAAGGAACAGGGCTAAAAGAGACAAAGACAAAAAGATGGTGTGAATGACAAAGATGTGAGGGAGAGATAATGAAACATAAACCTGAGACAGTGAAAGACTGAGAGAGGAGATGACAATGGAGTATGTTTCTGTGGATTCTGAATCTCTTTCTTCCGTATTTGTGCTGCTTCTGCCTTCTGTGACCCTAAATCACAACCTTTCCACCCTTTTCTCCTCCATTCTTTTAGAGAATGCTCATTTCCTTGGTAGATTCTGGGATTGAGGGGTCAAAATAGTATCAGGACCCTTTTCTCACTCTTCTACTCTAATAATAAAAAATAATAATTAAAAAAAAGCCTTAATAGCCCAAGCCTTCCTGTCTGACCTTCTTATCCTTCTTCCTGACCTTATTGTCTATGGCCAGGAATATCTTGGTTTTCTAGGTTGACAGATTTTACTTTGGGGAGAGAAAAGAGAAACTGACTCAATCCCAACTCTTCCAGAACCCCCCAAAAAAACTTTTCCAGTTTTGCAGACTTCTCCCCTCTCTGGACTCTGGTAAAGTAGAAGGGTGGCAGTGCTTGGGGTCTGTATAGGCATGTGAGATTGAGGAGTATAATCTTGTCCCAGCATCAGAGCAGTTATTGGGTGACAGTTGGGTGTTTCTAATCTTGGCTGGAGAGTTGAGGGGATGGGGAAAACTTTGCAAGGGCAGATAATGAGACAAGGAACCTCTCCTGGAAGAGAGTACCTGGGAATTAAGTTGTGCTCTTGCTGCCCCCTCATTTTTCATTAGGCCTTTGAACATACCTCTTCTGGGACTTTCTTCCCCTCTGGTTGCATATGAGAAATGATTTGGGGAAAGAATGGACTCAAATGAAAAAGACCCAAAGGCAGGAACAATTTCTGAAGAATTCAGATCATGTAAGTTATAGTTGGAAGGGTCCTGAATGAATAGATGGAGAGAGGGCAAAGAGAGTAATTAAGCTGTAAGTATTGTATTTCCTTTAACACTTTGCAGACAATATAGGCAGCAATAATAGTGATAATAATAAAATTGCTGTATAGTGCTTTAAGTTTTGCAAAGAACTTTACATATGTATTTGTTGAAAGAGGGAATGTTAGCCTACAAGTTATTCTACAAGGCAAATAACTTTTAGGAGTCACTGAACTCATTAACAAATAAAAACATCTCTTTCCTACCAAAGTTCACTACTCCAAATCTTTCCTGTAAAAACAGCTATGGACTGAGACCCATTTCTGGGGTGGGGTCCCTATCTGAGAGGAAGTATGTCTATCTGGCTTCCCCCTAAATAAATTTCCTTTATCATTCAGTCCCCCTTCTCCACTCCACCCATCTCCTCCCGTAACAAGCTCCCCAACAGCCACCCCGCCTTAGAATTTCTTTCCTAGTCTCTGAATTTTTCTGGAGATATAGTTTAGAGGAAACTGGGAGGGGAAAGGGGACTATGTCATAGAGGAAACAGAAAAGATGTTACCTCCAACATACAATGTTCCTACATTCTGTACCCCACAAATGAAAGTTCACAGATTCACAGTACCTGTTAGATTCTCAAACCCAGGTTCATAAATCTAGTATCTTTAAATCTAGGGACAACCATTTCCCTCATTGAGGACAGAAGTACCCCCTGAGATGTATAATACCTTTGTTGTGTCTTCTCTGAAGACCTGTTTGGGAGGAAGGCAGATAAAGAGTATGAAATAGGGGACTGGTAGAGAAGTGGATAGGAAGAGTGAGTGGCTCAGACTTAAGTCCCAGACAAAAAGGATGGATACCAAGATAGCATCCTCTACTAGACTGCTCAACTCCTTTTGTCCTAGTCCCAACTTAGGCTACTGTGGTGTTACAGATTGGAGCAAAGTAAGATACTTGTAAAGGAACTAAGAGTTAAGTAAAAGAATTTTAATAATTTAACAATGACATGGAAAGAATATTCATCAAGGACATAGCAAAGTTCAGTTAAATGCTGTTCCCCATTTTCCATGGCAGGAAACCTGGTCAGAAGTATTATGTTAAGACTGAAAAATTCCTTGATTCTTTTAAAGGCTTTTGTACTTGGGTGATTGGCATACTGTGTCAATTGGTGAAAGTGGTTTCGTTATCTTTTAAAAAATTATTTGTGTTTTGTTTTTTACATTAACTACTTATAATGCTGTATCCCTTTCCCAAATTCCTACAAAGGGAATAAGTAAGAAAAAAGGGAAAAAAATAACTTAGCAAATCTAATAAAAATACATTAAAACAATTCAAAACAAATGTTTTATGCAATGTTTTACACCCTTGGTTTCCCTACCACTACCACCTATAAAAAGAATCAATGGGAAGTATCTTCTCATATCCTTTATTTGGATTATTCTTTATAAGTTAATGTAATTAAGTTTTGATTATTTTTTGTTCTTTCCATTTCCATTGTTGTAGTCTTGTTTTCCTCATTCTGCTTACTTCAATTTGTATCAGTTCACGTAGATTTGCCTTCAAGTTTATATTTTAATAGGGAAGAAAGAACATGTGTACAAGAATAATGGTCAGGAAAATGGGGTTTTCATCAGAAAGATCAAAGGGAAAAGAGATTGTGGTCACAATCATGTCGTGTGAAATAGTGTTTATGTGTTTTACTATTCTAAGAGCTGGAATTGGAAATGGCATGAAGGTTTGGGAAGGAGTGTTTGTATGTAGTACCATGACATGGAGATAGTCAGGAAGTGACATGGTAGATCTTCATTTGGACAAGATAAAGAAAATGCACATCAGTCAGAAGCCCAGGAGAGCAAAGGTGGGAGTTAAAGATGAAAATCAGGGTGGAACTTGGAGTTACAGTGAAAAGAAAATACTATTATAAATTTTTTGGTGTAGTGTGGGAGGGGAAAGGAATAAATATTTATATAGTTCCTACCATATGTCAAGTACTACTGTAAATTTTTATAAATATTATCTCATTTGATCCTCATAATAATCCTGAGAAGTAGGTTTTTGTCATTATTTCTATTTTACACTTGAGGAAACTCAAGATTTCTTTGGCCTTTATTTATTTGTTTTATTTTAATAGTTTTTATTTACCAAATATATGCATGGGTAATTTTACAACATTGACAATTGCCAAATCTTTTGTTCTAATTTTTCCCCTCCTTTCCCCTCCCCCCATGGCAGGTTGACAATACAACAAAATATGTTAAAGTACAAATTAAATACAATATATGTATACATGTCCAAGCAGTTGTTTTGCTGTACAAAAAGAATCGGACTTTGAAATAGTGTACAATTAGCCTGTGAAGGAAATCCAAAATGCAGGCGGACAAAATTAAAGGGATTGGGAATTCTTTGTAGAAGTTCGTAGTCATCTCCCAGAGTTCTTTCGCTGAGTGTAGCTGGTTCAGTTCATTACTGCTCTATTGGAATTGGTTCATCTCATTGTTGAAAATGGCCACATCCATCAGATTGATCATCATATAGTATTATTGTTGAAGTATACAATGATCTCCTGGTCCTGCTCATTTCACTCAGCATCAGTTCATGGAAGTCTCTCTGAAATCATCCTGTTGGTCATTTCTTACAGAACAATAATATTCCATAATATTCATTTCCCACAATGTATTCAGCCAATCTCTAATTGATGGGCATCCACGTAGTTTCCAGTTTCTGGCCACTACAAAGAGGGCTGCCACAAACATTCTTGCATATACAGGTCCCTTTCCTTTCTTTAAGATCTCTTTGGGATATAAACCCAGTAGTAACATTGCTGGGTCAAAGGGTATGCACAGTTTGATAACTTTTTGAGCATATTTGGCCTTTATTTTTGCCATTGATCTCCTTATATCTAGCAGTGGGACCTCTGGATCAAAAGGTATGGATATTTCAGTTATTCTCTTTGGATAAATCCAAATTACTTTCCAGAATGGCTGAATTAATTCATAGCTCTGCAAATAACATATTAACACATTCACATCCTTCCCATATTAACGATTATATTTTGTTATCTTTGCTAGATTCCTGGGTGTGAAGTATAAACTTAATTATTCTGATTGGCTTTTTTCTTATTAGTGATTTGGAGAAATGGTTTCACATGATAATAGTTTACAATTTGAGGGGGAACTGTTTATTCATATCATTTAACCAGGGGTATAGTTTTTGGACATAAATTTGTCTATTAGTTATTTATATTTCTTGAATATCAGACTCCAATAAAAGATAATTGAGAAGATTTTCCCCAGTTGATTGCTTGCCTTCTTATCATAGTTATTTTAATTTTCTTCATGAAGAAACTTTTCAATTTCATGCAATCAAAATTACCTGTTTTATCTTTTTAAAATCTATTTTATCTTTTCACTTTTGTTTCTCTTTTGGATAAAAATTTATTCCCTAACCATGGCTGTAAAAAGTGTACAATCTGTTCTCTTTTTATGGTATGAGTATTAATATTCAGCTCATATATCCATTTTGAATTTATTATGGAATATGTTGGTCTAAGCTTAATTTCTTCTTGACTGCTTTCAAGTTTTCCCAGAAGTCTTCTTAAATAGTGAATTGTTTTCTAAGTAACTTAGATTTGAGAAGTTTATTGTACAGTGAATTACTGAATTCAATTGTTTCTGATTTTTTTCCTTATCTAGTCTGTTCCACTAACCTTTTAAATTTTTTAATCAGTAATAAATATAAGATAATTATTTCTTATAATTGAAATTATATAATTGGAAGACTAGAATTATACAGTTAAAAGACTAATACTAGCCTTAATTCATATATTTTTCCCATAATGTCTCTTAATATTCAAGATATTTTATTCCTCTAAAATGAATTTTGTTATTATTTTGTTTAGTGCTGTAAAGTATCCTTTGTAGTTTTATGGACTTCTAATGTGATTAAGTGAATTGTGTTCTCAATGTTGAATGAATGACTTTTTGGATAAATTGCTGTAGTCTTTTGATTAGGATTTAAAAACTTGGATCCACATTCATTAGTAATATAGGCCTATAATTCTCTTTATTTTATCCTTCTTAGGATCAAATATTAGGACTACATTTGTGGAATATGGTAAGTTTAGCAGAATGTTTTTTTTTCCTTTCTCAATTTTTAGATTAATTAATGTAGCTTAAGTATAATTATTCTTTAAAGGCTTCATAGTATTCTCTATAACTCTGTCTAGACCAAGATTTTTTCCTTTGATAATTCCATAATTAGTTCAATTTTTCTTCTAAAATTGGATTATTTAGTATATCTATTTACTGTTATGATAATTTTAGTATTTTATATTTTTGTAAATAGTCCTCTCTTTTGAATTTTCAATTTTGTTGGCAGATAAGTGTATATGATAGATTCTGATAATTGTTTTCTATTTCTTATTTATTGATTTTACTTTATTCTTTTCAAAATTTCTTAATTTGATTTTCCTTCCTTTCAATTAGGTTGACTAAAGATTTGTGAATTTTATTAGTTATTTAAAACAATCAACTTTCAGTTTAATTTTGTAGGTACTATATTAATTTATTTATTTGAAATAATTAGAAATTTTATTTTATTTATTATTTATTTAGTTTATATAATTTGAAAAAAACTTTTCTGCTTCTTTTTGAGTTTATTTTTTGGTTTTCTGATTTTTAAAATTTCAAATTATGTTCATTATTTCTTTTTTATTTTGTTACTTTTTTGTTATTTTTTTTTACTTTTAGGAACATACATTTTATTCTGAGGACTACTTTCATTTTATTTCAGACATTTTTAAAAGGGTTTCATCATTGTTTTTCTTTTTTTTTTTTAGATTACTTTATTTAGAATTTTTTCCCACAGTATATATGCATGAGTAATTTTTAAAAATAATATTATCCCTTGTATTGATTTTTCCAAATTATCCCCCCCCTCCACTCCTTCCCCTCCCCATGACAGGCAATCCCATACATTTTACATATGTTACAATATAACCCAGATACAATATATGTGTGTAAATCATAATTGTTTTTCACATAATTGTTACTCATTTGCTTACTAGACATTTTTTAAAAATCTACATTTAGATTTGTGTTTTTGGCTTGTTATTTTAATCGAGTTGTAGTTTTTAGAAGATGTGTTTGATATGTCTGCTTTTTCTTACATTCACTTGCAGATTTTCTGCCCTAAAGCAAAATCTATTTTGTAAAGATTCTATGTGATTCTGAGTAATAAATTTACATTCACTTACAGATTTTCTGCCCTAAAGCAAAATATTGAAAGAAGAAAAATTGAGAATTGAAAGTCTTTTCTTTTTTCCTCTTCTGAGGTGGTGATAATGTCCTAATCTCCCATCCTCATGGAAGTGAGGTTTTTGTAATGGATTGTTATAGGGCCTGGTGCATACCCAGATGACATCAATTTCCTCAGATGCTAAGGAAGCTTGCTTCTCAGATACTGATGCATAAGGAAAATTCCTGGAACTGTTATGAAGCATTTCTAGATGTTCCCCAGATAATTCTGCTCCATTAATGGAGTAGTGGAAGGATGTTCTTTCATTTGTTTTATACACATTAAAAAAGGCCTGTTTAATATCCCATATTTTCTTTATTTCTTTGGGTGACTCCTTTGCATCTGTAAGGAATGTATTGTAACAGGAATGTTCTCACTGACCTCTCCCCATCTGAGATCATATGGTCCCAAGAAATGGTCTTCTGTCCTTAGATTTTTAACTTAATTCTTTTCCATTCTAAGTGAAGGGAGTGGATTCTCCGACCTTGGGAGTTTTAAAGGTTGAGAAAGTGGATCACAGGAATTTGAGTGTTGGAATTCAGGCTGGGTTTTTCAGCCAGCATAGCATTGATGCCCCAAGGAACAAGGAATGATTTTTTGCAAGTGACCTTCAATCATGTCATATTTGGACATTTTGTGAGATCATTGCTATGTAGGAACCAGGGTAAGTTTTGAGCTTATAGAGATTGAACCCTAGAGATTGAAATTAGGGGAGAAGTCCCCTGTAGGAACTGGGAGAAATGCTTGTGTGCTTGATTTTGCTCTATCTTTGGAGTAAATACCTCTTTGTAAAAGTTAATTGATGTTGAACAGTTAATGGAACTGGGACCCAGTAATAGTATCCTAACAATCGGGAGAACCATTGTTCCCCAGATGATGGGGATCAAATTTAAGGCATTAGAGAAATGACATTCTATCTCCTCAGGATTATTCTCTGAAATCTTGAGGGGGAGATATAGCCAGAATGACCCCTGGAAAGTGGGACCAAAGTATACATGCTAACCTTAAAACATATTGAAGTCATCTTTGAGATGTGATTGGCTCAGAGAACTGTATTTAAAAAACCTTAAGAACTTGAGGAATGCTCTGATGAGGCTAATAGACAGTAATAGGTCAAGTAATAGGTGAGTTAAGAGGGCTATCTCTTCGGAAAACTACATTCAGCTGAGTCAATTCAGGGTGTCCTCAATGAATATCTTTGTTGAATATTCTTATGTTATGAATTTTTAAATTATTAATTGTTGAATGACTCATAAATGTTTCAACATCAAACCACCATGAGTGGTCACAGTCCTGAGTCAAACTCAGTCCAGAATACTTTCAGCTTTTTAGAATAGTCAGTTTTCTTTTTTTTCTGCACCTTTTTCTAAGAAGTGTTCTTTTGCTTCATTTTCTCCATTGATTTTCTCCTTCTAGACATTTGGGAGTGCAGTAAATAGAGCACAGGAAGTCTGGATTCCTTCAGTATAAATCCAGTCTTTGCTACTTAGTAGCTTCATCACCCGAACTTAGTCACTTAACGTGTGTTTGCCTCAGCTTCTTCATTTGTAAAGTGAAATAATAATAGAAATAATATTTCTGAGAATCAAACTAAGTATTTGTAAACTGCTTTGCAAGCCCCAAAGCTGCCAATTCTGAGGAAGAAGTCTTTGCTAGGCCACTTCTCTACTTTTCCCACTGCAGGAGGGGAAATAAATCCATAGCTTTTGGTTATCCATATTCTCACACTCTCCAAAATCTCTTTGGCCAAAGATGATATCCAATGTCAACCAGTGTGTTGATGATATATTTCATATGACTCTGGATTAAACAGTGGTGAAAGAATGGAAAGAAATCACAGGGGGAAGGAAATTCACTGAGTATTGACTGGATTACAGCTGGTGATTTTCAGAATAGGATTGTTTTTGTGCTGGTGCTTTCTGGCCACAAAGAAGAGGTGAGTTAAGAGGGCTATCTCACATTTATACACAGCCCCATTATTAAGGAGAGCTACACAATAGCAACTGCTTCTCACTATAAAGAAGGCAAGCCAAGAAGCACAAATCCAGTACTAAGTGCTAAAATCTGCAAATGTTCCCATGGCATCACCATGGAGGCAGCCTCAATCCCCTGACCCTTAGGTCACAGCTTCTGCCTTCTGCTTTTCAAATTATTTTGAAACAATCCTATAGACACACACCCACACCCATTCATTTCATGACTTCATCCAAGAAATCCTGGAAAAATATCTGTATTATCATAACCCTAAGACAGAGCTAGATTCTAACACAGGATTACAGTGAGATAAAATAGCTGAGTACTCTTATTTTAAAAAACTGGAGGAAATAGATGATATGCCCTTATCTTGCCCAGAAATGACTATGAAAGGGATAATGACTCCTATAATCTCTAAGCAAGAAGGGCTGTAAGAGAAAAGGACAGAAAAAGGGAGGGATTGAATTTGGGGAGTAAAATAAAAGAAAGGCATCTACAAAATATAGGGTCCATTCATGAGAAATCCTGTAAAGCCTCTCTCTCTGTCTTTGTCTCTGCCTCTCTCTCTCTCTCTGTCTCTCTCTCTCTCTCTCTACACACACACACACACACACACACACACACACACACACACACACACGCACACACGCGCGCACACACACACACACATACACACACACTCCAGCATCAGGAGGTGAAGAACTTATTCACCTACTGATAACAGTACAGGAAGAAGGAAAGAACCAGAGGCAACTTTCTTCTACCTAAAGGCATGGACCCTATGCCTGAGAAACTGGCTTGAGATTTGGATCTGTTTCATCTGTTCTTTTTCAATTCTAGATACAGCTCCTGAGCCAGAAGCTCAAGTACTGGAGACCTTGGCACACTGGATTCCAGCCCAGATGTTGTAACCAGCACAATAGGCCCTCCCTGCCAAAACTAGGATTACTGATCTCAAACCCAGGGGATGGGTTTTGAACCTGAAACTTAGTGTAACTGAAGTTATTTAGGGATTGAGTTAAACGGAACCTAATTTTCCTCCTCTCTCCAGAGATTTATGTAGGGGAAATTATGCCTTTGAGATATTAGAAGCTTTTTGTATGTAGGTTTTCATTATGTCTTTGAAATAAACATGGTCAACTGTACCCAGAGTTCTTGGACCCCTAAAATGAAAAGGGAACATAACTGGTGGGAACTTGAGCCAGTAACAGGGATAAGAGATACCTTAAGAATTCTGAAGAACCCTGAGGGAGAGATGAAATGTAGCACACCTGAAGTGAGCCTTCAGGTGTGAGACCAGAGAATTATGGTACCAAAAAGAGCTTATTTATGTGTTTACTGTTAAAGGCAAAACATATTCAGAAAGTATTTAAATTTGCACAAGGCTGTTTGAATTGCATTTCCCATTAGGGATTCAAGTTTACTTAGCACTTTCCTGTACTGATACTCATCAAAAACAACATAGCAAATGTCAAATCTAGTGTAAATCTCTTAGTAAAGCATGCATGAAAATGACCTTATCCATGAATGTTAGTGATCTTCCCTGCAGTGAAATTTTGCCTTTCTTTATTCTTTAGCCAGGCAAATACAGCTGGACTAAATGTAGACCAAGAATTGTCAAGAAGGCAAAGATTGAGGAGAGTTGGAGAAAGTAGCATATGAGTTCTAGGGATCCTTCCAGTTTCAAATTCTATAGATTTTTAAAAATATTCTTTGTATCCCCATTCCCCCCTTTTTTATTCTGTCTTGAAATCCAAACCCTGAGAGACTTAATAAGACTTAATAAGTCTTTGCAAGAGCCGACTTTTTTATTTTTCAAAAGTGGTATGACCTCCCAAATGACAAGTCTGCTCCCTGGTGGTGAGACGTCACATAGCACAAAAATAAGCTAGGTCCTTAGACTAATTTAAGTAGCTGTCTCTTTTAGAGCCAGAACAGAGAGGGAAGAGGACCCAGAGAGAGATGAAGATGATAAGATAACTGGGTAGTTGGAAGAACAGCTGAAAGCAAGTTTGTTTTGCATCAGATTACATTTGTTTTGCATCAGATTACAGTCCAACTACTCTAAAGGCCTCAAAGGCCTCTTTTTGCATTACCAAGAATTTAGTACAATGCCCAGCATCTGGTAGGTTCTTAATAAATGTTTATTGCTTGCTTGTTTGATTAATTAACATCTTTAAGTCATTCTCCTAATTAAATCCATCCAATAAGCATTTATTAAACGTCTACTATGTGTCAGGTACTGGGAGCTAAATTCTAAGGATGTAAACAAAAGCAAAAGATAGTCACATCCCTTATTATGTAGGAAAGCATAGTTATCTTTCCAGACATCAGCCTTAAAACTCAGGTATATCTGCTTCTTAGTTCCATTTTTATTTTCTTTTTGTACCATCTCTTAAGGTCCTGACTTCCATTTGTTTCCCAGGTATGAAATGGTATGTATTTTTTTTTAAATAAGTTTTAAACTTCTCTAAATCTCAAAATGTATTCTCTCCTTCAATTCAGTTAAATAAACATTTATATGTTAAGTTCCTGTCATTTTCCAGTTATGGGAAGACAAAGATGAAAACTGAAGCTCAAGAATATTTTAGTACTTGAAATTTCATAAGTCTGCCTGAATTTCATCTCCCATTAGGAACACAAAAATTCAGTTAGCACTTTCTTATATTAATGTGTTGAAGCTATCAAGTAAAATCATTAATTAATTAAATCATTTAATGCATAGGTCAAGTATCTCACAATTAAAGTTAGAAGGGATCTAAGAAAACCATTTGGGATAACTTTTCCATTTTGTAGATGCACAAGCTGAGGCCTAGAAAGACAAGGTGATTTGGCCACAGTCGCACAGTCAACTATAGGAGAATATTAAAAAACAATACACATACAAACTAAACACCTTGTTTGTAAAACTGAAAATATTTTGCAATGATATTTCTCTAGCTTAATAAGTAGTCCTTTCCTTGCTTCCCTGTGTAAAGATGGAATAGCTCATATACAATTCCCCTTAATGCTAATTAATGTCTTTCCCTCTAGTGATTATCTCCAGTCTATTCTGTTATATTGTTCCATTCCATGCTCTTCCATCCCCAGCTCTTTGACAGCAGTTCTTCCAGATGAATTTTGTTGTTAGTTTCTTGGGAGTTTGATTGGCACAACACTAAATAAATAGATTAGTTTGGGGAGTATTGTCATCTTTATTATATTTGCTTGACATCCAAGAGTACCTGATATTTTTCCAGTTGTTTAGATCTGACTTTATATTTGGGGAAAGTGTTTTGTAGTTTTCCTGACTTTCCCTTGGCAGATAAATTCCCAAATATTTTATACTATTGACAGTTATTTTAAATGGAACTTTTCTTATATCTCTTGCTGTTGGATTTTGTTAGTGATGTATGAAATGCTGATGATTTATGCGGATTTATTTTATATCTTGCAACTTTGCTAAAGTTGTGGATTACTTCTAATAGCTTTTTAGTTGATTCTCTGGGGTTCTCTAAGTATACCATCACATCTTCTACAAACACTGATAATTTGGTTTCTTCATTACCTACTCTAATTCTTTTAATCTTTTTCATCTCTTATTGCCAAAGCTAGCATTTCTAATACAATATTGAATAGTAATGGTGATGGCTTTTAGTCTTATAAATTTGATTCAGTTCCTTATATAATTTGGAAATAAGACTTTGTTTCAAAGATCTTTTCCTGGTTATCTAGTTTATTTCTAATTTTTAGTACATTAGATTTGTTTGTGCAAACTCTTCTTAATTTAATTTAATAAAATCCTGGTTGAGGCTCCCTGAGCCTTGTCTTTCTCCCTGCGCTTGTCTTTCTGGTCCTGAGAGCTTTTTGCTTATATGGTGCACACTGAGTATGCATTATATCATTATATTACTAGGAAACCATTATTTGTTGTAAGATTAAATCAATGCTAAACTAGATTTAACCATTGAATGGTTGATGGTAAAATTCCACCTTGTTTCAAGTTCTGGCCCATAACATCTCCTTGTAGGATTAAATCAATCATACTAAACCATGCTAGATTAGATAACTATTGTCTCTATCAATTCCACTGACTTAGTACCTTGTAAAAATCCTTTGTTTCAAGTTTAGAGCTCTGGCCCCAAACAGATTTTCCTAAAAAGGCTTTAGTCGTTGTCTACTGTCTCCAGGCTCAAATATAAAATTCTCTTTTTGATTTTTAAAAACTTATATAACCTGACCCTTTCTTAACTTTCCATTCTTACTATGCCTTATACTCCCTTCTCTTCATGTGCTTTTTTCCCCCCAGTAACATCAATCTCTTTGTTGTTCCTTGAATAAGACACTCCTTCTCCTGATTCCAGGTCTTTGGAAATCTCCTCATCTCATCTCTAGCTTATCCTCCTAGCTTTTCTAGATTCCTTCAAGTCTCAGCTAAAAAATCTCAGTCCTTTTTAATCTCAGTTGATTACCCCCAGTTTGTACAGCATCTTCATTTTTTGTATATAGTTATTTGCATGTTGTTTTCTCCTTAGATTGTGAATTTCTTGAGAGCAGGTACTGTTTTTATACATATATGTATATAAGTGCATGGTATATACACTTAATAATTACCTGTTGATTGTTCCCAGATATTTCTTATCTTGGATCCAGAGTATTGATTTTAAGGAAAGTCAAATTTCTCTTCAATTGGTGTCCTCTCAAATTATTTTGAAGTCTCTTCTCCTGTAAAAACTCAGAATTGTATAGGGATGAAGTATAGCTCCTGATTGGTCTGCGAATTATTTTCCAGTTAAGTACAAAAGGGCTAGGTGATGTCAGCAGAGCTGTTGGCCTGCTCATGAATCTTTTATCCCATATTCTTGACTATAATTTATTACCTCTAAGATCTTCCAGTTGTTTATTCACATGAGTTTGAATTTAATTTTACTAAAAAATTTGAATGTTTCATTGACTACTTCTTCCTCTGGGTTGTTTTGAAAAATAGTAAATAAAATCTTATTACTAAGTCCTAAGAAATCTTACTCTTTATAATCCTATATCTGTAGATGTGTTGGATATTTTTAATAATATATTTAGAATATATCATGTTTTTATCAACATATTTTGCTTCACCTTTCTTTTTGAATATATCATTCCCCTCAGTGTGTGTGTGTGTGTGTGTGTGTGTGTATTTCTCTCCTTAGATCCTCCATGGGATGGCATTTGGTGATTTCTTTCAGGAAGTGACTGGTGAATTCTTTCTATTTTCACTTTGTAGTCTGGTTCTAAGAGATCTGAATAGTTTTCTTCTATAATGGCTTAAGATTTTTTTATCTTTTTTTTTTTTTTTTTTTTGTGAGGGCTTTCAGGTACTACTTCAATTCTTAAATTACATCTCCTTAATATTTTCTCCAGTTCATTTGTTTTTGCTAGTAATTATCTTATATATTTCTCTTATATTTTAAGTCTTTTCTCTTTGTTTAAAAATTTTTTTTTTATTATTTCATGGAATCATTAACTTCTTATTTGGTCCATTCAAATGTTGAGGGAAATTTTTTCCCTTTTGAATCACGTTTTGTATCTTTTGTGTTAAACTGATAGTTATTTTTTAAATTCTGTATTCCATCATTCTCATTTCTTTTTAAATTTTTTTTTCTAGTACTCTGATTTATTTTAAGTAATTTTAAAAACTCATAAAAGTTACTTTAACTTTTTCAATAATTCTACTTGAGTTACTCAAGGTTTTTCTTGTAGCTATTTTTAAGTCATTTTCTTCTAGGTTTGTGTCTTGAGAATCCTGTCACCATAACAGTTCTTTATGTTAGGATATTTTTCTTCATTTGTTCATTCTTTCCTCCTATTTCTTAATTTCAGACTATATAAAGGAAAGGCTCTCAGTTCTGGAGGCATTGCCTGAGCTGATTCTACTCATTCTTTCTCAGGGAATTGAATGTTATATTATTTTAGGAACTTGAGTACAATACAGACTGGGGACCTGCAAGCTTATAGTGCTTTCAGAATGGTCTTATGCAGTGTGAAGTCATTTCTCATCTAAGTTCTATCAATTCCTGACCTGAGTTTGGGCCTGAGCATATGCCTGATGATTTACACTTGGTTGGAGTTCTAGTAGACAATAGCTGGACTCAGCTACTATCAACCATCTGGGAATCTCTCCTTGTTTATAGTGACAGAACTTTAGACTTTGTTTTGGTACAGGATTCCTGCCCTAGTTATTCCATAGCAAGTTTCTGACTGGAGACTATAACTAAGACTCCCATTCCATTCCAAAGGCCACAACCACATACCTTTTCTTGCTTTTGAACTTGTTTTTAGCTCATTACACCAATTTATGGCTTGCAACCACTTTTCATCCTGGAATGCCATTCCTAAGTACAAGCATCTTTCTCATTTCATCCTGGATTTATGACTTAGAATAGAATACCTATAGGATAATGGATGACAGCTTCCAGTTGACACTTTATTCCTACACTCTATCCAAGGATATCCTTTATCCTGGATATGAGATCCTTTTTGTCTCTGATGCACAGCTTTTTCCTATATTGAAGCACTTAGGATTGCCTTTCTTGGCTAAAGTCAGTCTCTTATGTCTGTAGATGTCTCTGTCTTCCTATGCTCCTCTGAACTGGAAAAAAGATGCATTGTGATTTTTTTTTTTTCTTGGATTCTCCAATCAGGAATCAATGTAGTTCATTTTCTAGATCTGTAGGAGAGTTTTACTTTCCTTTCTGCTACATCAACATTTTTATTCTACTTCTCTTCTTCTTTTATTTTAATGCCCTTCTAATTAGATTCACAAGACTTCAGGAAAATACATTCTTACTATTGCTTCTTTGTTTTGTTGTATGCCATCTTTAGCTAGTGGATTGTTGTTATGGACCAGAACTAGAAACAAGGTGCTAAGTCACTGAAGAGACAATACTTATTTCACACCTTTAAGGGAGTTCACACCTTTAGAGAGCATATATAAGGAGGAGATTCACAAGTCAGACAGAAATATAAGTAAGAAGCACTCAGGGCCAGAGCCATAAGCCACAGAAACCCACAAGCCCACTCTCTGGAAGGAGGAGTAAAGATTCATTCCAACTTCCACCTTTGTGTTGGCTGGAGGCTGAAGCTGGAAGAGACAAAGGACTAGGCGCAAGAGCTCTCGAGGACTAAGGAGAGAGGAAGGCCTCTAGAAAACTAGCAGAGCCCTAAGTGAAGGAGATAAGATTTTGGAAGAGACAATAAAGGATTTGGACTTTTAACTCTTGCTTGCATTTGGGATTATTGAACTGAACTGAAAATAAGGCTGCCTCCAGAAGCTCCCCAAGAAACCTGCTCCCAGAGGATATTACAGTTAACAGAAGAGAACATTACAAATTGTTATTCCTGTCTTTTAAATCATGATCCAAAAATCCAAACTCCATTGTCAAACACTACTCAACTATTCGCTTTTCTTGGACAGATCATGTCTGCTTCTATATGGACATAACTGAACAATAACTTGTTCTCATAAATCAGAAAAAGAAACAGTAGATTGAAGGGCCAGATAGATAGGTTATAACTTTTTAGTTCTCTAATACTTTTTCTTATTTATTATAGGCTCTTGAAAGCTTTTCAGAGTCCATAGGGACATAAATTCAGAGCAATAAGAAATCTCAAAAGGTGAATACAACCTATATATTTTAATAAATGAGGAAACTGAGGCCCCAAATAGTTAAGTGACTTGTTCAGGGTCACTAGCTAGTATATATGTAAGGCAGGATTTGAACCCAGGACTTCCTAACTCCAAGTCTGGTGCTTTTTTTTTCACTAGACTGTGATGTTTTATTGATTTTAAACTTCCTAGGTTCCCTTTGTCATTGCTCTGATGTCAAAGATCACATTAACAATCCAATAAATCTTCTACTACAGTTGTTTTTTATGAAGACAAGTTATATATTTAAACCAATAATTATTCAGATTTATCCTTGAATTCCTTCAGAACTGTCATTCATCCAGTCTGGTGATTTGTATATTTATTTTCTTCATCCATTCCTTTCAACAATTTGACTTAAATATCCTGAATTTTGACTACTCTTATTTAGTGTCTCTCCCTACTCACTTAAGTTACTTTTCTTTTTTTTTTTTTCCCCAAAATGTATCTCTTCCTATAAAAAGCTGACTCCTAGGTAACCATCAATGGCTTTTTTTCTTTTTTCTTTTTGGTTCCAGAGTCTGCTATTTGTCACCCTTTGTATATAGTCACCAGGCTTCTTAAATCCACAGACTTGCAGAGTTGAAATATCAGACTTTGATCTAAAATGGGAATTTCTGGCAAAGGTCCCAAACATGGCAGCCTTACGCCTGCCAGGTCAAAGGATTTCTGCTCACTGGAACCACCTGGTTCTGATGCCCTCCTCTCTTTACCTAACAACTTTTACCTTATTTTCAAACCCCATAATAAACCTCTTTCATCAATCTAAAAAAAAATTAATTAAAATGGGAATTTCTAACAATCCCAATAAGTGATTACTCACTTGTACCCAAGTAGCTCATTCTTTTCTGGTATGGTTTTATTTATTGGTTTGTGTTTTCTTAAGTTGACTTAAAATATGCCCTCATGCAACTTTATCCATTGCTAGACATCTGTCCTCCAGAAAAAAGACATCAGTATGTCTGGTAACCAAAAATTTCAAGACAGGTTTTTTTTTTTTTTTTGTAGTTACTGACTTTAAAATTTCTATGTATTTCTTCTTAGTCTCCTTTCTAGATGAATGAGCCAGATTAGTGCCCACATTTTCTCATTATTCCTTTCTCTAAAATTAAGTAAACATATTATGAATGCTAACTGAGACTTTCCCTTTGAAGATGACCAGGGTTTCTAGTGTGGATTGATGTCCATGTCACTGGAGTGGATTACAAAGAATTCATCATGGAAGCCAATGCCAAAGCTAGAGCTGGGAAGGTGGACACATAACAAAGCCAAATGTACTTTATTGATAAGGCAATAGCATCATATAGGCAAAAGTGGCTCCATGAAGCCAGGGTCAGAGTACAGTCCAGTTTAGTATCTTGTCACAACAAAGAAACAGCCAAGAAGGAAGAATTATTTGAACAAGACTTCTTTCTAAAGTTCAAGGTCCCAGAGGCACTGAATAAATTGAGAGAAGATTATATTTGGATTGCAATTTAGTATAATGTTAAAAAGAAAGTACTAGATTGGAAGTTGGCTTGAGGAAAGGAAGCAAGAGCTGGAGCATTTATCTCTGTCCCCACTTAAATTGGGGAATAGGGCTTCCTCAACCTTTCACTTAAGGGAAAACCCCTGGCTTCCACTCCAATTCTTTCACCAACAGGTCTTAGTCTCTAATCTTAGTCCCAACAGATTGTGTGACCCTAAGGAAGTTGCCAGTCTGCACTTCGGTTTTTTCATCTTTAAAATGAGGGTGTTGAGGGATGACTTTTAAAGTTTCTTCTTGCTCTAATATTCTCTAAATCTAGTTGGATATATTAATAAAAATTTTTAAAAAGCAAAAGAAGAAAGGGCTGTTTCTCTTCTAGATGGTCTCAGAAGAGTTCTGACCAATCTTTAGAATTGTTTCCATGAACATAAGTTATCTATTTACATACATCCTGTGGTCTAGTAACTATTTATACTGAGGAATTCATATAGAACAGGGATTCTTAATACAGGATATGTGAAAATTAAAATATATATACTTTGATAATTATATTTTTAATATAATTGGCTTCCTTTATAATCTAATGTATTTATGTATTTAAAAATAATATTCTGAGAAGGCTTCACTAGACTACCCCATGAGTCTATGACATAAAAACATTAAGAAT
Organism: Sminthopsis crassicaudata; assembly: GCF_048593235.1. Taxonomy (NCBI): domain Eukaryota; kingdom Metazoa; phylum Chordata; class Mammalia; order Dasyuromorphia; family Dasyuridae; genus Sminthopsis; species Sminthopsis crassicaudata. Next base: position 243,347,609 of record NC_133621.1, read on the forward strand.
TCCTTCCATAGAAAGATACTGCTGCAAAATAACCCTTTACCCCAAGTTCCTTCCACATCAATTGTACCCTCTCCAACCAAAACCTCTTACTGAATGAGTGCATTCTTGAGTAATTTATTCTCTGCTTGGTATTTTGTCACTCATTCATATAAGTTCTTTACCATGCAAAAAAAAAAAAAAAAAAAAAAAAAAAAAGATCACCATAGACTTTCTTTTTGCCCAAGGTACGGAAACAAAGCAGAGAACTGTAGCTATTATTGTCCAATCTTACTCTTATTCCTATGGATAGGAGGCTATTTGAATATTTTTAGCACTACATGAGTAACGTTTTTATAGCAGCAGAATTTCAGCCAATGGAAAGGAGAGTGTGACTTTGGTTCTGGGGTTTACTCTTAGAGGAGGATGTCTTGAGGTGGTAGGTGAGTGAAGGCCTCTATTCTGGGATTAGAGTTGTTTTGAGAAAGGGAGCCAACTTTCTTTGTCCTTCTTATTCACTGAGAAAGAAGACTTCCTAACTTTCCAACTGAGGGGATGAAAGGAGGCAGATGCTAGAGGGATACGAAACATGATGAAAAAGAATCTAAGGGTATCTTCTGGAATGGAGATAAAATACTGTTGAGATAGGGATCAGAGTATGAAATGATGCTTTCTGTTTGAAGGGGCTTTCTATGTTTTGTCACACATCTCAGTCTCTGAAATCCAGGAAGAAGCTGAAAGCTTAGGAAGCTAGCTGTGTGGTGTCCTCCTTCTCCCTCTCCCCTTCCCCTTCTACTATTAACATTTTTTGGAGTTGATATAGAAGACAAGAGATGGATTTCCTTTTTCTTGCTGTCCCCATTTTAGCTTTTGTTTTTCATGTAATCCTCTTAGCAGGTGAGTTCGATGATGGCTGTCCCCATTCTATGAATGAAGATGCAGCTGACTAGATTCCAAACTCAGGACAAGGAGTCTGTTTACGACAACTGCTATTGAAGAGGCTCTGGAGACACTTACTATAGTAACACAGAAATGGTTTGGTCACTGAAGGAGCCAGGCAGAAGGTGTGGAAAGGTTGGAAAGGTATATAATTATCACCATAGTCACCATATTTCTGGAAAACTACTGTAGAGAATGTCCCAGCCCTTGCTCATCTGCCTGGATTCTCTAAATCCAGTCTACTATATAGTTCCTAAGTGGCATAGGTTGGCCAGGGAAATGCATATATGCAAGCAGATTATTTATCTTTGGGGATGGGGAAGGGCTGAAGGAATCCACTAGGACTCAAGTGTTTTGGAGTTACAGATATGTCTCTGAGGAATGGACATATTTTTCTTATATGGTCTCACAATACCTTCTGGCTGCCATATAGATACAGGGAAGAAGCCTTAACATTCAGGCTCTTGCCTTCTGATCTCTGATTCCTTTGAGTTGCCTTATCAAATAAACAGTGCCTCTTAACTGAGGTCCAAAGGAACTGGAAAGCCTTCAAAAGGGTGTGGGATGAGGAGAGGTCTTGGGACCCCTGACACACAGGCTGGACAGGAGAAAGGATTGACCTGGGGTATGGTAAAGGGAAGGAAAGAAGGCAAGGAGGAGGCTGAGCTCCAAAAGGGGTAGGGAGTGCTGCTCAGCAGCAAGTAGTCAAAGGATTCTGGAGCTGGGTGACCATTTGCACCACCCCTTTGGAGAGTGCCTCCTACCCAGATACTAGCATTGGCTGACCCAGTCATGAGATCTCATTGCCAAACACCTCGAGTACCAGGGGAGTGAGCTTCATGCTGTGCTCTGGTTGGAAGGACAGGCAGCGGTACTGCTTTGAGTGTTCCTCATTGAGACTCCGCAGGTCTGCTAACTTCTGGATCATCTTAGCATACAGGAGGTGACTACCAGGTGGAGGGTGGCGGCAGCGAATGTAGGTCTGCAGCGTGTTGGACAGCCGGTCTTGGATGGCCTCAATGAGTGCTGCATCCTGCACCCCAGGCCGGTCTGTAGGAGGGAGAATGACAGGGATAACTCTCTCAATGAAACTCTGGCACTAGGGCTCCTTAGACACACCTCCCCTATAAACACACATTGCATTTTTTTTTTTGGCTACAGATTGAGGTGACTATTTATATGTCCTTTCCATTCTTAGGTTTCAAAAGACAGCCCTGACTATTCAGGACTGCGCTTGAAAATAAAGACAAGTCATTTATCTTTACTCTTAACAGCTTGGATCCAATCATATGGGAATCTTCCTACCTATTTCATCCCCATTTCATGCCATGTTCCCCAGTAGACCCCTTCTCCACCCAGCCAAATTCCAGTTTTCCTTGGTTGTGGGCCCCCTACCTGGGGACACAATGCAGATAGCCATAAGTAAGACATGTTCTTCTTCATGCAAGTTCAGTTTCTTCAACCCAACCTGGAACTTGATAAGTGGTTCAATTAATTCCAGGCTGTGTCCAGCTGTAGAGGAGAAAGGCCATGGATAGTTCAACCTCTCAACATGAAGCTAACTGAATTCCTTCCCTTAGTCTACCTCCTCCCAATCCTTCACCAATTTTTCTGGGTACAGAAGGGATGAAGGGAGAAACTGGGTGAAGAGGGCTTGGAGTAACTTACCTTTAGCAACATCACTGACACGGTACTTATAGTCTTGGCTCCCACAGGTCCAAGACATGTCATCCATGGTGAAGGATTGGTTGGAGCGAAGCATGATCACTTCTATAGCACTCGATTTGAGCAGCACAATCTGGTCCTCAGAGGTGAGGTCTCTATGGAGTAGAGATTGAGGGTGGGTGGGATAGAGAATAAGCTTGGGGTACTGGCCATTATAACAAGCCCAAGTCAGCAATATGATAGTCACATGATACTTTTGTGGCTAGCATTGTGAAGACATGCAGAAAAAGTAAATAAAACTATTTCTGTCTTCAAGGAATTTACAGACTTGTTGAAACTAATAATTAGTTTAATAATAAATTCTCATTTTTGGAATGGAATATATCTCATATCATCTTTCCAATGAAGATGTAAATAATGGAGCCACTGTTTTAACAGATGAGGAATTTGAGGGACTGGAGAAGATGAATAATTTTCCCCAAAGTCACAAAGATTGTGATTAGTGTGCTAGAATAAGAACTTGGATCTTATTTTTTTTTTAGATTTTTGTTGACATTTTGCACATAAAAAGCATTATATAAATGTTAGTTATTACTGTTATCTTTTGTTTTAATATAGCCTAGATTTTCCCTTGCATCTTTTCTTTTCTTCTCCTAGAAAGTCTTCTTTTATAACAAAGAACTATTTTTTTAAGAGGAAAGGAAAAAAAAACATTCAGCAAAATCAATTGGTTTTAAAACATTAAAAACATCTGATATTATATGCAATGTTCTATCTACGAGAATCCCCACATTCAAAAGGAAGTTATATCTCTTTTTTGGAAAATCCTAGTTCAATATTCTTTCTGTCATATTATACTTCCTCATACAAGGGCAAAACTCATAATAAAAAAGTAATGGAAAAAATAGGCAAAAAAACCAAGAAAGTCTTCAATTTGAGTATCAAGGCAAGTAGTAATATAGAGGCTTTAATTAAGGGGGAGAAAATGTAAAAGAGGAATTTATGCATGAAGTAAAATAGTTGTAACAGGTAGTGTCTATAAATTTTTCCTGCTCCAAAGCTTCCTTAACCTGGCTCGCCAAACCTGCCAGAGAAGAAATTGCAGTGACAAACAGTCAGAGGCTGAAGGAATTTCTTTACATGCTGACATCAGCGTGTTAAATAATATGGTAAGCTTTTAAAAATTTAAATATTTTGTGATTGGAGAGGCAATTGGGGTTAGGTGACTTAGCCGGCTATGCTTTCCCATGCACTTGCCCATATGTACTCTTCTATGAGTACCATTTTCAATTTCTTCCCCCTGTACGTTTGTTCATAGCAGATCATAGCATCTGAGATTTAGAGTCAAAAGTGACCTCAGATTACTAGTCCAATCCCTTCATTTCACATGATTCTCTATGACTGAAATACCTTTTTTCCTAACCTCTATTCAAGACCCATACCATCACCACCAAATCTATTCAAGACCCATACCATCACCACCAAATCTATTCAAGACCCATACCATCACCACCAAATCTATTCAAGACCCATACCATCACCACCAAATCAATTCAAGACCCATACCATCACCACCAAATCAATTAAAATATTTTCTAAAATAAAATATCAGGCATGTCAGATCTTTGGATCAAGCAATTGGCATTCAGACCACTTGTTAGGTAATTACTATTTGCAGTTGTTTGGTTGTTTCAGTCTTGTCCAACTATTTGTACCCTATTTGGAGTTTTCTTGCCAAAGATACTAGAGTAGTTTGCCATTTCCTTCTCCAACTAATTTTACATATGTGCAAACTGAGGTAAATAGGATTAAGTGACTTGCCCAGAATCATACAGTTATTAAGTGTCTGAAACCAGATTTGAACTCAGGAAGACTCCTCCTTCCTGACTCAAGATCCAATACTATGACACCTAGCTGCCCCAACTTGGAATTAGACTAATTGGTCCCAGGTTTGAGTTAATCTATCTAATATTTTTGTATCTTACATATGTATAATATATTATTTTTTATTTTATGTACATAATATAATCTTATTTATCCCCATTCTAAACCTCTAAGGTAGGAATTACAGGCATTATTATCCTCTTTTTACAGAAGAGGAAATTCAGTCTCAGAGAGATTAAATGCCTTGCCTGTTGTCACATTGCTAGTAAATATCAGAGATGGAATCTGAACCTAGGTTTTCTTGACACTGCAGTTAGCACACTAACTCTACTCCCACGCTGCCTATCAGAGCAGCAAAATTCTTCCATCAGAGCATCAAAGAACAAATATTCCCAATTATCAGTAAATCCATCTATCAGCATATATTAAGTATATGTTATATGTTAGATCCTGGGTAAGGTGTTTGGGATAAAAAAATGCAAAGATGAAACAAATCCCTGCTTTAACCATGGGATATTTAATAATCAGATAATTAATGTGGATATATATATAGTCTGTGGATTACATATGAAAAAATCATTTAAAATAAATACAAAGTAATTAAATAAAAGGTAGTTTGGAAGGGAAGGCATAATCATTTGAGGATTTTATTTTTGGCAAAAGTTATGTTTGATCTGAGTTTTAAAGGAAGAATTCTATGAAGTTCAGTTGAGGAGTGGATGCATTCGAAGCGTGGGGAGCAACAGAGCAACAGCAGAAATGTCAGAGTGTTATGGGTTAGGAACAAAGAGAAGGTCATCTTGGCTATATTGCAGACATTTGGAAGGAGAGTAATGTTCAGTGAGGGTTAGTGCCAGGCTGTGAAGGGATTTGAAAGCTAAAAATAGCAGTTTATTTTTATTCTAGAGGTAATATGGATTCATACAAATTGTTTGAGTAGGAGTATTGCATGCATTTAAAGAAAATTACTTTGGTAGCAGTACCAAGGTAGGATGGACTAAAGTGTGGAAAGATGCAAGGAGGGGGGACTAGCTTCAATAATCCAGATGAGAGGTGACAAAGAATAAGGTGATGTCTGTGCAAGGAGAGATGTGTGGGTGTGGATATGAGAGATGAGAAGGATTTAGAAATGGCAAGAGTTAGCAGCTAAGATATATGAAGGGAAGAAGAATGAGGAAAGGAGAAGACTGAAGTTATAATCCTGGATAATACCTTTGATAGAAATAGAAAAAATTTGGGGAAAGATATATTAAGTTTAAGGTATCTTCAAGATATTTAATTTCAAATATCTAAGAGTCAACTAGTAATGTGGAAATGAAGTGCAGGAAGGAGACTGAGTTTCAGGAGTGTAAGTATGGGAGAAATACATATATGTGTATGTTCACATATTACATACATGTATTTATACAATATACACATATGCATATATATACATACATATATATGTGTCATTTTCAAAGAGTTGCTAGTCAAGCCCATATCAATTGATTAAGTTAACAAGAAAACTAGTTTAAAAAGAGAAAAGAAAAGATCAAGAAACACCTATAGTTGGGGTGTGATATGGATGGCAAGTCATCAAAAGAAACGGAAGGAACAATCATACAGATAGAAAGAGATCCAGGAGAATGTCACAAAAATACAGAAAATCAAGGTAGTCAGCAGTGTTTAATGAAAAGACATGTCAAGAAGGATGAGGAGCTGAGAAAAACAAACAGATCTGGCATTTAAGAAATCCTTGGTAAATTTGGAGAGAGCAGTTTCAGTTGAGTAATCAGTTAGAAGTTAGATTGCTAAGGGTAGAAGAGAAAGAAAAGAAGAAAGTAAAGTAATGAACATAGGCAGTTTTTTTCAAGGACTTTGGTTGAGAGAGGAGAAATAGAGGATAATTTTTTAAGGGCTTACATTTGAAGGGAGTAGGGAAAGAACCATTATATTGGAAGAAACTGAAGTTTAGAGAGAAGGTTGATTGAAGTTGTAATGTGCTAGAGAAGATGGGAAGGGAGGATTCTGGGAAGATGGTGGAATAGGTTGGTAAATTTCAAACTCTCCTGATTTCCCCCACAAATAGAACAAATTTGCACCTCAGGGTGAACCTAGACTCTTGAAGATTTGAGAAGACTTGGGGCAGAATCCAAGATCTGAAGACCGACCTGGGATTGGATTAATCTGTCTGAAATGCAAACACTTCCAGGCTACTTCCAAAAAACATCAAGTGGGGAATCCTTGGACTAGCTAGTTAGGGCTGGAACCTCAGCAGGAACCACCGAGATTTTTACCTTCTGGACTGTTTGTCAAGTTGGAGTCTGAAACCGGGAGGACTGAGTGAACCTTGGCTGATTGGGAATGCCAGGCCCAGTTGTGCTGCTGAGATGTGGTCCTGGGCAAGAAGGAACTAGCACCCTGAGTGCAGAGGCAGTGGGGCAAGGATGCCGCTGACTATGGGCACTTACAGGAGGATCAAGCTCTTAAAAAAAAAAAAAAAGAACTAACAAAGAAGAAAGACCCTCACTATTAAAACATATTATGGGAACAGGAAAGAACAAGGTTCATCTTCAGAGGAGGACATTTTAGTTTAAGAAAAAAAAAAAAAAAAAAAAAAAAACCTTCTACTCCAAAGAGTAATGTGAAATGGCTCCTTGCCCAGAGAGCATTTATAGAGCTCAAAAAAATTTAGAAATCAAATGAGAGACATTGAGGAAAAATTAAAAAGAAAAATAAAAACTATCCAAGAAAAAAAAAAGAGTATTAAAAAAAGATAATCAACTAGAAAAGGAAGTACAGAGTCTCAAAGATGAAAATAATTTTTTGAAAACTGGATGTAATTGGACAAGGGGAAGCTAGTGAAGCTATGAGAGACAAAGAAATAACAAAACAGATTATAAAGAATGAGAAAAATAGAACAGAATGTGAAACATAAGAAAAATGACAGTTTTAGAGAACAGATCAAGAAGAGAAAATATAAGAATAATTGTACTGTTGGACAGTTCTGACTAAAAAGAGAACCTTGATACAATAGTGTAAGAAGTAATCTAAGAAAATTGTCCTGGAATGAGAGAACATGAGAGGAAAGGAGAAATAGAAAAAAATCCACTGATCCTTCTGAAAAACACAGGAATATTATTACCAGATTTTGAAAACCCCAGATTAAAGAAAACATTTTGCAAGAAAAAAGAAAAAAAAATTCAAATATGCTGAGGCTACCATTAGAATTGTACAAGACTTATCAGTAGCTACAATAAAAGACTTCAGAATCCTATAATCATATCTATTAATAATCAAAATAGCTAGGCTTGCGGCCAAAAATATCATATACAGCAAAATTATAATTTTGAATAAGAAAAACCGGACATTCAATGAACTTACAGATTTTCAGGACTTTCTATCAACCAAACCTGAATTTAACAGAAAATTTAACATATAAAAACCAATATGAAAGATCCGTTTTAAAGAATTTAAGATGGCCAACGGTTAAAACATGGACAAATTATGTTTTTTATACATTTATACATGTATAAATTAAGATTCACATCAACAGTAGTATGGCTCAAAAGAAACATTGGCAGAGTTAAGGTAAAAATAATCATATTATACAAATATGTGTAGAGGAAGAATAAACTCAGAGGCATTAGAGGGGGCCGGAAGGAGATCTTGTAATTCTGAAAACCTACTCACAAGGGGATGAAAACTTATTCATACCAATAGTCAATACTACATATATACCATGGAGGGTACAGCACCCTCCAAAATCTATAAAGAAAAAGTGGATGGGGAAGCAAAGGGTAAGAGAAGAAGACAAAGGAGGAATTTTTAGGTGAGGGAGAGTTTTAAGTAATAGTAAGACAAGTTAGGGAGCAGCATTTAATTAGTTAGCAGGGATAGGAAAGACATGTAGATGTTGGGTATATGTGTGTGAATATATGTATATATCTACATATATATATCTATATATATATATATATAGATATATATATATATATCTATATATATATATATATACACCTTTTATTAATTATACCTTGCCTGAGGGTTGTGGGGGGATGAAAAGAAAAAAAAAATAAAGTAAATAAGGTGAACAGCAGAGAATCAAAAAACAAAAGGAAGTAAAGAAAAAGTGGACATTCATGAATATAATTTCATCTCCTAATATGTGTGTGTGTGTGTGTGTGTGTGTGTGTGTGTGTGTGTATACATACTTTCTTGATCTGGCACTTTTTTTATATTTTGAATCCTTCCTGATGTTCTGCTAGGCACATGACAATATTCTCTTTTGTTTTGCTTTATTTTGTTTTGTATTTTTTTGTTTTTATTTTTCTTACTCCTTTTTCAAATAAAATTTAATAAATTTAAAAAAAAATAAAAAATTAAAAAAAAATTAAAAATGATGGGAAACTATGATATCAAGGGTATGTGTAGATTGGTTGACTTGGACAAGGAAAAGAGTCATTCCATTATCCTAAACTGGAGAATATGAGGACAGTGTGGGATGGTGTCAAGGGATTTTGAGATAAAGAAGAGAGAAAAGGAAAGATCTCATGTTGAATGATCTCAATTTTATCTATAAAGAAGATTTTCACCTAAAAGGGGGAGAAAAGTATGGAAGGCTTGAGGAGTGAAGAAAAAATCCGAAGCAATTTCTGTGGAGAGAGAGCTCAATTAGAGAAGAATAAACAAATTGCCTTCAGTTCCAATGAGCTTGTGATGAAAAGAGCCATCTAAACCCAGATAGAGGACTATGGGAACTTGTAGAGGGCTGCAGATAATGGGGCAACTCTGGGTAAGGTAAAAGACCCTTTAGCCCAGAGAAAACTCGCTGACAATATCTGGTTTGGCTCCCCATTTTCCTTGGTGTTCACACCTTTTCCTGAGAAGTCAAGGAGAGTGTGACCACCTGTGTTCTACTTGAAGTAAGGACACTAACAGGGTGTTTACTCAGTGTGATTGAGTAAATTCTCTAGTTCTTATTTAGTGTGTTATGGTGATGTGATGGTTCTATAGTTGGCACATGCTCAGTAGTGCTGTAATTGTACTAAGATATTTAAGGGCTGAGAGGACTGGAGAGGAGAGAGTGTGTGCTTGAACTCGATCCTAGACTCCAGACTCTATCCCTGACCATCCTTGTGGTAACTCTCCTGCTAAGACCAAGTCCCATCCAGAGATCCTTCAGAAAGTTAGCCCAGACACTACAGGAACTTAATGTGGATCACAACATAACATTCTCACTCTTTTTGATATTGTTCACTTGCATTTTGTTTTCTTCCTCATTTTCTTTTCTTTTTGATCTGATTTTTCTTGTGCAACAAGAGAATTATATAAATATGTTTATATATATTGGATTTAACATATAATTTAACATGTATAACATATATTGGATTGCTTGCCATCTAGGGGAGAGGATGAGGGAAAGGAGGGGGAAATCTGAAACACAAGGCTATGCAAGGATCAATGTTGAAAAGTTATCCTTGCACATATTTTGAAAATAAATAGCTTAAAAAATTTAAAAATAAATATATTCCAACCTTCCCACCCACCCCTCAAAATGTTCTCTGTTAGGTTTTTTTGGAGGTCTCTGGAGCAGTCTTCTTTTCCGAAGAGTAATCATCACAAGAATAGCCAGGTGTTAAAGTCCAAATCCTTTAAATCCTTCAAAATCTTGTCTCCTCAACTAAGGCTCAGCTAGCTTTCTTGAGATCCTTCAAGAGTCTTGGTTTCAGTGGAGAAGGGTAGGAGGCCAGGCCAGCCACCACCTAACTGAAGATGAAATTGAATCTCTCTCTTTCCCTCTAAGAGCTTGAGCTCCCAGTTTATATGCTCTACACTAAGTATAAACCAATCATTATATCACTAGGAAACCATTATTTGTTGTAAGATTAAATCTATCATATTGAATTTAGAGAGCTATTAAGCATTATGCTTGCTAAACTAGACAACCATTGTCTTTATCAATTCCACTGACTTAGCACCTTGTAAGAATCCTTATTTCAAGTTCAGAGTTCTGGCCCATAACACCCCATCCAAAAAAAAAATCCAAAAAAACCCCAAATTGCCTTGCTCTGGTGAAGTTACTTACCATGAATATACCCAGTCAACATGGCTATTTCACTTCCTCTAGTTCTGATTGGTAGCATGTGGAGAATGCAGATGGTAAGAAAATATATAGAGTTGAGATTTGGCACGGAATGATCGAAATAAGGACAAGAAGTTGTGGAATTTGAGAGCCAAGGACAGTATCATATTGAATTGGTTGACTACAGGTTTGAGATTAAAGAGTGATGTCAGAGCAGGAGTAATAGCCTGAAGAAAAATTGAGGGGTGGAGGGATGAGAGATAAATAAAAAAATTTAGGAGAGGTGAGGCACTGGGAAAGATTAGATGATAGCAATTTATAGCCTTTCAAACTTTAGAGGAATGTCAGAGTTTTAATTAAGGAAGTAAACTAACTCATGAGTAATGGTGATATTGAGGGTGTAACCATCCACCCTTGTACTTGAGGTGGAGTACAGGAATAGGTCATGGGATTCAAAGAGACTAAAGAAATGGGAGGTTAGAGAGTTTGAGGGAACATCAATATTTGTGTCCAAGTTCCCTAGCAAAAAGGCTGGGACAGTTATGTGGTACAGTGGATAGCGTGCTAGGCCTAGATTCAGAAAGACCTGCATTCAAATTCAGTCTTAAGAGCTGTGTGATCCTAGGCAAATCACTTAACCTGATTTGCCTCACCTTGAAAAAAGGAAATGGTAAACTATTTCATCATCTTTACCAAAAAAACCAAAACCAAATTGGGCCATGAAGAGTCAGACATCAAATTGACTCAAAAATTTAAATAACTCAACAAAAAGAAAAATGCAACAGCAGAAGTTAGTGAACCAGGTGCTGAAGTCTTTGAGAAGGGAGGAAGAGCTAGAAAAGTTTGAGATCTAGCACTCAACAGTTGCAATGTTCTAGACTGGATGAAAATTAATAGTGAACTTCGAAGGAGAGGTTATTGAGTAACAGTAGTAAAAGGAAATCTGAAAGTGGCAGTGGAGAGTAAGGAGTATTACAATAACATTCCTTCTTCCCACCAGGAATAGTGTGTGTAGAGAGTTGATAGGGTGGTTCGAAGGGAGTGGTGAATGAGGGTACAACCAGTGCTGGAAAGGATGGCTGATGATCAACCAGGTGTCAAATCTTAGAACTGGAAAATGGAAGGAATGTAAGAGAAGATGGTCCAAACTAAAAGGAAGTTTGTTCACCTTGGAACAGGAATTCTAGATGGTGCAATGGGTAGAGTTAAAGTGAGTTATCATTGTATAAGATTAAGTAGAGATGAGAGAACAAGAGGTGAGAGCTAAAGATACCATGTTCCTATGTAGCTAGTGATTGATTAGTATGAGCATGGGAAAATGAAGGGGTGGGAAGAAATTGCTAGTTCTAATATGAGGCTATAAATAACAAAGCTCATATCTCCAAGAGGTATAGCTTTCCTAACAGTCCTTATAATATTTAATGATGTGTTCCCAAATGCTGCTCCCTTTCTCCCAAATCTTATCTTCTCTAGGCTAATTTATCCCTAGTACTTACATGGTTTCTAGACTCTTATAATTGATATACTGAAACATCTTCTCAGAGAAAACAATGTCCTTCAAAATGTACTTTAGATATGACCCAATCAAAACTGTTATTTTCTTTTACTGTGGTGAGGTCACTGCTTTCTATGATTTAAAGAAAATTTTCCTCGGAATACAATTTAAGTTAAAAGATTAGGTGAATCCAAATACCCCTGGTAAAAAGTAAAGGAGCAGTGACAAAGGAGAAGAGAGAAAAATGAAGAGGAAGTAAGAAAAAGATTTCAAAAGAAAGGAGAGACTACATTCTAATAGTCTACCTGAAATCTTAGGAATCAAAGTTTGAAAACTTTATAAATGTAAAGAATGTTTCAATTTATCCTGGTTCATTTTTTGATTCTTTCAAGAACTTAAAAAAAGCTTATATTGGATGAAAAGGAAAGCAAGCTACAAGAATGAATAATAATAATAATAATAATAAAAACAATGACTTCTTAATCATAACAAGGCAGAAAAGACCAGAGTACAGAATGGGTCGGACTTAGGACAAAGGCATCTAGATTGGAAGAATACTGATTATAACCTACATTATAATATCTTCTTGTATTTGTGTCAGCTAGTAATTAATCATATAAAGTTTGACATTTACCAATCATCCTGCCAATAGTTGGTGTTTTTTAATGTCTTGAAGTCAAGTAGCCTAAATAATGTCTTGCTACTGATTCCTTATTACTGAAAAGGCAAATAAAATTTCATGATGTCTTTCAAATCAAGACCTCCTGATCTAAGATTTTATGAATCAATGAGATTACTCCTCATACTTGAAATGTTAGCAACAACATTTTCCAATTGGGATACCTGGTGGTACTTGGGTGTGGGTCATATTGTGAAGAGTTTGTTAGAAAGGACTTCAGGTTTCAGAAGTAGCCCTCTTTACTCTTCTAGAACTTAGCCTCTCCCTTTACATCTCCATACCTTTGATCTAGCACAATTGTCAAAAATACCTAGCCCTTCTGGATTTCAATTGTGTCGATATTTCTTTGACAATGAGACTCAAGAGTGTCAAGGCCAGATAGCAGAGGGCTCTATCATAACTTTCAGCCCAAAGTATGTTCAGGGATACTTGGAGTCTGCTTTGGCACCCCAGCAATGATTTCTTTATAATGTCTCCTTCCTTCTAGGGGAAAAGATAACTTTTGTAGGACACAGGCCTTTTAGTGCCTAGCCTAGAGGCTGAGGAGGAACAGTCAATCAGTCAACATGCACCTACTATGTGCCAAGCATTGTTTGAAGCACTGGTAGAGGGCCAAGACCAGGCCCATATTCAACTCCTACTCCATCTTGGTCACATGCTTATGTAGAAATTTCCTACTATACCCCCTTCCCTTAACCTATTCACATAATAGTCTCATCCTCCCTTCCCTAAACCCTCCACTTTCCACCCCCCCACTGCTGGGCCCCAAGATCAAAGCTGCAAGGGATAAAGCTACTGTTCCTTCAGTTCTTGGAATAACAGAACCCCCAAGCTCATAAACCAGAAGAACCAGGTTGCTGGGAAACTGCCTGCCCTGCCCAACCCCACGTGGGTCCCACCTGGGCCCTGAGGTCTTCACCCTGATATTTACCACCCTGGACTTTGGCACAAGCTATACCATTGTCCTTCCAGGAGGCACTTGCCTAGGCAGACATGGTCTGCAGTGAGAAAAAACAAAACAAAACAAAACATTGGCATTGATTCAGAGGAAGAGAGTTTTTAAGATCCTTAAGGTACCTCAGAAATCACCTAGTCCTAGGTCTATATTGAACTCTCACTGTGATGGTCATGTGCTTATTTATGTGTGTCTCATGGATCTTTTGGCAGTCTGGTGAAGTTTAGACTCAGTAAAATAATGTTACCTATATTCATAATTGAAGGAAATATTACATTATTATTGTTGAAAATAAAGATGTCATTTTCCCCTCACTCAAGTTACAACACCTATCCATGCTTTCCTTGGAGGCTTTGTGGACCCAAGGTTTAGAACCTCTGACCTAGTCCAACTCACATTTTACTAATGAGAAAACAATCCCAGAGAAGTGTCAAGATTTGATTTAAATCTACTATTTTTTCCACTGCACATATCTTCTACTACCAAGGATTAGCATTTAGCAATCAGTTCATGTTATCATCTAAGCATATATTGATTTTGCCAACAAATAATTCTTCAATGGCTTTTCAAATAGAACATTCCAGTGTCAGAGAATACCAAGGAAAATTGGTATTTGCTCTTCTACAATCTAAAACATGAGATTAAAGCCACTGAGGTGAATAGGAAGTAGGCAGAATTTAGGACTCTCAATAAGTGAACAATTCCTTAGTAGTCCTAGTACAATTGTACCACTGTGTACAAGACAGATTCTTATGTTAATCAGAACTATGGCACTTCATTAAAATGGAACGATGTTGCAATAGTGTAGAAAAGGGATATACTATGCTGTTGATGATTTTTCTCATGTGTTTACACAAAACAAATGTTAGCTCTATGCTAAATCGTATTTTCAAGCCATAACACCCTGGATGGGGTGAGGGGAAGTAGAACTGAACAAAGTAGATTATTTAATAGTTCCAAATGGATAAATGTTGGGCATGTGGTACTCACATGTGGGCAGACAATCCCTTGCTCATTGATAGATTATGACTGTTCATCCCTGCTGTACTCACTCTATTTGATTACAATTAAGCCATCCCTTCAATAATAATAATAATAATAATAACTAGAATTTATATAGGCTTTAAGATTTGTAAAGCACTTTACAAATATTTTATCTGCTTGGTAGATGCCATTATAACATCCTTTTTACAACTTAGAAGCACGATAAGGTTAAGTGACTTGCAGGACTTCTTAACTCCAAGCCTAGAGGTGTAACTTTTTTTTTCTTTTTCTTTTCTTTTTTTTTTTCTGAGACAATTGGGGTTAAGTGACTTGTCCAGGGTCATACAGTCAGGAAGTATTAAGTGTCTGAGGCCAGATTTCAAATCAGGTCTTCCTGTCTTTAGGGCTGGTCCTCTATCCGTTGCACCAACTAGCTGCCCCATAACTAATAACATTTTACTCTGATATTCTGCTATGGCATGGAGGTGATCCTGGTATACTAGGGACATGCCAGTAGAATGTAAGATCTGAAAGTCCAACCAAGATGGAAAGGATCCCTTGTTCTCATGATAGGCACTATATCTATTGTTTGTGGCCCAGTTTAGCTTAGTGCAGAAAGGTTCATCATCTGCGAACTGGTCATGGTCATTCATGTAAAACCACCTATTAAGTCATGGAAATAGTAGTGATTTGCATCAACATACTGATTAAATCACAATTTTTAAAAATATTAAAATAAGATATTCCTAATTAAATAAATTAATTAAATAAATAAATTTGTTGTTTTATATATCTGGTTTCTCCTTTTGTCACCTTCCCCTCTCAGAGAAATATTCCATATAACAAAGAATTTTTGAAAACTGAAAGAGGAAAAGGAAAAAAACCCAGTAAAACTGATCAATAGAATGAAAAAAATCGGTATATGTATATAATATATATATATATGTGTGTGTGTGTGTGTGTGTGTGTGTGTGTGTGTGTGTGTATACAATGTTATACATCTGTAGATGCCCTCATTTCTGCTTAGTAGGAGGTGAGTTCTTTATCTTGAAGTAAGTTCATTTTACGAACATTTGATGTTTTGTCAAATATGTCATAGCGGCAGAGCTTTGGACTTTTCTAAAGTGTTTTCTGGCTTGTTTTGGTCAAGAATGTTGGACCTATTGGTTTGGGGGCTGGTAGGAGTAAAATAAAATGACACTGGGCAAGAGAGGTTGGAGAATAAATGGGAAGAACTCCGCACTGATTGGTCAATGACCATTGCTATGTTAGTGAGTAATTAGTTTATCAGTCACTGACGATGTTAAAATGACACAATCTGAATCGGAAAATTCAACCGGGCAGCCAATTGTACTTCAAAGTGTGCTTCTATCTTAAAGTGCTTCTACCAGTCTGAACAAAGAATGCTAAGAAGCACTCTATAAAACTAACCAACAGAAAGTTAATCATAAAACGCCAACCCTAACAACATTTTGAAAACACCTTAAATTTTGTCAAGATTTATAATAACTATATAGGTCCTCAGGTAAATGTATAACAAAATGTGTTCTCTTTATTAACAGGAAAAAATCTTTGTGAAATGATCTTGTAAATGAATTTGATAGGTTTTTGAAGGGAGTTGAAGAAGTACTGAATACTGGAAAGAACATGAAAGTAGGAACCAGTCTAGCTATTTGGATGTCGTTGGGCAAATCACTTCAACAAACTGGGCCTTACCTTTTCATTTGTAAAATGAAGCCATCGGATTAGATAATGTCTAAGGTTTTAACTCTAAAGTTTTCTTATACACTGAAAAAAAGGGAAATCAGAACAGGGAGACAAAAACATGCTCCTTGTATATTGTCAGATGTTATATAGTTATTTGTTCAAGTCAGATTCAACTTCTATCACTTAAGTGAGTAACCTATCTTCATCTAGTAGACTACCTTGTTTAAATATATTTATAATTAACAAACCTATCCCTCAGCCTGAGTAGAAACTGAGAGCCATTTTGCATATTTTTAAATTAAAAGAATATAAAGATTAGGCATAAATCACTGCTATTGCTCAGAATTGAGGTTTCTTACCGGAATCCTGGAATCATCTTGGCAAAGCCAATAACCTTCTGGATGCTGTAACTGACCAGATCAGCCAGGTGGGGTAGCATGGAGAGTTGCGACAGGTCCAGGGTCACAGAGGGATCCTCAGAATCCTCACTTAGCACCAGGTTGGAAAAGGGCTCCATAGTGTCTGAGGTTAGGAAAAAAAGATGCCTGGATCCTCATTCTGTATTGGCTCATTTTATTAAACCATCAATCAATCAATAAGCATTTATTAAGCCCCTATTATGTACCAAGCACTGTGCTAGTTGTTGGTACAAGTACAAAGAATGAAATAACTCTTTACTCATTAGGAATTTACATTCTATTAGGGGAGACAAGTACATGTGTAAATATACAAAAACATAAAGTTAATAAATCCAAACATATTTGAATTAAATACAAGGTAGTTTGAGACTCAATGAGGCAAAAGAAAGGAGGAAATAAATTTCAGGTTTGTTGGACAGACATTGCAAGTCACTGAGGCAGGAGATGAAGAGTCATATGTAAGAAACAGGACAGTTTTGATGGATAGCACAGTGTGGGAGTCCAGTGAGGCTGAAAAGACACATTCAACCATTGAGGGCAGGTTGTGATGGGCTATTAAAAAACTAAATAGAGTGTTTATAGATTATTATAAAAGCAATAGGTAGCCACTGGAGTTAATTGAGCAGTAGAGTCACATGATGAAATTTATACTTAGAAAAAATTACTTGGCAGCTATATGAGAACATGGATTAGAGTACTAAGAAACTAGAGGGAGGGAGAACAATTAGGAAACTGTTGGAATAATCTCGGTGAGAGATAATGAGGGCCTGAACAAGGGCTGTATGAATAGAGAAAAAGGGTCTGATGGGAGAGATGTTGTGCAGGTAGGAACATCAAGGTCTGGCAACTTATTGGATGTTAGAGTGAAGGAGATTGAGGAGTAAAGGATGAAATGTCTAATAGACAAGTGGTTTTATGGGACTGAAACCTGGGCCTAGATACACACACACACACCCACACACACACACACACACACACATATGAGTTATCTGAATGGAGATATTAGTTAAAACCACAAGAACTTATGTGGTTACCAAGAGAGAAAGGAAACATAGACAAAAGGGTCCAAAAGAGCAGAATGTACATAATTAGGAGGAATGGTATGGATGATGCAAAGAATACTGAGAAGAAATTGTTAGACCAATTTCTAACCAAGAGAAGAAAGTGTATCCAGGAGAAACAAGTGGTCAATAATATTAAAAGCAGTGGACAGAGTTAGAAAGATGAGGACAGTAGCTTTCATTGAATGATGAGGTCAAAAGGAAGATGCAAAATGTTGAGGAGTGATTAAGCAGAAAAGTAGAAACAGCAATTAAAGACTTTTTTTCAAGTTCAACTTAGAAAGGGAAGAGAGAGAGAGTACAATTACTTCAAAGGAAGGTAGGATTTTTAAGGATAAAGGAGACATTGGACATATTTGAAGATAGCAGAGAAGAAACTAATAGACAGGGAGAAGTTGAAGATCTGGGAGGAAGGCATGACAAAGGATGCAATCTAATGGAAAAGATTGGAGAGGAAGAAATCAAGCACACATATAAATGGACTAGCTTTGGCAAAGACAAGGTTCACTTCTTTGTCAGAGAATGGCAGAAAAGGGAGTGGGAGACATTGTCAAGAGAATTCTATTTCTGTCCAGACTATCATCCTCAACTATGGATAACTAAAAAATTTGGAATTATCTGTCCTATAGGGCTGGAAATAACTTCTACAGTCTCTGTTACTCTGTTACGGGAAACTTTCTCTTTGCCCTTCCATGTAATGTTTCTAGACAGTAGGAAGTAGAACTTTGGAGAGAATAAGACCAAAGGCGTAGAGAGTCACAGCCAGTGGGGAAACTCTGGGTAGGGTATAAAACCCTTCAGCCCAGAGGGAATCTGCTAACAATGTCTGGCTCGGCTTCCCATCTCCCCTAAGGGCTCTCAGCCTTCCTGAAAAGTCAAGGGGCAGTGATAATCTGTGTTGTATTTGAAGCAGAGTGATACCAGGTTGAAAACTACATACAATAGCAAGTTGTTTATGTGGTCCCACATGCACAGTATACTTGGCACATGCCCAGTGTTGTTTTTGTTATATTATAAAAAGAGGAAAGTCCTTGAAATAAAGGGACTCCATTTTCCACCATCCTTGGAAGTCCTGCCTCATCACTTCTCCACTAGGAAGGTATATCTTAATCACCGTGGTTTGGTGGTTCTAGAAAGCAATGGTATGTTTTGTCAGGCCAACTTGGGGGATCTAGAAAGCAGGACACAACACAAAGAGAGAATGAAGATAAATGGAAGACAATGGTGGGGGAGATGACAATATCAAGTACATGAGTACTTAAGTATTCATATTAGACTTTGTTTTCAGTGGGCTCAAATTCAAAGCATTATTCAAAAGGCCAGAGATATCCTTGGGAATACATGTCCTAATCACCTTCTAACCATGTGGTTAGGTTCAGGGTACATTTTATTCCTACCATCACCACATTTGCTGAACCAAAGGCTCAGAAAGAATAAGAGTTCAAAATGTAAGATGGGACATCTAAACTTCCTGACCTCTCTCTCCCTTAAGTCCTGAGAGCAGTTAGTCCCAAAATACCTGGAGAAGTTAGGTAGGAATCTGAAGATAAGGAATCCCCTGAAAAACTGGGTGTATGTTCTGAGGAAGATTTCGAGGGATGGATCCCTCCACCATCACTCCCTCGTACTGGAGGCTGGAATGGAAAAAAAAAGAAAGGAAAATGTGTCAATTTAAGTTTTCCAGGCTTATATTTGTGCTTGTGTCCCTGGCTAGAGATAGTAGCAATAACTTTTGAAAGAGAGGGCTCCTGTTCCTTTTCTCATGGAAGATTGGGTCTATCCAGTGAAAGACCCTTTGCTCTTTGCCATGCTATAAATTTGCCAAATTGATCTTTGATAAATATCCCTTCTCTACTTCCCAAAGCCATGTCTATATTTCACTTCAACAATTTTTAGAGTGGGGGATGGAGTTCGAATGTTTTAGGCTTAAGTGGTTGTCAGTCTTACCCGGAATTGGCTGAAGTCTGAATAAGTAGGGTCATAGGTCTTGTGGTGAGCATCCAATAGAGTGGTGATGATGTGCTGTTGCTCTTCAGAAAGCTTGGGTCTCAGACTATCTCTCAGTGCCTCTTCCTCCTTTCGTTTCAAGATCATTTCCCGTTTCCTTTGGACCTCTTCATCTGTCAGGATGACTGGAACCCAGGGGAAGGATGAGTTAACATCTGTACCCCGTACCCTCCACCTTTCAGCCCACTCAGGTGGAAAGGATGTTTTTACTTCAGGTCTTGCCTATCCTCAAGACGTTTTGCCATAGTAATTTCTTTTTCTTATTAAAGCTTTTTATTTTTCAAAACATACACATAGACAATTCTTCAACATTAGCCCTTGCAAAACCTTGTGTTCCAATTTTTCCCCCTTCTGCCCTGCTCTCCCCTAGATTTGCCATAGTAATTTCCACTTGCTTTAAGTGCCCCCAAATTAAAGAGAAACTGAACTTTCTATTAAAAAAAAAAGGTGATGAACATGATTACATAGTAGAAGAAAAAGGGAGTGTAAAAACAGGAAATAGGAGAACTAAGAATGGAGATGCCACAGTTAATCATTTAGTCATTCAATCAAACTGCAGGGAATGCTTAGAAACTAATTGCCTTCCTGAACTCAACACACTTCACTTAATACAAGAGATCAAGCATAAATCATCCCTCCCCACTACCACCCACATCTATATTGAGTGACTTACCCTCTTACAATATAGCTCCTTCCCTAAGCCAGATAGTCCTGAATTCTCTAGAAAATACTTTGCACATTAGGGATGTTTTTAGGGATGTTTCATAACCCTGAATTCAGAAATTCTTATCTTTGCCTAATTTTCAAAGGAGGTAGGAAATTGTTATCTATAAATCCCTGCTCTTCTGGCAATTTCTATCCCATCCCAGAGCCTACCATAGGCATATGAACACACACACACACACACACACACACACACACACACACACACACACACACACACTCTCTCTCTCTCTCTCTCTCTCTCTCTCTCTCTCTCCCCCCAAGTACTGAACGACTTCACTTTTATATTCACATTATTATAGAGAAAAGAAATCAGATCAGTATACATGAATTCATTCCCTCTGATATCCTAGTTTTTAGTCCACTGGCTTTGACTTATGCTTTAAGGAAAATTCCTTAATAAATACTGCATTGAATCAGCAAATGTGATGATGGTAGGAATAAAATGTACCCTGAACCTAACCACATGGTTGGAAGGTGATTAGGACATGTATCCCCAAGGATATCTCTGACCTTTTGAATAATGCTTTGAATTTGAGCCTACTGAAAATAAAGTCTAACATGAATACTCATCAATAGTAGTGTGCCCTTCATTAGTTGGGAAGGTAGATTTGGGAGCAAAAGGGCCTGGCACAGGAACCAAATAAAGATCCTGCCTGGCAAAGACATGCAGAATGCTGACAGCAGGACTGGGCACTGGAGCCCACAGCCTGTAGGTACTTGTCTATGTTTGTGCTGCCAAGGTATCTGCCTACAGAACTTGGAATTTGTTCAAGAGAAGGGAAAAGGAATCCCAAGTTTCAAAGAGCACAGGGTACTTGACAGACTTCTGGAGCACAAGACCCAGCAAAGATTGGGTAGAGAATGGGGTGACTAGTTGGGAGGGATCTTGGAAGTAGAAGAGGGATTGAATTTAGGTTATAGGGATAGTTATAAATGGGAAATTAGTTGTAAAAATAGTGCTCTTTTCATATCCAACCCATCCTGTTCTGAGTAGAAGCCATGCTCAGATAATTGACTTACCTAACCCCAAAATGTGCTAAACCTACCATCAAGAGGAACAGTAATGATTACTGCCCATAGCCCAAGAGATGAATTAGGGTGGGATAAAGAGGGGAGAACCTTGCATAAGTACAACAAACATGACTCCAGATTGGGAGTCCATGCTGCTTTGACTTGGACTAAAGCCTTGGGAAGGGGTGGATGGAACAGGAGAAATATCATCAACATATTCAAACTCTGCATAGCCTTGGGCCATGATTTTTCTTTCCTCTCACCCTCCCCCCATTTTCATAAGCATCATTCCACTCTTGTGTTACAGTGTCTTAAATGATCTCCAATTTTTCTTCTCTTCCTTCTTCCTCTCCTTCTCTTCCTCTTTTTCCTCTCCTTCTCTCCCTCCCCACTTTGCTCCCTCCACCCCAGTCCATCTTGGGCAACAATGTCAGACTACTTTTAAAATATCTCCTTCCAGATTATTCTTCATATTGTTCCTGCAATTCTAGGAATAAAAATAACATTTAGCACATAATAGGAGCTTAATAAATACTTGTTAAATGGAAATGAACTGCTCATTTCTCACTGAAAAACATTGGTAAAGCTACTTAAACCTTTCTAGGATAGTTTCCTCATTCATAAACTGAGGACAAAATGACCTTTAAAGAGCCCCACAATTCTAAAATTCAATTTTTCTAGTTAAAAAACCTTAAGTGTTTTTTGGCCATTTAGTTTGTCCTACGTCACTCTGTTTCCCATAGTTTATGATTTGACTAGAATGAATTTAATACTGTTCATATGATATAATTCATCTCCTATCACCATGACCTTGTGTTGACTATTCCCCCAGGCCTAGAATATACTTCCCTTGGAATCCCATCTTTCCCTCAAAATTCAGTTTAAGTGCCACCTCCTTCCTACCTAAAAATTTTCTTGATTTCCCTCTTCCCAGCTGCTGTTAACATTTTCCTCTGCAAAATTCTTGTATTTATTTTGTGTGTATGTGTGTGTATTTATATGTATACATGTATACTTATATTTATATATAAATAAAATTTCCTTTTATCCATATAGGGCATCATATCTTTATCTGTGGGTATTCTGCCCAAAGGAATTTAAATTTTTATCACTGAAACCCCACAAGCTATCTTGGGGCTGATGGGCTAGATTTCTTTTTTAAGGACCATGACACTCTTGAGTGGCCAAGAATAGGTCCCAGACAAACCCTCATTTGGTCATTGTTTGCACTCTGTTGGCCCAGAGTGAGGGTAAATAACAATTGTTTCTCTTTTGGCCAGAAATCATGAGGGTCTTCCCCTCTCAGATTAAATTTTTTTAACTAGGTAAAGAAGAAAAAAAAGCCATTCTTGCCTCACTTTTTAACCTAGCTTTCCTTAATCATTGAATAGGTATTGCCTTAGACAGAGACCTGGGAAAGACCTTAGCTTAAAATGGCCAAGATTTCCCACTGTATCCAGATCAGTTTCCAGTCATCCTGATCTGTCTTGCCATTGGAACCATATGGCTCAAGAGAAAAGAGGACTTTGCAGAGTCACCAACCTCACTATGTCACTTCAATTTAATTCATTTATTTGTAAGTCGAAACTTCACAATCCTGGAAGTCATGGTCCTTTTTAAGAAGAACAAACAGAACAACAATTTCCCTAATAGAATATAAGCTCCTTGAGGGCAAGGGGAATTACAAAATGGGAAATCAGTGGTAAAAAGTAGTTTTCTTTTTGTGTGTGTGTGTTAAAATATATGTTAAATCCAATACACATACATATACATATTTATACAGTTATCTTGATGTACAAGAAAAATTGGATCAATAAGGAAAAAAAACTGGGAAAGAAAACAAAATGAAAGCAAACAACAAAAGAGTGAGAATGTTCTTCTTGTAATGTCTTCTTTTTCATATCTAATTCATACAAATTGGGAGAAGTTATGCTCAGACAGTTGACTGAGCTAGCCCTAAAAGGTGCCAAATCTCCCATAGAAAAGTACAATAAGGATGACTGCACATAGTCCAGGACATTGTTTATTGATTATGTTAAATCTTTTTTATTCAACATGATTTTCTGAAAACTATTCTAATATCTATTTGACATCAATTGTGGCTACTCACTTGTTTTCCTTATAATAGAACACCTCAAAAGATAACTATGGGCTCCAATTCTGCACTCCAAGTCCAAGTAGGACAAGTATAATCTCTATTCCACATAACAGTCCTTCAAATCATAATTGCTTCAATTAGATCCTATTTGGTTTGTTTTTCGGTCTTCTTACCATTCTGGTTGTCGGTTTCTGGAGTTGCTCAAGCTTGCAAATGATCTTGCTAAAATGTGGCACATGGAAATGGACACAATTTATGTTGTCCAACTAGCACATAGTATAGTGGAGCCATTATATCCCAGCAATATTCTCTGATTACTGTTTAAGGTCACATTAATTTTTTTGGCTATCAGATGAACTTCATGAAAATATTTAGTCTCATCTATGACATATATCATATATGTCATCATTATATCTTTAAGAGGCAATATAATCTTTAGAGACCAGCAGTTCAATTGTCATTCTGCAAAGACTGTCATTTGTATTGATGGTAAAGTAGAAAGGGGAAGATGAAGAGAATAGAGAACTTTCCCTCCTAAAAGAACTGTTTTAACTCATCTTAAAAAAAACAAAAACAACAACAACAACAAAAAAAAAAAAACAAAACAACACACACCACATGGAGAATTCTTGAAAGACTTTAGTTGCTGTCCTAAGAAACCTGTATGGTGGGACTGTGTTTTAGAACTTAGAAGTCAGCAGTTGTAGTGACTATGTTCTTTCTCACAGCTGATCTACTGAAAATAATTTTTGTCTTTGTTTTTAATAACTTGCACAACCAGTAATCTTTATAGTTATTTAAGCCTAAAGAGATTAAAGGGTTTATTTATACAAAGCATTTACTTATGTTTATCAGAAAAGAGGCCCCTCTACTTTATTAAATGAGTAATAATCATTTACATATTATTTATTTAGTCAACTGGTATAGGGACTTGGTTAATCAATGAGAAAGATATTGCAATTTTATTATTTAATATAGAAATAGCAGAACATACTCCCTGATTCCTTTAGAACTCAGGATGAGGGAATGAAATAGGGAAAATGAGCTAGCAGGTAAAGATAGAGGAATAATCATGTAGACAATGGGTGAGAGTAGTGACAAAAAAAATCATATGTTCTTTAAATCTTAAATTCTACACATATGTCAGATATTCTCCTCATTATTGGCTGTCATATCACATAGTGAGCTTTTAGATTTCATCTAAAGGTTTTTTTTATATCACATGAATTGCTTTCTAGCCATTTTTCACCATTCTATACTGATACAATTGATGTCTTTAATCCAAGTGCACAATCTTATATTTATTATTGTAATAATAACTTCAATAGACTTACCCACAAAGACTTGCAGATGGTGTTACAATATCTTTAAGAAGGAACAGAATCTTAGAGAAAGCATCATTTTAGAGACTATTAACATGCTGAAAAAGTTGAATGATGGAATTATGTTTCCAGAATTGACAATAAATTAACTGCTACATTTGATGGCTAGACGTGACTTTTCATACTGCAATGCATTGTTGTTGAAGTATTAAAATTTTTTTTTGCAATTTTTACTGTGTTAAAAATATAGTAATAGTAGTCTTTTATTTAAGCCTATGAGATAAAGGATTTTAAGAAAGAGGAGAGAAAACTTATGGAAAAAGAAGTTTTTCCAGTTTAAACTGGAAATAAAATAATGAACTGGGATATTTCAGAGATCATTAACAAGAGTTGATATTTCTTTTAATTTATGCAGAAATAAATACCTCTTGGTTTCCTTAGATCTTTGGATGTAAATTAATAAGGAAATGAGTTAATAGTTAAAGAGAGGAGTGACTATGTAGCTTTGGATACACAAAGAGTGATTTCATTCCTAAACCATACTAATTTGCTATTAAATTTTGTCATCATATTTATACCATTAATCTTACTTATTAGGATAGCTGCAGATCTCAGTTGTGTCATTCAATAATTAAATGCCTTTTCAAATTTTGTGTTTTTTGAACAGCTGCATTTATGAATTCTAAGTAATTCAGATAAATGTTATACAGTTGTTTTTTTAATTTCCTAGGGTCCTTTCCATCAATTAAAATGAGGGGCTAAATGGCTTCTGAGGTCCTTTCCCACTATATATCTATAATCCTATGAACCTACTGCTAAAAATATTGACAGAATTGGGCCAAAGATAGATAGACTTTTGCTATATTCTTCTATTGACTCCCCTTAAAGTAGGTATCAACACATTAACATAACCCTTTTACTCATTCAATCAATTTGGATCTACCTAACTACACCATCACTCAGAATACTTTTTTTTCCTTCTTACATACAAGGATATCATAAAAGATTCTATCAATTTACCTTGCTGGAATCTCAGGATACCATGTATATAGCTCCAAGTTTATTTTTTCTTCTATTTAGGGGTGATTTTGAGTCAAATAAACTACTCCCCTTAATTATTTTTTGTTTTTCTTAAGAAGATCTTAAATACTTCCATTGTTGAAAGTTCATCTTTTTTCATTGACCATTAGAGTGGGGCTTTCAGAAAATGAGCTTGCATTTTGGAACTTATATTCACTCCTTTGACTTCCCATGACTATGGAATAATTCTGGGTTATTTGAATTCTTTTTTCTTCTTACATGAAGGATTTTCTTTTAGGTGCTTGCAAAAACAGACATTTTGAAAATATTAGTACTATGTTTTGAAGTTTGATATATGGAATTCTTTTGTTTTTCTGGTGATATGCATATTTGAGTGATTAAAAGTTTCCTCTCTACATTCCAAAGTTGTACTTTTCCTATAATATCTTTTGATTTGTTATATTTCTTTGGGAGACTTAGGATGTTTTAAGATATTTCTATATATTTGTTTTCAAGTCAGTTATTATGGCTTATATAGGATTTATGTATGTTTTTAATTATGTTCCTTTTTGCTTTTTTCTCTGTTTTCTTCCACCCCAGTATTTTTTATTTTATTTGTTTGTTTATTTCAAATTCGTTCTTTCTTTCTGAGCCTCTACTTCTTCAGGGAGATTTTCCAGTATATATTCATTTTTTCTTATGCTGTGGTGTAAGAATCCCTGTTTCAGAGTTCTAGCCAAAATGAACGTTCTTGGTTTGGTTTTCCTGGAGGTCATTGGGCAGTTCTTTTCAGCAGAGTTAATCACCACAAGAGTAGCCAGGTGTTAAAGTTCAAATCCTTTATTTTCTCCTTTAAAGTCCTATTTCCTTCACTCGGGGCTTGGGCCAGCTTTCTGGAGAGCCTTTCAGATCAGCCTTGGTCTCAGTGGGGAAGTGCAGGAGGCCAGCCACCAGGAGCCTGACTGAAAGTGGAATGAATCTCACCCACTCCTTGCTGGCTGTTATATACTACATTATCATAGATGTGAATCTTGTGGAACTGTATTAAGTACAAGTACATGTACTCAACTAGAGAACTATTAAGCACCTATTAATTAATTATTAATTAGTTATTAATTAATTATTAATTAAGCTATTAAGCAACTATTAAGCTAAACTAGATAACCATTGTCTTTATCAATCCCACTGATTTAATCCTTATTTCAGAGTTCTGGCCCATAACACTGTAGATCATATTTTTTTTTTTAGTTCTTCATAAATAGATATTTCTGATTTCTGACCGAATTTCTTTCTAATCATTTATTTCTTTTTTGCACTATTCTGGACTTTTGCTATTTGAACTTTGGTAAGTATGCAGAATCTTCTTTTCCATTGGGTAATTTTGACTCTTCTTCAGATTGTGCTCTGGTCCCATTTTGAGGTTTATGCATTCCTCCTTCTGTCTTTATGATTCTATTTGGTTTATTAATTTATAATATAGGATTTTATTCAGCATATCTTTCTTGAACCTTGGTCTTTGGATGTTTCTATTATATTCCTTGTCAATTACTTTTAAAATTCTTCCTTATCTGTAAAAGGCCACAGATAGTGGAGGAACTCTCAGTGAGGTATAAGACCCTTCAGCCCAGAGGGAACTTACTGACAATGTCTGGTTCAACTCTCATCTCTCCTTGGGACGTCTCAGTCTTCCTGACAAGTCAAGGGAGGCATGACAATCTGTGTTCTACTTGAAGCAGAGACACTTGCAGTAAAGAGGCATTTACATAATAATAGCAAAGGTGCTTATAGTTAGCATATGTTCAGTGTGCCATAGTGATATGGTACTATAGTTAACACATGATCAGTGTGCTGTAAGGCTGAGAGAACTTGAAATAAAAGGATTTCATATTTGACCATCCACATGGTTTCCTGCCTCATCACTCCTCTTCTAAAACCAAGGACTCGGGCTGGTACTGAGATCCTCCAGAGAGCTAATCCAAACAGTATATTTGGTGCCCAATGTGGGGCACAAGAAACACAAGAAACAAAGAAGCAGCAGTGCTCAAGAGCTGTTCATGAGTAGAATTCTCCCAGGAGAGTTCCTTTGATAATCCGCAAGGAAGGAAAGGGAGAAGAGACCCGGTAAGACTTTTTCAGTCAGGGTAATTAAAATGGGCCAACATATCAAAAGGCCAAGCCAGGAGACTGATGAGAGACTTACAAAATATACCTGTTCTCACTACAGTCCTCTTCTCTTGTTTGTCAGAAAATTTGCCTCCATGACATCTCACAAGATTCAACACCTGCTACAGCTACTCACCCTGCAATCATCCAAAGCATTAGGATGGAAAAGACTTTGATAGTGCTGTTTACATTTCTCATTATGTGGACTCAGATAATAGTCACCTCACAATATTGGACAAATTTACTGACCATACTGTTGGGGGAAAAATAATTAGGTTCCCATAAAACAAAAAAAAAATGGGGAATTATTAAAGACCATACCTAGGTGTGAAGGGGCAGTTCAATTTTCTGGAAGTCCCTACAGCTATGAATCATAACACCCCTGAACGAGTTGCAAATCAGCCTTTACTGATGCAGATATTGCTTGTGGATTGGTTAATTAAATAAATTGGAGGGAAGAGGAAAGAGATCAGAGAATGCAACTACCTTTCTCCTTGTATCAATATCATTCTTTCACATGAAGGGATCTGTTCTGCTGGTCAGAATTAGATCCCCAGCAGCCACTCCTATAACATTTCTATCCTATAAATTCGTGCTCCTATAACACCCAGAAGCCACTAGCAGGTTGTTCCTATAACAAATAGCGCCCAAACAGGGACATAAGAAACACAAGAAACAAAGAAGCAGCAGCTCTTGACAGCTGTTTATAAGTATGATCCTCCCAGGAGAGTTCCTTTAGTAACTCACAGATAAAGAAAAGGAAAAGAGACCCAGTAAGACTTTTTCAGTCGAGGTAATTAAAATGGGTCAACACATCAAAGGACCAATCCAGGAGACTGATGAGAGACTTATGAAAAATGCCTGTTCTGACTATAGTCCTCTTCTCCTCTTTGAGGTTTATGCATTCTTCCTTCTGTCTTTATGATTCTATTTGGTTTATTAATTTATAACATAGGATTTTACTTAGCATTTCTTTCTTGAGCCTTGGTCTTTGGGTGTTTCTAGTGTATCCTTGTTAATTACTTTTAAAATCCTTCATCATTCTTTGGCTTCTCTCCCTTCAATTTCTATACAGATTCCAAGTTTGGCTGTGCTTGTAGTCCTCAGCTTCTTTGTATTAGGAGATGTGAAGTCCTCCTGTACTAAGTCCTTGCTTAAAGTAAATTTGAGTAGAGAAGACTGGCTCTAATTCTTTCCACAGTGGATAGAGCATTGGACCTATAGTCAGGAAGACTAGAGTGCATATCTGGTCTTAGATACTTAATATGTGACACTGGGTAGGTCACTTAACCACTGTCTGTTTCAGTTTCCTTATCTGTGAAATGGGAATGGTAATTATAGCACCTATCTCCCTAGGTTGTTGTGAGGATGAAATGAGATGATACTTATAAAAAGCACTTTGCAAATCTTAAAGAGCTATTTCCTATATGTGTCAGAGCCTATAGCTCTGAGCTGCATGTTGCATTATCTCCATCTTCTCCTTCTCCCCAATTATACATTCTTTCCTTTGCTTGGCTGAGCAGAATCACAGTTTAATACTTCTTGATATGTGAAGTAGGCTGCAAACTGAGCATGGAGTAAATCTTAAACTTGTGAGTTTGCTCATATGATTGAAGGAGTGAGGATAAAGGAAGTTGATGTAGCACTTTGTATCTATAAAATTTAGTGCTTTATTATTATTAATAGCACATAGAATTTCTGTAGCATATCAAAAAGTTCTTACTATAGTTTATATTATATATTATATTATTATATAACTCATTTATGTTTTTAAATATCAGATGCTATCCTACTTAACAAAGATCAGACTCTGGACAAATACTACATGCTGTGATATAGTGATGCTAACTGACATCTAGAACAACTAACTCTGATAGAACAATTTCAAACAAAGAGTAATCAGAACCAAAATGAGGAACTGAGAAACTTTTCTTTTTAAAGTGGATAAGTATTTATAAATTTTAAACATTATTTTGACTAGAGACTTTTTTTCTTTTCTCTTAATTCCTATTGGCTAATTTGCTACTAGTTAAGTTGTGAGATAAGTAAGTGACCTTTGGATAAGTGATGTGTTACAGAATTTCTCTAATACACAAATCATAAAGGTAAAAGGCTCTTATAGCTTATTTTTTCTTATTAGCTATTTTTTAAAATTTATTTTTAATGTACATTGCTTTATGAATCATGGGAAAGAAAAATCAGAACAAAAAGGAAAATCATGGGAGATATTTAAAAAACAGAAAAAAAATGAACATAGCATGTGTTGATTTTACAATTCAGTCTCCATAGTTCTTTTGCATGCAGAAGGCATTTTCTGTCCAAAGTCTATTAGAATTGCCTTGGATTACAGACTATTTAATTTAAACCCTCATTTTCTTGTCGAGGAAGTTTTGGTCTAAAGAAATTAACCGCTTGCCCAAGTTCATGTTGCCAGTAAGTGACAGAATTAAGGGGAGAGAACCTTAGTTGCTTGATTCCTACTGCCTAGACTAGAGTTTTGATTCAGTTCAGTTTTACCTAGGACTCTTTAGTCCCACAATGGGCCTATCCTCTTAGGCTTACTTAAGTGAATCAGATTCCCATTTCCCCATCCCCAAATGCTCTAAACCTGCCATGACCACTGGGGGCCTCCGTACAAACTTTAGCACCTTTTGTCCTGCTGCTACATACTTGGGAAGTAATTGGGGGAGGTGTGGCAGAGTTCAGGAAACTATGAGCTTAGAAACTTGGTTCCCTGCTATGGTCCGGGCTAGCTCCCTCTGAAGGGCTCAGAATCAGTCCTTGCCCCACATTGGGCGCCAAAATGTAAATGTCCTGTGGTCTCTCAATGGTAATCATTCTCTGGGAGGAGGATTCTTTTCTCTGTGAATCTTTTCCTCTGTGAGCAGATTTCTTGGGAGACTTCTGGAGCCTCCAGCCAGAGAGAAGGTAGAATCTCGAATCCTCTTCTTCCTGAATCCTAGCTCTGAATCTCCTCGAGCTTCCCTGAAGTTCTCCTGGGAAGTGTTATTCTTTTCCCAATCTAGACTCTTTTCCAGGCTCAATGTTCCTTTTTATTCTCTCAGAGAATGGGCTTGTGGGTACTCCCAGGGGCTTGTGGGAACTCCTTACTGACCAAGCAAGCTTCTTAAAAGGTGTAAACTCCTTTCAGAAGTTTTTAAAGGTATATACTCCTTTTAAAAGTGTGAACTAAAGGTGTGAATTCTGAGCTAGAGAATTGTTATGTCCCGACTTACCACTTAGAAAGAACCTAACAGTTCCCCTCTGAAATTGAAAAATTTCTGCATGAATAAATAATGAAATAAAGACAGAAAAGAAGTTGTAAATTGGGAGGAAAAAAATCTTTCAGATATCACTGATAAAAGTTTGATATCTAAAATTTATAGGACTAATAACAATGGATAAGTAATGAAATGTTAGAATAAATGAATCTTAAAAGAAGAAATGCTAAGTATTAATAACCATAAGAAATATTGCTCTATTTGGAACTATGCTCAAAAAGTTATCAAATTGTGCATACCCTTTGATACAGTAGTGTTACTACTGGGCTTATATCCCAAAGAGATCTTAAAGAAGAGAAAGGGACCTGTATGTTTGTGGCAGACCTCTTTGTAGTGGCCATCAACTGGAAAGTGAGTGGATGCCCATCAATTGGAGAATGGCTGAATAAATTGTGGTATATGAACATTATGAAATATTATTGTTCTGTAAGAAATACCAACAGGATGATTTCAGAAAGGCCTGGAGAGACTTATATGAATTGATGCTGAGTGAAATGAGCAGAACCAGGAGATCATTATACATTTCAACAACAATGCTATACAAGGATATATTCTGATGGAAGTGGATATCTTCAACAAAAAGAAGATCCAAATTCAGTTTCAATTGATCAATGATGGACAAAATCAGCTACACCCAGAGAAGGAACCCTGGGAAACGAATGTGGATTGCTTGCAGTTTTGTTTTTCTTTCCAAGTTATTTTTATCTTCTGAATCCAATTTTTCTTGTGCAACAAAAGAACTGTACGGATCTGTACACATATATTGTATCTAAGATATACTTTAACATATTTAACATGTATGAGACTGCCTGCCATCTAGAGGAGGGGGTGGAAGGAGGGAAGGGAAAAGTTGGAACAGAAGTAAATGTAAGGGACAATGTTGTAAAAATTACCCATGCATATGTTCTGTCAATAAAAGGCTATAATAAAAAAAAAAGAAAGAAATATTGCTCTAAATCACTAACAAAAAATAAATCAAAATAATTTTGAGGTTTCACTAAATACAAAATTAACAAAGATGACAGAAGATGTGACTACTCAGTACTGGGGGAGTGATTACAAAAAGATAGGCATTGCTGGGTCTCTTCTGCAGTCTTGTCTTCAAGCCTTGAGTAGTCTATTTAGTTGTTTATCTTCCTTAACAACTGTCATTTTATCTTAGCTGAGGGATGGATGTTTATGGGAACAAAGGTTGAAATGGTAGGAAGGGATTGAAGGCTGACTGATCCACTGAGATTTGGAAGTATCTCAGTCTGACTGAAAATGAAGCTCTAGATGGAATAATGTAGTGCTAGTTATCAGACTAAGAAAACCAGCAAAGCAACTTTTCTCCACAAGTATCACTGTTGGCCCAAGCAGCTCGTCAAGGTGTCATTCAAGGGTATGGTATAATGGCAGGATCTCTGTAATGGGAGGCAAAAGACTTGAGCTCTGAGTGTTTATTTGTGGTCAGAATTTTTTGTGGTTTGAGTTCTAGATGGGACTTTGTGTGATTAAAGTTTGTGGCTTGAGTTAAAAATATGCCTAAACTGCTGGATGACTTTGAACAAGTCTCTGATTTTTTTTAAGGAAACCTTCCCTGACCATATCAGCTCATTAGGAAGGATCCATATTACCTATTGCACTCACTTGGCAACTATGTACTGCCTTGCACTGTTATCATTTTACAAATTTTGTCTTTCTGTCTTTCAACTAGATTGTATGGTGTTTTGTTTTGTTTTTTAAAGTGGGGAACAAATCTACTTTTATGTGTCTCTCATGTTTCTAAAACAGGCAATGGATTTCTTCTAAACTAACACTGTGGCAGATAGTAGAGGATTAATTCTGAGGATAAATTAATTGAAAAAAAGGGTGACTATTGAAATGACTGGTTTGGGAGAAATACATATTGTCTGGATATATGATATCCCCTGGACTTCTGGGTAGATTTTACTTTTACACAGGGTTTGCCAGAGAACAACTTAAACCCTAAGGAAGCTACAGGAGCTTCTTGATAATACAGAGAATAGAGTTCTGGGCCTGGATTGAGGGACCTGAATTCAAATCTGACCTAAGACACTTATTTAAGCTGTGTAATCCTGGTCATGTTACCTAACCCTGGTTTGCCTCAGTTTCCACTTCTGTAAAATGGGGATGACAATAATAGCACCTCCCATATCTCCCAAAATTGTAATGAGGATCAAATGAGATAATGATTATGAAGTGCTTACCACAGTGCCTGACCATATAAATGTTAATACTACTACTACTGCTACTACCACCACCACCACATATTATCATTACCTTCTCCAATTTATGCTTAGACTGAGGACTCTATG
The DNA here is from genome assembly GCF_048593235.1 of Sminthopsis crassicaudata. Taxonomy (NCBI): domain Eukaryota; kingdom Metazoa; phylum Chordata; class Mammalia; order Dasyuromorphia; family Dasyuridae; genus Sminthopsis; species Sminthopsis crassicaudata. The sequence continues at coordinate 243,381,383 of NC_133621.1, forward strand.
CCTATAGTTGCTCAAATATGGCTTGTAGAATTGCTTAGTTGTCATCTGGGATTGGGCTAAGTGATAATAAATAATCAGTTATCCCAGGACTCTAGGTAAGAACCTTTCAGGTAAATCAACTTTCAGGTCAGAAATATTTCTTTATGAGCAGACTGGTAGTTCCCTCTTGTTTCTGGTATTCCTTAACTAAGCCAAGTTGCCTAGATCAAGGCTGATTAGAGATATGGTAACTAAATCTCCCTTAGACTTAGGCAGAGTACCTCCTCCAGATGGTAGAAGTACTAAACCTAGTCTTGGCTCAATGTTCCCATCTTAGCTGTGGGCTTTAAGGTGCAGGAAACAGATCCTATCCACTTTCTAATTTTTAAAAATTCTTAATGGATTTTTATATCACTTAGATTTCCCCTGTAAGTATTCCTTCTCCTCTCAGTGAACCTTTCTTTATTAATAAAGATTTTTTTCAAATAGTAAAAAGAGAAAGAGAAAAATAAAAAAACAATCAATATGTTTTAAAAATCCTTTAATATTATACCCAATATTCCAAACCCATAAGAGTATGAGTCTAAACTTATTCTCCATCTATGTGAAGGAGCCATCCACCTCCTGGGGAATCCAACCCCAGATGGTTAGGTCATGGATGCTCTAGCACTCCCATCACTGGATTTCAGGATTTCTTTTTGACTGAAGCATAACCATTCCTAGCAATAGTTTCTTAAATGATATGCTCAATGAAGCTAGCTATACCCGGTCCAGTTTGAAAGGGAAATACAGAGACTATGTAACAGGGATGTAGATGAGTATAACGATAGGGGGATTACTAATGCAGATAGAATTCTTCTAGGTAAAGCAATAGATTTTTTTGAATACTACACTGTGATTACTGATGTAGGATAGACTTTGGATTTGAGGACTTGATATCCTATATTCAGGATATTATTTTTTTTTGTATAAGACTATCTTATTCCAGAAATATTGAAGAATACAAATTTTAAAAATCACTCAAGATATTGCTGGCTATTGGATCCCCTAAGTGGATCTGGACAGCATTCTCCAGGGCCAGTAGAAATATAACAACCTAGAATTACCATAGCTGACAACTCCTTCCCTAAAAATGAACTAGAATGTGATTAAAAAAGCCCTAGGGATCCCACCTATAACTCAAGCTCAACATAGACCATGGGTGACCAATTTTAGTCTTATAAATTGAATTTCTTCCACTTCCAATTGGCAATGCCTTTATCCCTTGCCCTTGGTGCCTTCTGCCTATATAAGGCAGAGCAAGGGTCTTTATGAAAACTGAAGGAACCAGAAGGAGCAGGACAAGAGACTGGGTTAAAAAACATAAAGTATTAAGGAGCAAGAAGAATTAGAGGAGATGAATTAAGAAGCAGGAGAGGGGGATGGACAGGACTAAATCAGGTTTAATAACCTTGCGGTGGAGGTCGGGGAAAGGAAGTACAATTTCTTTTGAAATTTTTTCTCTCTTTAAGTGAGATGCTTAGAATTTAATAAACTTGGCAGATTTGTGCCCCAAAGGAACAGAACAGAAAGATAGGGCCCATAGATTTAAAGCTGGAAAGGACCATCAAATCCATTTTATAGATGAGGAAACTAAATCCTAGATGAGTGAAGCAATTTGACTAGGAACCCTGACTAGTAAGATGTGAAAGAGATTTAAAACCACTTAGAATCTGTCTCCCTTGTTCTGTGAAAGTTATAAGTTCTTTATAAGAAAGGATTTTGTCATGATAAAATTCCATTAAGGAAAAAGAGCAGTGTTTTCCCAGCAAAGCTACATGATATCCAATTATGAGGCATTATGATCTCCAAAGAAGCAAAATGGTCTTCAAAGCAAAGGATCATTAGAGAGAGACACAGTCCCATTATGAATTGGTGCATAAGACATGAAAAAAGGAGTAGGGGATGTTGAGGTAAGAGAATAAATTCTTGCTGTATGTCAGAAATTGTGCTAATTTTTTTTTTTTTGCTGTTTTTACAAATACAATCTCATTTGATCCTCACAAAACTCTATAAGTTAGATGCTGTTATTATCTCCATTTCACAGTTGAAGGTACTGAGGCAGGCAGAAGTTAAGGGACTTGCCCACTTGTCCAGGATCACAGAACTAGTAAGAGTCTGAGGCTGGGTTTCAACTCAGATCTTCCTTATTCTAAGCCTAGCACTCTATCCACTGTACCACTGACTGCCTCAAACAGAAGTAAAATTATATGATCAGAAAAGGTGGTCAGATCTTGCAATGAGAGTGAGAGGGAACAGGTGGATAATTCAAATCCTACACTGGTACCCCCAAAATGCTGTTATTCATAGAAGTAGATCTCTAGATGGTAATAACCACATGATACAGGTGGAACAGGTATTATTATCATCTTCATTTTATAGCTATGATTTTATAGCTATGATTATTGAGATTAAGAGTTTCTTAAAATTTACTTAGGAATGCAGGGGATGGTTGGTAAGTGATACAGTACAAAGATAATGGGGTCTGGAATCAGAGAATTTGGATTCAAATCCCACCTCTGATGTGTATTTCCCGCATGACTTGTGGGTAAATCTCTTAACTTTCCTGGACCTTTGGTTCCTAAGGCCTGTAAAATAAAGGAGTTAATTAAATTAGATGACTCTGAGGTCCTCTAGCCCTAAAACTTTTTTGATCCTAAGAGCTCAGATCTTCAGACTCACTGTTCTTTACATACTTTAACATACTACTTTCTTCAATATATGGTCTTTTTTGTTAAATCCAAACTAGCTCCTTAGATGTCTCAGGATCAGCCAGAGTCAGGATAAGTAAAAGTCCTTGATCTTTAAGGGGAGAAGTTAAAGAAGCAGGCAAACTGCCAGAAGTTTTGCCAAAGATCTCTTCTTGATTCTGGAGTCTAGAAGCTCTACCTTTCTCCTTCTCATCCTTCAGCCTAGTAATTCTCTGATCTCTGTAACCCTACTCTCTAATCCTTGCCTACAATTATCTTAACCCCAAATAATGAGCCAACCAGTGAGAAGGGTCATTTTTCCAAATATATGCTAATTGTCTAATAGGTAATTAGCCTTAAGTGCTCAGTTGTCTGATTCAAGTGCATATTTTCATAGTTTCAGCCCTTTATACTTCTTATCCATATGTTATCTACGGTGGTATCTGTATGCAGTAGCTATTTAATAAACATTTGTTGATTGGATTAATAAATGGGAAAGTCCATAAGGTCACTCATTCCTTCCTGCTCCCAGTTCTTCAGGATAAACACTTATCCTGGGTGGGGGAGTGTGCTGGCCAGAAAATTAGGGGGTCAAAACCTGATATGTTTTCTGTGGAGGTGAAAATGAACTACTGCCTACAAACATCTATAAAGAATTTAAAGTGAGGGCTGGAGACCAGGAAGTAGGGTCTAGGAATAAATATCTGTGGTTCATATACTAGAGCATGAAACTGATGCCTTGATGAAGGCTTCAGTTTTCTTCATTTCCACAGTGAGAAGGATTATTTTTTTCTTTTACTGATGGAAATTCCCAAAGCCCAAGTTCTGTCATGAAGCCCTCCACAGCTACATCTCAGAGACTCTAGCCTCAAAAGCTTCTTCCCCTTTCTTTTCACCCAAACCTTTCTCTGAGGTAAGGCAAAAACTCTATCTTTAGGTGATGGGGGAAGAAGTAGCAAAGGCATCACCTAGGGTGATGAATAAAGAGAGCTGGGAAAAAACTACTCACCATACCATAGGCCAGAGGCAGTAGAAATGGGACTCCTTTGAGGGCTATGTTCAATTTAATTTCCTGCTTTGGTTAAAAAATAACTACGCCTACAGCTCAAAGGCAAAGTCCATTTTTAAACTCTGAACCAGATTTCATCATCTCTATATATCTTTCATCTTGGTCCTCACTCACAACCTTAAGATAGGAGTATGTCCTCTCCCTTCCTTAAGTTTAGGTTACCCTCCAAGATTTCCTTTAGCTTTCCTCCTAAAATTCTCTGCTTTCTCTGCTTCCATAATTTCTTTAAGGAGCCAACCCTCAGGCACTCAGTTAAACTCCAAAAGTATGAGTCACTATAAATGGCAGGATGAGCTAGACCCAAAAATGACTTCTCAAGGATTTTTCAGGCCTTTCAAGCCCAGAGGGTAATGCCTCCCTACTGCTTCTGATCTTCTTTCAATCCTTTGTAACTTTTTATCCCAAGGCCTAGATTCAGAAGGCAGTCAAGTTCCTAGAACTCAGTTCCTTACATGTAGGATCTAGGAAATGTACAGATTATTGGCAAGTAATTCTTAGAGGGAAACTTGGACATAGAGGTGTAGTAAGACTGAGCCCTTCAAAAAAGGGAAACCATGGACAGCAACAGCCTGACTTCCCTGCCTAATCCCAGAGTTCAAGAGTTCAGAGAACAAGAACTAGAATTGCTCTCTAAGCCTCTTCCATGGGATCTAATTTCATAGCTCTCCATCCTCAACTTAGTTGTCTGTTATTTTCCTCCCTATCTCCATCTCAATGAACTCACATTCTTTCATCATGCCGATGTCCACACAACGCTTCAGTCGGCAGGCTTGGCAATGACGCCGATTGTCCTTCGTGATGCGGCAGTCACCATTGAAGGGACAAGTGAATAGGGCCTTCCGTTTCATGCTCCTCCTGCCAAGAGATCAATTGCCGGGGGGAGGTTTGAACAAGTTGTAGAATATAATAACAAATGTGCTATAACAAATGATGAAGTCAATGATCTTAGAAAAACATGGAAAGAGCAGACATGATTTTGTTATCCATTAATAAGATCTCCAGAATTTCCAGCAGAGAAGCAGACTCTCTTCATTGGAGACCTGCACAAATACTGGGAAAGAATCACTATTCATTTACTTTAGATGCACCAGCTATGTGACTTTGGGTACAGCACTTGATAAATGTCTACCTCAGTTTCTTCATCTATAAAATGGGGCAACCTAATTCTATAAGGTTATTGTAAGGATTTAAAGTGTGTTACAAAATGTTAAAGCTCTATAAAAATTCTATATTTATTATTATTGTACAAATATTCTCATTTTACAGACAAGTAAACAGAGAAATGAATTTCAGAACCAAGACTGGAACTCAAGTATTCTGCTTTCTTCCTTCTCCTATGTTGACTAGCACTAGTATCAGGAAGGCTTAATGGAATGCAGCAAACATTGCTGTAGTCATGGGACTACATGGGGGTTCAAGTCTTAACTCCAATATTTCTTAGGTATATAATCTTGAACAAATTACTTGACAGTTCCAAATTTGTTTCTTCATCTATCAAACAGGCATATACTACCTAGCTCACAGAATTGTTGTGAGGAAAGCAAAAAATAAAAAGGAATTATTATTACTATTAATTACAGCATATCCTAGGGCCAAAAAGGAAGAACATTAAGGCCTATATCTAAAGAGAAGATTAAGAAAAAGAAAAGTTGTGGAAGAGAACTTTTCCAAAAGTAAATGTGGGTTGGAAGCTTGTATAACTGTTTTAACCTCCACTTGATAATAGTGCAGAATAAGACTTCTTAAACTTTTCCCACTTTCAACCCTTTTTCACCCTTCAGCTTTAAATATAGGATCCTTTGAAAATAAAGGGCTTGCACTTTAACAAGGACTAGCTTGTGATTTCCTTGGTATAGGGAACTCCATCTACCAATGCAGTTTATCATCTTTACAACTTAGAGAGTTTCCTGGACTTCCAAAAAATCACACAATCAGAATGTATCATAGATGTATCATATAGCCCAGATACCCCTGGCTTCCAGGCTGACTCACCACTCTGCCTCTCATCCTCCTTTAAGGACATGTAAATCATTTTCCTTCATGACAGCTTCATGAGATGATGCCTACCAATATTATTCTTTGCTCTAAATTTAAAATCTAGCTCTAAACCAAATCTATACATTTACATCCTGACTAGGCTATATTTGCCTTAGAATAAGGACTCAATCTCATTCATTTCTATGGCTTTAATTTTTTCTTTATCCTATTTTTTTTTTAATCAATAAAATTCCTTTTGACAAGTTACAACCTTGTCTTAGTTTGTCCAGACAATTTAAGGTAATTTGAATGTTCCTCAGTTCAGGGATTAGGGATAGTAGTAATGGATAGCAGTAATTGACTCAGTTTCCTCTAGGTTCAAAGAATCAGAGATTTAGAGCAGAAAGTGTTCAGAAGTCATCTAGCCCAATTTCCTCATTTTACAAATAAACTGAGACTTTAAGAGATTAAGAGGATTTCTCATGATCACACAGCTAGTAAGTGAGACAACAAAAAGTTTAAATGGCCATGATCACATAGCAAGGGTTTCCCTTATACGCATTAATATTCTGAACCCATGGATTCTCAGTCTAATAATTCTAATAATTCTCAATTCCTTTGTTACAACATCAGGAATCTTGCATTATATTCATTCGCTACTACTACCCCATGGATTGCAGACTCCCATCAGCAACTTATGTGCAAACTATCCCTGAATTTCACTCCTTGGTCTCTCATTTCTTTCTTTCTCTACCCTACATATCATTCCATTTCATCCTTCTCATATTCCTTCCATCTACTTGATCTTATTGAAATTTGGCTTCCACCAGATGATACTGAATTCATGTCTTTCTTCACCCTTCCCCAACTCCACACATACATAATCCTAGAGAGGGAGTTTGGAATAAAGCTTGCTGTCACTTCCAGGCTCTCTCTTCACTAGCATTATTCAGTCAGCTGTCTTTCTTTGAATTTTACCCTATCAATTTTTTATTCTATATGGTTCAAGATGGCTTATTGTGTACCAATCACCAAACCATTCTTTTTTTTTTTTTTCAAGGCACACAGAACCTAGGTTCCTTTCTTCCCCAAACCCTGTCTTTACTAGAAAACTTTAACTTTCATGCTGATGTTCTCTCAAGCTCCTTTACTTTTCCGATTCTTCTGTCTCCTTAAATCCTACCTTAGCCAAACATCAATTCTGCTTAGCTCATAGAACACAATATCCTCTTGGATGAGGGCATGCCATTCTGGGAGGTCCTGTGCCAGTGTCTCTCTTGTCATACAATGAATTCTAAACTTCATAATAGGGAATACCCTTGTATAGCTTTTTCTGACTATCTTGTGAGAGTTTTCCCTAATAGATATATAATAATAATAAAATGATGACTATCATTTATGTAATACTTACTGTGTTCCAGGTACTATGTTAAGTACTTGACAAATATCTTATTTGATCCTCACAAAAATTCTGAGAGGTAGATGCTATTACCATCTACATTTTACATTTGAGAAAATTGAGGTTATAAGACTTGTCCAGGGTAATAATCCTAGCAAGCGTCAGAGGCTGAATTTGAACTTATTTCTCCCTAACTCTTGGTTCCACACTTGATCCATACCTAGATGCAGCTAACATTTACATAGCATTTATTACACACTAGGCACTAGTACTTTACAATTGTTATCTCATTTGATCTTTACAACAACCCTGGAACATTGGTGTTATTATTATGTCCCATTTTACAGATTAGAGAATTGAGGCAAATAGAAAAGTGACTTGCCCAGGATCACACAGATGATGTTTAAGGCTGGATTCAATATCAGGTCTTTCTGCCTCTAGGCTCAGCTCTATTCTGTATGACTTAGTTGCTTTCTGATACATGTGTGTGTTTGTGTGTATACACACAAATATGTATATATGCACACATACACATATATGTGTATATATATTCATATTGTATATTCATATGCATATATGAATATGATTATGTGTTTATATATGTTAAAGACATACACAGATCTATAGATATATCTATCTATCAGTTAAAGATTTAGCAGGAAAATTCCCTAAGTAGGATTTCATTATCACTGGCCCTGCACATCTAGAAAGCTTAAGACTTCTGCATCTAATTTGAGCCATATCATCTAATTGATGTGAATTCTGAAACCTACTTCTCTCCTTTTGTCAGGAATCACTAAAATACTCATCCTGGAATGAGGGAAGGGGAGGATGAAAAAAAATTTGGAACATAAAATTTTGCAAGTGTGAATGTGAATTCTCAGTGAAACTACTAAAGTAGGGACTGACCTCTTTTTTTTAATCACCAGAGATTTTAAAGAGTTCTCAATCCGTAGAAAATAGACAAACCAAAATCCTTTGATTTCAGAGGTTTTTGAGTCTCTCCCTATCTCTAGAAAGACTAGACTATCTTCTAACACCATTATGCAAGATTTCCAGGAAAAAGAAATTCTGTGACCTTCCTTATTTGCCTTACCACCAGGAAGTTATTTGTTTTCTATGCTTAATTGAAATCTCCTTTGCTACAGCTTAAATTTCTTCTCGTTTTTCACTCAAGTGAAGACAGGTAACAGATAGTTTCCAATGACCAATTAGACAACAGGAAAAGGATCTCTGATGAGGGAAGGCAGTAGAAAAGTGAAACCTGGGACAAGGAAGACCAAATGTCCAGCTGACATTTTCTTCTCATTTAACAGGCTGAGTGAGACAAGAAAAACCCCAAAACTTGCTGCATATTTTGAAATTTTAAAAAAATTATAAATAATATAGCGACTGATTGTGTCCCCTGAAAATGGAAGTAGAGAGAACAGATGGAAATTGAAGCTAGAGATTGTGGGAAGCTAGACGATGGAAGAATCTCTTGGGGACATGAGAAACTCCAATGAGTTTGCTGTAAACAACACTGGACTGAGAGTCAGGAAGCCTGGATTCCAATAGCAACTCTTTCACGAATCAGCTGTATGATCTTGGACAAGTCAACTATTTATCAAATGAAAGGTTTGGATGAAGTGGTATCTAAAGTCCTTTTCAGCTCTAATAGTTTTATGATTTCTTCCACAGTGGCCAAATGAGATCCATATCTATCTAGGCTGAGGGAAAGGTTGTCTTTTTTTTTATTTTAAACCCTGAATGCAAACAAAATTACAGGATGACCTAATTAATATCCTTTATTACCTTGTATTAGACACTGATGGTTAATTTTGCAATCATGAGCCCAGGGTGTTTCTCATCAGAATGTAAGAGGAGACTCTACTGGAAAACCTAGCTTATATACAGTGATGAAGGCTCTGTTTTGCTAACCTGGAGGAGAGGAAGAATAGGAAGATACAGCAGTTTTGGGAGAAGATAGTTGTAGGAGGAAGGAGCACCATAGTCTGGGCACTTACTTGTTTAAAAGACCAGAGAATGACACAGGTTGGAAAAGTGACTTTGAAAAAAATTCATATAATCAAAGCCACTTCTGCCAATAGTGCAGGACTTCCAGATGCCAGGAGAAAATAAAACAAAACAAAACAATGTAAAGCAAACACAACTGTATTTATGGTCTAGCCAATGGTAGTAAACAAGGAAACTCACCCTAGCAGCTCAGAGCTCAGATCATTCCTTCTTTCCTAATATATTTTATCTGTATTTCCATTGTCTTTATCATTCCTAATATGACTTCTAAAAGTGTGGCTCTCTTCCTCAGAAATCAGGAACACCATTCTGCTCACCTCACATGCTTTGCCCATGTTCATTTCATTTCCACCCTGCTTCCCCCAATATATGTTAAATGATTGTGAGCCAGTCTGGTTGGAAGAAAGCTTAAGTGTCAGTTTTCAAAGGAAATTGTTTTCTTTTCTGCCCCCTCAAATCTGGGACCCTGTAATCCTCTGAATGGTCTGCAATTATAAACAGAGTTGGGAAGTAGCTGGATGGGGGTGGAGGGCAATCCTGAGCTAAATATAAATGGAATTTCTAGAAAGCCAGGGCTTAGGGAGAACATTGCCTCCTTATCCTGCCACAGATCTACTGACCCAAACATGAAACTGAGACATGAAGCTCGAATGGGGTTTTTTGGGCCAGGATTTAAGGGAATATGTCAGCTATACTTTGGGGCCTTAATATCTGTATAAAGTGATCCTTAGCAGCACACCCCATATATTTTAGATACAAATATTCTTCATGTGGGCTTTGTTGACAATTCAGTTTTAAATTTTAGATAAATCCTATCTTAAATTAGAAGAATATTACAGCATATTCCATTATTTGATTCCCTCATCTGAAAGACTTAATTTATCTGATTGGTATCTGAGGTTAAGCAGACTTGTGTGTGAAGGTATCATGGGATTTCAGACGAAACAGAATACCTCTACAACCAGATTTTTTTTTTTCTAAGGGCAGGGATATTATATTATATTATATTATATAATTATTATATATCATATAGAGTTTTTTTGCCCAGTGCAATGGCTTACATCTCACAGAGGCATGGTGATGGTGATGCCCAAATCCACAATTACATCTCCCAGAAGTCACTATCTACATTCAGCTGAAATTCAGGCATCTACCATTGAGGACAATTCAGAGAAATAGCTTTCTTTTTTAGTCATTTGCCAACAACTAACTTATTGATTCCTTTCCTAGCTACTTCCTAGCATTTCATGCATATGGTCTTCCTTGACTGTTTTGAGAAGTCTTTTTGGCCTGGCCAGGAAATGTCATCCAAGTTGCAAGGATACTAGACTGAACAGTTTCCAAAATGGAGAGCAAATGGGAAAGACTGTCACAAACTCCCTGGGTCTCAATTTCTTTATCTGTAAGATGAGACTAAATTTGGTAGCTTCTGGAATCCTTTTTAGCTCTTAAGCTATGATCCTGTGACATTTCTCTCTCCCTTCTTAACCAAGGCTTCTTAATCTGGGGCTAAATTCAGAGCAGTGGGTATAGCACCAAGCCTGAGTTCAAAACTAGTCTTAGACATTTATTTACTATGTGACTCTGGGCAAGTCCCTCACCTCTGCCTCAGTTTCCTCAGCTGTAAAAAGAGCATTTACTTCCCAGGGTGAAGAGCAAATGAGAGGAAAAGGACTTAGTATAATATTAGGCACTATATACAAATGCTTATTCTCCTCCTCTTTCCCTGGAGTCCATGGATAAATTTTGGGAGAGGGAGGGGAGTTCCAGGAATTTGAATGGGGAAAAAAATCTTTATTTTAAATAAATAACTAGTTAAGAGTTTATCATTCATTACAATTATTTAAAAATACTGTCCTAAGAAGGAGTCTATAGGAATAACCAAACTGTCATAAGGATCCATGATACAAAAAACCATTAAGAAGCCATGCTCTAAATGCAGGTGCATAATTCTCCTGCCAAGTTGTCAACTTCCTACGAGGCTGTCATCATGACTGTTATTTATCCAATATAGAAAGAACAACCTATTAAAAATGAGCTCCAAGACTTACATGAACTGATGCTGAGTGAAATGAACAGAACCAGGAGATCACTATACACTTCAACAACGATACTGTATGAAGATATATTCTCATTGATGTGGATATCTTCAATATAAAGAAGATCTAATTCAGTTCCAGTTGATCAATGATGGACAGAAACAGCTACACCCAAAGAAGGAACACTGGGAATTGAATGTAAACTGTTTGCACTACTGTCTTTCTACCCAGGTTACTTATACCTTCGGAATCAATTCTTACTGTGCAACAAGAAATTTGGTTTTACACACATATATTGTATCTAGGATATACTGTAACACATTTAACATGTATGGGATTGCCTGTCATCTAGGGGAAGGAGTGGAAGGAGGGAGGGGAAAATTTGGAAAAATGAATACAAGGGATAATGTTGTGAAAAAAAAATTACTCATGTATATGTACTGTCAAAAATTACAATTATAAAATTAATAAAAATAAAAAAATAAAAATGAGCTCTAAATTAAGCCCAGTTGTATGAACCAAACATTATTTAGAAATAGCTTTCCAAGGCCAAGAGGGCAACAGGAAACCAAGACACACAGACAATAAGCAGAAAGCTATTTAGGCTGGATCCCTTGGAAGTATGGAAGTCTGACTTTTCTTGCTAAGCCTATATTCTTTATGTAGAAGATTAAGAGTGGTATATAGTATGAAAGATCATAAAAACTTAGATCCAGTAGTTATGAAAATCATTCCTGGTTCATATTGATTAGGTTCTAAAGTAATTATTAAATAGATGACAAAAGGCCTTTTCCCTTTTTTCCTTTTAGTTATTTTGGGGGACTTTATTGTCGATACCTTCAACATTTCCCCATTTTGGTGCCTTGTTTGGACTTCCCTACTCAAGGAGCTTCCATCTTCACTAGTGGCTCATCCATTTAAAAACTGACTTTCTTGCTCTTGCACTCATGATTGTTGAATAATTATGGAGGAATACTGACCACCAAACTTACTTCTGCCACACCCATTTTGTCTCTTTTAACCCTGACCAAAAGCCAGTATGGCCTTGGCTCCTCTCCAGTCTGATTTCTTCTTCCTCAAACTTCCTCCTTCCAACTACCCCTTACTCCAAAAAAAAAAACCCAAAACCATAATTACTAAGGTCACTGGGGACTTCTTTACTGACAAGACCAAGACATTTCTCTATCTCCTTGCTCTTAACATTTGCGTAGCTTTCAATTCTGCGTGGGTCACTACTGGTTTTTTAAAATTAAAAATTTTTTCAATTTATGTAATAAAACAAACATTTTCGTAACATAGCACAATTAAAAAGAGTCTTCAATTTTTCCTTCCAAGGCTTGGGCATGAAATCACAAATATCTTGACCACTTCCCATTTATTGCAAGTCTCCATCCTCAACTCTTTACAGTTGATCCCTGATAATGCCATCTAACATTCACAGATTCATCAGTCATCTATTATACAAAGAACCTAAAAATCTAGTTTTTCTAGCTTGAACAAAACCCTCAATTCCGGTCCATATAAATTCACTGACTACATGTTATTCTGGTTTTGGACATCAAGCAAAGCAAAGCAGAAATAGTTCTGCTTACTGTTCTTTCTGGAGCTTGGACTTTTTTATTGGGGGTAATTGAAAATCATTTCCATAGTTTTTTAAATTGTGTGTTATAAGCAGATACTTGATTTTCCACTGAGCCCTTGAAAGAAGCAGAAAAGAAATGGCATGCCCAGAGACAATTGGACAGGGCAAAATTGTGGAATTTGATTTTTTTTTTTTAAAGGTACACACACACACACACACACACACACACACACACACACAGCACAAACCAAGTCATGTGATATAACTGATGTATTCTTTGGAATATTGGAAAGTGAAATATCCTAGCATCAAGCTCCAAGCCAGACTGATGATCATTGTGAATTGGGACTACCATGAAAATAAGACACATTTTTGGCTCATTTTCATTGAAGTCACTAAAAGCTATATCTATCTTATACAACCAAATAGAATGATCATCTATTAGGACCTGGAGAGTAGCCTTTTATAGTTTATACCCTTTACTCCACTCTCAAAGATCTATAGGTCTTTATTGCAATAGCCTGATGATTGGTCCCCTCAAGTCTCTCTCCACACCAATCTTTCAACTGCCAAAATGATCTTGTTAATGGGTAAGTCTGACCATGTCAGATAACCATCTTCCTTCATTCCAACATGCCTGCCCCACTCCTCCCCTTCAACAAACTCCAATGGCTCCCATACTGTGCCCCCAGGATCAACTACAAAGATTCTATTTGACACTTAATGCCCTTAACAACCTGGCTCCTTCCTATTTTTCCAAATTCTGATAGATACTTTATTCCTTTTGCTGGGATCCAGTGACCCTGACTTCCTTGCTGTTATTTGAGGGAAGTGACCTGGCCAATTAAACTGATTTGAAAATGGGCTTCAGGGACTCTATAGATGGAGCATAATATTACATTTTCTAACATTGTTCTTTTTCACTGGCTATCCTCCATGCCTGGAATTTTTTATCCTGCCTCATCTCAGAACTTTCATGGCCTTCAAGAGTCAGCTCAAATCATACTTTGTGCAAGGGACTATTTTTGATCACTGTCATTGGTAGAGCCTTCCCTCTGAAATCGCCTCCCATTTATACTATATATGCCTTATATGCTCACAATTTTTTTGCATATTGTCTCTATAAGAGAAGGGCAGGGAGCACATTTTGACCTTTTTTATATCTCCATCACTTAGCATAGTACATGGCACTTAGTAAATGTTTAATAAATATTTGTTGAATGATCCTATGATCCCAATCTTTATATATCAACCATATGTAGGTATCAATCATAAATTTCCATGTTTCAGTGCTGCTCCCATGATGTGGGACTTCAAAAACTTGTGGGGATCATTGGATTCCCTAACACGGGAAGCAGTGGACAATAGATTGGTTATGGACTATCTCTTGGTTGCTGAAGAAGGCGTATGTGTAACTGTTGTTTACATACCCTTCTTCTAGGACTTCTGGAAATCTTTTACAAAACCATGTTGATTTATATTGTTTGTTACATCACTATTTACATGTACAATTCATGTTTGTTACACCACATCGAGTCTGCACTGACTGTGGGGAGAGTCATCACTAATAGCCTCTCCGTTATTGCTATGTGCTTGTGTAATAACTCCCATGCTGATGGGTTTGTGCATAGTTGTCTCTAATAAGGCCCTTCAACCCAGAAACCCACTAGCAATCCCCACTTTCCTTTGGTGCTTTTCATCTCCCTTCCTGAGATGTCGGGGGGGGGGGCATGATTACCTCCTTTTTGGGGTTCTCACCTCCCTGAAAAGTCAGGGATGGCGCAACCATCTGTGGTCTAAAACAAAAGAAAGCAGGAGATGTAAAGGGCTAGAACTGAGCAAATGCACTTGATAATGAAGCACATAGGGGGCAGGTAGGTGGCGCAGTGGTAGAGCACCAGCCCTGAATTCAGGAGGACCCGAGTTCAAATCTGGTCTCAGACACTTAACACTTCCTAGCTGTGTGACCCTGGGCAAGTCACTTAACCCCAGTCTCAGAAAAAAAACACAAAAATAAACAAAGATAATGAAACACATGAGACTAATTGCCAATTGGATAGTTCCCTATTAACTTGTTTGAAGGTTGACCCTCCCAGCTGTTCTGTGCTGACTTGATTGGTGGGACAAAGAGGGGGAAGTGACTTGTGTGGGAGGAGTAGGACGAGGACAAACTTGGGTCGTGGAACTCATTCTCGCGTTGGAGGGTGAGGGTAAAAGATCAAGAATAAAGACATTTAGTGATCCTGACTCCGGCTGATTTCTGGGAAGACAGAGTTCCAGCATTTGCTGCTCCAGTTGCTCCCAGTATTCCCAAGATTCAACCAGCAGTTTCTCTAAGGGTCCTATTCCCCTGGACTTGATCCTCATTTCCCAGAATCAAACTGATTATCAAGGAAAATAAAAATTGTTCTGGAGGAGTGATCTGACCAGGTCACTAGAAATAGGATCTAGCAATCTTATAAATGATAGATGGGAAAGAAGATGTAAATGTTTCTTGGTCAGTTCTATGCATTTCTACATAGACTTCTTGATCAGGGTTTTCCAAGAGCTAGCTACTGTATAACACTTGAAATTTGAATCATTCTTTAGAGCTTTTCAGATTTATGATCTCATTTAATCTTCACAATTCTGTTAAGTAGAGCAGATATCATTATCTCCATCTGCTAAAAGAGGAAACTAAGAGTTTAGAAAAATTAAATGACTTGGTCTAATATATTTACTTAATAGCAGAGATGGTACTAAGAACCCTTGGTTCTATAATAGGAGGTGGGACCTATTCTGTAAGAATTCAAGAGGCACCAAGCCCTGGCAGGAAAGAGCCTAGGTATGGTCCAGGAAACCTGACCCATGTTTCAACAGGGCCTATGTTCCAGGAAGTAAAATATAATAGGTGGGAGGAATGATAGATGCAACAATCTGTAGCTGCTAGTGTTGTAGGTCTGGTTCCCCAAGCTAGGGAGCACCCCAATGGGAAAAGAAGGAGACCTGTGCCAGGCTAAACAGATAATTAACTCCCACAGAAACCTTGTTGCCTGGCAATTGCTCAGGGGAATGAAACTCTGAGCTTACTGGTTTCTGAAGCAGAGATTGGGGTGAGTCAGACTCCCATATTTCTAGAGAACTCAGGATAATCCCAAGGTTGGGAGGAAGTCTCACATAAAACCCAACATTAGTGCAATTGATTCTGACTCATTCCATTGTCAAGGCCAAAACAATGCCAGGTGAAGCCCACAGATTCAGAATGGTACCAATAGGATATGAACATCCTATCTCTGAATTTTGCTTTTCCTTTTCTTAATATCAAAATTCCTGGTTTTGGTTTTGCCTACCATAAGTTTTGATTGTTGTATTAGTTCTTTTTGGTCTTCTACATGAGACTTCTATGGGAGAAGGATGTTGAAGGAGGGGAGGGTAAATTAAAGTGACTCTATATAAATTTAAAAAAAGAACATTGTATAGGTGACATAGAGGGATTTAGATTAGTGAAATATGTCAGAGAATCAATCTGGAGAGGAGAAATTTAGAGAAATTGAGCAAAATTTCATAGAAAACAATCTTCAGGCCAAAATATTTGATCAGATCCTACTTCTGGCTTGAAAAGGAGAATGGGATTAAGAATAATTAAGGACATAAAAAGATTAAGAAGGATTATGGTGTAGAACCTGCATAGGACAACTGAAGAAAGAAAAGTAAAAGGTGGTCGGCAAGTCAAGGTAAGAATACTGTATGTAAGAAAAGGTAAGTGGAATAATTGGAGGGCAAAGCAATTAGTGGGTGGGGCAAATTGGTGAAATGGTAGGAAACTGGTGCAAGATTGAAAGGGAGTGAGTGGGATGAGGTGGCTAAACTAAAGGAAGGAAGTTGAGTGAGATTGTTAGATTACTAAGAAGTATAAGTTTTAACCAGGTACCAAGGGTTAAGGTATATACATTCACAAATAATTAAAAAAAATGAAAATGAAGTGGGAATCTGTCCCAAGCCTATGGCAGCAGCTTCAGAGCTCTCAGTGCATAGACAGTAAAGTGGTCAGAGAAATGGTCAGGAAGACATTACAGGAGACTCTTTGTTAATACTGATTGGCAATTTAAACATAGGCAGTTCTGGGTTACAGTTCCAGGACTGAGAAGAACACTGGAGGTTGATCATAAGGGAGTAGGGGTTCCAGTTGCAGTTCTAAGGTAAAGAGAGTATGAGAGCTTGTGGCTGCAGGGAACTAGAAGCCCTTCCTAGATAAACACCAGAGTGCAGATCAAGAGAGCAAGATGACTTGCTTTGGAAAGACAAAAAACTTGCAAATCCCCAAGTCTAAAAACAATAACACAAAAAAGTCTGAAACTTGGTGCACTGAGATGAGAAGAGCCCAGTTTTAACATAAAGTTCAAAGTCAAGAAGTACACCAGAAAAGTGAGCAAACAACAACAACCAAAAAATAATTTGGCCATAAAAAGCTAGTATGGTAGCAAGAAGAATCAAGATAATAATTCAAAAGAAGATAACAATGAGAAAATAGCTACCAAAAAAAGCCTCAAAGAAAAATGCTAATTGGATCCAGTCTAATAAGAATTCCTGGAAGAATTGAAGAGATAAGATTGTAGAAGAAAAATTGGGGAAAGAAATGAGAATGATGCAAAAAAAAAAAAAAAAAAAAAAAAAAAAGTGAAAAAAAAGTCAACAACTTGGTGAAAGAGGCACAAAAGTACAGAAGAAAAAAATACCATAAAAAAGCAGAATTATCCTAATGTTAAAAGAGACATAATAATTCACTGAAAAGAATACTTTTAAAAGCTAAACAGGTCAAATGGAAAAGGAGATACAAAAATTCACTGAAGAAAAGAGCTACTTCAAAAACAAATTTGGCCAAATAGAAAAAGAAGTACAAAATCTGACTGGAGAAAATAATTCCTTGAAAATTAGAATGGGCAAATGGAAGCTAATGACTCTATGAGATATCAAGAAAAAATAAAAGAAGGTCAAAGAAATGAAGAAAAGAAGAAAATGTGAAATATCTCATTGGAAAAACAACTGACTTCAAAAATAGATCCAGGAGAGACAATTTAAGAATTATTAGACTATCTAAAACCATAGTTAAAGGAAGAGTCTTGACATTATAAAACTGCCCCAATATCTTAGACACATTGGGGTCTAGAAATTGAAATTCAGAGTGTCTAGCACAGGGTTTCTCAAACTACAGCCCATGGGCCAGATGCAGCCTGTTGAGGACGTTTATGCAGCCTGCTGGGTTATGGCAAATGGGCTGAGGGGCGAAGATAGAGTGTGAGTTTTTGTTTTTACTATAGTTTGGCCCTCCAACAGTCTGAGGGACAGTGAACTGGCCCCTTATTTAAAAAGTTTGAGTTCCACTGGTCTAGCAATTAAAAGAATCTACGAATCACCTCTTTTAAGAGATCCCAAAATGAAATAACAAGGTACATAATAGCCAAATTCCTGAGACCTCAGGTCAAAAAAAGAAATATTACAGTAGCCAGAAAGAAATAATCAAATATTGTGGAGCCATAGTCAAGATCACATAAGATTTCACATTAAAGAACAGAAGTCTTAGAATATGATATTCTGGAATGCAAGACTAACAATTAATATTAAGTAGAATTACAACTAAGAGTAACCTACTCAGCAAAACTAAGTATAATCCTTCAGAGGAAAAAATGGATATTTAATGAAATAGAGGTCTTTTAAGAATTCCTGATGAAAAGACCAGACCTGACTAGGAAATCTAATATTCAAGTACAAAATTCAAGAGAAGCATAAAAAGGTAAACATGAAAAAGCCAGCATAAAGGGCTAAATAAAGTTAAACTGTTTACATCCATTAATTAATTTTTAAAATACAAAAAAAAAAAAAATTCAAAGGTACAAAAAGGAGACCTAAGGTTGAGAAGGGAAGATTTAATCCTTGTCAGAAGTTGAAGAGTAAAGAAAACTTTTATATAAAGAAAGGAAAGAAAAATGATATCTGTAACAATTAGACCTTAAACACACACACACACAAGACTTAAGGTTCTTCCTGAAGAGGAACAAGCATTTATTAAACACTTATCATATGTGAGGCACTGCCCTAAGCACTATTTCATTTGATCTCAACAACTCTGTGAGGGAAATGCTATTATCCACATTTTATAGTTAAGAAAACTGGGGCAAACTTGTCCAAGGTCACACAATGTATAAGGCCAGATCTGAACTCAGATCTTCCTGACTCCAGGCCCAGCACTATACATCTATTGTGTCATCTAGCGGAAGAAGATAAAGTTGTTTGTCCTTCAATCACCAGAGGTATCAGATGAGAATCTATCCTGCAAAGGTCAGAGAAAAAGAGGAGTAATCCCTGCTCAGGGATAATGAGACGGTTATTTGTTGAGCTGATATCAAGAAGAGGCTTCTTAGAGCATGTAACCAATACATAACAGTATTATCAAGACATCAAAATAGTTGGGAACTTTTGTTAATTCACTTGTATATAAAGTATCTGCCATAAGTAACCTAAAATGAATATAAAGTCTTCAGCAATAAACTGAAGACTCCTGGTATGGCATTTTCCTTATAGTTACTCACTGAAGAAGGTAAGGGGTACAGAAAATATAAATTAATTTGGAAAGAGAACAGTCAGCTGAGAAGATGGTATTTAAGAATTGCATTTAGATTTTTGGTCCATGGCTTATAACATAAGAATGATAAATCCCAAGCTAAAAACAGAGTATAACTAAAGCCTGATAAGAATACATGTGACAAGTATTTCATATATCCAATAAAAATACTTAAACTAAAAAGTATAGGGGATTGTCTATATAAATCCTCCAAGCTAGATTATCTTATAAAGTAGATTGAAGGAAAACAATACATCCAGAAGTTCACAGTCCTGGCTTCAAATGGATTTGCACACTAATGTCCAAAGTTTAGACAACAAACATGAAGAAACGGAGGGCCTAACATAACGAGGCAAATTTGGTCTTACAGGTTATCACTGAAATTTAGTGAGATGAAATCCATGAGTGGACTATGGCTCCAGATAGGTCTACTTCATCTTCCTTCCAAAGAAACAAGCTAGGTTAGGGTGAGGGGAGTGAGTGGGGGAGGGTAACAGTGTATTTTAATAAAGTATACTCAAATGAGGCAATCCAAGAATCAGTAATAAAAGTGAGTACTTAAGTGGAAGTAAACTGGAGAGAAAATAGATGAGGAGCTTAGAAAACACCAGCTCAAAGGCATAAAAGACATAACACCAG
This sequence comes from Sminthopsis crassicaudata, assembly GCF_048593235.1. Lineage (NCBI taxonomy): Eukaryota > Metazoa > Chordata > Mammalia > Dasyuromorphia > Dasyuridae > Sminthopsis > Sminthopsis crassicaudata. The sequence goes on from NC_133621.1 coordinate 243,401,410, forward strand.
CTCAAAAGGCATAAAATTATCCTGATATCTGCAAGGGCTCCCTCTTTCTCTGCCAAAAGAAGAGGAGACAAAAACTTCTTGATAATTTCATCCTTCAGAAAATAAAGGCAACTTCTACCTTTTCTTCTTTTCTGAATCTCATTCTTACTAAAAGGGAGAAATTCCCTTTGTTGGGGTGGAAATTGGGATAAGTGATTATTCCCTTCCAGGGTTTTGATAGAAAACAGGAAATCCAGGCACAATGTGACATATAACCTAGATTTGAGGAAAGCAGATTTCAAGGGATTCAGAGGAAAGACAGTGAGGATGCTATGGACTAAAATGCTTCAGGAAAAGTCAGCCCATGAGGGATGGGAGATGTTTAAAATTAGAATAATGAAGACAGAGAGGAACTATTCCAATAAGCTGGAATAAAAGGGGTTTGTCTGAAGAAATTGGATATGTATATATACGAAGTTCAGTAATCAACCTAGGTTTTTTTAAAAAGAAAAGTACCAAAAGATGGAAGCACAATTGATGAATAATAATGATGGTCCTGAAAAATAATGTCAGTCCATTCAAGCCTTAACTCATTCTAAGAGTTAAGACTAGCAATGGAAGTTAAGGGCAAAAGCAAAAAAAAATTTTTTTTGCTGAGGCAATTGGGGTTAAGTGACTTGCCCAAGATCACACAGCCAGGAAGTGTTAAGTGTCTGAGACCAGATTTGAACTCAGGTCCTCCTGACTTCACAGCTGGCCCTCTATCCACTGTGCCACCTAGCTGCCCCCAAAGCAAAAATTAAGAGAAAAAATACACACATATATATATTTATTGATAGATAGACAGATACACAGACACACACACACATAGCAATTTGGGGACAAACAGGAAAGAGGGAGAAAAAAATACTGAAGAAGGGATAGGACCTTTGCTTGGGGGCAGTGATAAATGATAATAACAAAAAGCAGACCTGCTTAAGTTTTATTTTGCTTCTGTTTTTTCTTCCAAAGTTAATGATCTTCATATTGTAAATGACAGAACAAAAAATGACTAACCAGGAGTCTATAGGAAAATATACAAATAAATAGCAATTAATTGCCTTCAATGAATTTAATCACTTGACACAAGTATGTATAATATTATATATGTATATATAAACTATGTATTCATATGATAATGATGAGATAGAAGAAAAGTTAACATTTATATGGTACTCTGATGCTTTCATAGTTTCATACTATTCTTTCATTTTATTTTCACAATCCTATCCCCCATTTTACAGATGAAGAAATTGAATCTGAGGAAGATTTAAGCAACTTGCTCAATCCACAGTTAATAAGTGTCTGGGACAGAATTTGAACTCAAATCTTCCTGATTCCAACTCTAGTGTTCTATCTGCTGTGCCACCTAATTGTTCCTAAGGGGCAATTATTCCTTACCCCCAACAAAACAATAATAACATCACAACAACAACAACAAAATTGGCACATATGACTTGCTGGGCTTCTGTCAATGATATCTGAAAGATCATGGAAAAATGAAAAGAGATGCCACAAGATTGGAAAGGGGCTAATGGTGTCCTAGAGAAAGAGAACAGAGCTTGCAAATAGAATGTAGCTTCAGTTCCTGGTTGGCAAATACATAGAAAAGGAACTGGAGATTAAGAAGAATCAGCATGGCCTCATCAGGAATACATCATTCCAGACTAAAGTCTTGAAGAGGGTGCGATGTGAGGCAAAGATGGGTCTTGTAGGTCTCTCCTTTCTCCTCTCCAAATTGCTAAGGATAGTGAAAGAATTCGCCTACTCAAAGCTGTGACAAGAAAGGCTTTATTGATTAGGAAAAGAACACCAAGATGTCTTGGCGGACAATATCTGCTTCCAGAGAGAAACCATATTGCAAGAAGCATGCTTGAGATCTTTATTTTATACACAACAGGATAATAGAACAGGATTTGTATCTGACCAGACTTTTCTGCTTCCAGAGGATATGGAGAAGTTTGTATATCAAAGAAATTTCTCCAGAAACTAAGTCTTTTGAAGTTTGTATAAGAAAGGAATTTTTCTCCAGAGGATGTAAGGTTTTGTTGGTCATTTACATACTGGGCTGTCTGCTTTTCTTCCTTATCAATCTCACTTCCTTTTGGGGGGGACAGAATTACTAAACAAGTAGATGGAGATAATGCTATGGTTTATTTGGATTTTATTTGGACATTTGGCTCTTGATAAAATGCTCCATACTTTCTGGAGAGAATGGAGAGAAATAAATGGGGATAATTATGCAATTAAATGAGTTCAGGACTAGTTGGTTTTCTGGATACACAAAATTATTACACATTATTGATTCAAAATCATTGTGGCAAGAAATTTCCAGTGTTTTGGAGAACTATGCCCTATGGTATTTAGCTTTTTAAAAATCAATTAATTAGATTAATTAAATATCATTGTCATGGTCCTCAATTGTGCAAATGACAAAAATCTGGGATGTAACTAATTTGTGGGATACAAAAAAGTCAGGAATTCTAAAAGAATTTCACAAGATAGAGCACTGAAATCTAGAGTCCAATAAAGTACAATAGAGATAAACGGCACATTTTGCATTTTTGTACCAAAAAAAATCAGTTTACAAATATAAGACTGGAAGGCATAGTTTGTAGTTGTTGACTTGTTTCAGTCATGTCTGACTCTCCCCGACCCTATTTGGGTTTTTCTTGGCAAAGATACTAGAGTGGCTTGCCATCCACTTCTTTCTCTAGCTCACTTTACATATGAAAAATGGATGCAAACAGAGTTAAGTGACTTGCCCAAAGTCTCTTAGCTAGTAAATGTCTTGAGGCTGGATTTTAACTCAGGTCCTGTAGACCCCAGGGCTGGTAGTTATTTTTGAAAAAGACTTTAATATAGCTGCAAATATTATATGAGTCATCAGTCCGATATAGTAGCCAAAAAAAAGTTGATTTGATCCTGAGCTATATTAAGTGAGATATGGCTTCCAGATGTAAAGATCAAGGGAGAAGCCGTGCACAGCGTAATCAGAGTAAAGAGGCCTTGAAACCTGAGATCCCCTGAAGTAAATTTCTGTGAACCAGCAAGGACTGCCTAGTGGGCGGGAGCTCTGATTGAATAGAGATCCGCATCATCAACCAGAGGGGTCTCCTCTAATTGGCTGTGTGTGTGACCTCATAGACCCTATATAAACTGCGGAGATGAGGAAGTGGGTCTCTTTAACAGGGAGTACTACTAGGAGTAACTAAGATGAGGAGGTCAGAAGTTGAATGAACACTCAGTGGATATATTAAGGTGGGGATTCCTTTCATTGATAGATTAGACAAATGGACTCTGAGATGTCTTTGTCCAAATTCTGTGGGGGGTTTTATGTTTCTCTCTTCTCCCAATAAATCTGGTCTAAATTATAATTTCCCTCTCTTCTCAACTAGTGCCTTTCCTCTCCCCTTTTCCTGGATCTATCCAGGTCTATGTTACAGTATTTTCCATGAAGCCCAAGTTTATGGGGAGAGTTGCTAAAGATGTTGATCCTGATCAAAAGCTTCTACAGACAGAAAATTATACAATTTAAAGCTTGAAGGAACCTGTGAGTTCATGTGTGTATTTAGCCTTGTATATACAATGAATTCATTTGATTGATTTATCTCTCTAATTATCTGAATATTCCAGGGGCATAGAGGTAGGCAAAACCTGGAGGGTATGGGTAAAGAGAAATTTTGGATATGAACACAGAAGGAATTCATATTTATCTAATATTTTAAGTTTTAGAAAGCATTTTTTTCATAGCAACAGTTATCACCTCCAGTATTTAGCAAAGTACCTGGTATATAGTGAGTTATTAATAATTGCTTATTAATGTTGTAGCATTCCATTGTTTTCTAGTTAAAATATTTCAGCTTTTGAGTATCACAGCTTAGAATTGTAGGATTTAGAGTTGAAAAAAAAATCATGTATGTCATCTTGTCCAATCCCCTCATTTTACAAATGAAGAAACATCTTCAGAAAAGCTACATGACTTGCCCATAGTCACACATATAGTAAATGACAGGACTCTTCAATGGCAAAGAACACAACTATTGACATAAGATTTGGTATTTTTCCCTATGAGAAATTGTTGAATGGTCCTAAGTTGAGTTATATGGGTAGATGAACTTGAGAAGGCTGTCTTGGTGTTCTTGCTCCCCTTGGCTTAGAAGGCTATGGTTATCAGAAATTGATATAGCCAACTTCACACAGTATGGGATAGTTGTGGTAGTGGATTTCTAGATAGAAGACCTAGAGAAGGAATCTCTAGGACTGTCACAGATGGAAGCTATTGAGTCCTAAGAACAAGAAGCCATATCACTGTACAATCCTCTTAGTCTAATTCCACAATAGCCTTGGGGAGAGGATTATCATCATGAAAAGTTCATGAACAATCTACCTCTCTAAAGAATAGTTTGTGTGAATAATTTACCTGAAAAAACCCTTGCAGCCTTCACAAGTCATAGCATTGAAGTGGAATCCAGTAGCTCGATCCCCACATACCCCACAGATCCGAGGTACATTTCGGTCAAAATCACCACAGCTAGGATCAGGAAAGGAAGTACTAGCTGCCATTTCCACTGTTCCTGCAAAAGTAATACATAGTTGAGACCCCACTCTAGAGTCAAAGACAAAGCTAATTGTGATCTTTCATTCTCTCCCTTAAACCTTTGGAAATCATGGAGAACAGAGGGTAGATGCCATTATCCCTATCCCATTTTGTCTCTTATTCCAAACTCATGTTCCTGGGATCCTCTGACCAGACTTTTAGTGTCTTTAAGTTTGCTAGAGTCTTTTTATCTTCTTTTTAATCATGCAACTTCCATTAAAACTAACAGTGAGTCTCTAAAAAGTGGAAGGATCTTCAAATTAATTGAGAATAATCTGTCTTGTCCAATGGATCCCAAAGAGAAGGATAAATCTCCAATATTCTCAGTGACATATTCAATGGACAAAGCCTTATTTTTCAGATAATTTGGTGAGGAAGGAAACCCAGGTGTTTCTTTCCAGATCTAGCTATGATCAATCACATACATCCATGAAACTCAAAATTGACTCTCAAATTAAGTAGTTATATGTAGGATATGAGAGAAAATAAGGATGACTTTAAGATACCACCCAAAGAAGAAGGTATGCAAGGCATGCAAGGGAGCAGGTGGAAGTCTTTCGTCTGAGAGTTTTCTTGTTTAATTATTCTTGGATGTTTCTCAATTTTTGATATGATTGATGATGCTAATTATTTCTATAATGTTAAACCATCTTTGCATCCTTGGTATAAAGCGAACTTGACTGAAGAACATAACTTTTTGGGATACGTTGGTATAATCTTTAAATAAGAATTTTCTTTTTTGAACTTTAATTGCTATTTATTAATGAGATTGGTCTCTGCTGCCCTTTTTTTGTTTTATCTTTCCCAGATTTAGAAATTAAGACTACATTTATCTTATAAAAGAAATTTTATAGAGTGTTACTTGTTTCTCAGTTGTTGAAAATAATTAGTGTAGAAGAAGCATTAATTGTTTTTTAAAAACTTAAAAGTGTCCTCTTGTAAATCCATTAGGGCTTAGAGTTTTTGTAATCACTTTCTCCTTGGGTAGTTCTTTTTCAGCTTGAACAACTTCTTTTGCCAAAAATAAATTATTGATCTTTATTTGATATTGGGTTTGTTAGGCAGTTTTTCCATTATGTTCTATTTCTTCTGAATTTTCTTTTTTGCTGACATATAACTATATATATGTAGGTTCTGACAATTCTCTCAATCTGCTCTGTTGTATTTCACATGTTCATCATGTTAATTTTTTATTTTATTAATTTGATTTTCCTTTCTTTTCTTTTTAATTAAATTGGGTAAAGCTTTCATGTTTTTATCAGTTTCTTCAAAGAACCAGATTTTATTCTGTCTCTTAGCTCTGTAATCTTTTAAAACATTTTATGTCTTCTCTAATTTTCAGATTTTTTCTGTGCTTCTTTATAGGATTATAGATAAAATATTGGAAATGACATTAAAGGTTATCTGTTGCAATTCACTCCTTTTATAGATGAAGAATTTGAGGGTCAAAGGTAATAAAGCATCCAAGAAAAATTTGAATTTGACTTCCTGATTCTAATCTTTTCTATTCACTGTGTCATTTAGCTGCCTCTATTTTTTGGTTTACTAAATTTTTTTTTGTTTGTTTTACTAATTTTTGAAGTTGCATATTCAGTTCATTAATCTTCTCTTTCCTAATCTTTTAACATGTTTTCATGAATATAGTTTTTTTCTGAAGACTACTTTAGCCACATTCCAGAAATTTTGGTACACTGACTCACCATTATCATTTTTTCCACATGCCAATTGTTTCATAATTTGTCCTTTTACTCACTTATTATTCAGGAAGTTGTTATTAAGATTTCTTTCAGGTCTATATTTTAGTATTTCGGTATATGCTTTTTCTCCTTGTATTTGAATTGCTATTTTTGTTGTGTTATGGTCTATGTACTTTGTATTTAGAATTTCTGCTTGATTACATATATTTATAATTTTACTCTAGTATTGAAATACTTTAGTAAAGTACCATGAAATGACTATATATACATATATATATATAATCTTCTTTAATGCTCATTAAGAATATACAATAAGCTTTTTAGATCAAACTTTTCTAACAGTTTGTCCCATTCTATATTTTTATTTTCCCTTTTGTTTATTTTTGTTAGATTTGTCCAGCTCTGCCAGAGAAACATCAGTCTCCTACTATGCAATAGCATATCTATCTATTTCTTTTTGAAATGCACTGAATTCTTCCTTTATGAACTTAGATGCTGTGAGATTTAGAATTAATATATTTAATCATAACATATAATTCCTTGTTTTATGTGAATTTTTCTTTTTGTTTACCTGAGAACATAATTGCAACTCCTGCCTTTTTCAGTTCCATTAATGCATAATTGGCTTTATTTTAGACTCTCATTTTATTTTTTGTGTGTGTTTCAAGTTTTTTTAGGTGTGTAATTTTTTTGTATACAACAAATAATGGAGATTGGCTCTCTTGTCTATTCTGTCACTCTCAATAAAATTAATTATTGAGTTGTTCATCCATTTACATTTAAAACTATGAATGTTACAACAGGACTAGGATGGAAATATGTTCAATAGCATTGTACATGTATAACTTATATCAGATTACATGTTGGGGAAGGGAGGGAGAAAAAAATAAAAATAAAAATCTTATAAAAGTAAATGTTGAAAATTATCTTTACATGTAACTGGAAAAAATACAATACTACTAAACTGGGAGGGTAAAATCCATTTCAAGAACATTCTCTGGCTTTGAAACCATAGCATTTTAAAGTTATAGATGTAGTACTGGAAGGAACTTTAAAGATCATCTGGTTCAACCCTTTCCTTTTACAGATTTTGAAACTAAGGCAGAGAGAGAAGTTAAATGACTTGCTCAGGTTCACAAAACTAGTCAATTAACAAAAGCAGAATTTGAACTTATCTTCCTAATTCCAACTCCAGCATTCTACTCTATTAAATTCTATTTTATAAAATCACTATTTTAAATTCCTTTGTTCATTAAATGTTGATGCCCTGGGACAAAACTCTAAACAGATCATCTCACTTATAATTCTGTAATACCTTCTTGGAGGGTTTCATAACATGGGTTAGATGGGTTTGAGAAAGGGGAAAAAGGGTTAGTCATTTTCTCTGCTTGAAAGAGCTCATTGGGCCCCAAAACATCATCTTATCCCTAGCCTAAGTCAATATTCTCCACTGATCAGCTCAACCTGTTTTCTTCTACAAAATAGGTACCATGATGAATGAAGAGTATTTTTTCTACTGAGCACATAAAGAGGATCTCACTGGCTCAATAGGAGCAAACATAAAAAACTATTTCCACACCCATTGTTGGTGGCAGATGATAGATTCACTAGTTCTTTCTGATGTCACTGGATTGGTTCCCATGTTGGCTTTGAGGGTAGGATGTGAGGAAAATAGGAAAAAGTAAAGATACAATAGGTTTAGGAATCCCTACTGTAGGAAAAGAACATCTATTCCCTCTTCCCAAGTCATTAATAATAATAAACCATCTTAATTCAGCTACACTAAGCAACTTATTTGATTACTTGGTGAATTGAATGAATGACTGGGCATTGTAGCCTTTTGGGACTAAATAAAGAAGCTAAAAACTAAAGAAATGAGTAATAAATCACACAGGACTGCATGAATCATAACTCCTCAATATCAGTTTTCTCCTTTGCAAATTCAGTCATCCTCTTGAAACAATGAGAACAAGGAAAGAAGCACCTACCTGGAGGAGCAAGACAGCAAAAATAAATGTGAGAGGTATAATAATAAGAACTCTCTTCCAAAATGTCTTGGACAAAGAAGATTCTGAAATAAAGAAGGGAAAGCTATCATTTAAAGTTGTATCCCTACTTCAAAGTCAGCTCAAAAGCCCAGTTTCTTGTGGAACTCTGAAAAGTTGAGGAGCTCTTTAAAGGAAGTAATAAAATAATATCAATAGTTTACATTTATATAAAGCTTTTTAAAGTTTACAAAATGCTGTGCACACATTATCTCTTTTGATGCTCACAAAAATCCTGTAAGGTCAGATGTACAGGAATCACTACCTCATTTTACAGATGAAGAAACTGAGGCTTAGAGAGGTAATAAATATTAGAGGTAATAATACTTATTACTATTGATTACATATATTTATAATTTTACTCTAGTCTGTCCTGACTTTTACTATGCCATATTTTTCACTGTGCCATGATGCCTTTTATGTAAGATATTTTAAAACAACCAATAATTAAACATTTTAAGTACTTAAATTTTTACTAAGTTATCAGGATGCAAAGAAAGGAGGAAACTCTGGTCTCAAGAGGTTTACATTCCAAAGGGGGAAACAACTTGCAGATAGATATAAAAGGTACAAAGTATATAGAACATAAAATGCCTGGAGAACTAGAAAAAGGTTGAAGACCTGTGATTTTAAAAAAATATACTGTTCTTCCATTCTGCCAACTTTTAATGAAGTGGAGTCAGTTAGCAGTAGGTAGTGCTTCTCCTAAGTTCAAGGATGGGGCTAGTGACTACAAAGTGGCATGATAGTACATGTACAACTTAAAAACTGACCCCATGTCATCTTTGTTGCCCCTTGGCCCATTGTACAGAGGGAACCAAGGATAGGAATAGCTTTTCTGTAGAACTGGTATCATCAGTTCTCCACTCTAGATTGAATATCTGGGGATACCAGTCTAGTATTTCTGAGGTACTAGTTTCATCACCATACAGAGTGCTCACCATATGGTGCACAGCACTTTCTGCCCAGACATTCTGGGGACTTTGAATGTTTAAACCCAGTACCCTATATTCAAGAGTTTTATTTTCCTTTCAACCAACAATGCCTACTTGTATCTTCCAGAGCTGAAGTCCAGAGTGATTAGGCCACCCCTAATACTAAACCATTTCGTTCCTTACTTTCTGTTGCTAACTCAGGGGTTTTTATAAGCAAACTATTTTTTTGTAACTGGTCACCTCTGTCTCATATAGAAAACTAGAATTTTATATATATCTATATCTATATCTATATCTATATCTATATCTATATCTATATCTATATCTATATCTATATATATATATAAATTAAAACAGAATGGCAAACATTGTTTCTTTGCTGCATAAATAAATACATTCCAGAGTTGTGACTGAACCACAACTGGATCAACCAGTCCAATTCAACTGACCAGAAATTGGAGTCAGCTTTTTCAAAGCAGCCAAAGCTGTGAGCAAAGATTCCTTCTCTCTTTCCCAAGCCCCCCCCCCACACACACACATCCCTCTCGTCAGCCCTTTCCCCTAGGACACCCAGTACCACAGCCCCTGGAGCTTGAACACCCTCTACCCAGAAGTCAGTGTTTGGATTCACCCTGGCTGCTCTAGGCTTCCATCTCTCTCTGCTCTCTGCCTCCCAAACTGGACACCAGAGAACAACTGGATAAAAGGCAGTTGTATAAATGAAATGAGCCAAGGATGCTTAGGATGAGGAGTAGAAGATGGGGATATTCAGGGAGCCAGGTCTTGTGCTTTCTTTTCAAAGAGTATTGTTATAGGGACTTGGAGTGGGTAGATCTGGAACTGCCATAAGTTAATGCACTGTTACTATTTTTTCTTCTCCAAACAGGATGCTTTCTGATAGTCTTAATTCTTTCCCAAATATGCTTTATCCCTCCAATCCTGGTAAAGAGAAGAAATATTCAGTTTTCCTCTCCATCTACCCAAAGTATGGACATATACATTGACACACAAATACAAACCTGTCTCCCTACTCCCCTGTCATCCCTCTGCTCGCTGTCACAAATACTACTATATGCCAAGAAAATACATAGACAGAGGTCCAGTCTCTATGACCTTTGTATGTAACCTGACTGGAGAAGATAAAGACCTCATCACTCCAGATTTCTAGAGGGAGAAGAGGTTTTAGTTTTAGAATTGTAAGTTCCCCTTAAAAAAACTATGTATTCTGGAGAGCAATCTGGAACTATGCCCAAAAAGTTATCAAACTGTGCATACCCTTTGACCCAGCAGTGTTACTACTGGGCTTATATCCCAAAGAAATACTAAAGAAGGGAAAGGGACCTGTATGTGCCAAAATGTTTGTAGCAGCTCTTTTCGTAGTGGCTAGAAACTGGAAGATGAATGGATGCCCATCAATTGGAGAATGGTTGGGTAAATTATGGTATACGAATGTTATGGAATATTATTGTTCTATAAGAAATAACCAGCAGGATGAATACAGAGAAGCTTGGAGAGACTTACATCAACTGATGCTGAGTGAAATGAGCAGAACCAGAAGATCACTGTACACTTCAACAACAATACTGTATGAGGATGTATTCTGATGGAAGTGGAAATCTTCAACATAAAGAAGATCCAACTCACTTCCAGCTGATCAATGATGGACAGAAACAACTACACCCAGAGAAGGAACACTGGGAAGCGAATGTAAAATATTAGCACTACTGTCTATCTACCCAGGTTACTTATACCTTCGGAATCCAATACTTATTGTGCAACAAGAAAATTGGATTTACACACATATATTGTATCTAGGTTATATTGTAACATATGTAAAATGTATGGGATTGCCTGTCATCTAGGGGAGGGAGGGAGGGGAAAATCTGGAAAAATGAATACAAGGGATAATGTTATTAAAAAATTACTCATGCATATATACTGTCAAAAATGTATAATTATAAAATTAACAAAAAACAAAACAAAACAAAACAAAACAAACAAAAAAAAACTATGTATTTCACAATGTTCCAAATAAGATTGGCCACCTTCAAATAGCCCTTAGTACAACAGGGAGCTTGGATAGTCTCCTTTTGTTATTGATTTCCTCAAATAGAGGAGAGTGATCTTGGAATCTGAGACTTAGTGTCTCACTCTCATACTCTGGCCAGCTCCTCAGGAAACTCCATTGCAGGAACTTCTCACCAGCCACTTGTGAGCTCACACATTATGCAAATTCCCTTATCTCACACTACCCAAACTCATTATTCAATAATATTCTGCTTTTAGGTCTCTACAGCTATTTCTACAGAAGCTTACTGGCTCCATGACTTCAAGGAGGGTACTCAAAAATGAAATAGGCATAGAGCTTGGTATTAAGTTTTGCTGCTATCTAAGATTACAAGAGTCAACATTTGGGAAGCTGTCCATGTCAAAACAAACATAGCAATAAAAGTCATTTTTTTAAAAAGTTAAAGCTAAGCAATAAATGGATGTTATTTTCCAGTTATGTCTGACTCTTTGTGACCAATTAACTGCCATACAAATAGATACCTGCCCCCAAACTCCCTTGTTAGTCTTTAGGCAAAGATGTACAATTATAATCTTCAATACTAGTCCTCTTCTGATATTCTTTTATTGGGTCAAGAAACAAATGAAGGACAAAATAATCCTTAAGATCTACTCTTCCAAGAGCAGGAGTATATGCATTCCTAATAACAGGAAGAATAGGGCATGACAAAAATCCTGGGGGACCACTTCACATCACTTTCACTAGTTGTAAGAAACAGAATCTGATTGAGTAACTCCTCCTAGATTATTCATGTGAACTATAGGTTGTTCATAAGATCAAAGAACTGAACCAGAAGAGACTTCACAGATGAAGAAATTGATGCTCAAACTGAGTAGCTTGCCTTAGCTCATATAAGTATATAGTGCCTTTCAACCCAGGTTTCCCTATTCCAAATCCAGTTCTCTTTCCACTGTACCACACTGCCTTAAAGACAGGAATCCTTTTATTTATAATAAAATTGTATACATTTATATATTTATCTAGCATAGTAGGTATAACTAAAAAAGATCTGCATATGGTTATTGTTCATAGACTTAAATCTGGAAGCGACATCAGATGTCATCTAGTCCAAGGTCTGCATCATTGTATAATTGAAGAAATTGGCGGTAGAGGGATAGAAAAAGAGAATACTCCAAGAGAAAGTGACACATATATTGTATGTGTTGAGGATGGGGTTATGAAGGAGAGTGAGAGAGACAACAACAAAGAGAAAGAAAGATACTGATAGAAAAGAGAGCCAGAAAAGAATGATAAATAGGAAGAAAGAGACAGAGAATATGAGACCATAGGATCCAGGAGAAACCCATTTGACCATTTGTTTTAGGAGAGATGGGGAGACCAGATTGCCTGTTTAGTAGGGGATTAACCTAATCAATATGTGGGCCAAGGACATTTTCTGCAGTAGAAAGTAGGGCAAAGCTGTGGGTTGTGAGAGAATGGCGGAGGTGGGGGGATAAATCTACTTACCTCATTTCCTCACCCAGAGCCTAGAATCCTTCTTCCTCTACATTTACCATCACACTAAATACTGCAGCTGTCCCCAAAGTAACCTTGTCCTGGCATCACATACAAAAGCATCAAATTTACTCAATACCAAGATAAGAAAGGTCAGGGGAAACTACAGACATGTTGAAAGGGGTCGACAGAACTCCTAGTTAAGGTCCAGAATAGGGATAGAGGAGAGGATTAATGAATGGAAAGTACTTCCTCCTCCCCATTCTGGGTCATGTAAGTGTCAGCTCTTGACAAAGAGAATTCAAATGAAGTACTTGCTGACTCTCTGGAATCCCCCAGATTGAGAGTCTGAGGTCAAATTGTTGGGCCTCTCTTAAAGTATCTCTCAAAACTGAAACTACAGTTATAATCTAGGATGTAAGCATTAGTAGAGAAATTGCAAAGAGCAAACTTTTTGTCTTTGGCACTATGTCACATATCTGCCAGTAAATCACTTCTCTGACCCTCAGCTTTTTTATCTATAAAATAAGGGGTTATCTGATACCCAGCAGAATTGATCTAAGGACCAAATTCTTTGGGCCTCAAATTTCCTCTTGAATAAAATGAGGCAATTGATCTTGATGATCTCCAATGTGCTATCCCTCAATTATTCTATTCCATGATGTTTATTAAATTTAAGTAATGTATTTGAATGTGCTCTGAAACAATGGGAAATTGAAAAGAGATCAAGTAGATAGGCAAGATAGCAGAGTAGTTTTTTTTTTTCAGAAATCCTTAGCAACCCCCAAATTTCAGAAAATAAAATAAGATGTAAAACAATAAGACATAATCTAGAAGGTGATAGACATTCCACAAGGTAAAAAATCTTATGAAATAACATTGGAGAATTTACATATTTAGTGTTCCCACTCAATGTCCCCATTTCCCTCAAGATCTAACAGTAGGACTCCTTGCTTGTTCCCTCACTGCAGTAACTCAAACTGACTTCTCCCTTACCTCTTCAGAGGCAGGAGATACTGTCATTCTTTCCAGCCCCACAAAGAGCAATGAAAGGTAAAAAAGAGAGGGCAGAGAGGAAGATGGAAACCTACAGAATCACAAGCTTATTGAGTAAGTTTTGGCACCTGTGGGAAATGGGACTTGGAAACCCAGATGTGGTCTGTACTTTCCAACCAAGTTTACTAGAACCAATCCCCTAAGACAAAGAGATCAAAGATAACAAGAACCAACCAACTTGGAGGGAAGGGAGAAGAGAAGGTTCTACGCAGTTGTGGAAGGAGAAATAAAAAAATGAGGAAGGAAACCAGAGGCAAGTGACTAGAAATATAAGGGGAAGACTGCCTTGTTTAAGAGAGAAATCCTGAATAAATTTATCTTCTTTAGGGAAAAAAAAAAGATAGAGTAAAAAGTTAAACTAAAACCCCAAAGAGATTCTAGAGCTCATTGAATGTGCTCTGCTATGAAGGAAATGGAACCAAAATAGCTCAAAAGAGAAATAAAATTTAGAAAAAAATATTAGGAAAGAAATTTAATCAGAATTCTTCAATGAAGAGAGGAGGAAGGAAAGCATCTCCTGTAAGTCATTAATGAACAACAAATACTTTTATATAAATAAGAAGTGGAACAAGTCTTAACTTTCTGTCTTAAATTGGCAAGATAATATCATTCAACCATGAATGGATCTTTGTATACCAATTCTGAAAGCATATGCAATTCACATTTTTCTTTGGGATTTAACATTGAGTGCACAATACCAAAAATATGAAAGATTAAGTTTTTAAAACTTTTCATCCAGATATTTTGACATAAATTTAATTGTAGCTGTTCACGCCTCCTTTCCTCCCCACTTTCTTCACCCCTAAAATTCTTTCATAAGATTAACTAAAATCTCACTCAAAGAAAGAATCAGGAACTGAGCTAAGGAACAATATAAGTTGTATCTGCCCAAATCATCCTTTATTTTCTTTTAATTTCAAGGATTGGAGGAGATAAATTTGGGGTGACTTCGAAGATTCTAACGGTCTTGGGAGAAGTCAAAAGAATCTCTTACCTCCACCCTACCACAGTGGGAGCCATGAAGTCGGGAATGACTATGTGAAACACCTGTAATTTCAGCATAGACCCCTATAGTGATGCTATTGCCACTGAAACTCTCAAGGCTTCTTTGCCATTCCAAGTAACTAGCACCAAAATCAAAGTCTTCAAGGCTTTAGATATGTTCAGTATTTGCCATAGTGGGCTTCATTTTACAATAAGGTCTTACCTTGATTGATGTCATCTTATTACAGGAATGAGCATCTTGGGGGGGTCAAAGAATAATAGGAGTCTGACCAACAGGGGCACAGTCATGCACAGTATATTTCCCAAATGACCACCCAGGTAGAAGCCAAGAGGTCTGGGGAATCTAACCTGCTGGATCCTATAAGCCCTACAAATCATAGATTTATAGCACAAAGACATGGCAAAAGGGACCTGTGAGATCAAATTCAAATCCCTCATTATATCAATGAAGAAAACTCGGGATCAGTCAATAATTTGTTAAAGATCAAGCAAATACTAAAGCAACAAATCTGTGCTTCAAACCCAAGTCCTCTGATTTAAATTCAATAATCTTTCTAATCCAATATTATAAATTATGTGGCCATATATATAATGTAATATAATACATATAATGTAGCATAGAATGCTATATATGTCATTGTGTGTCTCTGTGTATGTGTATAACACCCCAACTAGTACTTAGGGTTGGATCACATACTCCCTCATATTCTAAGAATAACCCTACAGGTGGGTCACCCCATTTGCTTCCTGTTGAGTGTCAGTCAGTAGACTCAATTAATTGTTACCAAAAGCATTTATTCAAATGGCATAACAAGGAAAGTAGTTACAAAACAATCTAGCCCAAGAGGACCTGATGAGAAGGGGGATTCTAGAAATTCTTGGAGCCTCTCCCATCAGCCCTACCTACTGTATTAGCATCGACTATTTTGGGGAGAAGTAAACTAGACTTGGATGGGCCTCACTTATCCCAAGAAAAGGGATAATGTTTTCAGACATCTTCATTGAGAAGCCCAGCAGATAAATCAAAGCAATTATACCTCAAAGGGACAAACAATCATGGAATTACAAGTTAGGGAGAACATTAAAGATCATTTAGTTCAGACTCTTATTTTATATGCTAGAAAGCCAGAAATTGCTCAAGATCAAGGCAAAAAACACAATTTGAACCCTATCCTATAATTCAAAATCAGATACTTCCTCCCTATCCCAACACACACACACACACACACACACACACACACACACACACACACACACACACACACAGAGTCCTGCTACCAAGTGTGATCACTGAACAAAGTCACAGATATTTCAACTAATAGTGAAATCAGACAGTTCTTACATTATGTTGCTTCCTAGATTTCTAGTTGAGCTAAAGGGGTGAGAGAATATATGTGGTATATTTACAAACACACACATTTATTATCTAGAACGAGTGCTCCTACAAAATGTTTTTTTTTCCAGTGGAAACTCTGCTTTCACCTTCATCAAGATTCCTGGGCTGATTACCTTACTCTAGGTAACAGCCTAGGTTGTTGCCCACATCACTGCCCAGAAGAACAGGTGGCAACAAAAACCAGTAAATCATGGGAAATAATCACTCAGAATTTTACTAGATAAGAATAAAAATAGCTTAAGTCAATTTTTTACTTTATAGATGAGGAAAGATCCAGAAAGGTGGTTTAAGGAAATACATTTGGTTGGTGTCAGACTATTCTATTTCTAGATCCTCTTTAGTAAACTCCATCTTAGAAGCTCAAGTCTCAATCCAAATCAGGATCAAAGAGTATCTATACTTGTATAAATGTGTAATACCTCAACTTATATTTGGGTTAGGTAATATACTACTTCAATATTATAGGTAGGTCATGCCATGGTACTTCCTATTAACAGTCAACTAATGGACTCAATGGATTCTTATCAAAATCATTTATTCAAATGGCATAGTGAAAAAAGTAGTTTTTTTAAAATTCCCCCATAAATTTGGGGTACACTCTCTTACAAAAAAAATAATATACATAGGAGGAATGGGCTCTCATTTAAAGTGCAACGGCAATGAGATACATTTGTAACAAAGCCAACTTGAAACCCCTGGTACTGGCATGGCCTGAAAATTCTGTCTCCTTTCTGAGTCTTCATGTTGGATTCCCAGGGTCTGTTTGACTCATCTACCAAGGGGCACCACTTCTTGAAACAGGTTCCTCCCTCAGGTGACTGTCTCTATGTATCTGAGACAGTTTTATGTGTGTTTTTCATTCCCACTGCATGTAGTTTTCCTACTAGTTCAGTGGCTCCTTTTCAAAGCTACATGACTAATGCTGGCTAAGGGGAGAAAAAGAAAGAAATCCTGTACTCTTCCATTGAAGGGAGTCTCTTCTACAAGATAGCTCCTGGCTTGCAAGGGCTCAGAACTCTGAAAATCATCTAGAAGTTACTTAATTAAAGTGCCTATAGCAGAAGCTAATTTGTTTGCACAGCCAATCAGGTTATTTCCATCAATGACTCAAACTGATATTTCCTTCATAAGGGATCAGAGTATGCGTACATCTTGTTTATTCACTGTAACCTCATTACATGTGACATTAGTTGAGCTGGAGCTAGAATGGGTTTGAAGAAGATGAAGAATCACATCTCTCCTTACAAATGTATGGTATCAAAGGGACCTCATTCCTCAGGGGGAGGGAAGTAAATAAAAAGAATAATAATAAAAAAAGACTTAAAAGCATAACATAGAATAACAGATGGAATTATCCATTCCATTCAGAAATATCAGAATACCAATGTGGGGAAAGAACCTTATTTAGGGTCATGAAGTCGGTTCATGCTATTGATATAGATGTTAAGTGATTTGGCCAGAGTCATATAGCTAGTAAGTATTTGAGGACAAATTTGAACTCAGATCTTCCTAAACTCCAAGTTCAGGATTCTATCCACTTTGCTTGTTGGTCTATGTTCTAAAGGCAGGTAGGTAGAAGAGAGGACAAGATTAGTTGCTAAACCGAGGGATTTTAGCCAGAGGAAGAAGAAGCAAAGGCTAGTGAGGAGGAAGGACATTGAAATATGGGAAATGAGAAGATCCAGCCTCTCTTGGGTACTTATCCTTATTAATGAAAGACCCAAGTCATTATTGCCATTTAATCTCTTTTCACTTCTGATTTTTGGCTCTCTTATTCATGTGTGAAAGTTAACATTCCTCTCTTATTGAATTATAAGTCCCTTGGAGACAAGAACTGTTTCACTTTTGACTGTGTGTATCTAGTACCTAGCACACAGTAGAGATTCAATAACTGCTTGTTGATTAATGGATTCTCTCAGGCTATCTTTTCATAAGGGTCACAATCTGTGATTCTCTTGTGTATTTCTTATCAAGCACCCCAGCTTGCTCAGTGTTTGGGGACTTCAACCAGGCTCCATGAGTGATGAGCTGGTGGTCCACTTTAACACCTTAAATCTTCTGCCTCAGCCGATATGTTCCACACCTACTTTATAGTCTTTTTTTTATTCTATGATCACTGTGTAAAGGATTCTTTCATAGGCCAGATGGTTGGACCAAGATTCCTTATCTTTTTCTAGGGGTTACCTGTTTCCCCTTTCTTCTCCTTTACCTTGATTCACCTGCCCCCCTTTTCTTTCTTCCTACCATTCTCCAGTTATACTAAAAGCCCCCAGAAGAAGAATCAAACACCTTAAAAGAGAACAGTGGGTCTTGGAAAGGAGCTAGGATGGTCAGGAAGTCTCTCCTTAGCTGTCTCAAGTGCCCCACCCTAAACAAACATTGCTCAGAAAGCCACAATTCTGCTGAACTGGGAAAAGATTGTGACCACTCCACCCACAAGCTCCAGTTTCCAGGAATGTGGATGCTTTTTTCGGGGGAGGAGGGTCTGAGCCTCTCCTAACTTCTCCCCTATTTGGCAGAAAACCAAAGGTAAAAAACTGGACTTTCCCACCACAGGGTTAAGAATCCAGGCTATCAATGTAGTGTTGATTCAAATTCAGGATTTTTTGGAGTATGAGATATAAATAAGTATAAAGAATAAGTATAAAGGTTGATATGAGGATTTTTAGCATTGTAGAAGGTTAAGGTTTTAGATATGGTCAGTGCCGTGGGTAGCGGAGATTTTGACCAGTAGTGTGATATAATAATGGGTTAGAAATAAAATTGGATTAGAAAGATTATTGAATTTAAATCAGAGGAATTGGGTTTGAAGTCCAGATTTGTTGCTTTAGTATTTGCTTGATCTTTAGCAATGTATCCTATTCAATATCTTTTCTCTATACTTGTGTTTAATCTATACCATACCCTTTCAAGGGTGTCCTGGTTTATGGATTATTTCCTTTAGTAGAATGTGAGAAATGGCTGCTGAAGATTGCCTCAAAGATTTGACAGCACCATCATTTGCCAGGTGCAAGTATAAATCTACAAGTGAAGAAGAGTATAGCCCTGAGCACACCAGAGATGGTCATATTGAGGGTTCTGTCCACATTCTCCCACGTGAAGCTGATGGAATCAATATTAATAGGGTATTGGAACATATCCCTCCCAATTCTTATCTAGTACTGAAGGAACCAGTCTGAAACAGTCCTACTTAGTAAGGTCATCCTCTGAAGGATTTGAAGAATAACCCTGAGTACCTTTTAAAGTATTCTGTCAGAGTCCCCTTTGAATTCTAAACAGATCTTCTAACATTTATATGGAAGTTAAAGTTGGGAAAATTATATAAAATATTTAAAGCTTTCAAAGGACTTAATTCATATTCTATTCTCGCAACAGTCCATTCTGGACTAGAATTTGCACTTGCTAATGTGGATTTTTATTAAGTGACTAACTGCTCTAGAGTAAAAGTTCTCAATCTAGAGTCCATAAATAGATCTTTAAGGGGTCCTTGAATTTGAATGGGGAAAAAAGACATCTTTATTTTCCCTAACCTCTAACTGAAATTTAATATTTCCTCCAATTATTCAAAAACATTATTCCAAGAAGAAATCTAAAAGATTTCAGCACATTATTAAAAGGGTCCAGAGGCTTTACTAAACTCTTAAATGGGTCTATGATACACAAAAAGCTTTTCTTTAAAAATCCTATTCCAGAGGTTATATGTCTGAGATCAATGGGACTCAGACTGTTTTTTGGGGGCACTTGCTCGCTGACATGCACCAAGGGCAGCTTCTTTGTTAAACTGTCAGAAATCACTCAAATTGTTATGATCACAAAAAGGATAAAAATTAAGAGTGCCTGTCATAAAAATTATAGACTGAGATTAACTGTCTTTTTAATACATCTGAATAATTCCTGAAGAGCAGTTCTAGAGTACTATTTTTGATATCAATGTCAATTGATGTTGTCCTGGCCTCCCTGGAAAGCTGATGATGATTTTACTTCTCTCCCATTGCAACAGTAATACTAGTTTACTACTTCATCTTTGAAAGTAGTGATTGCATACTTTGCCTTCTCTAGGTGTTTTCCTAATAAGAAAGTACAATGTGAGATATAGTTCTATGAAGTGTACTCCAAAGGGCTTAGAGTATCCTGAAAGAGCTGAAAAACTTCAAAGATCATCTTATCTACCTCTTACTTCCCATAAGATCACTGAAACCATTTTGGACACGTACCTATACTATTTAAATACTTGAAGGAAAGCATATGGTAAACTTTTGGAAAACCAATTTCACCAATAATAGGAAATTTAGGTTATATGTGCTTACTGAACTGAAAGAAGAAAACCGACATAATACTATTTAAAAAAAAATCATTATACCTTTTCCCCTTTTTTATTATTAAAACTTTTTATTTTCAAAATATATTCATGGATAATTTTCAACATTCACCCTTGCAAAACCTTGTGTTCCAAATTTTTTTCCTCCCTTTCCTCCATCTCCTCTTCTAGATAACAACTAATCCAACATATGTTAAACATGTACAATTCTTCTATTCATATTTTCATAATTATCAAAACATTTATATCTCGAAGCTGAAGTTTTTCAATTCTTTTTTAAAAAGTTATGGTCATTGCCCAGTTTCCTCCTCCAGCTTCAATTATTCATTCATTAGTGCTAGAAAGAACCATAGGTTCTTTCTTATTTTTTGATTCCCTAAGAGACCTTAACAGAGAAAAACAGATCCTCTTTGAATAACTTGAGCCACCCTAACTTGCAAATAGGAACTGTTTAGATTTCTCCCTAGGAAATTTTGGGTATCTCACAAAGAATTTCATAGGTAGTATTTCTTTAACCTCTGTGTAGTTCATGAAGAGATTCAGAGACCTTGTTGAAATAGTATACTATATCTTGGCCCAGAAGAGAGAGCAAAATTCAAATAGAAAAAGAAACTGAGTTCAGATAAGCTGGCGAATTAAGTTATTTTGTTGGCGAAAGAAAAACGTCTATGGTAAAACTTAAGGAAAAAAGGAGAGAAGAGGAATAGCTCAGCTGCCACAACTCAGATTTACCTTCCTTCTAGCAATTGGATAGCAATCTATTCAAGATAGATATGACTTCTGACAGTAAGATATGCTTCAGTATTTAAAGTCAACACATAACACACATCTCTCCAAACATGTCCTACAATATTTTCTGTTTTTTCCATGCTTAACTACATTTAACCAAAAGTCACTTCCTTGTGGTCAGAGACTGCACTGGAGATGGGACATAGAAATACAAATTGACAATCATATACACTGTATACAAAGGAAGGCTCACCTTGCTTGTGATGTCTCTTTGGGATTATGTATTAGAGAATTTAGGAAGACAGAAGCTAGAAGAGTTCTTTCTCCCTTTTGTTTGAGAGGTAAGTGCCATTTTTGGTCCTTTCTTGTCAAAATTAGGTGAGAATCCAGCTGTTCCCAGATATAGCATTAGAGTTGTGAAGTGCCCAAGAAACTAACAAAAACTAAGGGAGATAGTTAGTGAGAACATGCTAGCACTTCACTAGAACATCTCTTTAATCACTTCACTCACCCCAAATCTGTTACAGATGAGAGAATAACTCTCCATTAATGGTCTGTCTCTTTTCCATTCCCACAAAAGGTGAAAGTGAGCACAAGTTCATTTCGATTCTGTATCTCTAAGAGATACCAGTTTCTTCCTATCCAAGAAATTGTTCCCTCCCCTTTCCATTATTTATTGGGTTTTTTAGTGCTATTATCCTCGTCATACAAAAGAAAATCCAATGGCCACTTGATCCTTGTCTCGTATGAATAATGTTGGTTCCAATAGACTTTAGAAAAGAGATTAGGATCTCTAAAGAGCAGGAATTCTTACCCTGGGGATATATGGATAGATTTCAGAGTTTCTGTGGATATGGCTAGGGGGGAAAAAAAAAAATCTCTGTCCCCACTAAGCTTTAACTGAAATTTAGAGTTTTTTCACCTATTAATAACAAAAAAAATTAAACATTATTCTGAAATGTGAAGGTCCGGTCTTCTCTCAGTTGGAATTCTTCTCTGGGAGATCTCTTTTCTGCTTTTCTGTTTAAGGGAATGTGCACTTGTATACATATATTATTTTGGTACTGTATTTTTTCTTTTTCCTATAAAATATGAGGCAAAGTTCTTAGCTGAAAGTGAAAAGAAGAGGGGATACAAGCAATCTGAGGAGAAATGAAAAGGTTAGAAAAGTCTCGTGGAGAGTGAAATAGTGAATTGATAAGGGAGGCATAGTAGGATTGCCTAGTATCAGTGAGGGACCAGTTGCGATTGTAAAATATAAATTTGTAGTAGACCTAGTCTGAATGTTTGCATGATTTTTTCTACCTTTGTTTAGCAACCCATGCATGGGAATGAAAGTGGTATATAGTTATCTAAGACTTAAACTTAACTGGGCATGGCAAAATTATAAGGGGATATAGAAGAGGATAGTATAAGTTGAATTAATTCATTAAGAAGTCCAAATGAGAAGCGATTAATGCAGAAGAGCTGATTTAGAAGAGGATTGAGGGGTTAAAGATTATGGTATGGAGGAAGAGTAAGGCTTGGCAAGGGAAGGCAGGAGATATAGAAAGTCAACAGATTATGTTTGGATAGGGTTTTTTTTTTTTTAAGAATTCTTAATGGCAAGACAAGGATATGACCATCTTTGTATGTGACTGACATGGTAAACTGAAAAATTCAGTAGTTAGGGTGTTTGAGAGACAGCCAACATGCATTATTAAGTCCTAGGCAGGAACTGGGGAAGAAATAAAAATTGTGAAATACGTACCAAACTCAAATGAAGAAGGAAGAGGAATGACCTGTATTTTGTAGACAATCCATCAGGATTTTGATTGGGTGGTAAGCAAAACTGCATAAATCCTCAAAGAAGGAGAAGTTACTGAGTGATGGAGAACATCTAGTAGTGGCAATGGAAAAATATTCCTATTTCTCTGCCTTGATCAGTGAGCTGAAGGGAATGAGTAAAGATGCTGCTATCATGCTGGAAAAGTGTGGCCAGGAGAATGGGCCATCAGGGGATTCAAGTTTCAATGAGAATTAGAAGATGAAAGGAGTATAAAGGAAGATCTTTTTTTTTTTTTCCCCCTGAGGCTGGGGTTAAGTGACTTGCCTAGGGTCACACAGCTAGGAAGTGTTAAGTGTCTGAGACCAGTTTTGAACTCGGGTCCTCCTGAATTTAGGGCTGGTGCTCTATCCACTGCGCCACCTAGCTGCTCCAGGAAAGGAAGATCTAAGGAAGAAAAATATTTATGATGAAGGGAAATTTGTTGCCTGTGGAACATGTGGAGAAAAAATAGTCCCCTTGCATTCTTTATAAGTGTACATCACCCTTACTCTTTATATCTAAATTATATCTATATAACACAGATACATATCCCAAAACCGCATGTCTAGAAGATGTGACAACAGCACAACACAAACTTTTCAAAATCCTCAAACCTAAAAGGCTCTTTGGAGAGTTGTATTTTTTTTCCAAATGAAATGGGGAGTTATTCTTCCCTAGCTCTTATCTGTTTGGTTGATTCAGCATCCAGAGTGCCCATTGATATTACTACTTATAGTGCATTTGTCTGTGAATTTTCTCTAGAGGTATATACCCTTCTCCACTAACTTTTTTAAAGCTTCAATATCCTGGGTCAGGTTTTATATAGATACATATATATATGTGTGTGTGTGTATTTAGAAGAAAGGGACATGGCATGGAAAGATTTTTTTTTTCCTTTTCCTTATTCTCCAACAGTACTTTATGTGAAGATGTCTCTCCTTCTTATACAGAGGCTGAGATGGACCTGAGCTAATTTAGGAATCAGCCACCTTCTTTTGTGCTACCTCTGGGCTCAGGAAGAGCAAAGCCTAAGGTTGAAAGAAAAGTTTCTTCCCCTTCTGTTCTATGTCCATTAGATTATAGGATAGATTTAGAGTTCAAAGGGACTGTCTGATGTAGCCTTTCATTTTACAGATAAAGAAATTGTCATCAAAAGAGATCTTTGTGACATATCCAACATCATACAAATAGTCAGTAGCAAAGCCAGAATTCTAACTCAGGTCCTCGGATTTCAAATTTGAGCCTCTGAGCTGAAGATCTAAACAGTGCCTCCTGTAGTCCTAAGAAAGGAACAAAGCCAATTCAAGTGGACACTAGTAAGTGAATCCTCAGATCCAAAGCCAAAATCAAAAGAATTATAAGTGAAGCAATGCTCTATCTTGGACTGCTTTGGAGCTTCAGTATATATAACATGCCTAAGGTATGGAAATTCTGGTAATTTGTCCCACAGGGCTTTGTCCTGAGCCTTCTTCTCTTCTAGCACTGTTCTATTTCACTTGTTGATCTCATTAGTTTTATTAGAAATTATAAGATAGAAGGTATCAGTGTATATAAACATATAACTTATACCTATAAAAGTATATGTGTATGTATACACACAAATACATCTATAGGTGACTCTGGGTATTTTCTCTGGCTGTTTTCCATGCCTGGAATTTTCTTCTGCCTCATCTCAACCTTTTGGTCTACTCCAAGTAAAAGCTAAACTCCTACCTTCTGTAAGAAACCTTTCCTAATCCCCTTTAATACAAGTGTATCTTATTTCTACTGATTATCTCTAATTTATTCTATATATAGCATATTTTATGTAGTTTTGTTTTTCTATTTAATTTTCCTATTCTATTGTGAGCTCCTTGACTATCTTTTCCCTTTTTTTCTGCTAAGTACTTTCCCAGTACTTAGCAGAGTGCCTGACACTTAATAATGGGCACTTAATAAATGTTTATTATCAGAATGAATGACTCAGCTGAGGCCTGCTCCATTTTGAGAAAGTAGAAAGCTGCTTAGAGCCCAAGATAAGTATGGCATTATTAAGTGAAGGCAGGTAATACTTAGATTGGGTATCAAAAAGAGCCACAACTCACTCTATGCTCCTCAATACCACAATGGAAAGAAACATGTATTCCTGTACTTGCCAGAAATGCCCTAGAACTGAAAAACAACTCTAAGGATAAATCTCACAAACAGCCTGGGTTTGAAATTTAACAAGAAAAAAAAAAATTCCTTACAGTGAGCTGGGTTTTGTTTTTTTTTTTTTTTTTTCTCTCAGTTTTCAAAATAGTAGATCTGGATGACAGTTCAGGAAGTTGATGGTACCATCCCCCTCCCCCAACCCCCTCCGATCAAGGTATCTCAGAAAGCTAGGAATTATGGTCACTGAGCTTTTAGGACACTGTTTAGCCTAGCCAGTTGCTACTTTTAATCTCAAAAAGAGGAGTTGGAAAGGTAAAATAAAAATAGTATACATGTACCTCAGCTAGTCCATTAAGAGGGGAAGGGCAGGAAAAAGGAATTAGCATTTATAAAACACCACCGTGTGCCAGGAACTATTCTAAACACTTTTTTACAAATATTATCTCATTTGATTTTCATAATAACTCTAGGGTATTGATAGAAATATCTCCCTTTTATAATTGAGGAAATTAAGGCAAACAGCTTAACTGACTTGCCCAGGGTCATACATCTAATAAGTGTCTGAGGCTGGATTTAATATGGGAGGTCTTCCAGACTCCAGACCTATCCAATGCTCTATCCATTGCACCACCAAGTTATCTCAAACATTCAGGAAGAGCCTTAGGGCGACAAATTGTCATATCCTCCCTTTTCCAGTAACAATGGTAGCATTTATTCAAGTATTATTTCCAGAGCAAGAACAAGAAGTGGAAAGGAGTGGATAGTGGGGGTATAATGTATTTGGTATCAGAGCAGATGGCAAGCTGGCTGCATTCAGTAGGTTTCTGTTGTCCTGATGGTTTCATAGCTGGGAAGTAAAGCATGCCAGTTCAGTACATTGAGTTAGGTGAGTTCTCACTCACTAATTGGAATAACTTGGCATCAGGAAGATTCAAAGCTTAATGGACCAATTTGATAATGGGTGGGAGACTTGGCAGGGAGAAGAGATCATCAAGAGAATTGATAGCAAGATACCCATGCTGAGTAAGTGTAACTTATGTCAATCTTATTTTCTTCCTTCAAAAGCTATTCACAATGAGGGAACCAGCCAAGGACTTGCTTTCCCTGGAGACCTACCCAAATATTATCCAAGTGGATAGAGCTTCACACTAAGTTGGGTTTTTATTTTTGTTTGTTTGTTTGTTTGTGTTTTTTGGCCCAGTTTCTTTTGAATATAGTCCTGTCAATGCCTTGTTGCTTTGAAGTCAGGGAATCTGGATCTAAATCCTGGCTTACTACCTGGTGAATTTGATGAGATGAAGGGACTAGTCCTGATGATCTACAAGTAGGAAGAGGTATATAAGGAGTCAGGAGAACTGGACTCAAGGCTTGATCCAATTTAGGCCAGTTGACTATTTTGGACTTCAGTTTCCTTACTCCAGAAATAAAGGAGGGATGGGATTGAATGATCTCCTAGATCCTTTTGAATTATCACATGAAATGTGGATGAAGAAATCCA
This sequence comes from Sminthopsis crassicaudata, assembly GCF_048593235.1. Classification (NCBI taxonomy): domain Eukaryota; kingdom Metazoa; phylum Chordata; class Mammalia; order Dasyuromorphia; family Dasyuridae; genus Sminthopsis; species Sminthopsis crassicaudata. The sequence continues at coordinate 243,428,170 of NC_133621.1, forward strand.
GTTGTGGTTCAGCTCTTTAAAGCTTTTTTGTCTCCAACTGGAAATTCTGTTCTACCACCAGGTCAGAAGTCCTAGTCATCTGTATAAAACACAAAACTCTCAATCACCACAGAGGAGACCCCAGAGTGAAAATGGGAGTAGTTGTGTGTGTGTGTGTGTGTGCCCTTTTCCTATTTACCCTGAATTAAACTATTGCTTTTTACTTGCCAGTTTTTTCCCTGCCTCAACAGGGAGATTGGGTAGTAGCTTGGTTTCATTCCTAAGTACTACATGCTGGGGATACGATTTCTTCCACTACATATATTTAAACAAGATTCTATCACAACAAAATAATTTGGAGTCTTGTAGAGTTCATCATAATGGAATTTTGCCTGAGGCATCTAGAAAAGTCCCCCACTCTCTAAAGTTGAGGCAATCAAGAGGTTGGTGTGCCAGGTGGGAAGGGCAGAGATAACTTCCCGGTCCTTGGGAGGAGTATTTAGAATAAATAATTCTGCCCTGCAAGAATCCTTTCCCTGAATCTCTTTGACCAATCCAGCTTATGTCTTATTTCTTCTCCCCAAACACCACCCTCTACCACCAATGATACTATCTCTTCCCAAAATTTCCTAAGCTTGGATTTGAACGGAAATTGGCTGGACTTAATAACTTTATGAGAAGATTCATAGGATCCAAACTGGAGTCTTCGATCTCCTAATCAGCATGGAAGAACAGATTGGTTCAAGTCCAATCATGACTGGTATATGTAGCTCACGGACAGGAAAGAGAACACAGAGTGGATCCCTGGAAAGAGGGTTGGATTTGGAATCAGTTGAGAGCTGGGTTCAAATTATAGCTTAGTACTTGTGTGATTTTTGGCAAGTTTTTCCACCTCCCTGAGCATCTGTTTCTTTATCTGCAAAACAATAAGTCTGGACTAAATGGCCACTAGAGTATTTTTCAAATTCTAAATCTATGACTCCATGAAATGCTCATTAGAGTTACTTGAGTAATTACTGAATTGTTAATTACTGGGAACAGTTTTGAGGGGTGACTGACTTTTCATAGATGGGGTTGACTAAGTATTTCTCATCCACCCAGTGTTGTTGACAGAATAGCTAGGGAGACAAAAATATTTATATTTAGAGATGATGAGATTTAGTATAAAATGTTGATTGAAATTGTTCATATATCTACTAACCTGGAGAGAGGTCTTTGACAAGTGGCTGGAATAGCAGGCACTTGACAACTAAAGTGTTAGTGTGGCCAACTGAAAGTCAATAAGTATCAGTATACCTTTTCCTACAATTTGTAGAATACCTCCAGGGGCATGGTACTAAACTATGCATGGCTTAGAAATGGAATAAGTTGTTCTTTGCTGGCAGGTTGCCCCATTCACATCCTGCATACCTCCCAAGCTCAGTTCTATCCTACCCCCACAGGAGTCAGAGATCAGAGCACATACCAACCACGGAGTTACTAGGGTCTATTAAACATCAACCAATCATCCAGAACCCTGAAGTAATGAGGGAGCTCAGAGGACACTACATGGTCCTCCCCTTCTCTACTATTTACCTCTGCCCTCTGCTTCTTCTCTCTATCCCTCCCCCTCCTTATACACCATTTTCTATGTAATATACTTGCAGTCTTTTTCTCCAGGCTTGCCTCAGTAGAATTTCTCAGGGGGAAAAAACCTTGCTCGAGAACCTGCTAGAAAAAATATTACTGAATTCTCTAAGTCGCACAAGCATTTCAAGCTTAATAGGAATTTATTAAGCTCCTACTAAGTGCTAGGCACTGTGCTAAGAGCTGGGGATACAAAAGGGAAAGACTCAAGGAGTTCAGTCTAGTGATACTACGAATCCATCCTTAGTTGTACTTAACAAAAGGATAAATTGGAAATAATCAATAGAAGGAAGGGCCTTACATTAAGGGAGATCAGAAAAGCCTCCTCAGAAAAAGAAAGGATTTTATCTGGGATTTGAAGGAAGCTAGGGAAGCCAGGAGGAGAAGATAAAGATGAGGAGAGGGAGAGGAGATGTCATTCCAGGCGTAGGGAAAAGACAATAAAAATGCCCAGAGAAAGGAGATGGGGCATCTTATATAAGGAACAGAAAGGAGGCATTGGATCACAGAAACTGAGGTGGATGGGGGGAGAGATAAGGTATAGAGGTACTAGAAAGATAGGAGAAGTCTAGGGCTTTGAATATAAAAAAAAAAAATAACATATATATATATATATATATATATATATATATTTAGAGCTAGAAAGGCCCTTTGTGATTATTTTAAATACTAATCTCCTTATTTTGCAGATTAGAACACTGAGGCCCAAAGAGTTTCACTTTTCCAAGTTTACACATGTAATATATTGCAAAGTCTGCATTTGAACCCAGACCCTCTGCCTCTGAATCCATTGCCTTGTATATGAGATTAATTTTTAATTCTAATAAACGCTTCTTTTGTCCCATTCTTTGATTTTTTTTTTGTTAGTTTAAAAGTAATAATAGATTCAAAGACTTATGCTATGAGAGACTTGCAGTGCTCATGATAAGCATTAATAAATCCCTATTGATTAATGAAGGGAAAACTTACTACTTGCCTTAACAGATCCTTCAAATTCAATATCCTGAATTATCTTAATTATCATTTATCATGAACTCTTTCTTAACAGAATTCATTTAATTTTTATTTCAAGATTACTGCTTTCCTTTATGTTTAATTTCATCTCGAAACAGAGACCTAGCCTATTTGGGTTTTCTACTCCAAAGGGCCAAACTTAATTCAAACCTAACTCAAATCAAAGAGATAAATCAAATCAATTAGATGATGTGAAGTCAGCCAGCTCTTTAATCTTTGGATTGTAGAGCTGTTCCTCAAGTGCCAGCAGGTGACACACACAAGATAGGTCACCAGCTGGCCTGAATGAGCCATAGTGATTGAGATTTTATACCTTGCACAATACCTCAGAGTAAAAATGGTTGCATGAAATCTAAGTGTTAGCCAAGTGTCCTCAGTTTTTTTGGCCTGCTTCACTCTGTATATTTTCCTGCTGGCACAACTGACCCCATCTTCCTTCAGACCAGGATTCTTCCCCAAGCAGAATGAGGACTTTGTGCGGCATCTGGTTCTAGGAACACTGCTAAATGTGTTTCCTGGCAAGGACCCCAAATAGCAAGTGAGAATTTGTAGGTGTGACATCTGCACACAGTCCCAGAGCACCTGACTCTCCTGCCCGACTTTTTTTATAACTCTTTAAAGTTTGAAGACTACTTTACAAGGATTTTCTCATGTGACCTTTGTTTATCATCACCATTTTACAGATAAGGTAAATAAGGCTCAGAAAGGTTAATGATGTTCAAGGTCATACAATGACTAGGTATCTCAATGGTAGCACTTCACCCTGGTCTATTGGATTTTAAGGTTGGCCCTCTAGCCACAATGCCTTTTATAACATAAAATGGGTATTTCTATTCTATTTTATGGGAAAGAAATGGACTCTCAAAGAAGTAAATTATTTTGCCTAAGGTCACACATTTAGTAAATGGGAGACTCAAACTTTGAAAAAATGTCTTCTCACTCTCTATGCTACGTCTCATTCCTCCTAATTCTCCTTTATTCTTACTGTGACCTTCAAATTCTCTACTCCTAAGTATTTTGCCAGATCTCTATTCTGGCAACATTCTCTTCACTTTCCAATCCTGACCCTCTGGTGAACCTGTTCAATTCTATACTCTTCTCTTAAATTTCATATTTATCCATTGCCACTCATATTTTGCCAAACCCCAACCTTGAATGATTCCCACTATTTGCTTCTATTCCTTCTCATGTGCTGCTGAATAGAGTTGGAGGAAGTCATACAAGCATACTGACTAGAGCTAATCCAAATATATGTTATCTAATTTCAACTGGACCCTCAAAGCAAGCAGCAAGGAAATCTTTTTTAGTTGTTGTTCATTCGTTTTAGTCATATTCAACTCTTCGTGACCCTATTTGGGGCTTTCTTGGCAAAGATACTGAAGTAGTTTGCCATTCCTTTCTTCAGCTCATTTTACAGATGATGAAAGTGAGGCAAATTTTTACTCCTCTGTAGTTCATTTTCTATCTTACTCATGAGATAGCTAAGTGGGCTAATGAGATAGAGCACTGGACTTGGAGTCAGAAAGGCTTTAGATACAATTCTGCTTCCAGTACCTACTTGGCTGAGTGATCTTGGACAAGTCACTTAACTTATTTAGCCTTACTTTTTTCATTGTAAAAGAAAGGGAATACTATTAAATACCTTATGGGGTTGTTTTTTTAAAAAAAAAAAGACAAAATAAAATAACATCCTTAAATTGCTATATAAAAGTTAGCTTGTCAAGTTTTATGAATTCTGCCTCCATATCTCCTCCTTTCTATGGACATAACCACCACCTAGTTCAAGTTTTTATCATATCTCTTCTGGACTATTGTAATAGTTTCATATTAGATTCTCATTTTCATGCTTCTATCCATTCCAATTCATCCTCCATATAACTGAGAAAGTGATTTTCTTAAGGTACAAGTTTAATCATATTACTCAGCTTAAGGGGATCCCTAATACTATTAGGACCCAATATAAATTCTTGTATTTAACATTTAAATCTCTTTAGAACCTGGACTCTTTTTACCTTTTTAGTCTTTTTATACATTATTCATTCCTCTCTTTGAACTCTGGTCCAGGCATATTGATCTGCTTGTTGTTCTTGCATTTTATGCTATATATCCCATTTCTATGACTTTTCACTATCTCACATGTGTAGCATGTAAAATATATCTTCATTTCTTGGAATTCATGGTTTGCTTTAAGATTGCTCAAGAACCACCTTTTCACAGAGCCTTCCTGATCCTTCCAGATACTAGTATACTCTCTCCCAAAACTATCTTATATGCACTTTATATATATATATATATTATGATACTTATCTATGTATGTTGTATATACCAGTAGAATGTAAGCTTCCTGTTTTATTTTTGTCTTTGTATTACAGGAATCTGTCTGGCCAAAAGTGCCACAGCCTTAGGATAGAATAGTTGGGTTTTTTTTCCCCCCCATATGCAATGACATGCAACAACTGAAATCAAACCTCTGTGTCCAAGGAAACCTGCTCTGTCTTTAGCCACTTAGTCCCTCTTTCTATCTCTAATCATGGAGTTGTTTTTCACCTCACTTACCATTTACTCTGCTAGATGGAGTTAGAACCATAAAAACCTCAGCTAGAAGAGAAAATCAGAGTCCTGGTGCCCCCATCAATTGCAATTTCCATTCATGTTGGGTTATGGGAATATGGTTGACATTTCTATATTATTCAGAAATATTCAGTCATATATCACAAAACAAAGCAGCTGGGCACTGGGTGAGAATGACTAGAAGCAGTAATATATTTCCCAAGGGGAGTGAAACTTGGAAAATCTGATGGAGAAAAAAGTCTGGAGGAAGTGGTCACTCTGCCTTCAGAACCAGGTTTCAGAACTTAATCATAGTCACCCTAATTACAATCTACAGTGACTCTTTAGTATATGTCGCCATAACTTTTATGAATAGCAGTGCAGGAGGAATACTGAAGTTAATAAATAAATAAAAACTGAATAAAATACTAGAGATTGCCTTACTGCTTGTCTTGAGGGCCCAGTTGAAATTAAGTAACACAAAATTGTATTAGACCTAATTGGTATGCTTATATAACTTCCTTCAGCTCTGTTTAGCAACATATGAGAAAGGATAGAAGCAACAGTGGTAATAAATCAGGGTTAGGGTGTATGAGTGGCAGTAGACAAATGAACACTGAATTTAAAAGATTATTCAATATAAACAGGTTGGATTTATACCAAGAATGCAAGCAATGCTTCATCATTGGAACAAACATAATGAAGCTTATTAATAACAAAATAACAAAAATCATGAAATTATTATCAATAAATGCAGAAAAGGACTTTCACAAAACACATCAACCATAACAGCTATCTAAAACCAAATGCTGGAAAAATTTATAAGGGACAAATATTGGAAGCCTTTCTATTAAGATAAGAGTAAAGCAAGGATATCCTGTGTCATTGTTAAAATTTTATGTACTTCTAGAAATGCTAGCTATAGAGATATAACAAAAAAAAAATAGAAGAAATTGATAGAATTTTATCTAGTTGCAAACTATATGATAATTTGCTGTGAGAACTGTCATTGAAAAAATTAAGTGAGACAATAAATTACTATTAGTAATTACTTTAGTAAAGTACTAGGATATAAAATAAACTTCCTGCAGGAAGAACTAGAAAAATAAATTCCATTCAGCCTGTAGCTCATCCTCAGCACAGATTGGTCCTCCAACAGAGACAATATCATGGAGATTTGGTGGAGATAGATTTGTCTAGCCCACATTTTACCCAAAATCCCTAAGTTTCTGTGGCTTTTGACCTTAAAGGAACTTCCTTCCAAATGAGGGAAGCAGAGAAACCAAGAAAAGAAATACCAAGAGATGGAAATAAATTACAGTGATCACATTTGATTCTATGTTTCTCCTGATAATCTAAGTGGAGAGCTTGAGTTGAGAGCATCAATTCCCTGTTGATAAAGACAGAGGATAGCAGAAAAGAACAGGCTGAGAATGGAAAAGAAGGTAATGATAAGCTCGGAGTTATAGAGCTAGAAATGGATAAAGCATCAAAGCATCAAATGCATATGGTTGGTGAGAGAAATTTAAGTTTAGTTCTCATTCCCTTTGCTTCTCCTTCTATGAAGAAACCCTGCTCCTTTAATTTGCCTGAACATGTTTCTTTCTGTTTACCCCTCCAATCTGTGAGGGAAAGAAAATAGTTATATCCTCCAGCTACAAGTCATATTATAGCCTGCTGTACCTTGTTTTAACATCTGTGTTTCTATGCTCTTTGATATTACTATGAAAGTAGATGAGCATTAACAATGATTTAGTATAAGCCTATAAGTGTTCCTTTTGAAATTTAGAGAAGGGAAGATAACCCATAGGCAGAAGGGATTTTTCTTCAGGTCAGACTGGAATAGAAGTGAACTGATTAGGGAAAAGGTTTTTTGTAATTTTAATAATATTTTAAAGCAGAATCTAAATTGTCTTTTCAAATAGGAAAAAGAGGAAAGGGGTAGAGAAGGATGGAGGGAAAGAGTGTCTTACACAGAGAGTAAGACACTCACAGAAAAGGGAGAGAAACAGAAACAAAGATACAGAGAGAAATTAAATGAGAAATAAGCCAGATGGAATGAGAAATGGAAGTTAGTGTATTTGTTCAAGTAATCATATATAATATACTTAGCCAAAACCCAACTCACTACAAAAATAACTACAAAGTGAATAAAAAACATTTTGAACACAATTAAAATCCATATGATACAACTACAAAATGGACTCCATGTTAAGGAGGACAAATAATTAGAGAGAATCTATTATTCAAAATTGGGCCACTCTAATACAATAGAAATGTTGACAAAGTTACTTTATAGAACTAGATACAGTATAAAATTTATCTGGATGAATTAAAGATCAAGAGCTCGTAGGGAAGTAATGAAAAAAAAGGACATATCTTCATGACAATCTTTCCAGTAGAGTAAGTTAGTATAATTTAAACCCACTTAATAGATGAAGAAAGTGAGGTTTAACTGAGTGAAGTGATTTGGCTGAGGTCCCACATTAAGTGTCCAAATTCTGACTTTAGGTTTCTCAAGACAAGACTTTTTTCTCTAGTCTCTGCTACTTCTAGAAACCAATTAAACTTTGGTCCAAATGAAAAGGCTCATAATTCTTTCCTACTGTGACAAAAGGAGTACAAGAATATGCATAATATTTTGATAGAAAAAAAAAAGTACCAAACTTTGAAGAAGAAACTGATTCCCTCAGCCTTTTATCTGTAAAATGGTATAATAATACCTGTTCTATCTACCTCACAGGAACAAAGAAGATAAAACATAAAATGCTACATAAATCTGAACTGTTATAAGCTAGAGTACAGTTCCAGTGGAGATTTCTGAGTCCTCCTGACACTTGACCCTCTGTTCTGAGGGAACCAATTAGATAACCTGATCAAAGTAGGGGGTTGTTAGAAGTGTTTCTAGAAGAATTTTCCTGGACCAATATTTGGCTCTAGGTGTCAACATGGGACAGAATGTAGTGAACTAAAAAACTGGGCACTCCTTCAATCTATCTTTAAAGAACTAACTATTTCATGTTGGCCCAGTATTATTTCCCAATTTTGCACAGCCAGCCCTGGTGAAGTGTTGGGTTTATTCTTTGGGAGAATTCAAGAGTTTCACTTTATTTTTATCTAGGATTTATTATCAAGTAGAGATCAATCCTAAAGTAAAGTGAGGAGAAGATTCCAGGAAATAAATTATATGAACCTTTCACATTATTTATACAAATGAAGAATAATTGATCAAATCCAATCCCAGTGAAGTAAAATGGATGAGAGGTTAGTTTCCCACAGGGTTCTCTCCCTTCTCCCCTTTAATCTCTTCCTAGATTTGAGGCTAGGAAGGACTCAAAATGTAGTTCTCTCCATAAGCTCATATCACTGGTGACCCAAAGACTCACCAAACCCACAAGCCTTGATCTGGCTAAAACATGGATTGTAAATTTCTCAGCTTTCTGCAGTCTGAGTCATCCCCACAGTCCAAGGAGGCATCAAGGCCTCTTCTCAAATGAATTGAAAAAAGGAAGCAGCAGGGTCGGGAGCTAAAGAAGAAACTCTGATGCCTCCATTATCACCCACAGAAGGAAGACTAAAAAATGTAAGGGGTACTATTTCTAGCGTAATCTGGCTATATATTAATTCTTTTTTTTTTTTTTTTTTTTTTTCCTCCAGGAAGAAACAGGGGGGAGAAGGAGGGGGAGGAGGGTGGGGAGGGGGGTGTTTGTGTGTGAGGTGGTAGAAGGAAAAAGCTGGACCATTTCACTGACAACTCTGGAGTACTAAGACCCATCACCAAATCCTGACAAAGAAATGGGAAAGAAATGTAGTCACACCTGGAGTGGTCACTCAGGTCTCCTTTCAGAAATATCCAGCGAAACCCTAGGGCCATTGCTCCCTTGAAAATGCCTGTTTCTTTACTATAACTAGCCCTCCCTAGTGGAAGATAGCCACCTAATAATGATTTAGAGGCAGACCTAAACTCTGCCCCAGAGTGCTTCCGCAAAGCAGAAAGAATATCTACTTACCCAGACTTTAGCCTCTCTGGCTGTGACTGAGCTCAGACAGGAGGCTGACTCACTCACCACACGGAGGAGGACAAAAGAGGAGGAGGAGGCTCAAACAAAGGGCCCAGACAAAAAATGCTGGGGGCACCCCGCCGGTCCAACCTCCTTATCCTCGGGACAGTAAGGGCTTCATTCTTGGTCTTCTATTAGTAAGAGGGCTAAAACCTCTCACCTGAGTAGCTCTCCACAGCTCCCTCAAGACCCACATGCTGTTACTTCACAGAAACTTTCACTCATTCACCCACAGAAATTTCTCATTTCAACTCATCTCACCCATTCAGAACAACTCCCGAGTCTCCTCCAGACTGAAATTGTCCCAGAGCTATTTTACCACCCTCCCCCAGACCTCCTATCGCCGCCGCCACACGCATACATACTCTAAATTAGAGGCACTTCCTTAATTAAATGGCACAATATTAATAATGATAGTTGTAGAAAATTCTGTTTTAGAAACCCTCCTTGATCAACATAGTATAGGAGTCTTGGAGACCCCTCCTCGTGCGTTTTACGCTTCCTTGGGGCAAATGGACCAAGATAAAAAGCATTCTGGAGGACTATAGATGTTCTTCTAGTTACAGCTTCTCTGCCTTTCTGTCTCTTCTCTCTCTCTCAATTCGAATGTGTTTGGGGGGTAGAGTCAGCTCTTTTTTTCTTTTTAACTGCAGCCTACAGTCTACTTCCCCTCTGGATAAAACTTTCAGGACTCCATTCTTTCTCCTAACTCAGTGTCCAGTCAGACTCGTGGCACTACATCCTGGCACTCCGAATGTGCCCTCACCTCCCAGCCTTGCACAGTGGTCCAGGGACGCACACACTCGAAAGCACATACACCCTCTTTCTCGGTCCCCGAGATCTCGAAATCCCAACTCCGCACCCGTCCCAGTATCCAAGCTCTGCGTCCCGGTCCTTGCTCCACACCTGGTCTCCGCACTCGCCCGCTCAGAGATTGGAACGGCTCAAACTCGGAGGAAGCCTTTTGACAAGGAGATTCTGCCTCGCACCTGGCCCCGCCCCCTGGCTCTGACCCTGCCTACGGACCCGCCCCATTATTTTGGCCCTGTTCCTCAGTCTCAATCCTCCCTAGTCAGTTGCTTGGAGTAAATTGAATTTAATTTGCTCCGACACCATTTTGAGTTTCGAATCAACCACTCGCCAGTGCAGGGGTGGGTGAACCTATCCCACGCACCGGAATCATGCCCCTAAAATTTTGGTAACAAGAAACGTTCCTACCCCCTGTATTTATGTTATTCCAGTTTCTGTGATTCTGAAGATTCACGTTCCGACCTTTATGTCTTATTTTGTGGACTGTCCCCCCAAAACACATACACCTCACAGTGCTACAATTGATAGCACTTTCCAGGTGTGTCGCCCACACCTCGATTGGTTTGCGCGTTCGGAATACTGTTAGCTCCGGTTCTATTGGCTATGGAACTTAAATCTATTCTTTCCACTGGCTTCGGAGAGGAAAACAAGGCATTTGGATTTCGGCCCAAATGCTAACGCAAGCATGCAGTTTCTTTTTCTTCAGGATTTTTAATTAATTTAATTTGTTTTTGTTGTTCTGAACTTGACACATATCAAGGAACTAGAACAATTCGGTATATATCGGGGGCGGGGGCAGGAGGGAAGGAAGGGTAATGTAGGATGCGGAGAATTTCTGTTTATGTATGTAGCTTTTTAAAAAACACACACTAATGTATCGTTACTGCCAAAGTTGTCTTATTTATCTAGGTCTCCCTCAGAACTTCCTTACCTTCTCTAATGTGCTTTTAAAAATATTATTCATATTCACCCCCCCCTTTTTTTATCATCACTATCACTAACTTTATTTTCCTCCACCTCCCCAAAGTCCTCCCTTGTGAATAATAATAATAAGTATGGTCTAGTTGAAAAACAAATTCATTGGCCATATCTGAAAATGTATTTTCCATTCGGCACTTCTAATCCATTACATTGTGAGTTCTAAAGGTCTGGAGGACTTGGGTCCCCTAGGGTTAGAGCTGACAGCTGGCAGCTGAAGGAGCTACTGCAACAGAGAAAGGATAAATGGATTGGACTAACTGGCAGACATATCCTGGCAGTTGTTTGGATTGTGCCAAGAGGAAGTGAAATCCAAATACTTAATACCTAATTAACCGTACCTGATTTTTTAGTCTTCTCTCAATTGATGGGTACATTCTTAATTTGCTGAGAGGGTGTGAATAGTTTGGTGGCTTTTTTTTTTTTTTTTTGGTTAAAATTACAGATTTCTTTCCAGAATAGTTGGATCAATGCATAACTCCACCAATTCCCTTTCTTGTCATCTTTGTGAATTTGTTGGGTAGAATACCAGAATAGTTTTAATTTGCATTTCTTTTTTTTTTAGTGACATCAAACATTTTTTTTCATATTTTTGTTGATTATTGCTTTGGGGAATTGTCTGTTTATAATTTTATCTGCTTGGGAATAGCTCTTTTTCTTCTGTATTTAATCAATTCCTCATCTATCTTGGACATCTGAACTTTATCAGGGAAATTTTTTCAAAGACTTTTTTTTAACTGTTTTATTTCTCACTTTAATTGTACTGATTTTGTTTGTGCAGCTTTCAGGGCTATATAATAAAAATATTCATTTGTTTCTTATGATCTATATTTCTTGTTTACTCAAGAAATTTTCCTCTATGGTGAAAGCTATTTCTTTGCTTGCTTCTTAAAATATGACCTTTTATATCTATATTATGTATCCATTTGTAACTTATTCTGGTATATGATTTGAAATACTGGTCTAAATCTAATTTTTGCCAGACAGTTTTTCAGTTTTCAGAACAGTTTTTGTCAACTAGTAAATTATTAACCTAGCAGTTGAGGTTTATCAAACTCTATGTTATGATGTTTGCTTCTAGATTTGATGTACCACTTTTGACCAATCAGCTTTCCTAATTTTTTTTAATGGCTTTCTAGTATGACTTAAGATTTGGTGCTGCTATGCTTCCTTCTTTCTGACTATGCTGTTCAATCATTTCAATCATATCTTATGCTTTGTGATCCCATTTGGTGTTTTATTGGCAAAGATACTGGAGTGGTTTGCCATGAGGAAACTGAAGCAAACAGAGTCAAGTGACTTGTCCACAGAGGTATAAGTGATGGTGGACTTTAAGTTTACTCTCTTCCCTTGTGAGAAAAAAGCCCAACTGGCAATTATCAAGCATAACCAAATTCCACTCTATTTTGTTTGTATAGAGTGATTGTAAGAATAGAACTCTTATGATCCTCTATTGTCTATCCCTCAGACCTCTGGGTATCTTTAAAGAACATTTGAAATATTGATTGTTGTATCTTTTAAACAGGTCTGGGACACTAGTCTGGCAGGTGCATTTCATTTGGGTCTTCTTTGATCCCTTCCTCTTAGTTACTAAATTCTTTCCTGGTACTTCCCTTGTTCACCTGAGAAACCTCCACGGTTATATGTTCCATCTAAAAGATGATCTCATGATGCATATTTTTGCTAAGTCATTTTCAGGACCAAGCCCACTATGAAGTTCTCTTTCCCTCATAGTGCTTTCCTTTTAATGGTATTTTTCTCCATTCTCTAACTCTGGTAAATCTGCTAAACTCTTCTGTGGATTTAATCTGCTAAGCAATGGCATATACTCAGTTCTCACGATGGATTCTTTCAAACTTCTTGGTAACCTTATTGCTCTCCCAGTTCTATTTCATATTTACTACTTCTGATGCCTATTTTACCTCTTCATTTTGTCTGTAACCTCTTCTCTGAAATAAGAATGGCCATTGTGACAACATGTTTACTTCAACCTAGGAATTGTGACCCTGACCTGATCAGTAAGTATCTGAAGCCACATTTGTACTCAGGAAGATTAGTCTTCCTGATTTTAGTCCTGATACTTTATCCACTGACACTTTATCTTCCCTGCCCATTCATTTAAGTTGTACAAAATAATTTATAAAAAATTCCTTTACTCATTTGTTATGATTTTTCCTCTTTGATATTTGTCATTTAATCCATTTCTCTTAAAAATCAGATCAGCAGGGCAGCTAGGTGGATAGACCACCAGCCCTGAAATCAGGAGGACCTGAGTCCAATTCTGGAATGATCACCATCGTTATCTGTTTTCTATATGAAGCCCTATTTTCTAGTTCTATTATCCATTTCCATGGAGTTTTTTGCTTTCAATTTTATATCTTTTACAAGTTTTATTTTTCTGTTTAGTTGGAGTTTTTTTGGTTACATTTCCAGTTGTTTTTGAGGTGGGTTTTATGAGTATGTGTGTGTGTGTGTGTGTGTGTGTGTGTGTCTTTTAAATTGGCCATTCAATTTATTAATCTATTCTTTCTTTTGTTGAGGAAAGCTTTTAGAGAGACTTTTTCTTAGGACTGCTGAATCATTTCCTTAGGTATGCTGTATCATTGTTGCAATTTTCTTTAATGAAATTATCCATTGTTTCTTTGTTTGAACCACCAATTCTTTAAGTTTAATTTATTTAGCGGGCAGCTAGGTGGCGCAGTGGATAGAGCACCAGCCTTGAATTCAGGAGGACTGGAGTTCAATTCTGGTCTCAGACACTTAACACTTCCTAGCTGTGTGACCCTGGGCAAGTCACTTAACTCCAGCCTCAGGAAAAAAAAATAAAATAAAATAAAAAAATTCTAATTTATTTAGTATCCATTTAAGTTCAATTTTTTTCTTCAAATGACCTTTATCGATTATAATTTTCTAGTGGTCAATAAGGATGTGTTTAATTCTCTATTTTTGTGCATTTGTTTATGAAGTTTTATATCCTCTACATGTTTGATTTTTATAAAAGTGCCTGACAATGTGTAGAACATATTAGCTGCTTAATAAATATTTGTTGATTAATAAATTAAATCATAGGCATGTCAGAGTAGCTAAAAATAAATGGAAACTAAATGATTTCAAATCAAAGCCATATATTTCTATGTCTTGATTCTTTCTTATTAGGCTTACTGTAGCAGTTCCTGGAGTGATTAGCAACTATGCTGGTAGAGTAGGGTACTCTTTTCTCCATCAAGCGCCGTTCCAATTCCTTTGAGGTGGGAACAAGATGAAATGGACCAAAACTTTAGCAACAGAAACCAAGGATAAATATAAAGCAGAGCTTTTGGTGAAGGTTATGAAGATATTGGAACAGTTTATTGTAAGAGTTACATGGAATTTTCCTCCCTGGAATGTTTTTAAAAATAGGAGAGATATTATTTTTATAAAGATCATAGAATCTTAGCATTGGAATCAGTTTCCTCTAGCTTAATCTGAAGCATGAATTTTCCTTTCGTCTGAATTAAAGGATAGGTCGTTCAGACTGGGAAAGAAGGAAGAGTGTTCCTTATGAGGTGCTCTGATTTTCTGAAAATTCAAATGTAGCAGCTGTGATCAGAAGAACTATTCAGTTTTATGAATCTTTCCCCCTCCTTTTTAAAATCTATGTAAATAGATTATCATATGAAGATCTTTGTTAGAAATAGAAATCTCCCAAGGAGCTAGATTTGCCTTAAGAACTTGGTCCACAGTAATTGAGACTATTTAGATAATGATTACTGGCTGAGAATTGGGGGTGTGCTGAGGAGGGAGAGACTCCAGTTAAAGAACCCCTATCCCTTTTTTTTGTATCTATGGAAATGCTCCACCTCCTTTTGAGACCTTTATTCCTTTTGGTAAAATAGCTCCATTTCTAACCCACCCTTCAACTCCCTAAGGTAGATACTTCACTTAAACTAGAAGGAGTAGGAGATATAAGCTTATCTAGGCAAGCCTGATGTAGGGAAGGAATTGACACAGCTCTGTTTTGGCTCTAGTACCTTGACCAGAAAAAGAAAACTCTTTTTGATTGAAGCAGTCAAAACCGAATATAAATAGGATCTGTATGCCTCTTTGTATGAGACTTAGTCAAACCCTAATCAATTTGTATGAGAGGCTATCTCAGAATTGGAAAAAAAAAAAAAAAAAAAGATTCCGAAAATCTGAGTATGATGCATTCATGTGGATTTGAGACATTGGTACAAGCATGAAGCAAAGTAAAGACGGAGTTATGATAGAGAAAGTCACTGCCTTTATGGATATCTTAGAAAGAAGGACCCAGGCTGAGGGCAATACCAAAAAAAGATTGGCCCTTTTCCTAACTTCCTCTCCTGATAACTCTGCCTAGCCACAGACATTATAATAGTAATCTGCCGTTTCATTACCCAAAATGTTTCCAGTAAACTGAATTTTGCCTCGACCACAAAGAAGCTATGAGATAGATATGAATATTTGGTCAGAGACCCTTAATGTTAGTGCCCTCCCTCGGAGATTATCTCCAGTTTATCTTGCATAGATCTTTTGTAAGTAGCTGTTTACATGTTATCTTCTCTATTCCATTATGAACTCCCTGAACACATATTGTTTTCAACATTTTTGGTATAGTACTTAGCCCAATGCCTGGCACATAGTAGATACTGAATAAATGCTTTGTTGTTGTCTAGTTAATAGAATTTTTCCTAAGTAGAGTGTCTAATTGATTCTAACTAAATTAAGTTTTAAACTCATTTCAGTTGAATCTCTTTGAGGTTTTCTTGGTAAAGAGATTGGAATAGTTTGCCATTTCCCTCTCCTGTTCATTTTACAGATTCGGAAACTAAGGCAAATAAGGTTCAATGGCTTGCCTAGGGTCTCACTGCTAATAAGTGTCCAAGACTGGATTTGAACTTTCTGACTCCAAATCTAACACTCAAAGAAGGGAGTCAAGTAGACCTTAACCATGATTATATTGGCCCCCATGCTTAAATGAGCTCATATGGTGTTATACAAGAAGCCATCAGATTCTTGTTGCTTCTTATTTTTCTGTGTTTTTTTTTTTTTTTAAGTCTGGGTAAATGACTATCAATCCTGAGAAATGGATATTTCTAGCCTTGGTAGTTACTTCACAGGGAGGGAATTCCTGAATTCAGGATCCTGTTATCAGCCAACCAAAGGCAGATTATTTAACGTGAAGGCTTAGAGATCTGTACCTTCTTAGCTTTCCATGATAATTATGATTAATTACTAAGGCAATACAAGTCCAAAGTGAATGTGAAATATTTATTCAGGAGTCTCACATTAAAAACAAAAACCCAAAAATTTTTCTGGGGAAGACATGGTAAATGGATTTTTTTTTTTAAGTATTTGAGTTCATATATACCAGTATTTGTTTATACATAAACATATATATATATATATATATATATATATATATATATATATATATATATATATATATATATATATATATATATATATATATATATATATATATATATATATATATATATATATATATATATATATATATATATATATATCTGTGAGTCCTTTGTAACTTATAAAGTTTCTGTAGTGGAGGAAATAGAAGCTGTCTATAGCCAGTAACAACATTGGACTTATTGAGTACTTTTGTAGGATGAAACCCACTTTTTGGAAGACACTGACATGAATCATAGCTAAATTTTGCTTCATAGATTTCCCTGGAGTTTTACTGTGTTGTGACAGCAGAGCCAGTCAGTGAGTCAGTAAATAAACAATTATTAAGTACCAATTATGTGCCAGGTACTATGCTAAGCACTAGGGAAACAAACAAATAAAAAAAAAGGCAAAAGATAATCTTTGTTATTGAGGAGCTCACAGGACAAAATGAAAATAAATATATCAAATAAGCTATATGCAAGATAAATTGAAAATATGCAACAAAGTGAAGCACTAGTATTAAGGTAAATAGGGAAAGGCTTCCTATACAGGCTTGGATTTTAGCTGAAATTTGAAGGAAACCAAGAAAATAAAGAAGTGAAGATAAGGACAGAGAACATCAGAAAGATAACCTAAGCCTTTTGGAGGTAAGGTCCCCTAAGGATAAACATAGTGCCATGTGAGCTTAGACTTGAATTCTTTATCCTTTGGGATAAGGAATATTCTTTCAAGGTCCTTTGTTGTATCTACCTTCTAAGAGTATCATTTATATTGGGGTAAAATGTAAGCAATTGTGGATTTTGAATTGGAGTACAAGAACTTGAATCCTAGCTCTGAAGCTTACTATCCTTGAGCATGTCACTCAATTTCTCCAGGCCTCAATTTCCTTATCTATAAAATGGGAGAGGAAAAATCTAAATTCCAATTCCAAACCTATGACTTTATATACAGATAAGTCTGTGCTCTTACTGATGTGGGAACTTCTTCCATAAATACAATTGTACTTTCTGCCCATTTAGATTCTATCAATTTTCAAGGCCCAAGTCAAATCCTATCTGTTCAACTAAAACTTCTCTGATTATTCTAGGTCTTAATGATCTTTTGGCTTTCAACTTTCTTTGCTACTTATTATTTCTAAAACATCTTTTAACATTTGATCATAAACTCATTCTATTTCCAGTTATCTCAAACTACTTAGCTATGATCAAAATTCAATCAATACTAATCATACCTTCTATTTGTACAGTATATTAGGTTTTTTTCCCAAAGTGCTTTTGATGTGAGTTAAGATCCCTTTAAGATTTCCTTTCTGATTTCCCAACCTTCATGGCTGACCTTTGATTCACTAAAGCACCCTTTTGAATATCTGGGCCCAGCCTCACCGGATCTGAGCTGGCTTGGGTTTTTCAGCCCCCACTCAGGTTTCCCCAACCCCCCACAAACAGTTTCTTCCTTATGTGAAAAGCCCGCCAAGAACTCAGGGTATCGCCCACAAGCCCCTTTTAGGTATAAAAGAGCCAAGTTGGAGCTCTCTCTTTGCAGGAGCCCTTCCCTCAACCATGGTATCCTTCTGGCCATGTAAGGGTTCCTGCCCGCCCAGTGACCATCTTTGGCCCTGGCGTCTTTCTACCTTAAACTTTACTTCCAAATTTCTACAATAAACCTTTTTTTTTTTTTTTTTTTTTTTTTTATCAATCTAGGTTTTCGGGCCCATAAATTCATTTACAGGGGACACTGCGCCTCATGGGATATAAGTCCAGTAGTAACACTGCTGGGTCAAAGGGTATGCACAGTTTGATAACTTTTTGAGCATAGTTCCAAATTGCTCTCCAAAATGACTGGATGTATTCACAATTCCACCAACAATGTATCAGTGTCCCTGTTTTCCCACATCCCCTCCAACATTCTGCATTATCTTTCCCTGTCATTCTAGCCAATCTGACAAGTGTGTAGTGGTATCTCAGAGTTGTCTTAATTTGCATTTCTCTGATTAATAATGACTTGGAGCATCTTTTCATATGGCTAGAAGTTATTAGCATTTTTAGCTCAGAATCTGGCACATATTAAGCACTATATAAATGTTAGAAGGCTGCTAAGTGACTCAATGGATAGAGCACTGGACATGGAGTCAGGATAGAGCTGAGTTTACATATTTACTAGCTGTGTGATATAGAACTAATCACTTAATTTTTGTTTGCTTTAATCCATTGGAAAAGAAAATGGCAAACTACTCCAATAACGGCCAAGACAATATTGGGAAGAGTCATATATGATTAAACAACTATATAAATGTTAGCTACCATTATTATTATTATATGTATTATGTATACCATGTATATATAAAATAGGTATGTATTAATATATCATCTGTATGTGTGGTACATATACATACCACACATACATATAGAGAATGGGAGAAGTGGAGGTGGTATGGTAGAGACTGAGACAGAGAAAAAGTTACAGAGAAGAAAAGAGGGGGATAGAAAGTCTATTATATGGAAGGTATAATGTTAGGCAGAATGCTATCTTGTTATTATTTGTAGAAAAAAGAAACCCCCACACCACTGATTTCTGGGAGATCCAATTTGAAAGGAAAAACTGTGAAAGGGCATAGTACTCACTCTGCTATCCAGAGACCACTGATGAATGCTTCATTTCAGAGAAGTCAGGGAAAAGAAAAGGGGTGGCCAACTCAGCCTCTCAACTATCTATGCCAGGTTTTTGTGGCCAGTTTAGCTTGGTCTGTATTCAGGCCACAGCAATACCATCTGTTCTAGGCTTTGGGGCCTCCTCCCTTCTGGGGACACTATCACCAAAGTTGGCTGGACTCTGCAATTTCAAAGTGCCAAGGGAAATGTAGCAACTATCTCTTCAGGGGCTCTTGAAAGGGACTTTTAACAGATTTAAGTATTTATATGGTTTAGAAACTAGGTAAAAATATGCCCTTTGAGATCTCCCTGGAGTACTCTCCTGAGACTGTTTATTTTTCCTTTTTTTTTTAGGGCTCTTCTTTTTTCTTTAAATATTTTATGGCTTTTAATGGAGGTGGGGGAAGTGAAAGCCTCTTGATTTCATATGGCAATTCAGAGATAGATTTCCAATTACATTGGACTTCTATGCTTTTTTTCCCCTCCAAAGACCATATTCATAAATTCTGAGTTACAAAGTAGACAAAGTATGATTCTACATAGGGTTATGGAAAAATCTCAGAAATTATCTATTTTAACCACTTTCTTTTATAAGTGACCTGCAAATATTATTGTTATGTAAGAAATGACCAGCAGGATGAATACAGAGAGGCTTGGAGAGACTTACATGAACTAATGCTAAGTGAAATGAGCAGAACTAGGAGATCATTATACACTTCAACAACAATACTATATGAGGATCAATTCTGATGGAAGTGGCTATCTTCAACAATGAGAGAATCCAAATTAGTTCCAATTGACCAGTAATGAACAGAACTAGCCACATCCTGCAAAAGAACACTGGAAATGAGTGTGGACCACAACAAAGCATTTCCATTCTGTTATTGTTTGCTTGCATTTTTGTTTTTCATCTCAGGTTATTTTTACCTTCTTTCTAAATCTGATTTTTCTTGTTCAGCAAGTATAAATATGTATATGTATATTGTATTTTTAACATATACTTTAATATATTTAACATGTATGGGACTACCTGCCATCTAGAAGAGGGGGTGGAGGGGAAAGAAGGGAAAAATTGGAACAGAAGTTTTTGCAAGTATCAATGTTGAAAAATTACCCATGCATATGTTTTGTCAATAAAAATCTATAATAAAAAAGGATAATCATAGCATTTAGATGCAGAGTTGTAAAACTCAAGTTATATAATATTTGTAGAGTGCCTTTCAAATCTTAAAGTACCATCTTAATAGTGATAATGAAGATGATGATTCTTATTTAGTGTCAGAATCTTTTCGTGCCAAATGGGCTTTAAAAATTCAGAAAAGGGGATATTCACCATTCCTATATGATGACATAGATTTTTTTCTCTTCCCAAATCAGACACCAACTTAATTCAATTCATTCTTTTTATTGCATTAATAAAAATTACACTTGCTGTTGTCCATCTATTCCAAAAAGAAGTGACCTGCAAAGACTGTTACTTATTTTTCCTGCTCAGGATAAGACAAAGAAGGAACAAACATTATTTTCATTCTTCATCCTCCTCAGCCTTTGTGTAGCATTCAACATTGTTTACCATAATCTAGTTCTGAATACTCTGCTCCCTTGCCTGTCTGACTTTCCTTCACTAGTTTGGGATAATGGAGGATGCAGAAAATGCTGTCATCTGGAAATGAAAGGGACTCTGAGAAGATTTCACAAAGAAAGTGGTAACTGAATTCAATCTTAGAGGATAAGGATGGGGAAAGGCAGAGAGGATGCAAATTTTCTTTTCTCTCTCCATACTCTTCCTTGCTAAATTTTTCTGTTGCCTTGTGTATAGTTACAGCCTCTATGCAGATATCTCCCAAATGTCTCACCTCTGCCCTGAACTCTAGACCTACAACTTAACTGCCTATTAGATATCTCACCTAGTTATCTCTATTTTAGCACTTCAAATTCAATCTATTCAAAATTGAACTCATCAACTTCCCCCCAAAATCTGTCTCTTTTGTTACTTTCCCCATTTTACTTAATGCCACCAATCACCTTTCCAATAACCCAGGTTTGAAATCTTGGGGTCATTTTTTACCTTTGTCTGTCTGTTTGTCTGTCTCTCTCTTCCCTTCTGCCCCACTTTCAGTAACTCACCAAGTCCTATAATTTCGGCCAACACAATGTCTCTGAAATCTATTCCATTCCCTCCTTTCATACTGACACCATCTCACTTCAGGCCATCATCACTTCTCACTTGTACTGTTGTAATAATCTCTTAAGTGAGCTCCTTTCTCCAGTTTTCAACATGAGTGACAAGATGACCCTTTTAATAAACAAGTCTGACTATAACATTTGCAAATTCCTGCTTGCAAACCTTCAGTGATGACTAGACATATCTGTTACAAAGGTTTTCTTTTTCCTTTTTTCTTTCAGTTAGGGATGAGAACATGGATTTTTTAAGCTGAAAAACAAATTAAATTTTTAAAAAATCCCTCCACTAGCTCCTTATTCTTTCTAAAGTAAAATATGAATGTTTTAGTTTAGCATTTAGCAACTTGCATAATGTGACCCCAATCTCCCTTTCTAGATTCAACTTCCTCTACTTCTCTTCAGTATACTCTATTGTTAGGTTCTTACTAAGTGCTAATGAGATAATGAGATATTAGGTTCTTACTAAGTGCTAAATCAGTACTTAACAATTCTCTAGTTCTGGCCTTTAGGGGAGTTTTACTCCTGTGAACTCCTGGGGAGGAGCTTGCATGCTTAGGAGGAGCAAGTTCATTGGTTGAAGTAATTTTTCCCAGAAGCCCTTGCGTTATCCCATGCCCATTCTCTGGGAGGATAAAAGAGGGTGGCACTGGAGAGATTGAGAGTTTGTCTGGGCCAGACCTGGGGCAGCTCTCTGGAGGGAGAGAAAGAGTCTCTCCATGAGGTTAGAATTGGCGGCAGTTAATGACAGCAGATCTCCTCCCACAGATCGATCAGCAGTTTCTGGAGACAACAGCACATTACACTCTATAATCAGACTACTCCCATTTTCTAAGACTGAGCATGATACCTTCAGCCTCCATTAATTCATTCAGACCATGCACATGGAATATACCTCCTCTTTATTCCTGTATTTTCCAAATTTTATCTTCTTCTAGTCCGAGTTCAGGTATCACTTCATCTATGAAGCCTTCCCAGATTCCTTCATCCTAGCTGAAAGTATTTTCTGCATAAAAATCAACTGGCTATGGTATATAAGTTGGCTGATAGTTCATTTGACAGAACTGTCTTTTGAAGCACTACAGCCTAATTAGTTTGTTGTAATGTTCTTGGTTTTGGTTTTCTGGAGGTCTTGGGGCAGTCTTCTTCTCAGAAGATTAATCACCACAAGAATAGCCAGGTGTTAAAGTCCAAATTCTTTATTGTCTCCTTTAAAATCTTGTCTCCTTTCCTGGAGCCCAGTTAGCTTTCTTAGAGGTCTTCCAGTCTTGATTTCAGTGGAGAAAATGCAGGAAGACAGGCCTGCCACCACAAGGTGTAGGATGGGATGAATAAATCTGAGTCCAAGGACTTATGCCTCCAGTTCACTTGTCTTCCCTAGTTCTGAATGAATCTGGCTGAGACTCCCAGCTTATATGCTTCTACACTGAGTATAACCTAATCATTATATCACTAGGAAACTATTATTGTAAGACTAAATAATGCTGAACTTAGAGTACCATTAATCACCATGCTAAACTAGATAACCATTGTCTCATCAATTCCACTGAAGTAGCAGCTTATAAGAATCTTTGTTTTAAGTACAGAGTTCTGGTCCATGTTTGGGATGACATGTCTCTTTATATATCTATATAAGACTTTTACATAAGCATAATGTTAATATTTTATGTTCCTATTCGAGAATAAAGAGCTAATAATGTCACCATGATAGGAGATTTATTCAGAATATAAATATGTTCTATTTACTTTAGAACAAAACTTCTAAGATTGAGAATAAAGAAACTGAAGCAATCAGATAGTTTCAGACTGCCTCCATTTTTAATGAATTAGGAAAGACTAATAGGTTCATAATTAGAGTTTTAATTTGAGTGTATGTGAGGGCACTGTTGAAGCTCAAAATGAAATGTTTAAATTCACCATACCACTTAGGAAAACCATTCTCTTCAACCAATTACCTTCTTTATTGTAAAATGCACTATCTTATTTGAAATGTACTGATTTATTTTTCAATTAAAAGCTTTTTCCCCTTTCTAAAAAAAAAAAAATAAAAAGAAAGTATTTTCTGCATTCTCAAATTTTCCTCAGCACTCTGTCTAGATTTTTTTTTTCTTAACCTTCAACACATTCTGCCTTGTATTATACTTAATTGTATGCAAACTATATCTCTTGCAGCATTATACAAGGTTCTTGTGCCTAGGAACTATGTCATAATTATTTATTATTATTATATCCCCAGTACCCAGCATATAATAGATCCTTAAACTTTGCTTGTCAAATAAATTTATGTTCCAAAATGGGGAAATAAACACAAGGAATGTGGCAAAATTTGAGTAATTTGCACCCATGGAAAAGCTGGACCTGGAACTTAGCTTGATAACTACATTATTTGCCATGGCATCTTTGATCTAGAGCCAAAAAGGACTTTACAGGTTGTGCATTTTACAAATATGGAAAATGAAGCTGAGAGAAATCTAAGGATCTGTCTAAGGTCACATACTTAATAAGTGACAGAGGTAGAAACCAAATCCAAGCTTCTTTCAACACCACCATATAGTAAGATATGTTGTTGAATTTCAATGAAACACAAACTTTTTTCAGAAGGTGTTAGCAGTGAAAAATTTATCCTACACTGTAATGTTCTGGTTAGCTTTCTGGAGGTCCTTTGAATGGGCCGTGGTTTCAGCAGAATAATCACCACAACAATAGTCAGGAATAAAGTTCAAAGTCTTTATTATCTCCTTTACAATCTGCTCCTTTGCCTGGGGCCGGGCTAACCTTCTGAGGGACTTTCAGATAGTCTTGGTCTTCTTACTGGAGAAGTGCAGGAGACAGGAGAAGCACCATGAGGTTGGTCAAGTCTTCTCTTCTGTGGCTGAGTTTGTTTGTCCCAGTTTATATACTCTATTACAATTAAATCAATTCAGCATACTGAGTATAAACCAATCATTATGTCACTAGAGAACCATTATTTGTTGTAAGATTAAATCAATCATACTGAACTAGAGAAGTATTAATCACCATGCTAAACTAGATAACCATTGTCTTATCAGTTCCACTGAGTTAATACCTTTCTCCAGAGTTCTGGCCCATTACATCTCCTGCTTTCTTTTGTTTTAGAACATGGGTGGTCTAACTGACTTCTCAGGGAGGTGAACATGTCCTTCCTGACTTCTCAGAAAGGGGGGTGAAAACACTACAAAGGAAGGTGGTCACACCCTTCCTGACGTCTCAAGAAAGGAAGTGAAAACACCAAAAGGAAATGGGGAGTCCAACCTGATTTTGTTAGTGGGTTTCTGAAGGGTCTCACTTGAAATATGTATACATAAATCCATCAGCATGGGAGGTATTACACAAGCACATAGTAATATAACACAGGCTAATAGTGATGGCTCTCCCCACAGTTGCACACGCTCAATGTGGTGTAACAAACATGAATTATACATGCAAATAGTGATATAACGAACAATATGAATCAACATGAGAAATTATACATGTCCATAAGTCCTAGAAGGAACATATATAAATAACAATCACACATACACCCCCTTCAGCAGTCAAGAGATAGTCCAAAACCAATCTATTGTCCATTACTTCATGTGTCAGGGAATCTAATGATTACTGCAGATTTTGAAGTCCTGCAACATCCTCATCATATGTCAGGGAATCCAATGATTCGTGTAGATTTTGAAGTCCTGCAACAGTCTTATCATGTCTCAGTGATTCCAATCCTGAGGGTTTTGAAGTTCTGCAACAGTTCTATTAATAATTTTTCACCTCAGGGAATCCAATGATTCCTGTGGGTTTTGAAGTTCTGTCTTATCAACAGTTTTTGATATTCATAAGTCAATTGTCATACCCATTGGGTCATGCTTTTTCAGTGGCACATGTAGTTAGAGATGGAACCACCCTATGTTTCTTGAGTTTTCTCCTTTGTTTCAAGGTTTTTCTCTACTTTCTCTCTGTGATGGACAAGGTGAATATGGCTTCTTGGCACCCATCTGATTCCTTCTCCATCTGTAGAGATACAAGCAAACTCTCCCCCAAGCAGTTAACCTATCTAGTCCCTTCCATTCACCATTTTCTAGATCTCTCCACATCACTTGGAGATTATATTGGATCTGCTCACACTGGACACTGCCCTTCTGTTGGGTTATAAAACCTGTATTCTCCCCAATTGTAATCCTTTTTTCCCATCAGGTTGCTTTTTGACTGATAGATCATGTAATCTCTTTCTTCCATCAGATTGCTTCTCAGCTGACTGATCATGTCTGAGTACTTAGCTGCCATCATGCCTCACCTGTTTTTTGCCTGGGGCCCTGGAGCTGGGCCTTGCCATTTGTTTCCCTGAGTCAATCTACATCTTGATGTCCACTGGGGCCCTGGAGCTGGGCCTCACTTCCTATTTCCCTGAGTCAATATACATTCTGTTGCCCAATGGAAGCCTCTGTTGCATTTTGGACATAAAATTTTGGGTCTTGTTTTTTCACCTTGTCTTCTTGCTCTATCTCTATGCCAACGTTGAGCTTTCAGATGCCCTACTTTATCACATTTAAAGCATTGATGAGTCTCTCTGTAAGTCCCTTGCCAAAAGGGATCTTGTCTTCCCATGTTCTACATCTTAGCCTGGGTATAAAAGGCATTTGTGCCCACTGTGAGACAGCGTTTTATGATTTCCTCTAAAGGAGCATCTTTGTGTAGTCCTAGTATAATTTTTCTACAACTTTCATTAGCATTTTCTCTAGCAAGTTGTTTTATTATTATTCCTGTTGCTGTATTTTCACCAATAATTCATATAACAGCTGTCTGCAGACATGAAATCAGCAAAGGGTTCATTTGGACCTTGCTCTGTTTTCATGAAGGCTTCCCCCGAAGCTTCCCTTTTCTGAGAGGGAGCCCCATGCTTTGATTGCAGCAGAAGCAATTTGTTCATATGCTGCCATGGAGTAATTAATCTGTGCTGAAGTGTCTGCATAATGACCCTATACCTGCTAATTGATCAAAGGTGATTGGTATATTAACTCCAGTTTGCCTATTTTATTGGTCTTGTATTTTACAGAGTTCAATATACTCTGAAAGCCACAACAAGTTTGTCCAAGTTCTAAACATGTCCTTGCTATACATTTCCAATCACTCAGGGTTAAAATTTCAAAAGCCAAATTCTCTAATACCATCTTAACATAAAATAATGTATCCCCATAAAGAGTGCAACCCTTTTTCAGATCTTTGACTATTTCCAGATCAAAATGAGTGTATCTTCACCTGGCTTGACTGAAGAATCAAATTCTTCCATCACAGGGTATGCTTTTATTCTTAAATTGGATATATCCTGTCCTTCTTTTTTTAGCTTTAATTAGTCCTTTTCTAATAATGTCATAGGGGGTGGACCAAGCTGCTGCATGGGTGATGCTGATTGTGTCACTGCCTCTCCCAATACTCCTCCTCCCTCCACCTACAAAGGAGAAATTGAGGGAGGCAGATCAAGGGATGGAGAATGTCTTAATGGCTCCTGCTGTGAAGCACCACACTCCTTAATTTCATCAGCACTGTACTTAACTCCTTTTTTGTCTAATTCTTCATGCTTTTCAGCTAGTTTGTCAGTATCATCCCCCTCCTCCTCTTTCTTCTTTTTCCTTATTCTAAAACTTATGTAATTCCCTAAAGCCAGTTGTATTATGTTGTATATATAGAATGTTTCTTTAGGAATTGAATCAAGACCATTATCATTGTAATATTCTATTAGTTGCTCTCCCTCTAGTTTCCATTTATCTGCCTCTAATTCTTCTTTCTTGGAGAACCAAGGGGACTTGCATTCTAATGTTTCTAAGAGTCCACTAATCTGCTCCCAAGTTACAATCAAACTTTGTTTTTTTATTAGCTTAACTATGCATTCCACACACTTCCCTTGGAGTGGGGAAGGTTCTTTTCTAAGCCTTTGTCCCATTTCAGCTGAAACACTAGTTTAGCCCTTGCCAAAGCTTCCTGCTTATGTATTTTTGTACTCACCCTATTTCGGGGTCAGGGGGACTTTTCCACTGAACTCATGATTGTTCCAGTTGGACTACTAAGTGTAAAAATCCTTATGTCCCTGTTTGGGTGCCAAAATGTAAAATTCTTTACATGTGAATTCTACCAAACATTAAAGAACAATTAACTCCAATGCTATATAAACTATTTGAAAAAATAGGGATTGAAGGAATCCTACCAAATTCCTTTTATGACACAGACATGGTACTGATACCTAAACCAGGTAGGTTGAAAACAGAGAAAGAAAATTATAGACAAATCTCCCTAATGAATATTGATGCTAAAATCTTAAATAAAATATTAGCAAAAAGACTACAGAAAATCATCCCCAGGATAATACACTATGACCAAGTGGGATTTATACCAGGAATGCAGGGCTGGTTCAATAGTAGGAAAACTATTAGCATAATTGACTTTATCAATAACCAAATTAACAAACAACATATGATCATCTTAATAGATGCAGAAAAAGCATTTGATAAAATCCAATATCCATTCCTACTAAAAACACTTGAGAGTATAGGAATAAATGGACTATTCCTTAAACTAATCAGGAGCATATATTTAAAACCATCAGTAAACATCATATGTAATGGCGATAAACTAGAAACTTTCCCAGTAAGATCAGGAGTGAAATAAGGTTGCCCACTATCACCATTACTATTCAATATTGTACTAGAAATGCTAGCCTCAGCAATAAGAGCCGAGAAAGAGATTAAAGGAATTAAAGTAGGTAATGAGGAAACCAAACTATCACTCTTTGCAGATGATTTGATGGCATACTTAGAGAACCCCAAAGATTCTACTAAAAAGCTATTAGAAATAATTCATAACTTTAGCAAAGTTGCAGGATACAAAATAAATCCACATAAATCCTCAGCATTTTTATACATTACCAACACAATCCAACAGTAAGAGATACAAAGAGAAATTCCATTCAAAATAACTGTTGATAGTATAAAATATTTGGGAATATATCTACCAAAGGAAAGTCAGGAATTATATGAGCAAAATTACAAAACACTTGCCACAAAAATAAAGTCATATTTAAATAATTGGAAAAATATTAAGTGCTCTTTGGTAGGCTGAGAGAATATAATAAAGATGACAATACTCCCTAAACTAATCTATTTATTTAGTACTATACCAATCAGATTCCCAAGAAACTATTTTAATGACCTAGAAAAAATAACAACAAAATTCATATGGAAGAACAAAAGGTCGAGAATTTCAAGGGAATTAATGAAAAAAGAAAATCAAATAAAGGTGGCCTAGCTGTGCCTGATCTAAAACTATATTATAAAGCAGCAGTTACCAAAACCATTTGGTATTGGCTAAGAAATAGACTAGTTGATCGGTGGAATAGGTTAGGTTCACAGGACAAGATAGTGAATAAAAATAGCAATCTAGTGTTTGACAAACCCAAAGGTCCCAACTTTTGGGATAAGAATTCATTATTTGACAAAAACTGCTGGGAAAACTGGAAATTAGTTGCTGAGTGAAATGAGCAGAACCAGGAGATCACTATACATTTCAACAACAATATGGTATGAAGATATATTCTGATTGAAATGTATATCTTCAACATAAAGAAGATCTAATTCAGTTCCAGTTGATCAGTGATGGACAGAAACAGCTATACCCAGAGAAGGAACACTGGGAAAGGAGTATAAAATGTTTGCACTATTATCTCTCTATCCAGTTTACTTATACCTTCAGAATCCAATTCTTACCGTGCAACAAGAAATTTGGTTTGACACACATATATTGTATCTAGGATATACTGTAACACATTTAATATATTTGGGATTGCCTGTCATCTAGGGGAGGGAATAGAGGGAGGGAGGGGAAAATTTGGAAAAGTCAATAGGGATAATGTTTTTAAAAAAATTACCCATGCATATGTACTGTCAAAAAATTATAATTATAAAATTAATAAATTATAAAAAAAAAAGAAAACTGGAAATTAGTATGGCAGAAACTAAGCATGGACTCACACTTACTAAGATAAGATCAAAATGGGTCCATGATTTAGGCATAAAGAACAAGATCATAAATAAATTAGAGGAACATAGAATAGTTTACCTCTAAGAACTAGAGATCATTATTGATCACAAAATAGAAAATTTTGATTACATCAAATTAAAAAGCTTTTGTACAAACAAAACTAATGCAAACAAGATTAGAAGGGAAATAACAAATTGGGAAAACATTTTTACAGTTAAAGGTTCTGATAAAGGGCTCATTTCCAAAATATATAGAGAACTGACTCTAATTTATAAGAAATCAAACCATTCTCCAGTTGATAAATGGTCAAAGCATATGAACAGACAATTTTCAGATGATGAAATTGAAATTATTTCCACTCATATGAAAGTGTTCCAAATCACTATTGATCAGAGAAATGCAAATTAAGACAACTCTGAGATACCACTACACACCTGTCAGATTGGCTAAGATGACAGGAACAAATAATGATGAATGCTGGAGGGGATGTGGGAAAACTGGGACACTGATACACTGTTGGTGGAGTTGTGAAAGAATCCAACCATTCTGGAGAGCAATCTGGAATTATGCCCCAAAAGTTATCAAATTGTGCATTCCCTTTGACCCAGCAGTGCTACTACTGGGCTTATATCCCAAGGAAATTCTAAAGAAGGGAAAGGGACCTGTATGTGCCAAAATGTTTGTGGCAGCCCTTTTTTTAGTGGCTAGAAACTGGAAAATGAATGGATGCCCATCAATTGGAGAATGGTTGGGTAAATGATGGTATATGAATGTTATGGAATATTATTGCTCTGTAAGAAATGACCAGCAGGAGGAATACAGAGAGGCTTGGAGAGACTTACATCAACTGATGCTGAGTGAAACGAGCAGAACTAGGAGAACATTATACACTTCAACAACAATATTGTATGAGAATGTACTCTGATGGAAGTGGATGTCTTCAACATAGAGAAGATCTAATTCAGTTCCAATTGATCAATGATGGACAGAATCAGCTACACCCAGAGAAGGAACACTGGGAAATGAGTATAAACTGTTTGCATTTTTTGTTTTTCTTCCCAGGGTATTTTTACCTTCCTTTGCAACAGTAACAACAACAACAACAAAATTCGGTTCTGCACACATATACTGTATCTAGGATATACTATAACATATTTAATATGTATGGGAATGCCTGCCATCTAAGGGAGGGAGTGGAGGGAAGGAGGGGAAAATTCGGAATAGAAGGGAGTACAAGGGATAATGCTGTAAAAAAATTACCTATGCATATGTACTGTCAAAAAATGTTATAATTATAAAATTAATAAGAAAAAAACCCAAAAACAAAATGTAAAGTTTTTGTTAGCTCTCTGGAGGTCCTCCAAATGGGCCTTGATTTCAAGTCTTCTCTCGTAAAGTCTTCTCTTCTATGGCTGAGTTTGTCCCCAGTTTATGTACTCTATTACAATTAAATCAATTCATCATACTGAGTATAAACCAATCATTATGTCACTAGGGAACCATTATTTGTTGTGATATGTCAATCATACTGAACTAGAGAAGTATTAATCACCATGCTTAACTAGATAACCATAATTCCACTGAGTTAACACCTATCTCTAGAGTTCTGGCCCATTACACTATACAAAAGGACTTTCCTTGGTCTACTAGATTTATTCAATTGAGTAATATTCTGAGGCTTTGGATTGTATCCTGGTTTCACTACATGATTTTTCTAGTTGATAAGAACAAGTCATTTTCCCACTGTAGATGCCTAAATTATAAACCATTAAATTTGAGTTTCACATTTCACATTCTCAGATTAATCAGTCATAAGCATTTCTCAAGGTTTTTTTTTTTTTTTTTAATACCAGTTATTGAGCTAACTTCTGGGGATACAAAAAAAGGCAAAAAGACAGTCATGTCCTAGAAAAGCTCACAATCTAATGTGAAAGAAAATAATACAAAAAACCAAACCAAAACAACAACAACAAAAAAACCTATGTGTAAACACGCAATATAAGGGGCATCTAGGCATAGGGTACAGTGGATAAAGGGCTGGTCTTGGAATTAAAAGGACCTGAGTTCAAATTTAGCCTCAGACAGTTACACATAGCTGTGTGACCTTGAGCTAGTCACTTAACCTC
Organism: Sminthopsis crassicaudata; assembly: GCF_048593235.1. NCBI lineage: Eukaryota > Metazoa > Chordata > Mammalia > Dasyuromorphia > Dasyuridae > Sminthopsis > Sminthopsis crassicaudata. The sequence goes on from NC_133621.1 coordinate 243,459,583, forward strand.
TCCCCTCTCCAAAAAAAATCCCCAAACCAACAAAAAGTCCTAAATCAAGCTATATCATGGGCAAATAGAAAGTAATCAACAGAGGAAGGCACTAGAATTAAGAGGGCTTTGGAAGGGCTTTCTATAAAAGGGGGAATTTTAGCTGGAAATTGAAGGAACACAATGAAACCAGAAGGAGAAGGGAGAGTATTCTAGACATGGAGGACAGTCAGAAAAAAAATGCTATGATCTGAGATATATCAACTGTTTTGTTTGAAGAGCAGCAAAGAGGCCAGTATCACTGGATCACAGCATCGGTGGGAGTATGGGGATGTGTAAAGTGTAAGAAAGTTGAAGTGAGGCTAGGTTATAAAGGATTTTGAGTGCCAGGAATTTTGTATTTGATCTTGGAGGTGACCAGGAGGATAGAGGTGAGGGGTCACATGGTCAGATCTGTGATTTAGGGAAATCATTTTGTCAGTTGAATAGAGAATGAATTGGAATAGGGAGAGATTTGTGATAGGCTATTGCAATAGTCTGAGCATAAGGAAATAAGGCTCACACCTGAGTGATACTTGGTATCTGCAATGCTTAATTGGAACCCCTTTGGCTGATGTAAAAATGTTTTGCATGACTTCATAAGTATAATGTTTTCTGTATTTCTTGCCTTCTCAATGGGTGAGAGAGAAATAAAAGGATAAAGAGAATTCAGAACTGGAAGTTAAAAAAAAAAGTGAAATCCCCTTAGAACCTAGTTAGAACCCTATTGTTAATTCCTTTGGTATCTAGATCTTCAATAACTAGCATCTATTTGCCTTTGTGGTCTTTGTTTAATCCTTCCAGTAATACTAAACCCTTAAGTTTTTTGCCTCTTTGAAGTAATTAGGCACCATAGAAAGCCCGACTTTGCTACAGTAGTCTTTACTCTAGGGTGGCTGACATAGCTCAATGCAATGGAATTTCTGGGTGTTGAGCTTACTCTATAGAAGTAGTAATATTATGACTCTTTTTTGATTCCAAATTTGTTTGGCTCCAGGGCTCCATTCCCAGTAGCCCAGCTCATGTCTCCATCCTTGGGATTTTTGGCACTTTTATTTTGCTCAACCACAAGCCCCACCAGCCCCAGGCTAACTGCTAGCCACACACAGCATCTGCTGGCACAGGAAGAACTAAAAGTAAGGGGCAAGAGGAAAGTAGGAGTAGACTTCCACCTCTATTTCCAAGCTGAGATACATCCAGCTCACTATCAGTCTTTTAGTATTTGCTGGGCTACAATCCAAATCCCAGGACTTTTCTCCAACCTTCAATCCTGTTGGGGCCAGAATTACAAGCTATGGAATATTGTGTTCTTAATCATCCAGTATCGTCTGAGTTCACATGGACTATTTACTCCAATCTGTAGTAGAGCATTCTGAACTTGCATTTGGCCCATCAGCCACAGTTGGATACACTGTAACTTGACCCTAACCTAGTGATGTCATTTTGGTTCTCTTTGAAAACAAAAGGCAACAACCAATCGATCATCTGAGTTATTAGTTGCACTGATTATTGCTGTAAAAGAATGCTTTAAAATGATTTGTAATTCCTCTAGAAACCTTTTCCTAAGCTTCCCTGGGGAATGAAGAGTATCAGACATCTAATTCCATAATTGTTGACTTTGTGATGGGAAGTAGACTGAATGGCCTCTGTAAATCTAATTTGTAACATATGGAAGTTGAAGGAAGATTGATTTTCTATTTCTAATAAGTTCCCCTCCCCCTTTCCCTAGAGAAAGATTAAAGGACTAGTTGTGCAGTTTGATTCTTTACTTCAAAAAGGTGAGCAGGAATTCCATAAGGTACATCTACAGAAGAACAGGAAGGATATTCCATAAGCATCTACAAAATGCATTCAATACTTTTCCTCTGAGGCCCCAACTCCAAAAATATGGTGCTGTTGACATTTCCTTCATCTTTACTCTTTTTTCCAAGGCAAATATACTTCAAAGCATTGCTATTCCTTTTTATTTATATTTATCTCATTAGGCTTCATAATTAAAGACACCACTGTTATTAAAACTGCTGTTTCCGGTGTCCAATTTCCTGTCATCAGATTTTATGCTCAACTAAATTATAGTAATAATTTATTTTTTTTATCTTGTATCAAGTTTATCTTGATGCAACCCAGTGAAAAACAAAGCAAGGCAGTCCTAGATGAAGATATTACTTAGTAAGAAGATTCATCTGTGTCCTCCATAGCACATTTTAAAAAATCTTTTCTGCTTTAAGGAACTGAATTTAGATTTAGAAGGCACTTAAGTGGCCAGACTGTCCTACTCTTTCCATGTAAATACCCAAACTGAGGACTTGTGAGTTTAAGCAATTCACTTAAAGTTATACAACTAATGCCTTGACTCAAAATCCAATGGGCTTTTCATTTTATCTTCCTTCTTTTACCTCATGAAGAAGGTTCTTAGGAAAAAAGAAAAGAAAGTTACATAGCATTCCTAATCTTCCTAGCAATTTTTCCATTAGCAGCAGCTACCTGCTGATGTCTAGAACAATCTGTACTGGTAATATATCTTTAGTCTAGGATCTAGATCTTGAGTGATTCAATTCCAAAGCAAACAAGCTCTGGTTCTAAATGCTTTTTTTTTTTTTTTTTTTTTTTTTCTTTTTTCTGAGGCTGGGGTTAAGTGACTTGCCCAGGATCACACAGCTCAGACGTGTTAAGTGTCTAAGATCAAATTTGAACTCAGGTCCTCCTGATTTCAAGGCTGGTGCTCTATCCACTGCACCACCTAGCTGCCCCTGGTTCTAAATGCTTGCAGGAATTTGAAATGCCACTGCCTTCTTGTCTATAAATTATCACTTGATTTCTTCCAAAGATTATATATAGAATACAAAGAAGAATGGTGGCAATAAGAAGAAAGAGACTGCCTCTGGTACCTATTTTCCAAATGACTCAACAAGTTGTAGATAGATATTTGGGATATCCAGTCAGGAAATATTTGTGCATGGCAGCTAGATGGATAAAGCACTAAGCCTGGATTTAGGAAGCCTTGAGTCCAAATCCAGCATCAAACACTACCAACTAGTGACCCTAGGCAAGTCACTTAACCCTGTGTGCCTTAATCTCCTCATTTGAAAAGTGGGTTGGAGAAGGAAATGGAAAATCACTATAGTCTCTTTGCCAAAAAACTCCTACAAAGGGTCACATTAGATTAAAATGATTAGACAAATCATCAGGAACAATTTAGATGATTTTTTAGTTCCTCAAAGTTATTTTATTTTATTCCTTAGTCTCAGTATTAAATTCTATAAGTGAATCAACATATCTTTGCATTAGTTTGAAAAAAATTGACTATCAACAAAAAATTGACATTAGTTCATAAAATCCTCTTTTTCTTTCACATATCCTATTATTCTTGCCATGACTTTTAGCCAAAAATACTATTTTTGGATCAAGACTTAATTTCTTCTTCCCAATTTTTTCCTTCCTGGAAATTCTGGATCCATGGTAACCAGATTTATTTGGCTAAGTTAACCAGGGAACTGAAGACTCCGATTTTGTTATTTTCTGAGTAGTGAGCAACTATTGGAGTCTCACTTTCCAAAAAGTGAGAAATAAGAAGAGTAAGGCAAATATACCTTACTATTCCAGGAAAGGAAGTAACAAAGTAGAATTGCCTACTTAAAGAGGCAATTCTGTAGATGCTTCTCATCCTTCATCAGCTTAGAAAACTGACCTCCAATGTTCCTTGACATAAGAGTTAAATCCAATAATTAGTACTATTTGTACCTGAGCCACCCAAATAAAAGCAGCCAAGTTTTCTGATGAGAATTAAGCAATTAGAATAACAGTACCTTGTACTTTACTTGTGCTTTATTCTTAATTTAAGATTGTCCTAGTTTGTATTCTATCTCATCTCTTAAATACAAGGAATGAACATTATTATTATCCCCATTTTTTAGATGAAGAAATCAAGGTGTTGTGACTAGCCTTATATTTTATTGTGTCTGAAATCTTGCATGTATCATACAGAGGGTACTTCTCTAGAGGGCATATAAAAAGTGTTAAAATTGCTTTTTTTCTTAAAAAAAAAAAAAAAAAAAGGTTTTTTTGAGAACTTTTGTCTTTATATCATAACCATTTCCCACCCATCCCTAAAGAGAATGTGCCCCTTTCTTGTGACTTTGTTCTATATTTGTTTATATGTATGCATATATATGTACATACATATGTTATATATATCTAGATATGTGTACATGTATATGTATATGTGTGTGTATACACACATATATATCAAAAGAGACCACATCCTATTCTAGAAGGTTCCTCTAACCCAGCTTCCACCATATAGAAAGAGGCTTTTTTCATTCTCTCTCCTTTGAAACATTCATCAATTTTTTTCCATTGGTTGCAATTTTTACACTCTTTTTAAAAAATTATCATGTACATTATTCTCTGATTCTGTTTATTTTGTTCTATAGCAATTCATACAAATTTTATGACTTTTGTTTGTTTGTTTGTTTTGCTGAAGCAATGGGGTTAAGTGACTTGCCCAGGGTCACATAGAGCTAGGAAGTGAAATTTTATGTTTTTAAGAAATAATGTGTTATAGGGGATGGCTCTCTGAGAAGGAAAGGGGAAAAATACTGGAAAAACACTGTGATTATATTTTTTAAAAGATATTAATAAAAACTTATTTAAAAAACTATTTGGAGTGGAATCAAAAAAATCAGATAGGCTAGATAAGGAAGAATTAGACACAATTGAACTTAATCAACTATTCATTAAATCTGAGAATATAAATTATTTGAGGAAGAAATTACTATTTGACTAGATCTGCAGGAAACTGGAAAGTAGCTTTCCTGAAATCAGATTTAAATGCAATATACCAAAGTAATGTTGTGATCGACATGCCCAATTTTTTCAGCTTAATGTTCTTCATGTTATTTCTTCATGTATGTTGTCTTACTGCATTGAATGTTTTTTAACATTTGATTAACAGTAGTTAGAAGTTTATTATCATATTACCTCCTCCTTAACAGACAGAGACTTCACTGTAGCAATTTACCCTCTCAAAAAAGGGCACTTTGAAAGCAGTGAGTGCTTATAAACTGTATAGCTATTTTTCCTTTAATCTGAAAGGTTGAAAGAATTTTTTTTAGTCATAAATATAAATATAGCCTTTTAAAACAACTAATAAAGTATTTGATTAATGGGCATTGAAATGGAACATCTAATAGTAGACTATCTCTTCCCATTCAAGTTCTTTAGATTTTCTCTTTTTAAGGGTATTTTTCAAAATTCTTCTCTCATTTCCAATCCTTCTCCTGGGAAACATAAGAACTATCCTATGCTAACTCTGTTCTTCCTCTCCTATTATTTTTCACCCAACCATTCCTGATTATTATTAGGATTTTCTATATTGACAAATTAATTTCATTAGCTTTGTTTTCTCTTCCATCCTCCTCTCCCCCATGCTCTTCAACTTTCAATTATCTCCTTTCATGATAATGTTCCTGTCTCTCAAGAACCCATTCACTTATTTTTTCTTATTCTACTATTTTCTTCTGTCAGACCAATAACATGCTTTATTCATATCAACTTAGGTTACAGAACTCCTCCCTTCATAATTTTGATTGTTCAGTTTATAGTTACATTACATCTTTGAATCAATTTTATTGATTATTCTCCAGCATGGTATCTGCCTTTTGGCTATCTCCATGGACTTTGAACTGCTTTCTTTCAATAATCCTGACCTCATACACATATACTTCCTAGCAATTAACTAAAGTAGCTAAGTACAAACAAACAATACATCAACTTTTTGATCTTCTGCACCTATTGTGCAGGAAAGGGGTATGTTTTATTTTTTTCTCCAGATTCTCACTACAATTACTCAGAGTATTACAGCTTTTTAGGGGTTTTTTAAAGTTTGCATTATTGTAATCATTGTGTAACTTGTTCTTCTGGTTCTACATAATTCACCTCACAAATCTTCCCATTTTTTTTTACACTCATAAAAATATTCAGAGCATCAGTTTTTATGAATGCAAAATATTGTAAACTAAGTAGAAACCCTTAGATTGAGGTATGACTAAAGAAACTGTGTACATTAAATGGAATGGAAAGTTACTATAATATAAGAAATTAAAACTGAAGAATTCATTGATTGAAAAATGGTTGGACAACTTGAGGTATATGAATATAATCTTATGGGCTTTAAGAAACTATGAATATGGTCATTTCAAAAAAAATAATTACTATGACTCTATCAATCCTTTATGGGAACAGGGATGGGGCTAGGCACTGGCCCAAAGAGAATACCACTGCAAAGCCTCCCCAGTGTCTGTGGTCTAGGTGTCACTGGCAAGAGCAGCTAAGGAAGAAGAAGAGGAGTTGTTGCAATTCACATTTAACCAAGTCTTGCCACTGCCATTGTTTACAACTTTGTGGTAAAATAGATCACTGGCCTTAGAGTCAGCAATCCTGGTTCAAATTCCATTTCCAAATCTATTTATCTTAAGGAAGTCATTTTACTTCTGTAGACTTCAGTTCTTTATTTTCAAAATGAAGGGGTTCAACTAATGATCTCTGAGCTTTGTTCTCCCCATTTCTAGAACTATGATCCACGATTCAAAAATGAGAGACTGCTACTGCTTCTATATGAATTATTGAATGACTTTGATGGGTGATAGCTACCTAGGCATCAGCAGTAGCAGTGATCAGCTACTTCTACTATTAGCTACATAAGATTTCCTGGAAGCTGAGGTATAGTCTCAGAGGAGCTGCTACAACTCAGATAAATTCTCTTGGATTGAATAACACTAGTCTTTAGTAATTGTTAATTCATTGCAATTCAGTTTTGTTCTAATAGGATACAGTGTCATAGTTCAAATAGGGAACATGGGAGTGATGGAAGGGAAAAGACAAAGAATAGAGGTATCTGAGTTTGACAGTTTTTGTCTTCTACCAAGTTTTCCCTAAGACTGGTCATAGCCTTTCAAAACTCTGACTCTGCTCAAGACAATTTGTATCCATTATTCAGACTCTGTTGCCTGTTCTGAAACTTCATTATGTAAACAGAAAAGCTACTTTTTGAAAACCCAAGTTAAATAAGCTATACAAATTACATTTTAACAAGTAAATTAGCATGTAACTAGTGAGAGTGGCATTTGTGGTTTCCCACTTTTCTAAAATTATAGTTATTTCCATATGTGAATGTGAAGTAATCTATCATCTTATTTCATCCATCAGGTGTTAAATAGGGGAAATGATGTAGGAAAACATCTGGAAGATTTTTTTTGCCCACTAGATGGGCCTTCCACTAGGGCCCTCTTTGAAACCTTAAAAATAATCTTATTCTGTTTAAATTAAAAAAACAAACAAACAACAAACCCAAGAATAAGAAAAGCAGAGGTGGGGGAAATAAGAGTCAATTGCTATCTGGGGAATTAAAATAACACCTCAACCCCATCTTAGATGAACTACAAACAGGTTGAATCATCTTAATTTGATGGAAAAACAGTTTTGTTAAAAGCTTCTAAATTGACTTAATAGTTCAAAGCAAGGGGATTCATCTTTACAGAAATAAGGACTCAATTAAATTGTTACACAAGCTGTAGCTCCATCCTGATTGAGACTGAAGAACTTCTACTAGCTTTGGGATGCTTACCAAAAGCAAGTCAATACTCTTTCCTTGGGAGGTAAATCCTATCATAGAAAGGTGACAGGAAATGAGTTAGAAAGGTAGGTTAAGACTCAAAGAAAATCTAAAATATACAGATTTTTACAAAGTAGAAGTAAGTTAGTAAAATCCAAAGGGCCTATCTATTGACTCTTCTAGTTCAGTTGTTTTCACCTCTTCATGATCTCATTTGGTGTTTTCTTGACAATGATACTGGAATAGTTTCCCTCTACACATCATTTAATAGAAAACAGAAGTAAATAGGGTAAAGTTTCCTGCCCAGGGTCACACAATGAGGTCAGATTTGAACTCAGGAAGATGAGTTTTCCTGACTCCAAGTCCAGCACTTTATCCATTGTGTCCCTTTATTCCTCTTCTGTATTAAACTACTGGTTTGCCACCAGGCAGTTTCTTTTTTTTTTTTTTTTTTTTTTTATATATATATATATATATTTTATAATATTATCCCTTGTATTCATTTTTCCAAATTACCCCCCTCCCTCTATTCCCTCCCCCCGACGACAGGCAATACCATACATTTTACATGTGTTACAATATAATCTAGGTACAATACATGTGTGCGAATATCATTTTCTTGTTGCACAATAAACATTAGAATCCGAAGGTACATGCAACCTGGGCAGACAGATATTAGTGCTAACAATTTTCATTCCCCTCCCAGTGTTTCTTCTCTGGGTGTAGCTACCTCTGTCCATCATTGATCAACTGGAAGTGAGTTGGATCTTCTTTATGTTGAAGATTTCCACTTCCATCAGAATACATCCTCATACAGTATTGTTGTTGAAGTGTACAGTGATCTTCTGGTTCTGCTCATTTCACTCAGCATCAGTTGATTTAAGTCTCTCCAGGCCTCTCTATATTCCTCCTGCTGGTCATTTCTTACCGAGCAATAATATTCACCAGGCAGTTTCTACAGAGCTGATACATGTTTGGTGGATCTTCCTTTTAAAACCTGACACTCAGATTCCTAGATATTCTCCCTATCTCAAATTCAAGTGAACATTTAGAGTGGTTAGCAGGGTGCCTGATGAATATCATAAGATTCATATCCTTTTTCTAATTATCTGTTGGCCACTATTGTTGCTCATAGATCTCCATACCTCAGTTGAGCTTGTAACTATTTCTCAATAGTCAGTGTGAGCAAGAAATACTTGTTCAAAAGCTACATAGTTTTCCATAGTTAGTATTCCCTTCAGAGACAGTCCCAGACTCTAAGTCTATTTCCTGCTGTTAGGACCCCTGTAGTTCTCATGTCACAAAATTGTCTTCATCTACTACTTTAGGAATCCATGATCTCACAGATCCTATCAGCAATCCACATTGGTTCTAACCAACAATTACTTTATACAATCCACTCTACCTGGTATCTAATTTAGCACCTTGACTAGATCTGGACCAAGATCTGATGATGATCATTCATACTTAAAATGAAACTCTGTATGAAGTTTCTGATAGGCCATGTCAAATAGAGGAATTCCATTTTAAAGTGGAATAGAAAGTCTCAGTAAGTGAATCCTTTACTGGCAAATACAATAGATTTCATCTAGTCATAATTCTCCTCAGAAAGTTCTCACAAAATCATTTAGGATGGTGCAAGGTTACTATTTTTGCATTCATCCACATTGTGGATAAAAAATGTTAAGTAGAATCTAGGGACTCTTCAATTTAACATATCTCCAATTGCCATTTAATATTTTAATGACTAATTTTGATGGTGCGAAGCCTGGCTTTGCTTACTTCTCACATGTGGGAACGTGAACTTCACCAAATCATTCAGACTGAGTATCATAATTTCCTTATCTACAAAAAGAGAGAAGGAGGTGATAAAAGTTAAGTTCGTTCCAATTCTAAATCTGTGAAAGAAAGCTATCCAACTAAACTATTATCTACATTCAATTTATTCATCTCTTCTGCAAGAATGGCATGAGAGACTCTCAAATGTTTTATTGAAATCTAGGTTAATGCCCACATTTCCATGAACTACTATAGTAACACTATTTAAAAATGAAAAGGAAATGTGGTTAATCTGTAATGTTCTGTTTATGATAACTCAGTGATGATCATACTTCTTGTTCTAAAGGCTCAAAAACATTCCTTTTAATAATAAGCTGTAATATCTTATTGTAGGTAAGAATTGAGTGCACTGGACTCTTTTGAGCTACAGAATCTACTCTCTTTATTGAAAGTGAAAACATTTGCTCTTCTTTGGCACCTGGCAGTAGCTCAGAAATCTCAAATGTCAGTTCTTTTTATACTCATGCCTGGTAACATAAACATATTGATGATAAGTAGGCATTATCTTATTTTTTTATTCATTTTATTATTCTTATTATAGTTTTTCATTTACAAAACATATTCATGGATAATTTTTTCAACACTGACCCTTGCAAAACCTTCTTGTTCCAACTTTTCCCCTCCTTCCTCCCCAACCTCTCCCCTAGAGGGTAGGTAGTCCAATACATGTTAAATATGTTAAAGTATATATTAAATCCAATATTTGTATACATATTTATACAGTTATCTTGCTGCACAAGAAAAATTGGATCTAGAAAGGAAAAAACCTGAGAAGGAAAATAAAAATGCAAGCAAACAATAATAGAAAGAGTGAAAATGCTATGTTGTGGTCCAGACTCAGCTCCCACAGTCATTTCTTTGGGTATAGACGGTTCTCTTCATCACTTAACAAGTGGAACTAGTTTGAATCATTTCATTTTTGAAGAGAAAGGCATTATCTTGTGATATTATATTATTATTACATCATCAGAATATTTTTATTATATTATTAATTATTTTTGTCCTGCCCTTACCAGTCCAAAGATCATCCTTCTCATCAGGGAAAATAAAAGCAAAGTTTTATCATTCTATCCTTGCCTTAAGGAGGAGTTCTATCTCTTTGATCTGTCACTTTTCCTTAACTTATCTAAATATCATTTTTGTTTCATCACCTCAATTATCAGCTCATTGATTATTTTAATGTTCCTAATATTGTTCTGACAGTATATAATATTTTTGTATGTAAAGGCCCTTGGGTGGTACAGTAGACAGAGAACTACATTTGTAATTAGGAAGACGAGTTCAAATGTGGCCTTAGACCCTGAACAAGTCATTAACCTTTATCTGCCTTTTTTTTTCAACTATAAAATCAGACCAAAATAGGCCGAGCGAATATAATAAAGATGACAATACTCCCCAAACTAATCTATTTATTTAGTGCTATACCAATCAGACTCCCAAGAAACTATTTTAATGACCTAGAAAAAATAACAACAAAATTCATATGGAAGAATAAAAGGTCAAGAATTGCAAGGGAACTAATGAAAAAAAACTCAGAGGAAGGTGGTCTAAGTGTACCTGATCTAAAGCTATATTATATAGCAGCAGTCACCAAAACCATTTGGTATTGGCTACGAAATAGACCGGTAGATCAGTGGAACAGATTAGATACAAAGGACAAAAAAGGGTACATCTATAGCAATCTAATCTTTGACAAACCCAAAGATTCCAACATTAGGGATAAAAATTCATTATTCAGAAAAAACTGTTGGGAAAACTGGAAATTAGTATGGCAGAAATTAGATATGGATCCACACTTAACACCATATACCAAGATAAGATCAAAATGGGTCCATGATTTAGGCATAAAGAGGGAGATAATAAATAGATTAGAGGAACAGAGGATAATCTACCTCTCAGACTTGTGGAGGAGGAAGGAATTTATGACCAGAGGAGAACTAGAGATCATTATTGATCACAAAATAGAAGATTTTGATTACATCAAACTAAAAAGTTTCTGTACAAATAATACTAATGCAAACAAGATTAGAAGGGAAGTAACAAATTGGGAAAATATTTTTAAAAACAAAGGTTCTGACAAAGGTCTCATTTCCAAAATATATAGAGAACTGACCATAATTTATAAGAAACCGAACCATTCTCCAATTGATAAATGGTCAAAGGATATGAACAGACAATTCTCAGAGGAAGAAATTGAAACTATATCCACTCACATGAAAGAGTGTTCCAAATCACTATTGATCAGAGAAATGCAAATTAAGACCACTCTGAGATACCACTACACACCTGTCAGATTGGCTAAGATGACAGGAACAAATAATGACAAATGTTGGAGGGGATGTGGGGAAATTGGGACACTAATACATTGCTGGTGGAGTTGTGAAAGAATCCAGCCATTCTGGAGAGCAATCTGGAATTATGCCCAAAAAATTATCAAACTGTGCATACCCTTTGACCCAGCAGCGCTACTACTGGGATTATATCCCAAAGAAATACTAAAGAGCGGAAAGAGACATATATGTGCCAAAATGTTTGTGGCAGCTCTTTTTGTTGTAGCTAGAAACTGGAAGATGAATGGATGTCCATCAGTTGGAGAATGGTTGGGTAAATTGTGGTATATGAAGGTTATGGAATATTATTGCTCGGTAAGAAATGACCAGCAGGAGGAATATAGAGAGGCCTGGAGAGACTTAAATCAACTGATGCTGAGTGAAATGAGCAGAACCAGAAGATCACTGTACACTTCAACAACAATACTGTATGAGGATGTATTCTGATGGAAGTGGAAATCTTCAACATAAAGAAGATCCAACTCACTTCCAGTTGATCAATGATGGACAGAGGTAGCTACACCCAGAGAAGAAACACTGGGAGGGGAATGAAAATTGTTAGCACTAATATCTGTCTGCCCAGGTTGCATGTACCTTCGGATTCTAATGTTTATTGTGCAACAAGAAAATGATATTCGCACACATGTATTGTACCTAGACTATATTGTAACACATGTAAAATGTATGGTATTGCCTGTCGTCGGGGGGAGGGAATAGAGGGAGGGGGGGTAATTTGGAAAAATGAATACAAGGGATAATATTATAAAATATATATATATATATATATATATATATATATATATATATATATATAAAATAAAAAAAAAAAAGAAAAGAAAATGAAGGACAAAAAACAAAAACAAAAACAAAAAAAAAATCAGACCAAAAAGGAAAAGAAACAAACAAAGAAAAACAAAAAAATGAAAATACTATGCTTCAATCCACATTTAGTCTCCATAGTTCTCTCTGGATATAGATGGCATTTTCCAAATCTATTGGAATTGCTTTGAATCACTTCATTGTTAAATTGATCATCACATAACCTTGCTGCTACTATATACAATGTTCTCTAGATTCTGTTCACTTCACTCAGCATCAGTTTATATAAGTCTTTCCAAGCTTTTCTGAAATCAGCCTTCTCATCATTTCTTATATAACAATAATGTTCCATTACATTCATATACCATAACTTATTCAGCCATTCCCCAATTGATTAGTATATCCATTCAATTTCTAGTTTTTTGGTTGGTCTAAGTTTCAAATGAGAAAATATGTGTAAGTCATTTAGCAAAATGCCTGGCACATAATAGATAATAAATGCTTATTCCCTCACTTATATTTAATTACATTCCTTTACTTCCATCCTATAAAAATCTAAGTCAATTAATGAGTTTCTTATGTATCCCTATTGATCTTCTAAAATAGTTTCCCCTTTAAAATTGGAAATAGTATGGCAATAGCTAGGCATTGACCAATATCTAACACCCTATGCCAAAATAAAGTCAAAATATGATTTAGGCATAAAAGGTGATACTATAAATAAATTAGGAGAACAAGGGATAATCTACTTCTTAGGTCTGTGGAGAAGGAAGAAATTAATGGACAAAGAATAACTAGAAAACATTATGAAATGCAAAATGGATATTTTCTATTATATTAAATTAAAAAGTGTTTATACAGACAAAACCAACGCAACCAAGATTAGAAGGAAAGCAGAAAACTGTGGGAAAAAATTTATATCCAAGGATTCTAATAAAGGCCTCATTTCTAAAATAGAGAATTGATGAAAATTTATAAGAATACAAACCACTCTCTAAATGGTAAATGGTCAAAGGATATGAACAGACAATTTTCAGATGAAGAAATTAAAACCATTTCTAGTCATATGAAAAAATGCTCTAAATCACTATTAATGAGAGACAACTCTGAGGTATCACTACATACTCTCAGATTGGCTAAGATAACAGGAAAAGATAATGATAAATGTTGGAGAGGATGTGGGAAAACTGGGACACTAATAAATTTTGGTAGTGTTGTGAGATGATCCAACCATTCTGGAGAACAATTTGGAACTATGCACAAAGAGCTATCAAATTGTATCTACCCTTTAATCTAGCAGTGTCTCAACTAGGTTTGTATCCCAAAGAGATCATAAAAAAGGGAAAAGGACCCATATGTGCAAAAATATTTGTAGCAGCTCTTTTGTAGTGGCAAGGAACTGAAAACTGAGTAGATGCCCATGAGTTGGGGAATGGCTGAAGAAGTTATGGTATATGAATATAACGGAATGTTATTATTTTATAAGAAATGGATGATTTTAAAAAGGCATGGAGAGACTTATTTGAACTGATGGTTATCAAAGTGAGTAGAACCAAGAGAACATTGTACACGGCAACAAAAAGATTATGTGATGATCAATTGTGATGGACATAAGTCTTTTCAACAAAGAATTCATTAAAATCAATTCCAATAGAATGCAGTTGCTTGCTTTTTGTTTTTTCTCATATTTTTTCTTGTACAACATAATAAATGTGAAAATATTTATAGAATAATTGTATATTTTAATGTATATTGATTACTTGTTATCTAGGGGAGAGGATAGGGAAAGGGAGGGAGAAATATTTGGAACAGAAGATTTTGCAAAGGTGAATGTGGAAAATTATTTTTGTATATATTTTGAAAATAAAAAGCTATTATTAAAAAATAAAATAGGATCCCCTTTTTGTCCTCATTTTAGTTTTTAGTATTTGTGTCTTTGGAATTTCATTTTTGAGTGTTTCCTATTGTCCTTAGACTGTTGTCTTCCTCTATAAAATATTATGCTATAGAATCCCCGTCTTTCTTTGCCCTGAACTTTTGAAATCTGCCCTCCCTAAATTGAGGCTGACACATATGTTTTTCTGCACTTTCCTTTCCTGTACCATAAATAGTAATGTAGAAAGTTCTCCAATATTACCATCAGCCAGTTCCTCTTTGGTCAGAATGAGATCTAGAGTCGAAATTCCCCTTGTCATATGTTCTGTCTTTTAAAGAAATTACTGTAAAGGCAACCCACAAATGTATTAGCCTCTCTGCTTTTAGCACACACATACACACACACACACACACACACACACACACACACACACACACACACACAGGTGTCTTGATAAATGCTATCTTGTTATCATGTCCCTGTGATAGGTTCTCAATAATTCCTGACTTTATCTATTACAGTCCTTCATTATTCTGATTATCTTTTTCTGAGCATTTTGTCAATGGCATTTTCTGGGCAGTTTGTCAATGGTCATCTTAAATTGAAATGTTCAGAACTGAATGCCATATCCCAGATTAGGTCTTACAAAAGCAGAGAGAAAAATGAATTTATCAACTCCTTATTCCTGGAAGCTATGCCCTCTTAATGCAGCTCAAGATTATATTAGCCTTCTCCTACGCCCCCCACCGCTGCATCCCACTACTGACTCATATTGAACTCACAGTTCACTAAAATTCCTAGGTCTTTCTCAAAATAATTGCTTTTAAACTACCTCCCCAAATTTGCCCTCATAAAATTGATTATTTGCACCCAAGTGGAGAACTTTGTGCTTATCCTTATTGAATTTCATCTTAAGGCCATCTCCAGTCATCCTGATCTACATTTTGTCACTGGGACCTAGATGAGGAGGAAATGAGATAAGTGACCTTGCACAGCTCTCCTCACTTAAATTCAATTCACTTGCATGTCACGGAAACACCTCCCTGATATGATGGTCCTCTTCAAGAAGGAAGGACAAACAACAATCTCTGTAAACTGAGGACTCAATTGGAACTGGACAATTGGGTAATACAGCTCCTTTTCTTTTCTTTTCTCTTCTTTCCCTTCCCTTCTCTGTCTTCATATAGGGTATCATACTCTTACCTGCAGGTGCTCTGCACAGAGAAATGTAAATTTTGATCACTGAAAACCTCACATGATATCTTGGGAGTTAGGGGATAGATTTCTTTCTTAAAACCATGCCTTAAACTGTAGTTCTCATTGATTGTCCAACATTGGGTCCCAGGTTAAGCCCCACAGTGGTCATTGTTTGGGCCCTAATTGACTCAGAATGAATGTAAATTTCAATTGTTTCTGTTTTGGACAGAAACTCTGACGGTCTTTCCCTCCCAGATTGATTTTTTTGAGTAGGTAAAAGAGATCATTCTGTGCCTCATTTTTACCTTACCTTAATCACAATTTGGGTATTGGGCATTGTTTCAATATCTGAGACCTGTTAAAGACTCAGTTTGAAAAATCCAAGGTCTCCCACTGCAACTAGGGCATTTCCAGTTATCCTGATCTATATTTTGCCATTAGATGGTTCTGGAGGAGACAGTGAGACTGGTGACTTTGTACAGTCTTCCCTCACTTAAATCCAATTGACTTGCATATCACCTCCTTGATATCATGGTCCGCTTCAATAAACAACAATATTTCACCTTATGAGATTGAGACTAATGTTCTAGTCTGTCAAGATCTTTTTTAAAAATCCATACTCTATCATCCATAGTCTTATGTATATTTTCCACTTGTATGCCATCTATCAAATTGATGAGTATGCTGCCCATACCTTTATCCAAGTAATTGAAATGTTAAACAGCACACAGTGAAGCCCAAATCCTAAGGTACTTCACTAATGAGCTCCTGGCACATTGATACTGAATCATTAACAACTATTCTTTGAATGCCATCCAGCCAGTTATGAATTCATGTAATTGTACTATCATCTTGTCCATTTCTCTCCATCCTCTCCACAAAATATTTATCAAAATGAATATGAAAAAATATGAAAAATATTTATCAAATATCAAATATATAAATATCAAAAATATTTATCAAAATGAGTATGAAAATATTTATCAAAAGCCTTGACGACATCTGAGTAAAATGTAACCAAGCTTATCCACACCTATTACCTTAGTATTCTGCCAATAGCAGAATTGAGATTAATCTAGTATGACTTGTTCTTGATGAAATCATACTATTTCTAATCACCACTTCCCTTTCTTGATGTTCACCAACCATTTCTTTAATAACCTGTTCTATAATTTATCCAATAATCAGTCATTTTCACTACACTATAATTTTCAGACTTTTTATCTCCTTTTTTGAAAATTAGGATAACATTTATCCTTCTCCAATCTTGTTTTCCACAATCTTCCAAATATCACTAGAAGTGATACTTGGATATAGCAAGAGATAGTTCTTTCAGTATCTAAGAAAATAGTTCATCTTGCCTACATAACATAAATTCTGTTTCCTTTGAACAAAATACCACTTTCTAGAGATTTTTTTCAGGCATGAATTCCATTCCACAGAAGTTTCAGTGATGATAATGAGGCCAAATGTGCCTCCTGCATTCGGATCTTGCTTATTACCCATACTTTATGGATTTTTATAGAGCTATCTTTAGTCATTTTGCTAGCTCCTTCCCTTGATTTTGCCCTCCTTTTTATTACTGAACACTTCTACTGCTATTTTCCCTCTTATGTCATATTTACTACTCTATAAGGTTTAGTAGGCATATTTGACAATTTTCTCCTGATCTCTTTTGAGTTTAAATACCCTTAAATCAGATCTGCAAGATTTTAGGAACAGTTTCTTATCACTAATGCTCCACTTTATACTGCTGGAGTTGTGCTTAGCCATGAGAACAATAAACATTTTCTTCTACAACATAGAATAACAATAACTTATATTTATATAGCATTTTTGTAGTATTTACTCCCTAATACTCCCTGTGAGGAAGCAAGGGTAATAATCTTTGTGTATGGCAGGATGATCAGAAACTGCTTTGTCAGACATCATCTCCCTGAATCATCATCAACTGGGGCCAAGACAAAAATAATAATTAAAAAAGAAAATAGGCAAAACACAAGCATAGGTAACATTCACAATCATGATTTGAGATATATAATTATTATTCTAGTCCCTTATTAGCAAGGTGGCTAAGGGAAGTATGTATAAGGAAGAATTGAAGAATCACAGGAGCTAGAAGCTTCATCAGATAAATGGACCCGTCTTTGAGAGGATATGGCTTGAGATGTAACCAGACAATTGTATGGGAAAAGTGCTACAATCTTAAACTTAATATAATCATGAGTTGTTGAATTCTTGCCTGCCCTTACTGGTCTACTTAAGGAATGACCTGCCTGGACAGAATTTACTGCTACTCCAGAGGGGAATGAATTTATCCCTTCTCCACCCACTCCTTCCCCAAATGCTGCCTGATGAACTTGCCCTTAAATTGTATTAATTTGTTGTCTGCACCTTTATAATGGGTTTTGTCTCCAGGTAAAAATAAGCTGATTTTTATTGCATTTTGAGCAAGTGGTTGCCATAAAAAAAAGCAGATTACACTATGGAGAAAGAGAAAGTAGAATTTTTAATAGCCCTAAACTTAACTAACTTCAAACCTATCTTTCTCTTTTGCTGTCTCTCTTTTTCTTTCTCCCTTCACAAAGAAAGACTTCATTTTATAAATCAAGAAAATGAGATCAAAAGGTTATTTAACTTGCTCAAAGCCTGACAACGGTAGTATTTAGGAGGGGAAAATCACAAAATCTTAGAACAAGAAGGAACCTCAGAGTTTATGTAGCCCAAGATCTACCTGGCTTCCTTCTACAACATCCTCACTGAATAATAGTACAACCTTTGTTCTCTTTCTCCACTAACATTGTGTTCCATTTTGGGACATTTCTATTTGTTAAGTTTTTATTTATGTTGGGCTGAAATCTGCCTTCCTTGTAACTTCTGTTCTTCTGTTCTAGTATAATAACACTTTACCTATGTATGACTTGGCTATGTTAGACCCTTATTGAACCAGAACAGAGTCATTTAATAATGGAAAACATATTAAATATCTAGATCCAAGGGGGGGGATAAAAAGCACAATCACATCAGATAGTGGCTTTGGCTAAATCTGAAATGACTTCTATCTTTGGAAAATGGGGCCAAGAAGTAAATGAAATTGCACTGTCTTTTCTGTAGGACTTCAGAGGGACAGAAAAGGTAGCAGAAGCTCTCTTCTCATAAAAAAAAAAAAAAAGAAATCTCCAAGCAACCAATCAGTAGTTCTTTGATATAAACAAACCCCTCTTTCAAAAGGGAGGAAGAAATTATATCCTCCTTATTCACACCTTATTCAAATATTTTAATTAGATAATTGAAATCTTAATAAATCAATGAATTGAATTAAAATATGGAAAAGGAAATTGTTTCTTCCAGGAGAGAGACTGGAATAGGACTTCCCACTGGTGGGTATGTGGATCTTCTATGGACAGATGGAAGTTTCCCAATGGGAAAAGCTCTGGCTAGAAGATTCTCACTTAGGATGGAGCCAAAAGTATGTGTCTTCAAATGAAGTGAGTTAGCAAGTGACAGAAGCAGGACTTGAAGTCATGTCATCTGACTTCCATGCTCTTTCTATTATACCACAGTCTTTGAGTAAAATTATTCATAAGTTGTCAAAGATACCCTTGCAGTTATGTCTGGAGAAAAAAAAAGTTTCACAGTGGTCTTTATTGCTGTGCTTTTGCAATGTGTATAAAAATCAAACATCTTGTGTCACTCTCTGCTAAGGAAACCTTATGTCATATTACACATGACAAATGACTTTTGCTCAGGACTTAGGGAATAAGAGCAATAGCAAAAGCTCATACTATCTTCCCTTATAAGACTCAAATTGTTTTATAACCCCTTTACTGGGAAGTATGGTATTAGAAGACTTGGACTAGAACAATGGGTTGGATATAGTAAGATTAAATTTGCTAGAGATAAAGTCAATTACAAGGGTATAAAAGAAGTATGACAAGACAACTGAATTCATGTAAAAAAGGAGTTTTTAATGGAATGCAAACTCACTATTAAGTTAATAATATAATATGGTAACCAAAAAAGTTACCATGAATTTAGGTTTCATTAAGAGAGGCAGTGTCCAGATTTCAACTCAACTCAGTTCAAGTGTGTATTAAGCTTCTCTTATGTAACAGGCACTGTGCATGCTGCAGATACAAAGATAAGTTTAATCCCTGCTCTCAAGGTACTTATACTCTAATGGGGAAGTGAACATTCCTTTGGCTAAACCACATCTAAAAAGCTAAGCCAAGGAATTGGAGGTAGGGACCAAATGAGAACTATGAGTTGTGACCAGGTTCAGAATTTTACCTATTCAAAATTTATATACCTCATGGTAGAAAGATGATGACCAGAAGTGCAGAATACATTTTCAATCATGAAAAACATATTTTGTTGACTATACTTATTACAAAAAAGGGATAGGGGAGAGAATGAAAACACTAGTACATGTAGTTTAGCAATTAGCCATAGTTTTAATAACATAGGAGAATGGAGGAGAGAATAGGCAATGATAGAGATGCAAGGGGAAAAAGAGAGCATTAACAAACACTTTTAAAAATACACAGAAGAAAAGAAAAAAAAAAGACTATCAGGAGACATAAACTGTGCAATTTTGTCACTACCATGCTAAATTTAATAATAACTTAAAAACATAAACTACATAGAAGTTCTCAGTTTGTCATTTTCATAATGAATTGTTTTTAATTTTTAAAAAGTGAGAAACTGAGCCTCAGAGAGGTTAAGGCTGCTAGCTATGGCAATTCAGAAAGTAAATGGCAGAGCTAGGATTTCAAAATAAGCCCTCTGATTCATATCCAGTGTCCTTTTCATGATACCTGGACTTGGATAGAAAATAAGACCTATTTCCTCACTCTCTAAGAGATCTAAGAGAGTACAAGTTTAAGATTAGGAGGTAAAATGAAAAAAGAAAATGAGACTTTCTAGATGTTTTCCATCTGGGTCTGAAAGAACCTGAGTCTGAAAGGGTCCAGACCTCAATAGATGTATTCAGAAGAGACAAAACTCTTAAGTAAGACAATATTTAAGCTGGATTGAGTCAAACTTACCAATTTTCTAAATCTATAATTTCCTGCCAGTATATAATATATAATCAAAGTTGGAAAAGCTTTGAATTTGGATCTAGTGCTGGACTCTCTGTGTTCTCTGAGCTTCTCGAGGACCCACTCCTCCTTTGGACTGTGACTTTCTCTCTCTAACCATTCCCTTTTGGGTGGACCTGGTTACACAGCCAAGAAAATGATGGCTACCTAACTCATTCCAGCTAGCCAGCACAATAATTACTGACTCATTTTAATTCTAGGAAAAACCTCTTATCTCTTGGTGAATATAATTTTCTCTGCTTTGGGAAGTTGTTAAATCAAGTTTTCTCTCAGTCCAGTTACTTCCCTTACCACTGCCCCCAAACACTAATGAATGCAGTTTAACAATTAACCAAAGTTTTAATAGCATAGGAATTAAGGCAAAACATAGACATAAAATTTCCAACCACTTGTAAGCTTTCAGACAACCACTAAGAGACAACAAGATTGCTCTTTTCTCCTAGGAGGGAAGTGATATCCTGTGGAAATGGTGTTATCTTGTGCTGTAAGCTAGAATAATGACTCTTGCTAACAGATACCCATTATTTCTCCTCTGGACCACCATCCCATATTGGAACTCTACTTCTTTCTGCTACCCTCTCATCTCCAGTTCCCAGTCTCTGTTTTTCATTGTTAAAGATAGGAGATATTCATTTTCTTTGTTTCTACTTTCTCTCTCTCTCTCTCTCTCTCTCTCTCTCTCTCTCTCTCTCTCTCTCTCTCTCTCTCTCTCTCTCTCTCTCTCTCTTTCTTCTCCTCTTCCCCCTCACTTCTCCCTTCCAACATAACCATTCCAAGTATCTCTGGCCACAATCTCTCATAGATGTCATTTACTCTGTCATTCTCTCACTCCCAATGTTAAGTTCCTCTCTTCTCTATGCATGGATACTCCATCATGTTTCTAGAAATCACTATGAACTGCAAGCAGCTACAGAAGAAAATGCTATAGAAGAAAATAATGATCACAGACAAAGGTCTATCTCTGTCTAACAATCACCAATCTTTGGAAAATATACTACATTTCTCCCTGAGGTATGAAATTTTGCAGTTCCAGCTTTCTTAAAAATTCTTGGCATGAAGACAAGATAGGGGTAGAACCGTAAGATTGGAATAAGGTAAAGACTCACCTGAGCTCTCCCCTAAGCCTTCCAAATACTTTTAATAACTCTAAAGAAATTCTAGAGATCAGTACTGGTGGCTTCCAGACCTTTCAATCCAGAGACACCAAAGAGGACTTGGAAGGTCAACAGAAAAGGACTGTTGAATTAGGGTGGGAGTCTGGCATTAAGTCTCAGTATAGGCCATGCCAGTGCAGCCCCTAACTCAGCCCCAGTCCCAGCATCAGCAGAGCAGTACTCTGTTGCGTTAGCACACTAGATGTTATAGCTACAGTAAGGCAAGGACACTTCTAACAGCTTCAAGGAAGAAAAGAATGATTGTGCTCTGGTTTCTAGAAGGATCTCTTAAAATAGCTGCACAAAATCCCTGAAGCTTGGGACAGTGAACCCTCCATGCTGGAAATAGTCCCACTTTAACAAAGAGTAATAAGTCAAGTAATATGCTAGGAAAATAAGCAGACAACAGAAAACGGTTTTGACCAGTGAAAGACAATGGAAGATCAAAATATACATACTAAGAAAATGATAACAAAATCAAAGTTCCTACATCCAAAGCCTCCAAGAAAAAATAAGAATTTGACTCATGTTATGGAAGAGCTCAAAAGAAATTTTCAAAATCAAGCAAGAGAGATAGAGAAAAAATTAGAAAAAGAATTGAGAGTGATGCAAAAGCAAGAAGAATACCTTTAAAAGAAAAAAATGGTCAATTGGGAAAGGAAGTACAAAATCTCATTGAGGAAAATAATTTTTAAAAAATTAGAATTGAGCAAATAGAAATTAATGCATTTATGAGAAATCAAGATACAATAAAACAAAAGAAAAAAGAAAATATGGAAAAATATGAAATATCTCATTGGAAAAAACAACTGACCTGAAAAATAGATCCAAGAGAGATTTTTTTTTCCAGGAGAGGTAATTTTAAAATTATTGGTCTATCTGAAAGTCATGATTAAAAGAAGAGCTTGGACATCATCTTTCAAAAAAATTATCAAGGAAAGCTGTCCTGATATTCTAGAACCAGAGGATAAAATAGAAATTGAAAGAGTACATCTATCATTTCCTGAAAATGATCTCGAAATGAAAACTCCCAGGAAAAATATAGCCAAATTCCAGAATTCTGAAGTCAAGGAGAAAATATTGAAAGCCACTAGAAAGAAACAATTCAAGTGTAGTGGAGCCACACTCAGGATAACACAAGATTCCCCAGCTTCTACATTAAAGGACTAGAGGGCTTGGAATATGATATTCTGGAGAGCAATGAAGCTAAGATTATAGCCAAGTATAAAGTTCTCTGGTTTGGTTTTCTTGGGGTCTCTGGGAGCACCTTCGTTTCAGTTCATTAATCACCACAAGAACAGCCAAGTGTTAAAGTCCAAATCCTTTATTATCTCTTTCCTGAGGCTGATCAGCTTTCTGGAGAGCCTTTCAGACTGGTCTTGGTCTCAGTGGGGGAAGTGCAGGAGGCCAAGCCAGCCACCAGGACCCTGACTGAAGGTGAAATGAATTTCTCCTTGGCTCTGAGAGCTTCTAGTGCACCGTCTTTTGTGGCTCATGCTCCGCTGAGTATAAACCAATCATTATATCTCTAGGAAAATATTATTTGTTGTAAGATTAAATCAATCATACTGAATTTAGAGTACCATTAATCACCATGCTAAACTAGATAAAAATTGTCTTTATCAATTCCACTTAGCACTTTGTAAGAATCCTTTGTTTCAATTTCAGAGTTCTAGCCCATAACAACCAAGAATTACCTACCCAACAAAACTGAATATAATCCTTCAGAGGAAAAAGTGGTTGTTCAATGAAACAAGAACTTTCAAGCATTTGTGATGAAAAGACCAGAGACAATGGGAAATTTGATTGTTAAATACAAGATTCCAGAGAAACATATGAGATAATCTGGAAAATGATATCATAAGGGACTTAATAAGGTTTGTCAGAAGGCACAGATGTGAGTTGAATATGAAGGGATAATATCTTTTTTTTTTTTTTTTTAATGATGAAGTCAAGGAGTCTAAGAGGAATGTACTGAAAGAAAGGGAAAAAAAGAAGTGGAATGGTGAAAATAATCTGCTATTAAAAAGAGGCAAGAAAAAGCTTTTAAAGTGGAGGAGAAGAGGGGAAGAAGAGAAAGAGTGAACCTTACTCTCATCAGAATTGATTCAAAGAGGAAATAATATATATTATGGGAAATGGGAAGGGGGGAGGGCATATTGGGGGAAGGAGTGGTCAGTACCAAAACACTTTTGAGGAGGGTGAAAGGAGAAAGAGAATAAATTGGGAGAGGGGTAAAACAGTTAGTAATAATAATTTCAAAGCAAGTTTCTCTGATGAAACCTCATTTCTCAAATAGAGAAAACTGAGTCAAATTTATATATAAAAAAATGAGAGCCATGCCCCAATTGATAAATGATCAAAAGATATGAACTATGCAATAAAGGCTATAAATTCATGCATATCCTTTGCATAAATAGCAAAAGAAAATTTTTAAAAGGAAAATTACTTATATGTATAAAAATACTCAAAGTAGCTCTCTTCTCAAGGAAAAAAAAATTGGAAATTGAGGGGATGTGTATTAATTGGGGAATGGCTGAATAACTGTGATATGTGTCTATGATGGAATGTCATTTTATGGGAAATGATAAGCAGGTTGCTCTCAGAAAAAAAAAAATTGGAAGGTTCTCCATGACTACTCTGAAAGACTTATGATGAAAAATCTTATCTATACGCAGAGAAGGAACTGGTTGTGTCTGAATATAGAGAGAAGCATTCTCTGTCTCTCTGCCTGTCCCTTCTCTCTCTCTCTCTCTCAACTTAATTTTTCTTGAGGCTTTTTATTTTCATTAGGGTGGGAGATCTATGTTTTCTTTCACAACATGACTTTTAGAGAAATTTTTTACATAACTTCACATGTAGTTTCTTAATTGTAGGTGGGGATAAAGAAAAAACTAAAAAAAATTTAAAAGCAAATTGTAAAAAATGTTTTTTGAATGTAATTATGGAAATATTAAATAAAATAAAAAAGAAATACAAGGCTTAAAAGAAGCATAAAAAAGTAAACAGGAAAGTGAAATCATAAGGGACTTAATAACATAAGACTGTTTACATTCTTACATGAGAAAATAATACTTATAATTCACAAGAGCTTTCTCATTATCAGGGCAGTTAGAAGGAGATATATTGACAGAGGGCATAAGTATGAGTTGAATATGAAGGGATAATAAAAATAAAATTTTTTAGAAAAAAAAATTAAGGGGTAAGAGAAAAAAAATCTCACATAAAAGAGATAAGAAAAATCTTTTACAGTGGAGGGGAAAAGGGGTGTGAGGTAAGGGGGAGTGAGTGAATCTTATTCTCATCAAAATTTGCTCAAAGAGGGAATAATGTACATTCTTAATTGAATATAGAAATCTCTCTTACCCCACAAGAAAGTAGGAGGAGTTGGGGATAAAAGAAAGGGGGAGTGATAGAAGAGAGGGCAGATTGGGGAAGGAGATTGTCAGAAGCAAAGCATTTTTGAGGAGAGACAGGGTGAAAACAGAGAAAGAGCATAGAACAAACAGCAGGGATGGAGGTTGAGGGGAGAGGATGGAAGGAAATAGTGATAGATCCATTCTCCAATTGATAAATGATCAAAAATTATAAACAATTTTCAGAGGAAGTGATAAAAGCTATCTATAGCCATATGAAAAAATCTAATTCACTACAGATTGAAAGTGCAAATTAAAACAATTAAGAGACACTATTTCATATCTATTAGATTGGCTAATAGGATAGAAAAGGAAAATGACAAATGGTGGAGAGGATGTGAGAAAAAATGATATATTAATCCATTGTTGGTGGTGTTGAGAACTGATTCAATCATTCTGTGTAGAGCAATTTGGAACTATGCCCAAAGAGCTATAAAACCATGTATACTCTATGACTTAGAAATATCATTACTAGATCTATATACTAAAAGAAATTTAAAAAAAGAAAAAAGAAATGGATCTATATACACAAAAATATTTATAGCAGCTTTTTTTTTTGGAGGCAAAGAATTGGAAAATGAAGGGATGCTAAACAAATTGTGGCATGTGACTATGTGAAAAAATACTGTGATATAAGAAATGATGGGCAGGATACTCCCCAAAACCCTCATATAAGTTTGTGAAAAGTTAAATGTATAGTGTACAAAGTAACAAGTATTGTAAGACAATCATCTATGAATGATTTAGCTATTCTCAGCAATACATTGATCCAAGAAAACGCTATGTTGTTGTTTATTTATATTGTTTTCTTCCTCAGCTTTTTTTCCTTCTTGATCCAATTTTTCTTGTGCAGTAAGATAACTGTATAAATATGTACACATATATTGGATATAACATATATTTTAACATATTTAACATGTATTGGACAACCTGCCATCTAGGGGAGGAGGTGAGAAGGAGGAGATAATTTTGAACAGAAGGTTTTGCAAGGGTCAATATTGAAAAATTACCCATGCATATTTTTGTAAATAAAAAGCTTAAAAAAAAAGAAAATATTGTTCTGTAAAGAAGTTTTGAAAGCCTGAGATTTGTCAATTAATAGCTTCAGACCAGCTTTTTCTAGTCTGTCCAACATCTCACAGTTTTCCATTGTCTTTCTTCTTTAAAAAAAATTCTTCTTTTATAAATTTGACAAATATAAACAAATATGTACATTTCCAATAAGTCATTATATATATGTAAATTTAACATGACAGTAACAATCTGAACTTTCTTCTACTCTCTCAATTAAAAAACTATTTATTTGATCAATGTTTTTTCTACTTTTTTTTCTTTATTATTACTATCATTACCTATCCATTTTCTTTCCATAGCCCTTTACCCAAAATAAAAGTTTTCTCTTAGAACAAGTAAGTATAGAAACTGGGTGGAGACTTCCGGCCAAGATGGCTGCGTGGAGGCAGACAGCTGCTTGAGCTCCTCGTTTTCTCTCAGAACTTACTTCATGACAAGCCTCTGACTTAATGCTTGACCCAGAAAGAAATCCACAAATAATCACCAAGAGAAGACATCCTTGAAAGTCGCCAGAAAAGGTCTGTGTTTGCTCGGGGGAGGGTCAATCAGACTGGGCGCAGACTGAGGGCAGGCAGCCAGAGCAAGACAGGAAGCTCACACAGCTCAGACCGGAGGGGGAGGGGTGCGATCTCTGCCGTTTCTGCGAAAGGGCTTTTGCCCCAGTGTGGATGCTCCATCTTGGCAGCAAGCCAGGAGCAGCAGAGAGGGTGTAAACACCGGAGGTGAAGATTAAAACCCCAGAAAGCCAGCGTCTCTCAGAGCCCGGCCACCCCCAACCCCCACCTGGACTGACTCGGTGCGTTCTCGGAGCGCAGACTCAGTACAGTCATTGCTGTTCTGTTAGTGGCTCTCTGCTGCCCTACCCCCAGTCTGTAGAGGAAGCCCATTGATACCATCCAGCCCCATCCCCCGCAAAACAGACCAATTGTTTCTCTTGTCAGTTTGTTTTCTTTGATTCCTACTCTGACAAAATGAACAAAAAATTCAAAAGGGCTCTAACCATTGACAGCTTCTGTGTGGAGAGGGAGCAGACTTCAAATGCTGAGGAGACTAGGAACAGACTGTCCCCAGATGTATCCCCTGGGAGGGATATAAGCTGCTCCTCAATACAAAAGAACCTCATAGAGGAAATCAAAAAGGCTCTCACAAGAGATCTGGAAGAGAAATGGGAAAAGGAAAGGGAAGCTTGGCAAGAGAGCCTGGAGAAGTCATCCCATGCATTCAAAGACAGAGTGGATAAAGAAATCAAATCATTGAGAAATAAGATTAGTGAGCTGGAAAAGGTAAACAACTCCAAGGAAAACAGGATTAGTGAGCTGGAAAAAGAAATCAGCTCTCTAAAAAATAAAATGGATAAAATGGAAAAAAATTCCATAGAAGATAAAAACTCAATTGGACAATTACAAAGAGATATAAAAAAAAGTGAGTGAAGAAAATACATCATTGAAAATTAGACTGGAACAAGTAGAAATGAATGACTCAAGGAGAAACCAAGAGGGAGTCAAGCAAAACCAGAGAAATGAAACAATTGAAAAGACTGTCAAGTACCTTACCAGAAAGACAACAGACCTGGAAAACAGATCCAGGAGAGACAATTTGAGAATAATAGGACTCCCTGAAAAATGGGAGGAAAAAAAGAGCTTGGACACCATTTTCGAGGAAATTATCAAAGAGAACTGCCCAGACATTCTGGAAACAGAGGGTAAAATAGACATTGAAAAAATTCATCGATCATAAAATCAAAACGCCAAGAAATATAGTGGCCAAGTTCAAGAACCATCAGACAAAGGAAAAGATATTGGAAGCTGCTAGAAAAAAGCAATTCAGATATGGAGGATCCACAATAAGGATAACCCAGGATCTAGCAGCGTCCACATTAAAAGAACGCAGGGCCTGGAACATGATATTCCGAAAGGCTAAGGAACTTGGTATGCAGCCAAGAATAACTTACCCAGCAAGAATGAGCATCGTTTTCCAGGGAAGAAGATGGACATTTAACGAAATAAATGAATTCCATCTATTTTTGATGAAAAAACCAGACCTACATAAAAGGTTTGATCTTCAAATACAGAACTCAAGAGATTTCTAAAAAGGTAAAAAGAAATCTTGAGAACTATACTTCTGTCAAAAAAATATGTAAAGAACATATGTACAATTTGTCTTAGAAACTAGAGGTGGAAAGGAGATTATATCATAAAAAAGTGTAAAGTAGTGGTACTACATCTCATGAAGAGGCAAAGGTAACCTATTATATCTGAGAGAAAGAAAGGAGGGAGAGGAACATAGCGTGTATCAATAGACATATTCAATTTATGGTGAAACTTCTTCCACTTCATTGAAAAGTGAAAGGGAAGGAGTAAGCTAAGGGGAAGGGAATACAGTAATTTCAAGGAAAAGGGGTAAAATAAGGGGAGGAACTTTAAGGTGGGGGAGGGATCCTAAAAAGGGAGGGCTGTGAAAAGCAAGTGGTGTTCACCAGTTTAATACTGGATAGGAGGGTAAAAGGGAAGGAAAGGGGAAAAGCATAAGCAGGGGTTAATAGGATGGCAAGCAATATAGAATTAGTCCTTCTAACCATAAATGTGAATGGGGCAAACTGCCTCATAAAGAGGAAGCAGTTAGCAGACTGGATTAAAAGTCAGAATCCTACTATATGTTGTTTACAGGAAACACACCTGAAACAGGGTGAGACATTCAAACTAAAAGTAAAAGGGTGGAGCAGAATCTATTATGCTTCAGGCAAAACCAAAAAAGCAGGAGTAGCCATCCTCATCTCAGATCAAGCAAAAACAAAAATTGATCTAATTAAAAGAGATAAGGAAGGGCATTATATCCTGCTAAAGGGCAGCATCAGTAATGAAGCAGTATCAATATTAAACATATATGCACCAATTCTTAAAAGAGAAATTAAGAGAGCTGCAAGAGGAAATAGGTAGGAAAACTATAATAGTGGGAGATCTCAACCTTGCACTCTCAGAATTAGATAAATCAAACCACAAAATAAATAAGAAAGAAGTCAAAGAGGTAAATAGAATACTAGAAAAGTTTGATATGATAGATTTTTGGCGAAAGCTAAATGGAGACAGAATGGAATATACTTTCTTCTCAGAAGTTCATGGAACCTATACAAAAATTGATCATATACTAGGGCATAAAAACCTCAAAATCAAATGCAGTAAGGCAGAAATAGTAAATGCATCCTTTTCAGACCATAATGCAATCAAAATAACATTTAATAAAAAGCCAGGGGAAAATAGACCAAAAAATAATTGGAAACTAAATAATCTTATACTAAAGAATGATTGGGTAAAACAGCAAATCATAGACATAATTAATAACTTCACCCAAGAAAATGACAATAATGAGACATCATACCAAAATGTGTGGGATACAGCCAAAGCAGTAATAAGGGGAAGTTTTATATCTCTACAGGCCTACTTGCATAAAATAGAGAAAGAGAGGGCCAACGAATTGGGCTTACAACTAAAATTGCTAGAAAAGGAACAAATTAAAAACCCCCAGACAAACACAAAACTTGAAATTCAAAAAATAAAAGGTGAGATTAATAAAATTGAAAGTAAAAAAACTATTGAATTAATTAATAAAACTAAGAGTTGGTTTTATGAAAAAACCAACAAAATAGACAAACCCTTAGTAAACCTGATTAAAAAAAGGAAAGAGAAAAAGCAAATTGATAGTCTTGAAAATGAAAAGGGTGAACTCACCACTAATGAAGAGGAAATTAGAACAATAGTTAGGAGCTACTTTGCTCAACTTTATGCCGATAAATTCGATAACTTAAATGAAATGGAAGAATACCTTCAAAAATATAGCTTGCCCAGATTAACAGAGGAAGAAGTAAGTAGTCTAAATAGTCCCATCTCAGAAAAAGAAATAGACCAAGCTATTAACCAACTTCCTAAGAAAAAGTCCCCAGGACCAGATGGATTTACAGGTGAATTCTACTAAACATTTAAAGAATAACTAACTCCAATGCTATATAAACTATTTGAAAAAATAGGGATTGAAGGAGTCCTACCAAATTCCTTCTATGACACAGACATGGTACTGATACCTAAACCAGGTAGATCGAAAACTGAGAAAGAAAACTGTAGACCAATTTCCTTAATGAATATTGATGCTAAAATCTTAAATAAGATATTAGCAAATAGACTTCAGAAAATCATCCCCAGGATAATACACTATGACCAAGTGGGATTTATACCAGGAATACAGGGCTGGTTTAATATTAGGAAAACTATTAGTATAATTGACCATATTAATAATCAAATTAATAAAAACCATATGATCATCTCAATAGATGCAGAAAAAGCATTTGATAAAATCCAACATCCATTCCTACTAAAAACGCTTGAGAGTATAGGAATAAACGGACTATTCCTTAAAATAATAAGGAGCATATATTTAAAACCTTCAGTAAACATCATATGTAATGGTGATAAACTAGAACCTTTCCCTGTAAGATCAGGAGTGAAACAAGGTTGCCCACTATCACCACTATTCAATATAGTACTAGAAACTGATCCAAGGAATTAGAGTAG
This sequence comes from Sminthopsis crassicaudata, assembly GCF_048593235.1. NCBI lineage: Eukaryota > Metazoa > Chordata > Mammalia > Dasyuromorphia > Dasyuridae > Sminthopsis > Sminthopsis crassicaudata. Next base: position 243,490,582 of record NC_133621.1, read on the forward strand.
GAAATGAAGAAATCAAATTGTCACTTTTCGCAGATGACATGATGGTATACTTAGAGAATCCCAAAGACTCTGCTAAAAAGCTATTAGAAATAATTCAGAATTTTAGCAAAGTCGCAGGATACAAAATAAATCCACATAAATCCTCAGCATTTTTATACATTACCAACACAATCCAACAGCAAGAGATACAAAGAGAAATTCCATTCCAAACAAATGTTGAGAGTATAAAATATTTGGGAATATATCTACCAAAGGAGAGTCAGGAATTATATGAGCAAAATTACAAAACACTTGCCACAAAAATAAAGTCAGATTTAAATTATTGGAAAGACATTCAGTGTTCTTGGATAGGCCGAGCGAATATAATAAAGATGACAATACTCCCCAAACTAATCTATTTATTTAGTGCTATACCAATCAGACTCCCAAGAAACTATTTTAATGACCTAGAAAAAATAACAACAAAATTCATATGGAAGAATAAAAGGTCGAGAATTGCAAGGGAACTAATGAAAAAAAAGTCAGAGGAAGGTGGTCTAAGTGTACCTGATTTAAAGCTATATTATAAAGCAACAGTCACCAAAACCATTTAGTATTGGCTAAGAAATAGACTAGTTGATCAGTGGCATAGATTAGGTTCACAGGGCAAGATAGTGAATAAAAATAGCAATCTAATCTTTGACAAACCCAAAGATCCCAAATTTTGGGATAAGAATTCATTATTTAACAAAAACTGCTGGGAAAACTGGAAATTAGTATGGCAGAAACTAGGCATGGATCCACATTTAACACCACATACTAAGATTAGATCAAAATGGGTCCAAGATTTAGGCATAAAGAACGAAATCATAAATAAATTGGAGGAACATGGGATGGTTTACCTCTCAGACTTGTGGAGGAGGAAGGAGTTTGTGTCCAAGGGAGAACTAGAGACCATTATTGATCACAAAATAGAACATTTTGATTACACCAAATTAAAAAGTTTCTGCACAAACAAAACTAATGCAAACAAAATTAGAAGGGAAGTAACAAATTGGGAAAACATTTTTACAGTTAAAGGTTCTGATAAAGGCCTCATCTCCAAAATATACAGAGAATTGACTTTAATTTATAAGAAATCAAGCCATTCTCCAATTGATAAATGGTCAAAGGATATGAACAGACAATTTTCAGATGATGAAATTAAAACTATTTCCACTCATATGAAAGAGTGTTCCAAATCACTACTGATCAGAGAAATGCAAATTAAGACAACTCTGAGGTATCATTACACACCTGTCAGATTGGCTAAGATGACAGGAACAAATAACGATGAATGTTGGAGGGGCTGTGGGAAAACTGGGACACTGATGCATTGTTGGTGGAGTTGTGAAAGAATCCAACCATTCTGGAGAGCAATCTGGAATTATGCCCAAAAAGTTATCAAAATGTGCATACCCTTTGACCCAGCCATACTACTACTGGGCTTATACCCCAAGGAACTACTAAAGAAGGGAAAGGGACCTGTATGTGCCAAAATGTTTGTGGCAGTCCTTTTCATAGTGGCTAGAAGCTGGAAGATGAATGGATGTCCATCAATTGGAGAATGGTTGGGTAAACTATGGTATATGAATGTTATGGAATATTATTGTTTTATAAGAAATGACCAACAGGAGAAATACAGAGAGGCTTGGAGAGACTTACATCAACTGATGCTGAGTGAAACGAGCAGAACCAGAAGATCATTATACACTTCAACAATGATACTGTACGAGGATGTATGCTGATGGAAGTGGATTTCTTCAACATAGAGAAGAGCTAATCCAATTCCAATTGATTAATGATGGACAGAACCAGCTACATCCAGAAAAGGAACACTGGAAAATGAATGTAAACTGTTATTTTTACCTTCTGAATCCAATTCTTCCTGTGCAACAAAAAATTCGGTTCTACACACATATATTGTATCTAGAATATACTGTAATATATTTAACATATATAAGACTGCTTGCCATCTGGGGGAGGGGGTTGGGGGAGGAAGGGAAAAAATCTGAATAGAAGTAAGTGCAAGGGATAATGTTGTAAAAAAATTACCCATGCATATGTACTGTCAAAAAGATGTTATAATTATAAAATAAAATAAAAATTAAAAAAAAAAAAAGAACAAGTTAGTATAGTAAAAAAAAATTCACTCATTAGTAATCTGAAAAAATATATCTCATTTTGCATGTATAACCATCATCTCATTAAGAAGCATGCTTTGTTGTCTGTCTTTTTAGTATCTCTCCAAAGACTGAGATCATCAAGGCACCCCAACACTGCCAAGGAATTCATGTTTCCAATTTCATTCTGTATCATGCCGTAAGACAGTTTCAAACTAGTAAAATCTAGATCCACAAACAAAAAGAGTCTTATTTTTTTCTTCTGCCATAAGAATCTGGTAATGTCCACTGAATAAATCCAATTTGGAGAATTGCAAGCTGCCTAACAGACAACCTCAAACATCTTTAACCTGTGTTATCATGTATTGCTTCACTTAATTTAAAATCTAGCAGTCTACAAGCATGCATATCTTTTCATTCTTCTATATCACACACTTTAGGTGATACTTAGGGGCTGCTAGACTTCATGATGATACTGTTGTTCTACAGTCCTCATTTTTTCTAGAGGTCTATCATATCTACCCTTTCTAAGATTCTATTCACATCTTTTACTTCTTTCCTGTTTAATTTTAGATTTAGTTTATTTGGTTCTGAGAGGGGAAAGTGGAGATTTCCCTCTAGCATAGTTTTACTGTTTATTTCCCCTTCCTTAACTCATATAATTTCTCCTTTTATGAGAAGTTTTAGGAATTTGCATGCTATATCATTTAGTGCTATTTATAATATAACTTCATTAGCTATGGTACTTTTTAGCAAGAAGTAGTTTCCTTACTTCCTTTAGTTAAATTTATTTTTGCTTTTGCTTTATTTGAGATCATGATTACTGTCTCTGCTTTTTTTTTTTTTTTTTTTAACTTCAGCTGAAGCTTAATACATTATGCTCTAGCTAGCCCCTTACCTTTACTCTCTGTGTGTCTCTATGCTTCAGGTATGTTTCTTATAAACAATTTATTGTAGGTTTCTTGTTTTCAATCCACTCTGCTATCCACTTCCATTTTTTGGATGAGTTCACTCTATTCACATTCACAGTTATGATTATTAACTATGTATTTTCCTCTATCCTATTTTTCCTTCTCTCTTTCAACTTTATTGAGGATTTTATTTCTGAACACCACCTCCCCCCATTCTGCTCTTCCTGCTCTTCAATTCCCCAACCCCCCAAGCATTCTTTCCTTATTTCTCTAAAGGGTAAGTTAGATTTTGATGGCTGATTTTATTCCGTCTTTGAGTCAATTATGATGGAAGTAAGTTTTAAGTAGTGCTCACTGCCTCTACCTTCTCATCTTCCCTTTTCATGTAAAATAATTTACTCCATTCTACCTCTCCCTTCCTTCTGCTCCTAATGTAATTCTCTTTATCACCTCTTAAATTTTTTTCTATCATCCTATCAAAGACACCTTATACCCACATACTCTATGTATACGCCCTCTAACTGTGTTAATAGTGATACAGTTAAGAGTTATAAGTATCATCTTCCTACCTACATAGGGATACTAACAGTTTATTCCTCTAAATCCTTTGTTTTATCTTTTTTTTTTTTTTTTTTACCTTTTTATGCTTGTCTTGAGTCTTGTATTTGCTAATTAAATTTTTTTTTTTTTTTCAGTTCTGGTCTTTTCATTAGGAAAATTTCAGAATCCTCTATTTAATTGCCTGGCAATTCTTTCCCCTGAAGAATTATGCTGGTTTATTGCTTAGATGATTCTTGGCTCCTAACACCTTTACTTTCTAGAATGTCTATGGCTTCTAATCCTTTATTGTAGAAGTTGCTAAATCCTGTGCAATTTTGACTGTGATATCAGAATATTTGGATTGTTTCTTTTTCTCTGCTTACTATATTTTCTCCTTGACTTGGGATTTCTGGAATTTGGCTGTGATGCACCTGGAAGTTTTCATTTTTGGAATCTCTTTCAGGAAATGACCAGTGAACTTTTTCAATGTCTATTTTACCCTCTGGTTCTGGGACATCAGGGAAGTTTTCTTGGATAATTTCTTGATGTATGATATCCAGATCCTTTTTTTTTTTTTTTAATCAGGAAGTCCAATAATTCTTAAATTATCCTTCCTGGATCTATTTTCCAGGTTAGCTATTTTTCCAATGAAATATTTCACATTTTCTTCTATTTTTTCATTCTTTTGATTTTGCTTGTTTGATTCTTAATGTTTCATGGAATCATTAGCTTTTGCTTGTCCTTTTCTAATTTTTAAGGAGTTATTTTCTTCAATTAGATTTTTTCCAATTTATCTTGGGCTGGCCAGTTGTTTACCTTATTTGATCAGTTCTACTTTTTTTTTTTTTTTTTCCATTTGTGAGGCAATTGGAGTTAAGTAACATACCTAAGGTCACAGGTAGAACAAGTTAGATATCTGACACTGAATTTGAACTCAGATCTTCCTGACACAAATGCTCTACCCATTTCACTATCTAGTTGCCCTGACAAGTCTCCTTTTTAAGGAGTGGTTTTCTTTGGCATATTTTTATACATTTTTCCCCCAATGTTCTTATATCTCCTTTTTGAATCTGTTGACTTTTTTTCAAATTCTCTTGATCATTCTCATTTATTTGCATCATTTTTCTTCTACTCTTATTTTATTTTAAAATTCCTTTTTAAGCTATTCCAGGAGTTCTTTTTAGACCTGAGATGAATCCACATTTTTCTTTGAGGCTTTAAATGAAGGCATTTTGACATTATTGTTCTCTTCAAAATTCGTGACATTGTTTCCCTCTTCTAAGTGTGTGTTTTGATCTTTCCTGTCACCATAATAACTTTCTATGGTCAGGTTCTTTTTTGTTGTTGTTGTTGTTGTTGTTTTGGTCACTTTTTCCTAGACTATTTCATTACTTTAAAGATATTTTGGGGGCATTGTCCCAAGCTTCTTGTGCTTTGCACTGTAGGCCTGGTGTTGAGCAGATACCATGGAGTTCCTGGCTGCTTACCTGGCACTGTAACAGGATCATGGTGATACTGGGAGACTAACTTCTCACCTAATGCTATGCTGCGGTCTATGGGGAATCTGGTACTGTGATGAGGCCATGAAAGAAAGTGGTGCCTGGCTGCTCACCAGCTGCTACACAAAGACTCAGGGGAGGAGTTTAGTTCTATGATGGGCCCATAGGGGTTAGGCTGTTCACCTGGCACTATGCTGGGACCACAAGAGTTTGGCTGCTCACCTGGGACTGGGGTCACAGTGGGGTTGTGCTGGCCACTGCTACTGCACTGGGGCCATCTCAGTCCATGACCTGTGCATAGGTTCAGGGCCTGCTGCTGGCTTGGTGAGTCAGGGCCTGCTACTGGCTTGCTGAGACAATTCCTGCTTTTTATCTAGATGAGACAGACTTTTCCTGCCAACATTCCAATTTGACAGGTTGTTTCACCCCATCTTTTTGTTGATTCTGCCCTTTCAGAATTCATTCAGGGATGCTATTTTATAATTGCTGGAAAATGAATTTGGAAGAGTACAGATGACTTGCTTTCTCAACTATCTTGGCTCCAATAGTCCTTTAAAATGTATTCTGAAGATTTCCATAAATATCAAAGAATCTTCAGATGAGTTCTGGAATATCTGAGTATCAGTGAGTTGTTTTCTGTGGGTTGCTTCCCAGGAACATCCCTCATCCCATTCATAAAGTAGGATCATACTTGTCCTCTCATTCTTCTGAAGCTGGAGAAACCTCATATCTTAGAAAACAGTTCTGAGGTTGAGAGATTAGTTCTCTCATGATGTGTACTGTCCTTCTGTATTATTCTGCATAGTTTGCATGGGTAGTCAAAATATTCAGGTATTCAGGAATTAGATATGGGCTTGTTATTTACAGTATCCTGCTACTGTTTTGAATAGTTTGGCATTAGTTTTGATCAATACCGACATGCCTGATATGCTTCATGCATCTGGATAGAATTCCTAATGAAACCAACAAATTCTTTAGGGAATTCCAAGCTTATTTGAATGTATCCCAGATATAACTAGCCCCTGTCACTCATTCCACCAAGACATACTCTTTTCATAGTCTGCAAAGTTATTTTTCTTACATGTCTCTGATCAAAAGTTTGATGATAGAATGACTTGACAGACATTGTCCAGGACAGCATTGTATTTAACATTTTCACCTTTACCTTTATAATTCAGGTATGACTGTCCGATAAACCATCACCATCTGAAAGGAATATGCCACAAGCTAAATAGCTTAGAAGAAATAGTTACAGGTGAAAGTTAGTATCTGGGAACAACTTAGGAGGATGACACTGTTCTCTTCTTCAGTTAGGATCCTTCTGACTCAGTTTCCCAGTAGTGTTCTTTTGACTAAGAACTCACTTGATTATTCCTAAATCTGGCTTAAGGTAGGAGTGTTAAAACTAAGACAATCACCTGAAGTAAAACTAAGTTAAGGATCCTTTATCCAGTATGTGCTTCCAGGTGAAGACCTGAAGAACCAGTTTTGACACTATTTAAATCATGTTCCTGATTTTTCCTCTTATAGCAAATTTCTGTAATCAGAGCAAGTGGTCAGTGGAAGATATGAGGCACAATACCAGTATACAGATGACATTTTGATTTGCAACCCAGTTCTGGAGGATTCTCTGGTTGCTGCTATAAATTTTTAATTCTCTTGCTTCCTGGGGCTAGAGTTTCAAAGGCCCACTTTGCTTAAGTATTTGGAGCCACCTCCCACCTTCCCTTTTGCTCATTGGGAGAGGAAGCAGATAATCATGCCTTTTTAGGACCCTGAAAACTAAACTAATTTTCTGCCTAGAACCTTTTATACTGTATGTTGATAAAAGGTGGGGCTAGATCCTAAGGGGATCTCTATCCTAGACCCCTTGCTTACTTCTCAAAGATCTATACTGACTTCAAATGAGTTTTTCATGTTTTGCATGAGCATGGGGGCTATATAGAAAGAAAGGGGATTTTTGACAGCCAAACAATTCCCTATTAAGCATGCAGGGGAAAATGATTACTGTTAGCTGTCCATGGACTGAGAAAGGTTTCTGTTGTTTCCTAAAAAAAGGGGAATTCACTTCAGGTGAAGGGAAACAGTCCAAGACCTTGTTTGCTTGTTTTGCTTGTTTTTGTTTGCCCCTGTCCATGGCACCTTTAATTCCCCAATTCATGATTCCTGCATTCCTTCATATAGCTCCCAGGCAAGTAAATTCTGAAAGGTCTGTTAAAAAGGCTGCACATGTGCCCCTTGTAGGGACTTCAAACTGCTTTTGATTTTGTTAACACCTGTACTAATTGGGTAAAAGCCTTCCGTTGTTAAGCTCTAGAGCTTCTGCTAGGGGAGATTATGCTCACTGAAAGGCTTAATGTTCCACCCGGTCGCTACAACTTTGAGGAAACAAAAGTAAGAATTTTGGAAAAACATTCTTTCTTTCTTTATTTATCCTAGAAAAAGCTGTTTGGATAAGAGAAATTTATTTATTTATTTATTTTATAATTATAATTTTTTGACAGTATTTATGCATGGGTAATTTTTTTACAGCATTATCCCTTGTACTTACTTCTTTTCCGAATTTTCCCCTCCCTCCCTCCACCTCCTCCCCTAGATGACAGGCAAACCCATACATGTTAAATGTGTTACAGTATATCCTAGATACAATATATGTGTGTAAAACCAAATTTCTTGTTGCACAGTAAGAATTGGATTCAGAAGGTAAAAGTCACCTGGGTAGAAAGACCCTTCTCTGGGTGTAGCTGATTCTGTCCATCATTGATCAACTGGAACTGAATTAGATCTTCTCTATGTTGAAGATATCCACTTCAATCAGAATACATCCTCATACAGTATTGTCATTGAAATTTATAATGATCTGGTTCTGCTAGAACAAACAGCAGGGATGGAGGTGGAGGGGAGAAGATGTTCTGCTCATTTCATTTGGCATCAGTTCATGTAAGTCTCTCCAAGCCTTTCTGTATTCCTCCTGCTGGTCATTTCTTACAGAGCAATAATATTCCATAATATTCATATGCCATAATTTACCCAACCATTGTCCAATTTATGGGCATCCATGATAAGAGGCATTTGTAACATGCCCTCCTGGCAGTTACTATTACCAGTCTGCCCTAGGCCCAACAGAGTACCTTTGACCACTGACCTTTGCAGTGTCAACTCTACCTGGTTCACTTCCTCGGAGGCCTTCAAAGGTCTCTGGACATGATTTCTTGAATAGTAGTTTAATAACCGGTAGTGCACTCAAGAACAGCCACATGTAATCTTAAAAGCCTTTATTATACCTACTCACATAATGCCCTGACTTGTTGGTTCCCTAGTGAACACCTGGTCAGAAGACCCACGTGTTCACTACCAAATTCCTTACCTCTCAGCTATCCATCTGCCTCATCTTCCCCCCGCCCCCAGCCTTTCTCTGGGTGGGGTTCCTGGTTTCAATCCCAGTAATCTCCATATTAACTACACTTTTGTTTATTGCTCATATTTAGTCTTTATATTTTTAACATACTTGTAAGAGTTGCTCCTTCCAGACTCCAAATTCCAATCACTTGGTCAACCTGAAATTCCCTGATATCTGATTGTGACATTTAGTACCAGATGCTGCTGATGTCACTTACAAATCACTTGTCTTCCCTCTTCAATCTGGACTCCACTGCGTAGAGCCAGCTATAAGCCCCTTGTCAGCCTGAAGCAGCTCCAGAAGATGAAACCTTTGTCCCAAATGAATCTGGGTCTGTACTGTTTGAAGTGGGTATGCTGTGACAATGGTTCCAAGACCCCCAGACCTCCACAGTGCTGTAGTTCTATGGCTGCCAAATGCCAATCAGTTCTGATGACTGGGTTTCCAAGACAGATAGTGGGAGTTGGTGGAAGCAGAGTCATTGATTCCTGCTCATTGTTTTTTTTTTTTTTTGTTTTGTTTTGTTTTGTTTTGTTTTTTTAAATAGATTTTTATTTACAAGATATATGCATGGGTAATTTTACAGCATTGACCATTGCCAAGTCTTTTGCTCCAATTTTTCCCGTCCTTCCCCCCACCCCCTCCCCCAGATGTTACATAACATATGTAAATATGTTAAAGTATAAATTAAATACAATATATGTATACATGTCCATATTTTGCTGTACAAAAAGAATTGGACTTTGAAATAGTGTACAATTAGCCTGTGATGGAAATCAAAAATGCAGGAAGAAAAAAATAGGGGGATTGGGAATTCTATATAGTGGTTCATAGTCATCTCCCAGAGTTCTTTCGCTGGGTGTAACTGGTTCAGTTCATTACTGCTCTTTTGAAACTGATTTGGTTCATCACATCCATCAGAATTGATCATCATATAATATTGTTGTTGAAGTATATAATGATCTCCTGGTCCTGCTCATTTCACTCAGCATCAGTTCATGTAAGTCTCTCCAGGCCTTTCCGAAATAAATCATCCCCCTGGTCATTTCTTATAGAACAATAATATTCCATAACATTCATATACCACAATTTATTCAGCCATTTCTCCAATTCATGGGCATCCACTCAGTTTCTAAGAGAGCTGCCATAAAGATTCTTGCACATACAGGCCCCTTTCCCTTCTTTTAAGATTTCTTTGGGATATAAGCCCAGTAGTAGCACTGCTAGATCAAAGGGTATGCAAAGTTTGATAACTTATTGCCTGCTTATTGTTTTAAGCACCAGTATCCTGCTCCCCTCTTGCTTATGCTCTTAATTAGAGTAGTTCAAGATTTAGCTAAATTCAGAAGTAGCTAAAGTAGAATAGGAATTGGTGACCAATGAATAGGCTTGGGTCTTTTGCTATTTAACCAGCTTTACTGCTTTCAGCTTGTCCGGTTGAGGAGCAGTGTTGGGAGCTGAGATATCTCCCAGATGTGCTTGGGTCTTTCCCTGCAGGGACTAAATAAATGTTTTCTATTTGTACCTAAAGATATGTCTGATTAGTTAATTTGAGGAAAGGGGTCTAACACCCATCCCACACAACTAGGTACTCATTCCACCAAGACATGCCTTGTTCATAGTCTGCAAAGTTATTTTTCTTATATGTCTCTGATCAAAAGTTTGATGATAGAATTGATATGGGTTGAAGTCCTTTTAAGATTCCTTTCTGATTCCCAACCCCCACAAACAGCTTCCTCCTAAAAACCCATTGAATTCTATTCAATTCTAACCCTGGCTGAAGCTCGAGCCAGAAGTCAATCTGGGACTCCACCTACCTTCAACATCACCAAAAGTACCCTTTTGAATTCCAATGATATCCAGACTTTCCCAGCCCCCCACCAGATCTGAGCTAACTTGGGCTTTCCATGTCCCCACTCTAATGATCTCAGGTTTCTCAACCTCCACAACCTCATTATAAAAAGGGGGAACCCTGGAGCCCATTCTTTTGCAGGAGCCCTAAACATGGTATCCTTATGCTGACCATGTAAGGGGTTCCTGTCCACCAGGCTCCAATTCTGGCCCTGGTGTCTTTCTACCTTTACCCTTACTTCCAAACCCCTAAAATAAACCTTTTTTTTTTTTTTTTAAATCAATCTAGGTTTTCGGGCCTGTAAATTCCTTTAAAGGGGACTCTGCGCCATCATTAGACTGCATTTAACTATGTATCCTTGCACTGAACCAAAAGAGGGTATCCCTTACCTAACTTTCACCAGAATGACTTGACATTGTCCAAGACAGCACTTTACCTTTATATGTTGCTGCCACCAAACATTTCTTTGATTATAACAATAATTTCAATAACCTCTTTTACAAAGATGATAGTTATCATCATTATATCCAGAATTTGAAATCTTGAATAGTGAGTTTAGTGGCCATTTTCTGATGAAATATGTACCTGAAAGATGTGAATTTCAATCTCTTGTGGAGAGATATTATTGTAAAGAGATTCATTTTAGCTATCATTCTGACAAAAACAGTGAACTGAGATACCTTGAGAGAAAATATGAGAAGACAAAACTCTTATTCTATAAAACAAATAATATAAAGAGAATTGCTTGAAGAACCTTTGAGAAGATAAAAGTGTTTTAGTTGTCAACTGGAAAGTTACTTGACATAGCTTGAAAGAGACAGAGAAGGACCAAAGAGAATAATTTAATTCCTGAGAGAACTCTTATTTTGTGAATAAATAAGGATTATTGAGAGATATTAATTGCAATTCTGAAAGATGAATGGTAAATAAGAATGTGTTCCAAAAATAAGGAGAAATCAAGAATAGTGATGATTAGAGGTGATTTTAGCACAACTCTACAATGTTTACAAAACATAGAAAATATTTTTTGTGTTTTTGTTTCAAGAGAACATTTTTATTTATAATTTTCATTTTTAAATTACCAAAAATTTCTCCAATATCCAAAGGTATACTGGTAATATTTAACAACTGACTCTCTGGTAGTTGGGCAGGGAGTGGGAGGGGAAGACATATTAAACACTTGAAATGTAATCTACATTTATCAAAATTTTTCCATCATTTTCTTATGGTTAGAAAATCAACAAAACAATAAATCAAAATTTGATGCAATTTATTACCAGCTTCAATCTGTAAATAACACCGAAATTTGAGCAATTCCTCAATAAGGTATGTTATTTTTCTGAGAAGATTTTTATCTTAGTTTTAGACAAGTCTCTCTATCCATACTAGGATATGGATAACCTTAGATTTGTCCCTTGCCTTGTCCACACATGATTTCTTTCTTTCTGATTTGGGGGATATTGTAGTGCTTCTTTGTTCTCCCCACTCTTACCCTTAGAGTATAGGCTCTGTCCCATCCACATATATGAAGCATTTATTTCAGATGTAGGGAATCTGGTTTTATGCTCATCTGCAAAGAATCTTCTATTTCTGCCCTAAATATACCTGTAAATCTACTGGAACGTCCCTTTGTTTATTTATTTTATTTATTTATTTTTTTCTGAGGCTGGGGTTAAGTGACTTGCCCAGGGTCACACAGCTTGGAAGTGTTAAGTGTCTGAGACCAGATTTGAACTCCGGTCCTCCTGAATTCAGGGCTGGTGCTCTATCCACTGCGCCACCTAGCTGCCCTTCCCTTTGTTTATTAAGGTTAAAATTTTCTCTAGAATTCTTCTATCTCAGAGGGTGCTTTGAAAATCAGTTCCCAAAGTACTCTTCACAAAACATTCTTTTAATGGTTTGTTTTGGCCTAACTTAGAACTCCTCTACTTCTATACAGATATTTTCAATATATTCAAAATGTCACTATGTTTAGACTTATAGTCTGTGCCTATATATAGTCTATATATAACTATATATATAGTTAGGGTTAGGGTCTATTATAGTCTGATCCCTATATGTCTATATAAGGAGGTTACATTCCTATATGTTACAGATATAGTAACAGGACAAATAGCATTCATAGTTTCAACTGAATCATCCATAAGTACAAATATTCAAGAAGTTGATCCTCTCAACATTAAAAATGGAGCAAAAATTCAGTAGTATAGTAAAGCAATGAACCATGAAATGCATTTAGCACATATTGAAACAGATATCCAAATTAGTATCAATGTAGAACCACATTCATGAAGCAACAATTAAGACATATTAAGTCATATAATGCAAATAAAATTCACTTGTACAGATCCAAGAATACTCACAATTATTATATTATTAGTAACACTGCATAGCAGATTTTTGCAATTATATTTGCCATAGGAATGCAGAAAATTTATCAAAATAGAGGAAATACCCATAAGTGACCAGAACACACAAAAATAATAAAACCCAAAGAGGACATAATTAAAATAAGAAACAAGATTTTACAACATAATGCTAGAAAATGTGCATTAAAGAAGGAGCATACTTCAAAGAAAAAATGCATTAAAAACTTTTTTCAAAATTTGTTTTTTATAACAAAAGAAGAGTGAAAAAATCTTTCAGAGGAATTGCAAGATAAGTTCAGTTCAAAAATAAAAAATTAAAGGAAAAAATAAAACAAAACAGTGAAATTATTTTTTATATATTTAAAGTTTTAATTTTTATGATATAACTAATTTAATTTTATGATATATTTTGTTTTTACATTATTTCCTAATATATAACTTTTACTCAGAGGACCATCCTTTACAACAAAGAATAAAAGAAAAGAGAAAAAAAGCAAAGGCACAGCTGGCCTAGTCCAACATTGTTCATATTTTGTAGTCATAGTCTTCCATGTCTATAAAGAAAGGAAGGAAGCATATTATTGCATGTGTTCTACAGGGCCAAGTTTGGTCAACATAATTAAATAATATTCAGTTTTGATTTTTTGTTATTGTTTTTGCATTTACACAGTTGTTTTCATTGTACATATTGTTTTCCTAAATTTGAATTTTTCATTTTTTTGTTTTCAGTTCCAAAAGTGTTTTTCTCCTCCTTCCCATCTACTGAGAAGTCAAGAAAAACAAAGCTCGACAATGAAAATTCAAAATGAGACTATGAGTTTATTGGAGTAATGCTGGCAAAACATGTTTAAGAGAAATATAAATGATACAAGGGAAAAATAAAATTGAATTTAAAAACCCAAAAGAAGAAAAATAAGAAAAAATGAGGGGCACTGCAGAGAAGTTTTCATTTGTTCCTGTGCATGTGATCAGCAGGATTACTGATCACTTTACTTCTGAATCGTCTTTGTATAGGAAGAGCTATCTCAGGAAGTATTTACTCCTCCCTTGAGGGATGATTTTCTAGCCACTTTCTCAGTCCCCTGCTTTCCAAATTCATTTTCCTTCAAACCCTACAGACAGATAAAGGAAAAAAGGCAGCCATCTAAGTCACTGCTGTAATTATTAACTAATCCTAGGAGCACCAGACTCTGGTGAGGATATAATTTCTCTGCTTTGGAAAATTGTTTATTTCAAATAAACCAATAACTTTTCTCTTTCTCTTTATATATAAGCTCAGAACTGGTAGATACTGGCAAAACAGCAGTTTAAAACTCCCTTCTGGGTTTCTTTGTTGCCTCCTTAATACCCCATTTAAATAACTGGTACATAGAGTTTAATAATTAACCAAGGTTTTTAATAGCATAGGAATTAAAGTAACACTCAGATATACAATACTCAAAACATAGTGGAATTAGTCAGTCCAAGGAGATAGCAAAACTGCTCTCTCTTTCTGAGAAATGTGGAAAGCAAGAGTGAGGGGAGAGTAGGCTGGGAAAAGCTTTGCCTTTTAGGCTAGAACAACCTTCTGTCCCCCAGCCAATCTTTATTGTGTCATTTCTAGATCAGGACTTCTTTAACTTTTCTCCCACCTGACCCCATTTTGCCTGAGAAATGTTTATATGATGTATTAATATAGGTATATAGATGTATTTAAAAGGTATATAGATGTATTGAAAAGGTATATAATTCAAACATTTACTGATAGTAAACCATAATTTTGCAATTCCCACATTCAGTTAAATGACACCACCATAATTTAAGAAGCTTTGCTCTAGATCACCACATCACATATCAATTTTGGGACAACTTTGCAAGACTCAATCTTTTCACCCTAAAGTTGGAAAATCCACCCATTCTCCCTGCTTGGCCATTATGAACCCCTCTAACTATATATAATCTGTCCTGGCTGCCCTTCACTCCCAAGGTTAAGTTTCTTCTCCCTCAAAGAAATCCATCATTCTCTGAAAAACCACTAAGAACTGGAAGTAACTGCAAATAAATAAAAGTGCCATAATCTACCCATCTCTATCTCCCAAATATTGTCAGCCTCTGGAAAGGACATTGCATCATTAAGAGTTGTATATTATAACGGTTTGGTTTTCTGTCTCTTTTTTCCATATATTATTCTTGCATGACACATCATATAAATGGGAGCTGAGGGACTATCTCAAGAGACCAAGACTGCTTGAATTAGTTCTTTCCCTGAAATCTAAACTTTTATTTATTCCTTAGTTCTTTAGGCTGGGTTTGAAGGGATATGGAATTAATAACTCTTAAGGTGAATGGAGCAGACTGAAATCAAAAGCCTCTTCCCAAGAATTATTTTAAAAAAAGTTGAAAAAGTGAAGCATCAGACGAGGAGAGAAGGTAATCATTTACCAAAAGAATCTTGCCTGGCTCATGGATCATGGAACACCCCACATACTATAATCAATACAATGCTTTATCATGATCGTATTGGTTATTTCTTCTCTAGCCAGAACACTCAGACCAGAGATCATAGCCTGCAATCCTTAAACCTTTAATCTCTGGAACTCCCAGGGCCTCTTTGCCTACCATGGATCAAGTCAGACAGATCCTGAGCAACTATCTTGTCACCTAGGAACTCCCACTTGTAACACTAGAGAATATTCCCTGGAGGACCTAAATCTTTTATCTCTATAATTTGTCTTTTGGGGGTTTCTATATCAAGCCAAACTAGCTCTAACCATGCTTCACAATATTTCTCATCAGTCTCCCTGATTGCTACTGTGCTGCTAGCCCTCTCCTGACCCTGATTCTCAATCCTCAGACCATAATCAATTTAGTGTTGTCACTGCTACCAGACAAGATGTGTCAAATCTACTCCCTTATGTATCCCAAATGTATATTATACTATGCTAAATGCTATACTAATAGTACTTGCTTGGCACATACTAAGCATTTAATAAATGCTTTTTCTTTCATTCTTTCACTTTGTGACTATTTAAGTCTGCAATTTCTAAAGCTATTATGACTGTGGCCATTTTCAAGGCCATGACTAGTGAAGGATCCAGCAGCAAAGAAAGTTAAAAAGAGGTACCAGAGCATATGTTGCTATGTCTATGTGACCAGATAATTTTTTGCTTTTATCCAGGTTTTACCTCATGACTATAGTTCTGTTGTTACTGGAACTGGTTAAGACTGAAAGTGTGCCGTATACTAGACTGAAGTCTCTTTATCTCAACA
The DNA here is from genome assembly GCF_048593235.1 of Sminthopsis crassicaudata. Classification (NCBI taxonomy): domain Eukaryota; kingdom Metazoa; phylum Chordata; class Mammalia; order Dasyuromorphia; family Dasyuridae; genus Sminthopsis; species Sminthopsis crassicaudata. The sequence goes on from NC_133621.1 coordinate 243,506,543, forward strand.
GGGTCATCAGAAGCTGCCCAAGGTTAGGGGCAAGAGTAGAGTTAAAAGATTATAGAATGATGTGGAACTATAGATTCAGAGTAGTAATCTGCTCTAAACAGATTGGGTTGACCTTATCTGAAAAAGTTATATATATATATATATATATATATATATATGGGGGGGGGGAGGGAAGGGGGTGATTTTTTTTGCAAGATAATTGGAATTAAATTACTTGCCCAAGGTCCACAGAACTAGTTAGCATTAAGTTTCTGAGGTTGAATTTGAAATTCAGGCTTTTCTTACTTCAGGGCATTGCGCCACTTAGCTGTATGAGGCTATATATTTTATTGTATGCCAGGCACTATATTTCTTTTTAATAATAGCTTTTTACTTGGAAAATTTCATATAAAAATAGTTTTCAACATTCACCCTTGCAAAACCCTGTGTTCCAAATTTTTCTTCCTTCTCCCCTCCCTAGAGAGCGAGTAATCCAATGTAGGTTAAACATATTTCCACAATTATCATGCTCACAAGAAATACCATATCAAAAAGGGGGGGGAAATGAGAAAAGAAAAAAAAAGGTGAAAATACCATGTGGTAATCCACACTCAATCCCCATAGTTCTCTTTCTATATGCAGGTTGCTCTCTCCATCACAAGTCTATTGGAATTGGCATGAATTACCTCATTGTTGAAAAGAGCCATGTCTATCACAATTGATCATCATAAAATCTTTTCTTGATGTACAATGTTCTCTTGGTTCTACTCATTCACTTAGCATCAGTTCATACAAGTCTCTCCAGGCTAAGGCTATATATTTTTAAAATTTTTTTATTATAGCTTTTTATTTACAAAACATATGCATAGGTAGTTTTTTATTTTTTTTTTAACAATGAACCTTGCAAAACTTCTGTTCCAACTTTTCCCCTCCTTCTTCCCATCCCTTCTCCTAGATGGCAAATAGTCCAATACATGTTAAATATGTTAAAGTTTTTGTTAAATACAATATATTTATACATTTTTATACAGTTATCTTGCTTCTCAAGAAAGATTGGATCTAGAAAGAAGGTTAAAAAAAAACTGAAAAGGAAAACAAAAATTCAAGCAAACAAGAGAAAGAGTGGAAATGCTATGTTGTGGTCCACACTCAGTTCCCGTAGTTCTCTCTCTGGGTGCAGTTGATTCTCTTCATTACTGAACAATTGGGCTTATATCCCAAAGATAACTTAAAGAAGGGAAAGGGAACTGTATGTGCAAAAATGTTTGTGGCAGCCCTTTTTGTAGTGACTAGAAACTGAAAATTGAATAGATGCTCATCAATTGGAGAATGACTGAATAAATTGTGGTATATGAATATTATGGAATATTATTGTTCTGTAAGAATGACCAGCAGAATGATTTCAGAGAGACTTGGAGAGACTTACATCAACTGATGCTAAGTGAAATGAGCAGAACCAGGAGATCAATCTACACTTCAATAACAATACTATATGATCATCAATTCTGATGGATGTGGCTCTCTTCAACAATGAGATGATCCAAACCAGTTCCAATTGTTCATTAATCCCCATCCTCTTCAATTGAGTCCCTTTCCTGAAACTTGCACAACATAGACCCTTGCTCCAAGACTGCCTGCACAAGTGACTATGATCCTTTTTAAAGTTTGTCTGGAGAGAAGATCAGCTGAGCCAGTGATGAGAATTGGGAATTAAGTCCGAGGCCATTCTGCTGTATGGTATTTGCAGTCTTTGCAGAATATCATGACCAGTTGACCTTCAAAAGCCTCTTCTACCCTGGGGAACCCATAAGTACCTCACCCTCAGCTATATCTCGGCATCTAAGTGCAAGCTCCCATTGAAATTTCTACCATCTTATATTCCTTTCATACTCTCTGCCTATCTATCTAACCTACCCTGCTCAAGCCATTACTAAACACTCTCCTCTGGCTCCTTTCTAAGTAGGGTCTTCCCTCAAAAACTCTACTGAGCAGCATCTTTTCACTCCTTAACTCACTTTTGAGTTTCCCAAACTCTATGATTCTAATTTAGTTCAGAGAAAGATCTTTCCTCCCTCTTTGCAATTATGCACTTTGTATAAGGAATCAAGGTAATCATGGCAATTACCCTAACTGTGGTGCACTAGGAAACAGCCACCCACCCACAGGTCAATGGCTGGGTTTTATTTTCTTGCTTGAGTAGACTGGGTAACTGAGTGCTTTCTATGGACTTTGTGTTCTCATTCCCTCTCCTAAGAGGTGGTGCCAGAGGTTGAAGGGTGCAGAGAACATGGTCTTTTTTGCCAAAAAGTTATTTTTAAAATCTTAGAATTGTCTGGCAGGAAGCAAATAAGGTCTCATGGAACTGAGGCAATGCGCTTCTTCTTTACGACTTTTATACTATTGTCTATGTGTGCAGTATATTTCTGTGTTTATTTCTATATTAATTTCTATTGGATCATATTGGGTACTCAAACTATCAAACAATCAACAATTAAATGCCTGCACTGTTCTAGATACTGAGGATACAAATACAAATAAAATAATTCCTCTTCTTTTAACTCTCCATTATATTTTAATTGAAAGTAGGGCATACATATATGCCAAATAAATATAGAGAATATTACAAAATAGTTTAGTAACAGGTAGTTTGGCAGTGAATGTACTGGGGATTCTAGGGAAATCAGAAAAGGCTTCATGTAAAAGATGCTCCCTGAACTGCATCTTTAAGGATGAAAGGGGTTTTATGAGTCAGGGATGAGAAGGGAGTACATTCCAAGCATAGGGGACAGCCAGTCAGGGCAAAAGAAGAAATGGGAAATGAAGTATTGAGTCTGAAGAACTGAGAGAAAATCAGTTTGATTAATGCAGGAGGTGGACCAATATACAGTAAGAATAGAAGGATTGGTTGAGGAGAGGTTGTGAAGGGCTTTAAAAGCTAATTGGAAGTTTGTTTTTATTATTAGCCTTTTTTCCAAACAAAAATTCATCTTTCTCTTCCTACTCCTCACTCCACTCTTGTCCAATTTAGAAAGAAAGAAAAACAAAATCCTCCTTACTAACATGGATAATCAAGCAAAACAAATTCTCTCATTAGCTATCAAAAACAAAAAATAAACAACTCATTCTGCATTTTGAATCCATTAGTTCTCCATAAGAGGTGAGTAGCATGTTTCATCATGAGTCCCCTGGAATTATGATTTGTCATCTTATTGTTTTCACTATGTAAATTTTTCTTCTGAGTTCTTATCATTTCACTCTGCATTAGTTCATATAAGTCTTTCCAAGTTTGTCTCAATCCTTTTTCATCATTTCATGTACCACAATTTATTCAGAAATTTCCAGTTGATAAGTACCTTTTCAACTTTTTATTGCTCTCCTGCATCTGGGGTCACCTTCAGTCACTTAGTGACTCCAGTGACTCTGGAGGAGAAAGTAATACTGCACTAAATCCAATTCACTTGCATGTCATGGCATCATTTTCCTGATATCATGGTCATTCTTTGAAAATTAAGGGAAAAAAACAACAACCTCCATAAAAGAAGCAGCTATACATATGGCTCCTTTTTTTTTTTTCTTTGATTTCTTTGGGGAATTGATCCAATAGCAATATTTAAGTCAAAGTATATACACAATCTAATAGTTTTTTGGACAGTTCCAAATTGTTTTCCAGAATAACTAGATCATTTCCCAAGAATCTGTTAATGTGCCTGTTCTCCCACAGCCTCTCTAGCATTTGTCATTTTCTTTGGTCAACTTTGAGATAATTGATGTGAGACAGAACTTCAGGGATGATTTATATTGCATTTATCTCTAATTAGTAGTTGTTGGGTTCATTTTTTTCATATGCTATTGATAACTTCATGTTAAAACTCTTCATCTCCTTGGACCATTTATCAATTGTAAACTGAAGAGTGACATGGTTAGTTCTGCACTTAGGAAAATTTACTTTGACAATTGTGGTGTACTCAACTGTGGTAGACTCAAGAGTAGTGAGACTTGAGATGGAGGCTGTTGCAATAATCTAGGTGAAAGGTTATGAGAGCTTGAACCTAGGTGGTAGAGAGAAGTGGAGAGAAGGAGGTTAGACAAGAGAAATAATTTAATGGCAAGATTTGAAAATCTCTTGCTTATGGAGAGTGAAGAGTTCAGGACACTGCTATGGTTACAAACTTAAAAGTATGAAATATTGGTGATGCTTTCGACAGAAATTGAGAAGTTTGGAAATGGGGTGGGACATAGGGGAAAGACAAATTCAGTTTTGAACATGTTGAGTTTGAAATGTCTATGGGACATCTATTCTGAAATGTCTAATAATCAATTGATAATATAAAATTGAAGTTCAGAGGAGAGGCATAGAAGTGAGTTGAGGGCACTGGAGTAAAAGAGAGAAGAATAGAGAGTTAGGACAGATGCTTGGTAATACCCACAGGGAATATGATCTAGATGATGAAACAGTAAAGGAATCTAAGGAGTAGTTATACAGGAAGGCAGAAAAAAAAGATCTTGATGTCCAAAGTGCAATGAGATGGAGAGGTTGACAACAGTGTCATATTGAATGATGATAATTGGGGAAAAAAAAGACCATTATATCTGGCAATTAAGAGATCATGGGTAATTTTTTATTGGTGACTTCCTGTTGGGTTACACCTCAGATCCTATTCTGAAGAAGGAAGCCCCTGCTGCCCAAGCTAAGGGTCCTCTCCCAGGGCAACTGCCAGCACAGAAAGCTGGGATCAGTGCCTATTTCCTGCTTCAGTGAAGTCTTGTCTCAGGATTATCTCTGACATCAGAGTGACTTCTGGGGACAATATTCTTTCCTTCCCCCCCCCCCCCCATCATCAACCCCAGGGCCTTCTGAAAGGTGAGCAAGAAATTGTGCCTTTGCCATTTCCTGCTTACTGTGAAACAGGCTTTCTGGGGCCTCCTAGGACAGAAAATTCCACAAGATTAAATCTCAAAGGCATGCCTGGTACAGTCTAATTATACATTTCCCTCAACAGATCTTTATCTAATTATTGCTCCTCTTATTGGCTCACTCCCATTCCCTTATATTTGACCCATTCTCATGAATCCAAATTCTCCAATGTCAATGTCCAAACATCTTTTCCTATTCCCAATTCAATGTTCCCTCTACTCTATCTACCTTATCTCCATTCCTTAAAAAAAAAAAAAAAAAAAAAAACAACTAACGTTAAAACTAACGTCTTTTCATCTTAAACTTCTATCTTTTTTCATTCATTACCTTCTCTGACTCTCAGTGAGAAAGAACTAGCTTTGTTCTGATTATACTGCTTCCTTTGCTATCCTTTCTTGTTATGGGCCAGAACTTGAAGCAAGGTGCTAATGCTTATGCACTTAGTTCACACCTTTAAAGGAGTTCACACATTAGTTCACACATTCACACCTTTAGAAAGCATATATAAGCTAGGAACCTCAACTAGGATGGACCTTTGGGAGATTCACAAGTCAGAAGTCCACTCTCTTGGAGGCGGGGTCAGATTCATTCCATTTTCCACCTTTATGCTAGCTGGAGGTTTGGATTCAGAGGGAGCTAGAAGCTAAAGCTGGAAGAGACTAGAGGCAAGATCTGGAAAGCCTCCAGAAAACTAGCCGAGCCCCAAGTGAAGAAGATAAGATTTTGGAAGAGACAATAAAGGATTTGGACTTTAACTCCTGGTGATTATTGAGGTGATTATTGAACTGAATTGAAACTAAGGCTGCTCCCAGAAGCTCCCCAAAAAACCTGCTCTCAGAGAACATTATATTTTAGAGGAGAACATTACACTTTCTGGTACTAACTGTTCTTTTTTTCTCCAATTCCATTTACACTACTGACACATACATTAAGAGGTCATGGTGGGAGAGTTGGAATTGTCTTTGATACCCATCGCCATTTCTAAATTCTACCTCATTCACTAAACAACTTATGTTCCTTTGAGGTTCATGGAATCTATGTATCACCCATATCTATTGACATCCAGGGCTTTTACATTCTTCATTAATGGTTTACTTCGCAAAATTTCTTTATCTCTATCTCCATAAGGAACTTCACCATACAAATTTATTCTCTTCCAAATACCCTAACTTTTTTCAATTCCTCAATCTATTCAACTTTCATGACTTTCTTCCTTCATTCTACCTCAAGTATACACAAAAATAGTCATATCCTTGCTCTTGGTATTTACATTTTATTCCATTCTTTTTTTTTTCAAACTCCAAAAGTTTTTTACTTAATCACATTCTTTTATTTTTCCATATTTCCCTATGCATTTTGATCACTATTGTTCATCTTCACTATGATCCCTCCATTTACCTTCTTTTTCTATCTTGACACTTTGGTCAACTCTATCTTCTACTCTCAAATAACGTATTCCTGTGTCCTATTGCCTATCATGCTTTACCAAACTACAGCTCTGAATTACTATCACTATTTTCTTTCACTTGTGAATTCACATGCTGGAATGGAACTAGAGGAAAAAACAAAACTGAACTAATTGAGCCCATTACAAATGTATATATTAATCTCAAATGAGAGAATTACAACAAGGCAAGCATTCTATTCTTCTATAATCAATTTGATATCCATCTCTTTATAAAGTCTCTTGCAAATCTTGTCTCTACTCAAGTGTCCCATGGCATCTTTCCCTGACACTTTTGGCCAGGGACCTCATCTTATATTTCTCTTAAAAAAATTGGTGCCACTCACTATCTCCTCTTCTTCTCTCCTTCATTACTGAGAATCTCCCCCAATAACTCTTCTTTTATCCTGATCTTGAATGATCTTTTCCTTGCCAAAATCAGATTTTCTCTAAGTGGTTTTCTAAGTATGGTCTGTTCCCAAACCCTTTTAGGGAACCTTTGAAGTCAAACTAACTTCATAATCATATTTAGTTGTTTTAATTTCCAATATAGTAAATATTGATAAATATAATTCACATGGACAAAAGCTCTTTGGGGGAGTCTCAATAATTTTTAAGAGTAAAGAAAGGTCCTGAAACTAAAAAGTTTGAGAACCACTGTTCTTTTTAAACTCTTGATTTTATATTACACTAATTTCTCTAGCAGAAAGACCCTTTTATTATGCTCACTTTTAAATATTCAATCCTTACTGATCTTTCCCTGCTGCCTACAAACATACATGTGATCCTTCATTGGAGAGGGCCACAGACAGGGGGGGAATTCTCAGTGAAGTATAAGATCCTTCAGTCCAGAAGGAACCTGTTGACAATGTCTGGTTCATCTTTCATCTCCCCTTGGGGCTCAGCCTTCCTGAGAAGTCAATGGGGCATGACAACCAGTATTCTACTGGAGGCAGAGATACTTGCTGTAAAGAGGCCTTTACATAATAACAGGGTTCTTATAGTTAGCACATGCTCAGTATGCTGTGGTGATATAATTGTACTAAGATATTTAAGGCTGAGAGAACTTGAAATAAATGGACTCCATATTTGGCCATCCACATGGATCCCTGCCTCATCACTCTTCTTCTAAGACCAAGAGTTCAGACTGGTCCTGAGATCTTCCAAAGAGCTAGTCCCTTACAGTACATTTTGACACCCCAACATGGGGCTCTAAAAAGCATACTACACTTTATTATTAAAAAGAAGACCTTTGCTTGATTCTACCATCTCTGCTAGAAATCATCCTATATCTGTTTTAGCTCTTGTAGCTAAACTCCTTGAGAAATGTCTACACTCATTGCTATCACTTCTCTCATTCTCTTCCAAAACCCTCTGCAATCTGGCTTCTGCCGTCATTCAACTGAAATTGCTCTGTTCAAAGTTATCATATCAAAGAATGTCATATTTGTCATGTTTAGTGGCCTTTCCCCCCAAAAGCCTTTAAGGTGTAGTAAAAATAATCTTTACCTTCTTTACTATTTGGCCTAATGGTATCCATGGTTGTTGAATGAGCTGAAATGAGATGTCCAATGACAGGAAGGGCAGAGTATATTTTCTTTTAAGATGCCCCAAGCACAGTTGTAAAACATGTGGCTTCCTTTTGGGATTCAGGACAAGAGTAGCATCAAAGCAGAACAACAATCAGAGATTGGAGTTAAATCAGCATTTGTTTCTATAAATAACAGCTTCCAGAACAATTTAAAGAACTACTCCACCCATTATCCTATGATCTTATGAATGAAGGGAAAAATTACTGATTCAAACTACTACTCAGCCTGAACTGCCCTAGCAGAGGGGTAGTAGACAACAGTAGAATCATTAAGGATAAAGAATATTTTAAAGATAAAATATGATATGCAGTTGATTTTTTATTATGCAATATGATGGAAAATAGATGCACAGCTAAGCCAAAGCATTATAAAATAAAGGAATCACTACTAATCAGTGTGGGATTCACTGCAAATTTTGAGTTTTAGGGTTGAGTTTCCTTCCAAATTAAGCTTGGGTTAGACTATATTTATTGAGCATACACCAGCAGATAACAAAGAGAATAACAACAAAAAATACCTTGCTTTTGTATGGTAGTATATACTCGTAATAGAGACTGGCACATGCCTACCTCATTTCTCCTTGTATTTTCCTATGGAAGAGAGCCTCTTTCCTTCCAAGAGAGAGGTGAGTCTCCTTAAGGAGATTGAAGGGTTGCTAGATAGATACTCTATAATTTGTTCATTCTGCTAAATCCACAGTTAAGAAAAGTTTTTTTTTCAATTTGCTGTATAGCTAGAACTGGGGTTCCTTAGTCTGCCTTGGCCATTCTTTTCAGCCATTTTCTCTTTGACCATTTTATTCTTGGTTTGACTCCTGTAGTCAGAAATGATGAATAAAACCATAATGTAAGAGAAAAGAACATGGGCCTTCTCTGAAAGGCCACACAGATCTGTGGACACAAATGTGGATTCTTTACCCATGCCAGTATTTGCTCTTTTGTTTTAGGTAAAGGGAGAGTAGTGTGTGTGTGCGCGCAGAAATATGTATATGTGTATGTTTTCAACAAATTTAGCATTAATACCCTGAGGAGCAAGGAGTAGTGAACTTCTTGAGAAAACAAGGACTTGACAGTTTTTAGGACAAATTAAAGCACATCTACTCCACCCATGATCATATGTTCCCAAGAATAAAGAAAAAAATCACTGGTCATATATTATTAGGTTACTCAGGCAGAACTGCCTAAACTAATAAATAGCAACAAACAGCAGGCAATGCTATATGCTATACATACATCTGTATGCTATGTAAGTATTATTTGATGAAAGCAATGCTATGTAAGAACTGAGTTACATTTTGGTAGCATTCTTCCCAGAGTATAAAGGAAAGTGTACCCCTGAAGTGTTGGGGAAAATGTTAGCACTTTTTTATTGCTTTAGTTTCAAAGTAAATATTCACTTGTAGAAGCTAATTAATGTTAAGTTGGTTAAATGGAACTGAAGGGCTAGGTAGTCATTAGCTGCTAACAGTAAGAGACAATCACTGGGTGTTCAAACTATGGTACTGCAGAAGTAATATCCCCAATTTTTAAAGAGAAACCCCAAGGGGAAGGTATAACCTGCTTGGTTCTGGGGCAATAAGCTAAGACAAACTTGCTACATAATTTTCCAAAATGCATTAATATACATAGGATCATGATATATTAAGTCATAGTTTGGGATAACTGACCACGGATAATCTGCATATATTTTATTGAACACAGCCATATCTAGCATGGAATATAAAGGACTTAGTCCTAACAGGAGAATTCATGTGTGCTTCCTAAGTTCCTTCAAAATGTAACCACCCTGGGGCTAATCACCCAGGTTTTATTACTATAAGGTCCTTTTGATGGGGGTTGAGGTCCCTTTAAGATTCCTTTCTAATTGCCCAACCCATGGCTGACCTTGATTCACAAATCCTGGTCAAATGCACCCTTTGAATATCAGGGCCCAGCCCCACCATCAGCTCAGCTTCCCCCAGCCCTTACCTGATCTGAGCTAACTGAAAAGCCCTCCAAGAACTTGGCACCGCCCATAATCTTTTGGGTATAAAAGGGTCCAAGCCGGAGCCCTCTTGGCAGGAGCCCTCCCACCAACACATGGTATCCTTCCAGCCGTATAAGGGTTCCTGCCCGCCCAGTGGCCACCTCTAGCCCTGGCGTGTTTCTAACTGAGCTTTACTTCCAAATTTCTGCAATAAACCTTTTATTTCTCAATCTAGGTTTTCTGGCCTGTAAATTATTTACAAGGGAGACTGTGCCTCATGGGATCTTTGCACCAAGAAACGGGGTTTCTTACTATCTATGTGCCAAGAAATGGGGTTCCCCCTTTCATTTCCCTCATTACTTTTACTGCAGGTAAAATTCCCATATTGTCAACCCTTATGGAGTTAGCCAGGTTAGATTGTTCTCTGTAACACTATTGTTGCTGTACCCCCTTAGTTCAAAACATAAATGAAATAATATATAAATATATATTTATATTATATAATTTGAATAGTTATATAAAATATACTTTATTTTAACAAATAATCCATAAGTGATTGATAAATACATAATATAAAAAGACTAGATATAGAAAAATACATCTTTCAGAGTATGTTTTTCTATCACAAGTGAAGAGATAAAGTGCATTTTAAAAATTATTCATTAAGCACATTTTATATGCCAAGTGTTTTGCTAATCATTGAAGTTACAAATATAAAAGAAAAGACAATCTGTGACTTGCAAGCGATTATATTCTAATGGGGGAGCTAGCAAGAAGTAGTGATCAGGGAGTGGGATTTTGGTTTGAAAAGTCAGAGATTGTAGATGAAAATACAATAGATTGATACATCTTCTCCAGAAGCAAGGGTAGAGTCAATCTGCTCTTGGTTTTAGAACTGAAGAGATTGGGAAGGAGGGAACTGGGGAGAGAATATATGGGTGACTACAAAGTGAAGATGATGTGAGAGATGGCCAGCAAATAAGTGGTAAAATGAATTCTGGTTAGGGTCTGTCTAAAGTAATGGATCCAGTGAGACATTTGCAAACTAGAATTAATAGGGCTTCCTAGATCCAGAAAAATCTGAAGATGAAAAAGTTAAACCTCCAGGGCATGGTATCTGATCAAGGCAGCTGACAAGAAGGTAGACAGGGTAATACGGTAATACAATAGTCTGCTAAACTAGATGAATACATACAGATAAGCCAAACCATTCAAGTTCCAGGGTAGACTTAAGCAGAAATTGTACTTAGTAAATAATGGCAATGATAAATAAAGTTGGTATTTTGTCCATAATAGCTTACGTGGCTATAATTATAAACAATAAACCCATGAATATACTCATAGTTACATGTACACATGTCCACACCCCTCATTTCAATATCTGTTAGATTTTGTATATTGTTGAAGTTTAAAGCATTTGATACCATTAGATGACTAGATCCTTAATGGACCTAAGAGATGACTTTGTTTTGATTCCATCAAGGCCTGAAATATTGCAGACTTTTAAAGAAGATCTGTAATGATTCATAAATGTTCAGCCTATCTACCCAGATAGGAAAACTAAATGGATCAAGAATGCCTATTGTCTAGATTAGAGGAACAGAGGATATTCTACCTCTCAGACCTGTGGAGGAGGAAGGAATTTATGACCAGAAGAGAACTAGATCATCATTGATCACAAAATAGAAAATTTTGATTACATCAAATTAAAAAGCTTTTGCACAAACAAAACTAATGCAAACAAGATTAGAAGGGAAGTAACAAATTGGGAAAATATTTTTACAGTTAAAGGTTCTGATAAAGGTCTCATTTCCAAAATATATAGAGAACTGACCCTAATTTATAAGAAATCAAACCATTCTCCAATTGATAAATGGTCAAGGGATATGAACAGACAATTCTCAGATGATGAAATTGAAATTATATCTACTCATATGAAAGAGTATTCCAAATTACTACTTATCAGAGAAATGCAAATTAAGACAACTCTGAGATACCACTACACACCTGTCAGATTGGCTAAGATGACAGGAACAAATAATGATGAATGTTGGAGGGGATGTGGGAAAACTGGGACACTAATACATTGTTGGTAGAGTTGTGAAAGAATCCAACCATTCTGGAGAGCAATCTGGAATTATGCCCCAAAAGTTATCAAACTGTGCATACCCTTTGATCCAGCATTGCTGCTATTGGACTTCTATCCCAAAGAAATACTAAAGAGGGGAAAAGGACCTGTATGTGTCAAAATGTTTGCAGCCCCTTTCATAGTGGCTAGAAACTAGAAGATGAATGGTTGTCCATCAATTGGAGAATGGTTGGGTAAATTATGGTATATTAATGTTATGGAATATTATTGCTCTGTAAGAAATGACCAGCAGGATGAATTCAGAAAGGTTTGGAGAGACTTACATGAACTGATGCTGAGTGAAATGAGCAGAACCAGGAGATCACTATATACTTCAACAAAAATGCTGTATGAAGATGTATTCTGATGGAAGTGGCTATCTTCAACATAAAGAAGATCCAACTCACTTCCAGTTGATCAATGATGGACAGAAACAAAGTGAAGATGATGTGAGAGATGGCCAGCAAATAAGTAGTAAAATGAATTCTGATTAGGGTCTGCCTAAAGTAATGGATCAAGTGAGACATTTGCAAACTAGAATTAATAGGGCTTCCTTGATCCAGAAAAATCTGAAGATGAAAAAGTTAAACCTCCAGGAACACTGAGAAAATGAATGTAAATTGTTAGCACTACTGTCTATCTACCCAGGTTACTTATACCTTCGGAATCTAAGATTTAACGTGCAACAAGAAAATTGGATTTGCACACATATATTGTATCTAGGTTATACTGTAAAACATGTACAATGTATGGGATTGCCTGTCATCTAGGGGAGGGAGTAGAGGGAGGGAGGGGAAAATTTGGAAAAATGATTTATTAAGTGCCTGTTTTGTGCTAGAGATGCTAGGTGCTAGAGATATTGATGAGGTTTAGGTTTTGGGGTTCACTTCTGTTAGGGAACCAAATGATGAGGTCTAGATTTAGGGAACCAGAATGAGATTAGGTTTTCTGGTGGTTACAGAGTTAAATGATGAGATCTAGTAGCAGGTTCAGGGTTCAGGGAACCAAATGGAGAGGTTTGGTTCCCCTATACCCCCTTGGGATTTGGCACAAGGATAGGGAGTTTTGTGGACCCTCCTTCTGGCAGCGTAGAGGTTCTCTGTAAAGGAATTTTCAGACTCGAAAACCTAGATTGATACAAGAGGTTTATTATAGGCATTGGGAAGTAAAGTTTCTAGTAAAGAAATCCTGACAGGAGAGGTATAAAGTCTCATTAGGGAAATAGGTGAGGATAAAAAGAGGGTAGCACTGGAAGAGAATATCATCCCAGCAGTCAGAGGTTTCCTTGCCTAGGATGGCATAGCATGTCATGTCAGATTCTCTGCAAAGAAATGAGTTTTTAATTGCTGTTTTTATAAAGATTTCTTTGGTTACATTCCAAGGCCTGTTCTTCCTCCCAATAAATCTGGTGGGTGGGGTTGGAATTGAATAGAAAATCTTCAATTGAATAAGGTTGGTATCTCCAATTCTGAACTCAAACAGCCTCATCCAGACAACAGAATGAAGCTGCTTGTCCTCAGGTGGAGTCCCCACAGTGGCAAGATTCAAGGAGAATTTGTCTTTCAAAGAGTTTTATAATATTGGGGTCCCTTCTTCAATATGAAGACAAAACTAAAATATTTCCTGACCTCATGAAATTTACATTCTATAGATGGAGATGTGCATATACAAAACAAGTATATAAAAATGAATACAAGGTAGCCATCTGAGAAAAAGCATTAATAGCTAAGGGGAATCAGGAAAAGCTTCATCTAAGAGGTAGGGTTTGAGCTTAAGTATTGTTAGAAAATGGATTTTCTAAGAAGAGTGAGAGCATTCCAGACATGAGGGACAATCTGTGCAAAGACATGGAGTTGGAATGGCAATGGAATGCCAAGCCATGCCATAGGAGGATACATTGAGTGAGTTCAGCATTTATAACCTGGGGGAAGGAGATGAGAGGGTGAGTCATGATGGATGTCTTCAAATATTTAAAACATTCTCATGTGAAAAAGAGATTAGATTTATTATTCCAAAGTGAAGAATTAAGACTATTGGATAGAAAATCATAAGGAATCACATTTTTTGGTTCAATATAGAGAAGCATTTCCTAATAATTCAACTTGTCCAAAAGTGGAGTCCTTAACTAAGTAAGTAGTAGTAAGATTTCTGTAACTGAATATGTTCTCATAGAGGCTAGATGACTTCTCTTTGGAGAGGTTTGAAAAGAGTCTTCTATCTCTTGGGTTAGAAAGGACAACCTTTATGGAAGGTTTTCCTTCTTTTCCATCTTCATTAGGGTCATGAGAATTTAGAGTCTGAAAAATGGGATCAGAGATTTAGAGCTCAAAAGGACCTGAGAGGCCATTAAGCCCAAATCTTTTCGTTTTCCATGAGGAAATTGAGGGGTTAAGTGTCTGAAGCAGGATTTAAACCAAATCTACCTACCTCTTTAAGTAAAGCACTCTATTCACTATGTTATGCTGTCTCATTTTATAGATCAGAAAACTGATCTCCAGAGAAGTGAAATGGTTCTCAGGGTGGCAGAAGCAAATCTGAACTCAGTTCTCTTAACTCCAAGTTCATTGCTCTTTTCTTTGTACTATACTACCTTTTTCTAATATTAACTCTTTTTATATTCCTACCACATACTTAATAGTTTTTATTTTTTCCAATTACATGTAAAAATAGTTTCAATATTCATTTTTATAAGATTTTGAGTTTAAATTTTTACTTTTTCCCCTCCTCTTCTTCCCCCTCTCTAAGAAGTAAACAATCCTATATATATATATATACATACATATATATATATCATATTAAATATATTTCCACATTAGTAATGTTGTAAAATAAGAATTAGAACAAACAGGGAAAACCACAAGAAAGAAAAAAAAGTGGAAATAATATGCTTCAATTTGCATTCAGATTCCATGATTCTTCTTTTGGATGTGGATATCATTTTCTATCATGAATCTTTTGGAATTGTCTTGGATCATTGCATTTCTGAGAAGAGGTAAATTGTCTAGGATAGTTGATCATCCTACAATGTTGCTGTTATTGTGTATATTGTTCTCCTGGTTCTACTTACTTCATTCAGCATAAGTTCATTTAAGTCTTTAGGTTTGTCTGAAATCCACCTTTTTACCATTTCTTATAGCACAATAGTATTCCTTACATTCATGTATCACAACTTAATCAGCCATTTCCCAATTGATAGGCATTCCCTCAATTTTCAATTCTTTGCTACCATAAAAAAAGAGTTGCTTCAAATATTTCTATGCATAAAGGCCCTTTTCCTTTTTAATGATCTCTTTAGGATGCAAACTGTTGCTGGATCATAGGGAATAGATAGTTTTATAATTGTTTGTACATAGTTTCAAATTACTCTCCAGAATGTTTGGATCAGTTCAGAACTCCACCAACAGCACATTAAGTGTTTCAATTTTCCCATATCTTCTCTAGTATTTGTCATTTTCCTTTTCAGTCATATCTAATATTAATTTTTACATTGTTATATAGTGTATCCATGCTTTCCTTTTAACAACAATGTGACAAATTTAATCTGTTATTATTTCCATTTTACAAGAGTGACTGTTAGTGTGATTGTGTAGGAATAGAAGGGATTATATGAAGCCTACTATTGTCTGTCTGTGTCTCCAGTCAGATCTGAAGTCAAAAGAACCGAATTTGAATTTTTTCATTACTATCATCATGAGTTAGAAATATTTAATATTATTTCGGTGTTTTTTCTTCCTCTTTCTCCTCTTCCTCCTCTTTCCATGATTTATGTAGCACTTTAAGCTGTGTAAATATATAATCCTTGTAACAACTTTATCGGGTAAGTACTATTACCCCCATTTTACAAATGATGAAACTAAAGCTGAGAGAAATTAAATGATTTGTCCAGGATCTATTTGATCTATTTGATCCAGGAGCTATTAAGTGTTTGACAGAAATTGAATTCAGGACTTTTTGACCCCAACTCTGCACTTTATCTCTGAACTACTTAATTATAAGTAAGACAACTGAACTAAACCAAGGACTCCTTTTTGTGTCAATAAATGATAGATCACTACATACTTGTAGTTTTCTTGATTATGTCTTATGATTGAGAAACATAATGATAAGAAAAAGCTACTAGGAATTCAACAGTTCTTTAAAATAAATCTTTTTCTACTAGGTACAAAAAAAAATCTCTAAAATAAAACCTTTGAGACTAAATCTATTATTTACTTGGCATATCCTGACACCAATAGTGGGCATTGTCTGCCATGGTGTGGTAGTTTAGGTGAAAAAAGCACAAGTGAAGGGAAGAAATATTCATTCTGTCTTTGTCCTTATCTTTGAAATATGATCTTACTCACTTTTCTTCAACTTCTCCCTTTGATGGGTTTGACTCTGCCTCAGCCCGTGTCTCCTTTCAGTCTTTTACTCCTGAGTTTCTGAAGCCTTTGAGTTGTCTTGGAAAGGGCAGCCCATAGGCTATCTGTCCCTGAGAAGATCATCTTCTTTATAGTTTGCCACATCACCTAAATCTGTTTACATATTACTCATTAGCCTAGGGTAAAGCACTAAAGGTCATTATCTGTGCAATTTAGGAGTTTTATGAGTTATACATCATCACAGCTCTCCTAGAAATAAGATCCTCTATGTGTTGACATCTATCAGAGGCACTTTGCACATGTGTATAATAAAAATTACAGCAATTACAGTCTTCAAAACCAGAATGAAACTCCCTATTTTACACTGAGGTTCAAATCTCTTTCTGTTTAGTTCTGTGTATTCCCAGCTATTTTCTGGCTTTCTCCATTGTACTCCCTCTACATTTAATTAACATACAGACATTAACAGAAATGTGATTTCCATAGTTTTATATGAAACAAAAACAGGAATTAAAAATAGTTTAAGGAAATAGAAACATTGTGTAGGAATTGCCTGTTAACTGTGACACAAGGAAGTTGGAGGGGAGTTAATACTTTATTAGCTTTTTGATGATGTCAAGAAGCAGCTTCAGTTCTTTCCACTCAGAGTTCTCTCTTAGGAGTTTGAATAGATAGCTCAGCAAGCAGAGTGGTACAGGATGGCCATCCCCTGATGATTCAATGTTGGAGGAAAAAATGGAGGAAAAATTGAGTTAACTATCATTAACAGTTAACTAAATGAGATTTACTTAACATTAGCAAAAGAAAAAAAAAAATCAACACTGGTAAGGTTAAGAACTCCTCTAGATACTTACCATCAATGAAGAGGAAATTAGAGTAATAATTAGGAATTATTTTGACCAACTTTATGCTAATAAATTTGATAACCTAAGTGAAATACCTACAAAATTATAGATTGCCCAGATTACCAGAAGAGGAAATAAATTATTTAAATAGTTCATTTTAGAAAAAGAAATAGAACAAGATATTTATCAAGAAAAAATCTCCAGGGCTAGATGGATTTACATGTGAATCCTATCAAACATGAAAAGAACAATTAACTCCAATACCGTATAAACTATCTGAAAAAATAGGGAAAGAAGGACTTCTATCAAATTCCTTTTATGAAACAGACATGGTACTGATATCTAAACCAGGTAGGATGAAAACAGAGAAAGAAAATTATATACCAATCTCCCTAATGAACATTGATGCAAAAGTCTTAAATAAAATATTAGCAAAGATATTACAGAAAGTCATCCCCAAAATAATACACCATGACCAAGTAGGATTTATATCAGGAATGGAAGTCTGGTTCAATATTAGGAAAACTAGTAGCATAATTTACTATATTAATAACCAAGCTAATAAAAACATAATAAAAATATTTCAACACATACAGAAAAAGCATTTGATAACATCCATCATCTATTCCTATTGAAAACACTAGAGAATAAATGGACTTTTCCTTAAAATAGTAAGTAGCGTCTATTTAAAACCATCAGCAAGCATCATATGTAATGGGGATAAACTGGACCATTCCCAGTAAGATCAGGGATGAAACAAGGTTTCACCATTACTATTCAATATTGTATTAGAAATGCTAGCTTCAGCAGTAAGAGAAGAAAAAGAGATTAAAGGAATTAGAGAAGGTAATGAGAAACCAAATTATCACTCTTTGTAGATGAGATGATGGCATACCTAGAGAAAACTAGAGAATCAACTAAAAAACTATTAGAAATAATCCACAACTTTAGCAAAATTGTAGGATACAAAATAAAGGCACATAAATCCTTAGCATTTTTATACATCACAAACAAAATCCAACAGCAAGAGATAAAAATAGAAATTCCATTTAATACCCTTTAATCCAGCCCAGTTTCTCCTGGGCTTATATCCCAAAGAGATCTTAAAGGAGAGAAAGGGACCCACATGTTCAAAAATGTTTGTGGCAGCCCTTTTTGTAGTAGCTTAAACTGGAAACTGAATGGATGCCTATCAATTGGAGAATGATTGAATCAATCATGGCATATGAATGTTATGCAATACTGTTGTTCTGTAAGAAACAACCAACGGGATGCTTTCAGAGAGGCCTGGAAAGACTTACATGAACTGATGCTAAGTGAAATAAGCAGAACCAGGAGATCATTATACATGGCAACAAGAAGACTATACGATGATCAAGTCTGATGGACTTGGCTGTCTTTAAACAAAGAGATGATTCAAACCATTTCCAATTGTTCATTGATGAAGAAAGCCATCTATACCCAGAAAGAGGACTGTGGGAACTGAATATGGACCACAACAAGCATTTTCATGCTTTCTGTTAATGTTTGCCATTCTCCTTCTCAGGTCCTTCTCCTTTTGTTTTCCTTCTCAGGTTTTTTTTTTCTTTTTTCTTTCTAGATCCAATTTTTCTTGTGCAGCAAGATAATGGTATAAGTATGTATACATATATTGGATATAACATATATTTCAACATATTTAACATGCATTGGACTATCTGTTATCTAGGGGAAGGGGTGGGGGAAGGAAGGAGAAATTTGGAACAGAAAGTTTTATAAGGGTCAATGTTGAAAAATTACCCATGCATATGTTCTGTAAATAAAAAGCTTTAATAAAAGAGAGAGAGAGAGAAATTCCATTTAGAATAACTGTCAACAGTAAAATATTTGGGAATTTATCTGCCAAGGTAAAGTCAGGAACTATATGAGCAAAACTACAAAATAGTTTCCACACAAATAAAGTTGGATCTAAACAACTGGAAAAATATCAACTGCTCTTGTATAGGTCAAGCAAATATAATAAAGATGACAATACTGCCTAACTTATCTATTTATTTAGTGCTATACCAATCAAACTCCCAAGAAACTATTTTACTGACTTAGAAAAAATAACAACAAAATTCATCTGAAAGAACAAAAGGTCAAGAATTTCAAAGGCATTAATGGGAAAAAATGCAAATGAAGGTGGCCTAGCTGTACCAGATCTAAAATTATATTATGAAACAGTGGTTATCAAAACCATTTGGTATTGGCTAAGAAATAGAATCAGTGGAATAGATTAGGTTCACAGGACAAAATAATCAATGACTATAGCTTTTGGGATAAAGAACTCACTATTTGACAAAAACTGCTGGGAAAATTGGAAACTAGGCACTGTCCCACATCTAACACCATATACCAAGATAGGATTGAAATGGGTTCATGATCTAGACATAAAGAATGATATTATAAACAAATTAGAAGAACATAAGATAGCTTACCTTGGAGGAGGAGTGAATTTGTGACCAAAGAAGAACTAAAGATTATTATTGATCACAAAATAGATAATTTTGATTATATTAAATTAAAAAGTTTTTGTACAAATAAAACTAATACAGACAAGATTAGAAGGGAAGTAATAAATTGGGAAAACATTTTTACATTCAAAGATTCTGATAAAGGCATTTCTTTTCTTTTTTAATTTTATAATTATAATAATTTTTTTGACAGTACATATGCATGGGTAATTTTTTTTTTTTGCAGCATTATCCCTTGTACTCACTTCTTTTCCAAATTTCCCCCTCTCTCCCTCCCTCTACCCCCTCTCCTAGATGACAAGCAATCCCATACATGTTAAATGTGTTACAGTATATCCTAGATACAATATATGTGTGTAAAACCGAATTTCTTGTTGTACAGTAAGAATTTGATTCATAAAATAAAAATAACCTGGGTAGAAAGACAATAGTGCAAAGACTTTACACTCAATTCCCAGTATTCCTTCTCTGGGTGTAGCTGATTCTGTCCATCATTGATAAACTGGAGCTGAATTAGAACTTCTCTATGTAGAAAATATCCACTTCAATCAGAATACATTTTCATACAGTATCGTTGTTGAAGTGTATAATGATCTCCTGGTTCTGCTCATTTCACTCAGCATCAGTTCATATAAGTCTCTCCAAACCTCTCTGTATTCCTCCTGCTGGTCATTTCTTACAGAACAATACTATTCCATAACATTCATATACCATAATTAACCCAACCATTCTCCAATCGATGGGCACCTGTTCATTTTCCAGTTTCTAGCCACTACAAAAAGGGCTACCACAAACATTTTGGCACATACAGGTCACTTTCCCTTCTTTAGTATTTCTTTGGGATATAAGCCCAGTAGTAGCACTGCTAGATCAAAGGGTATACAGAGTTTGATAACTTTTTAGGCATGGTTCCAAATTGCTCTCCAGAATGGCTGGATTCTTTCACAACTCCACCAACAAGGAGTAAGGAATTTGTGACCAAAGGAGAACTAGAGATCATTATTGATCACAAAATAGAAAATTTTGATTACATCAAATTAAAAAGCTTTTGTACAAACAAAACTAATGCAATAAGATTAGAAGGGAAGTAACAAATTGAGAAAATATTTTTACAGTTAAAAGTTCTGATAAAGGCTTCATTTCCAAAATATATAGAGAACTGATTCTATAAGAAATCAAACCATTCTCCAATTGATAAATGGTCAAAGGATATGAACAGACAATTTTCAGATGAAGAAATTAAAACTATTTCTCGTCATGAAAAGGTACTCCAAATCACTCTTGATCAGAGAAATGCAAATTAAGACAACTCTGAGATACCACTACACACCTGTCAGATTGGCTAAGATAACAGGAACAAATAATGATGAATGTTGGAGGGGATGTGGGAAAACTGGGACACTAATATATTGTTGGTGGAACTGTGAACGGATCCAACCATTCTGGGGAGCAAAAAAGTTATAAAACTGTGCATACTTTTTGATCTATCAGATCTTAAAGGGAGGAAAGGGACTCATATATGTAAAAAATGTTTGTGGCAGCCTTTTTTGTAGTGTCAAGAAACTTGAAACTGACTGGATCCCCACCAATTGGAGAATGGCTGAATGAATTATTGCATATGAATGTTATGGAATATTATTGTTCCGTAAGAAACAACAAACAAGATGATTTCAGAGAGGTCTGCAGAAGCTTACATGAATTGATGCTAAGTAAAATGAACAGAACCAGGAGATCATTATACATGGCAACAACCTGATTATACAATGATTAGTACTCTTCAACATTGAGATGATTCAAACCAGTTCCAATTTTTCAATGATGAAGAGAGACATCTACACCCAGAGACAGGCCTGTGGAAACTGAGTGTGGTTCACAACATATCATTTTCATTCTTTTTGTTTTTTTCTTGCATTTCATTTTGCTTCTTCTTCTTCTTCTTTTTTTTTCTCATGCGGCACAATAATTGTATAAATATGTATACATATATTGGATTTAACATAGTTTTACCATGTTTAACATACATTGGATTACTTGCCATCTGGGGAAGGGCATGGAGAAAGGGGGGGAATTGGGTTTTGCAAGGGTTAATGTTGAAGAATTGTCAATGCATATGTTTTGAAAAGTAAAAAAACTTTAATTAAACAAAATCAAACAAAACTCCTTTAGCTCCTCATGACTGCTTTGTACTCAAAGAATGATTGAAAGTCTGAGACTTTAGTCTCTCTGAGTCAACCAAGTCTCAAGGAATTTCTTAATACTTAACCTGAACTGAGAAAGGAATTAGAACATTGTTCCTCTCACATTGGGAAAAACTCTAGCAACACTTCCCATTCCTGGTCTCCATTCAACGTACTTTCTGGAGCATCTCTAGCTCTTCAGTCATCATCCTGAAATCTACCTTAATGCTTTTCCAAATCCAAGTTGAAGCTTACGCTAAATTGCCCAAGTTCTATTTTTCCTCCTAGCACCTGACAATCTTTTCCCCTTATGTGGGAAAAGGGAAGAGAGAGATTTACATTCTACCAGGACTATGCCTCCAGTGAAATCATTCTGATTATCTTTTTTGGATTATGTTACAACCTATTTACATTTCATTAGGACTAACTAAATATTTTAAGATAATATTTGATGCACATCCCTTGCAAGAATTCTGACTTATAGCCTAGGAATCATTGGATTAAATAACTTCTAAAGTTCACTCCAGCAAGCTTTAAAATGGTAAGGTGGGAGCAAGGTAGATATGACACTTTTAAATTTAATTTGCATCATTAACATTTTCTCCATTATGTCCTTAAGACTAGACAATCAACAAAACAATAAATCAAACCTTAATTTATAGCATTTAATGGTTTCTGAGGTAAAAATATTCACACTAGGAATTTAAAATTTGGCCTTCTCAAGCTGGTATAAGTTCACTTTGGCATACTGTTGTGCCACAGTTCTCTTTTAATGTCCTGACCCAGTTTCCCTAATTGTCCTATTCAGTTACTCTGCCTCAGGTTATAACCATTCTCTTTTAATGTTAGGATAAAGATTTTATATCTTATTCCTTAGGCTATACCTATTCCCTCTTAATGTTTGATGGGATAAAGGTCTTTATCCATTTTAGACATCATTAGAATATTAGGAGCCTCTCTAGTACCTCCCATTATGTTATCCTAGATGCCTCTCCCCATTAGGTCAGCCCCATACAGGTACCTTCCCCATTATGTCATTGTTCTTGTTACCCTATAAAGAATCTTTCGTATCTGACATTGGTGCAGGATTCTTTGAGACAAAGTCTCATTCAGCCCTGGGACCAACTATGGATCCATTGGTCGCAGTAAATCTTTCCATTTAATAAATTCTGTATTGAATACTCTCTAATCTCTATCTTACTCAGTTTCTCCGGGATTACAATACTTCTGCTTCCAGTTCTAAATCTTATAATCCTATAAATTTCATATGTCCCTCTCTATATGGGATCTTCCATAAAGATTTCTGACAACCAGAACTAAACTGGTTAAGAGAAAAAGATAGAAAGACTTAGAAAGAAAAAAGAGACATAGATAGGCAAAAGAATAGAAATTGATAAGTAGGGGAAAAAAGCTCTCCTTCCCCACTTCCAGAATTGTCACTTTCCTGAAACAGATTCCAGGTCTGCATTTAGCAGGCTATTTTGTAGACTATGGTGAAACTGAAAGAAAGGGGAAGACTAGTTGAAAATTCCTAACAGAAGGGGTGGGAGACATTAAGTTGGGTAATTGTAGTGGCTCATGCTATCTCCTTTCCACTGCTAATGAAACCATGTCTGCTAGAGATGGGTGAGGAACTTTCCTATTGGATGCAGAGGTAAAAAGGCAAGGGATGACCTTTAGCAGGCTTGGCCAATTCCAAGGCAGTGATAACTTTTTATTTCTGAACAAAAGAATGTTAGTTATATTGCCCCAGGCAATGAATAAATGAAGACTCTTTGTCTTCCTCAAAGTCAAAGTGCTAAATCCTAAAAGGACTCAATCTCTTTCCTTCTTATCCAACAATCTTCATAATAGAAGTCCTTGGATGAGTTTGCAGGGGTAAAAGCTATAGAACTAAGTCATTCAATAGTCAAATCATTAGGTAAGGTGGGCAAAACCAGAAGTGAGATGGAAATCTTCATGGTTCAGAACAACCCTTCATGCCCCCTCACATGTCTGAGCCTGAAAGGTATAGTCTCCTGTGATGTTGATAAGACATACTATAATGCTGAGCGAAATGGAGATTAGAGAGTATTCAATACAGAGTTTATTAAATGGAGAGATCTACTGAGACAAATGGATCCATGGTTGGTCCCAGGGATGAACGAGACTATCTTCTCAAAGAATCCAGCACTGAATATCAAATACAGCATTCTTTTATGGGGTAACAATGACATAATGATGGAGGTACCTGGATGGGGCTCACCTAATGGGGGGAAGCACCTAGGATGACATAATGGAGAGGCTCCCGATATTCTAATGATGTCTAAAATGGGTAAAGACCTTTATCCCATCAAACATTAAGAGGGAATAGCCAAAGGTCTAAGATATAAAACCTTTATCCTAACATTAAAAGGGAATGGTTATAAGCTGAAGCAGAGTAAATGAATAGGACAATTAGGGAATCTGAGTCAGGATATTAAAAGAGAACAACAATACATTAATATAATATCTAAATTACTGGCATTATCCTCACAACACTCTCAGAAGGTAAAAATTACAAATATTATTATCTCCATTTTACAGGCAAGGAAGCTGAGGACTCTGAAGACTCAAGTAGTCACATAAGTATTGTGAATGGGAGCTAGAATTCAACTTCAGGATCTTTGTTCTAAGTTTAGCACTTGTACCATAGTATCTTACATAATAATAATGAAACTTAGCATAAGAGTCCAAGCCATAACACTATCCTTATAAATGTGCCCAGAAATTAAAGAAACTAGATAGAGGAAAAAAATCCCATGGACAATAAAGTCAGATCTATATGGAATACATTTGTCCTCTCAGTACCAAGACTGTAGTTTTCATGTCTCTTAATAATCTGGTCTGATAGTTATACTATATGAGAACACTTAGAAAACTAGTGTCAGTGGTGTTTATTTTGGGTTCATTGAGCTGCAATCATATTACAGAGAGCATGGCTGAGTCTAGATCTATTCAAAGTACAAGGCCAGTTTGCAAATGAAACTGAATAATTTGCTGCACAATTGGGCCTGGATATCCCATTTCTTGCTCAGCTTTCCACTAAGAAGAGGAAAATTTAAAAAAAGGAAAGAGATTGTCTAATCCTTAGTCTTTAGGATCTAAGACAGGGCTTCTTAAACATTTTCCATTCATGACCCCTTTTTACCTGATTTTGAATTAAGTTTTGGTCGTTGCAGTTAGAAACTTCTTACTATTATAAAATTTTTTATATGACTCCCACATTCAGTTATGCACACATCATATGAGTTTAAGAAGCTTTTGGTGTAATATACTGAAAGATCTTAGTTATATGTCAACACTGATTTTGTTTCATGAATAAAAGTGCATTCTTTAATATCCCCTAAACTCACTCTTCTTCATCTTTGTCAGATGAGAGCTTCAGAGCAGAGTGAATCAGTCATTGCATAAAGTTTTCTTTAACTATAAAGGTGAGGAATGAGAATAAGGAGTCAAAGACAAATTGTGAGTTTTAATGTCTGGATTGTGAGCCTGGGTGACTGTGAGGAGGAGAATAACCTCAACATAGAGAAGTTAGAAGAGAGGAGGGTTTGGAGGAAAAGAATTTGAAGGAATTTGACTTGGGACATGTTAAGTTTAACGTGAATGGCATATTCAGTTCAAGATGCCCAATAGGGAGTTAGAAATGTGAACCTGAAGGTCAACAAGAAAGGTTTGAGTCAGATGACTTGAGAATCATCAGCATGATGATATTTGAATCCATGGGAGCTGATTAGACCACCAAGTGAAATAATAAAGAGGGAGAGGAGAATAAGGCCCAAGAGAAAGTCCATTAGAGTGATCATGACTTGCTTAAAGCTCTGGCAAAAGAGAAAAAGAAGGGCAATCAAATAGAACCAGGCTGCAATCTGGACGCCTCATCCTAGAAGATGCTTCAGCCTGAAATTCACACTTTTAAGTACCTTTAATCCCTGCATCTCCTCCCTTTGATTGGCTGGCTCTTCCCAAATGTCCCATTTAAGAAAGATGCCCAGCCAGCCATCTCTTTATTTCACAATAAATTGCAATCCAAACTCTTCCATATTGCTCCAGTACCTGGTACCCTTCTCTTCTCCACTGTCACTTTTTCAGCTTCCTTTTATGTACTCTGAGCTTGAATTTCTTTTCCCTTTGATTCTATACATGCTGGTAAGAGAGTGTTTTACAGACTTTTAGAGATAGTCTGTTTTATATCGTGTTCTCATCTTAATAAATTCCCTTTCTAAAAGCTCTCTTGATGTCTAATTGAAAATCAGCATATAATCATAGTAGAAAGCACACCAGTGTCTCTACAAGCACTCCTTTGAGAGGAATGGTTTTACTCTAGGTACCTGATCTACAAGTGAGAATAGGGTATGAGGGAGTTCATCCAGTGTGTACATGCAATATTTATAAGTATGTGTATATATGCATATACATTTAAACATATAATTTATGTATGCACGTAGAATAAATGTAAAGTAAATGAAAACGTAGTTCAATACGAGAAATACAGGTAAAGAGAGAATGCATTCTAAGAATGGGAGATAGTTGATATAAATGCTTAGAGATAGAAGATGGATGAGCAACAGAAAGAAAGCCAGTATAGCTGGATCAGGAAAGGATGGCAATGTCTTATAGAGCTAGAAAGATAAGTTTGTGGAAATTAGTATGGCAGAAACTAGGCATGGACCCACATTTAACACCACATACTAAGATAAGATCAAAACAGGTCCAAGATTTAGGCATAAAGAACGAGATCATAAATAAATTAGAGGAACATAGGACAGTTTATCTCTCAGACTTGTGGAGGAGGAAGGAATTTGTGTCCAAAGGAGACCTAGAGATCATTATTGATCACAAAATAGAAAATTTTGATTACATCAAATTAAAAAGCTTTTGCACAAACAAAACTAATGCAAACAAGATTAGAAGGGAAGTAACAAATTGGGAAAATATTTTTACAGTTAAAGGTTCTGATAAAGGCCTCATCTCCAAAATATACAGAGAATTGACTTTAATTTATAATCAATTCTCCAATTGATAAATGGTCAAAGGATATGAACAGACAGATGATGAAATTAAAACTATTTCCACTCATATAAAAGAGTGTTCCAAATCACTATTGATCAGAGAAATGCAAATTAAGACAACTCTGAGATACCACTACACACCTGTCAGATTGGCTAAGATAACAGGAACAAATAATGATGAATGTTGGAGGGGATGTGGAAAAACTGGGACACTGATGCATTGTTGGTGGAGTTGTGAAAGAATCCAACCATTCTGGAGAGCAATCTGGAATTATGCCCCAAAAGTTATCAAACTGTGCATACCCTTTGACCCAGCAGTGCTACCACTGGGCTTATATCCCAAAGAAATACTAAATGTTTGTGGCAGCCCTTTTTGTAGTGGCTAGAAACTAGAAAATGAATGGATGCCCATCAATTGGAGAATAGTTGGATAAATTATGGTATATGAATGTTATGGAATATTATTGTTCTGTAAGAAATGACCAACAGGATGAATACAGAGAGGTTTGGAGAGACTTACATGAACTGATGCTGAGTGAAACAAGCAAAACTAGGAGATCATTATATACTTCAACAATTATACTGTATGAGGATGTATTCTGATGGAAGTGGATATCTTCAACATAGAGAAGATCTAATCCAGTTCCAGTTGATCAATGATGGACAGAATCAGCCTACACCCAGAAAAGGAACACTGGGAAATGAGTGTAAACTGTGAGCATTTTTTTGTTTTTCCTCCCAGATTATTTTTACCTTCCGAATCCAATTCTTCCTTTGCAACAACAACAAAATTCGGTTCTGCACATATATATATATATATATATATATATATATATATATATATATATATATATATATATATTGTACCTAGGATATACTATAGCATATTTAATATATATGGGAATGCCTGCCATCTAGGGGAGGGGGTGGAGGGAAGGAGAGGAAAAATTCGGAACAGAAGGGAGTACAAGGGATAATGTTGTAAAAAAATTACCTATGCACATGTACTGTCAAAAAAAATGTTATAATTATAAAATTAATTTTAAAAAAAGATGTTTAAAAACAATTTAACTTTTTGCTATCTGAGAAGTAATAAGAAGTTATTAGAGCTGATTAAATAGGAACCACCTTGCAAGATCTGCATTTAAGGAAAATTACTTTGGTAACAATATGAAAGATGAATGGGAATGTGAGTCAGAGGCTGTTGTAATAATCCAGGTGCCAGAAAATGCAGTCCTGAACTGAAGTGTATAATATGTGAGTACAGAGAAGGAGTAAGTTATAAGAGATGTTATAGAGGCAAAAAAAAGAAAGATTTGACAAAGGATTGGATATATAGGGGGAAGAAGAGTGAAAAGACAAGATAATACTAAGATTATGAAATTGGGAGAATGAAAGAATTTTGGTGGTGACTGACAGAAATAGGGAAGTTTGGAAGAAAGAAGGGTTGAGGTGGACAATTAAGATTATAAGTTTAACTTTAGACCTGTTGAATTTAAAATGTCTACAGAACATCCAGTTTGAAATGTCCAATGACTCCAATTAGGTCCAGTGAAATGTTCAATTGCCTATTGTCAATGAGAAACTGAAGTTCAGGGAAAAGACTGGGAATAGATAAATAGATCTGAGAGCCATATGTAGAGAACTGATAATCAAACTCAGGGTTATTGATGAAACCACTGAGAAAATGCATAGAGAGAGAAGCGAAAAGTCTTTAGGACAGAGCCTGGGGAAACCCCTATGATTAGGGGATGGAATAGGAAAGTTAATTTTTCAGATGGAATGTCAGGCAGATAGGAAGAAAATAAGAAAAGAGTGTGTGTCACAAAAATCCAGAGGTGAAAAAGTATCCAAGAAAAGAGGTTGATAAATTGAAAGGCTGGTAAAGTCTAGAGAACATTTTTTGAAGAATGGAGAGACAGATTTTTTGAAGGTTAAAGATTCAAAAGAGGATAGAAGATCACATACATATGTATGGGATTAGTTTTGGTATAGAGAAGAGTCACCTCTTTATCAGATACTGGGGAGAGGAAAACTGGAAGTGACATCAAGGGATTTTAAGATGAAGAGAATAGGAGAAGAAGGAACTAATATGAATGTTCTCTATTTTATCATTAAGGGACAAAGTTCTATGGTTGTGTGGGAGTTTTAAGGACAGTAGAGAATGTTTGGAAATGAGGTAGGGAATCAATTAAAAAAAAAAAGAGCAATCATACTACATTGAGTTCTCAATTGAAATTGAAGAATATTAATTTGTATGTTATCCCTTTATTTAAATATTTATATTTATCCAGCATTTGCATTGGATGGAAAAGTCTTTAAGTGGATTTTGACATTGATAAATAACTATATATAAATAACATATATCAAAGAGGAATATCAAGGAGAAGTGGTTGTGGGGAGCAAAGAATATTCCAACCTCCCCTTCAGGATTTGTATGTCAGGTGGTAGGGGAGAAGGCACAATCAATACTAGAGAGGATGATTGGGAATGTAATATCATCAAGGGAAGGTTTCATTGAGGGCTTTTTAATTTTTCATTTCATTTTCATTCATTCACCAGGTTTCATTGAGGGCTAGTAGATGGCATACAAAAGAAAGAAATCCAAGATGAAAAGAGTGAAGTAGGAGTGGGCCATGTGTAAAGCAATATTGCAGAGGATGTGTGTGAGAAAACTGGAGGTGGAAATTAGAAATATTTTGCTCCTACCGGGAAGTGATTGAATAATGCAGGGGTAGAAAGAGAAATAGGAGAGAAGTCCTAGGGATAGGAATGAGTGGCAGATGAATACTAAAGCTCACAGTGGGAAGGGGAACAGGGAGGTAGTCACAGAGGATGATGATCAGTCAGACCTTGTTCTAGGGTCAGTCCTGGTCCACTGTTGTAACTTCTCATTCTCCAGCTGAATTCTCATATAATATTCATATATAATTCTATTTCTATAGACTGTTCTGTATAATTAAATATTAATCACATATGATTCTTGTATTATTTACTATTATTTCATGCATAAATGTTTTATTTCTCAAACTAGACTTCTTAAAGTCAAAGACTTGGCATATCTCATTGGGCCTAGTGGAATGATGGAAAAGTTGTTGCTCTATAAATATTTGGATAAGTAGTGACTGTGTGAGTGTAAGCCCAGAAAGATTCTTTGGGGAAAAGCAGTTCCCATTCTTTTCTCAGTATCATATAGGCATGTCTTTATCTTGTCTTCATTCTTCTCACTAATTCTAATCTTCATCTCATTCTTCACAATTTAGTTTAGATATAAACTGTAGATGCTGACCAGGAACCGCAAAGTCTACTCTTTACCCAGCCATGTTGTATAATGTTGGAGCTGAATCACCGGCTTTTTCAGGGTTTCTGTTTTCCCATTTGTAATGTAGCATTGGCAGAATTCATTCTTCCCTCTTCTCACTACACCAGTGTGAAAATAGGTCAGTCTTTCTCTGAGAAGGATTGGAAGTTGCTTGGAAGGAGGTATATATACTAGAATTTGTTAAAGGAGGAAGGGGGGAAAGACAGAAGGAAGATGGGCCCCCTATTCCTGAGAGGAAAGAGAGAACCAGTGGCTTGAAAAGTTTCTAGGAATCCCTGAATAAGGGTTAATAAGGGTTAATAAGAATAAGAGATGATTAGAAGTGGGTGGAGGTAAGGAGGAGCCAGGATTCAGTGAAGGGAAGCAATTTCTTAAGTTGTTTCCTGATCATAAATTTTTATTGGTATCTTTAAGGAGAAATCTTGTTAACCTTGGAGCTAGGAGAAAACAGTGGGACTAGTTCTGGGACTAGTAGACAGGTAGGTGAAGATATAGGGGTTTAATACTGAGGTGGAAGGTCTCATAGGAGGAGACATATCTAACTGAAGGAATAAAGGTTCTGTACTTTTATGTGCACACATACAGACATATTATTACAATATATATGTCTGAAAATGCAGTGTGGCTGTCTGTACAGAAATGTGTGTGTGCGTGTGTGTGTGTGCGCATGTCTATGAGTATGTGCAGGTCATGGTTGATCAGAAGAAGTAGCAGGTGCCTCTACCTTCACCTGCTGACTCAGGCCATTCTTTCCCTCTCTCCTTCCTGGTTAATGAGAACAAAGGCAGCCGAAAGTTTCCAGTTGTAAAAAAAAAACAAGGGAGGAACAATCAAGAACAAAGATCAAGGTTTCATATTTTCCATGACAGCTGTGTAAAGGCAGGAACGTTGAGCCTGCCTTGAATCATGACCATTAATGATACCTTCTGGAAGGCAGGTGACAACCAGTTGAACAGAGGGAAATACCAGCTACCCCACTGGCCTCGTAGTGCTTGAGAAATGTCTCATTCAAATTTTGCTTGATTTCTAGGAGATATCCTCACTAGATTGTCTTTACAGACATAAAGGTAATTACATATATTGGTGCCACACTATCCAAAGGAGTCTAACAGTGTATCTTTTCTAATACATATTAGGGCCATTCCTTCAGCTCCTTGAACCTTCATTTCTGCCTGAGGTGATACAGCTTAAGAAACCAAAAGAGAGTTTCCCAAACCCTAAAGTCTTCAAAGTTCAAGAAGCAGAAAGAAAGAAAAGGAGAAAGAGTGGGAAACATGAGGAAAGAAAAAGGTTAGAAAAAGGAGATGTGAATGCTTAGTGGTAATGGTAAGCATTTCAGTGATAGGGAACCCTGAGGGTTCAAAGTACAGTCTTGACTAAGCTATCTCCTTGGGTGGATCAGAGGTTCAGTTAAAGCTCCTTCCTACCCCCAAAGTCACTAAACTTTAGGTTTGACCTAATGATACCACTACTTAAGATCAAAATGAAAAGATCTATATATATAAAAATATTTATAGCAACATTTGTTATACCAAAACCCCCCCAAAAAACAAAAAACAAAAAACCTGGTGAGAAAGTGAGTATCCATCAATTGGGGAATGTTTGAATAAATTATGCATTTTAATGAAATGGCATATTATTGTGTTGTAGAAAATAAGAAAAGAGAAACTTGGAAGGGAGTCTTGTATGAATTGATATAGAATGAAGTAAGCAAAACCAGAAAAGCTATTTATACAATGAAAGCAACTTGGAAAGACTTGACTCTGATAATTGTAATGACTACTGATGACTCTAGAAGTTTGATTAAAGAACCATGATTCCCATCTCTTGTGAAGAGGATCTCTAGGTGCAAAAATGTATGCACAGACATAATCAGACACAATTGATACAACACAAATTTGTTTGAACTATACTTATATATTTCAATGTGTGTTTGGAACAAGAACTACTTTATATACTAGGCTAGTTTTCCCTAAAAGTTGTTGAAACCATCCTTGAAAACTGATACATGAGATTTGGACCACTGATGTAGCTTCACACTGGGTTAAGGTCAAAAGGTATTCCTCCCTGGTCCTAGTCCTCTGCTTCCTGGCAAGTGGAAGATATTAGTTCCTCCTTTCTTGGAAAATCCTGCAAAGTGTAGATGCTCTGACATCATCCAAAAGCCACTAGGCAGTATAATGAATATAGTTCTTGGAATCAGGAAAGCCTAATTCAAATCTGGTCTTGGTCACTTATTTTGGTCTATAACCATAGACAAATGAGTTAGCATCTGGTTGTCTCTTTTCTCAGTTGCAAAATGAGGATAAAAATAGCACCTATTTGCCAGGGTTATTATGAGGACCAAATGATATATAAATATTTGCAGAGCTCTTAGGACAGTGTCTCATGCCTTCTTTCCATTCTCAAGGCTAATTCATTCAGCAAATGAACATAAATCCTTAGATTTTTATTTCCACAATAACTGTCCAATTTTCTATATCTGCCAACATATTTTCTGCACTTTGATAAGTGTGTCAGGTGTCTTTGACCTTGCATTTGGCTCTTCCTGTAGCATTAGTTCTGCTAAACTAAAGTGCCCTACCAATTATTCCTACTCCATACCTTGCTCTATGGTAGCTAGCCAGACTTCTAACCTATTTAAAGATTGTAGAAAGGTGAGATCATATGCTATGATGGGATAGCTTTTCGATAAACAAAATGGGATTTTAGCAATCCATCTAAAGGCTTTATCCTATAAACCAACTGATCTAGAACCCAGGTAATCCTAAAGGAAACTTCAGAGTGAACCAGTTCCAAAATGGTTTTAGTCTCTTGCCTCTAAAACCAGATTAGGAGCCAATTTGCATATTTCACAAGAATTTTCTCTGATTTCTTCCTGACAAGACACAGTTTAGATTTTCAGGTTCTTTTCAAACACATTGTAATCATTCTGGAGACTTAAATGGCTCAGAAAAGTAAAGGTTCTGGCCATTTACATATTTTATTATTGGTCTAAGTACAAATAGGAGCCCAGAATTGTCATTGTGATTGTTGTTCTTTATCTTTCTTTCTCCAGCTTCTTCACCAGCTTCATTTTCTCCTCCATAATCATTTGGGACCAATGTTAAGATCTAGATCATGATGGCTGAGGATGATCTGTGGGAAGGAGGAGGGGTGAGGGAGAGAGAGAGAGAGAGAGAGAGAGAGAGAGAGAGAGAGAGAGAGAGAGAGAGAGAGAGAGAGAGAAAGGGAGGGAGAGAGAGGCAGAGACACAGACACATACAGAGAGAGGCCGAGAGAGACACACAGATAGAGACAGAGACAGAAATAGAAACACAGAGACAAAGAGAGACAGACAGAGAGAAAAACAGAGAGAAATATATACACACAGAGAAACACAGAGAGAGAGAACACACAGAAACACAAAGAGAAACAGAGCGAGAAACACACACACATACAGAAACATACATACACACAGAAAGAGAGAGAGAGAGAGAGGAACATACAGAGAAACACACACACACACAGAAAACACAGAGAGAGAAACACACACACACAGAAAACACAGAGAGAGAAACACACATACACACATACACACAGACAGAGAGATAGAGAGAGAGAGGGAGAGAGGGAAGAAGGGAGAGACATAGACACAGACACACACAGAGAGAGGCAGAGAGAGACACACAGAGACAGAGTGAGAAACACACACATACAGAAACAGAGAGAGACAGAGAGAGACAGAGAGAGACAGAGAGAGAGAGAGAGAGAGAGAGAGAGAGAGAGAGACACACACACACACAGAGAGAGAGAGAGAGAGAGAGAGAGAGAGAGAGAGAGAGAGAGAGAGAGAGAGAATTGGTATTTACATTCATTCTGAGCCAATAGATTTTATAAAACCCAAGATATCTTGGGAAGGAAAAGAAAAAAAGGAAAGGAAGAAGAAGGAAAAGGGAAAGGAGAGGAAAAGGAAGAGGGAGGGAAAGAAAGAGGGAGGGAAGGGTAGAGGGAGGGAAGGGAAGGGTAGAAGAAAGGTAGAGGAAGGGAAGGGAAGGGAAAGGAACTATGACATCAGGGAAGTGATGTCATGACTTGCAAGTGAATTGGATTTAAGGGAGGGTGGGCTGTACAAAATCACCAGATTCACTTTCTGCTCTGCAACCATCTACATCCATTGGCAAGATACAGAACAGGATAACTGGAAATGGTCCTCATCAACCCATGGAGAAATAGTGGTAGCTCTCCCTCAGATGGGAGTAAAAAAGACAGCTGAATCACAACTGTAACTTTGCCTAATATCCTTTCTTAGATGGCTAAAACGGATTAATATCCATTTGTTTTGTGCAGAATTTTATTTCAATTTCAAACTTGAAGTATGAGACTACCCTGAATCTGGCCAAGGCCTCCAATACAAGGGAGAGATGAGTGGGATCAGTGAGTCAGGGGTCAAAATATAAGGAAGATGATAATAAGGGAAAAAAAAGAAGAAAAGAAACAAAAGAGCATCAATGGAACATTTTTATTAAATTAAATTAAATGATCTGAAACGAGCAAAAGAAACTTGATAGAGGATGTAGAAAAGAAGGGCAATATTGGTTTTACAAATCATCATCCTAGAAATAGGACAGGTTCAAAACAAAAGTTGCTTCTTTAATTACTCTTAAGGAAGAGAATTAGCCCTTATCTAATATTCACCAGCTTTGTCTCTCCCCATCAAATGCTTATTATACAAAAGATCTTTTTATATATTCAATGGTGACTAAATCATTTTAATCAAATAAATAGCAAACAAATATTGGGAAAATATACTCTTGCTATTCATCAGCTTTGTAGTCATGTCTGACTCTATTATTACTTTCTGGGTTTTCTTGGCAAAGATACTCAGTGGTTTCTTCTCCAGTCCATTTTACCAAGAAACACTTTCCCCTTTCCTTGGTATTGTGAGTATAGTAACCCAGGCTAGTTCCCTAACTAGGCATTTTTAATCCTTTTGTGTGTGTGTGTGTGTGTGTATGTCTCTTTTTAGCAGTCTCTTCTCAGAACATTTTTAAATAATTGAAGAAAATGCTAAATTTCCATTATATTAATGAAAATAAAAGTGTAATGTTTTCCCAATACAAGTTCATGAATCTCCTGAATTTTTTAAAAAGATTCCTTTTTGATCCCTATCCTCAGTGGAGCCCAGTTTAATAACTCCTGCTCTAAGTGAAATTGAGGATTAGTTTAGCAAATTGCTTAGCACATAGTAAACACTATATAAATGTTTTATCCCCTTCTCTTCTTTCCCTTCCCTTTGTATTTCCAGAGGTGGGAAGGAAACTGAACTGACAGGGAAAAGGATGAAGGATAGAAACAAACAAAACCTTGGGTTTTCATTGACAGAAATCTTTCTGGCTTATTTCCTTAATCCAGCCTTTCTTGTTTATTCTGATCTATGATTCTTAGCATATAATAATCAACAATTATTTATTAAGTTCCAGACAATACGAATACCAAGACAAAAAAGAAAAAAAAAAGAAAAGAAAAAAATAGATTGTCCTATAGCTATAGAATTTAAAACCTAATAGGGAAAGAATATATATCTATGTGCATGATTATATTCAGAATAAATACAAGGTAGCTTGGGGTAAAGGGCAGTAATTATCATAGAGGATTAGGAATGGTGATGCTTGAGTTGAATCCTAAATATGAAGACAAAAACCATATAAACTGTAAGGGAAAAACAGTGAGAGAATTCTGGGTGAGGAGAAAGAAGGCTTTTCTGTTCATGTACATAGTTTTAATTTTTTTTCTTATTAGACTGAGAAAAGTGATTGGCTCTCCCAACTCCAAGCTACTTTATGGTTCCCCAGCCCCTGGCATGACCCAGAGACCAATCTATGGCCAATAACAGCTTCAACCCATCCAGACAATCTTTCTTTCACAAGCATATTTATTATTCTTTGCCCATCCCTCTTCTCTCTTCCCACCAACAGCCTAAAATATTTTTTTTAACATAAAAACTCCAACCACTGCTGGAAACCAATCCTAAAGTTAGCCCAGGGTGTGGGAGTTGCCAGAGGAAATTGGCAGAATACAGACAAGATGGTCAGAAGGAGGAGAAACTTAACCACCACGTCTCTTTCCATAGGATACATGGAGTAGGAGGCATGGATGAAGGGTAGGCAGGCATAAAAACATCCTTGAAGATTTAGGCAGGGGCAAAGAGAAAAGCTGCACATGTTGATATATGTAGTCCCTATAACAAGTTCAGTTCAAGTCTCTTCTACCAACTCCAAGTAGCAATCCCTTCCCATTTATAATGGCCCCAGATCACCTTCAGGTGCAAGAAATAGGGGATGGAGGAAGAGAAGAAATTAACATTTATTAAGTACCTATTGTGTACTTTGCTGAACTTTTTACAAATATTCTATGATTCTCATAACAACCATAGGAGCCAGGTGCTATTATTTTCCCCATTTTACAATTGGTGATGAGAATGTAAACAATAGATAGATGCTACTTTATGTGAGGGCATATGATCAGTGTAATAATGGGTGCCTATTATACCTACAGGGAAGCAGGGTTGTTGTTGGCTAGTATACATAATAAGGTCAATAATAATAATGTGGGCCAAGAAGGGGTTAGGAAGTAGACAATAA
The DNA here is from genome assembly GCF_048593235.1 of Sminthopsis crassicaudata. Lineage (NCBI taxonomy): Eukaryota > Metazoa > Chordata > Mammalia > Dasyuromorphia > Dasyuridae > Sminthopsis > Sminthopsis crassicaudata. Next base: position 243,543,422 of record NC_133621.1, read on the forward strand.
CATTACTTCCTTTTAGCTTTTGCATTCTTCAACTTTACTTGAATCCCAATCAGAGGAGATCCTAGGAGCTCCAGTTTCTATTCAGCTGCTATGTTGTTGTTTGTTATTAGAAATCTCTGAAATGGGTTCTGGGGGCACAGAATCTCATAAAGGGTTGAAGTGGGAATTTCCAAGGAATTTTCTAATCCTAAATTAAATATTGTCTGAAACTACAGACTATCAGTACCAGATGCAGGTTGCACTCCTTTTTTTTTTTTTTTTTTTTTGCATTCAAATGTTGCATAAATAACCTTTAAACAATTTGTACAAAAATAGTTCTGCATCATGTATCATATAACAAAAATAAAACAAAACAAAGGATGGGTCGAGGGGGCAGAAATGCAGCTTGTGGTCCATTGGAAAGATACTAAAAACTTGGTGGGGGGAGGGGTCACCATGGGAAAAAGAGGAGTAGAAATTTAAAAAAAATGTACACTTCCAAGCTCATGCTCTGGTAATTTAAATAATATCTCAACAGTCTGTCCTTCTCTCCCTCCCCCCAACCCCCCACCTCCCAGCTGTGAATCTCTCTTAGGAATCATCACAGAAGCCAGGGAGTGCAGAGTACCCTGGCTGGCCATGCGTGCGCTGGGCGTTCACAAGGTGGGAGGTGAACTCGGTCCTTTCCGGGATCAATAGATCGTTAGGGCTTGTAAAACGGGATCTTTGCTCTCGTCTTCGAGTCCAGTTCCAAATGTATAATAAAATCCCCATGTATTCTGAAATGAAAGTCATTTTCCCCTTCTCCTTCCCCCATCCCCAGCCCGCTATTTACACACCTGTCCTTGGACTAACTCAGTTTTTGTAGTAGTTTTTCTTCCACTTGCCCAAACTGGACGCTCACCGACATCTCGGCTATGAACTCCTCACAGCCTTCCTTGGTCCAGGTTGCACTCCTTTGACTAGAGATTTAGTCTGTGCCACTCTGGCTGGCTTTTGTTGGCTTTCTTTATCTAGGTATAATGTCTATGCTCATTAATTCAGAACTAAAAGATCTCAAACTATCCTTGTAAGAAAGCAAATATAGGAAGTGGGAATATAAACCAGAAACAACATGATGATATAGGCAGAAAACATTAGCAACTCTGGATCATCCGATGTGTGACTGCATGTGTTCCTCTATGTGATACCATTTCCATTGCTGGTAAGTTATGGAAAAGTGTATTCCATAGAGGAAATCACTTTATTTGAAATGTTATTTGGTTAAATGCTTTTTATGTGAATTAATGTAAAAGCTGGTAAAAATAAATACATCTCTTCTTTCAATAAACTCTTCACATTGCAGATTTCCTCCTTTTCCCTCTCAAGCCATCCCTGAAAGTTCTTGCTAATATCTAATCTAAATCTAATCTAATTTGATTTCAGTCTCTCATTCATGTTTTATTTGTTTTCTTCAGCAGATTAGTGGGGCATGTGGAGCTCTCAAGACAGAAAGTCTTTCTGCACATGGAAAAGAGAGGCTGATGGCAGGTGGGGATGGCAGGAGGGAAGGAGAGGAGAGTGGAGAAGATCCCTTCTCCCACTATCCACCCAACCTAAGACAGAATTAATATTATTTCAATCTTGGGCATCAATAAAGCTTTTCTTATTTGTTGGTCTGGATCACTCTAGAAACCTTTGATTACTGCCACTCTCTTCAGCAGAATCCTTATTTAAGGGACCCAAACTCTTTAAAGGCATGGATTCTTAAACTTTTTTCACTTTCTACCCCTTTTTGCCTCGGAATTTTTATGTGATCCCAGGAATAGGTATACAAAACAAATATTTACTGATAATAAATCATCATTTCATGACCCCCACATTCAGTCCCATGACCTCCAAATTGAAAAGCTTTGCTTTAAGAAAGAACTCAGTCCTACCATTCAGATGTGTAGACTTGGGAATACCTCTTTTCATATGTGGATCCCCAGAAAAGTTGCTCCAAGTTCATGACACAATAAATCAGTATTCATTCAAAACCTACCCAATGTATACATTTACTTTTCTGTTTACACCCTGTATTACAAGTAAACTTTTTGTGGTCAGGAACTGTTTTTTTGTCTCTGCATCTACATAATTAACATAGTATCTTGCACATAATAGGCATTTAATAAATATATATTAAGTTATATTAAAACAGTAGAAATGGCATTGCCTAACAAAGGCTCTGACAACTTTACTTATATGACAATGTAATAGATGTATGAGGCAGCTAGGTGGCATGGTACCAATCCTACAGTCAGGAAAACTTCTCTCCATGGGTTTAAATCTGGCCTCAGATATTTATTATAGTGACCCTGGGCAAATAATTTAATTTTGTTTGCCTCAGTTTTCTTCTTGGTAAAATGGGCTAAAGAAGAAAATGGCAAACCATTCCAGTACCTTTGCCAAAAAACAAAAACTAAACTAAATGGGGGTTATAATAGGACATGACTAAGAATGATTGAACACAGGAACACAATAGGTATGTGAGATAATATAAGCTGTATCCATATGTGATGATGGCCCATGAGGCACTTGAGATATTGACGCTTATAGAAAAAACAAGGTGTCACTTAATTATCCAATGAAGGATAATATTTGACTTCTCTTCCAGGTGGCAATATCCTCAAGAGACCCACCAAATGGTTTCAATAGAGTCCTAACATTGTGTATGTTCAACTAAACAAAATTTATTTCAGGTATATAAGCCTCCCATACTGCCAAGTTGCTTTTGTAAGCAACTTAAAATTTGTGTTGACCAGATTTCAAATTGAGACCAGAAGGTTATGAAACAGGACTAGAGTTATTAACCATTCCTCAATTATTAAGCATTCATATTCTGAAGAGCAATCTGGAACTACGCTCAAAGGGCTATCAAACTGTGCATATTCTTTGACCCAGCAGTGTCATTATTGGGTCTGTATCCCAAGGAAATCACAAAAAAGGGAAAAGGACCCACATGTTCAAAAATGTTGTAGCAGCCCTTTTTGTGGGAGCAAAGAATTGGAAAATAAGTAGATGCCCTTCAGTTGGGGAATAGTTGAATAAGTTGTGGTATATGAAGATGATGGAATATTATTGTTCTATAAAAATGGTGAACAAGCTGATTTTAGAAAGGCCTGGGAAGATTTACATGAACTGATACTGAGCAAAATAAGCAGAACCAGGAATACATTGTACATAATAACAGCAAAAATGTGTGATGATTAACTATGAAAGACTTGGTTTTTCTCAGTGGTTCAGTGATCCAAAGCAAACCCAATAGATTTTGGACAGAAAACACCATCTGCATCCAGAAAAAAGAACTATGGAGATTGAATGTAAATCAACACATGCTATGTTCACTTCTTTTTTCTATTTTTTTTCCCTCTCCCATGGTTTTTTTCTTTTTGCTCTGATTTTTCTCTCCCAACATGATTTATAAAGCAATGTGTATGAAAAAAAATAACTTAAAAAATTAGGCATTTCCTAAGGTTCATGTTTTGTTTTGCCACCAAGAAAAAGCAACTATAAATATTTTTGAATATAAATGAACTTTTCCTCATTCTTTGATTTCTTTTGGGTATAAGTCTAGCAGTGGTATAGCTGGGTCAAAGGGTATGTACTGTTTATTAATTTTTTTTTTTATTTTATAATTATAACATTTTTTTGACAGTACATATGCATGGGTAATTTTTTACAACATTATCCCTTGCACTTACTTCCATTCAGATTTTTTCCCTTCCTCCCCCAACCCCCTCCCCCAGATGGCAAGCAGTCTTATATATGTTAAATATATTACAGTATATTCTAGATACAATATATGTGTGTAGAACCGAATTTTTTTGTTGCACAGGAAGAATTGGATTCAGAAGGTAAAAATAACAGTTTACATTCATTTCCCAGTGTTCCTTTTCTGGATGTAGCTGGTTCTGTCCATCATTAATCAATTGGAATTGGATTAGCTCTTCTCTATGTTGAAGAAATCCACTTCCATCAGCATACATCCTCGTACAGTATCATTGTTGAAGTGTATAATGATCTTCTGGTTCTGCTCGTTTCACTCAGCATCAGTTGATGTAAGTCTCTCCAAGCCTCTCTGTATTTCTCCTGTTGGTCATTTCTTATAGAACAATAATATTCCATAACATTCATATACCATAGTTTACCCAACCATTCTCCAATTGATGGACATCCATTCATCTTCCAGTTTCTAGCCACTATGAAAAGGGCTGCCACAAACATTTTGGCACATACAGGTCCCTTTCCCTTCTTTAGTATTTCCTTGGGGTATAAGCCCAGTAGTAGTATGGCTGGGTCAAAGGGTATGCACATTTTGATAACTTTTTGGGCATAATTCCAGATTGCTCTCCAGAATGGTTGGATTCTTTCACAACTCCACCAACAATGCATCAGTGCCCCAGTTTTCCCACAGCCCCTCCAACATTCATCATTATTACTTCCTGTCATCTTAGCCAATCTGACAGGTGTGTAATGATACCTCAGAGTTGTCTTAATTTGCATTTCTCTGATCAGTAGTGATTTGGAACACTCTTTCATATGAGTGGAAATAGTTTTAATTTCATCATCTGAAAATTGTCTGTTCATATCCTTTGACCATTTATCAATTGGAGAATGGCTTGATTTCTTATAAATTAAAGTCAATTCTCTGTATATTTTGGAGATGAGGCCTTTATCAGAACCTTTAACTGTAAAAATGTTTTCCCAATTTGTTACTTCCCTTCTAATCTTGTTTGCATTAGTTTTGTTTGTGCAGAAACTTTTTAATTTGGTGTAATTAAAATGTTCTATTTTGTGATCAATAATGGTCTCTAGTTCTCCCTTGGACACAAACTCCTTCCTCCTCCACAAGTCTGAGAGGTAAACCATCCCATGTTCCTCCAATTTATTTATGATTTCGTTCTTTATGCCTAAATCTTGGACCCATTTTGATCTAATCTTAGTATGTGGTGTTAAATGTGGGTCCATTCCTAGTTTCTGCCATACTAATTTCCAGTTTTCCCAGCAGTTTTTGTCAAATAATGAATTCTTATCCCAAAATTTGGGATCTTTGGGTTTGTCAAAGATTAGATTGCTATTTTTATTCACTATCTTGCCCTGTGAACCTAACCTATGCCACTGATCAACTAGTCTATTTCTTAGCCAATACCAAATGGTTTTGGTGACTGTTGCTTTATAATATAGCTTTAAATCAGGTACACTTAGACCACCTTCCTCTGACTTTTTTTTCATTAGTTCCCTTGCAATTCTCGACCTTTTATTCTTCCATATGAATTTTGTTGTTATTTTTTCTAGGTCATTAAAATAGTTTCTTGGGAGTCTGATTGGTATAGCACTAAATAAATAGATTAGTTTGGGGAGTATTGTCATCTTTATTATATTCGCTCGGCCTATCCAAGAACACTGAATGTCTTTCCAATAATTTAAATCTGACTTTATTTTTGTGGCAAGTGTTTTGTAATTTTGCTCATATAATTCCTGACTCTCCTTTGGTAGATATATTCCCAAATATTTTATACTCTCAACATTTGTTTGGAATGGAATTTCTCTTTGTATCTCTTGCTGTTGGATTGTGTTGGTAATGTATAAAAATGCTGAGGATTTATGTGGATTTATTTTGTATCCTGTGACTTTGCTAAAATTCTGAATTATTTCTAATAGATTTTTAACAGAGTCTTTGGGGTTCTCTAAGTATACCATCATGTCATCTGCGAAAAGTGACAATTTGATTTCTTCATTTCCTACTCTAATTCCTTGGATCTCTTTCTCGGCTCTTATTGCCAAGGCTAGAGTTTCTAGTACTATATTGAATAGTAATGGTGATAGTGGGCAACCTTGTTTCACTCCTGATCTTACAGGGAAAGGTTCTAGTTTATCACCATTACATATGATGTTTACTGAAGGTTTTAAATATATGCTCCTTATTATTTTAAGGAATAGTCCGTTTATTCCTATACTCTCAAGCGTTTTTAGTAGGAATGGATGTTGGATTTTATCAAATGCCTTTTCTGCATCTATTGAGATGATCATATGGTTTTTATTAATTTGATTATTAATATGGTCAATTATACTAATAGTTTTCCTAATATTAAACCAGCCCTGCATTCCTGGTATAAATCCCACTTGGTCATAGTGTATTATCCTGGGGATGATTTTCTGAAGTCTATTTGCTAATATCTTATTTAAGATTTTAGCATCAATATTCATTAAGGAAATTGGTCTATAGTTTTCTTTCTCAGTTTTTGATCTACCTGGTTTAGGTATCAGTACCATGTCTGTGTCATAGAAGGAATTTGGTAGGACTCCTTCAATCCCTATTTTTTCAAATAGTTTACATAGCATTGGAGTTAGTTGTTCTTTAAATGTTTGGTAGAATTCACCTGTAAATCCATCTGGTCCTGGGGACTTTTTCTTAGGAAGTTGGTTAATAGCTTGGTCTATTTCTTTTTCTGAGATGGGACTATTTAGACTACTTACTTCTTCTTCTGTTAATCTGGGCAAGCTATATTTTTGAAGGTATTCTTCCATTTCATTTAAGTTATCGAATTTATCGGCATAAAGTTGAGCAAAGTAGCTCCTAACTATTGTTCTAATTTCCTCTTCATTAGTGGTGAGTTCACCCTTTTCATTTTCAAGACTATCAATTTGCTTTTTCTCTTTCCTTTTTTTAATCAGGTTTACTAAGGGTTTGTCTATTTTGTTGGTTTTTTCATAAAACCAACTCTTAGTTTTATTAATTAATTCAATAGTTTTTTTACTTTCAATTTTATTAATCTCACCTTTTATTTTTTGAATTTCAAGTTTTGTGTTTGTCTGGGGGTTTTTAATTTGTTCCTTTTCTAGCAATTTTAGTTGTAAGCCCAATTCGTTGGCCCTCTCTTTCTCTATTTTATGCAAGTAGGCCTGTAGAGATATAAAACTTCCCCTTATTACTGCTTTGGCTGTATCCCACACATTTTGGTATGATGTCTCATTATTGTCATTTTCTTGGGTGAAGTTGTTAATTATGTCTATGATTTGCTGTTTTACCTAATCATTCTTTAGTATAAGATTATTTAATTTCCAATTATTTTTTGGTCTCTTTTCCCCTGGCTTTTTATTAAATGTTATTTTGATTGCATTATGGTCTGAAAAGGATGCATTTACTATTTCTGCCTTACTGCATTTGATTTTGAGGTTTTTATGCCCTAGTATATGATCAATTTTTGTATAGGTTCCATGAACTGCTGAGAAGAAAGTATATTCCATTCTGTCTCCATTTAGCTTTCGCCAAAGATCTATCATATCAAACTTTTCTAGTATTCTATTTACCTCTTTGACTTCTTTCTTATTTATTTTGTGGTTTGATTTATCTAATTCTGAGAGTGCAAGGTTGAGATCTCCCACTATTATAGCTTTGCTATCTATTTCCTCTTGCAGCTCTCTTAATTTCTCTTTTAAGAATTTAGATGCTGCACCACTTGGTGCATACATGTTTAATATTGATACTGCTTCACTATTGATGCTTCCCTTTAGCAGGATATAATGCCCTTCCTTATCTCTTTTAATTAGATCAATTTTTGTTTTTGCTTGATCTGAGATGAGGATGGCTACTCCTGCTTTTTTGGTTTTGCCTGAAGCATTATAGATTCTGCTCCACCCTTTTACTTTTAGTTTGAATGTCTCACCCTGTTTCAGGTGTGTTTCCTGTAAACAACATATAGTAGGATTCTGACTTTTAATCCAGTCTGCTAACTGCTTCCTCTTTATGAGGCAGTTTGCCCCATTCACATTTATGGTTAGAAGGACTAATTCTATATTGCTTGCCATCCTATTAACCCCTGCTTATGCTTTTCCCCTTTCCTTCCCTCTTACCCTCCTATCCAGTATTAAACTGGTGAACACCACTTGGTTTTCACAGCCCTCCTTTTTTAGGATCCCTCCCCCACCTTAAAGTTCCTCCCCTTATTTTACCCCTTTTCCTTGAAATTTCTGTATTCCCTTCCCCTTAGCTTACTCCTTCCCTTTCACTTTTCAATGAAGTGGAAGAAGTTTCACCATAAATCGAATATGTCTATTGATACACGCTATGTTCATCTCCCTCCTTTCTTTCTCTCAGATATAATAGGTTACCTTTGCCTCTTCATGAGATGTAGTACCACTACTTTACACTTTTTTATGATATAATCTCCTTTCCACCTCTAGTTTCTAAGACAAATTGTACATATGTTCTTTACATATTTTTTTGACAGAAGTATAGTTCTCAAGATTTCTTTTTACCTTTTTAGAAATCTCTTGAGTTCTGTATTTGAAGATCAAACCTTTTATGTAGGTCTGGTTTTTTCATCAAAAATAGATGGAATTCATTTATTTCGTTAAATGTCCATCTTCTTCCCTGGAAAACGATGCTTATTCTTGCTGGGTAAGTTATTCTTGGCTGCATACCAAGTTCCTTAGCCTTTCGGAATATCATGTTCCAGGCCCTGCGTTCTTTTAATGTGGATGCTGCTAGATCCTGGGTTATCCTTATTGTGGATCCTCCATATCTGAATTGTTTTTTTCTAGCAGCTTCCAATATCTTTTCCTTTGTCTGATGATTCTTGAACTTGGCCACTATATTTCTTGGCGTTTTGATTTTAGGGTCCCTTTCAGTAGGTGATCGATGAATTTTCTCAATGTCTATTTTACCCTCTGTTTCCAAAACGTCTGGGCAGTTCTCTTTGATAATTTCCTCGAAAATGGTGTCCAAGCTCTTTTTTTCCTCCCATTTTTCAGGGAGTCCGATTATTCTCAAATTGTCTCTCCTGGATCTGTTTTCCAGGTCTGTTGTCTTTCTGGTAAGGTACTTGACAGTCTTTTCAATTGTTTCATTTCTCTGGTTTTGCTTGACTCCCTCTTGGTTTCTCCTTGAGTCATTCATTTCTACTTGTTCCAGTCTAATTTTCAATGATGTATTTTCTTCACTCACTTTTTTTATATCTCTTTGTAATTGTCCAATTGAGTTTTTATCTTCTATGGAATTTTTTTCCATTTTATCCATTTTATTTTTTAGAGAGCTGATTTCTTTTTCCAGCTCACTAATCCTGTTTTCCTAGGAGTTGTTTACCTTTTCCAGCTCACTAATCCTGTTTTCCTTGGAGTTGTTTACCTTTTCCAGCTCACTAATCTTATTTCTCAATGATTTGATTTCTTTATCCACTCTGTCTTTGAATGCATGGGATGACTTCTCCAGGCTCTCTTGCCAAGCTTCCCTTTCCTTTTCCCATTTCTCTTCCAGATCTCTTGTGAGAGCCTTTTTGATTTCCTCTATGAGGTTCTTTTGTATTGAGGAGCAGCTTATATCCCTCCCAGGGGATACATCTGGGGACAGTCTGTTCCTAGTCTCCACAGTATTTGAAGTCTGCTCCCTCTCCACACAGAAGCTGTCAATGGTTAGAGCCCTTTTGAATTTTTTGTTCATTTTGTCAGAGTAGGAATCAAAGAAAACAAACTGACAAGAGAAACAATTGGTCTGTTTTGCGGGGGATGGGGCTGGATGGTATTAATGGGCTTCCTCTACAGACTGGGGGTAGGGCAGCAGAGAGCCACTAACAGAACAGCAATGACTGTACTGAGTCTGTGCTCTGAGGCTCCAAGAACACACCGAGTCAGTCCAGGTGGGGGTTGGGGGTGGCCGGGCTCTGAGAGACGCTGGCTTTCTGGGGTTTTAATCTTCACCTCCGGTGTTTACACCCTCTCTGCTGCTCCTGGCTTGCTGCCAAGATGGAGCATCCACACTGGGGCAAAAGCCCTTTCGCAGAAACGGCAGAGATCACACCCTTCCCCCTCAGGTCTGAGCTGTGTGAGCTTCCTGTCTTGCTCTGGCTGCCTGCCCTCAGTCTGCGCCCAGTCTGATTGACCCTCCCCCGAGCAAACACAGACCTTTTCTGGCGACTTTCAAGGATGTCTTCTCTTGGTGATTATTTGTGGATTTCTTTCTGGGTCAAGCATTAAGTCAGAGGCTTGTCATGAAGTAAGTTTTGAGAGAAAACGAGGAGCTCAAGCAGCTGTCTGCCTCCACGCCGCCATCTTGGCCGGAAGTTGTTTATTAATTTTTTGCTTAAAATTCCAAGCCTTTTTTCTCTACCTTATCTAAGAACCATAACTTGTCCCATTCACTTAGCATATTCAATCTAGAAAATCTTTTTCTAGTTGTAGACTAAATCTACTTATGCTTCCACTTATCTCAAATATACATCCACTTAGCCAAGGGGGAAAAGGGGCACCTGTCAGAGATTGAGACTCAATTCTACCTTCTTCTTGGATTCCCAACCCTATTCTGAACCTTACAACTTATTTTGCCAAGACTTTTATAATAAGAAATTCGACCATTTTGGGTTTTTTCTATATATATTCTTTGAATTGTTTTGTGGAAAGAGAAAGGAGGATGAAAGAGGATGGATCAAGAAGACTAGGCATTGCATTTGATGCTGAATACTCACTATTTACCTACTTTCCTCTATCTCCCACAGCTCAGCTGGCAACAGTATTCAGTGAAGTCTAGAATACCTTGACTCCTAATCAAACTCCACCTAGTGGAAAAATCAGAGCTGTGTCTAAGCTGATAAAGTTTTAGTAGGAGGTACTGTTCTGACTTTCTTTTTCCTTCTTTCTGCAGGCATGTATTTCTGTCTCTTTTAGTTGACTATATAGCATTTTCTAAGTACAGTATCATGTCATCTGCAAAAAGTGATAACTTTGTTTCTTTCCTACTGTGCTTATTTCTTTAATTTTTTTTTATTATTTTACTCCTACCACTATCTTATCTAGCATTAAATCAAATAATAGTAATGATGATAGTTATCCTTGATTTATTTCTGATCTTACTGGAAAGTAAATTATCTACATTATGTATGATCTTGACTCTTATTTTTAGATTTATGCTATTTACTGTGTTGGAGCTAGTAGCATAATATAGTATTATAATGGCCACACCCTAGTAAACATTTTAGCAGATAGGCAAAACCAGGTTGAGGGTAATCAATAGGCTTTAAACTTAGGGGATGTCTATATCAACCATGTGAAGACATTTCCTGGTACAATGAGCGGATAAGAACAATTTGTTTCAATAGCCATGAAGGGGTTTGAAGCAAGCACTATGGAGAGCTTGGCCAGATATCAAAGACTCCAAGATCATCCCCAGCATCTAAGACCATCACTAGCCATTCTGACTTTTATCCTGATGCTTCACTTCACACTTCAGTGACTCAAGCAAGAGACAGTAAAGTTGATGAATTTGTAAAACTGCCTCCATTAACTCCAATGCCTATTGTCTTTGTTAATGCTGCACTTGATTTTTCTAAGCATTTTTTGTGGAAAATATATGAAGAAAAATAAAGATTGAGAAAAGGCATTAAAATTGGTACTCACAAGATCAGCACCAACTGGTCAAATGATGAGATTAGAAGCCATATTGTAGAGAGCTAAAAAGAGAGTGAAAGGTAATGAAGTAGAGACATCTATTGTTTAACTATAACAGGAGAGATGGACATCTCTAGTTACAGAGAATGGATGGATCAGGTGAGGGATTCTTGAGGATGAGGGAGACGAGCATATCTGTAAGCAGTAGAATAGAAATAGATTTGAAAATAAGTAAAAGAATGTGGATAAGAGAGGTGGCAATCTACTGAAAAATTTGAGATGGAATGGGATGACTTGTGCATGAGAAAGGGGTTGCAATGGTAAAGAGAATGACTACCTCATTATATGAAACAGGGGTGAAGGAGAATATAGAAGTAGAATACATCTGAGTGATATGAAATGAAGAAGAGGGGAGAAGAGGGAGCTCTCAGTGAATAACCTCCATTTTTTTTAGTAAAATATGAGACAAGTTCTTACTCAACAAGACTGTGAAGGGGTTGAAACCCATAGAAAGCATGGGTTGAAACATAGGAAGGTTTGAGGAGGTACAAAAAGAATTGTGAAAATTATTGTGGTGAGTGGAGTAGTGAGTTAATTAGGAAGGGGGGAAGCAACAATATGGATGTTATATAATATAAATTTGTAGTTTATCCAAGTTAACAAAATTTTGGGATTGTCTCTACAATAGATGTATAGAAATTAAGACAATAGATAGTGAGAGGGAGCCAAGATTTTTGATGCAAGATGACAAGGAACTCAAAAGAAGAGAATAGTATAAAGTTGAACTCATTCATCAAAAGGTTATAGTTAGTATAGGGTCAATGGCCTGGGAAAAATCCTAGGGGTAAGTGATAGAAGAATAGAATTTGGGGTTGCAGGACCCCAAATAGGAGATAGAATGATGAAAATAGATTATGATTAGATAAGGTGATAACAGAGTTCATGAAAATGGAAATTTCTGCATTTATGGAAGAAGATATGATCAAGAATATGGCCATCTCTATGAAATGGTGGGGTAAATTAAGTGAAATTACTTTCGTTAAGTGCAAGGGATGCAAAGACAATTTTAAAAAATAACTCCTACTTCAAAAATAGCATTTTGCTAGAATATTCTCATCCTAGATATACCAACCTTTAATATAAACCAGTTTGTCTCTACCCTCCTTGCATGTAGACACTCTTTTCTGTTACTTTATAGTCTTGTGCATGGAAGATGTTGGGGGAAATTTCATTCAATCACAGATTTTGTGAGAATAAGTACTACATTTTTTCCATACTCATACTCATCTGTCTTCAGAGTACCAACCACAGAGTTTTAGATATAATGATCATTAAGTTCGGGCTTTTGAATAACATATTTGTTCATCTACAGAGTCAGGGAATTTTTGTCTTCAAAGAAGCCAAACTTTGCCCCGAAACTTTAGAATCACATGGTTTAGAAGTCAGAAGTGCTGAGTTCCCTCCCCCAAACATACACACCAAACATATAAAAATATGTAATTATGCAAGATAAATTTGCTCATAAACCACATCCAAAAAAGAAAAACAAAATATGCTTTAAGGTGTAGTCTGAGTCCATTAGTTTTCTGTCAAGAAAATTCTGTTTTCTGAGCCCTCTGGAATTGGAATTGATCAGTGTTGTTTTTCAAACCATATCTTTATGATATGGTATTGAATATATTGTTCTCTTGGCTTTGTTTACATCACTCTGAATCAGTCCATACAAGTCTTCCTAAGTTTTTCTGAAACCATCCTCTTCATCCTTCTTATAGTACAAGAGTAGTCTATTACATTTATATGCCATAATTTGTCCAGCCATTTCCTAATTGACAAGCATTTCTTCAGTTTTCCGATCTTTGTTCACACCACACAAACACACACACACACACACACAAACACACACACACATACATTCTTTTCCTTTTTGATGTCTTTGGGATATAGACCCAGAAGCAGTGTTGCTGGGCCAAATGGTATACATAATTTGATAGCTTTGAAGGCCAAGTTCTGCATTATAGAATGTTTATACCAACAACACATTAAAGTACCTGATTTCCCACAACTCATCTAGCATTTGTCATTTCCTTCCTTCCTTCCTTCCTTCCTTCCTTCCTTCCTTCCTTCCTTCCTTCCTTCCTTCCTTCCTTCCTTCCTTCCTTCCTTCCTTCCTTCCTTCCTTCCTTCCTTCCTTCCTTCCTTCCTTCCAATGCGGAGTGAAGTGAGCAGAATCAAGAGAGTATTGTAAATGGTAACAACAAGATTATGTGATGACCAGCTGTGATGGACTTGGCTCTTCTCAACAATGAGGTGATTCAAGGCAGTTCCAATAGACTTAGAATGGAAATGCCAACCACATCTAGAGAGAAAACTATGGAGACTGAATGTGCATCAAAGCATAATATTTTCAACTTTTGTTGTAGTTCTTCTCCCTTTTTTTGTACAACATGACAAACATGAAAATGTTTTAAAGGATTATACATATTTAACCTTCTTCCTTTCTTCCTTCCTTCTTGTCAACTTCAGGGTGGATTTAAATTGCACTTCTGTATTAGAGATTTAGAACATCTTTTTATATGGTTTTTGATAACTTAGATCTATTCTTCTGAAAACTATTTCTTTTTATTATCTTCTTATAAATAGCATTTATAGTATAATATTGAATAGCAATGGTGAAAATGAACATCCTTACTTCACTCCTGATCTTAATGGAAAGGCTTCTAGCTTGTACCCATTATAGATAAAAAGTTGCTAGGTTTTAGATAAATAATACTTATTTTAAGGAAAGTTCCATTTATTCCTATGTCTTTAGAATTTTGAACAATAATAGGTTTTGTAATTTGTAAAAAGTTTTTAATATATTTTAAATAATAATATGATTTAAAATCATATTTTATATATTTTTAATAATTATTTTTATAATCACATGATAATTTTATATATTTTAATACTCATATCATATCAATTAAATGATTAATATGATAATAGTTTTCTTATCATTTTCTTAATATTGAACCAGTCCTACACTCCTGTATAAATCCAACCTGGTTATAGTGTATGATCTTTGTAATATATTGCTGTGATCTCCTCACTGGTATTACTTTTCACATTAATAATCACTGGGGAAGTTGGTCTAAAATTTCCTTTCCTTTTTTGACCTCCACTGTTTTAAAACAATATTTGTGTCATAGGATAAAATTGATAAAACCCCTTCTTTCCTTATTTTTTCAAACAGTTAATATAGAAATTAATTGTTCTTTAAATGTTTGGTAGAATTCACATGTAAATCCATCTGATTCTGGAAGTTTTTCCCTTAAGAAGTTTATCTGTGACTTGTTCAATTTCTCTCTTTTTTTTTTTTTCTTATCTAGTTAAAAAAAATTAAGTGTTCTCTTTCCTGTTCTGTTAATGTGAGCAATTTATATTTTCATGAATATTCATCCATTTCATTTAGATTATTAGTTTTAATGACATATAGTTGAGTGAAATAGCTTCTAATATTTTGCTTTTACTTTCCCTCTATGGGGAATTTACCTTATTCATTTTTTGTTTTATTTTTCCAAATATTATAAAAATAGATGTCAACATTCATTTTTGTAAAATCTCCTTGTTCTAAATTTTTCTTCCTCCATTCTTTACCTCCCCCTTCCAACACAGTAAACAATCTGATAGAGGTTAAATATGTATAATCCTTTAAAACATTTTCATGTTTGTCATGTTGTACAAAAAAAGGGAGAAGAACTACAACAAAAGTTGAAAATATTATGCTTTGATGCACATTCAGTCTCCATAGTTTTCTCTCTAGATGTGGTTGGCATTTCCATTCTAAGTCTATTGGAACTGCCTTGAATCACCTCATTGTTGAGAAGAGCCAAGTCCATCACAGCTGGTCATCACATAATCTTGTTGTTACCATTTACAATACTCTCTTGATTCTGCTCACTTCACTCAGCATTGGTTCATGAAGGTCTTTCCAGGCTTTTCTGAAATCAGCCTGCTCATCATTTCTTATAAAACAATAAGATTCCATTACCTTCACGTATCATAACTTATTCAGCCATTCCCCAACTGATGGGTCTCCAGTCAATTTCCAAATCCTTGACACTACTAAAAAAAAACTGTGCAAACATTTTTGCACATATGGATTCTTTCTCCCTTTTTATTATCTCTTTAGGATTCAGGCCCAGTAGTGATAATTGCACAATTTTATATAGTCCTTTTGGCACAGTTCCAAATTGCTCTTCAGAATAATTGGATCAATTTACAATTCCATCAACAACACCTCAGTGTCCCAATTTTGCCACATCCTCTCCAACATTTATCATTATCTTTTCCTATCATCTTAGCTAATCTGAGAGGTATAAAGTGATATATATATATGTATATATATATATATGTATATATATATACACATACACACATACATATACATACATAAAAGTATAAAGCTGACATATTCAAAATTGTCTTAATTTGCATTTCTCTAATCAAAATTGATTTAGAGCATTTTATATGACTACAAATGGCTTTTATTTCTACAATTAAGGAATATTTATATTCTTCTAAATTTGAGCCAGTTCTCTCTATATTTTAGAAAGGGGGCCTTTATCAGAAATGCTGGCTATAAGTCCTTCCCCTCCTTTTTGATTTCCTTCTAATCTTGGCTGTATTGGTTTTGTTTGTGCAAACCCTTTTTAATTTAATGTAATCAAAACTATGCATTTTGCATTTTGTAATATTTTCTGGTTCTTCTTTGGCCACTTATTCCTCCCTTTTTCACAGATCTGACAGGTAGATCATTCCTTGCTCTACCAATTTGCTTCTTATACCACTCTTTGTATCTAAGTTCCAAACCCATTTCAACCTTACCTTGGTATTATCTTTTTAAATTTTTTTTTGGAAATTTGTTTTTATTCTTTAGAAAAATCATATTGGGGCAGGGAGCCAAGATGGCAGAGAGGACACACGCGTCTATCTAAGCTCTCCTTTACTCCCAGACAACTTTTTTTGAAACAGCCTCAGAATTAGTGCTTGACTGTCAAAACCCATGAATATTGGGAGTACAACACATTATCAACAAAAGATAATCTCAAAATTTGCCAGAAAAGGTCTGTTTTTGCTCACAGGTGGGGATGGCTAGACCAGGCATAGAATCAGACAAGTGGGTAGTGAGAGCATGGAAAACAACTCATGCTGAGCAGATTAGAGAGGGAGTGAGGGGTGATCTCAGTCTCAGTCCACTACTCTGCTCTGCAGCAAGCCAGTAGATCAGTAAAGAAACTATAAATACAAAGGATAAAGACTATAACCCCAAAACACTAGAGTCTCTCTGAACCTGGCCACACCCACACAGCACCAGGAGAGACTCATCACAATCTCAGCACTCAACTGCTGATCCTAGTGCAGACACTGATCCTAGAACAGCCATTGCTGGCCCACTACTGCTTCACTACTATTCCTCTTGTCTGTTGAGGAATCTTGGTAACACCACATTGCCCCAAAAGCAGACTGCAGTTTTTTGTTTTTTGTTTTTTTCAAAATGAGTAAAAAGGCAAAGTGGGCTCTAACTATAGATAGTTTCTATACTGAAAGAGAGCAGACTTCAAACCCTGAGGAGACTAAAAGCAGATTGTCTTCAAATGAAGCCCCAAATGGTGATATAACCTGTCCCCATCACACAAGGCCCTCATAGAAGAAATTACAAAGGCTCTTTAAAAAGAGCTAGAAGAAAATTGGGGAAAGGAAAGGGAAGCTTTGCAAGAGGGTCTGGATAAGTCATGTTACTTATTAAAAGATAGAGTGGATAAAGAAATCAACTCTCTGAAAAACAGAATTAGTGAATTGGAAAAAGAAAATAGCTCCCTAAAAAATGAAATTGGCAAAATGGAAAAAAATTCCATAGAAAAAAACAACTTACTTAAAAACTCAATGGGATAATTACAAAAAGAAATAAAACAGTAAATAAATAAATAATTCATTAAACATCAGAATTGAACAAATGGAAATAAATGACTTGAGGAGGCATCAAGAATCAGTCAAGAAAAACCAAAAAAAATGAAAAAAAAAAATAGAAAAAATGTTAAATGCCTACTTGGGAAAACAACAGACCTGAAAAATAGATCTGTGAGTGATAATCTAAGGATTATTGGACTTCCTGAACAGCATGATATTTAAAAAAAGAGCCTAGACACTATTTTTCAGGAAATCATCAAAGAACTGTTCAGATGTTATAGAATCAGAAGGTAAAATAGACATCGAAAGAATTCATCAATCACCTACTGAAAGAGATTGCAAAATCAAAACTCCAAGAAATATGGTGGCTAAATTCCAGAACTAAAACCAGAACAAGCTAAGGAAAAAATACTATAAGCAATTTGGAAAAAAAAAAAAAAAAAACAATTCAAATACAGAGGAGCCACAATAAGGATTACTCAGGATCTAGCAGCATCCACATTAAAGGATCAAAGGGCCTGGAATCTGATATTCCGAAAGGCTAAGGAACTTGTATGGAGCCAAGAATAACTTACCCAGACAAACAGAACATTTTCTTTCAGGGAAGAAGATGGACATTCAATGAAATAGGTGAATTCCATCTATTTCTGATGAAATACCTGGAACTAAACAAAAAATCTGACCTTCAAATATAGGACTCAAGAGAAACATAAGAAGGTAAAAAGAAATCTTGGGAACTATATTTCTGTTATGAGTATATATAAAGAGTACATTATAATTTGATTTTACTGTTATAATATAAAAAAGAATCTAGAGGTGGAAAGGAAATTGTACCAGAAAAAGGGAAAAGTGGAGGTACTACATCTCATGAAGAGGCAAAGGAAACCTATTATATCTGAGGGAAAGAAGGGAGGGGGATGAACATAGGGTGAATCTTGCTCTAATCAGATTTGGCTCAAAGAGAAAATATTATATTTGATTTATAGAGAAACATCTCCCAACTCATTGAAAAGTGGGAGGGGAAATGTGAAAAGGGAAGGAGTAGGCTAAATAGAAGGGTATACAGTTTTGTAAGAGAAAGGTTTAACAAAAGGGGAGAACTCTACAGAGGGGAGGGATTCTAAAGAGGGAGGGTTGCGTGAGGCAAGTAGTGCTCACAAGTTTAAAACTGGGGAGGAAGGTTAAGGGGAAAGGAAAGACAAAAGCATACTTTGGGGTTAACAAGATATCAGGAAATACAGAATTAGTAATTTTAACTATAAATGTGAATGGGGTAAACTCCCCCATAAAGTGGAGGTAGTTAGCAGACCGGATTAAAATCAAAATCCTACATTATGTTGTTTACAGAAAACACACTTGAAGCAGGGCTGTAGTAAAATCTACTATGATTCAGATGAAGTCAAAAAAGCAAGGGTAGCCATCCTGATCTCAGATCAAACAAAACCAAAAATTGATCTAATTAAAAGAGATAAGGAAGGACACTATATCTTGCTAAAGGATAGCATCGACAATGAAGCAATATCAATATTAAACATATATGCACCAAGTGGTGTAGCATCTAAATTCCTAAAGGAGAAGTTAAGAGAGCTGCCAGAAGAAATAGACAGCAAAACTATAAGTGGTAGATCTCAATCTTACACTCTCAGAACTAGATAAACCAAACCACAAAATAAATAAGAAGAAAGTTATAGAGGTTATAGAACACTAGAAAAGTTAGGTATGATAAATGTTTGGAGAAAACTTAATGGAGGCAGAAAGGAATACACTTTCTTTTTGGCAGTTTGTGGAACCTATACAAAAACTGACCACATATTAGGACATAAAAACCTCAAATTCAAATGCAGAAAGGCAGAAATAGTAAATGCATCCTTTTCATATCACAATACAATAAAAATTACATTCAATAAAAAGCCAGGGGAAAATAGACCAAAAAGTAATTGGAAACTAAATAATCTCATCCTAAAGAATGATTGGGTGAAACAGCAAATCATAGACACAATTAATTTCACCCAAGAGAATGACAATAATGAGACCTCATACCAAAATGTGTGGGATGAAACCAAAGACTTAGGTCTAAGGGGAAATTTTATATTTCTAGAGACCTACTTGCATAAAATAGAGAAAGAGAAAAATCAATGAATTAAACTAGCAACTAAAAAAGTTAGAAAAAGAACAAATCAAAACCTCCCAATTAAACACTAAATTTGAAATTCTAAAAATAAAAGGAGAGATATTAAATTTGAAAGTAAAAAAAAACCTATTGAATTAATAAATAAAACTAAGAGTTGGTTCTATGAAAACACCAACAAAATAGATAAACCACTGGCAAATTTGATTAGTAAAAGGAAAGAAGAAAATCAAATTGTTAGTCTTAAGATTGAAAAGCGAGAACTTGCCACTAATGAAGAGGAAATTAGAGTAATAATTAGGAGTTACTTTGCCCAACTTTATGCCAATAAATTTGATAACTTAAATGAAATGGATGAATACCTTCAAAAATATAGTTTGCCCAGATTAACAGAGGAAGAAGTAAATTAGCATTTTAGAAAAAGAAATAGAACAAGCTATTAATTAACTCCCTAAGAAAAAAATCCCCAGGACCAGATGGATTTACATGTGAATTCTACCAAATATTTAAAAGATAATGAACTCCAATGCTATATAAATTATTTGAAAAAACAGGGATTGAAGGAGTCCTACCAAATTCCTTTTATGACACAGACATGGCACTGATACCTAAACCAGGTAGGATGAAAACAGAGAAAGAAAATTATAGACCAATCTCCCTAATGAACATTGATGCAAAAATCTTAAATAAAATACTAGCAAAAAGAAAATCATCTACAGGATAACACACCATGACCAAATAGGATTTATACCAGGAATGCAGGGCTGGTTCAATTTTAGGAAAACTATTAACATAATTGACTATATCAATCACCAAATTAACAAAAACTATATGATCATCTCAATAGATGCAGAAAAAGCATCTGATAAAATCCAACACCCATTCCTATTGAAAACACTAGAGAATATAGGAATAAATGGACTTTTCCTTAAAATATCAGTCACATCTATTTAAAACCATCAATAAGCATCATATGTAATGGGGATAAACTGGAACCATTCTCAATAAAATCAGGAGTGAAACAAGGTTGCCCACTATCACCATTACTATTCAATATTGTATTAGAAATGCTAGTTTGGCAATAAGAGATGAAAAAGAGATTAAAGGAATTAGAGCAGATCATGAGGAAACCAAATTATCGCTCTTTACAAATGATATGATGGTATACTTAGAGAACCCTGGAGATTCTACTAAAAAGCTATTAGAAATAATCCACAACTTTAGCAAAGTTGCAGGATACAAAATAAATCCACATAAATCCTCAACATTTTTATATATCACTAACAAAATCCAACAGCAAGAGATACAAAGAAAAATTCCATTTAAAATAAGTCAATAGTATAAAATATTTGGGAATCTATCTGCCAAAGGAAAGTCATATGAGCAAAACTACAAAACACTGGCACACAAATAAAGTCAGATTTAAACAATTGGAAAAATATTAAGTGTTCTTCAATAGGCCGAGTGAATATAATAAAGATGACAATACTACCTAAACTAATTTATTTATTTAGTGCTATACCAATCAGGCTCCCAAGAAACTATTTTAATGACCTAGAAAAAATAACAAAATTCATCTGGAAGAACAAAAGGTCAAAAATTTCAAGAGAACTAATGAAAAGAAAATCAAATGAAGGTGACCTAGCTGTACTTGATCTAAAACCATATTATAAAGTAGCAGTCACCAAAACTATTTGATATTGGCTAAGAAATAGACTAGTTGATCAGTGGAATAAATTAGGTTCACAGGACAAAATAGTCAGTAACTATAGCAATCTACTGTTTGACAAACCCAAAGACCCAAACTTCTGGGATAAGAATTCACTATTTGACAAAAACTGCTGGGAAAATTGGAAATTAGTATGGCAGAAACTAGGCATGGACCCACACTTAACACCATACACCAAGAGAAGATCAAAATGGGTTCATGATTTAGCCATAAAGAATGAGATTATAAATAAATTAGAAGAACATAGACTAGTTTACCTCTCAAACTTGTGGAGGAGGAAGGAATTTGTGATCAAAGAAGATTATTATTGATCACAAAATAGAAAATTTTGATTATATCAAGTTAAAAAGCTTGTGTACAAACAAAACTAATGTAGACAAGATTAGAAAGGAAGCAATAAACTGGGAAAACATTTTTACAGTTAAAGGTTCTGATAAAGGCCTCATTTCCAAAATAATAGAGAATTGACTCTAATTTATAAGAAGTTAAGCCATTTTTCAATTGATAAATGGTCAAAGGATATGAACAGATAATTTTCAGATAATGAAATTGAAACTATTTCTACTCATATGAAAAGTTGTTCTAAATCATTATTTGTAATGGTCTGTTGTCTCCAGAAACTGCCAATGACTCTCTGGGAGGAGATCTGCTGTCTCAACTCAATCTCCCGGCCAGACTCTGTTCTAGAGTAGACTCTTCTCCCTTGCTCAATGTTGCTTCTTTTATTCTCTCAGAAAATGGGCGTGGAATAACTCAGGGACTTGTGGGAAAAAATGCTTCAACCAATGAACTTGCTCCTCTTAAACATGTAAGCTCCGCCCCAGAAGTTCAAAGGGGTAAAACTCCCCTTAAAGGCTGAATCAAAAGATGTGAACTAGAGAATTGTTAAGTACCTATTTAGCATTTAGTAAGAACCTATCATCTCATTATCTCATTAGCACTTAGTAAGAACCTAACATCTCCCCCTTTCTTTTGATTTAGAACATAGGGTGGTCATGACCTTGAAACATAAATCCATCAGTATGGGAGGCATTACACACAATTACATAAATTACACAAACACATAGTAACATAGTAGCATAACACATGCTAGAAATATGTAACAAATAACATGATCAAATAATCATAAATTGAAAATTTATAAATGTCCATAAGTCCATTGTCCTTTAATCTCATCTTGTGTTAAGAAATCCAATGATTCCTGATGGTTTTAAAGTTCTTTAACAGTCTTCTTATTAGCCATGCTCTTTCAGTGTCAGATGTTTCTTAGATTTTCTCCTTTGTTTTGAGGTTTTTCTCTTTTTCTGTCTCTCTCCAGGTGCTTGTTGCCACCTATCTGCTTCCTTCTTCATCTGTTTCCTTCTGTCTGTTAAAACCCTCTCTCCCAGGCAGTTAACCTATCTAATTTCCTTCTATTTACCACTTTCTAAATCTCTTCTCATCATTTGGCGATTATCTAAGGACAGTGGAGATGTTCGCACTGGACACTGCCCTTCTGGTGGGTTATAAAACCTGTCTTCCGGAGCCAGTGCATCTTTGTCAAAAATTAGAAAATTAATGGTATAGAGAACTAAATTTAGGAGTTCTCTAGGGTTACCTGTGGCTCCCCCTTTCTTTTGTTTTTGGAGGAGTGTTTTATTAGTCTCTTTCTTCTCTCTATTATTGCCTGACCTTGTGAATTAAAAGGTATTCCAGTGGTATGTAAAATCTTATACTGCGCACAAAAGTGTGCAAAATGTTTAGAAGAATATGAAGGTCCATTATTTGTTTTTAGTTCTTGTGGCACACCCATAATTGCAAATGCTTGGATAAAGAATTCAGTGACCACTCAGGCTATCTCTTTTGACATTGGCACTGCAAAAGTGAATCCTGAAAAGGTATCTACTACCACGTGGATAAAAGACAGATGACCAAAAGATTTATAATGGGTCACATCCATTTGGCAGATTTCATTGTGTCTCAAACCACGAGGATTCTTCCCTGGAGGGAGTGTAGGAGCATGGAAAGGAAGGCAAGCTGTACAGCTTTTTACTATGCTCCTAGCTTCCTCTCTTGTTATTCCAAATTGTAAACATAAAGCTCGAGCAGCCTGATGATATTTAGAATGAGATTCTTGGGCTTCCTGAAATAAAGGAGTACTGGCTAACATAGTTAAAAGGCTATTTGCCTTTGAATTTCCATCAAAAGTAGGACCTGGAAGTCCTCTATGTGAATGGACATGCAAGATATAAATCTTGCCTGAATGCTTTCTCACTTGCTCTTGAAGTTCCTTAAAGAGCTAATAAATATTAGAGGTTGCAAATTTTATTTGGGCTGTGGCAATTCTTTGTACTACACCTACTGAATAGGCTGAATCAGTAATTATATTTATGTCTCCTGGGTAATAAGTAAGAGCTAGCATGATAGCAAATAATTCATTCTGTTGAGTGAACTGAAAAGGAGTCCTGACTACTCTCTTTATGGTTAAATCATGAGAGTATACAGCACAAATATTTTCTTTGGAGGCATCTGTAAAGATTGTTGGTCCTTTAAGAGGAACCTTAGAAACCTTTTCTTCAAAAATCCATCGCCAATTATGTAGTAGCCGGTGATCTTTAATGGAGACCCATGTGCAAAATTTGGAGCTGTGGCCAATAAAATTTGCCATTCTGGGATGGTCTCACAGCATACATTAATTTGTGCATTAGTATAGAATGTGTATATATTTTCAGGACTTATCCAAGATAATTGTATTACTCTCTTAATAGCCTTTAATAAAATTCTAGCCACAAGTAAGTAATACGGCTTTGTTCTGGTTGTACTGGGAAGTTCACCCACTCAATCATACTGTCTCCTTGATGAAGGACTGCTGTGGCTGCCTCTTTTGTAGCAAAAACTGATATTTCCAAGGGTTTTTGACTGACTCTTTTAACCACATTGGATAAAGCCAGTTCAACTTGTCTCAAAGCCTCTTTTGCTTCTTTTGTAAGCTGGTGTAGTGAATTTAAAGCACTGTCTCCCCTTAAAATGTCATATAGAGGTTGCAGTTGATTGGTAGTTAAGCCTAACACTGGACATATCCATTGGATATCTCCTATTAATTTTTGGAAATCATTTAAGGTGTTCAACTTCTCTGTTCTTAAAGAAAGCTTTTGTACTGTGAGTGTCTTAAGATATACTTCATATCTTAAATATTGAAAAGGAGCATGTCTTTGAATTTTTTCTGTAGCTATATGCAGTTTGTAGCACTTTAGTGTTTCCATGGTCTTTTGTAGAGATGCTTCTAACATCTGTTCCTCAGGTGCACATCCCAAAATATCATCCATATATTGTAACAATATTACTTTTGGAAATGCTTTTCTTACTGGAGCAAGAGCAGCAGCAACATACATTTGGCACATAGTAGGGCTGTTTTTCATTCCCTGTGGCAAAACTGTCCATTCATATCTTTTATAAGGCTCGGCCAAATTAACACTAGGCACTGAAAAAGCAAATCTTTTCATATCCTCCTTATCTAGAGGGATAGAATAGAAATAATCCTTAATGTCTATAACCCAAAGAGGCCATTCTTTTGGCAACTGAGTAGGAGATGTAAGTCCAGGCTGAAGAGTTCCCATAGTTTCCATGTGTTCATTTACTCTTCTTAGATCAGTTAACATCCTCCATTTTCCAGATTTCTTTTTCACCACAAATACTGGGAATTCCAAGGACTTAGAGAAGGCTGCAAGTGTCCTTGGTCAAGTTGTTCTTGCACTATGTCTAATAAGGCCTTAATTTTATCACTTCTTAAGGGCCACTGTTCTACCCACACTGGTGAATCAGTCTTCCACTGAATAGGAACCGGTAAGAGTGCAGGTAGGCCTTCAACAGCAACCCTGCCTAAAAAGCCGAAGTACTTATTTATAATCCTGTCTGCTGTAAAATGTCTCTTCCCCACAGATTGATGGGGATTTTTTCAACCACAAAAGGAGTAAAAACTCCTGTTTCACCTTCAAATATCCATCTTAAAGGGGTAGCACTAACTTCAGCTGCTACTGATCCTCCTACCCCAGACATGTAGGTGTCTGCCTTAATCTTTGGCCAGTGACTGGGCCAATTGGCACCTCTAATAACTGTACGATCTGCACCCGTGTCTACCAATCCTTCAAATGGTATTCCATTTATATAAATAGTAAGCATAGGTCGGTCAGATGTCACAGCTGCTGTCCACTATATTCCTGGATTTTTTCACTGGAGTCAGAATCTGGGTAACTATCACCAGGTTGCTTATTAGGGGTACATAACAATAAGCCTGATGCTACTACTTCTCCTGGTTGATAAATCACATGTTGTCTGCCTGTGTTAGTGACTGGGATATTAGCTACACGTTCTCCAGTTTCCCACATCAGTGTATGGATGGACACTGTTTTGTAGGCACTCTCAGAAGGTGAAATGGTCAAGCCTACTGTGCCTGGAGGCAAAGGATCCATAGGCTGAACAGGAACAGATTTCACTTCTCCAAGGAGTATCTCAGTAGTCTCTACTGCACACTACTCTATTTTTCCTAATTTCAATTCCTTTCTTCCATCTGATTGCCTTTTGGCTGATTGATCATGTTGTAAATTTCTCTGGATGTAACCTCAGCTGCCATCATGCCCCACTTGGGGGGGCTGAAGCTGGGCCCCGCCTCTCATTTCCCTGGATCAATCTACATTCTGAGGCCCAGTGAAAGCCTTTGTGACATTTTGGACATGGAGTTTTAGATCTTCTTTCACCCTGTCTTCTCACTCTATCTCCATATCTACACTGAGCTCTTAGATGTCCAGTTTTTCCAAGTTGGAAACATCAACGAATTTCTCTAGAAGTCCTTTGCCAAGAGGGACCCTGTCTTTCCATGTTCATCATAGTCCAGGTGTAAAAAGCATTTGTTCCCGCTGTAGCACATCGTCTTATGATCTCCTCTAAAAGAGCATCTTTGTCTAATCCCCATATAATTCTTTTGCAAATCTCACTGGCATTTTCCTTAGCCAGATGTCTGGTAATTATTTCTGTAGCTGCATTTTCTCCATTAGTTCTTTTAACAGCAGTTTGCAAACGTCCCACAAAATCCGCAAAAGGGACCTATCATCTCATTATCTCATTAGCACTTAGTAAGAACCTAACAATTATTGATCAGAGAAATGCAAATTAAGACAACTCTAAGATACCACTACAAACCTGTCAGATTGACTAAGATGACAGGAAAAGATAATGATGAATGTTGAAGGGGATATGGGAAAACTGGAATACTGATGCATTGTTGGTGGAGTTGTGAACAGATCCAACCATTCTGGAGAGCAATTTGGAATTATACTCAAAAAGATATCAAACTGTGCATACCCTTTGATCCAGAAATGTTACTACTGGGCTTATACCCCAAAGAGATATTAAGGGAAAGGGACCTGTATGTGCAAAAATGTTTATGTCAGCCCTTTTCATAATGGCTAGAAACTGGAAATTAAATGGATGCCTGTCAATTGGCGAATGGCTGAGTAAATTATGGTGTATGAATGTTATGGAATGTTATTGTTCTGTAAGAAATGATCAGTAGGATGAATAAGAGAGGTTTGGAGAGACTTATGTGAATTGATGCTAAGTGGGAGATCATTATACACTTCAACAACAATACTACATGAGGATCAATTCTGATGGAAGTGGCTATCTTTGGCAATGAGAGGATCCAATTCAATTCCAAGTGATCAGTGATGAACAGAACCAACTACACCCAGTGAAAGAACACTGGGAAATGAGTGTGGACCACAACATAACATTTACATTCTTTCTGTTGTTGTTTGCTTGAATTTTTGTGTTTTTTCGTGGGTTATTTTTACCTTTCTAAATCTGATTTTTCTTGTGCAGCAAGAGAACTGTATAAATATGTACACATATATTGTATTTAAGATATATTTTAACATATTTAACATGTATGAGAATGCTTGCCATCTAGGGGAGAGGGTGGAGAGAAGGAAGGGAAAACTTGGAACAGAAGTGTTTGCAGGGGTCAATGTTGAAAAAAAACCCATACCTATGTTCTGTCAATAAAAAGCTATAATAATAAAAAATCAAATCAACTAAGGGATTAACTCTTTTATTATTTTGCAAAAAGTTCCTGGCCTTATTAATTTGACATTTTTAAGTTTAAGTTTTGTTAACCTCTCCTTTAATTTTCTAATTTCTATTCTGCTGTTTAATTGGTGAGTTTTAATTTATTGGTTTTGTAGGCATTTTGTTAGTTGTATAATTAAATTCTTTAATCTGTGCTTTCTCTCTTGATGGTAAGTGTTTAGAAATATAAATTTTCCTATAAGTTCTGCTTTGAAAACATTTCATAAATGTTGGTATGTTATCTCAGTATTTTAAATCTTTAATGAAATTATTGATTTCTATGATCCATTTATTGACCTACTCTTTCTTTAGGGTTAAGTTTTAGTTTTCAATTACTTTTTAATCTATACTTCAAAGGCCCTTTAATGGGGGTGGTGGGAGTGGTAGGGGTGTAAACATAGTGCCTTCTGTTTCTCCAAGTAATATAAGCTGTTATTTGGGAAAACAGGAAGAAAGATGAGGAAGATAAAATACTTTGGCAGAGCTGAAAAGGGTAGGGGATTTGAAATGTAACATGCAGTTCATTCTACCTTGTGATTACTGAAGTTTCCTTTATCTTTCAAGATGAAAAGCTCTTTCCAAAACTCAATTCAATGAATATAAAGCTATAAGATGGAGAATATGAATGGAGAAGACAAAGAGGAGGTAGAAACCCAGCTGGCCTATCTCTGCCCTAGCCTATCCCTAAGCACTGATGAGCTCATGTCTATGGTAAAATAACTAGTTGTAACTGTGATGATGAAGCAAACCTGGAGCAGGACAGAGGTGAGAAATGATCAGCCCTCTCCTTTAGAATGTTAGTGCCCAATTAAAACCACCTCCCTGTTGGAGACCTATACCCTAAGCCATACTGGCAGATATCCAGGCTCTTTTAAAAGTATCCCTGGGTGGTGAAGGGGAGGAAAATGATTCTGGAATATCTCCCTTCCATTTCTATAAGGGGGAGGTAGCTATGTGTGAGATTATTCTACTGAAGAATGTGTGAGCCATGGGTAGGTCTTCCCCTTTCCCAAATATGCCAAAATATAATCAAATCCAGAGGTTCACATATTAAGCAAGTGAACAAGTGAATTTGTTGAACAAGTGTGAGGAGGGAAAAATTAAGTTTCTTGAAAGCAAGTTCTCAGGTCTCTTTAAGAATCATCCTACAGAGATGGATGACAAATTTTTTTGTTTCTCTCATAATGTTATTATAAGTAAGAATTGCAACAACAGGGAATTAGAAAAAATGTGAAGTACTTCCAAACTCATATGAGCCTTTAGACAAGAGGATAGGGAAGCCCCTATGATCTCTTAGTTTGGACTTTTATAGACCCCTGTCTTCTGGTAATTACTAGTTTTGCATATGCATGCTGTTGTTTGCAAAGTGCATAAGATCATAGATCTTGGCAAAAACATTAGAAGTCATCAAGTCCCTCCTCATTTTATAGTTAAAAAGATGGAGGTTCAGAGAGGTTAAGTGACTTTCTCAGAAATCCATAGATTTCAGAAGTGCTACAAGAGTCAGATTCAAATTTTCCTGGCTTCAGTAAAGCAGTCTATCCATAGTCCAAAAGCCTGGGAGCATGGGAGCATGTATTCGCAGAAACCATCTTTTCTATCCAAAGGCTGATATTCCCTAAAAATAAGGAAGAGAATTTTTTTTTTAAGGTAAACCTCTAGGCTGAAAGTGTTCCTTTCTTACAGAGTGAGATACTAGTTTCATTTCTCTATATTCTGCACTAAAGTCTCACTTCACCAACTCTTTATTGGACATTACAGTTCTTTGTTCTTTGAAGATCTCAAAGTCCACATGCTCCAAATAAAATCTTCTCCAGCACCTCCACCCACACTTAGTGTTTTTACAATTTACTTCTTTGTAGACTGTATACTTCCAATCATGTGGGTCAAAAATTAATGAATTAAAATGTTCTTTTCATCACACTAAATGACTACCTCTTTAAAATACTCCCAAGGTCCACCAGTCAACTCCCCAATTAATTTCTTGCTAGCTAGTCTTGCTAACAATACAGTAATAGAGTGACACAGCCAGATCACTCACCAATATAAAAATTAAAGTTAAGTTTTGCTTAAATCTCTCTTTTCTCATATCATCATAGCAGCTTAGGAAGTACTATTTTCTCTTAATGAAGCAGTTAATAAGCAATGAATTGGGAATTACACAAGCCCAAGACTCTTATTGTCATCTCTCACAACTATCTTCAATTTCTAGATAAAATTCTGGAGTTGTAAGATACCATAGCATGATCTATGCTATCTGCTTCTTATTCCACATCTCCTCCCACCATCTTTGCTGCCCCACACTAACCTACTTCAAAGACATTTTTTAAACTCCTAACATTGCAGATCACTCACCTGGCTAATATCATCATGGTGAAGACTCCCATCACCTTCTGAGAAGTATAATTCAAATATTTTTCCAACTTATTCTCCTTTGGTTCCAATAATGAGAAATGTTATATCAAGAAATATGTCCTAGGCCAGGATTTCTTAAACTTTTTCTATTTATTACCCTTTTACACCTAGAAATTTTTTTTACCTAATCCCATGTATATAGGTATATAAAATAGGTATACAAATCAAACACTTGTTGACAATAAATCATAATTTTGCAATCATTCACATTCAGTTACATGATCCCATAGAGAGTCTTGAACCACAATTTAAGAAGTCTTTGTCTAGATTATGGAATATGGGCTTGACTAGCTATGGGCTTAAATAGCATAAAATAAAAGGATTTCAAGCCAGAAACCCTTAGATATCCAACCCCTTTCATTTTCTAGGTAAGAAAACCAAAGCAAAAAAAATTTGGTCACAAAGGAAGAATTTGAACTCATATTTTCTGACCCCAAACAACAAAGCATTTCCATTAATTCACACTTTTTCTCAAATGGAGTATAAGCATCTATCCTTAATGGCAGAGACCATATAGGAGACGCTTAATTTTTTTTTTTTCTTATTTATTTATCTTGTACCTGGTAGGGACAAAGAATTTTGAGATAGAAGTATAATCAAGATGGGTGCAGACCTCATGAAATTTACATGGAGCTAGGAAGGAGAAAAGAGAATACAATATACAATAAAAACATTGATGGCTACAGTATAGCCATGGCTAAAAAGATTAATCTTCTATTATCAACGTACATTATTATCTGATTCCTAAATCTTTCCAGGGTGAAAGAGTAGAAAGGATATTTTTCACATCTTTTATAGTCCACTATTTTGATTTTTAAAAATTTCTTTTTTTTTGTTTTGTTTTTTCTTTCTTGTTTTTATCTTCTGATGTTTCCTTCACAATATGACTAATACGAAAATATGTTTAATATTATTGTACATGTATAGCCTATATCAGATTGCTTGCTATTTTGAGGAGGGAGGAGTGAAGGGAAAGAGAGAAAAATTTGGAACTCAAAATCTTACAAAAATGAATGTTGAAAAATATCTTTACATATAATTGGAAAAAAATTAAACACCATATAAAATAAACACAATCTTTTGGGCTAAGTAAGATCTTTTCTCAGTCCAATCTCAGTTTCTCTTGCTGCTTTTTAATTCAACTTTTATCTTGTACTCTGTTCAAAGTACAAAAAGAAAGAGATGTCAGGCCCAATTGCTCCCTGCCTTACAAGTCAATTTTGTAAAGGAACTAATTCGTTAAAAGGTGTTTACCAGGAGGTACAAATAAATGCTGGCTTTAGTCCAAGGAGCTGAATTGAATCCCTGGTATCACATACTGCTTGTGATCTTGAGCAAATCCTTTTATAATCTCTTCTGACTTCAATTGCTTTCAATAGAAGGAGGTGGTTGGCTAAGAGATTAAAGTTCCTTGCAACCCCAAATCCTTTGCTTCTAGTCCCTAGAGGAAGAAAGTGAGAAAGAGAAAGATTAAGTAAATATTCTGCCCTAGGCTTCAAAGAAAACCAGACTTGACCCCAAGACCTCTGCTTTCAAATCTCATCTTTCAATTCTAAATACCTGTCTCTACCCAGCCTCCCAACATTATACATTTTCCTTATCTTCTTAGCACCCCACCATCTTGCGAAGGTGCCCTCTGCTAGAATAGACCAGGTAACAACAGACTAGAAGAGGACTGATGAATGAGCAATGAGCTAACTATTGTACCTCTCACAGTCCCTTCCAAATCAGAGGGATGTGAGAAAGCATTTATCTTACTGACAATGGAGCTTGTTGATTGCCTAGATTTAAGAAAGTGTAGATTTTGCAGATAAATTAAAAGTGTGAGCATCCATGTGAGCTTCCCCATCCAGGGAAGCCAGTTGTTAAACGTTTGCCAATCAACACACCTTTGTATTACTCTTAAGCAGTGTTTGAGCTTCCCTGGAGTGCAGAAAAAAGCTTAGGGAAGGGAATCTTCATCAGCTTAGTGACTTTAGGCTAATAAAAATGATAATGGCATTTATGCATAGTTTTAAGGTTTGCAAAATGCTTTATCTGATATTGGCTCCAACCCCCAGATGACAGTGGCCAAAGGCATGTCTGGGTTCCATGCCATATCACTTTGGCTTGAGGTCCCTGGGGATTTAGGAATAGAGGAACAGAGGAGGGATCCTCTTGGGGCCAGAAACTTGACTCTCATTCCCTCCCTTCCCTCTTCCCAAAACTTTCAGAGATTCATTGTGGTATAATAAGCTTGACCTTTCCCTACTCTTCTTTCACCTTGCCTTTAGGGTCAGTGATCTATAGTTTGAGGATAGGAGGGGAAAGGCAAAGGAGTGATTATGGGTAGGAAACAATCTTCAACATATCAGAAAATATACCATAAGGGACCTAGAAGACATTCTGGCCAATTCCCTCTCATTTTGCCAATGAAGAAACTGAGAACAAAGGTCCAAGGTCATATAGATAGTAAATATCAGAGTTGAGAATTCAGCACAGATTTTTTGACTCTTAACTTCCACTAATTCAACTAAATTTTCTATGAGCATTTACAGAATTCCATAGAAAGTGGCCTGGCTGGTCAAAGACCAAACACAGAGATGGAAAAATACAACCTGAAGATTGATTTGTGAGAACTGGACTATAGGAAATTCTTCTAAGGGGTTATTGAAAAACGATTTTTATGTTTAAAAAAAAAAAAAAAAGGTGCATGTGCATGATAGATGTACCCTTTTTGCTGTCCAGGAATCAGTAAATAACATGCTTATAGTCCCTTTTGTGAATGAAAAAAATGTGTTTAGTGCCCAATATTTATTGTATCCTAAATTGAGACTAGGGAAAGTAATTCATAGTTGGTGAAAAGTAGTTCTCAAGGTAGGCTATTCACTATTTTAGCAATGTCTTTTGATACAAGTTATTGCTTCAGTGTGGAGGTCATTGTTTTTCCATTGGCTCAATTGCACCATCTAGTGTAAAGATGTGAATAATTTTTGGGAGTCAAATCTAAGTAAAATACTACTTGAAGTCTTTTCCCTTTCAATGGATCAAAACTAAATGCAAAAATAAGAGTTACTATACAAATTGTTTCTGGGTTTGCTATTGCATTAAAAAAAGAAAGTAATATTGTCTTTGTAGGTCTGTTTGTAATTGGAGCTGAGGGACTTTTGAGAAAGCCTAATTTTGATGCTTTCTGACACTAAGAGGCATGGGGGGGAGTAGCATGGAGCCATTAATACTAATATTAAGGAGGTTCCCAAGAATGATTCACATGGATTACTTCAGATCTACTAATATAGACACTATTACTACTAATGGTATTGAGCTTCATACTATGAAATAACCACATATTTGTGATGAGGGTTGGGGTCCCTTTAAGATTCCTAATTGCCCAACCCATGACTGACCTTGATTCACAAATCCTGGTCAAAGGCACCCTTTGAATATCCGGGCCCAGCCTCCCCACTCTCAGCTCAGCTTCCCCCAGCCCTCACCTGATGGGGCTAACCGAAAAGCCCGCCAGAACTGGGTACCGCCCATCATCTTCTAGGTATAAAAGAAACAAGCTGGAACGCCCTCTTTGCAGGAGCCCTTCCAGCGAACACATGGTAAGGGTCCCTGCCCGCCAATGGCCACCTTTGGTCCTGGCGTCTTTCTAACTGAGCTTTACTTCCAAATTCCTACAATAAACCTTTTATTTATCAATCTAGGTTTTCGGGCTTGTAAATTCATTTACAGGGGACACTGTGCCTCATGGGATTATCTATGCACCGGAGAAATGGGGTTCCCCCTTTCCTTTCCCTCATTATTTGGAGATTCCCTAGCCAAAGGCATGAACCTTTGAAGCTAAAGACAGTCCCTGATCCTGAAGAACTTTCAATCTAATGGAGGAAACAACATGCAAAAAATACTATGTCCAAAACAAGCTAAGTAAAGGATAGATCGAAAATAATCAACAGACAGAAGTAATGGAATGAAAAGGGATTAGGAAAAGCTTCCTGAACTCACAGAGATATATACAAAATCCTACTCTAATGTGGATTCTGAATTGGGATTCTTTAAAATCAAGACAGTCTCATGTTTAGTTGTATCATTGTAACCATCTTATCCTTTTTGGTCATAATTATACATGGTCAGTTGTAATCCAGATTGTGTTGAAGAGGCTTATTTTGCTTCTTTGGTAGCTCAGATATCAATCTGATATTGGAAATTATGCTGGTCTTATAACTATCTCAAATGTTATGGCTCCCAGTGTCCTAAGTATTTCACAAATTGGCTCTATTTTCTATTTTCTCATGCAATGACCAATGGAGGAAGGTTCTATTCCCATTTCCATTCTGAACAGTCAGTTTTTATTCTATTCTCTCCTATTACTAGAACTTGGTCTGGGTTGTCTTTTCCCATCTCATTCTCTTACCATCCCAAATTGAAAGTATTTTTGTTTATTTAACCTATTGACTTCAGGAAGCTTGTGATGATTTTCAGGGAATAATTTCTCTCTCTTTTTTTTTTCTGAGGCTGGGGTTAAGTGACTTGCCCAGGATCACACAGCTAGGAAGTGTTAAGTGTTTGAGACCAGAGTTCAACTCAGGTCCTCCTGAATTCCAGGGCTGGTGCTCTATCCACTGTGCCACCTAGCTGCCCAGAATAATTTCTCTCAAAGACTAGAGTAGCTTCTGACTATTTTGGCTACAATTCAGGACTGTATTAAGGATTATAGAGGAGCTCACATATTTTTCTTTGATTTTCTTTATCAGTTTTATCTGGAGTCTTTTCCCATTTTTTCCTTTAGGGATGTGTGGGCAGCTGGGTTCAGGAGTGTGCAGGAACCAGGTTGTTCCTTCTCAAGAGAATTATTTATTAAATCTCTAGTGTGGTCATTTATACCTTAGAAAACACAAACTCCACAAATTAGAATTTGATTTATGATTTTGTGTTGCCCATATTTATGAAAAATGGAGAAAATGTTAATAATGTAGACTATACATATATCATGTATACTTTCCTTCCCCCTCCTCACACCCCAACAAGTCAGTGGTTAAACATTTACCAGCATGCCTCTGGGTGAATTTCTCTACAAACTTTCACATTACCAAGTGAACTAGAAGCCTTTTTCTTCTTTTGGGTTATGAAAGGTCCAAATATTTTAAGGAACTTGGAGGAAAGGTGATACTAAGATGTTCTAACTCCATATATAATGGATAATATGCAAGCCACTGATAAATCCCACCCTTGTGCAAAAAAGACAAGTGTGCTCAAAAGGAGATTACAGGGGACCCTTTGCTGGCTCTGGAAAGAGGACTCTATTGAATTGCCCATAGGTGGCTCTAGGTGGCAGTCCCAGGGCAGGGAGGAGCACTAAGCAAAAGCAGGGACCCTCGACATAGGCTAGCTGTAAGGACAAACTGTTTATATTTTATATGAGAAAGTATGCATATGGGGGAGGGGTTGCAAATTTTCAGTTCTTCTAGATGTGGTCACTATTTTTTTTTTTCTATACTCCAGTCATTTAATAACCATAAGCACTCTTTTTCACCCTAGAACTATGTCCAGGGCTCCTAGTTTTATTTTTATAAGCTTGGTCTTTTTAAACTTATTTATAGAATTTCTATTTTGGTGATTAATAGAATGATTTAAATTTGTTGCTTTTATAAGTTTTTTAGTTGTATGAACAATTCATTGATCTGCTCTTTCTCTCTTTTATTTATATAAGTGTTGAGAGATATTGAATTTTCCTTTAAGTACTGCTTTGGCTGCATCCCACAAATTTTAACATGTTGTCTTAAAGTTGTTATTATCTTTAATGAAGCTGTTGAATGTTTCTACGCTTTGTTATTTTACTTATTCTTTTACAAATTAATACATAATCAGTTTTTGTGAAAGTGCCTCACACAGCTGAGAGTAAGAATACTCATTCCTTATATCCAGCCATTCTGGAGCTCAATTTGGAATATGCTCAAAAAGTTATTAAACTGTACATATCCTTTGATCCAGCAGCGTTGCTACTGGCTTTATATCCCAAAGAGATCTTAAAGAAGGGAAAGAGACCTGTATGTGCAAGAATGTTTGTGGCAGCCCTTTTTGTGGTGGCCAGAAACTGGAAACTACGTGGATGCCCATCAACTGGAGAATGGCTGAATAAATTGTGGTATATGAATATTATGGAATATTATTGTTCGGTAAGAAATGACCAACAGGATGATTTCAAAAAGGCCTGGAAAGACTTACATAAACTGATGCTGAGTGAAATGAGCAGGACCAGGAGATCATTACATACTTCAACAACAATACTGTATGATGATCAATTCTGATGGACGTGGCCCTCTCCAACAATGAGATGAACCAAATCAGTTCCAATAGAGCAGTAATGAACTGAACCAGCTACACTCAGGGAAAGAACTGTGGGAGATGACTATGAACCACTACATAGAATTTCCAATCCCTCTAATTTTGTCTGCCTGTATTTTGGATTTCCTTCACAGGCTAAATGTACACTATTTCAAAGTCCGATTCTTTTTCTACAGCAAAATAACTGTTTGGTCATGTATACATATATGTATTTAATTTATACTCTAACATATTTAACACGTATTGGTTGACCTGCCATTTGGGGTGGGGGGGAAGGAGGGTAAAAATTGGAACAAATGGTTTGGCAATTGTCAATGTTGTAAAATTACCCATGCAAATATCTGGTAAATAAAAACTATTATTAAAAAAAAGAATACTCATTCCTATATCCTTTTAATATTTCCCCAAAGTTTATTATATCTAACTTTTCTAAAATTCTATTCAATTTTTTAACTTCATCCTTGTTTAAGGCTGTTTTTTATCTAAGTCTGAGGTAAATTCAGGCCCTTCACTAGTTTTATTTTCTTTCTCATCCTAAATTCATTTAATTTTTTAAGAAGATTTTGTTGCTTTGCTAATTAGTACATTGTTTAGTATTGATTCATTAGCAAAATGTTGGGATTTTTAAAAATCTGTTTTTTGTAAATAACATATTGTTAGATAGTAGTTTCTAATACATTCTGCCATCCTCTTCCATTTCATGGATGACTTCATCCATTTACAATTAGGGTTACCTTCTATCAAAAAATATAAACTAAGCCTGAAAGTTTTCAGTATTCATTCCAGTGTCTGTACTTCTCTATGTCTATCTTCATAGGCTGTCTGGTTCTGGGGGGAAAAAATCACTCTCACGTTTTCCTTGATTTTCTTTCAATATAGCACATTTTCTAGGACTGTTGGGGGGAATGGGGGAAGTGTGTTATGTGAGCTCTGCCTCCAGAGCCTATCATCCTTGGGACTTTAAAAATTGCCTCTTCTTTTGCATCCAATAGGATTTCTTCTTGGTCTACATTTTAATTGAGTTAAAACCTTTCTTACAGATGACTAAGAAACTTCCTTCTTATGATTTCCAGAAAAGTTTGATAATAATTGTTTTCACTTCTGCATAAACAGAAGCTTTTGTCTAGGAGGCTCTAAAATGTTGGAGGAGAATGGTACCCTATGGAGGATTTGCAGGAAAATAATGTTGTTCAGTTGTTTTAGTCACATCTGACTCTACAACCCTGTTTGGGGTTCTCTTGGCAAAGGTGGTGGAATAGTTTGCCATTTCCTTCTGCAACTCATTTTACAGATGAGGAACTGAGGCAAGCAGGGTTAGGCAACTTGCCCAGAGTCATATAATTAGTAAGTATTAGTAAGTGACTCCAGATCCAGCACTCTATCCATTGTACCACATAGAATTAGAAATAGAAGAGATGGCTAAGACTTTCTAATCCAATCCCCTCATTTTATAGATAAGGAAAATAGAAGTTAAACGATTTGTCCATAGTCTTACAATATTAAATGTCAGATAAGATTTAAACTAGGGTCTTTTGACTCCTATTCCAATGTGTTATCCACAGCATCATATTTGTACAAGATAAATAGTGAAGATTTGGATGCATATTTTTGTGGTCAGTAGCCATCTTGATAATATCACAGATTTAACTTGTGTTGATTCCTCACTCTCTCATACACACATACCCCTTCCCTCATCCAATCTGTTGCTAAGGCATGTCCTTTTCCTTTTGCACTATCCCTCAAAATCCCTTCTTTCCTCTGACCCTGATACCACTCTAAAGTAGGATGTCATTATATTATACTTGGACTTTGCCATACCTTCCTTGTGGATCTGCCTGCCTCAAGGTTCTCCCCACTCAAATCCATTGTCTACTCAGCTACCAAATTGGTCTTCCTAAAATTTAGGTCAGACTATGTCACCCCTCTATTTAATAAACTCCAATGACTAGCACCTCCAGGATCAAATTTATGTTTGACATTCAGGACCCTTCATAATCTTCTTTCACAACATCTCTAGTCTTCTTATATCTTACATTGCCCGCAATCCCATGACATCTCCCTCTTTGCTATTCTTCCAACAAGGCACTCCTTCTTTGACATTTTCACTGGCTGTCCCTCATGCCAGTAATACTCTCCTTCCTCATCTTTCACTCCTAGATTTCTTTGCTTCCTTCAAGTCTCAGCAAAAATTCCCACTTCTAAGAGAAAATTTCCTTCTCCCTCTTAACTCTAGACCCAGATGGCTCTGGAGGAGAAAGTAAGGCAGGTGACTTTGCATAGGCCTCCCTTACTTAAATCCAATTCACTTGCATGTCATAGCATCACCTCCCTAATGTTATGGTCCTCTTTGAGAATGAAGGACAAACAACAATAACGATTATTCTCGTGCCTTCCCTCTTGGTTATTTCAAATTTATTCTGTATTTGTTTTGTTGGTATGTAATTCTCAGCATATTATTTTGTCTATTAGACTGTGAGCACCTTGAGCTCAGGGATTATTTTCCCCTTCTTTGCAACTCTAGCATTTAGCACACTTCTGCCTATTTCAGAAGCTTAATAAATATTTATCAATAGATGATTGTTTTGTTTCATCCTCAGTTTCACTCCTCAGTCCATGCAGAAGAGTTATCAGGCATTTGCTCTTGCATTAAGCATCTAGGGAATGCACAGGATTTGGTATGGTTCAATCAATGAGGCCAGGGGCTAGGGTGAGGTAGATGCTTAAATTCATCACTGAAAGATGAGAGGATGACAACAAACTAGAACCAGGAGGTCTGAGCTCAAATACCAACTCTGATCACTCCTCAGCAGTAAAAATTCATGGTCTTTTAATTCTGGGAACTTAATCTTAAAATAGATGTGACATAATTATTGGAAGTATGGTAGAAAACAAAGTTATGAATTTCTTTAATGTCTTTAGTGCACTACAAACTTTTGTGACCCAATTAAGGTTTGGCTTGTAATTATGCTTTTTCAATAGGCATTTGTAGGGATCCCTTTAATTGCTTTTGTTACAGTGGGTCATTTATCATAAAATAAGAGCCATTTAGTTATTTGTTTTTAATGAACATTTTTTATTTGTCTTATTTGATTTGTCATGGAATATCCCAGATAAGATAAACATTCAACAAAGATTACATCATAGAGTGGAAATTAATACACAAACAAATCCAACAAAGGTGTCTTTTTAGTTTTTATTTTTGAAAGAAAATTGGCCTACTTTGTAAAGGAAGGGAGTAAGGAGAGGGAATGGAGAAAGGACAGAGACAGGACAAGAACTATCCATGGAGAGAGTGTTATATGTATGTTTGAGGCTCCCTAGTCTAGGACACTTAAAATTGGCATTGTCAAATATCTTTAGAAATTTATTTTACAAAGTAGTGCAGAGTCCCTGATCCCAGCTCTTCTTGAGATTGCCTTGTCTCCCTCTCTCCCCCCAGGGCTGACAGCTTTTACTCTCTAGTTAATCCCCCCAAAATGTCATTGGAAAGCAAGGAGCACCTGATGGTGGTGGGGAGGGGAAAGGCCAAAAAGAGAGGATGTGGTTTGATCCACAAGCCTGGCTGGGGAGAGACAGGGACTCCTATCCCTTACCCAAGTCTCTCTTATGTAGCTTTTCCACTTGTATCTCCAGCATCTACTTCCCCTGGCTTCTTTCCTGCCTCCACCCTTGCCTTTCTCTTGGAAGTTTTCCTGATGTCTCCTACCCAATGGTCAGTGGCCCATACATGGTTTTCACCTCCAAAGCACATACTGCATCTGCCACTCCTTTCCAGCTAAACCTTCCCCAGGAAGGAAAACCCAGACTTTGGAGGTTCCATACTGTTATCCTCAAAAAATAGGGCTCTCCCCAAATCCCAGTTAGATATGTGTTTCTTTTACTGGGTTTTGTTTGGCTCCAAAGTTGATAAGAAGAAACAGGCTTCATTTTACTGTGAGGTAGTTTAAACAAGGGAAGTATGAGGCTGGTATGGACCTCAGTTTCCTTCATCTTGGTTGAAAAACAAAAACCTATCACATAAGACAGGGGGCAGGTCTTAAGTTAGAAGACTGTTGGCCATCCCTCCAGAGAGAGGGATTGAAGGAACATTAACAAAAGAACAAAGCTCAGATCAACTTGTACTTTCCAACAAGGTTTTTTTTTTTTATATCAATTGATGTTTTAAAAAATACAGAGGTGTTTGACACAGAATAGCACCATTGTGTATGACACACACAACTCCTGCATCTGCCCAGCACCTGAAGGGTACATGCTTAGGCTGGGGGCAGTCACTTGGGGGGCTTTAGCTCACACCAGTTAGTTTCCCGCCTCTGCCTTGACCAAAAGGTCTTACAAGAAGACAATAAATAAATAAGATCACCGAGGTTTTACTTTGAGGTCTGTCCAGTTCTGGCCTCTTGGAATAGGAGGGAGGGAAATGTCCAAAATGTAAGCATGTGAACAAATGGGCATCCATTGGGGTCAGCCATTCAGTGCAGAAGTCCTAGAGTGATTGGAGATTGTAAAGTACTCAGGTCCTTCGGGTTTGGTACATATTGTGTTGGATTGTTTCTGGATTTGGGTTTTTACAAGAAGCAGACAGGGCCGATGTCCACACCAAATTCCTGATCAGCCCTCCAATGTCCATAGGTGCAATGTCAATGATGGGGAGACGGGAGGTCTTCTGTGATCGGTACTCGATGACTGTTTTGCCCCACTTACCAGTGTGTTTCTGGAAAAGAGGTGGGAAAGATAATGTTTAGAAGGTATGTTTATTGCTCACAGAACAAGGTTCCATTGGAAGGACTGTCTATCTTGGTCAATTCCAATTCCTCTTTTCTAGCTAGCTGAAAACCTCCCCCTTTTAAATTCCCTGTTCTCAGGGAAAACTCTCTCTCTCTCTCTCTCTCTCTCTCTCTCTCTCTCTCTCTCTCTCTCTCTCTCTCTCTCTCTCTCTCTCTCTCTCTTTCTCTCTCTCTCTCTCTCTCTCTCTCTCTCTCTCTTTCTCTCTCTCTCTCTTTCTCTCTCTCTCTTCTCTCCCCCCCCCCAATGCTTCAGCAAATGGGCTCATTTATGTCTAGTCTCTCTCAGGATAGGAATAGATTCTGAGTCATCCTGAACACTAACTGTATGTAAACCCTTAGCTTCTCTGAAAAAAATGAAATGCCTTAAAAGTAGAAGAATCTAGCCCCAACCTTCCATCATGCCTTTTTTCTGTTATTACTTCAAAGATATACCTGATATATTGGTCAGGTACTCTGGGCCAAACAGGCCAGTTCCTTTTCTTATTCTAGAATTAGCCCTAGAACTTTTATGTTTCTGGAATTCAACCTGACTCTTTTTGTCTGGGGGATTCTTACCGTGCAGCCATCCTTCAATACACTGTATGTGAATCTGCTGTTGCCCTCAGCCCGGATCTCAACATCGTTAGAGCCCTGAATCAGCAAGGCCTTCTTGAGATTACCAGCTGCCTCATCCAAGTAGGCAATACTGTTCTTACAGTGGTAGGTGATGTTCTGGGAACCCTCAGTGGACAACAAGCGTAGAAAGGTCATCTGGATATTGGCAGTATTGGGAGCCAGATTGTCATCTCCATAGCTGAACTGTTAGGGCAGAAAGCAGGGTCAGGAGGCCCAAAGGCCCATCATTTGGAGAGGGACTGTAGGGTTCTAGAAACCAGAGTGTCCTCATGTCTCCTCAAAATCTTTGTGTGTGGGAATGGGCTTTCTAGTTTCAGGATAAAGAGTCATTGGGTAGAACATGTGCTTCTGAACCCTAGTGCTGCTATTTCTCCAGAGTTACTCTAAGCCATCTGTTCCTTTTTCTATAATTGGAGGCAATCATTCTTGCAAAGGCTTGGTTTGTAGGCCTAGACCAGGGGTTCTTAAACTACGACCTGTGGGCCATATGCGGCCCTCCAACAGTCTGACAGACAGTGAACTGGCCCCCTATTTAAAAAGTTTGAGAACCACTGGCCTAGACTAATGGAAGGTCAAAACAAATAAAAACAAGCTTCTAGGGAAATAAATGGAATAAAGACTCTGTTGCATCATTTCAGTCTCAGGAGGGGTTGGGGCACTCACATGGAAGCCCCCATTGATGGTTTCTCCAAACCAGATATGCTTCTTTTCCTTGCCCTTGCTACTCCACCAGTTCTTCTTGGGGACACTGGATGGGTTGGGATAGACACATGTCTCACCAGTCTCCATATTACAGAAAACTTTCATAGCATCCAAGGTGCAGCCTTGATTGGGGTCAATCCAGTAGTCTCCTGCAGGGAGAGAGGACTCCTGAGATCAGGACTGGGCACCTGTTACTCATAGAATTCAAAGTAGACAAAGCAACACTACAGGAAACATGGGCCAAAAGGAAGCTTGGATAGCTGGACTAAGGCTAACTAGTTCAGGGAATACAGAAACCATGAGAGAAAGGCAAATTATGAGGAGGTTAATGAAAAGAAAGAAATAGTGGTTCCTGGACAACCTAGGGGAAGTAAGGCACATGAAAAAGAACTCAAAGTAATGGGGAGGGATGTTTGGCACAGGTAGTAAGAACTGGTTTGCTTGGATCCTACTCTTCCACAGAACTGATCTCAGCAGAGGACCACATAAGGGAAATTTGAGCCTGGCTATTGGAGCAGAACTAAGGTCCTGTAGCTGGGGCAAGAAGGAGTCATTAGGACTTAGTGGAACCTTGGAAGAATGATTTAAGTTCTGATCAAAGTAGATTCTCACTTGACAGGAGCCTCAGGGCCATAGAAAACTGCCCCTTTCTGAGTTTCATACAGTACCTGCCTTCCTAACTTACCACTCTTCCACTCAGGGTGACAGAGTTTTAGGTCTCGGCAGGTACGAGCTGGGTTCTTGCGAGAGCCTTCCGGGCTGCGGATACTTTCAATTTGGTTGTTGAGGGACTTGAGGGTGGCATCCACCTCAGCATCATGCTGCCGCAGGTTGCCAGTTGCTTCATCTGCTCTCATATATTGCAGAGGGTCAGGGCCTTTCTCTCTCTGGCCTAAGCCAGCAAAGGCAGACATGTCGATGCCAGGGCCAGGGGGACCTGGAGGTCCAGGGGGTCCAGGATTGCCAGGAGGACCCTATGGTAGAAAACAAAGAACCTCAGAGAAAAAATCAGCTGTGTGAGCTGGGAAAGCCCATCCTTAGTAGCTAGGGACATACATAGGAAGAAAATGCTCATCTTGAGAAAGGGAATGGTAGCCAACACTAGGCCAAGATCTAAGTTATCCTGTTTCTCACACCTTTTCCCTCCAATAACTCTGAGCTTTTCATGATCCTAGGAATCCAGAGGTAGGAAAGATAAGGGGATCTGTCACTTACATAGTTATTTATGGACAACAAATAACTGGGGAACCCACTGGTTGCTATAGTTTCAGAAAACTCCCTGGGTTAGCTATAGGGACATAGTGATGGAGATAGGACACTTACAGCAGGGCCAGTTTCACCAGAGCGACCTCGAGGACCAGGGGGACCAATGGGGCCAGGGATTCCATTGGCACCATCTTTGCCAGAAGGACCCACTGGACCAGGTGGACCCTGAAGACCAAGAAAGAAAAATGGTGAGAATTCTCAAGATTTGGTCTCATTCCAGTTGCTGGGAGATTGTCATGCAAATGATGAGACCTGGGCCGGCAAGCACATGCACATAGATAGAGATAATCTTACTATAATGTGGATGAAGGATGAGGATTATTAAAAATCAGGACTGTGCTACTACCTCATGTTCAGTTGATGGACCTCTATGAGCATTTGATCCTTTTTGGCTATAATTATATGGTATTCCATATTGTGTCAATGAGACTTATTTTGTTTCTTTGGATGACTAACTTCACACACAGTCCTAGATCTCCCCTAATCTATATCTGACATGACATTGCAATGATCCAAAAGCTAAAAAAAAAAAAAAAAAAAGATTAAAAGAATAAGGAATATAGGAATGGGGGACATGACAGGATTGGCATCTGATGCATAGAGTAAAAAGACACAATCATGGGTCATGGTCCCTGATCAGCGGAAAGAAATCCAGTTGAGTCCAATGTGCCAAAAACCCCAGAAATATCTATCCCCAAAATATGAATACCCAACTCTTGACCTGATCCCACATTTGGGATTTTTTTTTCCACAAACTTAGCAAAGACCCTATTTTCTTCCCCCACCTATCCACACAACTCCTTACTACTTACTCGGGGACCAGAAGGACCAGCAGGACCAGAAGCACCTTG
Source organism: Sminthopsis crassicaudata (assembly GCF_048593235.1). NCBI lineage: Eukaryota > Metazoa > Chordata > Mammalia > Dasyuromorphia > Dasyuridae > Sminthopsis > Sminthopsis crassicaudata. The sequence continues at coordinate 243,587,669 of NC_133621.1, forward strand.
ATCTCCAGAAGGGCCCTGTATTGGAGAGAGTCAGAGGTCAGTACACAGACAGATCTCTGTTTTTAGGAAAACAACGCTATCTGAACTAAGAGAAGTAGGTACGAATAACTGTCCTACATCAATAATATTCCATGTACTCTCTTTTTCTTCTCCTTCTCCTTCAAACTTTGGGACACTCTGGGTTTGACCCAGAATGATCCCAAGTTCCTTTTATAGGACATAAAAAACCCAATGGGGACTGAGAAAGTTAAGTGGTCCACAAGCAAATAGCCATTACTAGCAGTACTCACAGGAGGACCAGGGAGACCTTGAAGTCCAGTGAAACCACGGTGTCCTTTCAGTCCTCTCTCACCAGCCTCTCCAGTTTCTCCTTTGTCACCCCGGGGACCTTGAGGACCCTAGGAGGCAGACAGAACAAAGCAGTGTGAGCTAAAGTTGAATAGGAAGGCAAAGTTAGAATGGTAGTCTTTGTCCCTTTCTATCTTTGACAAACCCTATTATATGACTCTCAGGTACTTACTGGGATTCCCCTTGCTCCAGCTGGTCCTGCGGGACCCATGGGTCCTTGTGCACCCTGGGGGGGGGGGAAACAGAACAGCATCAAAGAGAAGCCCAGAAGCTAGAACACCTCCTATCTTTAATTCTGAGCAAAAGTTTCAGGTGCGAGGCTAATTATTGTCCCATTTAGCTTGACCTAGATGAGCTGGGGTAACTTAAGAGTTGCTTTTCAGTCCCTACTCTGCCCTGGGCACATTGATAAATGTATAGTCCTTCATCCTGGGGGCTTGGATGAGGACTTAGCTGGCTCCCCATAGCCAAACATGTCTATGACAAAAAGACACTCACAGATTCTCCTCTGTCTCCTTGTTTGCCTGTTGGTCCAACGGGTCCAGGAGAACCAGGAGGCCCAGGGGCACCAGGACCACCAACAGGACCTGTTTCACCACGATCACCCTGTCAGGACAGAAATACCACATTGTGAGGTAATGGCCCATTGCTTCTTTTATCCAAGACTCTTCAAAAGACACTTTCTGTCATCCCAAGCCAAAGGGGAGCTAAAACCTTCTTCCTGGGCTAAAGGAATAATATCTGCTTCTCCCAGAATCATTCCCTATCTCCTCCCAGCAGAGATAAGGAGATAATTTTTTTAGAACCAGTGCAGAATCTGGTCTTCTGGGCTCCTTGAGCCCTCGTGAAGGAAAAAATGCATAAAAGGTGGTTGTTGATGGCAAGGAAATGTATGCATTTGTCTTTCTATGAACCTCATGGGATGGTAGGAACCCCAGAGTCACACTCACCTTGACTCCTGCTGCACCATCTCTGCCTGGAGGCCCATCAGCACCAGGACTTCCCTATGCAAAGAAAAATAGAAATGAACGCAAGGCTCCTTTATTCTCCTCTTCTCCCATTCCTGTTGTTTTGTCTACCCCAGACCTGGTAACGCTGTCATTTAGAGATATCTCTTCAGCTGTCCTCTGATGGAAAATTATTGAAACATATTTATTCTTTGTAGATGGAGCTGGTCCTTTCACAGACCCATGCAAGGATCTTTAGTCAGCAAGCACCTCCCCACTTTTTCAAGGCTGAATCTTGCCCTGTCAACCCATTTATTCTCAAGTTCCCCTCCCTCCTCTCATTTATTTTCCTTTTGTTTTTTTGCCCAGCATTTAATCCTCCCTATCCCATTCATGGCTGCTTAAGAGCATCCTGACAGACTTTCCTAATGATTGTTTCTATTACAAAAGAGCTGGGGTGCTGAAAGAAAGACTGGAGATAGTGTTCATTGGACAGGCCAAAATGAAACATCTGGAATTCTGCCTTCTCTAGAGCAAGAGTAGGTCCTGTAATAAAATCCCATTGCTCACCTCACGGCCAGGTTCACCAGAAGGACCAGTCAAGCCAGGAGGCCCCACAGGACCAGGAGGGCCACGATCTCCAGAACTTCCAGGAGCTCCCTGCTTTCCAGGCTCACCCTAGAGAAAGACCAAAAATATAGATATTGAATCCACAGTCCCCCTAGTAGCTTTCTGCAAGAGAATAGTGGTATTTCACTCCAGCTGATATGAAAGACATAGGAAGCCAAGAACTAACTGATGCCAACAGGTAGCCAAGCCATGTTAAAAGTCTCAGTCAATCTTCAGGTTTGGGCCCTGAGAAGAAGCTGCCTCTCTGCTTATTGTTTTCTCCTACCCTCCATTGTAGAAAATGGAACTTGGGTTAGCCATCCCTATCCATAGTTTCAATAACCCCGAATGGAAAGGATAATGAAGGGATATGTCAGGAATCTTCTCATTTGGAAGGAGTAGGGGATCTTGGAAATAGTTTCTAGGTAGGGAGAAAGGTGGATATCTATCCCATGGAACCTAAGTGACAATTTGGTTAATTCTGGTTAATGCTCCAAACCAATGTCTAATGCAATAATCAAGAGGGATGAATGCTTACTGAAGGACCAGGAAGACCAGGAAAGCCTCTTTCACCACGCTGACCAGGCAATCCAACAATTCCTCTTTGGCCAGCGAGACCTTGGGGACCTGGAGGACCATCAGGACCCTGGAGGAAGAAGAGACAAAGTTAAAGTAGATCCAAGGAAGCCAATCTATACCTATCCCCATGGGGTAACTTTTCAAGGAACTAGGGTTCATCATGTTCTGATATGGTTCTTTTCCTTCAAAAAAAGGAAAAAAAAAAACTCCCTTCTATTTCCCCTCCCCCACTTTAGTCCAAAAGCTACCCTGTTTACTGGTGATAGGAAGTGAGTGGAGAGGAACAGGAAGCTTTAAGCTGAGTCCTTGGGAATCAGACACTGTCCAGATTTGTGGGGTGCCCTAAGAAAAAGGCCACAAGGCCACAAGCCAGGCCACAAGACTTACAGAAGGACCATCATCTCCTGGCTCTCCCTTCTCTCCAGGTGCTCCAGCAGGACCTTGAAGCCCAGGATCCCCAGCCCGACCTGGAGGACCACTGTCTCCCCTCGCACCTTTGGGACCATCTTTTCCAGAAGCTCCAGGAGGACCAGGGGGGCCAGGATTACCCTGAAGAAGAAAACAACATCAGTAAGTACCAAGTCTTGATGATTTCTCACTTCAGCCCATCAATGATTTAGGAAGAATGTACATATATACCTTTAGCTCCCTGAGCAAAGGGCTCTAGAGGATCTGCAAAAACTATTCCAAGCCTTCTAGGAGCCTTCCTTGTTTCCTCTGTATGATGTAATCTAGCCCCAGTCTGCTTCCCAATGTTATCTTCTACTTGCCTTCATCTGAATGGTCCAGTCTTCATTCTTGGAATGCCCTCCATTTTCCTTTCTAACTACCTAAATCCTATCTATCCCCTCATGTTCCCACTTAAATCCACAACTCCTGTGTGGTTGGTCATGAGCATTCAGCCCATCAGAAGGAGCCCCCATGTTCTTGAAGCATTTTCAGTTACTGTGCTGTAGGATTAGTTCTCTTTTTATGAATTGTACTTGTCTCCTGGTTGGATAAAAAGAATTTTTTATAGGCTGGGATCATATTTTATATTGTTGTTCTCAGAATGTATATATATAAATGTATATATGTATATATATAATGTATATATATAAAATAGAGTGCTGGGCATGCAGTTGATGCTCAATGTCATAGATTTCTCAGGTCTAGCCTACCTGATCCAACTCCTGAAGAATGACTTTTCTCTGCTATAGTTAATTAAAGGCAATTGAGCCCTACTGTTCTCTCTGAGTCAAGAAATTGTGGATTCCATATTGGACATTTAGTCCCAAACCTTCTAGGGAGTATTATTCCCAGTTAGTGGAGAAGGTGGGGATCAAAGACAAATGTGTCCCTACCTAAGGGCCAGTTCCCTCTTCCTTCTCACAACTGCTTTTAGTGGGCTGGCTTTGCTCCAAGGGGAGTAGTTTTCACACCCAAGGGATTTCCTGCCTGTTCTATTCTTCCTAGTCTGTTCATATACTCAGGAAGGAAAAGAAGTGTTTCAGAGTCAGTCCTCTAAATGCTTGATTTGGGTAGCCTGTCCCAGCCTGTGTTCAGTCCTGCCAATCTCCCTACTGCCAATGCCCACATATCTACACCCTAACCCCAGATAACAGAGGGAGAAAACAATAAGGATCAATCACTCACGTTGGCACCAGGGGGTCCAACACGGCCAGCAGCTCCTGGGAATCCAGTGGCTCCCTGGGTAGAAAAAGAGAAGTCATTGAACCTGTGACCTAAGGGAAAAGCTTAGAGAATTAATCTCTATCTAAAACTTGGATTCTAGGATTCTAAGAAGTTCTTATGGTTTGGGTCCTAGGGCTGCGAGGGAAGAAGGTAAAATATGGGAGGTTTTCTGTCCATAGGTCCCAAGGAAAAAGTGTACCCTCTTGGGGCTGACCAAATGTTGACGTTAGATATGTCTCACTGAATCCAGTCACTAGGCTCCCCAAAAGCGTCACCTACCTTGGAAGGGGACAGGTTGAATAAAGGAAGGAAAAGAAAGTCTGAGGAAAGGTAGATCAGGCTCCAAAAATACCTTATGAGTTACTGTATGGCCACAAGCCTAATCCCCAGAATAAATTAACTGTCCATCTTTTGTGGAGTTGTCAAGACCCAAGGAGAAAGAACAAAACAGAGGAATGCAAAGAGAGCAGGAATAAGAATAGCAGAATGGCTCTGTCCCTAAGACAAGCACATAAAGCTTTTCCACACCTTTCTATCTCTTCTGAATGCTTTCAGGGGCTCTCCAGGTGGCTTGAAAGTCTAACAGAAATACCTCTGAGACTGAGAGCTTTTGTGAGTAGTACTGAGGAGTGGAGAAACGCCCTTGTATTCTCCCAGAACTTACTCCCTCACTTCCTATAGTCTCCAAACTTTACCTCTCTCTTTGGTTCCTACCAAAATGGGTTGGGGAAGTAGAGAAAAGGGACAGGATAATACTCACAGGAGGACCCTGGGCACCACGGGCTCCTTTAGGACCAGTCACTCCAGTTGGACCCTAGAATGGGAAAAGAGTTGAGTGAGTTGGAAAAGAGTAACATACTATCTTAAAGGATCTCCATTTTGGGGACCAGAATTCACAAAAGAGAATTTAGACAAAGGATTCATAGTACTGAATGATTAGAACTAGAATCAGTTCAGAAAATTCAGACAGATATGCAGCTCCCTTTTTTGGGGAGATCTCTGGGGATGGAGATGCCAAACCTTCCCTGGAAGTCTGCTACAGTATCTCACAAAGCCTGCACTCCAGGAAATTTTTCCTGATATGTCAACCTAACTCCCATTCATATGGAGATGCAATAATTGATTCTATTCATTATAGACTTAGAAAATGATTGGTCTCTGCTTGGTTCTACAGACACACATAATTCCCCCTTGCTCCAGGGATGAGTTAGCGTTACATCCTGAGCTTTCTTCTCTGAATTCCCACTGATCTTTCCAGTAGCTTCTCCCTTAGATTCAGAAATATAGATATTAAAGCATTGGCTTTTGCTGCTCCTAGATCTGGGCTTATAAAGAATCAAACTATTCCTAGATAGCTAGTTCCTGAACAGAAGCCTAGTTGAAACCCCCATGAAGGCACAGTTAGACCACTAAGGTTCTGAAGGTAGCAGTTACTTCATAGCATCAACCTCAACCTTCCCCTCATAGCCATGACCATGATGACCTTTTATGTCTAGTTTACCCATGCCTGATACTTCTTTCTCTCCTGGTAATGAATCCAGACTTCTAGAATAAATTCTTAAGAGAAATTAGTGCTACCCACCTGAGGCCCAGGTGCTCCAGATGGACCCTGAGGACCAGGGGCACCAGCATCTCCCTTCTGACCAGATTCTCCTTGTTCACCCTTAGCACCAGGCTGACCATCAGCACCCTGTTTCACAAAGGAATAAACATGAGAGATGAGAAAAATAGTTGATAACCCTTCTCCAGTTGATAGGGGTGTGTGTGTGTGGGGGGGGTACATGCATGTGTATGTATGTATATTGTGTTATATTGGAAAGCATGCTATAGCCCTCTTAAACAAAAGAAGAAGATTAGGGATCTTGAATTTTCTCCAAATCTTTCCAACATTTTCCTACTTCCTCATCCCCTACAGGTCAAGACAAAGTCCCAGAATATACAGACCTACTAGACCACCCTCCATATCTAAAACAGAAAGAAAGTTTAGTATAGTGAAATAATGCCATGAGTGTTCATAGACTTTGGACTCTATTGAATTGTGAAGATCTTGTTTCATTATATATTTATCCCTTTGGGCCAATGCAAGAAAATCCTGCTTAGAGGGCTAAGTTATCTAGACAGAAAGATAGGCAGAGCTCTATGAAATTTAGGATTAAAAGAGACAGAAATAGAAAGAGACAATGGCTTGCTGTGGCTTTCCTGGCTTTCATTGGGAGTCCAGTGTAACCCAATATACTCTCTGGATTTCTTCATAGAACCAAAGCTATTCTCTAGGCTTGAGAAAAGTTAATTTAACAGAGGAGAACCTAGAAAGACTCTAGAATGTGATCCACATCCCATTCTAGAGGCCATAGTAAGCTGAATGGCAAACACAAAGATCCAATGATTCAATAGATGAAGTTACTTACAGGAGGACCTGCAAATCCAGCGGGGCCAGGGGGTCCAGTCTCTCCACGTTCACCCTACAATATAAGGAGTCCCAGTGAACAGGTAGGTAAGACTCCCACAACTTGACTGCCTTCATTCCCACCTTGTGACCCAAAGACAAGGAGAGGCTGGGGCCACCTTGAACTTAGACCATAGAAAAGGAAAAGTGCTAATTGGGATTTAGCATCCCTCCCCCTAGTCCTAATAAACAGCTGTCAAAATTAGAAACCTGAAGTGTCAGGTCCTATAATCTGATGGTCAAGGTGCTGCCTGATAGAAAATTCCATTTTGAGTAAAACTTCTTGAATGTAAAAATTCTTCTGACCAGTTCCTATTTGCATTTAACACATTAATTAGATCAATGATTTCTATATTTCACTGACATGGCCTAAGAACTAGATCTAGTACAGGAATTTTTAATTAAAGGTCTATAGACTCCCACAAGATCTTTAGACAGATTCCAAGAGTACATGAACTTGGAAAATTTTAATATTTTAATTACTATATTTCAATATAGTTGGTTTTAGCACTTAAAAACATTTTATGCACTTAAAAAACATTTTTCAGGGAAGTTTCATCAAACTTTCAACAGGATCCATAACACACAAAAAAGCTAACAATTTCTAGTCTAGGGTCTCTTTTAAGGGCATCAGAAAGTAACTGAAGATTCCAAGATCCTTTGACAAAAGAATAAATCCAGCTTCAGAAATCTACTTTTCAGCACAGTGGTCCTAAGCAACAAACAATACCATGGCCAATGAAACCCAAGTATCCAGTTTTATCTAATTTGTTGTCTTCCATGTTCTCACCAAGGTCCAGAGAGAAGGAAAAGTGCACATTGTCTAGACAACATTCAGAGTCTCAAGCACCCGCTAGCTAGAAAAAGTTCAAAGTGAGCAAGCAATCAGGGAGGGGTAAGAACTGAATGAATAAGAAAAAGAACTCACTGGGGCACCACGGGCACCAGCAGTTCCAGCAGGACCAGGGGGACCCGATTCACCCTAAAAAGAAGATAAAGAAATGGTTGAAGGGAAGTGGGGAATCTGCAGTGATCTCCTTACGACACCAATAAATACAAGATAATATAACCCAATCATTCAGCCTAATAACCCCTGCTTCGAGGTGCCTTCAGGCCACAAAGGGGGAGCAGAGTCCTAGGTGATGGACAAGGAGGAAAAAAAAAGAATTTAGGGTAAAATGAAGAAATACAGAAGGGAATCTCCTGATTTACAATAGGAGCTTTATCTGTGGACATTCACAGCTGTGACCTGAGGGAGGAAAAACTAATAACTCACCTTCTCACCATTGGGGCCAGCAGGACCAGGGGGACCAATAGGACCAGTCAGACCCTAGGGAAAAGGGAGATAAGGCATTGAGACAGCATCTGGGACACATCAAAGACCCTCCAGAAAACATTCAGCCACTGATCCAGTTGGCTCTCTTAAATTCCTTAAATTTCATCAACTTTCTCATTTGCTCCACTCTGCCCTTCTCCAGCCCCCTTCTCAACTAGATTGTTTCTGTCTCTGCTTAGCCCACAGCTTTTGATTCCCAAAGCTTTTGGATTTCTGTCCTAATACCCCGGTATTAAGTGCAAGAAAATGAGCTCCCAGAGATGGTGTCAATCATACTCTTTATGCCTAAAATCTGCCAACTAACACAGTTCCCTTTACTTACTCTGCCACCATCTTTGCCAGGAGCTCCTTCAGGGCCTTTTTCACCAACATCACCCTAAGAGGATAAAGATAAGATTTAATTTAATTTAAGTGAGAATACTGGACTTTACCCACCATTCCATTGCAACTGTTTCCTTAGATGGAGTCTGAGTACTCCCCTGCAATGCCCAGACCCAACTTGGAGCTACCGAGCTGACCAAATTTGGAGAAGGATTCAAGCACTCTTGGAGGAGGTCAAAAGGTCAAGGAGACTGTTCACACTGACAAACAGTGCCAAATTAGCTTGTGCTAGAAGAGCTTATTTCCGCTGATAAGGGAGCCCTATCCTTTACTTAATTGGAAAGAATGCAGTGAAATGTAAAGGAGATAGACAAGAAGAGACCATGTAAACCTGGAAGACAAATGGATGGAAAGAACCTCTTAAAGAATGTGAGCAGTAATCTGTAAAACAAATCTAGGGAGCAAAGGAAAGGGATTATTTTTTAGGGTAGAAGCAGAAATGAGAAGGATATTTATTTATAGCAGAGGGAAGTGGTTTGAAACCATAGAAAGACATGTGAGCATCCTGGATGCCTCAAGGAAGGAGGAAGATATGGAAGTAGAAAGGGGCACAAGACCTTGTCCTTAACTCATCACGAAGATGGGGAAGAGGAAGTAGTAAAGAGAAAGCTTCTGGAAATCAAGGACACAATAAAATAACCTAGATTATGGTCAACGATAGGAGAAGGAAAGTAATTCCATTCAGAAAAGTTCTAATTATATAGCCTCCAGAGGTCATTCTTGTCCCAGGGAATTTCCAAGTCCTTCAAAAAGGAAGGAACATCATTATTTGAATCCCAAAGCAGAGAAACTGGTCCAGGCTCACATACATCCAGACTTGTGTTCAAGTGGGCATGAGAAGTCAAATGTCCTGACTTCACTCTGGGGCCACCAAGGTGTCATGTTAGGAAGCTGCCATTCTAAACCACTTCCCAATAATGGGCTCCCCTGAGTATATAAGAATAATCCAGGGACATAATCTAGAATGAAGTGAGATGGGTAATGAGAGTGGGGTAATATTCATGCTTGAGAACTACTTACTCTGTCTCCCTTTGGCCCAGCAATACCAGCTGCACCTCTCTCACCAGGCATTCCTTGCAGGCCTGGGGGACCTTGAGCACCATTAGGACCAGCTGGACCAGTAGCACCCTAGGTTGAAGAGAAAGAATTTGTGATGTGAATTATGAACAGCTAAGCTTCAAGGGTAAAGAGGCCTTTTCCTTCCTGTTCTCCCATCCATATAGTCTTCTCTCTGCCTATACTATCTTTCCCCATGCTATCCCTTCTTACTCTTTCCAGCTCTCTCTCCTTTATGGATACTTCTCAATCCTTTCTTCTGAAAGGTGGAAGCAGACATTTTGCAACATCTCTGAGTAACATGACAAGACCTTATCCCCAAATCTTCAGGACCCACTTACTTTAGGACCATCAGTGCCAGGAGTTCCAGGGAGACCCCGGGCACCCTGCAGACCTTGAGCACCAGGAGAGCCACGTTCACCTGGGAAACCACGTTCGCCCTAAGGTAGAAGAAATTAAAGAAAGATCAGGGGGTAGAACAGGATTAGGGATATCAGCCTCATTACAAGGAATAGAGAAGGGTTAAGAACAAAGATAAAGATGGGGCAGGTTGGGTGCACATTAATCAATAAAGAAGAATGGATTTTGAGGCACTGAGTAGAATTTCTAATTCAGAATAGGATTAAGGGAAGGATAAGTCCCAGGGAAATATTCCAGAAATGGCCAGGACTCTGCTATGATGTAACCCAATTAGATATCATTACTTACTCTGGGGCCTACAAGACCAGGAGCACCAGCTTCACCCGGAACACCCTAGGAAAACAGAAGAATATGAGAGGAAGAAGAATTTTCCAGGCGTCATAAGGGGTGGGTGCCCAGACAATAGTTTGCTTTGAGCCCCATAGAAGCAGACTCCAATAGTGAGGTGAGCTCACTGGGGAAGTATTCTTAGCTTGGGAACCTAGGTGGCTACATTGCTTGCCTCTGTATGGAAGGGATGGAGCATATCTCAATAAAATGAGTTTTTGATAGAATTCCTAGCACAGAGCACCATTAGGATACATATCTACATTCAACATAATTTTTGGGAGTGCAAAGAACAATAACACAGTCTTTTCCCTCATTTTGGCACTCACCTGATCACCTGGTTTTCCACCTTCACCTGGAGGGCCAGGAGGACCAGGTAGTCCCTAGAAGCCAAAGAGATACATATTAAACACAGCATGAAGGAGTGCCTTGGTCCTTATAGGAGGAACAACCTTACAGCAATCGGTCTGTGTTCACATACATCCAGACTTGTGTTTAAGTGGGCATGATAAATCAAGTGTCCTGACTTCTACAATTTTTTTTGGGATTAAGTGACTTGCCCAGGGTCATATAACTAGGAAGTGTTAAGTGTCTGAGTCCAGATTTGAACTCAGGTCCTCCTGACTTCAGGGCTGGTGCTCCATCCACTGAGCCACTTAGTTGCCCCATGTCCTGACTTCTAATCATCAGACTTTGTCCCTTCCTACTCTGGGGCCACTGAGTCATTCACCAAGATGTCAAGTTAGGAAGCTGCCATTGTAGACCACTTTCCAATAATGGACTTCCCTGAATATATGTAAGAACTATCCAGGGATATAATCTAGAATGAAGTGGGGAGAATTGGTAACCTTGGCTCAGACTTGATCTCAAAGAGAAGTAACAATGGATGAATACTCTAAGCCTAGCATAGAGTGACAGCCTTCTTCTTCATTCTTCCTCCAAAGCAGCCAATAAATGCTAGCTCTCTCTGATAGTGTACATTACACTACGGTCCAAAAAAACCTCTAATCTAATCCATTCTTGCCTTGGGAAAAAGATTGAATCTGGCACTTACTTGGAAGCCAGATGGTCCAGGAGCACCTTGCTCACCCCTTTCACCAGCAGGACCCTGAATGAAAGAGATAAGAGAAACAGTTGAAAAGCACAACAGGGGAGGAACTTGAAGTAAAGAATAGCAAGAAATTGTAGAAAGTAGTAACTTGCTGGACTTTCCAATATTGATGGTACATATATGAATGGCATCTATACCACACACTAAAAAAAAAAAAAAAAAAGGCTGCAATTCTCCCTATTTAATAGCTTATAACACTAGCAATCCTGATAGGAATTCAAAGTAGCATAATGGTTCATGTTCCACCCATTTCCCAATCACCTTTTGGATTGTGATTGATGTTAACTTAGCACTTAAATGTTTGGGAACTGTCAGGGTCAAAATCTGTTAACATTTCTAGATAGACTGGGGCATTTCTCACCTCTGATACCCATGTCCATGAGAGATTATACAAGTGCTTACCGCTGGTCCAGGGGGTCCTGAGGCACCTGTTTCACCATCTTTGCCAGGAAGACCCTACAAAAGAAAGAAAGTAAAGGTAGTATAGGGATCTCAACTGACTTCAAGAAACATCTAGCATTCTAATTTTAGGGTCTTGGATATTTTTTCCACATTCTCTCTACAAGTTATCTATCTATCTATCTATCTATCTATCTATCTATCTATCTATCTACCAATCTTTCTTTCCTTTATCTTTTTTCCCTATTCCTTCATTTATTTTGTTTTTTAACAATTCCATGAATAAAATCTACTTTCCAATAGTATAGCAATACACTTATTGTTAAAGTTCCTAATTTTTCAGTATCCCTTCTATACACCTACATTTTTTAGCTCTCTTTCTGCCTCTACTTCCATCCTTTCTTTGAATTCTAATGTATTTCCCAGTTCCTTTTCTTTTTTCTTGTGTTTTAGAATTAATTCCCATGCAACACTCATTTCTTTTAACATCACTGAGTTTTCAGTGTCTTTCCCTAACCTTTACATTTCTCTTCCACAATGAAGGCTTCCCAATTGACATCCCAATGTCTACCTAATCCATTGTCTCAAAGCAGCCAAAGGTTAAAGTCTAAATCTTTTAGAGGATTTCTCTGGCATCCTTCACAATGTGGGCTTCAGAAAGAAAAAATCAACCAATGACTACAGTGAAAGACGCCATTTTAATTTGCCCTTTCTTGAGAGTGATGTTTATTAAAATGTTTTCGTCAATATGCCCTTTTTGCCTTCCTAGACTCATAGCTGCTGTGAAGGTGTAGGAATAATTGTGACCAAAGGTGTGTAATTACCCTTAGTCCAGGAGCACCAGGTAGTCCTTTCTCACCAGCCTTGCCAGCTTCTCCCTAATGGAAAGAAAACATAATCTTGTGATTAGGAGGCCTGAATTAATCCAAAGCCATTTATACAAGCAAAGTCCTTGAGAGAATAATACAGTGGAATAAAAGGCAATTAGGTGGCAGATCAAAGATTGAAGCACATTGCCAATTCTATATCCAGTTTGAGATAGGAGATATGTTGGGATAGTCCAAGAATCTGGCACCATGTTGCAGTGTCATGCCCAAGACCATTAAAAATTAATACTGAATGAGAGGACAAGTAGTTCTAAGGAGAATTGTTTAACATGAACTTGGGTACTTTAGCTTCATGTAGCATAGAGATTATAGAAGGTACCACATGAAAAATTGGTGCTACATACAACACTAAAACTGATGTTTTCTTTCAACCTAAGATTAGCAGTTCATGAACTAGAAATGGCACCAAACACAAGATAGGAGGGCTAATGTCACATAGGAAAGGGGAAAAGGCAAGATATGACTTACATTGGCACCTTTAGGACCAGGGAATCCCATGACACCAGGCTGCCCACGAGCTCCTTGAGGTCCTGGAGGTCCAGGGCGACCATCCTCACCAGGGGCTCCCTGGAAAAAAGGACATCAATTTCAGACACTAGAGATTGTCCCTCCAAGTCTTATGCATACACCATCATATAAGAGCCAAGAACTCAAACTAGTAATATCTAATAATAAAGGTCTTAGCATAATTATATTAATCACATAATGGAGTGCTTGCCTCATAAACACTTATCTAGAAAGGAAACATCCTGGGCTTTCTTCTTCCCTAAGAAAAGGGACAATTTCCTTGGAGCAACACATTTTCAATTCTAATTAGTTTCTTCATGGATCATATAATCTATTCAATATATAACACTTATATCTCAATAAATAAAGTCCCAATAAATAAAGTCTCAAATATGCTACCAGCCAAATAGTCTACAGTCAACATGTTACTAACCAAAAAATAGTTTATTACAAGTTGTACCCTGTCCCCCAAATCACCCATTCCTAACTTGTCACATCCCCAAATATACTTTCTCCTAACACATCATTCTTTCTTCCTAACCCCAGAAAATAAGATCATTTAACTTACAGAAGGACCAACTTTGCCTTGAGGGCCAGCATCACCAGGGCGACCAGTCAGACCCTGTGTACACGAAATAAAATTAATATCAGGAGGCCTGGATGGAATTGTGCTTCCCCTTCATTAGCTCACATTCTAGATAGAGCTCTGTTTTTTTGTTTTGTTTTGTTTACAGTCTTGGAAAAGGATGATAAAGGGCAAGAAAAAGAATGTTAGTCAATAGGAATAAGGTTTCTTGTATTGAAGTAATTAATCATAAGATCCAAATGGGGCAAAGAGGGGTAGGTGGCAAGGCCAGAATCCAAAAAAATGAGCACCTGACTCTAATATCCTTCTTAGAAAGGAAGGGGCCCACAGCCTGGAGTCAGATCCAGAGTCTTCCCTGCATGTCAACTCCTGATACTAGGCTTTTGTATTTTGTATTCCTTTTGCTTAGCATCACCAAAAAACCTTGGTGAGCAGATCCTTACTGCAAAAATATGTGGAAGTGGGCAGGGAAAGGAATTCGTGTGTGTGTGTGTGTGTGTGTGTGTGTGTGTGTGTGTGTGTGTGTTACTCCACACTGAAAGAGATAAATTGTTCCATTCCAATTGGTCCTTCCTACAATTACTATGGTAGTGGTCATCTTTTCTTGTCTTTGCCTGTTTTGCAAATGTCCAACAAAGTTCTCTTTCCAAAGTCTATGACTATTGATACATAGTATGGGTATGGGTATGGAAGTCATCTCTATGTCTTAGAAACATCTGTCCAAAGAAGTTGAGGAACTTACTCTAGCTCCAGGGAGACCAGGTTCTCCAGGACGGCCAGGATCACCATTGGCTCCTTTGGGACCACCAAGACCACTGGGTCCACGCTCACCAGGGGCTCCCTGTCCACAGGAAAGTAAAAAAAAGGAGATAATTAAAAGAAAACTCATATAACATCTAGCCTGGGGCCAAAGCTGAGAGCCATGAGCAGGCAAACAAGCTCTAGAGCTATTTTCAGGATAAAATAAGAAATATTTACCTTGGGACCTGCCAGACCATCCTGACCTGGGAAACCACGGTTGCCAGGAGCACCCTGGAAAGAAAGAAAGGTGAAGCAGTAAGAATAGACCCTGCTCAGATCACTGAAACTAGAGAGTATCACCTTTTTTCAGCCTCAAAATAAAGTTCTTTAGACTTCTTTCTTATTGGGGGTGGAGTAGAGCAAGATATTAAGAATAATATCCTAAGCCTACTCCCTCACTGTAAAGAAACCCAAAGAGTTTCATGTATGTTATCACATGGGAGCACCTTAAACAGAAAAGGAATAATTATCTCCAGTTTTTGTTATGGCATAGAGAATAGAAGAGAAATTGATAATGGAATCAAAGAGTTCAGGAAGGGACCTCAGAATTTGTCTACCTAGAACTTGATTTAAGAACTTCTTCAACAGTGTGCCCCAAACTAATCATCTAATGGAAAACTTCCAAAGGCAGAGGAGGTTATGACTTCTAGAACTCAGTGTGGTGGCTTTTTAGCCACATCCCACCATTAGGATGGCTTTACTTACTCTCTCTCCAGGAGGACCCACAGGTCCAGCAGCACCAGGCTCTCCACGGGCACCTCTCTTGCCTTCTTCACCAGCTGGACCAGGAGGTCCCTGGGGTCCAGCAGGGCCCTGAGGAGAAAGCACAAAAGAAAAATCTGTTAAGAATCTAGCTGCTTCTCAAGGGCAGTGCCACTCTGGTAAATCTAAGAAGCCTCCTCAATCCTTTCCTGGGAGCAGAATATGTTCTCATAAAATTTATCCTTGGGATAAGATGATTTAACTGGTAAAGAAGACTTTTCAAATTGGATTGGGACTTGATACAGAGGGACACACAGGACAGTTCCCATGCTATGCATGCTGGCCAGAAACAAATTCAAATATATGCAGCAGCAAACCTAAAGAAAAGGGCCACTGTCAAAGTTTACAAGGACATTGTTGACTCTGAATATTAAAGAGGAAAAGAAAGCATATCAAAAATTACTAAGTGAATTTATCTAGCAACATGATCTAAACTAAAAATTAAAACAATAAACCAAAGTTAGGAAAGGATATTTAGAAATTACAGAAACCCCATTTCTATAGTGGGAGGTCAAGGCCAAGTGCTACATAGCTCTTTTTGTGATAGCAAAGATTTGAAAAATGAGTAGATGCCCATCAATTGAGGAATAGCTGAACAAGTTGTAATATATGAAGGTAATGGAATATGATTTTTCTATGAAAATGATGAACAAGCTGATTTTAGAAAGGCTTGGAAAGGTTTACATGAATCGATGCTGAGCAAAACAGGTAGAACCAGGAATACATTGTACATAATAATAGCAGGAATGTACGATGATCAACTATGAAAGACTTGGTTCTCCTTAATGGTTTTAGTGATCTAAAGAAATCCCAATATACTTTGGACAGAAAATGCCATCTGCATCCAGAAAAAGAAATAAGGAGACTGAATGTAAATCAACA
The DNA here is from genome assembly GCF_048593235.1 of Sminthopsis crassicaudata. Taxonomy (NCBI): domain Eukaryota; kingdom Metazoa; phylum Chordata; class Mammalia; order Dasyuromorphia; family Dasyuridae; genus Sminthopsis; species Sminthopsis crassicaudata. Next base: position 243,603,727 of record NC_133621.1, read on the forward strand.
TATGTTAAGTTAAAAAACAAAAACAAACAAACAAACAAACAAAAACAAGTGCTACAGATAAACCATTGTCTCTGATTCTATTTCATGGGCTGCTGTACAAAATCTGAGCCAGAGATGAGGTGAGGTACCTTAGTTCAGAAATGTTAAACATACTACCCCACTGGCTATATTATAGATAGTAACATTCAGGAGTGTAGCCTGAAGCACACTAAATTGGGAAATATTTAGCAACATAAATAAAAATATAACAGAACATAGATAATATTAATGTGTGGGTGTTTTTGTAATAATTTTTTTTTCAAGTCAATTGGGACTAAATGACATGTTCAGGGTCATACAGCTGTTAAGTGCCTAATGCTGAATTTGAACTTAGGTCTTCCTGAATTGAGAGTCAGTGTTTTATCCACTGGCTCTAGATATGTAGCTGCTCCTAATGTGGGGTTTTCTAAACCAATATGACTCTGCCCTCCCTACCTCTATCCCCCCACCCTCCATCTCCTACCACAAGGAGGATTTGAAGCAAGATCTTATGATTCTAAGACACTACCAGATATCTATATAGACAGGCTGATTCCTCCATCCCAGGATAGCCTCATTTCTCTCCAATAAGTAAGTAAAACTAGATCATCTAGATTATAGATGGCTGTAAGTAACTAGATATGAAACTTAACATCTCCAGCTACCATATTTTGTTTAGGGTTCCCTATTCCTTGATTTCCAGGAAATATTTTGGTAATGGGATCAAAGAGTCTAAGTTCAGGAAGCGACTTCACAGTTTGTCTAAGTAAAATGACTTGAGAATTCTCTCTATAGCATGCCCCAAATTAATCATCTAGCCTTCAATGGAAAAGTTCCAACAGCAGTGGAAGTTATGACCTTTCAAGATAGTCATTTCTACTCCTGGATGAAGCAATAGTTGCTAAGTTTGTTTTTTTTTTATATCAAACCTAAATCTCTCTCTCTGCAAATTAAAAATTCTATCCTCTAAGACCAAGCAGAATAGCTCCAAACACTCTATCCATAATAGACCTTCAGGAGCCTAAAGACAGCTATCATTTTCTTTTTGAGTTCTTTGTTTCCTATTTGCTGTACTCTTAGGTCCCTTTACCATCCTGATTTTCCTGCTAAATAGTAGGAATGTTCCTAAGGCACAAGCATAAGGCAAAGATATATAACTCATGGCACCAGGAAAAACTTAAATCAGTCACACTATTCATCTAACAATTTAGCTTGTGGTAAAGAATTGGCCTGTGGTAAAGGGCCATCTTCATATCCTTATTAAATAGTCCTGAAAAGAAATATGTCTCCCAGGTGCTTGGATTGTCTAAACCCAAGGTAGGAGCTCTGAGCTGAGTGGATTGGTTCCAAGACAAGGAGAGCAACAAATAAAATGATCCTAAGACTTCACCCTAGACACTTACAGTTTCTCCCTTGGGTCCATGTTCTCCTTTGAAGCCAGCAATTCCAGGTTCTCCCTAAAGGAAGAAAAAAAAAAAGATTTTCATTCTTCTGTTTACTACAAAATTAAAATGTGTGTGTGTGTGTGTGTGTGTGTGTGTGTGTGTGTGTGTGTGTGTGTGTGTGTGTGTATGTTAGGCTATGTGTATGTGTGTTTGTAAAAGTCATTGGTGATTAGCAGGAGGAATACAGAGAGGCTTGGAGAGACTTAAATCAACTGTTGCTGAGTGAAATGAGCAGAACTAGGAGATCATTATACACTTCAACAATGATACTGTATGAGGATGTATTCTGATGGAAGTGGAAATCTTCAACATAAAGAAGATCCAACTCACTTCCAGTTGATCAGTGATGGACAGAGGTAGCTACACCCAGAGAAGAAACACTGGGAAGTGAATGTAAATTGTTAGCACTAATATCTGTCTGCCCAGGTTACTTATACCTTCGGAAGCTAATAATTAATGTGCAACAAGAAAATGGTATTTACACACATATATTATATCTAGGTCATATTGTAACACATGTAAAATGTATGGGATTACCTGCCATCGGGGGGAGGGAGTGGAGGGAGGGAGGGAGGGGATAATTTGGAAAAATAAATAAAAAAAAAAAAGTCATTGGTGATTCCAAAGAAGAGAAGACCCATGTAATGTGGAAAAATAGTTCAGGTCTGACTAAAGATTGGACAGATTTAGGACTGGAAGGGACCTCAATGGTCATCTAATGCAAATGCTTCACTTTTTTTTTTAACAGATGGAGAAATTGATTGAAAGGGGTTAAATGATTATGAAAGGCCATATGATTATGTTCCACATCTGCTGATTCCAAACCCCTCATCCTTTCTATTACTCCACAAATGAAGGGATTGGTTGCTTTCTGACTCAATGAAGGGAAGTCCTTAGGACTCAGTGTAAGCTTGAAGCCCTTACCGTTTGACCTTTAGGACCTAGAGGGCCAGTTGCACCTTGGGGACCAGGAGGACCACGAGGACCAGGGAAACCTGGGGCACCAGCAATTCCAGGAGCACCCTAAAAATATTAAGCAAAGAATAGTCAGGACTAATGGGGAGGTATGCTCCACTCCAGGGGTGTAAGAGTGAGAAACTAGAGGCAATTTGTGAGTGAAAGACTTCCATATTCTTTCCCTGTTCCTTCTTTTACCTCTGCTTACTCCTCTACAATACTGCTTGTGATCAGAATAGTTATATGGATTCACATACCAAATTCACCTTAAGGGAGCATTAATATGTTACCTTCTGTGGAAGGCTCATCCTGACCAAAGATGCAAAAATGAGGAACTCATAATCTACTATACAAGCTTTCAAAAACATAAAAATTTAAAGCAGTGATCATACAGTGACATGTTCCAAAAAATTAAATCAGATAAAGAAAGGTAAGCCTTAAAGGATTAGAAATATACAATAGAACTATTTTATCTCCTTAGATTATAATTTTAAAGAAAGAAGGTATTAAGCTCTGAATCCCTTCCCTGAGAGAGCCATTCCCTGGTCTATCCTCTCACTACCCAGAGAAAGCTAGATTTTTCTTAGTCTAGCTAAACTGGAAGGATAAAAAGACAGGAGATAACACTTACAGCAGATCCTTTGGCTCCAGGGATGCCATCAGTTCCAGGGTTACCCTAAAAAAAAAAAGAGTGACATTATTGGAGCAACAGAAAAAGAACCTTACTCTCCAATTCATGGGGAGGATAATTTAAGGCTGAGGATTGACACTGTTTTCAAAATAATAAATACTTTTGTTATAGGTAACTTTAAATTGAAAAAAACCAGATAACTTTAAATTGCTGATTACTTCTTCCAGGAAAAAAGGTAGGGCTGAAACAAGGAGGCCTCAGGCTCAAAAATAGAGGGAAAGTCTGAAGGATTTGTTTAGAAAGAAAACTTCAGAGATTATATAACTCATTAGGGGTGAAGGAATCAAGACAATCCAATTCACCTCATTTGCAATGAAGTGTAGGAATAAAGATAAAAATCAACTACTTTCAAATCCCAGACAGATTTTTTTTTTTAATTTAGAGACAATATATGCAGAAAGAAATATGTATGAAACATATACCAGGTGGGAAAGTCTCATTTAAGAATGTTTAAGCCAAGATGAAAATCAGGTATTCTAAAAAGCAAACGTGAAGGAGTGCATTCCAGGCATGAGGCATATGTCTAGTGCAGAGACAGGAAATGAAATGTTGTACAAACAAGTAGACTAATTTAGCCAAAATGAAGAATGTAGGAAGGAGAATAATAAATAATATGATTAAAAAGATAAATTGAGACTAGGTCATAAAGAGCCTTAAATGCCAGAGGAGTCTCCATCATAGAATTATTATATAATGATTACATAGGATTAGGGAATCTTTGGCATTTATTGAGTGGGGGTGAGGGAGTGTGTGATGTGATAATATTTATGTTTTTGGAAAATCACTTTGGCAACGAGGTGGAAAATGAATTAGCAACGGAAGAGAACAATTAGGTACAAGTGAAAAATAACAGATATGACAAATGAGAGAGATGTTGTAGAGGCAGAATCTTATCCTTCTCCTGCCTTTATATTCTTCTTTAAGGTAATGCTTTTTCCAATAACTTCTAAGGGTATGGAATCCTGTTTTCTATATTTTCTGGATAAGATATCAGCCCTATGATCAGGGATTTTGGGAATTAGTAGGTCCTGATCTGATATCCTGCTGTTCTCAGCAACCTTGTTGCTGTCTTCTGCACTGCAGGGCAACCCCTTATCCCTTCCAGGGCCATTTATGCTGAAGAGCAACTGTCACTTACAGAAGCTCCTGCAGGTCCAGGAGACCCAGGAGTACCAGATTCACCTCTAGGACCTTGCGCACCTTCAGGACCACGGGCACCAGTAGGACCAGCTTCTCCCTAAAAAGTGAGGAATATAGACATCATTAAAATGAAGGGAATAAGAGAAGGAAACTGTTCACCAAGCCAGTAAGTAAAGTTTATATCCAAATTACATATAGGCTATAGAGATTCCAGGTCCCATATAAACACAGGTCACACATACAGGTTTGCACATGTGTATACAATCACATACACACATGTATATGTTTTCAGTACATGTGTTTACACATTCTTGAATTTTTAATGGGCCTCTTTAATTTAGCAATGTGCTACTCTGAGAGGATATGTTAGGCCAAAAACTATAGACTTCAGATATATAATTTTCAAGAGGCCAAAAAAAAGGCCTCATAAAAACTAAAGCCACAAGAGGTAGGATATCTGCTTCCTCCACTCCAAATGACAAATTTCTTTCTTTGAAACATTCTGTTTATTATAGACTTCCTTTGCATTGTGAATAGTCACAAGAGAGTATTACAACTAGAAGCTATGATAATAGTAACTGGGTTTCTATAATCATCATCAAGATCATAATCATCATCATCATCATCATCATCAACAACATAGTTGAGGTGAAAAGTTTGCTGATCTTTTATGTCATTAGTCACTTAACCTTTTCCTAATGCTGGCTGACCTCATACATTCATTTCTACAAGGTAGAGATGGAGTGTTTCCAGAGCTGCTCAGAGTCCTGGTTAAAATTGATGTGTTGGAGCAAAGATCTTCTCAACCTAGAGGATGTGATTACACATACCTTGGAGCAGTATACAAGCCAATTTTTATTTTCTCCTGAAACTTTTTTTAAAAGTTTTTAAAACTTTTTTTTAAAAAGTGATTCAGAGAGAGGAGGATTAACTTGAAAGAGAGGGCAAAATCTGCTCAAATTTCTGGTTTTGCCTTTCCTCTTCTCAGAACTTTCTTATCTTCCATTTACAATCATTATTTTGTAAAGACCAAGTACCTTTACCTTGTTCTGTCCCTTTTTATAGTGGCTCTCCTTCACCTGGCTCCCAGGGCCTCAGTTACTGTCTGGTTGTCATGGAAACCCCAGGAGGAAAAAGCAACCTGATACTAGTTGACCACCTTCATCTCCTGGCCTAAACTCCAGGAAATTTCACACTGTACTCTCTGGAGTCACAGAGGCCTTTCCTTGAGTTGTAATCTCCCACTGGTCTCTATTAATCCTCTGAAGAATTCTATTAAAATGACTCTGAAAGGTTTGTTTTTTCTTTTTTTCAGGGAGGAGTGGGAATGACATGGGGACATAGTACAGAGAGTGACGCCAAAAAAAAAAAAAGAAGAAAAAAAAGAAAAAGAAAAGAAAAGAAAAGGGTGTCAAACATCAGAAAGAGACAGAAAAAACAATTGCTTTCAAAGTAAGTAAAAAATACTTGGGAATCTACCTACCAAGACAAATAAAAGAATCATATTAAAATCATTTAAAAATAATCTTTAGAGAAATGAAGACAGATGTAAACATAAAAAGAGAAATTAATCACATCTGGACTTTGTTAATGTAATAAAACTATATGTAAATTAACATAATTAAAAGATTCAGAGCCATATCAATCTAACTAGCAAAGTTTGTATAAGTAGAAAAATAATAAAATTCAGCTGAAGGAACTAAAAGTAAAAAATCTCAAAGGAATTAATTTTTTAAAGTGATTCTAAAAGATTAAAAATTCTAAAGATTAAAAAGATTCTAGCAGCACCATAACTCAAACAATAATACAAAACAAAGGCATCAAAACTGTTTTGGTATATAAGTTAGAAAATTAAAAATTTAATCAGTAGGCTCCCTAACCTGGGTGGCCAAGCCAAGATAAGGTAAGGATTTTGGTACTGAACACCTGGGTCTTCTGACCAGGTGTTCCAACAAGTCAGGGCATCAAGTCAGGGCATTATGTGAGTAGGCTTTTAAGATTACACGTGGCTGTTCTTGAGTGCGCTACGGGTTATTAAGCTATAGATTCAAGAGATCATGGCCAGAGACCTTTGAAGGCCTCACAGGAGGTGAGTCGGGTAGAGTCGACACTGCAAAGGTCAGTGGTCACTTAAGATACTCTGTTGGGCCTAGGACAGACTAGTAATTGTAACTGCCAGGTGGGCATGTTACAAATGGATAAATTAGAATAAATTAGGCATATAAGATCTAGAAACAATAGAGTACAATGCCCTACTATTTGATAAATGCAAAGACTTCAATTAGTGGGGATTTTTTTTTTTTTGGACAAAAAAAAAATGCTGGGAAAGCTGACAAAAAAAAATGGATCTAGGCTAAGATCCCCCGTTATATATTTAATAAACTCCAAATGGATGTATGTTGTGAGTAGAAAAGGTCCTACAATAAAATTGAAAAGGAATGAAGATACTCTCACAATTATGGTTAAGGAAATAGTTATTGACCAAAAAAGGGATAGAGAGAGAGTCCAGTGTGAAACTTCCTGGAAAATCTTGCTGAGTTTAGGTGAGGAGATAAAACATTTTTGCAAAAATAAAATTGATGGGAGGCAACTAGGTGGCACAGTGGATAGAGTAGCAGCCTGAAGTCAGGAAGACCTGGGTTCAAATCTGACCTCAGACACTTAACACTTCCTAGCTGTGTGACCTTAGGTCACTTAACCCCAATTGCCTCAGCAAAAAAATAAAAAATAAAAATAAATAATAAATATAAATAAATGAGATAAAATGGATGCAATTAAAAGTAGAAGGAAAGTAGGAAAAAAAATCTTTGCATAAAATTTGCCTAATAAAAGTCTGCAATCCAAAATACACAAGCAATTGAATACATATTGCATATAATTGCATACAAAATATACAAAAGAAAAAGCCATTACCTAATAAATAAATTATTAAAGGAAACCAATAAGCATCCAAATTCACCAAGTTATTATTAGTAATAATTACTCGTAATAAGAGAAATTATATTAAGACTATATAACTGGATTTATGAATCAGACTAGTTATTTTGGAAAGCAATTAAGAACTCTATGTAAAAAACAAATCATTAAACCATGCAAATCCTTTTACCCAGCTATACCATTTCTTTCTTTCTTTTTTTTTTTTTTTTTTTTTTTTTTTTATGCTGTGGATTTAGTTTATTGGATTCTGTTTATTTGTGATTTCATTACGACAGAACACTAGGAAAGCATCACAATCTGTCAGACACTCACTGAAGTCTGGGGCTTCTAGCTCTGCAGATGAGAACTTTGCCATGCAGCTATACCATTTTTAAACATATATCCCAAAAGGGTTAAAGAAAGAGGCAATGGACCCAAAAGGACAAAAATATTTATAGAATCACTTTTTTGTTATAGCAAAGAACTGGAGACTAAGAAAGTTTCCTCAATTGGGAAATAACTGAACAAATTATGATGTATAACTGTATTGAAAAATTGTTGTGGTGTCAGAAAAGGAAATTCGGGAAGATACACGAAAAACAAAGTAAACAGAGGCAGAACAATTTGTATGATAGCTATAACATTGCAAAAGAAAACAATCACTAAAAATTTAAGAAATCTAATCAATTCTATGACTAAGATTCCTAGGATTGCAGAATGAAACACTTTTTCAAACAAGGCCAAAGTGTGAAGGTCTTGGAGGCTTATTTGTTACAAATAACTTTTTGAAAGACATGGAATATTGGTTAGAATAGGGAGAGCTAGTGATAGCTGTGACCAAAAAAAAAAAAAAAAAAAAAAAAAAAAAAAAAAAAAAAAAAAAAAGAGAGAGAGAGAAAATTTAAAAGTATCAGTAAAACATTCTAAAAAATTTCAGAAGATAACAGGACAAAGTCCAAAAGAAGACAGACATACATAGGACAGTTTTGGGAACTAATTTGCTAACTTGTTGAATTTTATATACATAGGGTTAATTTTTTTAAACCAAGCTGTATATAATAGATGTGTTTTTCATCTGCAAACTTTGTTTTCTATTCTTAGTATATGAAAGTGTTCATATTTGTCAAATTCATTATTTTTTTATGGAATTTATTTTAAAAAGAGTCCCATAAAAACTATGAATACCAACTGATGCAGAAAAAAATGAGACTTTGGTAGAGCCAGAAATAGAGAAAAAGGTAGGAAAGAAGGAAGGAAAGAGTACTGTTTCTTCATTTTATTATTACTCCTTTTCCTCTCCCTCTAACCTGGTTTTATTAGCTGTTTTACTTTTTGATGCTTCTAAACTCCTGAGATTGTTGGAAAGAAAGTAGACCTCTTACCTTTCCCTCCTAGTTGACTATAATCTCTCTGATCTCTTTCTCTTTTTTCTTCCTTCCTGTACTTCTCTGTCTGCCTTTCCTTTGCTGAGTCTGTAATTTTACCTGCAGTTACTTATTATGCTATCTTTACTTTTCCTTCCAGCAGGTGAGCCTAGAGAAATTCTTGGCTTTATTCATTTCATAGAAGGGGATTACTAATGGATGGGGGCAGAAAATTAAGATTTCTTAGAAGGGAAGAGGAGTTCAAAAATCCCTTTTTTGGAGAAGGGAATTCATTGATGTTTTGGGGATTCACAATTGTCTTGAAAGCAAACTTACCTTGGCTCCTGGAGCACCTGGGAATCCTGGGCCACCAGAAGGACCAACAGGACCCTATGGTCAAAAGAAAAGTAGTGAGTCTCTGGCTGAGAAAGGGACAAAACTTCAAAGACTCCAAGTGAGCCTATATTTCAGTCCTCCCCCACATGAGCCTGTCTGAGCTCTACAAAAATTCTGGCTATAATCTCCAGTTAAAAAGAACACAACAGGCATTCAGATGCCAGTATCCTTAGGGGTCTCCAGACAGAGGCCCTCATTAAAGACCACTCTAAGGTCAAAGTCTCTGAAACACCTCAGCCTCCACTTGCCTAGCTCCAGAGTTCAAAATGAATATCTGATTCTGAACATGATAAAAAGTAAGCTTTCCCAAGCCTGTGATTTCCTAACATTCTCCCTAACTTCACTCCCCATAACCACCAAAAAATGATTATGAGTCAACTTACAGGAGGACCAGCTGGACCTGGTTGACCATCATTGCCACGAGCACCCTGTGAAAAAAATAAGAAGGAAAAGGGAATCAGAAAGAGGAGTCTGTTATTCAATTGCCTAGAAATGCAAATAGAAAAGATTCCCTCGTCCCCAAGATGCAAACAAATTTGTATATATATATACACACATGAATTAAGGAAGTTACTAAGTTTGACGTGTCCTAGAAACTGAAGAGGAAACTGGACATTATTTGAAAATAATTCCTGTTTTCACTCAATCTGGGTTTGAGAACGTCAAGACCAAAGGATCATTTGGATTTATCTTGCCTGTGTTTGAGAGTATACTGTTGTAGATACAAGAATCAAAAACTCCATTTCCAATATATCCAGGAACTGTTCATGACATTAGCTCATAAATAAACTACACCTTATCTGAATTAAATAGTAAGACAAAATGATAATGCTTTCTCTCTTATTGGATCCTCACAGCAATTCTATGGGATACATGATAGTATCATCTCCATTTTACAGATGTTCAAAGTTTTGAACAAAGATTTGGCTAAGCTCACACATTAAGTGTCCAAGGCAGAAGTCAGTCCCAGCTCTCCCTGGCCCTTGGGCAGCTGTCAACTGACAACCTAAGTGACTCGAAGGGGACTCTGACCCTCACTCATCCTGATGACATCTCATTGCCACAGAAATCAACTCAGGCAAGGTAGATGAAGCTTCACTGACTCCTAAGGCATTTTCCCACTATTATTGAATTCCACAAGTAATCATACTTGCTGCCCCTGTGTTCCTTAGAGGCAAGGTTGCATGGTGGAAAGACTACTGAAATGAAGAGGATGCCTGGTTGCTTTACTTTGAATAAGAAACTTAATTTATCTTGAACCTTAGTTACTTTGTCTATTAAATGAGATAGTTGGATCAGATTGTTTGAGCTCTAAAATCCATTATTCCATAACTAATTCCATGGCCTAATTTTGAATCTTGTTTTGAACATTTACTGGAAGTGTTTCTCTGGGCAAGTCACTCTAAGTAAGTTATCTTACCTATAAAATAGATGAAGAAAATAATTATCTACCTATTTCAAGGGGTTGTTGGTGGAAACTACATGTTTGTTATAAATCCTGTGGAGTTGCCTGAAGTATCTAAAGGTTAAGTCACACCCAGCATCAAACAGTTAATATTAGAAACAGGAAAAGAGCTCCACTGTCCCAAACTGACTTTTGAGAGGGGAAAAACATTTTGTAGACCCTGAAATATTATAGAATAAGACATTATTGTTATTTATCATTAATTAGACTATATGCTTCACATATAAAAGTGAAACTATTAATCCAGCACTATGAACTTAATCATTTTGAGTCATTTTCCCAGGGAGTAGATTTGTGCTTTCTCATCCACTTCCCTTCCAAACCAACGACTTGAATTTAAGACATCCAGATAAAGTTACCAATGGCAGGTGTGACCACAGAACAGAACAAAATTTAAGGACTCTGAATCTGAAACCTTTTTCTCATTGTACTCAATCTACCTAGCAAAGTAGTCACAGACAATTAAGGGATTAGCCACACCAAGATCACTAGAGATATCACTAAGTGACTTTGTGTTCTACTTGATATCAACCACTATGGTACTTTCTAAAAGGAAGCTGAATCCCTGAAATTCAAAGTAATTCATCTACCTAGTAGCTTTGCTACTTTTATTTAGTATCCATAAGAAGGAGGTCTTCCTTAATTAGAATTTACATTTCAAATGAGGCTTAAACACAAAAGGAAGAGTTTGCCCAAGACTTTTTCATGTTTCTTATAATAAACTCCAAGTTTTGGGATTAAACTGTAAATTCTAAAGGAGATTCCAAGGGGAATGTACCCAATGGTGCTAAAGAGAATACCAGAAGAGATTCCTATATGTGCTAGAAATGAGTCACTGATTCTGTTCTGGGCTCATTAGAAAGAAAAAAGGAGGTTCTGTCCCCCTACATCTCTGCTCTATCTTTCTGTGTGTGGGAATGACTAAAAAATTAAAATATATAAATTTAATGGAATAATATTGCTCCAGAAGAAATGATGAAAGGGGTGATTTCAGAAAAAGTTGTAATGACCTATATGACTTAATACAAAGCAAAGTAAGCAGAATGAGAACAATTTATACAATAACCATACCATGCCATGATTCTGGAGGACAAAAATTGAAGTATGCTATTCACTTCCTGACAGAAAGATAATAAACTCAAGATTCAGAATGATACCTATGTTTTTGTAGATGGATAATTTGGCAATTTGCTTTGCTTGCTTATATATATTTATGCCAAAGGCTGTACTTTTATTTAAATTTTTTTGTTCAATTGGTTCAATATTGTAGGAGGAAGAGAAGATTTAAGCTTGTTAATTAAAATAAATATACAAATAAATAAACCTCTACTGAGACCAAATTGGGATGGGAAGCAAAAAAAAAAAAAAAAAAAATTAAGCAGCATCTTGTTTTGTCTAATTCTCATTGAGACAAGAATGCCTTTTACTCAAATAAGTTGAGTTTTCCACCAAACAAGGAAAGCACCAGCCAGCCTTTATAGAGAATGCTGGAAATAAATCTAGGCTATGTTTTGAAGAAAAGACCAGTTCCTCCAGCAGTATCAGTTTGTGTTTTTGTCTGGTGCTCTGCATACTTCTACCTCCCTGCAAAATATTTGGTTAATTCAAAAAAGTGGTAGTGAGAGTTAGTTCCTAGAGGGACAAGACACCGACATAGGAGGTAGTGATTGGATAGAATTTACAGAGCCAGCTGCTATTGCTAATTGTAGCAAAGGATTTTTTGCACTTGGGGTTCAGAAAGGTTATGCCCCAACTATACCAGTCCTAGAAATCTGGGCAACTTTTCTAGTCATATCTCATCTTACTCCCTTTTGCATACTTGGGCACACAAACTAGTGTCTTTACTATTGCTCAGAAAATCTGGTCTGAAGCATAGAGAAGGAGAGAGCATTAGCATCCATGAAAACTGGATTAAAAATAGGATTGGAAGAGAGCAACACTTTGCTACTGCTTGGTCAGAGAATTCAACCTGCCTTGCCAGATGGGAAGGTTGGTAATCTCCCATGGCCCTGAGTAACTCCAGAGCAAATATCTGGGGACTCAGAGAGATCAGGATAGTAACTGTCATATTAGTCCATGGGGACTAAACTTCTGCTGGGGAAAATCCAGCATGGGGATTTTTTTTAAACTTATATTCCTGGAGGGAATGGCTGTCAGCTATATAGTCTAATTCCAAGGAGAATGTATGTGATCAATGAGGCAGATACTCCAGCTGTGCATAGCCCCAGAGCTAGAAGGTAGGTATATATATACCTATATAGGTATAAAGGTAGGTAGCTCGATAGTACAACAGAGCTGCAAAGTCACTAGCCTCCATTATTTATAAGAGGTTAGCTCTAGGAAAGTCCTCTCAATTCTGCTACAGCATCAGCAACATGGTCCACACCACTAGATTAAGTAATGCCTCTGAGACTGGGAGATGGTCAGTATGGGAAGGCATAATGAAGTAGCATCAGTGGGTATAGTCAGAAAGCCAGAACTTAATGCTGTTATGTGCTAGAGGAAAGGAAACCAAAAAGAAGGGACTCTTGGTAGAAACAGGGAAAGAACAGGGAGAAAATTATAGTTCTCTCAGTTCCCTCTTCATCTAGTCACGGGGCATAATGCCATTGTCACTTGAGGCATTTTAGAAAGCAATCCCTTGTACTCTTTAGTACCTATAAGCTGGGATCCTGGTAATTGGCAGGAATGGCAGTGCTTTTTGGCTAGGGCAGAATACTTTCTCTAATCCTCCTCACAGAAAATGACACTATTACAGAACATGCCCTTTGGCAAGTTTTGCTAATGAATAAAGATCATGCCTAGTTATTTTACTGATGCGCTTTTGAGGGGCAATTTTCCCTGTACAAATGTGCAATCAGTGGTATGACTAAGGTTCTTTTTAATCATTGATTAGAGGAATGTAGAAAATTATTTCCTGCTCAGGATGCTGAAATTTCTTGCTTGGGTGACGGATAATCTGAAATATCAGTTGAAAAGACAATCTTTTAAAAGCATTATTTTCATCATGTCATGAATCTATGGCAAACACTTAAAGTAGTTTCCTATTGTGTGTTATGACAAAGTTGAGCTCCTCAGCCTGGAATACAAGGCCCTCATGTCTATACAATCCCAACACATGCCCAATGGAGCTTCCTTTCCTTTGTGATTCTCTCCCTTTTCTTGGCCATAATTATTAAAATACAAATTTTTGAGATCTCCTCAAAAAACCAATGCCTGGCACATTGTAAGTGCTTAAGGGATTATTTTTCTTCATGAATTAAGTTTCACTACCTTTTTTTGTTTTTTGTCAGGGATTGAACTTTTTGCTGAATACTATCTTTGTATGTTAATTTCATTATCATACACTGGCTTTTGTATTCTGAGTCTCTCATGCTCTTATATTTGTAACAATAATAATTCACTTTTGCATAATTTATATAGTTTAAATATAATTATGACAAATAATATAATTATCTCATTTGCCTTCTAAGCAAATAGATTAGAATTCCTTAAAGAATACAATATCAATAACAAGTATGTATAGCTACTTATTGAATGAATGAGCAAAGATACTTTCTTCTCTTTTTACCTACAATACTATCTATAATAATCTGAAGCTCAATTTCTTTATCTGGCAGTGAAAGTGGTTATACCCACCTAACAGTGTTGCCTCATGAAAAATGCTTTGTAAACCTGAAGTTGTTTTATATTTTATATAAATATAATCTAGTGAGATGATATATAAAGTGAGGAAATTAGATTAAATAGTTATTAGGATCTCTTCCAATACTATAGCCTACGAAATACTTAATAAATGCAAGGCAAACAAAACTGACTATGAATTCCAGGGTGATAAATGGCAGAACTACATTCAAATGAGAGAATGATCAAATAAGAATATGTAAAAATACTTTACACATCTTCAAAATACCACATAACCTTATAGTATCATGTGATACATCCTCTCTAATTTAATTAGAGATCATTACTTTGTGAGTGGAATTTGAGTTTGGGCTATCAAACATCTTTCTCCATTCTTTGCCAAGGTATCTGTGCGGCTACTAGAATTTCTTATGTTTCTTTGAAGCTATCTGTGCAAAATGAAACATAGGATGGCAAGATTATTACACCAACTACAAAATTAGAAAAGAAGGGGTCACCTGGGTGATGAATTTCAAATGATTAAGAAAGGCAAAGAAAAAGATTTATTTTTTAGTTTCTCTGGGTAAGAATTCTTATCAGGATGCATTTAGTCTAAAGCAAAGATTTCACTTACCTGAGCACAGAATCAACATACCTGTTTCAATGAAGTAGATAGAAGCTTTGCAATAAAGCTAACTGAAATGACTAATGAGTGCTCTGTCCTCAGAGTAATTGCCAACCAAAGGCTAGGCCCTGGCACTGCCTACCCCAAATCCCTGAAGTAAGAGATGTGGTTCCACACTCACCGCTGCACCAGGAGGGCCATTTCGTCCTCTCTCACCAGGTAGACCTCGGGGACCCTGGGACATATATTAGTAAATGTAAAAAATGCTTGACTTTTTTCAAGGTGTGTTCAGATGCCAGGAAAAGCCTGACTCCAGAGCTCTTAAAAGATGAACTTCATACTCACCATAGGTCCAGGAGAACCATTTTCACCAGGAGATCCACCTTCACCCTGGGAAAAAGAAGCAAAGAGTCAGCATGTGTGAACCTATTCCCCAAAGAACAAAAAGCAAGAAAATCCTAGTATCTTGCATAGCTTGTCATTTTACTATAAAACATTCCCAGATTGACATTCTAGATTGGAAAAGTTCCCTATGCTCTTTCCTAAGAGTATCTAGACCTTTTGAATTCCCACTAGGAAAGAGGAAGATAAATTATGTTATGTTGATAAAGACTGTCACCGAATTGAGTGTAAACTGTTTGCATTTTTGTTTTTCTTCCCAGGTTACTTTTACCTTCTGAATCCAATTCTTCCTGTGCAACAAGAAATTCAGTTCTGCACACATATATTGTATCTAGGATATACTATAACACATTTAACATGTATGGGATTATCTGTCATCTAGGAGAGGGGGTAGAGGGAAGGAGGGGAAAATTCAGAACAGAAGTAAGTGCAAGGGATAATGTTGTAAAAAATTACCCATGCATATGCACTGTCAAAAAAATTATGATTATAAAATTAATTTTTAAAAAAGATACTGTCACCAAAGCTGTTCTTTCCCAGCAGTAAATTCCAAGTTAGTAGGATTTCCCTTACTGAAGGAAAAGTTTCCTTTCAAAGCATCTATATTCTATATGTCTTTTTATTTCCTTACCTTAGCACCAGGAGCACCAGCTTCCCCCTTGGCTCCATCTAAACCTGGGTAACCCTAGAGAACGAGAGAGGAAATTCATTCACATATCTGGTAAAAAAAGGAAACATAGCTATTCTTATTCTTACCTCAACCCAAGTCCTTCCTTTACTCCCAGCTATTCCACCATGACCTATCCCTATTAATAAAAAATACTTACTCTATGACCTTTGACACCAGGAAGACCAGGAGTACCCGGGAAACCTCGAGCTCCCTGCAAAGCAAAAATAAAATGTAAAGGAAATAGACACTAGGTGGTACAAACCCTATTTCTTGGACAATACTTTGAGGAAATAATGAAAAGCCTCATGAGAGCAATCAGAATGAATTCCCAGAATGTGTACTTTGTTTGTAACTTCAGATCTATGATTGTGACTGTGTCCCTTTGCCATTATGTGCCTTGGTTTCGCTATGTATCAAAAAAATTAGCATTTCCCATTGCTAGGGGTTTTAGTGAAACACAAGGAAAGTACTATCTCACTGTCAGGTTGGGAAAATTATAAAGATTTCTAACCAGTTCTTCCTAATTGACAAATGTTGCAGTACTTAATTTATATAAATGCACTATGGAATCATAGGTTTGATTATCCTAACTCCAATCTAAGAAAAAGGCTGGTTTGGGAGATGAGGAAAGATAGTAAACATACCTGAGGACCTGGGGGACCACGTTCACCAGATTTTCCTGGTTTTCCAGCTTCACCCTGAGGGGAGCAAAACTTATTTCTAAGCTCATTTCAGAACAGTATCATTGCTACTCTTGGACCTTTAGAATGGTCCCTTTTATTTCTAATTTCATTGCATTTCCCACATTTTTTCAAAAATTAGAGGCTTTCTTTTTAGTAGATGATTTTTTTTATCCTTTAATCTCCTCCTTAAAAGATACTGCTTCTACAGAATACCTCTGTACCCATACCTCTATAAGAAGAAAATTGTTTTTTTCCATTTTCCAGCTAGTTCCCCAATGGATAAATTCCCTATATCTTTATCCCACCATTGCCTCTAATGTTTTTGTCATTTATAAGATAAATCTTAGAGTATTCCACTTAGGCAAAGACCATACCCACTTTATTCTCCCTATCATTCCAGGTACACGAATTTATCTTTGAGAAATATTATGTATATCAGGAAGTACTCATCTCTGTAATGAAGGCTTAAGTGATAGTTTATATATAAAACTCTTTCCTTTTTCATTAGTTGACTAAATGATGAATTGGTCCATTTTCTAACTCATTTAAAATTGAAACAGTTTAGCTTTCTTGGATATTTCTGTAACTATTTATCTATCTGTACTTTTTTTCTTTGTGTTTTTTCTATCCCCACTTTTATTTTTTAGATCTTTTCCTATCATTTCTTGGGCTACAGGCCAATATTTTTCTTTTCACTAAATCTGGAGCAACAGTCTAGATAAATCTTAGTTTCCTTATCTGTAAAATCAGAAAATGGGATTAGATAATATTTAAGGTCTTTTTTAGCCTGAGCTCTTATCCCCTGAACTCCAGAGCTTATTCTCCCATAGAATATTGTCATCACTAACAAGAGCTTCATATTTTAAGTCTTTCTCCTCAGTATATTGCCTCCCATCCAAGTAAGCAAAGATGAAGTTGAACAACTCCTTTCCTAAAGTAGGCAGGTTTCCTTCCTTGTAAGCATTCAACACTCAACAAAATGGTAGTTCTTTTATATTAAAGATCACATCAAACAAGTATCTCTGTACTTTTCATAGGCTTCCCATTCCTCTCCTCAAAATAGAAGTTTTATTTTATACTCACATCATCACCAGGTTTTCCAGGGGGACCGGGAGGACCTCGAGGACCCATGGGACCCTAAAAACAAAGAGAGATAACTACCTGAGCTAACCCTACTAATCATACATGTCAGTTGACAGATACCTGAAACAATTTAATGGGCAATAGCAAGAGTTGATAAATAGTCTGACTACCACTGCCAGGAGGAAGTATTTTGAGAGGCCTGGAAAAAGTTTCCCTGACTCCCTCTTAAACAAATGTCATTGTCCTAGAAAACAGTAGGACAAAATTATAAAATTTTGCAGATGCTGCTAAGAATGAAGTTATTCTGGGAATTATATTCTGGGAAGCTTAAAGACTTCTGAGTATCAGGCTATAGGGATGATCACAAACCTAATTTATACACGCCACCAAGAGTGGGGACCAAACTCATGGAATATGACCCTGAGATGTAGCCCTAATACACTGAGTTTGAGTCAGGGTGAGGTGAGGAAAAGGTGCAAACTCCTTTGGTCATAGAATGACCTGTGCACAAGTTATTTGGTTGTTAAGGTTCAATTTCATAAAGAAAAGAATACTAAGAGAATCTAGGTTGCTGAGATTTCATTCCTTGGAGAAAAGAGAAATGTGACCACATCTCTTTTGTAATTAGTATTTCATTTAGTAGTCCCATATCCTTTGAAAAATAATTAAAACAGGTGATTTTTTTTTTTTTTTTTTTTTTTGCTAAGGCAATTGGGGTTAAATGACTTGCCCAGGGTCACTCAGCTAGGAAGTGTTAAATGTCTGAGGTCAGATTTGAACTCAGGTCCTCCTGACTTCAGGGCTGGTGCTCTAACCACTACACTACTTAGCTGCCCCCAAACAGGTGATTTTTAAGGTAATTAATTTTATCTGCATTTACCCAATCTCAGTAGTAAGGGGTAGATACAATCTTAGGCTCTGCTTCCTCATTATAGATCCCATAGTGTGTCCTTTTAAAAAACTGTTCTCTGGGATACTTTTAGACAGTTAGGTGGCCCAGTGATTTCCAAAATACATTTCATACGAAAGATCAGCCTCCCAGGCAATGTAAAGCAATTTTTTCTTGTCACTGTGATGGGATATCTTAGGCTAGCAATAGTAACCCAAGAAAAATAATGGTGTGATAGCATTCTGTATGGTCCCTGGTGTGTTTGTCTGATGGCAGTAAAATGAATGCAGGCCTCCAAAGGTGTTGGTGGTCAGGGTAATGGGGCTGTATTGTATGAATATTCCCAGAGGAAGGCCATAGTCACATCTGAATACTTACTGAGACTCCAGGTTCTCCTGGCTCACCAGGATTGCCTTGAAATCCTTGAGGGCCCTAAAATGGAAAGCCAGAATGTTTGAGTTAGCCACTCATGGTATGAAGATTAAAGAAAAAATTGAAAAATCATTTGAAAGGTATTTTTAAAAAGGCTGTCACTATACTCACAGGTGCACCAGAAGGGCCAGGAGGTCCTCTTGGTCCCATGGGGCCCTGCATTGGAACACAAAATAAGGGCCCTGAGCAGGAGACATCTAACCACCATTGCTCAATGTGTTGTTTTCAGCCAAGAAACCCAGACAAGAAACAAGGGGGTAATTCTATAATGGAAGAAGGATATACAGGGGCTTCCCACTATCAGCCACCTCTTTCATATAGCCTCCTTTGCTACATATCCAACTATTTTTATTCATAAAGGCCATTCAAAAAGAGAACTCCTGGAAAGCAACCTTGTTTACTAAAGTTTCTGAGTTTCATTTAGCATGTGCCAAGTAAAGCCTCAGGGCTGAAATATCCTGCAGAAAATCTTGTGGGATCCTAAGGAACAGTAGCTGCTGTCTACATTCTCCAACATTCCTTCCAAAAGCAATAAAAGTTAGCCCTTATACAAATCAGCCTATATGACTCCATACATGCACATCTCCTCCCCAACAAACCACCTCTACCATCAACATCACCACCTTACCCACTGTGGTAATTCATTAAATAACTTGGCATTTGACAACGAATGTACTCAATGAAGAAAGACTAAATCATTTAAGACCAAACATTTAAGTCTGCTCTCTGCTAAGTAATGAAGAGTGATGTTACTATAAACAGATATTCTAATAGAAGTGGCCAGGTTCCCTGAATCTAAGATCGTCTCCCTCACTAATGGACCCTTTCAGTTTGAGATAATCTTTATCTTTTTTTTTTACCATTGGTCCTTGCATCACTCCCAGCTGAGCACCTCCAGCCTTTTCATCAAACCCTCCTGCCATCTGAGCAGCGAAATTCTGCAAATAAATTTAATAATTAGGGACACAAATTTATCTTGGTTTTCTTCATTTTATTAAGTGTATTTTTTAAAGGGATGAAATCTATAAGCTTAAACTCCAGCTACTGGACAGTATCCGCTGAGGATATAAAGGATAGGAAATGCCTTTTAAGTGGTCCTGGTATCACCATACCCTTTGCCTTTTTGTTATTACTTCAATTCTTATGTGATGTTTACTCAGTTTTATGAAATGAGTATCCATTTAAAAATTATCAAACAATGGTACATTTGCTATTATTTATTATAAAACATAAGAAAAAAACCTGTTTATATGATTATATAGTACTATTAGACTCTGAAGCCTTGGACAGATTATTGACCTCCAAAGACTTTGGTAATGGATTGGTAAATCTCTATGTCCTTATTTAAGGTTAATTTTGTTTAAGTATAGCCAATATCCAAACTATTAAATTATATAATAAGTCAATTCCAAGATTTTTTCCCCCACAGTGACATGGGACCATCTAACAGGGAAAAGATTTGGCATATGCCAGGGCAGATACCCATGCAAGGATCCTGGTCACTTTTTTTTTTCAATGCACACAACTATTTAGGCAATGTTTTCCCACATCTAGAATCAATCAGTTGCACAGCTCTAAGGTTGAGTTAGGCAATTGAAGTTCTTCCCTGCTGAAAACAGTATTGTCTAGTTAGATCAATCCCCAGCTTCATACTGAATAAAGGTCATATTATGCTGTATAGTCTAGAGGGTCTAGAGAGGTTGTATAATGAGTCTAGTTAATACTGGGACTTCCTGGAAGGCAGCCAGATCAATATGTATACCAAAAAGAATATATGGGTTATTTTTTGGAAAGAGAACAAAGTAAGCATACTCACTCCACCAAGACCAGGGGGTCCAGGAGGTCCTGGAGGACCAGGGGGTCCAGGATTACCAGGGGTCCCAGGTTCACCATCTCTACCACGAGGTCCAGGAGCACCCTTGGCATAAAGATAAAGGGATCAGTGTTCAGTAACAGGCTGAGTAACTACCTGCCCACAGTTTGTCCTTGAGGGAAGCAGCCAGGCATGTGGTGAGACCACAGAGGGGCCAAGGAGGCAATGAAGCTCAATAAATGTTCTTTGTTTACTTACCTTTTCCCCTTTGTCACCACGGTCACCTCGAGGTCCTTGTTCACCTGCAGGTCCCTGAACGGGAAGGAAACAATGATATCACATACCATATGAATTGAACAGCAAGTGATGTGTGTTAAATTAGGAGAAGGGTTAGACCATTGATTTCTCTATTTTTTCTCACCTGAGGTCCAGGGGGTCCTTTGGGTCCTACAACCTGTAGGAAAGGAACTCAGAACCATTAATTAGAGGGAAAAAAACCAAATAGGCCATCCCTAAAACAGTTGGCCCTGAGAAACATGAACTGTATGTAGGTAAAGAAAAACTGACAGCTTACATCTTTAATATCTCCAGGCTCCCCTTTCTGTCCCTGTAATGCAAAATATTCCTTAGGTTAGATAACAATAAATCTACCCTTCCCAAATAAATCTCTAGATACTTATACTACAGAGGTCTCATCAAACAGGAGCCAAAGCAAATTTACTGTGATCAAAAAAACCTCTCATTTCAGAGATAGGAGCTTGGGATTACTTATTATATAGGAGATACTTTCTAAAGAACATACAATAACTCTCCAAAAATATAAGTAAAACTTCTGATAAAAACAAACAAACAAACAAAAACAATCTCACCTTTGGTCCCAGATGCCCTATTTAGAAAGGAAAAAAAAAAAAGAACAGAACATAAGTCATCATGAAAAGATAAATAAAACTTATTAAATGTATGTTTACCCTTCAGGGGACACAAAACAGGAAAGAAGACAAAACAAAGAAGGATTAAGTAAGGAGGGAGGACAACTGAGGAGGGAATAATTAGGTGTAAACATAACTATCAGAATTTCAAACTTTTGTGCTATATGACCTTATGAACAACAGAAGTTTCTCTAGGTTTCTTGCACAGAATGAGCGAAGCAAGATAGTGGTAAAGCATCAAAGAGAAGAGTTAATCAGCTACAAAGAAAGGAAACACTCAAGATAGGATTTGTTTAGTCTAATTTTGCCTTCAGTCAGAAAGTCCCCTCTCATCCCCTCCCCCAATCTTCCCAAACTAAAGATTATTTAGAAAACCTTACTTTAGAGAGGTGCCTGTCTCCTCCAAGTAAGCAGAGCAAAGAGCAAAATGCAAATGTTAACAAAAAGCATTTCAGCATAATCCCAAATTACAATCTCCCAGTTATTTTTCCCCAGTAAAATAAATAACCTGCAAGCAACACTTCACTCACACTGGCCACCTTAAAGATGATTCAGGAATTTGGGCCATTAATGTAAGCCTACATTAGTCAATGTAGGTAAAGTGTTACAGAAAGAAAACTTCTTGCTTCTCCATCACTTTTGTTTTCTTATAAATTAAGCTACACTAGTGGAGGTAGGGAAAACAATGGAGAGGATTCCATGAAATTTGGATTTGTTTCCTTTGTAAAAATGGAGCAGATAAATGAATAAATATGAGTTGGGGAAGGGGGTAAGGAAGGGAAAGGAGATGTCTCGGCTTCATCTCTGGATACTGACAAGGATTGAGTGAGCCTTCATATCACATATAAATGGTCTAGAGCAATGGGTTCTTAAACCACTTAGACCAAGCACCTTTCAAGGTCAAAACTATTTTCACAATAACACTAAAATGTTATAATTTCTAACAAAGTAAAAAAGGATAGATTTAACCCACATAAATTATTGTGATGTGGGGGAGAGCTCAATAATTTTTAAGTGTGTTGAGTCTTGAACTCAAAAAAACAAACAAAAACAAAAACAAAAACCTGGTCTCTAAAGGGACACAGTCCCAGACTAATCTCAGTTTACATGTGGGACTTCTGTAACTTAGTTCATACTTCACCTCATAATACTGTCCTTTATTGGGGATAAATACATGGAAAAGGGGGGGGGGAGAAACCACTCAAGTTCTGTTCTTAAGAGAAGAAAAGTTCTTTTTCTATCTCCTCTCTGGCTGACATGATTTCTTCTCCACTCTGGTGATTATATTTGAAAGGGATTCTTTGAGTAATGAGTGTGACTGAGGAGGACATGATTTGTGACTTGGCTAAAAAGCTTTGATTTCTCAAGATAATTACTTGATCTCTTGAAAAGTTATTGGGTTATCTAGACTAAACTAAACTTCAGTGCCACCAGTAATTATCTAGCAGTTTAGAGAAGGGCAGAAAGAGAGAAAATTCCCAATCAACTAGCCAGAGGAGTGGTCCCAAGGTCTTAGGTAAGCAAGAAGTGGCCTTTCTTTTAAGTCCCATGGATGAGCAGTTTTCCCTACTTTCTGGATCTGTCCCCATCCATGGGAAAGCTTTTGCACTGACTGCAAGTAATTTATTTATGAAAAAAGAAATAAATAAATTACAACCACTGGCGGTGGAAGGGTCAGTTGGACAGGTGGGGCAGCACTCTCCAAAGGAGATCTCAGGGTGGAGACAGTCTTTCATGTCTTCACAGATTACTTCATCGCACAGGACAGTCCCAGTGTCACACACACAGATTCTGCAAGGCTCAGGTTTCCATACATCCTTATCATTATACCTCTGCCCTTCATGAACACAGCTGTTTGCATTTTCTGTACCAAAGGGATGAGGGTAAGAATGTGGAAAAAAAGTAGGAGGAATGGGTAAGGAAGAGGAAAGCCAGAGGAGAAAAAGAAAAATAGGGTTATAATGTCAGCATTAGTTGCAGCAGTCATTACAATTTAAAAAGTCAAATATAAACTCAGGTCTTAGATATAAATACAGCTTCAGTAAAGACCGCTTTTTCCTCTGGGACATTTATCAAATAGAACATAAAGAATTTATTTTCCCCAAAAAACATTGTCACCCATGAAATCCCCAGGACCAATAATGCAATCGATAGAAGGGAGGTTAGTAGAATAGGCTAAACTGCATGTTTTCTGTTATCTTTCAGGACCTTTGGGAATGGCTGTTCTTGGGAATAGGTCCTGATTCACAAATGTGTACTGGTCTGAATTCTTCCTTTCTCTTGCAGGTGAGCTACAAAGAAGACAAAGTGGGGGAGGCAAGAAGAAGAAGCTATATAACTCCACTGAGTCTCCCAGGATAAACCTTTCTTTGAAGATAAAGTAACTTACACAGGAGAAACAGAGAGATGGGTAGTTCTCACAGAAATGGAGTGAGAAGTATTTGGTTTATCCTACCCTTTTGCCTGAGTTTTCCTGGGTTGGTTAACCACATATGACCTCAAAGGCATTCTGTTAAATCTGTCAGAGTTTTTGCCCATAAAATATATTAACAGACTCCAATATCAAATACCTATTAAGGATCACAGATTGGGGACACAAAATATAGTCAGATACCTATTATCAGATACTTACTGTGCAAATATCAGACACATATCAAGAGATGGAGGTTGGGGGTAGGGAGAGAACTGTTTTGCAATGTTAGAATTAGGATGATTGTGAGCAGCTAGAGTCATGACAGTGCAAAAATTCTCAATCCCATGTCAAGATACACATGATGTAAAAATCAAATTTACATACCTTCCCCAAACAGCAAAATTATGTCTTTATTTATATTTGTGCTTTCCTCTCAGTGCCTAGAAGGATGCTTTGTACATCAATAGCTTCTTTTACAAAGCCTTTGTGGAATAAATGAATGAATAAATACAGAATCATATGAGTCCTTAATATGTCATGTAGTTGTTTCTCCTTAGAGAGAGCAAATTTCCATTTCCACAACATTAGGCTCCCCAGATGCTATGAGGGGCACAGATTGCCCAATCATGTCAAGACTAGACAATCAGCCCTGGCAAACTAGAAAGGCTGAGAGAAACGAACAACGATGTCCTATCCCATCTGGAATTTGTGCTGCAAAGGAGTGCTTTGTTGACAAGGGAGCTGAGCACACTGTGCCAAAGAGCTGGCTGCATTGGTAGCATGTGCTCAGGAGAGCTCAGAGCTGTTTTTCTCATCAAAAACCTGAAAGTAGGAGCATCAAGCACAGAATAATAAGAGAGACTTCTAAATCAAAAGAGAAAGAAGACAGTCCTTAATGCTTTGGAAGGGACAGTGTTATCATTTGTATATAAAGAGATTTTTACTTTTCCATTTTCCACAGGGGAAATATTCCTAATATAGATGTATAATATTGGTAGAGTAAATAAATCTGATAAAAGGCAGAAGCTGCTTGGGAAAATGCAGCTGTTAAGGGAACACCACTTGCTGGTGTTGATAGGTTTGCTGACCTGGGTCTTGACTAAGATGGGGACAGGATTGGCTGAATTCCTGTAAGAAAAGCTCTAGGTGGAATAACCCCATGTATTGTTGATATATTCCCCTATGGGAAGCACTGGGACCTAGCTTCAGGAATCACAGAAGGGTCAGGAGCTGAGCAGAAGCTAGAAACTGAGCAACTGAGTCAGGTGTGACCTTAGGTAAATTATGAAAAAGAAAACCAGAGGAATTATCTATGACTGAAACTTGTGGAAATGTGCTTCTGAACAAATACTACTGTTTTAAAATCTAGCCAATGTAGTAACTGGATAACTTAGGTGTGGACAGAGGAGCTCAGCACCATTAATAGGTTTAATTACTGTTAATAAATTGCTGGTGATAGCATCACAATGAACTCCTCTAAGGTTACCCTAATTATAGCCGTACTGTATGTTACCCTTTGTGGAAGCCCTATAAAAAGCTACCTCTTTCTGGGAATTGTTTGTCTTTGCCACCAGAGAAGGGCTGGAGCCCCTATGGTGGCGGCTGGGAGCTGGGGGAGGGGGCATTGTACTAAAGGTGGGAGCCCTAGGGGAGCCCACCGGACCTCTCCTTTCATGAATGAGCCTTTTCTGAGCTCACACAGAGCCCGATTCAACAGGTCTCTGCGAGGAACCAGCTTAAAATAAATACGGGCAGCATTTCAACTCCATCTGGAACCCATCGCTGCCAATCTCCCCAACGCAAACAACCTTCACAATAGGGGATTGAGGTCTCTAGCTTGAACTGAAGGGAGCTTTCAGAGACTCAGACTCTGAAATGCAGATGTGGGTCAAAGACACCGGAGTCAAAAACACTTCAATCCCTTGGGGAGGCATTAGGGATCTCTAGGTTTCAAACATTTTTTTGGGCTGCGCCTGTTCCCTACGTCACATCTTGGGGACTAAGGGGAGCAGTAGAAAATGAGTCAGGACACGAGGGCAGGCAGTCTTTCTAGGGTAACATTACCTAAACTGCCTCCTGGGAGGAGCCACTGAAGTTCTGGGCACAACTAGGCACCTCCAAAATTAATTCCTTAGAGCTATTAGAAGGCAAAGAAAGCCCTTTGCCATTTTAGAAAAACGATTTAGACACTGAATGGAAAACTTTAGATGGGGAGGGGTAGTTTTTTTTTTAATGGGGGGAGGGGCTGGGTGTTTTTCAAAAACTATATCGAATGCACAGATGATTCACAGACCAGTAATTAGAGTGGTTTGAGAAAAGAGAATTTGAGGTTAGGAAAGTGTCAATTCGGTGGCTAGGCAAAGATAAGACTATAATTTACTCTGCGTGCAGAAAATGCCACATCACTGAACCGCCTTGTATATCCCCTGATCTATCCTCCCCAGTGCCCCTGATGGCGAGCACTTCTTTGGCCGCTCCAGCTTTCCCTGGCAAGTCAGCCCTGCTAATGAATGGAAATTCCGTCTGAGTGGCGCGAGACAGCATTCCACATAATTTCTGGAATCTCTGCCTGCTTTCAGGGAAGAGGGAGAGTGCCTCGTCTGGAGAGTGACTTTTTCTCCCTTTAAAGTTTTCCCTCTAAGACTGATTTACAATCTGCAATATACAAAGAAAGGGGCAGGCATCCTATAGGTAACGTGCCCAAAGACGAGGAGGAAAAGAATATGAAAAGGAAAAAAAAAAAATCCTTTGTACTTAATACACTTTCCAGGCTTCGTTTGTCCTGACTGAAATCTCAAACTAGGGAACCTTTCAGAAAATGGTTGCAAGGGAGGGTGCAGGAGATCCCGGTTTAGATTTGGACTGTAAACCTTGAGACCCCCAGTTGCATCGAGATGAAAAATGTATAGACATAATCAACTGGCTTCTCCTTTCACCTCCTCTTGATTCTGTGGTGTGTAGCGTTCTATAAGTGTACCAAAATAGTTCTTTGTATTGTACCCCCACCTCCAAACCAGAAAAGGGAGGAGACTATTTTAACTGATGTTTGGAGGAGTAAATTGCCTGGTGAGTCTGGAATGCTTTCTACTGTTGGGGAGGGGGCAGGGAGGGAAAGAGAAAAAGAAAAAGAGAAAAAGAGGGAGGGAAGCAGGGAGGGAGGGAGGGATGGAGAGAGAGGGAAAGGAGAGAGCGCAATCCTTGAAAGTTTCTGGGGATGCTGCAGCAAAGTAATTTAAGCCTTCAGATTCTGACTGCACCTTGTAAACAGTAGGGGGAAGGAAGAAAGAATAAGATCTCTAAAAGCCGCACAAAAATCTTTCTTTGTGGCAAGTCTATCTCAGAGTATCCCCTTTGTCTGGCTCCCCTTTGAACCCTCACCCCAACCAGACCATGTAAATTAACCCTTTGGCTCCTGGCTGCTTTGTCAACAAACAGATACAGACTATCCTTCTCCTCCATAGATAGATGGGCTGTGACCCGTTTGCTGACCTCTGTTCAAGCGAGAAGTGTGAGGCGCCTGAACTAAAGTTAGTGTGAATGTCTTGGGCGAAGGAGAGACAGACACAAAAAAAGAAAAAAGAGAGAAACAGAACAGTGAAGCAGGAGAGAAAGAAAGAGTATATGAATTTATAAGCCTTCTCAAGATTTTCAGACAATTTTCCATGGAATAACCCTACAGGATTTAGGGACGTATCCGTTATTCTACGGATATCAGCTGTGATTAGCCGCCAAGAGTATCTTCATCCCAGCTTTCGGAGAGGGGGGGAGAGAGGGCTCCAGCTCGGGGAGAGAGTCCTGGGTCTCTGATCCCGTCTAAGTCCCCGATCCCCTCCAAGTCCCCAGTGAGTATCACTTGCTACTATTTCACCTGCTGGTAGGAAGAAGTGACCAATGGGTTCCAGAAGGACCCTCGTCGCGCTGGGACGAGGTGCAAGAAAAGGTATGGAAAGAAGAACTTACGGATATCCACGTCCTGACACAGGACAGCAGCTATCAGCAGCGCTTGGGCAGTGGCCAGAAGCAGGAGAGTCCTTGGACCCCGCAGGTGAAACATGACTAACCCGGGACCCTGCGCCGAGGAGGATGAAGGAGGCGGCAGAGGAAGGTGCTGGTCCCGGTTTCTACCGTGCCCTCATGCAGCCGGCCCCGCAGGAAAAGGCCAAGCTGGAGGGAGTCTCAAGCAACCTCGCAGGACTCTGCTCCTAGCACCCGCTTGCGGCTCCCGTTATATGCGCTCTGCCCCTCCCGGGAGTCAGAGGATAAGCCGAGAGCACGGGCCACCCCTACTCCCTGCAAAGCTGTAACCTGAGCTTCTCCCCCCCCCCCCCCGCCCCCCGCCCCGTATCAGGCCCTGGGCCAGACCCTTCCTCCCACCCTGTCCCTCATTTTACACCTGCCCCTCTCTAGAGCACCTCTCCTTCCCAACACCCCATCACTCTCCCCTTTCCAGGATGGCCCCCCCCTTGAGGAGAAAGGGAAGACAGTCACATTGGACCCCCACCCCCCACCCCACTCCCACTCTCCCTCAGGAATGCAAAGAGCCCCACCATCACCTCTTTGACAAGCAGAAGAGATTGCCAGGAGGAGGGGGTGTCTCTGGTCCCTCCCTTCCGAGCTCTGCCCAGGGAGCAGGAGAGGGAGGGATGTGTTTGCAGAAAAGAGGGCTCGGAGCCCTGGATGGAAAAGGGAATGAGGGAGGAAGCAGAACAAGCAAAAAAGAGAAAGGCATCTGCAGGTGTGAGCAGACAGGGGGCAGCGGGGAGCTGTTAAGGAAATCGAATTCAAGGCCACTGAGGCAGGAAAGCCGGAGCCAAATTCTTAGAACTTTCCCTTATCCAATTTTTTTCTCCAAGTCCCTCTCCTCCAGAGGTCTCTGAGCCGTGGGATCTGACCATGTGAATCAGAGTGAATGAGAGAGAAGTCTTTTTCACTTATGGGTCTGGCTGTGGAAAAGGCAGAATAAATTTAAAACACTGGATACAGACAAAAAAGACCTACCTCCAACAGGGAAGGGAAGGAAAGAGAAAAAATATGGTGCTGTATGAAGGGGTAGTGACTAGCAAGAAGACGGAGAAGTAGATGATATATCAGGGAGCCCTGGACCAGTTGAAAGACTTTGGATTTGAAGGCTTGGATGAGTTGGGGATTGTGGTCCTTTGTTTTAGAAAGAATCTTGTGCCTTTCTGTCAGATATGAGGTCAATGCAACTTGGCAGGATATTTGGGTGGATTCCGAACACTGGAATTTGAAGATGGGAAATTATTCAGATCCAAAGTCTTTGGGATACAATTGGTCACCACTGTAATCATGGTCTAGATTGTGGAGGAGACAGATCCAGCTAGAATAAGGTATGGAGAATAGAGAGAAAGAATCTCAGTTTCCCTTCTATTCCTGCTGTATTTCAACTTCCTCAGCTTTTTGTCTCTCTACCTCCCACATTTTTTTTCTCCCATTTCTTATTTTGTGTGGAAGTGAGAGTTATCTGTGCTTGTTAGTCTCTAGAGGGAAAATGTGGACTTTGAAAGCAACAATTCTTGGTTTTGTAAAGTTCATGGAGCTCTGAGATGGTTGGCTGAATGAGAACACCTAGTACTATTTCTGAGGACTCTTTTCACCGAGAATCTCTCTATACATTCACAAAAGCCCCCTTTATGGCTCAGACCACAGAAGGAAGAAAAAGGTTGATCAAAGACTGAAATAAGTATGCCAAAGATCACCTTTGTATGAAAACAGTCAGAAATCTGAAATTGATCAGAGACCTAGGGTTTAAGTGTGAGCAACTTAATTTCTGTGTAAATGAGAGATGATGCTAATTATCTAGTGCCCAAAGATCACAAGAATTGAAAATACATTTCAATAATCCCCAAGGATATCACTGTGTTACAGTATCAGCTAAGTAATTGCTGCTTATAGTAATGACCCTAACTAATTATGATTAAACTGTGCTGTTCAAGAAGCTAGAGAAGCCAATAATCCATTTTTAAAAAATCTCAGGCACTGTAAAGAAGCCAGGTTTTGGAATAAGAAGACCTTGATCTTCATCCCATCTCTGCACTGAACGGAGTTTGTGACTATGGGCAAGTTATATTACTTCTTTGAGTCTCTATTTCCTCATCTGCAACTGAGGGACTGGTCTTATAGCTTCTTAAATGACGAGTTGGGACCCCATATAGGGTCTTGTGACTAAATATGGGAGGTCACAAAATTATGATTTATTATCAGTAAATGTTTGATTTATTTACCTATTTTATATACTTATATTCCCAGAGTCACATTAATTTTTTTTTCAAGTAAAAAGGAGATGGAAGTGGAAAAAGTTTAAGAAGTTCCGGGGATGACTTCTAAGATATTTTTTCTCATAATGGTTAAAATTGTTAAAGGTTTGTTCTTAAGGGAATAAGTTTAGTTGATTCCTAAAAATAAATTATATGGAGTGCTTCACTCTCCTATGATGTCGATTCAATGAGAATCCATTCTATTTTCTAAAACTGTTAAAATTCGAATAAAACAGAAGCATTGAACTATACTCCAAATGCGTCTCAAAGGCACTTAGCCTTTGTTTCAGCAAAATACAAACATTCATAAATGAGACATTGAAAGTAACTTTAGTATTTCATTTACCTTTTAAGGCAGAAATGTTTACCACCCAACAGCAAAAATGAAAATCAGAAAGATAACACATGCACATCATGTAGACATCAAATCCAGTCAATAAAATGGATCAAAATAGTTGCTTGGTGTCCTGATTTATGATTTTCATTTTTTTTTTTATTTTTCAGCATCATGTGGACAAAAGCTTCTTAGAAAATAGATGTGCAGGTAGGCTATAAAGAAAAAATTCTCCTTTCCTCCTTCTTCACAAATTTTAAAATAGTGATAAAGTGAGGAAAGAAAGACATTCCAAGAGTTGAGCCCACCCCAAGTATGGCAGCCTGTCAATACCCACAGTCATCTCAGAACTCTGGTCATACTGAACATAGACAATGTAGCAATTGAAGGAGAGACTGGCAGCACTCACTCAGTATTACTCTGCTTCCTCTGAGTGGTTAATTCAGGCATGCTTTAAAGATCTGTTTGTGTTTTCCTCTATTTTTTTTTAAAGCAATCTTAGTTGTAAATAACTAAGGTAAAATTTCAAGATTTATAATATGTATATATATATATATATGTATATATACATATATACATATAGTATTGTATACCCTTTAGAAACATAAACACATAACCTGTATATGATCAAATGCAAAACTGGAATGAGTCTCACTCCCATCTCTGCAGCCTCAAATAACAGGAAACAAAATAATACCAAGCAAGCCACATTTTTGTAGCATGTTAAGATTTACAAAGTGTCTTCCTTGGAAAAAAAACAAAACAACAACAACAACAACAAAAAAAAAAACAAGGTAGCTCATGCAAACTATTCATATCCCCATTTAAAAAATGAGTAAAGAAATATTTAGATACATTTATGGTCACTTACAAAACTGATAAGTATTGCAGTCATTTTCCCCCAAGGCCTTTCCATTTTTAGGCTAGCACACTCTTTTTCTATATTACACTGACTCTCTGGTAGGAGATACTATCCACAGCCTAACTATGACTTTATATCAGTAAATGGCTATAGAAAAGAGATGGAAAGGCCACATACAACACACTTAGCCATTCAGGTATTCATCTCTAACCAGTCAGTTTGTAGGAAAGTGAGGGTGCCCTTATTCTGACAAACTATGAAGGTTTCATTAAGAAAAAGTTTTAACAACATCCTCACTATATGAGGGAACTGATGTGAAAACTATGTATGATGCTGGCCCTGAATTATGAAGGAATCAAGAGCAGGAATATGCTGATAAATGTTTAACAACCAACTCTCTAGGGAGAAAAAAATTACCATACACAATATATTTTAAATTGAATCTTCATTATTAACATTTTCTTAAGTCTAGACAAGTAAGTCAACAAATAAAGCCTTTATTTACAGTGTTTGCCTAGGTTTAAATATTCTTGTGAACAAATTGTGCTTAGCATAGCATAGTGCTAAGTGAGGATACAAAGTAAAATAGTCCCTGTTCTCAAGGAGCTCATAATTTAAGGCAGTCCAAGATACTTTGTGGAATTATTTTATTTAAAATTGTGACCTTCCTAAAGTGCTGCTTTAATCATGTTTGCTCAAGAGTCTTATCAAGTCAGTGAATAAGCAGTGAAATTATGTTATGCCTAAAGACACCATAATATTATCAATGTTACCTCTTTCTTTTTTTCTCTCTTTCCCCATATATATAAATACATATAAACTGAATGATATAGTATTTTAGTACTTGAAGGTAAATATAACAAAATTACAGGAGAGAATGGAAAATTAATTTATAATAACTGGTTGTTTCAATATACTTCTTTCAGACTTAGGAAATTCTAACTAAGTTAATGAGAATTACTTCATTTACCCTTTCAAGATTGAATGGAATTTTAGAAAAGTTAGATAGGATATATCTTTGGTAATTACTGAATGGAAATAAAATGGAATATTATATGTGTGTGTAAAGTCTTCCATTTTGTTTTACAGAATGTGTTATAGGGGGCAGCTAGGTAGCACAATGGATAGAGCACCAGCCCTGAAGTCAGGAAGACCTGAGTTCAAATCTGATCTCAGATCCTAGTTGTGTGACCCTGGGCAAGTCACTTAACCCCAATTGCCTCAGCAAAAAAAAAAAAAAAAAAGACAAGAAAGATATTACAGAAATGCAAAATAAAAATAAAACCAGAAATTATTGACCAGCACACAATAAAATAACAAGCACTCAAAAATGTAAGAATATATATTTAGAATAAATATAATAAAAAGTTAAAGAAAGATGCAAGCTTACATGGAGACTAAGAAATTTGATAGAATTTTTTTCAAAAATTTAACAATGAACAGATTTTAACAATTTAAAGAATTGGCGGACCAAACATCAAATTATGCAAACAACATATATTTTTATTAAAGAAAACTACATCAATGAGGGGATTTAGCAAAACCTTTGGAATTCAAGCTAATCTTTGGGAAAATCTGATATCTCTCAACACTCATCCATGAAAAAAGGGGAAAAAAATCAATGAACTAAGCATACAATGAAAAAGATGGGAAAAAGAAGAAATCAAACTAATCAAATAGAAAACAAAAATTATAAAAATCAAAAAAGTAACAAAATTGGGGGGAAATAGGTGAATTATAAATAAAGGTAGGAACTTTTTTCCAATCGATAAAACTATTAGCTAATCTGATTTTTTATACAAGAAAATCAAATTACCTAATATCAAAAAAATTTAAAAAGAAGAATGAACAAATGAAGAGGAAATACGTTAGATATCACCTCTATCACACAGGAAGTTATTTTCACCTTTCTACCTTCATAAAAAGATCAGAGACATTTAGAAGTGAATTATTACAAATTGTAAAACAATTCATTTCAACATCACAAAAATTCTTTGCCATAGTAGTGAAAGAAGGAATCCTCCCAAATTCTTTCTATGAGACAAATATTATACTGATGCCTAATCTAGGAAGAGATGAAGCACAGAAAAAAACCCAATGTCAGGACAAAATTATTCAATATAAATATTAGCAAAAGTTTATAGCAATATATTTAAAAGGTTATGTACCATAATCTGATTGGATTTATGACAGGAATTCAGAGTTGATTTAATGTTAGTAAAATAATAAACAGAATGAACCACATTAATAAGAAAGGTAATAAAAATCATATAGTTGTATTAATAGATTCAGAAAATTTTTTAATAAAATAAATGATGCTTCTATATTTTAAAAAACCTCCAAAAACATAAAAATAAATGGATAATTCATCTATATGTTAAGTATTATCTATATATAATCAAAGGCTAGCTTCATCTATGATGGAGAAATGTTAGAGAACCTTCAATAAAATCAGGGTAAAGCAAAGAAGTCCATTATTACCATTATTGTTTGATATGGTTCTAAAAAGTGCTAGCTTAAGGCTATTTTCATTTTCTTTCATTCTAATATAGAATAGATTATACGATTGCTCATGTATACCTATACTAGATTGCTCACTATCTCAAAGAGTGGGGAGAAGAAGAGAGGACAGAAAGGAGGGCAGGATAGAATTTGGAACTCAAAAGTTAAAATAAAATGTTTAATTTTTTAAAACATATGATGGGGGAACCAAAACATTTCTCCCCCCCACCCCCTCAGGCTGGGGTTAAGTGACTAGCCCAGAGTCACACAGCTAGGAAGTGTTAAGTGTCTGAGATTAGATTTGAACTCAGGTCCTCCTGAATTCAGGGCTGGTGCTCTATCCACTTTGCCACCTAGCTGCCCCCGAATCCAAAATATTTTTAAAAAATAAATAAAAATACTAGCTTTAGCAAAAAGACAAGAAAAAATTGAGGTAATCAATTTGGCAAAAAGGAAATAAATTTATCACTTTTTATAGAGAGTCAATTAAAATTGATTGAAATAATAACTAAAGTAGGGGGTATAAAATAAATTCATAAAAATCATAACTGTATGACCTGCAAATCTCAGAAGAAAGAGAAGAAAAAAATAATGCATTCTATTTAAAATAACTAAGGGACATACAAAATATCGGTTAATTCTCTACCAAGATACACATAGGACCAGAACTTCAAAACACTTTATAGAATAAAGGACTGAAATAGGGACTTGATCTATGATTTCATTGATGAACAAACTTCTACCAGTGTATTGTTTATAGTTTGCAATTGTAAAGAAACTTCTTGGTAGTTTGTAGATTTTATAGAAACATCTAGAGCATTAAAATGTTAAGTGATTTGCACAGGTCATGAAGCCAATATGTGTGATAGATGAGACTTAAACCCAGATATTCCTGGTGCTACAGTATTTCTCTACCATGTTATCACTGCAGAAATAAAACAGCCACAAATGAAGAAATGTTGATTGTTCATGGTTGGTCCATGACAACAATGGCATTTATATTTTACTTTGAAGATTACAAAGAACTTTACAAAAATTATCTCATTTGATCTTCACAATAACCCTATTTAATTTATTGATTCTGTACTATACCAAACTACTTCATGAAAGTAGAAAAAAAATTTATATTTAAAAAGAAAACAGTAACAATTTCAAAGGAGATAAAAAAATAGGAAAGAAAGTGATCCGGCATTACTAGATCTCAATCTATACTACAAAGTAGTAGTTGCCAAAACTATTTAGAAATAGTTTAAAAATTAAAAAGTTAAGCAATAGAAGAAACTACACATACAAAATCCAGAAGTAAACAACATAGCATAGTGTTTGATTAATCTAAAGCTAATGAAATAAGGACTCATTATTTGGCAGAATTTGCTGGAAAAGCTAGAAAGAAGTCTGGAAGAAATTAGGTTTAAACTAACATCTCCTGAAATATACCAAAATAAATCCAAAATCAATATATGACCTAAATATCAAAGGTCATAGGGTAAATAAGAAAATCACAGAAAGAGAAAGCTATTATTCCTATGGATAGGAAAAAATTCATAGCTAAAATAGACAGTTTTGACTGCATAACTTAAAAAATTACTTCACAATTAATCAATCAATAATTCCTCATTAAATGCTTACTGTATAATGGGCATTGTGCTAAGAACCCAGGATATGAAAAGACGCAAAAGCTAGTGCCTACCCTCAAGGAGCTCACATTCTATTGGTAGTGTCAACATATAAACAAGTATATTTTGTTGAAAGCCAATCAAAATATTTTGTGTTTGATTCAGTTGTTAATAGAGAGTCTGTAATTAAAATTAAAATGAAAATAGTTATCTGGGGAAATTTTTTTGAAGATTTATAAAAATTTCTTATAAACATAAAAGAACAAGAACTATTACATAAGAACCATCTCTCAATAGATAGTCAAAGGCTATAAGTAGACAATTCTCAAAAACAGAAATGCAAATCATCTGCAACTATGTAAAAATATTTCAAATCATTAATAATAAGAGAAATGAAAATTAAAATAAGTTTTATGTCACGTTTTGAATGTTTTACATCACATCCATTAGACTGACAAAGATGGCCCCCTCCAAATATATATGTATATATATAAACTGACAATTTGATAGAATTGTGAAATGCTCTACTAATAGTATGAAGAGTGGACCCAAGTGTGGCAAGGGCTATTGTTGTGGAGTTCCGAAGGGAGGCAGAATAGAAATCTCTAGCTTCTTTTTTTCAAGGGAGGCTTTAATCCTTGCCAGTAGGGGAAATAGGAGTCAGAGACTATCCTATTCTCCTCAGGAAAAAGGAGTTACTGAACTAGAATTATATCTCTCTACTTCTGTAAATATTATTAGTCTAGGGAATATAATTAGGTTCAGCCTAAGTTCTTATCTATTTTTCATTATAATTGGGAGGAAGTGGGGATCCCAAGCTTCATATTCAAAATTTAACCCTTTTTCTAACAAATACCAATTCCTTGATAAATTTAAACACAGTAAATGTCAAAAAACTTAGATCATAGCAAAATAGAAATCAAAGAAGGTATACATCAGATAATATATGTGTATATACATATATACATTATATGTATGTACACATGTATATGCAATGTGCATATACATACATGTGTGTATGTTTATATGTGCATATATATTTTTACATATATACATAGGTGTGTGTTGTGTGTTTATGTATATACATACACCATATGATACAGAATGAAGGAGTTCTCTCATTGGGAAAGAATTAACTCAATTCAACCAAGAGACTTCTAGATCTTACCCAAGGGGAAACTCCCTGTCGTCTCTACTGTAATAAGCTAGTAATAAGGATGATAGAGACTGATAGCTCTTATGGTCTTCCCAAAGTGTTTTTCTTCAGCAATCTAAAGTGAGGTTGGCCTATTCTATCTTGAAATTGGAAGCCAGAAGTATCTAAAGTAATTTGAAGAATCCTGAAGGAGATTCTACCTCTCTAACTAACTTTGCCTCAACCTTCATGCAGGACAGAGCATTTATCTCCAGCAATAAGACAGTCTCATATAATAGGCTTTGAAACAGATTTTGTAAGAAGGAGGAGAAGGAAAAGGAGGAAGCAGAGGAGGAGCAGAAAGAGAAGTAGGAGGAAGAAGAAGAGAAATAAGAAAAGGAAGAGAGGGACTTATATAGCATCTATGAAGTGCCACACATTGTGCTAAATGCTTTACAAATTTTAGTTTATTTGACCCAAGATGCTATTTTAATTCCCATTTTTACAAATAAGGAACCTAAGGCAAACAGAGGATAAGTAACTTATTCAATGTCCCATAGCTATTTGAGTCAGAATTAGAATTTAGATCTTTGTGATACCAGATTTAACATTCTATGCACTGTCCTGCTTAATTGCCATAATAATTGCTAATATTTATATGGCATTTACTATGTGCCAACCCTATGTTAAGCAATTTACAATCATTATTTCATTTGATCCTCACAATAACCCTGTGGGATAGGTACTATTAGTATGCCCATTTTATGGATGAGGAAACTGAGTCAAACAGCAATAAGTATTTGAAGTTAGATGATTCAAGTCTTCCTGACTCCAGAGCTGGACCTCTATCCACTGCACTACCTAGCTGCCCAAAGGAAAGAAACTACACATACAAAAATGTTCATAGCAACACTTTTTGTTGTGGCAAAGAATGGAAACAAAGAGATGACAAATAGGAAGTAACTGAACAATTTATGACATATGACATAATGGAATATTTTAAGATGTGATAAAAAGGAAATCCTAGCTCTACTATCTGTGTGACTTTATACAAGTCATTTTATAACAATTTCTTCATCTGTGAAATAAAGGGGTTGAAACAAATCACCTTTCAGGTCCTGAATTAGATTCAAATTTGAGATGGACTACATTATAGCATTGAGGTGCAGACCAAGATCATAGACTTATAATAGGAAGAATCTTAGAAAACATATAGTCACTCACACTCTATTTTACAGATGAGGAAACTAAGGCCAATAGTGACAAGATGATAAAGTCAATCAGAATCCTTCAGGGAGTTAGTGGTAGAACCAGGATGTGAAGCTGAATCTTTCTAAGGCACTGTGTTGTGACCTTAGCTCCATTTGATGTTCTGTCTCTGCTTCAACTGCATATAAGACATGTATAAGATCTGAGAAAGAAAGAACAAATTTTCTACAATCTTTTACATTTTCTCCGAGACTTAGTTGATGACAGCAGCAAAGTTCTCCCAGGGTCAGACAGGTCCAGACTAATTTTCTTCCTTTTGGACCAGAAAAGCATACAGCTCCTTTCAACTACACATATACTCCTGTCATAATAATGAAGTAGGGCATCCCAACCAGAGACTCCATGCTTTGGTGATAGATAGATGTTCTAATTACGGAGCCCACCTGGAGGCCCTGAAGCTATACATTCCTGAGTTTTAGCCGCAGACCAAACAGGCAACACAGAAAAGAATTTCCCTCCAATTATTAATTGATTATTAACTTTGATCAAAATTGACCAAGCAGAAATACCAACTTAGCTGTCGAAAGAATAATATAGTTTTCTTGTCTCTGTTGTGCTTTGCCTGATAGGCAATGGAGATGTC
This sequence comes from Sminthopsis crassicaudata, assembly GCF_048593235.1. NCBI lineage: Eukaryota > Metazoa > Chordata > Mammalia > Dasyuromorphia > Dasyuridae > Sminthopsis > Sminthopsis crassicaudata. Next base: position 243,642,258 of record NC_133621.1, read on the forward strand.
AGTTGATCAAATACTTTTTTGACATGCCCTTTGGTAACTGAGAAAAAGTGTAAAGTGTATTGAGAAAATATACTTTCTTGTTTTGCTTAGGCAGGGAAATATGGATATAGAATGTTGCATTTTCTATCAGATTTGGTTGTTGTGTTAGTGTCCTTTGATGAATTACTTTACTCCCTCTCCTTCCTTTTTATCCTGTGTTATAGTTCACAGGATAAGGGAATGGGAAGAGATAGAGTTAGAAATGAAGGTGATATTAAAATCCCCCCCAAAATTAAAAAATTTTTAAAAAAAGAAATGGCCTTTTGAAGAACATCATTGTAGTCATCATGTATATTATTCTCTTTGTTCTGTTTACTTCATTCTGCATCAACTTTGCCTAAATCTCTCTGCATAATTCATAGTTATCATCTTTTTTTTCTTTTGCAAAATTGATTTTATATCTTCTGAAATTGAGCACCATGCTCTATAAATACCACAGTTATCAAATGTTTTGTTTTGTTTTCTTTTTTGAATTAATTACATTTTCTAATGTATGCTGAAAGAGCAAGGGAGAAGATGGGGAAGTTGCTTTCTGTGTCTGAGTTTTCTCATTTAAAAATAGAAAAAGTTGGGGGAAGGGGATCTGGGACTGGATTAAGTCTTTCTTAATCTCAAGTCTTTCTATCTCAATACTTGGAATATCTATTACCCACACTTACAACCTCAAGTGTCCTGTTGTGCTCACTGTTCTATTGCAATTCCCACTTCCCATAGGAGAACGCTTTTTCAAAGGTTTTACCAGCTATAAGCTATAACTAAATGATCTTTATCTCAAATAAGAGAACTTATCTGTTAAGTGCAGAATTCAGAGAGAGACTGAAATAGATTTCTGCCCCTTTCATTGCCATACATTAATTGTTGCTATATCCAATGGCACCTGAATGAGAATGCAAAGAGAAACATTTTTATACCTCTTTTGGAAAGCCTGCTTTGGTGAATCCAGTCTATACCAATTTCTGTCCCTTCTCTAGCTTAGATCATCTCGGGGGCTCAATTAGCACTTTAAGAAATACTGTCCCTTTTTAAAATAATTGTGTACTTGTTGACTGTTGGATTATGGAATCATAGAAATTAGCAATGGAGGAGCCTGTGAAGGTCACCTTTTTCAAACAAATGCTTTGGATTAGGAAATAGGCACAGAAGGTTTAAATGGCTTGCCTAAAATCACACAGCATTTCCCAGCACAGCATCTTCTTTGATGAGGTGATGCCATGCTGGGAAGTCCTGTGCCAGTGTCTCCCACGTCATGTAATAATTTTAAAGTTCTTAAGAGATAGCTTGAGAGTGTCCTTGTATCACTTTTTTTTGGAACACTTTGTGAGCACTTGCCCTATGTGAGTTCTTCATAAAATAATTTTTTTGGCAAGTATATGTTTGGCATTTGAATGTGGCCAGTCCAATGGAGTTGTGCTCTCTGTAATGGATGGAATGTTTGGCTGTTTAGTTTGAGAAAGGACTTTAGTGTCTGGAGTCTTCCTGCCAGGTGATCTTCAGAATCTTCCTAAGACAATTCAAATGGAAAGGATTAAATATATATATATATATATATATATATATATATATATATATATATATATATATATATATATATATATATATATATATATATATATATATATATATATATAATTTTATACATTTAAAAAGAAAAAAGAAAAGGGTTTATATATATACATATACATATATGTATATATATAAACCCTTTTCTTTTTTTTTTTTTTTTTAATTTCTTTGGGGTATGGGCCTAGGACTGGTATAGCTATCTCAAAGGGTAATTGGGTATCATTTCAAATTGCTTTCTAGAATGGCTGGACTAGTTTACAGCTCTACTAATAGTACTTTGGGGTTTTCCCATAGCTTTGCCAATGCTTTTCATTTCTTTCTTTTTATATAATTTTGCCAATCTGATGAGTGTGAAATAGAACTTAAAATTTTATTTAATTTACATTTCTCTAATTATTAGTGATTTGGAGCATTTTTCCATTTTTTTAGCTGATAACTTAGATTTCTTTATTTGAAAGTTCATATATTTTGACCATTTATCTTTTGGGAAATGACTGTTAGTCTCATAAATTTGAATCAGTTCATTATATAACTTGGAAATAAGACCTTGTTAGAAAGAATATTTCCCACATACCTATTTTCCTTCTAATTTTTTTTATTACATTAGTTTTGCTTGTGCAAATTCTTTTTAACTTTATAAAATCAGAATTTTATTTTGTGTGATTATGAATTGTTTCTCCTATCCATAGATCTGAAACATAATTTCTTCCTTGCTTCTCAAATTTGCTTTTGAAAACATCTAGGTCTTGTATTCATTTGAAGTTTGTTTTGGTGTATAGTGTGAGGTGCTAGTTTAAATCAAATTTCTGCCAAATTGATGTTTACTTTCACTAGCAGTTTTTGTTAAATAGTGAGTCCTTAATCTGGTAGCTGTCATTCTTAGGTTTATAAAAGACTATTACTGTATTTTCTTCTGTAAATTGTGTTTTTAATCCACTGATTAGTCCTTCTTCCTGCTACTCTTTCCTCCCTCCCACCCCCCCAACTACATCAAATCATTTTAATGATCACTGATTTGCAGTAAAATTTGAGATCTGGTGTGGCGAGATGCCTTTTATATACAATTTTTTTCATTATTACTTTTGAGATTTTTTTTATTATAGCTTTTTATTTATAAGATATAGGCATGGGTAATTTTATAACACTGACAACTGCCAAGCCTTTTGTTCCAATTTTTCCCCTCCTTCCCCCCACCTCCCTACCCCAGATGGCAGGTTGACCAATACATGTTACATATGTTAAAGTATAAATTAAATACAATATATGTATATATGTCCAAACAGTTATTTTGCTGTACAAAAAGAATCGGAATTTGAAATAGTGTACCATTAGCCTGTGAAGGAAATTAAAAATGCAGGTGAACAAAAATAGGGGTATTGGGAATTCTATGTAGTGGTTCTTAGTCATCTCCCAGAGTTCTTTCACTGGGCATAACTGGTTCAGTTCATTACTGCTCTATTGGAACTGATTTGGTTCATCTCATTGTTGATTCATCCATCAGAATTGATCATCATATAGTATTGTTGTTGAAATATATAATGATCTCCTGGTCATGCTCATTTCACTCAGCATCAGTTCATGTAAGTCTCTCCAGGCCTTTCTGAAATCATCCTGTTGGTCATTTCTTACAGAATAATAATATTCCATAACATTCATATACCACAATTTATTCAGCCATTCTCCAATTGATGGACGGCATCCATTCAGTTTCCAGTTTCTGGCCACTACAAAGAGAGCTGCCACAAACATTCTTGCACATACATTCCCTTCTTTAAGATCTCTTTGGGATATAAGCCCAGTAGTAACACTGCTGGATCAAAGGGTATGCACTGTTTGATAACTTTTTGAGCATAGTTCCAAATCATTCTCCAGAATGGCTGGATGTATTCACAATTCCACCAACAATGTTATCAGTGTCCCTGTTTTCCCACATCCCCTCCAACATTCATCATTATCTTTTCCTGTCGTCTTAGCCAATCTGACAGGTGTGTAGTGGTATCTCAGAGTTGTCTTAATTTGCATTTCTCTGATTAATAATGACTTGGAGCATCTTTTCATATGGCTAGAAATAGTTTCAATTTCTTCGTCTGAGAATTGTCTGTTCATATCCTTTGACCATTTATCAATAGAGAATAGCTTGATTTCTTATAAATTAGAGTCAATTCTCTATATATTTTGGAAATGAGGTCTTTATCAGAACCTTTGACTATAAAAATGTTTTCCCAGTTTATTGTTCTTCTAATCTTATCTGCATCAATTTTGTTTATACAAAAACTTTTCAATTTGATATCATCAAAATTTTCTATTTTGTGATCAATTATAATCTCTAGTACTTCCTTGGACAGAAATTCCTTCCTTTTCCACAGGTCCAAAAGGTAAACTATCCTATATTCCTCTAATTTATTTATAATCTCATTCTTTATGCCTAGATCATGAACCCATTTTGTCCTTATCTTGGTGTATGGTGTTAAATGTGAGTCCATGCCTAGTTTCTGCCATACTAATTTCCAATTTTCCCAGCAATTTTTGTCAAACTTTGAGTTCTTATCCCAAAAGCTGGGGTCTTTGAATTTGTCAAACATTAGATTATTAAAGTTACTGACTGTTTTGTCTTTTGAACCTAACCTATTCCCCTGATCAACTAGTCTATTTTCAAATGGTTTTGGCAACCATTGTTTTATAATATAATTTTAGATCTGGTACAGCTAGGCCACCTTCATTTGATTTTTTTTTTTTCATTAATTCCCTTGAAATTCTTGACCTTTTGTTTTTCCATATGAACTTTGTTGTTATTTTTTCTAGGTCATTAAAATATTTTTTGGGAGTCTGATTAGTATAATGCTAAATAAATAGATTAGTTTAGGTAGAATTGTCATTTTTATTATATTTGCTTGCCCTATCCAAGAGCATTTAATATTTTTCTAATTGATTAGATCAGACAATTTGTGTGGAAAGTGTTTTGTAGTTTTGCTCATATAGTTTCTGATTTTTCCTTGGCAGACAGATTCCTAAATATTTTATACTATCGGTAGTTATTTTAAATGGAATTTCTCTTTGTAACTCTAGCTGTTGGGTTTTGTTGGTGATATATAAGAATGCTGATGACTTATGTGAGTTTATTTTGTATCCTGCAACTTTGCTAAAATTGTGAATTATTTCTAATAGCTTTTTAATAGAGTCTCTGGGTTCTCTAAATATACCATCATATCATCAGCAAAAAGTGATAATTTGGTTTCCTCATTACCTACTCTAATTCCTTTAATCTCTTTGTCAATTCTTATTGCCAAAGCTAGCATTTCTAATACAATATTGAATAGTAATGATGATAGTGAGCAACCTTATTTCACTCCTGATCTTATTGGGAATGGTTGCAGTTTATCCCCATTACATATGATGCTTACTGATGGCTTTAAATAGATGCTACTGATTATTTTAAGGAAAAGTCCATTTATTCCTATACTCTCAAGAGTTTTTAAAAGGAATGGATGTTGGATTTTATCAAATGCTTTTTCTGCATCTACTGAGATGATCATATGGTTTTTGTTAATTTGGTTATTGATATAGTTAATTATGCTAATAGAATTCCTAATATTGAAGCAGCTCTGCATTCCTGGTATAAATCCTACTTGATCATGATGTATTATCCTGGAGATGATTTACTGAAGTCTTTTTGCTAATATCTTATTTAAGATTTCAGCATCAATGTTCATTAAGGAGATTGGTCTATAGTTTTCTTTCTCCGTTTTCAACCTACCTGGTTTAGGTATCAGTACCATGTCTATGTTATTAAAGGAGTTTGGTAGGACTCCTTCATCCCCTATTTTTTCAAATAGTTTATATAACATTGGGGCTAATTGTTCTTTAAATGTTTGGTAGAATTCACATGTGAATCCATCTGGCCCTGGGGATTTTTTCCTGGGGAGTTGATTAATAGCTTGTTCTATTTCTTTTTCTGAAATGGGACTATTTAAGCAGTTTACCTCCTCCTCTGTTAATCTAGGAAGCCTATATTTTTGGAGGCAGTCATCCATTTCACTTAGGTTATCAAATTTATTGGCATAAAGTTGGGCAAAGTAACTCCTTATTATTTCTCTAATTTCCTCTTCATTTGGTGGAAAGATCCCCCTTTTCATTTGTAAGACTAACAATTTGATTTTCCTCTTTCCTTTTTCTGATCAGATTTACCAGTAGTTTGTCTATTTTATTAGTTTCTTCATAAAACCAACTCTTAGTTTTATTTATTAATTCAATAGGTTTTTTTTACTTTCTTTTTTTTTTTACTTAATAATTTTTATTATATATTTTTTATAATATTATCCCTTGTATTCATTTTTCCAAATTATCCTCCCTCCCTCTATTCCCTCCCCCCGATGACAGGCAATCCCATACATTTTACATGTGTTACAATATAGTCTAGGTACAATACATGTGTGTGAATATCATTTTCTTGTTGCACAATAAACATTAGATTCCGAAGGTACATGCAACCTGGGCAGACAAATATTAGTGCTAACAATTTACATTCACTTCCCAGTGTTTCTTCTCTGGGTGTAGCTACCTCTGTCCATCATTGATCAACTGGAAGTGAGTTGGCTTTTCTTTATGTTGAAGATTTCCACTTCTATCAGAATACATTCTCATACAGTATTATTGTTGAAGTGTACAGTGATCTTCTGGTTCTGCTCATTTCACTCAGCATCAATTGATTTAAGTCTCTCCAGGCCTCTCTGTATTCCTCCTGCTGGTCATTTCTTACAGAGCAATAATATTCCATAACCTTCATATACCATAATTTACCCAACCATTCTCCAACTGATGGACATCCATTCATCTTCCAGTTTCTAGCTACAACAAAAAGAGCTGCCACGAACATTTTGGCACATATATGTCTCTTTCCGCTCTTTAGTATTTCTTTGGGATATAATCCCAGTAGTAGCGCTGCTGGGTCAAAGGGTATGCACAGTTTGATAACTTTTTGGGCATAATTCCAGATTGCTCTCCAGAATGGCTGGATTCTTTCGCAACTCCACCAGCAATGTATTAGTGTCCCAGTTTCCCCACATCCCCTCCAACATTCATCATTATTTGTTCCTGTCATCTTAGCCAATCTGACAGGTGTGTAGTGGTATCTCAAAGTTGTCTTAATTTGCATTTCTCTGATCAGTAGTGATTTGGAACACTCTTTCATGTGAGTGGATATAGTTTCAATTTCTTCCTCTGAGAATTGTCTGTTCATATCCTTTGACCATTTATCAATTGGAGAATGGTTTGATTTCTTATAAATTAGGGTCAGTTCTCTATATATTTTGGAAATGAGACCTTTGTCAGAACCTTTGTTTTTAAAAATATTTTCCCAATTTGTTACTTCCCTTCTAATCTTGTTTGCATTAGTATTATTTGTACAGAAACTTTTTAGTTTGATGTAATCAAAATCTTCTATTTTGTGATCAATAATGATCTCTAGTTCTCCTCTGGTCATAAATTCCTTCCTCCTCCATAAGTCTGAGAGGTAGATTATCCTCTGTTCCTCTAATCTATTTATTATCTCCCTCTTTATGCCTAAATCATGGACCCATTTTGATCTTATCTTGGTATATGGTGTTAAGTGTGGATCCATATCTAATTTCTGCCATACTAATTTCCAGTTTTCCCAACAGTTTTTTTCCAAATAATGAATTTTTATCCCTAATGTTGGTATCTTTGGGTTTGTCAAAGATTAGGTTGCTATATATGTACCCTTTTTTGTCCTTTGTATCTAATCTGTTCCACTGATCTACCGGTCTATTACTTAGCCAATACCAAATGGTTTTGGTGACTGCTGCTATATAATATAGCTTTAGATCAGGTACACTTAGACCACCTTCCTCTGAGTTTTTTTTCATTAGTTCCCTTGCAATTCTCGACCTTTTATTCTTCCATATGAATTTTGTTGTTATTTTTTCTAGGTCATTGAAATAGTTTCTTGGGAGTCTGATTGGTATAGCACTAAATAAATAGATTAGTTTGGGGAGTATTGTCATCTTTATTATATTTGCTCGGCCTATCCAAGAGCACTGAATGTCTTTCCAATTATTTAAATCTGATTTTATTTTTGTGGCAAGTGTTTTGTAATTTTTCTCATATAATTCCTGGCTTTTCTTTGGTAGATGGATTCCCAAATACTTTATACTCTCAACATTTGTTTGGAATGGAATTTCTCTTTGTATCTCTTGCTGTTGCATTTTGTTAGTGATATATAAAAATGCCGAGGATTTATGTGGATTTATTTTGTATCCTGCCACTTTGTTGAAATTTTGAATTATTTCTAGTAGCTTTTTAGCAGAGTCTTTGGGGTTCTCTAAGTATATCATCATGTCATCTGCAAAAAGTGATAGTTTAATTTCCTCATTTCCTACTCTAATTCCTTGAATCTCTTTCTCGGCTCTTATTGCCAAGGCTAGCGTTTCTAGTACTATATTGAATAGTAATGGTGATAGTGGGCAACCTTGTTTCACTCCTGATCTATTGGGGAAAGGTTCCAGTTTATCTCCATTACATATTATGCTTACTTATGGTCTTAAATATATGCTCCTGATTATTCTAAGGAATAGTCCATTTATTCCTATACTCTCAAGAGTTTTTAGTAGGAATGGATGTTGGATTTTGTCAAATGCTTTTTCTGCATCTATTGAGATGATCCTATGGTTCTTATTAATTTGATTATTAATATGGTCAATTATATTAATAGTTTTCCTAATATTAAACCAGCCCTGCATTCCTGGAATAAATCCTACTTGATCATAGTGTATTATCCTGGAGATGATTTTCTGAAGTCTTTTTGCTAATATCTTATTTAGGATTTTAGCATCAATATTCATTAAGGAGATTGGTCTATAATTTTCTTTCTCAGTTTTCGATCTACCTGGTTTAGGTATCAGTACCATGTCTGTGTCATAAAAGGAGTTTGGTAGGACTCCTTCATCCCCTATTTTTTCAAATAATTTATATAACATTGGGGCTAATTGTTCTTTAAATGTTTGGTAGAATTCACATGTGAATCCATCTGGCCCTGGGGATTTTTTCCTGGGGAGTTGATTAATAGCTTGTTCTATTTCTTTTTCTGAAATGGGACTATTTAAGCAATTTATCTCCTCCTCTGTTAATCTAGGGAGCCTATATTTTTGGAGGAAGTCATCCATTTCACTTAAGTTATCAAATTTATTGGCATAAAGTTGGGCAAAGTAACTCCTTATTATTTCTCTAATTTCCTCTTCATTGGTGGAACGACCCCCCTTTTCATTTGTAAGACTAACAATTTGATTTTCCTCTTTCCTTTTTCTGATCAGATTTACCAGTGGTTTGTCTATTTTATTGGTTTCTTCATAAAACCAACTCTTAGTTTTATTTATTAATTCAATAGTTTTTTTTTGTTTGTTTGTTTTTTTTTTTACTTTCAATATTATTAATCTCTCCTTTTATTTTTAGAATTTCAAGTTTAGTTTTTGGTTGGGGGTTTTTAATTTGGTCTTTTTCTGGCTTTTAAGTTGCAGGCCCAATTCGTTGATCTTCTCTTTCTTTTATTCAAGTAAGCCTCTAAAGATATAAAATTTCCCCTTATTACCGCTTTAGCTGCATCCCACAAATTTTGGTATGATATCTCATCGTTGTCATTATCTTGGATGAAATTATTGTTTCTATAATTTGCTGTTTCACTCAGTCATTCTTTAAGATGAGATTATTTAGTTTCTAATTACTTTTTGGTCTATTTACCCCTAACTTCTTGTTGAATGTAGTTTTTATTACATTGTGATCTGAGAAGAAGGCATTTACTATTTCTGCCTTCCTGCATTTAATTTTGAGATCTTTATGTCCCAATATATGGTCAATTTTTGTATAGGCTCCATGAACTGCTGAGAAAAAAGTATACTCCTTTCTATCACCATTCAGTTTTCTCCAAATATCTATCATACCTAGTTTTTCTAATGTTCTATTTACCTCTTTAATTTCTTTCTTATTTGTTTTGTGGTTTGATTTATCTAATTCTGAGAGTGCAAGGTTGAGATCTCCCACTGTTATAGTTTTGCTATCTATTTGTTCTTGCAACTCTCTTAACTTCTCGTTTAGGAAGTTAGATGCTATACCACTTGGTGCATATATGTTTAGTATTGATATGGCTTCATTGTCTTTTAGCAGGATATAGTTTCCTTCCTTATCTCTTTTAATTAGATAAATTTCTGCTTTTGCTTGATCTGAGATAAAGATGCTTTTTTGGCTTCACCTGAAGCATAATAGATTCTGCTCCAACTTTTTACCTTTACTCTGTATGTATCTCCCTGCTTTAAATGTGTTTCCTGTAACAACATATTGTAGGGTTCTGAGTTTTGATCCAGTCTGCTATCTGCCTCCGTTTAATGGGAAAGTTCATCCCATTCACATTTACAGTTAAAATTACTAATTCTGTATTTCCTGCCATTGTATTATGCCCCAATTATGCTTTTTTTCCCCTTGTCCCCCCTGAACCCCTTCCCCAGTATTGAATTTATGGACCCCACTTGTGACACACAGCCCTCCCTTTTTAGTAGCCCTCCCCCCTCCTTTTAAGTCCCTTCCCCTTTCTTGTACCCTTCCTCTTTCCTTTTTCCTCTCCCCCCTTATAATGAGGTGAGAGAGAATTCTCTGAAAAACAAATATGTCAATTATTTACTCTTTGAGCCTATTCTGATGAGAGTAAGATTCACACAATGTTTCTCCCCCTCTCTAAATGCCCTCCAATGTGGTACATTTTCTATGCCTCTTCCTGGGATGTAGTTTCCCTCTTTTTATCTCTCCTTTCCCTTTTTCTGATGCTATCCCCTTCCCTTTACTACTTCCCTTTTTTTTATATTACATCAGTAAAATCAAACTATCCATGTGGACTTTCTGTATATCCACAACAGAAATACAGTTCCCAAGAATTCCTTTTACCTTTATCTGTGTCTCTTGAGTCCTACGGTTGGAGATCAAATTTTTTGTTTAGATCTGGTTTTTTCCTTAGAAACAATTGGAATTCATCTGTTTCAGTAAATATCCATCTTCTTCCATGGAAAAAAATGCTCAGCTTAGCTGGATAGTTTATTCTTGGCTGCATTCCCAGTTCTTTTGCCTTTTGGAATATCAGGTTCTAGGCCCTTCAATCCTTTAATGTGGAGGCAATCCTTGCATGATCTTTATTGTGGCACCTCAGTATTTGAATTTTTTTTTCTGGCTCCTTGTAATATTGTTTTCTTATTCTGATAGTTCTGAAATTTGGCCATAATATTCCATGGCGTTTTTTTTTGTTTGTTTGTTTTTTAGGGTTTTTTTCAGAAGGTGTTTGATGAATTCTTTCAATGCCTATTTTAACTTCTGATTCTATTACATCTAAGCAGTTCTCTTTGATGATTTCCTGTAAAATAGTATCTAGGCTCTTTTTTTAATCATAGTTTTTGGGAAGTCCAATGATTCTCAGATTATCTCTCCTAGATCTATTTTCCAGGTCTGTTGTTTTTCCAAGAAGATATTTAATATTTTTCTCTAATTTTTCATTTTTTTGGTTTTGCTTGACTGATTCTTGATGTCTCAATGAATCATTCATTTGTATTTGTTCAGTTCTGATTTTAAATGAGTTATTTTCTTCATTAGCTTTTTTTTTTACTTCTTTTTGTATATGTTCAATTGAGTTTTTAAATGACTTGTTTTGCTCTGTGGAATTTTTTTCCATTTCACTTTTTTTTTTTTTTTTTTTTTTTTTAGTGAGTTATTTTCTTTTTCCAATTCACAAATCCTACTTTCTTGGGAATTCTTTATCTTTTCCAATTCACAAATCCTATTTTCCTGTGATTTCTTTACCTTTTCCAATTCACCTTTCAGGAAGTTGTTACTGTCTTGAATATCTTCTCTTTCCTTTCCCCATTTTTCTTCTATCTCTCTTTTGAGATTTTTATTAGTCTCTTCTAGGAAAGTGTTATTTGCGATATTGTCTGGAGGCTGTTGACTATTAAGTCGCCTCAGGGTTGAGAACCTGTTCTCTTTCTGTATAGAAGCTATCGATAATCCTTTTAATTTTTTTACTAATTTTTAAAAGCGTGTAGGGTCTGCCTTCAGTGCAAGGAGGTTACCAGCTTCCTCTGCAAAGCAGCAATAGGTACCAGCTGGCTACAGAGAGTGGCCAAGTACAGGAATGCTCTGGGAAAGAATTCCTCACCCCCAGGGGAAGTGATTTAGACCTGATTGCATGGCTGAGCTGTGGAAGTGCCCAGTGAAGAACCCCACTGTGTGGATTAGTGACTGCCCTGAGGCTAGAGACTGGGCAGTAAAAGTGTCACTGCCCTAAGCCAAAGCTGGCTGTGGGGCTGTGGGTATTAGCAGCTGACCAGCAAATAGCCCCCCAGGGACTGGAAGTGGCTTTGCCCCATGGAAGTTCTATTGCCCCAGCCAAGCTCCCCACTGTGCAGATTAGAGGCTGTCCTGGGCTGTGACTGCTTGCTGTGCAGATTTGCAACTCGCAGAGGAAAAGCCCTGTACTGCAGAATGGAGCTGTATAGCTGTGTTGTGGTCTGTGCTGAGTCACTTCCGGTTTTGGGTGGGTATAGCCAGATCCTGTTAGGATTTGGCATTTTTTTTAAAGTACCCTTTGCCCTTAGTTCTAATTTCTCTGCTGGTCTGCTGCTTTATAACCAAGGCATAGCAATCAGCGGATGCCAGAGTCGTCTCTGTACCTTTTCTAACCATAGAGGCCAATTCTTCCCCCCTCTGCTCTGTTTGCGGGCCTCTCCCACCTCCCGGTTTCAGCTGATCTTCAGTGGGTGAGTTGTACTTCTAGTCTTAGCGAATTTTGCTGATCAAGCGCTATTTTTGAGGCTGAATTCAATTATTGGTCTTGAGGTATGAGAGGAGCTTAGAAAGTCATGTGTGCCTTCTCCGCCATCTTGGCTCTGCCCCCTTCTTTTGAGATTTTTGACCTTTGATCTTCCATGTAAATTTCATTATTATTTTTCTAAGTCAATAAGATAATTATAACCCAAATCTCAAAGCTCATCTGAATAGGACTCCCTCCTTATTGGTAGAATCAACACCCTGCTCCTGTATGAGGGGCAGAGTGAAGTTGGTAAGAGAGAAGAGGTTTACTTTCTTCAAGTAATTGATTCTCTTCAAGTCTTTGGACCTGGTTCAAATTTCCTTGAGTCTCTTTGGGCTCTGCAATTACTTCAGGTGCTTCTGGCTTCTAGCTTCAAAGAGAGAAAAAGAACAATGGCAATTTCAATTCAAGTTGCTGAAGGGAAAACAAAACTGGGGAAAAGCCAACTCAAGAGGAGCTGCCAATCTCCATGAAATCCCTATCCTCAGCTTGCTAAGATTTCAGGCAATGTCTCTTTAGATGAAAACTAGGTCTCTCTCAGTTGAGCTGAACAACCTCTGTCCAAATGGAAGAGAGCTTTCACTCATACCATATTCTCCTATGTATACTTTCTCTGATTTCTGTTTTGCTATCTTCTTAGATAAGTGAATTTCTTTGTAATTTGCTAAGTATGTTCATTGTGGAATTACTATTTGGGGGGAAAGTGATGGATATAAAACTTGGGTCTTCCTTTCCCCATTTAAAAAGAAACAATCAGAATTTGAGCTTGAAGCTGAAAAACACATCCCCTAGGCTAGTAATATTTAAGGGAGTAGATAGAAATAATTCTAGCCCAGTACCTTCACTCTCTTTGAGGAAAACTAAGTGGCCAAATTTCTGGCCCAACCTGTTGATTCCCCTCTTGGAAGGAATTAAAACCTCTCTTGAAGAAGAGGCCAGAGATGTCTATTCTGCTTCCTTTTGAGCCATACAAGCATACTTCCATGCAACATGCCTAGGACAGTCCTTATTTTGGGGTGTTTGATTGGTAGAGCCCTGAATAAGTAAATTAAATTAGGTTGCATTGTCATTTCTGTTATATTGGCCCTACCTACTCATGAGCAAATTAATGTTTCTATAATTATTTAAATCTAATATGTTAATTTATTAATCTTTAAAGAAGAGCAAATCTTTTTCTGTCTCTTTTATCCATTCTCATTCCCCCTTTTCTGTTTCTTTAGAAATAGTTCAATGCTTGTAAAAATTGGAAGATGACCAATTCCTGTCTCTGTGAAATAGAAATCCTGAAAAACACAAGCTTTGCTCTGATAAGCAGGACAAGCACAAAGCAGGAACCCTGTCAATGCTATTTTTGAGCCTGATTTCTATAGAATTGAATAGAGCCTGTTAATGAGATCATAATGTCACAGATGAAGAGCTCATATATATGCCAAACTCTTTAAAAATATAGAAACCAAATATAGAGTACAAACTTTATAGACATGAAAACCCAGATCAAGTAAGATTAAGTGGCTAATCTATGGTCACACAGCTAGCAAGCATATAAGCAAGATTTGAAACCAAATCTTCTTTCCAAGCACTCTCTCTACCATACCTGCTATGTGAAAACATCCACTTAAAGAAAGAATGGCATCTGAATCCAACTGTCATAAGATAGAATGGATTCTCACTACTCCAGAGTAGAATATTTAAGAACATGGAATCACAGATTAACGCTAGAAAGAACTTTAGACATTATAAAGTTCAACTGTTTCATTGTAAACTTGAGAAAACTGAGGCCCAAAGAAGTAAGTTGTCCAAGGTTATACAAGTGATAAATGAAAGAATTGGGATTCAAATCCAGGCTCTCTGATGTTAAATCCAGCACTACAGTCCTCCAAAGAGAAGCAGTTGGCACTTATTTGCTAGGATCCATTTGTTGTTGCTATTGTTGTCAGTGAGTTGTTTCAGCTGTGTCCTACTTTTCAGGATTCCATTTGGTATTTTCTTTACAAAGATACTGGAGTGGTTTGCCATTTTCTTCTCCACTTCATTTTACAGGTGAGGAAACTGAGGCAAATGGGGTTAAGTGACTTGCTCAGGTCACACAGCTGATAAGTGTCTGAGGTTGGATTTGAATTCAAGATGATGAGTTTTCCTCACTCCAGGCCCAACACTTTATGTACTGTGTCAGGTAGATTGTCATCTGCTGGAATCCATTTAGATATGTCTTATTTCATTGGAACCAAACATTAGAACATAATAAGGAGCAGGGCAGGGAGTGGAAGGAGAAAGAGATAAGTAAATTTATTCTTCCTTTACTTTTTTAGATCTGGGATTCCCTTTTCAAACCTTTTTAGAATTTCTCTTGGGTCTTGGTCTTTAACAGGAGATTGTTGTTTTCCAAATAGTTTTTCTTTCGATCAAGGATAATGAGGTAGGGATCATCATCAAAGTCTGTTTCCAAATCCCTCAAGCTTTTAATGAACCCCATGTTACCTCCTCACTCCAGAAGTTACTTTGTTCCCCAGTCTCTATTCAAAAGGAAAAAATAATATAGAAGTTTATTTTCTCATTTGAAAATGTATTTGTTTATTCATCTTTAAGAGGTCCCCCTCCTGCTCTCCTGAAGTACTCTGATTTTGACCTATCTCCTGGAACCAGTTTCCTGTGCAACTTTGTAAGTCTGGTAACCTCTTGAACCCAGTGATTTGATAATCATTCTTAGAAGTTCTTCCCAGAACAGATTTGGTTCAAAATCCAAGCATTTTGACTGCCTTGTATAAAATAAGTTTGTCTTTATCATACAAAATTTACAAAGGATACAAAATAAACACATTAAGAGCTACTAAGTAGCCCAATTGTTCAATAAGCAAACAATTAAAACATATGTGGCAACAAAACGCACACTGGTACATCTTAGTCTTATCCATTTGATATTTACATGTAGTGTCCTTAAGATTTTTTATCTTTAGCTTTATAATAGTTCTCTAATCATTTCAGGTATGCTTTGTTTTATTCCTTCTAGATTATAAACTTCTTGAAGACAAACATCTGGCTTTCCTATTCCTCTATTACCTATAAATACTATTTTTCAGTATTGTGTTATGTACAGGTTAAAGACTTATTACAGTTTTAAAAATGCAAAGTAATCTCAAGAAACCTTTACTTCATAGAACTATATAGAAACATTTACTTTGGTATTTAGCTATATAAATTACTCTAGAGCAATAATCCCTGACCCAGCAAGAGGACTTCTGGAAAGTTATGATTAAGGTTTAATTTTGGAGACAAACCCCCTTAATCACTCTCTGCAGAGTTTCTCTTGGGAAATGTTAGAATATATAACGTCTATACAGCTCTATAATGTTTATACAACTATGGTATCAATATCTTCACAGATATAGGGGTGGAAAGTGTTTCCAGCTCTCATAAAATAATATTATGAGTAACAAATGCATTGGACAAACAGTATTTTATGCCATAAAAAATGCAGAAAACACATAAAAGAATCACAGTAGCCTATAAACAGTTGGTAAATTCTCTTCCCTCTCTGGCAAGTTCCAAGTTCCTCCAGGGTCTCTGTAGTACATCACGCTCAAAGAGCTACTCTGTGGTTTGGACTACCCTCCTAAGGGAAACAAGTGAGGTTGCTAAACCCTCCCAACCCCCAAACTCTACTAGTACCACAACCACCACACACATTTAAATAAATCCCACTTTCATTCAGAGATCCATAAAGGCATCCAATCATATAGCACTAAGGTCTTATATTCCCCAGAACAACAACAACAACAAAAAAAAAACAAAAAAAAACCCAAAACAAACTTGTAGTTGCTAGACAGGCAACTCCCTTTATATTTGATCTGGCCTATCTGAATAACTCATTAATATTAGAAAGTATAAGCTAGGTCTTTTGCTCCCTCAGATCATGGCTTTGCTTATTTTCACTCTGTGGGCCACGTAAAAATAATTCTCTTCTCTCTAAGAGAAGGCCCAGGAATTCTTTCCTCTGGATTCTATGATGCTATTTTTCTTCAAGAGGCAGAGGCTGTTCTAGAACTCTCATTATCTCTCTAGAATACAGGACTTCTGTACTCTTGAACTTGTTGCCCATGTACTCCACTTTTTTTTTTTTTTTTTTGCTCTGGAATGGTGGATTCCAGAACTTGGGGGTCCAGAAATTTTCTTCTCAGGTCACATAAGTGACAGGACAGGCAATTCTGATGTGTCCCAGACTGAGCAAAAGACATACTGGGAACCAGCTCTACTATTAGCTCTGTTGATCTCTAGATCTGATTGGAAAGACGTATAAGGCAAAAGAAAGACCCTTCAGTGGACCCATCCAAAATTAAAGGGCATAACTCCAAATCACAACAGTCTAAGCCAAACAATTTAGTGACAATGAGGTAGCCAGTTCAGATAGAGACCTAGACTTGGGGATCAAGGATAGATGTGAGTTCAAATCCTACCTCAATCCCACTTATTGTATAATTTTGAGCAAGTTATTTAATGCTCCCTCTTAGCCTCAGTTTCCTTTTCCATAAAATAGTGATAATAATAGCACCTATATCACAGGGTTGTTCTAAGAAGCATTTTATCCCCAGTGGAATCACAACAGACTAAACCAATCATTCCATCCCCATTAAATAAGATATACTAATCCAAAAACAATGCTTATCAACCTGCTAGTACATCTATTTGATCAGAGGACTCAGCTAATAGAGTCCTTGTAACAACAAACATTTATGACTTACAAAGTATTTTCCTTGTAATAAACCTGTGTAGTACAAGAGGTTGTAGAACTATAATTAATACAAAGATACAAAGAATCCTTACCCAATGTTATAGAACTAGGACTATTTTTATTTCTCAATGGATTTTTACTGATATTTTTGTTTTTACTTATACCCCCCATATTACTCCTTTTTCCCCATTTCCCAGAAAATCATGCTACATAGCAAAGACTTGTTTAAAGAGGAAAAAGAGAAAGCAATTCAGAAAATTTATATAAGGCATCAAAAAACTTTTCAAAGTATTAGGGAATAGGGGAGAGATCTTCCTAAATCTTTGTTTTGCAATCAAGATTATAATTTCACAACAGTCAGTTTCAGTTGTTCTATCATTATTCTTCATACTTTTATTTTTATATCATTGTGTATGATGTTTTCCTGGGTCTTCTTTTACTTCACTTTATGTCAATTCCTATCAGTTTTTTCCTATGATGATTTTCTGTATCCATATATTAATTCTTATAGCATTGTAATATTTCATGATGTTCACAACAGTGGGTTATTTATTTCCTGATTGATATTTCATTTCCAACTTTTTTCTACCACATGCACAAAAATGCTGCTATAAATATTTTAGTGTAGATGTAACCTTTCTTTTGCCATTGCTCTCCCTGTAGTAAATGCCAAGCAGTAGAGCCTCTGGGTCAAAGCATTTTAATGTCTTACTTAGTGTAATTTCACATTGTTTTTAGAGTGACTGAAACAATTATCAACTGTACCAACAGTTACATTAGTGTACCTGTCTTTCTACAACCCCTCCAACATTAATGATTCCCATATTTTATCATGTTGGCCAATTAAAGGAGTTGAGGTAAAACCTCAAAGCTGTTTTAAAGTGTACTTCTCTTATTATTACTGATTTGGAGCAATCTTTCATAGAGATTTTAGTTGTTTGTAATTATTTTAAGAACATTTTTAATCTCTTGACTACTAATCCTTTGGGAAAATGACTTTTATATGTGTATTATTAGATATTTAATGCAATTTTCCCTCAATCTATAATTTTGTCTTCTTATGCTAGTTGCATTGATTTTGTTAAGTGCATTTTTAAATTTCACTTTTGAGATAGATCCTTTTTTAGGTAAAAACTAGTTATAGCTTATTTAAACCTTATCTGACTGCTTTCTGGGTTTTTTGTTTTGTTTTGTGTTGTTTTTGTTTTAATGATGCGACCTTTAATATCTAGGGAGAGAATTTATTTTGGCTTATCAGATTATATGTTGTAGAATGTTCTCTTAAACACAATTTCTGCCAAGCTGCTTTTTGTTTTTCCTAGCAATCCTTGGCAAACAGAGATTTTTATTCCAAAAAAAAAAGATTACATTCTATAGGAGCTAAGAGTTAGAAAGCAACTGGGAGGCCACATAGTCCCAACACTCCTATATGATGCTTGGATTCTCCATAGACCACCATCACTAAATAGTCAAACAATTTTTGTTTAAACCTCTCTAGTGCAGGGAACTCATTGTTTTATGAAACAACCTTTTACATTTTAAGATAGCTCTTTTAGAATGTTTTTCTTTATATTGAAATTTGTCTATAATTCTTATCTATTATTCTTCATTTTGCCCTCTAGAATCTCAAAGAATAAGTGATATCCTTCCACATGATAGTCCTTAATTTGAAGACATTCATCATGTTCCCCTTAAATGTACTTTTCTTTAGACTTAATCACACCCAGTTTTTCTATTAGGTGAATATAAAGAACCAAGTGACCCACAGAATGTATCTCCCCATTAAAGTGTTCCTAAATGGACAGTTTCTATTTCATATATTGTCTCTCTGAAGGAGGTTGGATAGACCTGGAAAATAAGCTGGATAAACTGCCCACCTGGATCATCCTATGCCATCTGTAAGTCACTAGAATCAAAGTAAATGCTTCCATTAAAGACACTTGCTACTCTATATACATTCCTCCAGGGTCTAAGTCAGGAGAAAGTCCTGTACTTTGGAGGGGCTCCCTGGAGCCACAGAGGCAGATGGGAATCATACTGTCTGACAGAGAGTCTGGGCAGAAGGGACTGAATTGGTTGGATTGCTAATGACCGAAAATGCAAAAATTCCAAACTTTATGCCAAAAGCAAACTTTTCTTTAGCCCAGGTGTCTGAGACCTCCTCCTTCAGGATGAGGATAGGCTGAATATGCCAAGCCAGAAACTTTGAAAACCCAAGTTGTGTTTGAGTTGTAAAAGTACCAAGAAAAAAAGTTTTCCAAGCAGAGGAGCATTTTTCCCTTTCAAAATGCAAACAACTCAAAAGATGATCCATCAATTTTTTTTCTCCCGACTTTCCACAGGAAATGTAAATAAAAAAAGAAGAAAAATTATTTGGGATCTAAAACCCAATGTGTGATTTCAGATCCAAAGGAACTTGCAATCAAGTTTTCCCATCTACCAATGTAGCATTCAGAGCTCAGCTTCAAGTTCCCCTCTTCTGGGAAGCTTTCCTACTACTACTTTTTCTCTACTAAGTTTTCTCTGGTTTTCTTCAGCCAAAATATTTCAGGTTCCTTCAATTGATCTGCAGCTCTCTTTAAAAAAAAAAAAAAAAAAAAAAAAAAAAAAAAGGTTTTGTTTTGTTTTGTTTTACTGTGGATGTCTATCAGAAAAAAAGTCTTTAATTTATCATTATATGTATATTTATTTGTAAAATTATATACATGTCATAGTTGTCATTTCTTCTCAAAGATTATCAAAATGGCATCACTATGTTGGGTTAAGGTACCCAATGGTACCTTATGGCTGATAGTTATGGCTGATCAAATGAAAAGGAGCTCAGATTCTACCACAGGTCAGACATGTATATGAATGTTTGGAGTAAGATGTCTTTAAATTTATACATCTCACATTTCTTTTGAGCTGCTGCAATACTGTTTTGCTTATAGAGTACAGCACCTTCTTTGGTATAGGCATGCCATACTAGGCAGCCTTTGTGCCAGTTTCGCCCTTGTCCCAAAATTAATCCCAAAAGGCTATTGTATTAATATGCAATGTTCTTAAAAGTCTTCATGAAGCTTTAAACTATTCAGGCTTAAAACCACACCAAGACTTTTGGAATACCCTGTATTATGGACATTTTAAATTACACATGAAACATTACAAAGGAAATCAGGATAAGTAAAATATCTTAAAATTTTATTTCATTTATTAATGGTACACAGCCTTTCTGTTCCCATAAAATATGACACAATGTTTTTAATGATATCAACATGATTCAATATTTTTTGTTATTATTTGAAAATCTTGATCTAACATTTTATAATACACCTAATTTAAAAGTCTTATTCTAAGTTCAGTGTATTTTATTAGGGGGGATTTAATGGCTCTCATGGCTAAAAAAGAGAATCTCACAAAGACATGTAGATCTAAACAAAAGAAGCACTTCTTTGATTTTACTTATTAAATCATGATATTCATTTTTCAACTACTATTCAAAAGTTTTACCTAAAATTCAATTATTATCCTTCATATCCAAATTCAGTTCATTTTCCTTCGTGTCAGGGAAGGGGAAGCATGGTTTCTGAAGTTTTCTCTTCTCCTTTGCTCCATCTCTGAGAATGAGATGGCTGGTTATTCTTGCCTATCCCAATACCTCTACATATATCCTTGATCTCATCAACTTCTGCTCTTGTTCTCCTGCACCTTAACCCTCGAATTCAACTGTCCTTAATTTTCAGAGTCTGTAACGTGCTCTCCTGGCAGTTACAATTACTAGTCTGTCCTAGACCCACCAGAGTACTTTTGACCACTGTCTTTTGCAGTGTGAACTCTACCTGGCTCACCTCCTCTGAGGCCTTCAAAGGTCTCTGGCCCCAATCTCTTGAATCTATAGCTTAATAACCGGTAGCGCACTCAAGAACAGCCACGTGTAATCTTAAAAGCCTTTATTATACCTACTCACATAATGCCCTAACTGATGCCCTGACTTGTTGGTTCCCGAGTGAACACCTGGTCAGAAGACCCATGTGTTCACTAGCAAAACCCTTACCTCTTTTGGCTATCCATCTTGGCTTGGCCACCCAGGCTAGGAAGCCCAGGTGAAGAACGCCAGGTTAAAGAGGGCGATTGCTGCCTGCAGTGGGCTTACATAGGGCCTGTGAGGTCACACACACAGCCAATCAGCGAGAGAGTCACCCATTACGAAGCTATCTCAATATGGCCAGGATCCCGCCCAAGGGCAGTCCTAATATCCACAGAAATTACTTCCGGGCCTCAATCTCCCGATGTGCTGTGGCACCCATTTAAAGGCCCCTTACAATTCCCTTTCTCTTGTTTTGCGGGAACCGCACATCTCACCAAGCTAAACTTTTAGCACCAGCTATAGTTCACTTGATCCATGAGATGACAGAGTGTTATGCCCAAGGAGGTCCAAAGCAGCAGATCAGTAAACAGAAGTATGACAATAAGAACCAGGCTCAACAGTGGCCCAAGTGTTCAACCCATTCATCAAAGTCATACTCGATATAATATGCCAATGAGGTAGGATGCCAATGAGGTAGGATGTCAACACTGAGGTGGGAAGTCAACAAGGTAAAACATCACAATTCTAGTTAACAAATATCAGTGAGGTAGGTTGTCACAATTCTAGTTACAGTTATCACAATTCTAGACCAATTCTAGTTTCTTACAATTTTCTGTTGCACTTGTCACAATCCTAGAACAATTCTAGCTTATCACAATTCTCAATTGCACTTTTCACAATCCTAGAGCAATTCTAGTTTCACAGGTGCACATAAGCAAAGTCATGTCCAATAACATTGTCTCAATAACAAGGGCAGGTGGGTGTGTTGGTTTTTTACCCACTAATTTAAAAGCATAGTCCTTCAATAGAAAGCATAGGGCAAAGCCTCTCCCCAGGCCACCATATGGCAAGTAGCCACGGGAGAAGCAAGCAGGCCCATTGTCCATTTACAGTCTTTATATTGCATATCACCCAAAACAGTCCATTTCAGCTGCAACACTGGAACTGTGTCTGGTGTCTCTGGTGTCACGGTCAGGAGGGGCATCGCTGCCATCAGCGTCTGAAGGGCTGCGGACATCTGGCTGGTCCCTCTGGGCTGTTGTCTGGTCCTTCTCTTGGATCCCCAGGTTACAAATCTCTCTGGTGGGGATGAACTCTACTGCTGGATCTGCACCTAGGAAGGAATGTCCCCGGGGCCCAACTTGGGCCTTTCCAAATGCCATCCAGGCCTTTCCACATCACAGTGGAAACAAAGTTGTTGTCAAAAAGATTAACAAAAGTCAGACAAAAGTGAGTCAGTCTGTCACTTAGCTGCACTTTCTGTGTATGCCCAAAGTGCATTGCTAAGGTAAAAGGCAAAGAATTTAAAAATGTAAAACCAAAATAATTTAAAAGTGTAAAACCGAAATAGATTAAAAATGTAAAACCAAAATAACTTTAAAATGTAAAATCAAAATACTTTGAAGACGTAAAATCAAAAATGTTTAAAAATGTAAAATCAAAATTTAAAAATTATTAGCAATCACATATCCCAAAATTCCCTTCTCTTGTTTAGAAGAGAAGATCTTGAGGATAGTCTGTGCAGTAATGACTTTACTAATAGGATTATAAGAAATGCCAATGGAATGTGCAAAATCAAATTCAATGCAAAAACACCTAAAGGTAAAGTATTTGTAAGCCAATCCATAAACTGTCTTAAATGCATGTGAAATTTCTACAATAGAAAAAGGGTTGATCACATGTCTAGCTGCTTCTCCAGATTGGAATAAAGCCATAATGTCCATTGGTCTTAAAACATCCACTCATATACAGTTAATGAAAAAAGAACACTCGGCTATATCCCTGAATTCTTTTGCCTAAAAATCAAAGTTTGAGTTTCTGATACCGAATTGTACTTCAGGAGTGTGAATCAATAAATCTGATATTACTTTTCCTCCTGGGTCAAAGATCACACACTGTCTATTTATTCTAGTGATTAAAACAGCAATTTTCTAACCCATTCTAAACATAAACACTGTTTTATAAATACCCGTAGGGGGTTGGGAAATCAAGCTCACCTGTGGAAGTGGAAAATCCACGAGGTAAGAAAAGAGGAGTTCCAACTCTCCAAAGACTATCCTAGCAGTTTTACAAGGATAAAACTCCACTCTCTCTAACTGCAAGATCTTATCCCTGTAAGGTTTCTTAGAAATTAACTGAACTGTATTTTTAAAATTTTTCTGATTATACTCAATACCCCACAATTCCTTTTTGCCTTGGGGAATAAAGCCTACTCCAGTCCTTTGAAATGAAGACACAGGAGTTTTAAATGGATTAATGGGCAGTGCTGATAGTATTATCTCCCTTCCTTTTCCTCCTCCCCCTTCTCCCTTGGCCCAAGAAGGTGAGGCAGAGGGAAGAAGAATTGGAAAATTCCCCAAAGGCTGATTTAAAATCAAACCTGAGCTTTGTACATAAAAAGAACTAAACTTCTCAATGGAATAGTAATCAATAAATTCCTTAAAACAACAATGCACGAGGTAAACCAACAAAACGCTAAGAAGAATTTCTACAACTGAAGTCCATGTGGTTTGTTTATTTCCTTCCTTAGTTTCAGCCACTGGTTTGAACTCTTCCTGTTCTATCTGTAGTAACCTAGCTTTTTCTTCTTTCTCTATCTCAATCTGTAGTTTAACCTGCAATTTCAGCAACTCTTGCTGTGGCATTTTATACTCTATACTGTCATACATACGCATTAGCTCTAGGTTGCTCCCTCTCCGAGCTATATTTACTGGGTGTGGGGATAGCCTTCTGGGAGCTTGATTACAAGCTTCCTGCTGTTCTTCAGTGGTGATCTCTGTTAAAAGATCTTCCATCTGGCTCTTTAACCTCTTTATATAAGCATTATGTTCAGCTGTGTCCTTGAGCCTGATCCCAGATTTACCTGGGTCCATATTGCTTCTCTGTCTTCCCTCTTAAGTGGCGTTTCTACCGGATCTTTCAGAATCTTAATTCTGAATATTAAATATTTTCAAAACCTGATAATTCCTTATGCGTCCACGTTGAGCGCCATTTGTAACGTGCTCTCCTGGCAGTTACAATTACTAGTCTGTCCTAGACCCACCAGAGTACCTTTGACCACTATCCTTTGCAGTGTGAACTCTACCCAGCTCGCCTCCTCTGAGGCCTTCAAAGGTCTCTGGCCCCAATCTCTTGAATCTATAGCTTAATAACCGGTAGCGCACTCAAGAACAGCCACGTGTAATCTTAAAAGCCTTTATTATACCTACTCACATAATGCCCTAACTGAAGCCCTGACTTGTTGGTTCCCGAGTGAACACCTGGTCAGAAGACCCATGTGTTCACTAGCAAAACCCTTACCTCTTTTGGCTATCCATCTTGGCTTGGCCACCCAGGCTAGGAAGCCCAGGTGAAGAACGCTAGGTTAAAGAGGACGATTGCTGCCTGCAGTGGGCTTACATAGGGCCTGTGAGGTCACAGCCAATCAGCGAGAGAGTCACCCATTACGAAGCTATCTCAATATGGCCAGGATCCCGCCCAAGGGCAGTCCTAATATCCACAGAAATTACTTCTGGGCCTCAATCTCCCGATGTGCTGTGGCACCCATTTAAAGGCCCCTTACAAGAGTCTGCTTATTTATTGGTTCCTTCCATGTTGCTTTCAAGAGTAATGACTGCATTAGTACACTGGATCAGCAAAAGTCCTTGGTCTTTATTTTTGGTCGAAATGAGAGGAATGGGCACAGGAATCCCCTCACCTCTTTTCTTTCTCTCCATTGCCAAGAAGTCACTCCCCCTTCTCTTTCTCCACCCTCTGATCCCTCTTTTCATTCACTGTATACATCCACCAGTTGAGCCAGCACAGAATAATTGGGCAGGGCCATTCTCCAAGCATATGTTAATAGAGTATTGTCCAATTGGTAATTAGCTTCAAGTGCTTGGCTATTCAAGTGCATCTGCTCAGAGATTCAGCCCTTTACATCTCATGCTTTCTTTTGTTTTACACAGGTGGTCACACCATCCCTGATTTCTCAGGGAGGTGAGAACCCCAAAAATGAGGTGATCTTGCCTCCCCTTGACTACTCAGGAAGGGAGGTGAAAGCACAAAAAGGAGATAATCACTTCCTCCCTGACATCTCAGGAAGGGAGATGATAAGCACCAAAGGGAAGCTGGGATTGCTAGCGGGTTTCTGGGCTGAAGGGTCTTATTAGAAACAGGTATGCACAAACCCATCAGCGTGGGAGGTATTACACAAGCACATAGTAATAAAGCATAGGCTATTAGTGATGACTCTCCTCATAGACAGTGCAGGCTCAATGTGGTGTAACAAATACGAATTGAACATGCAAGTAGTGATATAACAAACAATATAAATCAACATGGTCTTGTAAAAGATTTCCAGAAGTCCTAGAAGAAGGGTATGTAAACAACAGTCACACATACGCATTCTTCAGCAGCCAAGAGATAGTCCAAAACCAATCTATTGTCCATTGTTTCACATGTCAGGGAATCCAATAATCTCCATAAGTTTTTGAAGTCCTGAAACAGTCTTTTTTTATGTTAGAGAATCCAATGATTCCTAAGGGTTTTGAACCTGCAACAGTCTTACCATTTCTCAAAAAATCCAATGATTCCTGAGGGTTTTCAAGTCCAACAATTTTTGATGTTCATAAGTCAAATGCCATAACTGCCATGCTCTTTCAGTGATGGGCACAGTCAGCAATATTACCACCCAATGTTTCTTGGGTCTTCTCCTTCATTTCAAGGGTCTGCTCTGTCTCTCTCTGCTGGACAAGGCGAATACGGCTCGTAGGCATCCATCTGATTCCTTCTCCATCTAAAGAGATACAAGCAAACCCTCTTCCCCAAGCAGTTAACCTATCTGGTTCCTTCCATTCACCACTTTCTGGGTCTCTCCACATCACTTGTAGATTATCTAAAGATAATGGAGCTGCTTGCACTGGACACTGCCTTTCCAGTGGGTTATAAAAACTGTCTGATGGAGCCAGTGCATCTTTGTCAAAAATCAAGAAGTTAATAGTATAAAGGGCTAGATTTAGAAGTTCTCTAGGGTTACCTGTGGCTCCCCCTTTCCTTTGTTTTTGGAGGAGTGTCTTAATGTCTCTGTTTCTCCTCTCCACTCTTATTGCCTGTCTTTGAGGAGTAAAGGGTATGCCAATAGTGTGTAAAATCTTATACTGTGCACAAAAATGGGCAAAATATTCAGGTCCATTGTCTGTTTTTATTGCTTGTGGCAAACTCATAATTGCAAATGCTTGTATAAGGAATTCAGTGACCACTCAGGCTGTCTCTTTTGCTGCTGGTATTGCAGAAGTAAATCCTGAAAAGGTGTCTACCATGACATGGATAAAAGACAGACAACCAATAAATTTATAATGGGTCACATCCATTTGCCAAATTTCATTAGGTCTCAAAGCATAAGGGTTCTTCCCTGGAGGGAGTGTAGGAGCATGGAAAGGAAGGCAAACTAGACAGGCTTTTACTATGCTCCTAGCTTCCTCTCTTGTAATTCCAAATTGTAAATGTAAAGCTCAAGCAGCCTGATGACATTTAAAATGAGATTCCTGGGCTTCTTGAAATAAGGGAGTTTTGGCCAACATAGTTAGAAGGCTATCTGCCTTTAAATTACCATCAAAAATAGGCCCTAGAAAGGGCGGAGCCAAGATGGCAGAGAAGATACACGTGAATTTCTAAGCTCCCTTCTTCCCTCAATACGAACTAGTTAAATCACCTTCAAAAATAACGCTGGACTGATAAAAACCACAAGGATTAGAAGCACAACTTACCAGCTGAAGAGAATCTGGAATTTTGACAGAAAAGGTCGGTTCTGAGGAGAGGAAAAAAAAAGACCAGCACAGACAGGGTTGGACTAGGGGCTAGCACACTGTGCCAAACGGGCTGGGGAGAACTCTGGGATCAGAGAAGCCACTGAAATAGAGGAATCTGGTATAGGCTGATAGCTCTACTCTGCTTGTAAAACAGCAGATCAGAAGAGAAATCAAAGCTACTTTAAAATAAAAAGCCAGAAAATATAATCACCCCAAACCGGAAGTAGCCTAATACCGATCCCAGCATGGCTGTGCAGCCGCCTTCTGCTGTCCGGGACATTTCCTTGGGGCAGTTAAGAACCTGAACAGTGGGGGACACAGCCCGGGGCAGCCTCTAATCCACATAGTGTGGGGCTCAGCCTGAGGCAGTGGAATTCTCCCAGTAGCGAAACTCCCGCAGCAGCGGAACTCCCACAGCAGCGGAACTCCCACAGCAGCGGAACCCCTGCAGCAATGACTGTACTTCCCCGGCAGAGACTTCCTGTTTGTACACAGGGGCTTTTCTCACATCAGCTGCTAATATCCATGGACCCACTGGAGGCTTTGGCTGGGGTTTGTGACACTTTTACTGTTCAGTCTCTAGTCTCAGGGCAATCACTAGGCCACACAGCGGGGGTCCTTCACTGGGCACTCCTTGCAACACAGCCATGCTAACCACCACTGAGTCATTTCTGGGGTGGGGAGGGGAACTCTCTCTAAGAGCTCTCTCTTAGCCCAGTCACAGGATTGCTGCATCCTATCTCCAGTCTGGGAGGAAGCTGGTAAATTTCCTACACAATGGCACACCCCCACAGAGTTTTGACAATGAGTAAGAAATTGAAGAGAATGATTGACACTTTCTATACAGAGAAAGAGAGGATATCCAACCAAAAGGAGGCTAACAGCAGACAGTCTCCAGATAACACCCTAAAGGGGAATGATACCTGCCCCCATCACATAACTCTCTACTAAAAGAGACTATTAAAAAGTTAAGAGAGTTTGAAGAAAAATGGGGAAAGGAAAGAGAAGTGATGATAGAGAATAACAACATCCTGAAATCTGAGTTGGAAAAAATAAGAATTCACAGGAGGTGCAGGGAAACAAAATTTGTGAATTAGAAAAGGTTAAAAAAATCACAGGAAAGTAGGATTTCGGAATTGGAAGATAAAAAATACCCAAGAAAGTAGGATTTGTGAATTGGAAAAAGAAAATAACTCACTAAAAAAAAAAATTAGTGAAATGGAAAAAAAATTCAAGAGCAAAATAATTCATTTAAAAACTCAATTGGATATATACAAAACGAACTAAAAAATGTGAATGAAGAAAAGAACTCATTAAAAATCAGGACTGAACAAATAGAAATGAATGATTCATTGAGAAACCAAGAATCAGTCAAACAAAACAAAACAAAAAAAAAAAAAAAAAAGAAAAGCTGGAGAATAACGGCAAGTATTTAGTGGGAAAATCTATAGACCTGGAAAATAGATCTAGGAGAGAGAATCTGAGGATCATTGGACTTTCCAAAAATTAGAATGAAAAAAAGAGCCTAGATTCTATTTTACAGGAAAACATCATAGAGAACTGTCTAAAGATAATAGAAACAGAAGGAAAAATAGACATTGAAAGAATTCATTAAACACCTTCTGAAAAAGACCCTAAAAAAAGAACTACACAGAACATTGTGGCTAAGCTGCAGAACTATCAAACAAAGGAAAAATTATTGCAAGCAGCTAGGAAAAAAAAATTCAAATACTAAGGTGCCACAATAAAGATCATGCAAGATCTGGCTGCCTCCACATTAAAGGATTGAAGGGCCTAGAACCTGATATTCCAAAAGGCAAAAGAACTGGGAATGCAGCCAAGAATAAACTATCCAGCTAAGCTGAGCATTTTCTTCCATGGAAGAAGATGGATATTTACTGAAACAGATGAATTCCAATTGTTTCTAAGGAAAAAACCAGATCTAAACAAAAAATTTGATCTCCAACCGTAGGACTCAAGAGACACAGATAAAGGTAAAAGGAATTCTTGGGAACTGTATTTCTGTTGTGGATATACAGAAAGTCCACATGGATAGTTTGATTTTACTGATGTAACATAAAAAAAAGGGAAGTAGTAAAGGGAAGGGGATAGCATCAGAAAAAGGGAAAGGAGAGATAAAAAGAGGGAAACTACATCCCAGGAAGAGGCATAGAAAATGTACCACATTGGAGGGCATTTAGAGAGGGGGAGAAACATTGTGTGAATCTTACTCTCATCAGAATAGGCTCAAAGAGTAAATAATTGACATATTTGTTTTTCAGAGAATTCTCTCTCACCTCATTATAAGGGGGGAGAGGAAAAAGGAAAGAGGAAGGGTACAAGAAAGGGGAAGGGACTTAAAAGGAGGGGGGAGGGCTACTAAAAAGGGAGGGCTGTGTGTCACAAGTGGGGTCCATAAATTCAATACTGGGGAAGGGGTTCAGGGGGGACAAGGGGAAAAAAAGCATAATTGGGGCATAATACAATGGCAGGAAATACAGAATTAGTAATTTTAACTGTAAATGTGAATGGGATGAACTTTCCCATTAAACGGAGGCAGATAGCAGACTGGATCAAAACTCAGAACCCTACAATATGTTGTTACAGGAAACACATTTAAAGCAGGGAGATACATACAGAGTAAAGGTAAAAAGTTGGAGCAGAATCTATTATGCTTCAGGTGAAGCCAAAAAAGCATCTTTATCTCAGATCAAGCAAAAGCAGAAATTTATCTAATTAAAAGAGATAAGGAAGGAAACTATATCCTGCTAAAAGACAATGAAGCCATATCAATACTAAACATATATGCACCAAGTGGTATAGCATCTAACTTCCTAAACGAGAAGTTAAGAGAGTTGCAAGAACAAATAGATAGCAAAACTATAACAGTGGGAGATCTCAACCTTGCACTCTCAGAATTAGATAAATCAAACCACAAAACAAATAAGAAAGAAATTAAAGAGGTAAATAGAACATTAGAAAAACTAGGTATGATAGATATTTGGAGAAAACTGAATGGTGATAGAAAGGAGTATACTTTTTTCTCAGCAGTTCATGGAGCCTATACAAAAATTGACCATATATTGGGACATAAAGATCTCAAAATTAAATGCAGGAAGGCAGAAATAGTAAATGCCTTCTTCTCAGATCACAATGTAATAAAAACTACATTCAACAAGAAGTTAGGGGTAAATAGACCAAAAAGTAATTAGAAACTAAATAATCTCATCTTAAAGAATGACTGAGTGAAACAGCAAATTATAGAAACAATAATTTCATCCAAGATAATGACAACGATGAGATATCATACCAAAATTTGTGGGATGCAGCTAAAGCGGTAATAAGGGGAAATTTTATATCTTTAGAGGCTTACTTGAATAAAAGAAAGAGAAGATCAACGAATTGGGCCTGCAACTTAAAAGCCAGAAAAAGACCAAATTAAAAACCCCCAACCAAAAACTAAACTTGAAATTCTAAAAATAAAAGGAGAGATTAATAATATTGAAAGTAAAAAAAAAAAAAACAAAAAAAAAAAAACTATTGAATTAATAAATAAAACTAAGAGTTGGTTTTATGAAGAAACCAATAAAATAGACAAACCACTGGTAAATCTGATCAGAAAAAGGAAAGAGGAAAATCAAATTGTTAGTCTTACAAATGAAAAGGGGGGTCGTTCCACCAATGAAGAGGAAATTAGAGAAATAATAAGGAGTTACTTTGCCCAACTTTATGGCAATAAATTTGATAACCTAAGTGAAATGGATGACTGCCTCCAAAAATATAGGCTCCCTAGATTAACAGAGGAGGAGGTAAACTGCTTAAATAGTCCCATTTCAGAAAAAGAAATAGAACAAGCTATTAATCAACTCCCCAGGAAAAAATCCCCAGGACCAGATGGATTTACATATGAATTCTACCAAACATTTAAAGAACAATTAGCCCCAATGTTATATAAACTATTTGAAAAAATAGGGGATGAAGGAGTCCTACCAAACTCCTTTAATAACATAGACATGGTACTGATACCTAAACCAGGTAGGTTGAAAACGGAGAAAGAAAACTATAGACCAATCTCCTTAATGAATATTGATGCTAAAATCTTAAATAAGATATTAGCAAAAAGACTTCAGAAAATCATCCCCAGGATAATACACTATGATCAAGTAGGATTTATACCAGGAATGCAGGGCTGGCTTAATATTAGGAAAACTATTAGTATAATTTACTATATTAATAATCAAATTTTAAAAACCATATGATCATCTCAATAGATGCAGAAAAAGCATTTGATAAAATCCAACATCCATTCCTACTAAAAACACTTGAGAGTATGGGAATAATTGGACTATTCCTTAAAATAGTCAGGAGCATATATTTAAGACCATAAGTAAGCATAATATGTAATGGAGATAAACTGGAACCTTTCCCCAATAGATCAGGAGTGAAACAAGATTGCCCACTATCACCATTATTATTCGATATTGTATTAGAAATGCTAGCTTTGGCAATAAGAATTGACAAAGAGATTAAAGGAATAAGAGTAGGTAATGAGGAAATCAAACTATCACTTTTTGCAGATGATATGATGGTATACTTAGAGAAGCCCCGAAATTCTAATAAAAAGTTATTAGAAATAATTCACAACTTTAGCAAAGTTCCTGGATACAAAATAAATCCACATAAATCCTCAGCATTTTTATACATTACCAACAAAATGCAACTGCAAGAGATACAAAGAGAAATACCATTCAAAACAAATGTCAAGAGTATAAAATATTTGGGAATCCATCTACCCAAGAAAAGTCAGGAATTATATGAGCAAAATTATGAAACACTTGTCACAAAAATAAAGTCAGATTTAAATAATTGGAAAGACATCCAGTGCTCGTGGATAGGCCAAGCAAATATAATAAAGATGACAATACTCCCCAAACTAATCTATTTATTTAATGCTGTACCAATCAGACTCCCAAGAAACTATTTTAGTGACCTAGAAAAATTAACAACAAAGTTCTTATGGAAGAATAAAAGGTTGAGAATTTCAAGGAATTAATGAAAAAAAAGTCAGATGAAGGTGGTCTAGGTATACCTGATCTAAAGCTATATAGCAGCAGTCACCAAAACCATTTGGTATTGGCTAAGAAATAAACCAGTAGATCAGTGGAACAGATTAGGTACAAAGGACAAAAAAGGGTACAACTATAGCAATCTAGTGTTTGATAAACCCAAAGATACCAACATTAGGGATAAAAATTCATTATTTGAAAAAAAGTGTTGGGAAAACTGGAAATTAGTATGCCAGAAATTAGATATGGATCCACACTTAACACTATATACCAAAATAAGATCAAAATGGGTCCATGATTTAGGCATAAAGAATGAGATCATAAATAGATTAGAGGAACAGAGGATAGTCTACCTCTCAGACCTGTAGAGGAGGAAGGAACTTATGACCAGAGAAGAACTAGAGATAATTATTGATCACAAAATAGAAGATTTTGATTACATCAAATTAAAAAGCTTCTGTACAAACAAAACTAATGCAAATAAGATGAGAAGGGAAGTAACAAATTGGGAAAATATTTTTACAGTTAAAGGTTCTGATAAAGGCCTTATTTCCAAAATATATAGAGACCTGGCTCTAATTTATAAGAAATCAAACCATTCTCCAATTGATAAATGGTCAAAGGATATGAACAGACAATTTTTAGATGATTAAATTGAAACTATATCCACTCATATGAAAGAGTGTTCCAAATCACTACTGATCAGAGCAATGCAAATTAAGACAACTCTAAGATATCACTATACACCTGTCAGATTGGCTAAGATGACAGGAACAAAAAATGATGAATGTTGGAGGGGATGTGGGAAAAATGGGATACTGATGCATTGTTGGTGGAGTTGTGAAATAATCCAGCCATTCTGGAGAGCAATTTGGAACCATGCCTAAAAAGTTATCAAACTGTGCATACCCTTTGATCCAGCAGTGGGCTGGGCTTATATCCCAAAGAAATACTAAAGATGGGAAAGGGACCTGTATGTGCCAAAATGTTTGTGTCAGCTCTTTTTGTAGTAGCTAGAAATTGGAAAATGAATGGATTATGGTATATGAATGCTATGGAATATTGTTGCTCTGTAAGAAATGACCAGCAGGATAAATACAGAGTGGTTTGGGGAGAGCAGAACCAGGAGATCACTATACACTTCAACAACAATACTGTATGAAGATATATTCTGATTGAAGTGGATATCTTCAACATAAAGAAGATCCAATTCACTTCCAGTTGATCAATGATGAACAGAAACAGCTATACCCAGAGAAAGAACAATGGGAATTGAATGTAAACTGCACTATTGTCTTTCTACCCAGGTTACTTATACCTTCGGAATCCAATTCTTACCGTGCAACAAGAAAATTGGATTTACACACATATATTGTATCTAGGTTATACTGTAACACATTTAATGTATGGGATTGCCTGTCATCTAGGGGAGGGAGTAGAGGGTGGGAAGTGAAAATTTGGAAAAATGGCAAGATGACAGCGTGGAGGCAGACAGCTGCTTGAGCTCTGGGCTTTCTCTCAAGACTTACTTCATGACAAGCCTCAGAGTTAATGCTTGACCAGAAAAGAAACTCACAAATAATCACCAAGAGAAGACATTCTTTTTTTTTTTTTTTTTTTTTTTTTTGATGCTGGGGTTAAGTGACTTGCCCAGGGTCACACAGCTAGGACGTGTTAAGTGTCTGAGACCAGATTTGAACTCGGGTCCTCCTGAATTCAGGGCTGGTGCTCTATCTACTATGCTACCTAGCTGCCCCGAGAAGACATTCTTGAAATTTGCCAGAGAAGGTCTGTATTTTCTCGGGGGAGGGTCGAACAGACTGGGCACTGACTGAGGGCAGGCAGCCAGAGTGAGACAGGCAGCTCACACAGCTCAGACGGGAGGGGGGAGAGGTACAATCTCTGCCGTTTGGGTAAAAAGGCTTTTACCCCAGTGTGGATGTTCCATCTTGGCAGCAAGCCAGGAGCAGCAGAGAGGGTGTAAACACTGGAGGTGAAGATTAAAACCCGGGAAAGCTAGAGTCTCTCGGAACTGGCCACTCCCAACCCCCACCTGGAGTGACTCAGCGTGTTCTCAGAGCCTCAGAGTGCAGACTCGGCACAGCCATCACTTTCCTGTTAGTGGCTCTCTGCTGCCCTACCCCCAGTCTGTAGAGGAAGCCCATTAACACCATCCAGGCCCATCACCCCAAAACAGACCTATTGTTTCTCTTGTCAATTTATTTTCTTCGATTCCCGCTCTTGACAAAATGAACAAAAAATTCAAAAGGGCTCTAACCATTGACAGCTTCAGTATGGAGAGAGAGCAGACTTCAAATACTGAGGAGACTAAAAACAGACTGTCCCCAGAGGAATCCCCTAAGGGGGATGTGATCTGCTCCTCAATACAAAAGAACCTCATAGAGGAACTCAAAAAGGCTCTCACAAGAGACCTCGAAGATAAATTGGAAAAGCAAAGGGAAGCTTGGAAAGAGAGCCTGAAGAAGTTATACAGAGTGGATAAAGAGATCAAATCATTGAGAAATAAAATTAGTGAATTAGAAAAGGCAAACAACTCCAAGGAAAACAGGATTAGTGAATTGAAAAAGATAAACAACTCCAAGGAAAACAGGATTAGTGAGCTGGAAAAGGTAAACAACTCCAAGGAAAACAGGATTAATGAGCTGGATAAAGAAATAAGCTCTCTAAAAAATAAAATGGAAAAAAATTCCATAGAAGAAAAAAGTCACTTAAAAACACAATTGGACAATTACAAAAAGATATTAAAAAAGTGACTGAAGAAAATACATCACTAAAAATTAGACTCGAACAAGTAGAAATGAATGACTCAAGGAGAAACCAAGAGGTTGTCAAGCAAAACCAGAGAAAGGAAACAATTGAAAAGAATGTTAAGTACCTTATTAGAAAGACAACAGACCTGGAAAACAGATCCAGGAGAGACAATTTGAGAATAATCGGACTCCCTGAAAAATGTGAGGAAAAAAAGAGCTTGGACACTATTTTTGAGGAAATTATCAAAGAGACATTTTGGAAACAGAGGGTAAAATAGACATTGAAAAAATTCATCGATCACCTACTGAAAGGGACCCTAAAATCAAAACACCAAGAAATATAGTGGCCAAGTTCAAGAAC
Source organism: Sminthopsis crassicaudata (assembly GCF_048593235.1). Classification (NCBI taxonomy): domain Eukaryota; kingdom Metazoa; phylum Chordata; class Mammalia; order Dasyuromorphia; family Dasyuridae; genus Sminthopsis; species Sminthopsis crassicaudata. The sequence continues at coordinate 243,677,494 of NC_133621.1, forward strand.
CATCAGACAAAGGAAAAAATATTGGAAGCTGCTAGAAAAAATCAATTCAGATATGGAGGAGCCACAATAAGGATAACCCAGAATCTAGCAGCGTCTACATTAAAAGAACGAAGGGGCTGGAATATGATATTCCGAAAGGCTAAGCAACTTGGTATGCAGCCAAGAATAACTTACCCAGCAAGAATGAGCATCATTTTCCAGGGAAGAAGATGGATATTTAACGAAATTCCATCTATTCTTGATGAAAAAACCAGACCTACATAAAATGTTTGATCTTCAAATACAGAACTCAAGAGATTTCTAAAAAGGTAAAAAGAAATCTTGAGAACTATACTTCTGCCAAAAAACTATGCAAAGATCATATGTACAATTTGTTTTAGAAACTAGAGGTGGAAAGGAAATTATATCATAAAAAAGTGTAAAGTGGTGGTCACTACATCTCATAAAGAGGCAAAGGTAACCTATTATATCTAAGAGAAAGAAAGGAGGGAGATGAACATAGTGTGTATCAATAGACATATTCGATTTATGGTGAAACTTCTTCCACTTCATTGAAAAGTGAAAGGGAAGGAGTAAGCTAAGGGGAAGGGAATACAGAAATTGTGAGGAAAAGGGGTAAAATAAGGGGAGGAACTTTAAGGTGGGGGAGGGATGCTAAAAAGGGAGGGCTGTGAAAAGCAAGTGGTGTTCATAAGTTTAATACTGGGTAGGGGGGTAAGAGGGAAGGAAAGGGGAAAAGCATAAGCAGGGGTTAATAGGATGGCAAGCAATATAGAATTAGTCCTTCTAACCATAAATGTGAATGGGGCAAACTGCCTCATAAAGAGGAAGCAGTTAGCAGACTGGATTAAAAGTCAGAATCCTACTATATGTTGTTTACAGGAAACACACCTGAAACAGGGTGAGACATTCAAACTAAAAGTAAAAGGGTGGAGCAGAATCTATTATGCTTCAGGCAAAACCAAAAAAGCAGGAGTAGCCATCCTCATCTCAGATCAAGCAAAAACAAAAATTGATCTAATTAAAAGAGATAAGGAAGGGCATTATATCCTGCTAAAGGGTAGCATCAATAATGAAGCAGTATCAATATTAAATATATATGCACCAAGTGGTGCAGCATCTAAATTCTTAAAAGAGAAATTAAGAGAGCTGCAAGAAGAAATAGATAGCAAAACTATAATAGTGAGAGATCTCAACCTTGCACTCTCAGAATTAGATAAATCAAACCACAAAATAAATAAGAAAGAAGTCAAAGAGGTAAATAGAATACTAGAAAAGTTTGATATGATAGATCTTTGGCGAAAGCTAAATGGAGACAGAAAGGAGTATACTTTCTTCTCAGCAGTTCATGGAATCTATATAAAAATTGATCATATACTAGGGCATAAAAACCTCAAAATTAAATGCAGTAAGGCAGAAATAGTAAATGCATCCTTTTCAGACCACAATGCAATTAAAATTACATTTAATAAAAATCCAAGGGAAAATAGACCAAAAAATAATTGGAAAGTAAATAATCTTATACTAAAGAATGATTGGGTAAAACAGCAAATCATAGACATAATTAATAACTTCACCCAAGAAAATGACAATAATGAGACATCATACCAAAATGTGTGGGATGCAGCCAAAGCAGTAATAAGGGGAAATTTTATATCCCTACAGGCCTATTTGCATAAAATAGAGAAAGAGAGGGCCAACGAATTGGGCTTACAACTAAAATTGCTAGAAAAGGAACAAATTAAAAACCCCCAGACAAACACAAAACTTGAAATTCTAAAAATAAAAGGTGAGATTAATAAACTTGAAAGTAAAAAAAACTATTGAATTAATTAATAACACTAAGAGTTGGTTCTATGAAAAAACCAACAAAATAGACAAACCCTTAGTAAAACTGATTAAAAGAAGGAAAGAGAAAAAGCAAATTGTTAGTCTTGAAAACGAAAAGGGTGAACTCACCACTAATGAAGAGGAAATTAGAACAATAGTTAGGAGCTACTTTGCTCAACTTTATGCCAATAAATTTGATTACTTAAATGAAATGGAAGAATACCTTCAAAAATATAGCTTGCCCAGATTAACAGAGGAAGAAGTAAGTAGTCTAAATAGTCCCATCTCAGAAAAAGAAATAGAACAAGCTATTAATCAACTCCCCAGGAAAAAATCCCCAGGACTAGATGGATTTACATGTGAATTCTATTAAACATTTAAAGAACAACTAACTCCAATGCTATGTAAACTATTTGAAAAAATAGGGATTGAAGGAGTCCTACAAAATTCCTTCTATGACACAGACATGGTACTGATACCTAAACCAGAAAGATCGAAAACTGAGAAAGAAAACTATAGACCAATTTCCTTAATGTATATTGATGCTAAAATCTTAAATAAGATATTAGCAAAAAGACTCCAGAAAATCATCCCCAGGATAATACACTATGACCAAGTGGGATTTATACCAGGAATGCAGGGCTGGTTTAATATTAGGAAACCTATTAGTATAATTGACCATATTAATAATCAAATTAATAAAAACCATATGATCATCTCAATAGATGCAGAAAAAGCATTTGATAAAATCCAACATCCATTCCTACTAAAAACGCTTGAGAGTATAGGAATAAATGGACTATTCCTTAAAATAATAAGGAGCATATATTTAAAACCTTCAGTAAACATCATATGTAATGGCGATAAACTAAAACCTTTCCCTGTAAGATCTGGAGTGAAACAAGGTTGCCCACTATCACCATTACTATTCAATATAGTACTAGAAACTCTAGCCTTGGCAATAAGAGTCGAGAAAGAGATTAAAGGAATTAGAGTAGGAAATGAGGAAATCAAATTATCACTTTTCGCAGATGACATGATGGTATACTTAGAGAACCCCAAAGACTCTGCTAAAAAGCTATTAGAAATAATTCAGAATTTTAGCAAAGTCACAGGATACAAAATAAATCCACATAAATCCTCAGCATTTTTATACATTACCAACACAATCCAACAGCAAGAGATACAAAGAGAAATTCCATTCAAAATAACAGTCGATAGTATAAAATATTTGGGAATATATCTACCAAAGGAGAGTCAGGAATTATATGAGCAAAATTACAAAACACTTGTCACAAAAATAAAGTCAGATTTAAATAATTGGAAAGACATTCAGTGTTCTTGGATAGGCCGAGCGAATATAATAAAGATGACAATACTCCCCAAACTAATCTATTTACTTAGTGCTATACCAATCAGACTCCCAAGAAACTATTTTAATGACCTAGAAAAAATAACAACAAAATTCATATGGAAGAATAAAAGGTCGAGAATTGTAAGGGAACTAATGAAAAAAAAGTCAGAGGAAGGTGGTCTAAGTGTACCTGATTTAAAGCTATATTATAAAGCAACAGTCACCAAAACCATTTGGTATTGGCTAAGAAATAGACTAGTTGATCAGTGGCATAGGTTAGGTTCACAGGGCAAGATAGTGAATAAAAATAGCAATCTAATCTTTGACAAACCCAAAGATCCCAAATTTTGGGATAAGAATTCATTATTTGACAAAAACTGCTGGGAAAACTGGAAATTAGTATGGCAGAAACTAGGCATGGACCCACATTTAACACCACATACTAAGATTAGATCAAAATGGGTCCAAGATTTAGGCATAAAGAACGAAATCATAAATAAATTGGAGGAACATGGGATGGTTTACTCTCAGACTTGTGGAGGAGGAAGGAGTTTTTGTCCAAGGGAGAACTAGAGACCATTATTGATCACAAAATAGAACATTTTGATTACACCAAATTAAAAAGTTTCTGCACAAACAAAACTAATGCAAACAAGATTAGAAGGGAAGTAACAAATTGGGAAAACATTTTTACAGTTAAGGGTTCTGATAAAGGCCTCATCTCCAAAATATACAGAGAATTGACTTTAATTTATAAGAAATCAAGCCATTCTCCAATTGATAAATGGTCAAAGGATATGAACAGACAATTTTCTGATGATGAAATTAAAACTATTTCCACTCATATGAAAGAGTATTCCAAATCACTATTGATCAGAGCCATGCAAATTAAGACAACTCTGAGATATCATTACACACCTGTCAGATTGGCTAAGATGACAGGAACAAAAAATGATGAATGTTGGAGGGGCTGTGGGAAAACTGGGACACTGATGCATTGTTGGTGGAGTTGTGAAAGAATCCAACCATTCTGGAGAGCAATCTGGAATTATGCCCAAAAAGTTATCAAAATGTGCATTCCCTTTGACCCAGCCCTACTACTACTGGGATTATATCCCAAGGAAATACTAAAGAAGGGAAAGGGACCTGTATGTGCCAAAATGTTTGTGGCAGCCCTTTTCATAGTGGCTAGAAGCTGGAAGATGAATGGATGTCCATCAATTGGAGAATGGTTAGGTAAATTATGCTATATGAATGTTATGGAATATTATTGTTCTGTAAGAAATGACCAACAGGAGGAATACAGAGAGGCTTGGAGAGACTTACATCAACTGATGCTAAGTGAAAGGAGCAGAACCAGAAGATCATTATACACTTCAACAATGATACTGTATGAGGATGTATTCTGATGGAATTGGATATCTTCAACATAGAGAAGAGCTAATCTAATTCCCATTGATCAATGATGGACAGAATCAGCTACATCCAGAAAAGGAACACTGGGAAATGAGTGTAAACTGTTATTTTTACCTTCTGAATCCAATTCTTCCTGTGCAACAAGAAATTCGGTTCTACACACATATATTGTATCTAGAATATATTATTATATATTTAACATGTATAAGACTGCCTGCCATCTGGGGGAGGGGGTTGGGGGAGGAAGGGAAAAAATCTGAACAGAAGTAAGTGCAAGGGATAATGTTGTAAAAAATTACCCATGCATATGTACTGTCAAAAAAATTATAATTATAAAATAAAATAAAAAAAAAAGAAAATTTGGAAAAATGAATACAAGGGATAATGTTATAAAAAATTACTCATGCATATATAGTGTCAAAAATTTTTTTATAATTACAAAATTAATAAAAAATATTTAAAAATGAGATGAAGGGAGAAAAACTGAGAAGAATCAACATATCCTTATTTTCAGCTTGTTACATGAGAGACTTTGTGGAATTTATCTTTGGGTGGTTTCTTAACCTCTCTCAAACCTTTATTACAGGGGCAGCTAGATGGTGTAGTGGATAGAGCACCAGCCCTGAAGTCAGAAGGACCTGAGTTCAAATCTGGTTTCAGACATTTAACACTTCTTAGCTCTATGACCCTGGGCAAGTCACTTAACTCAAATTGCTTCAGCAAAAAAAAAACAAAACCCAACTTTATTACCAAAAAACCCCCAAACCCAACCTTATTAATATATATATTTCTTTTTGTGATTTCTATTTTGCTATTAACTTGGATAAATTGGATTTCTTTGCTATTTGCTATGTGTATTCATTGTAGAACTGGTATTTGGTGGGAAGGAAGTCAAGCCTTGGATATAAAACTTGCCTCCCCCTTCCTCATTTATGAATAATGATCAGTAATTTAATTTGAACTTAAAGATTAAATCCCTAACTTAACACTATTTAAGAAAGTAGAGAGATATAATACCATCCTCTCTAAGGAATAAGCAGCTTCTTGTCCCTATCTGTTGCTTCTCTCCTGGCAGGAATCTGTCTCCCTTGGAAAAGGATGTTAGGAGAGGAGAGGACAAAAGGAGGAAAAGGGGTGGGATGGGAAGAGAGCCAAAAAATGCTAGAAGTTGTTATGGGCCAGAACTCTACTAGAAATGAGGATTCTTAACAAGGTGCTAACTCAGTGGAATTGATAAGAAAATGGTTATCTAGTTTAGCATGATGATTAATAGTTCTCTAGTTCAGTATGATTGATTTAATCTTACCACAAATAATAATTCCCTAGTGATATGATGGTTGGTTTATACTCAGCATACTGTAAATGATCTATTAGAGCATATAAGCTGGGACAAACTCAGCCAGGGTCAGACTGGGAGAAGAGAGAGGACTGGAGGCGGGAATTCAAGCTCTTGGAGCCAAGGAGAGAAATTCACTCCATCTCACACCACATTGGTGGTGTGTTTTCCTCCACTGACACCAAGCTACCCTGGCACTCAGGCAAGGACACAATAAAAAATTTGGACTTTATCTCTGGCTATTCTCGTGGTGATTACTGGACTAAGATGAAGGTTAGTCCAGAGACCTCCAGAAAACCAACCAGAACATTACAAGAAGTATCTTTTCTTGCCTCCCTATAAGTCATACATGAGACTCTCTTTGATACATGGTCAGAGATTAGAGCCAGAAAGGACCTCAGATATCATTTCATCCAGCTATCATTTTACAAATGAAGAAATAGATCTAGAAAAGATAAATGATTTGTTCAAAGATTGAGAAATGACAGGGTGGGTGAGGAATGGGAAGGGGGATTGAGAGTATTTTAAGCTTTCCTTTTTTTTTTTTTTCCCAATAATCTTGTAATCTGTACTGAATTAGTTCTGTCCAAATATTAAAGACCCTTCAAACTGAAAAGTCAGCATAATTTAAAAGTGATCTTTTAGCTGGCTGATTAACAAGTTATCTGCTTTTTTAAATAAGTCTAATAAATAAAGCAAGAAAACCCATTAAAAGGTGCTTCTGAGAAAGGTTTTTATGCATGCCTTGAGAATGTGACTTTGATGAGTATGACAAGCAGACAAAGAGAACAGAACTAACTTCTCCTTGGATGAAGAGTTTATTTATTCTGCTTATCTGAAGTTAGAGTCAATCATCCTAATGGCTTTCAATGGCTCCAAAGGATTCTCAGCATTAGATGAATCAACCATTTATAGAAGGGAGATGCCAATGTATAGATTGACCAATCTGGAGGAATGTTTCTTTGCAAAGAAGGATTTCACCAGAGAGGTTAAGACCTGGCTAATTTAGGTAGGCTTCATGGAAGAAGCTGACTTTGAAAAGGGATATCTAAATGAGGAAAGGTATTGGTGTAATCTCTACATTACTGAAGAGATGAAGGATAGATACATTAGAAGAAGCTGTTAAGGATAAAAATATGTTGCTTTAGCATATGAGGCAACTATCCTAGATAAAACTATTCTGGTACTTATGCACCCACTAAAACCACTGCAATAAAGTGCTTCTCTTTTAAGTCATTCAGAGAATTGACTAGAAAGCAAAGATAATGAAAATGCATAGAAAGAAGGGGAATGAAATATTTCTTCCATAAACCTGGGGCACACTTTCCCCCCCCACAAATACACACCATAAACTGGAAGAGAAGACATACAAAGGAAATATATGTGGAAAAGAATACATGGATGTTTGGAACACATGCATGAAGGGGGTACACACCTCGAGAACACATATAGCAAGAGCAGATATGTAGAGGGGCAACTTATGTCTTTAATTCTTTCACTAACGCCAGTCATTGTCTCCTCCTTATCAGGTTGCTTCCTAACAATTTCTGGAAGATACTCAGTTCTATTGATTCCTGTTTTCTGAATATAGGATCTGCTGGACTCTGATCTATCTAGATGCTGCCAAGCCAAGTCCTACTGAATTCATGGCTATACAGCTTTTGGACTCCTTTGGAATTCTCCATCTGATCTTACACTAAGTACCTTCTCTCTCCTCCTCCTACTCATCTTGGCTTCCTTTAGAGTGCCAACTTTTCCCATTAGATTGTAAATTCTTTGAGGGCGGACATTGTCTTTGTTTTTATTTATATTTATATTTATAATTTCAGAGCCTAGCACAGAGCCTAACACATAGTAAGTGCTTAATAAAAGTTTATTTACAGACCTCCAGTCTTGTATCTCTAACTGCCCATTGGACATCTTGAACTGAATGTCCTATAGATATCTTAAACTCAACACATTTGAAAGTAATCTTATTATCTTTTCCCTAAAACTGTCTCCTTTTCCTAACTTCTTTACTACGGCTGAGGATACTCTCGGTTACCCAGGCTCTCAACCTTGGTATCATCTTCAAATCTTTAATCTTTAATCAACTTATCTGTTGATTTTATCTATATAATATCTTCTTTTCACTTATGCTAGCATTACCCTGGTGCAGGCTCTCATCATCTGGATTATTGCAATAACCTTCTGGTTGATCTTTCTTCCACATGTCTCTCCTCACTCCAATCCATCTTCCACTGAACTATCAAGCCAATTTCTTAAATCTGTCCTTCCTTCCCCAATACCAGCAACTAGTCATCACCAATATATATCACTGTGTGAGCCTACAAGTTTTGAGGATTTATCATTATATGACTCATAGGGAGGAATCTCTAGCCTCTTCTTCCCTCACCCTTCTCCAAGGGATACTCACTCCTGCCAGCAGGGGAAGTAGAAATCAAAGAAGGTTCCTTTGCTCTCCTCAGAAAGAGGGGGTACTGAAGTAGAAGTATATCTATTTACTCCTTTAAATATTAGTCTTGGGGATTTGGTCAGATTCAATCTAACTTTCCATTGTTTTGTCATTACTGGGGGCAAGGGAGGAAGGAAGGCTCTATATCCAAGGCTTGATTCCTTTCCCACTAAATACCAGTTTCACAATGAACACACATAGCAAATAATAAAGAAATCCATTTATTTAAATCATAGAATATATAGGAGAGTATATACCAGACAATACAGAGTGAAGGAGTTTTCCCATTGGAGAGATACCTCAGAAAAACCAACAGAGGGGGTCCTGGATTCCACCCAAGAGGAAACTCACTGAAATTTCTAGCATAGAAAGTTGGGGTTAGGGACATGATGAAGACTTCTTATTCCTCAAACATTCCCAGAAGCCACCTGAAGCAGGTTTGGTTTTTCCATCTTTCCTCTTGAAGCTAGAAGCCAGAAGTGCTAGTAGCAGCTCACACTTGAAAAGGTGTGCCAGTACATGTTTGAGGGCAGGAAAAACTCCAGATACTAGAAAAAGTACTGCTCTCACTGGGGGACATTGTTTTCTGTCCACAGAAGCTCTTAGGAATAGACTTTTAGCAATTATAGCCAGACCAACTGCCAATGTATTCTCCCTAAGGAAACCTTTCCTTAGAGCAGAAATTTAAGTTACTTGTTAGTTTTTAAAAATTTTGTTAAATATATCTTAATAAAATTAATTTTCTTTGTAATATTATGTACTTTATTTTACACATTTAAAAATGAAATTCTATGAAGGAGTTCATAGACTTCATCAGATAGCCAAAGGAGGCCATGTCACCAAAAAAAGCATAAAAACTAACATATTCTAGAAAGAACTAAATGCTTAATTTATAGTGCTGTATTTCCACTCAGCTGTATAATGCTTAAAATTCCTTCAACCAGGGATAAAGCTTTTAGTTTCATGATAAAAAACTTAAAACTGATATTAACTCACTTCCTGTTTTGAGATGTGTTTACGAGAGCAGAAAGGTGGTTCCCTGTAATGAGGGGAGAGAGAGGGAGGGAGGAAGGGAAAGAGGAAAGGAAGAAGAGAAGGAGAGAGGAGACAGTCCTTACTAATGAGGAATATAGATAGAAGAAAGGAGATGCTGCCCAAAAGAAATATTCTAAGTTCAGTAGCAAAGTATAATAGAAATAATATTGACTTGGAATTGGGAAAACTGGGTATGCATTTTATCTTTTAGTTATGTAGCAGAGAAAATAATGTTTTTCTTGCTGAGATTCAGTTTCCTCATATAGAAAATGGGTATAATAATATTTTGCTTCATGTTGAAGAAAATATTTTGATAATTTTAAAAGTGCTCTCTTAATGTAGATTATTACTATAAGCTTTCCCATTGGAAACTGCACAGCTATAGATAGAAATTGTTAGATTTTAAAAAATCATTACCAACTATAGATACATATAATATATAAAGATATTTTTAATTTTGCTTTTTTAAAGGTCATTTATTGAGAGGCAGAATTGGTCTTCCATATAAAGTAAAAATTTAAGGGTTACTTTTAATTATAAAGAAACTTTTGTTTCCAGAGGGCTTATTCATCAGGGTGTCACTGTGCAAACGTATTCATTAGGGTATTGCTATACTAACATTGTGTCTTTCTTTTAGGTTTGGAATGGCCCAGCCTTTACATAGGGGACCACTTCAATATATCTCTGTAATTTTAACACTTTCTCTGCCTTCTTTCTAGTCCTCACAATCACTTTACTTCTGGTTCCAAGAATTTGGACCTGGAGTCCCCAAAATCTTGAATGTCCAAAGCCCTAAGGATCCACTATGCAGGTGCAGCCAGACTCTGGCTGGAATTATCAGGAATTCATTTTCTTTAGCCATTTTTTTTCCTTGCCATTTTGGGAGACTGTGGGGCTCACATAAGTTTCTTCAGGACTCAACAGACCCTCTGGGGCTGTGGGCGCCCCTATGTCGGCTCAGCCAGTCTGGGCCCCTCTCCAGGGAAGGATGGGGAGTGTGTGTGTGAAGAACTGTTGTATATAGCTTTGTTTATTTTTTCTAAAGGATCCTGCTGGAGCCTGGCTATAAAAATAACCTGCCTGGAAACCTCATCTTGAAGGGGGAGAAAGAAGCTTTTGTATCCAGGAAAGTGGTTCTAATGGTTTCTCCACCCTCTGCCTAAGTCCCACATGCATCAAGGAGCTGCTTGCAAAGGCAATTAAAGGCTAAAACTGGAGGGAGAAAAGCACAGGGTCTGATGGTATTCTTGAGCTAGTCACTTTAACCATAAAGGGGTTAGTTCTAATCTCTGTTCTGCAATGGGGAAACTCTCATCCAGGGTGGGGGTTCACCAAGCAGTCACTAGGACTGGGCAAATGGATTTCTACTCCAAAGTGCCAACATTTAGAAGGTTCTGACATAATTTGCATTCTGTCAACAGAATAGGAACAACTGAACTTAGCACTGAGTTGGTAAGAATCATTACAATGAGAAGCTATCTTATGACAGAGTTCTTCCCTGGCAGCTATTACTCCAGATAAAAATCTTGGTGGGCTTATGCTGTCCCAGAGAGGTTTTCTACCATAGTCCCTTCAGCTGACTTATGCATAAGACAGAAAAGGAAATCAAAAGGAGATAGGAAAACAGACAGTAACTCAAAAACCAAAAAGGATACAATGAAGAGAGACACACATTAAAAGAGAAATTCAAGGAAAGACTCATCTACTCGTTGATTCAACATTTGTCAGACTAGTATTTGAAGCACTCAGCTAGATACTCAAGTAGCTACAAATTTTAGATGAAGATACCATCCCTATGCAGATGGAACTTAAAAGTCTATAAGGTGATAAAGCACAAATAGAAACTATACAGTTGCATGATACATGCATTACAAAGACTTGAAGAGGCTTGAAGGAAGTCATTTATGACAAAGCTTTTAAAACTGTGAGTTGCAATCCTACATAAGGTAGCATAACTGAATGTGGGAACTGTGAAAAATATGGCAACAGTAAAAGGTATTAAATATCTGACCAAGATTTAATTCTTTATGTAAAAATAACTATGCACATCCCTTTCATTAGTATGCAAATTTGCTTTTGTCTTTAATAAATGGTAAAGGATTGTTTTAAAACAAATTTATTTATGATTTATGATTTATTATCAGTAAATGTTTAATTTGTATACTTATTATATATATATATATATATATGTATATATATATATATATGTATATATATATATATATATATATATATAAGGCTACATAAAAATTTCTTGGGCAAAAAGGGGTCATAAATAGAAAAAAATTAAGAAGTCTTGGTTTATGGCCAGGAAAGAGACAAGTGAAAAGAGAGAGGAAAATCAAAAGAGAACCTAAATAGACATGCAAATCAAGTAGACAGAAAATAGGTAAGTACTGTATTTATTACATAGATCCAACTGAAGCAGAAATAAACTTATACAAGGATATATTGTATACCTAAAATGAAAGGAGAAGGAATGCTTTGGAAATACTTTGATGTCAGCTGACCTCTGAACTCTGAGAAAGCTGTCCAAACCTTCTTGGGGAAAAAACCTGTCGATTAATTGGTACCAGAATCATTTCTCCAAATTACATGTCTCTTTCCAAGGGGTAAAAACTTCAAGACCTAGCTGATCCTGAAGAGAAGAAATGGCTGGAGAGGATCAACGAGAATTATATATGAAAATAGCTTATTCTGGCCAAGCAAGTCCTCCTAAAGGGGGGAATTAAGAAACCAATAGAGGACAAAGTGTTCCCCACATTTTTCCTTCATGAATAGTATCTTCTAGCCTCTGGAAGATATATCACCAAATCTCATAATCAGGAATATGATTGTGAAACTATTGTTTTAAAAGTCCATTCTACCATCCATAATACCAGCTGCCTGGGGGTAATGTGGAATTTAGAAAATCCAGAGAATATGATAAGAACTACAATATCAAGCCTTTTTTTTTTTTGCAATAAAATTGTGTATTTTGATCAGAGGAATAGTACAAGAGGACCCTACAGGGAAGAAGTCTTTTTATGGCCTACTCAATCTTTTTAGAGCTTCTATCTTACATTGCCCAACTCATGGTGGGCAGTTCTGAGCAAAAGGTAATCATGCTTCATCATCCATTCAGTAGCAACTAAGACATCAAAACATAAAAGCAGTAGTTTTTTTGAACCTTGTACAAGTGATTGTTTCAATGAATTTCTGTCTCCAGAAGCCCACTTGTCACTTTACCTTGCCTTGGTACTTGCCAAAGACTCTACTTGGCCTGATTTTTATGAACAGAGAACTCCAGGAACATAGAAGCACAAGAGAAGAGACTTGTAGACAGTCCACTTCAAATCTTCTTCTAAGGTGAGATTGATAAAGTTGGCAGAGTTGGAAGAAACAGTATAGCCCAACTTTCCCTCACAACCCACTCCAACAAAGATCTAGGAAGAGAACCCAACTAAGCAGTGACTGGGAAATCCAAAGGAAATCCACAGTGAGTCATTTTTCCAATCCATATCATTATAAGGAAAAATCAATAGAGCTTGAAGCATTGGGAAAGGAGCCAGGTCAAAAAGGCTTATCATAGGAGTGAGATTGAACTAAGGCCTAGGCTGTGTAACAGGGCAAGAACTGGTTTTGAGTCCATCTAAGATTGACCTTGATGTAGAAGTCAGTCAATATCTGTGTTGCTCTAATTTCATTTGCAGCATGGGGAGAAAACTACAGCTAGTCATAAATCTGACCTGAAGATATAGTTAATAGTTATATAGTTGAAGATCTTTCCTAGGATTATGTACTGGGTCAAGAGAAGGAACAGAAGTAAGCAGCAGCTTTGCTTTGGGTTGGAGATTGGCCCTTCAGACCCAGGCTTAGCACTGCAATTAAGTGACCAGGGCAAAGAGCTTACACTAAAGATGAAGCCCTTTCAGATAAATGATAGAGGGTGAGGCAGAAATAGGTTACTGAAGCTCCAATAAGTGTAAGCCTATATTGCCCAGACCAAACCAGGCTCATGTACTTTCAAAGTTTAAATAAGGAAGATAGCAATAAAATTTTCTCTTAGATTAGACTACTTACGTTCACTGAAAGTTCTTGGCCTGAAACATTTCTAAGATCCTTAAAAAACATAGTACTCTAGACACTGCTAAGTGCTTTACAAATATTTCATTTGTTCTTTACATCCACCTTAATCTAAATTTTATAGTTGAAGAAACTAGCAGACAGTTAAATATCTTGCTTAGGGTCATAAAACTAATAAGCCTCTGAGATCAGATTTGAATTCAGGTCTCCCTGATTCCAGAATCAGCATTTTATCCATTGTGTCACCTATCTGCTTCTTAACACAAATTAGGGTCAAACAAAGTCCCGATATTCTCTACAGAAATGCAGAGCCTGGCACTAATCCTGAGTTTTAATTCAGGAATTTTGGCTGGAAGAATAAGCAAACAAAAAAGATCACCTATGATAAAAATATATTATGGTATCAAAAATACCCAAGACACAAATCCAGAAAAAAAAAAAAAAAAGCTTTGAAACTTCAGCAAGCAAAGCCCCAAAGAAAAACATAACTTGGCTTTAAAGTCAACCAGAAACAAAGCAATAATTTTTTTAAGTGAATAAAAAATTATATTACAAATGAAATTATAAAAGTAGAGGAAAATAAATGAAATGGGAGGAAAAAGCTAAAAGAGGAATTTATAGCTTAGATGTATAAACCTTATCTATCCATCTATCTATATAGATGCTCTGAAAATTAAAATGGACTAAATAGAAGTTAATGAATCCATGAGACAATTTAAAAAAAAAAAAGCCTTAAAGTCAAAATCAAGAAAGAGAGGAAGAAAGAAAGAAATATAAAATATCTTAAGTATTAAAAAAAAAAAAAAAAGTACCTAGAGCACATGATTAAGATGAAATTAGCTAAAAATTAGGACTATCAAAAAGCTTGGAAATCATATTTCAAGAAATCTCTAAAGAAAAATGTCTATATTTATCAGAATCAGAAGGCAAAATTTTTAATCCACCAGTCATCTTCTAAATGAAACTCAAAGACAGAAACTCCTGAGAATAGTGTACCCTAAATCTAGAGCTTCTAGAACAAATTTTTAAAAATATTCCAAGAAGTCAGAAAGAATCTAATACCAAGGAGTCACAATGAGGATCACATAAGATCTAGCTCTATAGATGCAGAGTATTTGGAATACAATATTACAAAAGGCAAAAATCATAGGCTCACTAATAAGAAGAACTTACCCAAGAAAACAGAGTATGATTCTACAAAGAATAAAATTAACCTTTAATGAAATGACCTGCAAACATTACAGACAGAGCTGGACAAAAATTTTAAAAGACAAATATAGGTGCCAAAAAAAAAAGTATTTGAGAAATTAAAATTAAAATTAAAAGTATTTGAGAAATTAAAAACCTAAAATACCTATATTCTAAAAGGTGAAGATGATACAAGTAAAGGAAGTTAAATGAAACAGAGCAACTATGGAGTGGTTTTGTTACCTGTAATGATTTTGAAAGAAGAAAGGAAAGGAAGGGAAAAGAAAATATGCCAGAGAAGAAAGAGGAAGGAAGGAAAGAGGAACTTACTATCTTATAGAGTCCCAAGAAGAAGACTCAAAAAGGAAAGGATGAGGTGAGTAGGCAACACTTTCTGGGAATTGGTCAAAGTAGGATAGAATACAGATAGAATATGGTGTTAAAATATATTCAGCTGAACAAAGAAAAAGGAAGTAATGGGGAAGCAGAGAATGGGAGATAGATTAGTCATAAGCAAAACAAATTAACTTTGAAGGGTAGATCACTAAGAAAATTTAAAAGAAAATAATGTATAAAACTAATGATTGGACTCTGGGAAAGAGGAAGAGAAAAGAGGTAAAACTCAGAAGCAGATTGTATTAAGCATACAACAATGGTTTTAAGCCCTCTTCTTTTTTTTTTTTTTTTTTTTTTAACCACCCTTTCAGAGGTGGTTGAGAGCATGGGGAATAAAGAGAGGGACAAAAGAAAAAACACAATTAATAATCATAACTAATGAATTCTATCAACTGTTCAAAGAAAAGATAATTTCAATATAATACAATTTGGTCTCAAGAAAAAGAAACATAATGTAGAAGAGACAGCCAGTGACTTGAAGTCCATGTAGAGTTTCTCTGGGTAAATACATACATAGTCTTGTTGCTCATAGCTACTATAGCTTCTGTAGGAAGAGGAAGGAGGAGGAGGAAGAAAAGTTTCTCCCTTCCTCTCTCACTGAAGTCCAAGAGAGAAAATGCCCAAATTCTAAGTGGCACATTCAAAAAGAAAAGAAAGAGAAAGATATGTGGTTGAGGAGCTTTTGTCCTCTCTTTTCATAGCCTCCTGTATAAGGGTTCTTCCTGCCTAAGTAGCCAGTCAGCTTTGACACCACCCTACAGTCATGGGCCCCACCAAGGAGCTGTTGTGTCATTGCAAAGCATAACTCTTTCAGTTCCATGATTACTCTTGCTACATTTCTATCCCCAGTACCTAGGACAATTTTTTGGGGGGAGTACAAATTGTATTTCATATCAAGAACTCCAGTGTAAAACTCTTATCAACAAAAATTAGCATTTTTTCTGTACATGACACCTGGAGGACCCAAGACTTAAGGTGACTTGCTTAGAGCCACACAATGAGTATGTACCTAGAGCCTCCTAATTCCAAGACTTGACTTTGTACACTCTTCCATGCTGCTTTAACCACAGTGAGCTTTTATTAAGTGATTGTTGAAAGTAATCGATAAAGGACCATGAAGTTACTGCTGTAGTAACATGACTCCCATGACTGGAGAAACATAATATTGGAAGAAATCATCTAGTTCATAGAACCAGGAGACATAATGTAAGAATCACTGGACTACCTTGAAAGCCATAATCAAAAGGAGGACCTATTATTTTTATTCTATTCTATTATAATAATTTTATTATATTCTCTCTCTATATATAATGTATATTCTACATTATACTCCAAGAAAACTCTTGATATTCTAGACCCAGGGGCCAAAATAGATATTGAAAGAATCCACTAATCACCTCTGAAAAGAGGTCCCAGAATAAAACTCTAAGGAACATTATAGCCAAATTTCAGAGCTATCAAGTCAAGGAGATAATCTAATTTAACCCCTTAATTTTCCAGATGAAGAAATTAAGGTCCAGAAAAGTTTTTCTTTGGGACAAATAAAATATTTAGGTGCCAAAGGTAGATTTGCATTCAAGTTGTCTGATTCCAAATCCAGGGTTTTCCCCATTGTAGCTATCAGTGTAGCAATAGAATAAATAATATTGTTGCTATAATCCCTAGAGTCAAGTACTCTTGGATCTTTAAAAAAATAGATTTAGACTATATGCTGAGAATGACCCTGAAACACACTGCCAAACAGCTACGATAGCATGTCCCAGGATGGATGAGGGATGATAAGACCATAAAGTCTAATTGACAAAACAGGTATTCTGCTGCCGTTTGACAAACCTAGTAAGACAGTGGAGTATATCCCTACAACAAAAACATCTTAATAGCACACACAGAGAAGACAAATCCATGTGTAAGTTTGGTAGAAAAGATGAAAAACAAAACAAAACAAACAACCCCTCCCCCAAACCTGTGGAGATTGAGATTCTTCCAAGGAAAGCCAATTATCATCTCAGAGACTGTGGTAGTATCACACACAGTACACACATAGTTCCTCAAGGAATGGGGTTTCATTATTCCCCCATTCTGTTCTCAATTCAGCAGACAGATTTGTGAATAGCTATCACCACTGGCATAAAGACTGGCCAAGTAACTGAATAAGGTGGGAGATTGGGGAAAGGCACACAGAGAAATCTTTACTAAAGGAAAGAATTTTCTCCAGTGAAGACCTATTTATTTTGTAGGAAGGAAATGGAAAGAAAATATTTTTCTCCTAAAATTGGTATTTGAATTTATGTCCTGTAACTAGGTAATTTTTTTCTCTCACTACTATATGACTTGAAAGTACTAAAATTAATTAAGCTGAAAGATGTTTAGAAATCTCAAGGTATAGTGAACAGAATGCTGGATTTTGGAAACAAAGGTTCTTTGTTAAAATCCTAGCTTTGCCACTTATGATGTTGGATAAGTCATAGAGACAATGTGGTATAGTGGTTTTTAAATGGTTTCAAATTCTAACTAACTACATGTGTGACTTTGAGAAAGTTATTTCACCTCTTGGGGACTCAGTTTCTTCGTCTATAAAAATAAGCCAGATTACATAGCATATGCAATCCTTTTTAGCTCTAGATCCCATGACTATGATTCCTTGACTTCATTCTTCTGAACTTCAGTTTGCTCATCTATTAAATGAGGAGTTTAGAAAATAAAACCTTTCCATTTGTGATCCAGTAAATTTTTTAGAAGAGGAGTGATCTGCATTTTCCTAAACTGGGTAAGTAGGAATCAAGGATTAGAGATGTTCTAATGATCCCATTCAACCCTTTGCTTTGGTCTTATACCAGCAACCTTCACAGAGCTCTCCCTCTTTTGCCTACCCTGGAAGAGAGAGCCTAGGGTTGGGGAGGAAATTTACTTTTCTCATAGCATTGTATTACATAGCATGTACTAGGGTGTGTACCCAGGGAACTTTATTTTTAATTTTCAAGGAAAATATTTAGTATTCATTGAAAAAGAATATGAATTTAGAAAATTCATGAAACCTGAACTCCCCCCCAAAAAAATTAACAACTATAGTTTATTTTGTGAAAAGGTCTTTTTAATCAAAACCTTCTCTTTCCCCTTCCCCTAAATACACAATAAATTTTTTTCCCAGCTAGACTCTGTTTCCTTAGCCCCACACTCTGTGATGAAAAGACAATGGTAGAATTTAAGGACTAGTGAACAGAGGTGCATACTTCTAAAATTTTAAATATTTTGCCTTTCTCACCTGTACCAACCAAAACCTTAAGGCCACATAACACAGAATGATCCAGAGAAAATAAAGAAACCTGAAGGAAAAAAAAATGTCTAGTTGATTTTTCCCTAAACTGTCTGAAGCAGCCAAATGGAGTCCCAAGGCACAAGGGAGATTCCCCTGGGACAGAAACAGGGAAAGAAGAACCCAGACCCCAGTAGAAAAGCAGATTTCCCCTAGAAACACCAGTTAAGCAATGAAGTGGCACTACAGAGAATCTAAAAAAGTATTATAGAAAGCCATAGGACTACAGGCTAATCAGAGTACTATCAGGGGTTCTTAACCATCTTCCCCTTTGGCAGACCAGTGAAGCCCTTCTCAGAATGTTTTAAAACTCATAAAATACATAGGGTTACAAAGTAAACCAATTATATTTAAATACAATTATTGAAACAAGTTCATAGATGCCTGGATAAGAGCAGCAATGGAGTAACTACTCCATTTCCATGGAAGTGGGAAAAGAAAGGAGGAAGTAGCAATAGTGGTATTGTAGCAAACTGGGGTTCGATGAGATTAAGAAAACCACTCTCACTCCTAATGAGCTCTTGCTCTAGGCAAAGGGCAGCTAACACACTAGGATGTATCTGAGTCCACCCTGTAATACACCTATGACCTCACAATTATTGTTCCCATGAGGTCTAAGCCCATGAAGCTAGATGGTACAATGGAGTGAAATCCTGAAAGTGATTGGCCTGGAGTCAAGAAGACCTGAGTTCAAATTTGGACTCGACACTAGCTATATCATTTAAGCTCCATTGGCCAATGAGGAAACAAAATCTACCTTACATTTGATTTGTGTCCTTAATGTTTGAAGAGGACATGATCATGTGATGCTTTGAGGCAGAATTGTGTAATCATCAAGTTACTGCCTTCCTGAGTCACTGAAGTCTAGTGGTAAGACAAATGGATAACTGGGATGCAGTGGATGAGCTTGTCACCCTCAGTGTTCAAACTTTAAATCCTCCACAGTACCCACTTCAGCAACATTCATGGCCATTAGAACAAATTGTTCTTATCTGCCCATTCCATTGGAGGAAGTCTTCACATTTTAGGGACAGACATTCCTAATCCTGTTGATTCCTATTGGTTACCTTCAACCTGGTTTAGCCCATCTACCAAAAAAAGTTTTTCTATAAGTGGCTGCTGCACATCCTATAGCTTCTTGGAGCCACAGATGAAAGTTGGGACACCAACCATGGATGAGCAACCTTGAAAAGGGTTCCACAATCCCTCACCCCAGAAGTGTTAGTTCTCCCTTATTAGCCTTGTACATTTATAGAATGGCTATAAAGTTATGAACTTGAGCAATTGAATATGGTGGCAACTTCAACATAACTACAGAAGTATGGAAAGAGTGGGTTGGAGTGAAAAGAAGTGGGAGAAAGAAGACAGGATCAAATGAGATACTGTAAAACACTTAGCACATAGCAGGCATTACATAAATACTTATTCTACCTCCCTCCCTCTTCTAAGAAAGCTTAGAAACTGATCCTGACAGTGAACTCAACTTTTTGATGGATGTTAATAGTAATCTGATCCAGACTCAGGAAGTGATTGGTGGAAACAACTAGAGGTATTTGTGGGAAGAGATGCTCCAAAGGACAGCAAGCATTTGTATCTGGAGCAAAGCAATAATTTAGGCCCCCAAATTTGTTACTGCTGCAGACTTCTTCATCTATTTCTTTTTTCTCCTCTTCATAGAATCTTCTAGAAGCTGCTTGGAAATGAAAAAGAAGAATACTAAAAGCTCTCACTCACAGGGCAGGAATGAACATGGAACTAGTGACAAAATTCTTTTAGTGGCCTCTAAGGTCTCACTTAAAAGCCAATCACAGAGATAAGGGATATAGTTTCATGAAGTGCTCCTGGTCAATTTTAGGATAAAGCTCAGGATCTTATGAGAGTTAAAGTTAAATTTAGGTTTGAGGCTTAAATTTTAGGTTAGGTTTAAGAGGAATGCAAGTGTTTGGGTTGCAGTTATGGTCAACATTAGCATGATTAGCATTAGGGTTAGGATCAGACATTAAAATAGGGGTTAGATCTGGGTTTAGAGATCTCATTGGGGTCAGTATCTGAATTTAGAATAAAAGCTGGATGAATGGTTTAGGTATCAGTTAATGCTGTGATTGGGATGATGATTACAGGATACACACACACACACACACACATATATATAAATAGCTGTGATGGAATGATATGGTAAGCAGGTCTATTCAGCTACTTCTATTTGTTGCCTACCCTACTACTATTCTTAGATGAACATATATACATATAAATGCTACCTCCTATCTGGGAAGTTGTAACAAAAAGATGTATAATTCAATCTTTTTTTCTCTAAACTCCTAAGCCCGAGAAACAACACTAGCAAAACATTGTAATGTTAACTCTGTCTCTGTCTGTTTCTCTGTCTCTGTCTCTCTTTCTCTCCCCCATGTTGAGAAGTTTCAACACTCTTACTGGTTCTTGGCTTGTGGTTTGTGTCCTTCCAGACACTAGGCAAACTTCATTTCCTACAAAGAAGAGACATTTTGTGTAGTAAAGCAGTAGCTTGCATGTTATAGAGATGCTAATGTTCTTGTATTGATAGGCAAAGTCCTAACCTATCCTTTTATTCATTTACCCACAATTTGAGAGTAGTTCTGAGATAGTTGGAATAAGAAGACTATCCTTTTGAGTATCAAAGTATGGGAGGAGAACCTTGACCCTAATTTTAATTGCTTAATTTTAATGTTCCTTTTGCCTGATGCTTCTTGATATTCCCATGGTTTCCCTGTTCCAATTAACCTATTTTAATCTACTATGATATGAAGGCAGAGTGAATATTCATAGAAGAATCTAAGAAAAGGAAGTTTTTAATTGGCTGGAAGCTATACCAATGGATAGCATACTAAATTTGAAATATTCTACCTCAAGCTACTTGAGAAATAATAGGAAAAAGAGGTTGTCCATAAACACCTAAAGAACTTGTTATATGGCTAGCAGATTCAAAAGAAAGCACTCTTTTTCAGGCACTGTGCTATTCACTGGGAATTCATGTTTCTTGAATGACTGTGGAAAGAGAAGTTGGGGCTGGGGAGTAGATTCTATATTTAAAGTTGTGATGAATTCACAGATCAATGAAACTATGAAATAGTATTTAAGTAGAAAAAATGGAGGCACTTATCTGAAATATTTTTGATGTAACAACTCATCATAACAGGGCAGGTTCTTAATATCACTTGGATTGATGGACCTGCTTCTGAACAGTTTTGACTTTAATCTCATAATGCTCTTGACTAAAGGAAAAATCCAAATTTCTAGCAGAACTCAAGGTCCTCAAAAATCTAGGTCCAATTCTTCTTATTGGTTTGATCTTTTCCTTAGCCTTACAAATCTAATTAGAACTTTCAAATATATCATGCATATTCCAACTCTAAAGCTTTTGCAGAAAGAGAAGGAAAGACATTTCCTTTCCTAAAATGTTCTTTCTTCAGTCTATCCAATATTGTTTCTGTTTTGGCTAGAAACCCTGATGGTCTACCCCTCCCAGATTGATTTTAATTTTTTGACTGGGTAAAAGAGGCCATTCTTTGTCTCAAATCTTACCTAACCTTAATCACTGAATGGGTATTGTCTCAGATAAACTGAGACCTGGGAAAGACTTTGGTTTAAAAAGGTATACCAAGGCATCTTCAATTGTCCTGAATATACATTTTGTCACTGAACTCAGGTGGCTTTGGAGGAGAATGTGAGATTGGTAACTTTGCAGAGCCTCCCTCACTTACTCACTTGCATGTCATGGCATTACCTCCTTGATGTCTTGGTCCTCTTTTGAGAACAGCAATTCCTAGTTATAATTCAAAGTCTAGTTTGATTCTCACTAAAAAGAGCACAGGATGTTATGAAGCAATGAGGAATAATAATAATAAAAGTAGCTTGTAACAACCCTGAGGGATAAGTGATATTATTATCTCCATTTTACAGATGAGAAAACTGAAGCTAAAAGAGTAGTCAGGGTGACCTGGATAATAACTGTCTAAAGACAGATTTGAACTCAGATCTTCTTGACTTCAAGTTCTGGGTTTTCCCCTACCATATCATCAGGACAAGTCAGTCTTACTGGCAACATGCACACGATAAAAGCTGATCCCTGAAGCTTAGCTTTGTCTTGTTAATTCTGGCCCTCCCTATTATTATCACAAAAATAAAGAGGTAGGGGTTGAAGTATTAAAATACTTAGGGACTCCAAACTACAGGAACCCTGGCAATTTCTTTTGAGGGTAGTTTAGAGGATAGATACTGACTGGTTTTAGTCTAGTCAATCTCCAAAATTAAAATAGGGAGGCATAAAGAATGTGCACTCTAGTGTGTGTGTGTGTGTGTGTGTGTGTGTGTGTGTGAATACCTAAATATATCCATGATTAACTATGGCCTGCTTGGAAGAGGTGGGGGTGGGAAGGAAAAGGGAAAAAACGGAATAAAGTTAAAAAGTGTACAGCAGAGAAAAAAAGAAAACCTATTAGGAAGCAAAGAAACACAATGTTTTCTATTATTATTTATATTTATATTTTCTTGAAAAGGAAATTTATTGTTACATATTTTGAATCCTCCTTGATGTTCTGCTGGACACATGACAATTTTGTTCTTTTACAATATTTTTTTCTTTTTCTATTTTTCTTTTTATTTTGCATTTAGATTTTAAATAAATACATTAAATTTGTTTTAAAGTGACCAAAAAAAACCCCAATTCAGAAATAAAAAAGAATGCTCATGCATTCTGCATGCACTGTAAGAGGCTGGTTAATTCTCTGAGAGCCTCCACAGCTATGAACATCTGAAGGAATTGCAGAGCAGCCTTTACTGACACAGGTATTGTTTGTGGACTGGGAAAATAAATTGGAGGCAGAGGGAAGAGGAGAGAGACAATAGCCTCTCAGTGGGGAGGTCAGACAACAGCAACTGCCTCTCAGTCTCCTTGAATCACCATCATCAGAGGATTCTCTCAGAAGAAGAGAAGAAAATGTCTATCAGACTTAAAGCAAAGTTCCCAACATATTGTGTTTCCATAATATGTTAAGCTTGAGGGCACTATTTACCTAAGAGTAGAAAGAATTTGACACTTGGGCATAAAGAATCTCTCACTAAAGATGAAAAGTCTTTTAGCTAAAACTCTGAAAGAACCAGACAGAGATTTTTTGAAGAAAAAAGCCAGAAAGATTTTTTTTCTTAGAAGAGACAGTGTTTGGGGTGGCAAGGCTACAGTAGAGGTAGATTGACAAAAGATTATGGACTGATAAGGAAATTTCAAAGTTTATATACTTCCAAGTGTGTAAGAGGGCCTGCCAACACCCACCTCCACCGCCAGCATTGGACATCACACAGCATGGCACAGGTAATCTGAGGGTAGCCTTGTAAGGGTGAGCAAGATGGCACTGGGAGGAAGGGGGTCCCACCCTAAGGAGCAACATGGCAGTTCCCAAGAGAGGCATGTTGGACCTTAGAAGGGAATACTTTGAATATCCTTATTAGGAAAGGAATGCACACAACATATCTACATGTAGCTTTCTGTGGAGAATCATGTATCTACTATAGGCTAGGACGTGATTATGTATGAAGTAGGAACTAGAAATAAAGACCAAGATGATAAAAGGATAAACAGTCTTTGTAATAAACGGAGTCTCACACCACCCTGGGTCTCACCCCTTGTTGCTCACAGTTTTCGCCATTTCAGGTAGACAGGCAGTGCTGGTCACATAAGGTTTGTTCCACTGGAGAGTTAGGGCCATGACCTTTAACACAAGTGGATCATTTTGGACTGATCCAAAGTCAGGGTTATTGATGTGCCTGAAGAAGGAAAATCATCTTTCTAAGTTTAAATCTGGTTTCAGACACATACCAGATGTGTAATTCTAGATAAGTCACTTAATCTTGTTTGACTTAGTTCCTCATCTATAAAATGAGCAGAAGTAAATGCCAGTTTCCAGTATCTTTGCCAAGAAAACCCCAAAAGTCAGACATGATTAAAAATAACTGACCCACAATAAAAAGTACGTAGCTGAGGTGAGATGAATAAATAGGCAATTGGAAATTAAAAAGTTGAGGGATTGAGAGACTAGGGTATTTGAGGTAATATCTGAAGACAGGAGTTGGAGAGGACTGTGAGCCAGACACTGAATTCATTGAGGAAAGAAGGGGAGTGTACACTTCTACATGTGTTCTCCTCCATACATAACCATACTTTTTACTGATGGTGTATTTGTGGAAAACTATGCCTTAGGTCTATGGGGGAAATATTTTATTGTTACCATTCTTCCTAAACTATTTCATTAAACATTTTTGCTTTGAACTAATTGAATCCTCCTGCAACTAGAAAACATATCATCATAAGGGGGAGGGGGATTGTGATATATAGTTATGAATAGATTTCAAATTTCTTTGGGATTATTAGGGGATTGGGAAAGATTGTTGGTTTGAGTATATGACATTCACCAGCCCATCTTTGGAAGGCACCAGAGAAATGACTAAAATGTAATTGGAACAAAATCTAGAAGGGGTTAAAATTGTGAAAGGATCTGTGAGTCTAGGCTGATCAGTGAGAATGATGATGTCCCCTTTTGATCTGTAAAGTTAAATTTCTGAAATTCTGTAACCTTTGATTCCTGGCCTCCCAGACTCCAGAGAGTATGAGAGAGAGCCTATTCTCCTGGCCGGTGTTTTTAAGGCAAATCACATACCCCACCCCACCCATTGGTAGTGGGGAAACCCTATTCAGGAATCCTTAAAAGTGATTTCCATTTAATTGGAGATCTGGGCCTGGATATTAATAAATGTCTAGGCTGGGGGCATCGACTTTCTTTTCAATCTGCAACCTGAGCCTCAGATTTCTCTAAACTCCTGATCTTTGTAGAAGTCTGGAGTAGGGCATAGCTGCCTGCCAGGACTCCTGTCTGCTGTGAAGACATTCTCTTCCCAGTACTAAACTCCATTTCCCTAATAGGACTTTACCACTTGGAAGTCAGTCTTCCTAGCAAAGCTGATTGCTCATCCAACAATAAATTTCCTTTTTGCCATTCAATATTTTGGGTTCATGAATTCTTTCATTCTTTCACTGACCAGAAGGGGATTTCCACACCTCAGCTCTTTGTATTGCCACTAACCTCATCAAGAGGATCTTAGACAAGATTAGGGAAGAAGAGAATGGAGGAACCTTGACTCTTAAATTCTTAGGAGAAGTTAAACAATGCTCTCCCTTTCTATATACACATAAATATGAACATGATCTCCTCCTCCTAATCGTAGCAACTTGATGAAGTTAAATCTGGGTGTAAAAATTGATATGAATTTTCTTAATCCATACCATTTAATTTGGGAGAATAGAGAAAGGACAATGATTGGATGGCAATTTGGGGTCTTGAGGCAAGAGAAAAAATTTCCTGGGTTGAGGAGAAACAGCAGCTTGGGGGATTTCTGAGCACTTTATAATAACAAAAAATCATAAACCACACAAAAATGTGCTGAATAATATGTGAGTAAATATGAGTTCTTCGAATTGTGAAGGCACTCTGATTTGAGTCATTATGATTCCTAGGA
This sequence comes from Sminthopsis crassicaudata, assembly GCF_048593235.1. Taxonomy (NCBI): domain Eukaryota; kingdom Metazoa; phylum Chordata; class Mammalia; order Dasyuromorphia; family Dasyuridae; genus Sminthopsis; species Sminthopsis crassicaudata. The sequence goes on from NC_133621.1 coordinate 243,703,427, forward strand.
CCTTCTCTGTCCCTAGGTGCCCTTACTCATCTTTACCTAATGAGCCCCATCCCTTCTGGGATCCTATGGAGTGAAAGCCTCTTCCTGGAGCTAGCTGGTCCCCAGCTTTTGGCTAAAAGGGGCCCAGTATTCATCTCCATACCTGAGGAGCCAAGGAGTGGAAAGGAGTCTCCTGTAGGAGCCACAGCAGTGAACAATGAGGACATTTAGGCTGTTCCCTGGGAGGGGGCCAGTTCCTCGGCACAGCCTCCACACTGCTCCCTGCCCCCTCACTCCAACCACACTGCTCAGGACTCCCGCAAAGCACTTTCCCCCTCCCTCTGAGGCTCTGGCTCCTCTCACCAAAAGGGCCTCCTCAGATGACCTCTGAACCAAGGAATTGAAGTGCTCCATTCTAAAATTCCAGCAATCAGGGAAAAAAATCACCAGGCAGGCAGCCCTGGCTCTAGTGCCCTATTCCTGCTGCCCTGGCCTCTTCTCTTAACTACTCCATATTCCCTCCTTTTCTGACTCAATCCTTCTGCCTGACCTCCTCCTAATAGGCCAGGAATTTCAACAGGAGTCTGGGGTCATGTGGAAGGAGCAGAAAGAGATGCAGTTTTATTGAAGTAGAGTGTGGGAGTATATTCTCACCCCAGATACTACCCTGGGGCTTGGGGTGTGAAGGCAGGATGCAAACAGATGAAGAAATTATTAATACAGTGGCTTCCTGGAAAAGAGTTGAAGTTAAATGTTTCAGGTCAGGGAAGAAATCCTGGGTTAGGACTAAGTTGTCCTTTGTTTCCTGACAGAGTTATGGGACATTACCAACAATCCAAGTCAGTGAGTCTAAGGCAGTTGAATCGGAATTTCTGCTGAAGAAAGGGAATAAGGAGGCTTGATGCTATTCTCAACTATGACTAAGGAGCCCTGAGAAAGGGACACTGTCTAACAGAGGATTCCTAACATTTTCATTTTTTTTCCTTTTCATTCTTCTCTCCTACCTCCTAACAACACCACCAAAAGGAACCACTGAAATTGTAATGGGAAAATAAGTGTAGTGGGTATAATCAAGAGATCTCCTTGATCAGATCCTTAGAAGCCATTCCTTGGAGCATGCATAAAGACAACTAGCTTCTGGTGAGGCATCTGCTCTGGCTCAGCAGTGAAGGACTGGCTCCTTAGGATGCCATAGCTATTTATTGGTTCCTTGTACCTCGATGTAGGAGTAGAGAATTAGGGCTACTTACAGTGACACATATGTCATCTTTTCTTGCTGAAGGTCATGTTTAACCAAGGGCTTCTGGACCCTTGATCCCTGTAAAAGGGAAGCATGTGGAGTCAATAAGAAAGGATTATCCTTTGATCTTGTACATGGCCCAATATGTAAGACACATAGCCTTAAGAGTGAAGCATATTCCTTTTCTAACCAAGAAACTCTAGTTCTGGAATTACCTGGACCAGATTCCTATCCTGGAAAACCTGGCTCCCAGAGTGAGGCTCCTCTCAAACTTTCTTATTCATTATGCCTCAACCTCAAGTTTGGCTCATGGCAGATAGTTTACACAACGGGTATTGACAGAGCCTCTTTTAAGCATAGGACAGCTATTTATTTCCTCCAAAACAAAGAAATACTTGAAGCATAAAAAAAATTAACTCATCACTGCTTTTATACTTCCTCAGGAATAAGGCGTATTAAAGAGATTTATGAAACTATTATCAAGTTGCCTCTGCACTGTTCAAGTAATTCATTTGAAGTTGTCTTTTGATTTGCCAAGGCATGGCACATTCTCCTGCTAGAAAATACAGTTGTAGGAAGTACCTCTAATCAGCACCAAGAAACTCCTAACCTCTTGATTTCATGATGAAGTCACCAAGCCCAGAAACATCAATCTCAAAATCACTGTTCAATCACTAGTTCTGAGGGAAAGAAACAGAGCAAAAAGGGCAGCCAGGGACTTAAAAGTCAGTTTCAGATTTGTTAAGCCACTTAATGTCTAGGGAAGAGGGAAGGAAAAGAAAAGAAAGAATAATTCTTTCCCCTACTTGAGTGGAAAGTCAGAGAGAGAGAGGCTTCCTGGATTCCAAGTGACACTTGAAAGAGGGAGAGAAGGTGGTCTCTCCCCTCAGGTAGGTCAATTCTCTTTGGGACAGCCTCCTTCAGCCTGTCTTCTATCTCCCACTATCCTAGGGACTTAAGGAGCCTCTGCTTATGCATGCTTTTGAGCAAGAGGCCAGAGCATAAGTTATGATAAGTGGTCAGAGCACATAATCTGAAATTTTCTTATCATAAGGACCAAAAAGAGGATAGGCAATTCCTAAAGTGCCTATCAAGAGAGATCAGTAAGGAGTTTCTGTGCCATCACAAAGAACAAATCCTTTAGCACTGAATCATTTTGTCTTTCCTAACCTGGCTTAACCCATTCATATGTATGTATGTTACAAGAGATGACTCTTCTAGTCTCTAGTCTAGCATATTGGAAGTACCCGATTACGTCCATTACATAAATATATTCAGTTCTGGATAATATCAAGAGTCTTACTCCTCTCAGCAGTGAATACTATGCTAGCTTTGGGCAGTCAGAAGGCAAATTCAAGATGAGATAACTATCTCCACAAGTCATTTCCAGAACCAGAATCTACTAACTGTATATGGTGGAAAGGAAAATGTGTAATAGGAACTGATGTGCAGATTTACTCCTCCATATAGACAAAGCTGGGAAATCTGATTCTGGAAAGGTATGATGACATGTAATTGAAGTGCCTTAAAGAGATGTGAAGTCTATATATTATGTAATTGTTCTTCAAGCCATGTGATGAAGAGGATCTTCTTCAAGTATGGCGTCATACTCTAGGCTCAAGCTCTTGGAAGGACGGCTGTCAGCCTCTTTCATTTGGTGCCAACTAAGTTAAGAATGCATAGTCCTGTTGTTTATATTTCACTGTATGTTCTTTTTGCTTATACTTGTATTCCTAGCATAGTTCCTAGTAAATGTTTAATATACTCTTGTTGACTAATTAGTGAGATAACAGTTCCATCATTATACTGACTCCTTTTTGGAGTCAGCGGCTCTATTTAATCTTTTTGGATTGTTCAATATGTGCCATATTGACTACCTGAATGTGCATCTAGGTGATGTGATGGACAGAATGCTGCTGACTCAGGCCAGAAAGATACGAGTATAAATCCAACCTCAGAATTTTCTGTCACCTCTGTTTGCTTCAGTTTTCTCAGTGGTAAAATGGGAATAATAGTATATCCTTTCCCTGACTATTATGAAGATCAAATGAGATATTTATAATCATCAAGTGTGCCAGGAATGAATGCTTATTTACTTCCTTTTGAAAATGCACATAGATAAGTAATGGCTTGGGGTTGAAGAGACAAAATGAGTTGAGGAAAAGCACCAAGAGCTCAAGCTGGAAAATTCATAGTCATTCTTCATATGGCAGTGAATGGGGTTAAAATCATCTGAGCCTACGTGAGCAAGTTCATGTTCAAGGCCTGTGGAGGGATGAGGGGGCATGAATAATGACATGGATATCCAAAATCCACGTCTTTCTGATTTGTATTTGGAATGAAATGAGCTATTATACAAATATATATACACAGTCACATATTTTAATGTCAAGTAACCTAGGACCTAGTTAGTCAAGAGGCAGGTTGCAGATAATTCCTGAACAATGGAGAGGGAAGAGTGGACTGTCCTCATGTTTCACTATTTGTGTTTGTGTATGTGTTTCTTTTAGCCTGTGAGCCATCTTTTCATCTCATATTGACTCTCTCCACCCATCATATCCCTAACTGACAGGTTGGCAAGCTACATCTTTTTTGTGATTTATGGGCCTGGCTGTTTGCCCAACTCAAGGCTATATGTCTCCCCTACTGCACCAGCATCTTCCTGCCTTGCCTAGGTCTGGCTCTTGTTGCCCTTGGCCAGGGCTTGTTTAACTGAGTGGTTCCTGTCTGGGAGGTTGGGAGCTCAGGATACAGGGAGACACTTGTCCTTACTTGCTGTTTTTTCACCAGAGGAGCCAAACCCACAGTGATGGGCCCACTGGCCTGGCTATGTTCCCCTTTCCTTCATTTCCAGTCATATACATGTACAGACTCTCCCTTTCCCAATGGGGCCATTAAGAATCTATGGACCCATGGCTGGAATTTCTAGTTACCTACTAAGGGCGTGTGTGAGGGTCTCCTGTATGGGGAGTTGTTCCCTGAGAGCAACAGTATGGCTTAATAAAAAGACCACTAGATGATTGGGAATTAGATTTATGCTCCAATTCCAGTTTTGTTATTATCTGTGTGAACTTGGTCATAACTCTCCAACACTCAGTTTCCCCAACTACAAAATGAGAGACTTTAATTTTCCAGCTGTAACTCCTATGATATGATAGTAGAGGTGTAGGCCCACAGTAGTTGATATAGGGATACTAAATGGGGATTTGAAGTTACATAGAGAGGGGCAGAAATTCTGACTTTTAAGCTTCATGTAACACTGCTCTTGGCTCCATCAGAGACAAGTGAGAAGAACAAAGTAAATTTGATTTGTTTTCTAGTTTTACTTTAAAAACTTATTAAAGAGAGACTTTTCAACACTAAAAGATGTCTAAACAATATCAATCTATTTATAAGAGAAAATTAAAAGCAAAAGATCCAATCCAAGCATGTGGAAACCTCTTTTAGGCCAGCCTTTCTATGACTTATATGAAACTAATTTCTCCATTCACTATATTCACTGCCTCAGTGTTGAGGACCATGCATAAGTGTGAGGGTCAATTCTCCAAAAGCTCCCACAGCTGTGAATCATAACATACTTGAAGGAACTGTAAATTAGTCTTTACTGACACAAATGTTGCTTGTGAATTGGGAATGAAATAAATTCGAGGCAAGAGGAGAGAGGTCAGAGAATATAACTGCCTCTCAGTCTCCTTGTATCATTATCATCCTCTCACATGAAGGGATCTATTCTGCTGGACAGAATTAGATCTCCAGCAGACACTAGTGGGTGGCTCCTGTAACAAATAGAGGGGCACAAGAAACAAAAGAAGCAGTAGAAGCATTGGAGAGCTGTTTGTGAGTAGGATCCTCCCAGGAGAGTTTCTTCAGTAACTAGTGGGGAAGGAAAGGAAAAAGAGAACTGGAAAGACTTTTTTAGTTGGGATAATTAAAATGGACCAACACATCAAAGTGCTGAGTCAGGAGACTGATGAGAGACTTATGAAAAATGCCTGTTCTGGCTACAATCCTCTTTTGTGTTTGTCAGAAAGTTTGCCTCCATGACATCTCACAAGATTCAATACCTGCTATAGTGTCTTACTCTGCAACCATCCAGAGGAATAGGACAGAATAGTGCTGTTTGCATTCCTCAGCATGGGACTCAGATAACAGCCACTTTACAATATTGGATAAACTTGCAAACCATGCTATTGGGGGGAAAATAATTGTATTCCCATAAAACAAAAAAAGAGGAATTGTTAAGGACCATACCTCAGTGTGAAGGGGGTAGGTTGATTCGCCTTCACTGACCCAGATATTGCTTGTGAATTGGGAATGAAATAAATTGGAGGCAAGAGGGAAGAGAGAGGTTAGAGAATGCAAGTGCTTCTCAGTCTCCTTGTATCATTATCACCCTCTCACATGAATGAATCTATTCTGCTGGTCAAAATTACTGTCACTCTCATAACACCTCGGGTTTTTAGGCCTCTTTTTATAGAGGCAGCTCTGATTCCTGATGATACCATCTTTCTGGGTTTAGGAGATGTGGCACTAGGTAGGAAAATCAGAGAAGGGGGTTGGCAAACTGGTTTTAAAAAGTCTTAAGGTGGAAATGGGCTGAAGGATGAGGGTTTTCAGATATGAAGAAACTGCCTTGGAAAAGAACAGATTATTTCTTCAACCTCCTTGTCTTCCAAATTCATACTTCCCAGTATTAGAAGTAAATGCCACCTAAGGCCTCCAGTCTGCAGAAAGGGATTGAAGGAGGGGGATTCAGATTAGTCTATTAACTAGTCCCCAATATAGTTAGGGGCCCGGGTATTAGAAGGTGGTTTTGAAGGGAACAGCTGTCCCAACTAAGGGACAAGGTAAGCCACAAGGAGCCCTCCCCATCTCCAAACCTCCAATTCTGGTCAGCCCCAGCTCCAGCCCCCACTGTGCTATTTGATGATGGAAAGGCTCCAGACACTGAGGCCACCCCAGGAGGGAACTGTACAAAACCACTCTGTGTGCTGGGAGGGGTGGGGCTTGTGAGAGGCTGGGGCTCAGGCAAAGAGGCTCCTCCTCACCTGATTTTTCTCCTTACCCCTACTCCAAGCAGGTCCCAAGGCATGAATGGTGCCCAGGCTAAAGGCAGAGTACAGAGAGTTGTGACTAAAGAGAGGGGGCTTGGTACTGGAATGGGGAGAAAGTACTGTGGGTCTTGAGGTAGACAGAGGGAAAGGGGGGTGGGGAATTGGCTGAATGGAAATGGAGTGGCTGGTTCTATTTTGAAAGAAGAGCTCAGAGACACTTCAACTTCCCAGGCCGAGAGTCTCTACTGAGGCTGAAGCTCCTGGAGAAAGAGATAGGCCTCCAGTTCCTTAGTGATGTCCCTGACATCCAACCACAATGAAACCTGTTGTTTCAGCTCTTGCCATAGACTCAGCAAGCAGAGAACAGAGGTCCCCAGGAGTTTTCCCCATCACTGACCAACCTATTCCCAGGGTTAAGAGGCCCTGCCCATAGTCCCCACCCCCACCTAGTGGGTGTGTGAAGTTTCAATTAGATTAGGAAAGATCTTGGCTTTGATATAGAGGAGTAAACAGTCCTATTTCCAGGGAAGGCTAGAGGGGCAGGCCTAGAGAACCAACGGAAAACAATTAGGAGTGATTACCATCAAAAGGGGCCCCAGAGGAGGGGAGTGGGGCTGGGGGGAGGAGGGAAGCCAGTATGAATCAAAGCAGGCTTTAATAGGGAGAGAACAGAGAATGAATAAATTGGGGTCTAGAAGGGAAAGGTAGGAAAGTGGGGATGTGAAGCCTAAAGAGAGAGAATTCCCTTTGGTGGGAGGGGGGGTGCAACAGGTACATAGCCTCCTTTCTTCCATTATTCCTCAGGAGAAGCTCTGACCTTATTACTGAGCAAAGTTATCCTTACAGAAGATGGTATTTTGTACGCTGGAGTGGGGGTAAGGGCATGCATTCCTGAGATTCCCAAACCCTCTGAGTACAAAGAAAGAAACTCCACCTTAAGAGAATACAGAATAATGATCATGGAGCCAAATAACCCACAGAAAAATGTTTACTATTGAGGGAGTAAGGTTCCAGCGCTGCCCCCCCTCCCCACCTACCCAATAGAGCCATCTCTTTGTGGTCATCATGTAATGCTAGAGAAACTGAGGCAGGATAGAGATTAGAATTATAATTTATTGAAGAGTTTAATTAATTGACTGGATCGGAGAATTGCAAGGGAACTAATGAAAAAAAAGTCAGAGGAAGGTGGTCTAAGTGTACCTGATTTAAAGCTATATTATAAAGCAACAGTCACCAAAACCATTTGGTATTGGCTAAGAAATAGACTAGTTGATCAGTGGCATAGGTTAGGTTCACAGGGCAAGATAGTGAATAAAAATAGCAATCTAATCTTTGACAAACCCAAAGATCCCAAATTTTGGGATAAGAATTCATTATTTGACAAAAACTGCTGGGAAAACTGGAAATTAGTATGGCAGAAACTAGGCATGGACCCACATTTAACACCACATACTAAGATTAGATCAAAATGGGTCCAAGATTTAGGCATAAAAAACGAAATCATAAATAAATTGGAGGAACATAGGATAGTTTACCTCTCAGACTTGTGGAGGAGGAAGGAGTTTGTGTCCAAGGGAGAACTAGAGACCATTATTGATCACAAAATAGAACATTTTGATTACACCAAATTAAAAAGTTTCTGCACAAACAAAACTAATGCAAACAAGATTAGAAGGGAAGTAACAAATTGGGAAAACATTTTTACAGTTAAGGGTTCTGATAAAGGCCTCATCTCCAAAATATACAGAGAATTGACTTTAATTTATAAGAAATCAAGCCATTCTCCAATTGATAAATGGTCAAAGGATATGAACAGACAATTTTCAGATGATGAAATTAGAACTATTTCCATTCATATGAAAGAGTGTTCCAAATCACTATTGATCAGAGAAATGCAAATTAAGACAACTCTGAGGTATCATTACACACCTGTCAGATTGGCTAAGATGACAGGAACAAAAAATGATGAATGTTGGAGGGGCTGTGGGAAAACTGGGACACTGATGCATTGTTGGTGGAATTGTGAAAGAATCCAACCATTCTGGAAAGCAATCTGGAATTATGCCCAAAAAGTTATCAAAATGTGCATACCCTTTGACCCAGCCATACTACTACTGGGCTTATACCCCAAGGAACTACTAAAGAAGGGAAAGGGACCTGTATGTGCCAAAATGTTTGTGGCAGCCCTTTTCATAGTGGCTAGAAGCTGGAAGATGAATGGATGTCCATCAATTGGAGAATGGTTGGGTAAACTATGGTATATGAATGTTATGGAATATTATTGTTCTATAAGAAATGACCAACAGGAGAAATACAGAGAGGCTTGGAGCGACTTACATCAACTGATGCTGAGTGAAACGAGCAGAACCAGAAGATCATTATACACTTCAACAATGATACTGTACGAGGATGTATGCTGATGGAAGTGGATATCTTCAACATAGAGAAGAGCTAATCCAATTCCAATTGATTAATGATGGACAGAACCAGCTACATACAGAAAAGGAACACTGGGAAATGAGTGTAAACTGTTATTTTTACCTTCTGAATCCAATTCTTCCTGTGCAACAAAAAATTCGGTTCTACACACATATATTGTATCTAGAATATACTGTAATATATTTAACATATATAAGACTGCTTGCCATCTGGGGAAGGGGGTTGGGGGAGGAAGGGAAAAAATCTGAATAGAAGTAAGTGCAAGGGATAATGTTGTAAAAAATTACCCATGCATATGTACTGTCAAAAAAATGTTATAATTATAAAATAAAAATTAAAAAAAAAAATTGACAGGATCGGACTTTCATCTCCAAGTATCCAGTATCGAATGTGGGAAGGCACCAGACATTCTGATAAATTGGGAGGTAGAATGGGCAGGGGCACCGGATATTCTGAGGATGTCTAAAATAGATCTTTAACCTGGGGATTGGGGCAGAGTAACTGAGGTAGGACAATTCAAGGAGACTGTGTCCTTATGGACACACTTACCGGTCTGATGCCCCTCCACTTTGAAGTCACTCTTCCCTCTAGAGTAAATGGACTCTTTAGCAGGGAGGTCTGACCTTTTTTGTATCATGAGTCACTTTGGCAGTCTAACAAAGCCTAAGGACCCCTTCTCAGAATATTCCAAACAATACAAAACAAATAGATTAAAAAAAAAAAACAAAAACAAAAACCAAAAACAAACAAAAAAAACCCCTACAAATTATTCAAATTTTAAAAAAAATTTATAAACCTCAGATTAAGAATTCCTGCTCTGTAGTTATTCTCTTAATGTAGGTAGAGGAACTCATGTATTCATGGGGAAGTCAGCTATACAACTAATAGCTACAAGCAGTGCTCCTGAATATCTTATGACTAGGGAAGTCTGGAAACAATGGGCAGAGATACTAAAGGTTCCACTAACCCCAATTCTGTCAATCTTCATTATGTTTCCGATAAGTAATCATCCAGCCTCCATTTGAAAACTTGAATTCATAATGCATCCTAGGGCATCCAATGAAGGTTCTAATTATCAAAGGTCAATAGATATGAGAGGGATTTAAGAAATCTTAAAGAAAAATTTAGCCAATGATGTGGCGATATAGAGTAGGGGGGAGTCACAACAAACACAGGTAAGGTTTCAAGAAATGCAGAATAACTAGCATTGAATTTAATCAAGGGTAGAAATCTTTTTTTTTTTTTTTTTTTTAATTTTTGAGTCCAGAACAGAGTTAGGCACATATGGAGTGAGTGACCAGAGTGATCTGACTGATGATTGAGTGATGTCTATGTGCATGAAGAGCTCCTCCTGATGAGGTTTAGATTTGGGGTACCCAAATTTCAATTAGGGTTTCTGGTGGTCAGGGAGTTAAATGAGGGCTAGTGCTGGTGCAAGAGTCCCCCTAAAGGAAATTACAGACCCGAAAACCTAGATTGATAAGAGATTTATTATGGGGATTGGAAGTAAGGTTAAAGTCTGGTTAAAGTCTAGTTAAGGAAATTAGGTGAGAGTAAAGAGGCACTGGAAACAGTATTCCAGTGGGCAAAAAGATCCTGGTTGTAAAGGGCATTGCCAAGGTCCATCTGCAAAAGCCTTAGTTGATGGAAGCTCGTAATATTGTCTTGTTGGGGGTTGGGAAGCCCAAGCAGATCATTAGAATGGGGGCGGGGACAAGCCCAGATCTCCTATTGGATGTGAATCAAAGGTCCTAACTTCTTGAATTGATAATGCATCTGCCAAGAGGGGCTGAAAGTAATCTGCACAAATCAGTCTTAAAGATTAAAGGGACACAACCCTGCTTCATTCCCCTGTCAAGCAGTTAAAACTTAAATTCATTTAAGAGAAAAAAAGGACTTGGGCATTTAGGCAGAATTGAAGGTGTTCTTCTTCAAGGATTTTCAGAGTTCCATGTCCCCTCTTCACTCCCAGTTTGGTTTTAGAACCAAGTTTTCTCTAGAAAAGATAGGAAGCAATGAGTGAGGTAGATAGACTGATGAGGGAGCTGTAGGCCTGCTTTTCCCTTATAAGGCTCATAGGCATCCATGATGTCTACCCCATCTCCAGCAAATATGCTGGAATGGATGGATTGTACAGTAGGTAAATATAGGAGTAATTGAATGATTCTGATGGGGTGAACGCTGTAAAATTATGTAAAATCACAGAAACCATGTCCCTTTTAATCTATACTTCCAAATGGTCTTGATGAGGAGTAAACTGAGGTTCTGAACGGAGAGGGTCAGTTCCTTTTCTCTCTTTCTTTCCCTCCCCACAGTAACCAAGGGTGGGGTGGGCAGCAAATGAATTTGCTACTTAATGCTGTATGGAAACAAAGTCTTTATTGACTAGAATGGAAACACTGAGTTGGTGGGCAAAATGGCTTTAAGGTACAAGGCCAATTTTGCAAAGAATAGATTTTTGAGGACTCTTTTGTACACGAGCACAGTCATTCAGATGCAGTGATGTAATGAGGTTTCAGAGAGTGTTGTAAACAGGAATTTTCTTATTATTGTAAATAAGACAAGAATTTTCTGTTGTTACCTCCTTCTGCCTCTCCCAAAAAAGGAAATTCCTGTTGGTATTTTTGATCTTAAGCTATCTCCTTTCCAAATCTCATCAGTCTCACATTCTCTGAGTATGGTAAGCTATGCCATTCAAGAGCAAATCAAGCTCCTATTGATCTTGTAGGGATTTCCCATTCAACTGAGAATTATCAAACTTCTCCTAGACTTACACATAAAAGGGATCATCAAAAAATGATTCTTTGAAGATCTCTCTTTCCATTGAGAATGGCTTTTGGCATTTTTTAATAAATCCTCCTCTTTGCCATAGCTTCTGGGAATTAGCAAATTCTTTCAAATTCACTTCCAACTCAGTGAACTTGCTGTCTCCCAGCAAAAGGTACCTCACTCATTCATTACCACCCCTCATCAATTCCAGATAAACTTCAACCTGGAAGGAGATTTCTAATGAAGTGCCTGCAGAGATCTGCACTTGGTTCTTTTAAATATTTATCAGTATCTTCCATAAGCGGCACGATTATCAGATTTGCTGATGACACAAAGCTAAGAGGACTAATAACATGTTAGACGGTAAAGTCAAGTTCCAAAAGGATTCTTACAGTCTAAAAAAAAGTGAAATGAGCCTAAAAAGATGGAATTTAATAAGTATTTGTAAGATTCTCACTTAAATTTAGAAAATCAGTTATCTAGATACAGAACAGGGTAGAGAAGGCTAGATTACAGTTAATATTAATTTTAAAAGATCTAAAAACCTTACTGAACTGCAAACTCAATAAAAGGGAGCATAGTATAGGAAAATAGGAAACAGCATGGCACAAGAGGTGACATGATACTGATGAGATTAGATTCAGGTTCAGAGTCAGGGAACCAAATAAAAAGGTGTGGCTCCCCTAAATCCCATTTAGGATTCAGGACAAGGTAGGAAGTTGTGGGAACCCCCTTATGGCAGCACAGAGATCCTTCATAAATCCTTTAGGAACCCAAAAAGCTAGACTGATAAAAAGAAGCTTATTATTGGCAGTGGGAAGTCACCCTTTGCTATGCATGAATAGAAAGGCTGAATTCCTTAGTGGCAAGGTCCCTACAGAGAGATATAAAGCCTTGTTAGGGAAATTGGTGAGGGAGATAGAGTGAGAGAGAATATTTCAGCGGGCAGAGGTTTCCTTGGCATAGCATGGCATGGCATGTTAGGTCAAAGAACTGAGCCCCAAGTTGGATCTTTTTATTTACAAGGGGGGGGGCAGTTCTTGATGGAGCTGGGTACAGCTTGAGCTGAACTGAATAGAAAATCTTAGAAATGAATGGGTGTCAATTCAATAGGGCTGGAATCTCCAGATCCCTAGCCCCACCTAGATAACAGAAGCTGTTTGTCCAGAGGCCAGAGGCCAGAATTCAAGACTTTCTCCTTCAAGGAGCTTCTCATGTGCTTTACCTCATGGCTCACCCCTTAAGTCAGAGAGAAAGAGAAAGAGTTTCGGGGCTTCCCTGCTCAATACTGTTGAAAATAATTTGGAGTAAAGAGACCTAGTCTTGTTGACCAGTTCTATTACTTACCAGCAAACACTGCCTCCTGAGCCTCAGCTTCCCCTCCATAAAATGAATATTGGACTAGCTGAGCTCCTCAGACCTAAATCTACCCCCTACCCCCTACTCCCCACAAATTAAGCAATTTTAGGTTACTTAGTCTCCATTACAAATGAAAGTAATATAATCCTGCTGTACTCTGCTCTAGTCAGGAACATATGATGCATTTTATTCAGTTCTGGGTGTCATTTTTGAAAGGACATTGACAAACTGGAGAGAATGTACAGGAAAATTCTCAAAACCAAGTCTCATGAAAATTAATGGAATTTGGAATGTTTATGCTGGGGAAAAAAATGGGATCCAGGGTAGATATGTGAAATATTTGAAAGAGATATAATGTAAAAGATATTACTCATATCTGTTTAGTCCTAAAGGATAGAAGTGATTGGGTTCTATGGAGTGAAAGACTAACACTTGGGTTCTTCTAGAAGGGACCAAGCTGTCTTAGGAGGTAATGAGTATATTGGAGGTTTTCAAGTAGGGCGAGGATGATAGGTTGGTAGGTATCCACTACACAAAAACGTTGAACTAGATAGTTCCTGGGACAGATTATACAACAAGTATCTTGTTATCCGAAGGAGATGGGGTCATCAGGTCAGATGTAGTGACAGCAACAGCCAGGGACAGGTGATCAACTGGATAGAAGAGAGGGAACTAAGGAAACAAGGTGATTTCTGAAATTAGGCTTATAGATTTAGAGCTGGGACTTTTTAGAAGTCATTTAATCCAACACCATCAATTTTACTGAAATTTGAATCCCAGAGGTGGGAATTTAATGTAACACAGAGTTAGAAATACCTTTCCCACCATATCACAAAACTCTGAGAGTGAAAGAAGTTACTTAAAACTTCTTTACTCCCTGCCCCACCCCACTGCCTGACAAATCTTAACTGTGTTCAAGAAAAAGAATGCTAAAATCAGAAAAGAGTCTAGATCTTACACAGATGAGCATCAATTCTATAAACATTAAACATGCTTTAAAAATGGCTTTAGCTTTTAATTTTCTTCTTTTTTTTATTTGAAAGGTTTATGAAGGAAACATGATAGTGTTTTAAGGGGCATTTCAGAGGAGTAAAGAGTCAAAAAGGGAATCAGAATCTAGGAAAAAAATAAGGGCAGGTAGGAAAGTCTCAATAGTCATTGGTATCTGATTTCAGGTTTCATATTTAGGGTTTACATATAGGTCTGGTTTTACAAGTGCCAGTGCTCTACTCATTTAAATGTAATTTGAGTTCCAGTTCCTAAATTCAGGTATGTGAAATTAAATGTATGAATGAGCTGCATTCAGAACATTGGTGCAGGGCCAGGCTCAGAGTAATACAGATGAAACTATTGGTCCAAACACTGATGTCCAATTGGATCAGGAGACAGGGACAAATAGGGAGTCATAGACAGGACAGAGGCAGGGAGATAAACAGACACATCATCACTGGGCTTTAGTTAGTGGAAGTCCCATGGCCTTAGCCTGGTTTTGAGCATTGAAGGAGATAGTCCTCAATATTAGGGACCATTTCAGTGTAAGGAGTTATCCCAATGTGAAGGACAAAATTTAGAAATATTAATAGAGAACAAATGTTTGAGAGAGATGTGTAGAGTTGTGGCTGAAGTCTTCCCTGGATAATACCTACCTAACTCCTATAGGTGGGATATCATTTATGCTGATAGAATGTTTGATATTCTTTAGGTCATTTCACATATGCATGTCTTCTCAGGCCTTCAATTATGAATAGAAGTTTTTCTAAGGCAGGATTAGAATTTTTTATGATCCTTCCTAAGAGGGAAGTCATAAGGTTCTGTTAAATATGGTATCAATTAACCAGTACCTATTGAAAACTTTAGCACTGGGCCAAGCACTTTGAAGAGTATAAATATTCTGAATGGAAGTAATTTCAGTGGGGAGGCACTATAAAAGGATGTGTTGGGAGAGAGGAGAGATAAGGATGTATCTTGCTACAGTAAGATGGGATATAATCTGAATCTTGAAAGGAAAGAAGTCAAGAGGCTTGGAACTGGATTTGTGGAGGCAGAGAAGGGTTTCACGCATTTAGTAAGAGGCTCGGAATTGGAAGGGAGGGTTGTATATGAAGGACAGAGAAGAGGCCAGTGTAGCTGTTCAGAGTACAGGGACTGAAGTGTTAAAAGACAAGGAAGGAAGGCGCAACCAGGCTGTGGAAGGTTTTAAAATCCAAACAGGATTTTACATTTGATCCTAGAGGTAATGGTAGCTACTGAAGTTTACCAAGTGATAAGGGTTTAGGAGATGGTGACATCATTGGACCTGTGTTTTAGAAAGATCATTTTGGCAGCTGAATGGAGACTGGATTGGAGCAAGAAGAGGTTTAAATTAGAAAAATCAATCAGAAAGGTATTGTAGTAATGTAAGAAAAAAATTATGGGGACTTGCATCAGGTGGCAGGGTGGAGAAAAGAGGGCATATTACACGCCCAGGATACCATTCTCCCATACAAGACATACGATAAAAGAAGAAGAAAGGAGAAGTAGAAAGGAGATCTGGCAGCAGACTGGATATACAAAACTTGAAGTATTGTGAATGACACCAAGGTTAAAAGCTCAGTTCAGATGCCACCTTCCTTGTAAAGTTTTTCCTGATCCACACAGCTTATATCTCTTTCCTCAAACATCCCTAGATCATTTGTTTAGTCCCTACTTTGTATTCTATGTATCTCCCCCAGTAGGACATTAAAACACTTTTAGGGCTTGGGTTCTTGTCTTTTTAACCATCAGAACTTATGAAAGCAGTGACTTAGGCAAAGTAGATGTTACATAAATATATACTGAATTGAACACAAGGGAAATAAGTCCTGATCATTTCTTTTAGAAGCTTACCATCAAGTGTACAGAATGAGACTTGGAAAAGGCCTTTGAGATAATCTGGTTCAATAAACAGTGCAGAGGAAAGAATACTAATTTGGAATGAGAAGGCCTAGGTGCAAATATTGGTTGTACCACTTACTTCCCAGGTGACTTTTCTGGATTTCAGTTTCCCTACTACAAAATGAAGTGGACAAGATTATTTCTGTATTTTTTTAAACTCTAAAAAAATCATATAACCAATGGATCTCTCATAAAATCTCTTCTATAAAATTCTTAATATATCAATATTCTACCTCTATGAATTCTTCAGACTTAGGGTCTTGCTTTCTGAGTTCGAGACAGACAATAACTAGAAATCTAAAATATGAATCCCAGTTATCAGAAATAGAATTGAATTAGAAAAAAGTCAGTAAAGGGTTTTGCAAACTCTCTTTCCATTATCAGCATGATTCCTTCAAAACTAAAATAGAATCCTGGGTAAAGAAGCAAAATAACCAGCTCTGTATCTTGTCCTATTGTTGAGAAGCTTCCTCACCCTTTTCAAAACGGTAGAAGTCCTGGGATTGAGACAACATGTCCATTAAGGCAAAGGAAGAGGAGGCATTTCTTAAGAACTCTGGGCTCAGGATGTTTTGCCTTGTGTTGTCCAAAAGCTTCACTGGGACCTTGTGCCTTCACCTATCCCTTCCTTACTTTCTATGGAACATTCCCTTACCTCAACTGAGCACAGATATTCTACTTCATCGTCTCTTATCTAGTCTCTTCCCAAACTCCATGCTTAGATGGATGAGGAGTGAGTTAGGGGAAGAAACTATGACTAAAATCTAAAAACATAAATCTGGTTTAATTTGGACATTTCTATCTGCCCATCCAAAACTAAATTTAACTTTCCCCAATATAATCCTCCACACCCTAAATCATTTAATTAATTATGATCTTGTTGCTGAGCTGAAAATGTAAAGATTAGGGAAGATTCATTCTTTCTTTGGGCTCATTTCAGTTTTGTGGAGACTAATTCAAGTACAAGGCAGTGTCAATGTGAGGCAGAATGGTTAAGAAATGTATACTAGATTGATTTGTTTTGTTCCTGAGAAACACTTGAAATATGAAGCTGTTCTTGACCAAAAAAAAAAAAAAAAAAAAAAAAAAAAGAGCAAAAAGTTGGAAAGAGTATAAAGATTAGACTCTAAAGGAGAAAAAATATAATTCTAAAGGAAGGGTAGCTGGGAAATGATTCAGATGACCTTGAAAGAGTATGGATAATAAAGGCAAAAAAGAGAATACAGAAGTTAAAAGTCAAGCAGTGATACCTTTAAATGTGATAGAAATGCATTTAGTGGGCTTGATTTTTCCTTTTTGTAATTAAGTTAAGCAACACACCCTACAGACCAATAATGGGACTTCTCTGTCTATCTTCTTTCTTCTTCTATCCATTAAAATGCCAGTTCCTTAAGAGAATGAATTGTTTTATTCATTATATTTGTTCCCTTTAGTACAGTGCCTGACAGACTTAATAAATGCTGGTTGGTTGAAGCATGGACATAGCTGCTGAGAATGAGCTTCTACCCACCAGCAATCAGGGTCTGGCTGGACACCTAAGAAAGAATAGATAACTCCGTTATACAAAAAGTATGGTCTTTCTTATCTATGGGAAGTATATATATTTCAAAGCACTTTTTTACATAGTAGCTCATTTGAATGTCATAATAACCTTGTAAGTTTGAAAAATGATCGCTGAAGACACGAAATTAAAAAAACCTGAATTCAGTTCTACAACTAGCCAGTGACAAAGCTTAGATGAGAATTCAGTTCTCCTGAGTTAGGACTCAAAGCTAGAGCCCAGTACATTTCCTATCATATCATATTTCCTAAAGGAAACTTAGAGGTTGTCTAGTCAACCTCACATTATATTTACAGGTGAGACCAAGTAACTTGGCCAAGACAGCAAGTGCAAGTTGCTGACATTTGAACTGAAGTATTTGGACTCTAAATTTTGTGCTTCAGCCTTTATACCATGTGGCCTCTTTAATAACAACAAATAATGAGAAGTGGACAAAGTCTACAATTCTACAGCCAACTAACATGCCAATGGCTTTCTGAAAGAGAATCTGAGGGGGTCATGGTATCGAAAGCCATTTATTTCCTATATAAAACACACACAAAAAAGTGGCCTTTCCCAAGAAGGCAGACTTTTAAAGAGATAGGATGGTTGCTGGGGTGGGCACATCAACATTCAGTTAACAATGGAATATTAAAAAAAATAATTTTCATTTCAAAATTGTAACTTGTGGCAAACATACAAAAATGTACTAAACAAGCTCAGTAGAAAACAATAAGATCTTCAAATGAGACCAGGGAAAAGTGCGATATGAGAAGGGATGGGATGGGGATAAGGGGAAGAGGAGAAAGGATTTAATACAAAACTACCTATTACAATACAGAAAAAGAGTATAAAATGTTCCTTTTTTTGGAACTTAAGTACAAAATGACACTGACAGTTCATTTTCATTACCCAAGCCTAAGGAAGCTCTTAAATGGTGGGTAAGAGGGTGACAGAAAGAGCAGAGAATTTTGCATCTCAAGTCAAGAAGCTCAAATCCTGTCTGTGCTAGAGCTGAACAACTCATTATCCACTGTATGCTGCACCCTCCACCCCTCTCCTTAGCCAGAATTCATTCAAGTTTCAAAAGGTTCTGTCAGAAAGCCCATGAATACCCTGCATACAGGGCTTGAGCTCTGTGTGCTAGAACTAAATTTGGAAAATGGAAACAAGTCTGCAGGCTGACTTGTGACTGATGAACACATTCAGCTTTTTTTCCCCTTTTTTTAAAAGAGAAGCATTTCCTTGTGAAATACATATATTACATTCTCTGTGGTTAGAAATATATTTAAACTAACTTGCCACAGAATGAACTGGACCTACATTCATTCATTCAATGCTGGAATTTTATGTTAAAGACTGAGGTCCTTTCTCTTGCTCAGAAATGTGAGCCACTGAAAACGTTGCTTTGTTGCTTCTCTCATCTGCTTTCTCTGTGGGTTTCCCTATCCCACAAACTTCTATCCCAGGCAAAATCCCACATCTAGGGAAAAGGCTTTTGGGGGATTAGGGCTTGCATGATACTCTTCATATGAAGCATGGGAAAGGAATGGGAGGATATGGGAATTGGAAAAAATCAAATAAGTCAGCTTCTATGTAGAGGAGATTGAACAGGAACAGTGGTGGTCTGAGCATATAGCCAGAATTCCAGTTTAAAATCACATTCTTGTGCACAAACTTTGACAGTTGAATATGGGCAAACATGCAGATGCACATACCCTTATCTCCCAATAAAACCCAAAGCTAATGGGACATCTGAAACAAAAAATAATTTTCAAGCCTGTTCAGATCTTAAGGAAACTTGCAGGGCCCATTTTGGTTAACAAGGACTGAAGGTGGTTAAAGCCCTTTTAAAAGATGGCAGAACTGGAGAAGGGAAAAACAGTCTATCTCTTTAGCTTGAGAAAAATCCCTTACCCTCTCTTTTCACAGCACCAAAGTTACGTTGCAAAAATAAGTTCTGAGATACAAAAGGAAAGGCAGGTGTGCTTGTGAATGCATCTTGCCAGGATCTGGTCCAGGATTGAAGTTCTTTAGGGTTTTTAAAACAACAACAATAACAACAAAACAAGGTGGGAGCAATTGTTTCCAAAGCCTCTTGTCCAGAGATCTTGGGAACAGCTCATAACTGGTCCCCCACAAGATCAGTGACCGTTGACCATGGTGGCTTTCAAAGAAGCTTTCGATGGAGGATCTCCCAGACCATCCGCTTCCGGAAGTATGGCATGTGTTGCTAGGAAAGACAAACAAACATGTTTAGGTTTCTGAAGTTCTGTCAAGATTATCCCCTTTGCCCTCATTCAGGGTTCTTTAATGACAGTAACTCAAGAATACATCTGCTCCATCCTATTCTCCTCATTTCTTCTCTCTTGATTTTTAAGGATTTGCGATAGTAATGAGATAATCCTTACTTTATCCTAACTGTATATTCTTGATTTACATATGTTTTTTCATTCTTCAGTTTCCCCCCAATTTTCTACCTAAAATGATACTGTAGCTCTTTCACTGACATTAGGTGTATCTAGTATATCCAAAGTTCTTAGAAAAGAGTAATGGATTTAATTTCCCTCATCCTGATCTTTGGCTCCATCTACGAAATTTCAATGTTCCAATTGTTGCTATTCTAAACTCCCTTGACTTTGCTTTTTCAAGCCTTCTACAATACCTGACGTTTAACCCTTATCATTCAATTTGCTTCTACTCAATTGGTCTAGGTCACAAATTTAATGCCAACCAGTATACCCTATAGTGAATCACCTGAGATAAGCCCTTGTAGCTGTAAGCCAATCCTCACTGATTCTTCACTGTTCCAAATCTCTTCGTGTATCTTTAAGTCCTAAACATATTACAAACATTCCATGCTTATAGTAAGTGATGTAACCTTCCACTCCATTAAAATCATGGTCACTGGACAGGAACTCTCTAAATTCCATTTAAATCTTCTCATCTACCACTACATACCCTTTCCTACTCAGTATTTGATGAATTGAATTTCTTCCTATTCCAGAGTAAGTTTGTATTCACATCCATTCCTTGCTAAGGTTACTTGTGTACTCCCTATCTATCTCTCCAAGACCTTACTCTAGAATTAACCCCTCTCCTCTCATGAGTCCTCAATCTTTTTTTTTCACTATACTAGGTCTTTCCCACTGACCTATAAACATGTTCAGGCATCCTCAAATCCTAAAATATATATATGTATATATATACACTCCAAACAAGGCTTTTCCCCCCCCTTTTTTTCTTTCTTTCTTTTATCAGTCCAGCCACTTATCATTCCATCACCTTTTGTTGCCAAATTTCTGGAATAAGTTGTTTATAAGACATTGAGCCTTGATCTCTCCTCACCACTTTGTCTCTAACCTCCAGCAATGCGGTTTCCCCCTCTTACTGAAACCATCTTTTCACTTTCAACCAATTATGTTTTAATGGCCAAATCTTAATTCCTCTTAACCTCTGTGCAGCATCTAACACTGATGAGTATTGTTTTAGGAGAAGTCAAAATTCCGAGGTCTCTTCTCGTATGGTTTCAGAGGAATTATGTTTTTCCTCTATTTCTCTTTTACCTCGCAAGTCAGTCCTCTGCCTTTTCCCCAATGTTCTATCCTTACTTACTCTTCATTTTTATTTCTATAGTGTCTCCCTTAGCATTTATTCATTCCCCTAGCTTCAAGTCTATGCAGCTGACTTTCCAAATACTTGTCTCTACTCAACCTCTTTTCTAATCTTTATACTCGCATCTCCAAAGATCAGAAGGACATCTTTATTAGATGCCCCATTACACCTCAAATCCAAAACAGGAGTTTATTATCTGTTCTCATAAACTCATTCATTCAGTCTTCCACGTTAAAAATTTTGATATTATTTTTGAATCAAACTTTCACCTTCCTACTATTTTTTAAATTTCTTTTTTTATTATTCTCTTACTTTTTATATCCAATCACTTACCAAATCTTGTCTCCTTCCAAAATCTTCCTCCCAACCATTTCTTCCTCTATATGTCTACTGCTACCATACTGGTAAGACCTCATTTTACTATCTAGCTTGACTATTGCAAAATCTTTCTTACAATCTATTCTATTTCTAATCTCTCCCCTTTTATCATCCTGCTGGCCAGAATGTGGTTTTTTATGTACAGATCTGGTAATGTCATTCCCTTGCTCAAAAATTTTTAGTGGTTTCCTACAACCAAGTAATATTCAAACCACTTTGTCTAGCACAGAAATCATTTCAAAATGAGAAGTCATCCTATTTCCCCAAGCTTGTCTAACATTATTTCCCTCCAAGTCCTCTAAATGCTGGTCAAATTAGATTATTCTCTGTTCCACAAACATTCCCTGGGCTTTTCTGGCCTCTATTCAAATTGTTTCCTATGTCCTTCCTCTCCCTAGTCACTTGCTTAAGTGTATTCTTTTAAATCCAATTTAAATACCACCTCCACTATGAAGTCTTCCCTGAGCTCTCCAGTCTTTAATACTCACACACTCAAACACAGCCTCCGTAAGTATTATATCACCCTTTGCATCACTGCCCAATGGTTCTTAGCTTCTTCATTCTTCTCAAGCTTGGATTCTAAACTAATTTTTTCCCCATGTTATTATATTTTTTAAAGTTTTTTTTCTTTTTCTTTTCTTTCTTTCTTTTTTTTTTTTGCTGAGGCAACTGGGATAAAATGACTTGCCCAGGGTCACACAGCTAGGCAGTGTTAAGTGTCTGAGATCACATTTGAACTCAGGTCCTTCTGAATTCAGAGCTGGTGCTCTATCCACTATGCCATCTAGCTTCCCCCTTTTCCATGTTATATTACTCAAAAATTCCCTGGTTGGTCTCATTTCTTTACATACCACCTTAAGTAATTTGTTATTTGAAGTTTCCTTCTCAGCAAAGTGAGATTAGGTTTCTAATAATGTTGTCTTCACGGCCATTCAGAGGTCATGGTAGACAAAATCACTTTAAAATGCTACATATAATATATAATAATAAATAAATAAATAAATATATATATATATATATATATATATAATACACACACACATATAAAAGGAAGCATACCATAAGTTAATTGGGATTCCAAAGGAGGATGAGGTAAGGCTTTTTTCAACCTAGTTTAAAGCCATACACCAAAATTTCAAATAAAACCAAACTCACTGGTCTTGGTTTTAATTTTTTGGGGGGAAAGGGGAGGGAAAACTGGAAAGAAAGAGAAGAGGTTCTGATTAAGTCCAAAATTCCTAGTTTACAACATGTCCCTTAATGGAATAATCTGGGCTAACTTTGTCTTAATCATCCCTTTCAGCCTATATTATCTAGAGTAACAAGTGACTACTGTATCATAATTTACAGGCTTAAGTATATTAAAGGTCATGCCATCATGCCAATATCTAGAGTAGAGTGAGGGTGAGTGAGAGTGTGTGTGTGTGTGCACATGAGCTTAATTTTGCAGCAGCCTGAAGATAGGAAGGCTTTATATACACCTCTTTCCCCGTGACCTTATTTACTCACCTGTGTGAAATTGATTGGTCTGTCTTTGGTAATACAATCAGCATATTTACAGGCAAACATCCCACAGTCACTCCCATTCATCTGTTGGGGAATTTCCTAAAAGAAAAACAACTCATACTCATCTGATTCCTTATTGTTCTACTCTTGGATTTAAGTGAGCCTCAAGGAGTAGACATACCAAGAGTATAAAGAGTATTTATCTGAGAGATCATCATCTCCTGAATATACCTACTACCTCTCCCCCAGAAAAAAAACAAAACAAAACAAAATACAACAAAGAACTAAGGACAGAATGTGGCATTTCTGTCAAGGATGTGACTTTTTTTTTTTAACTTGTAGCAAGAATTGTGTTTCCACAGCCCCCTCTTTTTTTTTTTTTTTTTTTTAAATTATTATAGCTTTTTATTTACAAGATATATGCATGGATAATTTTTCAGCATTGACAGTTGCAAAATCTTTTGCTCCAACTTTTCCCTCCTTCCCCCTACTCCCTCCCCCAGGTGGCAAGTTGACCAATACATGTTAAATATGTTAAATATGTTAAAGTTAAATACAATATATGTATACATGTCCAAATAGTTTTTTGCTGTACAAAAAAAATTTGGACTTTGAAATAGTGTACAATTAACCTGTGAAGGAAATCAAAAATGCAAGAGGACAAAATGGAGGGATTGGGAATTCTATGTAGTGGTTCATAGAGTTCCCAGAGTTCTTTTGCTGGGTGTAGCTGATTTAATTCATTACTGCTCTATTGGAACTTATTTGGTTCATCTCATTGTTGAAGAGGGCCACGTCCATCAGAATTGATCATCATATAGTATTGTTGTTGAAGTATATAATGATTCCACAGCCTCCTCTTAACCAGCATTTAAATTAGTACTAGTTCAGGCCACCTGAACCCCAAGAAGATATAACCTGCAACAAAATTCTCAATAATGCTAATTGTTCTGATTTAATGGTGATCATTTTAGCAAAGGAAGTAAGGAGTTTGGGATCTTAGTATCTGAAGGTAGAACTGCTAAGTCTGATACTAAGAACAGAGAGGAGGATTTTCTGGGGAACTAAGTTAGGATCCCAGCCCTCCCTAGGCTTCTAGGATGCAAAAACAGAACAAGAAGCAACATACCTGGCTTTTCTTGCTGAAAAGAAGCCAGCCATTAGTATCAAATTCTTTCCTTTTCTTGTCAAGACTCTCTTGCTTTAGGTACTGCCTACAGGAATTGAAAGAAAATGATCAAAATAAGATATATGGACTAAATCCAAGGTTCCTTCCAGCTTTAAAACTGAAAAAAAAAAATAGCTTTTTATTTTCGAAATATATGCAAAGATAAGTTTTCAACATTCACTCTCGTAAAACCTGGCATTCCAAATTTTTTTTCCTCTCCCTTCTCTCTATTCCTATGCCCCCGGACATCAAGTAATACAATACAAGTTAAAAATGTGCAATTCTTCTAAATATATTTCCACATTTATTATGCTGCACAAGACAAATTAGATCAAAAAGGAAAAAAATGAGAGAAAAAAAAGCACCAGTTTTGAAACTTAATGATTAAAATATAAGGCTACAGAGAAGTCTAATCATAGTTCTTTATTTCCCAAAAAATTCTGTGGTCTATACATTGAGTCTATCTTCTCAGGTAAAATATATCATACGATTTCTGGGCTGGGGTTTTGGGCACTGAATGGTAACTAAGAATTGCTATGTTTCCTCTGGGAATTTAGGGGGTACTTCTTGGTTTTCAAATTGTCAAAGATGCTTAAAAATCAAACTTGTACCTTCCATGCGACAAAAATAGAGATGAATCAGATAAGATCATCTTTATCTCGTGAGCATTCAGGAATAAATTGCTACTTCTTTTTAATTAGTTTAGCTCTACTGAATTCCGGGGACATGCGATAAGAGTTACATTTCTAGAAGTGTCTAGTAGTCAATGACATTAAGACAGCATTAATACTAAGTTTTATTATCTTGTGAGAGAAATGTACGCTGAATTCTATAATTTACTCCTGCTGACAGGGCAATAAGGAAAATGTTATAACAAGGAGGAAAGAACCCTAAACTGTTATTCAAATTCAAAACACCAAGGAACATTGAATTTAGATGTTGATGTTCTCTCACTCTAACCTCCCCATTCTTAACCTACACCTCCCATGATCTACTCCATCTTTAGTTACATCTTTGGTCTTGTCATCATCCACAGCTGTGCCACTTCTGTGACCAATAACTATGAAATTCCTTTATTACAATCATAACCCAATCTCTCAATGCTTCACTCCTATCAAACCTTTTTTTTTGTTTGTTTGTTTTCTCTATGGCCTTCAATCCCTCTTTGGTTTATCCCAAATCTCTCTGGCCAAACCCTGCATTGGCTTCATTTTTCTCCCTTCTCAATCTTAACCCTTTAGATAATCAGTTCAACACTACCCTTTCTTCAGCTCTTGAATCTTTGTGTCCCTGTCCTGCCATTGACTATTCTATTTCTTTTTCTTTGACAATTGGGGTTAAGTGACTTGCCCAGGGTCACACAGCTAGAAAGTGTTGTGTCTCAGGCCAGATTTGAACTCAGGTCCTCTTGGACGTTTATTACCTAGCTGACCCTCATTGATTATTCTTTACAAACTCCAATCCTGAATCACTCCCAGAATTTTCCTATTTATAACCTGCTGAACAGAGTTAGAAGAAATCATATAACTATACTTACTGCGTCCACTACTAATTTGCAGTTCTACTCATCAGAGCAATTTCCCAAACTCTCTTCAAAATCCCACCTTCTACTCATCTTCACAACTAAGGACACTACTTCGTATCATTCACTAAAAAAATTGAGGCCATTTCCCAGGAGCTCCATCTTCTCTTCATTTCAAAACTCCTCAATATCAATAGATCCTGCACATCTGTCTTTAGCGAATTGCCCTTACAATCCT
Organism: Sminthopsis crassicaudata; assembly: GCF_048593235.1. Taxonomy (NCBI): domain Eukaryota; kingdom Metazoa; phylum Chordata; class Mammalia; order Dasyuromorphia; family Dasyuridae; genus Sminthopsis; species Sminthopsis crassicaudata. The sequence goes on from NC_133621.1 coordinate 243,729,147, forward strand.
TTCATCTTCCTTTTATCTTTATTCTCTCCTTATCTACTTGTTCCTTCTCTACTGTCTGAAAACATATCTAAATCTTTTCCATCCTTAAAAATTTCTTAATACATCCTAATATCCTCTAATTCATCATCTTTCACAACCAGACATACTCCTAGGACAAAAAGTGCCTATACTTTCTTTCCTACATTTTTCAATCTTATGTAATCTATCCTTAGTAACTCATTACTCAACTGAAATCAAAGCCACCTTTGATATGAATCATTTCCTGATCATCCCCAGCTTACACTGCTTCCCAAAGCTCATGCCATGCTCTGCAAATTGTTACCTACAGATCTAGATATAAAGTTGCCTCCTTTTACACAAGACTGTAAACTCCCTGACAGCAGGAACTATTTCACTTTTGTTTCTGTATCCTTAGCATCTGGCAGAGTGTCATAGAAAATGTTTAATTATATTAATTTAATCTTTATCCCATAACAAATAGAAGTACTAAGATCATTTTTAATTTTAAAAGTTTCTTATTTGGAACACTGTTTTCTCCCTATCCAGCTCAATTTTTAATATTATTGTGATTGGGGCAGCTAGGTGGCGCAGTGCATAGAGCATCAGCCCTGAAGTCAGGAGGACCTGAGTTCCAATCTGACTTCAGACACTTAACACTTTCTAGCTGTGTGAATCTGGACAAGTCATTTAATCCCAATTGCCTCAGCAAAAAAGAAAAAAAAGAAGTTATTACATGTTATAGCTATATATAGATGGTAAATGACTTGTCCAGGAATAGAGTCACTATGTATCTGAGATGGAACTTGAACTCAAGTCTTTTCCACCCTGATTCCAGGTCTTATCCATGATGCTACAAAGTGTGTATGTATGTATGTATCTCTGTATATATATTTATTTCTTTATATATACACACATACATATGTTTATGTGTGTGTACATAAAGAAATATATATATTTATATATATATATATACACACACACACACATTTTGCATTTATATAATACCCCATTTTTGGTGAAAAATAAATATGGTTACCAGACACATTCTCCTAATTTCCTAATAATTAAAGAGTTGGAAAATACCACACATGCAACCTGACATTTCATAGTTCTCTACTTACAGCAAGATCCTGCAAGCTTCACTGTTTATTCCACCCATTGAATCATAATAGGTGATATACTTCTTCCTAAAGTCTATTACCTAGGAAAAGAAAAGACTGTATTTATAAAGTGAACAAAACAGGTTTCCTGAACTTTCCCTAATCAAGCACTATGTGAGTTATGAGTTGGGTAACCGTAGTCATATCTGAATTATAGAAAGCACTAAAATCTATGCATTTCTACATCTTCTGAGCTGGTCTAATATTCTCTATGATTTCAATTTTTTCAATTACAAAATATGGACCAATGAGGGAAAAAAGCAATCTGATAAAAGCATCACTGGGATTACTATGCCTAAAAGGATAGTTATGTGATAGTAATATGACTGTGACAGTGACTAGTGGTGATAGTGCCTAACACATAATAGTGCTTAATAAACATTTCTTGATTGATACTGAGTCCTGTTCTTTTATTATGGAAATTCCTTATGGCCCTTTACTACTTACTCCTTTGACACCTTTTTTTTTTTTTTTTTTTTTTTTAATATTCCCTACATCAAGAATAGTTGTCCTCAGAATGCATATAGCATTTTTTCTCTCTTAAGCACTGAATACATTTTATCCTACATTGTGGTTATGTGGGTATATGTTCTTATTTTCTTTACTGAATTGGAAGTTTTATGACATCAGGAATTGTATAATTCATCTTCGTATTTTTAGGAGCACTAAATTTATTATTTTACACTGTATTTAATAACTTTAAAAAAACCAATACAAAAGTGAACAGTAAGCTAGGAAAGGTTTTACTTTCCAATTTCAGAAAAGTAAATTTAGATAATTTCACAAATGTATTGAACTATATGACTTAATAATCATATAGATCATTAAATCAGTAAGCTTGCATGGTAAATTATGATCACAGATTCAAGTAGAAAGTAAAGAGTTACAGAGCTTTTGGTACAGCACTTCTGGGAAATCTTCTTAGTCCTTCCTTTATCCTGCAACTTGCTTAGCTGCTCTCTTCCTCTTTGTTTTTAAACCCTACCAAAAAAAATTCTAGTTTTCTTCAGTATTCTAGGGTCACCTAATCCTGACAATAAGTATTTCCTTCTCTCCAAACTGTAACCCTTCTTCTAAAGGTCATTATAATTTTTTTCTGGTCCCAAGTGAAGGAAGAACCACTATTCATTCTTCATGTCTATTTTTCTTTTAAAATTTATCAAAGGTTCTCACCGCTAAACACCAGTGTACTCCCAGGTGAATAGGTACCAAAAGAATGTCCACAGAGAATATATCCACTTTCTTTGTCCATCGTTTCACTGCCTGATACCCAGCCGTTTTTAACTTGGTAAAAAAAAAGGTATTAAATGCATGGACACTTGGCATTCCCTTTTCTTTACTTCGTTCCATTATCATATTCATATAGAAATTGATGATCTGGGGAGGAAAGAGAGTTTGCATAAATATTATATTGGTTTTAAACAGTTATGTTATATATATAGGAAAAAACCCCCAACAAATCATCTGCTAACAATTATAGTATGCTTCCCCAATCAATTTATAGTTTCAGTGCAAATACCCCTGGTCTGTAAAGACAGCCAACGATTCTTCACACTCTTACAATTTTAGATCAAGGGAATGAAGGGTAGTTAGTGGCAATATAGCACATATAGGAAAGAGTGTGTGTGTGTGTGTGTGTGTGTGTGTGTGTGTGTGTGTGTGTGTGTGAGAGAGAGAGAGAGAGAGAGAGAGAAAGAGAAAGAGAGAGAGAGAGAGAGAGAGAGAGAGAGAGAGAGAGAGAGAGAGAGAGAGAGAGAGAGAGAGAGAGAGAATTAGTGTACTAGAAAATAGGTATAAAAAAAAAGGATGGAAAGATGAATGGAAAAAAAGAATGAAGGGATTTCAGAAGACTTGAGAAAAAGTTCATAGGGGAGCAAAAAGAGAAGTGCATGTGGATTAATCAAGCACATCAACAGCCATTTTAATCAACTGGGGCTATGCTGACAATTAAAACAAATCTTCAATATATCTTAAGCTCATGCTTATTAAAGAGTGGTCTTAATGAGGTCAAGATCAGAGGCTCAATTCTGCCCAAAGGCAAACTCTGCTCCATGGCTACACACCTCAGTTTAGTCAATCACTTTGCAAAAGTTGATAAGGAAAATGGTGAAGGTGTCGATGTCCCTGTGTAAAACTATCACTAATACTAAAGAAAAAAAAAAAAATTCAAAGCACATGATGGTGGCATCATTAATGCCTACTTGATATGGGAAAGATAAAATATGGTATACAAATTCTTTCTACCTACAGTCTGAAATGAAAACATAAAGTACATAACTAAGTGCTGCTCTCCAATGAGCCTGTTTAGCTTTCCCCATTTTTTCTGATTCTGTTATGTACCCAAAATCATATTGGATGGAAGAGGTAGGAAAGCTATATTAGAAGAGATGTATGACTCCTGCAGTGAAGGAAGTTCTCCTCATAGTGAACACATTTCCCACTATTCCCTGTAAATCCAGAAGTCCCCTGTATAGAAACTTTCAAAGGATAGTGTGAAAGGCTGCTGCATGCTGCTTATGGCCAGCTGAGGCCATGGCAGAGTTTGCCAACAGCCAAGGAATGAATGGGCTGCCTGACCCACAGCCTGGAAATATGACTAAGAAAACAGAGACATTTTTCAGAATGCTTTTTGGGGAATGGGAAAACACCCTCATCCTTTGACAAATATTTACACACCAGGATGCCAAAGCAGTGAGCTACTGCCCTTTAAGCCAACAGTAGGCAACTTTGTACTGGGATAAGCAGCAAAAAACTTCACCAGGAACACACCGGAACATGGTCTAGAGAAAAGCAATACAGAAGCACAACCACAATGGTGGGTGGGTGCCATAGGGAAAATGGGCCGGGCAAAGACATCATACTTCCCACAGACCTAAGAGAGACTGAACAGTGATGGGTCCAGAAGGGCCCAATGCTACAAGCTTAGGTTATGCCTGATAGAATTTTAGCAGTCATTAAATAATTAAAATGGGCTGAATCTCCCCTTGGACTTTGCAGAGTCTGAGTTTTTAACATCTAGCTGTGGAGGGTGATTTTACTACAGGTCTCTTCTCTATTCTCAGTGAAAAGAAAACGGATAAAAGAGGATATTTCAGGGAAGTAGTGTCTCACCTGTCCAATAAATAAAACACCATGCTGCATCAAGAGACTAAATCCCTCTTTCCACCAAAGTTTTGTGTTATATTTTTTAAGTGACATTAATAAAGTAGGTAGAACCCAATGTTAGTAAGCACTACATATGGCAAGATAAAATATGTGAATAATGAATGCTTATTTACAAAATAGTAGAGAAAGGTACTGAGAATGAAATAACAAGGGACCCAAAAGCAACAATGTTAACCTGATACCATAGAAGATAACGGAAAATATAAGCTTTATTAATATATCGCAGTATAATTCTTCTTGAAGTAACCTATTTGCTTCAGAATAATAATCTTTAAAATACTGATGTCTGAAGTAAAAATATGATAGGAGGTAGGATACAGGAGGAGGAAGAGTTGTGAAAATAAAGGGCCAATATTGGATCAACTCCTAGCAAACCCACACATAGTGTAAAGTCAATGCTCTATGATGAAATATCAGTTAAGATTCTTTGTGGAACATTTGAAGCATATCATCTTCATTGAGTAATTTAGTCTTGACAAAGGACAACCATAAACACTGCAAACTATTTGATAAGAATTTGGGAAAATTGAAAAGCAAGTTAGCAGAATTTAGATTTAGACCAACCACACCAACAGACCAACTAACCATAAAATAAGAGCATAATGGATACATGATCTAAATATTAAAGCTTATATTATGAATTTTTTTTAAAAGAACAAGATTAGGAACCTTCATCTATAAGTAAACAAAAAAAGTTAATTTGAAGGTCAACAATGAAAAAAAAAAAAAAAAAGAGGTAGCTAGGTGGTATAGTGGATAAAGAACTAGCCCTGGAGTCAGAAGTACCCAGGTTCGAATCCAGTCTCAGCTCCCTGACACTTACTGACATACAACTGTATGATCCTGGGCAGTCACAACCCCAATTGCCTCTCAAAAAAAAAAAAAAAAAAAAAAAAAAAGTAATAAAAGAAGAACAGTACTTACAGACCTAAAATCACATCATAAAGTAGTAATCAATAAAACCATTTGATACTGGTTAAAAAAATATATAGAAAAGTAAATCAGAGGAAGAGATTAGAATCAAATACAATCCAAGTAATTAACCCAGGCTTCAATAAACTCAAGATCAAAAACTTCTTGGGGAATGGCACCCTATTTGACAAGTTTTGAGGAAATGAGAAAGCAGTTTCACAATAAAAATACATTTAGACCAACATCTTAGACCATATAAGTTCCAAATAAATATTTGACTCAGATAGAAAAGCCATAATTTGTAAAATAATGGAACAAATTTTAACCAAATAAAGAATAGAATTAATCACAAAAGATAAAATATAAAATCTCAATTACAGGGAAATTTAAAAGGATTTTATGGTGGGAAAAGGGGGAAACAAACCTAACTTAACTAAGATAAGGGAAGCAGCTATTAAGGGGGGAAATATCTGTTTCTTTGAAACAGATATGGACTTGCTGTCCAAGTTATACAGGCAATTCATACAAATACATATGACTCAAAGCATTCATTTATGATAAGTGGTCAAAGGATATAAACACATGATTTTCAAGAAAAAAATTACAAACTAATAACAATCATATGAAAGAATACCACAAGTCATTAATAAAAGAAAAAGAAATTAAAACAACTCTGAAACTTAACAGAAACCTAACATAAAAGCAAACTGATACAGATTAAAATGGGAATAGTTTATGTTGAAGGAATTATTAATGACATAGTGAACTTGTTCAACCATTCTGAAAAGCAATTTGGAACTATGTAAATAAATGACTAATATATCCACATCCTCTGAACCAGATTCTAAGGCTCAGGATGTACCCTAAGGTGGTTGTTCCAAGTTCTATATACACCAAAATATTTATAGCATTTTTGTGGAAGCAAAGAACTGGAAACAAAGTAGATGCCAACTATCTGAAAAATGACTAAGTAAATAGTAAGTACATGAATGTAAAGGAATATCAATTGTCAATAAGAATTGACAACTATGACAAGAACAGAAAAGCATTAAAAGATTTACATGAACTGATGCAGAATAAAGAAAAGAAAAGAAAGTAATATATTTACAATGATGACAAAAACCACAAATGGAAAGAACTGAAAGCGGATGTTACAAAATTACAAAGAACAAGCATGGTCTTAACAAAAATATATTAAAAAAATTTCCCTCAATGACTTTGCAGATGCCCACTGATGTGAAATACACATATGTTTTCAGAGGTTTTTTTTTTTTAAATGTCTCCTATTGATCAATTTTATTTATTGTTTTTCTCTTCTTCATTTAAATTTTTTTTTTCTGTAAGAAACTTTTTTGTTAAATAGAATGGCTCTCTGGGAGAAAAACGGAGGAAATATAGGTGACATAAAACCAAAAGATATCAATGTTTTTCTAAAAAAAAAAAAAAAAGAAAAGAAAAGAAAAGAAAAATAAGAACTATTTATCCAAATCACTAATTAAGAAGATATATAGAAAAAAAAAAAGACACAGAAATTTGGCAATGATGACAAAAAAATAGAAGAGTCAATGTTGAAAGGGTTGCAGAAAGATAAACTTACTAATAAAATGTTAAAGCTGTTACTTGTAAAGCACCCTGGAGAGTAATTTGGAATAATATTAAAAATGTCACCCTATAGAGTTCAATAATGAAAAAGGATCCCATATAAAATATTTTAAAAACTAGAAACAAAGTAGATGCCCATTGAGGAATGTTGAAAAAAAGTTATGGTAAATAAATGTAATGAAATATTAAGAAACTAAGAATATAGGGAAATAGAAAATCATGGGACAATTTGTACAAACTGATACAAATGAAGCAAAGAAAATTGGGAAATAATATACAAAATTATTACAATATTATTCCAACAGTATATAAGATAACTGAAAATACAAGCCTTATTAATATAACAATATTGCAATGTAATTTTCTTGAAGGCAGCAATTTTCAATAATAATCCTAAAAATATTTAATGCTTAATAGGGTGGTGATGGGGAAAGATAAAATTTTAAAGCCAGTGTTGCCTCAACTGTTAAATCCACAGACAGTGTAAGAACAAGGAAACAATATAAACAATAATTAGAATGCATTTATTAAGAGCATTAGCAGAACAACTGATTAATTGAATACTGTGAAATCAAGAGCTAAATTCAGTTCCAAAGAAAAGATATGAGAATATACTTCTCTCTTCTCTGAAGAGATGAGGGACTTATGGGTATTGAACACTGAATTGGATGCAAAATTCTGATTAATTTTAATTATTTTTCTCTCTCTTTTTTATTTATATTTTATTTATTATATTTTATTTATTTTTTATTTTTATATTATTTTATTTATATTATTTATTTATTTTATTAGTGAACTGTGGGGAGGGAGAAGGATATATTGGGAAATGTAAATGAAGCAAAAAAAAAAGGTATTAAGAAAATTTTAAAAAATAAAATACTCATTAAAAATACTCGATATAGCTATCAGAAAGGAAGTGTCACTGTCAATATGATTAGTCGGAGACATAAGCAATAAAACAAATATCACTCACTTCTTTTAAGAAGTTTTGATATCTTTTATATGATTTTCATTTTCTAACAATTTTCCTCTTTCCTCTATCCCATCTTTCCTCAGGAAACCTACTAACAAAGAATAAAAAAGAGAAAAAAAAGTCTTGGCAAAACAATCAACACACTGACTAAGTCTGGCATATAATGTTCCACTCAATTTCCTCACTTTTGTAAAGAAGTAGGGAATGGTCATTTCTCTTGTCTTTAAGCCTAAGAATGGTCATTATAATTTTGTAGCATTCAGTTTCATGGGGTATTTTTTGATTATTATTCTTCCTTTTATTTACATAGTTGTATACTGTTTTCTTGGTTCTGCTTACTTTATATTGCATCAGGTTAAATGAGTTTTCCCATATAGAGGAGGTTTTGTAATTGTAATGTTAGATCACTGAAGATAGTCTTTCTCTCAATAAAGTTCATTCTAAAATCAATTCACACTGGAGAGTATCCAGCAGTAATATTAGTATTTATCTGATTATGGTTCAAGAACTATAAAGAGTAAGGGGTGCATAAGAAAAGTGCATAAGCTTGGTGGCAAGGCAACTGGGGAGAAAGAAAAAGGGGGGGCAGTAAAATATCTAAGTCAGAGAATGCTTACTACTACTACTTTTGCTCTGCAAAGTTATTTGTTGACCAACAATAACAATAGTTGTTAACATTTAGAGCACTTTTAAGATTTACAAAGCTCTTTACATGTATTAATACTCCAGGGGAAATAAATAGCTATAATGATTATAATATTCATTTTATAATTGAGGAAACTGAAACTGAGAGAAACTAAGTGGTTCTCCCAGGGTTACATAATTAATCAGTGTCTATGGTAGGATTTAACCCAAGTGTTCTTGAAGTTCCCTTTAGCTACAAATTCTTTGATTTCATCCAAACAAAATAAGCCAACATATCAGGAATATACAACACAGAGATCAGGACAAAGCTCTCCTTTGGTAAAGTTTCAAAAGACTTCAACATCAGTTCTCTAAGGTGACCCTCACTAATCTGGAGTTCCCTATGGGAAACCATTCAGAGAAGATCTATCTTAGGACTACCACAGTGAAATCTCTTTATTTCATATATAATTACGTGAGCACATAGTAGGAATTCAACAAGCACCAGAGTGATGATTCTCTTAAATTGCCTGGTTTCTCTTTTCTCTTTATGAACATTTGGAAAATGCTCCCCACAATAAAAACAAGCAACACTAGGAAAATGCTCCCCACAAGAAATAAAAACAAACAAAACTCCAAGAGTTTTCAGCTAATTTTTAACTTATATGAAAAATCTTTGCTTAGTGAAGAAGCCCAATGTTTTACAATTATTTCCCCTGTGACTTCATTTATTTTTTAAAAATAACATTAAATAATCTTTAAAAATTTATTTTTGATGCTTTTGGTTGTCACATTACAATTTATTCCTCTTTCTATTACGATGCTAATCAACCCATATAACAAAGATTAGAAAAGAAAGCAGTTCAGTAAACTCAACATATCAACCATATCTGCTGGTATATGCAATACTCCATACCTATTCCACACTCAACAAAAAGAGGAAGGTGCATTTTCTCAACTCAAGGATCATGTCAAGGATCATGACATGGTATTAGGTTTAAGATTTCTTGTTCTCTCTAGGTTTGTTATCATAGTTCTATATACTGTTTTTCTTGATTATACTTATTTCACTCTATAACAATTTACATAAGCCTTTCACTGCTCTTATTTCTTCACATTTGTCATTTGTGCTGAGCAGTATTATTACATTATATGAATAGACTATAATTTGTTCATCCATTTCCCAATCTGTGTCCCATGGACACTTTATTTCCAATTCCTTGACACCACAAAAAGTGCTAGGAATATTTTAGCATAGATTGGAGCCTGACTTTTGGAGTATATGTTTAGCACATATGATCACAGGTATGTTCATCTTAGTGATTCTCAGCATAATTTCAAACTGCTTTCCAGAAAATGACCTAATTTCAGCTTTAGCTATAGTATATTACTGTGCCTATCTTCTAACCCACTCTAACTTTTTGACTATTTCTGTATTTTGTCATTTTTGCTAACTTGCTGGTTGAGAGGTAAAACCTCATAGTTGTTGGAATTTGTACCTCTCTTATCATTACCTTGCTCAATTTCCTTAGCACCACTTAGGTTAAGTTGTTGCCCACTGAAGAACTGAAATAATCCTATGTCCATGTCCACTGCCAATCTGCCACTATAATCCTGAGAAGTTCAGGCACAAAAGAGGAATCAAGCATTTAGCGTTCTACAACTGATACTGCCACAGAAATCATGTGACCTCTGGTAAAGTTCATTCCTTGGCTTCCTTAATTAGTAATAGAATGGGAACACTTTCTCTACAGCACAGCTATTGCTGGTGAAATCAACAGTTGTGATCATCAACTTCAAGAGATGACATTTGCAAAGTAGATAATTTTGTTTGTGCAGTCAGCTAGGGTTTCAGAATTGTTAACATCTACTGTGCGTGTTTTAGCTGTACTCTTCCCCAACTTGTGCTGCTTATAAGATCTTTTCCCCATAGTCTCTCTTCATTTGGGGGAAGAAATGCAGTACTTGAAACTTCCAGTATTTTGTTGCTCTGACTCATTTTGGCAACACTGGTAGTAATTATTTAAGATCCACAAACTAGAACCAGAAAAAGAAATGCACCCAATTGCCACCAACTCTCCCCCCCAAAAAACAAAAACAAAAATCCACCAAAAAAACAGTAGAAGATGGCAAATAGAAGTTACATCACTCCAGGACAGAATTTAGATGGGGAGGAAAATCCTTTAACCATTTTGGCTTTTCTAGTAGACATGATCATGAGCACACAGAGAAATAAAGTAGCCAATGCTTATTTGCATTTACCCTAGGAAGTGTTTTCCATTTAAGTGCCTGAATAACTTTTATCAATTTCTTAATAAAGATGATATTGTACAAACCAACTCAGGTACTCTGGGGTAAGCAGATTTCCCCTGCACAAAGAGGAAGCAAAATGTCCAGCCTGCCCCAACACAAAAGTCACAGGAGTCCAAGGGATTTGCTCATATTTTTGCTTTGCTCTTTGATCATTAGTAGTGGCCTGCTCCTCTTTTAAGGGAGTCACCCAGAGATGGGAGTGGTCCAATGGCTTTTTGTACAAATGGAGTAAAAAACAGAGTTCTGATTTCCACTCCTGATTTAATGAATGATTTTTGGCACAACAGCTTTTCAGGTGCAAAGTTTGAATTTCTGTGAGTCCCGCACAGCACCAGAGGGAGCCTTCCCTTCTCCTTCCTGGGTCTCAGGTCTCCCATCTGTAAATGGGGAGAATAATACCTGTCAGCCACTTCTTCTGATGAAGAAAGACTTATAAATCACTGAAAGGTGCATTTTTAAAAAAGGTTATGAATTCTTTGTTAATAGAAATACCTGTTTGAAGGGAGAAAGGGGGAATTTCAGAAGGAAATAAAGAGACCAATAATTTAGAAATGAAGTGATGTCTTTCAAAGTGGGTAAAGAAATGCTGTGATAATTGTTAAAATCCTTCCCACAATGTCACTGTATGAGGATGAGATGTGTGGCTCTGTGCTAATCTTGGGCATTTTTGCTTATCTTCAGGGATAACAGTGCTCTTGAAACTACTCAGAAGACAGATGTTCCCTTCATTTCAAAAAACTTCCAAACTCTCTTCCACTTATCTGTGGCAAGGTGACTTGTCTCAAGTAGATGAGGTAAGGGAACTTACCTTCTCCCTCTAAGTGTTTACCAATTTTCCATTCTCCCTTCACTAAATAATGCCCTGCCACAAGCTGACCCTGACCCCTTTTCCATGAACCTGAAGAAACAGGCCCTTCAAGAATACAAGGAAATTAAAAGAAACTCTGATAAATACTTCTTCAATAAGGGCTTTTAATGAAAAAGCAAATAGCAAGAACTGAATTCAGGAATCACTCACTGCTGCTCTCTGAATGGCTCTTTTCAAGTATAAACAAAAAAACTACAATATCTGGTTCTGTTAGTTAGTTTACTCAAATATTAATAAAGGAGGAGGGAACAATAAATAAATAAAATCATAAATTGATGTCTTAAAGCCAAAGTTTTCAGATTAATAAGGTAGCTATAATTGTCTTTTGGCTCTCATCTTCCCCAATGATATGGTCAGGATTTTTTAAAAAAAGAAAAAAAAATGAAATTATCTACATTTCCCAATCTACCTCTTCTCCCAGAGAGCCATTCTTCATAATAGCAGTTCTTAATATATGATCTGGGGACCTTGGGGATCTTCAAGCCATTTTTAGGGGTCCATGATGTCAAGACTATTTTCATATTAATCCTAAAATTTTTAAATTTCCAATACAGTAAATAATGATAAACATAACATATAAACAAAATGTCTGGGACACGGGTCTTCTATAATTTTAAAGAATGTAAAGATGTCTTATGACCAAAAGATTTGAGAATAGCTTCTTAATAATAATAAATTATAAATAAGAGGGAGGTGAAGAAAGCAGTTTAGCAAAACTAAAATTATATGTAATATTCCACACCCCTAGTCTCCATCTCTGTTAGAATGAGGAAACAGTCGGGCTCATTTTTCTTGACATTGCTTAGCCGAAAGTCCTTAATGCTACTATGCAGAGTTCAGATAAACAAGGGAGAAGGAGAGTTTCAGACTTCTTTACCTTTCTCTGAATCAAAATATCATAATGGGAGAGTAATGTGCCACTAATATGCACATTTTGCAAACTAGCCTGTGATGAAATAAAAATAGGATTAGTTTGAATTATATGGTCCAAATGGTGCCCAAAGTAGTAGGCACAGGATGGCACTTCATTATTCAAAGCCACAGGGCTCTAATGACTTGAGACAACATTGAAATTCAAAAATCTGATACTTATCTGAAGGTTCTTAAAAAGGCAAGATCTGGGGATCTACTTTTTCTATTCAGTGGTACAAAACTCTTAAGTTTGGCATTCCTCAATAGGACTGAGCCTTACTCAAGATCCTGGAACTTGGGAACTCTCTGACTCTAAATATCTAAGTAAACTTAAGAATTAGATATCAGGAATAGCTCTCTTCTCTGACTTTAAAACAAATTTCTCCAAATCAGACAAGTCCATAATTGTTTAGGTGATAGGTTAAAAATAAGATTGGAAAGCAATTCACCTGAAGTTCTGAGCTCTAATGAGAAAAGACCTAGACAAATATGAATCTTCCTTGTTAACAATGTGAGACAGATCAGTACACCAATTTCAAAAGAATTCTACAATGCCTTTTAAGAACATTAACTGCTTTCATCAGTAACAGACACAGTTTGAGAGCCTTATTTATCACTGGGCACATCCCAAGTGAAATCCCTAAAACAATTCATTGGTTTATATGTGCTAGATTGTTTCTTCTTATCATTTAACCACATCAGGAAGATAGGTATACAGTGGGTAATGGGATAGGATAGGAAGCATATTTAAATAGTACACAGTCTTAGAGTGCACACAAATAATCCTCTTATGCTATTTTAAGATACCTCAAATGAACATCAACTGATTTTTATCAAGTCCCGGCTTAAATGTTGTACTTGAAACTTGAAAGTAACTCTATAGCAAAATTAATTCGGACCTAGTATAAAATTGAGAAGAATTTTCCAAATAAAAATCCTAAGCTAAAGTGGTAAATATCACTTCAGCCTCTTTCTCAAGTATTTAAGCTCTTGTACCTATCTTCTAGCACTTTACCCATCTATCTTGAGAGACAAAAGGAGGAAATAAAGACCAAAAAAACAGAAGCTGATTTATATGGGAAAGTATAGCTTTTCCTTATAAAGTTGAGATGCCTGATGGTAGTATAGGAAATACACTGGCTCATGTGATGCTTGTTCAAAGGAAGATCTCTGAAACAAAAAGGTTTTCAAAAACTGGAAAAACTATGGGTGAGGGGAGAAAGGAATTTCTTGAAGAAGTCAAATCTGGCTTGTCACTTATTAGCTGTGTGACTCAGAGCCAAGTTCTTTAACTGTCTGTTTCAGTTTTCTTGATATATAATGGGGATAATAATAAGCACCTACTTCCCAGAGTTGTTGTGAGGATTAAATGAGATAATATTTGTAAAGTACTTCACACAGTGTTCACCACTTCTACCAATAAGGGAAAAACAAAGCTAGTCTATAAATGTACTTCTTAGATTCACTGCCCATTTATTCACATTCCACTTCACCAAAAGGGTTTAACATTGAGAGAGATGAGAAATTACCTCATCATTGAGCCAGTTCAGGTTGTTGAGAGTCTGAATGTCCTTGCGGGTGATAGTCAGACGGAATGCTTCACTGAGAATCTCATCCTGGTTTCCATTACGGAATACATTCTTTATTTCTTTCTCCATTTCCTAAAGAACCAAAGGGTGTTACCAATCAAAGAAATGTCATTTTCTGAAGGCAGGAGTCAATTTCCATTCATCCTTGTGCCTCCTCCTCCATCACCACCAGGCTATAATCTTCACTGAGATGCAAAGGAATGCTTTCCTATCCTTCTTACCTATATTTCGTCTTCTGCGCCTTTGCAGTAGACTTTTAAAAGTTTACCATTGCATCTTTTCCTTCCCTTATTTCCCCTTTCCTCCCCTTCATTTAATCCTTTTCTTTTACTCTGTGATCCAAGGACAGGGACCTCCTTACTGTCCTTGAAACAAGACAGTTCCAACATCTTCCACCTTGAGGAATTTTACTTGGCTGTCTCCTGTGCTTCAAATGCTCTTCCCTCCTCATTTCTGCTTCCTGGTTTCATTAAAATCCTAGCTAAAACCATCCTTCTACAGGGAGCTTTTTATTATGTTCCTTAATTTTTGATTATAACTTATTTATCCTACATAGAGCTTGTCTGCACATAATTCTTGGCTTGTTGTCTCCCCCATTGACTGTGAGCTTCTTGAGAGCACACAGAAAGCAGAGACTATCTTTTGTCATTCTTTGAATCCCTGTGTTTAGCACAATGCCTAGCACAGAGTAGGTATGTAATGATTATCAACTGACAGTCTTCTACATTAGGGTCAAACTAATGTTTTACACTGTCATCTGAGTCTGAGAAAGTGTTCCAATTCTCTTGCCCAATTTTGCTTCTAAACATTCAGTGCTCATTAAGTCTTTTAGTTTTATGCTCCAATCCAAAATATTTTCAATAATAAAATATATTTGTCTTATGGTTAGCAAATGCTCCCAGAAAAGCAGCCTTTTAAAGAAATTTAATTTCCTAAGATAGCTATGTTTTTCCTGGCAAAATATACATGTTTGTAAGATCTATGTCATCTGCTATCAACAAAAATTTGTAAAGATTAGCTAGCAGCTCATTAAGATATGCACAAATTTTTTACCTTATTCCCTGGAATCTTTATGTGTGTTTTTAAATACTAAAAATATTAAAAATTAACTGTGAAAACTGGGAATAAAGTAGATAGCCATTAATTTGGTAATGACTAAATAAATTGTGGTATGTAACTGTAATGGAATTTTTCTGAACTATAAGAAACAATGAATATGATTAGAATTCAGAGAAACATGATCTGATGATCATCAGATGACCTATACAAAGCAAAATAAGAACCAGGAAAGCAATATACACAACTATAACAATATAAATGGAAAGAACAAAGAAACTAAATGCTGTATAATTTTAATGTTGTATAAGTTAATATATAATGGCCATGAAGAAGAGAGGAGAAACTGCACCTTCCTCCTTTTTGTACAGAACAGACTATGAACAGAACACAAAACACATCATCCCATTCAGCTAATGTGTTGGTTAGTTTTGCTAAACTGATTTTTTCCTTCTGTTTTCTTCTTTAAAAAAAAATCTTTCCAAAGGTAGATGGATCACTGGGAAGGGAAAGTAGTATATCTAAGCTAGGGAGGAGGTATTCAAAAGGAACACAGCCTTAAGGCAAATAAGTAATTGTCTTATGACTCTTAAAGAAGCAGATTTCTGAGACCCAGAGTGCTTAACAACTGATATCTATTGAGGCCTTATCCAAACATTTAAGTTAAAGGTACGTGGCAAAGTCAATTTCGAACAAGTGTGAAAGTAAAAAAGAGATTCCCTGGATCAAATCTGAATTAAAGTTTTTGGGAAGTTAATGTGACATAGAAATAAAAGTATGACTTAGCAAAAATAAATGCTAACATTTATAAAGGGTGCTTAAATGAAGATCTTCAAAGAAACCAGGATTTTATAACATTATTTTACAGTAAAAGCAATAAAAATGAAATGTTTAGAAATTCTTCTACTCTTTTGCTCTCTAAAATAGCCTCTCTTTCCAACGTAGCAAAAAATAGGATATAACTGCTGGCTCATTAATATCTTTTGGATGTAACTTACCTCTGTGATTTCAGGAAATTCATCTTCATTATCAGTCACTTTGTCAGGTTCTTTCTCTTCTTCCTGTGTGATTGTGACAGGAATCTCTTTTTCAAGAGGCACTCGAAGATGCAGATCTATTGAATCATGTACTGAATGCTCTTGTTCTTGCAGTCTCTGAAAGAGAAGTCTTTAAATCAAGCCATTCTCCAATTGATAAATGGTTAAAGGATATGAACAGACAATTTTTAGATGATGAAATCAAAACTATTTCTACTCATATGAAAGGGTGTGGACAGATCACTATTGATCAGAGAAATGCAAATTAAGACAACTCTGAGATACCACTACACACCCGTCAGATTGGCTAAGATGACAGGAAAAGATAATGACGAATGTTGGAGGGGATGTGGGAAAACTGGGACACTGATGTATTGTTGGTGGAACAGATCCAACCATTCAGGAGAGCAATTTGGAATTATGCTCAAAAAGTTATCAAACTGTGCATATCCCTTAATCCAGCAATGTTACACTTCAACAACAATACTGTATGAGGATGTATTCTGATGGAAGTGGAAATCTTCAACATAAAGAAGATCCAACTCACTTCCAGTTGATCAATGATGGACAGAAATAACTATACCCAGAGAAGGAACACTGGGAAGCGAATGTAAATTGTTAGCACTACTCTCTATCTACCCAGGTTACTTATACCTTTGGAAGCTAATAATTAATGTGCAACAAGAAAATGGTATTTACACACATATATTGTATCTATATTGTAACCCTTGTAAAATGTATGGGATTGCCTGTCATCAAGGGGAGGGAGTGGAGGAAGGGAGGGGATAATTTGGAAAAATGAATTAAAAAAAAAAATCCAGCAATGTTACTATTGGGCTTATACCCCAAAAAGATATTTAAAAAGGGAAAAGGATTTTTATGTGCCAAAATGTTTGTGGTAGCCCTTTTTGTAGTGCCTAGAAAGTGGAAAATGAATGGATGCCCGTCAATTTGATAATGGTTGGGTAAATTGTGGTATTTGAATGTTATAGAATATTATTGTTCTGTAAGAAATAACCATCAGGATGAATACAGAGAGGCTTGGAGAGACTTACATGAACTGATGCTAAGTGAAATGAGCAGAACTAGATACACTTCAACATCAATACTGTGTGAGGATGTATTCTGATGGAAATGGATATCTTCAACAAAAATTGATCAATGATGGACAGAATCAGCTACATCCAGAGAAGGAACACTGGGAAATGAATGTAGACTACTTGCATTTTTGTTTTTCTTCCCAGATTATTTTTACCTTCTGAATTCAATTTTTCTTATGCAATAAGAGAACTGTGTAGATCTGCACACATATATTGTATCTAAGATATACTTTAACATGATTAACATGTGAAACTGACTGCCCTCTAGGGGAGAGGGTGGAGGGAGAGAAGAGAAAAGGTGGAACAGAAGTGAGCACAAGGGACAATGTTGAAAAATTACTTATGCATATGTTGTCAATAAAAAGCTATAATTCAATTTAAAAAAAAAAGAAAGAGAGATCTTTAGAATCAGGAGGTGGTGCTCTAATTGTACTTAGGCCTACTACATCTGTGTGGCACAAGCTGGGTAGAAAGAAAAAAAAAAAACTCTTCTACTTTGTTTTCCCTCAGCCTACAGAATATTTGATGGACTTAACATACAATGTACCATCTAAGCCAAAATCAAGATGCTCTTTTTTGAAATCTCAGTTTGGCTAGGCTGATATGATAATTCCCTTACCTGGTTTTGAAGATGCAATGCCAGAGCTTTCTGTTCTTCAATTTTACGTAATCTCTCCCGTGCTCGGGAATCATAAACGCTGGTTCTAGGAATTGGAAATAATGACATCTTTTTAGCATTGAATACATTTCAGATGAATATTAAGAATGAAATACTAATTAAGTGAATGTAAATACAATTTTTCTGTTGTAAAAAGAGGCTGGAAATGGAAAGAGACTGAGGTCTTCTCTAGCTCTTTATCTATAATTTTAGTACCCAAGTCTGAAAGCCCCTGTATAAACTTCCTACTGATACTCACAGTACTGGTAATCAGAAAAGAGCAAAATTTTTGATATAAATGAGGAAAGAAACCAGTTGCTTGCCAGTATAATCTTTTAGAGTCCTTGATGATGAGAAAAATGAGAAATATTCACACACAGAGAGAAACAGAGCAAGAAAGTACAATCAGGACTCAATCGTCTTTTCTCTCTCTCTTTCTCCATTCATTCATTTATTTTTAGATTTTTTCTTCTTTTTTATTAAAGCTTTTTATTTTTCAAAACATATGCATGGACAATTCTTCAACATTAGCCCATGCAAAACCTTGTTTCCAATTCTCCCTCCCTTCCCCCACATTCATATCAATAGATGTTAAACATGGTAGAACTACATGTTAAATCCAATACATATTTATATAATTATCATGCTGCACAAGAAAAATAAAATAAACCAGTAAAAAAAAAAAAAAAAAAAAAAAGAGAGGGAAGCAAAATAAAATGCAAGTAATCAACAACAAAAAAGAGTGAAAATCCTATGTTGTGAACCATACTCAGTTTCCACAATCCTCTCTCTGGGGGTAGATGGCTCTCTTCATCACTGAACAATTGAAAGTGGTTTGAATCATCAATGTGATGATTCACATTGTTTAAGAGAGCCACATCCATCAGAAATGATCATTGTATTGTTTAGAAAAAAGTAAATTTGGCTTTAAAAAACAACTATGAGGGATAGATAGGTGGCGCAGTGGATAGAACACCAGATCTGAAGTCAGGAGGAATCGAGTTCAAATGTGACCTCAGACACTTAACAATTCCTAGCTGTGTGACCCTGAGCAAGTCATTTAACCCCAACTGATTCAGAAAAAAAAAAAAAAAAAAAAAAAAAAAAAAAAAAAAAGAAAAAAAAGAAATCAACTATGAAGAGGGATTTGGTTGCTCCAAAATGGGATGTGGGATAGGAATAAAGAGCACTACCAACAGCTGCTTTTGATTCTGGGGGGAGGGAGGCAAAAACTAAGGGAACATGAGAAATGAAAAATCCTAACACTAATCTAGCTTACTTCCAGTAAGATTCATACTCAAAATACCCAAACTGTTCCATTTGTGCTGTCCTGTAGAATATAAACCCACTCACCTAAAAGAGGATTGTCCTATACACTAATGACTGGTCAATTCAATGTAGTTCCTCCAAAAAAACCACCAGGGATAACAGGACAATCACAGCTCAACATCAGCATACCAGCTCTGGTGATTAATTTACTATGAAGGCTCTGAATGCCCTATAGTAATTGCAAATCATTGTCTTTAGTAAAGGTACAAGTCCCCTTTCCCTTTCTTGTTCTTATCTATTCTTTCTCAAACCAAAGAAACTAAATCAAATTGTCTGAGAATGAACAAAGTGAGAATACTTCTTCTATAGGATTGCATAAAAACCATCAGGCTGTGGAATCCATTAGCTGTGGAATCTGAGAGTCGGAGCTCAAATTGCACCTCTGAACATTATTTGTGTGACCTTAGCTTCAGTTTAGATCTTATCCTCCCTGTACCTCAGTTTTCTCAACTGTAAAGAGGTTAGAAAAGATGGACTCTGAGATCATCTCCAGTTCTTTTATTTATGATCCTAGATGCCCAGGCAAAAAGAAGCCAAGAAAATGATTTAAAATACTTTCTTCTAGAGTAGTCTCATTGGTTTTCAACACAATTTGTATTTGTGGAAAAAATCTGAATGTGCAAGCTATAGTAAAATATATAAGGAATTTTCTCCTAAAGAAAGGGAAGGGACAGCAGGGGATATTAGTAAAAGAGGGAAGGCTGGTAGCAGGTTGGAGAAATAACTATATATGGAGTCTCTAAAGCCTAGGTTTCTGAAGTAAGAACCAGTATAGAATTCTGGAAAAAACAAACAAACAAAAAACAACCCATTTGGCATATCTGTTTTGGAAATTGAGTGCGAAAGACTCTGGCAGTTTTCTCTTTGTAGTGGCCAGAAACTGGAAACTGAGTGGATGCCCATCAATTGGATGAATAAATTGTGATGTATGAATATTATTGTTCTGTAAGAAAGAACAGCAGGATGATTTCAGAAAGGCCTGGAGAGACTTACATGAACTGATGCTGACTGAAATGAGCAGGACCAGGAGATCATTATATACTTCAAGAACAATACTATATGATGATCAATTCTGGTGGACGTGGCTCTCTTCAACAATGAGATGAACCAAATCAGTTCTAATAGAGCAGTAATGAACTGAACTAGCTACAACCAGCAAAAGAACTCTGGGAAATGAGTATAAACTACTTCATAGAATTCCCAATCCCTCTACTTTTGTTTGCCAGCATTTTTAATTGTATACTATTTCAAAGTCCGATTCTTTTTGTACAACAAAATAACTATATGGACATGTATACATATATTGTATTTAACTTATACTTTAACATGTATTAGTCAATCTGCCATCTCAGGGGAGAAAGAGGGGAAAAAAATGGAACAAAAGGTTTTACAATTGTCAATGTTGAAAAATTATCCTGCATATATCTTGTAAATAAAAAGCTATAATTAAAAAAAAAAAAAAGACTCTGGCAGTTTTGCCAGTGTACTCTGGATCTCTGAAATGTTCCCCCCTCACCCCACCCCCACTGGGGTTAAGTGACTTGCCCAGGGTCACACAGCTAGGAAGTGTTAAGTGTCTGAGACCAAATTTGAACTCAGATCCTCCTGAATTCAGGGCTGGTGCTCTATCCACTGCGCCACCTAGCTGCCCCTTGTCTGAAATGTTAATACATTATATTTATCAATGTGAAAACTAAAAGATCATTTCTTTTCCATTTCTAAGTAATGATTAACACCAAAATACTTTTCCAATTGATTTTGGCTTCAATTAGTATTTTATATCTAACAAAACTAAGTACTTAAAATGCTTTAATATAGTAGAATTTTTTTTAAGGCTTTTTATTTTCAAAACATATGCACAGATAATTTTTCAACACTGACCCTTGCATAATCTTGAGTTTCAGATTTTCCCCTCCCTTCCTCCACCCCCTAGATGACAAGCAATCCAATATATGCTATACATGTTAAAATATATGTTAAATCAATATGTGTAAACATATTTATACAATTGTCTTGCTACACAAGAAAAAATAGATCAAAAAAGAAAGTAAGAAAACAAAATGCAAGTGAACTACAACAAAAAAAGTGAAAATGTCATGTTGTGATCCACATTCAGTCCTCTCTTTAGGTGTAGGTAGATCTCTTCATCACAACATCAATTGAACAATACAGTAGAATTTTTAAAAAAATTAACTGACAGTGTAATTGAATAATTCTCATTGACTAGCCAGATAACTGGCATGTTACTTGGATACAAAAGTGGATAGAAAAAAAGTAAAAACATTCTAAAAATAAACAACTTACAATTCTTTGATCCACAGCTCTGCCTGGAAGAAGGAAGGACTAGAGAAGAGGAAAAGAAAATGTGACAAATGAATAGTAGGCTTATGGGAAAGTGAAAATAGTTTCACTAAGAATTTAAAATTGAATAAACATGATTAATTAGAAGCAGAGTTAAAAACATTTAGATAAAATAACATTATTATAACTAGGCAGAAAAGTGATAAGCAGTATGGAAGAAGGGTTAAAAAGCTGATCTCAAAATCAGAAGTTCTGGGTTCAAGTCTTGCCCTAATACACATTGGTGATGTAAGTCATCTAACTTCTTGGTGCTCCTAGGCAATTCTCTAGAAACATTAGTCACAAAGAAGGTAATGATCTGCATTGATCAAGAAAGTTCCTTAATAGTAAAGCCTCTAACGGCAATGAAATCCTGTCTTTAAATTTAAAAAAAAGCTATAATTAGGCATCAAAAGAAAATAATCATAGAGAATATATTAATAAAATCAAGAGATAAGGACTAGTTTGGCAAATAAATAAAGGTTAGCACTATCCCATGAGGCCAGAGAAAAGACCAACAAAGATGAGAAAGCATATCCTAGGCCAAGATAAATAAACTGGACTGGAATTATTACTGTCTCTCCCCCACATAGTTCAAAGTAAATTAGTTTTTTGCCATTTCTTAAAAAGATAATGTTAATCAAATGTATTTATATTCTCTTAAAAATATATGCATGCACAAACTCTTGAAAGTCCATCTGACTCTCTTAGGAAGAATGGTTCTCAAGAAAGGGAAAAGAAAAACAAATATATTGGAAAACGAAGGTGATGTAAAAACCAAAATACAACAATATAAAATTTAAGTAAAATTAAAAGGACAAGAAAAAAAATCTCATTGGAATTAAAATTTACCTAACTAATCACAGTTATTAACTAAAAATCAAAAAGTTTCACATATATCCAACATAATACAGTAAGTACAAAAAGAAGATAGCAACTTAATTTCAGGTCTTTTGAAGTAAAGCCCAATCCCAGCTCAATGAGCTATCTTAAGAGAACAAAGCCTCAGCATAGAACTGAGTTTATTTACTAATTATATTAAATATTATTACCCTAACAGCTAACAGAAAATTTTGCCTCATATCCATTAAACACTCACTTCAACTAAGAGAGTCTTCTTTGAACAAAGGAATCCTGTTGGCTTGCTAAATACACTTATGCTAATGAGAGCAAGAACACAGACCTTTCCAAAGTTTACCTGTGAGTAGGAGCTCTGGAATCTTTCACCTTGAGTAAAATGACAGAGTCTGAGCCTAGATAAAAACAAAAAGCACTCAATTAATAAGAATTGTTACTTATATAATTATTAGTTATAATCAATTTGCTTTGTTACATTTTAAAATTAGTTACAGTGCAAGTTCCCATTCTTGGCTCTATTCCAGTTCTACAAAGAAAACACAGTTGGATAAAACCGATGAGTTGGAAGGGCTAATGAATTCATAAAGTGATGAAAACCAGCTCCCATGCCAGAAAATATTAAATTTCCAGGCTAAAAAAAAATCCTACAGCATAAATTGTCAAAATGGAATATAATAACAATAGTTTATCAGTTTGTCCTTTCATATTTTCCCTTTATTTCTCTCTTCCTACTAATATGGCACAGAGGAAGACTTAGATCTCATTGGTATGGATGGTGTAGTAAGAGAAACTGAAACATTAAAAAGCAATGAACATGAAATAAAATGAAATGAACATCTCTTCCACAAAAGAAGCAAAACAAGGATGGCTCCATTTCCCTGCTATTATTTAACATGGCTCTATAAATGTTAGTGATAGCAATATAACTATTAAAAGCATAAACACTAGTAAAGAAAAAAACAAGAGCACCTGCATTAACTGAAGATATATTTTACAAAAAAAGCCCAAAATAATTAGCAAAGTAATTGAGACAATTGATGATTGAAACAATTCATTAAAGGAGCAGCATAAAGAACAAATACATATGTAAAAATCCTTTCTCCAAGATAGAAATCAAAACAACTCTGAAGTTTCCTCTCACTAGTAAGTTAGTAAAAACGCCAAAAAAAGAAAATAGTGTTGAAAGGTGTGAACATGGCTAAAACAATTTCAAATTATATTTTTAAAAACTCACTTAAATATTCATATTATGAAGCTAAAGATCATATGGTTAGGAATATGCTATAAGTCCCATAAACAACAACAAAAAAGCAATGCCGTTGTAGTAGCAAAAAACTGAAAGCAGATACTCATTGACTGGGGAATGGATAGGCAAAATAGGGTTAGTGAACCATCAGGAAATATTACTAAGCTATAAGAAAAATGAATATGAAGAATTCAGAAAAGCAAGAAAGATATGAATTTATGCATAATAAAGAAAACATAACCAGGAAAAGAATCTAGACAATGACTACAATACTATAAGCAGAAAAACCAAAAACCTCTTGAATGTTATACAATTATACTGAACAAGTTTGGCTCACAAAAAAGATAAAAATCTGTCCCTTCCACTCTTCCTTGCAGAGGTGAAAGCATATAAATGAGGAATAGTACACATACTATCTAATGTGGTTGATGTGCTAGTTTTGCTGATTTTTTTTTCTTTTTAAATTTTTAAAAAATATTCTGGATTTGAAAAACATGAACAAATCAATGATCCTTTCCATATACAAACAGAAAAAGAGGGCTGCATGTGAAATTGTGTCTCTATCACATAGAACTTAGTTATTTTTAAGCATAAGTGTAAAACAGTAGTTATAAAACCATCTTATTTATCCCTGTCCCGTTCCTCTCATTTTCTTCTGGGAATTTTAAAATTTTTCAATAATACTATTTTCTTTTTTCCTTTTTTGTTTTTTAGAAATCACTATCATTACCACTTATAACTCTCTCTCCAACAACAACAAAAAAAAACCTAAAATCATTCCTTGTAATCAACCAAGCAAAACAAATCCACCATGAGGTGGGAAAGATAACTCTTTAAAAAACAAACAATTTTTGTTACAAGGGAGGATTTATTGAGTAGGAAATGAAAAAGGAATGTATTTGGACATGAATATAATGTTAAAATATTTAATTCATTTAATTCAAATCTTACTGTATAAGTACCTGCAAGTTGACATTACACAAAAATTTTAATTTCAAAGGATTTTTTTTTAAATGGCAGGTGGATAAGAAATAAGTGATTAGAAATAAAAGCACAGAAGGGAAATTGTGTATTCTGCTGGAAATACTATAATGTACTTCAATTGACAAAAATATTTAATATATAAGCATTGTGGGTAGAAAAAAATTACCCTAGCGTTCAACAAAAAGACTTCTTGTAATAAAATGGAATGCTTAGGTAAACAAAGTAGTCTAACATAATATTCTTGTTAATGAAAAAGTTAAATTGAACTCATCATTTCAAAACTTCCTGAAAATTCTTCTATAATTTATAAAACTACTTTTCTGTTTTGTTTTGTTTTTCCCCCAGAGGGTAAAGGGCAATCAGTGGAAGGTTTTTCCAACCTGTGATTTCACTTGAGTTGGGAATTTCAGGCATAGAAACTTCCTTTACAAAGGCAACAAAGTTGTAATTTACAGCCTTATGAGGGTTGAACTGGGCACTGAGACGTTTTCCACAGTCACAAAGCTAGTATATGTCAGAAGCTGGACTTAAATTAGTGCCACAGGAGCATCACAAAATCCAAGATTTTAAAGTGACAATAGAAGTTATTTGACATTGAAAATGGGAAACTGATCTCAGAGAAGTTCTGTGATTTGCCCAAAGTCACAAAAATAGTAAACAGCATAATCAGGATTACCCTGATTCCCAATAAAATGCCTTTTTTTTCATGTAAGAATTGCTGCCTCCCTTGCTGCCTCCCTTCTTGACTCTATGGCTGGTTCCCCCCCCTTTCCCCTGCAGCACACTGTCTTACCCTGCTTCAAAAAAGTATGCTTGTGTTGTGAACTGATCCAACCATTCTAGAGAGCAATTTGGAACTATCACCAAAGGACTATTAAAAAACCCAAACAATTTTTTGATAAACGTGGAAATATGTTTAGAAGAATTGCATATATTTACATATATTGGATTGCTTGCTGTCTAAAAGAGGGGGAGGTAAGAAGGGAGGGAGAAAAATTTGAAACACAATGTTTTTCAAGGGTGAATGACTGAAAACTTATCTTTACATGTATTTTGAAAAATAAAAGGCTATTATTAAAAAAAAAAAAAAAAAAAAAAAAAAAAGGTATGCTTTTGCTTGTGTGTTTTTTTTCCCCCCTGAATGTTCAGAACATAGGACTGCTTTCCTTCAACACTGACAATCCCACATGGCTTCAAGTAGGATGACCATGAACAATGACCTTGAGTGTGGAGCCAATAGATGTTTTTGCAGGATAAGTCCCATTGTAAAAAACAAAACACAAAAAATAGGTAAGTCTAAATATACATATATGAATTGGATTTTCTTTGATAAATCTGTTACCAGCTTGTCTTGCCATTTGCCTTTCTCTCACAAATAACTTATTTAAAAATTGGGGGATTCTATTTTTTGAGGACTAGGTAATCATAGGTTATATATATTCATAAACCTTCAGATTTAGTTAAGTCAGACTAAGAAATTTCTGATTAGGGAATAGAAGTCAGACACTAGGGAAAATTAAAACAAGTAATAGGTTTACCTTTAGACTGTGCATTTGGAGCTGGTATGTGATTTGGCTGATGTGGAGGAGAGGAGTGTTGGTGAGGTTGACTGTGGGGATCAGAATTCTTGGATTCATTTGTAGAAACATCCCGAAGATAGGAAGACTGGGGAAATGGTGTAGTGGGGTGGGACAACTGTTCTTGAGTATTTAAAATGCTGGCCGAGTTGTTTGATGGTGTGTCAGAGCCAATGGTCTGAGTGGCGTAACAGTTTGAATCTTTGAACACTGAATCTTCCAAAGCACTCTTATTGGAACTGAGGCGAGACCTAACAAGAGAAGAATACAGTCTCAATGTCATGTAAGTTAAACTGTGGCATCAAATTAACTTGAAATTTGTGACTCACTACATGAAATTTCTGTGACTCACAGGTGTAAAGGAAAATGTGTAGTGGGTTTGGCTGTAGAAAACTGTTTACCAGTAACCATCTGTAGCAATTGTCTGTAGATCTCTCTCTCCCCTTCTCGAACAGTCTGTGAAGAAAATTAAAAAGAGTTAAGTACTTCTGAAAGTAATGTTTGGGAATTCTCGAGATTCTGCCAAAGCTCTGGAGAGTCTTAAGGAAGAGAAAGAGAAGAGTCAGGAATTGTGGTGCTTTTGGACACTTCATGCCTAAAATGCAGGTTTTCTTGTCAGCACCTTAAGATTCTTATCTTCCACTATGGAATATTATTGCTCTGTAAGAAATGACCAGCAGGATGAATTCAGAAAGGCTTTGAGAGACTTGCATGAACTGATGCTGAGTGAAATGAGCAGAACCAGAAGATCACTATACACTTCAACAACAATACTGTATGAAGATATATTCTGATTGAAGTGGATATCTTCAACATAAAGAAGATCCAACTCACTTCCAGCTGATCAATGATGGACAGAAACAACTACACCCAGAGAAGAAAAACTGGGAATTGAATGTAAAATATTAGCACTACTGCCTATCTACCCAGGTTACTTATACCTTCGGAATCCAATACTTAACATGCAACAAGAAAATTGGATGTACACACATATATTATATCTAGGTTATACTGTAACACATGTAAAATGTATGGGATTGCCTGTCATCTAGGGGAGGGAATGGAAGGAGGGAGGGGAAAATCTGGAAAAATGAATACAAGGGATAATGTTATAAAAAACATTACTCAATACACATATAATGTCAAAAAATTATAATTATAAAATAAAAATAAATAAAAAATGAAAAATATATTTATTTAAAAAAAAAAAAACCAAAAAACGATTCTTATTCTTATCTTCCTTAGAAATTCAACTCAAAGATCACTTGCTCCAAGAAGCTTATTCTGGTTTCACCAATTTTAATTATTTCTCCCTCTTCAAATTACTTGGTCCTTATTCATATGTAAATATATTGACTTTCCCCAATACAATATTAAAAAAAAAAGGCACAGGGAAACTGAAAGAAGTTTCAAGGGAAAGAGACAAGTAGGATAACTTTGAACATGTTCAACTTTGCTTTTTTTAAAAATGTGATTTCACACATGATCCTCTTTTCTTTTTCTATTTTATATACAGAAATTTTTTAAAGTATGTGTTAAGTTGAGAATGATTTTTTTTTTAACATAAAAAAGGGTAGGAAAACCTAGAGAGTTAATTCTCCTGTTATATTTAATCTTTACTTCCTTCCTTCCTTTCTTCCTTCTTTGTTTCTTTCTTTGGCAATTAGGGTTAAGTGACTTGCCCAGGGTCCCACAGCTAGGAAGTGTTAAGTATCTGAGACCACATTTGAATTCAGGTTCTCCTGACTTTAGGACTAGTGCTTTATCTACTTGGCTATCTAGGTGCCACCCCCTCCCCATTACATTTAATTTCTAAAATAAATACCTTCCAGAAGTGAAATAACTCATCACTCATAAGCTTTGTGCCATTAAATCCTTATCTTTCTTTTTATATGAGATGGCTTTAGTCTTTACCAAGGTTCATTCTTCTACCTGCTCAAGTGATCCCATTCCTTTGGGTCTCCCCTAACAGAATGATCCCTTTGTATTCCCCACTCTTTCAATTATCTTCTTTCCTTGTCTCCCAATTCATTCCCTCCTGCCTATAAACAGGCTCATGTTTACTCATTCTGAAAAAAATCTTTTTTGATCCTTCTCTCCCAGTTAGCAATTATCCTCTATGTCTTTAGCTCTTTGTGGCTAAATTCCTCAAAGTTGTCTACAATAAGTATCTTCCCTTTTTCTCTTCCCACTCTTTCAAAAAAAAAAATCCATTATTTATTTTTTAGCGTTTATTTTTAAAATTTCACATTCTAAATCTCTCCCTCTCTCCAGTCCTTTTCCTATCAAATGAGAAGGCAAGAAATGTGAGATCAGTTATATATGTGAAATCTGTTCTCTTCACTTTGCATCAATTTATTATGTCTTCCTAGGTTTCGAAAGCATCAGAACTCCATCATAGTCATATATCACAACTTGTTATCATTCTCCAATTGATCAGACACTTTCTCAATTTCCAATTCTTTGCCACCACAAAAAAGAGTTGCTATAAGTAATTTAGTACATATATGTCCTTTTTCTTAAAGAGACAGATCCAATATTGGTATTGCTGGCTTTTACTTTCTTCTTTATCCTTACAATCTGATTTCTGATTTTAGCAATCCATAAAAACTGTTCTCTACAAAGCAATTAAAGAGTTAATTCTTCCATTACATTTAATTTCTAAAATAATCAAATATTTTCCAAAAGTGAAATGGCATCATGTGTTATGGGCCAGAACTCTGAAACAAGGGTTCTTACAAGGTGTTAACATTTTAGCATGGTGCTTAATAGTTCTCTAAGTTCAGTATGATTGATTTAATTTTACAACAAATAATGGTTTCCTAGTGATATAATGATTGGTTTATACTCAGTGTAGAGCATATATGCTGAGATTCAGAGCCAGGAAAGACAAGTGGACTGGAGGCCCGAGCTCAAGCTCTTGGAGCCAATTAGAGAGAGATTCATTTTCCATCTTCATCAGCCTTGTGGTGACTGGCCTGTCCTCTTGTATTTTCTCCCTCTGAAACCAAGTCCCTTCTGAAAGTCAAGAGAAAGCTAGCTGAGCACCAGAGGAAGGAGATAATAAAGACTTTTGGACTTTAACACCTGGCTATTCTTGTGGTGATTAATCTGCTGAAAAGAAGGCTGCCCCAAAGACTACCAGAAAAGAACTAAGAACATTACAATCATGCATATACAGTCTGCCACTAAATCCTCCCTTGCCTTTCTTTTTAGATGAGATGGCTTTAGTCTTTACCAAGGCTAATTCCTCCACCTGCTCCTTATTCATCCTTAAACACTGGATCTTACAAAGCACTCTTATTGGAACTGAGACACTGAGACCAATAAGACAATAGTCTTACTGTATTCTTACAGTAATAAGAACTATTTATTCTTACTTGCCAAATCTCTTTTCAATTTTCATTCTCTTTCACCCTTCTGTAGCCTCTGACACTAGCAGATCACCCTTGATGGTTTTCAGGATACCCTCTTTCTGACTTCTCCTACCAGTCCAAGCTCTGCTTCTTAATCTTTTTTGCTGGATCATTATCCAGAGCTACCAGCTAACCATAAGTGTCCCAAAAGGTTTGTCCTCCTAGCCTCTCTACACTACTTTACTTACTGATCTTAACAACTCCCATGGATTTAATTACCATTTCTATACTAAGGTTTTTCAAATCCTCTTATTCTGCCCCAACCTCTCAACTAACTTTCAATCCTATATCTATAAATGCCTTTCAGATATCTCAAAGAGGATGCCCAATAGACATTTTAAAATAAATATATCCAAAGTGCAACTCATTATTTATCCCCCCAAACCTTCTCTCCTCCTGTCTCCCCTTTTATTCTAAAGAACATCCTTCTCCTCCTACTCCCTGAGGCTCACAACCTAGGAATCATTCTTGACTCCTCACTGCACTCATCCCCTTTCAATGTGATGTTCATTTTACCTCTACAACATCTCTCATACATGATCCCTTCTCTCCTTTGACATTGCCTCCACTCTAATGCAGACCCTCATATCCCCCCTTACACTTGGAGTATTACATTAGCCTACTGGAAACATTAACCTGTTTCAAGTCCTAAAATGAACGTTCTAAAACTCAAATCCAACCATGCTACCCACTATTCAATAAAGTCCAGTTGCTCCCTGTTGTCTACAGCATCAAACACAAACTTCTCTGTTTCCCATCCTTTATAACCTAGTCTTCTCCTACCTTTTCAGTCATCTATCTTTCAGTCCAGTAATATTGAACTCCTCACTGTTCCACAAACAAGACACTCCATTTCTCAGTTCCAGGCATTTTTTCTGACTAACTAGAAGGTTCTCCCCTCCTCATATCTACCACTTCCTAATGGTGCAGTAGGTAAAGCTCCAGGCCTGAAGTCAAGAAGACTCATTGTCCTGAGTTCAAGTCTGTCCTTAGACACTTATTGGCTGTGTGATCTTGGTCAAATCACTTAACCCTGTTTGCCTCAGTTTCCTCATCTGTAAATGAGCTGGAGAAGAAAATAGCAAACAATGCAGTATCTTTGCCAAGAAAACCCCAAAAGAAAACCTTCATGAAATCAGACATGACTGCAAACAACCAAAATCCCATCTCTTCTCTTAATTCTAGTGTTTTCTCTGTTAATGATTTCCTATTTATCCTGTATACAGTTTTTTATATTGATATTGACATTATTATAACATATTATATTAACTATAATATGTTATAATATAACATGTACTATAATAATTATATTATAATATAATATATTGATATTATATTATCACCTCCCATAAGACTGTGAGCTCCTTAAGAGTGGATATTTGTCTTCTATGTCCTTTTTTTTTTTTTTTAATCTCCCGAGCTTAGCATAGTACCTGGTGTATAGTAGATGCTTAACAAATATTTATTGATTGATTGTTCTGTCACTTTGACATTTCCTCCTACTTTTAGTGAAGAACCAAAAGAATTCATATCATTTATGACCAAATGATCTGGCAATTAATCATGTTTTGTTTTGTGACATCTCTTGTTACTAACTTTCCCCTTATTTTTGATGTATCTTTCCAACTAGACCTTTGAAGGCAGGGTCCATGCTCTAGGCAACGTAAAACAATACAGCAAAGTGAAAGGAATTAAAAGACTACTGATTTAGCACTAATAATAATTCGTTACATTTATTTGTATCACACTTTACAAACTATTTTCAATTACTCTTTTAAATTTGATTCTTACTAGTGAGTACAGGTGTTCCACCTTACAGCTGAAGAAACTGAGCTTCAGATGCTGAGTGAGAACATTATACACAGTAACAATGAGGTTATATGATGAATAACTATGACAAACTTAGCTCTTCTCAGTAATATAGTGATGCAAGACAATTCCACTAGACTTGGGATAGAAACTGCCATCCACATCCAGAGAAAGAACTATGAAGAATGAATGTGGATCAAAGCATAATAAGCAAACAAAAAAGGTGAAAATAATTTTTTTTTGCTTATAGGTTTTCCTTTTGTTTTGATTTTTCTTTCACAACATGGCTAATATGGAAATATGTTTAAAATGATTGTATATGCATAATCTATATCTACTTGCTGTCTTGGGGAAGGGGGAGGGAAGAGAGGGGAAAACATTTGGAACTCAAAATCTTACAAAAATGAATGCTGAAAACTATCTTTACATGTAATTGGAAAATGTAATTACATGTAATTGGATTCTAACCATTTTGAAAAGAAGAATGGATCAATGCTAAGAAAATCACTAAAATGTCCATAATTTTTGACCCAGAAATTTTACTGTTAGTAAAAGACAGAAAGAGCAGTCTCAGAGAGTCAAATTATCCATTGCAGCACTTTCTGTGGTGTCAAAAAAATAGAAACAAAGTCAATGCCCTTCAGCTGGAGAATGGCTAAACAAACTGAGACAGAGGAATATAATACAATGTGTTATAAGAAATGGTGAATATGAAGAATTCAGACAAAGACAGAAAAATTTACATTAACTGATACAAAATGAAGTAAGCAGAACCAGAAAAATAATAAATAAGAATACAATAATGTAACTGAAAAGAGCAAAAGAAAACAAAACTGAATAAGTACTAAACCTTGACACAGAGGAGGTGTCAAAAGGTAGGGGACTAGGTGTAAAATATTGTATATACTGTCAGACATGATTTATTGGTTGGCTTTTTGCTGAAGTAATTTTTTTCCTCCTTTTAAATTTTTTACTACAAGAAAGAGCTCACTATGTAAGGGAGTGGAAGGAAGAATGAAAAATGAATTTCAAAACAAAAAATACTGTGAAAATTAAATTTTTTAAATAAATGATGAGAAACAAAGAAAAATTCCACTTTTTCTTTGTCTGATCTATCAGACTGGGCTATAACTTTAAATATCAATAGTTTTTCTTACCTCTTCTGCTGTACTAATATATCGTCTCTGGGTTTTCTTTGGGCTTAAGAGATTACGACGGCATGAACCACTCCATGATGGACTTGTAACAGGCTTAATAGGAAAAGTTTTTTCATATGCAGTCATATGACAGTGATGGTTTGACTTTCCAACAAAAGTGTTTGACATTCCACTGTGAAAATTACACAAAAAATTAGTTAACAATTACAAAAGATAATATTAACTTAATAATCATTGTTAGTTTTCTCTTGAAAAAAAATAATTCAATTAAGTGAAATGGTATTGATTTTGCTACCTAAAAGAAATGATCTATCTCCATCATATGCATGAGAAGATAGCATTTAAGCATATACACGTGCACATGTGTACACACATATTTTTTTACAACCACCCCACTTTGTATATCAATTTTTTTGGTAAATTAAGGATGGAGGCAACAAAGTAGAAAAAGCTAAAGACCTAGATTCAAATCTCAGTTCTTCCAATTACTACTTGCATGATCTTGTTCAAAATTTTGAACTTGTGTGAACATGAATGAGGAAAATTTCTTCATCTATATAATGAAGAGATTTAGCAAAATAGCCAAAGAGCAGGACTTTGGGCAACTCATTTAACTACCCTGGGTCTCAGGTTTATCCTGTGTGTATAATCAGGGAATTGAGTCCCCTCCAGCTGAGGATTTGTGACAATTTGATCCTAACCCAGCAATACAACTAAGACGAAAAATAAAACTGCAAAAATTTCCTTAGAGGCAACACCAGAGGGCGCCTAAGCCATTTTTATTCCCCTTAGGTAACTTCCAACATAGCCAATTTTTGCTCAAATCGTAGATTTAAAGCTTTCAACTATTTCCCATTTAAAGAAAATCCCTATCAAACTAGAATTCATCCTGTCAATTAGAAGAGCTTGTATTCTTTGTCCTGTCTAGAGAGAGGTGTATTAAATAAAACATCTTTGTGGGAGGAACCAATCAAGTCTTACTTTGTAAGACTGAGTTCAAAGTCTTGGTGTGCTCTTCCTCATCCGTTTTCATACTAAGATGCCTGTCTACATCAATTAAATCACTTTAAATGTCTCTGATTCCCATGGAGGGAAATGAGTAAAGAAATTTGAAATACTCTTTCATTTCTATTCTATCTTTATCAATTACTCATTGTAATCTGTATTGAGAGTATAGAAAAGGAAGGAGTATATATGTATACCAGGGAGTATGTATACCGGGGAGTGAAGGGGAGGGAAGAGAAAGATGAATCTAGAACTCAAGTATTGCTGCTTCATAAAAATGCTAATATTCCTTCAGAGCTGTTAGGCAAGAATGGAATGAGAATAGGTGGCAAAGTTAGAATAAAATGTATATCCCAGTGAATGTATGAATTTCTTCAAATTTTATCTTTTTGCAACCCTAAATTTAAAGAATATTTCAAAGAAAAAGTAATTTATAGGTAGAAATCCACCAATGCTCATCAGAAAGCACAATCTCATATAAGAAGATAGAATTATCTTAACCTCACTCAAAGGTCTACTATTAGCAAAGCAGAATTTTAGAAGCTGCCATCCTACACTTGGACAATAAAAAAGTGGTCAAAGGATATGAATTAATAGTTCTCAAAAGGAGAATTGCAAATTATTAATGATCATACGAAAGTCTGCTCCAAGAAACACAACAAAATAATTCTGAGTTGATGCAAGACAAGTTGGCAAAGAGTCAGTGTGGAACGAAAAGCAAACACTAAAGCTGCTGGTGGAGCTGTGCATTGGTCCAAACATTCTGGAAAACAATATGGAATCATGTTAATAAAGTCATAAAAACGTCCATAGCTTTTGAGTCAGCAATTTAATGCTTTATCTCCAAAGAAAGTCAAAGATTAAAAGGTGTATTAAAAAGCTTTGATACACACTAAGATATTTATAGTGGCACTTTTAATTGTTAAAGAACTTGAAACAAAGTTCTTGTTGATCAAGTAAGGAATACCTACATGGTACATCAACAGGATGTCATATTACTGCACCATAAAAAACAATGACTATAGAAAGATTATAGGAAATCGTGGGAAGACATGAATTAATATAAATTGAAATAAGCAGAAACAGGAAAATAACTCACCCAATGACTACAGAAATGTAAATGAAAACAACAGTATTTGAAACTAAACACTGCATATTTATAATGATTAAGCTTGACTTGAAGAGGTATGATTAGAATGTACCTTTTTCAGGCCTGGAGAGACTTACATGAACTGATGCTGAGTGAAATGAGCAGGACCAGGAGATCATTATATAATTCAACAATACTGTATGATGATCAATTCTGATAGACGAGGCACTCTCCAACAATGAGATGAAACAAATCAGTTCCAATAGAGCAGTAATGAACTGAACCAGCTACACCCAGTGAAAAAACTCTGGGAGTTGACTACGAACCACTACATAGAATTATAGAGATAGAATAGACAATATTTTTGTCTGCCTACATTTTTTACTTCCTTCACAGGCAGCTCACACTGTGCAGACCCGAGGGGGGAGGGGTGTGATCTCTTCTGTTTCTCATGGATATTCCGGCCACCCCCACCTCCACCAGGAGTGACTCAGCATGTTCTTAGAGCCTCAGGCAACACAGCCAACACTGTCCTGTTAGTGCCTCCCTGCTGTCTCCCGCAGTCTGTAGAGAAAGCTTGGTAATACCATCCAGCCCCATCCTCCCCCAGAAACAGACCAATTGTTTCTCTTGCCAATTTGTTTTCTTCGATTCCCACTCTGACAAAATGAAAAAAAAATTTAAAAGGGCTCTAACCATTGACAGCTTCTGTATAGATAGAGAGCAGACTTCAAACTCTGAGGAGACTAAAAGTAGACTGTCTCCAGAGGAATCCCCTAAGGAGGATATGATCTGCTCCTCAATGCACAAAACTCACATAGAGGAAATCAAAAGGGCTCTCACAAGAGAGCTAGAAGAGAAATGGGAAAAGGAAAGGGAAGCTTGGCAAGAGAATCTGGAGAAGTCATCCCAGGCATTTAAAGACAGAGTGGATAAAGAAATCAAATCATTGAAAAACAAAATTAGTGAATTGGAAAAGGTAAACAACTCCAAGGAAAACAGGATTAGTGAGTTGGAAAAAGAAAACAGCTCTCTAAAAAATAAAATTGATGAAATGGAAAAAAGTTCCATAGGAGATAAAAACTCAATTGGCCAAATACAAAAAGATATAAAAAAAGTCAGTGAAGAAAATACATCATTGAAAATTAGAATCGAACAAGTAGAAATGAATGACTCAAGGAGAAACCAAGAAGTCAAG
Source organism: Sminthopsis crassicaudata (assembly GCF_048593235.1). Lineage (NCBI taxonomy): Eukaryota > Metazoa > Chordata > Mammalia > Dasyuromorphia > Dasyuridae > Sminthopsis > Sminthopsis crassicaudata. Next base: position 243,765,125 of record NC_133621.1, read on the forward strand.
CAAAACTAGAAAAACGAAACAATTGAAAAGAATGTCAAATACTTTATTGGAAAGACAGACCTGGAAAACAGATCCAGGAGAGACAATTTGAGATTAATCAGACTCCCTGAAAAATATGAGGAAAAAAAGAGCCTGGACACTATTTTCCAGGAAATTATCAAAGAGAACTGCCCAGACGTTTTGGAAACAGAGGGTAAAATAGACACTGAAAAAATTCATCAATCACCTACTGAAAGGGACCCTAAAATCAAAAAGCCAAGAAATATAGTGGCCAAGTTCAAGAACCATCAGGCAAAAGAAAAACTATTGGAAGCTGCTAGAAAAAAGCAATTCAGATATGGAGGAGCCACAATAAAGATAATAACCCAGGATCTAGCAGCGTCCACATTAAAAGAATGAAGGGCCTGGAATATGGTATTCCGAAAGGCTAAGGAACTTGGTATGCAGCCAAGAATAAATTACTCAGCAAAAATGAGCATCCTTTTCTAGGGAAGAAGATGGACATTTAACAAAATAAATGAATTCCATCTATCCTTGATGAAAAAACCAGATCTACACAAAATGTTTGATCTTCAAATACAGAGCTCAAGAGATTTCTAAAAAGATAAAAAGAAATCTTAAGAACTATATTTCTGCCATAAAGATAGGTAAAGAACACGTGTATAATTTGTCCTAGAAACTAGAGGTAGAAAGGAAATTATATCATAAAAAAGGGTAAAGTGGTGGTACTACATCTCATGAAGAGGCAAAGGTAACCTACTATATCTGAGAGAAAGAAAGGAGGGGGATGAACATAGTGTGTATCAATAGACATATTCAATTTATGGTGAAACTTGTTCCACTTCATTGAAAAGTGGGAGGGAAGGAGTAAGCTAAGGGAAAGGAAATACAGAAATTGTGAGGAAAAGGGGTAAAATAGGGGGAGGAACTTTCAGGTGGGGGAGGGATACTAAAAAGGGAGGTCTGTGAAAAACAAGTGGTGCTCACAAGTTTAATACTGGGAAGGGGGGTAAGAGGGAAGGAAAGGAGAAAAGCATAAGCAGGAGTTAACAGGATGGCAAGCAATATAAAATTAGTCATTCTAACCATAAATGTGAATGGGGTAAACTCCCCCATAAAGAGGAAGCAGTTAGCAGACTGGATTAAAAGCCAGAATCCTACTATATGTTGTTTACAACACACCTGAAACAGGGTGATACATTCAAACTAAAAGTAAAAGGGTGGAGCAGAATCTACTATGCTTCAGGTGAAGCCAAAAAAGCAGGGGTAGCCATCCTCATCTCAGATCAAGCAAAAACAAAAATTGAACTAATAAAAGAGATAAGGAAGGGCATTATATCCTGCTAAAGGGCAGCATCAATATTAAACATATACGCACCAAGTGGTGCAGCATCTAAATTCTTAAAAGAGAAATTAAGAGAGCTGCAAAAAGCAATAGACAGCAAAACTATAATAGTGGGAGATCTCAACTTTGCACTTTCAGAATTAGATAAATCACAAAATAAATAAGAAAGAAGTCAAAGAGGTAAATAGAATACTAGAAAAGTTTGATATGATAGATCTTTGGTGAAAGTTAAATAAAGACAGAAAAGAGTACACTTTCTTCTCAGCAGTTCATAGAACCTAAACAAAAATTGATCATATGCTAGGACATAAAAACCTCAAAATCAAATGCAGTAAGGCAGAAATAATAAAGGCATCCTTTTCAGATCACAATGCAATGAAAATTACATTTAATAAAAAGCCAGGGGAAAAGTAGACCAAAAAAAAAAATTGGAAACTAAGTAATCTTATATTAAAGAATGATTGGGTGAAACAGCAAATCATAGACATAATTAATAACTTCACCCAAGAAAATGACAATAATTAGATATCCTACCAAAATGTGTGGGATACAGCCAAAGCAGTATTAAGGGGAAATTTTATATCTCTAGAGGCCTACTTGCATAAAATAGAGAAAGAGAAGGTCAACGAATTGGACTTACAACTAAAAATGCTAGAAAAGGAACAAATTAAAAACCCCCAGACAAACACAAAACTTGAAATTCTAAAAATAAAAGGAGAGATTAATAAAATTGAAAGTTAAAAAAACTATTGAATTAATTAATAAAACTAAGATTTGGTTCTATGAAAAAAACCAATAAAATAGGCAAACCTTTAGTAAATCTGATTTAAAAAAGGAAAGAGGAAAAGCAAATTGTTAGTTTTAAAAATGAAAAGGGAGAACTCACCACTAATGAAGAAGAAATTAGAACAATAGTTAGGAGCTACTTTGCCCAACTTTATGCCAACAAATTCAATAACTTAAATGAAATGGAAGAATACCTTCAAAAATATAGCTTGCCCAGATTAACAGAGGAAGAAACAAGTAGTCTAAATAGTCCCATTTCAGAAAAAGAAATAGAACAAGCTATTAAACAACTCCCTAAGAAAAAATCCCCAGAAAAAGAAATAGAACAAGCTATTAAACTAAGAAAAAAATCCCCAGAAAAAGAAATAGGACAAGCTATTAAACAACTCCCTAAGAAAAAATCCCCAGGACCAGATGGATTTACACGTAAATTCTGCCAAATATTCAAAGAACAATTAGATCCAATGTTATATAAACTATTTGAAAAAATAGGGAATGAAGGAGTCCTACCAAATTCCTTTTATGACACAGACATGGTACTGATAACCCAAACCAGATAGGTTGAAAACAGAAAAAGAAAACTATAGACCAATCTCCCTAATGAATATTGATGCTAAAATGTTAAATAAGATATTAGCAAAAAGACTCCAGAAAATCATCCCCAGGATAATACATCATGATCAAGTAGGATATATACCAGGAATGCAGGGCTGTTTCAATATTAGGAAAACTATCAGTATAATTGGCCATATTAATAATCAAATTAACAAAAATTATATGATCATCTCAATAGATGCAGAAAAAGCATTTGATAAAATCCAACATCCATTCCTATTAAAAACACTTGAGAGGAAAGGAATAAATAGACTTTTTCTTAAGATAATCAGTAGCATCTATTTAAAACCATCGATAAGCATCATATGTAATGGAGAAAGATTGCAACCATTCCAGTTAAGATCAGGGGTGAAACAAGGTTGTCCACTATCACCATTACTATTCAATATTGTATTAGAAACGCTAGCTTTGGCAATAATAGCTGAGAAAGAGATTCAAGGAACTAGAGTAGGTATTGAGGAAACCAAATTATCACTCTTTGTGGATGATATGATGGTATACATAGAGAACCCCAAAGATTCAACTAAAAAGCTATTAGAAATAATCCACACCTTTAGCAAAGTTGCAGGAAACAAAATAAATCCACATAAATCATCAGCATTCTTATATGTCAATAACAAAGTCCAACAGAGTTACAGAGAGAAATTCCATTTAAAGTAACTACTGATAGTATAAAATATTTAGGAATCTATCTGCCAAGGGAAAATCAGAAACTATATGAGCAAAACTATAAAACACTTTCCACACAAATTAAGTCTGATCTAACCAATTGGAAAAATATTAAATGCTCTTGGATAGGGCGAGCAAATATAATAAAGATGACAATACTACCTAAACTAATCTATTTATTTAGCTCTATACCAATCAGACTCCCAAAAAACTATTTTAATGATCTAAAAAAAAATAACAACAAAGTTAATATGGAAAAACAAAAGGTCAAGAATTTCAAGGGAATTAATGAAAAAAAAAAATCAAATGAAGGTGGCCTAGCTGTACCAGATCTAAAATTATATTATAAAGCAGTGGTTACCAAAACCATTTGGTATTGGCTAAGAAATAGACTAGTTGATCAGTGGAACAGGTTAGCTCCAAAGGACAAAATAATTAATAATTCTAACAACCTAGTGTTTGACAAACCCAAGGACCCCAGCCTTTGGGATAAGAACTCAATGAGTGACAAAAATTGCTGGGAAAACTGGAAATTAATATGGCAGAAACTAGGCAGTGACCCACACTTAACACCGTACACTAAGGTCAGGTCAAAATGGGTTCATGACCTAGGAATAAAGAATGAGATAATAAATAAATTTGAGGAACATAGGATAGTTTACCTCTCAGACCTGTGGAAGAGGAATGAATTCATGACCAAAGAAGAACTAGAGATCATTATTGATCACAAAATAGAAAGCTTTGATTATATCAAATTGAAAAGTTTTTGTACAAACAAAATCAATGCAGATAAGATTAGAAGGGAAACAATAAACTGGGAAAACATTTTTACAGTCAAAGGTTCAGATAAAGGTCTCATTTCCAAAATATATAGAGGACTGACTCTAATATATAAGAAATCAAGCCAATCTCAAATTGATAAATGGTCAAAGGATATGAACAGACAATTCTCAGATAAAGAAATTGAAACTATTAAAAAAAAAAAAGAAATTGAAACTATTTAGATGCTCCAAAGCATTATTAATCAGAGAAATGAAAATTAAGACAACTCTGAGATGCCACTACACACCTGTCAGATTGGCTAGAATGACAGGGAAAGGTAATGCAGAATGTTAGAGGGGATGTGGGAAAACTGGGACACTGATACATTGTTGGTGGAACTGCAAATACATCCAGCCATTCTGGAGAGCAATTTGGAACTATGCTCAAAAAGTTATCAAATTGTGCATACCCTTTGATCCAGCAGCATTGCTACTGGGTTTGTATCCCAAAGAGATCTTAAAGAAAGGAAAGGGACCTGTATGTGTAAGAATGTTTGTGACAGCCCTCTTTGTGGTGGCCAGAAACTGAAAAGTACGTGGATGCCCATCAATTGGAGATTGGCTAAATAAATTGTGGTATATGAATAATATGGAATATTATTGTTCTGTAAGAAATGACCAACAGGATGATTTCAGAAAGGCCTGGAGAGACTTACATGAACTGATGCTGAGTGAAATGAACAGGACCAAGAGATCATTATATACTTCAACAACAATACTATATGAAGATCAATTCTGATGGACCATCTCCAACAATGAGATGAACCAAATCAGTTCCAATAGAGCAGTAATGAACTGAACCAGCTACACTCAGCGAAAGAACTCTGGGAGATAACTATGAACCACTACATAGAATTTCCAATCCCTCTAATTTTGTCTGCCTGCATTTTGGATTTCCTTTACAGGCTAAATGCACACTATTTCAAAGTCCAATTCTTTTTGTTCAGCAAAACAACTGTTTGGTCATATATACATATATTGTATTTAATTTATACTCTAACATATTTAACATGTATTGGTCAACCTGCCATCTGGGGGGGAGAAGGAGGGGAAAAATTGGAACAAATGGTTTGGCAATTGTCATTGTTGTAAAATTACCCATGCAAATATCTGGTAAATAAAAACTATTAGATATGAAAAAAAAAGATCTGAGATCATGGAATATAATATTCTGGAAGATAAAAGAGCTAAGACTACAACCAAGAATTGCTTACTTGGTGAAATTATTTCACATGAAGAAGCACAAAAGAGCTATTACAATGGAGAGGAAGAAGGAAAGATGGGAAATGGGTACTACTTGAACCTTACTGTCATCAGTATTGGCTCGAAGAGGGAATTATATAACCAATTAGTTAAATATAGAAATATATCTTGCCTTCATGGAAGTAGTATGGGAGATGATCAAGTAAAAAGATGGGGAGGGAAATGACAGAAGAGAGGGCAAATCAGGGGAGGTGGCAGACAAGCAAAAAAGGTGAAAGGAAAAGATAAAGAAGAGGAAAAATAGGATAGAGACACTACACATTTAATTATTATAATTATGAATATAAGAGGGATAAACTCTCCCATAAAATGAAAGCAGATGGTAGAATACATCAAAACCCAGAATCCTACATATATTGTTTACAAGAAATACAAGAAACACATGTAGAATAAATGTGAAGGGCTAGAACAGAATCTATTATGCTTTAGCTGAAGTTAAGAAAAAGGATAGCAATCCTAAACTCAGGGGAAAAAAAGAAAAAGAAAAAAAAATAGACATAATTAAAAGATAAGGAAACCACAATTTACTAAAAGGCACACAGACAAAAAAGCAATATCAACACTAAACATACATATACCAAGTAGTACAGCATTCAATTCTTAAAGGACAAGTTAAATAACTTACAGGAAGAAATAATTGCAAAACTTTATTAATGGGGCATGTCAACTGTCCCCACAACAACTGTCAAGAAATCTAACCAAAAAATAAACAAGAAAAAAATTAGAAAAGTTAGACATGACAGACCTTTGGAGAAAACTGAATGGGAACAGAAACGAATACACCTTTTCTCAGTAGCACATGGCACCTGCATAAAAAGTGACCATATGTTAGGCAAAAAAGTCTCAAAATGAAATGTAGAAAGGCAGAAATATTAAACATGTTCTTTTTTTGGATCTCAATGCAATAAGAATTACATTCAATAAAGGTAGTGGAAAGATAAGATTAAAAATTAATTGGAAACTAATAATCTAATACTAAAGAATAAGTGAATCAAAGAACAAATCATAGAAATAATCAATAATTTCATTAAAGAGAATGACAAAAATGAGACATATAAAAATTTATGGGAAGGAGCCAAAGTAGTACTTAGGGGAAATTTTATTTCTCTAAATTTTTACATCAACAAAGTAGAAAAGTCAACAAATTGGGCATGCCACTAAAAAAACTAAACAACAAATTTAAAATCCCCAACTGAACACCAAAAAAATCAAAGCAAAATCAAAAAAAATGAAAAAATAGAAGAAAATGTAAAATATTACTTGGGAAAAAACAGACCTGGAAAATAGATCTAGGAGAGGCAATCTAAGGGTTATTGGACTTCCTGAAAACCATGATGAAAAAAAAAGAGCCTATACAGTATTTTTTCAGGAAATCATCAAAGAGAATTACCCTCATATCATAGAATCAGAAGGTAAAATAGCCACTGAAAGAATTCACCAAATACCTACTGAAAGAGACCCCAAAATTAAAACTCAGGAATATCATGGCTAAATCTCAGAACTATCAGACCAAGGACAAAATATTACAAGCAGCCAGGGAAAAAAAATTAATTTAAATACCAAGGAGCCACAATTAAGGATTACCCAGGACCTACCAGCTCGAATTATATATAAAGGATATTCTGATATTCTGAAAGGCAAAGGAACCTGGAATGCAGGTAAACTGAGCATTTTCTTTCAGGGAAAAAGATAGATATTCAATGAAACAGGTGATTTCCATTTGTGTCTGATGAAAGTCCAGAGCTAAATAAAAAATATGATTTCCAAATATAGAACTCAAGAGAAACATAAAAAGATATTTTTTTGCTGAGGCAATGGGGTTAATTGACTTGCCCAGAGTCACACAGCTAGTATCTGAGACCATATTTGAACTCAGGTCCTCCTGATTTCAGGGCTGGTGCTCTATCCACTGCGCCACCTAGCTGCCACTGAAAAGAACTCTTGAGAACTGTATTTCTGTTATGGGTATACATAAGATTTTACTGTTATAATATAAAAAAGAAACTAGAGGTGGAAAGGGGATTGTACCAGAAAAAGGGGAAAATGGAGATAAAATGAGGGAATTACATCTCAGAAAGAGGCAAGGAAAATCTATTATAATTGAGGGAAAGAAGGGAGAGGGATGAACATTGTATGAATCTTACTCTCAAAAAATGTGGCTCAAAGAAAGAATATTAGACATATTTAGTTTCACAGAGAAACTTTTCTCACCTTATAGAAAAGTGGGAAGGGAAAGGCAAAAAATGAAAGAGATAGGCTAAATAGAAGGGAAAACAGAAATAGGGAAAAGGTATAAGAAAGGGAGAGGGGTTCTAAAGGGGGAGAGCTGCTTAAGGCAAGTGGTGCTCAAAAATAAAATATTGGGAAGGAGGGTAAGGGGAAAAGGAAAGAGAAAAGTATAATGTGGAGTTAATAAGATGGCAGGAAATAAAAAATGAGTAGTTTTAATCGTAAATGTGAATGGGATGAACTCTCCCATAAAGCAGAAGGGGATAGCAGACTGGATTAAAAGCCAAAATCCTACAATATGTTGTTTACAAGAAACACATTTAAAGATTTACATAGTAAAGGAAAAAGGATGGAGTAGAATCTATTATGCTTCAGGTGAAGTTTAAAAAAAAAAAAAAAAAAAGCAGGAGTAGCCATCCTGATTCTCAGATCAAGCAAAAGCAAAAACTGATCTAATTAAGAGATAAGGAAGGAAACTGTCTGGCTAAAGGATACCATAGATAATGAAACAATATCAATACTAAACATATGCACCAAGTGGTATAGCATGGAAATTCCTAAAGGAGAATTTAAAAGAGCTACCAAAAGAAATAGACAGCAAAACTATAATAGTGAGAGATCTCAACCTTGCTCTTGCATGATCCAGATCATGATGCAATAAAAATTATATTCAATAAAAAGCCAGGGGAAAATAGACTAAAAAGTAATTGGAAACTAAATAATTTCATCCTAAAGAATGAAAGAGTGAAACAGCAAATCATAGACACGATCAATAATTTCATCCAAGAGAATGACAATAATGAGACAACATACCAAAATTTGTAGGATGCAGCCAAAGTGGCAATAAGGTGCTATCTCTATATGCTTACTTATATAAAATAGAGAAAGAAAAAAAAAATCAATGAATTGGGCTTGCAACTAAAAAAGCTAATTTCTTTCTTGTTTATTTTTTGGTTGGATTTCTTGACAGTTGTTGTGGGGACAGTTGACATGCCCCATTAATAAAGTTTTGCAATTATTTCTTCCTGTAACTTATTTAACTTGTCCTTTAAGAACTGAATGCTGTACTACTTGGTATATGTATATTTAGTGTTGATATTGCTTTTTTGTCTGTGTGTCTTTTAGTAAATTGTGGTTTCCTTATCTTTTAATTATATTTTTTTCTTTTTTTTTTCCCCTGAGTTTAAGATTGCTATCCTTTCTTTTTCCCAATCAAGTACCAAACCTGAAATTCTAAAAATGGGGGCAGCTAGGTGGCGCAGTAGATAGAGCACCAGCTTTGAATTCAGGAGGACCCAAGTTCAAATGTGATCTCAGACATTTAATACTTCCTAGCTGTGTGACCCTGGACAAGTCACTTAACCCCAGCCTCAGGGGGGGAAAAAAAAAAAGAAATTCTAAAAATAAAAGGAGATATTAATAAAATTGAGAGTAAAAAACTACTGAATTAATAAATAAAATAAGAGTTGATTTTATGAAAAAAACAACAAAAGAGATAAACCTTTAGCTAATATGATTAGAAAAAGGACAGAGGAAAATCAAATTGTTAGCCTCAAAAATGAAAATGGAGAATTTTCCACCAATGAAGAGGAAATTAGAGCAATAATAAGGAGTTACTTTGCCCAACTTTATGCCAATAAATTTGATAACCTAAGTGAAATGGAGGAATACCTACAAAAATATAGGTTGCCCAGATTAACAGAAGAGGAAATAAATTACTTAAATGGTATCATTTTAGAAAAAGAAATAGAACAAGCTATTAATCAACTCCCTAAGAAAAAATCTCTAGGACCAGAAAGATTTACATGTGAATTCTACCAAACAGTTAAAGAACATTTAACTCCAATACTATATAAACTATTTGAAAAAATAGGGAAAGGAAGACTCCTATCCTTTTATGACAAACCAGGTAAAATGAAAACAGAGAAGGAAAATTATAGACCAATCTCCTGAATGAATATAGATGCAAAAATCTTAAATAAAATATTAGCAAAGAGATTACAGAAAATTATCCCCCAGATAATTCACTATGACCAAGTAGCATTTATACCAGGAATACCGGGCTAGTTCAATATTAGGAAAACTATTAGCATAATTAACCATATCGATAACCAAATTAACAAAAAACATATAATTATCTCAATAGATGCAAAAGAAGCATTTGATAAAAATCTAACATCCCTTCCTATTAAAAAATTAAAGAGTATAGGAATAAATGGACTTTTCCTTAAAATAATCAGTAGCATCTATTTAAAACTATCAGCAAGCATCATATATAATGGAGATAAACTGGAATCATTCACAATAAGATTGGGAATGAAACAAAGTTGCCCACTATCACCATTACTATTACATATTTTATTAGAAATGATAGCTTTGGCAATAAGAGAAGAAAAAAAGATTAAAGGAATTAGAGTAGGTAATGAGGAAACCAACTTATCACTCTTAGAGAACCCTAGAGAATCAAAAAACTATTAGAAATAATCCATGACTTTAGCAAAGTTGCAGGATAAAAAATAAATCCACATAAATCCTCAGTATTCTTATACGTCACTAACAAAATCCAACAGCAATTCCATTTAAACTAACTGTTGACAGTATAAAATATTTGGGAATCTATCTGCCAAGGGAAAGTCAGGAACTATATAAGCAAAACTACAACACTTTCCACATAAATAAAATCAGATCTAAACAACTGGAAAAATATCAAGTACTCTTGCATAGGTCAAGCAAATATAATAAAGATGACAATACTCCCTAAACTAACCTATTTATTTAGTGCTATAACAATCAGACTCCCAAGAAATTATGTTAATGGGGTCAGCTAGGTGGCACAGTGGATAGAGCACCAGCCCTGAATTCAGGAGGACCTGAGTTCAAATATGGTCTCAGACACTTAATACTTCCTACCTGTGTGACCCTGGGCAAGTCATTTAACCCCAGCCTCAGAAAAAAAAAAAGAAAAGAAAATTAAAGAAAAGAAATTATGTTAATGATCTAGAAAAAAATAACAAAATTTATATGGAAGAACAAAAGGTCAAGAATTTTAAGGCAATTAATAAAAAAAAAAAAAAAAAAGAAGGTGGCCTAGCAGTAACAGATCTAAAACTATATTATAAAGCAGTAGTCATTAAAACCATTTGGTACTGGCTAAGAAATAGACTAGTTGATACGTTAGGTACACAGGACAAAATAGTCAATGACTACAGCAAGCTATGTTTGACAAACCCAAAGACCCCAGCTTTTGCTATAAGAATTCACTATTTCACAAAAACTGCTGGGAAAATTGGAAATTAATATGGTAGAAATTAGGCATTGACCCACACATGACACCATTTAAAGTCGAAATGGGTTCATGATCTCGACGTAAAGAATGTTATTATAAACAAATTAGAAGAACATAGGCTAGTTTATCTCTCAGATCTGTGGAGGAGGAAGGAATTTGTGACCAAAGAAGAACTAGAGAACATTATTGATCACAAAATAGATAATTTTGATTATATTAAGTTAAAAAGTTTTTGTTCAAACAAAATTTATACAGACAAGATTAAAAGGGAAGCAATAAGCTGGGAAAACATTTTTATAGTTAAAGGTTCTGATAAAGGCCTCATTTCTAAGGTATATAGAGAATTAACTCAAATTTATAAGAAATCAAGCCATTCTCCGATTGATAAATGGTCAAAGGATATGAACAGACAATTTTCAGATGAAGAAATTGAAACTATTTCTAGTCACATGAAAAGATGCTTCAAATGATTGTTGTTCAGAGAAATGCAAATTAAGACTACTCTGAGATAACACTACACACCTGTCAGATTGGCTAAAATGAGAGGAAAAGGTAATGATGAATGTTGGAGGGAATGTGGGAAAACTGGGACACTGATATATTATTGGTGGAACTGTGAATGGATCCAACCAATCTGGAGAACAATTTGGAACTATGCCCAAAAAGTTATCAAACTGTGCATACCCTTTGACTCAACAGTGTTTCTACTGTGTTATATCGCAAAGAGATTTTAAAGAAGGGAAAAGGACCCACAAGTGCAAAAATGTTTGTGGCAGCCCTTTTTGTAGTGGCTAGAAACTGGAAACTGAATGGATGTCCATTAATTGGAGAATGACTGAATAAATTATGGTATATGAATGTTATGGAGTATTATCGTTCTGTAAGAAATGATCAACAGGATAATTTCAGAAAGGCCTAGAGAGACTTACATGATGCTAAGTGAAATGAGCAGAATCAGGAAATCATTATACATCACAACAACAAGGTATATACGATGATCAATTCTGATGGACATGGCTCTCTTCAACAAATAATTCAAATCAGTACCAATTGTTCAGTGATAAAGAGAGCCATCTACACCCAGAGAGAGGCCTGTGGGAACTGAGTGTGCTGAACTGAGTGAACTGAACACCATAGCATTGTTACTATTTCTGTTGTTCGCTTGCATTTTGTTCTCTCAGGTTTTTTTTTTCCCTTCTTGATCAGATTTTTCTTATGCAGCAAGATAACTGTATAATATACATATTTATACAGTTGTTTTATATATATATATATATATGTATATATATAACATGCATTTATTCAGTTATATTTAACATGTATTAGACTACCCACCATCTAGGGGAGGGGGTGGGAGGAAGGAGGTAGAAAATTTGGAACAGAAGGTTTTACAAGGGTTAATGTTGAAAAATTACCCATGCATATGTTTTGTAAATAAAGTTTTAATAAAAAAAAAACACTATTTGAAACAGTTAACAATTTTAGCAACGTTGCAGGTTATAAGATAATCCACATAAATCATCAGTATTTCTTTATATTACCAAGAAAAATCCAACAGCAAGAGATAGAAAAAGAAATTCAACTGCCAAGACAAACTCAGGAATTACATAAACACAATTACAAAACACTTTTTACACCAATAAAGTCAGATGTAAAAAACTAGAAAAATATCAATTGTTCATGGATAGATTTCAGTCAATATAACAGAAATGACAATTTTGTCTAAACTAATTTACTTACGTTTCACACCAAACAACCAAAAAAATTATATGTTAGGTTTGTAAAAATATCAAAATTCATCTGGAAGAACAAAAGATCAAGAATATCAAGGGAATTAATGAAAGAGATGAGGTGTAGCAATATCAAACTATAATAAAGCAATAATCATCAAAATTATCTTATATTGGCAAAGACACAGAATGGTGGATCAGTGGAATAGAGTAGGTACACAAGACATAGTAGTCAATGACCATAGTAATGTAATGTTTGAAAAACCTAAAGACCCTAGCCTTTGGGATAAGAACGCACTATATGATAAAAACCGCTGGGAAAACTGGAAAAAAAAACCCAATAAGACAAGAACTAGGCATAGACCAACATCTCACACCATTTGCCAAGAGAAAGTCAAAATAGGTTATAATTTAGACATAAAGTATGATACCATAAGCAAATTAGAAGAACAAGAGTTTGCCTGTCAAATCTATGAGGAAGGGAAGAATTCATGATCAAATAAGAGATAGAATATTCAAAATGTAAAATAAATAATTTTGATAATATTTAAATAAAAAGCTTTTGTACAAACAAAATCAATGCAGCCAAGATTAGAAGAAAAGTAGAAAGCTGGGAAATAATCTTTCTTTATAGTAAATATGTCTGATAAGGCCTCTTTTCTCAAATATATAGAGAATTAAGTCAAATTCCTAAGAATACAAATCATTCCACAATTGATAAATGGTCAAAGAATAGGTAGTTTTCAGATGAAGAAATAAAAGCTTTCTGTAGACATATGAAGAAGTGTCCTAGATCACTTCTGACAAGAGAAATGCAAATTAAAACAACTTTGACTTCCTTCTCATATCTATCAGATTGACTAACACAACAAAAAAGGAAAATAATAAATGTTGGAGAGAATGTGGGAAAATTAGAATACTAATACACCACTGATAGAATTTTGAACTGATTCAATCATTCTAGAGAGTAATTTGGAACTATGCCTCTAAACCTAGCAATACCACTACTAGGTCTATAAACCAAAAAGATCATAAAAAAAGGAAAAGGGGATACATTTGCAAAAATTTTATAGCAGCACTTTTCATGGTAGAAATAGCAAAATATTGGAAACTAAGGGAATGCCCCCACAAATTGGGGAATGGCTGAATAATTGTGGTATGTAATAAATGTAACAGAATAATATTATTGTGTAATAAAAATGATGAGTAGGCAGATTTCAGAAAAACCTGAAAAGAAGTGTACAAAGTAATGCAAAGAGAAATGAGTAAAATCAGGAAAACATTGTATCACATTGTGTGATGATCAACTATGAATGACTCAGCTCTTCTCAGCAACAAAATGATGCAAGAAAAGTATATAGAACTCATGAAGGAAAATGCTATCCACATACAACTAAAGAACAACTTTGAATGCACAGTGAAGCATTTTTTTTCACTTTATTCTTTTTCATCTTTTTTTTTTCTTTTGATATGTTTCTTCTTTCATAATTGTGACTAATATGAAAATGTGTTTTACAGGATAGCACATCGCCTACCATTTTCAGAAAAGCTAGGGAAGGGAGAGGGAGAAACTTCAACTCAAAATTCAAAATCTTGTAAAAATGAATGCCTAAAAATTGTTTTCACATGTAATTGGAGAAAAGATATTATTAAAATTTTTTGATAATTATTTCAATATAATTTATTTTCTTTGTAATCTTATGTATTTTATTTTATGCATTTAAAAACAATATTCTGAGAAGAGGGACACAGACTTCACAAAACAGATCACAAAGCAATCCATAACACAAAAAAAGGTTGAGGCTCAGCACAGACCCTTTGAGGAATGGATGAGGACACAGAATGGTCTGAGGCAAGAGTGACTAGGATAAAATAATTTTCTTAATTTCTTTTTTGTTGCTGAGGCAATTGGGGTAACTAACTTGCCCAGCATCACATAGTTACAAAATGTTTAAGTGTCTGAGGCCAGATTTTAAACTCAGGTCCTCCTGACTTCAGGGTTGGTGCTCTATCCACTGCGCCACCTAGCTGCCCCAATAAAATCATTTTCTATAGTTATCAAAGATGCCTTCCTGTAAGCTATCAGATGTGCAGCAATATCCATCTGTTCTAAACAATGTCAAGTTGTATAAGTTAATCAAAGAACTGACTGGACACATATGAGGAACCTACAAATCAACTTTGAATAGTTATCTAAAGTATTCATCTCCATTCTAAAGGAACTCATATATCTATGTGCCATCAATAAGGTTTCTCTTAAACCTCTCATATCTATGGCTGACAGGTTTGGTCTTTACCAAACTTAATAAATAGTAATTCTAATTATATGAAATTTAAGAATAAAACTTGTCCCAATTCTCAATTTTAGATTCCAAAAATTCCATTCTACTAAAATGTAACAATTCAAATATTTGCATGAACATTTTTCAAATCTGAGGTAGAACTGAAGGTAGTGTCTTATGTACATAGCATACTAACCTGGAGGCCTTTCGAGTGTCATGGTATAGACTTCGGCTGATTCTGGGTTTTTGAAAAGCTGAAGTTGGTGGTGCAGGAGTAGAATTTCTCCAGTGGCCATTCACACTCTGACCAAATATTCTTGGTTCAACTAGAAAACTGTCTGAAGAAGGGCTATCTAAAAGAGAAAAATTATGTGTATCATAAATAACTCTATCTGGCATTCTGTATATAGAAATCATGTTCTAAGCAATGTAGCAAATCATACATCTAAAGAAATAAGAGTCCTAAATGCTAGAAATGTTTTACTTCTATAAAATACACTGATTCTCAATTTTGTTAACCTGAAACTTAATGGAGAATATTAATTCTGCCAGAGCCATGCATCTTAACAATGATCCTAGGATGTCTAGCGAAAGTTAATATTTGACCCCCAACTATATCGTCTAAGTAAAAGTCTAAGGAGAATTTTAATTAAAATGAAAAACATAAGTTATTTAATGAGTAGCTGGTGTTATTTCCTTTTTGATAAGTACTCTCTTCTTCAACCAAGGACTTTCTATAGAGAGATGGACTGTAAACACCGTCTAAAAAGTCAAGGTGACTAACAACTCTGGCGTTATACAACAGAAATGACCCATCACCTGCCCTGGAGGCCTGTCACTAGACAGGGCTACTATTTGTATCACTCTGAGAACTGCTATTACTGACACCAATTTCTCTGACCTGTAGATTGAAAAGAATGATGCCTCTGAAGTCTGCTACCATTTACTACCTTAGACAAATTACTTTTCTCCTCTGCAATATGAAGGGCTAGGACTAGATGACTTCTGAGATTCTTTCTTACTCTAACATTAGAAAAATCAGAAGAGCAAAAAGACAAAGCAGTAAATAGAATGTCAAGTCTAAAATCAAATACACCCAAAGTTCAAATCTAGACTTTACTAGCTATGTGGCCCAGGACAAGTTACTTAACCTGTTTGCCTCAGTTTCCTTATTTCTAAAATGAAAATAATAATCACACCTACCTCCTGGGGTTGTTGTGAGGATCAAAGGAGATAACAATTATAAATCACTTAGCACAGTACCTGGCACAAAGTAAGCTCTATATTAGTATTAGTTATAGGGGCAGCTAGATGGTGCAGTGCATACATAGAGTTCTAGACCTACAGTAAGGAAGATTCCTCTTCCTAAATTCAAATTTGGTCTCAGACACTTATTGTGTGACCCTGGCTCAAGTCCTGTTTGTCTCAGTTTCCACATCTGAAAAATGAGATGGGAAGGAAATGGCAACATTCCAGTATTCTTGCCAAGAAAATCCTAAATGGTGTCAAGAAGATTTGGATGCGACTTAAAAAAAAATGACTTAAAACATTATTGACTCTTATTGTCAAAGGATAAAGCTGCATGAATTGATGTACCACATTTTTCAAAATTCACAATGTAAAGAAAATAGAGATTAGTAAGATGGAAAAAATTTTAAAGTAAAACTGTATTTAGAGAGAGAAAAATTTATAGTAAATTTTTTAAAAATTTAAATTAACTGATACTTCATGCTTCAAGGTAAGACTAAATAAACCTATGATCCTTTGATTAATCTGTGACACACCCAACAAAATCAGCTGATAAAGAATTTTCCCTTTACTCAACTATGATGGCCTATGATGTGTGTTGGCTGTGAAAGAGGCATGGATTTAAATTCAGAAAACCTAGATTCCTATCCCAGATCTGGTATTTAGTAGGAATGATTTCAGTCAGGTTAAGTCATATAAGTGGTTTGGGCCTCAGTTTCCTCATCTGCAAATCAGGAAGGATAGATAACCTTCAAGGCTTTAAATTACATGAATTTATAGAATGGAAATATCAGAATGATTATTACAAAGTCATTTTCTAAATCTATTTACAAATCCAAGGTTTCTTTCATAAAACATTTTTCAAAATGATTTTATTTACATTAGCACAAAATTATATTTTATCAATTCATCTTAGCTTAATTACAAGAAATTTGCATTTACTTGATTTCAAAATTAGATTATATTTTGTTCTTTGTTTTAAAGAAATTCCCAACATATTTTCCTATCAACTACAATCACCTATTGATGTTATCTTCATGACAAAGCTAAAACAATGGAAGTCTCATAAATAATGTCATAAAAATCAATTCTAAACAATGCAAAGTACAAGCACTGACCTTCATCTCTCATACTCTTCTATTTAAAATCTAACCAAGAAATAGTCTCTAAGTAATGATGTCTATTTGAGGAATAAGTTTCTCAAGAAATCCAAATTATCCTGACAGGCACGAAATTTGAGATCAGGGCTGATGCAGTGACCTTCCCAGTGGCATGTGATAGAAGGTTTAGCCTCAAGAACGTGATACCATGGAGTCATCACATCCAGAATTAGCTGGGTTTATCAGGATCTCAATGTAATCACAGAATTCTCTTCAGCTGTTGAAGAGGAAGCAAGATAAAAAAGCGAGACAAGGTCCACCAGAGAGCACTACTGACATTAAGCCCAGGAAGGATTTTGATCTGGGATTCTTAAATTACTAAGAAGTAAAGAGCTGTAAATATCATGGTTAAGATTACATATTACATAATTGCCAAAGAGGTGGGCATCAATGGTTCCCCTTTTTGGAGGACCACTAAGTTTATTATCCATTTAAAGACTACTACAATAAAATACCTTAAAAGTAAATGGCATCCAAGAAGTCAATAAATTATTCATACCCTCTGACCACTATATTACAAAGAAATTTTTAATATATGAAGAAATATAGCAACTCTTTTTTAGAACCAAAAAACTGGTAACAAAGGGGGAACTTTTCAAATAGAAGAATGACTGAACAAATTATGACATATTATTGCATCATCAAAAAAAGGGGATGGTTTTCAGAGTTACCAAATAAGGCTTATGTGAAGTGATATAAAGTGGTGAGCAGAACCAGGAAAACAATTTATACAAAATCTTTGGACACCTTAAGAATAATAAGGAAAAGAAAAGGTCATTTAAGTATTTTTGAAATGTACAGAAGGCAACAAAAGGAATTACAGAGAAGAAGGGCAGCAGTGAAAGATGCATGTCAAATTTATTACATACTTTAAAAAATTAAAACATAATACAGATATGGTTTCATGAAATCTTTTTTTTTCCTGTTTTACATATATGGAAATGTAATGACTGCATTAGTACCCTGGATACCTTAAAATCAGCCAGAGTCAGGATAAGCAAAAGTCTTTATTCTTGGTCTTTTGGGGTCAGGGGAAATAGATATAGGAAATCTCCAAACCTCCTTCCTCTCTTTCCACCATCAAAGAATGATCCTGGTTGTCCTACTCTATCCTCTGATCTCTCTCACACTTCTCTGTCTATACCCACAGATCGAGCCAGCACAGAATAGGTGGGCAGGGTCATTCTCGAAGCATATATTAATAGAGTATTGTCCAATTGGTAATTAGCTTTAAATGGTTGGTTATCTAAGTGCATCTGCTCAGTTACAGACCTTTACATGGAAATACTAATTTTATCTGTTAAGATCATAATTAAAAATGAAATGATGCTTGTAATTTTCCTATCATCAATAACATTGTTTTGTTTTATTCATCAACTCAAAAGTAGGTTTTAAAAAAACAATAGGAAAAGGATAGACCTGTGAATGCACTGGTACAGGGAACTCTTAAGTAAGATTGCTACTTCTACCAATGAAGATATCTGCATCTTCTTTTGCAACTTAAGGTCTGAAGAGACCAAGAGAACTGAGATTACCCAGGTACAGATAGCCAGTATGTGTCAAAGATAGAAATTGAATCTAGATTTTCCTGGCTCCAAGATCAATTCTCTATCCATTGTATCTTTTAGTTTCTCTTTTTAAAATATGGTTTCAAATTGATAGAGATGAGATTTTAAAAAATCTGATGCAAGAAGTCAAGCATAAAATCTATGACTTACTAAAAAATAATAATTATTTAGGGTTCCTAGTTTATGCAACTATATTTCTATTTCAGTTAGTCAATAACTTATTAAGCACCTACTACAGCCAGAGTGTACTAAGTGGAAAAGATACAAAGAAAAACAAAACACAAAAACAAATAAACAACCAGAAAAAAAAACTCAATGCCCAAGGACTTCACAGTCCAATGAGAGAGACAATGTATAAACAACTATGTACAAAGAAGATATGTGAAAGACAAATCAGAGATAATCAACAGAGCAAAAGTACTAGTATTAAGAAGGATTGGGGAAAGCTTTCTGTAGAAGGTGGGATTGTAACTGGGACTTAAAAGTCAGGGAAGCCAGAAGATGGAAGAGAAGCTAGAGATGAGAAGGGAGAGGCAGTGAAAATGCTCAGAATGAGGAGATGGAATACCTTTCATGAGGAAGAGTAGGAAAGAATCTTAGAATAAGAGAAGAAACAAACATTGGTATGTAGTCATGATGACAGGACAGGACAGGACAGATGTAGTGAGGACTTCCATTTGATCTAATCAATTGGCAAGATGCAATGCCAAAGTGATTAGAATAATGATTGTTTAAATGAATAGGTCCAAGAAAAGTTGCAAAAACAAACAAAAAACCTATCAAGATACACAATAATTTGGAAATGGGTATTCTGAAGGAGAAATTTCAGAATGAATTCATAATTTATGAACAAGGTAACACCCAAAAGCAAATGAGTAGGAGAAAGTTACAAGGAAATACAACTTGGATTCAAATGGAAACATTAATGTCCCAAATCCTTTACTGATGGGTAAGTCAGTGGGGCAGCGAAAATCAGAATTTCAGAGCTGGAAGAAACCGTAGAGATCATCTGGTTTAACCATTTCATTTTGTTTAAATTAACTAAAGTCCAAATAGATTATGTGATTTGCCCAAAGTCATATTTCAGATTAATGGCAGACTCAGAACTAGAAATCAAAAATTCCTAATTCCCAGTTCAATGCTCTCTCCTCTACACAGTCCAATTTAAAGGTCAATGACTCCATTTTGTCAATATACTTTTCAACATGTTTCATATATATACTTCTCTTCTATGGGAGTATCAGAGTTAGGAGGAAGGCAGAACATAAGCTGACAGGTCAGAAAATAGGGACAGCTCGGAAGAATGCAAGTACTTGACAACAATGGAATGTATAATGAACATATAGAAATAGCTATGACAGATGCTGGAAAGAATTTATGGGACACATATCAATGAACAAGTTTGAATCCAAATATAGTATCACTGTAAATGCATAATTATCCCCATTTTCTTGCAGTCCTCTTCAACTGGAGTTTTTAAGGAATTTTTTTGGAGATTCTCATGCAAAGTTAAAACTTTTTAAAACCCAAACATTATTCGGATTCTATCAAATGTTACTGCTTCTCTCCCCGGCCCCCTTACCCAATAATGTAATAGCAAAACAGGAGGATGTATTAGAAGAAAACTATTCAAACAGTTTGGTGGCACAGTAGATAAGAATACCAGGCCTGGAGTTAGGAAGACATGAGTCCAAATCTGGTAATCACGCTGGTTATACACAATTGTTAGCCGTGTAACTTTGAGCTGATTTGCTCAAAGTGCTTAACTGTGTTTGTCTTAGTTTCCTCATTTGTAAAACAAGCTTAAAAAGGAAATGGAAAACCACTTCACTATCTCTTCCAAGCAAATCCCAAATGGGGTCACCACTGAATGATAAAACATCTAAATAAAACTTAAATTTAGTTGTGATTAGAATCAAAAAACAGCAATCAAAAGAGCTTTAAAGAAATGCTTTAGGGAGAGAAATGACACATCATTCTTGCCAAGAGCTAAATAGTACCTACAAACACCCTACTAGAAAGAAATATGCACCATAGATATACACACACACACACACATATATATATATATATATATATATATATATATATATATATATATATATATATATATATATATATATATATATATACATACATATATACATACATACATATATATATATATATATATATATATATATATATATATATATATATATATATATATATATATAAAAGCATAATTTTTATGACTCAAAAAAATGCATCATACCTGAATAATAATTTGGGTTGTATACTGTACTTCTTGTGGAACAAGTAAAAGATGGATCCAAATTTTCAGGCCTAGAAGGCAAACCCCTAAACAAAATAATGTTTTAAAAATTTTCAGATTTCAAATCAAAAGATGTGAAGGAGAACATATATATTAAAAGAAATTTTATTCATTAAGTGAAACTATAACATATGTTGGAAAAACAAGAAAATTAACCAAAAATGTGAAAAGGAAAAAAAATGGCAGTTTGACAAAGTGATTAAGGACACAAAAATGAAAAAGAATGGAATATTTCAAAAGATTTTTTAAGATTTTATTTTAATTCAAAACATGTTCATTAACAGGGTATACATCTCCCAATATAAAATGCATCTACTTATCTGAATAAAGAATCTATTTTCTATCCTTTGTTGAGAAAGTTATAGCCTAAACACCAAAAGGAAAAATTTGGCTCACCAGTAAATATTATGAGCTTCCTAGAGGCCTTTGGGTACAGACTATTACCAACAGTTCAATTATAGGTTCTTAGAGCAGCTACAAGCAGGCACATTTCTTTTATCATTGCTCAGCAACTCTACTAATTACAGCATTTATGTTTATGCTATAAGGGTTCAGTAAGTATCCATTCAGAATATGGTATGTTGCCTCAATTTTTTTTGTTTCCTCAATGTTGTTGCCTCAAAAAGCTCATAAGTAATTTGACACATACTTCATCTGCAAAATATCAAACGCCAAAATTTGCTCATTAATGTTCTTTATCTGTAAAACTTCATAGAATGATCACTTGGACAGAGAAACATAATTATATTCAAGAAAAAATTTAAAGATAAAACATTTAAAATAAGTTATAGAATGATTTCAAACCTGGTGGTCAGAAAGTGAAAGCTGGTTCTCTTGAAAACCTATCTCTGGCAGGAGATGTGTTTTGAATATGGTGTTGTGGTTCACTAAAGTTATTTCTCTAGACTCCATCCTCATAGTTTCAGAAATCTCATCTGAAGGTAAAAAACAAAACAAAACAAAAAACACAAGTAAGTCCATTTTACAGTATGCTTCAAACTAAACTCTTTCCTACTGAATCAAACTTTTTATAATTTATTTTTAGTAATGCATTTTATGCCATAATCATAATCCAGGAACCCATACCCTTGTCCTCCAAAACAATCAAGTGATTAGTTTTTTTTTTTTAAAGATCTAATGAAAATAAGAACACAGCATAATTTGACTGATCTCCAAAGATGAGGTTATGAAACCATTCCACTATTAAGTAGAGTCCTTTCCTAGTTACTCTAACCATTAGCAATCTCAATTTGAACAAGAAAAAGCTTAAGTAAAGAAATTGGCCTACTTACATTAGGATATACTAAAGGCAAAGTAACAAACAGAATTCTAAGAAGAAAATGCTTTCTTCAAATCTTAAAAATCAAGCATTTTAATTAATTTTTTTTAAAAAAAAAGACTGCCCCCCAAAAATCTCCTACACTTTTGCACTTACACCAAAAAAATTTGCTTATTTTAAAACTCCGTGCACTTAAATTTTTTTGAAGGATGGGATGAATCTTTTTTTTATTGTTTTTTGCTTTTTAACTTGCATCTATTTTTCTGATCCTCTTTAAACCTTTCTTTACAATAAGTAAGGGTATAACAATCAAATATAAATATGAAATTAATATATAAATACATCATAATATAAAGTAAGGCCATTATTTCTGCTACAAAATGATAAATTCAGTCAGAATTTACATATAGAAAATAGAAGTAAGGATGGTAAATACAAAAGAGTAAAAATGGCATCAGGAATTTAAAACTAAGAGCTTAACAGTGAATACTAAAGACAATAAAAAAAAACAGCTTCTCATTTAGGACAAGAAGATGACCAGAGAAGGGACAAGATCACTGCTTGATGAGTATAGCATAATAAGGTATGACAAGAAAGTATGACAATCTTTATTTTGCCTTGGCCAAGGGGAAAAAAAATCTTTTGACTACAAAAGAATGAAAATGATTATCAGGAACGTGAAATGCACATAAGATTTACAATAGATGAAGTGATTACAAAGCACCTAGTTCTCCTCAAGTAGTTCAAGCTCTTAGAACCTGACATCCTAAAGTATTAAAAAAATGTATGCACATGTAACTGTAGAAGTACATGATCTGCGAAGGTCTGGTCTAGCTCCTCTTGTCAGGATAAGCAAAAGTCCTTGCCCCACGTGTGGACGCCAATTGTAGCGTGCTGTCGTCTCCAGAAGCTGCTGGATCTCTCTTTGGGAAGAGATCTGCTGTGTCTTCTACTCAAATCTCTCCGACAGATTCTTCTTCCTGTAACGAACCGTTGTCTCCAGGCAGTTGCTGTTAACTCTTGTCCAAAGAAGTGACTTCCCTTCCTGCAGAGAGCCCCGTCAGGCCTGATGCAATTCAGAGTCTTCTCCTCTTCCTGGATTGCTGTCCTCTTTATCCTCCCAGAGAATGGGCGTGGGATAATGCAAGGGCTTCTGGGAAGAACCACTTCAGCCAATGGGCTTGCTCCTTCTACCAAGTCAACCTGAGTTCTCACCTTGTAACTATCCAGACAACCTCAGTTCTCACTTAGTAATCCTAACATCTCCCCCTTTCTTTTGATTTAGAACATAGGACAGTCATGACCTTGAAACATAAATCCATCAATATGGGAAGTATTACAGATAATTACATAAATTACATAAGCACATAGTAACATAGTAACATAACACATGCTAGAAGTATATAACATAATCATAAATTGAAAATTTATAAATGTCCATAAGTCCATTGTCCATTAGTCTCATCTTGTGTGAGGAAGTCCAATGATTCCTGCTGGTTTTTAAAGTTCTTTAACAGTCTTCTTATTAGCCATGCTCTTTTGGTGTAAGATGTTTCTTAGATCTTCTCCTTTATTTTGAGGTCTTTCTCTTTTTCTGTCTCTCTCTGATGGACAAGGCGAATATGACTCGTTGGCACCCATCTGATTCCTTCTCCTGCTGAAGAAATACAAGCAAACCCTCTCTCCCAGGCAGTTAACCTATCTAATTTCCTTCTATTTACCACTTTCTAAATCTCTTCTCATCATCTGACAATTACATTGGAGTTGTTTGCACTGGGCACAGCCCTGTTGGTTTAAAAGGCCTGTATTCTCCCCAAGTGTAATCCATTTTTGCAATCTGATTGCCTTTTGACTGACTTATCAGGTAATCCCTTTCTGCCATGTGATTGCTTCTCTGCTGATTGATTAAATCAGAGTCCTGGCCTTCTAAAGGTTCTTTGGGTGTAACATCAGCTGCCATCATGCCCCAAGTCTTTTTTGCCTGGGGCCCTGGACTTGGGCCCCTCATCCTATTTCCCTGAATTATTCTACACTCTGATGCCCAATGGAGTCCTCTATTGCATTTTGGACATGGGGTTTTAGGTCTTCTTTCACCCTGTCTTCTCACTGTATCTCCATACCTACACTGAGCTCTTAGATGCCCAATTTTTCCACATTGAAAACATCGCCGAGTTTCTCTAGAAGGCCCTTGCCAGGAGGGACCCTGTCTTTCCATGTTCATCATCATCCGGGTGTAAAAAGCATTTGTTCCCACTGTAGCACAGTGTCTTATGATCTCCTCTAAAGGAGCATCTTTGTCTAATCCCCATATAATTCTTTTGCAAATCTCGTTGGCATTTTCCTTAGCCAGATGTCTGGTCATTATTTCTGTAGCTGAA
Organism: Sminthopsis crassicaudata; assembly: GCF_048593235.1. Lineage (NCBI taxonomy): Eukaryota > Metazoa > Chordata > Mammalia > Dasyuromorphia > Dasyuridae > Sminthopsis > Sminthopsis crassicaudata. Next base: position 243,790,098 of record NC_133621.1, read on the forward strand.
TTTTCTCCAATAGTTCTTTTGACAGCAGTTTGCAAACGTCCCACAAAATCTGCAAAAGGTTCATTGGGACCTTGCTGTATTTTAGTGAAAGCCTCTCCACGATCTTTCTGTCCAGGAAGGACACCCCAAGCTTTTATTGCAGCCTTAGCAATTTGTTCATATATTGTCATAGTATAATTAATCTGTTCTGAATTCTCTCCATACCGACCTTCACCAGCCAAGTGCTCAAAAGTGAATTGTGTGTTAACTCCTATTTCCAAATTGCATCTGACTTGAATTTTACATAATTCATGAAATTCCGCAAGCCATAATAAATTTTCTCCAGGTTCCAGACATGTCCTTGCTATGGATTTCCAATCATTCGGGGTTAGGACTTCATAAGACAAACCATCTAGTAACATTTTGACATAAGCTGATGTAGCCCCATAAAGGGTACAACCTTTTTTCAAATCCTTAATTGTATTCAAATCTAAAGGTGCATATCTTCTCCTTTTTTTACCTACAGAGTCAGTATTTTCAATCACAGGATATGCATGTATAAAATCACTTATATCCTGTCCTTCTCTCTTAGCTTTAACCAATGCTTTTTCTAATCTTGTCATAGGCTTAGGCTTCTTCACAGGCAATTCTGTTTGTGTTTCTGCCTCTTCCCCTCTTTCTTCCTCCATCTCTGAAGGTGGGGTTGATGTGGGCCTGTCAATAATCTGTTCTCTAGGCAGGGTTGAAGCTTCTTCAAGAGAATCATACCATAATTCCTCATTTAAATCCTCTTGCTCTAGGAAAAGATCTTGATCTTTCCTTTTTTCCTCACACTTCCTCCTCTGTTCATTTTTAGAACTTTTCCTTCTCCTACAACTTGCTTGATAGTTTAAGGCTAATTGAACTATGTTGTAGATATAAAATACTTCTGCAGAAATTGAACGAGGCCCATTTTTTGCTTGAAATTCTTTCATTTCATATCCCACTAGCTTCCATTTATCTACATCTATCTTTTCTTCCTCTAAGAACCAAGGGGATGTGCGTCTTAATGCAGCCAAGAGTTTAGCAATCTGTACCCAGGTTACAAGTAAACTCTGCTCCTCAATTATCTTGATTATACTCTCTATAGTACCACTCCTGAATGGAGCTGAGGTTGCGTCTGGGGCTGGGGTTGAGTCGGCTGAGGTCCAGGAATTGAATATAGCTAACATCTGCCCCATTTCAGCTATAAGAGATTCCTGGTTTAGCCCTTAACAAGTTAAGTTCCTTATTTATCTATTAGCACACTCACTTAATCTTTAACAAAGTTTCCTCTTTACTCACGGTTCTGGGTCAGAGAGACTGAGACCTGGATGGGAGGCTTTTCTACTGGAATCAGGACTGTGTCTGTCCCTGTTCGGGCGCCAAATTGCGAAGGTCTGGTCTAGCTCCTCTTGTCAGGATAAGCAAAAGTCCTTGCCCCACGTGTGGACGCCAATTGTAGCGTGCTGTCGTCTCCAGAAGCTGCTGGATCTCTCTTTGGGAAGAGATCTGCTGTGTCTTCTACTCAAATCTCTCCGACAGATTCTTCTTCCTGTAACGAACCGTTGTCTCCAGGCAGTTGCTGTTAACTCTTGTCCAAAGAAGTGACTTCCCTTCCTGCAGAGAGCCCCGTCAGGCCTGATGCAATTCAGAGTCTTCTCCTCTTCCTGGATTGCTGTCCTCTTTATCCTCCCAGAGAATGGGCGTGGGATAATGCAAGGGCTTCTGGGAAGAACCACTTCAGCCAATGGGCTTGCTCCTTCTACCAAGTCAACCTGAGTTCTCACCTTGTAACTATCCAGACAACCTCAGTTCTCACTTAGTAATCCTAACAATGATCCTTCAAAAATCATGGAAAAATTTAGAGGCAAGAAAATACAATACTCATTTTGAAAAAAATGAAAAAAATAGTAGTCTCCAAATATAAGCAGGTAAGCTTGACCAATTCCAGGCAAATTTCTAGAATGAATGATTCTAGGAAGAGAAGTAGTGCTTGGAAGATGAATTTCATTCCCTTTTTTGACAGAATTACAAGTTAGTCAAGGGATTAACATTGATAGTGAATTCTGGGATATTTGAAGTATCTTACTATATCTTACTGGATGAAATAAGAGAAATGTGACTTAAATGACTGTACAGTTAGGTAGGTTCTAAATTGGATCCAAAGAATAAGGAATAAAGGATCTACAGCACTTTGAAAAGAGATTTACAACAGAACATCCCAGGTACCTGTCCTGGGTCCTGTACGGTATTTTTAAAACACTCTCCTGCATGAAAGTACAAATAGTATACTTGTCTGACTGGTAGATGACAGAAAGCTGGAAAAGCCAACTAACATGTTAAGAAACAGATATGGATTCAGAAAGGATTTCAACAGAAAAGAATGAGGAGCTGAATCAAAGAAGAAAAAATTGATTAAGGCTAAATATCAAAGAGTCAACACCAAAGATTAATTTCAAGGGCCTCAATAAGAACTCACATTATAAAGAAATAAGAGGGTAGGAAATAGGATAAGGCATGGTATAGAAGAGTGGGTAGATTAATGGGAATGGGATAAATTCTATAGATTAAAGGGAAAAAATAAACAGAGAGGGAAAGGGTAGGGAGAAAGAATAAAGGAGAGATTCTTGGGGCAGGGTGAGGTTAAATAATATATCAGTGCAAGCTAGCGGATAGAAGTAAAATAGAAGAGTTAGCAAGGACAGGAAACAAGAGATATACACAAACACAATTACAAAAATTAGAAGTAGAATTTATTAGGAAAAAAAATAGGGTAGTAATCATTGATTTCAGTCAGGTAAAGATAAAAAAAGATTTGATCAAAAGAGAAATCTACATTAATACTGCTTCAGATGTATGTATATGCATATGTGTATGTGTATGTATACAGAAATATACCTGTGTTTAACTATAGCCTGCTTGAGGGAGATGAGGGGGAGGAAAGGGTGAAGAAAGAATAAAGTTAAAAGTTTACAGCAGGAGCAAAGGAAAGATAGATAGTTCTGAATTCCATGCCTTCTATTATTATATATGCTTTCTTGAAATGGAAACTTACCATTACATATTTTGAAACCTCTCATATTTTGCTATGCACAAGACAATTATTTTTCTTTTTCTATTTTGTAGTTGTTTTAAATAAACAAATACATAAGAAATAAAATCAACAAATAAATACATTTCTAGGTTTAACTCTAGGTGTGGGGCTTGTGGTAAAGGAAGAAACTTCATTATTTAAACATAATAATTCATATTATTGGCTTTCTCCTCTTACTAATCTATTCCTTTTCAACCAGTTTTGCTAAATTTTCATCCTTGATATAGCCTCTAACAATAGGTGCTCTCCCCCCCACAAAAAGGAAAAAAAAGAATATAAAATTTTGTCAGATTCAAAAGTAAAATGTACAAGGGCAGAACAAGGAAAGCATAATCAAAAAACATCTTGTATAAATGAGTTCTGGGAGTTTCAGTGAACTGCAAGCTCAATTAGTTAGCCTTGTGATATGTTGGCCAAAAAGCTAAATCTATCTTACACTGCATTAATAGGCATAGCATCCAAAGTAAGGGAGGTGATGGTCTTACTTGTACTCTGTCCTAGTTAGTATGTGTTTGGGGGCTTGTTCAGTTCTGGCCATATTTTTGGAAGAAAAATGGCAACCTGAATGCATAAATTACAGTCACCAGGACAGATAAGGAGACTAAAGAGAACACTGAATGGGCTCAACTGAAGGTACTTTGTAGTTTTGAGAAGGAAAGACATAGAAGGGAAACAGTATCTCAGGGATTTATATGGAAGAGGGTTTTTCTGCTGGGTCCTAGAGGAGGTATGCATATGAGGATATTATGGGAGAATTTCCTATGCAGAAAGTACTGTCCTAGATAACCTGTGAGACCCCTTCCAAGCTGAGATTAGTTTTATGATTCAGTGCTATTTGTTATTAACCAAATAAGATGGAGTCTAAATTGATAAGAACCATCAAAATTCAATGAGAATAACAACAAATAATATGGCTGAAGGAGAGGAAGGAAAATAGGAAGGAGAAAAGAAGAGGTAGAAGAGAAGACAATGGGAAAAAAATAAAGGAAATAGGGAAGGAAGCCACATAATATAAACATCACAGAGAATATAGTAAAACTGTAATCTTACAGTTTTTAATAGCCAATCTCAAGTTTCCTTCACACTGGCTACCAGTAGATTCTTATATTGATCCTTTCTACAGGAGGAAAAAAAAAAAGCAGAATGCTATGAATTAAATAGTGGGAAATGTTATTGCTACCAGTTCCCAATATCATTTAAACAGAATAAAAAATTCACATAAAACAAATAATTTACTCTATTCTGCTTTCTTCTGTAAGAGAAATAAGAAGGTGCTTTTTAAATGCTCTGGTTTAAAACTCCTTATCAAAATGAGATCTGCAATATAGTAAGTAATTAGAACTAGAAAAACTGAAGAAAAAAAAAATACCATCAAGTGCAAAGAAACATGAGAAAATAAGATCTGTCAAGACTTTTGTTTTCTTATCTCTAGTGCAGCTACATTGTCAAGGAGTCAACATTTCTACTTCATATGGTTGTCCTTACCCATGTCCAGCCTTCTCACATCACACAATTCAGAGAAGATACATGGTCCTAGAAAAGACAGTACATAAAGCAATATTACATGCTAATACATAAGATAAGTTATTTTTTGTGTTCTTTGTAAATAGTTAAAGGCAAAATAAATATAAACAAGAGGGAACTGGCCTCATTTCCCTCAAATGCAAAAGAAAAAGGTGGACTAGATCAGTTCTTGATATTTCTTTTGGTCATGAACTTTCTTGGGAATCTGATGAAGCTTATGGACCCCTTTTCAGAAAAATGTTTTTAAATCTATAAAATAAAATATATAGTACTACAAAAGAAACTAATTATATTGAAAGTTATAAAAAAAATTTTTAATGTCACAGAATAAGATGGTCTTTTCTGAAGTCCCCTCCAACTTTAGGTCTATGATCCTATGATTCTATGACAGGAAAATGAACAATTAGAAGATAATAAAACTTAGATGAAGTAAACTAAAAATGTCTCTTTAGACTATGCCACAAATGTGAAATCTATAAGGGACATCATTCACTAGTCCAACTTCATTTTACAAATGAACGAACAGAACCAGAGAATAAGTTAAATAATCTGTTTGCAGTCACACAACTTGCAGAAAACTAAAGTCAACATTGTAATTCAAGCTTTCTTACTTATCATGGTCTAGTGCTCTTTCCAATAAATCAGACTTAGCCTACCTTCTAATTCTCGCAGATTTATCTAAAATTAACCCCAAAGGACTTTCTTAATTCATTCACATATCTAATCATAAATGACATATAGACAGAATGAATGATAGCTAAAAGTCTGGCAGTATTTCAGGCAGTATATAATTCTCTGCCTTTGTCTGGTTAACATTATAGATAACCATTATTAACTTATTAACATTAGTTATAGTCCCCTTAGTATTAGTCCCTAAGGATGAAATAATATATAATACACAATAGAAAGATTACATGTTATACTGCATAACTTTTTCCTAGAACTAACTGCTAAAGATTGTCGGATCACTAAGATCCCTTAAGATTTCTCCAAGAACTAAGTTTCCAAATTGCTTGAGCCAAATTTCCCAACTCAAAAGACAAAAGCATATGACCACTGTTTCCCAACTCTGCTCCCACAGATTTTCTTTTAAAAATGCCTTTAGACTTTGAGTAAAAGTAGAAAATAAGATCTGTCATAGAATTAAAGTAGCCTTTTCATAGTCTATTCCATCAGGCAAGTCACTCAATAAGCAACTTCTGATTATTCACTACTCTTGTCATCTTAGAAACAACAGTTCTAAAAAAACAAACAAAAAACCCCACTTTTCTAGTAGCTTTCTACTTCTTCTCAGATTTGATTGGAAGATGTCTCTCCAGAACCAGTGCAGGAAAGCAATGATCTTTAACTTCACTATTTACTCCATTTTCCCACAGAGCTGGTACTAATTCCTTAAACCCACTTCCCTTTTTGGAATCACAACTAAGTCAATTATAGGATGTGTCAATTTGCTCCTCACTTACTACCATTTACCAGTTCTCTAACTTGATGGGAAAAGTGCCCCTTCCTAGATACCATATGCATATAATTCATTTGATTATACAGCCTCTCACTGTACAAAAAAAGAATGTTTTTTTTTAAGGACAGAAGAGTTCCACTTAACTCCCCATTTTATGGCTTATATTTTAGTGAGATGTAACATAAAAAGGAAAATAGTTTTGTCTTTGAAATTCTAGCACTCAGTGAGCACCCAGGCTCAACTCTTTCCCACAGCCAGAGCCATTAGACTGTAATGTGCAGGGGATTTTAGGGAAGGAAGGACTCTGGGACATGTTTTTTAAAAATAAATATGACCAGAGGATTCTGAGAGTATGGGGGAGTATGTTAGAAAATTTCAAGCTCTCCAGATTTCCTCCACAAACAGAGCAGATTTGTTCCTCAGGGCAAAAACAGACTAGTTTAAAAAAAAAAAAAAAAAAAAAAAAAAAAAAAGACGAGACAACAGGGCTCTCAGTATAACATAAGATCCAAAGTGAGACCCTAGGCCAAGGATTAACCTTTCTAAAGTGTAAACACTTCCAGGCTAGCTCCACAGTGGGGCTTGGGGCTAGTTGGTTTTGTCTAGAGCCTTAGAAGGAACTACAGAAACTTTCACCTCCAGATTGTGTTGGTAGTCTGGGGTCTCAGTCTGGATGACAGAAGGAACCACAGGCTGATTAGAATTGCCAGGCCCAGCTGTGCTGCAGAATAGTGGCCCTGGGTGAGGAGTCAACAATAGTGAGTGAGTGCAGGAGAAGGGAAGGGACTCTGCTGGCCGCAGGCACTTGTAGAAAGTGGTTATTCTTTTGTCCCAAAAATGCAGAGAGGAATATAGAGAAGAGAGTGATCAACAGTGTTAAAGGCTGCAGAGGTCAAGGAAAATGAGAATTGTGAAAAAGCTACGGCATATAACAACTAAGAAATCATTAGTAATCTTGGAGAAAGCAGTTTCTGTCAGAAGATGCATCTTAAGGAGTTAAGGAGAAAGTGAGAAGAAAGAAAATGCAAGAGCTATTATGTCTTCACAGGAAGTTTAGCCACAAAGGGCAGAAGAAATATATGATATTAGGGGGAGACATGGGCATGTTTGTATGAAATAGAAAAATGAGTCAATTGGCAGAAAATAATTACTTCAGAATAAAATAAACACAGTTTTCAAAGGAGAAAAAGTGGAACAAGAAAATTTCAAGGCTTATTTTGGCTTCACAAATACCTTGACAGCTATGATATGATAAAGACCTCTGATGCTGTTCTAACAAATAGTATGGAAGATATTCTGAATTTCCAACATATAATTATTTGATTCAAAAAGTATGTTAAAATCATTTCTTGAATGTCTGACTGTATCATTTTAATTAAGAGAAGGAAGGGGGAAATTGTGCCTAGAAAAAACTGTGAAATAACAACAACCCCAATTTTTCTTGCTGCCACTGAAATAATGAAATTAGGCTACAAGATAGGTGTTATCCAGGCCCCATGATTGTGTGCATTCAATTGACCAAGTCTGCCAAGTGAATTATTGCATTCTAAAACTGCTAACAATTCTATCATAATTTTACCTCACTTTATGAAAGTAGAAGTCCCGAAATATTAGAAACACCACCTTAGAAGTTCTGCTTACCTAACAGGAGACAAAAACCTTCCAGAACATTCTATAAAGCATAGTAACAGCAGCAGAGGTCATCATTATAGTTGAAGGGGAAAAGGCTTATCCAATGTCATATATGTATTAAGTGCTAAAAAGAGATGTAATAAGAGGATTGAGAAAAAAAAAACTATTAGTTTTGGCTGGAGGAAGTCATTCATTCTCTTTCAGCAGCTTTATTAAGGTGTGGAGAGTAGCACCAATTTGAAAGAAATTAAGGAAATGGCTTAGTACAAGGGTGAGTCAGAAAATCTGCTACTATCCTGAAACTCTCTCTGTGACCTTGGCTAAGTCCCTTTCTTTTTCTGGTCCAGAATTTCCTCATCTGCAAAATGAGGGAGATACACTCTAAGATCTTGGCTCTCTTGCTTACCTGACCCATCATTTATAAAGCTGCCAGATATCCTACCTGAAAGATATATGTTATTACCTTTGTTCAGAATCTTCACTGAGTGGCTCCTTGCTGCTTGTTCAAATAAATTTCAAACTCTTTTTTTCTAACATTTAAGGCCCTCCATAATTCGACACTGCTTTGTTCTGCAAGTTTTATCTCACACTACTACTTATCATGCCTTTAGACTTGTTCCTTAGACATATTCTTTAATCCTGGAATGCTGTTTGCCCTTTATTATCTAAGATATTCTATTCATTAGACAAAGTCCAGCTCAACTGTCATTTCCCCTACCAATTCCAATAATTGAAGAATAGTTGAGTAAGTTATGGAATATGGATATGATTTATCCCTATTGTGCTGTAAAAAATTAGGAAAAAGATGATTTCAAAAGGACATGGAAAGATTTCTATGAATTGATACAGGAGGTGAGTAAAACTGAACAATGTATATCAATATTCTAAAAATAACCAGTTTTGAGGTATTTTACAAACTGATAAACAAAACCAGAACAATTTATGCAAGGACAATGATACTATAAAAACAAACAACTTTGAAAGCTTATAACATTGACCATTCATGATTCCAGAGGACTTTTGAAATATGCAATACATGACAGAGAAGTGATTCACAGTACAGAATAAATGTACGACCGTATTTATTAAAAGAAATCTGTTTTTTTTTTCCTAATTTGATAAAGATAAAAAAATAGATTGCTGCTATTTTTTTTAAAAACAGAGATGGGGGGGCAATCACAGATGTGAATGTTACATACACTTTCAGATGAAGCCTTTGTATTATTAATCTTGTTTAACCTCTACTTTGTTACAAGAAACTTCTCATAACATTATATAATCCTATATAGGATCAAACTATAATTACACATAATGTAAAAATAAAACATATTAATAAAATGAAAAATTGCAAAAGAACAAAAATAGCACATAGCTTTAAGACTTTGCATTGTACTTTGGGGCTTCTTTATATTCTTCGGGCTTTCAAGCATCACATTTTTTATTATTGTTTGGTATTTTGCTAATTGTTGCTTACTAGGTCATCTCACTAAATGTGGCAGTCAAGACTCAAGACTAGATCTTCTCTAAATTTTGTATTCCCCCCCAGAGGGTCTCCATCTTAAAGAGTGCCATACTTTACTATCCAGATTATTCAGATAGGAAGTAGGACCAAAAGGTGTTGTCAAGTTAAATAGGCTATGATTCTGAAGATATGGTGGGAGACTAGAGGTTGGGAGATGATGGAGGAGTTTATGGCAGAAGTCCAGGCTAGTAGTAATGAGGTCATGGAATAGGGATGGAAACAGAAGGGAATAGCTTTAAGAGTAAAAGTCAGCATTTATACTGGTTTTAAGGTTTGCAAAGAACTTTAGTGTTTTTTAATTAGAACTTTGCAACAACCTGTCAAGTTAGGCATTATTATTATCCTCCATTTTACAGTGGAGAAGCAAATGAAGGTCAAATGCCACATAGCTTATCTGTATATGAGGCAGAGTCAAATTCAAATCTTCCAGACTCCAGGTTCACTCTATCCACTGCACCATGTAACTCAGACTGACATCCCTGAGCAACTAAGCGAATATGGAAGGTAAGGGAAATAGAAGAGACAAAGAAAACAATAAGGTTGGTTTCAACCACAGATGATAGATTAATAATACAATCAACAGAAAAGTATAATGGGAAATCATTTTGTTGTTGTTCTTTATGATCCCTTCTGTGATTTTTTTGACAAGAGATACTGGAGTGATTTGCCATGTCTTTCTTCAATTCATTTACAGATGAGGAAATTGAGGCAAACAGTGAAATGACTTGCCCAAAGTCACAAAAGTGGCAAGTGTTTGAGGCCTAATTTGAATTTAAGTCTTCCTGATTCTAAGCCTGGTGCTCTATTAACTGGCCCAACTAGCTTCCCTAATGGTTTTGTAGGGTAATATAATCTTTTCTGTATCTGCTGAATGTAAGTACCTCAAAAACATTTCGGAAGAAATGCTCCTGGAGAGGAGTTGTAGCTAAACAGATAGATAGATAGACAGACAGATAGATAAGATATAGGAGACATCTGCACAGAAGAGGTATGGGACTAAATAAAAAATATCAGTAAAGGAGAAAGACAAGGAAAAGCCAAAGAATCTTAGAAAATATCCAACTTTAACAGGAGAAATCAATGAGAAAAGAATAGTTTAGCGAAAGAAAACTGGACTTTCAAAGATGCCAAAAGCAGATGAAGTAATCAACAAGAATCAAATGCTGTAAAAGAAGTGAGAGGATGAAAAATGAGGGAGATGCAGTGGACCTTTAAAAAAATGAGAATGATTTCCATGGAGCACTGAAAAAGGAAGATAGGCTTAGATGTGGTCAGATTTATTCAGAAGCATCTAGTTTAGAGTACTTTTTAAGAGTCAAGGCAGTGAAAAAAAGGTTAACGTACAAAACAAAAAATTTAATGAGATAGAAGGGCTAGCAGACGGGGGAGAGCAAATATAGTAATTTAGGCTTGGGTCTTCACCACCCATGGTCACAAAACTATTAAATGTCAGAAACAGGATTTGAAGTCTCTCCTGATTCCAGTCTTGAACTCTTTCTATTATACCATGATGCCTCTAAAGAATAAATCATTTTTTTTTTTAAAAAGAATAAATCATTTTTACTTGGAGGAGAAAAGGGAGGAGGATTAGTTGTAAAGATAGGTAGTGAGGAAGGTTTCATAGAAGATAGGGCTTTGAAGTTAGGGTTCCAGTAAAAGAAAAAAGATGGATCAGAGATAGTGGAGGAGGGGAAAGAATTAATTCAAAGAGGCTAAAAAGAAAAATAAGAGAAGCAAAAATCTGTAGGCAAGATGAAAACAGATGGTAAATTGGGGGATTTTAGTTTGACTAGAAAAAGCAATAAAGAGAAGGCTGGAAAAATTAGGTTTGGATCTCACAGTAGAGAATCTTAAATTCTAGAAAACAGCAATTTATAGGTTACTAGGTAGGCATGGAAAGTCAAAGGAGAGATTAGGGTGATGATATGATCATTAAAACTCACTAAATTACTTGGACAGTAGATGATGCACTGGAAAAGGAATAGACTGAAGACAGAAGAAAACAGCCAGAAGGCTATTACAATCTAAATGAGAAGAGATGAGGATCTGGAACTAAGACAGTTACAATAGGAATGGAGAGGAGGAAGTGAATGCAAAACATGTTCCTAAGTAATCAACAGGATTTGGCAACTGACTTTATATAGGTGAGGAAAAGAGAAATGTACATGTTAAAAAAAAAAAAAAAAAAGGACAGGTTTATGGAACATGATTATTACTTCAGTCTCAAACATAGGTGAATTTAATTCAGTAAGGATTGATTACAACTTTCCATGTGTTAAGAATAAGTTTCTAACATAATCTCCAGCCTCAAGGAGCTTAAAATCAAATGCTACAAGGAAGAACATGAACATTGCAAAGAAAACATATAGGCAAAACTGCACAACATTTTGAAGGGGAAGAGTTTACTTTTAACTGGAGAATAGGAGAGAGCAGAAAAAACTTCCAGGGATTGATGGCACCTCAACTGGATTTAGAAGAGAAAGTTGACAAAATGAGTGAAGGAAGTTTCAGACATGGAATATGATGACCTACACAACTGCAGAAACAAGAGAGGACATGGTAACACCAAGAAAATAATCCTAGGCACGCTGAAACACACAAGGCATTCCCATAAAAACTATTAATAAGAAATCAAAGCTATCTACAATCAAATGAAATAATGCTCTAAATCACTGCTGATAAGAGAAATGTAAATCAAACCAACTCAGATATTACCTCATACTCAAATAGGCTTAATAAGGCAGAAAAAGGGAAAAAGACCCATGTGTGCAAAAAATGATAACAGCCCTTTTTGTAATGGCAAGGAATTGGAAACTGAGTGGATGCTCATCAGCTGACGAATGACTGAATAAGTTATGGTATATGAATGTTATAGAATATTATTGTTCTATAAGAAATGATTTCAGACATGCCTAGAAAGACTTACATGAACTGATGCTGAGTGAGGTGGGCAGAATCAAGAGAACACTATATACAGTAATCACAAGATTATGTTATGATCAACTGTGATGGATTTGGCTCTTCAGCAATGTGGTGATTCAAGACAATTCTAAATGTTTAATAGACTTTGGATGGAAAATGCCATCCTCATCCAGAGAGATGAATTGAATGGATTGAAGCTTATTATTCTCACCTTTTTTTGTTGGTTTGCTTTCTCTTTCCCTTGGGTTTTTCTCCCTTTTGGTTTTATTTTTCTTGCACAACATGACAAATATAAATATGTTTAAAAAGATTACACATGTTTAACCTATCACAAAGCATGCTGTCTTGGGAAGGGGAAAGGTAAGGAGAAAAAATTGGAATACAGAGTCTTACAAAAATGAATGTTGAAAACTATCTTTACATGTATTTGGAAAAATAAAAGTACTATTGAGGACAAAAAAAAAAACAAATAGAAAAATGACAAATGCTGGAGGTAGTGTGGAAAAATTGGGATACTAATGTGTTAGGATTACTAGGTGAGAACTCAGGTTGTCTGGACAGTGACAAGGTGAGAATTCAGGTTGTCTGGACAATTACAAGGTGAGAACTCAGGTTGACTTGATAGAAGGAGCAAGCTCATTGGCTGAAGTGGTTCTTCCCAGAAGCCCTTGCATTATCCCACACCCATTCTCTGGGAGGATAAAAGAGGCAACAGTGGGCCTGGAAAGTCAGTCTGCCTGGAGAAGGATAAGAGCTGGAGGAGATTCAGAGCCAGGATTCAAGGAGAAGACTCTGCACTACATCTGGCTTGACGCAGCTCTCTGCAGGAAGAGAAGTTGGCTCTCTGCAGGAAGGGAAGTCACTTCTAAGGACAAGAGTTAACAGCAACTGCCTGGAGACAACGATTCACTACAGGAAGAAGAATCTGTCTGAGAGATTTGAGTAGACACAGCAGATCTCTTCCCAGAGAGCGATCCGGCAGCTTCTGGAGACGACAGCTCGCTACAATTGGCGCCCAACGTGGGGCAAGGACTTTTGCTTATCCTGACAAGAGGAGCTAGACCAGACCTTCGCAATTTGGTGCCCAGACACGGTCCTGATTCCAGTGGAAAAGCCTCCCATCCAGATCTCAGTCTCTCTGACCCAGAACTGTGAGTAACGAGGAAACTTTGTTAAAGATTAAGTGAGCGTGCTAATACTAAGGAACTTAACTTGTTAAGGGCTAAACCAGGAATCTCTTATAGCTGAAATGGGGCAGATGTTAGCTAAATTCAATCCCTGGACCTCAGCCGACTCAACCCCAGCCCCAGAAGCAACCTCAGCTCCACCCCCATTCAGGAGTGGTACTATAGAGAGTATAATTAAGATAATTGAGGAGCAGAGTTTACTTGTAACCTGGGTACAGATTGCTAAACTCTTGGCTGCATTAAGACGCACATCCCCTTGGTTCTTAGAGGAAGAAAAGATAGATGTAGATAAATGGAAGCTAGTGGGATTTGAAATGAAAGAATTTCATGCAAAAAATGGGCCTCGTTCAATTTCTGCAGAGGTATTTTATATCTACAACATAGTTCAATTAGCCTTAAACTATCAAGCAAGTTGTAGAAGGAAAAGTTTTAAAAATGAACAGAGGAGGAAGTGTGAGGAAAAAAGGAAAGATCAAGATCTTGCCCTAGAGCAAGAGGATTTAAATGAGGAATTAGGGTATGATTCTCTTGAAGAAGCTTCAACCCTGCCTAGAGAACAGATTATTGACAGGCCCACATCAACACCACCTTCAGAGATGGAGGAAGAAAGAGGGGAAGAGGCAGAAACACAAACAGAATTGCCTGTGAAGAAGCCTAAGCCTATGACAAGATTAGAAAAAGCATTGGTTAAAGCTAAGAGAGAGAAGGACAGGATATAAGTGATTTTATACATGCATATCCTGTGATTGAAAATATTGACTCTGTAGGTCAAAAAAGGAGAAGATATGCACCTTTAGATTTGAATAAAATTAAAGATTTGAAAAAAGGTTGTACCCTTCATGGGGCTACATCAGCTTATGTCAAAATGTTACTAGATGGTTTGTCTTATGAAGTCCTAACCCCAAATGATTGGAAATCCATAGCAAGGATATGCCTGGAACCTGGAGAAAATTTATTATGGCTTGCGGAATTTCATGAATTATGTAAAATTCAAGTCAGATGCAATTTGGAAATAGGAGTTAACACACAATTCACTTTTGAGCACTTGGCTGGTGAAGGTCGGTATGGAGAGAATTCAGAACAGACTAATTATACCATGACAATATATGAACAAATTGTTAAGGCTGCAATAAAAGCTTGGGGTGTCCTCCCTGGACAGAAAGATCGTGGAGAGGCTTTCACTAAAATACAGCAAGGTCCCAATGAACCTTTTGCAGATTTTGTGGGACGTTTGCAAACTGCTGTCAAAAGAACTATTGGAGAAAATTCAGCTACAGAAATAATGACCAGACATCTGGCTAAGGAAAATGCCAATGAGATTTGCAAAAGAATTATATGGGGATTAGACAAAGATGCTCCTTTAGAGGAGATCATAAGACGCTGTGCTACAGTGGGAACAAATGCTTTTTACACCCGGACAATGATGAATGTGGAAAGGCAGGGTCCCTTCTGGCAAGGGACTTCTAGAGAAACTCGGCGATGTTTTCAATGTGGAAAAATTGGACATCTAAGAGCTCAGTGTAGGTATGGAGATATAGTGAGAAGACAGGGTGAAAGAAGACCTAAAACCCCATGTCCAAAATGCAATAGAGGACTCCATTGGGCATCAGAGTGTAGAATAATTCAGGGAAATGGGATGAGGGGCCCAGGTCCAGGGCCCCAGGCAAAAAAGACTTGGGGCATGATGGCAGCTGATGTTACACCCAAAGAGCCTTTAGAAGGTCAGGACTCTGATTTGATCAACCAGCAGAAATACAATCACATGGCAGAAAGGGATTATCTGATAAGGCAATCAGATTGCAAAAATGGATTACACTTGGGGGAGAATACAGGACTTTTAAACCAACAGGGCTGTGTCCAGTGCAAACAACTCCAATGTAATTGCCAGATGATGAGAAGAGATTTTAAAAGTGGTAAATAGAAGGTAATTAGATAGGTTAACTGCCTGGGGGAGAGGGTTTGCTTGTATTTCTTCAGCAGGAGAAGGAATCAGATGGGTGCCGAGTCATATTCGCCTTGTCCATCAGAGAGAGACAGAAAAAGAGAAAGACCTCAAAATAAAGGAGAAGATCTAAGAAACATCTTACACCGAAAGAGCATGGCTAATAAAAAGACTGTTAAAGAACTTTAAAACCAGCAGGAATCATTGGACTTCCTAACACAAGATGAGACTAATGGATAATGGACTTATGGACATTTATAAATTCTCAATTTATGATTATTTGATCATGTTATTTGTTATATACTTCTAGCATGTATTATGTTACTATGTTACTATGTGCTTATGTAATTTATGTAATTATGTGTAATACCTCCCATATTGATGGATTTATGTTTCAAGGTCATGACTATCCTATGTTCTAAATCAAAAGAAAGGGGGAGATGTTAGGATTACAAGGTGAGAACTCAGGTTGACTTGATAGAAGGAGCAAGCTCATTGGCTGAAGTGGTTCTTCCCAGAAGCCCTTGCATTATCCCACGCCCATTCTCTGGGAGGATAAAAGAGGCAACAGTGGGCCTGGAAAAGAGTCTGCCTGGAGAAGGATAAGAGCTGGAGGAGATTCAGAGCCAGGATTCAAGGAGAGGTCTCTGCATTACATCAGGCCTGACGGGGCTCTCTGCAGGAAGGGAAGTCACTTCTCTGGACAAGAGTTAACAGCAACTGCCTGGAGACAACGGTTCACTATAGGAAGAAGAATCTGTCTGAGAGATTTGAGTAGACACAGCAGATCTCTTCCCAGAGAGCGATCCGGCAGCTTCTGGAGAAAACAGCTCACTACACTAATGGAGTTGTAAACTAGTCCAACCACTTTGGAGAGGAACAATCTGGCACTAACTAAAAGATTATAAAACTGTGCATATCCTATGACCCACCAATAGACAATTATTAGGTCTATATCTCAGGGAGATCAAAGAAAAGGGATAAGAACATGTTTGTACAAAAATATTTATGGGGGCTCTATGGTGTCAAAAAATTGGAAATTTGAGAGGATGCATATATCAATTAAGAAATGGCCAAACAAATTGTGGTATGTGATCGTGATGCAGAATGCTTTTCAGAAAAACCTAGGAAGACTTACATGAACTCATGCAAAGTGAAACGAGTAAAACCAGAACACTATATCTAGTAACAGCAATATTATAAAGATGACAAACTGAAAAATTTCACAAGAAATCAAGACAATGATTCAAGACAACGCCAAAGACCTATAACAAAAAATGCTATCTCCAGGGAGAAAACTGATGAACTCTGAATGCAGACTGAAACATATTTAAATTTTAAAAATAGTTTTATTTTATTTATGCTTTTCTTTGTGACACCGTTAATATGAAAATAAACTTTTTTCATGGATTCACATGTATAATCAATTTTAAATTGCTTATCTTCTCTCAATGAGTGAGGAGGGAGAGAGAGAATTTGGAGCTCAAAAATGTTTAAATGACTGTTAAATTTTTTTTTATATGGTTTGGGAAATATTTAACGAAATAAAAACGTTCTTTAAAAAAAAAAAGAAAGCAGATTTATTAAGTGCCTACTACAAACAAAGTTCTGTTCTGAAAAAACAAAATAAAACAAAAACTTATCCTCAAGGAGATTACATTCTACTGGAAGGCATAAACAGATTAAGCAGGATCAGAAGAGGCTTCATATAAGAAGCAGTACTCAGTTAAATCTTTAAAAAAGCTAAAGATTCTAAAATGAAAAAAAGAGCACATGAAAGAGATCTGTACAAAGGCTTAGGGAAGCAGGAGATGGAAGATCAAATTTAGGAAATAGCAAATAGGTATTTTGGTTGAAACATTAAGTGCAAAAAAGAAAATAATTTGGAATTGCTTTAAATACCAAACCTATTTTAACCTTCATTCTGTTATGTCATGTAAAGCACAGAGAGGAGAGGGATTGGAGACTATGGAACATTTAAAAGGCAATTATGATAATCTATGCAAGAAGTGACAAAAATCTGATAGGGTGATAACAACATGGAGAGTACATAATCCAGCAAATTCTGGTAAGTGATTGGTTATGTGAAAATGACAACAAGAATCAAAGATAAGAGATTTGGCTTGATTTTGGAAAATAGGAGATTGTGGAGTTATAGCTTTAACTGATATAAAGAATTCCTGTCATCAAAACTGCCTTCATTGAAGCAGATGGGAAACATCTGTAACAAAAAGTCAGTTAGATGAGACAGTAAAAGGTTAACTGTCTCACAGTCAGCAGGACATGAACTCAGATTTTTCTGAAAGGCTAGCCCCAATTTATTACTCACAATTCACTCTCCTCAAATTCAAATGCCCCATCAACAACATACTACTATGGAACTTTGAGAAAGCCATTTAGCCTCAGCAAAATCCAATTTTCTTATCTATATAATGCAAAAGTTAAAAAAAAAAAAATACCATCTGAAGTCCTTTCTAATTCAGACATTCTAAGTCTGGGATTTTTTCCCTTTACTTAAAAGTGAGATAGTTTCCTTTTAAAAGAATGACTGGTAACTCACTCATACAAAAGAACCTTTTAACTTTCTTCTCGAATATGCATGACAAGTATTCTGTTATGAAAAGGGGGGGGGAAGCAGTAAGCATACACACATACATATAAAGAATGTGGTGAGAGGGAGCACTGCACAACACAAACACAGAAGGGTAGTTTCTGAGAATGCTATTTAGTAGTTATCAAAAGGGAGACACTGGAAAGTTATGAGGAAATATATAAATAAAAAGACAGCTATTCCCATTCTTTCCTTTCCCCCAGTATCTGACATTAAGGTAGTACTTCTCTTTAGTGAAGCCCAAGTTTCTTCATGAACTCTTGATCCTATCCCTTATCTTTCCAGCAGGTTTTAACTTCTCTTCATTCTTATCTTTGACCTAATTGCTAGTTCCTTCCCCACTGCCTTCAAAAGTATCCAACTGTCCCTAATCTTTCAAAATCTTTTCATTGTATTTTACAATTCTTTTACAAGTTCTTAATTACATCCCTCTTTCTTTCTCAGCCATATTTCCAGAAAAAGCTATCTACACTTGCTGTCTTTATCCCTTCACTTCTCAATCAAGTATAATCTGGTTCTCAACTGAAACTACTTTTCAAAGGTACCAATGGTCTTTTAATTACTAAATTATAAGTCCTTGTTTCAATCCTCATGTTTGCTGACTGTTGACCACTCTCTAGACACTCATTCAAAAGCACAGTGAAGGACTTTTATGACATTGTTCTCTCCTAGTTCTTTTCCTACTTAACATCTCTTAGCAGCCTCCTTGTGGATTTAACATCAATATCATGCACCTTAGCTGCATGGCTGACAGTACCTATTCAATACTTTCTCTTCGTAACCTCATCGCTACCATGGGTTTAATTATCTTTAAACTTATAAGTCATGGGCCCCTGGCTCTCCCCTGAACTTCAAACCAAATTACCAACTGCCTATTGGACATTTCAAACTGGATATCCTGGAATGGTTGGTTGTGGTTGCAGCAGGATCAGGCTGGTATCAGGGGAGGAGTCCTTAATAATTACTCAAAAGCTCTTAGAGAGAACCACCACCATCACCATTAGAAGTAGGGCAGAGCCTGACCTGTTTTACCAGTAAAATTGACTGGATTCAGCCAAGGCAAAATGCAAAACAGCTAATTAACAGCATTTCAAACTTCTTTGTTTTAATAAGGATTACTTATCAGCATCCCAACATATTGTAACCCATAGTAATGTGACTAAATTCTGTTTAAATTATTTTACAGTACTTTCTGTGGTTCTAGGTTTAGCCTTTCTCTATGTATAGGAATTAGATTCATATTGTATTATTGAACATCTCTTTACTCTTCAACTTAGAACTTGGACATTAGCTATAAATTAAACCAGAAATAGAACTATTTCTGGGAGTTTGTTAAATTGCCAAAAATTGTGAGAACAAGGAACCTAATCCTCCTACTTAAAGGACAGGGTTCCCCAGAACTGAACTAGATACAAACTGAAATAGTTGGGTAATAATAAGGTAAATGTTCCCATCCTTTAGGGTCCAGCAATAGTTACTTTAAGTTAGAAAAATCATAAACAAAAAATAGCACTCAAAGAGCTCATAAGCTACTAGGAGATATTACAATGTGAAAGGTGAGAGTTCTAAATAAATGTCAAAATTCACAAAGGCTTTGCATAAAAATGGACTTAAGTGCAACTCTGAAACAGGGCACACCAAAGCAAGACAAAGTCAAAACAGAAGAGTAGGGGTTGGAATGCCAACTTCAGGGAATAAATATGGCAGGGTAAGTGAATCAGAGATAATGTGAAATAAGTTTGGAAAAATCGGCAGAAACAAGATTGTGAAGGGCTTTAAATGCCAAGTTAAAATATTTTTATATTATTACAAAAGCAATGAAAGCTCTTTGAAGCTTCTTGCACAGGGGAATGACACAGTCACATCTACACTTTAGGAAGAACCTTTTAGCAGCCATATAGAATGGCTTCAAATGGAGAAATCTAGAAACAAGGAAACTAATTAGGAGGGGCTACTTAATATTCCAGAAGAAACATACTTAAGGCCCTAAAATGGAGGGCAGCTGGATGGCTCCCTGGCTAAAGTACTAGCCCTGGAGTTAGGTAGACCTGAATTCAAATTTAACCTCAGACCTTACTAGCTATGTAACCCTGGACAAATCACCTTAACCTCTGACTGCCTAGGAAGAAACCAAATGGCTCAGTAGAAAAGACTGCTGGACCTGGATTCCAGAAATCCTAAATTCAAAAACAGTCTCAGATATTCACTAGTATGACCATGGGCCTTCACTTAACGTTGGCCTTAATCCACTGGAGAAAGAAATGGCAAACTACTCCATTATCCTTGCCAAGAAATACTGCATGGGCAGACATGGGCAATACAGATATGACTGAAAAACAAGGGCCTAAGAATGAATAAGTTCTAACAACTAATTAGATATAGGATATGAGGGAGAGAGAAGAGAATCAAAGACTCTGAAATTATGAATCTGCATATTTTAATGGTAATAGTGTTCTCAAAAGAGCAAAGTCTGCAAAAAGGTCAGCTTGAGGGAGAAAAGCAATGGATTCCTCTATGTACATGTTCAGAAACAGAATGCTTAAATATCCTTATCTTAGAAAAAGAAATTGAATAAGCCATAAATAAGTTCCCTAGGGAAAAAATACTCAGAGCTAGATTTACATGCAAATTTTACCAAATGTATAAAGAATAGTTAATTCTAATTCTCAACTTTGTACATGTTGAATGTAAGTTGCCTATGGAATCTAAGATGACATTTTACCTCTCCAATGTTAGGAATCAAAGTGATGAAGGGAGGAAAGCTGTTTCAAAGATATTATCACTTATCTGTAGATTCCTGCAGAATAAACAAAGGATATGTAAGGATACTGCTACTTCCAAGTAAAGGCCAGGATAAAGGAAGAAAGGCTGAAAAAAGATGAAGACCTAGATGAAGATGCAGTAGTTCTATCACCTAAAATAAGCAGTAGAACCTGTTTTAATGTCCACTCCCATCCATCAGATTTGGCTCTCATCAAATGGATGGTAGCAAGACTTGTTTTGCAATTAGTTAAAAGCAATGAAAAGAGTAGCACCAGGATTTCAGAGCAGAATTTACCATCATTTCTTCCCATTCCAAAAGAGAACAGTAACAGGTATCAAGGAGGGGGGGAGAAAGGGGTGGGGGGAAGGGGGAGAGAAGGCCCAGCGCATGCTTAAAAATATGCTTCAAATTTCATGATAAATACAATTTCTCAATTCAATATAATCTATGTGATACAAAAATTTAAAGAATGGAAAATTCTAGAATCCATTCAACCAGTGATCAAGCTCCTTCAATTAAGTAGTTCACAACCTTGAAAGGCTCACCTATTAAATGCCTACTATGAGCCAGATACTGTGCTAAACGTTGGAGGTATAAAATAAAAAGTCCCTCTTCTCAAGGAGCTCACAGTACTGCAATGATAAAGACAGGATAAATTGAAGATAATTAACAAGGGAAGAAACTAGCAATAAAGGAGATCAGTCAAGTTTTCTTGCAGAAAGCAAGATTTTATGCTGGAACTTGCAACCAAGGAAACCAGGGTTAGTAGATAATTAAGGATAGAATTCCAGGCTCTGTACCGAACTTTTAAAATTTCCACAACGGCTGATATACTTATAAAACGGCACCAAAAATGGAGCAGAGTCTTCAATAAGGCTGGCTTGGAAGTGATAAAAGGGGTGTAAGTAATTGCAAAGGAAGATACTGAACATACTGCACAGCCACTGATAAAATAGGCATCTTCCTGTTCAAGTCAGAAGAAAGTGGACATCTCTCCTGTACCTCGAACGTTCGGGGACTTCGAGGGAGTGAGGGTGACAGCTCCAGGAGAAAATACCAGGAGGAATGAATCAGGTGAGCAAACAAAGGGGAGGGGGGTGTTAAAGGAAACCCGACTCCAGCACTCTGGACTTGCTCACAAGTGGTGGCCGTGGAAGTGGCAATTCGGGTGACAGCGGGGGCTGGTTACAGGGAGCAAAATGTGGCGGCACAGAAGGAATCAATACTGAGGTGGAGGGGAGGAAGGGGAGAGGTCACAAAGATGCTCCTAATCGACCTCCGATCCAGGCTCTAAGGAGGCTGCCGGCCCCCTTCCATTCTTCCTTGTTAGATCGAGCATTCCCTTTGGAGCTGGCCTGGACCCAATGGTTTCCCCTGCTCCCACCTCCTCCTCCCCCCGCGGTCTGCCCTAGGCGGCGCGGGTCCAGAGGACGGTCTCAGCAGTCAGGCGCGAGCTGCGTCCAGCGGAAGGCCGGCGGGTAAAGATGAGCACTCTCACCACCATCACCACCACCACCACCAGGCCCTCAGGATTAACGGCTGCCGGGAGGAGAATGGGAACTAGCCGGCGAGAGATGTGGGTGGGGTGGGGAAGGTGAGAAAGAGGCAGGTCCGAAGGGAGGAAGGGTGCCGAGCCGCTGCCTCCTCTGTCCAGCCCCACCTCAGTCAAGTTTGTCCCGACCAAGCCTAGCTCGGCCTCCGTGCCCCGGCTTCCCTTGGCTCCCCCTCCAGCTTCCCGCCGCCACTCACCGAACCGGAACCGGGCGCCACGCGAGGGGGTTTCCGGCCGGGAGCCGAACACAGAACTCGGGAACCGCTGCGAACCGGAACCACCTCCGTCGCACCGGAAGCTTTTCTAAGCGGTGGCGGTGGCAGTGGCGGTGGCAGCCGAGGCCCAGGCAGTGGCAGCAGAGTAGTACAGAGATCCAGTAGCGGGAAAAGCCAGGGTGGGGACCCTTGCTGAGCGTCTGCGCGTGCGTGGGGACAGCGAGCTGGACTGAAATCCGCCCCAGAAAAAAGCCGCCGCTTGAAGAAGTAGAAATAGGATCGCCTTGTTTCTTTGGGGTTCTTACGTGGATGTCCCCTCCCCCAGCCCGAGAGGTCTCCCTAGCTGGAGACGATCTCACTTTCTCTCCCTGCGCCTCAGTTTCACATCAGTAAAATGAGGGGCTTGGATTAAATGGCTTTTAGTCTTTTTCCTATAATCTGCCTTGCCCAGGGACGCCCATGACCCCCCCTTTCTTGCTCGTTATTGGCCTGGGATGAAGATCCAGTAAGAGTTAGGCTATAACAACTTTACAATTGCAGAATAAACATTTCCTAACTTTTTATTTAAAAATACCTTTCTCCCTCTCCCCCCACCCTCCGCCAAATACATGTAGATTTCTTTATTTATGAACTGCTCTGTCTTAAGACATCGTGATTTTTTTGAGATTAACCTGGGAAGAAAAGTCAGGCTGTAGTTTTCTTCCTTCTTTAATTACTTTGGTTAACCATTTTTGAATTTGATAGACCAGAGAAATATTGTAGCTATGATATCCCTAGCAAAGAAATGGACAAAATCTCACAAACTATCCTTTGAACATTAGTAGAGAAATATGGACAAGATAATAATGCAATTATAGTATGCCACATCTCACAACTTTAGGGTACAAATTAGATAAAAGCTTTGGTCAGGTCAAGGTATACGGAAAAGTTTCTTCCATTCAAATAGACTTTCTTTGAAACCATTTGATATATAGTTATGTATAAATATATATGTATGTATTATAAAGATTAGATGACAGGTTAGGTTATAAGTTATTTCTTAAGTAAATGAAAACAATATTGCTTACAAGGAGAAACAGGATAGGGCAAGAAGTTCTCAGATAGGGTTTTTGTACCAGTTTGCAGCATTGTTCATCACAGTGATAAGAGAAACCCCCCCTTGAACATACCATGAAAGGTCTTGCAAGTGGACTGGAGCAGAGATAAACTCAAATACAGAAAGGAAGAAAGCAAGCATTCCTTAAGCCTTACCGTGTGCCTGGGACTGAATGTGGCTTCCCTGCACACAAATGCAAGCAAAAAAGATAGTCTGTGTACTCAAGAAGACTACATTTTAATGCGGGAGGACTACCTGAAAGAGTAGAAGGTGAATTGGTGTCAAAGATGGTATTGATGAAGTTGGTTAGGGGGCTTTCCACTTTCACATGCAATTGCAGCATTATCTTTCTCCTTGTCCTCTTCAAATTATCTTGGGTTTCAATTTCATATTATCTTTGTCCTAATCTTACAAGTCTGTAGATCTTTTTTTTCTTGACAGAAATAAACATAAGAAAAATAGTTCTTTCATCATTTATTATTCCAAGTATAAATTCTGTGCCTTCTTTTTCCTAACAGGTTTAAAAAAAAAAAAAAAGCCCTTTTGTTAGCATCATTTTTTCAAGCTTCAATTCATAGTGGATTTTATTTTGCCTTTCTAAATTCTTACAGGAATATGTTACTTTTAATGTTTATCTTCAGTTACTTGCCCTCTGGTCTTGCACATGTACTTCTAAAGTATGAATTTAATTGTAACCGTATTGGTCTCTTTAGAAACTATCCCTTCTCCTGCCTTACTGAAATGAATTCAGAATGTTACTAATTTTTTTTCATCAGTTTTCCATCCTTCTAGAACAGATTTTCTTTTTAGTGTCTCAGCATAAGATTCTACATATATTATTATTGAAACCTTTGATATTATAAGCTAGAGTGCAAGTTGAGTAATGCAGAATTCCCCTCCCTTAGAAGAGGAGTTAATTTGCAGTAAGCCTTCAAATTTAGAAATACCAAACAAAAAATTCTATGCTAGAAGCAAAAGGGAGCGTCTAGAACTTGAGCCTGGGAATTGCATAATCAATCAAACAAATGTTTTCAGAGCATACCATTTTCATGTTTCAACCTTGAAATACATACTATTAAGTCTTAGTTTATTTATGAGGCCCCATTTCTTCAAGTTAAGAATTCTATTTCATTTATTATCTGAACTATGTTAAAATTCATGCTAAAGACATGAATGCTGTTTCTGGTGTGTTCCAAGGCTCGCTCTTGGGCCTCTCTCTTAAACCTCTTTGGGTAAATTCATTGGCTGTCATGGTTTTGTAGTAGGAATGGACTAGAGCATTTCCAACAGATATGGGCCACTTCCATAGGAAATCCTCCAATCTACTGTCTCCATGTAGTTTCAGTTATTACTCTGCAAATCACTCTCAGGTCTATATATCTAGACTTTTGTCATGCATCACCAGCTACTCATTGGATCTATCTAACTGAATATTTTATGAACATCTCAAACTCAACATGTCGAAAACATGTCTTACCCCTTCTCCCTAACCAAAACCAATAGTCTTCATAATTTTTCACAGGCCTTGAGTATGTTCCTCTTTGCTTACCTCCCTGCCTCTTAGAATCTCTCAATTTCATCTTATCTGAAGTGCTACCTCTTTCATGAGGTCTTATCCCCTCTAGTTGCTTATATTTTTTCCATCTTGCTGAAATTACTTGTATTTACTCTCTCTATATTTTATATAGACTTATATATTGTATAGGCAGCTAGGCAGTAAAGTAGACAGAGTGCTAGGCCTGAAATCAGGAAGACTCATCTTCATAGGTTCAAATCTGGTCTCAAAAACTTAGTAGCTGTATGTCCCTTGGCAAATTATTTAATCCTGTTTACCTCAGTTTCTTCATCTATAAAATAAGCTAAAGAAAGAAATGGCAACCACTCTAAAATCTTTGCCAAGAAAATTCCAAATGGGGTCATTTTGTATGGAGTGCTCATAAGATTTACAAAAAGAAGGTCACTTAAAAATAAATGCCACTAGTGAAATGGACAGAATCAGGAGATCCTTATATACAGCAACAAGAAGATTATACAATGATCAACTCTGATGGATGTGGCTTTCTTCAACAATGAGATAGATTCAAACCAGTTCCAATTGTTCAGGAATGAAGAGAATCAGCTATACCCAGAGAGAGAACTATGGGAAACTGAGCATTTCCACTCTTTTTGTTATTATTTGATTGTATTTTTGTTTTCCTTCTCAGGTTTTTTCTTTCTAGATCCAATTTTTCTTGTGCAGCAAGATAACTGTATAAATATGTATACATATATTGAATTTAACATATACTTTAACATATTTAACATGTATTGGACTACCTGCCATCTAGGGGAGGGAGTTGGGGGGGAGAAACGAAGGGAAAAGTAGAAGGTTTTGCAAGGATCAATGTTGAAAAATTACCCATGCATATGTTTTGTAAATAAAAAACTATGATAAAAAAATAAAAATAAATGCCACTTGTGCACCAACATGTGCACAGTATAGAAGGAAGAAGGGTGTGGGGAGGACGGAAATCTAACAAGAACTTAATAAAAGCCTGTAAATTAAGTCAGTTTGTATTTGGATAGTTGGTGACTTCAAGATTGAAAATAGTGAGAAATACGTCAGGAAAGAGTAATGAGAGAAACCACTAACTATTTTGTAGACTACATGGAAACCTTGCACTTTTATTTTATGACTATTTACTTCAAGAAGAAAATTGTTAGGTACTCAACAGGAAAGTAGAATAGCACAAAAATGAAATTGGTTATATTTTAATAGTCAGGAAAAAACTCATTGATGTGGAAGGTGTCCCTGAATCAGCTATGTATTAGACCACTGATTTGTTAAGACCAAAGTAAAAAGCTAAGAAAAAAGAGTAATAATGAGTAAAAGATATGGCACATAAATGAAACAACTCAATATTGAACTGTTTTAAAAGTAATAAGTTTTAAATGACCGATAATAGATGACTAACAAAAATTATAATTTTATGCAGAAGTTTAATTTACATAGCTCAATTGTCATAAGGTGACAAAAAGAGCCTTAAAAGCCTGTTAGTCAGCTAACACTTACCTTATTTGTCCAGTAGAAAGAGAAATTGGCATAAGATTATAAAATAGACTGTAAAATCTCATGGAAAATGATGATGGATGTCTGGCATATAGTAGGTATTATATAAATGTTAGCTATAGATTTGTAGGGGATTCAGTTAGTAGCACTTGAGTGAAAAGAAGTGAAGGTAGGTAGTGGTTTGACTAATCCAGGATTGTGATGTGCTCAATAGAATAGGAGAGTAAGGGATTCAAGAGTAAAGGAAATTTTCAAGTTAAACTGGTTAACCAAAATGTTAATAATGGAAAGAGAAGAGTTATGCCAGAGCAGGGGTATGACATGAGAGAGTATTGTGGGAAGGATGAATTAGAAATCCTGGTGGATGATAAAGAATAGGAGGACTGAAATTTCAAATTTTTGACCACGGTAAATCAAGATTTTAAGATTAAAACTGAGTTGGAGTAGATCATGGAGAGTTAAGGAGATTCAGGAATTGATAGATTAGTGTTTGAAAGAACATTACTATGTATGTTAAAATCCCTTCATATAAGGGCAGGAGCTGAAATGGAAAGGAAAATTGTGAGACCAGAACTGAACTGCTTCTTAAGCAATTCAAGGGAGGGACCAAAAGTTAACTGCCATGAAGATATGGATTGGGTGATAAATTCAGATAACTGCTGGTGGTAGTTAGTCATTTCTGTCATGTTTGACTCTTCATGATTCCATTTTGGAGTTTTCTCTGTAAAGATACTGAAGTTGTTTGCCATTTCCTTCTCCACCTCATTTTACAGATGAAGAACCTGAGACAAATAGGATGAAATGACATGCCCTGAGTCACACATGTACTAAATGTTTAATGTCACATTTGAACTCATAAAGATGAGTTTTCCTATTTCCAAGCCCAATGCTCTCTCTACCATACCACCGAGGATCCCTAAATTTGGATAGCACAAACCTCAAATTAGAGATTGTTGAGTAAAGACAGCAAAGAAAAAGTCATGAAGTAGTAATGGGATGTAAGAAATATTCCACTTTCCAGGACTAGTATTCCAAAGAGTCTGAGAGAAATTATATTCAGTGGTACATAGAATGACCAAAAATATAGTGTAATTCATAGGAACCTATAATTTATTAATGTCAGAAGAAATAAGGAACATGAGAGGAAGAGATGAAAATGAAGAGATTTATGAAATGGGAACTCCAAAGAGCAAATGTAAGGAGACATGAAGAGGTATAGCATTGAGGTATATAAGACTGAAAATTGGAAGCTGGAGAGTGGATTTTTTTTCCTCTTAGTTATCTGATAATCGGTATCCCAGGAGTTGGGGAAGTAAAATAGCAAGTATATACAGTAAATCTCTGCTAGAGGCAATTGAATTATGATGTATCTAAACCAAAGACCTAAAACTGTATATTTATTTATACAGTGAGTCCATAGAACATTATCAATCTTTTACCTTTATGCTTTTTCATTTACACAAAAAGTTATATAAATTGAGAGTGTTAATCATAACCAGGGTGTTAATAGGTAACAATGACTTTAACAATTGATATTCCACCATAGATTACCTAAAAATTGACTGAAAGGCATAGTAAATACAAAATCCCACTGTGTTATTGTTATAGATTATGAAAAAGAATTTTATTCAATAGAGTAAAATGCTTTTCTAAATATGTCTCTTCTATCTATATATAAAAATCATTCAAGATTTCTTGAAAGACAAATGACATCATAAACATCAGGGAACACATAATATGTATGCTTGTCAAAGGCATTTGCTACTTTGGTGAAGGAAATTCAGCACAAAGTACAAGATGAAGAGTATTCCCCATGGTTGTCCCTCCTCCAGAGGCTCCTGTTTTTAAGTATCATTGTTTTAGTTATATTAAGTCCTAACCTTTTGTATAACCTCTTGGAAAAGAATCACTATCACTCAAAAGAAGTCTAATCTGTCAAACCACAAAGAAAAGACCAAGTAGATTAAAAAAAAAAAAAAAAAAAAAAAAAAAAAAAAGACTTTCCTAGATTACCACATGTAGTTGAAAATACAACTTTTAGAGCTTTCCTATCAGCATGCATTTTTGGAGACAGGCATTCAAATAGACAACAAATTGGGCCAAGAAATAAACAAAAAGACCTCTGGTGTGCCTTTAAGCAATTGCAAATCTCTGCCGGTTCCAAACTTTTTCCCAAAAGAAATGTTCATTTATTCTATGTCAATATTTTTACAAGGTATTGCCTACAGATATGTAACAACAGGCTCCAAAGATCTGAGAATTAATATCCTACAGGTGGCAAAAGAAGGAGGCATATGATAACAGAGATGCAACATATAACCAAAGTGAAGAAAATGTACATAGGAAGAAAAGATAGATTAGTCATACTGAGAGAGAATGAAGGCTGACAGACAGGACTCTAAAGTATTCACAGTGAGACAAGGAAATTAGGAACCCCCAGAGTGAATTTATGGAATGATATAGATAATACAGGATATGCAAGAATAAATAGGTTGTAATCTGTGACTAATGACAATATCCAAATCATTGAGCTCACAGATTCATTTGTATATTTGAGAGTATATATGTTTTCCTAAATATAAGATAAGCCTCTGTTTCTGTACTGTTTTATTTTTTGTCTTTGCATTGCTTTGTTGATTTCTTCCCCTCTTCTTATTATCTCCTGTGAATTAGGCCATATCTACTGCTGTTCTTTTAAATTACAAGACCTATGTTAATATAGTTATATTAACTAATCTGTTAATTCAGGTAATATTGACCAAACCCCTCTAATCACCTGAATTTGTTTACCCAAAGCCTACCTTCTAGTTCTTGGGAAAATGCAGTGGTATCTACACAGTAACTAAAGTTAAAGATCATCTATGTGCCAAGTACTGTGCTAAGTGCTGGGGATACAAGCAGAAGACAGTCTCTATTCTGAAGGAGCTCACAGTCTAATGGGTGAGACAACATGTAAAGAACTAGGTAGAAAAAATATCCTGTCAGATCTATGGGGAAGGGAAGAATTTATGACACGATAGGAAATGGTTAACAGCAACATTATGTGATGATCAACTTTTATCAATAATATAATAAATATAATAATTGCTCTTCTCAGCAATACAATGATCTAAGACAATTCCAAAAAGATTTGTGATGGAAAATGCTATCTACATCCAAATAAAGAACTATGGAGTCTGAATGCAGAGTGAAGCATACTATTTTGACTTTTTTTTTTTTTTTTTTTTTTGCTTTGTCCTCATGGTTTTCCCTTTTTGTTCTGATTCTTCTTTCACAACATAACTAATATGGAAATATGTTTAAAACAAATTATATCTGAGATAAATTGGAGACAACAGGGAAGAAACTAGAATTAAGAGAAGGCACTTTGGGCTTAATCAATCAACCATTAATAAACCTTTATTGAGAGCCTCCTATGTGCTGAGCACTGTGTTAAACACTGGGAGTAAACACAAAGAGGCAAAACATAGTAGTCCCTGTTCTCAAGGAGCTTACAATTTAATGGAAGACAATATGCAAATAAATGTTATATTGTTGTTTGTTCTTCATTCTATTGCCTCAGAGTAAATAGCAATTTAAGCTACCTACAAAATAAATAGGAAATAATTTTAAAAGGGAAAGCACTAGAATTAAGAGGGGTTAGGGAAGATTCTGTAGAAGGTGGGATTTTAGTTGGGACTTAAAAGGAAGACTTAAAGGTCAGTAGATCACAAAAAGGAAAGCTTTCCAGGTATGCGAGACAAAAAAAATAAAATGCCTGGAGCTGAAAAATGGAGTAAATTGTCTGTGGAATAGCCAGGCAGCCAATTCACTAAAGCTACCATTCCAGGCAAACAAGAATCTTGGAATCCAAAGTAATGCAACGATTCCCAGGATTCTGGGAAACATGGATCCTGAAAAAAGGGGGTACAAAGGCCAAAAGATTTTGACAAATTCATTCTAAAACAGTGGCTTATATTAATTCATGTGTTCATTTTATTATGCTAAGCAAGCCTTAAGATTATCTAGTGTAGTGAGCATATTTTGTCAATATCAGTAATATTTATCTTTAATCATTAACTACTTGAGAGGAGTTCTTACTGTGTTAAACTCTGTATTTTCTTTATACCTAGGATAGGAAATATTCATTAAAATCAGTTTTTCATGTGTATGACTAGCTTTGCTGATTAGCTTAGAACTTCCAAAGCAGAGATACCGAGAATCATCTTTTTTCAAATCACCTCATAGAAATTAGGACAGAGTTTTATACATAAAAGGGCACTTATTTCAGGATTTTTGACAGATTGCTAATGTAGTAGGAATCCAATAACCCTATAATATCCAACCCATTGTAATTTATCTTTTATTATTAATCCATGTCAACTAAACTAGTCTTTCTAATTTGCCTATGTAAAGTTTAGTATGATTATGTCATATATTGAATACATGAGAAATATGCTTAGGGATAGGGAAGGAATTGGGAATAAAGTATGGAACATAAAGAGAATAGGGCTAGCTTGGTGGATAGAGCCCTGGGTTTGGAATCATGAAGGCTCATTTTCCTGAGTTCTAATCTGATCTCAGACACTTACTAGCTGTGTGATCCTGGGCAATTCACTTAACCTTGTCTGCCTCAGTTTCCTCATCTGTAAAATAAAGGAAATGGTAAACCACTTCAGTATCTTTCCCAAGGAAAGCCTGCAGTGAGGTCATGAAGAATCAGACATGACTGAAAACAATTAAACAACAATTGAATTTAGAATCCAGAACCTAATCAATTCTCTACCTACTTGTAAATTATCCCAGCTTCAAAGATCCTTTCTGCAAGATCCATAGAAAAGAAAATTCTACTTCTTTCCTCAATGAATTTTATTTCCTCTTCCCTCTTGACCTTCCTGAGGCACAGGAACTATGCCTGTGGGGAGAGGGGAAAGGGAAAAAAAAAAAGTTGAAATTTGCTTCTTCACCTGATCCTGAGTCATACAAATCATTATCATATCCCATATTCAACTTGTATCATGAAAAAAAATGAAGACACAGTATTCTTTAAAAATAATAGAACCCACTTGGAAATAAGTAAGGAACTTGTGGTGTGGGAACAGGGAGGCAAAAGAAAGAGAAGGAAATGGAGGAAAAGCAAATTAGAGAAAGGCAGATTTGTGTTCAGTGTTATAAACTAGGTTAAAAACACACAAGAAAACCAGGAATTTAGAGTTGTGGGTTAGAAAAAGATAGAATTGAGAATATTGTGGGAATTGAGCAGAGGAATAGTAAGAAAGTCTACATTTTGACATTAAATAAAGTTTAAGTCAGTTGAATGGAATTCACTAAGTAGGCATATCTTATTGTAAATTTATTCTGAGTAGGAATTATTTGACTTTCCTGAATCCCTAAGGCCTAACACTGTGTCTGGCACATAGCAGGTACTCAAAAAATATTTGTTTGATTGAAGGAACTTTGATATTAAAAAATGGAAACATATAAAAACATGTTATTAACATTATAATAGACTTCTATAGGAAAGACAATAATACAATTCAATATTTGACTCAGTGTCAGTATGATATTAAAATGTCCAGTGTGCAAAATCAAGCCTAGATAACCACTTGAGGTAATAGTTTTACCTGTATTAGCCTCCTTTGGAACTAGATTCTGTCCCACTGAGTGCCTGCATGATATACACCTTAATGTAGTACTTTTTTGTTTTGTTGGCACTCTCAAAGCCTCAAACTCAAACTTGGGCCTATAGGTATCTGAAGAAGGAAAAAGAATCAGATGTTTTGAAATGTGGTTCAGAATAACCGGGTGATACCTTGTCATAATGCTCCATTCAAGGCAGACTTAGAGGTGGATGCATGAAGTCTTCCTCATTTTTAGGGCACAGGATGGAGGTAGTATAGTTGTGGGGGGAGCTATCAATATATATCTATATCTATATCTATCTATCTATCTATCTATCTATCTCTATATGTGTGTGTGTGTGTGTGTGTGTGTGTGTGAATATATAATCTCTCTGAGATTACAGATGAATCTCTAAATTGGGGAGTCTCAGCCTCTTTCTTCTCTCTAAAGGTACAACTTTGCCCTATCAATCTAATCATCTTTTTGATGATTAAAGTAATAAGAATAGGAGAATAACTGCAGAAAGAAGATGTTAGAGATAGAGGCAAAAGGCACAGCCAAGAAGGAGAAGAGGGAAAAAGACAAGGATGAGGAGGGAAACAAAGGAAAGGACTAATAATTATTAATTGGGGAATAAATCTATTTCCCCAATCCTATCAGCTATATAAAAGACTTACTCTAAAGACTAGAGCTAGCTTGGTGGATAAAGCCCTTACAAGGTAAGGGCTTTTCTTACAAGATAACAAAAGGTAAGTGGTAGCTTCAGTGGAAAGAAAAAAAAAATGTGTTACACTTTTTAGTGGGATTGGCTGTTACATCCTGTCTTCTTCCCTCTGTATATTTGTTCTCTGCAGAACTCTAGAAGCACAGATGCTGCTGTGGTGCTGACTATTGTGAAGTCAGCAAATTTCTGCAATTTGGATTTGGGATACCAAACTGCAAAGCACTAAAAAGAGAGTAGGGGAAAGGTTAAGATGTGGAGTTGCTAACCTGTGTATAAAGTCTACTTGCAACTAGGATCATTGTAGTTAGCAAGGAAGAGATTGTTGAGTGAGCTAGCTAGATGTCAGTCCATGGAGTTTTTAACCTTCTTTGGGTTCATAATATCCTAGATCATACAGATAGCTGTATCTCTGGTACATAATTCCTAGTCTGGAAAATTTGAGAGGATTAGGAAAAATATCTAGTTCTCCATCTTATTGATCATGTGACCTAGAAGATCTGTTTTAAAATTTTACATTGATATTAATTCCTTAATGATATTGGTCTTCTTCTTCCTCTTGTGTTTTATTCTTCCGAAGTTCAGATATTAGGACTTTGTCTTATTAAAAGATTCTGATAGAGGACTTTATTATTTTCTCTTTGTCTAGGAAAATAATAAAGATGAGAAATAGCTGATTTCATCATTAAGTGTGCTGGGATCTTTTTTTTTTTTTTTTTTTGAGGCTGGGGTTAAGTGACTTGCCCAGGGTCACACAGCTAGGGAGTGTTAAGTGTCTGAGACCAGATTTGAACTTGGGTCCTCCTGAATTCAGGGCTGGTGCTTTCTTTCTTTCTTTCTTTCTTTCTTTCTTTCTTTCTTTCTTTCTTTCTTTCTTTCTTTCTTTCTTTCTTTCTTTCTTTCTTTCTTTCTTTCTTTCTTTCTTTCTTCCTTCCTTCCTTCCTTCCTTCCTTCCTTCCTTCCTTCCTTCCTTCCTTCCTTCCTTCCTTCCTTTCTTTCTTTCTTTCTCTCTTTCTCTCTTTCTCTCTCTCTTTCTTTCTTTCTTTCTTTCTTTCTTTCTTTCTTTCTTTCTTTCTTTCTTTCTTTCTTTCTTTCTTTCTTTCTTTCTTTCTTTCTTTCTTTCTTTCTTCCTTCCTTCCTTCCTTCCTTCCTTCCTTCCTTCCTTCCTTCCTTCCTTCCTTCCTTCCTTCCTTCCTTCCTTCCTTCCTTCCTTCCTTCCTTCCTTCCTTCCTTCCTTCCTTCCTTCCTTCCTTCCTTCCTTTCTTCTTTCTTTCTTTCTTTCTTTCTTTCTTTCTTTCTTTCTTTCTTTCTTTCTTTCTTTCTTTCTTTCTTTCTTTCTTTCTTTCTTTCTTTCTTTCTTTCTTTCTTTCTTTTTGTTGTTGTTGTTGTTGTTGTTGTTGTTGGCTGGGATCTAAAAGAAGAAAGATGCGCTCCCAGTAAAGGGAGGGAAAAGGTGATTTTCTAATTAAAGAACTTAGATGAGAAGTACTTAACCATTTTTTGTGTGCGTATCACAGGCCCATTTGGCAGTCTATTTAATCAATAATTTCTCAGAACAATGTTTTTGAATGCATAAAATAAAAATCCATTTTCAAAGAAAACCAATTATATTGAAATAAATTTTTCCACCCACATTTTCATCATCTACATTGTTGGATTCCCTAAAATCTATCCATAGGCCCTAAGTTAAACCCCCTGATTAAGGAATATTAGGGATGGGATAAAGAAGAATGAAAATAGGATAAATAAGAAAGTAGGTATGGGGTGTGAAGGTTAATGTCCTGGGTATTCCTTTTTATTTAAGGAAAATTGGAGAGAGGATGTACTTGCTATCTATGGAGTAAAGGAAGAGCTGGAAGACATAGGAGTTTTCTTCAAAAACTTGGAGCAGAAGGATCCTGACAAGGCACTAAACTCTTGTTTTCCCAGCATCTTGGAGCAAGGAATAGGAATGACAGTCTCCTCCTATGCCATGGCTCTAGACAGGAATTTTATGTCAAGGAATGTGTCAAGGTCCTTGTAGCTTAGGCCTTTGTATATTCAACCATCAAACATTTAGCAAGTATCTATCTTGCACTAGGTGTAGGAGACATGAAGATAAAAATAGAACAGTCCCTACCCCAAGAGGCTTTTATCAGGGAAATGTACACATGAGACAAACACATACAAAATATTAAAGATAAGCTGAAACTATGTTGTGAAGGATTTTAAATGTCAATTATCCTACAGATAATAGTGATATAACAGTGATATTCTGGAACTTTTTGGGAAGGGGAATGATATTGTCAGAGTTGCTTTAGGAGTATTTATGGCAGAACAGAAGAGGAAAGGCTGAATTTAGGAATTCATCTATTAGGAGGTGTTTGCAATAAATCTAGTTGACAAATGAACTAGAGAGGTGAAGAGAAAAAGATGAGTCATGAAGGACATAGAGAAAGATTTGATAGGACTTGGCATCTCATTGGATATTGGGGGAGAAAGAATGATGAGAAACAGAGAAGAGACAAAAATGACTTCAAAGTTGTGAACCTTGATGACTGGAAGGATGGTGGTACCTTCAACAAAAAATAGGAAGTTAGGAAGGAAGAAGGGTGGGTTTGGGTGGTAAAGATAATGAGTCCTATTTTGGACATGAGTTTAAGATGTCCACAGGATATCCAGTTGGATTTTCAATAGGTAATATTAGACTGGAGCTCTGGAGAGACAGGAGGGTAGTAAACGTACAATATGCATATATGTTTATATAAGGTATTTATGATTAATATGTATGAAAATATTTATTAAAAGGATCACTGAGCCTATGAGAACTAATAGGGTCACCAAGAGAGAGAATATTGAGTAAGAAGAGGGTCCAGGACAAAGCTTTGGTGTACAACCATCAGTAGGAGGTGACATATGAATGATAATCTAGAAAATGAATCTAAGAAGGGATGACATAAGAGAACATCTAAGAAAGAAATATTCAACAAAGAGAAAAGGGTGTCCAGCATTGGCAAATGTTATGGAGAATTAAATAAAGTTGAGGACTGAGAAAAGGTCATTTAATCCAGAGAGGGTAGTTTGTGTATGGGTGTATACTTATACACACACATTTGGGTAATGAGGGAATGTGTACCTTCTGATGAGAATCCAGAATATTCTCTAGAGGATTAGTCATGAGAAGACATACTGAAATTTTAATAAGGAATGAGTTTAGACCTGAGGAAGAACTTTCTACTGGTTAAAGGTGTGAAATAAAGAATGGATTTACACCATCTTTTCTGAAGATCTCAAAGAAAGGGAGACATTCTTTCATGTATGGAAGAACATGCTTGAGGCAAAATGATAGCCTAGAGCTGGACTCTTGAGGATGCTTCTATTCTGAAACCCGTATGTATGGATATGATGAAAATGTGGTATAGAGCTCAGGGCACTAGTAGAGTCAGAAAGAACGGTTTGTATCTCACCTTGGAAACTTCTTGCTGTATGATCCTGGGCCTCTCTGGGTCTCAGTTTCTTCATCCATAAAAAGAGGGGGTTGAACACAATGACTTTTAAACTCTATGATCCCATACTGTTTTTTGGAGGAGATACAGAAGTAAGTGTATCTCTTAGTATGGAAATTAAATTTCCTGCTCTCTGATGGTAGCTGCTCAGGCTTTGGTGTCCCTTTATAATCTTTTTTTTTTTTTTTTTAAATTAATTTTTTTCCTGAGGCTGGGGTTAAGTGACTTGCCCAGGGTCACATAGCTAGGAAGTGTTAAGTGTCTGAGACCAGATTTGAACTTGGGTCCTCCTGAATTCAGGGCTGGTGCTCTATCCACTGGGCCACCTCGCTGCCCCCTCCCTTTATAATCTAACAATTATAATTATTGCTAGGCTTTATGGGATTGGGGCACATCATCTTCACCCTCTCCACTAAGGGGTTCCTTTAAGCTCTGGTTCTATGTGCTCAATGACTAAATTCAACACTAAAGGAGGCTGGTCTCTAATGAGAAAATTAGATTCCTTTTCTTGCTTTCTTTGGCTTCTTATATCCATACCCTGATGACGGAGGAAGAGAACTGCTTAAAGTTTAGGTTTGACTCACTAAAATCTCCCCCCAAAATGCAGTAGACTTTCTATATACAGTATGAATCAGATATAGGATATTTTCTTCTTTTCCCCTCCTAACAAAATGCTTAACAAGACCCACAAGCACAAATCATAGTCAAGGTTGAGCTTAAACTTCAGAATAACAAGAAATTTGCCAGACTGGTGACTAAGTATTGTTATATTCTATCTTGGCTTTGCATTGTCCAATCAATTTTTTCCAGCTCCTCCTAGTGGTAATTAGCTTCTCAAAGAAATTATAGATTAGTTTTTACAAACTTCCCCAATAGGCAAAATTGTGAACTGAGTAACTCCAGAACTCTTCACCTCATAAGATTGCTTCCAACACACCCATCTTGGGGCTGCTTCTTTGATGAGAATCAAAAAAGGAAACACAAAGCAGAAAAAGCAGTAAGGGTTCTAAGCTCATGCTCATCAAGTTGAGCTCCCCTTCTCTAACTACCCCATGGAACAGTCTCCATGTTGCTGGGGTTGGAAAAGGATGGTCCCTCTTCCCAACCCTCAAGAGACAGAATGATCCTAACAATTTGTGAAAGAGAAGAAAGTGACTGAAAACCAGTCACTTACAATCACTGTCATTCTCTTTTGAGATTCACTGAGTCAGCAGTTTTTCCTACTCAGAAGCCAATAAGAAAATTGTTTCATCATTCCCAAAGCTTTGAATCCTTTAGCATCTTCTTACCCCTACGACCATAGTCATCTTCATCCCCAAACAGCCCAAGTATTCAACTACTATATCCGAGGAGCCAGAAGCAACTAGGGCAGCTCTACTTGCCCTTTTGTTCTACACTAGACACCTTTACCCACTCATTGCTCTTTCCTCCAACCCCACATCTATATTGATTAGGTCCAATAAATGGCACATATATAGAAAAATAGTTATTACTTTGATGATTTAATAGTGATTTGAGAGCCAAAAGCAAAACAAGTGAAGCATAAAGACCTCTTGAACCTATATTTCTAGCTCCCCTAAGGATACAACCTGAGGTAAGTAGAGAATTTAAAAATGACATTTATATATCATTTTAAGATTTGCAAAAAAACACATTATCTTATTTGATTTTTGCAATAGTCCTGTGAAGTAAGTGCTTTTTAAACTTTTTATACTGTTTAACTGTTTAACTGTTTTGAATGTGGAAACTGGGGGATGGAGAAAGTTGAACGACTTTTCCAATATGACATGCATAGTGTCTGAAAGAGAATTTAAATCCAGATTTTCCAGACTGCACATCTAACATTTTGTTTGTTATGTCATTGCAGCAGGAGGGACTAAAACCAGGAAGAGGGCTGTGCTATCTCGGTTTTGATCAGCTTGAATAAGAGAAACCGCTGTCAATCTGAGCTAAAAAAAGGGCTGTCCTGTTTACAAATACGAGAATATCCTAAATGTATATGCCATCTTTCTTCCTGCTAAGTGCAGGTGCCAGTAACACCCCAAATATTAATAGAGAATCGGAGCCATATGGAGAGTAAATGAAGAATGAAGAAATCAGATTGTGTTCCTTAGAGAGAGAAAAAAAGGGAAGAGAAGGTGGAGCAGCCTGAGTTGTGTCTCCTTGCAACAAGCAGAAAGTCTCTTTTCCTTCCCCCTCCCCTTTTGCTTTCACATGGCTCCGCCCCAAGTTCCCGCTCTCCCCTCCCACCAAGGACAGTCTGCAGGAAAGCAGCCGCACTGGAAAGCTCAAGACTACAGGCAAGCTAGGGGTTACCAGGGCCGAGCCAAGGGGGATTCAAAGCAAGTTAAATGGGGGTGAACCATACTACGACGATACGGTGGGGCAACCTGGAGGAAAAAGGGAAAGGGAAACAGCAGATGTGGAATGAGAAGCAGGAATGGGGAGGGGGAGGGGGAAGGGCAGACCTGGAGAAACCCAATCTCTCAGCCAGGCACGGGTTCCAACCTGACTGCTTCACCTGCCAAGCATAGCTCTGCTGTTTAAGGTGCAGGAAAGAGTTGGAAGCTAGTTAGGTGGTCTAGTCCTTCCCCACCTATTCCCCTGCCTTACCAGTCATCGGAGGACTAGGAAGTGTCCCCTGTGACGTGACGCAGTCTCTCTCAGTGTTTTGTTTTTATGTGTCCACGTGTGTGTGGGAAGTGGGGTGCAGATGATGTATGTATAGATAGATCTATGTCATTGGTGGTATTTGCATAAACCAGAATTGCTAGTATTTAAATAGATCAGAGTATAACTGTTTCTCTTAGTGTGTGTGTGTGTACCCATGGTTTTTTGCATTGTCTTGATTTTCTCCTTGTGGCTATGATTCTCTTCCCAGTGAAGCCTCAAGGGTATGAGACTCTTATGTAGTCACTTTTTTTTTTGGGGGGGGGGGCAAGGCAATTGGGGGTTAAGTGACTTGCTTAATTTCTCGCAGCTAGTTAAGTGTCTGAGATGTGAAGTCCTCCTGACTCCAATGCCTATCAACTTAACAATCTAACTGCCCCATCACTGAAAGGA
The DNA here is from genome assembly GCF_048593235.1 of Sminthopsis crassicaudata. Taxonomy (NCBI): domain Eukaryota; kingdom Metazoa; phylum Chordata; class Mammalia; order Dasyuromorphia; family Dasyuridae; genus Sminthopsis; species Sminthopsis crassicaudata. Next base: position 243,829,537 of record NC_133621.1, read on the forward strand.
GCAGATAGTGATTTGTTATGGTCAGGCAGACAGGAATCTGGGAACTCAAATAATGAATAGCTCTTACCTTCCTTCATTTACACTTCTTTCTGCCTTTTTCTTGTATTTTCCATTTTTTTCCAGGATCCTGAGTGATTTAGATGTCTCTCTCCATTGTGATGAATGTATGTGAACGAATGTGTGACTTTTTGTTATTGTATGAATCCATGTCATATATAAAAGAAATATATGGTGTTTCTGTATCTGTGTATTTGGGTCTGATATTCATTCATATACTAAATATTTAAGTGACTGTTATGAGCACAAACTATGCTAGGCACCAAGGAATACAAAAAAGTAAATGGTATATTCCTTATTCTTGAGGAACTTATAGTCTGTAAAAAACAAGAAACATATATGTGAAATAATTAAATATCAATACAAGTTGCTATATGATGTGGGGAGTAATGTAGATTATAAATAGGAGAGAAATGAGATCTCAGTGAACTGTGAATATTTAGAGAAAGTTTTTTTTGTTAAAGTGGTTATACCTTAAAGGATTAAAAAGAGCCAGTATTATAAATAGAGTTCATACTCAATAAGCATAAGCAAAAATGAGAAATGTGGAGGATGGTAGACCAATCTGACTAGTGTTGAGGATTCATATTGCATAACAGTAGAAAATAAGGTTGAAAATTTAGATTGTGGAAGAACTTGAATGCTTAGTGAAGTAATTTTTTTCTTGATTATGTGGGCAATGAGGGAAAAAAATGAAGATTCCTGAGCTGTTGATAAAGTAAATAAAGTGATATTTTAACGAGATTAATCCAATACTAGTATGTATGATGAATAGAGCACTGGAGAGATTAGAAACACAATATCATATAGAAATTCAGATTAGAAGATGGCAAAGTTAGTAGCAGTAAAAATGGAAAGGAAGGGATGAGCAAGAGAGACATTATGAGAGAAGCCTTGACAAGATTTGGTGATTAAGATGAAGTCAAAAGTGACTTTGAGATTTTAAGTTACTTGATTGAAAGAATCAAGACATATATCTATTTCCTACGCTGTGAGAACCAGAAACATTTATTAAATGCCTAGTAGTTCCAAGTACTATGCTATGTACTAGAAATTCAAAGAAAAATGAGAATCTCTGCCCTTAATAAGATTACATTCTACAGAGAGAAGATAAAATATATACAGAATATAAATTTAGAAGGGAGCACTAAAACCTAGAGAAATCAGAAAGGGTCTCTTTGAGAGATGAAATTTGAACTGAGCCTTGAAGGAAGTGAAGAATTCTAAGAAGCAGAGAGGAAGAGAGAATGTTCCAGATACCTCCAGATAGGGATAACTTGTGCAAAGACTTAGAGATAGGATATGGGATTCTGGATTTGGAATAAAATAGATTAATTTGACTGAAATAGAGTATAAATCAATGAAATCAGTCTGAAATAATGACCAATTGAAACTATATTTTTGAAGAGCCATAAATGACAAACATAAGAGTTTGTATTTTACCCAGAGGCAATAGGGAGAGAGACACTAAAGGTTTTGAGGAAGGAGTATGACATGATCACTGATTGAGGAGTATTACTGTGGTAGCAAGGAGGAGGCTAGTTTGGAGAGAGAGAGAGAGAAAAGAAGAAGAAGAAGAAGAAGAAGAAGAAGAAGAAGAAGAAGAAGAAGAAGAAGAAGAAGAAGAAGAAGAAGAAGAAGAAGAAGAAGAAGAAGAAGAAGAAGAAGAAGAAGAAGAAGAAGAAGAAGAAGAAGAAGAAGAGGAGGAGGAGGAGGAGGAGGAGGAGGAGGAGGAGGAGGAGGAGGAGGAGGAGGAGGAGGAGGAGGAGGAGGAGGAGGAGGAGGAGGAGGAGGAGGAGGAGGAGGAGGAGGAGGAGGAGGAGGAGGAGGAGGAGGAGGAGGAAGGGAGGGAGAGAGAAAGAGAGGGAAAGAAAGGGATAGAGGAAGGGAGAAGGCGAGAAGAAGAGGGAGAGAGACTGACTGGTTACAAGGAGAATGTTATGAGCTATTGCAGGAGTTCAGGAGACAAGTAAGTTGGAAGAAAAGGATGGAGGCAAATGAAACTGTGGAAGTAGAATTGACAAAAATAGCATCTAATTTGATTGGATTTGAATGGAAATGAGGAAGAATAAAAAATCTGAAACCACAGGAGTTGATGAGACCACCAACAGAAGGATAGTATAGAAATATAAGAGGGCCTAGGGGTATATCCATCTAAAGGGTGAAGGACTTGGCTGATTGCAAAGGAGACTGAGGAATAATGGACAGACATTACAAATGGTACAGAAGGGAGTATCTGAAGATAGGGAAATAGAAACAAATATTCTCATGGATAAGAGACAAGAATAAAATGGAAGAAAATGTCCTACATTCATGTTGGTGTATATATTTGTAGGATAAGTATGTATAGTCCCATGGACAATGTGAAAAACTAATCCTGGATACAGAGTGAAAATGGGAGAGTCTAGAGCCTGAGAATGAGAATGTAACATGAAAAATCATAGAAAGTCTCAACTAAATCACCAATAAATCTCACCCCAACTTTAGTGCTTATTCCTAATCCCTATCATTTAACTTTATTTAACTTAGATTTAACTTCAAATCCTGATTCCAGCCCTTCTCTATATTCCTAAAATATAGATTCTATTTGAAACCCTAACTCCAGACCTTACTTTGCTACTTCACTAGCTCTCTTTTTCTCGATGTTTCTTCTTTCTTCATCTAGCCATTTCTAACTCCATCTTCCCATCACCTTTAAAAAAGGCAAGAGCCCCTGGAATTTGTCCTATTTCTTCTTTTTTAGTCAGACACTTCTTAATTTAGCTCTGTCCTCCAAATAGTCTCAAAATGGAGTGGGAGGGAAGTAGGAGGGATTAGCCAAGGGCTGACACAGCCTTGGGTTCAGTTACACTGACATTTCAGCTTGTCATTTTGACAGGGAACAGCTCTGGGGTGCCTGTCTTGGGAAAGTTCAAAAAGTTGCCAAGTTAGAGTCTAGACACAGTACAAGAAGTAAAGAGCAGAAAAAAGGAGGCCACAGTCTGTCCGAGCCAGCAGTATACTGATCCATCTCTCTCTTAACTGACCATTTTTCCCTTTCAGATTGGACCATGAAGCATGACACACATCTTCAGGCAAAAACGCTGGGCATTGGCAAAGCCATCGCTGTGCTCACCTCTGGGGGAGATGCCCAAGGTAAGTGAAAGGGCTCTGATCAATGAAGGAACTGACAATTCTGATCAATAGACAGGACCTCATTAGAAACTTCAGACTCCAGAACTAGGCCTCACTTTTCTGAAAAGCCACTGTCACATTTAATACTTCCAATGGATTTGAAACCTATAACTCTCCCACACTTTTTATTTCCCTAAATGATTCTTAAACTTCTTTCAAAGTTTTTTCCTTAAAGTAATAGTAGTGCTCCCTGGACTGTTTCATATCTTAAAGGATTGGTCACCAAGTTTGTCATTCATTTATTTAGTAGAAGAAGCAATAGATAAAGGGGGAAGAAGAAGTAGCAGCAACTTGATAAATGGGTGGTGGAGGACCGAGACTCAGGTTCCTGGAAGAGAGATCCAAGATCAGTGGCAACTGAAGTGATAAGATCTAAGTGGATTCTGATATGCTCCCACATTTCTTAACACTGATCAGATGATCCTAAGCAGCAGATCAGACTTTCCAGCCCTAACAAGTTATTTGCTGCTTTTCCCTCCTCCTTGCTTTCTTCCACCTCTCCTTTAACAACTGCCCTTCCTTTTCATGAAGGTTAAAAACAGGACAGAAATAGAAATAGTTGAACAAACTAGGATCATTGTGGGGAGGTAGTGCAGAGAAAAACAGTAAAGAAAGAATTAACTACAACACAGAAGACTTGAGGGGCAGGAAGATTAGGTGTGGAGGACAAAGAAATAAGAATAAAAGAATTTTTCCTTTTTTTTTTTTCTTGGTTTTTCTTGCCTTGTCTAATTCCTAATCAAGGACACTGGGACAACTATCCTGCTATAGCTGGCCCTGACAGAAATCCATTAGAAGAAAGAATTAAGGCACCTGGTCATTTACTTAATCCATCTACGGAAACACTATGTAAAGCATTTGTTATTATATATAATTTATTTTTGCTTCTCTTTTTCCAGAATGTTTTTCACTTCTGTGTATTTGCATTCCCAATCTATTATTTTCTCTTTAGTTTCTTTGGTGAAACTGACTATTGGGGATTTACATTTTTCTATTCTAATTATTTTTGCTCCAGTCATTTTCATAATTCTCTTTTAAACCATAAATAACAATATGTTGTAGTTCTAAGTCCTCTTTAAATTCCACAGAGTTCTCTATCTCATTAAGTGTGGGATCATTTCTTTTCCTTTGTTTTAAAGTATTTATTGATGATCTCTTTCTAGATCCAGAATTCATATTTTCTCCAGCTATTAATGTTTCCCTTCTTGATTTTAGATGTTTATATTCAAGGTCTTTGAATTTGCTTCCTTCTGAGATCTTTGGCAATTTTAGTCTTTTTTTTCCCCTCCTCTTGCTCACTTTCTGACTCCTTCCCTTCTGATGGTTGTTTCCCTGGGGGGCTGGATGTGTCTCAACCTCCTTCCACAATGGGCAATTCTTGGTTCACCTGGTTCTGGTTTGCTGCCTCAAGTGACTTTTGGGAGGACAGAATGACCCTTTCTCGATGCTGTGCTTTTTCCTCCAAGCTTAGTGGAGTGCTACATAGCACTCCTGCTCCACTTTCTCTGTTCCTCAGTTCTCTGACACTGCACCAGTTATTCAGAGAGCTGCCAGTGTTGGTGCTATAGAGATTAAATTTGGTAGTTTGCTTCTCCAAAAGGTAAGAGTAAGGTGGTGTGGGACTGAGTTCTATTTCAAGCCCAAACATATGTTTTGCCCCCTAGAACAGCTGCACTGGCCATCTCTAATGGCCCCAGGAAGTTTCTGAGGTCTAGGCACTGGCTACAAACTTCCATACGTAGCCTGGAGCCTGAATCTCTATAACATAGGGAAGGAACAGGAAGGTCTGCACAGTGGGGTTGGCTTTTGTTGCAAACCTATATGTCAACTGAAGTAATCTCAACACCAGTAGCAAGGCGGGGTGTGGAGTGAGGGAGGTAATGCTGAGCTTGGGGTAGGTTTCAATTCATAAGTATTTATAAAATATTCTTTTAGGTTCCAAGTGTCCTAGACTATGGAGACAGCTGAAGTTTTTTACTTTGACACATAATTTTGTTTTGAAAAGGTTTGAGAGGTAATGGCAATCAGAGAAAATGTCTAGACTTCTATCTTGGTCATATGACCCAGTAGTCCAACTTCACTTAAGAGTTTGTTTTGTAGCCTATGTAACCATAGAAAGAAAGAAGGATTTCCCGTGGAGAGCTTGCAGTTTAGTGGGGAGGTATCATGCATATCCAAAATACATACATATGATATATATGATCTATCACATATACATGTATATGTATATATGAAACCATATATATAAGTCACTGTCATTTCTATTTCCATCTCTCATCTACTCACATGCTGTCCTCACCTCCCACTAGGTCTTTTGCATATGTTCTCCCTGTCTTAGATCTTTCCCCATTCTTAATTCATCTTTCATTGAGTTACCAAAATCATTTTGTTAAAATACAGGGCTGACCACAACCAGATCTTTATTCAATACCAGCGCCTCCCTATCTCAAGGATCAAGTATAAAGTCCTCTGTCATTTAGCACAGTTCACAACCTGATCCTTTCCTATCTTTCTAATCTTCTTGCTGTTTACTTTTCTCTATGCTGCTTTTCATCTCCTTACCTTCCTCATCTCCACCCATTGTTTCCTGGCTTCTTTCAAAACTCAGTTTGAACTCTACCTTCTACAATAGGCCTTTTATGGTCCCCCAGATTCTAGTGACATCCCTTCTGAAGTTACCTTACATTTATTCAATGCGTGTGTGTCTGTATACCCATATATACATATGTGCATATATGTATGACATATATGTATGTTGCATGTATCTAATTATTTATATGTTGTTTTCCTCATCCAAGTGATCATTGAGGGCAGAAATGATTGCTGTATTTAAAAAAAACAAAAAACTTTTTTGGTTTCTCAATGCTTACTTGGCACAATGCCTGCCACATAAGTGCTTTATAAGTGTTTCTTGACTGACCAGCAACGGTGTAGTATAAGTCTTCTGATTTCTAATCTAGGACTCTTTCCACTGTACCATGCTGGAGTTATTTAGAGAAAGGCAGAGAAAAAGATATATAGCAATTTCCTTTCATTCAAGAATAGTATCCCTTTCCAATCATAGATAATTAGTAGCAAAACTACTAGCTAGGACAGCTACTATCTTGAATCTGTGTCAACACAAGCTCATGGCCTCCATCAAATCCATTAAAAATGAGAGCAGGACCAAGATTATTACTCATTCCTAAAGGTAAAAATCCTAAAATTCAGTGTATTCAATGTAAACTTGTCATAGTCCTCCCATTTTCACAAACTGAATATCATTGAGCTTTATGGGACAAATTATAGGTCCAGAAAAGACCTCAAGAGATCTAGTTGTCCAGCATTTTCCAGGTACATAATTGTCTATTTTATCTTAAAAAGAGATTTTAATACTTTTATTAGTTGTATATTCACAGTGTCTAGCCTAGCTTTAATCATTTCTGTTTCAATTTAAGTTTAGATTAAGACTCAATCAGGAGAGAAACTAGCCCTCCAAATCCTTTCAAATTCATTGAATTCAGCCTTCTCTGTGTAATCTTGCCCATTCTATAATTTTAACTGCAAGCCATACTGGGCACTCCTAGCTTTCCCTGATTTGGGGGTGGGGTATCCCTATCTGTCTTTAAACTCCTTTATTCTCTTCCTGACTCATTCTCTGCTATCATTACCATTTAAACTTATTGCCATATCTCTTCCTGTATTTGTAGTATCTGAATTACGTGCCTGTGATGTTCCTTAGAACCCTTTAAAGCTTTTGGCACAGCTGAAAATTCACTCTAGATGGAGCCTGTGACCTTATTCCTCTTCTTGCTTCTAATGGACCTGGCAGCTGTTCATAGAGAGTTAAGAGTGACATGAAACAGCTAAAAAAAGACAGACCAACACTGCCTGGAGACCAAACCAAGCCGAGTTAAAGATGGATAGGGAAGGGTGTCCCTGGGCCTTTTTAGCTAAAAGTCCCAGTGTCTTCACCTCTCCTAGACTTTCTTGATATTCATCACAAAGAATTAGGATATAAGAGAAAGGTTCAGGAAATTGAGGTTGTGAAACTTTTTTTTACCAAGAGATATTTTAGTGCAACCTGATAGCAACCCATAATCAGACCACCAAGAGGGAGGCTCTTCAAATGGGAAGAGGAATTATTTCTGCCAAATCTTTGCCTTCCTGGAGGTGTCTCTGCCTCCCTGAACCCAAGGACATTTTCTAGCATTTACATAATACTTTGAAATTTACAAAGTGCTTTGCATTTGTTCTTTCATTCAATCCCTTAAAAAAAAAAATTGTAGATGAGAAAATTGAGGCTGAGAGATTAAAACACAAGCAATATGAGTCAGGATTTGAACTAAGAGCTTTCTAATTCCAAGCCTAGAAATCATTCATTTCATCACCTAACTGGTCATTATGAACTTTTGGAATCTTGAATTCTCCTAAGTCATTGAACCTCAGAGAATGGGACCTGAAGAGTAGAGGCGGATAGGGGTGAGATTTGGATTGGGATGTATCTGGAGAGATCGAAAGGCTTCTCTTCACTTAATCCTCCACTACAAGACTGACTGCTCAGGAAGATCTGATGTCCCCCCCAAAAAAACCAAAACAAAACACATTTCAACATCTTGGCTGAACACAAATTGGACCAGGAGCTAGGAGACCTAAACTCTAATTTCTGCTTTGACACTCTGAGTCTTTTTCCTCTTTCCTAAAATGAAGTAATTATTCAAAGTGATCTCAGAGGTCTCTTGTGTCTCTAACAGTCTAAGATTTGAGCTCCAGTTACTCTCTCTCAGCTCAGCCTCAGTTTCAACAAGGATTTGAATGAGGTTTGCTTTTTGATCAGTCTCTGGGCAAGTCACTTCTTCTCTCTTACCCTTTCACTACACTTTCCTAAACTGAAAGAGTTGGAGTAGATAATATCTAAGGGTCCTTCCAGGTTAAATGTTATATTTCATGGAGAGAGGAGTAGCTTTTAGCTCTCTTTATTATATGGATTACCTCCAGTAATCAGGCTTTTTGGATGCCAGATATGAGGAAACACCTGACCTTAGCTCCTGGTGACCAAGAACAATTAATTCAAATAGGAAGTTGCCAGATGGCCTGATTTTGAGGGGAGTGGAGGAAGGGGTGAGGGATGGGCAGCCTCTCAGCACTGGCCTCATAGTGTCCATGGATTTCTTTCTCTCGTCACAGGGCAATGTCTAAACTCTCCTCCCAAACTTTAGGGTATGTTTCATATCGCTTACCCTGGATTTGTGTCCTCTTCAGGGTCGATAAATCATCCGATAATTCTTTTACTATAAGTATATTCTATATTACTTATTGGTCAATAGAAGCAGTTTCCAAGTAATTAAAAAGCAGTTCAGAAATTATAAAAACTGATAAAAATATTCAGCAAGGTGATAAAAAGCAGTCAGCAAGGAGGTTCCTTGGGGCTTCAGGAATTCTCCCCCAAAAGTCTAAAAACTGCTTTTCTACTTTTCTTTACCAAAGGGTTTTTGTACAGCTGGGTCACCTCAATCCACCAGAGGAGGGAAGCAAGATTAATCCAAACTGCCTTATGTCTGCACAATTGTAGTAGAGTGGAGAAATAGCCTGTACCTCCCCAGTTCTACCATTAGAGTGGTTTGTAGTGTTTGCCCAAGATGCAGAATTTCTAATTAGAGATTTGCTCAGCTCTAATTTAAATTCTTTTCCTCAAAACTTTTCTAGACCTGGAGTTCTACATTGATCCTTATTTTACTCGACCATGCTATATCCTTCATAATTCACTGATTATTTTGCTATGATCATAACTTAATTTTCTTTTTTTTTAAATGTATCTGGAATTATTGAATATCTCCTGAAAAGTTTCCAGAACATGTGCTCTCCCTTCATAAGCTTTTATTAAGTTTTCAGGGTAATTACTTGGACTTGTGATATCATGGGGTTTGGATCTTCATTCTTTTCCAGATTGGCTATGATAACATGATTTGTTATCAAGATATTACTCAATAACTATTATTTGATTGATTGACTGATTGCTGGAATCCAGGGAGAGAGAATGGAATAGAGTTCTCACTGACTCAGCCACAGCTGCTTTGACCAGTGGAAGGAAGGATGGAATCCCAGGTTTTTCATCCATCCTTCTATCCTGTTTTGACCATATACAACTATAGTGGGTAGAGGTCCTGGAAAAATTAGGTCGGACCAACAACAGGGACCTGATCTTTCAGACAGCCACCTGAGGATCTTGTATGTCATCATGGAAGCAAATTAAAGTTAAATGTTTAAAACTAATATAGAAGGCAGATCAGATTGTCTATGCTTTACAAAAAAATTTTTAGGAAGAGGCTGGGTTTTTAGTGACTTTGAAATGAAGAAGGGAGAAATGAAGCATTCTCAATGGGTTTAGATTCCATGCCAGACTCAGAATATAGTCTACAAGAAAATACCACCTTTCTTTTTTTCTGGGGCTTGAATCTGGGGTTTCCTATCACCACTTTATTCTCTGTTTTCTCCTGATCTCTTTCCTTCCTTCTTTACACAGGTATGAATGCTGCTGTCCGAGCTGTGGTACGTGTTGGGCTCTACACTGGAGCAAGGGTTTTCTTTGTCCATGAGGTCGGTAACCAACTCCTTACCATTTCCTTTTTATTCTGTCCTCTCCTTAATCTTAAATCTCTACTTTATATCACTTTACCTCTTTATATACTTTATATTACTTTATATACACTTTTAAATCATACTTTGGAACTTCTCTGACAGGGCTCTCCCAACTCCATCTTGTTTTTCTTCCTGATTTTAGGTCTCATAGGGAAGAGAAATGTACTTTTGGACAAGTTTATCTTTTATTCCTTGACCACATTTTCCATTTTTTTCCTTTTCTCTCCACTTGCCAGCAATTAAATTGTCCCTGACTTAGCACCCCCACTCCTTATGTCTGTATGACACTTTCCTTCTTAGACCAATCTTTCTAGTCTGATGGATGAGATGATAAAACTCACTTCCTAATGGGTAACATTGCCCTTAGCTGCTCCTCTTCCTTTTGCCTTGGGCACAGTCACTCTAGTGATTGTTATTAACTTAGAAGGAAAAGAGATATTTGACAGTATCAGTTCTTAAGAGAGAAAGTGACATAAGAAAATTCAGGTAAATTGAGTAAATTGAGTATATCTAAGAATAGACCTGAGGCAATCTGATAGTGAAGTAAGATTTTTACCAGTATGGGAAAAATTTTATTGGCTAGTTCTCTAGCTTCTGCTTTGATTATATCCTCATCCTGAGGTATTACATCTTCCTTGTAAGCTGTGTTCTCAATTTAGTTCCTTCTCTGTTACTGTGTTTGTCCTCATTCCCCTTTAAATGGGTCTAGCTGCCCTTTTATAGCTTAGTCTTCCATTCCTTTACTGAGTCATGTTTTCTTCTCCATATTCTTCTAATTGTCAGGAAGGCCCTAGTTACCCATCTTCTTTGAATACTGTAAAATAAGAAATGAGATAGGAGATTAAAGTTTGAAAGTAGGATTTGATTACTGTTAAATATGGAGGATAATGAGTGGTGAGTGAGTAAGGCTAGGGCATCCCTGTCTTAAGGAACAAGGAGAAGAATAGAGAAGTTCCCCTATCTATATGGACTAAGGACAAGAGATTTTACTTCCGGTCAGAAACCAACTTTTAGAGTAATTTAAGATGACACAGCCTTAAGATACCATACTCAGGTGAGTCCCCATAGGCTAAAAAAGAGGTCAGTTAAGAACCTGGAATTAGATCTAGCTCATTCCCAAGGATTCATTCAGCCTTGGAGAATGAAGGAAAAATGGAGCAAGAGTTGAACGAATATATGGTGTGATGCAGTAAAAAGAATGCTGGATTGCAAGTCAGAAATATGAACTCTTGGGCAATTTGCTTAGACTCCCTGAGCCTCAGTTTCCTAATATGTAAAATGAATGGGTTGTATTAAGTGACTTCTAAATCTATGATCCTTCATGTTCTACAGGGTTATCAAGGCCTGGTAGATGGAGGAGATAACATAAAGGAAGCCAACTGGGAAAGTGTTTCCATGATCGTCCAGCTGGTATGCTCTAGGAGAACATGTTTCCTTCGTCCTGCACTTTGGTTTGAGTCTAGACTTGCTTTTAAACTCCATTACCCAGTGATTAGAGGTAGAGGGTTTCAAGGACAGAAGAGGAGCAGCATTTTTTTTTTTTTTTAATGCTTTGGAGATTCATTTTGTTTTTCTGGTATGAGGATGATCATGAGATAGTCCCTAAGATAGTTTGATCTTTTTGAAAAAGGTCATAGGTAAGAATCTGGAAGCTGGCATATAAACAGAATCTGTTTTGGGATTGTTGAGAAGGTCTGGGCCTGAAAATAACTTGATTGGTGAGTAGGAGTCAGATCCAGCAGCACAACCAAAGCCTGTGGGCTAGCCATGTGATAGAGATTAGGTTTCAGAGAAGAAAGTTTGGGGCAGGGTAAAGGAAGATTAGGAGGCATTACAGAGTGGTAGCTCAGGCAGCCTTACAGTGAGGCTTCCAAAATGTACTAATTTCAAAAAAAAAAAAAAAAAAAAAAAAAAAAAAAACATCACATTTCTGTCACACTCTGCTCAGATTACTGGCTTATATTAGGTGTCTGCCTCACTCTCCCCCTTCCCCATGCCATGTATTTATTGAGAGCCAACAGAACAGTAATATTCATTCACATGTTATGAAATGGTTTTACATTTATAGGCACATTAGTGTTTACAAAATCTTATCTTTATTTCAACCCTATAAGATAGGCTTCACAATTATTCCAATTATTCTCAATTTACATATGAGGAAACTACCAGAGTTTAACAGACTTGCTATGCAGTCATCCAGCTAGTAAATGTCACAGTTGGAACTGGAGAAAGCAGCAGTTAGTCTTACATACTTATTCCCCAATCTCTGCACCCTTTCCCAGTTTCCTCCTCTTTCATGAAGGGGATGGGGAGTGTGCAGAGCCTAGCACCCATGTATATGCGCGAGAGCGCGCATGCACATGCTCGCGCACACACACACACACACACACACACACACACACTCTTCTTTCTACAGGAACAGATTTGAATTAATAATTTAATTTTAAAAGCATTTATTAAGTATCTACAATGTGCCAGGTAGGCACAAAATCGAGTATTAACAGTTTTTGCACTTTAAGAGTTTACATTCTGTTGGAAAGATACAACACAAGTGCAACAAAATAAATACTAAATAAATTCAGAAACTGAATCAGGGCTCAACCACACTAGGAGAATCAGGAAAGGCTCCTTGTAGGAGGCAATACTTATACAGAGCATTAAGGTCATGGGGGAGCTGCAAGAGGATGAGCAGCAGCTCGGAGGCAACAGATGAAATACAGAGTTTGTTAATCAGTAGGTACATCTGGAAAGATAGGCTGGAGTGGGATTGTGAAGCTCTTCAAATGCCAAAGAAAGTTGCATTTTATCCTGGTGCAGGGGTTCTTGACTTTTTGTTCTATCATAGTTATATGACAGCCTGGTGAAGTCTATGAATTCCTCAGAATGTTTTTAAACCCATAGAATAAAATTCATTGGATTACAAAGGAAACCAACTATTTTGAAAGTTTTAAAAATATTCCTTTAAAAAAAAAAACAAGGTTGGAGTAGCTAGGTGGGGCAGTGGATAGAGCACTAGCCCTGAAGTCTGGAGTACCAGAGTTTAAATTTTATCTCAAACACTTAATACTTCCTTGCTGTGTGCCCCTGGGCAAGTCACTTAACTCCAATCTCCTCAACAAAAACAAAAACAAAACAAGGTTGCAGACTTCAAGTTAAGAACCTCTTTTCTTGAAGCACTAGGGAGCTTCTAGAATTCTTAAGCAGGGCAGTGACATGATCAAAAACATAGTGGGAGACTCCAAAATGGTAGTGGGGCCATAAGTCATGTAAATCCACTAAGGAGTTAGACTTAGAGCTAGCCCAGTAGAGTGACATAAACTTAGCAATATCATCTAAGAAGCTAACTAACTATCCTCTCCATAGGGAGGCACAGTGATAGGTAGTGCCCGGTGCAAAGATTTCCTTGAACGTCCAGGTCGACTTCAAGCTGCCTGCAATCTTGTGAAACTTGGAATCACCAATTTATGTGTCATTGGAGGTGATGGCAGCCTCACTGGAGCAGACACTTTCCGTGCTGAATGGAGTAGCCTGTTGGCTGACTTACAGAAAGAAGGTGAGAAGTTCCTGCCATGGTCTAATGCCACTCTATCCTCTCTATGCCTATACCCACCCCTCACCAGTCTGTAAATTCCTTCAGCACTTCTCAAGGACTTGATTTTGTAACTGGAAAGATACTGTTTAGCAGTTGTTGTTTAGTCTTGTCCTGCTCTATGTGACTCCATGGACATGGTCCATGAGGTTTTCTTGACAAAGATACTGGAGTAATTTGCCATTCCCTTTTCCAGTGTGTTCCTATTTTACATATGAGAAACTGAGACAAATGGAGTGAAGTGTTTTATCTTTAAGCTCATATTTTCCTGATTCAATGCTCTGTTGACTGCATTACCTAGCTGCCTAGTACTTACTGTTAATGTTCCCTTCAGTACCTTGACATATTTTTACTGCCTACTTTTTTACTGTCCATTTCTGGAGCTATGGTTCCTATCCTTTTCACTATGGATTAGGCGAATCTCAGTATCTAGTACATAATTATGGCTTTTCCTACTTGGAAGGCAAGATCACAGAAGAAGAGGTGAAGAAGTCCAGTTACCTGAATATTGTGGGCTTGGTTGGCTCCATTGACAATGACTTCTGTGGCACAGACATGACCATTGGTACTGATTCTGCCCTACACCGTATCATAGAGATTGTGGATGCTATCACCACCACAGCCCAAAGGTGAGAAAAGGGCTAAGAGGTGGGAAGTTGTGGCAGGATAGAGGATCAGAACAGGCTGGGGTATAAGCTTATAGGAATTGCAATGATCTTAATGACCACTTTCGTCTTAGAATGGGATAATTTTGGACTAAACTTCACCAAAATAACCAAAACTTGTCCTTCTGTTTCACTAAGTATAAACTTAACATATTGACAGTGAATTCAGGACTTTCAAGCTCAAATGTGCAACCTTGCAATTTCCAAAGCCAATATAGACTATTCTAGGGTCGGAGATAGGAAATGAATGAGTTCTGAGAGGTCACCAACATCTCACCCTTACTTCATCCCATCAAAAATTTTGATTTGCTTCCTAGAAATTCAATCCAATCTTTTCTCTTCCCTTCCTCCTTTAACTGGTTTGGAATATAATGGATCATAGGTTATGTTTTATATACACCACAGATCAGTTTCTCTCAGGCCTTGAAAGGACATTTTAGTTCTAAAGGCTACTTTCATTAAAATGAAATGGCTTCCTGAAAATTTGCCTTAATCCCAATCTATATCTTTCAGTCTATTTCCATAGAGTTTCTTCAAGGTCTCAGAGGTTAGACTGGAAGACCTACCAATGTGATATCCAGGTCTCATAATCAAAATTCCTGACCTCTTCCCATATTCATCTTTTGCAGTCACCAGAGGACTTTTGTATTGGAGGTGATGGGCCGGCACTGTGGGTAAGAACTCTGTCCTAATCCATTTACCTGCATTACCTTTTCATTCCCATGTGTAACAGAGCAACTACTATAACCCCCTCTTTCTAGTGTGGACAGGGATTGGGTAAATATTCCTCCAGTTAAGGGTTACAGAAGCACTGTACACTTCTCATCCCACACTCCTGCCTGCATCTATACTCACAGAGATTGGAGGTCCATGTTGACTGGATTGGTTCCCTTGGAGGTGAAATTAGAGTAGAAAATTGTCCATGATTATTTCAAATTTCCTATCGAAACCCCAGATCTCTCATCAGTCTAGGGTAGATGAGAGATTATAGTATGGAGGATGTCTTTAGAGGACAGAATATTTGTACCTGGAATGGAAACAGGGGGGTATCTGGTTGGGTATAGCATATTGACTGGGTGGAGACATTTAAGGAGGCTTCTTTGGTTTTCACTGCAGATATCTTGCCTTGATCACTTCCATTGCCTGTGGAGCTGACTGGGTTTTTGTTCCTGAGTGTCCACCAGATGATGATTGGGAGGATCATCTTTGTCGCCGGCTTACTGAGGTAGACTCTTCATATATCTGTCTTCATCTCAATGTCATTCCTAACAACTATTCTACTGACCTGCCCTTATCCCACTGACCATTTCATATTCTTTGTCAGACAAGGTGCCGTGGTTCCCGTCTCAACATTATCATTGTGGCTGAAGGAGCAATCGACAGGCATGGGAAACCCATCACATCTGAGAACATCAAGGATGTTAGTGCTGGAGGCAGAATCCCCAGTTAATACACCTAACCCATTCCCATACCTTACTGATCTCTGAATTCCCTTAGATTCATTGTCTCTCTGTCCCCAAATCCATTATTCTTATTCCTTCTCCTCTGTCATTCTCTCTTACATCTATGCTTCTATCTCATCAATATTTTTTGCTTTATAATCACTGATCCCTTCTACCCCAGTTCCCTTATCCCCTAAGGATTATATAACCTTATACTATGCTCTTCTACCCTCTTGTCTCCAGAAAAGCTCAGTGCTTTGCTTTCCTAATTCCTTTTTTCTACTTACTATCCTTTCTTTATTATTGCAAAATGTTTGATTATTGTAAGAAGTATATTCATGCTATCCCAAATCTTTCTGTTTCCTTCCTGACTTGCTAAATACCTCTTTTTTCTGTTTCTTCTGTAATTTTCCTTCTCTATAGCTGGTGATGAAGCGTTTGGGATATGATACACGCGTCACTGTTCTGGGACATGTGCAACGGGGTGGTACCCCCTCAGCTTTTGACCGAATTCTGGTAGGAGCAATGGGATTTTCTTGTCCTGTCCCTCCAGAAGTCTCATTTCTGTTGGCTTCCTCCTTTGACACCTTCTCTCTGTCTCCTCATCTTCTAGTGAGTTAAACATAGAGTAAATAAACAAGGTACTTTGAAACTAAGAAATTTCTCTGTACTGTGGAGACAATACCTGAAAATCTCAGCTATGTATTCCTCTCAATCCCAAGCATCCTTTTCAAACATGGTTACTCCAATTTTTGCTCCTAATGGTACTTACAGAAGAGAAGTGTAGACATTTAAACCAGTCCATTGACAAGGTCTTTTGCTGTGCAGATATATACCACAAATGGTAGCCTTTTGCTATTATGTTTTTCCCCTGTTTCTGGACAAGAAGAATCTTCTCTTGTTCCCCAACATACAAGGATTTTCTTCTACAGTTCTATGGTGGAGTCTTAACAGCCTTCCTAAATAATAAATCCTAGTATATATGACCCTGAAACTCTCTAATGACCTTTCTAGTATCTTCAATCTTTCTTTTTTTCTATAGTTTTAGCCCCCTTGTCTGTAGTTAGTTATAGGGAAGAGGTATTCTTCATCTACTATTTCTAGCTTTCAAAGCTATGAAACATTGATGCTACTAAGTCTAGATTTCATTTTTTACTTCCCTTCATCTTTTCTGCTATACTGAGCCTTGCCTCGGATCAGACAAAGTTCCAAGATGATAGAATATCTATCTCCTAGCCAGGGTGGCATTGCTAATGTTTAACTGTATGGTGGGTACCGAGACAATGTATAATGAATTTAAGGTCTCAGCTCTCCAGTTTGGAACATGGATGTAGTTTGGAATTAGTTTTTGAACCTTTGGTTTTTCTTCTTTTTAAAATTTATTTTTAATAATATTTTATTTTCCAAATACATGTAAAGATAGTCTTCAACATTCATTGTTATAAGATTTTGTGTTCAGATTTTTTTCCCTCCCTCCCTTACCTCTTCTGTCCCCAAGACAGCAAGAAATCTGACATGTGCAATTCTTTTAAACATTTTTAATACTTTTAAACATATTTTCATAATTATAATGTTATACAAGAAAAATAAGGGTCCCTTGGTTCTTCTTAAGACTGAGGCAAGAGAAAGGATCCTATGCTTGACAATAGTTGTTCTCCTGATTCCCACAGGGTAGTAGGATGGGGATGGAAGCTGTGATGGCATTATTGGAGGGAACACCAGACACCCCTGCTTGTGTAGTAAGCCTCTCTGGTAATCAGGCTGTGCGTCTACCACTCATGGAATGTGTTCAGGTGGTAAGTATCTTCCTCAAATCTGGCTCCCTACAGACCTATCTCTGAGAAAGAGCTCATGGAATCTTAAACAGCAATCCAAGGGATATTTGGAAGAGGGTAGTCATAATTCTTCCATTATGGCCAAAGGAAATGAGGAAATCATAAACTGTGTAGAGTTGAGGCAAGAATGATTACATTTAATTCTCAGTACCAATCTAAATAATCTTTTCAAGGTTTTCATTCCTCTCTGCCCCAGGAATTCCAAAACTAGCAAGAGAGTCAGTTGATGCTGGTTTTTTTTTTTTGTTTTGTTTTATTTTGTTTTTTGTTTTTTTGTTTTTAAATATTCTCTTTGGTTGTTTATCGCATTGGTGAAGTTTGGATGTTGAAAAGGTGAGGAAGACATCAAGGATAAAGAACCCTCCTTTTTGTTTTCCAACCCTTAAAAAAAAGTCTTTTCTTGTGTGGGGAAACTCAGGGGGAAAATGGGAAAACTGAGGCCCTATATATAATAGACCTTCTCAAAGAGGAAGGGACTTCTCTGGGTATAAAAATCCACATATAAAGACTCCTGTTCTGTGGCTTTAATTCCTCCTTCAGACGAAAGATGTGACTAAAGCCATGCAAAATAAGAAATTTGATGAAGCCATGAAGTTGAGAGGCCGGTAAGGATATGGTTAAAGGACAAGGGAGCTTACTTGGGTACTGTGGAAGGATAGGGGTTAGACACCAGGAAAGTCTGCATGTGGCAAAAAGATGAGCTTTTTATTTTTATTTTTCATCCTATTTGCTCCAATTTTTTTCCTTTAAGAAGATGATTAAAGAGTGAGCAGAAGGTCTTGTCCAAACTAGGGATTATGGGATCATGTGTTTACAGTTGGAAATCATCTAGACCAGCTTTATCTTTTTACATTGAGACTTGGAGATATTAAATTGCTTTCCCAAGAACTGACCTTCTGACTCCAAATACATTGATCATTTCTGTTATACCTCTTTACCTCCTAATAAGCTCTCTAGGGTCACCAGATTCTGTAGACAGGGAGCAGAAGAATTAAGCTTAGAGTCTCTTCCCAGACACATTGTTTATATTAATGCACAAGTGGGGCAAATAGTCAAAGTGATAGATCCCTAAGGCTGTTGAGCAAAGTATTTAACATGATTATACTTTCCTCTTTTGCTTGTCCTTCTTTCAGGAGCTTCCAGAACAACTGGGATGTATACACACGGCTTGCTCACGTCAAAGCCCCAACGATTACCCAGGTATTTATTTATTTATTTTTTGTGAGTCAATTGGGGCTAAGTGACTTGCCCAAGATCACACAGCTTGGAAGTGTTAAGTGTCTGAAGCTATATTTGAACTCAGGTACTCTGACTTCAGGGCTGGTGCTCTATCCACTAAGCCATCTAGCTACCCCAATTAGCCAGGTATTGACAGACCCACCAACCCAGTTTTTAAATTTTAATTTAATAATTAATTTAATTCCCTTTTCCTTATGTTTTCTTGTAGAGCTATTACAATTCCCAAAGCCCCCTCCCTCTCACCCTTATCTCCCAAATGCTTTTACTAATAATACCTACTACATATTTTAACTTTTGCTTTACTTTACTTTATATGCCTACTACATATATCACCTCTTCTATGTCTTTATTTTTCTTTCCCCACTCTCTTTTCTAATTGTCTTTCTCATAAAGCCTCTTATTAGAGACTTTTAGCTTTGGGCTGGGGAGGCAGGGGGTCATGACAAAAAAAGGAGGGCAGGGAAAAGATAAGGAAGCAGTTGGGAAAAAAGATTTCTGTATGTATCTCTTGATTGGGAGTAAAAAGTTTAATTATGTTCTCCTTTCTCATTGATGATAGTAAATGGTATTGTGGTCACTGGAGTCCTGGGACTTCAAGGGGAAGGAGTCATTAGAACGTGAACTGATGGGACAGAATATACAAATCCCCTCAAAGACTTCCATCTCTCCCTTTAATGATTCATTCTCATTTTCTTTCCCTCCCTCCTTTTTTCTCTCCCTTCTCCCTTCCCCTCTCTCTTGCTCTCTCCCTTCCTCCCTCTCTCCCACCTCTCTTCCTTCTCTCTTTCCCACCTCATTTTCTCTTCTCTCCTCTCCTCTTTTCCTATTCCTCTTTCTTCCCACAAGGTTAAGAATGTCGTGGCTGTGATGAATGTAGGAGCCCCAGCTGCAGGTATGAATGCAGCTGTTCGTTCTTCTGTGAGAATCGGGCTCATCCAGGGCAACCAAGTGCTGGTTGTACATGATGGCTTCGAGGGGCTGGCTAAGGGTCAGGTATGAGTAGTATAATTTAGAGAGGAGAGCACTGATTCTGGGAGCCAAAAAGGAGGCATGGGAAAAGGAGTAGATATGGGGGAGTAAATTTTCCTTTTTTCCAGATTCCAACAGATGGGGAGGGGAAAGCCACCTGTGGAAGCAAGCAGGGGCTGGTGTGAAGGGGATTCTCAAAAAAAGTGGGGTCATGGTCTCTCTGAAAATGAGGAAAACCAGAAGATACCAATCTTGTTCAGGATGCCCAATTTGTTTGCTTTCTGCCTTTTTTTTTTTTTTTAAACCAGCTCAGTGCTGAGTGTCCTTCCCTTGTAGATTGAGGAAGTTGGCTGGACCTATGTTGGAGGCTGGACTGGGCAAGGTGGCGCTAAACTTGGAACCAAGAGGTAAGTGGGTATTATTAGAGCTTTGTTGCTTCAAACTTAATCACCAACAGGGTGCCTTTTGGGAAGTGGACTTTGTTCAATTCTAAAGCTTTCTGCCTTTGTGCTTTCCATCATCCAAGCTCAGAGGTGCTGCTAGGAGAACAAAGGCACTAACCTGAAAGTTTGTGATTTGTGCAAGTCTGAGGCCTTCAGTGGGAGGGTTCTGTTTCTAAAAGGTACTCCTCTAGATTTTCTTTTATCCTTACCTTGCATCTACCAGGACTCTGCCCAAGAAGCTCTTTAAGGAGATCAGTGCTAATATCACCAAGTTTAAAATCCAGGGCCTGATCATTATTGGGGGCTTTGAGGTGAGAAAAAACCCTACCCTGAATTCTTAATTCTGTTCTTCCACTCTCCTTCTAACCCCTTTTCCCTGTACCATTTCTTTTGACCATAAACTTCCTTCTCTCTACTTCTTCCCTAACATTTCTTTCCCAGGCTTACACAGGAGCTCTGGAATTGATGGAAGGTCGTACAAAGTTTGAGGAGCTCTGCATCCCATATGTAGTCATTCCTGCTACTGTTTCCAATAATGTCCCTGGCTCTGACTTCAGTATTGGAGCTGATACTGCACTTAATGCCATCTGCATGGTGAGGGCCCTACAACCACCTTTCTTGCCAGCTGCTATATCCAAAGTCCCAGTCAGTAAGAGTGAGACATATTCTTGGGGGAAAAGAATACAATAAATAAGTGGCAAATTTTCTTCTCTCTTTGGGAAGTACTTCTCTTTTTTCAGACAATGAGAGGGCTCATTATAACTGCATTCATAACATCCATTCTCCTCCACTGACTTTTGTTTATGCCTTCATAGTCTGAAGATGTGTTAGTTGTTTTTCCATACCTAATATCTCTTCATGGCTGAGCTCAGATAGTAGAATTTTCATCACAGGAAATTGGTTTTGGTGGATCAGAGGAGATAGTTAATACCACTGTATAGTAGAGCTAGATTTGATGATTTGCTAGAGGTCCTTATAGCCTAGGGAGGGTGAAGCTGTTATGTCCTGTTATGAATATATAAATTTTCATTTTCTATCCATTTCGTACCCTTTTCCCCAGACTTGTGACCGACTCAAGCAGTCAGCAGAAGGCACCAAGCGACGTGTGTTCATCATTGAGACCATGGGTGGTTATTGTGGCTATCTAGCTACCATGGCGGGGTTAGCAGCTGGGGCTGATGCTGCTTACATCTTTGAGGAGCCTTTCAATATACATGACTTGCAGGTGGGAGCCCAAGCTAGGACCTAGACAGCAAACCCACATTGTCCAATGTCTGGTCACACACCCACTCCAGCTCTCAGGGAACCCTAGAATTACAAAGAATTCAAGAATAAGGACTGATTGATTGACCTCTGTGTAGAATACAGTAGGAAACCTAGAAGGAGAGTTCTAATGTCCAGTTAGCAATCTTTTCAACTATTCACCTAAGTGAGCCCCTTCTCCACACTAAATAGCTGTACCAATCTCTTTTTAAAGTGGAGTTCTGACTCCCACTTTACATATGGGAAATATGAAGCTAAGAAAGAGGAAGGGACTTGCTATTTGTTGCTATTATTATCTTTCCTTGAATACTCTTGGATCCCAAGTACCAGTAAAGGGGCCATGAAGAAGTCTGTTGGAAAAAGGTGGGCAGGTGGGGCAGGCAAAATACACCTAAGGGGGAAGGGGTGCTTCAGTCCCTCATTTTATGGATAACTATCTCACATGTTCTCTACCACACAAATACCCACACAGCACTAATCAGATTCAGCAAAATATTTAAATATATTCAGCCCAAATAGGGGATGGAAACTTAAGAGCCACTGGAATGGGAAAAAGAACAGAGCTATGCCTTCTATCCCAGATTCTCTCTTTCCCAATTCTCATTATTAAATATAAATTCCTAGCCTGAACCTAGAATAGCCTGGATCTGTTCATTCAGCTTATAACCAAAATTTCTACCGTATTGAACCGTGGAGTAGAGGAAAGCATAATAATTATGGAATGGAGAATTTAAATGTTTGTCCACCAGTCTGTACTCCATTCCCCACCTCCTCTTCTAGCTGAGCTCATAACCTACTATTGATTATTTAGGCAAATGTTGAACATCTGGTGCAAAAGATGAAGACGACAGTGAAGAGGGGATTGATTGTAAGGTATTTATTATTATTATTATTTTGCCTCTGTTTCCCATACTTGATTAAAAAATGTCAGGATTTGGAGTTAGCCTGGGCAAGGGCCTATAGTTGGGAAAGTGTTTAATAACAGGATGGCAAGGAAGGGAAAGGAAGTTCTATAATCTATGTCAGTCACTGATTTACTGGAGTGGGGGAGGGTGTGAAGCACCCATGATGGATAAATGGGATAGGAAAGGGGCAGGTTGGAGCTTCAGCTGCTGGATCCTAGTTTCTGCTCAGCAGGAATGAGAAGTGCAATGAAAATTATACTACTGACTTTATCTTCAACCTGTACTCAGAAGAGGGGAAAGGCATCTTCGATAGCAGGAAGAATGTGCTGGGCCATATGCAACAGGTAGAGGAACTCATACATATCCCTCCCTTTTCCATCCAGTCAAGATCCCAGCCTCTGACACTGGTATTCTAAACCCCACCTTTCTAATTCTCTGACCTTGCTCCATAGTGAAGGAAAAGTCAGCCATCCCTCTAATGTCTCACCTGCTAGGACAGTGGCTCCCTTCTAGCTTACTTCAAAAGTCTACTAGCTTCTTTCCCTCTTCTTGAACCAAAAGGACAAGGAAAAAACTTTACTATGAATAACAGTGTAGACTTAGTACTCTCTCCATAATCCTATAGGGCAGAATAATGCAAGTATTATCTGCACTTTATAACTGAAGAAGCTAGGCTTAGGGAGGCTAGGTAACTAGCCCCATGATCATACAAGGAAACAAACCTAGATTTTCCTTCTCTAGTTTATCACTCATTTCACTATATCACACCATTAACTGGTTTCAAATCCTTTCCTCTAGGAAAGGACACAGGGCAGGCTGAGAATCTTGAACAGGTGGTTAAAAAGAGGGGAAAGAACATAGAATATGTGTTTGTTAGAGGAGAGGGGAAAGTGCCATAAACATATTCATTTTACCTATTTCACATTCTTGCCTAGAACTGACCTTCTCCCCTACATTTCATTTTTCCTAATTCATCATCTACATCCTCCTGTCCCAGGAAAAACTTTGCTATCTTCCTTCCTGAGAAAATAGCATAGTTAAGACTAACAAGTGCAGGGATGCAGCCAGTGAATAGGCTTAGAATACTAGTATACAAGCAGGTGGCCACAGGATACCAGAGAGCAGCACCCCGCCCAACATCTTCCCTTCAACATCCTAACCAAAGTAAGGGCATGCTAAACTACTTACTGAACTGAATCTCTGAAGTTACTTCTCAGTGTGAAAGAATTTCAGATAATTTCCCTGCTTGGGTCTGTCTCCAAATCTCCTTCTATCTTGTAGGTACCTCAAAATTTCTTCCTGTTAACCTTAACCATGGCTTTTCCCTCTCAACTTTCCCCTGTACTCTTTTCAGGGTGGAAGTCCAAGTCCATTTGATAGAAACTTTGCTACTAAGATGGGAGCCAAGGCTATGACCTGGATATCAACAAAAATTGAAGAAAATGTCCGTAATGGTAGGAAAGATCTAGAGAGGGTGGCCTTGGAAGGTAGTACTGCAGTTGGGGCCAGTTCTGCATTTTTCAAGATGACAATCTTACTACAAAACTCTTATTACAGGACGTGTTTTTGCCAATTCACCTGATTCAGCTTGTGTACTGGGGATGCGTAGGAGAGCCTTGGTCTTCCAACCATTATCTGACCTCAAAGAAGAAACAGACTTTGAGTGAGTCATCTTCATCCCAGTTCCAGAACACTCTTCGATATATCTTCCCAGCCTTGTCTTTCTCTTCTTTAAGACTGTTTAGTCTCTTTTATTAAGTATTTCCAAATTATTTTCTTCTGCTTGGCAACTCTTGGACCTTTAAGATTTGGAATTAACTGCAGGGGTTGGGGCTGCTAGCTGACCTTATCTTATTCCTCTCCCAGACACAGGATCCCTAAGGAGCAGTGGTGGATGAGAATTCGGCCTCTCCTCAAAATCCTGGCCAAATATGATACTGACCTGGACACTACAGATCATGCTCACCTGGAACATGTCAAGCGCATGTCTATGGAATCTGCAAGCCCCTGAGTAGATGGAGAAAGAGCTGGAAATACTCAGCTCACTCTGGCTAGTTCATGCCTAGACTCCTTATTTTTGAATTCTCAGTGTTTTAGATCCTTTCTCATTAAATTTTACCTTACCCTGTAATCACAGCCACAAGCAAGTGGTTCAATTTTTAGAGCTGGAGGGAAGTTGGGTAGCTTCTACTCCATATATATGTTATCTCAGGCAAGTTTCCTTGCTACACTTCACTCGGTTATCAATTTCCTAAAAACAAGTGTTATTTATTTTCCCATTTGCAATTTGGACAATAATGATTGTGGTTTCCATATCCCTTCTATTGTGATAAACGCTGTAGGTACAGTAATAAATGCAATGTCATTATTGTTTTGGCTCATTTTAGGTTATTTTCTTTAAATGAATTATGACTAGCTACTTGTCTCAACTTATTCTCACATTTATAGGCTGGAAGAGTCAGACCATTGCTCATTCCTTTCAGGCCTTCATTCTTCGGTGCTAATCTCTCCCTTTTCAATTTTGCAATTCTGTCACAGAACTCATGTTAGAAGAACAGAGCACTTGCTTTGAATCATCAAAAACAAATCAGAATGTTGAGGGAGGTAGCCCCTTGGTATTCCTTGTTTGATCTACAACTTCCTTTGGGACTTGGACCTTTGATACAAGATCTGGTCAAACTAGTCTGGGCTTGTACCCAGTCCCCCACTGGATCTGAGCTGGTTTGGATAAAGCCCGCCAAAAATCTGGCCTTCTAGGAATTAACCTGAGCTCCGCCCATTACTTCTTCAAGCAGATAAAAAGAGCAAAGCTAGAACCATCTTTGGTTCAGAGATTTGAAAGATGCCAGCCAAGATGTATATCTTCCTCTATCAAATGCCTTTTACTAACCAGATCTTGTATCAAAGGTCCAAATCCCAAAGGAAGTTGTAGATCAAACAAGGAATACCAAGGGGCTACCGCCCTCAACAAGAATGTTAAGACTAGCTTGAGACAACTAAAGCTGAGATTTTGACAGTTCTCATGTGAGCATTTAAGGTCTCATAGCATTCAACATCAAGTATATATTCTCCACAACTTCCACAGACGTGGGTCATTGTCCATCCACAGCCCTCATTTTCTGCAAAGCGAACTCCAGACTCAGGTTTCTGTTCCATTTTCCAAGGATGCCTACATTTTTTTCCCCCATGTAGTTCTTTTTGTTATATTGAGGAGCTAAAAAGGAAGAGTTTGCCCTCAGTACACCATCTTTGCTAGAAGCCAAGAAAGGATTAGGGAAGCTAAGTGGTGCAGAGTATAGAGTGTTGACCTTGGTGTCTGGAGTAACAAAATTCAAATCCAACCTCAGAAACTGGGCAAGTCAATTAACCTATTTGTTCTAGTTTCTCATCTATGAAATGAGCTGAAGAAGAAAATATCAAACCACTCCAATATCTGCCAAAACCCCCCCCAAAAAACCCAAATGGAGTCATGGAGAGTCAGATATAACCGAAACAACTCAACACAACGATAATCAATTTTACTAGATGAGATAATTTTACTAGTTGAGATCTACAAGATCGCAAGGGAAAGAAAAATAATTTTATAACTACATTCAGAGTACTTATCCAAACTTAGAAATGTAAAGAGGTTGAATTCAGGCAATTTAGTCCACATGGCCCTCCTCCCCAACTCCAATTTTGGAGACAATAGCAACCAAGTGATAGCAATTGCCCAAAATTATTCCTGTAGCAGAGCTAAGATTTGAATTTGGGTCCTCTAAATACAATACTCTAAGTACAATGGGAGTTATCGGCTTCTGGGAGAAAAGCAGATTTAAAGAGCAAATAGATACTTCCTACTGCAGACTGCTTTTTTAATCCTCTGGAACTAACAATGAAAATGTATCAAGTTGAATCTTTACTTTAAACAAAGAAATAAAAGATAAATTATTTTTATAAAGCCTTCCTAACAAAAACATAATACTGTAACAATCTTGAGTTTATGACCTTGAAGGCAGGTAATTTTTCCATTCATATTTTTGTATCCCATCAACAGGTATAATGCCTAATACTTTATGTCTATTGAACAGAACTGCAACAAAGTAAAACAGAAAAGCAGGACTGAAGGACTCAGAGAAAGCAAGGGAATTTCCTATCATGTTTTGATGCTAAAAATTTAAAGTCAGGCATTATTTTTAAAAATTTTTAATTGAGGAAAAATTATTTTCTCAGAGCCAACATGGATGGAACTAATTATAAATGAAAGGGAAGTAGGAATTTCTCAGCCAATTGTCTCTATGGGCTTATTGTATCTTCTATGAAATAAAGGCTATTTTTTTTCCTATGTGAATATGATTCCCATCTCCCCAACCCATCTGAAAATGATTTTATTAATTAGTGTCAAGCTTACTGACATATGAAATAGGAGAAAAGAGATTTATATTAGGGATCACCAAAATGTATAAAGAGGAGATAGCACATCTTGTAATTGGTTATGCCTATAAGAGAAAAAAAAGAAACAAAAATATACCCAGAAAATAACTGGAACAAAGTATTTAGAAACTTCTTTTTGGAACTACTACTTTTCTCATAATCACTTCAATAATAATACACAAATAGCAAAGGAAAAAAAAAAATCAGATTCACTTTTTTTTTTGGACCAGATCTGTGATTTCTGGTATCTCCTGATGAGGAAACTACTGATCAATATCAAGTGGCAACTGTTCAATATTTTATATAGAATCTTTAGCTAATTGAGTTACTATGTGATTTTCCCAAGGTTTCAAAGTCAGGATGTATGGAAGAATTTGAATCCAGGTCTTCCTGAATTCAAAGACTGCTATTTATTCAATATACCACACTGCCTTTCTCTTCACTTATTCTCAAGTTACTTCAACAGATTCCATTCCTATTTTGCATATGGCTTTGCCCTACCCATTTTCTTCCCACCCCCACCGCCCCAGTTTTTTGTTTTAGTCAAGTATTCCTCAGTTTACAGCTTCTCAGAAGGGTCAATGACAACTTGATTCAAAATTTAGGAAAATGGAAATGAAAAGTCCTATCGACCCAAGCTACACTTTTCTAGGCAGTTAGTCCTCTATACAGTATCTCCCCATTACCAACACATTCCATACACATATCCTAAAATGACTAAATTATCAATTAATACAAAGCACAACTTAAATAATAGTAGAAAGGAAATAATTCCAAACATTTAGTATAGTATTCTATACAGAGACTATGAACTTGACCTTGGAGAAAATCAGCCTAGCTTATCCTCTTCCCTTCTAGAATTAAACACTAAAATGTCTAATGGATAGGAATAATGGCTTTTTGGTGCTATGAGAATACCTAACTGGGGAAAATCTGAAAAGAACATATGAAAAACTAGCATTCTTAGGACTGCAGAGAGAACTATTTTCTGTATACTGGAAGAATAGCCGCATTAAGTCTGTTGTACCATTCAGATATACACAGGGAAAAATAAGGGCAGTTTCTTTTGTTTCCCAAGTTCCCCCAAACTACATGGCAATGCTAGCATGTCATTCAGTTAAGTCATTATTAAATGCAGTATTGAAGCTGTTATATTTTCTTTCTTAGACTGTGAACAGTGTTATCTGGTCTGCTTCCCCGGCTCCCCACCAAGAATATCTCCAATGACCAATTAAAAAGCTCCTCAAGGATTAGTAACCAAATGTCTCTGCAGGGAGATCACACACACTATTCAAATACATTTAATTTTCCTAAAGAAATTCAATTGTGTGGCTGGCTCCAGCTATGTCTCCTAAATGAGAGAGAACATGGGAGACCTTTCCTTTTGGGAAGGTGCAATATCAAAAGCTGAGTAAGCAATACACACACTTTCGGCAAACAAAAAAGCATGGGATTTTTTTTTTTTTGTTTGGCTTAGAAGGGAGGTGGCAAGAGTGTTATTGCTGTGATATTTGCTTCAAATCTATGCACCAAACATGAGCATCTGCATCCCATTTCTCCATGACAGAACAGGAGAGCTAGGTCTGCAGGGCAAACCTCATGTAGAATTGCTGTGTGATGGCCCAAGCTCTTTCTCCGTTATTCTATAAGTAACAGGTATTCCTTCAAAGATGCTGGCAATGGCAGGCCCTTTACTGCATCTGGCAGATACTGAAGTCCCAGGCTATGTCGAACAGCATATCGAGACAATGTTTTTAGGGTTCCTGGGGCAGAGCACAGCATAGTCAGTTTTTCACAAAGTTGCTGGTCTCTGGCTACTTCACCAGGCATAGTGCCATTTTTTCGTAATTCAAAGTGTCCAACAGCTCTGTGGAGGAGTTCAAAGCAAGAATCCTCTTTTTCTGTTCCAAGTCCCCTAACCAACAGAGCCACCAACCGGGAGATAGGTGTCTGGCCCTTTAAGTTGGTGACCCTGACCTCTGCACCATAGTCAAGGAGTATGCTAACACTCTCAAGATTTCCCTTCATGGCTGCCCAGCTAAGTGGTGTGTCATTGTTGTAATCCAAGGCATTGACAGAGGCACCACTCTCTAGGAGGGCTCTTACACACTCAGCATTATTCTTAAAGGCTGCCCAGTGAAGTGGAGTGTCTCTGTTGCCATCTAGTGCATTGGGGTTTGCACCATATTCCAATAGCACTTCCACACAAGCTTCATCTTTTTCAGCTGCGTAATGGAGAGCCGTCCGATTATAGCCATCTAGAGCATTGACCTATAAAAATAAATAACAAATACATTATCGTGGACATAATAAGTAGATCCAAATTGTCAGGCAGATCCAAATTATTCCATCCATACACCATCACTAATAATGTTATGCTGCAAAAGGATATCTATAAGCAAAGGAAGATGATAAGTACATGGAGGGGGAGACAGTTTTGAATATCCATAGGAAGGCAAAAGGAAGTTCAGAGAAAAAGGTATTGATTACTTGGCAATACCAATCTTAAGTGAGTACATATTATATCTATATGGTTAATCTGATTCTATAATTCTATAATCTGCATATAAGATTGGAAAGTTGTATACAAAGAGAGGTATTTTTATACTAGCCCCATAAAGCTGTTAGAAACTAGATGATATCTCTTTAGTAAGAAGAAATATTCTGTTAGGATTCCAAGGAAGAAAGTTTAAAAAGAAGCTGGAGAAAAAAATAAAAAGATTTAGTCCTAAGTACTTAATGAACAGGATGATCCAGCTGCTACAAATACAATTAAAGCTGTCAAAGGGAGAAAGTAGAATCATCCATTAAAGAGAGGAAAAAAAGCTTTAAAGAAGTGAAGCACAGAAACAGCTGTTAAAGAAAAAAATCAGTTCAGGAACAATAATCTATTCTGAACCATTCAAGGCTCTGTTGTTGTCTTTCTTCCTTTCTTATATTTTCTCTTTGTACTATTTAGTAATTCTATAAGAGGGGTGAGGTGAAAAAGAAGATGCAGCTTAAACTCATCTTTCAATACTAAGCAGTGATGAAGAGGTTTGGTGAAGAAAAGTTTAAAGAGAATAGAAATTTTGGATTATCTCTTTTTATCTTAATTCTTTTTGCTCTCTACAGTTAAGGACAATCTAGAAAAAAGCTCTAATGTATACAGCATTATTTATCTGGACAAAACTGTAAGGATGTTAGTGGCTACATTCTGTATTTACATACTATACTCCTAATCACAGCTACCTTAAAACAGCCTGCTGATGGTGCTAAACTTATGCTGGACATAACAGAAAGGGAAAACATGATTGAAACTAATACCCAAAATAATACAGAAGTAGGGATGACAGCACAGAAGGCAAAATTCTAAGGAAGGGGTTGCCTGAGGGAGGAACTTCTTTGTTTTCATTTGATGTAGGGAAGCTGTGTCTGACATCAGGTCCAACACCCTGGGCATGATGTAAGAGTGAGGATTGGGGGCTGTCTTTCTTTTTACAGTTCTGGTTCATTCTACAGGCAAAAAAAATAAAAATAAAAAAAAAATTAATAATTAAGGGTATTGAAGGGTAGTGCCCAAAAAAGTAGGCTGAGGACAAAAAAGGAAAAGACAAATTACTCCTCACTAACACCATCAATACCTCAAATTAAAGAGGGGGGAAGGTGACTAAGGGACACAACAAGGACTGATAAAAAAAGAAATATTCATGGCTCTAGATAACTGCCATGATTAATTGCAAAAAAGTAGATCTGCATTCTAATCAATGATACAACTGACTTAAGAGGTTAAAATGGAAGATGGAGAGGAATAGAGAAAAGAATTAAGTATTAGAAAATTCCATGCTCTTGAAGGATTAAGAATGGGTTAATAAAAGCAAATTACCTCAGCTCCTTTTTCCAAGAGTAACTCCACACAGTCAGCATCTGACACCATGCAGGCACAATGCAGTGGCTTCAGTGTGCCATGGGTACAATTCACATCAGCTCCCTATAGGCAAAAAAAGAAATAACTTTCATCACTTTTGCATAAGTAATGATATCTTACTCAATTGGGAAGAATTTGCTATTTTAAGGAAAGTTGGAATGGTGATCCCATCATATTCTGAAAAAGCTAGATAGACTAGTAGGGAAAAGACTGAAAATTGACTACCAGGGAAAATGAGTCTGGTCTTCACCAGATATGACATGTAATATAAACATAGCAACCCAGTTTCTTTATTTGCAAACTAAAGAAATATAGGTCTATTGCTGGAGCTAATCATATAAAGCACTATTTTACCTCACAGATCACCATCAAGAGCTCAATCTCATTATCATACCAAGAGTGGTGTTTTTGCTAACTAAACAAAATTTGCTACATTTAAGAATGCTGGAATATAGAGACACTTTCCTATCCCACTATGATCTTTAGAAGGTAGAGAAACATCATTAGCAGTCCAAAGAAATAGAAAATCCTCTATCTACAAGATAATGAAACAAACTTAATATCCAAATTTTGTGCACTCACTTCTATTTTGACTTGGAGTACCAATCTGTAGCACAGAAGTTTTTTTTTTTTAAAATAGTTTTTATTTACCAGATATTTGCATGGGTAATTTTACAACATTGACAATTGCCAAACCATTTAATAGCATAGACATTTTTAAAAGTATGGCATTCTTTACTAAGACTTAATTAACTGCACAATTTACTTTTCACAGCTACAGAATCCAGGCTATTTGGTTGCACTCTACAGCAGCCAAGAAACTGTATCCAATGGCCCAACAGAAATTTATGGTCAGATGCCACAGATTTTCTAAAATCTTAGATTATATATGACCAGCATTTCTTAAGTATAATGTCACACTGCTTTTCAAAAGTTAGAATACTATCCAAAGTAGGAAATGGTAACATTTGAGCAATAAAGTAGTACCTAGTAAAACAAAAAACAAAAACAATCATGTACTCTGACCCAGTTTTTCCCCCCCCCCGCTCTGAGACAAATGGGGTCACACAACCAGGGTTGTATCTGAGAGTAGGATTAACAAGGGTCCTCCTGACTTCAGGGCTGGTGCTCTATCACCTACCTACCTTGTTCCACCTAGCTGCCACCTGACCCAGTATTCTTAAGAATATACTCTTAAAAGTGTTATAAAGAAGAAAAAAAGGAATTGAATAAAGATTTTCATAGCTACATTTATAAAAATACAAAAAAAAATGACAGCCTAAATGCCTAACAATAGAGGAATGACTCAATAAACTGTAACACATTTATGCAAGTAACATATTGTAATGCACAAATATGAAGACTATAAAGAAATGTGGAAGGCCCAATTTAAAAAAAACCAACTAGAAATACAGCATACACAATATTAAACCATTATAAATGGAAAATGACTTGGAGCAACTGAAAAGTTCACATGCTAAAATTAAACTAAAACAGGATTTTGATCCATTTGTTTAGGTTTTTTGGTTGTTATTATTCAGTCACGTCCAATTCTCCATGATCCTGGGAACACTGTCCATGGAGTTTTTTCTCGGCAAAGAAACTAGAGTATTTTGCTATTTCCTTCTCCAGTGTGTCTCCACTTTACAGATGAGGAACTGAAGCAAACAGAAGTTATTTGACTTGTTCAAGGCCACACAAATTAGTGTCTGAGGCTGGATTTTAATTCAGATCTTCATGACTCCAGGTTTTATGCTTTTATCTATTTTACTACCTAGTTGTCCTCTCCCCAAGTTGGCTTTACTAATGTTCACTATTAAATATTTAATAAAATACTTAATTTTAAAAGTTGATGCAGCAGGCAATAAATTACTTAGGGGAAGAGAAAGAGTTCTAATTGCTCTATCTTAGACATGGAAAAATCAGTGCATCAAATTGAGAACCATTTATAGTCTTTTTTAGCTCCCCTCTTCATATCCTAACTAGGCCTTTTAACCATGGACCATGTAGAACTCAACACATTTCATGACAAAAAGGCTACTACAGAAAAACAAGGAGGAGATGGGAAGAAAAACTGAACCAAAGAACAAATAAAAATCAACAGGTTATCATCTCCTGGGAGGTAATGGCAATTCTACTCTGAGTGGAGTTAATGCTTCAGGCTTGGAACAAAGCATGGTCCCCCAGGAACTGTTTCATTTTATTCAGTAGTTTCTACAGAAATAGCTGTAAACTTACCCCTCTGATCAGGTCCTCTACGTTATCATGGGGAAAGGAACGTATGGCAGCAATTGTTCGAATTAAGCGCTCTGAGAGTGAGTATTTGCTCTGAATGCTCTGCATAATATACCACATACTGGAACTCATCAAGGGCTCAAGATTTGTTCACATGCTCCAAACTGCATAAAACAAAGAGACTTTTAAAATCTTGAAGCACTTCAGTTTTTATATCTAATACCTCCTTGAAACATTCACATCATTTAAAATGATTATCTCAGCAATTCTCATAAATCTTAATAGTTAATGTTTTGGGTTTTTTTCAACTATAGTGAAAGAACCAGATTAGAAGTCACTGAGCAGGGAAATGTAGACCTAGGTGTCCTGTATTATAGTCCATTCTTCCATCCAGTGCCCAGTATTTTTTAAATGAAGATATTGAGATACTTGGGCAATCTTATTACAAATAGGTAGGT
This sequence comes from Sminthopsis crassicaudata, assembly GCF_048593235.1. Classification (NCBI taxonomy): domain Eukaryota; kingdom Metazoa; phylum Chordata; class Mammalia; order Dasyuromorphia; family Dasyuridae; genus Sminthopsis; species Sminthopsis crassicaudata. Next base: position 243,862,749 of record NC_133621.1, read on the forward strand.
ATGCAGACTCAATTTATGAGGGCCTGAGTTTGTCATTATATCCTAGCTACTGAAAGAGGATGTGACAAGACCAACTGTTGTTAGAAAAATCCATTGTTTTTTTTTTAAACCGTACTGTAAGGGTTAGAGTACATATGGGGCTTTTTAGGGAGGGTGATGTTTAAACATGTAGGGAACTCCTGGTATGCAATTCCTTCCACCAATGAATATCAGCAATTGATCTGCTAACTTAAGATCTCAGAGTTGAGGCCCTGAAGCTAAGAAATTTGCCTGAATTTAGAATTAAAGGAAGTGAACCCAGATCTTTCTTACTCCAAGGCCAGCCCTCCATCCACCATGCTGTCTTTTATATTACTATAACTGAATTATATTCCATGGAACCCTGGGTTTCAAAGGATTTGAATAGCTTCCATGAGAAAATTACAATACTATCACTAACACAATGAATATTAACCTATAAATATTAAAAGCCTCATGAAAAACATTTGGTGGGACTAAAAATATTCTATTTTGTTCCTCAATTTCTTCAACTTCCTTTTAAACTGGGGATATTCTACCCCAGCCTAACTGATCCTTTCCTTCTCCTCTCTTCTCACCTCTAACAATTTGGGGTTTAGTTAAGTTTCAAGGTATTCCATTGTCTTATCAGTTGGGACTTTTTTGGGATCATACTGTAATAAAAAGAAGGAAAACAAAGACATGCTTGGCTCATTTTAAAGGAGTGGAGGAGGAAAATAGAGAATTAAATCAATATGCCCAGAACCTTTGAGATATCTCCATTTAAGGAAAAATGTGATGCCATAATTCTTGGGAAATGAAAACTTGGGAAACTGCAAAATGTGTTCAAATTCCATTATACTAAGAGTCTGACTTACAAAAGGATTCCTATTCAGGAACAAGATTGAACATTTTCATAGAAACAATTATTGAAAAATTGGAAAAGAATTCTAAAGCTGGGTCCTCAGAAAGGTCTAACTTGCAGAAGCTGGGGAGAATATAGGAGAAAATAAAATGTTACTGCTCCAGATCAATAATAACTATTATTTATATAGCACTTTAAGGTTTACAAAATGCTCATTTGATTCTTACAAGTGGAAGGCAGGTGCTATTGTTATTTTGTACTGATGAATAAACTGAGGCAGACTTGCCCAGGATCAAACTGCTAGTATATTGCTGGGGTTCAATTTGGTCTTTCTGACTCTAGGTCCAGCACTCTAGCCACTGTGCCATCTAGCTGCCATCTGCAATAATAGAAGCATAGTTGACTATTACTGAGACTAAAAGTTTGAAATAAGTAGCATATTTGAGATTTTTATGCTTATGATACATGAATATGTATCATTTATAACATACATGATGCTATAAATAACCATCCATTCATTCTCAGTATTTTAGTTTGTATATATGGTAGTTGAAATTAATTTTAAAATATTATACTATGCAGACATTTCACTAATTTGAGGCAAGATGTCTTTCCCATTTTTAAAAAATAGGAAAATAAACTTATTCTACATTAGTAAGCTTTTGCTTACTATACATGTTTGAGGATTATTTCTAGTTTTAGATACTTTCTCAACTTGTTCTAAAATATTTCAAAAAGTGTTGAACTTTTTTAAAATTCTTATCCATTAAATTATCCACATGAAACATAAAAAAGTGGCCTCAGCATTACACTGAGTTAGCAGCAAGCAGAGCCCTGAAAATGGGAGGGTAGGCTCGTCCAAACTTCGTCTCTGTCTAACCCTGTCTGCAGTCATGCAGGGTTGAAGACTTCACTAGAAGGATCCAAGGATAAGCTTTGGAGTCTGTGTAGTTCTGCAGTTTTTAATTCCACTCTGAGGCCCTTTCTGAATGATTGCCTCCCTACCTCCCTTTAGCCGGAGATCGTGAGGATCAACCTCTAAATTGGAAGCAATGTTTACAGAACTAATGTGGAAACCTCTTCAATGTTCAAGCACAGATTCCAAGAGGTTTCCAAGTTTAGGGTCACAATCACTTTAACCGTCGGAGCTAGGAAAAGGGCCAAGGAAATGGGGAGTACAGAGAGCCCTTGCGGAAATGTAGCGGCTCCTAACCCTCGGCGGGCACGCAGGAGCCGCAGAGGGTAGGGACCCTGCCCAAGCACCGCGGGCTCTCGGGCTGCCTAGGGCACGACGCCGGCGGCCCCAAGAAACAAGCGGGACTCCGCTCGGAAAGGTCTGTTGCTAGGAGCGGGGCGGAACGGAGGCTGTCCGCGGGGCGCTGGGTCCAGCTGCTCCAGGCCTAGACCCGCACCACTGCCTCCCAGGGGAGGAAGGGCATCCGCCATCGCAGAAGGGGTACGGGGCTTCCTGTCTCCTTCCCTTCCAACAGCTTCGTGCCCGAAAGAAGAGATTAAAGGTAGAGCCGGCGGCTCCGTGGGGGAGAGAGGGCGCGGCGGGAATTAGGAGCTAGGTCTCTAGAGGGACCGGGCGGTGACGGAACTAGGAATTAGGCCTTACCTAACCACCAAGTCGAAGTAGGTACAGAAAGCCGCTACCAAGGGGTGACCCGGAAGCAGAAGTTGTCAGGTGCGGGTCGTTTGTCTTCGGACTACCAGAGGACAGAAGGGAGGCAACGGGCCTGCGCACATGCCTGTCACCGAGCGGCGGAGGGCGCCTGCGCAGACTTTGAAGGGCCGGTTCTTCCCCTGACAGGACCTCTTTCCAGCCTCCCTCTTCTCGCAATTAATGGCTGGCTCTGGCCCTGCTAGAGGCGTGGTTCTAGAACCCCCAGGGAGGAGGGGCGGGGAGTGGAAAAAAGACCTCCCTTCACATATTACCCCTAGCTTTTTTTTTTTTTTTACGAGCCTAGACTCAAGTTAATCCTCATTATCCTTAGGTAAAATGGGTGGCAATTTAATGCTTGCCTTGCCTATCTCGCCATTGTGCAGAAAGAGCATTTTTTGGGTAAATTGTAACATTCGAAATGAAGAAGAAATTTTTAAAAGGAATTGGATTTGTTAATCTGAGCCTTTGATGTTTCAGGATGTGGATTGCTTCTATTACTCCAGCACTCCTTAAGTATCAGTTTGCACCTTTAGATGGTAATGTCTTACTTAAACTTCTACACATTACTGTTAATTCTGCCTTCTGAAAAGAAGCAAAAACAAATTTAATTCCTCCTTCACATAACAACATATCAAATATTTAAAGACAACAAACATATCCCCTCTTAGTATTTTCTACTCTGGACTAAATACGTCCCCTTCCTTTACTTATCTGGCATGACTGAGTCTGTTTAACATCTTAGTCTCATCTTTTGACAATAGCTCCTACTTGTCAAAATCTTTCGTAATTTTTCCTTCTAATTCTAGTTCCAGATTTATATTCTTAAAGCACATTGACTATGGCAATTCTTTACTCCAGATACTTCAATGGCTTCTTGCTCTAGCAATAAAATGCAAACACCTCAGCTTTAAATACCTTCTATCTCCAAGCTACCAAGCAGGTGAGTTTTACATTCTTTCTATTAATGGGGTTTAACATTTGAGTAAAACTTGCCTCTATTCTGATCCCGTATGGGACATTCCATCTCCCATCTCTGTGCCTTTGCATGGGCCTAAAAAGTTTTTCCCCTTCCCCACTGCCTCTTGGAATCTCTAGCTCTCTTCAACACTCATATCAAGTTTCTGATCTTCTCTCAGTTGTAATCCTTCTCTGGGAGGAGGTTTCTTTTCTGTAAAATCTTTTCCTCTGTGAGCAGGTTTCTTGGGAAGCTTCTAGAGCTTCCAGCCAGAGCAAAGGCAGAATCTTGAATCCTCTTCTTCCTGAATCCTGGCTCTGAATCTCCTCCAGCTACCCTGAAGTTCTCCTGGGAAGTCTTGTTCTTCTCCCAGTCTAGACTCTCCTTCCAGACTGCTGTCTAAAAACTCAATCTCCCAATATAGACTCTCCTTGCCTGACTGTCCTTCTCTTTTATCCTAGCAGAGATTGGGCTAGTGAGAACTCAGGGGCCTGCGGGGAAATACTTCAACCAATGAATTTGCTCCTCTTAAAGGTGCAAACTCCTTTAAACATGTAAACTCCCCCCCAGAAGTCCAAAGTTGCAAACTCCTTTCAAAGGCCTGAACCAAAGGTGTGAATTCTGAGTTAGAGAATTGTTTAGATAACCTGAGTTATCACCTTGTAATCTTAACATCTCCCCCTTTCTTTTGATTTAGAACATAGGATGGTCATGACCTTGAAACATAAATCCATCAATATGGGAGGCATTACACATAATTACATAAATTACATAAACACATAGTAACATAACACATGCTAGAAGTGATGTAACAAATAACGTGATCAAATAATCATAAATTGAGAATTTATACATGTCCATAAGTCCATTGTCCATTAGTTCATGCGCCAAAAATCCAATAATTCCTGCAAGTTTTGAAGTCCTCCAATAGTCTCATTTTGTGTTAGGAAATCCAATGATTCCTGCTGGTTTTAAAGTTCTTTAACAGTCTTCTTATTAGCCATGCTCTTTCAGTGTCAGATGTTTCTTAGATTTTCTCCTTTGTTTTGAGGTCTTTCTCTTTTTCTGTCTCTCTCTGATGGACAAAGCAAATACGCCTCATTGGCACCCATCTGATTTCTTCTCCATATGAAGAAATACAAGCAAACCCTCTCCCCCAAGCAGTTAACCTATCTAGTTCCTTCCATTCACCACTTTCTGGGTCTCTCCACATCACCTGGCGATTATCTAAGGACAGTGGAGCTGCTCACACTGGACACTGCCCTTCTGGTGGGTTATAAAACCTGTCTGCCAGAGCCAGTGCATCTTTGTCAAAAATTTAAAAATTAATGGTATAGAGAACTAAATTTAGAAGTTCTCTATGGTTACCTGTGGCTCCCCCATTCTTTTGTTTTAAAAGGTATGCCAGTGGTGTGTAAAATCTTATACTGTGCACAAAAGTGTGCAAAATGTTTAGAAGTATATGCAGGTCTATTATCTGTTTTTATTTCTTGTGGCACACCCATAATTGCACATGCTTGGATAAGGAATTCAGTGACCATGCTGGCTGTCTCTTTTGCTGTTGGCATTGCAAAAGTGAATCCTGGAAAGGATATCCACCATGTGGATAAAAGACAGATGACCAAAAGATTTATAATGGATCACATCCATTTGCCAGATTTCATTGGGTTTCAAACCATGAGGATTCTTCCCTGGAGGGAGTGTAGGAGCATGGAAAGGATGGCAAACTGTACAGGCTTTTACTATGCTCCTAGCTTCTTTTCTTGTTATTCCAAATTGTAAACGTAAAGCTCGAGCAGCTTGATGATATTTAGAATGAGATTCTTGGGCTTCCTGAAATAAAGGAGTACTGGCTAACATAGTTAAAAGGCTATCTGCCTTTGAATTTCCATCAAAAATAGGGCCTATGTGAGTGGACATGCAAGATATAAATCTTGCCTGGATACTTTCTCATTTGTTCTTGAAGTTTCTTAAAGAGCTGATAAATATCAGAGGCTGCAAATTTTATTTGGGCTGTGGCAGTAATTATATTTACGTCTCCTGGGTAATAAGTAAGAGCTAAAATGATAGCAAATAATTCATTCTGTTGAGTGGACTGAAAAGGAGTCCTGACTATTCTCTTTATAGTTAAATCATGAGAGTATACAGCACAAATATTTTCTTTGGAGGCATCTGTAAAGATTGTTGGTCCTTTAAGAGGAACCTTAGAAACCTTTTCTTCAAAAATCCATCGCCAATTATGTAGTAGCCGGTTATCTTTAATGGAGACCCATGTGCAAAATTTGGAGCTGTGGCCAATAAAATTTGCCATTCTGGGATGGTCTCACAGCATACATTAATTTGTGTGGTAGTATAGAATATGTATATTTTTTCAGGACTTATCCAAGATAATTGTATTACTCTCTTAATAGCCTTTAATAAAATTCTAGCCACAAGCACTGGGTAAGGAGTAAGGCTTTGTTCTGGTTGTGCTGGGAGGTTCACCCACTCAAGCACACTGTCTCCTTGATGAATGACTGCTGTGGGTGCCTCTTTTGTAGCAAAAACTGATATTTCCAAGGGTTTTTGAGTGACTCTTTCAACCACATTGGATAAAGCCAGTTCAACTTGTCTCAAAGCCTCTTGTGCTTCTTTTGTAAGCTGGCGTGGTGAATTTAAAGCACTGTCTCCCCTTAAAATGTCATATAGAGGTTGCAGTTGATTGTAGTTCAGCCTAACACTGGACATATCCATTGGATATCTCCTATTAATTTTGGGAAATTATTTAAGGTGTCCAACTTCTCTGTTCTTAAAGAAAGCTTTTGTACTGTGAATGTATTAGGATATATTTCATATCCTAAATATTGAAAAGGAGCATGTCTTTGAATTTTTTCTGTAGCTATATGCAGTTTGTAGTTCTTTAGTGTTTCCATGGTCTTCTGTAGACATACTTCTATCATTTGTTCCTCAGGTGTACATCCCAAAATATCATCCATATAATGTAACAATATTATTTTTGGAAATGCTTTTCTTACTGGAGCAAGAGCAACATACATTTGGCACATAGTAGGGCTGTTTTTCATTCCCTGTGGCAAAACTGTCCATTCATATCTTTTATAAGGCTCAGCCAAATTAACACTAGGCACTGAAAAAGCAAATCTTTTCATATCCTCCTTATTTAGAGGGATAGAATAGAAACAATCCTTAATGTCTATAAACCAAGGAGGTAGGAGATGTAAGCCAGGCTGAAGAGTTCCCATAGTTTCCATGTGTTCATTTACTCTTCTTAGATCAGTCAACATCCTCCATTTTCCAGATTTCTTTTTCAGCTTGGGGAATTCCAAGGACTTAGAGAAGGTCTCAAGGGTCCTTGGTCAAGTTGTTCTTGCACTATGTCTAATAAGAGCTGAATTTTATCACTTCTTAAGGGCCACTGTTCTACCCACACTGTTGAATCAGTCTTCCACTGAATAGGAACCGGTAAGAGTGCAGGTAGGCCTTCAACAGCAGCCCTGCCTAAAAAGCCGAAGTACTTATTTGTAATCCTATCTGCTGTAAAATGTCTCTTCTCCATGGATTGATGGGGATTTTTTTCAACCACAAAAGGAGTAAAAACTCCTGTTTCATTTTCAAATGTTCATCTAAGAGGCATAGCACTAACTTCTGCTGCTATTGATCCTCCTACACTAGACATGTAGGTGTCTGCCTTAATCTTTGGCCAGTGACTGGGCCAATTGGCACCTCTAACAACTGTATGATCTGCCAATCCTTCAAATGATATTCCATTTATATAAATAGTAAGCATAGGTCGGTCAGTTGTCACAGCTGCTGTCCAATATATTCCTAGATTTTGTTCATTGGAATCAGAATCTGGGTGACTATCACCAGGATGCTTATTAGGCGTATGTAACAATAAGCCCGATGCTACTACTTCTCCTGGTTGATAAATCACACGTTGTCTACCTGTGTTAGTGACTGGGATGTTAGCTACATGTTCTCCAGTTTGCCACATCAGTGTATGGATGAACACTGTTTTGTAAGCACTCTCAGAAGGTGAAATGGTCAAGCCTACTGTGCCTGGAGGCAAAGGATCCATAGGCTGAACAGGAACAGATTTCACTTCTCCAGGGAATATCTCAGTAGTCTCTACTGCACACCACTCTATTTTTCCTAATTTCAATCCCTTTCTTCCATCTGATTGCCTTTTGACTGATTGATCATGTCTTAAATTCCTCTGGATGTAACCTCGGCTGCCATCATGTTCTACTTGGGGGGCTGAAGCTGGGCCCCGCCTCTCATTTCCCTGGGTCAATCTATATTCGGAGGCCCAGTGGAAGCCTTTGTGACATTTTGGACATGGAGTTTTAGGTCTTCTCTCACCCTGTCTTCTCACTCTATCTCCATATCTACATTGAGCTCTTAGATGCCCGATTTTTCCACATTGCAAACATCAACGAATTTCTCTAGAAGTCCTTTGCCAAGAGGGACCCTGTCTTTCCACGTTCATCATAGTCTGGGTGTAAAAAGTATTTGTTCCCACTGTAGCACATAGTCTTATGATCTCCTCTAAAGGAGCATCTTTTTTTAATCCCATATAATTCTTTTGCAAATCTCATTGGCATTTTCCTTAGCCAGATGTCTGGTCATTATTCCTGTAGTTGCATTTTCTCCAATAGTTCTTTTGACAGCAGTTTGCAAACGTGCCACAAAATCTGCAAAAGGTTCATCGGGACCTTGCTCTATTTTAGTGAAAGCCTCCCCCCAATCTTTCTGTCCGGGGAGGGAACCCCAACCTTTTATTGCAGCCTTAGCAATTTGCTCATACACTGTCATGGGATATTTAACCTGTTCTGAATTCTCTCCATAGTGACCTTCACCAGCTAATTGCTCAAAAGTGAATTGTGTGTTAATTCCTGTTTCCAAATTTCATCTGACTTGGATGAAAGTCCGCAAGCCACAACTAATTTTGTCCAGGTTCTAAACATGTTCTTGCTATGGATTTCCAATTATTCGGGGTTAGGTCTTCATAAGACAAACCATCTAGTAACATTTTAACATAAGCTGATGTAGTCCCATAAAGGGTACAACCTTTTTTCAAATCTTTAATTTTATTCAAATCTAAAGGTGCATATCTTCTCCTTTTTTGACCTACAGAGTCAATCTCTTCAATCACAGGATATGCATGTATAAAATCACGCATAACCTGTCCTTCTCTCTTAGCCTTAATCAATGCTTTTTCTAATCTTGTCAAAGGCTGCTTCACAGGCAATTCTGTTTGTATTTCTGCCTCTTCCCCTCCTCCTCCTTCCTGCATCCCTGAAAGTGGAGTTGATGTGGGCCTGTCAATAATCTGCTCTCTAGGTGGGGTTGAAGCTTCTTCAAGAGAATCAGAATCATCACACCCTAATTCCTCATTTACATCCCCTTGCCCTTGGGCAAGATCTTGATCTTTCTTTTTTCCTCACACTTCCTCCTCTGTTCATTTTTAAAACTTTTCCTTCTACAACTTGCTCGATAGTTTAAGACTAATTGAACTATGTTGTATATATAAAATACCTCTGTGGAAATTGAACGAGGCCCATTTTTTTGTGTGAAATTCTTTCAATTGAAGTCCTATTAGCTTTTAGTTATCTACATTTAGTTTTTCTTCTCTAAGAACCAAAGGGATGTGCGTTTTAATGTGTCCAAGAGTTTATCAATCTTACCCAGGTTACAAGTAAACTCTGCTCCTCAATTATCTTAATTATACTCTCTATAGCACCACTCCTGGGTGGGGCTGGAGCTGAGGCTGGAGCTGAGGCTGGAGCTGAGTCGGTGAGGTAGAGGGAATGTCTTTAGCTGACATCTGCCCCATTTCAGCTATAAGAGATTGCTGGTTTAGCCCTTAACAAGGTAAGTTCCTTATTTGTCTATTAGAATACTCGCCTAATCTCCTGGAGGACTTCAATGGAGGTAGGGTGTCTGCCCCACATCTTACAGAAGACTTTGGGATATTCTGATAGAGGAACAATCTGCAGGTTGATATCAATATATTAATCACTAGTGTTTGGCTTTGATTGTTCACTCAATTCTGAATTCCCCTACTCAATTATTCACCTTTGCTACTTCTCACACAAGGAGGGCAAATATAAGTTGGTGATATGTAGAGTCAGACAAACAACCTCACAGATAAATTAAGCTTCTTAATCCTTGATTGGAAGCTAATCTTTCAGCCCAGATCTCCATTCCTGAAACCAGCTTCTGATTTCTGTTTTAATTCCTTGGATTAGGACATTCAGTAAAGTCATGATATTAACTCAGTATAGTTTTTGCTTTGTTTTATTTTGTTTTCACTTGGTTCCCAGTCCAAGGTTTTAGTAATTTCATTCATCAAGTATATGTTGGCCTCTCCCTGGACATATGATAATCTTTCAGATATTACATTTAATATCTTGTAAACTCCTAGCTCTTACTTTCTGCATAATTTATTTCAAATAAATCGCTACCTTTTGTTTGTTTTATTTCTCCAGTTTTGCAAACTTCAAAGTAAAGTTTCCAGTTTGTTTCTGGAAGAGGGCATAGTATAGAGGAAAGAATGTTGAATTCAGAGAAACTTCATTCAAATCCTAGCTCTTCCACTGTGTGAGCTTTGGCAAATTATGCAACTTCTTGAGACTCCAGTTTCATCATTTGTAAAATGAGTGCATTGTAGTAGATCCCTTCTAGCTATTCTCTTTCAATTCCTTTAGTTCCTAGTGCAACGCTTAGTGAACAATGAATTCCCACTTCTTGACCATTCCGTTAACAACACCCATTTCAGGATGAAAAGTCAGAAAATATGAAAAGATTTTTTTTTTTTAATATAGTGGATAGTTATCTTGCTTATCTTTTCTATGTAAAACATTTTGTAAACCTTAAGGCATTATATAAGTAGTGTCATAGTAATAGTAAAGAACAAACACTTCCTTAGTATCTATCTGTATTTCAAGCTTCCAAACAGTTAATATTTGAACAATTTGGTAGTTCTTTTACATTAGTAGCCATTTGTTCCTTAGTGGTGTGCTATTATGGTTGATTTTTTTAAGTGTTTGAATAATCCTATCTGTAATTTTTTTCTCCTTCATTGTGGAAGCTTGCTTAATTCATGTGTCCTGGATTTGAAAGAAGATAGTCTGCTCAAGATTTACCTTCCCTTCTCACAGTGCTCCTTACTTCTAGATATAACTCTCTTCAATATACTCAGAATATACTAGCCGAGTTTATGTCTAATATAAGATACAAAATAGAAGAGTCAAAAGACTCCTTTCATTTTCTATAATAAAAAAAAACAACTTTCACTTCTATAATAATGATTTCCTTTTACCTTTCTGCAGCATTTTACAACTTGTGGTACAAAATATTTTCACATCTATAATTTCATTAGCTCTTCCCAGCTTTGAGATAGGTAATAAAGAGGAGAATTTAAGCTACAGAATATTGGTCGACACATAAATGATTGGATCAGTCAAGAACTCTGGACAACCAGAGAGGGTACTTACACACTTCTACTTTTTAAATGCAATTTGCTAATATAAATTGTTTCTAGCATAGGTTAGAAACACAATTTCCATAGAATAAAATTGCTTAGTAAATTTGACTTATCAATAAAATGACTTTGGACAGTATGAGTGATTTCCTATAGTTAGTCATAAATTCCTCTTTTGTGTTTCTCTGAAATCTTCATTATTCCCTAGTTCTTCAAACATGAATTTCTAGAGATTAAGTTACATTCTCAAATTGTTTCTTACCAGTATTGATCTGCCTGGATATTCCTAGGTGGCAGTATCATGAAATGGAATGGTAGCTAGAGTCTAGGGATTTGGATTTAGCTGCTTCTTTATTTAGGCTATCTGGAACAAATAGACTCTCTGAGCTGTATACTGTATCTATTAAAATGCAGATATTGAAAAAAAAATGCAGATATTGGATTATATGAGTCCTATAGTTCCTTCCAGCTCTAAATTTGTGATTCTCTGAAACCTTGCCATCCAGCAGGTCTATCTCTAGTTATTTTAAAAAATTATATCTTTTTATTTACAAAACATATGTACACATGGGTAATTTTTTCAATATTAACCCTTGCAAAACCTTCTTTCCAAATTTTCCTATCCTTCCCCTCACCCCCTCCCCTAGATGGCAGGTAGTCCAATATGTAGTTAAATATGTTAAATAATATGTTAAATCCAATATATATATACATATTTATACAGTTATCTTGCTATACAAGAAAAATTGGATCTAGAAAGAAAGGGAAAAAAAACCTGAGAAGGAAAACAAAAAATGCAAGCAAACAATAATAGAAAGAGTAAAAATGCTATGTTGTGGTCCATACTCAGTTCTCATAGTCTTTTCTCTGGATGTAGATGGCTCTCTTCATTATTGGACAAATGGAACTAGTCTGAATCAACTCATTGTTGAAGAGAGCTACATCCATCAGAATTGATCATTATATAGTCTTCTTGTTGCTGTGTATAATGATCTTCTGCTTCTGCTCATTTCACTTAGCATCAGTTCATCCTTTGAAATCATCCTGTTGGTTGTTTCTTACAGAACAATAATATTCCCATAATTTATTCAGCCATTCTCCAATTGATGGGCATCCACTCAGTTTCCAGTTTCTTGCCACTACAAAAAGGGCTACCACAAACATTTTTGCACATATGCGTCCTTTTCCCCCTCCTTTAAGATCTCTTTGGGATATAAGCCCAGTGGAAACACTGGTGGGTTTCAAAAGGTACCCCCAGTTTGATAACTTTTTGAGCATAGTTTCAAATTGCTCTCCAAAATAGTTGGATTCATTCACACTTCCACCAACAATGTAGCAATGTCCCAATTTTCCCACATCCCCTCCAACATTTGTCATTATCCTTTCCTGTCATTTTAGCTAATCTGATAGGTGTATTATCTCTAGTTATTTAGGAAAAGTACAAATTACCGTGCAATTGTAAGTAATCACCCTCCCCAGTGAAAAAGTCCCCACTTTAGAACATCTCAAAGGGATGGTTTTAACATGCAAAACATATAGACTTTAATGAAAAGTATTTATAACTTAATTAAACCACCACCACATTCTAGAAATTCAAGAATGAAAAGCAAAACAAAGCAAGTAGTATTTTGCTCTAAGTCAGGTTCTCTTCTCTATTATGCAACATCCTACCAAGTTGCAACAAAACATGCCAAAACTTTCTCCTAAATTCTAGAGCATAATTAACATAATTCTGGAGACAAAAGACTCGAGATTCAGGGTAAAGTCAGAAGTTTTATGTTATACTGCCCTCTTTTATATTGGATCCCATCACTAGAGATGCCAAGATATGTTACAAGATAATCTATTTTCCTTGGAATTCTGTTCAAAACATAAGATTCATATGTATATATTGACAAACAATAATTCGTCATTCTTATTACACTCTTTCATGAAATTTATGTTTGAAATATCAAAATATATATAAAGTATTTTGAAAAATAGCTGAACAGCCATTTCACTCTTGTTTGGGCTCTGCATTGTTTTTATCTCCCCCCCCCCCCAAATCACAGCATATTGGGCTCATTCTCCTGAGAGTTATCTCCTCAGAAGGGTGTATGTAGCTCTTCTGCAGAAAACTTCTGCTTCTTGTAAGCCCTTACTGAGGACAGTAGAATTTCCCAACATAACTCTTCCTGGAAAGTCTATCAATATCTCTATCCAGTTACCTGTATTGGGGGGGGGAATGTGGGAATGAGGGGTGGAGGAGAAACACAAGAGACAACCTAGAACCAACAGGTGCATATTGCCATGTCTTGGAGATAGAGAGAGGATGAGGCAAAAAGGAAATCCTTTTTTTCTTTTATGAAGTCCAATAGAGTCTCATGATGTCCCCTTTATGTTTAATGGATAGGAACAGAGAAAGCACCAAAGGACAAAGAGGCACTCTTTTTTTATGTCTACTCAGTAGTACACTTTTTGCGTCAGCAGCCAATTCTTTTTAACATAGCCTGTCGTGGGGGCAGCACCAAAGATTGTTTTATCATTCTAAAAAGTCATCGCTGAGATCCTTGTTCCTAAAAGTAGCCAGGAAAGGTTCAAGCTTGGCATATGCTCTAATGCAATCTTTGCTACATTGTTCTTAGGTCTCTGGCTTTATTTTCTTCTGTTGTGTTTTTGAAACATTCATAGTAGAAAGAGAAGAGGTTTCTATCTGTATATAGGAAAGCTGAGTAATAATTCATAAAACAAAATCATTTTTAAAAAGATATGTTTCTTTTCAGAGACTTAGTATCTTTGAGACTACTGCTGAGTGTCATGTAAATGATGTAATTGAAGGAGCATTAGACTAGGAATCAAAAGCTTCAGTTTTTATATCTGACACATTTATTTTGTATAAATTAACCTTTCTGGGTCTCAATTTTCCTTTTCTATAAAATGATGGAGTCATGTAGATGTAGATCTTCAAGGTCTCTTTTAAAAAAAAATAGCCTGTCATTTTTCTTTCTCACAGGTACAAAGAATCTCTGCTTCCCAAAGACTTATGCTAGATTCAAATGAAATCTTTGTGGATATGCTCAAAGTAATGAGGGCTATAAAGATTAGTTCTGAGAAAGTCCAATGTATTAAGCTTTAGAGGGGGTGATGGTTTCTGTTGTCCTTGGACATCCTAATCTCCCCTCTTCTTCACCATATTTTTCTTAGAGAGAGATACCATTTTTCAAACCAGATTAGAAGCAGTTAGAGGCAGTGATAATCCTCACTTTAGGTTTCTAGAAACACAATTCATAAGACTGTACTACCTTAAAATCTGTCACTTTGCAAAGAAGGTTTATCCCATCAACAATGACTGTGTGAATTCTTCAAATTATCCTGAAAACCTGATACATTCCTACGCAGCCTATTTGCTAGTTTTTCATTCATTCCATGAGAGAATTGCCTTCCATATCAGAGAAACTTTCCGAAACTATATAGGAATGGAAATTTGCACATAAGGAATACCAATGCTTGAAGAGTCAGAGAAGGAATATTTGTCTCCTCTTTATCAAAACAGATTTTTCTCTTTTTCATTTCCTCTCTCCTGAGTGGTTCCCACTATTTCTAACACCTAAATTCCTTTCCCCAAATCAAAATAAAATAAGCTTCTTCCACCCACTATGTTCTTTACCATTAAAGGGCCCCTCTCAGCTTTGGAACCATACACACAGAAATGTCCAGTCTTTGGGGAGATTGGCTCTTGGAGAAAGTGGGGAGATTTTTTTCTCAAACTGTATAGCTTTATTCCTATGTAAGAGGCAAGAAAATTTTCATTAAGCTTAGATCTGGCTTGTATATAGATCTTCTCAAAGCAGTAGCATCCCCTACCTCACTCCTATTGTATCTTCTAGATACAAGAAATTCACAAATACAAATTAACAAAGACTTTAATAGAAGTGACTTATAAATACTATTATAGTCTCTAAGGAAATAGAAACTTAATATCAGTTTGTAAGACTGCTAAATTGGCATTTTACATTTTACCTTAGCTCTGCACAGTCCTGGCCAACCAAATTTGTCCTGGGCGCATACCACTGCTGGAGGTTATCATCTTCACTGAGAAGTATGGGGTTGCAAAGCACTCTTCCTACTGTAAGCTTTAATTTAGGGGCCAATGAGCTCTACAGAAAGAGCAAAGAAATGAGACAAATCAGGACCTCTGAAACTCACAAGATTGTCTCCAATGTTGGATATGTCCATGTTGTTTGATCATCTATTTTCAGGGAAGGAATACAAGGATCCCAAGGCCACATTCAACCTTACCTAAGCCAACACATGTGTTTTGGATGCCAGGAGTGCACAGTTTTTGTGCTGTCTGAGTGAGGAAGGAAAAGCCCTTTCTCTAATCTCATGGGATGACTATGGAAAAAGAGCTAGTTACCAAATATTTTGGAGAGTTGATAGAAGAGACGGACTTTTAAACTGATGCAGTACCCTGTTCCTATAACAGGATGAAAAAGAAAAAAAAAAACAACCAAGAGACTACCCAGTGATGTTAGCTGCAGTATCCCAAAACATTAACCATTCAATGATGAGCCCAAGAAATTGTCAGCCCTGTCAGTCCAGTACACTCTCCAATGGATGACCTCATTTCTCATATGAATGGAAATAATTTATTTTCAATAAGGGTTAAATAATTAGAAGAGTGGGGATAGATTTGGCATGACTTCAGTGATTAAAATGATAAATATAAAATTTGGAAAACTTTTTTAGAAAGGAAATATTGAGTAGATTTTTAAAGAGAAGGACTAAGGAAATTTGGGGAAAGGGATAGCTTTTGTGAATAGGAATTTGCACATAAAGACAGGGAAGAGATTGAATTACTCCAGAGGCATGAGTTAAACTAATCAGGCTGCAGAAACTGTGGGCCAAGTTTCTTCTATATTCCATCCTCTAAAATTGTCTGGAAAAACCTTTGTCTTGATTATAAAACATTTCATCACATCCATTATGGAATTCACAAATATAAAATAACCAGACTGCATTCATTACTTCTGGAAGTTTGAAAGTTCTTACTATTACACATAAAAAATACCATCCATGTATATATCACTGATATAGGTGTAGTTTCTTGTGTTTTTTTCCTATTTGTGATTATATTATATATGATCATAAGTATTTGCATATTTCCTAAATTTTTTTTAGCTGACTGGGACTTCCCAGGACAAGAGTTTGTTTCTCTCTCTCTCTCTCTCTCTCTCTCTCTCTCTCTCTCTCTCTCTCTCTCTCTCTCTCTCTCTTCTCTCTCTCCTTTACCCAGAATCTAAACACAAGATTTCATTTCAGAGTATTGATTAATAGTGTGACTACTATTTCCATTTTCATACCTGATTCTAAGCAGGATTAGAAATTATCAGATTATAAATCTGATAATGATGTTTTGCTCATCACTCTTGCTTTTACAACTGTTTGACAAGAATTAGTATTATCCATCTTCTTATGACTGCTGTTTCTGGCTGATGTCCTAGATTCTGAGTTATGGGCTGAATTTCTTACCAGGTGACTCCTGTGTACCTAAATGGCATAAGATTTCTTATGTTTTTTCTTTCTTCATCAGATTTCCTCAAAATTTCTTTCTCTGATTTAGACTGAGAAGCAGTACAGAGTAAAGTATGCATTATTTAAATCTATAATATCTTACTTCTTGAAATCTTATTGGCAAACAGATATCAAGGAAGTATACATTTTACTATTTCTTGCTTCGGTGACCATAGGAAGCCTGACTTTTGACCATGACTGATTTTTCATATTACTTCTTCTAGGAGATGAAAGTTTTAATTAAAAGGAAAAAAAAACTCAAGGGACTCTTTCTAAATAAGGTTTTCTCAATATCCAACTAAGGTAAAAGCAGAGAAAAGGAAAAGGAGCATAATGGAAGTTTGTATCTCTTTAAAAGATAAATATAAAGAGGAAATTTATAATAGGTAATTAGCAGAGGCACTCCCTAATCACCTCAAACCCAAAGACCAAGGAAGTTTTCATAGAGCTGAATATGCCCTTTATTAAATGTTTTGTGCAGCATAACCCCTGTCATTTGGTTCCCATGATTGGTTTGGCATTGAAGATGATTGGCTACTGAGCTAAAAAGAGCTACCCCCTTAGTAGGTTATACATTGATTAATAAGGAGGCTGTACTAATTTTTTTGAGGTTATCATTTTGGGGCTCTGTCTTCACTTTGACTTTCAACAAGAGGAAGATAAAATTTCTCTCCCTTTTTCTCTCCTCCAGTGCAACAGAAGCTAAATTTACATGGCAGGACATGTTCTTATCTAAGTGAGCCGCAAGTCCCTAGTCATGTCCTGTGTTTTGAATTCGCTAATCACAGGGAATCCTGCGAAATGGACACTTCTAGTTCTGGGGTAACCTCAAAAGTTTAAAAGAAAATGGTCACTGACAGGCTTACCTTGAAGCTAAAAGGACTAAAAAAACCATGCTTAGTTGTTTAAAAGATCTGAATCGGAAAGAAGTTACTTAGTATAGGTCTGAGGAATGAGGAATGGAATTCCATTCAGCATTCCTGTTCAGCAGTCTTACAAAATACCTTTATTTTCAAAGAGATTATAATGTCAGTGATATTATTTTGTATTAAGAATCTGATAGTATATGCTAATGAGTCTTTTGTGTCCTAAATTTTGTTATTGTTGTTGAGGAGGATTTAAATAACTGTTCTACACTACCTATTTTTGTTAGGATTACTAAGTGAGAACTCGGGTTGTTTGGACAGTGACAAGGTGAGAATTCAGGTTTTCTGGACAATTACAAGGTGAGAACTCAGGTTGACTGGATAGAGGGGGCAAGCTCATTGGCTGTGGTGGTTCTTCCCAGAAGCCCTTGCATTATTCCACGCCCATTCTCTGGGAGGATAAAAGAGACAGCACTGGGCCCAGAGAAGAGATCGGCCTGGAGAAGGATAAGAGCTGGAGGAGATTCAGAGCCAGGATTCAAGAAGAAAGACTCTGCATTGCATCAGGCTTGACGGGGCTCTCTGCAGGAAGGGAAGTCACTTCTAAGGACAAGAGTTAACAGCAACTGCCTGGAGACAACGGTTCACTACAGGAAGAAGAATCTGTCTGAAAGATTTGAGTAGACACAGCAGATCTCTTCCCAGAGAGCGATCCGGCAGCTTCTAGAGACAACAGCTCGCTACATATTTTGTACATTGAATTCATTTTCTGGAAGGACCCTTATAAGCTCTTTTGGAGAAAGTCTGTACATGAACCATTCTTATTTTGTTTTAGAAATTTTTAACTTGGACAGGGAGGAATACCAGCCAAAGCGTACAAGAAAAACCTGTTTCTTCTCTTTGGGGTCAGGGTACATTGAGGAGTACATTCTAAGTGAATCCAGAGCAGAACTCCTTGTTGGAGTACTAAGTTATCCTGGTCATAGACAACAAAGTGAACATTTTAAAACTTTTGGAATGAATAATGAGTGACAGAGCAGATTAAAATGAAATTTTAAAATTTGAATTAAATTAATTTTAAATTAAAATGAAAAAGCCTTATCTAAATAACTGCCCTAGTGATTTTTTCTATAGTCTGTCCTACATTATCCTGCATGTGTTGCTTTAGAACCATTCTCTAGGTATTTGATAAATGTCTATATTAATTTTGTGTCCCTCATGGTTTCTAGTGAAAGAGGATACATAAGAGACCCTTGATAATATCATTCAAATGAAATTTTACTGAAATGAACTGAATTAAGTGATCCTGCCAAAGCCAAATTATTTGAATTATTACTATTTTTTTTTGTACTCTGACCCTGAAAAAGAGGTGGGGAGGAAGTTTAGAAAGAATAAACTTAAAGGATGGTTTGGAAGTGAAGCAAATGGGGAAAAAGAGTAAAATCCAAAGGAGACATTACTTCAAACTCATTAAGCCTTTTACACTGCTGAGCCTTGTTTAGTGGGATAGGAATAAGTAGTTCTGAGGAGGAAGGAATAGGGTTTATTAAGAGCAGGGACATTTTTCTAAGACATGTCATCAGGGGGGAAACAGCAGTTTCTTTCAGTGTCTGTCCCAGATGAGACAAGCCCTCAATTTTTAAACACTGCTCTTTTTTTGTTGCTTTTTCCAGGGCTTAAGAAAATTTATGATTAAGAAAAAACTGTTAAAAGTTGGCCAACTTTTCAACAATATTCTGCAAAGATATACAGACATATATATACACATTAACTCATATGTATATGCATATATATATGTGATTTTGATATTACAAAACATATGTATGTATGTGGATAAAACAGTGACAGCTTTAAGGAACAGGCATACCAATTCCTATTCTGCTACTGGTTCATCATTCCCTCTCTTTCCAAGTTCAAAGGCAGTTTAATGAGCATGCTCTGAATTCTAGCATAAGAAATTAACACATTTTCAGAAAGTCCCTGTAAATTGTTTGGTTTCTCACCCAATGAGGAAACTTTTTCCTCCATGGAATACTTTCCTCTTTCACTATGTCAAGCCATACAAACTTTAGGCAAAAATCTATTGATGGCCATGTAATTTATTAACAGTTACTTTAAAACTCAGACATTAAAATACTTTCCCAATAGCTTTAACAGGGTTTCTGAAGAAAGGGCTTGAGATTTCAATTTTGGGGAAAGTTGAGAAGAAAGGAGCTGATTCTTTATAATTGGGACAAGTAGATGTTCTTTCACTACTATGGTTAAATAGATTGCTTTTTAAAAATGTAATATGGATCACAGGTATTTAATTTCATTCCAATTGCAGTCCCAAACTCAGGACTTCAATAGTCCATTAAAGTTGGTAGTAGAAATGAGATGGCATGCTGACTCACATTTTGGTCAAAGTGAAGGGAAAAGTTAAGAATCCAAGGAAGAGAGTGTTCAAATGGCTGAATATGGCAACATGGCATCTTTTGGCAAGGATATAGAATTTTTCAATGAAACAAAGAAAAGGCTCCACTGACATGGAGTGATTGACTTAATGGGTACAGGAAGAGGGTAAAGAAAACACCAAAACTACCATTCCTTTGTTATTATTAACTATCATAAAGAATCCAAATTAATAGGAAAAGAAAACTGCATTGTCCTAGCACCTTCAGATGCTAAAAGAACTTTTGGTTTTTAAGGACTTCAATGAAAGCAACTGGAAAAAGAGGCATTGTTATAGGTGTTAGAACCAATAGGCTTCAAATAGGATTGATAGGTAGAAAATTCAGACTCAAATATTTTGTTAAAAATGTGCTCCAAATCACTGAGATTAGGACCATCAGACTTATGACTGATAGTGAAAGTGAGAGACTTGGAAACTAATGGTAAGAAAGCACAAAACTTTTATCCTATTAATGTTCCCCAGAATGTGGTTTTCTTCTTATGACAAAAAGAATTTTACCACCAAGTAACTGGAATATTGCAAGATGAGTTTAAAGTTTCAAGAAGTCAATGTGGTGGGCCTGGTCCAAACAAGATGATTCAGAGACCTCAGCAGAATTCCATATATAGGTTTAGGGAATTCTCAGAAGATTTACTTTTGCAGAGACAATTAAATAAGTTAGATACCCCAGATGGAAACCATCCTTTATCCCTTTTTGGTGGCTAAGATGGATATCTCTAGTCCACATAAAGATAGATTCTTTTGCAGGCAGCTCCCCAGTGAGGTTCTGAAAGGAAGGGACTAAAGTTTCTAAAGAAAATGGGTTTGAGAAATTGGATTTATTGTCATAGCACAGCCTGTCAGGCTCTATGACCAGTTTGAGATACCTTTTATTAGAACTCTCCTTTTGGAGCTGATGACTAGATTTCAATCTCAGTAACTGTGACAACTAGATATCCTTTTGGGTGGAACCCTGTCCAAATTATATCAGGCTACTAAGGTAATAGAGCTACCTTCTTATTTGCTTTAATCAATCAATAAGCATTTCTTGTTACTATTGTTCAGTCATTTCAATCATGTATAGTTCTTTGTAATCCCTTTGGAATTTTTCTTGGTAAAGATACTGGAGTAGTTTGCATTTCCTTTTCCAGCTCATTTTACAAATAAGGAAACTGAGGCAAACAGAGTAAGTGACTTACCCAGGATCACACAACTTATAAATACCTAAGGTTGGATTGAACTTAAGTCTTCCTGACTCCAGACCTGGCATTTTTATCTACCTTAGCTGCCCACTATCACATTTATACTTTTTCTAATTTTTGTTTGGCTATGGATTTGGACAAATGAGGTTTCTTAGCTTATTGCTGTATGTGTTCATTGTGGAATTGGTATCTGGTGGGAAGGGAGTAAAGCCTTAGATATAAAGCTTAGGGACCTGCTCCTCCCAATTAATGAAACAACTATAAGAATTTAGTTTGGAAAAAAAAAAAACCAACCGTTATTTAGAATAACAATATTTAAGCAAATAGATATAGTTCTAATCCAGCCTCCTCCCTCTTTTTAAAGAGAGGACAGTTGCCAGATGGTTGTCCCCAACTTTCTGCTTCTGATCCTGGCAAGAATAAAGTGTCCCTTGAAGAAGGGGACAGGAGAGAGAGAATAGCGGATAAGAAGTTAGAGATATCTATTCTATCTCCCTGTGATAGGTCAATGACACCTACATGAATAAATTAAAGAAGGAAGAATATATGTTACCCTTCAAAATCTATTTTAAAAAAAAGAAAGGGGGAAGGAATAAGATAAAGCAGGGTATAGAGGGGTATGTAGGTTAATGGAGTGGGATTAGATATATAGATTAATGGGAAATGAATAAAGAGGAAAGGGGAAAAGATAAGGGAGGGAGCCGTGGAAGGGGGTGAGGAGGTTAGATAATAGTAAGGCAAATTAAGAGGTAAAAGTAAAGTAGAAAAGTTAGCAGAAATGGGAAATAAGAGATATATACAAATACAATAACAATGATCAGGAGTAGAATTTATTAGAAAAAAAAAAGTAGGGATAATACTTTTTTATTATCTTTCTTCATCACTGAAGAATGTTCAGAGATGAAGGTCTCCTTTTTTAATCATTGATCTCAAAGTCAAAGTTAAAAAAGATTCAATCAAGAGAGAAATCGACATTATTTGTTAATCACATTAATACTGTTTCAGATGTATGCATTTTTATATGTGTATGCATGTATTTTAAGTATGTATGTGTGTAAGTACATGTAGGTGTTTATATATGTAAATGTGTATAAGTGTACATTATATATTTTATACACACACACATAAATGTTTCTATGTTTCTAGTCTACTTGGGGGAGGTAATGGGGAAGAAAAAGGAAAAAATAAAGTAAAAAGTACTCAGCAGAGAACAAAAGAAAACCCATAAGGAAACAAAGAAAAGATGGTTATGAATACTGACTTCTAATTGAGAATTTGTTACTTATTTTGAATCCTTCCTTATGTTTTGCTGGTCACATGACAATGTTTTTAATTTTTTAATTTTTCTGTTTTATTTTGTCTATTTTGTTTTTTCTTATTTTGCACTTAAGTCTTAAATAAATAATACTTTTAGGGAAAAAAATAACACACTCCCATGCTACATATAAAGAGGATAACCCAATAAAAAACCAGGGAATTGTTAAGTGACAGGTCAATTCTCCAAGAGCCTTCACACTGTGGATCATAACATCTGAAGGAGTTGCAAGGCAACACAGACTGGGAATGAGATAAATTGGAGGCAGAGGGAAGAGGAGAGAGGTCAGACAATGTAATGGCCTCTCAGTCAGAGAGATCAGAGAACAGCAACTGCCTCTCAGTCTCCTTGTATCATCCTCTCACAAGAGGAGATCCATTCTAGGTTGGATCTCCAACAGCTATTGTCAGGTGGCTCTTGTGTATTCCATTAGCTCCCATGTATTCCAACATTAAACTAAGCAAACTTTTTATTAATTTTTGAATGACATATATTTATATCCTTCTAATGACTTAAACTACCAGAATACCAGTCGGGCCCATTACAGCACTCTAAAATCTTTGGAAATCTTTCAAAGTCTCTGTAATTCTCTGAGATAAAACTTTGGAGAAGACATAGAGAAAGAAGATAATAACAACAATTTCTTTCTTCTTAGGACTGTCTAGTTTATTTTGTGAAGAAGCATTACAAAGAGAATTCCATAAATCATCTGTGAAGAGCATGTTGTCCTCTTGTGGCCAGAGAGCAATTGAGAGAGGGTAATAGCTTGCTAGTTTCCTTGAGTCATCTTTGAATACAAGGCATAAATCCAAACTTTGTCATTATGAATGACTTGAGCAGGGGAGGGCAGAACTAAACACCTTTAGTCTTTTTTTTTTTTTTTTTTGCCAGGATTTTATGTATGAATTTTGAGTCAATATTCATTAACAATATGGATCTAGATTCAAACCATTTCCAGTTGTTCAGTGATGAAGAGAGCCATCTTCAACCAGAAAGAGGATTGTGGGAGCTGAGTGTGGACCACAACATAGCATTCTTACTCTTTCTGTTGTTGTTTGCTTGCATTTTGTTTTCTTTCCCACTTTTTTTCTTTCTTCTTGATCCAACTTTTCTTGTGCAGCAAGATAACTGTATAACTATGTATACATATATTGGATTTAACATATATTTTAACATATTTAACATGTATTGGACTACCTGTCATCTAGGGGAGGAGGTGGGGGAAAAGGAGGGGACAATTTGGAACAGAAGGTTTTGCAAGGGTCAATGTTGAAAAATTACCCATGAATATGTTTTGTAAATAAAAAGCTTTAATAAAAAAATTGAATGCTGATCTATCATTCACTTTATTTTATTCCATAGTTTTTGTTTTAGAAAATGAAGTGCTTTCTTAATTTTTGAGAAAAAAATTATAGCTTAGTTTTTAATTATTCTTTAAAAACTTGCTAAGAGTTCTTTTGTAAATCCAAGGGACCCATCTCCTATTTCTGTCTTCTTTCCTTTGGGACAGGAAAATTTTGTGAAACCTGAAAAGGCAGTTGGCATCTTCCCCCTTCTGAGTACTCGAGCATCAGGGTATCAACTATTAGTTGTGGTGGAAATAGCAGCAAAAGTACACCAACTGGGGGTCTTTTGGGGGTTGAGAGCAGATACAACTCTCTGTAGCCTCCTCTAACTTTCTCTCAAACTTACAGCAGATTAAGCCTCTAAACTGGTTTTGAAATCAAAGAATCCACAAATATTTGGAGTAAATACATTTCTAGAAGAAGATACCTTGGAAAGACTTCAGAACAGGTCTGTTTCAATTGGGCAGGGGGACAGTCTGCAGAAGCTAGACCACAGCATAGGAAGACTAGGGCAAGAGAGTCAGAGCATTGTAGCTTCCATACACCTGGAAATCTTCTCTGAGCCTCTTAAGCCACTCTGTCCTGATTGCAAGTAAGTAGTTTGGCAGATTTGCCTTTTGTAAAAGACAAATTATAAACCACTGAGCCACTGAAGAACACCAGACCTAGCAGCCATTACCCAGCACTGGAAATCAATCAGCAGAACTGTACTAGGGCAAATTAAAGCAGCTGTCCCTCCTTTGCATTGAACAGACCTCAAACCTTAAAAAAAATGAAAACAAAAAGAAACTCTCACCATAGACAGCTTTTATGGAAAGAGAGAAGAATAGACCTCAAATCCTGAGATTCCTAAAGGCAAAGTAATTCCTGAAGAAGCTCCAAAGAGAGATATAAGCTGGTCCCATTTTCATAAGGCTTTCTTTGAAGATTGCATAAAAGGTCTTAAAAGAGAGAAGAAAAATGGGGAAATGAAATGAGATCATTGCAAAAAGGAATGGAAAAAATGGAAAAAGAATGCAATGAACAACAACAAAAAAAAATTAGCCAATTGCAAAAGGACCTAAAAAAGGTCACTGAAGAAAATAATATACTAAAAATTAGAATTGAACAAATGGAAGTGAATGACTCAATAAGACTTCAAGAATCAAACAAAAACAAAAACAAAAGCAAAAAGAAAAAGAAAAGAAAAACTAGAAGAAAATATGAAATATCTCCTAGGAAAAACAACTGAGCTGGAAAATAGATCTAGGAGAGACAACCTAAGGATTATTGGCCTTCCTGAAAGCCATGATGAAATTATTTTACAGGAAATCATAAAAGAAAACTATCCTGATTTTTTTAGAATCAGAAGGTAAAACAGCCCTCAAAAGAATCCACCGATCATCTCTTGAAAGAGACCCCAAAATTAAATCCACAAGGAATATCATGGTTAAATTTCAGAACTATCATAACAAGGAAAAGATATTGCAAGCAGCTAGAAAGAAACAATTTAAATACCAAGGAACCACAATTAAGATTGCCCAGTAACTAGCAGCTTCCACCTTAAAGGATCTAAGGGCCTGGAATCTGATATTCCAAAAAGTAAAGGAACAGAATAAACTATCCAGCTGAAGTGAGCATTATCTTTCAGGGACATTCAATGATATAGGTGAATTTCACCTATTTCTAATGAAAAGACCAGAAATGAACAAAAAATTTTATCTCCAAACATAGAACTGAAGAGAAGCATAAAAAGGTAAAAAAGGAAAGAACTCTTGAGAACTGTATTTCTGTTATGGGTATGCATACAGAGTGGATGTATAATTTGATTTTATTATGATAATATGAAAAAGAAACTAGAGGTGGAAAGGGGATCATGCTGGAAGAAGAGGAAAAAGGAGGTAAAATAAGGGAAATTACATCTCACAAAGAGGCAAAGAAAACCTATTAAAATTGAAGGAAAGAAGGGAGGAGGATGAGCATTGTGTGAATATTGCTCTCATCAGATTTGCCTCTAAGGGAGAATATCAGAAATATTTTGTATCAAGATCTTTTATGGGAAATTAGGAGGGAAAAAAGGACAAGAAAGGGAAAGAATAATAGAAGAGAAAACAGAAGAATTAGGGGAAAGGTGTGAAAAGGGGGAGGGACTCTAAAGGAGGACTGTTTGAGGGAGGTATCAAAAGCAAAATACTGGAGTGGAGGGAAGGGGGCTAGGAAAGAGAAAAGCATAATGTAGGATAAATAAGATGTCAGAAAATACAGAATTAGTTATTTTAACTGTAAATGTGAATGTGATGAACTTCCCCATAAAACAGAAGTGGATAGCAGACTGGATTAAAAGCCAGGATCCTACAATATGTTGTTTACAAGAAATACATTTAAATATATATGGAGTGAAGGTATAGGGCTGGAGCAGAATATATTATGCTTCAGGTGAGAAAAAAAGCAGAAGTAGCAATCCTGACCTCAGATCTAGTAAAAGCAAAAATAGATTAAATTAAAAGAGACAAGGAAGGAAACTGTATCTTACTAAAGGATACCATAGGTAATGAAGCAAATCAATGCTAAATTATATATGCACCAAGTGGTATAGCATGGAAATTCCTAAAGGAGAAGTTAAGAGAGATGCAAGAAGAAATAGACAGCAAACTATACTAATGGGGTAATCTCAACCTTGCTCTCTCAGAACTAGATAAATCAAACAACAAAAAAATAAGAAAGAAGTTAAGGAGGTAAAGAAAAAAAAAGTTAGGTATGAAAGATCTCTGGAGAAAATTAAATGGAGCAGAAAAGAGTTCACTTTTTTCTCAGTGGTTCATGGAACTTTTACAAAAATTGATCATGTGTGAGGGCATAAAAACCTCAAAATCAAATGCAGAAAGGCAGAAATAGTAAATGCATCTTTTTCAGATCACGATGCAACAAAAATCACATGCAATCAAGGCCAGGAGAAAATAAATCAAAAAGTAATTGGAAACTAAATAATCTCATCCTAAAGAATGAATGGGTGAAACTGTAGAGGGCCCCAATTCTGGAGAAGTATACTTGAACCAAAGATACTTACAATAAGGTGATAATTCAGTGGAATTGATGAGATGATGGTTCTTTAGTATACATATACTTAATACTTAGCATGATGATGTAATGGTTATCTAGTTCACATATACTCAGTATGCTATAATGATGTAATTGCAAGAGGGTATTTAAAGCCTGAGAGAACTGGAAATGATACATTCAATCTTTGACCATCCTCCTGGTGGCTCTCCTGCCTCCTGCATTTCTCCACTAAGATCAAGACGGGGTCAGACTATGATAGACACAGACTGTGAAGATGACAAATTGTGAAGGAGACAATAAAGATTTTATATTCTATTCTTGACTATCCTCATGGTGACTAATCTTGCTGAGAACAAGGTCCATCAGGAGAACCTCCAGAAAGCTATCCCAATCATTACATGAAACAGCAAATAATAGACACAATAATTTCATCCAAGAGAATGATAATAATGAGCCAACATACCAAAATTTGTAGCATGCAGTCAAAGTGGTAATAAGGAGAAATTTTATATCTCTAGATGCATAAAAAAGAGAAAGAGAAGATCAATGAATTGGGCTTACAACTAAAAAAGCAAGAAAAAGAACAAATTAAACCCCCCCAATCAAATACCAAACTTGAAATTCTAAAAATAAAAGGAGAGATTAATGAAATTAACAGTAAAAATACTATTGAATTAATAAATAAAACCAAAAGTTGGTTTTATGAAAAAACAACAAAATAGATAAACCTTTAGTTAATTTGATTTGAAAAGAACAGAAGAAAATCAAATTGTTAGTCTCAAAAATGAAAAGGGAGAACTTTTCACCAATGAAGAAGAAATTAGAGTAATAATTAGGAGTTACTTTGCTTAACTTTATGCCAATGAATTTGATAACCTATGTGAAATGGAGGAATGTGTACAAAAATATAGGTTGCCCAGATTAACAGAAAAGGAAACTATATTTTTGTTAAACATATTAATTATGTGAGAGAGCTTTAACACAGCATTGGTTACTTTGCCTTGGCAGCAAGCCATTAGACAAGCAGAGAAGCTAAAAACACAGGGGGTAAAGACTATAACCCTGAAAAGCTAGCGTTTCTTGGGACCTGGCCACACCCACCGGGAGTAACTCAACACACTCTCAGAGTCTCAGAGTGCAGACAAAGCACAGCCATTGCTGTCCTGCTAGTGCCTTGCTGCTGCCCCTGCAGTCTGTAGAGGAACTTCGGTAATACCATCCAGCCCTCCCAAAAAAACCAGACCATTTGTTTTCCTTGTTAGTTTGTTTTCTTTGACTCTTCTTTGACAAAATGAGCAAAAAATTAAAGTGCACTCTAACTATCCATAGCTTCTATATGGATCGAGAGCAGACTTTAAACCCTGAGGAGACTAAAAACAGACTGTCCCCAGAAGAATCCCCAAAGGGGGATAGCATCTGGTCCTCAGTGCACAAGACTCTCATAGAAGAAATTTAAAAGGCTCTCACAAGAGAGCTAGAAGAAAAATGGGAAAAGGAAAGGGAAGCTTGGCAAGAGAGTCTGGATAAAAGTCATCCCACTCATTTAAAGAAAGAGTGGATAAAGAAATCAAATCCTTGAAAAAAAATAGTGAGTTGGAAAAAGAAAATAGCTCTCTAAAAAATAAAATTGGTGAAATGGAAAAAAATTTCATAGAACAAAACAACTCACTTAAAAACTCAATTGGACAATTAGAAAAAGATATAAAAAAAAGTAAGTGAAGAAAATACTTCATTGAAAATCAGAATTGAACAAATGGAATTGAATGACTTGAGGAGACACCATGAATCAGTCAAGCAAAACCAAAAAAGTGAAACAATGGGGAAAAATGTCAAATACCTTCTTGGGAAAACAACAGACCTGAAAAATAGATCTAGGAGAGACAATCTGAGAATTATTGGACTCCCTTAAAAATATGATGAAAAAAAGAGCTTGGACACTATTTCCCAGGAAATTATCAAAGAGAACTGTCCAGAAGTTCTAGAAATATAGGGTAAAATAGAAATTGAAAGAATTCATCAATCACCTACTGAAAGGGACTCGTAAAATCTAAACACCAAGGAATACATGGCCAAATTCCAGAACTATTACACGAAAGAAAAAAATACTGCAAGCTGCTAGAAAAAAAATCCATTCAAATATGGAAGAGCCACAATAAAGATTACCCAGGATTTAGCAGCATCCACATTAAAGGATTGAAGGTCCTGGACTATGATATTCTGAAAGGCTAAGGAACTTGGTATGCAGCCAAAAATAGCTTACCGAACAAAAATGAGCATCTGTTTCCAGGGAAGAAGATGGATATTCAACAAAATAAGTCAATTTCATCTATTTTTGATAAAAAACAAACAAACAAACAAAAAAAAAAAAAACCAGAACTAAACAAAAAGTTTGATCTACAAATATAGAACTCAAGAGAACCTTAAAAAGGTAAAAAGAAATCTTGGGAACTATATTTCTGTTATAAAGATATATAAAGAACATGTGTATACATTGTTCTAGAAATTAGAGGTAGAAAGGAAATTGTACCTGGAAAAGGGTAAAGTGGGGGTACTATATATCATGAAGAGGCAAAGGAAACCTATTGTATCTGAGAGAAAGAATGGAGGGGGATGAACATAGTGTGTATCTTTCTGCCATCAGAATTGGTTTAAAAAGAAAACTAATAGAAATATTCTATTTATGGTGAAACTTCTCCCACTTCATTGAAATGTGGGAGGAGAAAAGTATAAAGGGAAGGAGTAAGCTAAGGGGAAGGGAATACAGAAATCGTGAAGAAAAGGGGTAATACAGAGGGAGGAACTGTAAAGTGGGGGGAGGGATACTAAAAAGGGAGGGCTGTGAGAAGCAAGTGGTGCTCACAAGTTTAATACTGGGGAGCGGGACAAGGGGAAAAGAAAGGAGAAAAGCATAAGCAGGGGTTAACAAGATGGCAATTAATACAGAATTGGTCATTTTAACCATAAATGTGAAAAGGGTAAACTTCCCCATAAAGAAGAAGTGGTTAGCAGACTGGATTAAAAGCCAGGATCCTACAATATGTTTTTTACAAGAAATACATTTAAAGCACAGTGATACATACAGAGTGAAGGTAAAGGGCTGGAGCAGAAGATATTATGCTTCAGGTGAGAAAAAAAGCAGAAGTAGCAATCCTGACCTCAGATCAAGTAAAAGCAAAATTAGATTAAATTTAAAGAGACAAGGAAGGAAATTGTATCTTACTAAAGGATACCATAAATAATGAAGCGATATCAATATTAAACATATATTCACCAAGTGATGTAGCATCTAAATTCCTAAAGGAGAAGTTAAGAGAAGTTGCAAGAAGAAATAGCAAAACTATAATAGTGGGAAATCTCAACCTTGCACTCTCAGAATTAGGTAAATCAAACCACAAAATAAATAAGAAAGAAGTCAAAGAGGTAAATAGAATACTAGAAAAATTAGATATGATAGATCTTTGGAGAAAACTAATGGAGATAGGAGTATACTTTCTTCTCAGCAGTTCATGGAACCTATACAAAAATAGACCATATATTAGGACATAAAAACCTCAAACTCAAATGCAGTAAGACAGAAATAGTAAATGCATCCTTTTCAGACCACAATTCAATGAAAATTACATTCAACAAAAAGCCAGGGGAAAATAGACCAAAAAATAATTGGAAACTAAATAATCTAATACTAAAGAATGATTGGGTGAAACAGGAAATCATAGACATAAGTAATAACTTCACCCAAGAAAATGACAATAATAAGATGTCATACCAAAATGTGTGGGATGCAGCCAAAGTGGTAATAATGGGAAATTTCATATCTCTAGGTGTAAAGGGCTAGAATTGAGCAAATGCACTTGGATAATGGAGCACATGAGACTAATTGCTAACTGGACAATTCTCTATTAACATGTTTGAAGGATGACCCTCCCCAACTCTTCTGTGCTGGCTGGATTGGTGGGTGTGGACAAAAAAGGGGAAGTGACATGAGTGGGTAGAGTAGGAGGAGGAAATTGATTCATTCTCCTGGTGGTGGAGAGAGGGGAAGGAGGTGTGGAGATTGCTACATCTGATCCCCTGACCGGGATGGCGAAAGACCAAGAATAAAGACTTTTAATTATCCTGACTCCGTCTGAAATCCAGGGTTCCAATATTTTGGCGTCCAATGTGGACCAGGTACCCTACCTCCACTGAAGTCCTACCAGGAGATTAGGTGAGTATTTTAATAGACAAATAAGGAACTTACTTTGTTAAGGGCTAAACCAGCAACCTCTTATAGCAGAAATGGGGCAGATGTTAGCTAAAGACATTCCCTTGACCTCAGCCAACTCAGCCCAAGCCCCAGCCCCAGCCCCAGCCCCAGCTCTATCCCCACCCAGGAGTGGCACTATAGAGAGTATAATTAAGATAACTGAGGAGCAGAGTTTACTTATAACCTGGGTACAGATTGCTAAACTCTTGGGCACATTAAAACGCACGTCCCCTTGGTTCTTAGAGGAAGAAAAACTAAGTGTAGATAACTGGAAGCTAGTGGCACTTCAACTGAAACAATTCCACACAAAAAATGAGCATTGTTCAATTTCCACAGAGGTATTTTATATATACAACATAATTCAATTAGCCTTAAACTATGGAGCAGGTTGTAGGAGAAGGAAAAGTTTTAAAAATAGCCAAAGGAGGAAGTGTGAGGAAAAAAAGATAGAAGATAAGCAATCTCAAGATCTTAACCGAGGGCAAAGGGACATAAATGAGGATTCAGGGTGTGGTGATTCAGGTTCTCTTGAAGCTTAGAGAACTTAGAGAGCAGATTATTGACAGGCCCACATCAACTCCACCTTCAGGGATGGAGGGAGGAGGAGTAATGGGAGGGGCAGAGATATCATCAACACCTCCCTCTCAGCAATCACCAACTTCTATAACTAGATTACAGAAAGCAATTTTTAAAGCGGCAGAAGAAGGAAAGGAGATAGGTAGTGATCTGAGACTTCAAATTTTTCCCATGATTCAATAGTTTAACTTGTCAGGCCAAGAAAGTAGAAGATATATTCCTTTTGATATAGATTTCCTCAAA
The DNA here is from genome assembly GCF_048593235.1 of Sminthopsis crassicaudata. Classification (NCBI taxonomy): domain Eukaryota; kingdom Metazoa; phylum Chordata; class Mammalia; order Dasyuromorphia; family Dasyuridae; genus Sminthopsis; species Sminthopsis crassicaudata. Next base: position 243,894,532 of record NC_133621.1, read on the forward strand.
GACCTGAAAAAAGCTTGCACTCTCTATGGGGCTACATCAGCTTATGCTAAGATGTTATTACAAAATTTGGCTTATGAAGTCTTAACTTCATAACATAAGTGACTGGAAATCCATTGCAATGGTGTGCTTAGAACTTGGACAAAACTTGTTATGGCTTTCTGAATATAGTGAGCTCTGTAGGATACAAGCCCAACAAAATAGTCAAAGTGGAGTTAATACTTCAATCACCTGTGACTTACTAACAGGTGTAGGTTCTTAATTACTCCATAGCAGCATTTGAGGAAATTGCTGCTGCTGCTATCAAAGCATGGGCTTCTCTCCTCAGTAAAAATGACAAGGGTGAGACCTTCACAAAAATTGTACAAGGACCAAATGAACCCTTTGCTGATTTTGTGAGACATTTGGAGACATCTGTCATACGGACTAATGGTGAAAATACATTAACAGACACTTTGGTAAGGCAACTTGCTGAAGAAAATGCCAATGAGGTTTGTAGAAGGACTACAAACTCTACTATACTAGGACTACACAAGGATGCTCCTTTAGGATCATAAGATGCTGTGCCATAGTGAGCACAAATACCTTTTATAGCCAGGCTATGATGCAGACTTCTCAAGATCCCAACATGGGAAGACAGGATCCCTTTTGGCAAAGGACTTCCAGAGAGACTCATCAATGCTTTCAATGTGGTAAGTAGGGCATCTGAAAGCTCAATGTTGTCATAGAGACAGAGTGAGAAAATAGGGTGGGAGAACAAGAACCAATACCCCATGTCCAAAATGCAACAGAGGACTCCAGTGGGCATCAGAATGTAGACTAATTCAGCCCAGCTCCAGGGCCCCAGGCAAAAAACACTTGGGGCATGATGGTAGCTGATGCCACACCGAGAGAGTGCCTAGAAGTCCAATACTCAGACATGACCAATCAGCCAGGAAGCAATATGATGGGAGAAAGGGACTACAATTAGGAAGGATAGAATTGTATGCAGTTGGGACAACTGAAATATCCCCTGGAGAGGTGAAATCTGTTCCTCTCCAGCCTATGGATCCCTTGCCTCCAGGCACAGTAGGCTTGACCATTTCACCTCCTGAGACTACTTACAAAACAGTGTTCATTCATACACTGATGTGGGAAACTGGGTAATGTGTAGATAATATCCCAGTCACTAACACAGGTAGACAATGTATGACTTATCAACCAGGGGAAGTAGTACCATCAGGTTTATTGATACAGACCCCTAATAAGCAACCTGGTGATAGTCACTTACGTTCTGACTCCAAGCAGCAAAACCCAGGAATATATTGGACAGCAGCTGCGACAGCTGACTGACCTATGCTCATCATCTATATAAATGGCATACCATTAGAAGGACTGGTGGACACAGGTGAAGATTGAACAGTCATTAGAGGTGCCAACTGGCCCAGTCATTGGCCAAAAACTAAGGCAGACTCCTACATGTCTGGGGTAGGAGGATCAATAGCAGCAGAAGTTAGTGCTAGGCCTTTAAGATGGATATTTCAAGGTGAAACAGGAGTTTTTACTCCTTTTGTAGTTGAAAAAATCCCCATCAATCTGTGGGGAAGAGACATTTTACAACAATTAAGGTTAAAAATGAGTACTTTGGTTTTTTAGGCAGGGCTGCTGTTGAAGGCCTGCCACCACTTTCACCTATTGCTATCCAATGGACAACTGATACACCAATGTGGATAGAACAGTGGCCCTTAGGTAGTGATAAAATTCAGGCCTTATTAGACATAGTACAGGAACAACTTGACCAAGGACACTTACAACCTTCTCTAAGTCCTTGGAATTCCCCAGTATTTGTTGTAAAAAAGAAATGTGGAAAATGGAGGATGTTGACTGATTTAAGAAAGGTAAATGAACAGATGGAAACTATGGGAACTCTTCAACCTGGACTTCCATCTCCTACTCAGTTGCCTAGAGAATGGCCTCTGTGGGTTATAGACATCAAGGATTGTTTCTATTCTATCCCTCTAGATAAGGAGGATATAAAAAGATTTGCCTTTTCAGTGCCTAGTGTTAACTTAGCTGAGCCTTATAAAAGATATGAATGGACAGTTTTGCCACAGGGAATGAAAAACAGCCCTACTATGTGTCAAATGTATGTTGCTGCTGCTCTTACTCCAGTAAAAAAAGCATTTCCAAAAGTAATGTTATTACATTATATGGATGATATATTGGGATGTGCACCTGAGGACAAATGTTAGAAGCATGTCTACAAAAAACCATAGAAACACTAAGGAATTATAAATTGTACATAGTTTCAGAAAAGATTCAAAGACATGCTCCTTTTCAATATTTAGGATATGAAGTATATCCTAAGGTGCTTATAGTACAGACACTCTCCTTAAGAACAGAGAAGCTAAACACCTTAAATGACTTTCAGAAATTGATAGGAGATATCCAATGGATGCGTCCTGTGTTAGGCTTGACTACCTGTCAGTTGCAAGCATTATATGACACTTTGAGGGGAGACAGTGCTTTAAACTCACCATGCCAGCTTACAAAAGAAGCTCAAGAGGCTTTGAGATAAGTTGAACTGTCTTTTTATCCAATGTGGTTGAAAGAGTTACTCAAAAACCCTTGGAAATATCAGTTTTTGCTACACAAAAGCCATCCATAACAGTCCTTCATTAAGGAGACAGTGTGATAGAGTGGGTGAACCTCCCAGCACAACCAGAACAAAGCCTTACTCCTGACCCAGTGCTTGTGGCTAGAATTTTATTAAAGGCCATTAAGCAAGCAGTACAATTATCTGGGATATGACCTGGCAAGGTATACACCTTTTATACTAATTCACAAGTTAATGTGTGCTGTGAAACCATCCCAGAGTGGCAAATTTTATTAGCCATGGCTCCAAATTTTACACACAGGTCTCCATTAAAGATAACCAGACTGTTACATAATTGGCGATGGATTTTTGAAGAAAAGGTTTCTAAAGTTCCTCTTAAAGGACCAACTATCTTTACAGATGCATCCAAACATAGTATTTGTGCTGTATACTCTCGTGACTTAACTATAAAGAGAGTAATCAGAACTCCTTTTCAGTCCACTCAGCAGAATGAATTGTATGCAATCATTCTAGCTCTTGCTTATTATCCGGGAGACATAAATAGAATATCTGATTTGGCCTGTTCAGTAGGTATGGTACAAAGAATTTCCATAGCCCAAATAAAATTTGTAGCCTCCAATATATATCAGCTCTTTAAGGAACTTCAAGAGCGAGTGAGAAAGCATCCAGGTAAGATTTATATTTTGCATGTCCACTCCCATAGTGGACTTCCAGGTCCTATTTTTGATGGTAATTCAAAGGCAGATAACCTTCTAACCATGTTGGCCAATACTCTTTTATTTCAAGAAGCCCAAGAATCTTATTCTAAATATCATCAGGCTGCCCAAGCTTTATGTTTACAATTTGGAATAACAAGAGAAGAAGCTAGGAGCATAGTAAAAGCCTGTACAGCTTACCTTCCTTTCCATGCTCCTACACTCCCTCCAGGGAAGAACCCTCATGGTTTGAGACCTAATGAAATTTGGCAAATGGATGTGACCCATTATAAGTCTTTTGGTCATCTATCTTTTATCCATGTCATGGTAGACACCTTTTCAGTATTCACTTTTGCAATGCCAGCAGCAAAAGAGACAGCTCAAGTGGTCACTGAATTCCTTATACAAGCATTTGCAATTATGGGTGTGCCACAAGCAATAAAAACAGATAATGGACCTGCATATACTTCTAAACATTTTGCACACTTTTGTGCACAGTATAAGATTTTACATACCACTGGCATGCCTTTTAATCCTCAAGGGCAGGCAATAGTAGAGAAAAAACAGAAATATTAAGACACTCCTCCAAAAATAAAAGAAAGGGGGAGCCAAGGGTAACCCTAAAGAACTTCTAAATTTAGTTTTCTATACCATTAATTTTTAAATTTTTGACAAAGATGCACTGACTCCAGCAGACAGGTTTTATAACCCCCTGGAAGGACAGTGTCCAGTGCGAGTAGCTCCACTGTCTTTAGATAATCACCAGGTCATGTGGAGAGACCCAGAAAGTGGTGAATGGAAGGGACCAGATAGGTTAACTGCTTGGGGGAGAGGGTTTGCTTGTATCTCCACAGATGGAGAAGGAATCAGATGGGTGCCAACGAGCCATATTCGCATTGTCCATTGGAGAGAGATGGAGCAGACCCTTGAAATGAAGGAGAAGACCCAAGAAACATTGGGTGGTTCCATTGCTGACTGTGCCCACCACTGAAAGAGCCTGGCAGTTATGGCATTTGACTCATGGACATCAAAAATTGTTGGACTTGAAAACCCTCAGGAATCATTGGATTCTCTGAGACATGATAAGACTATTGTAGGACTTCAAAACCTGTAGGAATCATTGGATTCCCTAACATATAAAAAAAAGACTGTTGAGGGACTTGTGGGGATCATTGCATTCCCTGACATGTGAAGCAATGGACAATAGATTGGTTTTGGACTATCTCTTGGTTGCTGAAGAAGGCGTATGTGTGACTTATAGTTACATACCTTCCTTCTAGGACTTCTGGAAATCTTTTACAAGACTGTGTTGATTTATATTGTTTGTTATATCACTACTTGCATGTACAATTCATGTTTGTTACACCACATCGAGCCTGCACTGACTGTAGGAAGAGTCATCACTAATAGCCTCTGCATTATTGCTACATGCTTGTGTAATACATCCCTTGCTGATGGGTTTGTGCATACTTGTCTCTAATACCTTTCAGCCCAGAAACCTGTTAGCAATCCCCACTTCCCTTTGGTGCTTTCCATCTCCCTTCCTGAGAAGTCGGGGGGGCGTGATCACCTCCTTTTCTGTGTTTTCACCTCCATTCCTGAGAAGTCAGGGAAAGTTTGATCATATCCTTTTGGGGGTTCTCACCTCCCTGAGAAGTCAGGGATGGTGTGACCACCTGTGTTCTAAAACAAAAAAAAAGTGGGAGATGTAAAGGGCTAGAACTGAGCAAATGCACTTGGATAATGGAGCACATGAGACTAATTGCTAATTGGACAATTCTCTATTTACATGTTTGAAGGATGACCTTCCCCAACTATTCTGTGCTGGCTGGGTCGGTGGGTATGGACAAAGAAGGGTAAGTGACATGAGTGGGTGGAGTAGGAGGAGGAAATTGATTCATTCTCCTGGTGGTGGAGAGAGAGGAAGTAGGTGTGGAGATTGCTAGATCTGATCCCCTGACCGGGATGGCAAAAGACCAAGAATAAAGACTTTTAATTATCCTGACTCCGGCTGATTCTAAGAAATCCAGAGTCCCAACATTTAGGGGACTACTTGCATAAAATAGAGAAAGAGAAAGTTAATGAATTGGGCTTACAACTAAAAATGCTAGAAAAAGAACAAATTAAAAACTCCTAGTCAAACACTAAACTTGAAATTCTAAAAATAAAAGGAGAGATCAATAAAATTGAAAGTAAAAAAACTACTGGATTAATTAATAAAACTAAGAGTTGATTTTATGAAAAAACCAACAAAATAGACAAACTCTTGGTAAATCTGATTAAAAAAAAGGAAAGAGAAAAATCAAATTGTTAGTCTTAGAAACGAAAAGGGAGAATGCACCATTAACGAAGAAGAAATTAGAGCAATAATTAGGAGGTACTTTGCCCAACTTCATGCCAATAAATTCGATAACTTAAAGGAAATGGAAGAATACCTTCAAAAATATAGCTTGCTCAGATTAATAGAGGAAGAATTAAGTAGTCTAAACAGTCCCATTTTATTTTATTTTATTTTATTATTATTAATATTTTTTATTTTATAATTATAATTTTTTGACAGTAAATATGACTGGTTAATTTTTTTTTTACAAACTCCCTAATGAATATTGATGCTAAAATCTTAAATAAAATATTAGCAAAAAGATTACAGAAAATCATCATTTTTGAGGAAATTATCAAAGAGAACTGCCCAGACATTTTGGAAACAGAGTACCCTGTCAATAGACATTGAAAAAAATTCATCTATCACCTACTGAAAGGTTCCCTAAAATCAAAACGCCAAGTTCAAGAACCATCAGACAAAGGAAAAAATATTGGAAGCTGATAGAAAAAAGCAATTCTGATATGGAGGAGCCACAATAAGGATAACCCAGGATCTAGCAGCGTCCACATTAAAAGAATGAAGGGCCTGGAATATGATATTCCGAAAATCTAAGGAACTTGGTATGCAGCCAAGAATAACTTACCTAGCAAAAATGAGCATCGTTTTCCAGGGAAGAAGATGGACATTTAACGAAACAAACGAATTCCATCTATTCTTAATGAAAAAAACCAGACCTACATAAAATGTTTGATCTTCAAATACAGAACTCAAGAGATTTCTAAAAAGGTAAAAAGAAATCTTGAGAACTATATTTCTGCCATAAAAATATGTAAAGAACATATGTATAATTTGTCTTAGAAACTAGAGGTGGAAAGGAAATTATATAATAAAAAAGTGTAAAGTGGTGGTACGACATCTCATGAAGAGGCAAAGGTAACCTATTATATCTGAGAGAAAGAAAGGAGGAAGATGAACATAGTGTGTATCAATAGACATATTCGATTTATGGTGAAACTTCTTCCACTTCACTGAAAAGTGAGAGGGAAGGAGTAAGCTAAGGGGAAGGGAATACAGAAATTGTGAGGAAAAGGGGTAAAATAAGGGGAGGAACTTTAAGGTGGGGGAGGGATACTAAAAAGGGAGGGCTGTGAAAAGCAAGTGGTGTTCACAAGTTTAATACTGGGGAGGGGGGTAAGAGGAAGGAAAGGGGAAAAGCATAAGCAGGGGTTAATAGGATGGCAAGCAATATAGAATTAGTCATTCTAACCATAAATGTGAATGGGGCAAACTGCCTCATAAAGAGGAAGCAGTTAGCAGACTGGATTAAAAGTCAGAATCCTACTATAGGTTGTTTACAGGAAACACACCTGAAACAGGATGAGACATTCAAACTAAAAGTAAAAGGGTGGAGCAGAATCTACTATGCTTCAGGCAAAGCCAAAAAAGCAGGGGTAGCCATCCTCATCTCAGATCAAGCAAAAAAAAAAAAAAAATTGATCTAATTAAAAGAGATAAGGAAGGGCATTATATCCTGCTAAAGGGTAGCATCAATAATGAAGCAGTATCAATATTAAACATATATGCACTAAGTGGTGCAGCATCTAAATTCTTAAAAGAGAAATTAAGAGAGCTGCAAGAAGAAATAGACAGCAAAACTATAATAGTGGGAGATCTCAACCTTGCACTCTCAGAATTAGATAAATCAAACCACAAAATAAATAAGAAAGAAGTCAAAGAGGTAAATAGAATACTAGAAAAGTTTGATATGATAGATCTTTGGCGAAAGCTAAATGGAAACAGAAAGGAGTATACTTTCTTCTCAGCATTTCATGGAACCTATACAAAAATTGATCATATACTAGGGCATAAAAACCTCAAAATCAAATGCAGTAAGGCAGAAATAGTAAATGCATCCTTTTCAGACCACAATGCAATCAAAATTACATTTAATAATAAGCCAGGGGAAAATAGACCAAAAAATAATTGGAAACTAAATAATCTTATACTAAAGAATGATTGGGTAAAACAGCAAATCATAGACATCAGTAATAACTTCACCCAAGAAAATGACAATAATGAGACATCATACCAAAATGTGTGGGATACAGCCAAAGCAGTAATAAGGGGAAGTTTTATATCTCTACAGGCCTACTTGCATAAAATAGAGAAAGAGAGGGTCAACGAATTGGGCTTACAACTAAAATTACTAGAAAAGGAACAAATTAAAAACCCCCAGACAAACACAAAACTTGAAATTCTAAAAATAAAAGGTGAGATTAATAAAATTGAAAGTAAAAAACTATTGAATTAATTAATAAAACTAAGAGTTGGTTCTATAAAAAAACCAACAAAATAGACAAACCCTTAGTAAACCTGATTAAAAAAAGGAAAGAGAAAAAGCAAATTGTTAGTCTTGAAAATGAAAAGGGAGAACTCACCACTAATGAAGAGAAAATTAGAACAATAGTTAGGAGCTACTTTGCTCAACTTTATGCCAATAAATTCGATAACTTAAATGAAATGGAAAAATACCTTCAAAAATATAGCTTGCCCAGATTAACAGAGGCAGAAGCAAGTAGTCTAAATAGTCCCATCTCAGAAAAAAGAAATAGAACAAGCTATTAACCAACTTCCTAAGAAAAAGTCCCCAGGACCAGATAGATTTACATGTGAATTCTACCAAACATTTAAAGAACAACTAACTCCAATGCTATATAAACTATTTGAAAAAATAGGGATTGAAGTAGTCCTACCAAATTCCTTTTATGACACAGACATGGTACTGATACCTAAACCACGTAGATTGAAAACTGAGAAAGAAAACTATAGACCAATTTCCTTAATGAACATTGATGCTAAAATCTTAAATAAGATATTAGCAAAAAGACTTCATAAAATCATCCCCAGGATAATACACTATGACCAAGTGGGATTTATACCAGGAATGCAGGGCTGGTTTAATATTAGGAAAACTATTAGTATAATTGACCATATTAATAATCAAATTAATAAAAACCATATGATCATCTCAATAGATGCAGAAAAAGCATTTGATAAAATCCAACATCCATGCCTACTAAAAACGCTTGAGAGTATAGGAATAAATGGACTATTCCTTAAAATAATAACGAGCATATATTTAAAACCTTCAGTAAACATCATATGTAATGGTGATAAACTAGAACCTTTCCCTGTAAGATCAGGAGTAAAACAAGGTTGCCCACTATCACCATTACTATTCAATATAGTAATAGAAACTCTAGCCTTGGCAATAAGAGCCGAGAAAGAGATTCAAGGAATTAGAGTAGGAAATGAAGAAATCAAATTGTCACTTTTCGCAGATGACATGATGGTATACTTAGGGAACCTATGTGCCAAGGGAAAGTCAGGAACTATATAAGCAAAACTATAAAACACTTTCCACACAAATAAAGTCAGATCTAAGCAAGTGGAAAAATATCAAGTGCTCTTGTATAGGTCGAGCTAAAATAATAAAGATGACAATACTATCTAAACTAATCTGTTTATTTAGTGTTATAGCAAGCAAATTACCAATAAACTATTTTACTCACTTAGAAAAAATAATAAGAAAATTCATCTGGAAAAACCAAAGATCAAGAATTTCAAGGCAATTAATGAAAAAAAGCAAACGAAGGTGGCCTAGCTGTATCAGATCTAAAACTATTTTGTAAAGCATTGGTCATTAAAACCATTCGGTATTGCCTAAGAAACAGAGTAGTTGATCAGTGGAATAGGTTAGGTTCATAGGACAAAATAGTCAATGACTCTAGTAATATCCTGTTTGACAAATCCAAAGACCCCAGCTTTTGGGATAAGAACTTACTATTTGACAAAAATTGCCAGGAAAATTAGAAACTAGTATGGCAGAAATTAGGTATTGAGCCACACATAACACTGTATACCAAGATAAGGTCGAAATGCGTTCATGATCTAGACATAAAGAATGATATAAACAAATTAGAAGAACATAGGATAGTTTACCTCTCAGATCTGTAGAGAAGGAAGGAATTTGTGACCAAAAAAGAACTAGAGATCATTATTGATCATACAATAGATAATTTTGACTATATTAAGTTAAAAAGTTTTTGTACAAAGAAAACGAATGCAGACAAAATTAGAAGGGAAGCAATAAGCTGGGAAAACATTTTTACATTCAAAAGTTCTGATAAAGACCTAATTTCTAAAATAGAGAATTAAGTCATATTTATAAGAATTTAAGCCATTTTCCAATTGACAAATGGTCAAATGATATAAACAGATAATTTTCAGATGAAGAAATTGAAACTATTTTTAAGACCATCCTGGGAGCTATTTGAATTACATTTTAACATTATGAACAATCCTATAACTTTCTCAGACAGTACCTTAAAAATTGAACTTAAAGGTCTCTTACATTTTCCCTGAAGATTAAGCTCTTGAAGTATGTTAGAGGCTAAACTGAAGCAAGATAGAGGAAAGTGAGTAGTTAAGGCTACAGCAACACCTAGTGTTACAAAAAGGGAAGGCCATCCTTGAGTAATTTTTCTATTATTTTATTTCTTTTCCTTTGAATTAGCATTCCAGTGCCTGCCTTTTTAGTTTTTGGTTTTTGTTTTTTTAAAATAGGACTGATTGCTTTTTTTTTTTCAATATCACAATGGTTTTAATTTTAATCTTTTATTTTTTTCTTTCCCTCTTCTGCATTTTTGTTTTAACATATTATTTATTTTCTTTTATTGCTTAAACTGAATTTAGCCTTATCCTGGCAGTTTTTAAAGAAGATTACCATGTATTAATATTATTTTAATCCTAGTTTTGTACTTTTTTTACATTTTCTTTTCTTTTGATAAGATAGATCAAATTTTACCAGGTGATCAGCCCACACTTATAAAATTATGTGTCTAAAGCAATTCTGGGGTGTGTGTGTGTGTGTGTGTGTGTGTGTGTGTGTGTATGTGTCTGTGATTAAGAGATCATCCCATGGGTACTAAAGGAAGTTATTTTGAAGAATGAAGATAGTGTCAAGATGAGCATTCTCTGGTTGTTATTAACAATACTTAAAAGAGATAAATTACAAGTATGAAAAAAAAAAAAAAACTTAAACAACTAACAACTAAAAGACAGAGTTTTTGTTTTTAGGGACTTTATGGGACTAGGTACAAAGATCTCAGCCTCCTAAGAAGAAACCTCTGAGGCAGACTAGGCATAGAGTATGGCAGGGCTTTATATAAATCCAATCTAAACCATTTTTTTTTAAACGAATTTCATTGCCTTCCACATATATCTCCATTGGGAACTTGGCTGCAATAGGAATTAATCATTGTGAAACCAGGTACAAAGAAAGTTTTATCTCAGTTACCTAGGAAGGAACAAAAAATATTTTCCAATTGTTACCTTTACTAAATTTAGCTGATTCTGTAAAAGTAAGTTGATAAGATCTTATCTTAAGCAAGCTCTCCCACCCTATGAAACATAATTGTGAAGAGCTTTCAACATTAATGCATTAGACCTCTCAGGAACTCCACAGACTCATCAGGCTTCTGTTTGAACACATCTTGAAATCTCCCAGGAGCAGTAATAATAAAAGCCTAAAACCTTCTTTTGGTAATAGTTCTTGGATCTCTACTTCACTCACTAGTGTTTTATGGCTCCCATCTCAGTGGTCACTGAAACTTCTAAGTCAGAGATCATAAGGTGAGTTTGCTATCAGAAGAGGTTTATATGTCTAGAAAAGTTACTTATACTTGCTTCTCCACAATCTAAAAATGAAGCCCAATATTTGACTCTTTGAGTTTTGGAGAAAAATTACATTAACCACTTAGGCATCTTTAGGTCTTCTCTTTTGAGTGAATCCCAGAATAGATCTGGGAAAATAGACCTCTGGAAAACCTAAAATAGATCATGAAGCAGTTTCTTCTGTGATATGGTGAGAAATATGTTTTTGGAGGTTTTTGTCATTAATAATAGACTCAATGGAATCTTCTAGGGAAACACCTCAGGGTGGCCAAGTCAAATGTCTTAGGCCCTATGTTAGATTTTGTGTTGTTATTGTGAAATTGAAATAGTTATGTTCTTTGCCACTTTTAAAAAGCAATCATTCATCTATTTCTGTGTTTTCATTGATACTAAATGATAGGAAAAGAGTCATGCCATAATCACCCTTTGTTCAGAATTACTTATTATGAGTTGGCTAATACAATATGGTTTCTTGAACAAGATATGTAGAACATGAAAAGCCTCTACTGGTAAATGAAAATGATATATTTGAAGAAAACAATTGTTTTGGTCCTCCAGATTAAAATTTCTTAAACTGTGGGTCACAACCCAAATTGGGATCATGTAACTAGGGGTTGTAAAATTGTGATTTGCTATCAGTAAATGTTTAATTTGGATACCTTTCATATACTTGGGATCACATAAAAATGCCTTTCAAGAGGAACAAGTTTAAGAACATCTGCTCTAGATAATATAGTCCTAAGTAAAGAGGTTGTGATTCAGTCAAAGGCTGAACTCTTCAGTCTCAGCTTTGAGACTCTGACTCTATTTCCTCAACTAATCCATTAGGTGGTACTGATGAGATCTGTCTCCTGAGGAATACTGTTTTGCCTAGTTCACTACTGGCTCATTAAATAATAAAGGAAACATCCATATCAACCTAGAGTAATGGAGGTCCTGCCAAGTGATCCAAATAAGCAAAGCTACAAGATCCATAATTGACATATGAAAGAATGTTGAAGGATCAGGTAGATATAATTTTCATCTATTCTGATTTCTGGGTGATTAAGCATGATCTGAAATAAGTTTTCTGGTTATTAGGATTAGACAATATTAGTTACTAGGATATTAGACAATGAAGTGCTCACATCTTTGGGGTCAAGAGCAATGGAAAACTAAGAATAATAAAACTCTAGATTTATTTTATTACTGCTCCTGGGAGGAGACTAACTCCTTGCCTGGAAGGATCAGAGAATGGGTGGATATTCTCTACCAAGGATGACTTAAGAAAATTTCAAATAGAAGCCTGAGGTATCACTGAATCTCCTAAAGTCATGATCTAATGGAGCCAATGCTGAGAGGCTTTCCATAGCCAGGCTTCCATAGGCTGGGGGGAGTTCTCTGAAGACTTGCCAACTAAGTGAACTTCATCAACTTACTTTTACAGAATCAGCTAAATTTAGTAGATTCTACATGTTCCATGTTTCTTCTTAGGAGGCTGAGATCTTTGTACCTAGTCCCATAAAATCCCTAAAAACAAAAACTCTGTCTTTTAGTTGTTAGTTGTTCAAATTTTTTTTTCATACTTGTAATTTATCTCTTTTAAGTATTGTTAGTAACAACCAGAGAATGCTCATCTTGACACTATTTTCATTCTTCAAAATAACTTCCTTTAGTACCCATGGGATGATCTCTTAAGATCACTTTAGTCCTTTTTAATGAGACACAGAGAGCTTTCCAATGGCAATCCCAGGGTGCCATGTTCATAGAACCAACTAATTTTGCCACTGCTTATACTTCAGTCATGAGACTCATGAATTAATTTCCATCCATTTCTGCCAACTAATTAGATTAAGCATAATTCACTCCAGTTTGATGATCCAGCAATGAATATTCTCCCCAACAATTTTGTTATTCTTTCTCTGATTTTCTTAAAAGAATGTATCATTATTGTATTTTATGGTAAGTCTTGAGTCAAAAAACTTAGGATAGGGTAGAGTTTTTTTTCATTTCCATTCTGCCACTCTTTTTCATTTCATAGGATTCTTTATTCTATTCACATTTCAGGTTTTCATTGTTAGGCCTGTCTTTTCTTTCATTTGTTCCATACAAAATTTTCCCTTTTTATTGTGTGAACTTCAAAAACCTTGATAAATATGACATTTCCTTAAAAAATAAAAAGAATATTATATATAACACAATGAATCGAAAAAACACTTTAAAGTATTTATTATGTATAATCAAGTTCTCTTTTCATAGTAAAGAAAAGCTCAAGACAAAAACAAGCCAAAGCCCTTCTATCCTTCTCTTTCTCCCTTTCAAACCAAGGAGGGCTATAGACAACAAAGGCATCCTTCAAAAGCTTTGTAGATGGCACTAGAGAGCAACAAACCCAAATGGTTCTTTAGACAGTAACAGGATTGGTTGTCTGTCTGTCTTTTTTATATCCAAAGAACTTATTGCCAGACACAAATTTTTAGCACTTCCTATGCTATTCTCTCCTTTTCATTTTTTTTTTTTTTTTTGCAAGTGTCTCTAATCCTCATTAGAGATTTCACAGAATTTCTCCTTGAGGTAAGTTACTTTGAAGTAAAATCTGAGATGCACTCTCTTCAGGTATGTCTTCTATCTCAAAACTGTTAAGAGCAAAGACCAAGATCTCCCTGTAGTTCTCACCAGCTCTAGTCAAATCAGGTGCAGAGCATTGAGGAATGAATCTCCACCAATGAGAAGTCTTATGCAAATTAACTTTGAGACACAAGCTACAAAAGCATTTATTTTCTTTTTACCCCACTCCCTCACTGAAATATAACATTTTAAAGACAAAAATAAGACCCTTATAAAAATATGCCTCATACAACATTGGCTAAATTCAAAAATGCATATTTCATTTTACTTTTCAAGTCCATCACTGCTCTCTCAGGAAATGGATAACATTGTTCATTAAAAAACAAAGTCTTTGGAATCATTATTAGTCTGGAATCATTGATTAGAGTTCTAAAGTTTTTCAAGGCTGTTTTTTTCTTTATAATGTTGTTGTCCTTGTATAAATTTTTAAATCCTATTTATTTCACACTACATAGGTTCAGAGATCTTCCTATGTTCCTGGGAAATCATCTATTTCATCATTTATGACATAATAATACTTCATTATGTTCATATGCCATAATTAAATTAGCTAGTTATTTTCTAAGAAGTGGGCACCCCCTTTGTTTGGACTACTGCTAAAAGAACTGCTATAAGTAATTCTATATATGTATACCTTGAGATTTAGTTTAGGCCGAGAAGTGATATTGCTTGATCAAAATGGGTGAAGGTTAGTAAGTCTTTGAGTTATAGAATGGCTGGGCCAAACAAAGGAATACTTTATAGAATTAGAAATAATATTAATAAAATTGATCTAAATAAATAAAAAGGTAAAAATATCAAGGAAATTAATGAAAAAAAAGTGGGAAGGGAGCTAGCAATACCAGAACTCAAATTATACTATAAAGCCATAACCATTCAAACAATTGGTATTGGTTAAGAAATAGAGACCTTGATTAGTGGAACACATTAGGTTAAACATATTAGGTAAATCATAGAAGCAAACAAACATAGCAGTGTACTATTTGGTAAACTCAAAGATCCCAGCAAGAACTCATTATCTGACAAAAACGGAAAAAAGTGGAAGATAGCAAGTATAAGTATATTTCACACTGTATAACAAGATAAGCTTCATATAGGTACATAATTTGAACATAAAAGATGACATCAGACTAACTGGACTAATTTACAGTACCATCAGGAGCTCATTTTCCCACAGTTTTCCAACATTTTCTTCTTTTGTTAGCTAATCAAATTAGTGTGAAGTAAAACTTTAGCATTGTTTTAATATGCATTTAAATATTCATTAATATTTTGGATTTTTTTCAAATATTTGCTAATAGCTTGGATTTTTTTCTTTAAAAACTGCCTGTTTACAAGTCATTCCCCTATTGATAACTGGTCAAGGGATATGAAGAGGCAGTTTTTAGATAAAGCAATCAAAGCTATCTGTAGTCATATGAAAAAAATGCTTCAAATCACTATTGCTCAAAGAAATTCAGATTAAAATAACTCTGAGATATACCTTGCATCTATCAAACTGGCTAGCATGACACAAAATAAAAATGACAAATGGAGACGGGGATATAGGAAAACTGGGACACTGATTGGGACACTATTGGTAGAGTTGTGAATTGATCCAAGCATTCTGGAAAACAATTTGAACAATCATGTCCAACAGATTATAAAACTGTGCATACCTTTGATCCAGCAATACTATTATTAGGTCTGGATTTCAAAGAGATTTTTAAAAAGAAAAAATACCTATATGCATAAAAATATTTATTGGAGTACTTTTTATTATGGCAAAGAATTGGAAAGCACATTAACTGGGAAATGGCTAAACAAGTTGTGGAATATGATTGTGATTGTACTATAAGAAATGATGAACAGGATGCTTTCAGAAATACTTAGAAAGGTTTATGTGAACTGTTGCAAGGGGAAGTGAACAGAATCAGCAGAATATTATATACAAGAACAGCAATATTGTAAGAATGATAAATTGTGAAAGACTTAATATTCTCAGCAATACAATAGCCTAGGAACTTCCTAAAAATGTTATCCTCCTTCAGGGAAAGAATTGATAGAGTTTGAATGTAGAGCAAAGCATGTTTTTTGACTTTATTTTTTGGGTCTTGTTTACTTGTCTTTTGGTCTATTGTTTTCTTTTACAATGTGACTAATAGGGAAATATATTTTGCATGAGTGCACATGTATAATCTATGTCAAATTGCTTGCCTTCTCAATGGGAGGGTGGAAAAAAGGAATTTGGAAATCAATTTTTTAAAAAATGAATGTTAGAAGTTGTTTTTCTAAAATTTAAAAATAATATATTACTTAAAAATAATAAAATGGAATTTTGAAAGGAAATAGTAATCATTGCTAAAGGCCACTGGGTGGAATTTTTTTTTTTTTAATTAAAGAGATTGCCTGTTTATATATGGTCAAAGTACATATATGTCACACATATATGGTCAAAGTATATGACCATTTGTCTTTTAAGTAATGGCTCTTAGTCATAAATTTGAATTGGTTCCTTATGTATCTTGAATAGGAAATATTCATCAGGGAAACTTGTATAATATTTTCCCCCAGTTACCTGTTATCCTTAGTTTTGTTTGTGCAAAATTTTTTAAATTTTATACACTCAAAATTGTAAACTTTGTTTAAACACAAATATGCTCTGCAACTCTTAGATTTTCAGTCTTCTATCTCATTTTGTGTCTTAGAGACTGTTTTCCTCATACTAATATTTTTCCAGTTTTTAATAAATAAACATAGTTTTTATGCTGCTTTAAGCCACTTAAACTGTTTATATATAAATAAGGCTTCTTTCACAAAGTATTTAAGTATTTATTAAGTGCCTACACTTAGTTGGGAACTGTACAAGCTGCTAGGGATACAAGGACAAAGACTGAAACAATCATTACTTGTTACATTCTATTGGGGCACATAATAAGTATATATAACTATATTTATAACTATATATATATATACACACACACATATATATAAAATAGTTATATATATACAACCAAATATAAAGTTTACAAATGTGTACAAAGTAGTTAAATACAAGGCATATGAGAAGAAGGCACTAGTAATTGAGGGTGGGAGGGAAAATCAGGAAAGGCTTCATATAGAAGCCTAAAACTGTATCTTAAAGCAAGAGAGTAACTCTAGAATTAAGGGTGAGCATGAAATGCTTCCTGTAGAAGATAGGATTTTAGTTGGGGCTTAAAGGAAGCCAGGAGAGCCAGAAAAGCCGGAGCTGTGGAGAGAAAGCAATTCAGGTAACGAGGACAGCCAAAAAAAAAAAAAAAAAAAAAAAAAGCCTGGAATGGGGAAATGAAAGGTTTTGTGCCAAGAAGAGCAAGTGTCCCTGAATCTTAAGAGTACTTCAGGGAGCGGTATAAAGTGTAAGAAGACTAGAAAGGGAAGGCAAGTTATGAAGGTCTTTGAATGCCTTTCAATAGAGGACTTTATATTTGAACCTTCAGGTGATAAGCCACTGGAGATTAATGTGCAGTAGTACATGAGTAGTGCATCATTAGATTTGCACTTTAGGAGAATCATTTTGACAAATGAACAGAGGATAGATTGGAGTGGGGAGACATTTAAGGTAGGCAGACCATCCAGCAGGCTACTGCAAGGATTTTGGCATGAGATAATGAGGACCTGTATTAGGGTAATGGCAATATCAGAAAAGTTCATATAAGGAGATCATATAAGAGATGTTATTTGTAAGGAGCTTATGGATCCTTCAGTGGGGCATTACTGGCAGCAGGAAAGTTTATGCACTGGAGAGGATGATCACTGATAGGAGCAGTACAATGCCTTGCTTTGCTGGTCAAAAGATCTAGACTTAGAAAGAGACCTTTAATAGCCAAGTCAAAGATGAAATGCTGATTTAGCATTTCTATTCTTCTGGGAGAGTAAATTGGTAGTTATTTTTGTTTGTTCTTCATTTCCAAAGAGGACCAGTGATATCTCAGGGTGATGTCTTGTCAGCCTTACTTTCTCTTCCAGAGTGATTGAAGTCCAGTAGAAAAGTCAGGATGACTGGTGATGGCTCAAGAGTCAGTGGATAACATTTAGATCTTTGAGATCTGACCAAGCTCTAAGCACTCCACAACTCTTTCATGGCCATTGGAACATATTGTTCTCATATGCCTATTCATTGGGGGAATTCATATACTTTAGAGTAGAAACACTCTTAACTCATTGATAAGGTTCACTTACCCTCAACCTGGTTTAGCCCATATGCAAAGATGGTTTACTGGCATGTGGCCAATGTGAATATTATAGAATTTTTGAACCACAGGTGATAGTTAAGTACCAGGTAGACAAGAAAGGAGGATGAACAGCCCTGAAAAGGACTTGGAAAGTCCTCACATCAGAGCTGCTAGTAATTCTTGAACACTCATACATCTTATAATGGTAGTTACATAATGATAGTAATAAATTACTGCTCATTGGTTAAAACTTCTTTTATTAACCATTCAGTGACTTCCTACTATCAAACCTGAAAAGGGTTGCTGATGTTATGATCATCCATAATGCCCATCAACATTTTTCATTTTCTTTTTTTGTCATATTTGCCAATCTGATAATTATGAGAAAGAACCTTTCTATAGTTTTCCAACGACCCTCTTAAACTGAGGTACCCAGAACTGAATACAATAACAGTAGATGAGTTCTGAAAAGGAAATATTACAGTGGTTCCGAAAGCTGTGCCTGTCTTGATATGGCCCCAAACTACATTAGTTCCTTTGGCTTTCACATCACTTCACTGACTTTTATTAAGCTTACAATACACTAATCTCCTTCCCCTTATGCTTTATAAGCTGTTATCTAAATCATACTTCCACCATTTTGTGCTAAGCAAAATTGATATTTGTGTCTGTTTGTACAAGTGTAAAAATATAGATGTAGCCTTATTGGATTTCAACTTATTAGATTTAGCTCAATGTTTTAATCTGTCAGGACAGTTTTAGATTCTGACATTGTGTCAGTAATCACTCCCAGTTTTGTATCATAAGCAGATCGGGTGAACTTACCATCTAATATTAAACAGCACAGAGCTACAATAGCTTCCTATAATATTCCAATGTAAATCTTCATCAATACTGACTTTGAACCATCAATGACAAATTGAATTGAATTTTTATTTTTAAATTTTTATTATAGATTTTTATTTATAAGATATATGCATGGGTAATTTTTCAGCATTTACCCTTGCAAAACCTTCTGTTCCAACTTTTCCCTTCCTTCCCCCTCCCTCCCCTAGATGGCAGATAGACTCATACATGTTAAATATGTTAAAGTATATGTTAAATACAACATATGTTTACATATCCATACAGTTATTTTGCTGCACAAGAAAAATTGGACTCAGACATAAGGTAAAAATGACCTGAGAAGGAAATAAAAAATGCAAGCAGACAAAAACAGAGGGAGTGGAAATGCTATGTTGTGATTGATACTCATTTCCCATAGTTCTTTCACTGGATGTAGCTGGATCTCTTCATTATTGGAACAAATGGAACTGATTTGGTTCCATCTCATTGTTGAAGAGAGCCATGTCCATCAGAATTGATCATCATGTAATACACTATATATATTTAAAAGTATATAATGACCTCCTGATCCTGCTCATTTCACTCAGCATCAGTTCATGTAAATCTCTCCAGGCCTTTCTGAAATCCTCCTGCTGGTCATCTCTTACAGAACAATAATATTCCATAACATTCATATACCACAACTTATTTAGCCATTTGGCAGTTGATGGGCATCTACTCAATTTCCAGTTTCTAGCCACTACAAAGAGGGCTGCCACAAACATTTTTCCCTTCTTTAAGATCTCTTTGGGATATAAGCCCACTAGTAACACTGAGTGTATGTAGAATTTGATAATGTTTGATAACCAGAATGGTTGGATTTGTTCATCAGTGTCCCAGTTTTCCCACATACCCTCCAACATTGAATTGAATTCATTTTTTTCCTTTTTTTTAAAATTAATTTTATAATTATAAATTTTGACAGTACATATGCATAATTAATTTTATAATTATAAATTTTGACAGTACATATGCATGAGTAATTTTTTAAAATAACATTATCCCTTGTATTCATTTTTCCAAATTTTCCCCTCCCTACCTCTACTCCCTCCTCTAGATGACAGGCAATCCCATACATATTAAATGTGTTATAGTATAACCTAGATATAATATATGTGTGTAAATCCATCTTTTTTGTTGCATGTTAAGAATTGGATTCCAAAGGTATAAGTAACCTGTGTAGAAAGACAGTAGTGCTAACAGTTTACATTGAATTGAATTCTTAACTGGTTTTCTGTCCTTAAGTAAGATTTTGATGGTATAATAAAGAATCAATCTAACAAATGGAATATTGTTTTAGACCTGGGAGCCACATTTTAAAAGAAGATTGACTAGTTGCTATCAGGGTGAGTACATACTTTGGAAATCTGAAAGAGCAATGAAAATATAAAATATTACCATTATTATTATTAATAATAATGCAAATAAAGCAAAAAAAAGAAGAGGGATTTAAAGGATGGATAGTTCTCAGTACAGGAATGAGATAGGAAATTTTTCTTGGCATACTGGCCCTTTGGAATATTAAACAACAACCTAACCTAACCTAAATCATGTTATAGATGAATTTTGTTTTGTTTTGTTTTGTTTTTAGCAGATGAAGAGCTGTTTCTATTCATGGGGTTACTTTGGAGTTTGTTTTATTTCTACTTACATCTTTGTTTCCTTTTTTCCCAAGGTTTGGAAGAGACAAAGAAAGAACATTTATAAAAGGCCTAATATGGGCAAAATATTTAGCTAATTATTGGGGGAAGATTGGATTGCAGGTTTGAAACTACAAAAATCTAGAAGGTGCCTAATTGCCTCAGTTTTTCTGCTTATTGCCATTGGTCCACAAACCAGCATTAGATAGAAAACAAGCAGTCCCTTGCTTTTGTACTACCGTCAACCGGGTACTTTGGGAGCTCCATAAGTCCCTAAAGACTGGAAGAGAGGAGACTTTCAGTTAGTCTGAGAAAGAAACCTAGCCCAGGGTGATTCTCCAGGGAAATATGTATTTTCCCAGAGTGCTTCTCAAGAGGATTCCTTATATGTGTTTATGTTTCTGTGTTTTCAGAACCTGCAGGAAATCCAGGGGATTCTCTCTCTTTCTCTCTCTCTCTCCCTCCCTCTCTCCCTCTCTCCCTCTCTCCCTCTCTCCCTCTCTCTCTCTCTCCCTCTCTCTCTCCTCTCTCTTCTCTCTCTCTCTCTCTCTCTCTCTCTCTCTCTCTCTCTCTCTCTCTCTCTCTCTCTCTCTCTCCTCTCTCCCTCTCTCTCCTCTCTCTTCTCTCCTCTCTCTCTCTCTCTCTCTCTCTCTCTCTCTCTCTCTCTCTCTCTCTCTCTCTCTCTCTCTCTCTCTCTCTCTCTCTCTCTCTCTCTTCTCTCTCTCTTTCTCTCTCTCTCTCTCTCTCTCTCTCTCTCTCTCTCTCTCTCTCTCTCTCTCTCTCTCTCTCTCTCTCTCTCTCTCTCTCTCTCTCTCTCTCTCTCTCTCTGTCTCTCTTGCTCTCCCTCTTGCTATCTCTTTCCCTGTCTCTCTGGTCTTCCTCTTTGTTACTGTGAGATTTTATGTCGCAAACTGCAGTCTCCCTCTTCCCCAAAGCATATTCATCCTGTCCATCCGCTTTCTTTCCAGACCTTAGGCCAGAGAAACAACTACAGCTCCTCCACAATCTTGCGGTCCTCCACCATCACTCTGAGTACATTCCCGCCTCCCTCCTCTCTCCCTCTTTTTCCTCGGATCCTTCTTTCCTAGTTGCCATGGAGACCCACGTCATCTACGTGCCCTGCGTCGCCTTGGAAACAGAGGAGCATCCGAGGCGCGGCTGGGAGACCCGCCCCTCTTCGCCTCTCACCCACAGCCGCTACCATTTAATGGCGGCGGAGAGGTAGCCCTTGGATCCAGAGCTAGACTCGTCCTCGGCTCCAGCCTAGAGCTTCTGGGCGCGTTCCAGCGAGGCCAGGTGTAGGCTTTGCGTTCGCGGCTCCCGGCACTTGGCGGGTGATCAGATTGCCAGGGGCTGAATCCGAGGGTCCTTGCTCTTCCCAGGTACTCTTTAGATCCTCGCTCGCCCCTCTCGCCTATTCCCCGACTCCTCTCCTGGATCCCTACACCGGAGGGGCTCCCTACTCCCCTCGCTGCCCCCTAATCGGGGGGCCGGGTCGGTTTGCTGCCGCCGCCGCTGCCGCAAGTCAATGGAGGACGGACCGCTGGAGATCCTGACCAAAGACGGCGACCTCCCGGGCCCACTGGAGGTGTCCTCGGTGCCCGTTGTGGGGGACGTGATCTCGGGCGAGTATAACGGCGGCATGAAGGACCTGATGGAGCACCTGAAGGCCCAGCTGCAGGCCCTGTTTGAGGACGTGCGGGCCATGCGGGGGGGCCCTGGACGAGCAGGCCTCGCACATCCAAGTGCTTTCCGACGACGTGTGCGCCAACCAGAGGGCTATCGTCTCCATGTGCCAGATCATGACCACAGCGCCCCGCCAAGGCCTGGGTGCGTCCAGTGGCCCGGAGAGAGGCGACCGGGGCTCGCCTGGAGTTCCTGGCACTCTCCTTGCCAAGGAGTGGGGCTGTGGTTCGCAGGATCCCGAGGAGGAAGGGAACGAAGTTCCTAGTTCAGCTACACCCACTAATTTCTGTCAGAGCCTGGAGAAACCCCTGTGCTTGCCTGCTGGAGGGGGATGGGCCATTGGTGGATGCTCACGACCTGCCTGACGTAGCCCTGCTCCAACTGGAGGGGGAGAACTCAATGTAAGGAGGCTCCAGCGGGGGGCAGCACCTCCGAGGCACGGTTTTGGGCTTTTGGTGCATGATGATGAGGGAACTGGACAACTCGGTGCAGCATGCTTCACTTGGGTGTCTGCTTTGGGATGCTAGGCAGAGACTCCTCTAAAGAGGAACCTATAATGAAGGGGATCATCATGGATTCTTTCTGCCTAACAGACAGAATGACTGACAGAGTCTCACAGGGAAAGGTGAAATGCAAGGCAGATGAAGCCATTGGGCATCTCATCTCTGGACTCCCACTCATCCTAATCCTCCCCTTGCCCCCAGCCAATACAAGAGCCCCTGAATTGTATAAATAAAATTCTGCTTTTTATATTCTGAAGATGTACTCCTTAGGACAGAGGCAAATTAAATCTCTAGACATGTATATAGAAATTAAAGAATTGGGGGTTTTGTTTTGGCAACAAGAAACACCCCTCTGCTGAAACCCACTGACACTCAGTGCCGCTCGCTGCCAAAGCCCCTTTCCCCCAGTGCAGAAATATCTTGTTGGTTAAGGAAGTTTGAGGAATGAACTACATGCAGTCCAGGGAGTGGGAGTGAAGGGGGTTCCAGAGGCACCTGGGCTAAAAGGCTCTCAATGTGCATGAAGATTTGTTAGCTCAACTTTTAGGATATTGCATGCTGAGAAGATCCAGCTTTGTTATAACTTCATATCTTTGGGGATTGCATATCTTTGGGGTTTTAGGAACAATGACCTCAGATCCCAGGCAGAAACTTGGGAACCTGGAGACACAGGGATGCTCAACCACAACAGTCTTGGGGTGCTCCTGAGGGACTTTGGGTCACCATAGCCAAGATCTGTCTCTCCTAGTCAGGCTTGCCCAATTCCCATTCCTTTCCTTGCCAAAATTGCCCCTCTTGTAGCCAGCCACTCTGTGTTGCCTCCATGATGTCTCATGTTGTTATATGTGTTCACTGTGTTGTAGTGTGTGAGCCTCAAGGGACAGGGTTTGTGGCTTACATGTCTGGTTCAAAGGGTTTCATACCCCTTTGTGAGCCCCAAACTATCACGACTTCTCCCCAACCCCTTCAGGGCATGGAGCATGTGGTTGTCCTGGGGTTCTGCAAATGATGTGTTGCTTTCCTTCCTCTCCCCTCCCCTTACAAGTACTGACTCTGTGTGCTCTATCCCCTGCTCCTGTGTATCCTTTTTTCTTAGTACTTTCTTCGATGTGACCTTAATAATAAAGAGGCGTCATCACCCTTCCTTGCTGACTGATTCTGAGGGCATGGTCTCTAGTTCTCCATTGCATTCTGAATGATGCAGGGCCCAGAGCAGAGAGCCACACAAATTCAGGGGTAGTGTGTGTGGTGGAAAAACCTGAATTGGAATCCTGGCTTTGGTCATTTACAATTCAACTTTGAGCAAATCATTTAATTTCTCTGAGATTTAGCTTTCTAATAGTAAAAATAGCTAACATTTGGGGTTGGACTTAGATAATAGAGCTAGGTTTTAGTGTCTGAAAGTGTTGAAAGCACTTCCCATATCTTAATGTCATTTGACTTCTAGATAATTCCTAAAGCCTCTTCTAGCTTTAAAAATCTGTAATGCTGATTTACTATTTATTCTCCCTGACCAAGCCCATTACCCTCATGTCCAAGGACCTGTTGGACCTGAGTAAGGGGCTACTTCTGCCTTTCTTCTCCTTGCCGTGGAACTAAATTAAAATTAAAGTAATAATTTCATCTGAGATATAGATTTTTGAATGAGTATATCTGAATTTTCTAGTGTACCACATATTGAAAGAGAGAAACTCCTTTCCATAGAAGAGGGATAATCTGGGAGGTTTTCAGGGAAGATAGAGCTAGGAGAAGAGTTATGGGTTCTCCACAAAGACCAAAGTATTCCTTTTAACCTCTATTGGAAAGTTTCATATTTTTTTCCTTCCATAACATCACTGTGTAAACGTTTTCTAAGGCTGCTTTTTGGGGGCTGTGGTTGGGAATCCTTGGGAATCTGCAGTAGTCTAGAATGCTCCTGGGTAGGAATACTAGTAATCCAAATTTACTAGGAAGGATTCTGGGTGACCCTGTTTCATTCTGTCCTTGTCTCTATCCCAAATATATTAAAGTCAGGAGAGCCAACTGACTAGTTGTTGAAAGCTGATTAGAATCTATCCTCCAATGCAATTGTGTGCTAAATGGAACTTTAAATTCCACCCTCTGAGAAGTCATAAAACCATAGTGTTCAGAAATGGTGCCAGGGAGCTTCCCTGCTAACAGTTGATATATAAGTTGGTGTTTAAAGGAACTTATTGGTATGTATACAAGGAAGAGTCCTTGGGGAAATTAAAATACATATAGTTCCAGCATCTGGTAGCATTCATTAGGATCTGAAGGTTTGGAGATTCCCTTAGCCTTCCATGATCTACAAGCTGTAATGATAAGAATCCTTAATTTTTTCTGCAGTTTTAATCTTTTATTCTTCCTTTCGGTTATATGGAAAACAGTTCCCTTTGTCCTATTGCTTAAGACTACAATATGATAGTTTCACTTCCTCAGCAAGAATACCACTAAGATGAAGACCAGGACCATTCCTTGAGGGGACCTATTATTTCTAGATATTTCTTAGTCCCAACTGTACCTCTTCTATTTCCTTCAAACCAGGACTAGGAACAAGTTCCAATAATATTCCCAAATTTCTTTAGTCAGTAGGAGAACCTTGGCTAAGGATACCTGTTTTGGATCCTAATTCCATTTAACAGAAATTGAAATGTTATGGGGAAAGTATGCTGTAAACCTTAAAGGTGCTATAGGCCAGTCACTAGTCCCATCACTAAATATGGAATATAGTGTCTAGTGCAATGCTTAAAATATAGTAGACATGTATTAACTATTCTTTTAAATGAATCAAATATGGAACATCAATTTCACACCCCACCCCATTTTCTATCACCTGTCCCTTGTTATACAATCCTAATGAATGGAATATGGTACTAGTTGTTAGGGGGAAAGACAGGACAGATGCTGAAATGGCAAACCTCAATAAGTAATAATCACAGTTCTTCAAAGCCAAAAATTGTCCAAGAAGAAATGGCCCAGTCTGACCTTATTTTGTTTTTCCCTTTTGGGGCTGAGTATTCTCTTTTATTTCCCCAGATGGTTCTGAAAAATCCATGGATTTAAAAATTTTCATTGTCAAGAATGAGTATTCTCTTTATTTCCCCAGATGATTTTGAAAAATCCATGTATTTAAAAATTTTCATTGTCAAGAAGTTATTCATTAGTCTAAATCTCTACTGTTATATATATATATATATATATATATATATATATATATATATATATATATTTAAGGGATATAAAGAACACTGTCTCCCATCCTTCACAAAGTTAAATACTTTTAGTATTGGTCTTTGATCATCTTAATCTCTAGTCCAGGGCTTTTTAAACTTTTTTACTCATAACTCTTTTTTGCCTAAGAAATATTTATATGATTCTGGGTATATTATAGAAATCAAACATTTATTGATAATAAATCATGAATTTGCAACCCCTTCCTTCAATTATGCAAATACATGTGGGGTTGCAACCTGTAGTTTAAGAAGTGTCTGCACTCAAATCCCACTGGATATTTCCCCATGTGCTCTATAGCTGAGGCTCATAATAGAGCCTAGAGTTTTAGTAAATTTGTGTCTAGCCCTAAGAACTGAGGTAAGGAAATTTCCATTAGGTTTCATGAGCAATGATTCCCTTTGTGGAAAGGTTGCTCTGGTACCAAGAAACTTAAGCTTCGGAGGCTTATTGTCAACAAATGTTAGAATTTTCAATCAGTCTTACTAAAGTTACAGTTTGCAGAGCATGCTACTAAGCACTATGGAGTAATATCCAAAAAATATATTGTCCTAATCCTGTCCTAATACATGTATAAATCTGCAATGATTTTGTTGGACTTTGATATATCTATGAAATATTAAAATATATAAATATAAAATTGAATTCAATAAACATTAAATACCTATTATGTGCAAACATAAATACAAAGTTAGACTTTGTTCTTAGGCAGATAATAAATTTAAGGATACAAACAACTTCATTGAAAATAGGTGTAGCGAATTGGTCCAAATAAATTTGAAGGGGAAAATTCAAGATCATTATCATCTGGAACATAATGTAAGACTTTAAAGTAGAAGTAATATCTTAAAGGATATCTTGAAGGAATCAGTCAAGAAGTATGAAGAATTAATGGTGCCAGGCATTGTACTACGTATATTATATAAGGATATAAGGGGATATAAGGATAAAGAATGAAATAATCACTTTGAAAATAGGTTACTTTATGGAGGAAAACTTCAAAAACTAGGTAACAGCAGAAGTCCATTACAGACTCTATAGAAGAATGAGAATGAGGTATAAAAAGTAGTCCATTTCAGCTAGAACCTAAATTACAAGGAAGCGCATAAGGTAAGATTGGAAAGGCAGATTAGAGTCAACTTTTAAAAGACCTTGAATGGCTCTATCTCCCTATTTCCCTTCATCTCTCCAACACACACACAAAGAAAGAAAAGAGGAAGAGAGGAAGAGAGGAAGAGAGGAGGAGAGGGGGAAAAAAGACAGTCTCAGAGGCAGAGAGGGATGGCTGGAGGAAGAGAGAAATAATTCCAGCAATATGAGAATGAATCAATCTTTCTGCAACATGTTACTTAGAACCACTTCTTCCATGCTACCGGGAGGTTCACCTCCATAAAAATCTGAGCTTCCTTTTTGAACTAATACCAACCTTGTTACTTCCTAATACCTGCTTAGATACTTGTATCTCTTTGAAGGCTTTGGTGCATAGCTGCTGCTTCTCTTGTACTTTTCTTCCCCCCCCCCCCCAGCTACTTTTAGTGATGTAGCATATACAGATCCAAAGTATTTGAATTCCTATAAAGATCAGAAGAGGAATTGTTTTGCTCTCCTTGAACTACGTGGGAAGAAGCCTTCTCAAGTGCTTCTTAGTACTTTGTCACCCTTCTTTCTTCCTGTTGCTCTTCAATAGGACTGAGACTAAAAGGCTACTCTTAAGTCAAGGTTTTTCTTTTTTTTGTTGAGATTTATTCCTCTGAGATAAATCTAGAATATGAAAGTCTTACTGGGATCTCCTTATTCCAAGACCTCAGACTTATCTTATCCTAGCCTTCTTGAGACCAGAAGGAGAATGATCCTCTCTTTCCTAGCTTCCTAATCTAATTCTGGGGATTCAGTTCCTTTGGTTTAGTAAGTCTGGACTCAGGTTTTTGCTATTTCAGTGAAATTGTGAGTGTGTGTGTGTGTGTGTGTGTGTGTGAATATATGTGTGTATGTGACTTCAGACTGATGCAGGGAACAGCCATTATCCAGATCTCCTTTCATAGTGAAGAAGGGACCCCAAAAATCTAAAATTCCTTAAAGGAGAAAATCTTCAACTCTGCCTCAGTGAGGGACCCCGCCCAAGGGAAACAAAACAAACAGTTTCATTGTGTTATCTTCTATTCAATTCTATTCAAATTCCAGCTCAAACTGAAACCCAGCTAGTAGATGAGCCAATTTGGGACTCTATCCACTAGCCCCCTTCAGCTTATAGCCAAAGCTCCTAGTATAAAAGAACCAATCTAAAATCCTCTCTTTGCAGAGATTCTAAACATGCCATGCTATGCCATGCCATGCCAAGGAAACCTCTGCCTGCTGGGATGATATTCTTTTCCAGTGTTACTCTCTCTTTACCTTCACCTATTTCCCTAAAGAGATTATGCCTCTTTGATTTCTAACCTTACTTCCCAATCCCTATAATAAACCTCTTTTATCAATCTAGGTTTTTGGGTTTGTAAATTGCTTTACAGAGAATCTCTGTGCCACCAGAAGTGGGTTCCCCAAAACTCCCCATCCTTGTGCCATATCCCAAGGAGTGCAGGGGAGCCAAACCTCTCCATTTTGTTCCCTGAACCTGCCACTAAACCTTATCATTTAACTCCCTGACCACAGAAACTCTAATCTCATTTTGGTTCCCTAAATCTAAACCTTATCATTTTGTTCCCTATGAAAGGGAACTTCAAAACCTAAGCCTCATCATATTTTGGTTCCCATACTGGGAGCCCCTAAAACTAGACTTCACCTCATCAGATTTTGGTTCCCTGACTCATCAATCTCATCAATAATATAGGTACTCTCTCTGTACCAATTGGACAAGTGCATTTGGCCTCCACAACAAATATATATGTATTCTCAAAACAGTTATAGGGATCTCATTAGCCTACAATATTAGAGATAATATTCAAAACAGAATCTTAATTACAGTTTTGATGAGATGTGAGAATTGAGGGTAAGAAGTCCCTTAATGGCAATGGTGATGTGGGTTAAGATTCCTTTCTAATTTCCAGCCCCCATGAATCCCAATGGGAGATATCAGGGCTTTCCCAGCCCCCACTGGATCTGAGCTAACTTAGGCTGTCCCAGCCCCTACTCTAATGATCTGTTCAGGTTTTCCCAACCCCCACAAACAGCTTCCTCCTTATCTAAAAACCCATTGAATTCTATTCAAATTCTAATCCTGGCTGAAGCGCAAGCCAGGAGCCAACATGGGACTCCACCCATGGGCCCCTCCATCCATATAAACTTTTCCTTGATTCTACTATCCATTCAAGTTGTTATCCTATACTCAACTTCTTTTCTATAACCAAACCCTTAAAAACCTATATACCCTTGTTGCTTTCACTTCCTTACCACTCAAATAAAATTTTATTTATATGTTTGGTTTACTATCATCGAGATTTCTTAGTGTGTTCCTTTCTCTTCTCCTCCCAGAAACCCATCTATTATGACAATGAATAAAAAAGAAAAAAAAAAGACAGTCAGCAACTAACATTGAAAAAAATCTAACATTAAATATTATATCCAACATAATTCCCACCCCTGGAATTCTTATTCTTTTCTTTGTCATTTATACCTGCCTCTACCTCTTTTCTTCTCACTTGTTCTAAAACCATTTACCATCTGGCTTCTGAGTTCATCATTCAACAAAAACTAATTTCTCCAAAATTACCAATGATCTCTTAAATAATTTTTAACACACTTTTTACTCAACCTCTTGCAACCTCAGACATTGTCAGTCACTCTCTTCTTAAATACTTTTCCCCTAGGTTTTCTTGCTTCTTCCTGGTTCTCCTATCAATCTAACTTGCTTTTTCTCACTTTCTTTTGCTAGATCTTTACATATATGAGAATCTTGAGTCTTTTTCTCTTCTCCCTCTATACTATCTCACTTGCTGATCTTGCCAGTTCTTGTAAATCCAACTATAATTTTTATACAGATGATTTACAGATCTCTACATCCTGCTCTAATTTATCTTCCAAGCTCAAGTGCCTCAGAATATCTCAAACTCAATGTTCCATAGGCATCTCAAACTCAAAAAGTCCCAAACAAAAATCATTTTTTCCTTTCAAGCCCTTCTTCCAAACTTTCCTTCTACTAATCTAATCTGTTTCCATTTCTACTTTCACACCTTCTATTGTATATCTCTCCCCACTCTTACAAATATCACATTGTTGTAGGCCCTCCTTACTTCTTGCCTAGTTTATTATAATCACCTTTTAGGCTTTTGTGCCCCAAGTTTCTCTCTACTCCAATCTATCCTCCACTCAGCTGATAAGGTGAATTTCCTAAAGTGACTTTATTACCTCCCAACCCAATAAATTCCAATGGCTTCCTATTATCACCAGGATCAAATATATGCAGGGTATATATTTCCCTTGTAGATTATACATACAATTACATGGGATGTGTAAATGCATGGACAGGAACTTCAGAGAAGTCATCTCTGTAATCCTAATTCTTCTCCATAGAAGGTAGATTTCTGCCTGTGAGGATCAGAAGAAGGAGCTTTGCCTTCCCCTGAGAGAGAAGATTATCAGATATATATGAATATAAACTTATATTTATGTAATACTTTAAACCATATATATAAACAAAATTACATAGTTGTATATTACATAATTATATCAATCTGCTTCACACACACACACACACACACACACACACACACACACACACACACACACACTACTGGCCTAGGAAAACAATTTTTAGAGTCAAGTCATTTCCTTGGCTATTTTCATAAGGAGAAAAATAACAAGAAAGATTTGTAAAAGACATAAGTGGCTTGGCTCATTCCCACCAAATGCTAGGTTGCACAAAAGACTATCACAAATATTGGACAATCAGTAAACCAATTCATCTAAAGAGATAAGCAAACAAAAATTGGAGTTATATAATTCAGAATATAACAGATAATACTTTGAAATGAATTGACTCTTTAGAAGGGAGTGAGTTGAGATCTCACTTAAGAGAGTGGTTAGATCTCATGGAAGACGGAATTCCCCAGAAACTCCACAGAGAACATGTTTAAGGGCTGGCTTTGCCTATGTAGCCACTGTCAAGAATGTATCTATTTTTCTAAATGCCTGAGGCTGTTCCCCAGGAAAGTCTGGAATTGCTCATGTCTTCTGTCACAGCCAAAATGAAGAATGCCTCTCGTTTTTAAGACTTTTATGTCCATCCTATCCTTCATGAAATAAAACATGGAATCCCTCATGTTTGACTAAAAACTGAAGGCACATATAAAAATTCTCTGGCATTTAAAGCTTCACAACCTATCTACTCCCTACGTTTCCATTCTTCCTACACTTTACTCAGTGGCTACAGCAACTTATTTGCTGTTATTCCTAACACATGACATCTTTCAATTCCAAGAATTTGTCTTGCTTAGCCTTGGTAATTGGAGTGCTTGTTCTCCTCATCTTTAAGTACATTTACTGAGCTTTAAGATTCAGCTTCTTCAATTAATCACTTCCCTTACCCCCTTTTACCTTCCAGTCTGTGACCCTTCCAATAGTGTTTTCCCTATGCTATTACCTTCCCTTTACACTGTATATATCTTACGTGAAAATAGTAACTTGCATGGTATCTCCTCTATTAGAATGTGAGCTCCTTGAGAACAGGAATATCTTTTGTCTTTCTTTGTAAACATAGTCATTAGCATAGTGCCTGGCATGTGGTGGGTATTTAATAAATATTTGTTGACTGATTATAGTTCTATAAAGTAACCCTTTAATAATTTAATTGTTCACAAAGCAATAACAGTGTGAATCTCTTGTCAACATATCAACACCCCCTTTTTTGTGATTCTATCTTTGGAAATAACGAATTGACAAGGGGTCACCAAAACTTCTAAATATTTTGTATACTCTATATTCATTTTAAAAGGAATTTCTTTTTTTATTGGAGCCTTTTATTTACAAAGCATATGCATGGATAATTTTTCCAACATTGATCCTTGCATAACCTTTTGTTTCGAATTTTCCCCTCTTTCCTCCCATCTCCTTCTACCTGGAAGGTAGTCCAAAACATGTTATATACATTGAAATACATGTTAGATCCAATATGTGTATACATATTTATACAATTATTTTGTTGTGCAAGAAAAATCAGATCAAGAAGGAAGAAAAAGAAAAACTGAGAAAGAAAACACAATACAAGCAAATAACAACTGAAAGTGAGAATGCTATGTTGTGTTCCACACTGTTCCCACAGCTCTCTCTATAGGTGTAGATGGCTCTTTTCTTCACTGCACAAATGATACAGATTTGAATCATCTCAATATTGAAGCAAGCCACTTCCATCAGAATTGATTGTTGTATAGTCTTATTGTTGCCATGTTTAATCATCTGGTTCTGCTCATTTCACTTAGTATTAGTTCATGTAGATTTCTCTAAGCCTTTCTAAAATCACCCTGCTGGCCATTTCTTATAGAACAATGTATTTCATAACATTCATATAACAAAATGTATTCAGTCATTCTCCAGTTGATGGGCATCCACTCAGTTTCCAATTTCTTGACACTACAAAGAGGGCTGCTACAAACATTTTTACACAAGTGGGTCCCTTTCCCTCCTTTAAGACATCTTTGGGATATAATCCCAGTAGAAACACTGCTGAATCAAAGGGTGTGCACAGTTTGACAACTTTTTGAGCATAGTTCCAAGTTACCCTCCAGAATTGTTGAATCAGTTCACAGTTCCACCAACAATGCATCAGTGTCCCAGTTTTCCCACATCCCTTCCAACATTCATCATTATCTTTTCCTGTCATCTTAGCCAATCTAACAGGTGTGTAGTGGTATCTCAGAGTTCTCTTAATTTGCATTTCTCTATTCAATAGTGATTTGGAGCACCTTTTCATATGACTAGAAATAGTTTCAATTTCTTCATCTGAAAATTGTCTGTTGACCATTTATCATTTGGAAAATAGCTTGAACTATTATAAATTTGAGTCAATTTTTTACATATTTTAGAAATGAGGCCTTTATCGGATCCTTTGGATATAAAAATATATTGATTCCCTTCTAGACTTGTCTGCATTAGTTTTCTTTGTATAAAACCTTTTTAACTTAATATAGTCAAAATTATCTATTTTATGATCAATAATGATCTTAGTTCTTTGGTCACAAATTCCTTCCTCCTCCACAAATCTGAGAGGTAAACTATCCTATGTTCTTCTGATTTGCTTATAATCTCCTTCTTTATGTCTAGATGATGATCCCATTTCAACTTTATCTTGGTATATGGTGTTAGGTGTTGGTCAATGCCTAGTTTCTGCCATACTTGTTTCCAATTTTCCCAGCAGTTTTTGTCAAATAGTGAATTCTTATCCCAAAAGGTGGGGCCTTTGGGGTTGTCAAATACTAGATTGTTATAGCCATTGGCTATTTTGTTCTGTAAAGCTAACCTATTCCACTGATCAACTTCTCTATTTTTTAGCCAGTATCAAATAGTTTTGATGACTACTGCTTTATGATATAGTTTTAGATCTGGTCCACCTTAATTTGCTTTTCTCTTCAATAATTCCTTTGAAATTCTTGATCTTTTGTTCTTTCAAATGAATTTTATTGTTATTTTTTTCTAGTTCAGTAAGATAGTTTCTTGGGAGTTTGATTCATATAGCACTAAATAAATAGATTAGTTTAGGGAGTATTATCATCTTTACTATATTTGCTCAATCTATCTACTAGCACTTGATATTTTTTCCAATTGCTTAGATCCGATTTTATTTGTGTGAAAAGTGTTTTGTAGTTCTGCTTATATAGTTCCTGATTTTCCCTTGGCAAATAAATTCCCAAATATTTTATACTATCAACAGTTATTTTAAATGGAATTTCTCTTTGTATTTCTTGCTTGTTGGATTTTGTTAGTGATGTATAAGAATGCTGACAATTTACGTGGATTTATTTTGTATCCTGCAACTTTATATATTGAAGTTGTGGATTATTTCTACTAACTTTTTAGTTTATTCTCTGGAGTTCTCTAAGTATACCATCATATCATCTGCAAAGAGTGATAATTTGGTTTCCTCATTATCCAATTCTAATTCCTTTATCTCTTTTTCTAGCCAAGGCTAGCATTTCTAATACAATATTGAATAGCAATGGTGATAGTGGGCAATCTTGTTTCACCCCTTGATCCTACTGGGAATGATTCTAGTTTATCCCCATTACATATGATGCTTGCTGATGGTTTTAAATAGATGCTACTGATTATTTTAAGGAAAAGTCCATTTATTCCTCTACTCTCTAGTGTTTTTAATAGGAATGGGTATTGGATTTTATCAAATGCTTTTTCTGCATCTATTGAGATAATCATATGGGGTTTTTGTTAATTTGGTTATTGATATAGTCAATTATGCTAATAGTTTTCTTAATATTGAACCAGCTCTGCATTCCTGGTATAAATCCTACTTGGTCATGGTGTATTATCTTGGGGATGATTATCTGTAATCTCTTTGCTAATATTTTATTTAAGATTTTTGCATCAATAATATTTAAGGAGATTGGTCTATAATTTTCTTTGTCTGTTTTCATCCCACCTGGTTTAGGTATCAGTACCATGTTTGTGTCATAAAAGGAATTTTGTAGGAGTCCTTCATTCCCTATTTTTTTCAAATAGTTTACATAGTATTGGAGTTAATTCTTCTTTAAATGTTTGGTAGAATTCACATGTAAATCCATCTGGTCCTGCAGATTTTTTCTTAGGGACCTGATTAGTAGCTTGTTCTATTTCTTTTTTCTAAAATTGGACTATTTAAGTAATTTATTTTCTCTTCTGTTAATCTGGGCAATCTACATTTTTGTAGATATTCCTCCATTTCACTTAGGTTATCAAATTTATTAGCATAAAGTTGGGCAAAAAAATAACTCCTGATAATTTCTCTAGTTTCCTCTTCATTGGTGGGTAGTTCTCCCTTTTCATTTTTGAGATTAACAATTTGATTTTCTTCATTCCTTTTTTAAATCAAATTTACTAAAGGTTTATCTATTTTGTTGTTTTTTTCATAAAACCAACTCTTACTTTTATTTATTAATTTAATAATTTTTTGTTTCAATTTTATTGATCTCTTCTTTTATTTTTAGAATTTCAAGTTTGATATTTTATTAGGGGGTTTTAATTTGTTCTTTTTCTAGCTGTTTTAGTTGCAAGCCCAATTATTATTTTTCTCTATTTTATGCAATTAAGCATCTAGAAATATAAAATTTCCCCTTATTACCTCTTTGGCTGCATTCCACAAATTTTGGTATGTTGTCTCATTATTGTCATTCTCTTGGATGAAAT
This sequence comes from Sminthopsis crassicaudata, assembly GCF_048593235.1. NCBI lineage: Eukaryota > Metazoa > Chordata > Mammalia > Dasyuromorphia > Dasyuridae > Sminthopsis > Sminthopsis crassicaudata. The sequence goes on from NC_133621.1 coordinate 243,929,948, forward strand.
TATTGATTGTGTCTATGATTTGCTGTTTCACCTATTCATTTTTTAGTATAAACTTATTTAGTTTCCATTTTCTTTTTGGGCTATTTTCCCCTGGCCCTTTATTGAATGTAATTTTTATTGCATCATGATCTGAGAAAAATCTATTTACTATTTCTGCCTTTCTGCATTTTATTTTGAGTTCTTTATGTCCTAATATATGGTCAATTTTTGTATAGGTTCCATGAACTGCTGAGAAGAAAGTGTACTCCTTTCTGTCTCCATTCAATTTTCTCCAAAGATCTATCATATCTAGTTTTTCTAGTATTCTATTTACCTCTTTGACTTCTTTCTTATTTATTTTGTGGTCTTATTTATCTAATTCTGAGAGTTCAAGGTTGAAATCTCCCATTACTATAGTTTTGCTGTCTATTTCTTCTTGCAACTTCTCTTAACTTCTCCTGTAGGAATTTAGATGCTACACCACTTGGCACATATATGTTTAATATTGATATTGCTTCATTATCTATGGTATCCTTAGCAAGATATAGTTTCCTTCCTTATTGCTTTTAATTAAATCAATTTTTGCTTTTGCTTTTACTTGATCTGAGATCAAGATGGTAGCAAGATTATGCTACTTTTACTTTTATTCTGTATGTATTGCTCTGCTTTAAATGTGTTTTTTGTAAAATTGGATTTACACACATATATTATATCTAGGTTATACTGTAACACATGTAAAATGTATGAGATTGCCTTTCATCTAAGGGAGGGAGTAGAGGAAGGGAGGGGAAAATCTGGAAAAATGAATACAAGGGATAATGTTATAAAAAATTACTCATGCATATATACTGTCAAAAAATGTATAATTACAAAATTAATTAAAAAAATGTGTTTCTTGTAAGCAACATATTTTAGGATTCTGACTTTTAATCCAGGGCTGCTATCCGCTTATGTTTTATAGGGAAGTTCACCCCATTCATATTTGCAGTTAAAACTACTAATTCTGTTTTTCTTGCCATCTTATTAATCCCAAATTATCCTTTTCTCTTTCCTTTTCCCTTTTCCCTCCTCCCCAGTATTTTACTTATGAGCACTACTTATCTTAAGCAGTCCTTCTCCTTTAGAGAACCTCCTTCTTTCTTATACCTTTCCCCTTCTATTTCTCTTTTCCCTTCTATTTAGCCTAGCCCTTCTCTTTTCCCCTTTCCCCTCCCACTTTTCTATAAGATGAGAGATGTTTTTTGGTGAAACCAAATATATCTAATATTCTTTCTTTGGGCCAAATCTGATGAGAGTAAGATTCACACAATATCTGTCATCCTCCCTTCTTTCTCTCAATTATAATATGTTCTCTTTGCCTTTCCCTAAGATGTAATTCCCATCATCTTACCCCCACTTTTCCCCTTTTTTCTGTTATAATCCTCTTTCCATTTCTAGTTTCTTTTTTATATTATAACAGTAAAACCAGAGTATACATATACTCTCAATGAATACCCATAACAGAAATTCAGATCTCAAGAGTTTTTTTTTTCTTTTTTTCTTTATGCTTCTCTTGAGTTCTATATTTGGAGGTCAAATTTTTTGTTTAGGTCTTTTCATCAAAAATAAATATAATTCAGCAGTTTCCTGAATATCCATCTTCTTCCCTGAAAGAGAATATTCAGTTTAGCATGGTAGTTTATTCTTGGCTGCATTGCAAATTCCTTTGCCTTTTGGAATATCAGATTTCATACCCTTTGATCCTTTAAAGTGGAAGTTGCTGTGTCCTGAGTAATCATTATTGTGGCTCCTCAGTATTTGAAGCGTTTTTTTTTTTTTTTTTTTGGTTGCTTGTAAAATTTTTTCCTTGGCTCGATAGTTCTCAAGTACAGCCACAATATTCCTTGTTGTTTTAATTTTGGTGTCTCTTTTAGGAGGCGTTTGGTAAATCCTTTAAATGGTCATTTTACCTTCTGTTTCTGTGTTATCCGGGCAGTTCTCTTTGATGATTTCCTGAAAAAAATCAATAGGCTCTTTTTTTCATCATGTATCTCAGGGAGTCCAATAATCCTTAGATTGTCTCTCCTAGATCTATTTTCCAGCTTGGTTGTCCTCCCAATTAGATATTTTACATTTTTTCTATTTTTTTTCACTTTTTTTGGTTTTGCTTGACTGATTCTTGTTGTCTCATTGAGTCATTCATTTCCATTTGTTCAATTCTGAATTTTGTTAGTTATTTTCTTCCTTTGCTTTTTTTTTTACTTCTTTTTGTATTTGTCCAATTGAATTTTTAAACGAGTTGTTTTGTTCTATGGAATTTTTTTTTTCCGTTTCACAAATTCTGTTTTTTAAAGAGTTATTTTCTTTTTCTATTTCACAAATTCTGTTTTTCTGGGAATTGCTTTCTTTTTCCATTTTATCGCATTTATCTTTTAATGAGTTATATGCTTTCTCCATTTCATTCAGTCTATTTTGTAGTGAATTTTCTTCAGATAGTTTCTGTGTTGCCTTTTCCAGACCCTCTTGCAAATTTTTCATTTCCTTTCCCCATTTTTCTTCTAGCTCTCTTTTGAGATCTTTTAAAATTTATTCTATGAAAGCCTTGTGTGATGGGGATCAGGTTATATAGCCTTTTGGGGCTTCATCTGGAAACAATCTGCCTTTAGTCTCCTCAGAGTTTGAAATCTGTTCTCTTTCACCATAAAAGCTATTAATCTTTAGAATCCTCTTTACTTTTTTACTCATTTTTTTTTTTTTAAAGTTAAGGTCTGCCTTTAGGGTGGGGGTGGTTTTCCAAGAGGACGCAGATGCACTGGATCAGTGCTGATTCACTCCCAGTGTTGCCAGTTCCCATGAGATTCTGGCATTTTGGGGTTCACTATTGATCTTTTGTGTTTGTGTTGGATGTTTTATAACTTCTCTTGATCTACTATTGTCTTGTAACCATGGCAGAGTGGCCAACATTTCTATAGATTCCTGTAGATTCCTCCCCATAGATTCTCTGCCATGCAGAGTCTGCACCACGTCATGGAGTCAGCAGCACCCTAGGACTCAGTGCTGTCTGTGCTGGTGTTTGTGGTCAGCTGTTTGTGTTAGGCTGCTTCCCTTCTGTTACCAATTGAAACAGTCCTTGGTCTGTTTCCTCTCATAGATTCTCTGCCATGTGGAGTCTGCACCATCACACTGAGACTGCAGTTCCTCAGCAACTCTGCACTGTCTGCACTGGTGTTTGTGTTTAGCTATTTGTATTAGGCTGTCTCCCTCATGTTTCCAATTGAAACAGACCTTTTCTAGACATCTTTGAAATTATCTTCTGCTGATAATTTGTTGCATTCCAAATATTTATGGGTTCTGTTGGTTCAAAGCTAATTCAGAGGCTGGATTTCATAATTATTGTGAGGGTTGTAGAGAAGGCCAGAGAGAAATGAGTGTTGTCTTTGCCCCCTGCCTCAGGAATTTTTTAAAAAATTTATTTCTATTGAGTTTGTTGGTAATATACTAAAAATCTAATTATTTTCTGGGACATTTTATATTCTGTTATTTTGCTGAAGTTATCATTTCAATTAATTTTAGTTAAAGTTTTAGAGTTTTCTAAATAAATGAGCTTATTTTATACAAAAAGTGATTTTGTGTTTTTAAAACTTATTTTCATTCCATTAGTTTATTTTTCTTGTCTTTTTATTATATTTGCTTTTTTATCAAATGATATCAGTAATCATAGATGTCCTTGCTTTGTTTCTGATCTTCCTGAGAAGGTCTCTGAGGTTTCATCATCCCAGATTATGCTAGCTCTTGGTTTAAGATATCCTTGACTATATTAGGAAATTGTGTGGTAGTCTGTCCCGTTCAGCGGGACTCAGTTATTTGGGGGTCGAGGGGAACTCAGCCTGAAAGAGAAACGGGTGAGAAAGAAAAGTGAGACCAAGCAGATTCTTGTCAAGGTCTCAGTTTATTGCTCTTGGGGTACAGCTTATATAGCAAAAAGCATGAGAAAGAGAAGTAGGGTTGGGTCTGGGAAAGGAGCAGGAGCGATGGCTGGTTCAATGAACAGGAACATTTTGCAGTTAGGATATACAATGTTGGAACATATACAATGTTGGAACATTCTGTGGTCGGCCGATTCTTGGAACTATTTGTCTAAGGGTGATGCCCACTTGGGGGCGGGGGGAGAGACCTGGGCTGAAGCCGTTGGCTCTCAACAGTAGTCCTATATTTTAAAATATTTTTCAACATAAAAGGGTGTTATATTTTGTCAAAAGCCTTTTCTGAATCTATTGATATAATGATTTTTATTGTTTTTGTACAAGTATTGTCTATTATGTTTCTATTATTTTTCTAGCATTGACTTACATTTTTGGTATAAATCTAACCTGGTCATTACAAATAATTAATATGCTCTTTGATCCTTCTTACCAACATTTTATTTAATATTTTGTGTAAACACTCAGAAATATTGGTCTACAATTCCTTTTTGTGTTTTATTTTTCTTCCTAAAATGGAGATAATAATTAGTACTTGCTTTCAGGCTTATTGTGAAGTTAAAATGAAACAGTATTTGTAACATGTTTTTTAAACCTTAAAGCACTATACAAATGCTAGCTATTAGGTATTTCACATTTTTTTTTAAAGTTTCATGCATTTACTTGGTCATTTTAGGGGCCTATAATTGGACGATATGTTTTTGTTTAATTCAGTCATGTCCAACTCTTTGTGATTCCACTTTGTGACCCCCCACATAGCCTTTTCTTGACATAGGTACTGGAATGGTTTGCCATTTCCTTCTCTCTCTCTCTCTCTCTCTCTCTCGCTCTCTCTCTCTCTCTCTCTCTCATTTCCCCCCCCCCCTCCCAGGCAGTTGGGGTTAAGTGACTTGCCCAAGGTCACACAGCTATAAAGTGTTCTGTCTGAGGCCAGATTTGAACTCAGGTCTTCCTGACTTCAGGGCTGGTGCTCTATCCACTGTGCCACCTAGCTGCCCCTCTTTCTCCATGTCATTTTTACAGATGAAGAACTGAGGCAAGTGGGTTTAAGTGACTTGTCCAGAATCACACAGCTAGTAAATATCTGAGGCTGGATTTGAATTTAGGAAAATGAATCTTCCTGATTTCAATCCCAATACTCTATCAACAGTGTCACTTAACTGCTATACATATATATATATATATGAACAATTTTTCTTATTTCTTATTCATTTGTTATAGTTTTTCTTTTTCATGTTTCATGTCAGACATTTGGTTTGCTTTCTTTTATTTATTTTTATCATATTAGTTAATGGTTTATTTTATTAGTCCCCCCCCCAATAAAGCAACTCAATTTTATTTATCAATTCAAATTTTTAGTTTTCATTTTTATCTCTTCTTTAATTTTCGTAATTTCTACTTATGTTTAGTTTTTCCCTTAGTTTTTAAGATGAATGATCCATTAAAATTTACTTTGTTAATGAAAATATTTAGAAATATAAATTTTCTCATAAGAATTACATTCCAAAAATTTGTTATGTTGTCTCTTTGTTGTTATTTTACTTGTTAGGATTGTCTAATTTTTCATGGTTTTATTGGATACAATTATTATTTATAAATTAAGTTTATATTTCTTTAAATGCCCTTTATTCATTATAATGTTATTACGTTGTGACAAATAAAGGTTGTGCTTAATATTTGTGCTTTTCTTCATTGGTTAATAAGGTTTTGATTAGATTGCAAGCTTCTTGGGGGGAGGGATAATTTTTTGCTTCTTTCTTTTCTTAGCACTTGGCACATAATAGGTGCTTATTGAATTTTTATTTATTAACGCCCTTGCACATGGTTGGTTTTTGTAAAGATGCTATTTATCCTTTTTGAAAGATTTGTCTGGATCTGAGAGAAGGTATGTTAGGATCTTCAACATACTAATGAGGAAATATCTTTCACACACACACATATATATGTTCCCCATCCTGGAAACCTTATGTTCTTCTGGTGCTGTTTATGTAGAATATCTCAAGTGACTTAATTTTTTAAAATTTGGCTCTACCATTCTCCAGTTAATAAATAGTCAAAGGATATGAACAGATAATTTTCAGATGATGAAATTGAAACTATTTCCACTCATATGAAAAAGTGTTCCAAATCACTATTGATCAGAGAAATGCAAATTAAGACAACTCTGAGATACCACTACACACCTGTCAGATTGGCTAAGATGACAGGAACAAATAATGATGAATGTTGGAGGGGCTGTGGGAAAACTGGGACATTGATGTATTGTTGGTGGAGTTGTGAAAGAATCCAACAATTTTGGAGAGCAATCTGGAATTATGCCCAAAATGTTATCAAACTATGCATACTCTTTGATCCAGCAATGTTACTACTGGGCTTATATCCCAAGGAAATACTAAAGAAGGGAAAGGGACCTGTATGTGCCAAAATGTTTGTGGCAGCCCTTTTTTTAGTGGCTAGAAACTGGAAAATGAATGGATGCCCATCAATTGGAGAATGGTTGGGTAAATTATGGTATATGAATGTTATGGAATATTATTGTTCTGTAAGAAATGACCAGTAGGATGAATACAGAGAGGCTTGGAGAGACTTACATCAACTGATGCTGAGTGAAACGAGCAGAACTAGGAGATCATTATACACTTCAACAACAATACTATATGAGGATGTATTCTGATGGAAGTGGATATCTTCAACAAAGAGAGGATCTAATTCAGTTCCAATTGATGGACAGAATCAGCTACACCCAGAGAAGGAACACTGGGAAATGAGCGTAAACTGTTTGCATTTTTTATTTTTCTTCCCAGGTTTTTTTTAACTTCCGAATCCAATTCTTCCTTTGCAACAACAACAACAACAAAAATTCGGTTCTGCACATATATATTGTATCTAGGATATACTATAACATACTTAATATGCATGGGAATGGAGGGGGTGGAGGAAAGGAGGGGAAAATTCAGAACAGAAGGGAATACAAGGGATAATGTAAAAAATTACCTATGCATATGCACTGTCAAAAAATGTTATAATTATAAAATTAATTAAAAAAATTAAAATAAAAAAATAAATAAAATTTGGCTCTACTCACAATATCACACCAAGAAATTAATGAAATGACCAGATATCTGTTCCCATGAACTCATGATAAGACTTCCTTTGATGATGTTCCCTCTATAAATTCCCATTATCAAATTATAGCTCCTTGTTATGAAATGACATAAGCCAAGCATTTCTCAAATCATAAAGTGCTTTATATATGCAACCTAATATTGTAACTATTATTGAAAGTCTCTTGGCCAGCAGTCCCAAATATCCATGTGTAGAAAAGAGCTTTAGAGAAAAACATTAACTTGGATGAAGCTGAGAGATTGTTTTTCTGCATTTTATGGTACAAATTTATTAGTACCTCAGTAAGTTGGTGACAATTTTCTTATCAACTTTGCACTTCAAGAGTCACTTCTAAAGCTCCCTCTAGAAGAGGGCATCATTACCCTCCATCTGTCTTATAGGGTAGAAGACTTCATTCATTCCTCTTACCTCATTCCCATAGTGTCAATTTGCATTGAGAGTAGCATTTGCCCAGAATAAAATTGTTCAGATCTCTTTTTCAAATTTTACCAATTGGAGATACCCCTACCTAAATAAAGCCTTGGCTAGGCCTCTGCCCAGTCTAATGAGATCTAATAACCCCTCACATAGGTTGATTGTAAGCTGTTGAACAGAGTTTGTGTGGGGACATAAATATCCAATTCATGGATATTTCCATTTCCTCCATTTCCTTTAGAAACTTCACCCTTGCCTTGCAGATCTCTCCTAGAGAATAAGCTACAAAAATATTTATTTTTATGCAATCAGCTATGGACAACTCTCCATCTTGGTCACCTAAAAAGGAATAACTTAAGTCAGGTCACAAAGCTTTTTTTAAGAGCTTTCTATGTCTTATTTCCTGTACTTACCTCTATGGATACAAAGATAGGCAAAATGTAGTCTCTACTCTTAAGAAGCTCACAGTTTAATGAATCAGACAGTATGCAAAATACTATGTACAAACAAGCTATACACAGGATAAATTGGAGAGGATAAAGATTATGGGGTATGTGGATACATGTTGGCACCAATAGCAAGCTGAAGAGAATAACTACCCTGTAAAGTTCTGTTGTATCTAGAGACTGCCGATCGCTCTCTGGGAGGAGATCTGCTGTGTTAACTCAATCACTCTGCCGCCAACACTGACCTAGAGTAGAGACACCCTTTTCCTTGCTCAATATTGCTTCTTTTATCCTCCCAGAGAATGGGCATGTAATAACTCAGGAGCTTCTGGGAAAAAATACTTCAACCAATGAACTTGCTCCTTTTAAACATTAAGCTCCTCCCCAGAAGTTCAAAGGGGTAAAACTCCCTTTAGAGGCCAGAACTAGAGAATTGTTAAGTACAGACTTAGCACTTAGTAAGAACCTAATATCTCATTATCTCATTAGCAGTTAGTAAGAACCTAACACTACCCCAAACTAAATACAATCTTGGATAGCCGAAGTCTCCTATGATCTACTGAAGTCTCTCCCTGATCTACTGAAGGAAAGATGTACCTATACTGTTCAAATCAAGCCTTAAACGCAGTTACTAGCTATATGACTTTGAGCATCTCTATTTGCCTCAGTTTCCTCACCTGCCAAATGAAAATTATAATAGCACCTACCTCCCAGGATTGTTGTGAGGATCAAAAGGGATAATTATAAAGCCCTTAGCAAAGTGTCTGTTACATATAAATGTTAGTTATTATTATCATTATTACTACAATCTTCTCATTGCTTCCCCCTCTTCTATCTCACTATTGCCTGGTAAACTGATAGCATTCTCTTTAATCTTGTTTATTTGTTGTCTATACTTTTATAATGGATTTTGTTTTATTATAATATACTTTAAAGATACATTGATTCTCAGACTAAGAAATTGAAACTATTTCTAGCCATATGAAAAAATGCTCCAAGTCATTATTAATCAGAGAAATGCAAATTAAGACAACTCTGAGATACCACTACACACCTGTCAGATTGGCTAGAATGACAGGGAAAGATAATGCAGAATGTTGGAGGGATTGTGGGAAAATTGGGACACTGATACACTGTTGGTGGAATTGTGACTATATCCAGCCATTCTGGAGAGCAATTTGGAACTATGCTTAAAGAGTTATCAAACTGTGCATATCCTTTGATCCAGCAGCATTACTACTGGGCTTATATCCCAAAGAGATCTTAAAGAAGGAAAAGGGACCTGTATGTGCAAGAATGTTTGTGGCAGCCCTCTTTGTAGTGGCCAGAAACTGGAAACTGAGTGGATGCTCATCAATTGCAGAATGGCTGAATAAATTGTGGTATATGAATATTATGGAATATTATTGTTCTGTAAGAAATAACCAAAAGGATGATTTCAGAAAGGCCTGGAGAGCCTTACATGAACTGATGCTGAGTGAAATGAGCAGAACCAGGAGATCATTATATATTTCAACAACAATACTATATGATGATCAATTCTGATGCTATTTTCAACAATGAGATGAACCAAATCAGTTCCAATAGAGCAGTAATGAATTGAACCAGCTATACCCAGGGAAAGAACTTTGGAAGTTGACTATGAACCACTACATAGAATTCCCAATCCCTATATTTTTGTCTGCCTACATTTTTTATTTTCTTCACAGGCTAATTGTACACTGTTTCAAAGTCCGATTCTTTTTGTACAGCAAAATAACTGTTTGGGCATGTATACATAAATTGTATTTAACTTATACTTTAACATATTTAACATGTATTCATCAATTGCCATCTGGGGGAATGGGTGGGGGGAAGGAGGGGGAAAATTGAAACAAAAGGTTTTGCAATTGACAATGCTAGAAAATTACCTATGCATAAAATTTTTGTAAAAATTAATTAAATTAATTAATTAATTAAAAATTTAAAAAATAAAGATACTTTGAGTTTTTTTTTTTTTTTATAAAAAAGGTTTTGTTATAAAAAAAGAAGATCATTATGGGGAAGGATAAATACAAATAGCCCTACACTTAGCACTTAGCTCTCTCTGTTTTTCTCTTCTTCTCTCTGTCTTTCTGTCTCTCTTCCCCTTCTCTTCTCAATCTTTTTCTTTCTTTCCCTCTCTCTTTTTATCTCTCCCTCTCCCTTCCTTTCTCTGTCTCTGTCTCTCTCTGCTGCCTCTCTGTATGTCTGTGCTTCTGTCTCTGTCTTTCTGTCTCTCCCCCCCCCCAACAAACATTAAAAAACACTCTATAATCTGGGAACTGGACATTCTTAATCTTCTTAATTCACTTGGTCTTTCTTGTGTAAATGACATGGTCAAACTCTTTTGAGTGATTACAGATCTCTTCATCCTTACTGTGATTTCCACAATCCTACTACCATCAGTTCACTCCAAGACCATTACCCCTTCACTGGCTATGCTTGCCTCTGTTTCCCATTTGATCCTTGGTGAGCCAATTTAACTCCACACTATCTTTTATACTTAGGTTTCTTGGCCTATGAGACTATTTTTGATTAGGCTTTGCTAAGTTCCAACCATAAATTAATTCTATCATCTATTGTTTTTATTCCTATTCATGTGCTAGGAGAGCTGGAGAAAATTTTAAAATCATGCTGAGTGGTTAGACTATACATTTATATTACATAATTTCAACTGAGTCCTCACTGAAACAAGGTAATTTTTTTACACTTCCCTGATTAATTTCCACTTATTATATGGGTTCCCCCAACCTACCCACTTTTATATCACACCTCAAAATTCTATACCATGAAATATATTCCCTCCATCCTCTCTATCATTGAAAAAGTTGAGGCTTTTTGCCTTGTCAAGATTAACTCCTCTAATAAAAAGATGGTGGAATAAGATAGGAAATTATCGGATCTTCCAAATTCCCACATCACTTCCACATAATATAAAATAACATCTTAAAGTGAATTTATAGTGGCAGAAATAATTAAAAGTCATGATAAAGCAATAATCCTGGCTGAGAAAACTTGAATCTTTAGGAAAGATCTAACATCTGGAGTGGTGGATCTGACTTGATGTAAGTACTGCATTCAGCTGACTCAAGTCCCAAGCAGTGGGGAAAGCAGTGGCTGCATGGAAGCTTCAACTTCAGGAACTTTTGCCCCAATGTGAATGGAATGAACTCACCCATAAAATGGAAATGGATAGCAGAATCAATCAAAAGCCAAACCCAGCAATATGTTGTTTACAAGAAATACATTTAAAAAGTAGAAAAAAATAAAGGTCTACAGAAAGAAAACAAAATGAAAGCAACACAACAAAGAGGGAAAATCATATGTTGTGATCCACATTCAGTTTCTACAGAACTCTCTCTGGGTACAGATGGCTCTCTTTCTTGCTGTTGGTGGGTACAATGATCTCCTGGTTCTGCTCATTTCACTTAGCATAAGTTCATATAAATCTCTCCAGGCCTCTCTGAAATCATCCTGCTGACCATTTCTCGTAGAACAATAATATTCCATAACATTCATATATTATACATTCTCCAACAAGATGGCCATCCACTCAGTTTCCTGTTTCTTGCCACTACAAAAAGGGCTTCCACATATTTGCACGTGTGTGTCCCTTTCCCTTCTTTATGCTTTCTTTGGAATACAGGCCCAGCAGAAACACTGCTACATCAAAGGGTATATAGTTCGATAACCCTTTGGGCATAGTTCCAAATTGCTCTTCAGAATGGTTGAATCAGCTCACAGCTCTACCAATAGTGTCCCAGTTTTCCCACAACTCCTCCAACATTCATCATTATCATTTTTTAAAAGTGTGTATTAGTAGCTCAGAGTAATCTTAATTAGCATTTCTCTGTTCAATAGTGATTTAGAGCATCTTTTCATATGACTAAAATTGGTTTCAATTTCTTCATCTGAAAATTTTCTGTTCATATCCTTTGACCATTTATCAATTGGAGAATGGTTTGAATTCTTATAAATTTGATTCAATTCTCTATATATTTTACAAATGAGATCTTTATTAGAACCCTTTAATGTGAAAATTTTATCCAGCTAATTGCTTCCCTACTAATCTTGTCTGCATTGGTTTTGTTTGTACAAAACATTTAAAACTTAATATAATCAAAATTATCCATGTTGCATTTCACGGTATACTTCAGTTCTTCTTTGGCCACAAATTCCTTCTTTCTCCATAAATCCAAGAAATAGACTATCCTTTCTTCTTCTAATTTCCTTACAATATCATTCTTTATATCTAAATTATGAACCCATTTTGACCCTTTCTTGGTATTGGGTGTTAGGTATGGGTCAATGCCTAGATTCTGCCATACTAATTTTCAATTTTCTCAACAATTTTTGTCAAATAGTTCTTATCTCAGAAGCTGGGGTCTTTAGGTTTATTAAACACCAGATTATTATAGCCATGGATTATTGTGTCTTGTGAACTTATTCTGTTTCTTAGCCAGTACCAGATGGTTTTGATGACTGCTGCTTTATAATATAGTTTTAGGTCTGATACAGCTAGGCCATCTTCATTTGCATTTTAAAAATTAATTCCCTTGAAATCCTTGACTTTTTGTTCTTTCAGATGAAATTTGTTATTATTTTTTCTAGATATGTAAAATAATTTCTTGGGAGTTTGATCAGTATGGCACTGAATAGGTAGATGAATTTAGGTAGTATTATTATTTTTATTATATTAGCTTGGCCTACCAATGAGCATTTGATATTTTTCCAATTGGTTAGATTTGACTTTATTTGTGTGGAAAGTGTTTTGTAATTGTTTTCATATAGTTCCTGACTTTGCCTTGGCAAGTAGACTCTCAAATATTTTGTATTACCTACAGTTATTTTATATGGAATTTCTCTTTGTATCTCTTGCTGTTAGACTTTGTTGATAAGATATAAAAATGCTGATGATTTATGTGGATTTATTTTGTATCCTGCAACTTTGAAAAAGTTGTGAATTGTTTTTAGTATTTTTTAGATCATTCTCTATGATTTTTTAAATATTCCATCATATCATCTATGAAGAATGATAATTTGGTTTCCTCATTATCTCCTCTAACTCTCTTAATTTCTTTTTCTTCTCTTATTGCCAAAGCTAATATTTCTAATACAATATTGTATAGTAATGGTGATAGTGGGCAACCTTGTTTCACTCCTGATCTTATTGGGAATGGTTCTAATTTGTTCCTATTGCATATGATGTTTGCTGATGGCTTTAAATAGATGCTATTGATCATTTTATAAATGCCTTTTATTCTTATACTCTCTAGTGCTTTTAATAGAAATGGGTGTTGGATTTTGTCAAAGGCTTTTTCTGAATCTATTGAGATAATCATATGATTTTTCTAAATTTGGTTATTGATATGGCCAATTATGCTAATAGTTTTCCTAATATTGAACCAGCTCTACATTCCTGGTATAAATCCTACTTGGACATGGTATCTCCTAAATGCAGAATTCTCTTTGCTAATATTTTATTTAAGATTTTTGCATCAATATTCATTAGGGAAATTGGTCTATAATTTTCTTTCTCTGTTTTGACCCGACCTGGTTTAGGTAGATGAATGGTACACAATTTTAAGACTAGGAAAACAATTTAAATATCTCCAATTAAGATACTTGCATGAATTGATGCTAAGTTAAGTGAGTAGAACCAAAAGAACATTGTATATAACAACAACAATATTATGCAATGATCAATTCTGATAGATGTGGCTATTTTCAACAATGAGATGATTCAGACTTGTTCCAATAGACTTGTAATAGAGAGAACATCTGCATCCAGAATGAGGACTGTGGGGACTGAATGTGGATCACAACATAGTATTTTTTATCATTTTTGTTGTTTGCTTGCTTCTCCCTCCCTCTCCTTTTGATTTTAATTTTCTTTTACAGCATGATAATTGTGAAAATATGTATAGGAAAATAACATATTTTAGATTATTTGCTGTCTAAGGGAGGGAATGGGGGAAGAGAGGAGAAAAATTTCAGAACGATTTACAAGGGTGAATGCTAAAAACTATCTTTAAGTATATTTTGAAAATAAAAAGCTATTATTTAAGAAAATAAAAATCTCCAACTAAACACCAAATTGGAAATTCTAAAATAAGGATGAGATTGATAAAGTTAAATGTAAGAAAACTATTGAGTTTATAAAGAAAACTAGAGTTGGTTTTACAAAAAATAATAAAATAGGTTATTCATTAGTTAATATGATTTTTAAAAAGAGAGAAGAAAACTAAATCACTGGTATGAAAATGGTAAGTGTAAATACACCATTAATTAAGATGAGATTAAAGCAATTATGTGTTAATAACTTTAACAATTTAAGTGAAATATAAGATTACTTACAAAAATATAAACTGTCCAGTTACTGAAGAAGAGTTAGTATATCTAAAAAAATTATTTTAGGAAAAAAGAAATTAAACAAATCACAAATGAACTTTTTAAGAAAAAAATCCAGCAAGACCAGATGGATTTATACATGAATTTCACCAAACATCTAAAGAACAATTAATTCTATTATTAAATAAGTTATTTGGAATAATAGGCAACAAAGAAGTGCCATTTATGAAATAAATATGATATTGATACCTAAACCAAGAAAGTCAAAAACAAAAAGAAAATTATTGAACAATTTCACTAATGTATATGGATGCAAAAATGCTAGATAAAATAATAGCCACAAGAATACAGCAATATATTACAAATGTTATATGTTGTATCCAAATAGAATTTATGCCAGGACACATTACCTATCAGACTTTTGGATGGGAGAAGAATTTTTCAATATTAAGGTTCAATATAAGGAAACCTGTGAACATAATTAAATATATCAAAAATAAGATTAACAAAAATCTTATTATATTAATAATTGTAGAAAAAGTTTTTGACAAAATGTACTACTCATTCCTATGGGGGGAAATTATTTGAAAATGTGGGTATAAGTGGATTTTCCCTTAAAATAATAAGAAACATCTCTCTAAAACTAACAGTAAACATCTGTAATGGGGATAATATACTAGAAGCTTTCCCAATAAGATAAGAACTGAACCAAGGATTCCCATTACCCCAGTATTATTCAATATTATACAAAAAATACTAGCAATAAGAAAAGAAAAAGAAATTGAAATAGAATGGGCAATGAGATAATAAAACTATCCCTTTTGCAGACAATATGATGATATACTTAAATCCTAGTTCAACTAAAAAGTTAATTGAAAGAATAATTTTAGTAAAGTAGCATAAGATAAACCCACAAAAATCATAAGTATTTCTACATATCACACAAAAAAATCCTGTAAGAAGAGATAGTAAGAGATAGCACATTTAAAATAAGCATAGACAATATAAAATACTTGTGAGTATACCTATTTAGACAAACCCAGGA
Source organism: Sminthopsis crassicaudata (assembly GCF_048593235.1). Classification (NCBI taxonomy): domain Eukaryota; kingdom Metazoa; phylum Chordata; class Mammalia; order Dasyuromorphia; family Dasyuridae; genus Sminthopsis; species Sminthopsis crassicaudata. The sequence continues at coordinate 243,945,289 of NC_133621.1, forward strand.
ACTATATGAACATAAATAAAACATTTTTAATAGTTAGACAAAACATAGTCAGATTTAAATAAATGGAGAAATAATAATTATTCATAGGTGAGCTGTGCCAATATAATAAAAAAACTATAATTCTGCTTAATCTACCATTCAATGCCTTTACAATTAAATGACCAACAAATATTTTATTGAGCTTGCAAAACTAATAATTCATTTGGAAGAACTAAAGATGAAGAATATCAAAGGGATTAATTTTTAAAAATTCCTTTTAAAGGAAAGAAGTCTAGAAATACCAGATTTTATCAAAATTATCTTTTATTGGCTTCAAAATAGAAAGCTGGAAAAGTAAAAGAAGGTAGATATACACAATAGTAAATTACTGTAGAACATTTTGTTTTATAAATGTAAAGATCTAAGCTTTGGGGATAAGAATTCATTATTTGATAAAAATTGTTGGGAAAACTGGAAAGCAATCTGGCAGAAACTAGTTATAGATCAATATTTACACCATTTAACAAGATAAGGACAAAAAGGATACATGACTCAGACACAAAGGGAAATATTAAGAGTAAATTAGAAGCACATGGAACACATTACCTATCAGACTTTTGGATGGGAGAAGAATTTTTGCATAAAAAGAAATAAACAACATGAGATGTAAAATGGAAAATTTTGATTACATTACATTAAAAAGGATTTTAAAAATAAAGTCAATGCAGCCAGAATTAGAAGAAAAGCACAAAATTAGCAGCAGGAAGTCAGGTTTGATAGACAATTTTTTGGATCAAGGCCTCATATCTCAAATATATAAAGAACTTTGCCAAATTTATAAGAAAATGAGTTATTCCCCAATTGATAAGTCATCAAAGGATATGAATGGTAGTTTTTGGGAGAAATAAATAAAAACTATATATAGTCATATAAAAATGCTCTAAATCACTATTGATTAGAGAAATGCAACTTAAAACAACTTTGAAATATCATCTCACAACTACCAGATTGACTAAAATGATAGAAGTTCCCCTTCTATGACAAATGTTGGCGGAGATATGAAAAAAATTGGATCTGTGAAATGATCTAACCATTTTGGAGAGCAATCTCAAATTATGCTCAGATTGTAAAATTATATATTTTTTGATCCAGCAATACTATTTTTAGGTCTATTTTCTAAGGCAACAAGGGAAAAAGGAAAAAAGAATCTGCATGTTCTGAAATATTTATAGCTGCTCTCTTTGTGTGGCAAAGAACTGGAAATTGAGGAGATGATTATCAATTGGGCAATGATTAAACAAGTTGTGGCATGTGATTGTGATGGAATACTACTGTAAGAAAATGATGAGCTGGTTGATTTTACAGAATCATGAAAAGACTTAGATAAACTGATGCAAAGTGAAATGAAAAGAATTAGTAAATTATTGTATTCAGTTACAGCAATAAATGTATATGATCAATTGTGAATGATTTAGCTATTCTTAGCAATACAATGATTCAAGAAAATCCAAAAGAACTCATGATGAAAAATGCTCTTGGCTTCCAGAAAAAGAACTGATGGTGTCTGAAGAGAGACTGAAGCATACTGTTTTTTTCTCCCCCCCTTCCTCCCTTCTTTCCTTTCTTCTATGTAATTGGAAGGAAAATAAAATATTATTCAAAAAAGAAATAGGTTATTAAATATTAATGCTTTATGTATTTAATTTAATTTAGTTATTAAATAGGAATGTGGATCAAAGCATAGTTTTTTACCTTTTTAATTGTTATTTGTATGCTTGGCTTTTTTTCTTTCTCATATATTTCCCCCTTTTGATCTGATTTTTCTTTTGTAGCATGATGAATATGGAAATATGTTTAGAAGAACTGAACATTTAACTTATATTGGATTGCTTGCTGTCTAGGGGAAGAAGAAGGGAGTCAGGAAGGGAGAAAAATTTGGAACATGAGGTTTTGAAAAGGTGAATATTGAAAACTATCTTTGCATGTATTTGGAAAAATAAAGAGCTATTGTTTTAAAAAAAAAATTGAGTTCCAAATTATCCCTCTCTCACTCCAATCCCCATCCTTGCGAAGCAAACTATTTGATACTGATTATACATGTGAAGTGTTGAAAAACGTATTTTGTATTAGCCATGTTGAAAAGGAAAAGACAAAAAAAACAAGAAGAAATTAAAATAAAGATTTTGAAAGTATGCTTCAGTCTTTTAAAAAATTTTTTATTAATTTTATAATTATAATATTTTTGACAGCACATATGCATAGGTAATATCTTTTTTACATTATCTCTGGTACTCCCTTCTGTTCTGACTTTTTCCCCTCCTTCCCTCCACCCCCTCCCCTAAATGGCAAGAATTCCCATACATATTAAATATCTTCTAGTATATCCTAGGTACAATATATATGTGCAGAAGTGAATTTTGTTGTTGCAAAGGAAGAATTGGATTCAGAAGGTAAAAATAATCTGGGAAGAAAAACAAAAAAAATGCTCACAGTTTACACTCATTTCCCAGTGTTCCTTTTCTGGGTGTAGCTGATTCTGTCCATCATTGATCAATTGGAATTGGATTAGCTCTTCTCTATGTTGAAGATATCCACTTCCATCAGAATACATCCTCATACAGTATCATTGTTGAAGTGTATAATGATCTCCTAGTTCTGCTCGATTCACTCAGCATCAGTTGATGTCTCTCCAAGCCTCTCTGTATTCCTCTTATTGGTCATTTCTTACAGAACAATAATATTCTATAACATTCATATATCATAATTTACCCAACTATTCTCCAATTGATGGCATCCATTCATTTTCCAGTTTCTAGCCACTACAAAAGGGCTGCCACAAACATTTTGGCACATACAGGTCCCTTTCCCTTTAGTATTTCCTTGGGATATAAGCCCAGTAGTAGTACTGCTGGGTCAAAGGGTATGCACATTTTGACAACTTTTTGGGCATAATTGCAGATTGCTCTCCAGAATGGTTGGATTCTTTCACAACTCCACTAAAAATGCATCAGTGTCCCGATTTTCCCACATCCCCTCCAACATTCATCATTATTTGTTCCTGTCATCTTAAGTATCTTAAGTCTTCATTCAGTTCTCTCTCTGAAGGTTGGGAACATTTTTTTTATCATAAGACCTTTGGAATTGTCTTGAATCAATGTCTTGATGGAATAATAATAAAGAAAATAATTAATAAATAAATATATAAAAGCAATTACAAAAGATTATATGTGTATATATGCATAATTGTATATATTTACATATACTTATGTATGTATATATTAGATATAGATATGTATATTTATATATAGTTTTGATTATCTGAAATAATATATATATTGATATATGTATCTATCTATCTATAATAAAATAATTTCTGAAATAGAAAAGGCTTTGTATTAGAAAAATCAATTAAACTAAGATAAGAAGGACAATGGTTGACTGGGAAAAAAACAACATTGAATCAAATATTTCTGATAAAGGTTTGATATTCAAAATATATTGGTTACAGAAGTACAGAAGATCAAAAGACATTCTTCATGTTACATTTGAAAATTAAGGTAAGTTGAGAGATAATGCTCAATTTATTAGGTTAGCAGTAACCAATAAATTTGGTTAATGTCTTTTCTCAAAGACCAAAGCCCCTAGGGTTTATTAATCTCCATATAGTTCGAGGGAAGTACAAGAGAACAAATAAGAGAGTTCAGTAGGTGAGGAGAACAATGTATTTGGTTTCAGATTTGGCAGCATCAAGGGGTGAAGACAATGTGATTGGTTATATCAAGAACAGTAGGATAGAATGCGGTTAATAACAACTACTTTCTGTCATAGAGGAATACTTGATTGATTTATGAAATCCATCTACATATTGCAGAGCTTATTAGTGGACCTGAGTTAGCAGCCTTTCTGGCACCTGGAAAAGTGTGTTAGGGAGATAATTTAATGGTGCCAAGATAGTTTAGGGACAATGTGTCCTTTAGGGATTGCTTCAGGACTTAAAGATAACCGCAGATGGTGTTTTTCCCAGAAGATGAAGATGTGGTAGAGTAGTTTTTTCCATTAATTTTAACTTTAACTCAAAGAGAAAACTAAGACTCAAGGACAAAGAAAGGTTACATTTGATAGATGCAGACTTCATTGTAAAAATCAATACAATATAAATTATAGTAGAAATCCATGCAGTGAAAATGAGAGGTAATGTTAATTTTTATCTTTTCACCCATTAGAAAAGATTCCAATAAGCAGCACTCAAAAGAGAATTTTAAAACTATTAGCAACCATATGAAAGAATGTTCCAAATCATTAATTATCAATTTTTGAAGTTTCAACTCATACCTAGCAAATTCACAAAGATTACAAAACATGAGGATAGTCAATTTTGGAGAAAAGATAGGCATGGGAATTCATTGGCTGATGTGTGAATTGGCACAACCATTTTGGAAAGCAATAAGATATAATAGATAGATTGCTCACTATCAATAAAAATATTGTAAGACCGGTGGAGCAGACCTGGGTCAATCTGATTTAACTTTGCCTTTAAGTGGTTAATGTTGGATCCAGTTTTAGGACAATTAGGCAAGAAATGTATAAAAATAATTTTAAAACTTTGGCTGGGGGAGAGTTTCTAGGGATCTCAGTGAACTTCCCTGTGTACTGCTTTTAAGTACTTTTATTTTCTGCAGACTGCTTTTATTTGGAAGTGTTTTTTTTTTTAATGTTTTTTAAAATGTTTTATCTGACCATAAGATTCAGACTGATCCATTTCAGCCATAGAAACATAACTGGGCCATCTTAACAAGAGCTATAAATATTTTGTAAGTGTTTAGATTTTGTTTTGCTCCTGATTAGTTCCTTCTTTAACCTACACTCCTTGTAACTTTTCATTCCCTTCCTTCCCTTTTTTTCCTATTTCCCTCTAGTCAGATGTATTTCTGTACCTAACTTTCTTTCTGTGTCTTTATTCTGTCTTTTGACAAGTTCAGATGACAGTGAGGTTCGAGGTTTGCCACTTCATCACACCTATTTTTCTTTGTAGTAGATATCTATTTGGGCACCCCAATTATATAAAATAATTTCCCCTGACATTCCTCTCCCTCCACCAATGTTTTCTTTCTTTTTAACCTCTCTCTCCTTTCTTTCTTAAGATCATCAGAACATAATAGAACCACTCCCAAGTCATATCTAATTGGATTTTCCCTATGATCCCCAATGCTGATAGGGTTCAGAGGGTATATATCACTTCCCCACATAAACAATTTTTCCTTGGTTCTTTATCATTGTTGATTCACATTTATCTTTTATGTTTCTCATCATTTCTATGTTTAAACTTCAAAGTTTATCCACAATCTTTTTTTTTTAAATCAGGAATGCTTGGAAGTCCTCTATTTCATTGAAGGTCCATTACCCTCCCTATAGCTGAGCATAATACTTAGTTTTTCAAAGCAAAATATTGTTGGCTGTAAATTCATATCATTTGCCTTCTGAATATCATATTCCAAGTTTTTCACTCATAAAGCAATGATTGCTAAATCATGCATAATCCTGACTGAATCCTTTGTATTTAAATTCCTTCTTCCTAGCTGCTTGCAGTATTTTATTTTTTTTTTCTTTGACTTATATTTTGTCTATGATATTCCTGGGAGTTTTATTTATTTATTTTTTTGGTGCAGGTTGGAGAGGATTTCTTTCAGGAAGTGGATTCTATTTCTACTTTGCCTTCTGGTTCTGGGAGATATGAGCTGTTTTCTTTTAAAATTTCTTGAAATATTATGTTTAGATCTTTTTTCAATAATGGCATTCAGGTGATCCAAATGATTCATACATTTTTTCCTTCTCAAACTGTTTTCAGATCAGTTGTTTTGGCTCTGAGATACCTTACAATTTCTTCTATTTTTAAGTCATTTAACTTAAAAAAAAATTCTTCTTTTTCTAACTTCATCTTTTACTAGAGTCAAGTGAAGACTTCAAAAAGCTATATCCAAGTATAATTTTAAACTGGATAAAGATCTTGCAAATATTACTTCAAAATAATTCTGTAGAGTTCATCATTATGAAATTGTGCTGACATGTTCCTGTCACCATAAAAAACTTTTTATAGTGGGATTCTTTTTTGCTTGTTCATTCTATTAAACCACTTTCTGACATCATACTTAATATTAGAGCTGTACTCTGCAAAGTTCTGAAGAGAATATTTAGACTGGTTTTGTTGCTACTTTCTTGCGGTGTGATGTTCTTTTCTTGATTATAATGTGCTCTGGGAGCAGATTTCTTGGGGAGCTTTCTGGGAGCAGCCTTAGTTTCAGTTCAGAGTAATCACCCCTAATGCAGCCAGAAGTTAAAGTCCAGATTCTTTATTTTGTCCTTCAAAGTCTTGTCTCTTTTCCTGGGGCCCGGTTAGCTTTAGTAGAGGTCTATCTCCTTCCTTGGTTCCAAGAGCTTCCTCTGAATGTCTCCGAATCCAAAGGTTTGTCCTTCAGCCTCCAGCCAGAACAAAGGTGGAAGTTGGAATGAATCTTGACTCCTCCTCCAAGAGAGTGGGCTTGTGGGTTTCTGACTTGGGAATCTCCTGGAAGTCAATCCTAGTTGTGAATTTCCTGGAAGTCCCAGTCTATATATGTTCTCCAAAGATGTGAACTCCAATGTGTTAACCAATGTGTGAAGTCCTTTGAAAGTGTGAACTAAGTACATAAGCATTAGTACCTTGTTTCAAGTTCTGGCCCATAATATTGGGGTATTGTGTGTTGTATAAGAAATTATATAAAAATATCATGAACAGTTCTAACTAGGGACTCATAATGCTTCAGTGTTTCCAAAGTGGTCTTATCCAAGACAAAGTCTGATCACTGTCTTCCTAGTCTGAATTCTGTCAGTTCTCATCCTGAGCCTTGCAATTGATGAGAAATCCCAGTAGATTTCTGTTGGCTTCAGCTAGAAATCTTTGCATTTTGAATGACATAACTTCAAACTACTGTTTGTACTTGAGATTCCTGCCCCAGTTTTCTGCCTTTGATTCAAACTTGGCTGAAGGCTAGAACTGATTTCTTGCTCTATTCCTGGAGTCAGACTCATAATTAATGTTTGTTTTGAAACTTGTTCTTTAGTCCATAACCTATACCTAGTACTATAACCTATGACCATTCCTCAACCAGGAATGCCATTCTTAGGCACTGATTCCTTCCTTTGTCCACTCTGCAATCCTGAGATGTACAATCCCAGCTTTGGAGGTCCACTTTTTGAGTTCAGGAGATACAGAGCTTCTGCAAATTCTGTCAGCACAGAAGCAGTCTTCTCCATTACAATCCTGAGAGGAAAAGATGACCATAGGCTACATGATTGATTTGCCAGTTGAGATCTGTGAACAAAGATCTACATCTATAGCCTTAGGACCTCTTCTTGATTATTTTTTGACCAGAGCCTATCCCCAATGTCTGTAGACCTCTTTGTCTTTTTCCTACTTCATCTTGGCTCTCTTTTTCTGACCTATACTTTTCCAGAATAAAAGGAGGGGAAACCATATTCAGAACATCTAAATGGTCTGCCATTAGCCAGGCCTTCTAGAGATGTGCCTGGCCTACCAGCGATGCACAAGTCATGCAAACTTTTTACAGTAATTGAAGGACTTGTTTATTAGTAACTATATGTGAGAAATGGTTTTCTTTTGTAAAGCTATATTGGAAATGGGAGTCTAGGGACATGTGTGACAATGTTGAAGAGCACTGAACTTTGAAATGATGAATCAATCCTCTTAATGGCCACTGAACAATAAATGCCTCTGACTTCATGAATTTTGAAAAGTGAGTGGCTTGCTTTCTGCCTTTTCTCTTCTTTGCAGATTATGTCAGAACTACTTGAGTCTCTCCCTGTAAGGGTTGGAGTAGGGCTGATATCTTTCTCAGTCTTGACCTTTTGGTAGCTATGAACCCATAGCTGCTGAAGTTTCTTTCTTTTTCTTTTTTTTTTTTTAAATTTTATTTTTTTATTCATTTTTCCAAATTATCCCCTCCCTCCCTCCACTCCCTCCCCCCGATGGCAGGTAATCCCATACATTTTACATGTGTTACAATATAACCTAGATACAATATATGTGTGTAAATCCCATTTTCTTGTTGCACATTAAGTATTAGCTTCCAAAGGTATAAGTAACCTGGGTAGATAGACGGTAGTGCTAACAATTTACATTCACTTCCCAGTGTTCCTTCTCTGGGTATAGTTATTTCTGTCCATCATTGATCAACTGGAAGTGAGTTGGATCTTCTTTATGTTGAAGATTTCCACTTCCATCAGAATACATCCTCATACAGTATTGTTGTTGAAGTGTATAGTGATCTTCTGGTTCTGCTCATTTCACTCAGCAACAGTTGATTTAACTCTCTCCAAGCCTCTCTGTATTCCTCCTGCTGGTCATTTCTTACAGAGCAATAATATTCCATAACCTTCATATACCACAATTTACCCAACCATTCTCCAATTGATGGACATCCATTCAACTTCCAGTTTCTAGCTACAACAAAAAGAGCTGCTACAAACATTTTGGCACATACAGGTCCCTTTCCACTCTTTAGTATTTCTTTGGGATATAATCCCAATAATAGCAATGCTGGGTCAAAGGGTATGCATAGTTTGACAACTTTTTGGGCATAGTTCCAAAGTGCTCTCCAGAATGGCTGGATTCTTTCACAACTCCACCAACAATGTATCAGTGTCCCAGTTTTCTCACATCCCCTCCAACATTCATCATTATTTGTTCCTGTCATCTTAGCCAATCTGACAGGTGTGTAGTGGTATCTCAGAGTTGTCTTAATTTGCATTTCTCTGATCAGTAGTGATTTGAAACACTCTTTCATATGAGTGGATATAATTTCAATTTCATCATCTGAGAATTGTCTGTTCATATCCTTTGCCCATTTATCAATTGGAGAATGGTTGATTTCTTATAAATTCGGGTCAGTTCTTTATATATTTTGGAAATGAGACCTTTATCAGAACCTTTAACTGTAAAAATATTTTCCCAATTTGTTACTTCCCTTCTAATCTTGTTTGCATTAGTATTGTTTGTACAGAAACTTTTTAGTTTGATGTAATCAAAATCTTCTATTTTGTGATCAATAATGGTCTCTAATTCTCCTCTGGTCATAAATTCCTTCCTCCTCCACAAGTCTGAGAGGTAGACTATTCTCTGTTCCTCTAATCTATTTATGATCTCATTCTTTATGCCTAAATCATGGACCCATTTTGATCTTATCTTGGTATATGGTGTTAAGTGTGGATCCATATCTAATTTCTGCCATACTAATTTCCAGTTTTCCCAACAGTTTCTTCCGAATAATGAATTTTTGTCCCTAATGTTGGTATCTTTGGGTTTGTCAAAGATTAGATTGCTATAGATGTACCCTTTTTTGTCCTTTGTATCTAATCTGTTCCACTGATCTACCGTTCTATTTCTTAGCCAGTACTAAATGGTTTTGGTGACTGCTGCTATATAATATAGCTTTAGATCAGGTACACTGCTGCTGAAGTTTCAATCTTGCCTCTGTGAGCCTAAAATTTCAATTTTATGTTTTGTTTCCTGAATATAGATTACTGCACAATAATCCTGCACAATCCCAGTTTTGGAGACATACTTTTTGAGTTCAGGAGGTACAGAGCTTCTGCACATTCTGTCAGCACAAAAGCAGTTTTCTGTATATCCACTACAACCCTTTTTAGAGGAAAAGATGACCATTGGCCACATGATGGATTCAATATCCAGTTTAGCTTGCCAGAAGACTTGAAGAAAAATTTTTGAACAGTAAAAATCTGAGGTGAAATAGAAAACATCTATTCAGTAGTCCTTGTTTCATGTTTATTTAAATTTCAAATCTCAGGAGAGATTAACAGTAGTTACATTACATATGCTATGGCTTGTTTTAAGTTTTGTTCATTTGAGAATAGCATTCATGTTTTTAACTTGTGAGAGCCTTTTATAGTTAACATTTCTTTTTGTGGAGGAAATAAGTAGTTGTCATATACCTTATAGCCTTTATATATTGAATATCTTTATCTTTCCTATCCCTTCCTTGGAAAAACATTAGACAGAAGCCAAAACTATAAGGAATTTTCCCTTGAACTATAGTCCAGGGATGTAATAAGTCAAAAAGTGCCAAAAACCAGAATCTGGCCTTTCTTTTAAGTGGTCAGGCTTCTACACTACTGGATGAAGTCTATATGATGGATTGAGAGCTGAAAGGGACAAGCAAGGAGAAGGGAATAGTAATGTACCCAGTTTCTCTGGATCTGGCAACAGTTACAATTTTACAATTATGATTTTTCTAAATATGGCAAATTCAAGTCTTCCAGCTCCCACAGTGATTTATAAAACATGGATGCCAATGTCTAACATATCATTACTGTTAGGTCAATAGCAAAGACTTTGAACTTCAGAACTTTGTTCCCTGGGGAGTCCTAATAATAAATTTTAGTCCATTGCCTAAATAAGCGTTTAAATCACAGCATTATTTTTGCTTTATCAGAACCACTAAACAATCATCTTTTGTAGCTTTAGTCCCTGTGGAAAAGCATACCCTCATTAGTGCAAAGAGAAAGTTGAAGTAGAGACCAACTTGGTCTCATTAGCTTTTGGGGCTTAGCAGTCTCTAGAGACTGCAGTTAGAAGTATCCACAGGCAGCTTTGTATCCGACTAATAATGCTCAGCAAAGTTTCATTTTTTGATGCAAATGAGTCTTGGGAGGTTAGGAAAGGAACCTTTAGTGAAACTTTTTCAGCATTAGTCCAGAGAGAATCAGGAATAATTGAGACCTGTAAAATGAATGAGCAAAACAGAGCTGAGACAGGTCAGGAGCCACGAAAACTCCCCCTACTTCATTTGAATTCAAATCAATTTGTCTCAACACTATAGTCAGTCTAATCTGCAACATTATTTAAGGTACAACAGTAAAATGTCTCAACTCTATGGGCTAAATACTACTATTTCCAAGTCACCATATTCCATCATAATTATCTCTGGGACTGAGTAGTTATCAACAGAAACGCACAAAGGTCTCTTCAATCCATCTTGCATGCCACTAGAAGATTATCTTTTATAAAACATCATTCTCACTCAATTTATTTTCCAATTCAAGAATTCAATTAATAGGTAATATCTATTTCCAGTGAAGTCAAACCCAAACTTCTTATCCTAGAGTTCAAATATCCAAATCTCTATCTAAAGTGACTCCGTCTTACCTGTCTCTTATACACTAAACCCCATTACATCCAACATGAATAATTTGAGTCAAGCAAGTCTACTTATTACCTACCCATCATACTTGCCATGTTTATTTCCATCCCCATATCTTCAGTTATATTTGTCTTCTGGCAGTAATATTAAAGATCTTTTCCTCTGCCTTTCTATAATTTGTCTTTTTCAATTCAGACTTATTCAATAAGTCTCCTCCTCCAGCTCTCTATGATCACTGCCTTCTTTAAATTCACATAGCATTTAGAGTTAGTATCACATAAAAACACTTGCTTACATGTTGTGATGCATTTAAAAAACATTATTTCATGTGCATTTTATTTTCTAAGACATACTGGCAGAGAACGCTTTTATTTTTCTGTTGTACTTCCACATTTCTTGGGGGAAAAACACTGGATTTAGGTTCAGGAAACCTGGGCTCTGAATGTACTTTAGAGTGATTAACGGTCAAGTCACTTGCTTATCTCTAATTCTCAAATTCTTCTCTTGTAAAATTGGAATAATAACTGTACTATTGTAATGCCAGAAAAACTGAGACAAGATAGATTGGTTTTTAATATTTTAATTGGGGAGAGTTTAGGCTAGCTAGTCGAACGGAACTCATATCCAAAAATCATTCTACCCTGAGAAACTGAGTCAGGGAACTTTTGAAGGGTCCTTAGCTAATTAGCATTTACAAGCAGGATATAGAAGATGAGAAAGCAATTAGTCTAATAGTTTACAGCTGTTTTCTTTACTTAAGAGAGAGAATCCAGAGAGAGGAGTCAACCTAGTATTTGTAGCCTTGGATCATTACTCAGTTCCTGCCAGAGAAGGGAGTAGGACCATTCTTTGATAGATAAACACTTCTAACAAGGGCATAGGCAGGAATCTATATAACATAATTCTACTCCAGGGTAGTTTTGGACAAGGATGGAATCAGCATGGTGGGCACTTGGATCATTGTTTTTCTTTTTTATTCTTTATTGTATCACAATGGTATATAAGATTCAATTTCCAGTTTTAATGACAAGAAGGTGGGGGGAACACCCAATATATTCATATTCTTTCTGGCAAGCATTCAAATCCCTGAATCATTTTGGAGGATCTCAGTACCATGATTCTGACTAACCCTACCTGGGATTGGATAAGCCGAACAGGACTAGAAAAGATGCAAGGACCTATGATGAGGGCAAGGAGAAGGAGAAACAGTGGTGGACAAGATAAGAGTACTCTGACCCTGCTCTAGTCAGCTGGATTCAAGATCTTTACAGATTCTTCCTGTTAACTCCAGAGCCATTAACAACATTCCTTGTTTAGGGTGGCACAGAAGCCTTCCCATAGCAAGAATAGCTCATCAGGTCCTCTATGACTATGGAGCACTGTCTCAGCCAGGGAATCCAATTTGAGATGGACAATTCAATGTGAGTTAGGTCTGCAGTCATTTGTGCACTTACCTTAGTATCTGCTTTGTAGAGGGAGCAGCAGTGCTTAGGGCAGTTGTGCTAGGGGCACTGAAAGGCTACAGAGGGACTCCAAGGAGGGAAGGGTGAGAACTGAAATGGCTCCATTTGCCCCCACCTGGAAGAACAGACAGGCTAGGGAACACTGCTTCTAGAATACCGGAAGGATCCTGACTACTGAGCAGGATGTGGATGTATGCACATTTTAGTCAGAACATCACAGAAGGCAAACCATGAACTTTTAAGGCCTTATACCAATTGCAATGTTTTTTGAGGATGCTAAAATATTAAATGGGAAACTGGGGTTAAAAGACTGGAGGAGTGGATCAGAGAGACTAATGGAGGTGGTCACAAGACAGGTAGCTGTACCTTGGAGATTTGCAAGGATGATTTCTGATTGTTCCCAAGAATAGGTAATCAGAAAATGGTCCCAGAATCTGCGTCTGCCAGGGAAATTCCAACAAAATAAGGGTGTTCAAAGTTAAAGCTGAGCCAACAATCACAGCCCAGCTGGGGTTACAAATAAGCCAAGCAAGGAGTGAAGATGAAAAAGGGCTTCCAATTTGAACTGTTGAGTTAGGAGGGGCAGTAGTGCCTGGGGTAAAGTGAACAGGAACTAGTGGCACTAGGAGTGGTACAGGGCTGAACGGGATTAGGTAGGACCAAGATTGTGGGAAGTATTACTATGGTGGCCAGAGGTAAAATGCTGCCTGAAGTTTAACTTTTGTCAAATTCACTTCCCATCAAACTGGAAATTAGTATGGCAGAAATTAGATAAGGATCCACACTTAACACCATATACCAAGATAAGATCAAAATGGGTCCATGATTTAGGCATAAAGAATGAGATCATAAATAGATTAGAGGAACAGAGAATAGTCTACCTCTCATACCTGTGGAGGAGGAAGGAATTTATGACCAGAGGAGAACTAGAGACCATTATTGATCATAAAATAGAAGGTTTTGATTACATCAAACTAAAAAGTTTCTGTACAAACAATACTAATGCAAACAAGATTAGAAAGGAAGTAACAAATTGGGAAAATATTTTTACAGTTAAAGGTTCTGATAAAGGTCTCATTTCCAAAATATATAAAGAACTGACCCGAATTTATAAGAAATCAAACCATTCTCCAATTGATAAATGGGCAAAGGATATGAACAGACAATTCTCAGATGATGAAATTGAAATTATATCCACTCATATGAAAGAGTGTTTCAAATCACTACTGATCAGAGAAATGCAAATTAAGACAACTCTGAGATACCACTACACACCTGTCAGATTGGCTAAGATGACAGGAACAAATATGATGAATGTTGAAGGGGATGTGGGAAAACTGGGACACTAATACATTGTTGGTGGAGTTGTGAAAGAATCCAACCATTCTGGAGAGCAATTTGGAACTATGCCCAAAAAGTTATCAAACTGTGCATACCCTTTGATCCAGCATTGCTGCTATTGGGCTTATATCCCAAAGAAATACTAAAGAGTGGAAAGGGACCTGTATGTACCAAAATGTCTGTGGCAGCTCTTTTTGTAGTGGCTAGAAACTGGAAGATGAATGGATGTCCATCAATTGGAGACTGGTTGGGTAAATTGTGGTATATGAAGGTTATGGAATATTATTGCTCTGTAAGAAATGACCAGCAGGAGGAATACAGAGAGGCTTGGAGAGACTTACATCAACTGATGCTGAGTGAAATGAATAGAACCAGAAGATTGCTGTACATTTCAATGTTAAATGAAGATGTATTCTGATGGAAGTGGATATCTTCAACATAAAGAAGATCCAACTCACTTCCAGTTAATCAATGATGGACAGAAACAAATACACCCAGAGAAGGAACACTGGGAAGTGAATGTAAATTGTTAGCACTACTGTCTATCTACCTAGGTTACTTACACCTTCGGAATCTAATACTTAATGTGCAACAAGAAAATGGGATTTACACACATATATTGTATCTAGGTTATATTGTAATACATGTAAAGTGTATGGGATTACCTGCCATCTAGGGGAGGGAGTAAAGGGAAGGAGGGGATAATTTGGAAAAATGAATACAAGGGATAATGTTATAAAAAAAATAAAATTACTCATACATACATACTGTCAAAAAAAAACCCTTATAAATAAAATTTTTAAAAAATTCACTTCCCATCTCTCCCTCAGCTGCCTGTCAATCTAATCCCTACATGAGTTGTTTGATGAAGGTATTTTTTTCCCCATTCTTTCTAGTGCTTTTGGGAAAATCTACCAGCTTTCCTGGTCTCTTATCTCTTATCCCCTCTTTTGTTTTGTTGAAGGAATCATTGAAAGGGGAGTAAATAGAGGCTTCAATGGTCAAGTAGCCACCTCACATATAAGTCTTGAAGGTGAATTAAAGTTCCCATAAAATAACAAACTAGTACAATAGGGGTATTCCTATTTCTAGCCATATGGAAAGATGCTCCAAGTCATTATTAATCAGAGAAATGAAAATTAAGACAACTCCAAGATACCACTACACACCTGTCATATTGGCTAGGATGACAGGAAAAGATAATGCTGAATGTTGGAGGGGATGTGGGAAAATTGGGACACTGATACATTGTTGGTAGAATTGTGAATACAACCAACCATTCTGCAGAGTGATTTGGAACTATGCTCAAAAAGTTATCAAACTGTGAATATCCTTTGATCCAGCAGTGTTACTACTGGGCTTATATCCCAAAGAGATCTAAAGAAGGGAAAGGGACCTTTATGTGCAAAAATGTTTGTGGCAGCTCTCTTTTAGTGGCCAGAAACTGGAAACTGAGTGAATGTCCATCAATTAGAGAATGACTGAATAAATATATGTATATGAATGTTATGCAATATTATTGTTTTGTAAGAAAAGACCAGCAGCAGGGGCAGCTAGGTGGCATAGTGGATAGAGTACCAGCCCTGAATTCAGGAGGACCCGAGTTCAAATCTGGTCTCAGACACTTAACACTTCCTAGCTGTGTGATCCTAGGCAAGTCACTTAACCCCAGCCTCAGAAAAAAAAAAAAGAAAAAAAAAAAAAAGAAAAGACCAGCAGGATAATTTCAGAAAGGCCTGGAGAGACTTACACGAACTGATGCTGAGTGAAATGAGCAGGACCGAGATCATTATATACTTCAACAACAATACTATATTATGATCAATTCTGATGGATGTGGCTCTCTTCGACATTGAGATGAACCAAATCAGTTCCATTTGTTCAATAATGAATAGACCAGCTACACCCAGGGAAAGAACTCTGGGAAATGAGTGTGAACCACTACATAGGCATTTCCAATTGGCAATTGCAAAGGCATTTCCAGTCCCTCTATTTTTGTCCGCCTGTATTTTTTATTTCCTTCACAGGTTAAGTGTACATTATTTCAAAGTCCGATTCTTTTTGTGCAGCAAAATAACTGTATGGATTTGTATACATATATTGTATTTAACATATTTTAAAATGTGTTAACATGTATTGGTCTACCTGCCATCTGGGGGAGGGAGTGGGGGGGAAGAGGGGAAAAATTGAAACAAAAGGTTTTGCAATTGTCAATGCTAAAAATTACCCATGCATATATCTTGTAAATAAAAAGCTATAATAAAAAAAATTTAAAAACAATAGGGGTTTTCCACTGTAGAATTTTTCTAAAAGGCCCTCAAATAATTACATGTTCTGAAGGGAACATTGTGTTCAGTTAGATAATGCAGATACATACTATAAACATCTTTTTCAGCAACTTACCCAAATTTCAACCTAATATTTTTCATCATAAATATATTATAATAGGGGACCCAAGCAGAATTTGGCAGTAATTCATCAACCACTTCCAGTTTCCCCAAATCAATGGGACTCAAAGTCCATTAGGGGCAGAGAAGACAGTCTCATCTTCTGAAACTGCTTTCTGTTGACAATGGGCACAGTGCTGAATCATCCTACAGGATCCCATTTTGGGGGATATGCTGGAACTCTCTGAAGCATTCAATGAGCTGATTCACATCTCAGAAGCAGGTCAATACAGCTGTAACTTGACCAAAATCTCCAGGAATAAAAACAAATCTAATAAATAAAGATTAGAATAGTTTGAGATAGAAATACTGGTTCATAAGAACTGCTACAAGATGTGGAGAGGCCAATATAGATTGGCCAGCAGTTTCCCATATAAAGAAACTTGTTTGTCTCACAGGACAGACAAACGCTAAAGATATGTCAGCTGCAGTCCCAAAAACAAAATAATAATTAGATCTCATATACAATTGTTATCAGTTGTTCTTTCATTATTTTAGAAATCTACAAGTACCTGAATACCTACAGATATAGATATCTAGTAACTGATAGATAACTACACAAAATACTCATTTGCCTAATTATTTAGGTTAAAATGACTACACATAATCAGATTAGAAACAGCAAGGTATTACATAATTGAACTGTATTAATGGTCTCTATTGATTATTTGTTCTGATTGTAGAAATCACCTATTGGAGGAAAAAGCAGGGACATGACTATAGCATAATATACTCAGTCAAAGCTGATTCTTCAGCACATATATGACATAGGATAAAGAAGCCTTCACTAAGTTTTACTTCAGTTAATTGTCCCATTTCCTTTCAGATGGTGGAGTACTGACTTGATGATCAAGCCAGACAGTCATACCAATAATATTAATTACAGGCCAAGAAATTTTACCTCCAATAACAAATCTCATTAACCAAAGCTTCAGATGAATCCTAAACAGGTATTTACTACAATCTTGTATTGATAACACTAAGAGATTCATCCCAGAAAGTTCACAGCTTATCTTTCATATATAAGTAGATGGTTTATTAGGTCAATATTATAGCAATCATTTCGTTTTAAAAATGCCCAATACATAGAAAAATTCTAAATTGCCTATTGTCGAAGATGGTGGCGTGGAGGCAGACAGCTGCTTGAGCTCCTCGTTTTCTCTCAGAACTTAATTCATGACAAGCCTCTGACTTAATGCTTGACCCAGAAAGAAATCCACAAAATATCACCAAGAGAAGACATCCTTGAAAGTCCCCAGAAAAGGTCTGTGTTTGCTCGGGGGAGGGTCAATCAGACTGGGCGCAGACTGAGGGCAGGCAGCCAGAGCAAGACAGGCAGCTCACACAGCTCAGACCAGAGGGGGAGGGGTGCGATCTCTGCCATTTCTGTGAAAGGGCTGTTGCCCCAGTGTGGATGCTCCGTCTTGGCAGCAAGCCAGGAGCAGCAGAGAGGGTGTAAACACCAGAGGTGAAGATTAAAACCCCAGAAAGCCAGGGTCTCTCAGAGCCCGGCCACCCCCAACCCCCACCTGGACTGACTCGGTGCATTCTTGGAGCCTCAGAGCGCAGACTCAGTACAGTCATTGCTGTTCTGTTAGTGGCTCTCTGCTGCCCTACCCCCAGTCTGTAGAGGAAGCCCATTAATACCATCCAGCCCCATCCCCCGCAAAACAGACCAATTGTTTCTCTTGTCAGTTTGTTTTCTTTGATTCCTACTCTGACAAAATGAACAAAAAATTCAAAAGGGCTCTAACCATTGACAGCTTCTGTGTGGAGAGGGAGCAGACTTCAAATGCTGAGGAGACTAGGAACAGACTGTCCCCAGATGTATCCCCTGGGAGGGATATAAGCTGCTCCTCAATACAAAAGAACCTCATAGAGGAAATCAAAAAGGGTCTCACAAGAGAGCTGGAAGAGAAATGGGAAAAGGAAAGGGAAGCTTGGCAAGAGAGCCTAGAGAAGTCATCCCATGCATTCAAAGACAGAGTGGATAAAGAAATCAAATCATTGAGAAACAAGATTAGTGAGCTGGAAAAAGTAAACAACTCCAAGGAAAATAGGATTACTGAGCTGGAAAAAGAAAACAGCTCTCTAAAAAATAAAATATATAAAATGGAAAAAAATTCCATAGAAGACAAAAACTCAATTGGACAATTACAAAGAGATATAAAAAAAGTGAGTGAAGAAAATACATCATTGAAAATTAGACTGGAACAAGTAGAAATGAATGACTCAAGGAGAAACCAAGAGGTAGTCAAGCAAAACCAGAGAAATGAAACAATTGAAAAAAATGTCAAGTACCTTACCAGAAAGACAACAGACCTGGAAAACAGATCCAGGAGAGACAATTTGAGAATAATCGGACTCCCTGAAAAATGGGAGGAAAAAAAGAGCTTGGACACCATTTTCAAGGGAATTATCAAAGAGAACTGCCCAGACATTCTGGAAACAGAGGGTAAAATAGACATTGAAAAAATTCATCGATCATAAAATCAAAACGCCAAGAAATATAGTGGCCAAGTTCAAGAACCATCAGACAAAGGAAAAGATATTGGAAGCTGCTAGAAAAAAGCAATTCAGATATGGAGGATCCACAATAAGGATAACCCAGGATCTAGCAGCGTCCACATTAAAAGAACTCAGGGCCTGGAACATGATATTCCGAAAGGCTAAGGAACTTGGTATGCAGCCAAGAATAACTTACCCAGCAAAAATAAGCATCGTTTTCCAGGGAAGAAGATGGACATTTAACGAAATAAATGAATTCCATCTATTTTTGATGAAAAAACCAGACCTACATAAAAGGTTTGATCTTCAAATACAGAACTCAAGAGATTTCTAAAAAGGTAAAAAGAAATCTTGAGAACTATACTTCTGTCAAAAAAATATGTAAAGAATATATGTACAATTTGTCTTAGAAACTAGAGGTGGAAAGGAAATTATATCATAAAAAAGTGTAAAGTGGTGGTACTACATCTCATGAAGAGGCAAAGGTAACCTATTATATCTGAGAGAAAGAAAGGAGGGAGAGGAACATAGCGTGTATCAATAGACACATTCAATTTATGGTGAAACTTCTTCCACTTCATTGAAAAGTGAAAGGGAAGGAGTAAGCTAAGGGGAAGGGAATACAGTAATTTCAAGGAAAAGGGGTAAAATAAGGGGAGGATCTTTAAGGTGGGGGAGGGATCCTAAAAAGGGAGGGCTGTGAAAAGCAAGTGGTGTTCACCAGTTTAATACTGGATAGGAGGGTAAAAGGGAAGGAAAGGGGAAAAGCATAAGCAGGGGTTAATAGGATGGCAAGCAATATAGAATTAGTCCTTCTAACCATAAATGTGAATGGGGCAAACTGCCTCATAAAGAGGAAGCAGTTAGCAGACTGGATTAAAAGTCAGAATCCTACTATATGTTGTTTACAGGAAACACACCTGAAACAGGGTGAGACATTCAAACTAAAAGTAAAAGGGTGGAGCAGAATCTATTATGCTTCAGGCAAAACCAAAAAAGCAGGAGTAGCCATCCTCATCTCAGATCAAGCAAAAACAAAAATTGATCTAATTAAAAGAGATAAGGAAGGGCATTATATCCTGCTAAAGGGCAGCATCAGTAATGAAGCAGTATCAATATTAAACATATATGCACCAATTCTTAAAAGAGAAATTAAGAGAGCTGCAAGAGGAAATAGGTAGGAAAACTATAATAGTGGGAGATCTCAACCTTGCACTCTCAGAATTAGATAAATCAAACCACAAAATAAATAAGAAAGAAGTCAAAGAGGTAAATAGAATACTAGAAAAGTTTGATATGATAGATTTTTGGCGAAAGCTAAATGGAGACAGAATGGAATATACTTTCTTCTCAGAAGTTCATGGAACCTATACAAAAATTGATTATATACTAGGGCATAAAAACCTCAAAATCAAATGCAGTAAGGCAGAAATAGTAAATGCATCCTTTTCAGACCATAATGTAATCAAAATAACATTTAATAAAAAGCCAGGGGAAAATAGACCAAAAAATAATTGGAAACTAAATAATCTTATACTAAAGAATGATTGGGTAAAACAGCAAATCATAGACATAATTAATAACTTCACCCAAGAAAATGACAATAATGAGACATCATACCAAAATGTGTGGGATACAGCCAAAGCAGTAATAAGGGGAAGTTTTATATCTCTACAGGCCTACTTGCATAAAATAGAGAAAGAGAGGGCCAACGAATTGGGCTTACAACTAAAATTGCTAGAAAAGGAACAAATTAAAAACCCCCAGACAAACACAAAACTTGAAATTCTAAAAATAAAAGGTGAGATTAATAAAATTGAAAGTAAAAAAACTATTGAATTAATTAACAAAACTAAGAGTTGGTTCTATAAAAAAACCAACAAAATAGACAAACCCTTAGTAAACCTGATTAAAAAAAGGAAAGAGAAAAAGCAAATTGATAGTCTTGAAAATGAAAAGGGTGAACTCACCACTAATGAAGAGGAAATTAGAACAATAGTTAGGAGCTACTTTGTTCAACTTTATGCCGATAAATTCGATAACTTAAATGAAATGGTAGAATACCTTCAAAAATATAGCTTGCTCAGATTAACAGAGGAAGAAGTAAGTAGTCTAAATAGTCCCATCTCAGAAAAAGAAATAGACCAAGCTATTAACCAACTTCCTAAGAAAAAGTCCCCAGGACCAGATGGATTTACAGGTGAATTCTACCAAACATTTAAAGAACAACTAACTCCAATGCTCTATAAACTATTTGAAAAAATAGGGATTGAAGGAGTCCTACCAAATTCCTTCTATGACACAGACATGGTACTGATACCTAAACCAGGTAGATCGAAAACTGAGAAAGAAAACTATAGACCAATTTCCTTAATGAATATTGATGCTAAAATCTTAAATAAGATATTAGCAAATAGACTTCAGAAAATCATCCCCATGATAATACACTATGACCAAGTGGGATTTATACCAGGAATGCAGGGCTGGTTTAATATTAGGAAAACTATTAGTATAATTGACCATATCAATAACCAAATTAACAAGAACCATATGATCATCTCAATAGATGCAGAAAAAGCATTTGACAAAATCCAACATCCATGCCTAGTAAAAACG
This sequence comes from Sminthopsis crassicaudata, assembly GCF_048593235.1. Classification (NCBI taxonomy): domain Eukaryota; kingdom Metazoa; phylum Chordata; class Mammalia; order Dasyuromorphia; family Dasyuridae; genus Sminthopsis; species Sminthopsis crassicaudata. Next base: position 243,966,856 of record NC_133621.1, read on the forward strand.
CTTGAGAGTATAGGAATAAATGGGCTATTCCTTAAAATAATAAGGAGCATATATTTAAAACCTTCAGTAAACATCATATGTAATGGCGATAAACTAGAACCTTTCCCTGTAAGATCAGGAGTGAAACAAGGTTGCCCACTATCACCATTAAGAGATTCAAGGAATTAGAGTAGGAAATGAAGAAATCAAATTATCACTTTTCGCAGATGACATGATGGTATACATAGAGAACCCTAAAGACTCTGTTAAAAAGCTATTAGAAATAATTCAGAATTTAACAAAGTCGCAGGATACAAAATAAATCCACATAAATCCTCAGGATTTTTATATATCACTAACAAAATGCAACAGCAAGAGATACAAAGAGAAATTCCATTCAAAATAACAGTCGATAGTATAAAATATTTGGGAATATATCTACCAAAAGAGAGTCAGGAATTATATGAGCAAAATTACAAAACACTTGCCACAAAAATAAAGTCAGATTTAAATAATTGGAAAGACATTCAGTGTTCTTGGATAGGCCGAGCGAATATAATAAAGATGACAATACTGCCCAAACTAATCTATTTATTTAGTGCTATAACAATCAGACTCCCAAGAAACTATTTTAATGACCTAGAAAAAATAACAACAAAATTCATATGGAAGAATAAAAGGTCGAGAATTGCAAGGGAACTAATGAAAAAAAAGTCAGAGGAAGGTGGTCTAAGTGTACCTGATTTAAAGCTATATTATAAAGCAACAGTCACCAAAACCATTTGGTATTGGCTAAGAAATAGACTAGTTGATCAGTGGCATAGGTTAGGTTCACAGGGCAAGATAGTGAATAAAAATAGCAATCTAATCTTTGACAAACCCAAAGATCCCAAATTTTGGGATAAGAATTCATTATTTGACAAAAACTGCTGGGAAAACTGGAAATTAGTATGGCAGAAACTAGGCATGGACCCACATTTAACACCACATACTAAGATTAGATCAAAATGGGTCCAAGATTTAGGCATAAAGAACGAAATCATAAATAAATTGGAGGAACATGGGATGGTTTACCTCTCAGACTTGTGGAGGAGGAAGGAGTTTGTGTCCAAGGGAGAACTAGAGACCATTATTGATCACAAAATAGAACATTTTGATTACAGCAAATTAAAAAGTTTCTGCACAAACAAAACTAATGCAAACAAGATTAGAAGGGAAGTAACAAATTGGGAAAACATTTTTACAGTTAAAGGTTCTGATAAAGGCCTCATCTCCAAAATATACAGAGAATTGACTTTAATTTATAAGAAATCAAGCCATTCTCCAATTGATAAATGGTCAAAGGATATGAACAGACAATTTTCAGATGATGAAATTAAAACTATTTCCACTCATATGAAAGAGTGTTCCAAATCACTATTGATCAGAGAAATGCAAATTAAGACAACTCTGAGGTATCATTACACATCTGTCAGATTGGCTAAGATGACAGGAACAAATAATGATGAATGTTGGAGGGGCTGTGGGAAAACTGGTGCATTGTTGGTGGAGTTGTGAAAGAATCCAACCATTCTGGAGAGCAATCTGGAATTATGCCCAAAAAGTTATCAAAATGTGCATACCCTTTGACCCAGCCATACTACTACTGGGCTTATACCCCAAGGAACTACTAAAGAAGGGAAAGGGACCTGTATGTGCCAAAATGTTTGTGGCAGCCCTTTTCATAGTGGCTAGAAGCTGGAAGATGAATGGATGTCCATCAATTGGAGAATGGTTGGGTAAACTATGGTATATGAATGTTATGGAATATTATTGTTCTATAAGAAATGACCAACAGGAGAAATACAGAGAGGCTTGGAGAGACTTACATCAACTGAAGCTGAGTGAAACGAGCAGAACCAGAAGATCATTATACACTTCAACAATGATACTGTATGAGGATGTATGCTGATGGAAGTGGATATCTTCAACATAGAGAAGAGCTAATCCAATTCCAATTGATTAATGATGGGACAGAATCAGCTACATCCAGAAAAGGAACACTGGGAAATGAGTGTAAACTGTTATTTTTACCTTCTGAATCCAATTCTTCCTGTGCAACAAAAAATTCGGTTCTACACACATATATTGTATCTAGAATATACTGTAATATATTTAACAGTCTTATACCTGCTTGCCATCTGGGGGAGGGGGTTGGGGGAGGAAGGGAAAAAATCTGAATAGAAGTAAGTGCAAGGGATAATGTTGTAAAAAATTACCCATGCATATGTCCTGTCAAAAAAATGTTATAATTTTAAAATAAAATAAAAATTAAAAAAAATAAATTGCCTATTGTCTGTAGCAGAAACATAATTAAGAGGGATAAAGGCAAAAACTATTATTCTCAGTGTTCCTTTAAATAATGGGTACACTTTAAGATGACTCAATATAATCAATTAAAACTCATATAGAATATAAAATTTACACAACTTAGTCAAAACCAGAGCAAGGATATTAGGTTAAATTCCTGCTGTAGGTACTTTAAGAAAACTATAGACACAGTTGTTATAATAGTCATTAAACAAGGAGACCATTATGCACCTAGATAAATATTACATAATTTGCCGAAGACAGATGGAGACTTTGGTATGAAAAAATGATCTTGCTGTGAAGTGTCCATAGACTTGAAAAAAATAAAAATAAAATAAAAACATTCAGTAATTAACATTATGTAAAAGTAGGCTGTTCCTTTAAACAATAAAATGCTCTCTGTAGCAGAGTCAGCAGAGTTTGTCTTCATTTCTAAAAAATTATGCACAAAAGGAGGTTTCCAAGCTGAAATATCATTGCCTTTCTCCTTTTCCTACTCCACTTCTTTTAATTTTGAGGGTGCCAAATCCTTCTCAAGATTTAGCCAGCCAGTGTGTTTTCTTTCTGTAAACAAATGGCAAGTTTTGTCCAACTTAACTCTTCTCCCCTTTTCTAATATGCTTTCTCCCTCTCTCTCCCCTTCTCTATTACCAACACTATCTCCCTGTAACACATCCCATCTCTCTCCTCCTAATTCTAACATGCTGTCTTTTCCCCCCCTTTCCAACAAATTCCATCTCTCTCTATTCTCTCTGACTACAATATGATTTTCCTGCTCTCTTCAACAACATGTCAAATCAATAATCTTTTAATTTTTTAAAGTTTCAATATTGTGATAACCCCTACTTAATTACTAATTTCACAGTTTTCAACAAATAATAGCCAAATAAACATAACATAACCTATCATAAAATGGATACGAATCTCATGTAATTTATAGTCATTTCAAATTTTAACATAAACACCAATTAAAATTATTTCAACAAAATCAATACTTTTCCATGTGATATTCTAACTAGATATTTCATTCAAACTATTAATCGCTTCTGCAAATCAATCCTTCTTGTTCCATATATGCAGAAATCACTTCTTTTCTCCTTTCTTTAGTTTTTTTTCCTTCAAAACTTTTAAAATTCACAATATAGTTAACAGCTAAATAACTCCACATGTTCAAAAGACCTGACAAAATGTTAAAGCATAACTTACAATGTTTACAAATATGTTTTAGAAGGTGACACATTTCATCTAATTAGGGGATATATGACTTCTTTGGGTAAATTATCAGGACTTAGTTTTTAACAACCTATTGTTAAACTGAATCAAATGAATTTTCCCCTCCTTCCCTCCACCTCCTCCTCTAGATGGCAGGTAGTCCCATACATGTTAAATATGTTAAAATATATGTTAAATACAGTATGTGTATATATATTTATATGGTTATCTTAATGCAAGAAACTTTTAAGAACTGCAAGTTCTCTGAAAGTGGTTGTTTCTACCAAAGTATCCATCTATCTTCAACAAATTATTTAATATATTTTTAAGTGCATAATGGTCTCCTTGTTTAATGAATATGATAACAAATATGATCTATAGATTTCTGCCTAGAGCAGAATTTTAAGCTGATATCCCTGCACTAGTTTTGACTGCATTGCTGATGCATTTGATAGGTTATGCACAATGATTTGTAACATTTATATCTATCTATCTATCTATGTATCTATCTATCTATCTATCTATCTATCTATGTATATATGTATATATACATATATATAAACCTGAAGGCCCTGATTGGTGAAACTTGCTATTAGAGATAAAATCTCTTGGGATTGTAACTGATATTCATGATTCTGAATTTAATTGCCTGATCATTGTCAGCAGTCCACCATTTCAAGAGAAATGCCATAAATTACTCAGAGAATGCCTTCCTGAAATGCCTAGATGGACTTCTTATCTGGGCAAGAGTTGAGGACAACCTTAGGTTGGAATTGGATCCTTCTGACTCAGTTTCCCAGTTCTGTTTCTTTGTTTTCCATCTGATCATTCCTGAGTCTGGCTAGAAGGTGAAATTATTACTGATTGATTGGCTGTCAAATAGATTTTTATCCTGTCATGTATGTACTCTCAGCCCGAGGCCTGAAGGACCTGTTTTGGTACTATTGGATTGGACTGATTAGATGAAATATTTCTCAGTATTGAGTCACCTGATTCCTGTTCCTAGAATTGGGATGGGGAGGGGGGTGTCATTTGATCTCTGGAGGGATGAACTTTGAATCCTGGGATACAGGAAGCTGCAGGAAGTATGTGACCTGTGGGAGGCAGCCAATATTGGTGACCATCAGTCAAGGATGATTACATCCTTTTAATCTATCCAATGAAAAGACTTGAGTCTTTTGATTTTAAGTCCTGGACAAGCCTGAATCTGGCCAGCTTCCAGGAACCCATGGTGGGGGTTGGGATGGCTCCCAGGTATGTCTGGGCCTCTCTCTGCAGGGATTAAATAAATTCTTTCTCTTTGTACCTGATGATGTCTCTGATTAGTTAGTTGGGAAAGAGGGTCTTGTACCCAACCCAGCACACACACTATTATAATCATGCCTCTTCTGCTTTTTCCTCTTATAGCAAATTTCTATAATCAGAACAAATAGTCAGTAGAAGCCATGAGCCCAGAATGAAGAGGAAACCTCAAAACTGAAAAATCCTTAAAGGAGAAAACCTCCTTCGACTCTGTCTCAGGGAGGGGACTCCACCCCAAGCACAAACAGTTTCATCTTTCTTATCTGTGTGGGGATGACTCACTCCCGAAACCCAAGAAATTAAATTCAAATTCTAACCCTGGCTGAAACACAGCCAGGAGCTGACCTGGGACTCCACCCACGAACCCCTTCAGCTTGTAGCCAGACTGGAGCCCTCTCTTTGCAGAGGGTCTAAACATGACATCATCATGGTACCAAAGTCTCTCTGTCCACTGGAAACCTGGTTCTGGTACGTTCTTATCTCTACCTTCAACTTTACTAACTAGACTTCCAATGCTCATAATAAACCTCTTTTATCAATCTACGTTTTCTGGTCTGTAAATTATTTTACAGGGTACTCTTGCTCCACTACTAGACCTCATTTAATTCTGTATCAATGCACCAAATCCAAAGGGGGTTGCAGGGGAGCTCTATTTGACTTCTTGTACCCCAAACCTGCCACCAGACCTCAATTAAACCCTAATTTAATTTAGGTACCCCTAATTCTAAACCTCATCATCTTGGTTCCCTAACTGGGAACCCCAAAAACTAGAACCCCAAAAACTAGACATAATTTGGTGAAATCCGGAACTCTGGAGTAGGTAAAAATCTTTTTCTTTCCCTATCCTGCCACTCAGTCAGGTTTGTGTCCTTGTTAGAGCTTTATGCTCAGGCATAATTCTTTTTTTTTTTTTTTAATTATTTATTTATTTATTTTTTTATAATATTATCCCTTGTATTCATTTTTCCAAATTATCCCCTCCCTCCCTCCACTCCCTCCCCCCGATGACAGGCAATCCCATACATTTTACATGTGTTACAATATAATCTGGATACAATATATGTTTGTAAATACCATTTTCTTGTTGCACATTAAGTATTAGCTTCCGAAGGTATAAGTAACCTGGGTAGATAAACAGTAGTGCTAACAATTTACATTCACTTCCCAGTGTTCCTTCTCTGGGTGTAGTTGTTTCTGTCCATCATTGATCAACTGGAAGTGAGTTGGATCTTCTTTATGTTGAAGATATCCACTTCCATCAGAATGCATCCTCATATAGTATTGTTGTTGAAGTGTATAATCTCCTAGTTCTGCTCATTTCACTCAGCATCAGTTGATGTAAGTCTCTCCAAGGCTCTCTGTATTCCTCCTGCTGGTCATTTCTTACAGAGCAATAATATTCCATAACCTTCATATACCATAATTTACCCAACCATTCTCCAATTGATGGACATCCATTCATCTTCCAGTTTCTAGCTACAACAAAAAGAGCTATCAGGCATAAATCTCTATGAATTGCTGCAGATTGACAAAAGGCCTCCTTTTGTCTCACTCTCTATCTCTAGACATATGAGAGAGGCTGCAAGAATTTGGAAAACTAACAGCTTTCACCTGTCCACAATCTAGACACACCTCCACCTCTAAAATCCTTCCTTAGCAGATGCTTGGTTTGAGGAAATTCCCTCCAGAGACAAAGGACCTTCTTTTGCATTTCAAGGCATTTCTAATCCTTTTTTCTCTCACCAGAAAGCTGGCTCTCAGGCAGGAACTTTGAGACCCGAGAGGAAGTATCTCTTTAACACCACCCCCCAGACCAAGGAGACACATGGCCGTTTTGGGGACCCCACAACCCTCTCAGGGGTCCCAAGCCAGCACTCTCTTTGATCTGTTTTGTAGAGATAACCTGCCAGAGAAACTTAAGAGGAGCTGAGTTTGAGCCCTTCTCCCACACCACTTTTAAATACAATGGAGTCTGTGATGGTCAGGCTGTAGCCATGAGGAGAAAAGTCACTCAATGGGGGTGAGCTTGGAGATATGTCTCTACCCAGCTGCTATTCCCTGGACAGGGGTAAGCGGTCTCTCCTTTAGGTCTTACTCTCCCAGCAAGATTTGGGGGGCTTGGACGAGCTAACCCACTCTCAAGTTCCTGCGTGAAATCGCTGGAGGAGCCCTCACCATTCAGGACACACTGGGTAAGATAGAATCTCTTTCTCCCCATCCTCACTCTGGCCTTTCCTCCCCCTCTCCCATGGAGTGGGGATCACAGAACTCAAAGCCTTTTTCACATCTCTCCCATGTGGCTTGGCAGCCTGCCATATAAATGTTCCTATCCTGTCCCCTTCTTGGGGTACTGTGCAGTGGGGAGATTGGGGACTCAATCTTAATCTTCTCAAAATCTCTGGAAAAGTTTTTCACCAACTTTTAAAATGGAACTTTGCAGGCAATCTGGATAAGTGGGCCAGGCCCCTTCCAGACCTTTTACCTGCCTCTTAAGAACCGCAGCTTCCAGCCCTCTCAGAAAGCATGCTCATCCCACACATTTTAAAGCAGCATTCGGTTTCCCTGATTTGCTCATCCTGCCTTAGAGCAATGCTTCCCGCTTCAAAATTACGCTTTTGCATGCTCACAAGAATGTCTAAAAAAACAGGGGATTTCAAACTGCTTTTGGTTTTTTTTCCGGCCTCAGAGCACTTCCTTAAACTTTTCCTTACCTGCTCCATGGAGAGATAAATAACCTCACTATCTCCTGAAACCCGGCTATGTTTCTCTCTCACTTTCCATTTAACTTTATAGATGAGAACTTTTTCACTCCTAATTTTCTCAGTCCCAAGACCTTTTGCTCTTAGCACATTCTCTATTTTTCTGGATTGGCATTCTATATCCCTGCCAACAATTAAGGGTTTATTTTCTAAGCTCTAACCCTGGCCTGATTGCAGCTTCAAGAAAGACCTTTGGAATGATGGCTGGGGAATAAAATTCCAAATCAGGACAGCTTACATTGTTAAGAGAGTAAAGATAGCTTCTTTCTTTCTTTTCTCTTCTCAATTCCTGACTGCAGCAAGAAATAAGTTAAAATGAAAGATTGAACCTGTTTGAAAACTCCTTAACCACTTTAGAAGATCACTGCTCTTTGGACTGACATTGGGGAGTGGGAAACTGGTTGAATTATTGTTAACATTCTAACTATCACTGCGTCTAAATAATTTTACTGTTGCCTTTGCAAGCTAGATTTTATTATCTTTGAATATTGTTAATTCCTATGAGCAGAATCAGGAGATCATTATACACTTCAACAACAATACTATATGAGGATGTATTCTGATGGAACTGGATATCTTCAACAAAGAGAAGATCTAATTCAGTTCCAATTGATCAATGATGAACAGAATCAGCTACACCCAGGGAAGGAACTCTGGGAAATGAGTGTAAACTGTTTGCATTTTTGTTTTTCTTCCCAGGTTATTTTTATCTTCTGAATCCATTTCTTCCTGTACAACAAGAAATTCGGTTCTGCACACATATATTGTATCTAGGATATTCTATAACACATTTAACATGTATGGGACTGCCTGTCATCTAGGGGAGGGGGTGGGGGAAGGAGGGGAAAATTCAGAACAGAAGTGAGTACAAGGGATAATGTTGTAAAAAAAATTACCCATGCATATATACAGTCAAAAAAAGTTATAATTATAAAATTAATTTTAAAAGTATTAAAAAAAAGAATATTGTTAATTCCTTTTGAGTGTGTGTTTTGAATCTCCTTGTCACTGTAATAACTTTCAATGGTCAGAAACTTTTTATTTTGTTTGTTTTCTGCTTATTTTCCTATCCCATTACTCTGCTTTTTAACTGTTTTTAACTGTTAAAGTAGAGTTTTGTTTCCAGGGAAAAGGGTACGTTGTCTCAAGCTTCAGGATTTTGTCAGCCGTTTTTTTTCTGTTCTGTTGTTAGGTGTGTCCCACTGTAGCTATAAGATCTAGTGTGCTGGCCTAGGCTGGAGCTCCCTAGGCTGTGCTAGGACTGCACACCAGTCTGCCATGCTGTTACCACAGACCCTCTCCACTCATCTTCTGAGTTCTCCCTGGTGTCCTCCATCACTTCTGCTGACCACTAGGGCCATGTTGGGTTACCACTTTGGTTTCAAAAACTTTTTCTGCTGACCTTCCAGGTCCTCTTTGATGTCTTCTGGGCTGAGAGGTCTGGAAGCCACTAGTACTGCTGCTGATTCAGAGTCTGGCCCGGGCTGGGGCTGAGGCTGGGTCCAGAGCTGCATGCTGCACTTCCACCCTGAAATCACAGGATCTACTGAGCCTCTAGGTTGTCTTCAGCTGGAAAATGTTCTGCTTCATTTTTTGGAGGTGTTCTGATGTGCTAAAATTTGTTTAATCATGATTTAAAGAAATTTTGAGGGGTTTGGGGGAGAGGATGGGCAAGTTCTTGCCTTTATTCTGCCAATTTGGCTCAGCCTTTGTGATATCTAATTCCTAGAAAGATCCTGAAAAGTGAATAAAATCATAAAGATGGAATTAGAATGGAATGGCAGAAAGGGAAAAATATTTACATTATCATTAATAAAATCCTGATATTTAAAACATGGTACTAACATGTATACAACATTAAGTCATTATCCAGTAAATAAGCTATCCAAACACATTAACAGTTTGTAGATTTGCAAATTATAAATTTTCTGTGAAAACTTGTTCAATTTTTCTAGTAGTAAGAGCAAATGAAAATCAAAACAACACTCACTCATTGCAAACTGGTAAACACGTAGATCAAAAATAATCAATTTTGGAAAGACTATGAAATAGTTATATTGGTGAATAACCAATGTTATATTGGTGAAACTATGAGGTGGCTCAACCAGTCTTCATTTAGGAATTACATATATATATATAATTATAATCATAAGGAATTATATAAGAAAAGTGATGAACTGTCCTTTGGCCCAGCAATTTTACTATTGAGGTATTACTATGTACCAAGAAAATCAAAGGTAGAAACAAAGGTCCTATATATATCAAAAATATTCACAATGTCCTGTAACAAAGTACTGGAAAAAGGTGTCTAGGTGTTCATTGATTAGGGAATGCTTTTAAAAATACCTTTTAAATGCAGTGAAATATGACAGATATGAGGAATTGAAACAGAAATATTTCTATAAACTGAAGCAGAGTAAAATATACAAAAGAAAATCACAATATACATAATAATACAAATAAAAATCACTACAATAGAGAATTCTAAGTAATAGAAAAATCAATTAAGTTCCTAGAAAAAATATAAAGAAAAATAATTCCTCTTTCAAAAAAATAGTAGAGGATTGATAACATAATAATATCTACATTGTCAAAGTTTATTAAATGTTTTTGCTTTATTTTTAGTTACAAGGGAGGATTCACTCTTGGAGATAGGTTGGGATATTATGTAACAAAAACAAGAGACATCAATAAAACTTTGAGAGAGACAGAGATAAAGATAGAGACACACAGAGAGAGACACACAGAGAGAGAGAGGCTGAATTTGAGGAAAGGAAAGAAACTGGTTTGGGACTGTGGCCATAAAAGTTAACAGAGTACTTCTTCAAAGGAACTCATTTAGAAAATGGTTTGCTCAAATAGGACACAATTTGATTACTGATCCTTAACTACCCTTTTCAACAGAGAAACCTTGACAACATGGTTACTATTATTATTTATTTTTTGAAAAATGTTGTAGTGCTATCACCTTTGCTTTGAATGTCCAATGTTATTGGAAGAATTCTGAAGGAAGGTTTTTAGAATAATTGCATTCTTATTAATACCCCTTCGGTGGAGCTGTGTATTGATCCAAACACAGGAAAGTGGAAGTTGAGTGGAAAAGGCCAGTAAAATGTCCAAACCATTTCACCTAAACATTCTACTATTAAGCTGATTTTAAGGAAAAAAATGCTTAACCCTGGGCAGTCACTTCATCTGTGACTTTGCATTCTGTTACATTGCCAGTCTCTCCTAATTTCCAGGGCTTCAGAGAATCCTATGGCCACTGACTTTTGCAATGTAACCTAGCTTATCTCTTTCTGAGGTCTTCAGAGGTCTCTGGCTACAGTTTCACAAACCGTAATTTTAAATTAGTAGCATGCTCAAGAACAGCCACGTGCAAACTTAGTCTTTTATTATACTTGCTCACATATTGCCTTGACTCCCACATAGACACCAGGTCTGCAAGAGACCCACATGTTCACTACCTGCTTATGTCTCAGCTATCCATCCCCTCGGCTACTCGAGGAAAAAAGAAGCTGACCTCTTCCTGCACCAAGCTTAAGTAGGGTCTGTAAGGTCACATGCACAGCCAATCAGAGGGAGACATCCTCTGTTACAAAACTATCTCAATATGACCAGGGTCCCTCCCATGAGACAGTCTCTGGTCACAGAAATTACTTCTGGGCCAATTAAATTAAACCTCTTGTTTGCACTGGGCTGACCCATTTGTCCTTTGACCTAACATTAAGCTAAATGATAGCAAAAAAAAAAAAAAAAAAAAAAAAAACAGAGACAGGAAGACTGGACCAGTGCCTTTTTCACTCCATCCATTGCAAATGTCAGCTCTCTCCATTTTTTTTTTTAACATTTTCTTCTTTCACTCCAAAGTCCAAGGGAGGATGTGCCTCTACACAGTCTAACAGAACTACAAATCCCAGAGACCTCAGTGGCTTTTCCCTCCCACCCAAAAGCCAGACATCAATAGGCAAAGGAAAGAGCACTACGATTTTCATGGTGACAGTTCCCACAACCCTCTCATTCCTCTAGGAAGGATATCAATACATCTGGCTCATTTCATCTAGGTCTTCAATGGCTCCCCTGTATACATAAGTGCAACTCAAATGAAGTCTAAGGAAATAGTTGGTGAAGGAATGTTCATTCTTGCACATATCTATCTCCATCTTGTACTTCAATGCCTATATTAGGCCCTCACTTTCATCCCAGAACTCTAATTTTTAGTCCCTCTGTTGTTCTCCACCTTTCTCTTTTTCCCTACTAATCTCTGCAGCTCTGAATCTAGAATTATTTTGGTTTGTTTGCACATGTAAGAATAATTCCAATGCATTACATTTCCAAAAACCTCTGGGCTTCATTTGGGATAGGAGGTAAAAGGAGAGGCAATTAAGGCAATAAATCTCAGAAGTATTGCTCTACTGTCTTGTCAATCAGAGCCCAAGTATGTACTGCAGTTTGGAGACAGGTCTCTACAATAATTCCTTACTGGCTGGTCCTTCTCCCTCTCTTCCCCTCCCATCTTCCCAACCACCTCCTTCATATTCCCGCTCCCTCTCTGCCGCCCTACCCCCAGCATTGATGTTGAAACCCAAAGTATTCTGGGAAACTTAGGCTGAAGGTAAAGTCATCTTCTCCTTCCTAGAGAGGTTCAGAAGACCTGGAACTGTGGGATAACACAATGGAGAGTCTTCCAGTGTGCAGTTGTTAGCACTGTGAAGATACCCCCTTTCAGACTGTCATTTTAATCAAGCTCAGGCACTGCTGAGGCCTCTGGGAATCATATTTTTCTGAGCAGGAGTTTACTGGGACCTATAACCCAGCCACATGTCACCTTACATTTTAAAAACTTCCCTAAATAGCGGCTATATACAGCAAATCAATTCAGTTACAAGAGATAACTTTCATATCAAATTTAGGCAACTATGCCTAGTATGGAAAGTATTGAATTTGGAATTGGGAATATCTGAGTTTTGTACTATATGTGTGATCCTGGGCAAGTCACTTAAAGTAATTCAGCCTTAATTTCCTCATATGTAAAATGGGATAATAATATAACCTATTCCTCTGATGGGGGTTGAGGTCCCTTTAAGATTCCTCTCGACTGCCCAACCCCCATGGCTGACCTTGATTCACAAATCCTGGTCAAAAGCACCCTTTTGAATACTTGGGACCAGCCCCCACCATCAGCTCAGCTTCCCCCAGGCCCCAGGGGTTCTGAGCTATCTGAAAAGCTTGGCAAGAACTTGGGAGTACCGCCCACAATCCCCTTCTAGGTATAAAAGAGCTGAGCTGGAGTGATCTCTCTGCAGGAGTCCTTCCTCCCAACATATGGTATCCTTACAGCCATGTAAGGGTTCCTGCCCACCCAGTGGCCACCTCTGGCCCTGGCATCTTTCTAACTGAACTATACTTCCAAATTCCTACAATAAACCTTTTATTTATCAATCTAGTTTTTCGGGCTTGTAAATTCATTTACACTGCGCCTCATGGGATTATCTTACTATCTATGCGCCGACAAACAGAGTTCCCCCTTTCCTTTCCCTCATTACCTCCACATATTGTTAGTCTAGGGGAAATACATTTTAGTTTTGATTTTTGGTCCTGATCATAATTTCTTAAGAGGGGAATGTCACAAAGTGTGACTCTTTTCCCTATTGCAGTGGGAGACCAGGTTCAAAAGGTAAGAATTACCAAGGGACTGGACTCATATCTTAAAGGTAGAGCTTTATCATTGTAAAAATAGATAGAACCAAGCAGCTTCAGAAATTCATTTCTCTGAGAAGCTTGTCTGTGATGAATATTTGTAAGACAAGGATTATCTCCTCCTTAGAAAGATAACACTTCAACCACTAGTTGGGACTAACCAGGCTCTGGTGGGGTTGCAGATCTTGAAACATTTAGCATGATCCAGATGTCCTATACCTGGCTGAGTGGGCAATAGCATCTTGTTTTTCTGCCCACAAAAGCCTTGCTGGGGTCTATTCCTCTACCAAATGAAGTTTCTTTTTTTTTTTTTTTTTTAATAATTTTTATTATATAATTTTTTATAATATTATCCCTTGTATTCATTTTTCCAAATTATGTCCCCCTCCCTCTACTCCCTCCCCCCGATGACAGGCAATGCCATACATTTTACATGTGTTACAATATAACCTAGATACAATACATGTGTGTAAATACCATTTTCTTGTTGCACAATAAGCATTAGATTCCGAAGGTACATGTAACCTGGGCAGACAGATATTAGTGCTAACAATTTAAATTCACTTCCCAGTGTTTCTTCTCTGGGTGTAGCTACCTCTGTCCATCATTGGTCAACTGGAAGTGAGTTGGCTCTTCTTTATGTTGAAGATTTCCACTACCATCAGAATATATCCTCATACAGTATTGTTGTTGAAGTGTACAGTGATCTTCTGGTTCTGCTCATTTCACTCAGCATCAGTTGATTTAAGTCTCTCCAGGCCTCTCTGTATTCCTCCTGCTGGTCATTTCTTACCGAGCAAAAAATATTCCATAACCTTCATATACCATAATTTACCCAACCATTCTCCAACTGATGGACATCCATTCATCTTCCAGTTTCTAGCTACAACAAAAAGAGCTGCCACAAACATTTTGGCACATATAGGTCTCTTTCCGCTCTTTAGTATTTCTTTGGGATATAAGCCCAGTAGTAGCACTGCTGGGTCAAAGGGTATGCACAGTTTGATAGCTTTTTGGGCATAATTCCAAATTGCTCTCCAGAATGGCTGGATTCTTTCACAACTCCACCAGCAATGTATTAGTGTCCCAGTTTCCCCACATCCCCTCCAACATTCATCATTATTTGTTCCTGTCATCTTAGCCAATCTGACAGGTGTGTAATGATACCTCAGAGTTGTCTTAATTTGCATTTCTCTGATCAATAGTGATTTGGAACACTCTTTCATGTGAGTGGATATAGTTTCAATTTCTTCATCTGAGAATTGTCTGTTCATATCCTTTGCCCATTTATCAATTGGAGATGGTTCGATTTCTTATAAATTAAAGTCAATTCTCTGTATATTTTAGAGATGAGACCTTTGTCAGAACCTTTAACTGTAAAAATATTTTCCCAATTTGTTACTTCCCTTCTAATCTTGTTTGCATTAGTATTGTTTGTACAGAAACTTTTTAGTTTGATGTAATCAAAATCTTCTATTTTGTGATCAGTAATGATCTCTAGTTCTCCTCTGGTCATAAATTCCTTCCTCCTCCACAGGTCTGAGAGAGGTAGACTATCCTCTGTTCCTCTAATCTATTTATTATCTCAGTCTTTATGCCTAAATCATGGACCCATTTTGATCTAATCTTGGTATATGGTGTTAAGTGTGGGTCCATATCTAATTTCTGCCATATTAATTTCCAGTTTTCCCAACAGTTTTTTCCAAATAATGAATTTTTATCCCTAATGTTGGTATCTTTGGGTTTGTCAAAGATTAGATTGCTATAGATGTACCCTTTTTTGTCCTTTGTATCTAATCTGTTCCACTGATCTACCAGTCTATTACTTAGCCAATACCAAATGGTTTTGGTGACTGCTGCTATATAATATAGCTTTAGATCAGGTACACTTAGACCACCTTCCTCTGAGTTTTTTTTCATTAGTTCCCTTGCAATTCTTGACCTTTTATTCTTCCATATGAATTTTGTTGTTATTTTTTCTAGGTCATTAAAATAGTTTCTTGGGAGTCTGATTGTTATAGCACTAAATAAATAGATTAGTTTGGGGAGTATTGTCATCTTTATTATATTCGCTCGGCCTATCCAAGAGCACTGAATGTCTTTCCAATTATTTAAATCTGACTTTATTTTTGTGGCAAGTGTTTTGTAATTTTTCTCATATAATTCCTGACTTTTCTTTGGTAGATGGATTCCCAAATACTTTATACTCTCAACATTTGTTTGGAATGGAATTTCTCTTTGCATCTCTTGCTGTTGCATTTTGTTAGTGATATATAAAAATGCTGAGGATTTATGTGGATTTATTTTGTATCCTGCCACTTTGCTGAAATTTTGAATTATTTCTAGTAGCTTTTTAACAGAGTCTTTGGGGTTCTCTAAGTATACCATCATGTCATCTGCAAAAAATGATAGTTTGATCTCCTCATTTCCTACTCTAATTCCTTGAATCTCTTTCTCGGCTCTTATTGCCGAGGCTAGCATTTCTAGTACTATATTGAATAGTAATGGTGATAGTGGGCAACCTTGTTTCACTCCTGATCTTACTGGGAAAGGTTGCAGTTTATTTCTATTGCATATTATGCTTACTGACGGTCTTAAATATATGCTCCTGATTATTTTAAGGAATAGTCCATTTATTCCTATACTCTCAAGAGTTTTTAGTGGATGTTGGATTTTGTCAAATGCTTTTTCTGCATCTATTGAGATGATCATATGGTTCTTATTAATTTGATTATTAATATGGTCAATTATATTAATAGTTTTCCTAATATTAAACCAGCCCTGCATTCCTGGAATAAATCCTACTTGATCATAGTGTATTATCCTGGAGATGATTTTCTGAAATCTTTTTGCTAATATCTTATTTAAGATTTTAGCATCAATATTCATTAAGGAAATTGGTCTATAATTTTCTTTCTCAGTTTTCGATCTACCTGGTTTAGGTATCAGTACCATGTCTGTGTCATAAAAGGAGTTTGGTAGGACTCCTTCATCCCCTATTTTTTCAAATAATTTATATAACATTGGGGCTAATTGTTCTTTAAATGTTTGGTAGAATTCACATGTGAATCCATCTGGTCCTGGGGATTTTTTCCTGGGGAGTTGATTAATAGCTTGTTCTATTTCTTTTTCTGAAATGGGACTATTTAAGCAATTTATCTCCTCCTCTGTTAATCTAGGGAGCCTATATTTTTGGAGGAAGTCATCCATTTCACTTAAGTTATCAAATTTATTGGCATAAAGTTGGGCAAAGTAACTCCTTATTATTTCTCTAATTTCCTCTTCATTGGTGGAAAGATCACCCTTTTCATTTGTAAGACTAACAATTTGATTTTCCTCTTTCTTTTTTCTGAACAAATTTACCAAAGGTTTATCTATTTTATTGGCTTTTTCATAAAACTAACTCTTGGTTTTATTTATTAATTCAATAGTTTTTTTACTTTCAATATTATTGATTTCTCCTTTTAATTTTTGTATTTCAAGTTTAATTTTTGGTTGGGGGTTTATAATTTGGTCTTTTTCTAGCCTTTTAAGTTGTAAGCCCAATTCGTTAATCTTCTCTTTCTCTATTTTCTTCAAATAAGCCTCTAAAGATATAAAATTTCCCCTTATTACTGCTTTAGCTGCATCCCACAGATTTTGGTATGATGTCTCATCATTGTCATTATCTTGGGTGAAATTATTAATTATTTCTATAATTTGCTCTTTCACCCAGTCATTCTTTAAGATGAGATTGTTCATTTTCCAATTACATTTTAGTCTATTTACCCCTAACTTTTTACTGAATGTAGCTTTTATTGCATTGTGATCTGAGAAGAAGGCATTTATTATTTCTGCCTTCCTACACTTAATTTTGAGATCTTTATGTCCTAATTTTTGGTCTATTTTTGTATAGGATCCATGAACTGCTGAGAAGAAAGTATATTCCTTTCTATTGCCATTCAGTTTTCTTCAAAGGTCTATCATACCTAGTTTTTCTAATGTTCTATTTACTTTTTAAATTTCTTTCTTATTTGTTTTGTGGTTTGATTTGTCTAAATCTGAGAGTGCAAGGTTGAGATCTCCCACTATTATAGTTTTACTGTCTATTTCTTCTTGCAATTCTCTTAACTTTTCCTTTAGAAAGTTAGATGCTATACCACTTAGTGCATATGTTTAGTATTGATATGGCTTCATTATTTATGCTACCTTTCAGCAGGATATAGTTTCCTTCCTTATCTTTTTTAACGAGATCTACTTCTGCTTTTGCTTGATCTGAGATAAGGATAGCTACCCCTGCTTTTTTGGCTTTACCTGAAGCATAATAGGCTCTGTTCCAACCTTTTACCTTTACTCTGTATGTATCTCCCTGCTTTAAGTGTGTTTCCTGCAGACAACATATTGTAGGGTTCTGATATTTGATCCAATCTGCTATCCGTCTCCATTTGATGGGAGCGTTCATCCCATTCACATTTACAGTTAAAATGACTAATTCTGTATTTCCTGCCATCATATTATCCCCAGATTATGCTTTTTCCCTTGACCCCCCTGATCCCCCTCCCCGATATTTAATTTACAGACCCCCCTTGTGACGTGCAACCCTCCCTTTTTTTTTTTTAGTATCCCTCCCCCCTCCCTCCAAGTCCCTTCACTTATTCTCCTTTTCCTTTTCCCTTTTCCTCTCCCCCCTTTTAATGAGGTGAGAGAAAATTCTCTGAAAAACAAATATGTTAATTATTTACTTTTTGAGCCTCTCCTGATGAGAGTAAGATTCACACAATGATTCTCCCCCTCAATAAATTCCCTCAGATATGGTGTATTTTCTATGCCTCTTCTTGGGATGTAGTTTCCCTCTTTTTATCATTCCTTCCCCTTTTTCTGAAACCACCTCCTTCCCTTTACTATACCACCCTTTTTTTTTTTTATATCAGTAAAATCAGATTATCCTTGAGTACTTTTTATATATCCACAACAGAGTTACAGTTCTCAAGGGTTCTGTGTACCTTTTTCTGTTTCTCTTCAGTCTTGTGGATGTAGATCAAATTTTTTGTTTAAGTCTGGTTCTTTTCTTAGAAACATATAGAATTCCTCTATTTCATTGAATGACCATCTTCTTCCATGGAAAAAGATGCTAAACTTAGCTGGGTAGTTCATTCTTGGTTGCAGTCCTTGATCTTTTGCCTTACGGAATATCAGGTTTCAGGCCCTTCTATCTTTTAATGTGGAGGCAGCCAGATCTTGAGTGACCCTTATTGTGGCACCTTGGTATTTAAATTGTTTTTTTCTAGCTGCTTGCAAGATTTTCTCCTTTGTGTGGTAATTCTGCAGCTTAGCCATAATATTCCGTGGTGTTCTTTTTTTAGGGTCTATTTCAGAAGGAGTTCGATGAATTCTTTCCACATCTACTTTCCCTTCTGTTTCTATTATCTCTGGACAGTTCTCTTTGATAATTTCCTGTAAAATAGAATCTAGGCTCTTTTTTTGGTCATAGTTTTCTGGAAGTCCAGTGATCCGCAGATTATCTCTCCTAGATGTATTTTCCAGGTCTATAGATTTTCCCAGTAAGTATTTGACATTGTTCTCCAGCTTCTCATTTTTTTTGTTTTGTTTGACTGATTCTTGGGTTCTCTGTGAATCATTCATTTCTATTTGTTCCATCCTGACTTTTAAGGAGTTATTTTCTTCTTTCACAGTTTTTAGTTCTTTTTGTAAATGCCCAATTTCGTTTTTAAATGAATTGTTTTGCTCTATTGAATTTTTTTCCATTTCCCTAATTTTTTTTTTGAGAATTATTTTCTTTTTCCAATTCAGAAATTCTATTTTCTTGAGACTTTTTTATTTTTTCCAATTCAGAAATCCTACTTTCCTGTGATTTTTTAACCTTTCTAATTCACAAATTTTGTTTCCCTGCATCTCCTGTGAATTCTTTATTTTTTCCAACTCCAATTTCAGGACGTTGTTATTCTCTATCATAGCTTCCCTTTCCTTTCCCCATTTTTCTTCAAACTCTCTTAACTTTTTAATAGTCTCTTCTAGGAGAGAGTTATGTGATGGGGGGCAGGAATCGTTCCCCTTTAGGTTGTTATCTGCTGACTCTCTGCTGTTAACTTCCTCGGGGTTGGATACCCGCTCTTTCTCTGTGTAGAAGGAATCTATAGTTTTGCTGGCTTTTTTGTTCATACTTAAAAAATCTTTTGGGGTCTGTCCCTGGGGTAGGAAATTATTTATTTACTTCTTTACCAGCTTCCTCCCAGACTGGATGGATGCAGCGGCTCTTGCACCTGAGCTAAGATAGAGCTCTGGGAGAGAGTTCCCCACCCCCTCCCTGGAAGTGCCTCAGAGGTGACTAGCACTGCTGTTCCTTGAGGGCGCTGTGTTCTAGCGGCTTCCCTGAGGTTTGAGATTGAACAGTAAAGACGGCGCAAAGCCCAGCCTATGGGTCCCGGTGGGGCGTGGATGTCTGCAGCAGGTGAAGTGAAAAGCCCCTGTGCTCAAACTGGAAGTATCTGCCAGAAACCGCGGTCCCTAGTTCAAAGGTTCTGCTTCTCTGGGACTTCCGGAGCTGAGTTCCACACCCTTTAGCTGAGCTAGGCAGTGTGTGTTGCCTTGGGCCGTATCAGCCCACTTCTCAATCTCTTAACTAGTCTCAGGTGGGAGCTAGGGGCCACACCCCCGGTGCCGAGATCTGCTGAGTCACCCCCAGGGTCCTGGAAAATCTAATCTATCTGAATTTTTAAGGTATTTTAGCTTTCTCTTCTGAACTGCTATATAATAAGCAGAGAAGAGCTAACAGCCTGTGCCAGATTCCTTTATCTCAGTGGCTTCTCTGATCCCAGAGCCCTTCCCAGCGCAATCAGCGCAGTATGCGAGCACCCAGCCGTCTGTGCTGGCCTCTCTTCTTCCTCCCCTGGGAACTGACCTTTTCTGTTGAAACTCCAGATTCTCTTTAGCTGATAAGTTGTGCTTCCAGTCCTTGTGGTATCTATCAGTCCAGCGCTATTTCTGAGGCTGATTTATCTAATTGGTTGTGAGGGAGTGAGGACGTTCACAGAGTCGTGTGTTTCTTCTCCGCCATCTTGGCTCCGCCTCCCCAAATGAAGTTTCACAAAGATCACATATAATAAATAGCTAATAAACTTCTTTTATCGATACATACACTTTTGAAAGGTCATTGATCCACTAATATGTGGTTGGTGGATCTGATAATTGGCAGAACTATTCTGAAAAGCAACTTTGAATTATATAAATAAAATAATTAATATTTGATGAGGTGCAAGAATAGGGAGAAAGAGATCCCCTAACAGCAATGGCATCCTCTTGGCTGGGGGGCAGGGTTTGTGAAAGAATTCACAAACCCTAATGAATATAGGCAGAGGTTTGTGGTAAAGGATGGGTTTATTTGCACCAAGAAGCCAGCTTGCTAGGAAGACAGACTTCTTAGGCAAAGAATATAGCAAAGGTGGGTTACACCGAGAAGAAAATATCTTCAGCAGTGGGCATGATCCTGTTCAGACTTCTGCAAAGAGTTCAGAGTTGTCTTTTATTAGCCCTCTGAGGCCTGGGGCTTCAATTCAATTAAAATTTGAGATTACTTAACTGGGAGTTTGAGCCACTCAATGTTAACTATGCCCTAGGGCTGATATTTCCAAATGAAAAGAGATTACTTTTCTTGGGAATTTCTCTTATGGACAGAAGGATATGGCCCCTCCCAAGAAGCTGGGAGAGTGTGAGACTCATGAATAAAGTTTCAGGCCCCCTCCAAGGTTAAGGGGGACACAATTTATATCAATATTCACATCATTTTGAATCAGAAATTCTACTGCTAAGTATATACTTCAAAGTCCTCAATAACCATAAAAACCTCATATACATCTAAATAATATATAAATATGCAAATATAGCAGGTTTATAGCAAATTATTACATTGATACATTTAAGAAATTCAATATCAGAATAGAACACTGAAAACTCAAATTATCTAGTTATCTAATATTGCTCTCTTAAAATTTTCACTCAATTTTTACTTTAGCTATTTAGAATCTACATTCTTTAAAACTCAAATTAATTCCAATTCCCTTCCCCCAGGAAGAATAGAGACTATGGATAACTTATACTACTTAGAGAAAAACATAGGCAATAACATACCATGTAAGTAGATGATCCCTGTTACACAAATGAACTTACTTAAAAGTTGAAAATTTTACAGCAGTTATAAGTTAAAAGTTCTGGAATGGGATGTACAAATATACTAAGTAATGTGGGGATTAAAATTATCCCACCTAAAATTAAAGAGACTAAGACAGAGCTCTAAGTAAAAGGAACTATGATCACCTCTAATGAAGTAGACTTTAGATATACCTCATGATCTGAGATGTCTCTTCTTTCAGGGCCCTATTTTTATAGAACTAGATATGACCAGTTATTCCAGAAAAGCTACACCAAATACAGAATAATTCCATTAAACAAACAAAATAATATAGAAGGGTCACAAATTGGGTGCAGTAATATCTCCACAGAAGATGAACAGGCTTCTTCCTAAGTTAGCATGAGGAAATGGTACAAGCTATCACAGTGGGTGACTTAACTGGTCAAAAAATGATCATCTACTGTTGTGCCACAGTTCTCTTTTTAATGCCCTGACCCGGTTTCCCTAATTGTCCTATTCAGTTACTCTGCCTCAGGCTATAATCAATCACTCCCTCTTAATGTTAGGATAAAGGTCTTATAGTCATTCCCTCTTAATGTTTGATGGGATAAAGCTCTTTATCAATTTTAAACATCATTAGAATATCAGGAGTCTCTCCAGTACCTCCCTCCATTATGCCTGCCTCCATTATGTCATCCTCATCCAGGTACCTCCCCCATTATGTCATCAGTCTTGTAACCCAAAAAGAATCTTGTATCCAACATTCAGGGCTGGATTCTTTGAGATGATAGTCTCATTCAGTCCTGGGACCAAACCATGCATCCATTTGGTCCCAGTATATTTCTCCATTTAATAAACTATTAAATTGTTCTCTAATCTCTATCTTGCTCAGTTTCTCCAGCATTACACTACTTCTATTGGACAAGGGATTGGTTTGGAGATACAAAAATATTTTGGGGATTTTTCATGTAGTTGTGCTCTCTGCCACACTAGGCTTGGTCACAAAGACAAGCTAAAACAAGGATGAAGGGTCTTTAGTTAACTTCTTAACTTTAAACAAGTAAACTTAGAATCTGCACAGCTCTGTGGCTTCATATAAAGAACTTTAATATGATTCCATCAAATTGATTAATAATAATTAAATAGAATGGCACTTACTAATTGATTACAGTAATCAATGCCAAATTATATAAAATGTGTTTATGTTGAGGTGTGAGAAATGAAGGGTGAGAAATACCCTAGCAGCAATGGCATCACCAGGCTGGGGTTTTTTTGTGAAAGAATTTGCAGTTCTGATCTGCAGGTGAGATTTTTGGCAAAAAATGGGTTTATTACATTGAGGAAAAACTTCTCAGTGGGCTCTTCCTGATTAGGAATTAGCAAAGGCAATATTTTGGCAAAAATAGGTTTACACTGAAAAACAACTTCCCAGTGGGACAAAATTAGGAAATTTAGAAAAAGTTTAATTATATTAGGTTTTTATGGCCTAGGGTTAGGTAACATTCTCTAGATGAGTTTGAGGGAGTAATTTTCAATTCAATAAAGGGTAGTGATTGTTTTCCAGACCAACTGATTATCAGATCATTTGGGAGTGGGAGATTCTGATGGGAACCAGATAGCTTTCCTAAGGGAGATTTAGGTGGGTAAGGATCATTTTTAGAAATTTCCCCAGGCCAGGTGACTCACCCCTCACAAAGATCAGGGAGACACAGAGTCCTTATTACATTATTTACATTTTGAGATGTGTTCTACACTCTTTTTTATTTCATATTAAATAATAAATCCAAGTAAAATGGAATGTTCTTTGAGGTAACACAGAATATATATAAATTCAACCCTCTAATCCAGCTCCTCCTCCTCCTGCTCCTTCTCTGGGCTTCCATTGGAGAAGACCCTTCAGATGTCTAATATTTTATTACACTCCCACTACACATACTCCTTAATTTGTACCTTTCCCATCATGCATCACATGTTATGTTAATATTAAAAAGCTAATTAAGCATTAGCAGTGGCAAAAACATTATGACTGAGCTTTTGAATACCTGTCATATTTTGTAGTTTTTGAATTATTGATGGCCAAGATAGTACAGAGCACTGGGTTGATTCCTCCCAATTCCTTATTTTCGTAGTCAAACAGAACTTTGTCCTCCCACCATTCCTCACAAGGATGCTTATTGCCACACTAAGATTGTCTTCTTGATCTTACCAAAGAGATAACCACTTTAGCAGCTAGTTTTCAGACTACATTTTCCTTTGGATTGCACTTAGCATTCCCCTGGAATGGTAGGCTATTGACAATGCTGACAATTAGATCTGAAGTTATTCTTGTTGACTTAAAACATTCTTTGCTTCATTGGATAGTTTACCTCTCAGACTTGTAGAGGAGGAAGGAATTTGTGACCAAAGAAGAACTAGAGGTCATTATTGATCATAAAATTAAAAAAAATTGATTATATCAAGTTAAAAAGCTTTTGTACAAACAAAATTAATGCAGACAAGATTAGAAGGGAAGCAATAAACTGGGAAAACATTTTTACAGTTAAAGGTTCTGATAAAAGCCTCATTTCCAAAATATATAGAGAATTGATTCTAATTTATGAGAAATCAAGCTATTCTTCAATTGATAAATGGTCAAAGGATATGAACAGACAATTTTCAGATGATGAAATTGAAACTATTTATAGTCATATAAAAAGGTGCTCCAAATCATTATTGACCAGAGAAATGCAAATTAAGACAACTCTGAGATACTACTATATACCTGTCAGATTGGCTAAGATGACAGGAAAAGATAATAACCAATGTTGGAGGGGATGTGGGAAAACTGGGACACTGATGCATTGTTGATGAAATTGTGAATGGATCCAACCATTCTGGAGAACAATTTGGAACTATACTCCAAAAGTTATTGAATTGTGCATAACATTGGATCCAGCAGTATTACTACTGGGCTTATATCTCAAAGAGAGTAAAGAAGGGAAAGAGACCCACATGTGCAAAAATGTTTGTGGCAACCCTTTTTGTAGTGGCTAGAAACTGGAAATTGAATGGATGCTCATCAATTGGAGAATGGCTGAGTAAATTATGGTATATGAATGTTATGGAATATTATTGTTCTGTAAGAAATGACTATTTGGATTAATAACTGGATTATTTTAGAGAGGCTTGGAGAGACTTACATGAACTGATGCTAAGTGAAATGAGCAGAACCAGGAGATCATTATATATTTCAACAACAGTTCTATGTGAGTTTCTGATGGTAGTGGCTATCTTTGACAATGCAAGGATACAATTCAGTTCCAATTGATCAGTGATGAACAGAACCAATTACATCCAGCAAAAGAATATTGGAAAGTAAGTGTGTACTGCTTGCATTTTTGTTTTCTTCCCAGGTTATTTTTACCTTTCTAAATTTGATTTTTCTGGTGCAACAAGGGAACTGTATAAATATGTACACATATATTGTATTTAAGATATGTACTTTAACATATTTAACATGTATGAAACTGCCTGCCATCTAGGGGAGGGGTTGGAGGGAAGGAAGGGAAAAGTTGGAACAGAAGTGATTACAAGGGTCAATGTTGAAAAATTACCCATGCATATGTTTTGTCAATAAAAAGCTATAATTTAAAAAAAAAAAAAAAAGACATTCTTTTCTTGCCATGGCATCTAATTAAATTTGGCTCAATATTATAACTGGTAAAGATTTATTGGAAACAAAACTTTACAAATATACTTTATTTTTCAGAATGGAAGCCACTGCTAGGGAGTCATTTAGGATGATGCTGAGGCTATCCTGAAACTCCACAAAACATATTGCAATGCGGGAGAAACTGAGCAAGACAGAAATTAGAGAGTATTCATACAGAATTTATTAAATGGAGAGATTTACAGGGACCAATGGATCCATGTTGGTTATTCTACTGATTTCTAAAATGGATAAAGATCTTTATCCCATCAAACATTAAGAGGAAATAAGCATAGCCTAAGGTCTAAGATATAAAACCTTTATCTTAACATTAAAAGGGAATGGTTATAATCTGAGGCAGAGTAACTGAATAGGACAATTAGGGAAACTGGGTCAGGATATTAAAAGAGAACTGTGGCATAACAATATAAAATTTGGAAACTTCACTATCTAGCAAATGTATTCCCAATCATAAGGCTAAATGGGATTATGCAAATAACCAGAATTAGGACCTCAGATTCAAGGGAAACAAAAAATTCTTCTTTAAAACAAATAAATTTCGAATGCCTCCGAATTGATTCATAAGTCAGGAAATG
This sequence comes from Sminthopsis crassicaudata, assembly GCF_048593235.1. NCBI lineage: Eukaryota > Metazoa > Chordata > Mammalia > Dasyuromorphia > Dasyuridae > Sminthopsis > Sminthopsis crassicaudata. Next base: position 243,992,566 of record NC_133621.1, read on the forward strand.
GTTAATATTAAAATTCTGTTTAGTGGTCAACCAAGCCATACACTTTCCAAGATTCTTTAGTTTTGGAGCCCACTTAAATCTAGATTTACAAACTCTTAGTATTCAAGATTAGTTCTTAATCAAGGTTTTGGTTAGTGACAAATTACTTAAAAGTAATGAGGGAAAGGCACAGTGTCCCCTGTAAATGAATTTACAGGCCCGAAAACCTAGATTGATAAAAGGTTTATTGTAGAAATTTGGAAGTAAAGTTCAGTTAGAAAGACGCCAGGGCCAAAGGTGGCCCTGGGCGGGCAGGAACCCTTACATGGTCGGAAGGATACCATGTGTTGGTGGGGAGGGCTCTTGCAAAGAGGGAGTTCTGGCTCAGCTCTTTTATACCTAGAAGAAGATGGGCAGTACCCCCAAGTTCTTGGTGGGCTTTTCAGTTAGCTCAGATCAGGTGAGGGCTGGGGGAAGCTGAGCTTATAGTGGGGGCTGGGCCCAGATATTCAAAGGGTGCTTTTGACCAGGATTTGTGAATCAAGGTCAGCCATGGGGGTTGGGCAGTCAGAGAGGAATCTTAAAGGGACCTTAACCCCCATCATTTCCCCCCTTAAACAGTTGAGACTTAAATTCATTTAAGAAAAAATATGGGGCAATGTCCTTCATTTAAGGCAAGGTTGAAGATTTTCTCCAACGATCTTCAGAGTAGCGGGGTCCCCTCGTCTTGTTCCCCCCTCAAACCATCACCTCCAGATGCATGTGGGAAAATGGGCTTCGATCTCCTCTTTAACTGCTTCAAGATGACAAGGGTCTTAGAGATTTGGGGTTTCATGCCAAGAGGTGAGGCATGAGATGGAGGGATGGCAGCAGGGCATCAAGGGGGTGTCCCAGTCAGTTGTCCCCAGTTAATGTTCTCCAGGCTGAAAGGCCAGCTGAGAATCCAAAGTGTGAAGCCTAGAGAAAACAGATCTCGGGAACAGATTAAAAGTGGGGTGTCATCCCAGGATAGAGATGGTGACATTCAGGAGAATAAGGCCTTTAGCTAATGGCCCATCTAATTATCAAAGAGAAATAGGAGAAAATGCTGAGAGAAAAGATTATTTGTAGCCTAGCTTTTTCACCCTTAATTTCCAGGAAAGCTAATTTCTCCTGGGGTTGGGATTAAAGGATGTGGACTCAGAAGTCAGGGGAGGCAAGAGGCCTTGATATCTAGTAGATTTAATGAACCACTGCTCTTTTGTAAGGCAAGGTCTAGGGATGGGTATGTATCCCCAATTGTCAGGGCTGCAGATCAAGATAAGAATGCAGTTCAAAGTCTTGGAAATGTTGGAAAAACTGTGCTGTTTTTCTTGAAGAGAGTTGGTTATTCAATAATCAAAGATCCTGAATCTTTTCCTTCCTAGTTTCCCCACTCTTTATGGAGGAGGGGTGAAAAGTATCAGCATAGTCTACCCGGCTTACTGGCCCCTGAGGTGTTCGGGCTGTCCTGAGATAAACAAGGCCAGACCTCAAATTTCCATCAGAGAGCAGGACGCTGGGGGGCCAGGTCAGCCCTTGTGGTGTTTGCTGTGGGGTGAGAAGGCAGTTCTTCCTGTTCTAATTCAAGGCAGAGACTGGGGTCTTCTAAGGCTTAAGTCTAGAAGAGATTTGCATTAAAAGGGCACCTCTGCTTCTTTCTGAGTGTCTGGAGGCAGGAGTTGCCCTGAGAAAAGAACTGAGAGTCTTAGGTTAACGAGATAAAGGGAAACTAACAGGTGTTAGAAATCAGTTTTGGTCTTAAAGATATCTATTAGTTGTCCAGTAGCAGACAGATGACCAGGCTAAATACTTATTTGCCCAAGCATTTAGTATACAATGATTACATATAATCAGGCTGGAAATAGCAGGGTATGACATAATTGAATTGCATTAACAATTTCTATTGACTATTGTTCTGATCTTAAAATCAGTTACATGAGGAAAAAATGCAAGAACATAAATTCTAAACAGATATTTATCATAACCTTATGTTGATAGCAGTAAGGAATTTATCCCAATAAATTCATATCCAAGTAGATGTTTCCTAAGTGAACATTATTCATACAAATCAGTTTGTTTTTAAAATACCCAATGCAAATACAATCATATACAGAATGTCTAATTCCACATAAGAGAATTCAAGAAGTTAGCAGTTAAACTTTTAGAAATAAATCCTACTGAAGTATGGATGGCATTCACAGAAACTCAGGCTAAGTTTCATTATTGCTCTTTCCCAACCTTTTCGCTTCAAAGGGGCTTGCTTTGTTGGGTGTGTCCTAACTGCAGGGAAGCCCTGTCAAGGTGGGTAGAGATAGATTAGTTAATCTGTTCAGTGGAGTTTATTGAGGGACAGTAATTGGACCCCAACTCTATAGCTTTCATTCCCTTTAGGCGTCCCTAAGTGAGAGAAAGAGAGAGAGAGAGAGAGAGAGAGAGAGAGAGAGAGAGAGAGAGAGAGAGAGAGGACAAAAACTTTTATTTTGCCAGAGCTGTGCCATGATGTCTCAATGAGCAATGCTTGGCTTGAGCGTAGAGCTCCAGACAGCGTCAATCAAGTCCTGGGAAATTGAGCTGTCCTACCTCGTTGATAGTGTGTAGGGATTTGTGTTACCTCATGAACAGTAAATCAGGTAGACTGAAATAGAGGCAAGAGCAATATTGGAGTAGGTCTCTAGAGAGATGACATAATCAGTGGAGACAGCATCTTGATAAGAGATTCCCATAGCTTGGGATGGGAGAGGCATTCTGCTATTCTGAAACATAAGATCTTATCAAGTATTCTGATAAAGAGGCAGGGGGAGGTTTTGCAGAACTAAGAGGCAGGGAAACTGAGGCAGGACTGAGTCAGGATAATTAGGAAAACTGAGTCAGGACAAAGATCTCCTTTCTGAAGTTCTAGACTGGCTGGGACTAGAACTAGGAAGGGCATCTTTTAATTATAGGCATATGGGGCATAGAATGCCAAACCAGAAAAAATAGGAGAGTATGCTAGGAGCTCCTGAGACAGAGAAAGGCTTGAGCAGTTTAAATTCTCTGTCTAGGCTTTAGAGAGCAGGTAAGCATGCCCTGAGGCTTAGAAAATCCTATATCCAGCCTAGAAAGAATGTTCTAATGCAGGATGACTAAATCAGGAATCTGAGTCCCGTTTTAAAATGTATGGGACAAGCTAGTTCTCTGAGAGGGCTGGAAGCCTTTAAGAGCCAGGTAAAAGCTATGGGAGGAGCGTTTCTAGAGATCTTGAAGAGTCCCCAAATCTCCCCACTGTACCCCAAGAAGGGGACAGGATGGGAGCATTTAAATGGCAGGTTGCCAAGCCACATGGGAGAGGTTGGAAAAGAGAGAGGATGGGGGAAGGGAGAGATGTTATCTTACCCAGTGCTTCTCCGGTGGCGAAGGTGAAGACTCACGCAGTTGGGTAGACACATCTCCAAGTTCACTTGATCCATTGACCATCTCCTCGTGGCTACCACTACACTGCGCGAGGGGCTCAAACACAGTTATCTCCCCCAGAAGAGATCAAGGAGACTGCTGGCCTGGGACCCAACAGGGATCCTCAGAATGAATGGCCACATGGTGGGGGAGGGGTGAAGAAGAGACACTTTCCCCTGTGGGTCGGAGTTCCAGCCTGAGCGTAGGCTTTTCTGATGAGATAAAGGGATTAGAAATGCCTTGGAAAAGGTCTTTTGTCTCTAGAGACAGAGTTAGACAAAAGGAGGGCTTTTTTTGCCTGAAATGCAAGTAGTCTCCTTGGGAGACTTTTGCTCGAAGCCCAAACCTGGTCTGGGTGCCCTTTATTTTAGAGATAGAGTGCAACGAGAGTAGGAACACAGATATTCTTCCCAGAAGCTGCTTGAACTGCTAAGGACGAAGATTGGTTCTGAGAGACCTGAAAAGGTTAAGGTTAGTTTTCGGGGTAACAATTTTCTGGGTCCCTGTACGAGCCACCAAATAATGAGGGAAAGGAAAGGGGAAACCCTGTTTGTTGATGCGTAGATAGTAAGATAATCCCATGAGACGCAGTGTCCCCTGTAAATGAATTTATAGGCCCGAAAACCTAGATTGATAAATAAAAGGTTTATTGTAGAAATTTGGAAGTCAAGTTCAGTTAGAAAGATGCCAGGGCCAAAGGTGGCCGCTGGGTAGGCAGGAACCCTTATATGGTTGGAAGGATACCATGTGTTAGCAGGGAGGGCTCCTGCAAAGAGGGAGTTGTGACTCAGCTCTTTTATACCTAGAAGAAGATGGGCAGTACCCCCAAGTTCTTGTCGGGCTTTTCAGTTAGCTCAGATCAGGTGAGGAAGTTGAGCTGATAGTGGGACTGGTTGGGCCCAGATATTCAAAGAATGCTTTTGACCAGAATTTGTGAATCAAGGTCAGCCATGGGGGTTGGGCAGTCAGAGAGGAATCTTAAAGGGACCTCAACCCCCATCAGCAGGTTAAAAAAAAAGAAATAAAAGCTCTACTCACCTCCTAACTGCTTCCCTATTTAAATTACCCTTTTGATAATTCTGTTTTTCCTTGCAGAAGGATTTGCATAACTCAGTGAGGCAACATTATCAATGGAAAAGAGTTTATTCAAATTAATTGGTAGGGGAGGGAAAGAGCATCAGGAGAAAAGACTAGCAAGTGCTTGTCTCAAACTATTTCTCAGACAAAAACTGGATGTTTTTGTTCTTAGTTCCCATGAAAAAAATAAGATCTTTCAAATGAACAAAAAAACTGGACAAAATAACTGCACAGGATAGAGACACCAAAATAGCAAAGCCTCTTTAAAAAAAAAAAAAAAAAAAAAAAGTTACATCTCCTAATCCTCTATATGGAGAAGTTAAAGAAATCTTCTGCTGATTCCAATCCCAAGAGTGGCAAACCGATTTCCTAGTATAATTTAAAGGCAAAGTGAAGCAAAATCTTTCTCTCAAAAATACTGATACATGTTGCTGTTTTCATTTTTGAATTGAATTGAAACCAAGTATAAACAAACTTCTCAAGCTGTAATGTAAACAAAGATTCCATGTCTATAATTTTAAAATTTTGCCTCCTTTAATGGGCCCCCAGCTTGGTTATTAATCTAAATTCACTACACAAAACTCCAGTTAGGAAGATTATCCTTAATTACCTGAAATAACAAAATATTAGAGAGCACTGATGGTCACAAAATAGTGTTTACATTACAATAAAAACAGAATTTTCTCCATTTCCTTAAAAAGAAGCTATCATGCTAGTGCATACATAAAAGTGGGTAACCTTCACCTTCTTATCCTGTTCTCAGGAGATCTTCAGTGGAAGCCTGTCACTATAAAGTGCACCCATAGAAAGCAAAATAAAATTTTATCTCTATTTTCCAAATTCAAAATTGTCAGCTTAAAATACATTCAAAACAAACATAAAACTTACAAGATTAATCCTCACACTTTCACTCCAAGTAGTCTGTCATGTTCAGTATTCAAGTAGAGAACCTATCCATAGATAGTCCCTAAAAAAACTCTCTCCTTGTAAAGGATATTCCACTAAAATATCACTTCTGATACCAATTGTCTCATCTGAAATTTAACAGAGGTAAAATTAGGAAAATTTTGAGTAAGACATCATTTATTATGAGGGGTATGTGACCCTATATATGATAGGTCTAATTGATGAGGAAGGAATGATGAGATGGGACCCGGAAATCCTCTGTCTAAAGCTTCTTCAACTCTAGAGGACTGGTGGGTGGAGGGAGTCTGATTCCCTTTCAGCTAATCTAATCAGCACAATTTTCTAAATCAAAAGTTCTTACCTTTGTGTGTGTCTGTGTCATAGATACCTTTGGCAAACTGATAAAACCTATCGACTCCTCAGAATATTTATTAATGTATAAAATAAATAAATTAAGAATACAAGGAAAACCTCCTTTATTGAAATACTTGAATTTTTTTTGGCACAGTTCCCGGCAACAAAGGAGTGCTCAATAAATGCTTGACGTCTTCCTCCAAGCAGCCCTCCCCCTCCCTCATCCAATGTCCACTGCCCAGGAAGACCTTGTAATTCTGACCCAAGACTCTCCGTAGTATCAGCCCTTTGTGACGTTAAGCCACCCTTTTCCTGCAGTGAAGGGCCAAGTGGGATGGTGAAGTCCCAAACCAGCCGCCCCGCGGTAGCGGGAGCAGGGAGCACCATGACCGAGGCAGCCGATCCCGATGGCGTTTCTAAAGAGATAGTCCCTGAATCGTCAGAAAAGTCGCAGGACACACAAGTGAGGCATCGCCGGCGGTCGGTGCTCAGAGTCTCCCAACTCCTGCTGCGGGCCATTGCCGCCCACAAAGGACTGACTCTCACAGCGCTCAAGAAGGAGTTTGGCAACGCTGGCTACCAAGTGCGCAGGAAATGCAGCCGTCATTCCTCCGAGGTGCCCAAGCCAGCGTCGGTGAAAGCCACCTTGCTCCGGGTGAGCGGCAGCAAAGCCGAGGGATACTTTAGAGTCTGGAAGAGTCTGAAGCCCATCAAGAAACGCACTAAGAAGCCACCTGCGGAGATCGAGGAAGTGCAGCAGAAGCGCTTCGATTCCCTGTTCTCTCGCCGGTATAGGAAGCGTCCTCAGGAGCTTTCTCAGCCCAACCTAGAGGACTCATCCAAACCCGAAATGTTCGTGGGATCGGAGACGCCCGAGATGTCTGAGACTCCTCACACATCAGAGGAGAGGATCTGCGTGGAGCAAGAGAATGAAAATCCTGAAAATATAGAGGAAGTTGCGCTAAGCACGGTCTCGGGGTACTCCCTGAGCCAGAAGGCATCTAAGAAAATGAGGGAAGAGATGAGACACAAGGCGAAGCAGCAAAAGATAAAGAAGATGAAGATGAAGATGAAGGAGAAAACGAAAAGCCAGATGGGGTCAGCGGAAGGGTCAAAAAGGTCAAGGACAAAGAAAGAAAAGAAAAGAAGGAGGATTAAGGAGAATAAGAGAGCGAAGATAAACGAAGACAAGAAAATGAAATCGAAGGAAAAGGCAAAAGAGAAAGTCAGGGAAAAGAACTTTGACCCCGAAAAGCGAGAAAAGCACACGCAAAGCCGCCATCGCCGGGGCTTTTGTAAGAGATACAGCCCAAACCGAAATCCAGCATCAGCCAAGTTGAACAAGATCCGTGGAGGCCGAATGAAGGCCCTTGAACCGAGAGCAAGGAGACCCTACAAAGTTTCCCCCCGGAAGGATTCCTCCCGAAGAGAAAACTCACAAAGGATAGGTGGACATCCTTAGTGTTTGGAGGGGAATCTAGAGTTCTTGAATTGGGCTCTCGTTCCCATTCAGAGCTCCCCTCGGAACAATCTATGCACTCATTGAGTGAAATGGACGGGAAGTATTTACTATACCTTGTCCCGTGTCTTTGGGTCTTTTTTCCCCCTCTTTTGTGCTCTGAGAGTGGGAGTTAGGGAAGGGAAAAGGTGAGATGGGGTTGAGAATTTGTGGAGGGGAATTTGTGGAGGGGTAGAAGAGAGTCTCCTGACATCTAAGATTGCTTTCCTTGCTTATAAATCTGAATTGAAAGAAAAAATCAAGGAGAAGGTGATGGGGAGGGGGGAGTAGGGGGAGTAGGGTTGAAGAAAAGGATACTTTTTAAAAAAGTTTTTTTTAAAGGCTTTTTTTTAAATGAAGGTAAATAATATTGATTCACTGTGACAGTTTAAACTCTGGGATGGAGATCGTCAGTTCTACATACTCGTGGCTTGCCTTTGAAACACACTAATCTGGCTTTACTAGCACACACACACACACACACACACACAAAAAAAAAAATAGGCATAATCTTATCCATCTTGTAGATTGCAAAAAGCTGGAGAGTTTTCTTCACACATCCAGAAATGTCTGGATTGAAATTACATATATGTCACACAAACTCAAAAAACACCCCTCCTTTAGAAGTAGTTGGGGACATGGTTGACCAAATTTTAAAGTAATAGATTCTTCATTATCTTTCAATATTTAACATAAGGCAATGTGATTTGCCTTACTACTTACTACAGAGTAGAGCATCTACTGTGGAGTTATGAAGTTAATGAAGATAGGCAGTTCATTCCACAAACTATTAAGAATCCAAAACTATGTGTGATGATGCATTGTACTCTGAAAATAGAATGCAAAGAAAAATATTTCATTATGTCTTCATAGTATAAGGTTTGAGGATAGTTTGCCAATGTCATAGGAGAGTGGGCATAGAAACTACTATTCCAATGACAAGAAACTAGGTAAACTTCAATTGAGTTGGTGAAGGAGGTGATCATATAAGGATTTACAGGCTTAATAGGATAGGGAGTGGGAATTGTAAAATCCAACTTGCTGTTAGGGTATCTCTAGGAGTGATTGAATCTTGGTGAGATTGCCCCAGGCCCAAGTGTTATAGGTGTATAAATTTATTTTTCTATACACTTTATGGAAAGCTCATACTCTGGAGGTCTGACTCACAAAATTGATGAGAAACTAATTTGTAATATGACACTATCAATTTATAAGAAAACCCCCCAACAGTTTTTTGGTAAGGGAGGACAATTATTTGAAAAATTATACATCCAAAATATGAAGAGGGAACTTGGAATGAGGTTGGAATGGAAGGTTGGGCAAAGAATATGAAAGAATATGCCCATATTTAGAAAAAGGCAACAGAACAGTGGCAAAAATGTCTGAAAGGGAGCAAAAAAACCCCCAACATGCTGGTAAACTCTCAAGGAAGTTCAATTTCTCAAACAAGAGAATGTCTAAAGACGATTGTGGACTGGGAGTGAAAACAAGGAAGTAATCAAAAAGACCTGGTAGTATGACCCAGAAGTTGTCATCACAGCTAATTTGGCTCAAATTAAAACAATATTCAATATAAATATAAATATTCAATGTCAAATCTCCTAACACTTAAGAGCTCCTTAAACTACCCCTAAGTTGGTATCCTAGGAAGTTCAGACTTCATTGCAGTGTGCTACTTGTGGAGTAATATATTATCAAAGGATTTAAGGAATTTAGCAGCCTGGAACTACAGGAGTCTGGTAATCTTTCTTCTCAGTTTAACTGTTGTTCCTCCTATCCAAATTCTTCCATAGATATTTCTCCATCTTATCTATTCTTAAATCTAACTTACTAGGCTTTTCTCTTGGGCTTTCTTACTTGCTTCAATAGAGAGATGTGTAAGCCCCACAGTTACAGCACTTTTCTGTAATCTATCCTTTCCCCTAAGTGTTATGAAAGCGAATAAAGGTTAGGCAATATACTTTGTCCTTGTAGACTTAATTCAAAATTTCACAGAATTTAGGAGAATCAACTTAACTGAAAGAAGCTAGATTTTTAATGCAGGCTTATTCTGTCTTCCATGTATTACAGAGCAATGGATCAAATGCAAATCAATTTCTGGTTGTTTTACACCAGATTGCCAAGACTTAAGGCACATATAGGAAAGTTTTGGGGGAATAGTAGCTCTCCAGTCAGGACAGAAATTTGCATGTATGAACATCCTTTTGCAGCTCATCTTATCTCTTGGGGCTGTTGTTGGAGCTGTTAAAGTTCTGTTTGTGACATCATCTGGTTCTGTGAGCCTGGGCAAGATGTGTGTTTGTATGTGTGTGTGTCATACATTTGATAGTAAATTATTTGAATGCTTATTTTTTTTTTCAAAAGTTCCTGACTTCTTCAATGAATCAAGCTTTGAATTTAACAATTTCATCTCAAACAACTACAAATTCTTATTCAAATTGTAAATCTTGTAAACAAGCTTGACCCATACTGTGAAAATTCTTGTTGAATTTTGAAATTATTAGTTGCTTGAGATGAAAAACTCTAAAGCACTTCACAGTGCAGATACATAATACTGTATCAAGATCATAAGAATAGTCAACACATTTACAGAATTAGAATTTTTGTTCTCCAACATTTCAAATATTTACTCTAGTGACTTTAGAAAGGTTCGGTTTTCTTGAGGGGTCTCAATTTCCCAAACATTACTTTGAGGGTTTCTTGGAGCTTTTACTGATATAACTGAGGACAAATCAAGACAAATCAGTAATCCTGAATAGTAGCCAGTAGGAGGTTAGTAGAATGACAGATTAGTCCTTTTCATAAATTTCATATTATTTTAGCCTATCAAAGTCCTTCCCATCCTTTTCAGAATATATACCTAGGTATATTTTGAATGGAAAAAACTAACCAGACTGTGAAGAGTTAAGTCTTTCTTTGTTAAGGGGGCAGCTAGGTGGCACAGTGGAAAGAGCACCAGCCCTGAATTCAGGAGGACCCGAGTTCATATCCCGTTTCAGACACTTAACACTTCCTAGCTGTGTGACCCCTGAGCAAGTCACTTAACCCCAGCCTCAGGAAAAAAAAAATGCTACTCTTAAGCCTTTCCTAAACTAGGTTATGTTGGAGTCAGAAAGAATCCAGAGGATGGGGATGATTTCAAATGAAGAAATTGAACTAATTTAGATTTTTATTATATTTCAAACTTATATTGCCAAATATTTCCCAATTACATTTTAATTTGTTTCAGAAACCCTGAGGAGTTTTGTAATGTACAAATTGGATAATTCTGATTCATATGAGGAAACTAATTATAGAAAGATAAGTTAACAATATGGGAGACAGGAATAAAATAAAAAATAACCCTGACAACCAAATAAAATGCTGTCACAAATCAAATAAGAATAATGAATTCAATTTACATTATATCAGCAAATTATATGATATGGAATATACAGGATTAGTTCTATTGATTTCTTAATTTCAGTATGACTCATTAAATTTTTTTTTGGAGTAGAAAGTATGTGGAGAAAATGAAGGGGCTCCAGAGAAAAACAATAGGATGAAAAATACGACCTATGGACAAAAGTTAAAAAGACTTGGGGGATATTTTTTTTTTTCTGGAGAAAATGTTGATTCAAATCTGTTTTCAAATATATAGACTCTGTGATCAGAGAGGGGCTGGGGTTGCTAACTTCCAAATACAATAGAACAAAAGAACAAGAAACAGACAAGTTACACAAGAAGAGAATTTGGTTAACTATAAAGATTTTTTTGGACAATGAAGTTTTTAGACACAGAACAGGTACATTCTTGCCTCAAGGGGGAAATGGACTAGATGGTATCTTAAAGGAAATTTTTGTTCAATAAATTCATGATTCTGTGATTTCCATTTCATGCCTGGGCAGCAGAAGGCAGGAAGGTAGTTCTCAAGGAGCAAGACAGAACAGGAGAAATTGTCATACAGGAGTTAGCATCTTAATTCAATTTGCTTTTCATGATCTGGCTGTCTCTAGAGCAAATAAATACTTGATAAATTTCACAAATACCCACCAGGCCAGGATAAGTAAAGATGAGAATTTATTATACTTTTGAAGTATCCCTAGTTAGTAGGGTAAGTTTTAAACTTTAAAAATAATGCATAAAAATAAACTTCCCTCTGCAATCTAGAATCTAGAATAGTCACTTTAGTGGGTCCAATGAAAATTTCCCAAATTTCCCTATGAGAAATATACTATATACCCTATTTGCCTCCCTGTCTATTTGCTGCCAAGGGAAACACATGTTTCTTTCCCCCATCAATTTCAACTGCTTTTAATTTTTTTGCACATAGAGAATGATTTTCCATTCTCACCTCTCCCTCATTCTCCTTGGTTCCTTCACTAAAGTTATTGCCTTTTTTCCCACCGTTTGGACAATGTTCCTGAATAGGAATCTGTATTTCTCTGGGTAAGATGGTCAGGAACTTCTTAGTAAGGAGCTCAGGCTTAAGACATCTACAGCAAACCTCTCTAAGCTTTTGTTTTTTACTTCCCAGGGACTCATCTGCTTCCTGGTAATGAACCCATCAAAAGCACTGTAGAAAGTCTCAGGGCCAGTGTTATGCACTGAAGCTTCCTGTGTCCTAACAGAGTCTTCCATGATCTTTACTGTCAAGGATCTTTTAGGACCATAATGCCAATACTAGAGAGCTTAAGGTTGTAGTCATGGTTGGGTTCTTGTATACTCTCACTCTAGGCTTTTAAAGCCTTTCATCACACCTGTCTTTTTCATCTATAGATGGGAAATTAGGCAACTGGAAAAGGTGCTTTTCTTTTTTTCTTTGGACTGCTGGAAGAGAAAATAGAGAAGTTCAAGCATTGGAAATGAAATACATAAGAATACAAAGATTCCCATGGATTCAATTGTCATCTTTATTAAACTGTGGGTCTTATACCTGAATGCAGGGATCACGAAAAATCTGACAATATAAAAAGTTTTGAACATTATGATCAAAAATTTAAAAATCCAACGTGTGATGAATGAATCCAAGATGTTTCTGGTAGCTCATGGTGTAGCATGGGGTACTTTGCTGCACACTTTGTTCAGGACATACATGTGCACTTTGTACTTTGCATGCACAAAGGCTGTCAGAGGGTCCCACAAAAGGGAAAGGGAAGGTAAGGAGTCTGGAGTGGGAAAAATTTAAACTCTGGACTTCCTAAATTGGTAACTGAATGAATTAAAATATTAAAATACAGATAGCACAGCATTATTAGAGCAACAATTTAGGGTATTGCTGAGCAGACAAGATGCCTGAAATCATCCAGAGATGAATGCTCAACAGAAAAGATCAGGGAGCCCATTCCCTGAGAATATACCCAGATAAGCTGCCATCCGGGGCATAGAATTAGCAATGCCAAGGACATTGGGCAGCTCTTTAGCTGGTGGCAATAAAAAATCCAAATAAAATTGGCTTTTTCCATTCAGGGAACAAAATATTCTGTTCTTTTTTAAAAACTAAAACTGAAAATATTTTTGTTTTAGGCTTAGTAGAGCAAGTCTGGTTCCATAAACGGTTCCATCGATATCAAAATACCTTCACATTAATTGTAGGAAGGACAAAAATTTTAGGCAAAATAGTTCAAATTTTATACTTGAATCATAATTCAGATGTGCTCCAGTGTTAATCTATGAAATAAGGATTTAATATTGCATTTATAATTGGTAACCTGCCATGATTATCAAAAATTGCCATAGGAAGAAAATAAAGATTCTAAGGAGAAAATAATTCCCTAATTTTTAGGCTAGAATCATATAGACAGCCAATTTTAAGTCAGGCTTAACAGAAGGGGTATTTACTGTTCAAAAGGAAATACCATGATGGATAAATCAAGTCAGAAGACACTTATCACGGTTCATGCCAAGAATCATTCTCCTTGCCTTCCCTCTGAAAACTTCACTTGTAATTCATAGATGTCAACTCCAAAGGGTTCCTGTCATCATGGATAATTGGCCTAATTCAGATTAAGTGTAATATCAGGTATAGTCCCATGAGGTCTAACAGCAAATTCCAATAATCATAGCTTCATATTTTAGATAGGTTCCAGTTATTAAGAATTAAGAATTGATGTGTACGAAAAAAGTTCAAAGTATTTAATTTTATTTTTCTAAAACAAGCCATGTTCTTAAGTCAGCTTTTTTTTTTTTTTTTTTTTTTTTTCTTGAGGCTGAGGTTAAGGGTCACACAGCTAGGAAGTGTTAAGTGTCTGAAACCAGATTTGAACTCTGGTCCTCCTGAATTCAAGGAGGATTCAATTCAAGGAATTCAATTCATCCACTGCGCCACCTAGCTGCCCCTCTTAGGTCAGCTTTGAAAGGTTTTCTTCTAGGTCTCCTTAGGTGCCAAAACTTGACACAAACTCAATATAAAATAGACCTGTAAGAAGATTCATTATATTAAAAATACACAATTCACCTGAAACTTCAGACAATTTCAATTGTATCATAAGGGCTGGATTTGGAAAATTAGTCTTTGTCTCTCAATATTTTTAAATAGATGTTTCAAATAATTTTTACATGAAAAATTTTTAATCCAGTTCTGAAGATTGTCATTTTTTTTTACTGACATCTTCTATTAATATCATAATGAAAGAATGTTATGGGTTGATTTCTTATGAACTAAATAACCTACCAATTATAAGGTTTCCCAGTTTGTGTTATCTGATTCAAATGACAATTCAAAATAATCCCTCACTAGCACATAATAAAAAAAGGATCGATAGGGTTCATCTTCTTTTGCACTTGCCCTTACTAATGGAATTTGCTGTATGAGGATAAAAGCAGTGTCAAAGCAACATTAGTTCTGCTTTATCTCGGGTATGCATCATAGGCAGCAGTATGATATGATTCTTGACCAAGCTCAGAATTAAGCAGGTGGGAAAGTATCTTATTTATCAAGATGAGAAGTGGTCAAGAGAATCCTACCTTCACCTTCACAAGGTTTTTCTCTCAACTTTCCCAAGGACAGACATTTTCCAGTGGCAATCTTTAGACTGCAGGGCACATAGCATTTCCCTTGAATGATGAATCAGCAGCCTTATGCAGTGTCAAATCACTTACAACTGCATTCAAGAGTTAGAATAACAGTTAAGGGATTCTTCCTCAAACAGTAAAATTTTTTTACTAATTATAGCTTAGAGCAAGATAGTTAACATTTTTCTCATGTTAGCCTCAGAATTTCATTTGGAATGTTTAAACTATTCACAAATTTCAGGTAATCACAACCACCATTCCTCCTCCCCACCTTGGTCTAAAGATAAAGCCAAAGGGAGAATATCAGACCATTTCTAGAATATTATGGGATGAGAATGAGATGAGATCCCCCAGCAGAGTCCATGTAGGTGAGTGGATCATACCTGGGAACAATTTTAAGGAGTGACTTGGGCACAATAATTTTTTTGGTAAGTACTCAAAGAGAAGTACAAACTATCAGATAGTCATCAGTGGATATGACTTGAAAAGCAAGCTGATTAAAAGTTTGAACAAGTAGGTGTAATCCAAATTACCACTGGGGTGATATCTGGAATAACCTACTTTTGCTTATTTAAATCTGTTATCTTTGTGTACCACAATGACTCCTACCCCTCTCCCAATGAACTAAAAAGTTTATCTGTTGATAGAAGTTCTGAGGAGTGTTTTATTTCCCAAGAGATCTGTTTAGTCTTATTTATCAAGATGAGAAGTGGTCAAGAGAATCCTACCTTCACCTTCACAAGGTTTTTCTCTCAACTTTCCCAAGGACAGACATTTTCCAGTGGCAATCTTTAGACTGCAGGGCACATAGCATTTCCCTTGAATGATCTGTTTAGTCTTAGGCCTTTCCTACTTCTTCATCACAAATTCATGCACATTTAATAGTTGATTCAAAATAATGACACTAAAAAATACAATTACATGAGTTTCCAAATGATATCCACTTATTTCAGAAGTTAAATCTCTCCACTTTGTGTAGGAAAGGCCTTAGTTCCTCAAATGGCACTACTTCAGAATTTCAGTGGCATTCATTCTAAGAAACCTCACAGATAAAAATCTACTAAAAGGATTTTGCCATATTTATATCCCTTATATTACTGTTTCATATATATATATATGTGAAGCCAATTATTACTTTCTATTTTTTTAACACAAAATAGACTTTAATAATAATATAACAGACATATTTATGTTAACAGTATTCAGATTGAAAAGAGGAAGAATCTTGCTTTAACAGCTTCTCTTAGTCCTCCTGTATTTAAAACATCTCCAACTAGGTGACAATAATTTAATGAAACACTTCATAGAAAGTCACTTATATTATTGCTCGGCATTTTCATGCTAATCATAATACTTATCATGTGCCAGGCTTTTTTATGTCTTAAAAATTGCTTAAGCTTGTCTTTACTAATGCTTTAAAATGTTTAGTCCATAATTTCTCATAACATTTCAAGCCAATTAGCAAAAGTACCTATAAGTGGGACAGCATTTTTCCAGAATTGCATTTTTAGATCATCTGAACACTACAGTGCTCATCCTTTATATAAGCCTATATATTAAGCACTTCACAACTATGTTTCTACCAACAATCTTGGGACATAATATTTATTATTCCTTTTATACATACAAGAACTGTTTAGATTCTCCAACTTATTACCATTAAAATATTTCAATCCAATCAACTTGTATTTATAATGACTGGTGGTAATACTTAAACTTTATTTTGCACAAGGTTCCATTATTTTTAATTTAGAAAATATACATGGTGATACTCCCAATTTTCCATTACAGCTAGTTTGTTTCTTTGAATTACCCAAAGAACTAAACAAATTCCTTTAAATTATCAGTCCAAACAAACTTCAACTTTCTTTTACTCTTCGAGTAATTTTTAATTTTTCTAACTTCCTAATGCAACCTCTTCTTTCTTTCTTCTATTTATTAAAGGTCTTCCACTGAATCCAGGGCCATCTCTAGTCATCTTGATTTATATCTTGCCATTGTAGCCAGATGGCTCCAGTGGAGAAAGTGAGAGGCTACTGACAACATAGTCTACCCTCAAATCCAACTCACTTGCATATCATGTCATCACCTCTGTAATTTCATGGTCATCTTCAAGAATGAAGAACAAATTAACAAATTATTTCTCTAGTGAACCCTTTTAAAAATTCTTTAGTGGTTACAAATGCACATTTTATATAAATTTTGTTTTTTCTCTATGATTCTTTTTTTTTGTGATTATAGCTTTTTATTGACATAATATATTCAGGTAATTTTTCAACACTAACCCTTGCAAAAATTTTCGTTCCAACTTTTCCCCTCCTCTCCACCTCCTCCCCTAGATGGCAGCTAGTCCCATACATGTTAAATATGTTAAAGTATATGTTAAATACAATATATGTATACATATTTATACAGTTATCTTGCTGCACAAGAAAAATTGAATTTAGAAAGAAGATTAAAGATAACCTGGGAAGAAAAACAAAAATGCAAACAAACATAACAAAGAGTGAAAATGCTATGTTGTGGTCCACACTCATTTCCCAGTGTTCTTTTGCTGGATGTAGTAGGTTCTGTTCATTATTGATCAATTGGAACTGATTAGGATTCTCTCATTGTTGAAGATAGCCACTTCAATCAGAATTGATCCTCATATAGTATTGCTGTTGACGCATATAATGATTTCCTGGTTCTGCTTATTTCACTTAGCATCAGTTTATGTAAGTCTATCCAAATCTCTCTGTATTCATCCTGCTGGTCATTTCTTACAGAACAATAATATTCCATAACATTCATATACCATAATTTACTCAGCCATTCTCCAGTTGATGGGCCCCTATTCAATTTCCAGTTTCTAGCCACTGCAAAAAGGGCTGCCACAAACATTTTTGCACAAACAGATCTCTTTCCCTTCTTTAATATCTCTTTGGAATATAAACCTTGTACTAACACTGCTGGATCAAAGAGTATGCACAGTTTGATAACTTTTAGAGTATAGTTCCAAATTGCTCTCCAGAATGGTTGGATCCATTCACAACCCCACCAACAATACATCAGTGTCCCAGTTTTCCCACATCCCCTCCAACATTGGTCATTATCTTTTCCTGTCATTTTATCCAATCTGACAGGTATGTAGTGGTTCTCAGAGTTGTCTTAATTTGCATTTCTCTGATCAATTAATGATTTGGAACACCTTTTCATATGAGTAGAAATAGTTTCAATTTCATCACGTGAAAATTGTCTGTTCATACTCTTTGGCCATTTATCAAATGGAGAATGATTTGATTTCTTATAAATTAGAGTCAATTCACTATATATTTTAGAAATGAGGCCTTTACCAGAATGCTTAAATGTAAAGATGTTTTCCCAATTTATTGCTTCCCTTCTAATTCTGTCTGCATTAGTTTTGTTTGTATAAAAGCTTTTTAACTTGATATAATCAAAATTTTCTATTTTGTGATCAGTAATGATCTCTAGTTCTTCTTTGGTCATAAATTCCTTCCTCCTCCACATGTCTGAGAGGTAAACTATCCTATGTTCTTCTAATTTATTTATAATCTCATTCTTTATGCCTACATCATGAATCCATTTTGATCTTATCTTGGTGTGCAGTGTTAAGTGTGGGTCAAATGCTTAGTTTCTGCCATACTAATTTCCAATTTTCCCAGCAGTTTTTGTCAAATAGTGAATTCTTATCCCCAAAATTGGGGTCTTTGGGTTTGTCAAACATTAGATTGCTATAGTTATTGACTAATTTTTCCTGTGAACCTAACCTATTCCACAATTAGTCTATTAGCCACCACCAAATGGTTTTGGTGACTGCTGCTTTATAATATAGTTTTAGATCAAGTACAGCTAGGCCACCTTCATTTGATTTTTTTCTTTTTTTTTTTACTAGTTCCCTTGATCTTTTGTTCTTCCATATGAATTTTGTTGTTATTTTTTCTAGGTCATTAAAATAGTTTCTTGGGAGTCTGATTGGCATAGCACTAAATAAATAGATTAGTTTAGGTAGCATAGTCATCTTTATTACATTCTCTCGACCTATCCAAGAGCATTTAATATTTTTCCACTTGTTTAGATCTGACTTTATTTGTGTGGAAAGTGTTTTGTAATTTTGCTCATATAGTTCCTGACTTTCCTTTGGCAGATAAATTCCCAGATAGTTTATAGCAGGGGTCCTCAAACTATGGCTCACGGGCCAGATGCAGCCCGCTGAGGACATTTATGAGGCCCGCCGGGTTATGGCAAAATCAGACCAGAAGTGATGTTCGACCTGAACTCGCATTAGCAACTCACACTTCCGGCACTGGACTGAGGTGGCAGAGACAGAGTGTGAGGCGATACCGAGGTGAGGTGAGTTCCCAGGCCGGGGTGTATGGTGTTGGGAAGGGAGAGAGATGCAGAAGACAGAGAGCTGACGTCCCGTGGTCTTGTAAAGTAACGGAAGCTACAACAACAGACAGGCTCGAGAGATGTATAGTGCTTGCTGGGCATGTCATGGCCACTGCAGGGGGAATATATGGGCTATGTCTGGTGTGCGGGTATAGTAACAGTTAGTATTATAAATCCCAGCTTGACTCTATGATTGTCATTATGCTGTAAATGCTGACAATGTATGCTGACAATGTAACAGCTTCCTCTCTAGTGCATGTCACTCAGAATGAGGCTCCTGGTACCAGGCTGTGGCCCTGTATCCATAGTGACCTCATGTCTGGCTGTTGTGGCCATCAGTTTTATCATTGTGTGTATGTTCTGTAGTTTCATAAAGAGATGGAATATTACTAACACATATTATCACCTTATAATCACTGGGGGTCTGACCTTAGTGCCCCCCACTTATCCTGAGTATGAGGGGGTTCAGAGCTAATGTACTGCTTCATCCCCCTCCAGATTCTTAAGGTCCCCATACACTTATGCAGCTTCAAGTCACATGATGACCTCCCCCAGAAGCCCCAATGTACGATTTGTCACTGAAGCTCATTCTGCACATACAATATATTGTGCAGTTATATACATATATGCACAGTCTTGCCTGCAATTATGATAAATTATGAGTACAGCACTGGATCATGAGAATTGATCCCAGGATTCAGAGTAAGCCAAGACATTTGGGAGGGCCACCTGAGCAGTGACTTGTGTGCAGTGAAGATCTGAAGCGGGAGAGAGAGTGTGGGAAACGGAGGTATCACAGCTAGAGACAGCTTGGAGGAAGTTGGGTATTGCAGTCTGTATGTCTCTGTGTGGGCAAAGTTATTGCTGGTATATTGTTTTTGTTGCACTGTATATATATATATATATATATATATATATATATATATATATATATATATATATATATATATATATATATGTATATATTGGTATTTTACTAATAGCAATTTGGAATCCCTTAGAAATAATAATGTCAAGAAAAAGAAAGATTGACTTGGAGTATAGGATATTCAAAGAACAGTGGACTTATGATTACTTTTTCATGCAGTACAAAGAAAGAGCTGTATGTCTGATATGCCAGAATATAGTGTCTGTGTTCAAAGAATAATAATTTGCATCGACACTATAAAATTCAACATAAAGATAAATACGATTGTTTGGAGAAGTGAGAAAAGATAAAATATTGAAACTGAAAAATACATTGACAATTCAGCAAAAATATTTTTGTGAAGCAGAAGCAGCTAAATATTTCATCACTGCAAGCAAGTTTTCAAGTTGCCAAGCTAAAAGCATGCACTGGCAGACCATTTGTGGAGGGAGAATTTGTTAAAGAATGTCTTCTTTCTGTTGCCAAAGAGGTGTGTCCAGAGAAGGCTGATTTATTTAGTACAGTGAGTCTTTCAGGACCTACAATTACATGGAGGATTGAAGAAATGGGAGACAATCTGCATCAGCATTTGCAAAACTCCACAAAAAAAATTTCATATTTTTCCTCGGCACTCGACGAAAGCAATGATGTTCGTGAATCTGAACAACTTATAATTTTTATTTGTGGGACAAATGATTATTTTGAAGTCATAGAAGAGCTTGCTGCACTGCAAAGCATCGAAGGAACAACTACAGGAGAGGATATCCATGAAAAGGTTTGCCCAACTATGAATGGTTTGGAGCTGGACTGGGCTAAACTAGCCAGCGTGACAACTGATGGTGCCCCTAGCATGGTGGGGTCTAAGAAAGGGGTAATTGCTTGCATTAACCAAGAGTTGGACAAACCTAACCATTCTCATCCAATAGCCATACACTGCCTCATCCACCAACAAGCACTGTGTAGTAAATCCCTGAAGTGGGACTCTGTTAGAAAATTGTGGTAGCTTGTTTTAACTTTATTATAGCTAATGCAATAAATCACAGACAATTTCAGGAAGTTCTGTCTGAGCTAAATGTTGAATATGAAGATGTTCTAAATCACACAGAAAGAAGTCTGTTGGCTGAACTGAGGGAGAGTTGTGAAACGTTTCTAGGACTTACTCCCACAGATTACAACTTTTCTGCTTTCAAGAAACAAAGAAGTACCAGAGCTCAGTGAATGGAACTGGCACCTTGCCTTTCTGACAGATGTAACAGAGCTACTCAACAATTTCAATATGCAACTTCAAGGAAAGGGGAAGCTCATCTGTGATATGCAATCACATGTCAAAGCATTCGAAGTAAAATTAGGCCTCCTCATCAAACAAGTGAAGGAGGAAAACTTCTGCCATCTCCCCACAACTCAAAATCTGTTAGCAGAAAAACTGCTGATTGCATTCCCAAACGAAACATGTGTGCATTCATTGGAAAAATTGCAAAAGGAGTTCCGATTTAGATTTAAAGAGCTTCATTTCCATGAATGTAATCCATTTTCTATTGACATTGAAAATGTGGATACAATTTACCAAATGGAACTGGTTGAACTGCAGAATTGTGATTCTCTGAAAGACACACTCAAGTCAAGCAGCTTTCATAATTTCTATGCATTTCTCTCCTCTGAGACATATCCTCATCTCAGTAACCATGCACTCAAAATGGCAACCATCTTTGGCAGCACTTATGTCTGTGAACAGACTTTTTCTAGAATGAAACATTTGAAATCTCCAACCAGATCAAGACTAACAGATGCACACTTACATCACTAGTTATTTTTAGGTACTTACTAAGTGTTAATGAGATAATGAGAGGATAAGTTCTTAATAAGTGCTAAGTCGGTACTTGACAATTCTCTAGTTTCTGCATTTACTGAGAGTTTTACTTCTGTGACCTCCTGGAGAGGAGCTTGCATGTTTAGGAGGAGCAAGTTCATTGGTTGAAGTAATTTTTCCTAGAAGCCCTTGCATTATCCCATGCCCATTCTCTGAGAGGATAAAAAAGGGCGGCACTCGAGAGATAGAGAGAGTCTCTGGTCTAGACCAGACTTGAGGCGGCTCTCTGGAGGAAAGAAGAGTCTCTGCTCTAGGCCAGAGTTGAGGTGGCTCTCTGGAGGAAGAAGTCTCTCTTCTTCAGAGGAGATTGGCAGTTTCTGGAGACAACAGAACATTACATATTGACATCCACAACGTGGGGCAAGGACTTTTGCTTATCCTGACAAGGACTTATTCTGAGCCCTTCAGAGGAGCTAGCCTGGACCATTGCAATTTGGCTCCTGAACAGGGACAGACACGATCCTGATTCCAGTGGAAAAGCCTTTGATCCAGATCTCAGTCTCTCTGACCCAGAACCGTGAGTAACAAGGTAACTTTGTTAAAGATTAAGTGAGCGTTCTAATAGATAAATAAGGAACTTAACTTGTTAAGGGCTAAACCAGCAATCTCTTATAGTGAAATGGGGCAAACGCCTTCTGTTCAAGGAAAATGTTTAGAGAGCATCCATCAAGGTTATGAAAAGCCAAGGATTGATTATAATTTGGAGGAGATTACTGAACTTTTAAAAACTGTGAAGGTCATATGTCCTTGTTTTTCTCTGGAAGAAGAATTAGATCTAGATGAATGGGAATTAGTAGGAAAGCAATTAGGTGAACACTACAATTCCAGACCAAACTTAATTTCCAAAGATATACTTCATACCTACAATTTAATCCAAATGGCTTTAAAAATTGTTATTCTAAAGGAAGAGAAGAAGGAGCAAAATGGGGAAGTGTCAACTAAACTAGGTGAAAAGGATGAATCAGATAACAATGAAGCTAAGTACAATTCTGAGCAACAGGAGCATTTCCCATCTCCTCCCTCAATTAACCCTTCAGGGATGGAGCAAGAAGGAGGAGGGGAAGAGGCAGAAACACAAACATAATTGCCTGTGAAGCAGCCTAAGCCTATGACAAGATTAGAAAAAGCATTGGTTAAAGCTAAGAGAGAAGGGCAGGATATAAGTGATTTTATACATGCATATCCTGTGATTGATATTGACTCTGTAGGTCAAAAAAGGAGAAGATATACACCTTTAGATTTGAATAAAATTAAAGATTTGAAAAAAGGTTGTACCCTTTATAGGGCTACATCAGCTTATGTTAAAATGTTACTACATGGTTTGTCTTATGAAGTCCTAACCCCGAATGATTGGAAATCCATAGCAAGGACATGTCTAGAATCTGGACAAAATTTGTTATGGCTTGCGGAGTTTCGTGTTATGACTAGCAGTGACAAATATGGAACCAGATATTGATCATCTCATTAGCCAAAAGCAGGCCCATAGTTTCCATTGAAATACTGGTAAGTTTGTTGATTTAACTTTACTTCATTTTAAATATTGTATTTGTTCCCATTTTGTTTCTTCACTTCAAAATAAGATATATGCAGCATGCATAGGAATTTGTTCATAGTTTTTGTTTTTACTATAGTCCAGCCCTCCAACAGTCTGAGGGACAGTGAACTGGCCCCCTATTTAAAAAGTTTGAGAACCACTAGGGATTAATTATACTTGCTAATAGTTTGTAGTATCAACAGGTATTTTATTTTGTTAGATATGTATAAAAATGCTGAGGATTTATGTGGATTTATTTTGTATCCTACAACTTTGCTAAAGTTTTGGCTTATTAGAATCTCTGGTGTTCTTTAAGTATACCATCATATCATCTGCAAAGAATGATAATTTGGTTTCCTCATGACCTACTCTAATTCTTCTAAACTCTTTTTCATCTCTTATTGCCAAAGCTAGCATTTCTAACAATATTGAATAGTAATGATGATAGTGGACAATCTTGTTTCACTTCTGATTTTTCTGGGAATGGTTCTAGTTTATCACCATTACATATGATGTTAACTGATGGTTTTAAATAGATGCTACTGACTATTTTAAGGAAAAGTCCATTTATTCCTATAGTCTCTAGCGTTTTTAATAGGAATGGGTGTTGGATTTTATCAAATGCTTTTTCTATTGAGATGATCATATGGTTTTTGTTAATTTGGTTATTGATATAGTCAGTTGTGTTAATAGTTTTTTTTTTAATATTGAACCAGCCCTGAATTCCTGGTATAAATCCTACTTGGTCATGGTGTATTATCCTGGGGATGATTTTCTGTAATCTTTTTGCTAATATTTTATTTAAGATTTTTGCATCAATATTCATTAGAGAGATTGGTTTATAATTTTCTTTCTTTGTTTTCATCCTACCTGGTTTAGGTATCAGTACTCTGTCTGTGTCATAAAAAGAATTTGGTAGGCTTCCTTTAATCCCTAATTTTTAAAAAATAGTTTATATAGCAGTGGAGTTAATTGTTCTTTAAATGTTTGGTACAATTCACATGTAAATCCACCTGGTCCTGGAGATTTTTTCTTATGGAGTTGTTTAATAGCTTGTTCTATTTCTTTTTCTGAAATGGGACTATTTAACCATGAACTGCTGAAAAGAAAGTGTACTCCTTTCTGTCTCCAATTTTCTCCAAAGATCTATCATACCTAACTTTTCTAGTGTTCTATTTACATCTTTTTCTTTCTTATCTATCTTGTGGTTTGATTTATCTAGTTCTAAGAGTTTTAGGTTGAGATCTCCCACTATTATAGTCTTGCTGTCTATTTCTTCTTGCTAGCTTGCTTCTCCTTTAGGAATTTAGATGTTACACCACTTGGTATATATATGTTTAGTATTGATATTGCTTCATTATCTATGCTACCCTTTGGTAAGATACAGTGCCCTTTCTTATCTCTTTTAATTAGATCAATTTTTGCTTTTGCTTGATTTGAGATCAGGATGGCTACCCCTGCTTTTTTGACTTCACCCGAAGCACATAGATTCTACTCCAGCCTTTTACCTATACTCTGTATGTATCACCCTACTTCAAATTTATTTCCTGTAAACAACATACTGTAGGATTCTGTCTTTTAATATAGTCTGCTATTTGCCTCCCCTTTATGGAGGAGTTTACCCCATTCACATTTATGGTCAATAATACTAATTCTGTATTTCCTGCCATCTTGTTATCCCCAGATTGTGCTTTTCTCTTTCCTTTCCCCTTTACCCCACTCCCCAGTATTAAATTTATGAGCACCATTTGTCTTCTGCAACTCTCCCTCTTTAGAATCCCTCCCTCCCTCTTAGAGTATCTCCCTTTTTCTTAAACCTTTCCCTTACTATTTCTTTATTTGCTTCTATTTAGCCTACCCCTTCCCTTTTTGCTTTTCTCTGTAAACAGAATGTGTCTAATATTTTCTCTTTGTGCCAATTCTGATGAGAGTAAGATTCATACTATGTTCATTGTTCACCCCCTTCCCTTATTTCCCTCAGATATAATAGGTTTCCTTTGCCTCTTTGTAAGACATAGTACATCTACTTTCCCCTTTTTCAGGTATAATTTCCTTTCCACCTCTAGATCCTTTTTTATATTATAAGAGTAAAAGCAAATTATACATGTACTCTTTATGTATGCCCGTAACAGAAATACAGTTCTTAAGAGTTCTTTTTACCTTGTTATACTTCTCTCAAGTCCTGTATTTGGAGGTTAAACTTTCTGTTTAGATCTGTTTTTTTTTTCTTTTTTTCATCAGAAATAAATTGAATTCACCTATTTCATTGAATGTCCATCTTTTTCCCTGGAAGAAAATGCTCACTTTGGCTGGGAAATTTATTCTTGGCTGCATACCAAGTTCCTTTGCCTTTTAGAATATCAGATTCCAGGCCCTTCAATCCTTTAATCTGGACATTGCTAGTGCCTGAGTAATCCTAATTCTGGCTCCTCAATGTTTGAATTTTTTTTTTCTGTCTGTTGTAGCATTTTTCCTTAATCTGATAGTTCTGATATTTAGCCACAATATTTCTTGGAGTTTTAATTTTGTGAAAGAGATTTCAGTAGGGGATCAATGAATTCTTTCAATGGCTATTTTACCTTCTGATTCTATGACATCTGGGCAGTTCTCTTTGATTATTTCCTGAAAAATAGTGTCTAGGCTCTTTTTTCATCATGATTTTCAAGTGGTCCAATAATCCTTAGATTATCTCTCTTAGATCTATTTTTCAGGTCTGTTGTTTCCTACGTAGGTGTTTAACAATTTTTTACATTTTTTCTTTTTTTTTTTTTTTTTTTTTTTTGGTTTTGCTTGACTGATTCTTGGTGTCTCCTAGAGGCATTCACTTCCATTTGTTCAGTTCTGATTTTAATGAATAATTTTCTTCATTTATTTATTTTTCTTTTTGTATTTGTCCAATTGAGTTTTTAAATGAATTGTTTTGTTTTATGGAGATTTTTTCCCATTTCAGCAATTGTATTTTTTTAAGGAGTTACTTTCTTTTTCCAATTCACAAATTGTGTTTTTCTGGGAGTTGCTTTCTTTTCTCACTCTGTCTTTTAATTAATTATATGCCTTATTCAGACCCTCTTGCAAAGCTTTCCTTTTCTTCCCCCATTTTTCTCCTAGCTCTCTTTTAAGATCCTTTTAAATTCCTTCTATGAGAGCCTTGTGTGCTGGGGATCAGATCATATCCCTCTTTGGGGTTTCATCTAGAACTGTTTTTAGTCTCCTCAGGGTTTGAAATCTGCTCTCTTTCAGTATAGAAGCTATCTATAATTAGAGCCCACTTTGACTTTTTACTCATTAAAACCAAACCAAACCAAACCAAACAAACAAACAAACAAATAGACTGCCATCTGCTTATGGGGTTATAGTCTTTACCCTCTGTATTTATAACTTCTCTGTGGTAGAGTTCTCCCTGCAGATTTTCCACGGGCAGAGACCACATCCTGCCCTCCTTCAGTCTGCTCAGAGTGAGCTGTTCCCCAGAATGGTTGGATTCCTTCACAACTCTACCAACAATGCATCAGTGTCCCAATTTTCCCACATCCCCTCCAACATTCATCATTATTTTTTCCTGTTATCTTAGCCAATCTGACAGGTGTGTAGTGGTATCTCAGAGTTGTCTTAATTTGCATTTCTCTGATCAATAGTGATTTGGAACACTCTTTCATATGAGTAGAAATAGTTTCAATTTCATCATGTGAAAATTGTCTGTTCATATCCTTTGACCATTTATCAATTGGAGGATGGCTTGACTTCTTATAGAGTCAATTCTCTCTATATTTTGGAAATAAGGCCATTATCAGAGCCTTTAACTGCAAAAATATTTTCCCAGTTTATTGCTTCCCTTCTAATCTTGTTTGCATTAGTTTTGTTTGTACAAAGGCCTTTTAACAATCAAAATTTTTACAATCAAAATTTTCTATTTTGTGATCAATAATGATCTCTGGTTCTTCTTTGGTCACAAATTCCTTCCTCTTCCACAAGTCTGAGAGGTAAACTATCCTATGTTTCTCTCATTTATTTATAATCTCATTCTTTATGCCTAAATCATGTACTCGTTTTGATCTTATCTTGGTGTATGGTGTTAAGTGTGGGTCCATGCCTAGTTTAGGATAAGATAAATTAATTGTAAATAGGGTCAATAAGAAAATAGTTTAGCATAAAAAATGGAAAAAGACCCACATGTGCAAAAATATCTGTGGCAGCCCTTTTTTGTAGTGGCAAGGAACTGGAAACTGAGTGGATGCCCCTCAGTTGGGGAATGGCTGAATAAGTTGTGGTATATGTATGTTATATAATATTATTATTCTATAAGAAATGATCAGCAAGATGATTTCAGAAAGGTCTGGAGACTTATGTCAACTGATGCTAAACTTACATAAACTGATGAGTATAATAAAAAAAAATTGTACACGGTGGCAACAAAATTATGTGATGATCAACTCTGATGGTGGCTTTTTCCAACTATTATATAATTCAGCCAAATTCCAATGGAATTCATCAAGAAAGAAGACTGTGGAAGATGGTGGAGAAGGCAGACGCTCTGTAAGCTCCTCTCTTGACCTCAATACCAATCTTTGAATTTGTCCTCAAAAATAGTGCTTGACTGGTGAAATTCATGAAGATTAAAGGTGCAACGATTTACCTGCTGAAGATAATCTGGAAGACTGCCAGAGCAGGTTTGTCCTGAGGGATGGGAAAAGACCAGCAGGGAGATAGGAAAGTCTGGTGTCCTGAACAGACCAGGGATGGGGGTAGCCTCTGTGGCTAGAAAAGCAGTGGAAGCGACCCTGCCATAGGCTGGTTGCTTTGCCTTGATTGTAAAGCAGTGGACCAGCACAGAGATTAGAGCTGGAGGTACTCTAAAAAGGTACTCTAAAAAACGCCAGAACTGATCCCCCCCACCCCAAGCCGGAAGTGACTCAGCATAGACCAGTGCAACTGTGCAACTGCATGCTGAAGCACAGCAGCTGCAAATCTACACAGCAGGGAGGTGCAGCCTGGGGTAGCCTCTAATCTGCACAATGGGGGTGGCTCAGCCTAGGGCAACAGAACCTCTCCAGGAAGACTGTGCTTCTGGGGCAGAGATACTTCCAGTATGAGAAGGGATATTCAGCTGGTCAGTTGCTAATACCCACAGCCTTACAGAGGCTTTGGATTGGGGTAGTGACACTTCTGCTGCTCAAACCTTTGTCTCAAGGTAGTTGTTAATCCACACAGCGGGGTTCTTAGCAGGGCATCCCCCGTAGCCAGGCTGTGCAGACCTGAGTCACTTCAGTTGGGGAACTATTTTCCCAGAGCACTCCCATACCCAGAGCACTCCTTGTAGCCGGTTGACAGGCCATCCAACACCTATCCCTGCTCTGCAGAGGAAGCTGGTAACCTCCTGACCCTGAAGGCAGACCCTACAGGCTTTAAAAAATGAGTAAAAAAATTAAAAGGACAATTGATAGCTTTTACACAGAAAAATAGCAGATTAATAGCAGACAGTCTCCAGACAATTGTTGGTCCCCAACACAAAAGGCTCTTTTAGAAGCGACTATTAAAAATCTTAAAAGAGAGCTAGAAAAAAATGGGGAAAGGAAAGAGAAGCTATGCAAGAGAGCAACAACTTCCTGAAAGGTGAACTGGAAAAGGTAAAAAATTCACAGGAAGTGCAGGGAAACAAAATTTGTGAATTGGAAAAGGTAAAGAACTCCCAGGAAAGTAGAATTTGTGGATTAAAAAAAGAAAATAAATCATTAAAAAAAAATTAGTGAAATGGAAAAAAATTCCATAGAGCAAAATAACTCATTTAAAAACTCAATTGGACAAATAAAAAAGAAGTAACAAAAGCTAATGAAGAAAATAACTCATTTAAAATCCAAACTGAACAAATAGAAATGAATGATTCCCTCGGATATCAAGAATTAGTCAAGCAAAACCAAAAAAATGAAAAAATAGAAAGAAATATTACATATCTACTTGGAAAAACAGACCTGGAAAATAAATCTAGGAGAGATAATCTGAGGATTATTGGACTTGCAGAAAAATTATAATGGAAAAAAAGAGCCTAGATACTATTTTACAAGAAACCATCAAAGATACCCAGAGGTAAAAGAACCAGAAGGGAAAATAGACAATGCAAGAATTCATCACACACCTTCTGAAAAAGACCCTAAAAAAATTACTCCACGGAATATTGTGGCCAAATGCAGAACTATCAGATTAAGGAAAAAATATTACAAGCAGCCAGGAAAAAACAATTTAAATATTAAGGTGCCACAATAAGGGTCACTCAAAATCTGGCTGAATCCACACTAAAGGATCTAAGGGCCTGGAATCTGATATTCTGAAAGACAAAAGAACTGGGAATGCAGCCAAGAATAAACTATCGAGCTAAGCTGAGCATTTTCTTCCATGGAAGAAGATGGACATTTAATGAAACAGATGACATTCATTTGTTTCTAAGGAAAAAACCAGATCTAAACAAAAAGTTTGATCTCCAACCAAAAGAAGCAGAAAAAGGTTAAAGGAACTCTTGAGAAATATATTTTTGTTGTGGATACACATAAAGTCCACATGTATAATTTGATTTTACTAATATAATAAAAAAATAGGGAAACAGAAATGTAAAGGGGATAGTATCAGAAAAATGGAAAAAGGGAGATAAAAAGAGGGAAACTACATTCTATGAAGAGGCAAAGAAAACCTATCATATCTGAGGGAAATTAGAGAGGGGGAGGAACATTGTGTGAATCATCAGAGTTGGCTCAAAGAGAAAATAATTGACATATTTGTTTTTACAGAGAATTCTCTCTCACCTCAATAAAAAGTGGGAGAGAAAAAGGGAAAAGGAAAAGAGTAATAAGGGAAAGGTACAAAAAAGGGGAAGGGATCTACAGGGAGGAGGGAGGGATACGAAAGAGGAAGGGCTGTGTGATGCAAGTGGGGCCTATAAGTTTAATACGTGGGAAGGAGTTCAGGGGGAACAAGGGGAAAAAAAGTATAATCTTGGGATATTATGATGGCAGGAAATACAGAATTAGTCATTTTAACTGTAAATGTGAATGGGATGAACTCTCCTGTAAAGTCCAGGCTAGCTCCTCTGAAGGGCTCAGAATAAGTCCTTGCTCCATGTTGGGCACCAAATTATAGTGTCCTGTCGTCTCTCAATTATAATCCTTCTCTGGGAGGAGCTTTCTTTTCTGTAAATCCTTTTCTCTGTGAGCAGGTTTCTTGAGAGGCTTCTTGACTCTGAATCTCTGAGAGTGTGGGAATCAGACTCTGCCTCTGAGAATGTGGGAACTCTTCTCCTTGACCCAATCCAGACTACTTCCTTCCTGACTGCCCTCCTCTTTTATCCTCCCAGATAATGGGCTTGTGGGAACTACTTACAACCAATGAACTTGCTCGTTTTAAAGGTGTAAACTAAAGGTGTGAACCCTGAACTGAGAATTGCTAAGTGCTGACTAAGAACCTAGTAAGAACCTAACACCTCCCATTAAGCGGAGGAGGATAACAGACTGCATCAAATGTCTGTTGTTTACAAGAAACACATTTAAAGCAGGAAGATACATATAGAGTAAAGGTAAAAGGCTGGAGCAGAATCTACTGTACTTCAGGTGAAGTAAAAAAAGCAGGGGTAGCCATCCTGATCTCAAATCAAGCAAAAGCAAAAATTGATCTAATTAAAAGAGATAAGAAAGGATTAAATATCTTACTAAAGGGTAGCATAGATGATGAAGCAATGTCAATATTAAACATATATGCACCAAGTGGCATAGCATCTAACTTTCTAAAGAAGTTAAGAGAGTTGCAACAAGAAATAGACAGCAAAATTATAATAGTGGAAGATCTCAACCTTGCACTCTCAGAATTGGATAAATCAAACCACAAAACAAATAAGAAAGAAATTAAAGAGGTAAATAATAAAATATTAGAAAAATTAGGTATGATAGATCTTTGGAGAAAAGTGAATGGTGATAGAAAGGAATATATTTTCTTTTCAGTAGTTCATGGAACCTATACAAAAATTGATCATATATTAGGACATAAAGATCTCAAAATTAAATGCAGAAATAGTAAATGCTTTCTTTACAGATTACGATGCAATAAAAACTACATTCAACAAAAAGTTAGACCAAAAAGTAATTGGAAAGTGAATAATCTCACCTTAAAGAATGATTGGGTGAAACAGCAAGTTATAGAGACAATTAATAATTTCATTCAAGATAATAACAATGGGACTTCCAGCCAAGATGGCGGCGTGGAGGCAGGACAGTTGCTTGAGCTCCGCACTTTCTCTCAAGACTTACTTCATGACAAGCCTCAGAGTTAATGCTTGACCAGAAAAGAAACCCACAAATAATCACCAAGAGAAGACATCCTTGAAATTCGCCAGAGAAGGTCTGTATTTGCTAGGGGGAGGGTTGAACAGACTGGGCGCAGATTGAGGGCAGGCAGCCAGAGAGAGACAGACAGTTCACACAGCTCAGACTGGAGGGGGGAGGGGTATGATCTCTGCCGTTTCTGTGAAAAGGCTTTTACCCCAGTGTGGATGTTCTGTCTTGGCAG
The DNA here is from genome assembly GCF_048593235.1 of Sminthopsis crassicaudata. Classification (NCBI taxonomy): domain Eukaryota; kingdom Metazoa; phylum Chordata; class Mammalia; order Dasyuromorphia; family Dasyuridae; genus Sminthopsis; species Sminthopsis crassicaudata. The sequence continues at coordinate 244,024,067 of NC_133621.1, forward strand.
CAAGCCAGGAGCAGCAGAGAGGGGGTAAACACTAAGGTGAAGATTAAAACCCCGGAAAGCTAGAGTCTCTCAGAACCGGCCACCCCCAACCCCCACCTGGTCTGACTCAGCACGTTCTCAGAGCCTCAGAGCACAGACGCAGTGCAGCCATCACTTTCCTGTTAGTGGCTCTCTGCTGCCCTACCCCCTCTCTGCTGCCTTTCTGTAGAGGAAGCCCATTAACACCATACAGCCCCATCCCCCCCAAAACAGACCTATTGTTTCTCTTGTCAATTTGTTTTCTTCGATTCCCGCTCTTGACAAAATGAACAAAAAATTCAAAAGGGCTCTAATCATTGACAGCTTCTGTATGGAGAGAGAGCAGACTTCAAATACTGAGGAGACTAAAAACAGACTGTCCCCAGAGGAATCCCTTAAGGGGGATATGAGCTGGTCCTCAATACAAGAGAATCTCATAGAGGAAATCAAAAAGGCTCTCACAAGACAGCTAGAAGAGAAATTGGAAAAGGAAAGGGAAGCTTGGAAAGAGAGCCTGGAGAAGTTATCCAGAGTGGATAAAGAGATCAAATCACTGAGAAATAAAATTAGTGAATTAGAAAAGGCAAACAACTCCAAGGAAAACATGATTAGTGAATTGGAAAAGATAAACAACTCCAAGGAAAACAAGATTAGTGAGCTGGAAAAGGTAAACAACTCCAAGGAAAACAGGATTAATGAGCTGGATAAAGAAATAAGCTCTCTAAAAAATAAAATGGAAAAAAATTCCATAGAAGAAAAAAACTCACTTAAAAACACTATTGGACAATTACAAAAAGATATAAAAAAAGTGAGTGAAGAAAATACATCATTGAAAATTAGACTCGAACAAGTAGAAATGAATGACTCAAGGAGAAACCGAGAGGTAGTCAAGCAAAACCAGAGAAATGAAACAATTGAAAAGAATGTCAAGTACCTTACCAGAAAGACAACAGACCTGGAAAACAGATCCAGGAGAGACAATTTGAGAATAATCGGACTCCCTGAAAATTGGGAGGAAAAAAAGAGCTTGGACACCATTTTCGAGGAAATTATCAAAGAGAACTGCCCAGACATTCTGGAAACAGAGGGTAAAATAGACATTGAAAAAATTCATCGATCACCTACTGAAAGGGACCCTAAAATCAAAACGCCAAGAAATATAGTGGCCAAGTTCAAGAACCATCAGACAAAGGAAAAAATATTGGAAGCTGCTAGAAAAAATCAATTCAGATATGGAGGAGCCACAATAAGGATAACCCAGGATCTAGCAGCGTCTACAAATATGATATTCTGAAAGGCTAAGGAACTTGGTATGCAGCCAAGAATAACTTACCCAGCAAGAATGAACATCGTTTTCCAGGGAAGAAGATGGACATTTAACGAAATAAATGAATTCCATCTATTTTTGATGAAAAAACCAGACCTACATAAAAGGTTTGATTTTCAAATACAGAACTCAAGAGATTTCTAAAAAGGTAAAAAGAAATCTTGAGAACTATACTTCTGTCAAAAAAATATGTAAAGAACATATGTACAATTTGTCTTAGAAACTAGAGGTGGAAAGGAGATTATATCATAAAAAAGTGTAAAGTGGTGGTACTACATCTCATGAAGAGGCAAAGGTAACCTATTATATCTGAGAGAAAGAAAGGAGAGAGAGGAACATAGCGTGTATCAATAGACATATTCAATTTATGGTGAAACTTCTTCCACTTCATTGAAAAGTGAAAGGGAAGGAGTAAGCTAAGGGGAAGGGAATACAGACATTGTGAGGAAAAGGGGTAAAATAAGGGGAGGAACTTTAAGGTGGGGGAGGGATACTAAAAAGAGAGGGCTGTGAAAAGCAAGTGGTGTTCACAAGTTTAATACTGGGGAGGGGGGTAAGAGGGAAGGAAAGGGGAAAAGCATAAGCAGGGGTTAATAGGATGGCAAACAATATAGAATTAGTCCTTCTAACCATAAATGTGAATGAGGCAAACTGCCTCATTAGCAGACTGGATTAAAAGTCAGAATCCTACTATATGTTGTTTATAGGAAACATACCTGAAACAGGGTGATACATTCAAACTAAAAGTAAAAGGGTGGAGAAGAATCTATTATTCTTCAGGCAAAACCAAAAAAGCAGGAGTGCCCATCCTCATCTCAGATCAAGCAAAAAAAAAATAATAATAATTTAATTAAAAGAGATAAGGAAGGGCATTATATCCTGCTAAATGATAGCATCAATAATGAAGCAGTATCAATATTAAACATATATGCACCAAGTGGTGCAGCATCTAAATTCTTAAAAGAGAAATTAAGAGAGCTGCAAGAAGAAATAGACAGCAAAACTATAATAGTGGGAGATCTCAACCTTGCACTCTCAGAATTAGATAAATCAAACCACAAAATAAATAAGAAAGAAGTCAAAGAGGTAAATAGAATACTAGAAAAGTTTGATATGATAGATCTTTGGCGAAAGCTAAATGGAGACAGAAAGGAGTGTACTTTCTTCTCAGCAGTTCATGGAACCTATACAAAAATTGATCATATACCAGGGCATAAAAACCTCAAAATCAAATGCAGTAAGGCAGAAATAGTAAATGCATCATTTTCAGACCACAATGCAATCAAAATTACATTTAATAAAAAGGCAGGGGAAAATAGACCAAAAAATAATTGAAAACTAAATAATCTTATACTAAAGAATGATTGGGTAAAACAGCAAATCATAGACATAATTAATAACTTCACCCAAGAAAATGACAATAATGAGACATCATACCAAAATGTGTGGGATACAGCCAAAGCAGTAATAAGGGGAAGTTTTATTTCTCTACAGGCCTACTTGCATAAAATAGAGAAAGAGAGGGCCAACGAATTGGGCTTACAACTAAAATTGCTAGAAAAGGAACAAATTAAAAACCCCCAGACAAACACAAAACTTGAAGTTCAAAAAATAAAAGGTGAGATTAATAAAATTGAAAGTAAAAAAAACTATTGAATTAATTAATAAAACTAAGAGTTGGTTCTTTGAAAAAACCAACAAAATAGACAAACCCTTAGTAAACCTGATTAAAAAAAGGAAAGAGAAAAAGCAAATTGATAGTCTTGAAAATGAAAAGGGTGAACTCACCACTAATGAAGAGGAAATTAGAACAATAGTTAGGAGCTACATTGCTCAACTTTATGCCGATAAATTCGATAACTTAAATGAAATGGAAGAATACCTTCAAAAATATAGCTTGCCCAGATTAACAGAGGAAGAAGTAAGTAGTCTAAATAGTCCCATCTCAGAAAAAGAAATAGACCAAGCTATTAACCAACTTCCTAAGAAAAAGTCCCCAGGACCAGATGGATTTACAGGTGAATTCTACCAAACATTTAAAGAACAACTAACTCCAATGCTATGTAAACTATTTGAAAAAATAGGGATTGAAGGGGTCCTACCAAATTCCTTCTATGACACAGACATGGTACTGATAGCTAAACCAGGTAGATTGAAAACTGAGAAAGAAAACCATAGACCAATCTCCTTAATGAATATTGATGCTAAAATCTTAAATAAGATATTAGCAAAAAGACTTCAGAAAATCATCCCCAGGATAATACACTATGACCAAGTGGGATTTATACCAGGAATGCAGGGCTGGATTAATATTAGGAAAACTGTTAGTATAATTGACCATATTAATAATCAAATTAATAAGGACCATATGATCATCTCAATAGATGCAGAAAAAGCATTTGATAAAATCCAACATCCATTCCTACTAAAAACGCTTGAGAGTATAGGAATAAATGGACTATTCCTTAAAATAATAAGGAGCATATATTTAAAACCTTCAGTAAACATCATATGTAATGGCGATAAACTAGAACCTTTCCCTGTAAGATCAGGAGTGAAACAAGGTTGCCCACTATCACCATTACTACTCAATATAGTACTAGAAACTCTAGCCTTGGCAATAAGAGCCAAGAAAGAGATTCAAGGAATTAGAGTAGGAAATGAGGAAATCAAATTATCACTTTTCGCAGATGACATGATGGTATACTTAGAGAACCCCAAAGACTCTGCTAAAAAGCTATTAGAAATAATCCATGACTTTAGCAAAGTTGCAGGATACTAAATAAATCCCCATAAATCCTCAGCATTTTTATACATCACAAATAAAATCCAACAGCAAGAGATACAAAGAGAAATTCCATTCAAAATAACGATCGATAGTATAAAATATTTGGGAATATATCTACCAAAGGAGAGTCAGGAGTTATATGAGCAAAATTACAAAACACTTGCCACAAAAATAAAGTCAGATTTAAATAATTGGAAAGACATTAAGTGCCAAGCAAATATAATCAAGATAACAATACTCCCTAAGCTAATCTATTTATTTAGTGCTATACCAATCAGACTCCCAAGAAACTATTTTAATGACCTAGAAAAAATAACAACAAAATTCATATGGAAGAACAAAAGGTCGAGAATTTCAAGGGAATTAATGAAAAAAAATCAAATGAAGGTGTCCTAGCTGTACCTGATCTAAAACTATATTACAAAGCAGCAGTCATCAAAACCATTTGGTATTGGCTAAGAATTAGACTAGTTGATCAGTGGAATCGGTTAGGTTCACAGGGCAAGATAGTGAATAAAAATAGCAATCTAGTGTTTGACAAACCCAAAGATCCCAACTTTTGGGATAAGAATTCATTATTTGACAAAAACTGTTGGGAAAACTGGAAATTAATATGGCAGAAATTAGGCATGGAACCACACTTAACACCACATATTAAGATAAGATCAAAATGGGTCCATGATTTAGGTATAAAGAACGAGATCATAAATAAATTGGAGGAACATGGGATGGTTTACCTCTCGGACTTGTGGAGGAGGAAGGAGTTTGTGTCCAAGGGAGAACTAGAGACCATTATTGATCACAAAATAGAACATTTTGATTACACCAAATTAAAAAGTTTCTGCACAAACAAAACTAATGCAAACAAGATTAGAAGGGAAGTAACAAATTGGGAAAACATTTTTACAGTTAAAGGTTCTGATAAAGGCCTCATCTCCAAAATATACAGAGAAATGACTTTAATTTATAAGAAATCAAGCCATTCTCCAATTGATAAATGGTCGAAGGATATGAACAGACAATTTTCAGATGATGACATTGAAACTATTTCTACTCATATGAAAGAGTGTTGCAAATCACTATTGATCAGAAAAATGCAAATTAAGACAACTCTGAGATACCACTACACACCTGTCAGATTGGCTAAGATGACAGGAACAAATAATGATGAATGTTGGAGGGGCTGTGGGAAAACTGGGACACTGATGCATTGTTGGTGGAGTTGTGAAAGAATCCAACCATTCTGGAGAGCAATCTGGAATTATGCCCAAAAAGTTATCAAACTGTGCATATCCTTTGATCCAACAGTGCTACTCCTGGGCTTATATCCCAAGGAAATACTAAAGAAGGGAAAGGGACCTGTATTGCCAAAATGTTTGTGGCAGCCCTTTTTTTAGTGGCTAGAAACTGGAAAATGAATGGATGCCTATCAATCGGAGAATGGTTGGGTAAATTATGATATATGAATATTATGGAATATTATTGTTCTGTAAGAAATGACCAGCAGGATGAATATAGAGAAGCTTGGAGAGACTTACATCAACTGATGCTGAGTGAAATGAGCAGAACTAGGAGATCATTATACACTTCAACAACAATACTATATGAGGATATATTCTGATGGAAGTGGATATCTTCAACAAAGAGACGATCTAATTCAGTTCCAATTGATGGATGGAATCAGCTACACCCAGAGAACGAACACTGGGTGTAAACTGAATTACTGAGTGTAAACTGTTTGCATTTTTGTTTTTCTTCCCAGATTATTTTTGCCTTCTGAATCCAATTCTTCCTGTGCAACAAGAAATTAGGTTCTGCACACATATATTGTATCTAGGATATATTATAATACATTTAACATGTATGGGACTGCCTGCCATCTAGGAGAGGGGGTGAAGGGAAGGAGGGAAAATTCAGAATAGATGAGTGCAAGGGATAATGTTGTAAAAAAATTACCCATGCATATGTACTGTCAAAAAAAGTTATAATTATAAAATTAATAAAACAAATTTTTAAAAAAAGAAAAAAAAAGAAAGAAAACTGTGGATACTGAATGTAGATCATAACATAGTATCTGCACCTTTTTGTGGTTGTTTGCTTCCTTTTTTCTTTCTCTTTTTTCCCCTTTTTGATCTGACTTTTCTTGTATATAATATGATAAATGTGGAAATATGTATAGAAGAATTACACATATTTAGCATATATAGGATTTCTTGCTGTCTAGAGGAGGAGATGGAGATGGGGAAGGAGAAAAACTTGGAACACAGGGTTAATTTTAAAAGGTTATTGAAAGGGTGAGTATTGAATACTATTTTTTGTATATATTTTGAAAATTAAATCTATTATTAAAAAGAAAAAAAATAAGAAAATTATTCAGGATCACTCTTAAACCTCTCCCCATCAGATACAAGGTCTACAATGAATGCACTTAGATAATAGCAAATAAATCTATTTATCCAAGTTGATTGCAAAACAAATCAGAAAAACTGTATACATAATGAGAATATATTCCAAACAATTCATGGAGTAAATTAACTTTCCCACTGGGAATAAGATAACTCAATTCAACTAAAAAAGAATTTTAGATAGTCACTTAAGGGAAAATCTCCTGAAGTCCCAAGCTGGGAATAGGGACATGATAGAGACAGTCAATTTCTCATTATGGTGTAGCCTTAAATCTTAATTGAATTGGACCTGCACTGCCTGCAAGTGTTCTGGAATAGTGTATTGCCTGGATGAGGAGAGCCAGGCTGGAACGGGAAGATGTGCTAGGAACAAGGAAATTCTATACTCACTATAGGCCTATTTCTGGGTCAGTTTACCTGAAGTAATTCTTAATAGTTCACTTCATTTAGTTCTTCCCAATAATGACTCTCATTTCCTTCATTTATTGTTCTCCTCTAACATCTAGAACTATTCTCATCTCTGAGAGCTGACCGTATTAATTTCTCATTAGTCCCTTCCAAGAGCTACCTTTTCCTGTTTTAATACTTTTCTAAATCCCTGTTTGAGGAATCCTTTCTAGTTCTTAACAGTATAGAGGATGTATTCTGATCCCAGTGATTAATCTTGCTTTTCAAAGTTTAAGTGCCTTGTAATGTTCTCTGGTTTCGGTTTTCTTCGAGTCTCTGGAAGCAGCCTTCATTTCAGTTCAGTAATCATCACCACAAGAGTAGCCAGGGGTTAAAATCCACATTCTTTATTATCTCTTTCAAAGTCTTGTCTCCTTTCCTGAGGTCGGGTTAGCTTTCTTCTGGAGTCTTAGTTTCAGTGGAGAAGCTAAGGAGGAGAGACTGCCATCAAGGTGCTGTGAGATGGGATGAATGGATCTGACTCCAAGGGCTTGTGCTTCAGCCTCACTTATCTTGTGCCTTCACTTTATTTAAGCCTTCACTTATCTTGTGCAGCTCTCTCTCCTTCTCTTTGAGAGGTTAAGTTCCTGCCTCCAGTTCTCTTGTCTTCTTTGTCTCTCAATCCGATTGAGTTTGTCCGAGCTTATATACTCTCTTATCATAGGTGTGAATTTTGTAAAACTATATTAAGTACTAAGTACATGTACTGAACTAGAGAACTATTAAGTACCATGCTAAACTAGATAACCATTGTATTTATCAATTTCACTGATTTAGCACCTTGTAAGAATCCTTGTTTCAAGTTTTGGCCCATAACATTCCTAGGTTTTTAAAAAAAATATATTATTATAGTATAATATTATATTATTATAATTATAAGGATTATATTATTATATAAGTATTATAAGGAAATTGATTTCTATGACTTTGTGCAAAGTCTAATATTTTAATAATTTACTTATCTTGGGAGGATGGGAAACCCCACATTTTCTACTTCTCTACTTTTGGACTTCTTTGGACTTGCATTATGTGCCTGCCCTAGATTTTGTTTCTCCCCAATCCATCTAAAATCCCCCTACTTTTTCAGCTTCCTTGATTTCTTTTGTGTGTTATTTCCCATTAGATTGTAAGCTCCCTGAGGACAGAGATTCTATTTGTTTTATTTGAATAGGTATGCCCAATATTCAGAATATGCCTAATACATAGTAGGTACTTAATGTTTATTGACTTTTGACTGACTAGTGAGAAGGCTCCAAAAATACTCTTAAGAATTGAGATCTGTCCTGGACTCATTTTTCTTACACTACTTTACTTGGTAATTTTATTAGCACTTGTGGCTTAAATTATCATCTCCATGCAGATGAGTCTTAGATGTACTTATTTAACCCTACTTTCTCTCTGCTAACATCCAGTGTAACATTTCCAATTGTCTATTAGGCTTCTTGAACTGAATTTCCTCTAGACATCTTAAACTCAACATGTCCAAAATTGAACTCATTATTTCTCTAGACATCTTAAACTCAATATGTCCAAAATTGAATTCATTATCTTTACCTCTTAAATCTGCCTCTTCTGAATTTCCCTATTACTGTAAAAAAAAAAAAAAAAAAAAAAAAAAAAACCTCAAAAAAACAAAACAAAACACTATTCTCCCATACTTCCAGACTCCAAGGCTCCCAACCTCAGTACCATCCTTATTTTCTCTCCCCCTGCCCTGCCCTTGTGGAAGTGCCCCTGAAATTAATATGTCTGTTTTATATGGTTACTTTACCAGAGTAAGAATGGTGAAAGAAACCAATCAGGAACTTGCAGTAAATCTAAGTCTTCCTCACTCTCAGATGCTTTTGCTGGTGTTCACTAGCTGACTTGCTAAGCTGATTCCTCTCCTTCCCTCCAAACTGGCATAAACTGGTTTTTCAATAAACTATTCCTGCAAAACATCCTGCTTCTGGGTCTAACTGCTCTTGAAAATGATTGTCCATTCTTTTCTGCAACCCTTCCCAGAATATCCCCTTTGTGGTTTTCTAGACTCTCCTGGGCTATGAGCTCCTTTGTATCTTGTACAGGGTGGGAGTGATTGGCAGGAGGTGGGGAAGGGAAGGTTGACACCATATTAAATCCTGTTATTTCTTCCTTTAGAACATTTCTTATCTCACTTATGTCTTTTGACAATGCTGCTGGTTCAGGCCCTCATCACTTCATTTCTGAACTACTGTAATAGCCTGATGTTTGATCTCAAGTCTCTCCCCATTCCAATCTATCCTTCACTTAGTGACCAAACTTTCTAAAATACAGTTCTGACCACATCACTCCCCACCCCATTCAGTAAACTTTAGTCAATCTCTTATCTTGATAGTCAATATAAAATCTTATTTAGCGTTCAAATCCCTTTGTAACCTGTTCCCTGCCTACTTTCTTACACCTTATTCCTTACCACATCTACAGTCTAGCTATTCGAGCATTTTAACTTCCCAGGGCCTAGAATGCCCTCCCTCCCCTTCACTATCTCCTGGCTTCTCTGGCATCCTTCAAATCTCAACTAATTTCCCACTTTTTAGAAGAAGTCTTTCCCAATCCTTACTTTTGAGATTATCCTCAATTTCTCCTGTCTATATATTATATGTGCATAATTGTTTGCATATTGTTTTTCCCATTTAGACTGTGAGTTCCTTGAAGATAAGGAATGTTTTAAGCTAATACTTAGCACATAGCACTTAACAAATGCCTCTTGACTAAGTGGTAGAAAGGAGGAAAGCTATTAATATAGGGAAAATGGTCATTTCTTGGATCTGGTAATTGTTAAGTGAAAGGAAGAAGGAGAAAATGTTAAATACCTAGAAGAGTTGGCATAGGTCCTGAGATCATTGCTAATGGTGCCAACTAAATTCTGAACATCTTGCTTTGCTATATTTGTTTACTTTATTCTTGTTTTCTATTTCAAATATACCTGATCTTAAGAAGAATTAAAAAAATTATCTGAGGAATAATTAGTGTGATTCAGTCTATCTGAGGGATTTTTTCATGTACTCAAGAAAAACTGAGTAGAAGTTGCTGACAACTTTTAGTATGGGATTATTTCTGAAGTCTGTGAATTCATATTCAATTAATTCAATACCAGGAAATTTGTATAAAAATTATGCTCAAAATGTTAATGTGACTGAGCCAAAAAAGTGCTAATTATGTTAACTATATCAATCCAATCAGACTTAAACAGTTTGTGTATGAACTAAGGAAGAAGTCCACACCACTTGGTTGAATAAGGTGGTTTCTTGGAAGTGATTCTCAAAAGGAACATATGTATTCACTTTACCTGAAGTTGCTTCTGGCCTTTAGATTCTTAAACACAACAAGCACAATTAAGCACAATGTCATAACAACTAATGGTCTTCTTCAAAGTGTCTGAATTGCAGTTAGGTTACTGTTAGGATATTCAGAGTTAGAATTCAAGCTGTAAACTTCTATCACAAGGGATTTTTCTCTGCTCTCTAAGGTGAGATGGTGCTGTGAACTAGGTAAATATGAATTTTTAAAAATATAATTTCCAGTAGATTGACTCAATAAAAATTACAGTCCCAGCCAGGTTTTGTAGTATACAGTGAATTCTCTAAAAGGGGCCCTCAAATTATTCACTGGATTAGATTTTTTTTTTACTTGGGAATTTTCAGAATTTATTATTCTCCATTTCTTATGGAGAATGATAGAATGAGCAATGGGAAGAGAAAATATTTTCTCTTCAGGATATTAACAGAACTCATTGGGAACAGATGCATTGGACTAGAAATGCAAGATGAGTCATGGTTTTGAGGTTGTGTTAAGGTATTGATGACTATACTTGTTACAAGAGAAAGCTTCTATTTGTGGATAAGAAAAAGGAAGATAGTATTCAGTAATAGAAATATTTAAAAAGAAGAGAGCATCAACATAACATTTTAATAATATATATAATAAAGTGTTCAAAAGAAATTTGTTTAAAATAATTGTTAAGGTATAACGTTATAAGTTAAATATAGTCCCTCATACTTAAGATGATGTCATATTAATCATCATTGGTTCCCTTCATCCCAAGCAATCAACTGAGAATCTTGACTCATATTACCTGAAAAAAAATTAAAGTCATTTTCTTATACTTTCCTCTTTTCTTTTCCTCCTTAACTTATATCTCACAGATGCTTTCTTCAACTATTTCTGCTCTCATTCCTATAACATAATGACCAGGTTATCCTTCTCCTTGCCAAAACAAACCCATTGTCATGCACAAATGATCCCATTCCATCCCATCTTCATCAGATTGTGCCAGTGCCCTTCTATCTCCAATCACTTTTTAAAAATTTCTCTTTGTATTTTCTATGGTTCTTTATTACCTATAAGCATGCCATTCTCAAAAAACCCTGAGATAATCCGTTCATCCTTACACATATCATCCCATATTTCTCCCCTCTTTTGTGGCTAAATGCCTTTCCTTTTCCCTCACATTATTCTTAATTCTCTATAGTCTGGATTCTGATTTCATTGTTCAATTGAAACTGCTCTCTCCAAATTTACCAGTGATCTCTTTATGCCTAATCAGATGGCCGTTTATCAGTCTAAGGATTGAGACTTTGAGGATTTTCTCAATCTAAGGATTGAGAGGATTTGAGACTTATCCTATGACAATTCTGTTAACAATAATTTTCTGGATTTCTATGATCCTATTCTCTCCTAGTTTTCTCCCATCTGATTATTCCTTCTTGAAGTCTATTGCTGCATCTTCATTTAGGATGAATCATGATAATCATGCCCTCTGCCCTATTCTCTTGACTTTTTTTGGTGACCTTATCAATGAATATGGGTTCTGTTATAATCTTTATGCTAATAGTTCTCAGATCTACTTATCTAGCTCTAACTTTTCTGCTGACTTCAGTTTCTCATCTCAGATTGCTTTTGGATGTCTCAAACTAGGTGTCTCATATTTATCTTAAACTCAACATATTCATAACTAAAATCATTTTCCTTTTCCCTCAAACTCTTCCCTCTTCTGAATTTCCCTAATACTGTTAAGAAGAGCACTATTCTCTCAGTTGCACAGATTCACAGCCAAAGTCTCATCATCCTTGACTCTTCACTATCTTTAACCCTTCCTCCATATCCAATGCCATGACCCATCAATTTTACCTTTAGAACTTGTCTAACAAATCCACCCTGCTTCTATCCTGTGGACACTTGCCACTACCCTGGTGCAGGATCTCATCATCTCAGATTACAATAGCTTTTTGATTGTTCTCAAGTCTTTCCTACTCTCTCTGGTCTATTTTCCAGTTAGCTGTCAAAGTTATCCTAAAGTGCAAGTCTGATCAGGTCACCCCTTATACAATTATCTTCAGAATGGATTCATACTACTTTGAGAATTAAATGTTTGGCTTTTATACTCGGGCCCCTTTCTACTTTTCCACTTTTCTTATACCTTAACTCCTGTCTAATACATTCCACGAACCAATGACATTGGCCTTTTTGCTGTTCCTTCCTGTGAAAAAGAGCCTCTATTTCCTGACTCTTGTCATTTTCACTGTTTATCTCTCACTGTCTGTTATGTTTCCTCTTCTCATTTCTGCTTGGGTAGACATTCCTCTATCTCACTGACCGGTTTGAGGCGTGTTGATCACTCTCAACTTGATTTAACCTGTTCATTTGAAAGGCAAATATAAGAAAATGAACAGAAAAGGGTAAAAGCAAGACATATCTGCTGCTCTAAGAATGGGAGAGACAGCAAGAACATGACATATACTTTACAATGGCTTCTAATGCTGACTGGTACATTATCATAAAGTGTTCTTTAATCTGTTCACTCCTTTAATAGTTCACTCCCTCATCTTGTAGCTCTAATAGAGAGTTCTAAAATCTCCATCTTTCTTATTACAGTTGTAGTTCTTTATATTTCTCCTTACTTAACAGAGACACAAAATAATAGATTAGAGGCAATATATACCCACCCTTCCACCCTGTTTCTCTCCCTCTGCCTGAGATCCATTCCTTCAGTAAACATATACAACCTCTCAGAGATATACTTTTTTATTCAAGACAGATAGTGAAGTATCCCTAGTTGGTATAGAGGAAATGGTCTCAGGAGAACACTGAGCAAGGTGAGAGTCCACTGAAGTAGCAGCTCCTTGTCCTAGAATACAATGCCGATAGTGGTGCCCATGATGTCATTCCATGCTGGGAAGGGGGGCAGAAGAGTCTTAGAGCAAGCAGCTTGGAGTCATTCAATCCAAGGGAAAGGTTCCAGAAGAAGAAATAAGGGAGGGGCATTGAGAACAATATTGGGTTAACAGTTCCACTGATCCAGGTCCTTAAGGCAGAATGTTTTATGAGACTTCCTAAGAAAGGAAATAAAGAAGCCAACCTGGTTAGCAGCCTTGGTCCAGGGCAAGAATGAGGGCAGAGGAAGCTTGTGGATGTGGTTTTATCTTGACCCAACACTTGGATAAAAGGTGGAAAGAGAAAGTGGGATGGAGCTCAATGGAGGTCTTTCCAGACCAATTATAAAATATAGCATCTAAATGTGTTCTGTCACTGACAAGCCTTTGAACCACTGCCCAAGGATATTCTGGAATTACAGAGGACAGTAGGATGATGATTGATACTCAGTTTTGTGTTAGGGTCAATTTCTGAGAGTAAGAAAGGAGAATAAGGGTGGAGGTATAAATACAGAAATGGAAGAAGCCATGTGGAGAGAAAACTGATTCTCAGCTTTGTGTTGGGGAATCCATGCCAGAAGATTTGATGGATGAAAGCTAGGATGAATAGATAAGAACTAGAGTATTATATTATATTTCTTTTGGATACCAAGGCTGGGAGATCTGGGGCCAGAGTAAGGGAACTATTTAAGGCAGGTAAGGGATAAATATATGTTTTACCAGTGATCAAGTCTTTTAGGTAGCTGTAAGATCTTCTTGGCACATGCAATGTCATCAGTAATGTCATCATCCAGGAGTTCTGGCATTAGGGAAGAAGATGGGAATTAAAGAGTGTTGCTCAGAAAAATGAGACCTCCCCAAGTTCCCTCATTACTGTAAATGGAACTGGAATACTCCCAGCTGGAGCTATCCCTAACACAATACTGGTGCTGACTTGAGATTTTGTTTGATCTCTTGTTCCTATATAGGGAGCATAGCCTCTTTGGGAAAAGAAAATACTTGGAGACCTTTTCAGGGGGAGAGAGCTCAGCCTGAGGACCCAATGTCACCCAGAAATGAAACATGTTAGCTCCCAAGTTTCTGACTAGTTCTTTTTGCTTGCCCTGAATCTTGAGATCTCAGCTAGGAAAAATGTAGTTATATTTTTAATATTACACATTACAATGCCAATGTAAAGATTGTCCATTCAATGCCCACAACTAAAGCCCAATAGCCTTATGAGTAATGATGCAAAAGAGAATACCTCCAAAACAGCTCAAAGAAAAGGAATTAAAAAGAAAAGGTGTGAAATTACTCACTGGTGCAAAGAATGCCACAAACACTTTTTGTTATATCTTCCTCCTTTTCAGCACACCAGCCATTGTTGCTGATCTGAAATATTCCATATTCTTGATGGCCCTTATTATTGACTTTAGTTTCAGTTTCAAAACCACTGATATGGAAGATAGTACAAATCACTAAAGGAAATAAAGGGAGAGAGGTTAAACAGCCCTCTAGGTTGGATAGGGATAGGACTTGAAGGCCCCCAGACTAATTAAAGTTACTGAGTAGGTGGTGGGAGGGGAAAGAAAGGGAGAGAACCAAAGGACCACAGAGATCAGGAGAAAAGTATACACAGAGATGAGAGAATGGACAGAGAAGAGGAAGGAAGAGAGTGAGAGAAGAAATAAGCAGAGGAAAGTGAATGATTAATAGGTGGATTAAAAAAATCTAGGTAGGATTTTGAATAGAAGATCTGCAAGTATATGATTTGAAAAGAGGAGAGAGGAAGGAAAAGGAGAAAAGGAGGGAAAAAGAGAGGTAATTAGAAAACTGCTTGTAAATGAAAATACTAGAGTATAAAAAGAAAGAAAGAAAAGAGGAAGAAAAAAGAGATGGAGAAGAAGAATAGGTAGAAGACAGACAGGAGAAGACAAGGAAAAAAGGAAAGAGAAGGAAATTAATTAATAGGGTCATCATTGACAATTTTCAAGGTAGCCATTTGTAGACAAGTCATGATTTAAACAATTAGGTTATATGGCTTTTGATAGCCCATTTCAATTATAATTCTATAGTTAGAATAACTACAGAACATAATGGAAATCATGATTCCATTATGATTCAAAAAGAAAGTGACAGGAGAAGCAAGGAGGAGAGGAGAAAGGAGAAATCTAATTAAATAATAGGCATATTTGTGATGATTTGCAAAAGATTCATGATTTGGGAGTTAGATTAGTTGGCTCTACAACTGCATTTCTAGAGTTCAGAGAAAAAGAGGAGCAGAAAGAAAAGAGGGAAGAGGGGACTAATTGATAGGAAGAGGAAAAAAGAAGGGGGAAAGAAAGGGGAAGAGGGAACAATGCTAAAAAGATTTTTAAGTGACAGTGTTAGAGACAGAGCAAGGGTAAAGAGAACTCACATTCAGGCAGAGGAAAATATTTGTCCATGCCTTCTTCCTTAAATATCTGGGACAATTCACATTTCTTGAATTGTATGGCCTGAGTGGCTGGGAACACAATGCCAAGCAGGAGCAGAGGGAGCAGAGACATCATTTTGGCTGCTTCAGGGGTCTGGAACAGGTTGCTACTCTGAGCCACCTGCTTTTATGTTGATCCTGTATCATGGAGGAAGTGGGGAAGAACTCAAGCACCCTTGTTAAAAAGGCACTGCCCACAGGAAGAGGATGATTGAGAGACTGATAGATCAACTCTCTTTCCTAATACTTTCCCCATCCCAACCTTACCTACATTGGCCCCATTCTTCACCCTTGAGGTGCCTTATTTCCTGTTGGCCTTATTCTCAGATCTTTTAGTATAACTTTAGTTCTAGGAATCAGGGCCTGCCTATCTTGTTACTGAAGGCAATAAAGCAGGCCTCTAAGTACACATGATTGATAGAGGAAGGTTAGCAGGGAATACTATAGCCTGGCCAAAAAAACTTTGCAATGATTTAACACTGATTTCCTCTTCCTCACCAAAGCCTAATTTTGTATCTCTCATCCATAATTCAAGGCTCTCTCTATTTCATGGGACAGAGACTCTGCTGAGGACAGGTAAGTAGGCAGAAGAATAGTAGATATAACCAGACAAATATGCTGGGTGTGTGGTAGTTACTGGACAAGAGCAGGGTTTAGAAAGCCTAGGGTCCACCGCCTAATTAATCCCCCTCTGCTTTTTCTCATAACCCAAATCTTGTCTATTCTACTTCCACAGCATTATTCATTCACACCAGCTTCTCAACTCACACAACTATCACCCTAGTTCAGGACCTTGACATCTCTTACCCAAATAATTATAAATATATAAATGGTCTCCATCTTTATAATTAAGCTTTTATTAAGACATTCACTTCAAGTGTTGGGATAAGGACATAAAGTACTATTAAAGAAGATAGTTTTCAAACTGTTTCCAGGACCATCCAATTATCTCATGAGTAGATCCATAAAAATACAGCTATGATCTTCCTCCCCCATCATTGCCATAGACAGAATCAGATCAAAGCCACTCCTTGAAAACAGTCTTAAGATGAAATTCTAAATTGTGGACCTCTAAGAAGGGAATTAGGGATTACTAACAGTCAACATAGCTTCAATAAGACTAGGTCATGTTAGACTAGCTTTATTTATATTTTAAGTTATGGTTACTAAATTAGTAGATCAGAGAAATGTTCTGACTTAGTTTATTTAGATTATTATATAGAAGATATAGGGCTAATGTTAGTCAACTGCTCTCCATCTATTTGTTTCTTCTGAGCTAATTCAATTCTGTTCAGTTCTTTGATGAGAGCACACCATGCTGGGCCATCCTGTGCCAGTGTTTCCCATGTTATACAATCAATTCTAAAGTTCTTAAGAGAGACCTTGAGAGGAGCTTTGCACCTCTTTTTCTGACTGCTTGGTGACTTGCCCTTTATAAATTCTCTATAAAATAATCTTTTGGCAAGCATATAAGCATTCAAACAATGTGGCCAGCCCACCGTTATGTTTTCTGTAGTAGAGTTTGAGTGCTTAGAAGTTTTGTTTCCTAAGACAATTCAAATGGAAGCAATTCTGTTTCCTGTCATGGCACTGGTACACTGTCCAGATTTCAGAGTCATGTAACAATGAAATCAGCATAATGGCTCTGTAGACTTTCAGTTTGGTAGTCACTATAATACCTCTCCCCTCCAATGCTTTCCCTCAGAGTTTCCCAAATGCTGAGCTAACTCTGGCAATAAGTGTGTCTATGTGTACATCCCTGGAAAAAATACTGCCAAGATAAATGAATTTATCCATAGCATTCAAAACTTCTCCATTTGCTGTAACTGATGGTTCCACATATGGATAGCTGGCTGGTGACGCACCTGTTTTCTTAATATCAATTATTAGTCCAAATCTGGGGTTTTTCCAACAATTAGGGTTATCCCAAAGTGAAATGAACTCTATGTCATAGATTCATCTGCACAGAAAGTCTTAAAAAACAAAGGCTAAATGATCATTTAGGTGAATTGCATAGTTCAAATACCAATTTGACTTCTGAGGTATTTTTACATCTAATATTCAATGTTAATGAAGCTACAGAGGAGAATTTTAGAAGAGAAACAAGACAGACTCAAAGGGGGAGGAGAAGAGAAACAATTGCTAAAGCCAACATTTCTAGAATAATTTTTAATAATAGTGGTAATAATGGACATTCTTGTTTCACCTCTGTTCTTTCCATTACAAATAATGCTTGCTATAGGTTTTAGATAGATACTGCTAATTATTTTAAGTAAAGCCCATATTGAGGATGAAAATAGGAATGAGGGGATAGGCACCTACAACAGGCAGATTTCAGACACAATTACTTAGGAGTTAAAGCTTTTTGATTCTTGCCAGTCTGGGAGAGGGGTATATGTAGGAGTTGTAAGAGAAGGCAACCCAACAAATATTGTGCCATGGTAAAAGAACTATGAGTGAACAATATAAGTCAGAGGATAGGAGGTGAGGCACCAGGACATTACCAAGATGGCACCCCTTCAAAGGAAGCTATTTTCCTTGAATGTCAGTGCCCTGGGGAAAAGCCTTGTTAGATGTATTAATGTAATATTATTCCATTGTAAGAAATGATGAAATATTTTTTCAGAGAATCCTAAGAAATATAAACTGACACAGAGTGAAGTAAGCCAATTCTAATTTATACAAAGACAACAACGTAATAGGAAAAAACAACTTTGAATGACTTAACTTTACTAAAACAATGGCAAATTATGTATACAAAGAATCTGTATTCCATCAATAGCCAAGAAAGGGGAACATTGAAACTTTTTAAAAATTCGTAGATGATAACAAAAGGAAATCCAGAGGGAAGCACAGATAAACATACTTTTAAAAAGTAATATTTATAATTTATAACACACAAAATACATACACATACATATATTTATTAAAGGAAGCCATATAATATGTAGGTTCAGTTTCCTATGAATTTTTCTTTTATTCACTACTATGTGTATGAAAATTCTTTTTGTTGTTGTTGAAGTTCAAAATAAAAAAAAGAAAACCCCTGATATCCCCATACTAAACATTCCTTCCAATTCTGAAATGCTGTGGTTCTGTAAAATGGATGAGAGTTATAATGTTTTATTTTTATATCATAGTTCTTTTTTTATTTTTTTGCTTTGTTGTTGTTGGGTTGGATTTTTGTGTGTGTGTGTGCCAGTTGCCATAAAGAGTAGTGCTTTGGGTTTGGAGTTAGGAAGACTTAGTTTGAACCTGATCTTACACAGTTACTAGCTTTCTGATCTTGAGCAAATCACTTAGCTTTTGCCTCAATTTCCTCATCTGTAAAAAAAAAAGGGGATAATCATAGCACCTACTTCTCACAGTTATTGTGAGAATTGAATGAGATAATAATTGTAAAGCATTTAGCACATTTCCTGGCATATAATGAGTGCTATATAAATATTATCATTTTTATCATCACAATGTATTTTAAATGCATTAATCCTGTTTGATTTATACAACAACCTGATATTGCTTTGTCTGAGATGATGATTACTAAACATGTTTTTTGGAATTTACTTGAAACATAGCAGATTTTATTCTGGATTCTTCATTCCATATGAATCTTTCTGTTTCTTATATGTTTCTTATTTTTAAAAAATACTTTTAATAGTTTATTTTTAACATTCATTTTTTTTTTAAATTTGAGTTTTGAATTCTCTCCCTCCTTCTCACCCCTTCTCTTCCTAACGAGAATGCAACCAATGTGATATCAATTATAAATATGAAATCATGCAAAGCATTTCCATATTATTCCTGTTGCAAAAAAACAGTCTTCAGTTCTGTTTCTGGAGATGAATATCATTTTTTATTAAGAGTTCTTTGCAATTGTCTTGGATCATTGTATTGATTAGAATGATTGAACTGGTACATTGTGATCATCATGATGTTGCTATTTATTGTAATTCTGATCATTTCATATTACATCAATTCACATAGGTCTTCCCACATTTTTTTATGTAAGCATTCCCCACCATTTTTTATTGCACAATAGTGTTCCATCACAATGATATTCCACAGTCTGTTCATCCATTCCCATTATGATCATCTCCCCAAGTTCCAATTCTTTGCCATCACAAAAAGATCTGCTAAAAATGTTTTTATACATTTAAACATTTTGTATATGTCATTTTCCTTTATCTTTAGTAAGATTTAGTATCAGTGTTGCTGAGTTCGAGAGTATGCACAGTTTTAAAACCCTTTCAGCATAGTTTCAAATTATTCTCCAGAGTGATTAGACCAATTCACAACTGCACCAAGAACGAATTAATGGCTGAATTTTTCCAGATCTCCAACATTTGTCATTGTCATTTTCTGGTTGATAGGAATGAGATGTTTTAATTTTCATTTATCCATTGTTATTTAGAATATTTTAAATATGATTGGTTTGATTTCTTCTTTTGAAAACTATTCATATCCTTTGACCATCTATCAATTGGGGAATGGCTCTTATTTTTGTAAATTTGGTTCAATTCCATATATATTTGAGAAATGAGGCTTTTATTAAAGGAATTTAGTTTATAAATTTTTCCTAGTTTCCTACTTTTCTCCTAATTTTGGCTGCATTGGTTTTGTTAGTTTTAAATTTAACAATCAAAATTATTAATTTTATTTCCTATGATTTCTTTATATCTTGTTTGGTCATAATTTCTTCCCTTATCCATATATCTGACAGATAAAATTTTCCTTGCTCCCCTAATTTGTTTGTGATTATACTTTATGTTAAATCATATACCCATTTTGATCTTATCCTGGTGTACAGTATAAGATGTTGGCCTATGCCTAATTTCTGCCAAACTGCTTTATAGTTTTCCCAACAATGTCTGTCAGATTGTGAGTTCTTTTCCCTTATGTTTTTTTTTTGTAAACAATATATTATTGATTCTACTTCCTAATCCCTACTCCTGCCTCTTTCAATTTTATAAGGGATTTTATAACTTTCAGATTAATGGTCATGATTGTTAATTTTGTATTTCTCTCCCTCCTTTTTTTCTTTTACTTTTTTACCTCTTTGCCCTTGATTCCCTTTTTTACAAAGAAAGTTGTAAAGAGGGAAGGTGTTTAATCAACATGTCATTTCAGTAGTGTCTGATTCTTTGTGACCCCATTTGGAGTTTCCCTGACAAAGATACTGGAATGGTTTATTTCCTTCACCAGCTCATTTTACAAATAAGGAAACTGAGAGGCAAATGGAATTAAGTGACTTGCTCAATGTCACATAGCTAAGATGTGTCAGAGGCAAGATTTGAATTGAGGTGTTTCTGATTCTAGGACCAATGTTCTGTTCACTGTACCAACTAGCTGCTCAGTAGTAGTGATCTATAATTGATGCAAATTGTTTCCTCTCCATTGCCTTTCTGCTATTTTTCTCACTCAGTCGTTAGTCATAGGTTCTTATAACCTTTATTCTTTTGTTCCTTTCTTTCTCACTTTTCTTCCTTCTTTTGATTCCAGTCTTTCTCATCTACCTTCTGGAGTTGGGGTTTCTTTTGCTTATGATTAATTCCTCCCTGAATATTTCCTCTTTTTTTAATCCTTCATTCCTCTTCACTATTCCTGTAATGCTTTACTAATTAAGTCAAATGTATTTTTACAGCAAATTTAGTGTATATTGTGTATTTAGCTCTCTTTTTTCTCTGATTCAAATGAAATGTTCGTGGCTATTTCATATTTAGATGATCAAGAAGTAATGTCAACAGTCTAAGCCTTTAGTTTTCTAAGCTGATCAGTCTCAAAGATGGTTTCAATAACTTTTAAGGAAAAACTAATCTAATTTGTATTGGAATAGGGTTATGATATTATTTCTGCACTTATTTCTGCATTATTAGTGCACTGGGAGTCTGGGTTTATTTTTTGAGTATCTCTGGCTCTAATTTCGTTATCACTGGTGTTTTGCTTTATTTACTTCTTTTTTTCCCAGTCTTATCATGAGTTGGAACTTTATGTCAGGGATATTCTCTGATTGCTTTTTTTATTTTTTTATTTTATTTGATTTGATTCTGTTTGATTTGGTTTGATGCTAATGTTTTCTCGGGTCCTTCAACTACTTTCTCTAGATATAGAGCAACATATTCTATGAAGGACCCCAGGAGTTACTCAGCCCAACAAGTTATGCTAACGTGATCTGATTCAGAGCATATTTAATTGTTTTCCAAGTTTTAGCCCCATGAGCACCCAACCTTCACTGATGGGTTCAGATCACAGCTTCAGGTTTTATGTATCCATGATCCCATTACCCTAACATTTGGTATCCAGGTGCCATTTCTAGGTTTTCCTAGCTCTTCCTTGGTTTCCCTCACTCTGGAATCCTTCACTGATATGTTACTGGATTGGACTTTCCTGATTAAACTCTTTTCCTAATGCCCATGGATTTCTGGTTATCAGTTTATGTAGACTTTGGCTAGAAAACACACTTATTGTAGTTTCTGTTTGGCTTTCTTGATTATTAGTAATCTTGTGACCTTTTTTTTAGTTTAGAGAGATGGGTTCCTCTGCTATTGTATAATTCTGTTATTTTGAAGAAGTCTTTAAATGAGATTTTAATGGACCTCCTCATTAGATGTTTCCTAAACCTCTCAACAGAAATATTCAATGAGCTTGCATAGGCCCTTCATAGAAAGAAATCATTCAAGTTCAAAAATAGAGGCCCATTTTTTCATAACCTCATTAAGTTGATGAACTCCTCTGATCAATGCTCTACTCTTAGATTTTAGCAAAATATTTTACCAAGTCTTATTTGTTATTCTTATAGAATAGATGAAAAGTTGTGAGCTAGATCCAGTATAATTAAGGTATTCCATGCCTACACAACAAATGTTTGAAATGTAGAAACTACATATAACTCTACCCTACCCTAGCAATCCTCTTAGAGATAGAAGAGTAAGCATTTAGTCATAGCACTTCTCCTGCTTATAACAAAGGTAAAAATTGAAATCTTCCTTGGAAATTTGGTGGGTCAGATAACAGAGCAAATATTCAAATACTTGGCATTATACATTCTATGTTATACAATCTATCCATCTATTTTACACATGTAGGTTCATTTTAGAGGTAGCATGAAGATATGAATAGAGAATTGGTCCTAAATTAAAAAGACTTCCATTTAAATCCTGATTCTGATACTTAATAGCTATGTGACTCCAGGCAAGTTACTTGACCTCTCTGAGTCTCAGTTTCCTTATCTGTAAAATGAAAAAATTAATACTAATTAGACTTAAATGAGATCATAAATGTAAAAAGCTTTGAAAACCTTAAAGTGTTTATAAATGACCACTATTATTATTGTGTTCAGTCATTTTCAGCTGTGTCCAACTCTTCATGAATCCATTTAGAGTTTTCTTGGAAAAGATACCTAAGTGGTTTTCCATTTCCTTCTCCAACTCATTTTACAGATGAGGAAATAGGAAGACAGCATTAAGTGACTTTCCTAGGGTCAATATGTTGAAGATTAATCAGAACTCAGGAAGATGAGTCTTCCTTACTTCAGACCCAGTACTCTCCTCCTCTGTTACACTATATGCTAATACTATTATTATTAATTATCTCATAGACTTTTTTTAAAAATTATTTTTATTTTTTATTTTTAAAGCTTTTTATTTTCAAAACATATGCACGAATAATTTTTCATCATTGACCCTTTCATAGCCTTGTATTTCAGATTTTCCTTCCTTCCCCCCATCCTCTCCCTTAAATGGCAAGCAATCTAATATATGTCATAAATGTTAAAATATATATTAAATCCAATATGTATAAACATGTTTATACAATTCTCTTGCTTCACAAGAAAAATCAGATCAGAAAGGAAAGTAAATGAGTAAGCAAACAAAATGCAAGTGAACAACACAAAAAGAGTGAGAATGTTATGTTGTGATCCATATTCAGTTCCCACAGTCCTCTCTCTGGGTGTAGATGGCTCTTTTTGTCACAAGATCATTGGAACTAGCATCAAGTCATCTCATTGTTGGAAAGCCACATTCATCAGAATTGATCATCGTATAGTATTGGTGTTGCTGTATACAATGATCTCTGACTTCTGCTTATTTTATTTAGCATCAAGTTCATGTCAATCTCTCCACGCCTCTCTAAAATCGTGTTTCTGATCGTTTCTTATAGAATAATAATATTTCATAACATTCATAAATCATAACTTATACAGCCATTCTCCAACTCATGGGCATCCCCTTAGTTTCTAGTTTCTTGCCAGTATGAAAAGGGCTGCACAAACATTTTTGCACAGTCTTGTAGACTTTTATAAGACTCAAATGAGATAATGGATATAAAGAGCTTTGCAAATCTTTAAAGTATTATATAAATACCAGCGACAACATTTGATCTCCTTAACACTATATAAACTGCTCTGTAATTAAGGAAATTCCTATTTTATAGATAAGAAAATTAAAAAGAAAAAAAAAAGAGAAAATTGAGTTTCAGTTAAATAAAATTATTATTAACTTCATTGAACTCAGATTTAAAACAGCTCTTCTAACTCTTAACTCCACATTTTTTCCAGTATACTTTCCCCTGGGTGCAAAAGAGAGAAAAGTATTAATTCTGATATTAAGCAAATTTTAATAAGGGTTATTTCAGAATCCCCATTGTACCTTAAAAGATACCAGGACTTGGTAAAAGATGCAGGACTTGCAGATTCACTTTAAAGAATAAATCAAGTATTGGACAGACACTTCAGAACAGCAGGAGTTCTTTTCATCAGAACTTCTAAAACTGTGGTGTCATGTAACTGAATGTGGGAGTTGTAAAAAAATTTGGCAACAGTAAAAGGCATCAAATATTCCTTCAGAATTTAATTCTTCATATGAGAATAAACAAGCACATTTATGTCATTAGTACATAAACTTCTGTATTATTTATTGTCAGTAAATGTTTGATTTGTATTCCTATTGTATATAACTATATACTCCAGGGTAGCATATAAATTTCTCAGGCAAAAAGGGGTTATGAGTGAAAAAAGTTTAATAAGCTTTGCTCTACATAATCAAAGAGATCAGACCATTTTGCAACTACTGTGATAACTCTGCCCATGAGTTAGAGTGGAAGTAGGCCAAAATTTCAAGAACTCCAGAAAAATAACTAAAGAGTATAAAGGAACAGAACTCAGGATCCCTGGAAATACTTGTTAATTGCATCTGTGGAGAGGCATTTTGGGAAAGGGAAGGAAGTTCTATAACTGGAACAATAGAAAACATTGAAAGGAGGATGCAGACTCTTAGAAATGGCTCACAGAAGAATAAATAGAAGGCAAAGGACTGGAAGAAGAAATCTTTTTGATTTTTTTTTTTAGGCAAAATGCTTTTGGCATTCAAACATCATGAACAGCCCATGAGAGTTGCACTGGTAGAGATATTATAATGAGGACTACAAAGTTTTACTCTTCAGGTAGTTTTAATAATAGAATAGCTCAAGGCAAAGTGATTAGCTAAATGACCTTCAAAACTCCTTCAGGCTGAAATGGTAATATACTGGTAATATAACACAAGTCCTCCTGACTTCAGGGTTGGTGCTCTATCCACTGCACCACCTAGCTGCCCTGTGAAGACTTTCAAGTACAGTACAGTACATACAAATACATACATATCAAGTACATACAGTAGTGAATGCCAAAGAACTCCAAAAAGTTGTTTATTTGTGGCTGTAGTTAGTAAATTGTAGAGGGATAGATAGATGTGCTAAGTGCTAAGGATGCAGATAAAAGCAAGCACATCACTGCTGATGGCACAAAAAGGGGAACTGAAAGAGTGGTTACAGATAAGGGGATATGATATGAAGATGACTAGGAAGTGATACAGAGGCCTGTTTCTAGGCAAGATAAGATGAATTCTTTTATACCAAAATCTAGCAACCCAGTAGAGAGGCCAAGATGGCAATGGGAGAAAATAAGAATCATGGCTGGAAGATAGGAAATATGTCATTTCTGTGCTCTGCCCAAATACTCCCTCTTCATCCTAAAAAAAAAAAAAAAAAAAAAAAAAAAATCTGCTGTAGGGGTAACAAGGAATTTCAGAATTGCTATTTGGTCATGTGACTAATAATACTAACTGCAATTTTGGTAGCCACTTTAAAAGATTTGGATATGCAATGAATTTTCTATACTTTTCTTTCTTTCTAATTTTACAATACCCATGCTTTGTATTCGAAAGCAATTTGCTCATAAAACATCCTTTTGATTTTCATAAGAATATACTTGCCATGTCAGTACTGTGAAAGTTCCCCAAGATGAATTCAATTTAACTCTTTCTCTTCACTAGCTAGCACTACCCAAAGGTATCAAGAACATTGTCCAGACAACCTGAATTCTCACCTTGTCATTGTCCAGAAAACCTGAGTTCTCACCTAGTAATCCTAACAAAGAACTACCTCTGTATGTAGTGAGCAATAGAGGTCTTCAAATGATGGCCACTTTAGGGTGGGGGAAAGGGGAAGAAATGGGTTCACTTTTGGAAAACTGAGTTTATGTCTAGGGGACATCTAGTTTGTGATGGCAGTTGGATATGACAGACTAGAGGTTGCCAAACATTCAACTACTGAAGAAAAAAGGCAATTCTCATGGACTATTCATGTTGTTTGAACATCAAAAGTATATTTGCCTAAAAGAATATTTTATGGAGAAGTCACATAAGCGCTAGCATGGAGATCAGAAGTGCTACAAGGACACTCCCAATGTCTCTCTGAAGAACTATGGAATTGATTTCATTATATGGCACTGGCAAAGAAATACCTAGCATAGCATGCTCACATCAAAAAAGGCACTGTGCTCATGAGTAAAACATAATTGTAGTAGGTCAAAAGAAACATGAGATGCATAAATTTAAAAACATCTCTACTGCAAATGTTCCTGTTTGTTCCAGTTGTTCCAATTGTGCCCAATTGCCTCAGCAAAAAAAAAAAAAAAAAAAAAAAAAAAAAGGAGATGAAGCAAGGTCTATAAACATGTTCCACATATCTAATGTTAGCTTTTGTTAAGCACTTATTACATACCAGGTTGGCTATGCTAAGTGCTAAAGATACACCAAAAGCCAAAAACAATGCTGTCTTCAGGAAATTCCCATTCTAATAGGGTACACAAACATGAAAACAATTGGGTATAAGAAATACATTTTTGTAAAAGGTAAAATTTATTCTGAGTCATGAAGAAAGTTAGGGAAAACAAGAATGTTAAAGGAAAGTCTTCTAGGCATGAGGGATACCAGCACAAAGGAAAAGTCTGAAAATGGAGTGTTGTATAAGAAATAGCAAATAAGTAAATATAACTCTACTACTGAGTGTGTGAAGGAAAGTAAGAAGACTATAAAGGCAGGAAGGATCAGGCTCCAAAAAACTTTATGACAGAGGACTTAATATTTGATCCTAGACAGAACACATAACCACTGATTTTATTGAATATGGGAGTGACATGGTCAAAACTATGCTTTAGAAAAACCACTTTGGCACCTGATTTAGAAGGGTGGATTTGAATAGAAAGAGATGAGAAATGATGATGACCTGAACTAAGGTGGTGACTGAATGATGGGGAAAAGGAAAAAAAAAAAAAAAAAAAAAAAAAAATATATATATATATATATATATATATATATATATATATATATATATATATATATATATATATATATATATAAATATATAACACACACAAATGCACACATATATGTATGTATGTGTGTGTGTATATAATGCTGTGAAAATAGAAATGATAGATTTGACAATATTGGATATATGAGGTGAAGTGAGGAGTTCAGGATGACATTGAGTTGTTTAATGAATTAGAAAAGATTTTTGCAAATGGAGATGTGTGGGTTAGAAGGAAACTTCTTCAAGTGAAAGGGAATTATACAACCATTTGCCTCTACAACTAGAAATATCATTACATTGAAGAGCTAGCATATTCCATGGTCAATGCTGACATTTTAAGTAAAAGAGAGAAAGAATAATAGTGTTTAGAGCTGGAATGGACCTTAGGGAACTTCTAGTCCAAACTCCTCATTTCACAGATGAGGAAATTGAGGCCAAAAAAAGATGACTTAAGTTCCCACAGGTAATTAGTGGCAAAACTAGTTCTTTGATTCCCAATTAGTGGCAGTGTGTTTTTACTACTATATCATAAGTGGAAAAGAGGAAAAAAAGAAGGGTGACTAAAAAGGGCTAAAACAAGGAAAAAATACTTAGTCATATTGATCCTCCCTTGTTTATCAAAACCCCAGGACATTTCAGACCCCAGGACAACTCGTATTTGAAATTTAGGGGTGATGAACAGGAGCTGAAAGTAATAGTTTGGGGAGTATATGTAAAGGAAGAACATAAGGCTGGGCCCAGTGCCATTTATTTTTATCATGATTTTATCACTGGCCTACCAGGAAGTCATCAAAAAAGTCTGGCACAGAGACATTGCCCTAGGAAAGAGGATATAAAAGCTAATGGAAGCCAAGAATACTTGCTAATTTCCTTCTCCAAATTGAAGCTCTTCCTCTCTCTAGTAATATATCTGTTCTCTACCCTCAGGGCATTCTAAGTGAAGCCTACTTCCCTTTGGACTGTTCTATTATTGTTGACTGTGCTCATTGTATATCATGGATTAAGATTTCCATCAGGAACAAGATGCCCCCAGGGAAATGGAGATGAGAGGAGGATAGGAAAGTCCAGTGTTTCTTATAGACCTATCTCAGAGCCAAACTGACTCTTCAAGTCCTGTTCTCCCAGTAGAACTGCTTAAGTCATTCTTTAATCAATTTCTCCATTACCTAGAATATCGCCAAAATAAAAACAGGAAAACTGGAGATGACAGTTGGATTCTAGAAGAAGAATCCAAGGGGTTGGGATCTGGGGAGCCTACCAAATAGTCATAGTTACATCCCACTCTCAGTCACATATACTTAGAGCCCCCTAAGATGTAGGTATTTATATTTGCTTCTGGAGGAAGACGCATAAGCTGAGGCAAACATAATCAGAGTAGAAAGCAGAACCTAGACTAAAATTGGAGAAGGAACCCACTAGAAATCAGAAATCCTGAGACAATATTATCATTAAAAAATCATTCTTAGAATAAAGAAGTATTTGTGATGGGATTTCCTTCAATTATCACTCAGAAAAATCACAGAATTTAAATTTGAAGTGACCTCAGCAGTCTTTTGATTCAACTCATAGTTGAACAGAATTTCTACTAAACATACCCAACAAGTCTCTGCTTAAAGGATTTTAAGGAGGGGAATCTACCACCAGTGAGACAATCCATTCCACTTCTGAATACCTCTGGATAGTAGGTCTCTTTTCCTGACATTTTTCCTGAATTAGCCTTTTTTTTTTTTTTTTTTTTTGCAATTTTGTCCTATTGTTCTTCATTCTGACCTCTAAGGCCAAACAAAGAAGTCTAATGACTCCTTTCTAAATAAGAACCTTTTAAATATTTGTCTTCTCTTCTCCAAGCTAAGCATGCTTTGATTCTTTAAATAATCTTCATATTGTTGCTTTCCCCCCTATACTCTTCATTTTATCAGTGTTCTTAAACTGTAACTCCCAGAACTGAACACAATGCTCCAAAAGATCTCTGATCTTGGATCTTGGATCAGCAGCTGGTCTCTTTCTCCATGGTGCCTGTTTCCTTCAACAATAGCTGCAGAACCTAGAATGGAAACAGAGGTATTGGTTTTGAAGGCATTCCAATATTGAATGACAGAAATAGGGAGGTTCTTGGATTTTGGGGCCCTGGTTGTTTTTTTTCCCCCCACTGGCATTTGAAGCATGTTGTTGTGAGGGATAGAAAATCCTATGCAAAAATGACTACTCAGAGAAAAACAGAATTATTTATTAGAATCTCGAGAAGCAGACCCTATCCTGGTCTGTGAGCCAGATTCAAAGCAGGAGAGAGCCACTCCCTTGAAAATGTTCACAACTTTTATACATTTCAGACAAAGAACCTCCAAAATTCCACTCTCCAAGTGGTGTGATTGGTCATGCAAATCTGCACTCCTCCATTTTGGTCAGTGGAATGCAGCCAACAAGGTAATTTACAACCTTTGATTACTTAATGCCATATTTGGACAATGGAATGCAGCCTAGGTCTTCACATGACTGGGGGCTAGTGGCCCTGGTTTACGTTAGCTAGCAGTCTCTGATCAATATGTGTTTAATCTGTAAGTTCTTCACCATATCTTACTTCACACAGCTCCCCACTCCTAATATGTAAGTGATTTTTATCACATGCTCTATGAAGAACTTACACATTGCTCAAAATCAATTAACAAGCTTACACATTGTTTATCAAGTTCGCTATCAGAACTATCCCCTTCCAACACCCTCCAGCCTCTTTTCTGGAGAATAATCATTTTAACAGCATCCTCTGTATGCAATAATTTTGAAAGGGATTGTTGGACTATTTTGGTTATTAGTGTAATCATACAGGGTAAACATAATGATAACAATATAATACCAGTGATAGCAATTAGTCCATACCATAAAAGTTGTTTCCACCAGCTACCATCAAACTAAGACCATCAGCTATTTGTGAAGGGAGATTTCCAAACTTGTACAGGCACATATACTATCCTGCAAGTACCTTTTGTAATTTCTTTTACAGCTTGTCCCTAGTCATCAATTTGCATACAACAGGTGGACAGGTTTTTGTTTCTCACAGACCTCTCCTTCCTCTGTTAACAGATAATCTAAAATTAATCTATGTTATAAAACAGCTTCCTTTGTCTAGGTGGCCTGATCTACTAATAGATCAAGGGCTTGAGCAGTTTGGTTAATTATTACCTCAAGGACTGCCTGTAGCAGATTTACACATATATCAATGTTCGATAACCCCCCAACTACCATCCTGGGTCCATGTTGCCAGTCCGTATTCTTATATAATTCTCTCTGGAGGCCAGGCATCTCCCCACCCTTTGGCATCATTAGAATTACATCTCCAAAGATGACTTTCAACTACCCACTGGCAGATGCAACCATTTTCCCCAGTTAGATCCTGATGGCTCCAGAAATTATTAAACATTTTCCTAACAGTGCCTTCTCTATTCTCCAACTTCCATTCCATTGAAGTGTAAGTTGAACCTGGTGCTATGCTATTCAAGGTTATACATGCCCATATCTGGGGTCCCTCTAGATCAGGGATTAAACAGGCAGGTGGCGTTTTCCTCGCACACCCCTCACTACTATTAGAACGTTGGATGCAGTGAATTACTGATCCATTATAACAAATTATACTGGTTTGATTCCATCTATTCACATACCTACTGTAGTCTATGATAGCTCCCTTCTTTGAACTGCAAGTAAATGTCCATGTACATTCACTTTCTCCCATCCATGGCCCTGTACCAGTCTGATGTAGGCAATATCTCCCTAAAACTGGTCAGGGTCCAGTGATGCTTTTCTTCTGCTGATTAGAAACCTGTTCCATTGTGTATTACTGACTTGTTGCTCAAGCTCCAGGCCAGAGACAGGGGAACAGGAACCCAGGGCCACTGTGTAAATTGATCAGGTCCCCCACATATCCAATAGTCAGTCAATTTAAAGCTAGTGGCTATTGTTTGGATCAGGGTTTGAAAGGTATTTTCATACCCCACTGCTCTCGAGGTACCAGTACAAAGGGAGTACTCACATATAATCATACATGCATATACAAGGCACAGTCTCCAACCCTTTGGGTTTGGTTCACACCCCATTCTCCTAACTAGTATATAATACCCCTAATTCCTAACAATACAGTTCAATAAATTGTAATATCTAGTACAAACAAGAAAAGTTCCAAGAGAATTCCCCAAATGAGACAAGTCAAAAAGATTTTACATGCGCAATTCATTAGTCTTTCCTAAGTTTCCTGTAATTTCAGCTGCACTTTCAATGTTCCTGGATCAGTCTCTCCTGCCCACTTCTTTGGTGCATCCACAGGACCTTTGACTCGAGTGTGATGTGTCCAACCTTTCTTTTTGGTGCATATTGCCATATCTGAAGTCAACAGGATCTGGAACAGTCCTTTCCAGCTCAGGGTCAGCTTGTCCTCCTTCCATGTCCGAACCAGGACCCCATCTCACCCCATCTCCAAGCTAGAAGTTATGCACTGTGAATCCCAAGGGAAGAGTCTGAGCAATAAGCCCTTTTAGGTGTAAAGTTTTTAGATGTTGCAATAAAGACATGACATATTTTCCTAAAAACAAATCCTTAGTCTCAAACATTGGATCCAAGGAAGAATTTTGAATTCCTTTTAGATAAGGGTGACCATACAATAACTCATAAGGTGATAATCCCATATTCCTTTGGGGTTTTGTTCTAATTCTTAAAAAGGCACTTGGTCCAGGGCAATTGTGTCTCTAACTCCAATTTAGTCAGTTGCTGTTTAATTTCCTTATCCATCCTTTCCACTTTACCTGATGAGGGCAGATGCCATGGAATATATAAGTCCCATGATATTTCTAGAGCTAGGGCCACAGATTAGAGGATCTTAGCCATGAAATGGGTGCCTTGGTATGAATCTATCTGCTCCACCATCCCATACCCTGGAATGATATGCTCAAGGAGTACTTTTACAACTGCTGAGGCAGTTGCCCAGGCAAGGAGAAAGGCTTCCACCCATAAGGTCACATGGTCCACTCTGACAAGCAGATATTTGAGACACCCCATTGATGGCAACTTGGTAAAGTCCACCTGTATGCTTTGGAAAGGCCTGATACCAGGGGGCCTTCCTCCTTTTTGGACTTGTCATTGGGCCGCCCTATTCATCCTCTGACAAACAGGACACCTGCTGACCAATTGCCTGCTATTGTGTACAAGCCAGTGCCACAGATTTAGCACCACATCACACAGGCCTTGGACACCCAAATGACTGCCCTGATGTAAATGTTGGAGTACATGTCTCATACCTGCTGTGGTCAGTACCTCTCTACCATCAGGAAGGAGCCTTTATCCTCCTGAGCACCAAGGCTTTGGATTTCCTGCTTCTCTTCTGGGGTAAGGGAAGGTGGAGGCATTGGAGGCAGAAATGCCAGAATTAGCACCATCATCTCCTCCGTACTTACAGATTCCTCTTCTCCACGTTTTGCCTCCTCATCTGCAAAGCAGTTTCTCCTTATCTCAAATGAATTTCCTCTTTGGTGCCCCTACACATGAATCACTGCAATATTCTTAAGCAACATAAGATTAGTTAAAATTTCAGTGACCAATGCCCTGTGTGCCAATCCCTTTCCTTTGCTATTTACCATTCCTCTTCCCTACCAATTTTTCCCCAAATATATGAACAATTCCCCAAGCATATTTTGCATCGGTATATACAGTTACGTTCTTTCCTTTAAGCAATTTTAGGGCTTGACTTAATGCATATAATTCACAAATTTTGAGCTGACCACTCTTTTGGCAAGGATTCAGCTTGAATCAGAGAAAAATCTTCCCCATTAACAATAGCATATCCATTTTTCCTTTTGCCATGAACTATTTGTGAGGAACCATCTATAAACTATTGAGCGCCTTTCAACAAAAAGACCTCCTACAAATCTCCCCTAATCTTAGTTTGGTAATCAATCACATTTGGACAATCATGTTCAAGGGACACATGTTCCCCAGGGGAAGCAGATAAGAACATGGCTGGATTAAAGTTATGGTCTGGTGAGAGTACCAAATCATTTCTTTCCAATAATATTGCTTCATATTTTAAAATCCTTGAATCAGTTAGCCACCTCCTGGCCCTTTGATTCAGAATTGATTGAACCTGGTGCAGGACACTCACTATTAAACTACCCCCAAAGGTTAATTTCCGATTTTCTTCTACCAAAAGTGCTGTGGCTGCCCTCCCCTTAATTGTGATAATACTACTAAAGCCACACTGTTTACTGTATTTACATATAAATGAAAAGTCTTTTCTAATGATGACAAAAGTAATACTGACATTTCAAAACTTTGTTCCCCTTTTGAATCCCTTTGCATTATATCAGGCTTCTCTTCCAACAAATGAGTACATAGAGGCTTAGTTAATAATGCATATTCATCAATCCAGGTTCTACAATACCCCACCAATCCTAGAAATCTCTGTAGACTCTTTTTCCTCCTAGGCTTAGTAATTTGAAGAATCCCCTTCACCCGTACAGGGTCTAATTTCTTTTTCCCTAAGCTTATAAAATGGCCTAAATATTTTCCCTCATATTTCACAAATTGCCATTTGTCTTGGGAAACTCTTAATCTCGGTGCCCTTAGATTACTTAACAAGTAACTTGGGCAAGGTCACTCTTTTTCCTCCCTGCCATAAGAGGATCATCTACATATTTTAAGATTTTTAACAGTAAGAAATTTATCTCAGAATGTTTACACAATTCTTATATACCCAAGTAGATGTTCCATAAATTGAATATTATATCAATCATTTTACTTTTAAAATACACAATACATAGAAAAATCCCAAACTACATATTGTCCATAACAAAAACATTTTCAAAAGGATAAATGCAAAAACTATTATTCTTGGAGTCCCTTTAAATAATTGGCATCAATACAGTTAATTAAAACTTCCTATTTTCACATAAAAAAACCTGAAAAGTTCTTAAAAACATCATTTAAACTTTTTGAAATAATCCTTTCAAACTATAGATCACATTTATGATCATATTTTTTTTAAACAAGAAAACCATTATGTTTCAAAGAAACAAATATTCAGTCAATTAATATCTTTTGAGAGCAGCCTGTGCCTTTAAATGATTAGCCTGCCTCTCCAGCAATTCAGCTGCAGCACAAATAAAGGCAACTTTCCACTGGTGCCCTTCTCCCCACTCAATTTCCTACATAGGAATTCTTCTCAAGATCAGTTAATTTCCTTTCTTTTTCCAACTGATTCCTTCTTGACATCATTCAGGTTTCCAATTTTACTCCTATAAATAAATCTCCTTCATAATAAAACTCCTTCATAAATCTCCTGCATTCTCCTCTCCAGTTCCCTTCAGAACTTTTAAGGTTCACAATACAGTGAATAGCTAGATAACTCCATAAAACATAACTTAACAATGCTAACAAATTACCCAACATGTTTCAGAAGGTAACATTCTGAATCAAACTAATACAGCTGCTTTTAAAAGTTTTCTTTCTTTTCTTTTCTTTTTCCACCATATCTCTTCTCAGGGTAATTAGCATTTTACCTCCAGAGCTTTTTACCTCCAAAACCTTGAACAGCCTAAGCTTGAATTTTATTGCTCCTTCCCTTTTTTAGTAATAAAGGTATCAATATTCAAACAAATTCTAAGATCTTATACTCAGAATAAACAAATCTAGTATGCAAAGGCAATAGCAAAATTATATTTCCCATAATTTTAGAATCATCCCAATATTTCTAATCAAATGTCTTTCAACTGCCTGAGTTTCCATCAGATAAGGTTTTATTGCCCTTTTCTCTTACAGCCTCTGAAAACTGCTTTAAGGGAAAAACTTTCCTGTCAGTTTAAAATAGCCAAGTTCCATTTACTTACAAATTAGCACATCAGGTTAAAAAAATTTAAAATCACAAGCAAATTTTCAAATAACCAATTCCCAAATTTCTTAATCATTGTTCTTAAAACTTAACAGAGCTTTTAAATTAGCAAAACAGACTAGGGGCTTTTCCCAGGATCCCTGCCCCTGGAGAGAATGTTTCATCTTGAACATTTTTCCCTCCCAGAATCCAAACAGAGTTTCTCTAAACTTCCAAGCCTATTTAGTGCATCTCTCTGCCTTCCCAGAGAATGCCTAGATATTCCATGATTTAAGACCAATGCATTCTGAGCCACTCTGAAAGAATTACTACTCTGACTGAATCCCAACTCCCAGCAATTCAGCCTGCTATTTTTCTAAGCCTGCAACACAGAGGCTGAACTCTATCTCTTACAAACTTGCTAACTTTTAACACAGGACAAAAACAGTACAAAACAGACAAACATACATACCTGTACACACGTAGAGCTTTATTTTCACCTTTTACATTTCTTTTTATACCTAGCTACCATCCTGATAAATTCTTTGGACTGCTTCTATCCCATTTTTACAACTTGGTTTCAAACCAAATTGTCAGCAGAGATCCTTTGTTACCCTCACGCCCGCAGTCACCCAAGAGAGAGAGCCTAAGACCCTTTCTTAGAAAGTCATTTGTTGGGGTCAATAGCAGTCCACCAAAACAATTATAGGAGGGCTAATCCCTTGGGTCTCCCTCGACCCAGCCAATAGACTCCCAGACCTTTCCAAGCTCACCTTGAGAGCACAGTGCTTCCTTTTACAGACTGCTTGCCAGACCATCAGGACTCTATTTCTCCTTTTTGTCTTCAATTCTGCTTTTCACTGAGTATCTCTGCCTCGGGTCTTTTGTCAGAGAGGGAAGGAGGCTACACACTCAGAGGCAGAGACTACGGAAAAAAACTATCCATGGGCGTGCCTATCCCCTTTCGGGATGTGCAGCCATCTCTCCCAAAGACTCATCCCGGACTGAGCCCCCAAAACTGTGAGGGATAGAAAATCCTATCCAAAAATGTCAGAGATCACTCATAGAAAAGCAGAATTATTTATTAGAATCTCGAGAAGCGGACCCCATCCTGGTCTGTGAGCCAGATTCACAGTAGGAAAGAGCCACTCCTATGAAATGTTCACAACTTTTATACATTTCAGGGGCAGCTAGGTGGCGCAGTGGATAGAGCACCAGCCTTGAATTCAGGAGGACCCGAGTTCAAATTTGGTCTCAGACACTTAACACTTCCTAGTTGTGTGATCCTGGGCAAGTCACTTAACCCCAGCCTCAGGGGAAAAACAAAACAAAACAAAACAAAAAAACCTTTTATACATTTCAGACAAAGGACCTCCAAAATCCCACCCTCCATGTGTTGTGATTGGCCATACAAGTCTGCACTCTCCTATTTTGGTGAGTGGAATGCAGCCAACAAGGTGATTTACAACCTTTGGTCACTTAATGCTATATTTGGACAATGGAATGCAGCCTAGGCCTTCACTTGACTGGGGTCTAGTGGCCCTGATTTACATTAGCTAGCAGTCTCTGATCAACATGTGCTTAATCTGTAAGTTCTTCACTTACTCCATACATTGTGATTGAGGTGACTTGATTTGTGGTAATGACTCATCTGGCATATGCCAGATGGCATATTCTGACTCTCCCTGAAGATGTTTTCCTGTTTCATCTAGGTCAACTTGCATGCTATATGGATGACAGTTAGTTGGAAATTCATTCCCCAGGTGATGACTGTGGGAGCTGGACTGGGAACAGAGTTAGTGATCTGGGGAAGAGGGGAATGGAATCCTGCCATTTCTGGGCTTCTTAGGCTTACCAACTACACATAAGACAGACTTAGTTCATATGAAAATGGAAATTGAAGCAATATGATCCATCAATATAATATGGCTGCCCCTCAAAAGCCAATGCAACTTATAATGTTCAGAACTGAGTCCAGTTCTTATAATCACACATAAAAAGAACATAGACATATTTGAATGTACCCAGAAGAATAAGGATTGCCACACATGAAATTTGGTTGAAAGAACTGTAAAACATTAACTTAAAGAATTCTATGAGATACATGAGCATTATCTCAAATTTTTTAGGGAAGTCATGTGAATGAAGACTTGTTCTAGGGTTGCATGCTGGGTAGAACAAAATATAGGGAAACAAATTTGGGGAGTATCAGGTAAAAAATAGGATGTTTCATGAGTGGGTTCCCCATCGTTAGAAACATTGAATCAAAGATTTCATGACCAGAGATTTTGTACAATAAACACATGTGTCTAGGTGAGGGTTGGACTAGATAAACTATAAGGGCTATCTTCCAACTCTGACTTCAAAGATTTCTCCATGCCCTTTCTTAATGTTCTTTGTTATCCCCACTCCATTACACCCTCAATTCAAAACTTCCCGAAATACTAATGTACCCGCAGGCTATATGTGTCCTTTCCTTCCATGAAGTTCACACTGGCTGAGCCAGCTTGGATAATAAAGACAGACTTTCTGGTCTTTCTTCCCCTTTCCTTCCTCCCTATCTCACTACTGAAGCTATTAACTCAAAACTCTTTTTTTACCTAGAATATTTTAGGGGCAGAACAGCAAATGTAATGGTAATCTTTAGCTCTACCTACTGCAGAAATTAAGTCCATTCTAATTCCCTCCCTATTCTACAGTTTCCTTGCCGCGCATGAAATCAAATTCTGTATTTCATGTCAGCTGGGCAAAGTTCTTATGCCTATTTCATTGAAGCCCATCTTAGAAGGCAAAAAAGGAGGATTCTACTGAAGAAAATGGTGAATGGGAACTCTTCTGCTTCTTCTTCCTTTTTCTCAGACCAGGGGATAGTAACCCACTCCATTTCTAAATGCCTTCCTCATTTTTTCCTCCCTGTTTAGTTGATCCCATCTACTTTCACTCTCTCCTGAAACTCCTCCACCCCATATTGATCTTATTTCCCAATTCTCTTTCCCTTCAGAAACCTTTAATCAGTCCTTTCACTCCATTATTTTTCCTTATCCTGATATAACCTAGTATCTTTCTTAAGTTCTAGCTAAGAACAAATGAAACAGCACGTGAAGTATTTTTTTTTTTAACTTAAAGTACTTTATAAATGCTGGCTACCTCTGTATTCTCAGCCTTCCACCTTCTTATTCTACTCCCAGAGGTCTGCCTAGCTAAATAAGCAAATGGTTACAAAAACTGACAGTAATCAGGAATCCAAGTGGAGGGTTCTTCCTGTATCAACCTATGAATTCTTCCCCTTTAACAGCAGGAGAACAGCAAAAATGGCTGCAGCATGGCCTTTTTCTAGGAAGACTCCAAGAATCTATACCTTTGAAGAACTCTGGTGCCCCAGATCCTAAAGACTGAAACCCAATCCTTTGCAATCGAGGTCCTGCAACTATAGAATCCTGTCTAGTTCTACATGGTCAGCATAGGAAAAAAATATCTGCTCCTTTCTATGGGAATAATCCTCTTTATATAGACACACTTTAGAACCTCTAAAAGATCTTAGTCTAGTGATGCTATCACCAATAATGGCTCTCTTCTCTATCCCTTATATTCATTATTCCCACAGAATGGTACTGAACATCAATAAAAATCCACTTTGGGGAGGATTCTGGGAAAATGGCAAAGTGGGTCAGTAAATTTCAATCGCTCCATATTTCCCCACAAACAGAACAAATTTTCACCTCAGTGAAAATAGACTGGTGAAAAATCAAGAAGACTTGGGGCAGAGCAGGGCAGAGCATGTGAACTGCAAACACCTTCAGGCTAGCTGGAAACACACAGCAAGTGGGAACCCCTGGAGCTAGCTGGTTTTGGCTGGTGCTTCAATTGGAACCACAGACATTTTCATCTCCTGGACTGTGTGGGGACTTGAAGATCTGAGTCCTGGAAGACTGAGGGAACCTCTGCTGATTAGAAACTCCATGCCCACTTTTGCTGCAGACACATGGCCCTTGATGAGAAGGAACCAGCACATCCTCAAGTGCAGAAGCAGTGGGGCAGGACTCCTCTGGCTGCTGGCATTTGAAGAAGGGTGGAGCTTTTGTTTTGGTTTTCCAGGTCAAAAGGGAGAGCTGAAGTGAAGCTAGAGGCACCCCCAACTCCACAATTAGAGGAACTTACACTAATACTTCTCATTAAAAAAAAAAAAAAAAAAGAAGGGACAGCTAGGTAGTGCAGTGGATAGAGTACCAGCCCTGAAGTCATGAGGACCTAAATTCAAATCTAGTCTCTTAATGCTTCCTAGCTGTGTGACCCTGTGTGACAACAAAAATTGCATCAGCCCTAGGACATTCTTTTCTGACATACTTAAGACTGTTTTTTTTTTTTTTTTTCCCCATATGTGCTTGGGGTTTTATTATCAGAAAAAAGATGAGTTTTTAAAGTACACTTGGATTCTACAAAAGGACTTATTATTCCTGAGGATAATGGGCTATGAATGCCAAGACAACATTCAGTCTAGAGAAGAACTAATCAGTACCTAGTG
This sequence comes from Sminthopsis crassicaudata, assembly GCF_048593235.1. Taxonomy (NCBI): domain Eukaryota; kingdom Metazoa; phylum Chordata; class Mammalia; order Dasyuromorphia; family Dasyuridae; genus Sminthopsis; species Sminthopsis crassicaudata. The sequence goes on from NC_133621.1 coordinate 244,063,673, forward strand.
GTACTTTTTGTGCATTGTGATATAATCAAGAATAAAAGGCTTTGTCATAGAAGTGCACTTTTTCTGAATCCTTTGCTTTGATGTAAACAAATTGAAATTAAGTAAGTTTTCTAGCTATGTTTCTTCATCTTGAATCTATAATTAAATTGTTGCTACTAGTCTCATCACTAATACCTAAGGAATTTTTCTATTGTTTTTCCTTATCTTTATTTGCTATCTCAAAGCTAGTTTTTCATAAGAGGTCCTAGGCATGCCAATAAGAACTATATCAAGTGGGGAAAATCCAAATTGGTAGAGTACAGTGCTCTTCCTTCAAAAACCTCCTTCAGACAGATATAAAAAAATGCACAATATTTATTCATATGTATATACATATACATACTTACACATATGTATGTACAAAACATATATGTATGCACATATAAATACACATACATATTTACATACATATACATACAAGCACACACAGAAACAAGACACATACACATATACCTACATATATATTTACATACACACATATATACATAGGTATGTACACATACATCTAAGACAATGGCTGATATGTAATGTAGATTTCTGTCTTGATTGAATCTTATTTTAAATGTGTCTTCATGTGACATCAATGATCACTACTCCTACTTTTTCTTTCTAATAAATTCTACTCCTAATCATTGTTAGTATGTTTTTAATGTATCTCTTATTTCCTATCCCTGCTAACTCTTCTACTTCTACCTCTTAATTTACCTTGTTATTACTTAATCTCCAAATATTCCTCTTATTCTTTCCCCCATTCTTTCCTTCCTTTTTTATCCCATACATATTAATTTATATACTTAATTCCACTCCTATTCTACATACCCTTCTATCTCCCACCTTATTCTATTCTCTCTTCCCTTATTTCTTTGTAGATTTTGGAGGGTGCTATACTCTTTTTTGTAAAGGGCTAGAGCAAATGCACTTGGATAATGGAGCACATGAGACTAATTGCCAATTGGACAATTCTCTATTAACATGTTTGAAGGTTGACCCTCCCCAGCTGTTCTGTGCTGACTTGATTGGTGGGACAAAGAGGGGGAAGTGATGTGGGTGGGTGGAGTAGGAGGAGGAAATTGAGGCATTCTCCTGGCAGTGGAGACAGAGGAAGGTGGTGTGGAGATTGCTAGATCTAATCCCCTGACGGTGACCTCAAGAGACCAAGAATAAAGACTTTTGATTAGCCTGACTCCGGCTGATTTCTGGGAAGACAGAATTCCAGCACTTTTTGGTATACACACACAAACACACTACATACATACATATATACATACATATGTACATATATATATTTCTTCTTTAACCCATTCCTGATGCAAGTAGGTTTTCAGAACTACCAATGTATCTTGAATTCCTTTGTATTGTTTTTGCTCTTACACTTCATTTATACAGAATAATTACTATTTTGCCTTTTGCTATAGTTTTCCTTTTCAGAGTCACATCATATTCAGCTCTGCCTCAATTTTTCTTTTGGACTACTAAATTACTAATGTCAATTTTAGATATGTAGTTTACATGTCTACATATAAAACATAAACATTTTGTCCTTATTGAGTCTCTTGAAATTAGTATTTGATGTTGGCTCTTATATGTTAAATTTTCTATTGAGTTCAGGTTTGTTTGAGACAAAATCCTGAAAATCTAAAAGTTCACTGAATGTCCATTTTTAAAAAATTAATATAATTAATTTTTCTGGATTTTCTTGGATTTTTGGCCTCAACCCTGTGTTTTTTTTTTTTTTTTTTTTTTTTTTTTTATTGTGATATATAGTATTCCAGTGTGGTGTTAAGTCCTGTGCAATTCTTATTGTAGCATCAGCATATTTGAATTATTGTTGTTGTTATTGTTTGTAAAATTTTCTCTTTGATCTGGGACTTTTGAAATTTAGCAATGATATTTCTATATATGCTCCTTGTGTTGCTCTTTGAAGTGTGATTGGTGGATTTTTTCTATTTCTGCTTTCTTCTTTTGTTCTATGGATTTTGGAACAGTTGTCTTTATTTCTTGTATTATTTTGTTAAGGTTCTTTTTTTGGGTATAGCTTTCAGGTAGTCCAGTTATTCTTATGCTTTCTCTTCTTGATCCATATCTGTTGTGTTTTTTTTTTTTTTTATAAAATTCTCATTTTCAAAGAATCATATTTTGATTTAGGACTCTGAATCTCTTTTTAATTTGTTGACTTTCATAATCTTGTTTTTCTTGAATTGATCTTTTGTTTTTAGTTTTTCTTCAATTTCTCTCATTTGATTTTTAAAGTCTTTTAAAAGTTCTTATATAAACTCCTTTTGGCCCATAGTCATTAACATTATTCTTTGGGGTAGGGGAGGTTTGTTGTTGTTTTTTACTTCAATAGCTTTGAAGATGAACCTAGTCTTCCCTTTCAAAGTAACTTTCTATGAATGAGTTCTTTCTCATTTGCCAGCGCAAGTTAAAAAAAAAAAAAAAAAAAACAAAAAACCTTAATAGTGTAATCACCTCTAGTCCTAGGATGGGGAAGACAGTGCCTTTGGCTTCACTTCAGTTTTCCTCTCTCACCTGAAACCCCAAATCAAGAACTTTGCTCTCCTGTAAGTGCTGGCAGCCAGCAGCTTCCCTACTCCACTGCTTTTGCACTCACCTAGGTGTTCTGGTTCCTTATTTCCCAGGGCCAAGCAGCACAACAACATAGTTGAGCCTGATGTTCCTTATCAGCAAAGACTCCCTCAGTCCTCCCCCATTGTCTGGGAGGTAAAAATTCCTGGCTGAGGTTACCTTGGAATTCAGCTGGCCCTAGGACTCTCAGGTTGCTGTTTCAGCAGAGCTAGCCTGGAAGTGTTTATTCATCACAAAAATTATACTTGTACAATCCTGGGGTCTTTTTTGGGAGCTTTATCAGTTGAATCTATGACCACTGTTCTGCTCCAAGTCTTTTTTGTTTTTCACCACTCTACATTTACTCTGAGATGATAATTTTTTTGTGTGTGTGTGTGTGAAGGAAATCTGGAGAGCTTGGAATTTTCTGATTTACTCCAAGATCTTCCCACAATCCTCCATGTCTTGATAATTTTAAAAGAATAATAGAAAGAACAGAAGAGGAATACACTGAAGGGAAAGGAGGATACAGAAATATATTTCACTACAGTGAAATGGGAGAGAAAAGGAAAAAAGAAGGAAAAATTAGAGGGTAGATTGAAGGAGAGCTATCCTAAACAGTATAAAAATTAAGGTACAAAAGTGTTAGGATTCTTACAAGGTGCTAAGTCACTGAAATTGATAGAGACAATAATTATCTAATTTAGCATGGTTCAGTATGATTGATCTGATCCTACAAGGAGATATTATGGGCCAGAACTTTAAACAAGGTACTAAGTGGAATTGATGAGATAATGATTCTCTAATTTACATGTACTTAGTACTTACTATAATTCCATAAGATTCACACCTTTAAGAGAACATATATAAGGAGGAGCTGACAAGCTCACAAAAGAAAAAGCCTGTTCTTGGACATTCACAAGTCAGAAACCCACAAGCTCACTCTCTGGGAGGAGGAGTCAAGACTCATTCCAACTTCCACCTTTGTTTTGGCTGGAGACATTGGGAGGACTAGAGGCTGAAGCTGGCTGGAGAGATTTGGAGGGAGCTCTTAGAACCTAAGAGATAGATAGGCCTCTATTAAAGCTAACTGGGCCCAGGAAAAGATTCAGGACTTTGAAGGATACAATAAAGGATCTGGACTTTAACTCCTGGCTGCATTTGGGATTATTGAACTGAACTGAAACTAAGGCTGCCTCCAGAAGCTCCCCAAGGAATCTGCTCACAGAGAAAGATTATATTTTAGAGAAGAGAACACTACTAAAAGTATCTATAGATCTTTTTAAGGTGATAAAAATGGGGATTTTGAGAGGATGTCCATATATTGGAGCATGTATGACATAAATATAATGCAATACTATTGTCCTGAAATCCTGTGAGCATAATGACTAATCAGAATTGATAGAATGAATCTATGAGATTCATAATTAATTAGTTAATATTTATTAATGGCCTTAGGTGACCTTAGGGGTTATACCACATCAGTCAAATCTTTTGAAATCTTAATTAATTAATATTAATTGAGATAGACTCAGAATGCAGAAGACAATTTTTTTTTTTAAAAACTTGGCCAATGTGGAAAGTGCTTTTGATTGAGTATAAAAGTTTGTCTTTTTCTTGTATTCTTAATTATAGGGTGGGTGGGTGGAGATTTTGGCTAATTAGAACAAAAATTTTAATTTTTAAAAAAATAAACCATATCAAAGGAGATCAAAGTAGAATTGAAAAATAGTTTTGTTTTTGCTTTTTTGGGCAGCAAAGTACAATCTCTTTTGCTGACAAAAGAGAAAAGCCCTGGGACCTCTCTCATCCACTAAGAAAATATTACAGTCTTAAGCTCCCTTAAAAGAAGGAGCCCTGAAACTCTAAAACTTCTTAAAGGAGAAAATCTCAATGAGGGACCCTGCCCAAGGCAAACAAGATAAACAGTTTCATTCTGCTATTTAGGTGGAATTGGTTCAGTCCAGAGCTAAAAGAATTTCAACCCTATTCAATTAAGTATCTTCAATTCAATTCAACTCCCCCCACCACTTCTTTGGGAGGGGGAGCAGGCCTTGCTTGTAGCCAAAGACCTCCTTTAAAAAAATGGCAATTAAAAACTTATTTCCTAGGGGCAGCTAGGTGGCGAAGTGGATAGAGCACCAGCCTTGAATTCAGGAGGACCCTAGTTCAAATCTGATCTTAGACACTTAACACTTCCTAGCTGTGTGACCCTGGGCAAGTCACTTAACCCCAGCCTCAGGGAAAAAACAAAACAAAACAAAAAAACCCCCTCATTTCTTTGCAAAGGTATTAGACATGACACCTATGCCATGCCATGCTATGCCAAGGAGGCCTCTGCCCATTGGATAATATTCTTTTCCAATGCTACCCTCTCTTTATCCTTAAGTATTTCCCTAAGGAGACTTTATGCCTCTCTCCTCGAGATTTCTAACCTTACTTCCCAATTCCTTTTAATAAACCTCTTTTATCATTCTAGCTTTTCAGGTTTGTAAATTCCTTTACAGAGAATCTCTGCACTACCAGAAGAGGATTCCCCCAAACTCCCTACCCTTATGCCAAATCCCAGGCGGGTATAGGGGAGTCAAACCTCTCCATTTGGTTCCCTGAACCCCAAACCTGCCACTAGACCTTATCATTTAACTCCCTGACCACCAGGAACCCTAATCTCATTTTGGTTCCCTATGAAAGGGAACCCCCAAAACTAAACCTCATTACCCTCATTCATTAATAATAATTCCATAGAAAAATGTTCTGGTAGATTTAGGAGTCCCTGGCTTATACCAATTTAAGACATAAAGAAAGCTACCTATTTCTGGGAAGACTCAGGACTGAGGATGAATGATGTCTTCTTACCACACCAGAAATTATGAATTTCATTCTGAATGGAATTACTATTCCTTTCTTCTAGGCAAACCACAATCCTTCTATCCCTTAGCAAATGGTACTCATTAGTTGCTATAACTAAAAAATAATTGAAAATTGGTGATTATCAACTGGACCAGGTTGATTATTGCATGATAGACATATAGCTTATTATTGTTGAGCTTATATTAAAAACTTTTCTAGTTCACTGAAAGCTTCTAGAGTTTATGATTTATGGATAGAATCATGAAGAATCCAGGACTACTTCCCTGTTATGGTGAAACATTTGTTTCCTAGTGATTATAATCCAATTCTGTTCTGCACCTGAATCAACTTTAAGGGAGAGGTGCACCAAGGAACACCCAATGGTTTTTCAGAATTCAAAAATTCTGGAGTAAAATAGAAATTATTATCAGGTGGGACAACCTGGAGTTCAAACCCAGAAGATCTGAATAGGAGGTCTAAACTCACTCTACACTAGGACAAGTAGGCTAACATAAGAGAGAAATTTAGAAAAGTCTCCCAAAGGGATTAAATCCTTGTGATTGATTCCTCTTGGTTTTTAGACCACCAAGAAAACCACATCATATGAACCTGCAGGCCATTGGCCTCACATCACAATAAAATAAACATTCCAAGTCTGCACAAAAATGAAAAAAGGAGCATGGACAAGTTCCTTCAGGGTGCTCTAGGCAAAATTCCAGGCACCAACATCTATATAATACTGCTTCCGTCAGCTTCCATATTTGTAATAGGCAGAGTAATACAATATATATTAGTCCATAAGCCTTCAATTATACAAAAGTTATTTCAAAAAAATAGCTTTGACATGTAAAGAAAACACCATAAAGCTAGTATTGTCCAAAGTAAAAGAAGAAAACAATGTAAAAAAAAATTTAGTGGATCCTTTTAAAACCAAGATACCTCAAAATGAGTCTTTAAGGGAAAATCTCTTTAGTGGGTCCCTGAAAATGTATAGGGAGCCCAAATTTATCCTTGATAAATTCTCATAATGTAGAACTCCCTCTAAGTAACCTCTTCCAACTGGTACATGTACTCCCAGATTAGGTTCCCAGAAGATGGCTGCTGTCTTTGGTATCTATTTCTAATACATGAATACATGAAGCCTATACTTTCTTTTAATGGTCAACAAGTAGATATTATTAGCATGGTGCAAGGATATTTACATGTAGAGAGCCAGAACTCTGGAGAAGTATACTTGAAATAAGGTGTTAATTCAGAGGAATTTATGAGACAATGATTATCTAGTTTACATATATACTAAGTACTTAGCATGGTAATATAACGGTTCTCTAAGTTCACACATAATCACTATGCTGTAATGATGCAATTACAATAAGGTATATAAGAACCAACAAGGACTGGAAGATAGACATTCCATCTCCCACCATCCTGGTGGCTCTCTTGCCTTCTGCATTCCTCCACTAAGACCAAAGCTCATCTGAATGTCCCCAAGAAAGCTAGCTTGACTCTGGTGAAGGAGACAGACTATGAAGAGATAATAAAGACTTTGGACTTTATTCCTGACTATTCTCATGGTGATTATTCTGCTGAGACCAAGGCTGGTCCCAAGACCCTCCAGAAAGCTAGCCCAGACATTATAGTTAGAGTACAGAACATTCCTTCGAAAAGTGTGATATACAAGATAAATAGGAATTTTGACAAAATTATGTAGATTTCAAAAATATGAATAAAAGTTATCAATAATCATATGAAAAAAACTTTATATTTATCATGAGAAATTAAAATTTTAAAAAGTTAAGGTATGGCACTCTTCAGATTGGTAAAGATCATAAAAAATAAAAAAGCTAAGTGTTGAAGGGATTGTGAAACCTTTAGGTGGAACTGTGAATCATCCCAACCATTCTATACAAATATAAAGAAATCATAATCTTGTCTGAATGAATTAATATAATAAAAAAAGCACAATTTTGGAAATAACTACAATAGTCTAATTAAAACAATACTGAGAGACTTTAAAATTTTAATCTGTGAGATAACTTATCATGACTCCAGAGGAAAGACGATGGCTAGGTGCTTTTTTTTTTTTTTTTTGGCAAAAAAGGTGGTAGACAATGACTGGGGAATATAGCATCCTGGGCTAGTAAGTTGGTTTGTATTTTGCTATATTTGTTATAAGAGAAAATACTTTTGAGGGTGCATGGAAAGTCACTGGAAATTACCAAAATTAGAAAATAATGAAGGAAAACATTTATTAAGCACTTACATTATGCAAAATATTGTTTTAAGTGCTAGAAAGACAAATAGTAATTCACAGTGGTAGCTCCCTTCAAAAATGGATGTAAGTTATTTTGGAGGTTCTTTGACTCAGAGTCCAGAGCTGTCTCAATCAGGGTCTGAGGGGAAGTCAAGATAGTGTCAGTGATTTCTCTCATCTGACACATACCATCTCTTGTTTATCATGATGACTTGTTTTCAGAGACTATCATACATTCCTATAAAAAAAAAATAGATAAAAATTTAAAGCATGCCATAGATATAAAATAGGTCGTAAACAAGAAGAAATACCAGAAAGATTAACTGTATATTTCATTAATATGTTGTCATATAAAAAGAGTATTTGAGGTGGGCGCTAACATAGGGATAGAAGAATTTTCCTTGATACAATAAAAAGTAATTTGAATTCTAAATCTAGCATAATAAGGAATGGAGAGATAGTAAGGTTGTTTTCCACAAAGGACAAGGGTATAAAGCAGCAATTTCAACTCTTAGTATAACATTCAACATATTTTTAGAAATATAACAATATCAGAATAAATATTTTAGGGAAACAAGCAAAAAATAAAGAAGAGAATAAAATGTCGCCATCTGCAGGTCATCATATAATTTACCTAAAATAAATTGCTAAGGCAATAAATATACCTTTGGCAAAATAGCCTGGTACAAACTCACAATATATCTACACATCACTAAGGAAAATGGAAAAAAAGAAGAAAAAACTGATAGGGAAATAACATTTCTTATTATCACCAAAAATATTATATACTTTAGTTTTAATCTCAAGGCATAATGAAGACATATAAAGGCTACACTAAAACATTTCATATAAAAATTTAAGAACCAAAAAACTGGAAAGACATTACAAATGGATAGTTTGAGCAAATATAATAAAACAGCTATATTAATCAAGTTATTCTATAGGTTTAATGCAAAACAAAAGGGATATCACAACAAACTTATATGAAAGAATAAATAACAAAAACATTTTTTTAAGGAAGATGGCAGAAAAAAGCAGGAAGTTGTCTGAGCTTTCTCTAATTTGCCTCAAAATAACTATAAATAAAACTTTGTAATAAATTCCAAAATTACAGAACCTATAAAAAGGATGGGATAAAAAATTCTTACAGACCAATATAACTTAGAACGGTTTGAAAGATCTCTCTCACTTGGATAAAAGAGTAGTGCAGTAATCTCTTTGCTGGCACTGAGTTCAAACCTTTGTTGTTTGACCATACTCAGATCCCAGGCACGATCCTGGTAGCAGTCCCAGAGTGAGGAGGAGCACTAGTACACCATAGCTTGCAGCCACAACCTTCCTCTCAGTTCTAGGGCAAAAAAATTAGTGTTTGTGATCATTCACAGTCCAGGAGAATAGTAAACACACTTCTCTTTATAACGTATCCCCTAGGAAGAACTGAAAACTTATAAGTCCCTAGAAGTAAATAGCTTCACAAAACCTCTAAAGCATGGGACCGTACATCCTACACTCTGGAAATAGAACCCTACTTTAACAAAGAGTTAAAATTCAAGTAGTAGGCTAGGCAAATGATGGAAATGATAGACTAGTGATGGAAAAAGATTGTGACTCTAAAAAGTTACTATGGTGAAAAGGAAGATCAAAATACACATTTAGAAGATGATTTTAAAAAAAATCAAAGCTTCTACATTCAAAGCCTGAGAAAAATAAGAATTGGTGTCAGGCCATGGAAGAGGTCAAAAGGGATTTTGAAAATCAAATTGAGAGATAAGATTAAAATGGGTCCATGATTTAGGCATAAAGAATGAGATCATAAATAGATTAGAGGAACAGAGAATAGTCTACCTCTCAGACCTGTGGAGGAGGAAGGAATTTATGACCAGAGGAGAATTAGAGATCATTATTGATCACAAAATAGAAGATTTTGATTACATCAAACTAAAAAGTTTCTGTACAAACAATACTAATGCAAACAAGATTAGAAGGGAAGTAACAAACTGGGAAAATATTTTTAAAAGTAAAAGTTCTGACAAAGGTCTCATTTCCAAAATATATAGAGAACTGACCCTGATTTATAGGAAACCAAACCATTCTCCAATTGATAAATGGTCAAGGGATATGAACAGACAATTTTCAGATGATGAAATTAAAACTATTTCCACTCATATGAAAGAGTGTTCCAAATCACTATTGATCAGAAAAATGCAAATTAAGACAACTCTGAGATACCACTACACACCTGTCAGATTGGCTAAGATGACAGGAACAAATAATGATAAATGTTGGAGGGGATGTGGGAAAACTGGGACACTGCTACATTGCTGGTGGAGTTGTGAAAGAATCCAGCCATTCTGGAGAGCAATTTGGAATTATGCCCAAAAAGTTGTCAAACTTTTTTTTGACCCAGCATTTTTAAAGAAGGACGTATGTGCAAGAATGTTTGTGGCAGCCTTCTTTGTAGTGGCCAGTGGAAACTGAGTGGATGCTCATCAATTGGAGAATGGCTGAATAAATTGTGGTATATGAATGTTATGGAATATTATTGTTCTGTAAGAAATGACCAGTAGGATGATTTCAGAAAGGCCTGGAGAGACTTACATGAACTGATGCTGGGTGAAAAGAGCAGGACCAGGAGATCATTACACACTTCAACAACAATACTATATGATGATCAATTCTGATGGATGTGGCTCTCTTCAACAATGAGATGAACCAAATCAATTCCAATAGAGCAATAATGAATTGAACCAGCTACACCCAGCGAAAGGACTCTGGGAGATGACTATGAACCACTACATAGAATTCCCAATCTCTCTTTTTGTCCACCTGCATTTTTGATTTCCTTCACAGGCTAATTGTACACTATTTCAAAGTCCGATTCTTTTTGTACAGCAAAATAACTGTATGGACATTTATATATATATATATATGTATATATATATATGTATTGTATTTAAATTATACTTTAACATATTTAACATGTATTTGTCAACCTGCTATTTGGAGAAAGAGGTGGGGGGAAGGAGGAAAAAAGTTGGAACAAAAGGTTTTGCAATTGTCAATGCTGAAAAATCACCTATGCATATATCTTGTAAATAAAAAGCTATAATTAAAAAAAAAAAGAAATTATGATACAATAGAACATTGGAGAAGACCAGGGGATAAATTCTGCTTCTCTATGTGATCATAAAGGAAATTACTTCATCTCTATGGACCCTAAGTTTCCTTATATTTAAAGGATAGCATGAAACCAGAATTCCTTCTAGCTATTAATCTGTAATCAAAAAATTAGAAACTCAGAATTTATTAGAGACCATTTCATATTATTTAATGTGTATCATCTTTTCTTGCCACCTTCATTTCATTAATCAATTATTGTCCACATGCAGCCAAACTTATTTTCTCAGAATTTTGCTAAGATAAAGCTATACCCTAGCCAGGTTTAAAGTTGACTAGCTGTCTTTACCCATTTTCCTCAAGTGTATATAAACAAATTTAAAATAAAAACAAAAACAAAAACAAAAACAAAAACAAAAACAAAAACAAAACCCCCAAAATTGAGTTAAAACCTTGAGAGGATTAAACCTGGTAGAAAGTCATTCACCTAGCATTTCTACCCTGTTACCATTCCCTCTAATATGTTTTTTGCTTTTTCTCTCTCAAGGGGCAGTAACTATGAATTAACCCTTTTATTAAAATATAAGCAATCATTTAGTAGTTATGGAAAGGAAATGGTGTAGTTAGGAAAAAAACATATCCTTAAGAATTTGTTTCTGTGAAAATTGTCAGTGTAGTTATACTTTGTTAGTGTAGTTATATACTTAGTACATAATAGTATAGTTATATACTTAGTATATACAAACTTCAAAAAGTTTGTCCTAAAAAATAATAGCATTTCTTCATGATAAATTCACACTCCCTAAGACAGGGTTTCTTAACTTTGTCATGGATACATTTTCAGAATGATATTTTAAATGCCTAAAATATACAGAATACAAAGCCTATGACAGTGAAATAATTATAAGCTTATGTTTACTTTTTAAAGTTTTTAAAGACCCCATATGAACAATCCTTCTCTAAGATTTAAATCATAGAACAGGTTCTGGTCTAAGTCAAAAGAAGGAATTTCCTTCTCTTAGGAATTTCAATGTGAATGAAATCTCCCCTTCTACTCCCCTTCCCCTCCTCCTCTCCCTCACTGCTTCCCCACCCCTTCATTAAAACATAACAAAGATTAATGACTTTTTTATTACAGTTTTTTTTATTTACAAAACATATGCACAGATAATTTTCAACATTCGACCTTGCAAAACCTTGTGTTCCAAATTTTTTCCCTCCTTTCCCCCCACTCCCTACCCTAGATGGCAAGTTATCCAATATATGCTAAACATGAAATTCTTACATACATATTTCCACAATTATCATTTTGCACAAGAAAAGTCAGATCAAAAAGGAAAAAAAATGAGAAAGAAAACAAAGTGGAAGCAAACAACAACAAAAAAGTGAAAATACTATGTTGTGATCCATACTCAGTCTAGACCTCTCTATAGTTTCAGATGGCTTTCTTCATCACAAGATGATAGGAACTGGCCAAGTCTGTCAGAACTGATCATTGTATTATCTTGTTGTTGCTGTGTACAGTGTTCTCCTGGTTCTACTCACTTCAACTGGGCTAATGAATTTGACTACAGAGTGATTTTTAAGGTATTTTTGTTTAAAAAAATGCTTCCATGAATAAATGAATTATAAAATATGTAAACTGAACATTTGATTATATATTTCAGCTGATAATCTTTTATAAAAGAAGTGGGTTTCTTGCTTCAATATCAGTTTTATATTTAAGCAGTTTTACTGCTATGGCTTTATTCTAACCAGAGGTGCAGCATAGTAAAGTGCAGTATTATTGCTGAAACCTGCAGATTATGGTCTGCACCATGTTTGAGCAATATTGTTGCACATACTCCTTCTGCTGACACTCTATTGCCTATCAGTATAATATAGACAAAGAGAGAAAATTAAATAAAATTTAGTATATTCAAGCATTACTAGTAAGATTTAAATACATTAGTATTTTCTTAATCAAAGAAAGAAATCCAAATTCATTTCATTGAACAGCAAGGTTAGTTAATGCATGCATACCTTAATTAAAGGAATTTGATTATGATGATTCCACAAGTTTAGTTTACACTTTCTCTCTACTAAGAGAGACATAACATCTGGATATCCATTAGCATAGGCCAGGTGAAGAGGTGTTCTATGGAAATGAGAAGGCTATTATTACCCTCATTTAACAGTTGAGGAAACTGAGAAACAAATTTGCTCAGTTACACAACTAGAAAGTATGTAAGATTGAATATGAATTCAGATCTTTTTAAGTAATTAGCATTTAGTAATTAAACAGGTTAGTAACTAAATTAGTAATTAAAACAGAAAGACAGAATAATATGATTTTTGCATCTTTTTAAAATATTACCTCCTAAAAAAGTTTAATTAAGAAAGTTTAATTAAAGGGTTAGGAAGTGCAAGCCAAACAGATGTAACTTTTAAGAGGCCTGGGATTCCTAGGAGGGAGGTGGGATACAGTCACTCAGGTCAGGCAAGATGAAGAACAAAGGGCATCATGTCTTGCTACACTAGGCCACCCCAACACCTCTGGTTCACTGTGGATGCCAGTAGGCCTGAGAACTTGCTGGGTGAATTTGGTGGCTGTGGCTCTGTAGTATATGTATACATTCCACTTGACTTTTATTCAAGTTGCCTAAAAGGATTTGCTTACAAAATCTATTTTTTTTTAAATTATAGCTTTTTATTTACAAAACATGTGCATGGATAATTTTTCAACATTGACCCTTGCAAAACCTTCTGTTCGAACTTTTCCCCTCCTTCCTCCCACCCCCTCCCCTAAATGGCAGGTAGTCCAATACATATGAAAGTATATGTTAAATATATGTATATGTATTTATACAGTTATCTTGCTGCACAAGAAAAATCGGATTTAGAAAGAAGGTAAAAATAACCTGAGAAGGAAAACAAAAATGCAAGCAGGCAATAACAGAAGGAGTGGAAATGTTACGCTGTGGTCCACACTAATTTCCCAGTGTTCTTTTGCTGAGTGTAGCTAGTTCTCTTCATTACTGAACAATTGGAACTGATCTGGATCATCTCATTGTTGAAGAGAGTTACATCCATCAGAATTGATCATCATATAGTATTAGCAGTGGAAGTATATAATGATCTCCTGGTTTTGCTCATTTCACTTAGCATCAGTTCATGTAAGTCTCTCCAGGCCTCTCTGAAATCGTTCTGGTCATTTCTTATAGAACAATAATATTCCATAACATTCGTATGCCACAATTTATTCAACCATTCTCCAATTGATGGGCATCCATTCAATTTCCAGTTTCTAGCCACTACAAAGAGGGCTGCCACAAACATTTTTGCACATACAGGTCCCTTTCCCTTCTTTAAGATCTCTTTGGGACATAAGCCCAGTAGTAACACTGCTGGATCAAAGGATATGCACAGTTTAATAACTTTTTGAGCATAGTTTCAAATTACTCTTTAGAATAGTTGGATCAACTCACAATTCCACCAACAATGTATCAATGTCCCAGTTTTCCCACATCCTCTCCAACATTTGTCATTATCTTTTCCTGTCATTTTAGCCAATCTGACAGCTGTGTAGTGGTACCTCAGAGTTCTCTGATCAATAATGATTTAGAGCACCTTTATCTTTATCTGAAAATTATCTATTCATATTCTTTGACCATTTATCAATTGGAAAATGGCTTGATTTCCTATAGAGTCAATTCTCTATATATTTTGGAAATGAGGCCTTTATCAGAACCTTTGACTGTAAAAATGGCTTCCCAGTTTATTGCTTCCCTTCTAATCTTGTCAGCATTAGTTTTGTTTGTACAAAACCTTTTAAACGTGATTTAAAAGTTTTTATTTTGTGTTCAATAATGATCTCTAGTTCTTCTTTGGTCACAAATTCCTTCCTCCACCACAGGTCTGAGAGGTAAACTATCCTATATTCTAATTTATTTATAATTTCATTCTTTATATCTAGATCATGAACCTATTTTGATCTTATCTTGATATATGGTGTTAAGTGTGGGTCAATGCCTAGTTTCTGCCATACTACTTTCCAATTTTCCCAGAAGTTTTTGTCAAATAGTGAATTCTTTTCTCAAAAGCTGGGGTCTTTGGGTTTGTCAAACACTAGACTGCTGTAGTTATTGACTATTTTGTCTTGTGAACCTAATCTATTCCACTGATCAACCTAGTGGAAACCAAATGGTTTTGATGACCACTGCTTTATAATATAGTTTTAGATCTGGTATAGCTAGGCCACATTCACTTAATTTTTTTTTTATTAGTTTCCTTGAAATTCTTGACCTTTTGTTTTTCCAGATGAATTTTGTTATTTTTTCTATGTCATTAAAATAGTTTCTTGATAGTCTGATTGGTATAGCACTAAAATAGATTAGTTTAGGTAGTATTGTCATATTTATTATATTCCCTTGACCTATCCAAAAACATTTAATATTTCTTTTATTTCTATAATAAAATATAATATATATATATGTATATATATATGACATTTAATATTTTCCCAATTGTTTAGACCTGACTTTATTTGTGCAGAAAGTGTTTTGTAGTTTTGCTCATATTCTTCCTGACTTTCCCTTGGCAGATAGATTCCCAAGTATTTTATATTATCAACAGTTATTTTAAATGGAATTTCTTTTTGTATCTCTTGCTATTGGATTTTGTTAATGATGTATAAAAATGTTGATGATTTATGTGGATTTATTTTGTATCCTGCAACTTTGTTAAATTTGTGGATTATTTCTAATAGCTTTTTAGTGGAATCTTTGGGTTTCTCTAAATATACCATCATCTCATCTGCAAAGAGTGATAATTTGGTTTTCTCATTATCTACTCTAATTCCTTTAAGCTCTTTTTCATCTCTTATTGCCAAAGCTAGCATTTCTAATTCAATATTGAATAGTAATGGTGATAGTGGGCCACCTTGTTTCACTCTTGATCTCATTATAAATTTACATATATATATATAGATGTATGTATATATACACCACTTTGGCTACATCCCACACATTTTGGTATGTTGTTTCATTATTGTCATTCTCATGAGTAAAATTATTGTGTCTATGATTTGCTGTTTCACCCATTCATTCTTTAGGATGAGATTATTTAGTTTCCAATTATTTTTTTTAATCTGTTTTCCCCTGGCTTTTTATTGAATGTAGTTTTTATTGTGTTGTTATCTGAAAAGGATGTAAAATTTCTGCCTTTCTGCATTTGAATTTGAGGTCTTTATGTCCTAATATAGGGTCAATTTTTGTATAGGTTCCATGGACTGCAGAGAAGAAAGTGTACTCCTTCAGTTTGCTTACAAAATTTAAAGCCCCTCTGCGAAGGTCTGGTCTAGCTCCTCTTGTCAGGATAAGCAAAAGTCCTTGCCCCACGTGTGGACGCCAATTGTAACGAGCTGTCGTCTCCAGAAGCTGCTGGATCGCTCTCTGGGAAGAGATCTGCTGTGTCTACTCAAATCTCTCAGACAGATTCTTCTTCCTGTAGTGAACCGTTGTCTCCAGGCAGTTGCTGTTAACTCTTGTCCAAAGAAGTGACTTCCCTTCCTGCAGAGAGCCCCGTCAAGCCTGATGCAATTCAGAGTCCTCTTCTTTCTCTGAGAGTCCTCTCTTTTATTCTCCCAGAGAATGGGCGTGGGATAATGCAAGGGCTTCTGGGAAGAACCACCCCAGCCAATGAGCTTGCCCCCTCTATCAAGTCAACCTGAGTTCTCACCTTGTAATTGTCCAGAAAACCTGAATTCTCACCTTGTCACTGTCCAGACAACCTCAGTTCTCACTTAGTAATCCTAACATCTCCCCCTTTCTTTTGATTTAGAACATAGGACAGTCATGACCTTGAAACATAAATCCATCAATATGGGAAGTATTACAGATAATTACATAAATGACCTTGAAACATAAATCCATCAATATGGGAAGTATTACAGATAATTACATAAATTACATAAGCATATAGTAACATAGTAACATAACACATGCTAGAAGTATATAACATAATCATAAATTGAAAATTTATAAATGTCCATAAGTCCATTGTCCATTAGTCTCATCTTGTGTGAGGAAGTCCAATGATTCCTGCTGGTTTTAAAGTTCTTTAACAGTCTTCTTATTATCCATGCTCTTTCAGTGTCAGATGTTTCTTAGATCTTCTCCTTTATTTTGAGGTCTTTCTCTTTTTCTGTCTCTCTCTGATGGACAAGGCGAATATGACTCGCTGGCACCCATCTGATTCCTTCTCCTGCTGAAGAAATACAAGCAAACCCTCTCTCCCAGGCAGTTAACCTATCTAATTTCCTTCTATTTACCACTTTCTAAATCTCTTCTTATCATCTGGCAATTACATTGGAATTGTTTGCACTGGACACAGCCCTGTTGGTTTAAAAGGCCTGTATTCTCCCCAAGTGTAATCCATTTTTGCAATCTGATTGCCTTTTGGTTGACTGATTGGGTAATCCCTTTCTGCCATGTGATTGCTTTTCTTCTGGTTGATTAAATCAGAGTCCTGGCCTTCTAAAGGCTCTTTGGGTGTAACATCAGCTGCCATCATGCCCCAAGTCTTTTTTGCCTGGGGCCCTGGATCTGGGCCCCTCATCCTATTTCCCTGAATTAGTTTACACTCTGATGCCCAATGGAGTCCTCTGTTGCATTTTGGACATGGGGTTTTAGGTCTTCTTTCACCCTGTCTTCTCACTGTATCTCCATTTCTACACTGAGCTCTTAGATGCCCAATTTTTCCACATTGAAAACATCGCCGAGTTTCTCTAGAAGTCCCTTGCCAGGAGGGACCCTGCCTTTCCACATTCATCATTGTCCAGGTGTAAAAAGCATTTGTTCCCACTGTAGCACAGCGTCTTATGATCTCCTCTAAAGGAGCATCTTTGTCTAATCCCCATATAATTCTTTTGCAAATCTCGTTGGCATTTTCCTTAGCCAGATGTCTGGTCATTATTTCTGTAGCTGAATTTTCTCCAATAGTTCTTTTGACAGCAGTTTGCAAACGTCCCACAAAATCTGCAAAAGGTTCATTGGGACCTTGCTGTATTTTAGTGAAAGCCTCTCCACGATCTTTCTGTCCAGGAAGGACACCCCAAGCTTTTATTGCAGCCTTAGCAATTTGCTCATATATTGTCATGGTATAATTAATCTGTTCCGAATTCTCTCCATATTGACCTTCACCAGCTAAGTGCTCAAAAGTGAATTGTGTGTTAACTCCTATTTCCAAATTGCATCTGACTTGAATTTTACATAATTCATGAAATTCCGCAAGCCATAATAAATTTTCTCCAGGCTCCAGACATGTCCTTGCTATGGATTTCCAATCATTCGGGGTTAGGACTTCATAAGACAAACCATCTAGTAACATTTTGACATAAGCTGATGTAGCCCCATAAAGGGTACAACCTTTTTTCAAATCCTTAATTTTATTCAAATCTAAAGGTGCATATCTTCTCCTTTTTTTACCTACAGAGTCAGTATTTTCAATCACAGGATATGCATGTATAAAATCACTTATATCCTGTCCTTCTCTCTTAGCTTTAACCAATGCTTTTTCTAATCTTGTCATAGGCTTAGGCTGCTTCACAGACAATTCTGTTTGTGTTTCTGCCTCTTCCTCTCCTCCCTCTTGCTCCACCCCTGAAGGGTTAATTGAGGGAGGAGATGGGAGGTGTTCCTGTTGCTGTTGCTCAGAATTGTACTTAACTTCATTGTTATCTGATTCATCCTTTTCACCTAGTTTAGTTGACACTTCCCCATTTTGCTCCTTCATCTCTTCCTTTAGAATAACATTGTTTAAAGCCAATTGGATTACATTGTATATATGAATTGTATCTTTGGAAATTGAGTTTGGCCTGGAATTGTAGTGTTCACCTAATTGCTTTCCTACTAATTCCCATTCATCTGGATCCAATTCTTCTTCCAGAGAAAAAGAAGGACATATGACCTTCACAGTTCTTAAAAGTTCAGTAATCTCCTCTAAAATTATAATCAAGCCTTGGCTTTTCATAACCTTGATGATGCTCTCTAAACATTTTCCTTGAACAGAAGGTGTTTGCCCCATTTCACTATAAGAGATTGCTGGTTTAGCCCTTAACAAGTTCCTTATTTATCTATTAGCATGCTCACTTAATCTTTAACAAAGTTTCCTCGTTACTCACGGTTCTGGGTTAGAGAGACTGAGATCTGGATGGGAGGCTTTTCCACTGGAATCAGGACCGTATCTGTCCCTGTTCGGGCGCCAAATTGCGAAGGTCTGGTCTAGCTCCTCTTGTCAGGATAAGCAAAAGTCCTTGCCCCACGTGTGGACGCCAATTGTAACGAGCTGTCGTCTCCAGAAGCTGCTGGATCGCTCTCTGGGAAGAGATCTGCTGTGTCTACTCAAATCTCTCAGACAGATTCTTCTTCCTGTAGTGAACCGTTGTCTCCAGGCAGTTGCTGTTAACTCTTGTCCAAAGAAGTGACTTCCCTTCCTGCAGAGAGCCCCGTCAAGCCTGATGCAATTCAGAGTCCTCTTCTTTCTCTGAGAGTCCTCTCTTTTATTCTCCCAGAGAATGGGCGTGGGATAATGCAAGGGCTTCTGGGAAGAACCACCCCAGCCAATGAGCTTGCCCCCTCTATCAAGTCAACCTGAGTTCTCACCTTGTAATTGTCCAGAAAACCTGAATTCTCACCTTGTCACTGTCCAGACAACCTCAGTTCTCACTTAGTAATCCTAACACCCCTCAGTAAGCATCCCAAATTTTGAATTAACCTATTACCAAGAATAAATCAAACAGGCACACCTTGATACACTATTTATTATATATTGTGGCCCTAAAGTTTCTTAACCTGTTAGTAAATCTTTTGGGGATCAATGTCTCTAAATTCGGCAAAGCCAGGCTTGAGATAACAAATTAACAGGTCCATATTCAAAACTTATAGTTTAATAATATCCACCAGATTGTGTTCCACTGGTGTAATGTTTCCATTCCAATGGAAGCCCATGATATATACCAATTTCTGGTGAACACCTTCCCATTTTACAAAATATGAAGAAATTTTTGCTATTCTTGTTAGGAATATTCACAAGACCAAGAATTCAAAAAGAGGTATTCTTTCTTGAACTCCAAGAGGTAACATTATCAAAGAAGATTTAATATATATTGGTAGTGTAATGTAGTTTAACTGACATTAAAATGATATTCAGTTCTATAAAACTTGAAATATACCTTTGTATTTCTGGAGAAATCAGATCTTGATATATCTTTATATCTTGCTATATGGAACTTCCACTAATACAGATCAACACTTGACTCTGCAATTTGTAGTTTGAGAGATCTATTTGGGTAATGAGACATTAGGTGATTTGTTCATAATTATGTAGCCAATGTGTGTGGGACCTGTGCTTCTGACCTTTGTTTCCTTGAGACTAGTGTTATCCACTATGCCATGCTGCCTCATTACATAAAATTGTATAGCATGATGAATTAAAAAATATAAAAAAATTACTTTTATGAAAAAAATTGAAGTATTTTGAAATTATGTGCTATACCCATTTCCCCAATAATTAACTTTGCTAATATGCTTTGCTTTTGTAGTTAATAAAACCAAGGACTTTTCTAAAAAGTGTTTTCAGTTTACATTTTAGAGAAGCTTTTTGATAGTATGATGATAATTTATTTTTAAATATGAGGAAGCATTTATTAAATACCTACTATGTACCAGGCACTCAGGATAAAAAACAAAAATGAAATAGCCTTCTGTACTGGAGGAGCTTAAATTCTATCAAGTACAGTATCATAATAATATATGTAGCTCTTTTAGTATGCTATGTTATATTGCATTCTTAAGTTTTGTGAACAAAGTTAAAAAATTATTTTTGCCTTGTATGCCAGTCTATGCTTTACAAAAAGATTCTTTTAAATAAGTTACATTTTTGAGCAAAAAAAGGGGGAGATGAAATAAGGCCTTTTATTATCAAAATTATGAAATTTTATTGAGATTTATGAAAAAAAAATTTAAAATTGAAATTTGTTAATTCAGTTTACAGTACTAATTTCCTCTTTCTTAATCCAGGTGTACCCCATGCTTATCAGTTATGATAAAGGTAGGTTATTTTACTCAAAAATGGATAAGAAAAACAAAAGGAAGACAGGACAAAAGAATGATATTCCTAGGAAGAAGTTGACAAAAAGAGGGTAGGAATTTTTAAAAGGTGTTTATATTTGTGAAATTGTTTAAGCAGGAAACTGTCAGTAGTAATAAAAGGAGGAAAGCAAAGTAGCATAAAATTAGAGAAAAAGAAAGATGTTGACTCAGCCATCATGCTGGCTGAATTGCACCATGACACCATGCACCATGCACCATGGGCAAGTTGGTTGCAGTGGATTTTATGGGAGAATATGATCATAAAAATAGAGGGAAGAGTGTCATGGCTACTTGAGTTGAAGAGCATGAGACCAGCTGAGGCTCCCTGTCTCAGGAGCAGATTGATGGAATGGAAGCCAGTGATGGCAGGAAAAGACTTTAGTTTATTGAGCAGCACAGCCTTTGTTTTATAGGGTTTCGCAAGCATAATCCAATCACTGTGCAAAGAGCTTGCATGAGCACCTTGTGGACATCTTGTGGACAATGAGAGAGTACCAATTGGAGGAGAGCCCATCTAGTCAGCTGTTGACTGCCAGTTGAGTGGTTTTGAGAACATCCTTGCATAGCCAGCAACTTGTGACGCTCAGCTTATCTTTCCATTCCCAGGGATACATGGCAACTTCTTGTCACATCCTGAGAACAAAGAAACACTTTTCACTCCCATGAGTTCACTTTCTGTTTTTTAGGCATATTAGTTTTATTTCTGCAGAGATCTCCTGCACAGTGTTGAACAAGGCTTTAAAAAGATACCCAAAACATGTGGGTCCACATAACAGAATGAGTAAAATAACAATTATTACAATCCAATATTCAATAACCCACCACCAATTGGAGGAGTTATCAAACTAATGTATGTCTGTTGTCTTATCCTGGTTCAAATCTGCATAAGTCTTTTCAATATCTGAAGCCAATTTGTTCAGATCTATATCATCTGCTATTGTGTTATTGAGGAGCAGACCATTTAAATGTTTTTTGATCTCATCCCAAGAATAGTTGGATTTGGATGCATTATAACAAAGATTTGTGACACACAGACTTGTATATCTGTAATCACATTTTAAGTCCTTTGCAATTTTAGTAGTTCCACTTCTGTCCCTATCTCTAGAGTAGCTTTTCTTAAGATTTTTATCATCAGATAAATCTGATCATCTAATTCTGGCTTGTTTGTCAAATCCTGCTGGCGCATTTCTAGCTAGTTCCTCCACATATTGTGCCTATGTTATGCTATTCTGTACTTCAGAAACAAATATTGCTAATGAAATAGATGATGCCATCAGGGCCACCAACAGTGTGATACCTAAAATGACACAACTGATACAACGGTGTCAAAAATGTGATCTATTTTGCTATGATACCACTCTTCATTTTTGACTGGCATTATAGCTACATGGGTCCTAGTATTTTTTTTTTTTTCAATTATTTTGAATTTTAATTTATATATCTGTATAATAAATTCTTTAAACTCATAGAATACTCTGATTTGTCTTTATATATATGCATATGTATATATATATATAATTATTTCAATGTTAAAAGTTTCCTTTGTAATCTATACATTTTATATTATACATTTAAACATATACAACATACCTTTACAAAAAAAGTTTACATGCCCTAGATCAAGAACTTTTTTCTGGGCTATATTCTTAGATCACATTCTTTTATGAGCGATTTTCAAAGATACTCTCAACCTAAAATGCCAGGAAGGCATTTCAGCTACTATTCCAGATGGGAAGGATATTTAAGAGCAAGTATGTTCTTTGATAGACTTCAATTTACAACAGGTAGGTAGTTGTCTATTCTATGTAAGCATATAACATTATCTATTTTATACTATGAATAATTGATCTCAATTTTTAAAGTATTTCATGGTCATTAAGTACATCCCCCACAACTCTATTATATATATATATTTTTTTTACAAATGAGGAAACTGAAACTTTAAGTGATGCTCCTGAAGTGATCCTGCTAGCTAATACTAAAGCTAAAACTACAACTCTAATGTTCAGGCTCCAAGACCAGGGTAATTTGAACCATTCCATGCTGTCTCTCATTAATAGACTTCTTAGCAATTTGAAGACTTTGAAAGCCTCTTTGATTGGACACAACGTTTTTCAATTTGCTAGTATGGCTGGCTGGGCCAATTCAATTTAGTTCAGCAAGCATTTATAATGTGAGGCACAATTCTAAAATCTGGGGGATGGATAACACAAGTTCTGATCTCGAAGAGCATTTAGACTTATAGGGGAAGCTAAGCTAAACAGAGTTAAGTGACTTACCCAGGGTCACACAGTAAGTAGGTCATGTTTGAACTCACAAAGATGAGTTCCTGACTTCTAGATCCAGTATTTTATGCATTATACTACTTAACTGCCCCATATATATTATTAGAAATCCAATAGCATAGAATTCTTTTTAAATGGAGTACAGAGGGCATCTCAACTGTCCTATAATTTTTTTTTTAATTTTTTTTATTATATATATATATATATTTTATAATATTATCCCTTGTATTCATTTTTCCAAATTACTCCCCTCCCTTATTCCCTCCCCCCGACGACAGGCAATACCATACATTTTACATGTGTTACAATATAGTCTAAGTACAATACATGTGTGTGAATATCATTTTCTTGTTGCACAATAAACATTAGAATCCGAAGGTACATGCAACCTGGGCAGACAGATATTAGTGCTAATAATTTACATTCCCCTCCCAGTGTTTCTTCTCTGGGTGTATCTACCTCTGTCCATCATTGATCAACTGGAAGTGAGTTGGATCTTCTTTATGTTGAAGATTTCCACTTCCATCGGAATACATCCTCATACAGTATTGTTGTTGAAGTATACAGTGATCTTCTGGTTCTGCTCATTTCACTCAGCATCAGTTGATTTAAGTCTCTCCAACCCTCTCTGTATTCCTCCTGCTGGTCATTTCTTACTGAGCAATAATATTCCATAACTTTCATATACCACAATTTACCCAACCATTCTCCAACTGATGGACATCCATTCATCTTCCAGTTTCTAGCTACAACAAAAAGAGCTGCCACAAACATTTTGGCACATATATGTCTCTTTCCGCTCTTTAGTATTTCTTTGGGATATAATCCCAGTAGTAGCGCTGCTGGGTCAAAGGGTATGCACAGTTTGATAACTTTTTGGGCATAATTCCAGATTGCTCTCCAGAATGGCTGGATTCTTTCACAACTCCACCAGCAATGTATTAGTGTCCCAATTTCCCCACATCCCCTCCAACATTTGTCATTATTTGTTCCTGTCATCTTAGCCAATCTGACAGGTGTGTAGTGGTATCTCAGAGTGGTCTTAATTTGCATTTCTCTGATCAATAGTGATTTGGAACACTCTTTCATGTGAGTGGATATAGTTTCAATTTCTTCCTCTGAGAATTGTCTGTTCATATCCTTTGACCATTTATCAATTGGAGAATGGTTTGGTTTCTTATAAATTATGGTCAGTTCTCTATATATTTTGGAAATGAGACCTTTGTCAGAACCTTTGTTTTTAAAAATATTTTCCCAATTTGTTACTTCCCTTCTAATCTTGTTTGCATTAGTATTATTTGTACAGAAACTTTTTAGTTTGATGTAATCAAAATCTTCTATTTTGTGATCAATAATGATCTCTAGTTCTCCTCTGGTCATAAATTCCTTCCTCCTCCACAAGTCTGAGAGGTAGATTATCCTCTGTTCCTCTAATCTATTTATTATCTCCCTCTTTATGCCTAAATCATGGACCCATTTTGATCTTATCTTGGTATATGGTGTTAAGTGTGGATCCATATCTAATTTCTGCCATACTAATTTCCAGTTTTCCCAACAGTTTTTTCCAAATAATGAATTTTTATCCCTAATGTTGGAATCTTTGGGTTTGTCAAAGATTAGATTGCTATAGATGTACCCTTTTTTGTCCTTTGTATCTAATCTGTTCCACTGATCTACCGGTCTATTTCTTAGCCAATACCAAATGGTTTTGGTGACTGCTGCTATATAATATAGCTTTAGATCAGGTACACTTAGACCACCTTCCTCTGAGTTTTTTTTCATTAGTTCCCTTGCAATTCTTGACCTTTTATTCTTCCATATGAATTTTGTTGTTATTTTTTCTAGGTCATTAAAATAGTTTCTTGGGAGTCTGATTGGTATAGCACTAAATAAATAGATTAGTTTGGGGAGTATTGTCATCTTTATTATATTCGCTCGGCCTATCCAAGAGCACTGAATGTCTTTCCAATTATTTAAATCTGATTTTATTTTTGTGGCAAGTGTTTTGTAATTTTTCTCATATAATTCCTGACTTTTCTTTGGTAGATGGATTCCCAAATATTTTATACTATCAACATTTGTTTGGAATGGAATTTCTCTTTGTATCTCTTGCTGTTGCATTTTGTTAGTGATATATAAAAATGCCGAGGATTTATGTGGATTTATTTTGTATCCTGCCACTTTGCTGAAATTTTGAATTATTTCTAGTAGCTTTTTAGCAGAGTCTTTGGGGTTCTCTAAGTATACCATCATGTCATCTGCAAAAAGTGATAGTTTAATTTCCTCATTTCCTACTCTAATTCCTTGAATCTCTTTCTCGGCTCTTATTGCCGAGGCTAGCGTTTCTAGTACTATATTGAATAGTAATGGTGATAGTGGGCAACCTTGTTTCACTCCTGATCTTACTGGGAAAGGTTGCAGTTTATTTCTATTGCATATTATGCTTACTGACGGTCTTAAATATATACTCCTGATTATTCTAAGGAATAATCCATTTATTCCTATACTCTCAAGAGTTTTTAGTAGGAATGGATGTTGGATTTTGTCAAATGCTTTTTCTGCATCTATTGAGATGATCATATGGTTCTTATTAATTTGATTATTAATATGGTCAATTATATTAATAGTTTTCCTAATATTAAACCAGCCCTGCATTCCTGGAATAAATCCTACTTGATCATAGTGTATTATCTTGGAGATGATTTTCTGAAGTCTTTTTGCTAATATCTTATTTAAGATTTTAGCATCAATATTCATTAAGGAGATTGGTCTATAATTTTCTTTCTCAGTTTTCGATCTACCAGGTTTAGGTATCAGTACCATGTCTGTGTCATAAAAGGAATTTGGTAGGACTCCTTCATCCCCTATTTTTTCAAATAATTTATATAACATTGGGGCTAATTGTTCTTTAAATGTTTGGTAGAATTCACATGTGAATCCATCTGGCCCTGGGGATTTTTTCCTGGGGAGTTGATTAATAGCTTGTTCTATTTCTTTTTCTGAAATGGGACTATTTAAGCAATTTATCTGCTCCTCTGTTAATCTAGGGAGCCTATATTTTTGGAGGAAGTCATCCATTTCACTTAAGTTATCAAATTTATTGGCATAAAGTTGGGCAAAGTAACTCCTTATTATTTCTCTAATTTCCTCTTCATTGGTGGAAAGATCCCCCTTTTCATTTGTAAGACTATCAATTTGATTTTCCTCTTTCTTTTTTTTGATCAAATTTACCAAAGGTTTATCTATTTTATTGGCTTTTTCATAAAACCAACTCTTGGTTTTATTTATTAATTCAATAGTTTTTTTACTTTCAATTTTATTGATTTCTCCTTTTAATTTTTGTATTTCGAGTTTAATTTTTGGTTGGGGGTTTATAATTTGGTCTTTTTCTAGCCTTTTAAGTTGTAAGCCCAATTCGTTAATCTTCTCTTTCTCAATTTTCTTCAAATAAGCCTCTAAAGATATAAAATTTCCCCTTATTACCGCTTTAGCTGCATCCCAAAGATTTTGATATGATGTCTCATCATTATCATTATCTTGGGTGAAATTGTTAATTGTTTCTATAATTTGCTCTTTCACCCAGTCATTCTTTAAGATGAGATTATTCAGTTTCCAATTACTTTTTGGTCTATTTACCCCTAACTTTTTACTGAATGTAGCTTTTATTGCATTGTGATCTGAGAAGAAGGCATTTATTATTTCTGCCTTCCTACATTTAATTTTGAGATCTTTATGTCCTAGTATATGGTCAATTTTTGTATAGGATCCATGAACTGCTGAGAAGAAAGTATATTCCTTCCTATTGCCATTCAGTTTTCTCCAAAGGTCTATCATACCTAGTTTTTCTAATGTTCTATTTACTTTTTTAATTTCTTTCTTGTTTGTTTTGTGGTTTGATTTGTCTAAATCTGAGAGTGCAAGGTTGAGATCTCCCACTATTATAGTTTTACTGTCTATTTCTTCTTGCAGTTCTCTTAACTTTTCCTTTAGAAAGTTAGATGCTATACCACTTGGTGCATATATGTTTAGTATTGATATGGCTTCATTATTTATGCTACCTTTCAGCAGGATATAGTTTCCTTCCTTATCTTTTTTAACGAGATCTACTTCTGCTTTTGCTTGATCTGAGATAAGGATAGCTACCCCTGCTTTTTTGGCTTTACCTGAAGCATAATAGGCTCTGTTCCAACCTTTTACCTTTACTCTGTATGTATCTCCCTGCTTTAAGTGTGTTTCCTGTAGGCAACATATTGTAGGGTTCTGCTTTTTGATCCAATCTACTATCCGTCTCCGTTTGATGGGATCGTTCATCCCATTTACATTTACAGTTAAAATTACTAATTCTGTATTTCCTGCCATCGTATTATCCCCAGATTATGCTTTTTTCCCTTGGCCCCCCTGATCCCCCTCCCCGATATTTAATTTACAGACCCCCCTTGTGACACGCAACCCTCCCTCTTTTTTTTTTTTTTTTTTTTTTTAGGATCCCTCCCCCCTCCCTCCAAGTCCCTTCACTTATTCCCCTTTTCCTTTTCCCTTTTCCTCTCCCCCCTTTTAATGAGGTGAGAGAAAATTCTCTGAAAAACAAATATGTTAATTATTTACTCTTTGAGCCTCTTCTGATGAGAGTAAGATTCACACAATGATTCTCCCCCTCACTAAGTTCCCTCAGATATGGTGTATTTTCTATGTCTCTTCCTGGGATGTAGTTTCCCTCTTTTTATCACTCCTTCCCCTTTTTCTGAACCGACCTCCTTCCCTTTACTACACCCCCCTTTTTTTCTTTTATATTAGTAAAATCAAATTATCCTTGAGTATTTTTTATATACCCACAACAGAGTTACAGTTCTCAAGGGTTCTGTGTACCTTTTTCTGTTTCTCTTCAGTCTTGTGGATGTAGATCAAATTTTTTGTTTAAGTCTGGTTTTTTTCTTAGAAACATATAGAATTCCTCTGTTTCATTGAATGACCATCTTCTTCCGTGGAAAAAGATGCTAAACTTAGCTGGGTAGTTCATTCTTGGTTGCAGTCCTTGATCTTTTGCCTTACGGAATATCAGGTTCCAGGCCCTTCTATCTTTTAATGTGGAGGCAGCCAGATCTTGGGTGACCCTTATTGTGGCACCTTGGTATTTAAATTGTTTTTTTCTAGCTGCTTGCAGGATTTTCTCCTTTGTGTGGTAATTCTTCAGCTTAGCCACAATATTCCGTGGTGTTCTTTTTTTAGGGTCTATTTCAGAAGGAGTTCGATGAATTCTTTCCACATCTACTTTCCCTTCTGTTTCTATTATCTCTGGACAGTTCTCTTTGATAATTTCCTGTAAAATAGAATCTAGGCTCTTTTTTTGGTCATAGTTTTCTGGAAGTCCAATAATCCGCAGATTATCTCTCCTAGATCTATTTTCCAGGTCTATAGATTTTCCCAGTAAGTATTTGACGTTGTTCTCCAGCTTCTCATTTTTTTTGTTTTGTTTGACTGATTCTTGGGTTCTCTGTGAATCATTCATTTCTATTTGTTCCATCCTGACTTTTAAGGAGTTATTTTCTTCTTTCACAGTTTTTAGTTCTTTTTGTAAATGCCCAATTTCGTTTTTAAATGAATTATTTTGCTCTATTGAATTTTTTTCCATTTCCCTAATTTTTTTTTTTTGAGAATTATTTTCTTTTTCCAATTCAGAAATTCTATTTTCTTGAGACTTTTTTATCTTTTCCAATTCAGAAATCCTACTTTCCTGTGTTTTTTTAACCTTTTCTAATTCACTAATTTTGTTTCCCTGCATCTCCTGTGAATTCTTTATTTTTTCCAACTCCAATTTCAGGACGTTGTTATTCTCTATCATAACTTCCCTTTCCTTGCCCCATTTTTCTTCGATCTCCCTCAATTTCTTAAGAGCTTCTTCTAGGAGAGAGTTATGTGATGGGGGGCAGGAATCGTTCCCCTTTAGGTTGTTATCTTCTGAATCTTTGCTGTTAACTTCCTCGGGGTTGGGTACCCGCTCTTTCTCTGTATAGAAGGAATCTATAGTTTTTCTAGCTTTTTTGCTCATACTTAAAAAATGTTTTGGGGTCTGTCCCTGGGGTAGGAAATTATTTACTTCTTTACCAGCTTCCTCCCAGACCGGATGGATGCAGCGGCCCCTGCGCCCGCGCTAAGATAGAGCTCTGGGAGAGAGTTCCCCACCCCCTCCCTGGAAGCGCCTCAGAGGTGATTAGCACTGCTGTGCTTTGAGGGCGTAGAATAGTGAAGACAGCAAGAAGCTCAGCCTATGTGTCCGGGTGGGGAGTGGATGTCTGCAGCAGGTGACGTGAGAAGCCCCTGCGCTCAAACTGGAAGTGTCTGCCAGAAACCGCGGTCCCTAGTTCAAAGGTTCCGCTTCTCTGGGACTTCCTGGAGCTGAGTTCCACTCCCTCCAGCTAAGCTAGGCCGTGTGTGTTGCCTTGGGCCGTATCCACCCACTTGTCAGTCTCTTAACTATTCTCAGGAGGTAGCTGAGGCCACACCCCCTGGTGCCTAGTCTGCCGAGTGGGGGGGGGGGGGGGGAAATCTAATCTGAGTTTTAAAATATTTTGGCTTTCTCTTCTGAACTGCTAAATAATTAGCAGAGAAGAGCTAACAGCCTGTGCCAGATTCCTTTACCTCAGTGGCTTCTCTGATCCCAGAGCCCCTCCCAGCGCAATGGGCGCAGTGTGCCCCTACCCCACCGTCTGTGCTGGTCTTTCTTATTCCTCCCCTGAGAACTGACCTTTCCTGTTGAAACTCCAGATTCTCTTCAGCTGGTAAGTCGTGCTTCCAGTCCTTGTGGTATCTATCAGTCCTGAGCTAATTTTGAGACTTAATTTATCTAATTGGTTGTGAGGGAGTGAGGACGTTCACTGAGTCGTGTGTTTCTTCTCCGCCATCTTGGCTCCACCCCCATGGGTCCTAGTATTAACAAACACAGTCTGACTGACCAATTTTGGGCCTAAACATTCACTAACCGGAATTTTTAGTTAACATTAAAATATTCACCTGATTTGTAACATTAATGTCATTTTCCCACATAAATGCATATCTTTCCCCTAAGCGTGTCATAGATCCCATCATGTACCCTATCCTTGTTCCTGCTGTTCAAGAATGAGTTTCAAAGATCTCCTTCCATGCCCATATTAGGTCCCCAATTCTTGTATAATGACCACATAATTCGTGGCAAGGAGCACCTTCCACATATTTTTCCATGGATTCCTTATTACTAGTATCCACACAAGCACAGGCATTTCCTTATAAGAATTTCTCTCAGTTACATGTCAAGATTGAACAACATTCCCTGTCAAGTTCATACAAGTACAAAAATATCCAACACATGGTTCCAGAAATGGCCACCTGTAGTCATTAGTCAGTTTGCACCTGTTCAAATCCCCTGCACACAAGAGGGTGGTATTTGGGCAAGGAGTTCCTTGCCCTCTTTGCAGGTAGACCTGGTGGAGACCCATTCTTGGAACAGTCATATCAAGTGTGATGTTTTGCACTTGTACACAATAGGGATGTATTTTTTCTTGACCAACATAATGGTAGATGCAAGGTGAAGCCTGTAAAGTTATACTTTACTTACAATACCATTTTGTTCCCTATTCCTTGAAACATGAATTTATCTCGTACCAGATGAGATCCATTTCTGGAGATTACCACCTTAAGTAATTTATCACCCCAAACAGTTATTCTTGGCCACAGAGAGTCCATCATGATGGCCTATTGGTGATTCTCCCCTTTGATTGCTGATGGTACTATTGTTAGTATTGCTAGAGCGCTCAACATCTGTTAAATTGGCGTGTTCATCTTTTTCTGCCTTCTCTGTCTCTTTGATGAATGTGCCCTTCTTTTGTGTCTTCGCGGTGTTAGCGACAACCTTGAGATGTTTTGAAGGAACCTGCTGTTCAGCTGCGCCTATTGTGATATAAGCATACCCTGTCCTCAGATTAATACCCTATAGGGGCCTTCCCATCCATTTGGGCCTTTCCACATGGCTTCTGTGACTTTGTGGGGGGGGGGTGTTTGCATATAGTGGCTTAAGCTCTGTTGTGCTTTTTGCAGTATTTTTGCAGAAGTTTTCTTCATAGTTGGACTTAGTTCTTGAGAGTCAAATTTTAAATTTATAGTTTATATAATTTTGTCTATATACCCCTGTGTCATTCAGGGCACCCCGAGTCTCCCTTTTTGTTTTTGAAGGAACCTTTTTATAATCAGATTTGTACATTCTACAATGGTTTGACCTGTGGGGTTATATGGTATGCCAAATATATGACGTATGCTATGATTGAGAAGAAACTGTTGAACAGTCTTGGACGTGTAGGACAGTCCATTGTCAGTTTTTGTATTTATTGGCAAACCTGCTATTGAAAAACAATGATACAGATGATGAGAGGTGGCCTCTCCTTTCTGTACAGTGGTCATAGCAAATCCTGAATAAGTATCCACTGTAACATGTATTCTGGACTTAATATTTTGCCAAAATATTATTAGGTTTATTCCCTTGTGGGTTAACACCTTTTTGAAGAGGTGAGGGTTGATAAGGGACAAGAGCAGTGCATCTTTTTAGTATTTGTTTTGATTCTTCCTTCTTTGTATAACATTCTAAGTGATTTCATGGAAATATGATAATCAGAATAGGTCTTTTCTGCTTTTTCTAAAGGAATGATGAGTGAATATGCTTCTACAGATGCATCAACTTCCCCGTTGCCCTCCAACATGGGTCCTTGTCCATCAGTATGAGATCTCACATGTGAAATTAAAAAAAGGGATTAACACGTTGTCAGATTGTGTTTTGAGCAAATTTAAAAAGGCTAGTGATTTCTGATGATCCTTCTTTTATGCTAGCTGTTTCTATTCTTTGTACAATCACATGTTATATTGGGTATCAGATATAATATAGGGGCTTCTAGCATAAGGGCTTGGATAATAGCATACAACTCATTCTTTTGAGTGGAAGCATAAGGAATGGAATATAAATTCTTAATATGCATGGCAGAGCATAAAATGGCTGCCTTATGATCCCTCATAGTATCTGTGAAAATATTGGGGCCAGCTACAGGAGCAATTTTGGTAAATTTGGGAATAATCCAAGGCCAACTTTCATAGGACTTCACATAGATGAGGACCCTCCCTGCTTTAATTTCACTTATTTCGAGTAGTTCAGTCTATAACTCATCCAGTGCCAATAAGAATTTCTGTCAGCTCTTATCCATGTTGATCCACCTTTTTTACCATAAATTTGTAAAATGCAGATCAGCACTTTCCTAATAATCTCATTTATACTATCCAAGTAGGATAGTATATTGTTATATCTTAATTTTTGACATAGATATCCACTTAATAATACTATCTCCTTGATGTATTACTCCTAATGGTGTTCTGGGGCAAGCAATACAGAAGTTTCAGTGGTTTTATGAATATCTTACCTTCCAGTCTGAACATCATGTAACTTTATAATCTCCTGAATACTAGTTATGGCCTCTTGAGACCATTGCCTAGATGAGGTCAGGCAAGGATTGCCCTTCAATATTTCATAAAAAGGATGCATGAGAGTATTAAGTGACTTGTGACCTCAACCACTGTATCTCCCCTATCATTTTCTGAAAGGCATTTAATGTATTTATGTGATTTTAGTTTTATCTGTGACACCCTTTGCATATCTTGACTCACTTCAAATCCTAGATATTGATATAAGGCTGCTTTTTGAACCTTATCTGGAGCTATTATAAGCCCCATGGCATGTAATATCTTTGTTATAATCTTCAGTATTTATATCTAACATATCAGATAACTGCAAAGAATATCATCCATATAATGCAGCATGTAAGTGGCAGGATATTGTTGTTTCATTTCCTTTATGGCCTTATCAGCATACCAGTGACAAATCGTGGGACTTCTTCATTCCTTGGGGTGGCACGATGAGAATGGAAAAAGCAAAATATTTCTGATCCTTGGGGTGCAAAGGTATAAAGTAAAAACAGTCTTTAATAGCTATGATTCATAAAGGCCAGTGTCTGGGTATCATATTCCCAGACAAGCCAGTGTCTGAGAAGGTAAGCCTGACTGTAAAGGGCCCATATTTTCCAACACATTGTTAACTTGGCTTGGATCAGTTAACTTTCTCCATTTTCTTGATTTCTTTTTAGTAACAAATACTGGAGAATTCCATGGGCTCTGGGTCTCTTCTACATGACCCAATTTCAATTGTTCTTCTATTATTTCTTTTAAAGTGGCTATCTTTTCAATAGAGAGGGGCCATTGTTCCACCCATACAGAGCTGTTGGATTTCCATGACATTTTTGGGGTAGTGATAGCTGTGACTTGCACAAGGGCCCCTTCTAAAAATCCATTGTAACACCACCATCCAAATCCTATAGTATATCTAGACCTGTGAAATTCAACTGCTCATCTATGGTGGCATGACTTCCTGTCCCACTGAGTTGTTCAAAGACTACAGTCATATTAGGACCCTGTGCTAGCTGAGCTGCAAGTGTTCTGGCTTGTTCAATAAATTCAGCCATCCAGAACACAGACTGACCAGGGGAGTAAATGACCCTAGCTAATGCCTTCCAATCATTAGGATACAGGATTGTCACATATTCTTTAGATGATACATAACAAAAGGAGCTGCAGGCCCATATTTCTGGAGAGTGACTTTTAGGTTACTTATTTTTTAAAATGAAGGGGTTCATGCCTCCTTCTTCTCTACCCAGGATTAAAAGGATCATTGTCCTCTATGATTGGAAAGAGACCCTCCCAAGCACTAATATCCTCATCCTGTTCTCTGGCATTTGTTTGGTTTGTTGTAATTCTGAGTCCCTATTGCTTCCATTAGGGGGCATCCTGCCCTTTCTATTATCCACACTTTCTCTCCTAACCTGTTTTTGTCTCATGAAATGTTGCAAGTTCCCCTCCTCCTTTTGTTACTTACATCACTGATTCCTTCCTTCTTTTAATTCTCTTATATTCATCTCTAATTACCTTATGTTCATCATTGCTTTCTCTGTGGGAAAACATAATCTATACTATTATCTGATGCATGGGATAGCATTTTTTACTTTCTCTCCTTTGGGGAAACACTAAATTCCCAAGAACAATACTACTGTAAATAGCCATTTTCTCTTGTGAAGCAAGATTGAGGGTTAAGGGGGGAAAGGAGGAGGAGTCAATAGATGCTCTAATAGCTTCCAATTTCATAGCTTTCTTCTGTCTGCTATTTGAAGGTCAGGCTTCTCTCAGAATTGAACCCTGGGGAAAGGGTGAAGGCAGGTGAAGAACAAAAATTGGAATGAAGTTGCTTATGCCAAGGGGTATGTTACATTTGATGTGGGGACCTGGGTATAGTTTTGGAACCCTTTGCATTTATAGGGTAACTAGAGGACTCAGTAGATTGAGTATCAACAGGAAGTGAGAAAGATCTTAATTCAAGTCCAGCCTCATATTTTTTGGTTGATTGTTATCCTTTGTTGGTGAAGAGGACCAAAATGAAATTACTATGTTAAAGAGTCCAGTTACAGTGTATCTGACTATGGCTGATCAGACCAATATGAGTTCTGAATGGTCTACCACAGATTGGACACAAATAGTCCATGTGAACATTTAGGTTTGCTTCTCTAACTTTGTGCATCTCTCATTTCTTTTGGGCTAATTCAATTCTGTTTTGTTCATAGAGCACAGAACCTTTCCTGATGAGGGCATACCATGCTGGATGATGCTGTGCCAGTGTCCCTCATGTCATACAATTGATTATAAAGTGTCATTGTATCACTTTTTTTTTTTTACCACTTTGTAAGCACTTTCCCTTGGGAGAGCTCTAAAATATATCCTCAGATACTTATTAGCTACATGACCCTGGACAAGTCAGTTCCCTTACATTTGCCTCAGTTTCCTCATCTGTAAAGTGGAAATAATAGCACCCACCTCCCAGCATTGTTATGAAGATAAAGTGAGATTACAATAACAAAGTGCTTAGCACAAGACCTGGCATATAGTAAGCACAATATAAATATTAGTTATGATTGCAGTGATGATGATGATAATTATTGGAGAGATTCTCCACAGAGAATTCTTATAAAGTTGATGATAGCTTTCCCATATGGAGAGTCTAGCATATTCTTAACTACATTTTTAGTAGGTAGATTTTGAGAATATTTTAAGATGCTAGAGATAATAGTTGTCCTTACTTTTTGAAAAAAAATCAAAATGGTATTTTTGTGTTGGTATCGTTAAGTGTGTCCAACTGTGGTTGATCAGACCAATGCAAGCTTGGAATGCTCTGCCATAGGTTGGACACAAATGGTCCCTATGTTCAAACATTTTAAGTGCTGTCTCTAACTTTGCTCACTTTTGAGCTAATTCAATTCTGATTTGCTCGTAGAGCATAGCACTTTCTCTGATGAGTTCATGCCATCCTGGGAAATTCTATGTCTATGACTTGCAATCAATTCTAAACTTCTTAAGAGAAACTTTGAGAAAGTTTTATTATTTTTTCCCCCTAACTTTGTGAGCAACTTGTGCTATGTGAGTTCTTCATAAAATAGTTTTTCCAGCAAGCATAAATTTGGCATTCCATACAATGTGACCAGTCCAACAGAATTGCACTCTTTGCAGTAGTGTTTGAATGCTTGGCAGTTTTGTTTGAGAAAGGACCTTAGTATCTGTTATCCTACTAGGTGAGATCTTTAGACTTCTCCTAAGACAATTCAAATGGAAGCAATTTGATTTCCTGGCATGGTGCTGGTATACTGTCGAAATTTTCACTAGCATACAACAATGAGATCTGTCCAACTCCTCTTTAAATCTTCAGTTTGGTAGTCAGTTTTATAGACTGATTAATACCTATGTTCTCCCATATTTTCCCTCAGAACCTCTCAAACACTGAGATAGCTCTGACAAAGTGTGTCAACCTCATTGTCAATGTGTACATCCCTGGAAAGTGTACTGCCAAAGTCAATTAATCTACACCATTCAAAACTTCTCTATTTTCCGGAACAGTGGTTCCACATATGGATTGTATTATGCTGTCTGATGGAGCACCTATGTTTTCTTGGTGTTAATTGTTTACACCAGTTAAATTAGCACAAACAGCAGAGAATCTTTCCACATTTGTTGTAGCTCAGTTTCATAGACTGCATTAAGTGCACAATCATCTGCAGAGAAAAAATAGAAGCAAACACTTATGCCAGGGAGATTGTAATTACAGCAGATGTGAGCTGGTGCCAAAGGAATAGTTTTTATGGAGAGGAGGAGATACAGAAAATGAGAAAAAAGAAAGAGACAGAGAGAAATTGAAAATAAGAAAGATGCTTGCCATCTAGGGGAGGGTGTGGGGGAAAGGAGGGGAAAATCTGAAACACAAGGCTATGCAAGGATCACTGTTGAAAAATTATCCATGTATATGGTTAAAAAATAAAAAAGGGAAAAAAAAAGAAAATAAGAAAGTTATACTGAGTGTTAAATTGTCTTGTGTCTGGTGAAGAGGAAACGTAGTGGATACTTAGTAGGACTGCAAAAACTGAATATTACTTTATTAAAGTATTTAATAATGATAAATTACTGGATTCTGATCTAATCATTCTATAATTCTTTATTACTTAAGGTTTTCTTTTCTGGTTGGGATACAATTGAATTATTTTTTAAAGGTATTTCCCTTTCTTCCCTCCCAGGAAACCATAGATTTCAGGCAAATGTAGAACTGTCCCCGGAGTTGAGGAAAGAGTATCATATTGGTTAGCCTAGTTCCTCTATTGAGAAGTTAAGCTTCCAAGCCCAATGTGGAAACTTTCACAAATCACAATGGCAAGTGAAAGCCTAAGACTGACTCAAGATGTTGGTACTTGGTACCTCAGCTAAGCTATGTTATGCTAGAGATTATGCTCAGTGGATAGAGACTATCAGTGACTGATTAGGCTTCTGTGGAGCCAGGAGAAGTTAAGGAAGTTAATTTTCTCCTAGACCAATAGTATTAGGCTTAGGAAACCAGTTGTAAACTCAGCACCACTCTCAATGTTTCTCATGGACTTGAATGCTTACTCCTGTACCCTTCTCTGTTAACAGAATTTGTAGTTCTGGAAATGTTTAAAATAACATGGCTCTTGCCTTGATTTCGTAAAGCAATTATCTTGTGCTTTATTTACAAAGAGCAAGTGGTATAATGAATGAATGGACATGTTCTATTAAAAACAAAGTTAGTGCTACAACATTTTGCACTAACCAAGTGAATAAGCCCAGCTATGTCAAAATATTAATAAATAGTTGTAATTTAGTTATATTAATTTTTGAAGCCTCAAAATTAAGTATAAGATGGTGAATTATTTTTTTTAGTTATAGCAACTCATGAAAAACCATCTTCTAGGCATAGAAGGTGACCTACATTATTCCAAGAAATAGTTATATTAGTGAAATCACAGTTCTATTACCTATTCCTTTTCTTGTAAATTACTTAATCTCAAGTAATAGAAAGGAGATGGTACCAAGTTTATTTTTTTTTTTGTCTTATAATTCTTCAAATAATTTAATGGTTATTTTATAAGGATTATTAATATTTAGTAATTGAAAAAAAGATATAGTCAATAAGATCTTGCTGAGAATACTTTTATCAAATATTAGCATTTATATAGATTTTAAAGTACTTTGCATATGTAAATCTTATCTAATTCTCACAGAAACCTGGTGGGGGGATGTGCTGTTTTATCCCAATTTTAGAGAGCAACTAACTGATACTGAGAATAAAGTCTGATGATTTATCCAGGTTCACACATATATTTGAGATTGGATTTAAACTCAGGTCTTCTTCATTGTCCAATACTATGTACTTGTGCCAGCTCTACAATTATCAATAACACTACAGTTTTCCTGAAAATGTTAATTCATGATTCTTAAATCATATTAGTTGAAGATCATGATAATGAAAGCACAATATTTTTATTAACAATTGTAGATAATTTATTAGGAAAGAGTATTATGCATCAAAATTTCACAAATTCCACTTTACATAGTATGATGAATGCCTAGGCAGCATTAAGAGCTATGTAAAGTTAAACCCAGGGTTAGAATGTTTTCATAGATTCTGTTTTGGTTTTAAGCATGTCCATAAAAATCTGTCACTGACTTAATTGGTTTTTAATGGGAAAAGAAACAAATGATTTTGGTTCATTACAAAAATAAAATTTAAGCAATAGTGATATGAGCTCAGTTGTGAAGTCTGCTTTTTTTTTTTTTATTATACTTCTGGACCCTGATCGTCAATACTTGCCCCAAAACTTGTGTTTACATCTCTAGCATCTAGTATAGTTTCCTGAAAAGTAAATGCGTGAGAATCGTTTGTCAATTGATTGAATTCCTTGAATATTGTGATTTTCAACCAACACCTTCTTTCTGTTTGAAATTAAGTAATAATGGGAACTCTAGAAGTCTAAAAAGACTTAAATCAATTGATGCAAAGTAAAGTGAACAGAACCAGGAAAGCAAATTATACAATAGTAAAACATTTTTTAATGTTCATTTTATTTGTTTTTTGTTAATGAGCATTAATTATCTCTCCCTCCTCCATTTGAAAGAAAAATAAAACCATTGTATCAAATATGCATAGCCAAAGCAAACCAATTTTCATATTGTCTATGACCAAAAATGTATGCCTTTTTTGTTGTGATAAAAATTTTCAATTGAGAAAAACGAGGTCAAAAGGAGGTCAATAGCTCTTCAATAGCCAACGATTCATCTTACATTTATAGCAGTTTTTTTAATGCAATTGATTATATAAGGTATAATGATGCAAATTAAACTAAAACTGATTGGTTTAAAGCAAAGTTGCATGGTGGGCTTACATTTTATTAAATTATGCTGACTTGCAAGATCCCAAGGCCCCCAGCATTTATAGCAAGGAGGTAAAATGAGTTGGAAAGTTCTGTGCCAGACACCACTTGACAACAAGAGACATCCGGTGCTAGGCAAAATATCTCCTACCAGGTTGACTCATCTTCCACTTGTTTTCCTCAGATCCTTCATAGTACTGGAACAGATTATATCCCTTCAGATTAGGGAATCTGAATATATATGAACTCTACTATAGAGTTAGGAGGTACTTTGCTTAGTTTGTCATTTGTACTCTGGTTATATTTCTTAGGTGTATCAAGAGTATTTGTCCTTAAAATGCTGCTGTTGTTGGGTGGCTAGATGGTAAAGTGAATAGAGCACCAGCCTTGAAGTCAGGAGGACCTGAGTTCAAATCTGGCCTCAGACACTTAAGACTTCTTAGCTGTGTGACCCTGGGCAAGTCACTTAACCCCAACTGCCTCAGCAAAAAAAAAAAAAAAAAAAAAAAAAAAAAAAAAAAAAATCCTGTTATTGTGTAAATTGTTTTCCTGATCCTGCTTTCTTCACTCTACATAAGTAGATATCACTCTTCTCAAGTTTTTCTGAAATCATCTTTCATTACTTCTTAGGGCAGAGTAGTATTTTGCTTTAATTATATACCATTGTTTATTCAGCCATTACCTAATTGATGAATATATCAATTTCTTTGGCCTATTTGCCCCCCAAAAGTGTTTCTAAGTATTTTTATATTCATGTATCCTTTTATTTCTTTTTTAAAAAATCTTTTTCATATATAGTCTTAGAAGAGGTATCACTAGATCAGAATCATCAAAAATCCCCATCAATCTGTGGGGAAGAGACATTTTACAACAATTAGGGTTAAAAATGAGTACTTTGGTTTTTTAGGCAGGGCTACTGTTGAAGGCCTGCCACCACTTTCACCTGTTCCTATCCAATGAAAAACTGATACACCAGTGTGGGTAGAACATTGGCCCTTAGGTAGCCATAAAATTCAGGCCTTATTATATATAGTACAGGAGCAACTTGACCAAGGACACTCACAACCTTCTCTAAGTCCTTGGAATTCCCCTGTATTTCTTGTAAAAATAAAATCTGGAAAATGGAGGATGTTGACTGATTTGAGAAAAGTAAATGAACAGATGGTAACTATGGGAACTCTTCAGCCTGGACTTCCATCTCCTACTCAATTGCCTAGAGAATGGTCTCTTTAGGTTATAGACATTAAAGATTGATTCTATTCCATTTGTCTGGATAAAGAGGATATGAAAAGAGTTGTCTTTTCAGTACCCAGCATCAATTTAGCTGAGCCTTATAAAAGATATGAATGGACAGTTTTGCCACAGGGAACAAAAAAAAGGCCTACTATGTGTCAAATATATGTGGCTGCTGCTCTTATTCCTGTAAGAAAAGAATTTCCAAAAGTTATGTTGTTACATTACATGGATCTTGGGTGTGCACCTGAGGAGCAAATGTTAGAAGCATATCTACAAAAGACCATAATAACACTAAGGGAACTACAAATTGCATGTAGCTCCAGAAAAAATTCAAAGACATGCTCCTTTTCAATATTTAGGATATGAAGTATATTCTAAGGTGCTTAGAGTACAAAAACCTTCTTTAAGAACAGAGAAGTTGAACACTTTAAATGACTTTCAAAAATTGACAGATTTCCAATGGATGCATCCAATGTTAGGCTTAACTACCTATCAATTACAACCATTTTAAGAGAAGACACTGCTTTAAACTCACCATTCTAGCTTACAAAAGAAGCTCAAGAGGCTTTGAGAGAGATTGAACTGACTTTATCCAATGTGGTTGAAAGAGTTACTCAGAAACCCTTGGAAATATCAGTTTTCACTACAAAAGAGGCACCCACAGCAGTCCTTCATTAAGGAGACAGTGTGACAGCAAAGCCTTACTCCTTACCTAGTGCTAGTGGCTAGAATTTTATTAAAGGCCATTAAGTGAGCAGTACAATTATCTGGGATAAGACCTGACAAGATATACACCTTTTTATACCAATGCACAAATTAATGTATGCTGTGAAACCATCCCAGAGTGGCAAATTTTATTGGCCACAGCTCCAAATTTTACACACAGATCTCCATTAAAGATATCCCAGCTATTACTCAGCATTTGAAGTCTGCTCCCTCTCCACACAGAAGCTGTCAATGGTTAGAGCCCTTTTGAATTTTTTGTTCATTTTGTCAGAGTAGGAATCAAAGCAAACAAACTGACAAGAGAAACAATTGGTCTGTTTTGCGGGGGATGGGGCTGGATGGTATTAATGGGCTTCCTCTACAGACTGGGGGTAGGGCAGCAGAGAGCCACTAACAGAACAGCAATGACTGTACTGAGTCTGCGCTCTGAGGCTCTGAGAACGCACCGAGTCAGTCCAGGTGGGGGTTGGGGGTGGCCGGGCTCTGAGAGACGCTGGCTTTCTGGGGTTTTAATCTTCACCTCCGGTGTTTACACCCTCTCTGCTGCTCCTGGCTTGCTGCCAAGACGGAGCATCCACACTGGGGCAAAAGCCCTTTCGCAGAAACGGCAGAGATCACACCCCTCCCCCTCTGGTCTGAGCTGTGTGAGCTGCCTGTCTTGCTCTGGCTGTCTGCCCTCAGTCTGCGCCCAGTCTGATTGACCCTCCCCCGAACAAACACAGACCTTTTCTGGCGACTTTCAAGGATGTCTTCTCTTGGTGATTATTTGTGGATTTCTTTCTGGGTCAAGCATTAAGTCAGAGGCTTGTCATGAAGTAAGTTCTGAGAGAAAACATGGAGCTCAAGCAGCTGTCTGCCTCCACGCTGCCATCTTGGCCGGAAGTCCTATATCCCAGCTATTACATAATTGCCAATGAATTTGAAGAAAATGTTTCTAAGGTTCCTCTTAAAGGACCAATTATATTTACAGATGTATGTATCATGGCTTAACTATAAAGAAAATAGTCAGAACTCCTTTTTAGTCCACTCAGCATAATGAATTGTATGCAATCATTCTATCTCTTACTCATTATCCCAAAGATGTAAATATAATATCTGATTCAGCTTATTCAGTAGGTATGGTACAAAGAATTGCCACAGCCCAAATAAAATTTGTAGCTTTTAATATATATCAACTCTGTAAGGAACTTTAAGAGCAAGTGAGAAAGCATCCAGACAAGATTTATATCTTGCATGTCCACTCTCATAGTGGATTTCCAGGTCCTATTTTTTATGGAAATTCAAAGGCAGATAGCCTTATAATCATGTTAGTCAATATTCCTTTATTTCAGACAGTCTAAGAATCTCATTCTAAATTGTAATCACCAGAGGAGAAAGGTCTCCTTCAGTGCACCAGAAAGTAAACAAGCTGTAATGCTTGAGACCCCCTGAAGTGATTTGCTGTAAGCATACAGGGACTGCATCATGAGCAGGAACTCTGGCCATATTGAGATTGCTTCATAATGGGAGACGTCTCCTTCTCTGATTGGCTGTGTGTATGACCTCATAGACTCTATTTAAGCTGTGAAGAGGAGGAAGTTCGCTCTCTTTTTATCTGGAGTTCTGCTAGGAGTAGGAACTAAGAGTGTGCAGGAGGTCAGAAGGTATGATATAGACACATGAATCCTGAGTTTGCATACAATTGCTCTCAAGTGCTCTATGACGTTCCAACTATTGTCCATGTGAAACCCTAGCCAGAGACCTCTGAAGACTTCAGAAAGAGATAAGCTTAGTAAACACTGCAAAGCACAGTGACCAGAGGTTTCTCTGAGGGCCTGGGAATTAGGAGAGACTGGCAATAGTAAATGCAGAGTCAGCATATACACCGGCTTCCAGACGTGAGGGCAGCACAGTAGATTGCTAGATCCCCATTGATTGGGAAGGGAAGATAGACATTATGGGTGTAACTATGACCAAACCCGAGAGTAAAGTTATAAATGCAGACCAAGCTGGTGAGTTAGAAAATTGGGTGATTCTTTAACAAAAATCATGCCCAATGAGAAGCAGGAGGACTGCTCCCCATCTTGGAGGTGTATATACCCCTCATTAGAACATTTACCAGGTAGACGGTAGAGGATCAAGATAGTAAAGAAAATTACCTCCCACAGCCCTTAAGTACAGCCCTGCAAGAAGGGATGGGTGAGGGGATTAAGCAGATAGAACAAAAGATTCAGAAACTTCACCTTTGAGCAGAATCAGAGGATAGAGAAAAGGTTAGTTTACAACAACTAGAACAAGAAGTGCAACAACTCCAGCCAAAGCCTGAGGCAGAGAACAGAGAAAGGATTATTTTAGGGCAGAGAGGACTAGGAAAGCAAGAGCTCTTCTTACAGGCTGAGCAGAAGAGACAAAAGACCAGCTGTTTTTCCTATAGAGCACAGGAAGAACCACGCCCACACAGATTTACAGGAAGCCTTAAGGGGGGCAGCTGCTGAGAGAGAGGACATAATGCCTTGGGATTCTGATTGGGGCCTCCAGGCCTTCCCTGTAGAGGAGGACACATATCCTAATCCAATTGAACAAGTTTGCGTTAGCAAATGCTCCCTATATTATACAAATGTTATAGC
This sequence comes from Sminthopsis crassicaudata, assembly GCF_048593235.1. Taxonomy (NCBI): domain Eukaryota; kingdom Metazoa; phylum Chordata; class Mammalia; order Dasyuromorphia; family Dasyuridae; genus Sminthopsis; species Sminthopsis crassicaudata. The sequence continues at coordinate 244,107,299 of NC_133621.1, forward strand.
TGATATCAAGTATGTATACCCTTACCCGGAATGATTGGAAATCTATGGCATCTGCTTGTTTTATTCCTGGTCAATTAATAGTATGGCTATCAGAATTTACTAAATCAGCCACAAAATATGCTGTGGCCAATGATCATCAAGATTCAGAAGAATCTGTGCTTGTAATTACTGGCACAGGCCGCTATTCCACAACACCTATCCCACAGTGTGCTATGCAGCCTTGGGAGAGAATAGACAAGGAGGGGCTGGTACAGCAACATCTTACTTCAATAAAACAGGGCCCCCGAGAATCTATTCAAGATTATGTGTCCTGATTGAGAAGAGCAGTTGAGAGAGTTATAGGGAAAGGTGGTGCTTCTGACCTTCTTTTCAGGCAACTTTTAAAAGAGGAATGAATATAGGGTGCAGCTATATAATGGCTGGACTTTCTAAAGAAGCTCCTATCTCTGAAATTATAGATAAATGTTATGAAGCAGATTATGAGGCTGTTAATGCAGATGCAATGGCCTCAGCTATAACTCAGGGAATGAATAGAAAAGATGAGAAAAAGAAATGTTATTAACTGGGGCAGAAAAGGACATTTCCAAGCCCATAAGCAGCCACTAGGGGGCAGAAATCCTTTTGCTTTGCTTGTGGCAAGATGGGGCATGTTGCAAAATTCTGTAGGACCAGAAAGAGAAATAATACTGTGGTTCAGGGAAACTTATAAAGGGGCCCCATGAGGGCCCTAAATGCATACCAAATAAATTAGGAACCCATCCAGAGAGGAACTACAAGGTTCAAAGAGAATTATCAATCCTTGATGAGGAATATGGATGATACTTGGTGAATGCAGTTGAGAATTTTAATATCAACCCATGGACCACTGCACATGTTGAGGTACAACCCAAGGCTGGAGATAGGTTAATGATTGGACTCTCAGACTATGCATCTGTGATTGTACCTACTATTATATTAAAACATATGGAACCATTTGTCTTGGTTACCATTCCTCACCCATATTCTGTGAACTTAAAAGGAGATCATCCAATTGCCAAAGCCCTCCCATTACATCTCTTTGGTGAGGTGAATTTTACTCAAATGATTGGGCAAGAAAAACCCATGTGTACTATTTATATAGAAAATAATAATTTATAATAATTTATATAGAAAATAGGCCATTTCAAGGAATGATTGATACCTGGGCTAATATATCCATTATAACAAAACTTGATTGGCCTCCTGAATGGCTGCTTCCAGCTCAAACAGTAACAGTTAATGGAGTGGGCTTCCCAGTCTAGTAGGAAACTTCATTGGGAATTTGAAAATCAGAAGGGTGTCTTTAGGCCTCTTGTCATCGTGGGGATCAGAACCTCCTTGTGGGGAAAAGATTTACTGAAAGCCCTTCAGACAACATTACACATTGAGGAAAACTGAGAAGATCCTGGCAGTGCCACCCTTAAGATGGAAACATGACCATCCTATATGGGTGGATTAGTGGTCCCTCTCAAATGAAAAATTCACTGCTATTATTGAACAAAAGAAGTTGGGTCATCTTGAGCCTTCCTTTAGTGTTTCTAACTCACCTGTCTTTGTAATTAGGAAAATGAACAAAGCATGGAGCATATTAATTGTTTTGAGAGCTGTGAATGCTGCCATGCAATCTACGGGAGCCCTGCAACCAGGCCTCTCATCTCCTAATATGGTTCCTAAAGAATATCATATGGTGGTTATTGACATAAAGGATTGCTTTTATTCTGTTCCTTTACATCCTATTGACAGGGAGAAGTCTGCCTTTTCTGTTCCAGCTATTAATTTACAAGCTCCTGCCACTAGGTGGAAATGGAAAGTATTACCACAAGGGATGGCTAACCGTTGCAAAGCATTGTGCAACATATTATTCAAATATTAGCTCAGCAGAACCTTGTAGTGCCACCATATAAGATATAGACTAAGCCTCCATTTCTCTATTTTGGGTACATTCTTCAGGATCTTACTAAGGTGCCCCCTAAGGTGGATGAGGGTAAATATAAAACTCTTCATGACTTTCAACAGCTGGTGGGAACTTTACAATGGCTGAGGTCCACTCCTCTGATTCCTCCTTCTGCTAGGCACCCCTCTCATGATATTTTAAAAGGCCCTTCTGTTCTGACATCACCACAGCCATAGTCTGCAGAGGCGCGTGCAGCATTACAATCTATTCCCTTGCTGTGCACTTGTCCCACTTCTAGAATTGATCCTTCACAGCCCTTGATGCTGTCGGCATTTGTTGATAAGACCTTTTTCACTGTACTGCAGTACAAGGTGAGCACCAGATAGAATGGCTATACCCTACTAGACTTTCACGCATTCTGTCCAATAGGATTGAGGGACTTGGTTCCTTTTTGTGGCAATGTTGCCAATGAGATGTACTTATCTCAGGATGGCCTCCTCAATTGGCTCTTGGGATATTATCACAGCAGGTGCTTGCTGTTGCCCGGGATAACTTAATGTGGGCTGTTCTGTTACAGCTTTGTTCACTAGCACCTTTGCATACTTCTCAGTCACTAGGCATTCGTACAAAAGATTAAGAGAAAGCATTGCCACTGGATCTCTTTCCTCAGAGCCAATGTAAGGCCTGAATCTTTTTACTGATGCTACCAAAGATCACAGGGCTGCTATATACAGTGAGGACACTCGAGAGACATACATCCTTGACAACCCCTATGATTCCACACAGAAAAATGAGTTGTATGCCATTAAACATGCCATGCAATGATATAAAGAGGCTATTAATATCATTATGGACAGTCTTTATGCCTGTCAAGCCATCCAACAGCTACCACATGCATATATAGATAACAGGCACTCTACCATCACTGATCTTCATCAGCTCAAGAAGCATTGAACAACAGAGCCACATCTCTTTTCATCATGCATGTTAGATCCTATACTGAAGGCACTGGTCCCATATTTGAGGACAATAGGGTAGCTGATGCCCTCCTTTATCCTTTATATGGTCTACTATTATTCTCCTGCCCAGAAGGCACATGCTTTGTTCCATTTATCTGCCTGCTCATTGCAGAGGTTATATGGCATCTCTAAAGCAGAAGCTGCAGCTATTGTTTGCCACTGTACTACTTGTGCTCTTTTTCGTCCTGCTTCACAAAATGCTGCAACGAATCCTTGTGGTAAGTCACCCAATGCCCTATGGCAAATGGATGTTATTCATGTTAAAAGGCAGTGCAGCCATGTAACTATGGATACACACTCTCAATTCCTCATGGCTTCACTCCAATCAGGAGAAGCAGTTAGGCATGTGATCAGCCATCTTTATAATTGCTTCTCCATTGCAGGAATTCCACGTGCACTTAAGACAGATAATGGACCAGCTTATACATCTTCTGCTTTTAGGTCCTTCTGCACTGAATTGGGCATTGCCCATTCCACTGGCATCCCATATTAATCCTATGGGACAAGACACTGTTGAACTGGTTAATCATACTCTCAAGATGAAAAGGGGTATTGGGACCCTCCACCCAACTCATGCAGGCCCACTTAAATATGGTGATATATACATATAATTACTTACAATTTGCATATTCCTTGGATCTTATCCCAGCAAGGTGCTTTTGGCACACGCAGAAAGTATGGCTAACAGACTGGTCAACAAAGACAAGAGCCCTCTCTCCATAGTGATGTGGAAGGGCTTAGATGGCATCTCGAAAGGCCAGGGTTTGGTCAAGGTTTGGAGTCCCAGGTATGCTCTTGTTATTCCAGATGCAGACCCAACAGCAGAGGAGTGGATCTCAACCAGAAACATCCATGATCTGAGGAACCAAGGAGAGAAGGATCAGACAACAGATCAGAGGGATCAGCCAGATTTCAGCAGCCCTCCAGATGCTGATGGCAGCAATGTCCCTCCTGACTGTGACACCAAAGATAACAGACACAGCACCAGTGTAGCAGCTGAATTGGACTGTTTTGGGTGATGTGCAATACTTACAGACTGATAATTGGACAGTGGGCTTGTGCACTTCTCCTATGGCTACTTGTTGCTCATATAGTGTCCTGGGAGAGGCTTTGCCCTGTTTTCCACTTATAGACTATGCCTTTAAATTAGTGGGTGAAAAATCAACACACCCACCTGCCAAAGTTACTGAGGAAGTGCTACAGGACATGACTTTGCTTGTACACCTTTCTCTGTATTTTTCTTTCAAAAGATGTATACAATTTAAACTATAGATTTGTGACATCCTATCTCATTGATGTCCTACCTCTTTGATGTCCTACCTCCTTGAGCATGACTCTATTGAATGGGTTGAACACCATGTTACCTATGTTTAGTTATGGGCAACTCTTGAGCCTAGTTCTCACTGTCACACTTTTGTTTATTATTCTGTTATATCCTATCTCCTTGAGCATGATATTTGGTAATCTCATTGATCAAGCAAACTATTGATTATACTAAAGTAAGCTTGATGTGGTGAGTGGTCGCCACTTTAAAAGAGAGGGGAATTATAAGGGTCAGAGGAGATAGGGTCAGTGCACTAAGAAGTAAACAAGCTGAAATGCTTGAGCGGGAACTCTGGCCATACTGAAATTGCTTCATAACAGAAGTCTTCTTTTCTGATTGGCTATGTGTGTGACCTCATAGACTTTACTTAAGCTGTAAGTAGGCAGAAGCTTGCTCTCTTTTCACCTGGAGCTCTGCTGGGGGTAGGAACTAAGAGTGTGCAGGAGGTCAGAGGATAGGATGTAGACATGTGAATAAAGATCCTGAACTTGCATACAACTGCTCTCCAGTGCTCTATCACATTTCAAGTACTGTTCATATGAAATAGTAGCCAGAGACCTCTGAAGATTTCAGAAAGAGGTAAGCTTAGTAAACATTTCAAAACACAGTGACCAGAGGTTTCTCTGAGGGGCTGGGAATTAGGAAAGACTGGCAATAGTAAATGCAGAGTCAGCATTCACACAGCATGATATATCATCAGGCTGCTCGACTTTTTTATTTGCAATTTGGGATAACAAAAGAGGAAGCTAGGAGCATAGTAAAAGTAAAAGTTTGCCTTCCTTTCCACACTCCTATACTCCCTCCAGGAAAGAACCCTCATGGTTTGAGACTCAATGAAATTTGATAAATGGATGTGACCCAGTATAAATCTTTTGGTTGTCTGTCTTTTATCCATGTTGTAGTAGACTCCTTTTCAGGATTTACTTTTGCAATACCAGAAGCAAAAGAGACTGAGATTATAAAAGGGGGAAAAGACAGGGGCAGTGAATAGACCACTAGTTCTGAGGTTAGGAGGACCTGAGTTCAAATCTGGCTTAGACATTTAACACATCCTAGCTGTGTGACCCTAGACAAGTCACTTAACCCCAATTGCCTCAGCAAAAAAAATGGGGAGGAAAGATCCACATGTGCAAAAATGTTTTTAGCATCCCTTTTTATAGTGACAACAGACTAAAAATTGAGAGAATAATCATGAGATGGGGAATTACTGAATAAGTTATAGCATATGAATGTAATGGAATATTATTTTTCTTTTAAGAAATGATCAGCAGGACAATTTCATAAAGGCCTGGACCAACTTACATGAACTGATATTAAGTGAAGTGAGTAGAACCATGAGAGAACATTGTTCACAGCCATAGCAAAATTATATGATCAACAACTCTGATGGACTTGGCTCTTTTCAACAATGAGGTGATTCAGACTTGGTATGGAGAGAGCCATCTGCATCCAGAAAGAAGACTATGGGGAGTGAATGTGGTTCACAACATAGTATTTTCACCTGTGTTGGTAGTGGCAGCTAGTTGGCACCAGCCCTGAAGTCAGGAGGATCACAGTTCAAATTTGGCCTCAGACATTTAACACTTATTGACTATACTATGTGACCCTGGGCAAGTCACTTAACTCCAATTGCCTCATCAAAAATAAACAAACAAATAAAAATAAAATTGGCAAATGGAAAAAAGAAAACAACTCAAAAAGTAAATTTGGTGAAATGAAAAAAATCCACTGAACAAAACAATTCCTTTAAAAATGTACTAACCAAAGAAAATAATTTATTAAAAATCAGAATTAGACAAATGGAAGTAAATTATTCAATAAGACATCAGGAAGCAGTCAAACTCCAAAAACTGAAAAAAAAAAAAAAAAAAAAAAAAAGGAATGTTAAATATGATCCTTCAGAGCAAGCCCATATATTGCAAATGGACCTTAATACCTTTGACTGGCTACTGGTTGCTACTTCAGGCCCATTTGTCCCTACTTCAGCTCAACCATGCTTTTCGTCGATGCATTTATGATGGTGTCGATGCGACTTGGCCTCATAATCGTGGCATCTCCAGTGATTACAACGGCATTAGGTAATTTTTAATTTTGGGGTGGTTTATCAACAGGGTGGAAACCTGGGAGACTCCAATAAAACAGCAGATTTATATAGCAAGATCCAATAACGTTTCAACCCGACATCAACTGAGGATGATTGCAACACACGTGATTATTTCCAAATGGGGTTGTTTAATGAATGATGATAAGAAATAATATTAATTTATTTCAATTATTATATATATATATTATTGTTTAGATATTAAGCTAGGTAATTAATATTAATTCAATCATCAAGGAAAATTACTTTACTCTAGAACTAGAGGTAAAATAGTCATTGAAAGAATCCACCAATAAATCACCTTTTGAAAGAGAACCTAAAATGAAAATTGCAAAGAATTTTGTAGCTAAATTCCAGAATTATGAGATTAAGAGAAAATACCACAAACAATCAGAAAGTAACAATTCACATATTGAAGAGTCACAATCAGGATTACCCAGTTCCTAGCAGTTTTAACATGAAAGGACTGGAGGGCCTGTAATTATTTCAGAAAGTAAGGGAGGTTAGATTACCAACAAGAATCAACTATCTGCAAAACTGACATCATCTTTCAGGGGTAATACAGCATTAGTAATCTTAACTGTGAATATGAATGAGATGAATGCGTCATAAAAAGGAAGTAGATAGCAGAGTGAATTAAAAAACAGAATCCTATAATTATATTGTTTATAAGAAACACATTTTCAACAAAGGCACACAAACAGAGTCAAGGTAAAAGACTGGAGTAAAATATATTATGCTTTAGTTGAAGTGCAAAAAAACAACTGGGGAGATCTTATCTTTCAGATAAAGTAAAAGCAAAAATAGATATAATTAAATGAGATAAGGAAGGAAACTACATCTTGCTGAAGGGTACTTTCATACATAATGGTGTAATATCAATACTAAACATAGATGCACCAAATGCTATAGCATACAAATTCTTAGAGGAGATATTAAGTGAGTTGCAAGAAGACAGCAAAACAATATTAATGGGAGATCTCAACTTCCCTTTCGCAGAATTAGAAAAATGAAACTTCCAAATAAATAAGAAGTTATGGAGGTAAATAGAATTTTTAAAAAGTTAGATATGACAGACCTCTGTGCAAAATGGAATGGAAATAGAAAGGAATATTTCCTTTTTTCAGCAGCACATGGCATCTACACAAAAAAATGAGCAATGCATTAAGGCATAAGAACCTTACAGTCAAAAACAATTATTGAATGCATCCTTTTTGGATACATTAAAAATTATGTGTAGCAAAGGATCAAGGATAAAAAACTCAAAAATTAATTGGAAATGAAATGTATTAATCCAAAAGAATGAGTAGGTTAAGCAACAAAAGAAACAATAATTTCATCCAAAAGAATGACAATAAAGAGAAAAATACAAAAACTTAAGGGATGTTACCCAAGAAGTAGATAGGGAAAATGTTTATATCTCTGGATGCTTACATGAAGAAAATAAAGAGATGATCATGCAACTAAAAACCTAGAAAAAGAACAAATTCAAAACTTTCAGTTAAATATAAAAAATGTAAAAATCAAAGGAGATATTAATAAAATTGAAAGTAAGAAAACTATTAAATTAATAAATGAAACTTAAGAGTTGGTTTTATGGGAAAAAATAGCAAAAAAAAGGAAAGAAAAAAATTTGTCACAAACAAAAATAAAACAGGTGAATTTACCACCAATGTAGAAGAAATTAAAGCAGTAAGTAGGAACTATTTGTCCAATTGTATGCCAATAAACTTGATAATCTAAGTGAAATGGGTATTTTCAAAATACAATTTGCCCAGATTAATAGAAGAGGAAACAAAATATTTAAATAATCTTACTTTAGAAAAAGAAATTGAATTAGTCATCAATGACCTCCCTAAGAAAAAATCTCCAGGAGGATATGTATTTACAAGAGAATTCTATACAAACATTTGAAGAACAATTAATTCCAATATTGTAAAAGTAATTTGCAAAAATAAAGAAGTACTGCCAAATTTCTTTTATGACACAGACCTGGTTCTGATACCTAAGTCAAGAAGAGCCAAAACAGAGAAAGAAAATTATAAACCAAGTTTCCTAATGAATACTGATGAAAAAAATCTTAAATAGAATATTAGTAGTACCACCAAGATAATAATATCCTCTGACCAAATGGGTTTTATATCCAGATTGTGGGGTTGATTCAGTATCAGGAAAACTGTTAGCATGATTGACCATATCAGTAACAAAATTAACAGAAATCATATGATTATCTTAATAGTTGGAGAAAAAGCTTTTGACCAAATAAAAGCACTAGAGATCATAAGAATTATGGAGTGTTTCTTAGAATAATCATTTAGCATCTATCTATAACCATCAGCATACATTATATGTAAGCATTCCCAATAAGATCTGGGCTAAAATAAGGTTGCCTATTATAACCACAATTATTCAACATTCTACTAGAAAATTAACTTCAGTTATAAGGAAAAGAAATGGAAGGAATAAGAGTAGATAATGAGGAAATAAAATTATCACTCTTTGCAGATGATATGATGGTATATTTAGAGAATCAACTAAAAACTACCTGAAACAATTAATGAATTAATTAATGAAGTTTCAGGATACAAATAAACCCACATAAATCATTGGCATTTCTATATGTTTCCAAGAAAGCCCAGCAGCAAGAGATAGAGAAATGCCATTTATATTTGTATATATAAAATATTTGGGAGGCTATTTGCTAAGTGTTATGGCTGAAAGAGACAGCCCTCTGTCCCTGGGACTCCCCTTTAATACCCCAGCATGACTACATCACCATATCATAATACTTCGCATGCACAGCTGTAGAACATCACATCACCACATTACCCTAAGTATACACCAACTAGATTGACCACATTATTACATTACATCAAGTATATGCTTAGAGAGCCACCATTTCACAAAGAGTAGGTACTTAACTACAAGCATCCTGCTGTCTTATTTTCAAGTACACCCTTTCAGAGTTCCAGGCCGCTACAGCTATCTACCAAGATGAAGACAGGAACTATATAAAAACAACTACAAAACCCATTTCACACAAATATTAGATGTAATTCAAAAATATCAATTATTCATTGATAGACTGAGGTAATTAATAATAAAAATGACAATTCTATCTAAATTAATCTGCTTATTCAGTGATACTAATAAAACTACCAAAATTATTTTATAGAGCTAGAAAAAATAAGAAAATTCATCTGAAAGAACAAAAGATTAAGAATATCAAAGGAATTAATAAAAAAATGCAAAGGAACCTAAAGCTACATTATAAAGTATCAGTCATCAAAGTCATTTGGTAATGACCCGTAAACAGAATAGTGGATCAATGTAAGAGGTTAAATTCATAAGACACAATAGTCAATGAATACAGAAATCTAATGTTTGATAAACCCAAAGACTCCAAATCTCAGAAAAGAACACATTATTTGATAAAAATAGCTCAGAAAATTGGAAAATCTTATGTCAGAAATTAGGCATTGACCAACATCTAATATCCCGCCCTAGATAAGGTCAAAATAAGTTACTGATTTAGACATATGAGGTGATATTCATAAGCAAATTTGTAGAATAAGAGATAGTCTGTCAGATCTGTGGAAAAGGGATATATCACTAAAAAAGACCTAGAGAAAATTATGAAACACAAAATGCATAATTTTGTTTACATTAAGTTAAAAAGATTTTGCACAAACCAAATCAATGCAGCCAAGATTAGAAAGAAAGCAGAAAGCTGGGAAAATTTTTTTTTTTTACAACCAGTGTTTCTGATAAAGACCTCATTTCTAAAATATCTACTATTGGTAATGGTCAAAAGATATGAACAGACAAGTAAATTAAGACAAATCTGAGGAACCAATTCACAAGTGTAAGATTGGCCAAAATATGAGGAAAGATGATTAATTTTGGAAGAATGTGGGAAAAGTGGGATTCTAGTACATTGTTGGTGGACTTGTGAACTGATCCAATCATTATGGAGAGCAATTTGGAACAATGTCCAATATATATATATGGGTGTGTGTGTGTGTGTGTGTGTGTGTGTGTGTGGGTGTGCATATCCTTTGATCCAACAGTGTCTCTTCTTGAACTGTATCCCCAAGAGATAATAAAAAAGAAAGACCCACATGTACAAAAATGTTTGTAGCAGCTCTCTTTGTAGTGGCAAGGAACTAGAAATTGAGTGGATGCCCATACATTACATATGAATGTAATGGAATATTATTGTTCTATAAGAAATGAGGAATAGGTTGATTTCATGAAAGCCTGGAAAGACCTATGTGAATTGATGCTGAATGAGGTAAATAGGACCAGGAGAATATTGTGTATAGGATTATGTTATGATAAACTGTGATGTACTGAGCTCTTCAATAGACTTAGGATGGAAAATGCCAGTTACATCCAGAGGAAAAACTATGAACACTGAATGTGGATTGAAGCATAGTGTTTTCACTATATTATTTGTTTCTTTGTTTATTGTGGTTTTTTTTCCCCTTTTGGGTCCTATTTTTCTTACACAACATGACAAATATTGAAACAAGTTTAAAAGAATAGCACACATTCAACTTATATTTAACTTAACTATATAGTTGAGGGGGAGAGGCAAAAACAATTTGGAACACAAACGTTTTACAAAAATGAAAGCTGAAAATGAAATTTTTATAATAAATTCTTTGTTTTATAATGACAGTGTTGCCACTGTCTCAGCTCACAAGTCCCAGAACAAAGCAAGGAGGAGACATGGTAGTGAATGAAACAAAAATGTTTCTTCCAGTGGATAGATCAAGAAAAGGACCCCTGAAGTTGATATAATATTAAAGACATTAAAAGTCAGTTCTCAAGGTATATAAAAAGGCGGAGATACACTAAAAGTTTGGAAGAAATTTCTTACATTTTTGTTGCCTCCCAGTCCCCCCACCCAGAAAAAAATGTAATTATTTCTGTGACATTTTTTGAGCACATACTTACACAGGCACAGAAGAAATCCTAGATAAAGGCCTGAAGAGGTATCTCATGTTCACAAACTTAAATTCTATAGATGTATACCATAAAAACTGTAATAATTAAAAGATACTATTGTAAAAAAAAAAATAACATTGAAAACTCTCTTTACATGTATTTGGAAAAATAGGGTTGAAATTCTAAAAATTAAAAAATTATAAAATTGCTTTAGTAATTTTCAAAAATTGGGTTTTAAATTTTTATTTGTGGTTAACATGATAAAAATGTAATATTACTTATTGATGTATATCACTTCAAACACTTTTCCCCCTTTAATGCCTTTCATAATAATTTCAGGTAGGTACCTAGAGATATGCTATTTTTTTTGAGATATACTATTTTAAAAATGAACAAAATAAGGGAAAGTGGGGGTCAATTGTCACTTGACTAGCAATAGGAATTTAAAATATTTTACTGGAAAAGGATGTATTAGGCAGTAATAAGACATATTGTATATCCCATATCTTAAATAATCAAGATTATCCACAAATTATCCACAAATTTTTATTTTTTGATAAAGTCTGCAAAATAAAACTATTAATCTAGATGTCATATACTTTTCTTCAGAGTCACAATATTATAGAATTGTAAGTTTAGAACTCAGAAGTTTTATATAGATTATTATAATTTAAATGAAGTTACTGAATTCCAGAAAAGGGTGTCTAAAGTCACACAATAAGTGAGAATCAGGAACTTTTCCCAGGTCCTCTGACTCCAAATCAATATTTATCCCTTTAGCAAACTGCTTTTCTGTAAATTCTAAAGTTGACTATATAATTGTTTATGATTCTTTTTAGTTCACTCATGTGAAGACATCCAAAAAATATTGTGGTGTTCTCTACAACTAACTTTAGGAATATTGTAATTGACAGCTATCAACAAAGATTAAAAAATATACTGCCTCTTTAAATCAGACATTATTCAGATTATATAATGTATGTAAAACATTAAAAAACTTAGAAAGAACTGTAAAAATAGATACTATTATCATTACTGCTTCTGAAAATTCTGATCTCAGACATGTACCTTATCTCTTGCTTATGTCCTTTGCTTATGTACTTTGAAGATTTAATTTTGCCACTTGCCAAATGTATTCTTTTTACCCTTGAGTATGTTTTCCAGAAAGTTTTTATAGAAAGCCCCATTCACACCCAATTATGTGAAGGAAAATTTTTTTAAGTGCAATTATATGAAGATAATTAGAATTATGATGTATAATGACAATAACATGCTCCTTGGCTTTCCATGCATGTGTATATTGGCAAGTGATATCATATCATATCCAAGTAGAAAACTTACTATGTCTGGTGATTCACTCCTGACAGCAATCATGATGGTTGTTTTAGAATAACAAAGAAATAATACATATTTAAGAATTTAAACAGGTTACTTCAGGGGGTGGAGGCAAGATGGCGGAGTAAAGTCAGGAAGCTACTTGAGCTCTCCCAGTTTCCCTCGAAAACCACATAAAATCAAGTTTCTGAACAGAGTCTGATGGAAAGAAACTATTCTTTAGTTCAAGATAGAAAAAAACTTCAAGAAATGTCACTCTCAATCACTACAAGAGGGAATGACTTAATCATTCAGTTGGGCATAGAAATTTATCTAACCTTAAAAAATGTAGAAGGAGAAAGAGGAAGAGAAAAGGGAGGGACAGGATAGAAAAAAAAGGGCAGAAACACTAGGGTAAAACCTAAGGAGGAAAGGTTGATAAAAGATAAAGTGGCATCAGTTAAAAAAAAAAAAAAAATGAAAACAAAAAACCCTGCTAAGAAAGGGGAAAAGAGTAATAGGAGATAAGGTAGTAGGTGGGGTAGATTAAAAAAAAAAACAAAACAAAACACTAGTAAGAAAAGGGAGGAGTGATAAAGTAGTAGGTGGCCTCCTTAAAAAAAAACATTACTAAGAGAAGGGGGAAATAGGATGGTGGGAAATGCAGAACTAGTATTCGTAACTGTGAATGTGAATGGGATGAACTCTCCCATAAATCAAGAAGGCAGAATGGATTAAAAAATACAATCCTCCAATATGTTGTTTACAAGAAACACATTTGACACAGAAGCACATACAAAGTAAAGGTAAAAGGCATGAACAGAATTTATTATGCTTCAGCTGAAATAAAAAAAGCAGGGGTAGCAATTCTGATCTCAGATAAAGCAAAAATAAAAATAGATCTTATTAAAGAGATAAGGGGGGAAAATACATCTTGATAAAGTAAATAATGAAGTAATGATGATACTAAATGTGTATGCCCCAAGGAGTAGAGCAGGCAAATTCCTAGAGAAGATTTTAAACCAGTTTCAGGAAGAAATAGACAATAAAAATGTTCTAATGGGGGCCTCAACCTTCCCTTTTCAGAATCAGACAAATCTAACCACAAAATAAACAAGAAAGAAACTAGAGAAGTTAATAAGATCCTAGAAAACCTAAATATTATAGACCTCTGGAGAAAATTGAATAAAGACAGAAAATTATACACCTTTTCTTTTGCAGTACATGGTACCCACACAAAAATTGACCATATATTAGGGCATTAAAAATCTCACAAGAAAATGCAGAAAGGCAAAAATAGTAAATGTTTCCTTTTTAGACCACAATGCAATAAAAATTATATTTAATAAAGGGCTAGGGAAAGATAGACTAAAAGCAAATTGGAAATTAAGTAATCTAATTCTAAAGAATGAGTGGATCAAACAACAAATCACAGAAGCAATCCATAATTTCATTCAAGAGAATGACAGTAATGAGACAATATACCAAAACCTATAGGATGCAGGCAAAGTAGTTCTTAAGAGAAATTTTATATCTCTAAATAGCTAGATGAATAAAATAGAGAAAGAGGAGATCAAAGAATTAGGCATACAACTAAAAAAAAAAAAATACTTTAAAAAAAGAACAAATTAACCTCCTCCCCCCATAAAATATCAAATTAGAGATTCTGAAACTTTAAGGAGAGATTGCCCAAGGCTACACTGAGTCTCCAAAATTTGTTTGGTTGAATCCTTGAAATTTGCATGGGAAATTTCCCAACCAGTAATGGGAATGTGTGTGTTACAATATGTAACTACTAGTTATCTACTAGTATGTACTAGTAGTGGGGGATACAAGGGAACATACCAGTAAGTTGTACCATTGATCTATTAAATTTCCTGGGAGAATTGGTGTTTAGAATAGCAAAAGAGAAATTGCAGTTTGTGGGGAGGGAGGTAAAATATTTAGGGCATTTGATTAGTGAAGGCAGCAAGAGATTGGACCCTGCCAGCAGAATTAGGGAATATTACACAAGATAAAGAAAAAGCTATGCAAATTTCTGGGGTTTGTAGGATATTGTTGGGCATGGATGGATTCTTATGCTGCTATCACTAAACCCTTGTATAAGCCATCTGCTGGAGGAAAGTCCAAATTGTATCATGTGGGTAAAGAGAGTGAAGATGGTAGCGTCTTTCCTTTCCTTCCCTCCTGTCCTGACTGCAGCAGGGCCATGTGGAGGGAAAGAAAGAAAATATGCTATTTAGTGAAATTCGTTATTTTAACTATAATTGGGAATTTAAAGCTGTATTTGATTGGGTTTTAAGTTAAAATATAGGTTATTAAAACAAAATGCTGGTAGCACCTTAGGGGAGGTCGTGGTTATATCTCCCTACTTAGATGGTATGTTGCTTTCTAGAGGTATTGGGTAATTTGTAAACTATAAGTTATGCCTTAAAATTTTGTCAACTCTGTTGGGGATGTATAAGTTTTATGAAATTTGGTTCAAAGTTATTTGTGAACCTTGAAACTTAAAGTTTAAAAAAAATAGATTTAAAGACAAGGGACAAGAAAGATTGATTTGTAAAAACAATTAATAGTTTAAATGGAGCATCTAGTATTAGTTTGGGAGTGTTTAACGTATGTCAAAGAAGGTTTGAGCAAAGTAGGCGTTGGGAGGAGAGAGGTAGAGATGGGACAGGAAGAGATGGTGTGAGAGAAGGAGGAAGAGAGAGGAAAATAGCTTTCCAGAAATGGGAAATTAAAAAGGAACAAACATTTGCCATGGGAAAGGAGACACCCCATGAGGTTTGGGCCTGTCTTTAGCTGGCAGATTGGATCCTGGGAGAAATGGCACCCTAAAAAGATTAGCTGTGATAAGTTGGAGTCCAGAAGCATGGTGGAAAAGAACGTGGCCAGTTGATCTAATCTCCCTCCTCCCAGTAAGTATGGTGGCTTTTTTTTTTTTTTAAAGAAACTTCAGCTCCTTGCTGTTTCAAACATTAATTGCTTCTACTGTTTAAAGGAACAAGGAATAATCTACAGTTATGTGGTATTAATAACTGAATGTTTTATTTTTATTTTTCAAGTCTAGGAGTTTGTAGGAATTGTAAATTTTCAGAAAGCAATTTATTTCTACTAAGATATCCCATCTGTCTAAAGCAAATTATTTAATGTTTAAGTGCATAATAGTCTCCTTGTTTAAGGAATATGATTAAAAAAAAAAAAAGAAAGAAAACCAACCTAGAGCAGGATTTTAATCTGATCTGATAATTTGATAGGATTATTTCCAAAAGTTTAATTTTTTTTTTTTTTTTTTAGAGTGAAAAGAGTATTAATGTTAAGTCTGAAAGTTCCTTTTCTGTGGAAATGAAATGGGTTATGGTCCCTTTAAGAAACTCCTATTTCCTATTGATCTGTGATTCCTTTCAGATTCCCAGCCTCTCCTGGCTGAGGCATATCCTCCCCAGACAAGTTGTCTTTCCAGGATGCCAGAGCCTTTGATTCAATTACAAATCTTGGTCAAAAAGCATCCCTTTGAATTCCAATAGGAGATCTGGGCTTGTTCCAATCCCCACTAAGACACCCAATATAATAAGCTTCCATCAACTAAAGTCTTTGCAGATGGACTTTGGCAGCTTCCTTTGCTGCCAGGACCTTCTGTCCACTGAGAACTGCATTCTCAGTGCAAAACTCCATTTTCTATAGATCTGTCTGCTGGAATAATATTCTTTTCCATTGTTATTTATCCTCTATTTTCATCTATTTCCCTAACCAGACTTTATGCCTCTCTATCAGGATTTCTAAGCTTACTTCCAATCCCCATAATAACCCTCTTTTTCAGGTCTGTAAATTCTTTTACAGAGAACCTCTGCACCACCAGAAGGGAGTCCCCAAAACTCCCTACTCTTGTGCTGAATCCCACGGGGTTGCAGGGGAACCAAACCTCTCTATTTGGTTCCCTGAACCTCGAACCTGGCACTAGACCTTATCATTTGATTCCCTGACCACCAGAAACCCTAATTTCATTTTGGTTCCCTAAATCTAAACCTGGTAAGAAATAGGATGGACAATATGCAATTTGGAATTTTTTTCTCTGTATTGGGTATTTTAAAAGCAAAATGATCTGTGTAATATTAAACTTGGAACCATCTACTTAGATATGAAAGATAAATTGTAGAAGCTGTAAACTTTCTAGGATGAATCTTTTACTGTCATCCTTGAGAGTTAGATTAATCTGAAGCTCTGATTAATGATAATTGCTGTAGGAGATAAAATCTTTTGGGACTGCAGCTGAAATTTATTTGGAGTTTTGAATTCAGGTATGACTGTCTGGATGGATCATCAAACTCCACCACCTGAAAGGAATATGCCATAAGCTACCCAGAAGAAGCTGTTCCAGGTGGAAGATGAAATTTGAGAATGAATTGGAAGGGCTCTCTTGATCTCCACTGAGATAGGATCCTTTTGACTCACTTTCCTAGTGGTCTACCTTTTGAATGAGAACCCATCTGATTATTCCTGGTTTAAGAAGGAATGGTTAAATTCTCCAGTTGATAAATGGTCAAAGGATATGAACAGACAATTTTCAGATGATGAAATTAAAACTATTTCCACTCATATGAAAGAGTGTTCCAAATCACTATTGATCAGAAAAATGCAAATTAAGACAACTCTGAGATATCATTACACACCTGTCAGATTGGCTAAGATGACAGGAACAAATAATG
Organism: Sminthopsis crassicaudata; assembly: GCF_048593235.1. Lineage (NCBI taxonomy): Eukaryota > Metazoa > Chordata > Mammalia > Dasyuromorphia > Dasyuridae > Sminthopsis > Sminthopsis crassicaudata. The sequence continues at coordinate 244,124,628 of NC_133621.1, forward strand.
ATGAATGTTGGAGGGGCTGTGGGAAAACTGGGATGCTGATGCATTGTTGGTGGAGTTGTGAAAGAATCCAACCTTTCTGGAGAGCAATCTGGAATTATGCCCAAAAAGTTATCAAAATGTGCATACCCTTTGATCCAGCCATACTACTACTGGGCTTATATCCCAAGGAAATACTAAAGAAGGGAAAGGGACCTGTATGTGCCAGAATGTTTGTGGTAGCCCTTTTCATAGTGGCTAGAAGCTGGAAGATGAATGGATGTCCATCAATTGGAGAATGGTTGGGTAAATTATGGTATATGAATGTTATGGAATATTATTGTTCTGTAAGAAATGACCAGCAGGAGGAATACAGAGAGGCTTGGAGAGACTTACATCAACTGATGCTGAGTGAAACGAGCAGAACCAGAAGATCATTATACACTTCAACAATGATACTGTATGAGGATGTATTCTGATGGAAGTGGATATCTTCAACATAGAGAAGAGCTAATCCAGTTCCAATTGATTAATGATGGACAGAATCAGCTACATCCAGAAAAGGAACACTGGGAAATGAGTGTAAACTATTATTTTTCCCTTCTGAATCCAATTCTTCCTGTACAACAAGAAATTTGGTTCTACACACATATATTGTATCTAGAATATATTGTAATATATTTAACATGTATGGGACTGCCTGCCATCTGGGGGAGGGGGTTGGGGGAGGAAGGGAAAAAATCTGAACAGAAGTAAGTGCAAGGGATAATGTTATAAAAAATTACCCATGCATATGTACTGTCAAAAAAAAAAAGTTATAATTATAAAATAAAATAAAAATTAAATTAAAAAAAAAAAAAGGAATGGGTAAAAATTAGAACAGTTACCTGAAGTAAAACTGCCTTAAATAAATCATGTCCCTGATTTTTCCTCTTACAGCAAATATCTATAATCAGAACAAGTGGTCAGTGAGATAAAATACAAGTATGTAGATATTTTAATTTGCAGCCCAGCCCTGGAGGACTTTTTGGTTGCTGCTATTATATCTTTTAGTCCTTTTACTTCCTGGTGCTAGAGTTTCTTTATCTAAATGCTTGCTTCAGCCAAGTACTTGGGGCTATTCCCACTTTGCCTTTTGTTCTTTGAGAGAAAGCTAGGAATCTCATCATGCTCTGATTAGGCTAGATTTTTTAGCACCCTAAAAGTTAAACTAATCTGCTGAGAGAATTTTACACTGTATTTGATGAAAGGCTGTGTGGGTAATAGAGCCAGATAAGGTGAAGAACTTACAAGAATATGTGAATTCTTCTTCTGTATTTTATTTTCATTATTTCTGCGTTTCCCTTATGACTTGTATAATATGTGCAGGCCCATATTTACTTGAGCCTTGGCCAGCTGTAACCATATTTACTTAACCTGAGCTGATGACATTTATCAGTATTTTTCATTTATCGATATTTAGTCTATTAGTTGGACCGCTATCTGCTTGATTAAGCCTGAAGGCCCGATTTTCTGTTTCAAAATCAGATTTTGGGGAAACAGAAACCTTCCATTCCAATCTCTCCAAATAGCAACAACCAAATAGATGCCTCCCTCTCCCCATTCTCTCTTACTTGTGATGTAATCTCATATAAAAGCTATGTATCTTTACTACTTCTTTAGCCCTCCTACAGCAAGCTTTTTCTTTCTTATCTTGTGATGGGATGGCTCATCCTCTGGAGGTTTTCAATAAACAACTTTTCTGTCTTCTACTGAGTGAGTGATCTCTGAGTAGTCATTTTGGGTAAGGGTTTTCTACATCCGTCACAGCCGGGACTAGGTCCTTGGGGTCCCTGGAACTAATCCTAAACCCCTGATTTATTTATTAAAGATTTATACTGTCTTCAAAAGTGTTTTTCATGTTTTGCATAATCATGAGGGGCTATATGGAAAGAGAACTTTTGACACACAAACAATTCCCCATTAAATATGCAGAGAAAGTGAAATGAAGGGGAATTCATTCCAGGTGAAGGGAAGCAGGCTTATATATCAGCTGCCCATGTTGCTGATTGTTTACTTCTGACCATGGCAACTTTAATTCCCTTACTCCTGCATTCCCTCATATAGTTTCCATGTAAGTAAATTCAGAAAAGGCCCTCCACATGTGCCCCTTGCAGGGACGTCAAACTGCTTTATTTTGTTAACACCTGTAAAAAAACCTTCCCTTGTAAGACTCTAGCATTTTTATGGGAGAGATCATACTCACTAAAGGGCACATGTTCTAACTATTGCACCTACTCCTTTGAGGGGAAAAAATGCAAGAATTTGGGAAAAACATTCCTTGGTATCTATCCTAGCTTAAGGCTGGAGAAACTGAGCAAGATAGAGATTAGAGAACAATTCAAAAATTTATTAAATGGGAGACATTTACTGGAACCAAATGGATCCAATGATTGGTCCCAGGGCTGAACAAGACTATTATCTCAAAGAATCCAGCCCTGAATGTCCGATAACAAGATTCTTTTATAGGGTAATAAGAACAATGACATAATGGGGGACATACCTGGATGGGACTGACCTAATGGGGGGAGGAACCTAGGATGAGGATGACATAATGGAGGGAGGTACTGGAGAGCCTCCTGATATTCTAATGATGTTTAAAATGGATAAAGACCTTTATCCCATCAAACATTAAAAGGGAATAAATATAGCCTAAGGTCTAAGATATAAGATCTTTATTCTATCAGACATTAAGAGGGAATGGTTATAACCGGGGGCAGAGTAACTGAATAGGACAATTAGAGAAACTGGGTCAGGACATTAAAAGAGAACTGTGGCACAACTCTAGGAAAGCTGTTTGGATGAGAGACATTTTTGATAGCCTCATTCTCCCCCCAACCTTCTTCTGGGTGGGGTTTCTGGTTCTTGTCCTTAGTAACCTCTTTATTACTATCTATTACTACATAAATTTTGTTCATTTTTTTTTCTTTTACTCATATTTAGTCCTTGCATTTTAATATACTTGTGAGAGTTGCTTCTTCCAGACTCTGAGCCATGAAATTTCAACTACTTGGTCATCCTGAAAATCTCTGAGACCTGATTCTGACATTCAGGACCAGACTCCACTGCCACTGCTGCTGCTGCGAGTGCCCGGGCCTACTACTCACTCCTCTCCCTTTTCAGTCTTGACCCCACTGGGTAGTCAGTTCTACTCTCTTGGTCAGCCTGAAGCAGCTTCTTTGGTTTGGTCTTATAGCTATTAGTGGTGTTATATTACTCCCTACCTGCATACCTTGTTGGACCCAATTGATAACTAGAATAGTCCAAAACTCATTATCCAGAATGATAAGTTGGAGGAGAAAGCTGAAGGGTCTGTTAGATTGATGGTGTTAAAACAACAAGGGTGGGAGCCAGTGGCCCAAGAAGACCAACAGGAGCCAGAAAGGGATGAGGAATTAGATAGGGAATGTGAGGTTATGTTACAAAATTTGAAGAGATCTCAGTGTACAAATAAGAGGGAGGACTGAACAAGATGAGGTGAGATCTTTCAAGACAGTTGTGAAAATCAAGTAAGGCTTCATTTACTTCAGAGTTTGACTAGGCCTGAAGAACTTTGAGCACTGATTCAAGGGCATACTTATATCCTCTTCCTGCTATCCTCCCTTGACATCATTTTTTCCCTATTTCAATCAAATATGGGCAACTATTGGTTATTGGTCAAGTTCAATTTCTTAGGTAGTTCCGAAGTTTAGAATGTAAAACCTTCAGCCAATGAGGATGAGGGTCAGTGGTGGGAGGGAGTATTTGCAATTAGGGATTAAAGTGTTAACCCTGCCCCCAGGAGGTGCTTCTATCTTCTGCTCCATGGGTAGGACTTCCTTTTCCCAAGAACATGTAATAAACTTTTGCTTTGCTTCTAGAAATCTCTCCAACTTTTTTGTCAAATGATGACTCCTCATCATTTCTGAGCCACACAGCAATAACAAGAGAAAATGAAATTAAAGGAATTAGAATAGGCAATGAAGAAATAAAGCTGTCACACTTTGCAGTTAATATGATGATATACTTAACAGAATCTTAGAAAATCATCCAAAAATCTATTGGAAACAATTCACAGCTTTAACAAAGTTGTAGGATATAAAAAACCTCACAAATTATCTGCATTTCTGTATATTACTGACAAAGCCCCTCAGCAAGAGATGTAAAATTACTGTAGGCAAAATAAAATACTTGGGAATCCACTTGTCAAGACAAACCCAAGAAGTATATGAACACAATGACAATATACTTCTCAAAGTCAGATCTAAACAATTGGAAAAATATCAATGTTAGGGCAATTATCAATTAGGGCAAACTAATATAATAAAAACAATTCTGACTAAACTGGTTTACTTGTTCAGTGCCATACCAATTAAACTGCCAAAACATTATTTTATAGAATTAGAAAAAATAAAATTCATCTGAAAGAATAAAAGGTCAAGAATATCAAGGGAATTCATGGGAAAAAAATACAAAGGATGGTGGCTTAGTACACCAAATCTAAACCTATATTATAAAGTAGCAGTCATCAAAATAATTTGGTACTGGCAAAGAAAGATTGGTGGATCAGTGAAATAAATTAGATACACACAACACAATAATCAAGGCTTATAGCAATCTAGTTTTTGATAAATTCCCCAAACTCCAGATTCTGGAATAAGAACTCATTGTTTGACAAAAATTGCTGGGAAAACTGGAACATAATGTTGGCATGGACCTACATTTCACATCCCATATGAAAATAAGATGATTTGGGCATAAAGGATGATACCATAAACAAATTAGGAGAACAAGGGATAATTTACCTATCAGGTCTTTGGAGAATATAGGAATTTATGATCAGAGAAGAACTAGAGAACATTATGAAAGTTAAAATAGACAACTTTGATTACATTAAAGCAAAAAAGTTTTTGCACAAACAAAACCAATGGAAACAAGATTAAAAGGGAAGTACGAAGCTGGGAATAAAATCTTCATAGCCAGTATTTCTGATAAAGGTCTGATTTCTAAAATATATAAATAATTCTGTCAAATTTATAAGAATATAAGTCATTCCCCAATTAATAAATTTTGAAAGGATATGAACAATTTTCAAATGAATGAAATTAATGCTATTTATAGTCTTATGAAAATATGTTCTAAATCACTATTGATTAGAGAAATGCAAATTAAAACAGTTCTAAGGTACCACCTCACACCTCTCAGATTGGCTAAGATGAAAGGAAAATATGATAAATGTTGGAGGGGATGTGGGAAAACTGGCACAATAATGGTAGAGTTGTAAAAGATACAGCCATTTTGGAGAGCAATCTGGAACTTTGAACAAAGAGCTATAAAATTAAATATATCCTTTGACTTAACAGTGCCATTACAGGGTCTGTTTTCCAAGGGTATCTTAAAGGAGGAAAAAGGGCTCATTGTGCAAATATGTCTGTAGCAGCTCTTTGTAGTAGCAAAGAATTGGAAGAGGAATAGATGCCCATCAATTGGGAAATGGCTGAATAAATTGTGATATATGAAGGCAATGGAATATTATTGTTCTATACAAAATGATGAATAAGCTGATTTTAGAAAGGCCTGGAAAGATTTACATGAATTGATGTTGAAACAAGCAGAACCAGGAATACCTTGTACACAATAACAATAAGGATGTGCAAGGATCGACTATGAAGGCTTGGTTATTCTCAGTAGTACCAAGTGTCTTCATTGGCTGTCTCCATGCCTGGAATGCTTCTTACTTCTAACCTTTCCTTGTAGTCTCAGCTAAAATCTTATCTTGTACAAGAAACCTTTTTCCATTATCCTTAAAACTCGTACCTTCCCTTTGAGACTACTCCCACTTCAGCTTGCAAGTATCTGGTTTTATATTTAGTTGTTTTCACCCATGTAATCTTACAATTTCTATTTTCCAGTGCATCATACTTTTTCAACATACATATTTATACTCCCTGAAACACCCTCACTTTACATTTCCCCAACTTTCTAATACAATATACTTTTTCATCATATCTTGGTGTAGAGGACTGGAACTCTGAAAAGGTATATTTGAATCAAGGGCAACAGGGTGTTTATAGTTAAGCACCTTTTCAATGTGATTGATTTTCTAGTTAAGTACAGTTGGTGCATGCTCAGTATGCTGTAGTGATATAATCATATTGAGGTATTTAAAAGAGTCTCAGACACAGAAGGCTCTTTCAGCCACAGACACAGAAAAGACTTCAGGCTCCAGACTCCAGATTCCAGATTCCATCTTTGACCAGCCTTGTGGTAGCGCTCTTGCCTACCATCTCTCCACCTAAAGACCAAGGCCCATCTTGCAACTCCCCAGAGAGTTAGCTCCAAACATTGCATCTTGGCCAGATACAAAGATAGGTATAACTTTGATCACCCACAAATGCAGCACTGCCACCTTTACAAATTCTCAGTTTCTTAAATAATCACAATCTACATCATTCCACCTTTTTCTTTGCCTTGTAAACTTAAACTCTTTTCAACCAGACCCAGAGCACCACTCCTACACTAGCTCTCCTACTTTCCCCAACTTGACTCCTTGATTGAACCATTCAATTTGTTTGTTCAACTCTACATTGCTTTCTCTTGAGTCTATTGCCCACTTATCATATTGCCAATTGTGTCCTGAATTCAGCCTTGAATCACTTCTGCCCTATGCTACCTTTGCTCATATACACATGCTGTTAAATAAAGATGGGAGAAAATCCTGCAACTCTGCTTACTAGGGCCACTACAAATTTATGTTATATAAATTTTACTTAGGCTCTCCCTGATGCAAGACTATTTATTCTATTATATCTCCTTAAATAATTCACTCTGCCACTATAGCACAGAAGCTCTTCCAAAGCTTTTCATCCCTCCTCAAACCTTCTATCTTCCTTCTCAACATTATCAATTAAAAATCTTGCCTCATATTTTACTGAAAAAAAAAAAAAAACACACACACACAAAAAAAACAAAACCTAAAGTAATTCCCTGAGATTTCCCTTTTCCCTTCTCCCTCCTTCTCATCTAATGTCACTCAAATGCCTTCAGCCATTATCTTCTCCTTCAATCATCTTACATGAAAAGGTGGCTTTTCTTGCCAATGAAAATGCTTCTTCATAAACAAGCAATAACATTCTATCTTATTTATCACTCCTCTTCTCACTTATCTTCAATCTTTCCTGCACCCCATTTCCCTGCCATCCCCATTGTCATCCAACACCTCTTCTGTCTTTTGTAGCTTAAATGTCTCCAGAGGGCTGTTGACAACTGATATCTCCATTTCCTCTCCTAGTCATTTTCTTTTAACACTCTATGTTCTATTTTCCAAATTTTCTAAAGATACAATGATCTCTTAATTGCCAAATCCATTGTCTTTTACCAATTCTCATCTTCTTTACCTCTCTGCAATCTCCTTTGCTGGTTAACTCCCTTTTCTGATTGATCTCCTAGAATGCAGGGACAATTCCAGCTCCCCCATTTCTTTGTACCTGTTTCTGACACATATAGTAGCAGCTTAATAAAAGCAGCAATTTTCTGCTTTCACACTTTTACTGTTTACATATTGTGTCCATATTTCACCAGATGGATAGTTAAATTGTACAATGAATAAGAGTTCTGAGCTTGGAGTCAGGAAGATCCATATAAGTCAGATGCTGAGGGCAGCTAGATGGCAAAGAGGATAAAAAGCACCTGATCTGGAAAGAGGAGGATTTGAGTTCAAATCTGGTTTCAGGCACATCCTTGGGTGATCCTAGGCAAATCACAACACCAATTGCCTGCAAAAACAAAGCCGAAGCTGCTAAAGGCCCCATTCCTGAATGTTGCCATCTCCACCACTTTTAATCTGCTCCCGAGATCTGTTTTCTCTAGGCTTCAAACTTTGGATTCTCAACTGCCCTTCAGCCTGGAAAACTTGGGATGACTGACTGGGCAAATATCCCTTAGATGCTTTACTGCCATCCCCAACCCCACACCTCACCTCTTGGGATGAATCCCCCAACATCTCTATGACCCTTGCCAGCTTGAAGCAGTTAAGAAGAGATCATTGCCCCTTTTATCTCACATGCATTTGAAGGGCTTGAGGGGAGAATGAAGAGGGGACCCCGGAACTCTGAAAATTCTTGAAGGAGAAAATTTTCAACTCTGCCTCAATAAGAGACCCTCCCCCAAGTCCTTTTTTTCTCTTAAATGAATTTAAGTTTTAACTGCTTCAGGGGGGAATGAAGTGGGTTGTGGTCCCTTTAAGAAACTAGTCCTTTCAGATTGATTTATTCCTTTCTGATTCCCAACCCCTCCTGGCTGATGCATTATCAATTCAGGAACCTAAGATCTTTGATTCACAAATCTTGGTCAAAAGCATCCCTTTGAATTCCAATAGGAGATCTGGGCTTGTCCCAGCCCCCACCAGATCTGAGCCACCCACAGGCCCCTTTTAGCTAAATCTCTCTTTATAAAAAGAGCCAAACTAAGATCCTCTCTTTGAAGAATTTCCAAACATGCCAGCACCATGCTTGGCACCCCAAGGAGCTTCTGCCCACTGGAATACTCTTTTCTAGTACCCTCTTCTCTTTACCCTCACCTTAACTAGACTTTAACCTTACTTCCAATCCCCATAATAAACCTCTTTTATCAATCTAAGTTTTCTGGTCTGTAAATTCCTTTACAGAGAACAGCTTGTGCCTCTAGAAGGGAGTTCTCCAAAACTCCCTACCCTTGTGCCAAATCCTGAGGGATTGCAGGGGAGCCAAACCTATCCTGTACCCCAAACCTGCCACTAGACTTATTTAACATCCTGACCACCAGAAACCCTAATTTCATTTGGGTACCCCAAATCTAAACCTCATCAAAGCCAAACAAAAATTGATACAGTTGTGTGAACCTGGGCAGGTCATTTAACCGAGTTTGCCACAATTTCCTCATTTGTCAAAATGAACTTAAGGAAACAGCAACCATTCCAGTGACTTTGTCAAGAAAATTCCCCTCAAACAGATGTTTTAGATGTGACAATGATGCAAATTGTGTGCCCCTTGACTTTTTTTTGGGAAGCAATGGGGGTGAATACTGAGAAACTCTCCTCTGGGAGAGACCCGCCCCCAGGGAATCAAGATAAATGGTTTCATTCAATCAAGTTAAGTGGTCTGTTAACACATCTTTGCTAAATTCCTAATTAGGAATTTTGCCTGCTAAGAAAGCCTCTTAGTGAACAATAAAACTTCCTTTTTGCCACAGATTTTAGGTTAGCAAATTATTGGCATTGAGCCTGCATCTCTGAGCAGAAGGCATTGTTTGGGACAAAGACAGACCTACCCAAATTAACTACTCAGAGATCACTCATTAAAAACAGATTTATTAGAATCTTCAAATGGACCCCCATCCTGGTCTGTGAACCAAATTTCACAGCAGGAGAAAGCCACTCCCTTGAAAATATTCACAGTTTTTATACATTTCAGACAAAAAACACCCCCAAATCCCACCCTCTATATGTTGTGATTGATCACATAAGTCTATTGTTCCCCTATTTGGTCAGTGGAATGTAGCAGACAAGGTGATGTATAGCTTCTTTGGATAATGGTATGTAATCCAGGCCTTATGTAAATCACATGCTTCCTAAACTGAAGCCTTTAAGGCTTTAGCTAACAGTCCCTGATCAATATGTGCTTGATCTGTAAGTTCATCACCTTTTTCCCACATAGGATCTCTCCCCCTATTCCCACACCTCAACAATATTTCAGCAGAAGAGTATTTGCTTCCACATCACCAATGATTAAAAATAAGTGAATTGGACGGCGACTAAAAATATAGTTTTCCATTCATTAAAAATGGACAGAAGGGAGAGGTGACTTCAGTTTTCAGGACTTGCCATTCAATCTTCAGGGATCCTGTCCTTGGTACTAAGAGGAATTAATTTTCTAAGAGTTAGTGTGGGCCTGGGCGGACACAAATGGAGGATTGGGAAGGAGTGTCCTTAGGCTCCTCCAGTAGAAGCCTTCTCTTCTCCCTTCCCCCACCTCTTATAACCTCTGTTCTTACCAATTCACTTCATCTAGATAATTCACATTGTATTTCCCCAGCAGCAGCCTAGCAGCAGCAGCTGAACAAAGCAGCTTTGTGGAGCTTCCTATGCCCTGGATGAGGAATCCTGCATTGGGGTTGGATTCTGGGACCTTAAATATCTCTGTGGGATGGCAAATGATATGGAAACTGTCTTTTCTTGTCCAAGTTAAAAATTTTCATATTGGGGGCAGGCTTTAAGGAATGTTTGGGAGAATTTGCGGGGAATCCTCTCTTGATCAGGCCCTTCAGCCTGCTCGGAAGCCTAGTTTCCACTCCAGAATTTAAGGGGAAAATTTCAATAATCGGAGGTCGGAGGTTTAGTGACCGATGAACCCGCAACAGTTATGACTGGTACAACTCTAGAGCCGGCTACAACCCTGGCAATGGCAGGAGGGTAACTGACTCTGCGAGAACTTGTTAGGTTCAAGGCTCACAAAGATGAGAGAAGGGGTCAAGTCATGCACAGGTGAATGCACAGGTGCCAGGTCCCTTAGATCTCAAATCCAGATCGGGAGTGTGGGTGAGTTACAAGTCTCACCTTCATATCTCAAGATCTGCTTACCTTTGTAATGAGCAAAACACTTTCTCTCCAAGACTTGATTTCTTCTGTTAAATTAAGACATTCTAGTGTATAAGCTCTCAAGTCCCTTGCAGCCCTTAATTCTGTGCATCTGAAAGTGCCCAAACTGAAAAAAGATGTCAGGTCAGTTGAAAGATTCATACATACATACCTGAATGCTATAGTAATAGAATAGTGTTTAAATCCCAATAGTCCTTGGCTGATATATCCCTGTCCAAAGTAATTTATTTATGGATGCTACATTCCAGGAGGGTTATTGATGAATTCAGAGACAAGATATATGGATGAAGAATGATTAAAATAGAGAAGACATGATGGAAAAGGAAGACATGTCTATTTTCAAAAAAAGTATCCAACAAGGATACTTTGATTTTCTATATACTATGATTTACATCATATTGTTTCAGGCATCTCTTAGGAGAGATCAAACTTCACCACTTTTAATGTACTTTTAATGTAGAGTAGAAAATAGAATTTATTTTACCTGAGTTGGTTCAAACCCCAAACTACAAGGAAATTTCTGCAAAAAGGAACACTATTTAACTAATCAAGTCCTTCCTCACTTCCCCGATTTTTCCTCTTCTCCTTCCCATCATGATGTGAAATTTATCCTCTGAACCAAGAGCATTGATTTCTTCTTTCAGTTCCAGGATCACTGAACTTGAGAATACAGAAATCATGCACACCCATCCTGATGACCCTCTGCTGATACTTCTGCTTATTCACCTGACCCTCCTCTTCCCCTTCCCTTCTTCCTTCTGCTGTTTCTCCTTTTCCCCTTTCTCCTTCATAACTTTTCTCCTTCCTCCTTCCCCTCTATTTCCTTTTCCTACTCCACCTTTCCCTTCCCCTGGCCCTCTTTCCCCTACTCTTTTCTCCTTTCCCAGCAAATAACCAAAGTGTAAGTTCACTCTACAGGTCTTTTGATCTCAGAAGTGGACTGGTTATGACCCAGTGTGTAAATCTGTTGGTCTATATTTTGTTGGTTGTTATTTGTGACATGACCTGTCAATATTTCTTCATGGGATAGACTCCATTATATCTACCATACCTGATGATATCCTGTAGAACTTCAATGTTGTCTCTAAATGGCATTTTTCTATAGTATTTTCTACCATATAGCACCGTGATCTAATACTTTGAATATATTTGATCTATGGCTTGGCTGATGTCTTAAGGATAAAATAATAGACTCCATTATTAAAAACATTTCATACTGTGTATAATTTATGAGCAAAAATAAATGAATTTAATTATTTGAAAAGTATATTTTCCTCATTTTTATTGTTTTATTATTTTTTTCTGATTATACATTCATTTTTAAAAATACACATTTACGAATCATGTTGGGAGAGAAAATCTGAACAAGGGGAAAAAAATCATGAGAAAAAAAAAAGAAAAAGAAAAAAGTGAAGAAAACATGATTAACATTTACTCTCCATAGTTCTATGGATGCAGTTGGCATTGCCTTTGATCTCTGAAGAACTAAGAAGAACCAAGTCTTTCATTGCACACAATCTTGCTGTTACTGTGTATAGTGTCTTCCTGGTTCTGCTTGTTTCACTCAACATCAATTCATGTTAATCTTTCCAGGTCTTTCTAAAATCAGCTTGTTCATTTTTTATGGAACAATATTATTCCATTACCTTTATATACCACAACTTATCCAACCATTTGTCAATAAATGGGCATCTACTCATTTTCCAATTTTTTGCTATCACAAAAAGAGTTGCTACAAACAATTTTTGGCACAGGAGTCCTTTCTCGTTTTACAATTTCTTTGGGATACAAACCCAGTAATAGTACTGTTCCATCAAAGGATATGCAGATTTATAGCTCTTTGGACATAGTTCCAAATTGCTCTCCGGAGTAGTTGGAACATTTTACAACTCTACCAACAATGTACCAGTTTCCCAGTTCTCCAATATTTATCATTATTTTTTCCTGCCATTTCAGCCAATCTGAGAGGTTTAAATTTTTCATTTCTTTAATCAATAGTGATTTACAGCATTTTTTCATATGACTATAGGTGGTTTTTAATAATTTCATGATCTGAAAATTGTCTGTTCATATCCTTAGACCATTCAACAATTGGGGAATGATTTGTATTCTTATAAATAAAATACATATATTGTTATTGAGGACAGGGTATATTAAGCTTTTAATACTTCAACTATAAAGGCAAATCTTTAAAAACTCATGGCTTTGTTACAAATATATGGTTGAGTCCAAGGTGACTATATGAGTTTCAGAAGTTCATGATGTCCTGGAAGGCCACTGTAAGTATATTGTCTAATGAAGTGGTCAACAGTGCTAATAGCATCTGGCTGGAGCAAAAATCAGAGTTCACATTTGAGAAAGGAGCCACTGTTAAATATCTGTCTCAAAGATACACACACACACACACACACACACACACACACACACACACAATATTTGACTGAACCTTGTTCATGAAAAATGTAAAATTGCTAATTAGAATTTTGAAACTGAATTATCTGACTTGCTCTAAGCCTCTTTACAGATTAATTTGTATCAAGTTACAAGCTACAAATTGTTTCTAAATCCTATTAGTTCATCCTATAGCTATTCTCTTAAGTACACTATAAATCCCTAATGTTAATCATTGCTTTCTATGTGGGAAGAAAAAATCTGTACTATTATTTGATTCACAATCAGGCATTTTTACTTTCTTTTTTTTGGGAAACCCTAGAATCCTCAAATCAACATTACTGTAAATAGCCATTATCTCTGTGAAACAGAAGGCTGGATGTTCTACTGGCTTTCAATTTCATAAAATTGAAATTTTACTCAGAATTGAACTCTGAGAAAAGAGTGATAGTGGGTAAAAGACAAAAATTTGTGTAGGTTGAGTCTCTTTGTGGCTTCAGTCAAGGAGCAGGTAGCTAGCCATTGTACTTGATATGGGGAGCTTGACAATTTTGGAACCATTTGCATTTTTAAGTTAACTAGGGGTTTTCAGTGGATTGAGTGCAAGATAGGATATGAGTTAGACCTTAATTCAAGCCCAGACTCAGATACTTACTAGTTGTGTGATCCTGGACAAGGTACTCAATTTCTGTTTTCCTCAGTTTCTTTTTCTGTATCTTTCTTTTTCTTTTTTCTTTTTTTGAGGCTGAGGTTAAGTGACTTGCCCAGGGTCACACAGCTAGGAAGTGTTAAGTGTCTGAGACCAGATTTGAACTCGGGTCCTCCTGAATTCAAGGCTGGTGCTCTATCCACTGCGCCACCTAGCTGCCCCTTCTTTTTCTGTAAAATGGGGATAATAATACCTATGTCCCAGGTTTTTGTGAGCATACAATGAGATAATATTCATACAGTTTTTAGCAAAGGATGTGGCATGTAGTAGGTACTATCTAAGTGCTTGATAGGATGAAGATGATTAAGATTATAAATATTTCAGGGATTCTCTATAGAGGACTCTTGTAAAGTTGGTGGGGTCTTCCCATATAGAGAATCTAGCATAAATTCAACTAGCTATATTTCCTTTTGACTTTCTTATATATTTCTTTCTTTTAGCGTTGACTTATTATGAATATTTTAAGGGTCTAGAGGTAATAAAGGCAAGACTTGAAGTGTGAGCTGTTGCCAAGAGAATAGTTTTTATGAGGAGGGGAAGAGAGACAGAAACTGAAAAAGAAAAACAGACAGGCAGAGAGAAAAACAGTGAGAATGAAAATCAGAAAGAAAATCCTACTTAGCATTCAATTGTCTGGTGAAGGTGAATGACTAATTAGCAGCATTTCAAAAATTGACTATTAGCTGACTAAAGTATCTAATACTGATAACTACTGGATTGCAGTCTGACAATTCTATTAATTATTTTATTAGCATTCCTGGTTCACATCTGATTTTTATTTAAAAAAAAAAAAGTTTTCAGGGATTATAATCTAGTTCCTCTATAGAAAAGTAAAAATTCCAAAGCCCTGTATGGAAATTTTGATAAACCACAATGATAAGTGAAAGCCTAAGATTGGCCACCCCAGATTGACTTGGGGCCTGAGTTAAGTCATATCTCACAAGTTGCTATTTTATATATTATCCTGAATGGACAGAGAGTTATCACTGACTATAGGGCTTCTGTGGAGCCAGAAAAATTAAAGAAGTTCATTTTCTCCTAGACAGAATAGTATCAAGTTTGAAGAAACCAGTTTTTATCTCAGCACTATTCAATATTTCTCATGGACTTGGAATTCTTGTTCTTTTTTATAGCTCTTGCCTCAATTAAGCTGTGCTTTATCTATTAAGAGCAAAAGTTGCAAATAATGAATGGACTTTAAGACAAGTTTTATTCTGGTTGTTTTTATTTGCCTACAGCTTTTAAGTAGACAAAGTTGTTGTTACAACATTAAAATGAGAATTGGACAGCTCCGTCAAAATAGTAATAAACAATTGTAACATAGTTAAATAAATTTTTGGAACCCCCTTAAAATTGAGTATAAGTTGATGATAGATTATTTTTAAAGTAACAACTCATGAAAGACTATCCAACAGCACCTCTTGTGCCACCTCAATTATCAAATATTTCCAAAAATGTTGATTAGTGCTTCTTATATTATTAATAATCATAATAATGAAAGCACAACAAACTTTTTGTTAAACTTAAGTGCAGATACACAGGAAAGAGTATTATGTGTGACAATTGTACATAGTCTACTTTATATGATTAATGATGAATACTTAGGCACAATAGTAAAACCACAGTTTACTCAATAAAGAAAGTTATGTGTAACTACAGGAAAAAAAAAAACACAGGAAAAAAGTAAAACTAATTTACCCAACCAATACAAGTAAGATGGCCTGTTTTTCTTTCCTTTATCATTGAGAATATGAGTGCTAATAATATGTTAATTTGTTTTTTCTAGAAAAAATACAAATTATTTCTCTGGCATGTTTTCTCATTCCATGAGAAATGAACAATTCTTTAAAATGAAACACATATAAACAATGAGTTGCCACAATTATATATATATATGAATTTTCAATTATTTTTAAAAGGAAAACTTTATTGATAATTGATTTAAAGAATATTGTAAACTTCATAGTTCTCTACTTTTTATTCTTTTTTTTTGGTAAAAAGTAGTAATAATAACATTTCCCTCTCAAATATGTACAAAGATAGATTTCAACATTCTTCTTCCCTTTCCTTTCCTGCCTTCCCTAGATAGCAAATAATCCAATATATATTAAATGTGCATAAATTACCAATTATAAAAAATAAAATGCATTTTATTCTAAAACTACATTTAATAAAATTATATAAAGTTATCATGGATATAAATTACCATGGTAATATGGAAAATTAACATTGGTACAAATTATCTTTTTTGATGTTTACTATTATTTAGAATACTATTATTATTATAATAATATTTTTTAGAAATTTAAAATCAGTTTAACCAAACAAGTTAATAACTGTCACTTTGGCTAAGAACTTTGATGATAAATAACATTCCTTTGAATTGCCTTGATACCCAAAATTAATTTTGCAGGTTTTTCATTTTCAATGAAAAACTGCACAGTTCTCCACTTAATTTGGGGAAGAAAAGAGAGATGTTAAATTCCCATAATTCTTTTTTTTAAATGATTCTATTTTAAGTACACATAAGTATTAAATTTTAAAACATTAACTATCACAAAATAAACAATCACTGCCTATCAAATTAAAGAATAATTTCATAAAATCATATAATTTAGAACTAGAAGACTTAGAAATCATCCAATTGAATTTCTTTATTATACAGAGTTCAGAGATTAAATGATATTTCTAAGGAATTGCAGGACTTCCTAACTCCAAAGCTAGTATTTTTCCTTCTGCAAAATGATCTCTCAAAACAACCAAAGTAAACCAATCAAACAAACTAATACATATGTTTTACTAAGACTGAATTACTTCTTGAAATTCCAATTCCTAGTTTTAAAGTCTGTATTGTAATCATTTTTCATTTAAGTTTATATTCTAATCATTTAAAAAAGCCAATACATTTTCTAGACATTTCCCCTAAAGGATAAATTTCAAAAGTTATAACCAAGGATAAAAGTAAGAGGAAGAAAACAATTGAAAATTTTAAAACACTATTTGAAGTTACTATTGAGTTACTATTATCAACCAGAGAAGATAAAATACAAAAGAATTAAGAATTAACTAAAATTTGATACATTTTGTTTATTAAAAAAAATTTAAACTATCTTAACCATGTGCTGAAACATGTCACTTTTCATGATGCTCTTTATTTCACCCACATTATTTTAAAGAACATTGTAGATGAGGAATGTTAAGTGATTTGTCCACATTCATAAAGGGTGTATATGAGGGGTGGGATTTGAACTCAGGTTCTCTAGGTTCTTTTCACCATACTATGCCAACTTCTCTTAATTGAAGATGTTAAGTACAACAGAATACTTCCCAATTGTTGAGCATTTAGCACCCTATCTTCAGCCTTACCAAATATAGACTGAGAAAATAATGGCCATGTAGTTTTGAGTTCTGGTTTAGAAGTAAAGTGGTATTTATGACATAAGGGATTTACAAATTATGAATTAAGAGTTTTTCAGGCACTTATGAAGACAAGTCATAGAAGTGCTTGAAGTGATAAAATGCCATTAAAAGGGGATTTGTTTGTCATGCTATAGAATAATATGTGGCATATTTTTTTTTTTTTTGAGGGATGTGTACAACAGATAATGAGTATTATTTTACTTGCCTATTCATATCATTCATAGACAATAAAAATGAATTCAAATCAAATATACTAAAAATTGAATTAAGACTGATACACAGTGTTTTAGAATAGATGGAATTTCAGAGAGCATTCCAAACCCTTCACTTTGTATTTGTAAATAGAAACAAAAGGAATCTGATATTCAAAGAGATGAAAGAGCTAGTTTGTTGTAGACCATGGACAAGACGCATTAATCCTGCCTGCCTTATCTATTTACACTACAGCATTATCTCAGTGGAGAAAGTTTTTTTGTTTTTGTTTTTGTTTTTTATTTTGCTTTTTGGCATTTGTCATTCAGTGATATCATCAATGATGACTTGTTCAGCAAGAGAAAAATTACACAATTAAAATTGTGATTGGGCAAAAAGCAAATAAAGCATTAATTTTCAGAAAGTAAAGAAAAAAGAACTTTTGGAATCCAATTTTATGGATAAATCAAGGCTTTTCCACCATAACCCTGAATTAAAATATCAAAGTAACCATTAGAAATAACTATTCAACACCCCTCCCTCCATGTCATAATTTGTCAAAGTACCAGAAAACTCATAAAACTCAAATTTTGGGTTTATGACAAAACTGAGGTTATTCACAATTAAAGTCTACAAAAGAATGCAAAAATTAATGATAAAAAAGCAAGATGTTGATTCTAGGGATATAAAAAGTACTATCAGGCTCCAGGAGCAGGCTTCCAGCACACTCATTCTTCATTACAAGAGTCTGGTTCTCTTTGAAAATATAATTTATACAGAAACTTTTATGCAAAGGGTTCTTTATTAATAAAAACTCAAAGGGGAAAAAAGATCCTCATTTATTATTGTTCCAAGCAATAATAACCAAACTGAAGATCTGTCACTCCTTATGTTCAAAAGAACTGAGACATCACTAGTTTTGAGTGTAATGAAGGGTTAATCAATGCCATTACCAATGGCTTACCAATCAAATAATTAATTTTATCAATTTTTTGATCAACAGGAAATATGGTGGAATGAAGAAATTATCAAAATACCTGCACTATATTTCTCACAAGGTAATGGATAAATTGATTGAAAAAAAATCTTATAAATGTGAGATGAATTTATTATTACAAGTCTATGTTATTAACATTTTAAATGGCTCAGCTAGCAAGATAAAATGTTAGAAGTTAAATCAGAAATGTCTTATGGGAGAAGATGAATATTTTAGAGAAAACAAATATATTTTATAATAGTAAATCTTATTTTTATCCCTAGTTATTTTAATCATTTAACATTCTAATACTAATACATTTATACATAAAGTAGGATTTTGCTTTGCATTTTTAGTTACTGCATATTCAAATAACCAGTGTCAATATTCTGATATCTTCCTTGAACATATTTATGAACATTTCTAACACTAATAAGCTATATTCTTCAACTGTACTTATATTTAATTATTATAGAATAAAACATTTTCTTCATTGATAAACTTCCCCAACATTCCATTGTCAATGAGAGTACTATAATTATTTTTATTGAAATTGAATTGGGGATTTTAAGAAACTATTTATAATTTTTATATGTAGTTAACATAATAAAAATATAATACTACTTTATTGATGGATAGAACTTCAAAAAGTTTTCCCCCTTAAATGCTTGCCAAAACAATTTTATGTATGTAGCTAGACATATTCTATTTTACAAATTAATAAAATAAGAAAAAGTGAGGATCGATTTTGACCTGTCAATACTAATTAAGAACATTTTTTTTTTCAGCAAAATAAAGATATTCTTAAAATTAAAATAGCTTTTTCTGCCATTGTGATTTCTCAGTTCTTAATTAAGGAAATTAATCTTTTAATTAATAAAGGAAACTCATCTTTTTCTAATATATAGTATAATGGCCAGTAGTTAAAAGTGCACAATCTCTCCTTTCTGTGCAAGTTATCTAAACTTTCTGCTTTCATAAGCATTAAGTAGGAATCATCAAAATACCTGCACTACATTTCTCACAAGGTAATGGATAAATTGATTTTTTAAAAAATTTTTTAAGTTTGAGATGAATTTATCATTTTAAATCTATGTCATTAAGATTTCAAATGGCCCAGCTAGCAAGATAAATCAGAAAATTCTTTCTTCTAAAGTCAGGAGGTTGCAAAGTCTTCTGAACGTCATGTTGGGTGTGGGCACGTATGAAAATATCTAAAAGAAAATGTAGGAACATAGGCATTATTTTTCAAATCTTCTCCTATGTTTGGTCTCCCTAATTGCCATGGCTTTTTCATTCTCATTAGTTTGTGTTTAGGAAAAGCTTTATGAACATTGTAAATTTTTAAAAAAACATTTAAAATGCATTTCCAAAGGTTGGATAAATATTCGAAAAAAAATTCCACAGAGTTCTTAAAATAGACGAATCTGTTCTTCTGCTGTTTGTTTTCTCTCTCTTTCTGTCTCTGTCTCTGTTTGTCTCTTTGTCTCTCTATATATACATACATACACATACATATTTGTATATATGTGCATATATATATATTTGATCACAAATAATATGTATTATTTATTTTCCCCATATTGAAGAATAAGAAGCAAATAATATTAATAAATATGTTTTTAAAGTGTTAAGAGTTTTTCTATGATTTGGTTAAACATATTTAGAATAATATAGAAATCAGAAAACTGATATTGCAGCCTACCTAAAAATTTTTTTTTTATAAAACAGATAACACAAATGGTCTTGACAGTGTTATTGCAGTTTCAGTAGAAGACCTAGGAGAATAATTAAGTAATTTACCAAAAATTAACCAGTTCCTATCCCTTTAAAATATAAAGTGGGAATAGAAGAAATAGAAAACGTGAATTTTAAGACTGCTCTTCATTATTTTTTAATTAACTGTTTATTTGGGTTTGTCAGTTCTACCTTCTTGGTCCAAGGCAGATCCACCCAAACCAAATCGAGTACCAGAAGTCTTTTCTGAACAGCTAATTTGGGGTGAAGAGGGCTGATAAAGTTCCTTCTGTAGTTTTTGTTCATCAATTAGAGAGTGATAAATATGTCTAAAATAAAATATAAAACATAATAAATCTACAAAAATCAAGATAAAATTATATGCAACAAGTCTTTGTATATCTCAAATCTTAATCAGATTATCATCAGTTTTTTTTTTGTTTTATAAAAATCTGTAGAGCAAAACTAATCTAGATGTAATAAACTTGTCTTCAGAGTCACACTATTATAGAATTGTAGGTTTAGAGCTAAAAAGGTACATATAAGTCATTGATTATAATCTCTTTTTTTATTAAGTAACTGAATCCCAGAAAAGTTACAGTTGGCCAAAGTCACATGTACAATGAGAGGCATGATCTCTCCCCAGGTCTTTGAGCACCCTTACCCTTGTACCAAATTGCCTCTCTGTGAATTCTAATCTAATTTATGATTCTTTTTAGTTAGCACTCATGTGCAGCCATCCAAGACATAATGTGATTTCCCTTAAAACTAACTTTCATTATCATTAGCAAGAGGTTAAAACAAACAAAAACTACTGCTTCTTCAAATCTACATTATTATTATTAAATTATATAACTTTTGTGAAGATTAAATATTAAAATATATGTAAAATACTGAAAAACCTTGCAAAATTACAAAAATGGCAGTTATTATTATTAGATTTTGAAAATTCTCATCTCAGATTATGAGACTATCTTGTTTACTCTTTTTTTATGTCGTACTTAACTTTGATAACTTTGCCATTTGCCCAATTGCAAATACTTGAATACTTAAGGGTACTAAGAAGTATGAAACGTGTAGAGATCTATCCTCTATGAGACTATGCTGAAGTATGCCAGACAGTTATTATATTGTGCAACTATGAAAGCCATATTAACTTTCAATTTTATGGAGGAAAAATTATTTTAGATGCGACTGTGTAAAGAGATAAGAATTATATTAGCACTTACAGAGGATAACGAAAATGCTTAGCATACTTCTCAGCTGTCCATCCATCTTCATCTTCACATGTGGGATCAACATTATTTTGAAAAAGAAGATTAACTATGCCCATTGATTCCATACTGATAGCAATCATGAGGGATGTTCTAGAATAACAAAGGAATAATTCATTTTGAAAAAATTTTAAAAGGCACATTTAAAAAAACACAATTTTTTTCTGGATATAATTCAATAAATGGAAATCTCATATTCTTTAGTTGAACATATTGAACATGTACATAAAATGATGGATAGGAGTGATTTTATTGTTCATAAACAGCATTAGAAATGGCAATGAAGACCAGACAGAAAGATGTTTTTTTGGTCCCCTTTCAATTTTAGCAGTGATTGTCAAATTGGAGAAAGGAGAATTTGCAGTGTCAATTGTGTCAAAAAAAGGATAAGGACTTTCAGCTGGTTTCCTGACCTTTAAAGTGTAAGCTCTTTGGAAATGATTTAAAATAATCTTGATAATTCGCTCTAAATTTCTATTCCAATGCCCCAACATAATGTAGTGGTGACCCTTGGTTGTCTAAAGCTAAACCAGAACAAACTATTTTATGTCTTAAAACACTGTCTTTCCTAGATCTATTTTCCAAGTTGGCTGTTTTTCCAATGAAATATTTTATATTTTCTTCCATTTTTTTCATTCTCTTTCATTTGTATGACTAAATTCATGATATTGCATAGAGTCATTACCTTCCATTTGCCCCATTTTGGTTTTTAATGTGTATTTTATCTTTTATTTTATCTTTTTTTTTTTTTTGTTTGTTTGATTAATTCTACTTTTTAAGGTGTTGACTTTAGTGAGTCTTTTTTTTTTTTGCATTTGCCCTATTGTCTTTTCTAAAGATTTTTTCCAATTTTTTTCCTTTTTTTTTTTTTAGACTGTTGACTCTCTTACTTCCCATTCTATTTTTCATTTTTACTTTACCTCTTTTATTTACCTTTTAAAATATTTTATGAGAATTTTGAAGAAGCTTCTTTGGGTTTAAGACTGATTCACATAACTCTTTGAAATTTCCTCTGTGGACATTTTGTCCTCATTTGAGTTAGTGTTTTGATATTCCCTGTCAACATAGTAGCTTTCTATGCTTAAGATTCTTTTCTGTTTCTTGCTCATTTTTTTCCCTTTTATTTTCCCTCCTTTTTGTGCCTTTTAAGGTTCAGCTCTGCTCCTGGTGTAAAGGGGATGCTAAGCCAAGTTTTCTTTGCAGCTAAACTTTGGTTTTGAGACACATACTCCTAGTGTTTGGTTATTTGAAGACTATGACCAAAAAAAATGTCTGGACAGCCTTCTTCAAGAGATTAAGGAAAACTTCCCTGAACTAGAGGGGGAAATAGTCCTTGAAAGGATCCATCAATCACCTCCAGAAAGAGATGCTATAAAGAAAACCCCACGGAACATTGTTGCAAACTCTATAACTATAATCTCAAAGAAAAAATGCTGCAAAAATTGCCAGAAAAAAAAAAAAAAAAACACAACAAAACAATGTGCCAGATGATTGAGGAACAATAATCAGGATTACCCGATATCTGGCAGCTTCTACAATAAAGAATGAGATGATCTGTAATATCATATTCCAGAAAGCAAAAGACCTGGGATTACAATAAAAATTAATAATTCAGTGAGAATAAGCAATATCTTTCAGGGGAAGAGAGGAATCTTTAATGAAGTAAGAGACTTTCAATCATTTCAATTGAAAAAACCTGAATTAAACAAAAAATTTGATCTTCAAACACAGGACTGAAGAAAAATATAGAAAGGCAAACAGGAAAATATGTTATATATTTATATATTATATACATAATTTAAAGGCTAAACTCTTTATATCCCTAGATGGGAAAATGATATCTGTAACTCTTGAGAACTGTATCTGTCTTTGGGGCTGTCAGAGGGAGTATCACATGAACTGAGAGTGTGGTTATGAATGAGATCTGATATGATATCAAAGAAAAACACATTAAAAGGTGTAAAAAGGATTGTACTGGGAGAAGAGGGACAGGGTAAAATTAGATCACATGAAGAGGCACAAAAGACCTTTTACAATAGAGGGAAAGAGGGAAGGATGATAAGCAATGTATGAAGTTTTGCTCAAAGAGGGGATAATATAATTAATCAGTTGGATACAGAAATGTATCTTTTCTTTTAAGAAGGTAGGAAAAGAAACGGGGAAAAAAGGGAGGAGCTACATACAAGGGAAGACAGGAACACTAGGAGAGGTTAAAAAAAAGGTAGTAAGATTGATAAAAGGGAGGGCAGATAGAGAGAGGGGTTAATATAACAATACTAAGGAGGGACAGAATTGAAAGAGAAAACAATTATATAGAGGGGAGAAATAAGATGTATTTCCATACATAAGATGGAAATACAGAGCTAATAATCATAACAGTGTATATGAATGGAATGAACTCTCCTATAAAACAGAATAGCAAAGTGGATTAAAAATTCTACACTATGTTGTTTATAAGAGACATATTTGAAGCACAGAGATACAGGCTGGAGCAGAATATATTATGCTTAAGCTGAAGTAAAAAAATAAAATAAAAACAGGGTAGCAATTCTGATCTCAAATAAATCAGAAACAAAAATAGATCTAATTAAAAGTGATAAGGAAGGAAACTACATCTTGCTAAAGGGTACCACAAATAATGAAGTAATATCAATACTAACCATATAGGCACTGTGGTACAACATCCAAATTCTTGGAAAAGTTAAGTGAGTTGCAATAAGAAACAGACAGCAAAACCATCTTAACCTCCTTCTATCAGAACTAGATTAATGTAATCAGAGAACAGATTAAAACAAGAAGTTAAGGAAGTGAATAGAATTTTGCAAAGTTAGGTATGATAGACCTTTGGGGAAAATTGAATGGAGATAGTGGTACATGGTGCCTACATAAAAATGTATTAAGGCATAAAAACATCACAATCAAATGCAGAAAAGCAGAATGAGTAAATGCATCTCTTTCAGATCATGATGCAATTAAAATTACATGTAATAAAGGAATATGGAAAAGTAAACCTAAAGATTAAGCACATAGCATAATTGTCTGGGATAAGACCTGACAAGATATACACTTTTATACCAATGCACAAATTAATGTATGGTGTGAAACCATCCCAGAGTGGCAAATTTTATTGGCCTCAGATCCAAATTTTACACATGGGTTTCCATTAAAGATATCCTAGCTATTACATAATTGGCAATTGAAGAAAAGGTTTTTAAGCTACCTCTTAAAGGATCAACTATCTTTACAGATGCATCCAGACATACCATTTGTGCTGTATATTCTCATGATTTAAATTAAAAAAGAGAAGTCAGAACTCCTTTTCAGTCCACCCAGCAGAATGAATTGTATGCAATCATGCTAGCTCTTGTTATCCAGGAGATGTAAATATAACATCTGATTCAGCCTATTTATTAAGTATGGTACAAAGAATTGCCACAGCCCAAATAAAATTTGTAGCTTCTAATATATACCAGCTCTTTAAGGAACTGTTAAGAGCAAGTGAGAAAGCATCCAGGCAAGATTTATATCATACATGTCCACTCTCATAGTGGACTTCCAGGTCCTATTTTTTATGGAAATTCAAAGGCAGATAGCCTTTTAACCATGTTAGCCAATATTCCTTTATTTCAGGCAGCCCAAGACTCTCATCAGGCTGCTCAACCTTTATATTTGCAATTTGGGATAAGAGGAAGCTAGGAGCATAGTAAAAGCCTGTATAGCTTGCCTTCCTTTCCACGGTCCTAAGCTTCCTCCAAAGAAGAACCCTTGTTTGTGGCTTGAGACCCAATGAAATTTGACAAATGGATGTGACCCATTACAAATCTTTTTTCATCTGTCCTTTATCCATGTTGTAGTAGACACCTTTTCAGGATTTACTATTGCAATACCAGAAGCAAAAGAGACTGCCTGAATAGCCACTGAATTCCTTATACAAACTTTTTGCAATTATGGGTGTGCCACAAGCAATAAAAACAGATAATGGACCTGCATATACTTCTAAACATTTTGCACACTTTTGTGCCCACTATCAGATTTTACACATCACCAGCATACCTTTAAATCCTCAAGGACAAGCAATAGTAGAGAGGAAAAACAGACATCAAGATGCTCCCCCAAAAGCAAAAGGGTGAGCCACAGGTAATCCTAGAGAACTTTTAAATTTAGCTCTTTCCACTATTAATTTTTTGATTTTTTTGATAAAATGCACTGGCTTCAGCAAAGATCTTTTATAACCCGCCAGAAGGGTAGTGTCCAGTAAGAGCAGTTCTACTATCTTTAGATAATCTCCACATGATGTAGAGAGATCCAGAAAGTGGTGAATGGAAGGGACCAGATAGGTTAACTGCCTGGGGGAAAAGGTTTGCTTTTATCTCCACAGCAGGAGAAGTAATCCAGATGGTTGCCAATGAGCATATTTGCCTTGTCCATCAGAGAGAGAAGAAGATCCTTGAAACAAAGGAAAAGGTCCACGAAACATCATGTGGTTCCATCTCTGATCACACTTGCCACTGGAAAAAACATGACTTATTAACCCAATGTGTATGGCAATTGACTCATGAACATCAAAAATTGTTAATGAGACTGATGCAGGACTTCAAAACTCTCAGGAATCATTGGATTCTTTAACACATAAGACTGCTGCAGGACTTCAAAACCTGCAAGAGTCATTGGATTCCCTGACACATGAAGTAATGGACAATTAGTATTGGACTATCTGTTGGCTGCTGAAGGAGATTTATGCATGATTGTTATATATCTTCCTTCTAGGACTCTTGGACATGTATAATTCTTCATGTTGATTCATGTGTTTGTTACATCACTACTATCCTGTATTGTATTACTATGTGCTTGTATACTATCTCCCATGCTAATGGATTTATGTATACCTGTTTCAAGTAAGACCCTTCAGCCCAGGAAACCTGCTAACAATATCTGGTTTGACTCCCCATTTCCCTTTGGTGCCCACCTCCCTTCCTGATAAGTCAGGAAGAGTGTGATCACCTTTTAATATTTTCACCTCCCTTCCTGAAAAGGCAAGGAGGGAGTGACCACCTGGTTCTAAAACAAAAGAAAATGGGGGATGTAGAGGACCGCAGATATTGAGGAACTCTGAGAAAAGTATACTTGAAGCAAAGCTACTTATAACAGGGTGTTAACTCAGTATGATTGATGAGATGATGGTTCTCTAGTTCACATATACTTAATACTTAGTATGGTGATATAATGGTTCTACAATTGGCACATGATCCATGTTCTGCAGTGATGTGATTGTTCTAAGATATTTAAGGGCTGAGAGGACTGGAGAGCTCAAGCTTGAGCTTGGACTCAGACTCCAGACTCCAGTCTCCGTCCTTTACTATCCTGGTTGTGGCTCTCCTGCCTTCATCACTTCATCTAAGACCAAGGCTTGTTCAGAGATCCTCCAGAAAGCTAGTCCGGACACTACACACATCTTCATGCCAGTGAAGCAGGAACAGGTCTGGGCCCCTCTTACTCAGCAACAGTACTTGCAGTTTCTAGAACTTTCTGCTCAGAACCACCAAAAATGACTTTGAAGGTTAGCAAAAAAGTCTGTGGAACCGGTATGGGAGCCCAATGTGCCATCCAAGCAGAGGCCATTCTAGCGCAGCCCCAGCCTCAGTGCCATATTTAATTTTACAGCTAACATGGGGTAGCAGTAAAGAGTGCTTGTGGTCAGGTCCATAGCAGGACTCCAAAAATAGTTGTACAAAATCCCTGAAGCTCAGGACAATGCACTCTCCATCCTAGAAACAGAGCTCTACTTTAACAAAGAGTTATCTAAAACATAGACTAAAAAAATGAGCAGACAACAACAAAAAAGCTTTTGATCAATAAGGAAGACCAAAACACACACTCAGCAGAAGATAACAAAGTCAAAGCTCCTGCATCCACTGCCTTCAAAACAAGAATCGAGCACAGGCCATAGAAGAGCTCTAAAAACATTTTGAAAATCAAGTAAGAAGCAAAAGAGAAAAAAATGGGAAAAGAATAGAAAAAAATAGAAAAAGAGTTGCACAAAAGGAGGCAAAGAGTTCCTTCAAAAGCAAAATTAGCCAATTGGCAAAGGAGGTACAAATAACTGAGGAAAATAACTCCTTCAAAATTAGAATTAATCAAATGGAAGCTAATGTCTTTGAGAAATCAAGATATGATAAAGCAAAACAAAAAAACACATTAAAAAAAAGAAAATGTGAAATAACTGACTGGAAAAACAACTGAACTGAAAAAACATTCAGGAGAGGTAATTTAGGAATTACTATCTACTAATTATTATTACAAATTAATTAAAAAAGAGTATGAACTTTTTCTTTCAAGAAATTAAGGAAAATAGTCTTGATATTCTAGAACTAGAGGGTAAAATAAAAATTGAATAAATCCACCTATCACCTCCTGAAAGAGATCCCAAAATGAAAACTCCCAGAAGTATTATTGCAAATCCTGGAACTCCCAGGTCAAAGAGAAAACTTTGCAAAATCCAGAAGGAAACAATTCAAGTATAGAGGAGCCACAGTCAGGATAAGACAAAATTTAGCTGCTTCTTCATTAAAGGACTCAAGGCTTGAAATATAATATTCTTGAGAGCAATGGAGCTAGAATTACAACTAAGAATCACCCATCCAGCAAAACTGAATATAATCCTTTGGGGGAAAATGTGTACTTTCAATGAAATACATTTTCAAGCATTTGTGATGAAAAAACGAGAGCGGAATGGAAAATCTGACTTTCAAATATAGGGCTCTGGAGAAGCATATGAAACTAATTAGGAAAAGTGATATCACAAGGAACTTAAGGTTTATCTGTTTAGTTTCCTCCATGAGAGAAATATACTTGTAACTCATTAGAACTTATTATTATGTCAGTTAGAAGGAGTATAGACAGAGCATGGATATGAGTTGAATATGAAGGGATATTATCTTTCAAAAATGATGAAATTAAAGGTGAGAGAGGAATGTCCTGGGAAAAAGGGAAAGGGAGAAGTGGAATTGTTTAAATTATCTGCCATAAAATAAAGGCATGAAAAAGCTTTTAAAGTTGAGGGGAGAGAAGAGGAGAGGGAGAGTGAATGAATCTTACTCTCAACAGAATTGGCTTGAAAAGGAAGTAAAATTCTCAATATGGGTATAGAAATCTATCTTACTCTGTAGGAAAATAGTAAAGTCATGGGATTTGGGGAGAGGAGAGGGTGATTAAAGAAGGAGTAGTCAGCAGCAAAGGGAGGAGAGCCAGGGTGAAGAAATTAAGAAAATAGAATAAATGCAATTTTGAAGCAAGTTTCACTGATAAGACCTTATTTCTCCAACATGGAGGGAACTGAATCAAATTTATAAAAAATAAGAGCCATGATCAAAATATATGATCTAGGGGTATAGATAAAAAATTCATGCATATCCTTTGGTCTAACAATTTCACTGATAAGCATGAAATACCAAAAGAGATTTTTTAAAAATAAGAAAAGGACCTATATGTACATATTGATAGCAGCTTTCTTCTCAGGGCAAAAAATTGAAAATTGAGGGAACGCTCATCAATTAGTGAATGGCTGAATAAATTGTGATATATGATTGTCATGCAATTTTATTATTCCATCCTCAGGAAAAAACAAAACAAAACTTGGAAAGCCCTTCATGAGCAAAATGAACTATACTGTATCCAAAGTAATAGCAATGTTCTGGGATGACCAACTGTAGCTGACTTCTATTTTCAGAAATATAATGATCCATACCTATGCTGAAAAGCTTAATGATGAAAAATCCTATCCATACCCAAAGAAGAAACCTGTCTCAATGTAGATTGAAGTATTCTTTCTGTCTCTGTCTGTCTGTTTCTCTTTCTCTTTATCTCTCTCTCATCTCTTGATTTTTTTTTAATAGGGTGGAAGATCTAGGTTTTCTTTCACAATGTGATTTTTATGGAAATGTTTTGTATAACTTCAAATATGATTTCTTAATGGGACCTATGGATAGGAATAAGGAGAAAATCTGGAACACCAAACTATTAAAAACAAATGTAAAAACATGTAACTGGGGAATAATATTAAGTAAATAAAATTTTTAAAAGAGTGATTACAAGAACTTGTCACCAGCATAATACACCTTGGTCAAGTGATATTTATACTAGAAATACAAGGCTAGTTTAATATCAGAAAATCTAATGGCATAATTGACTTTATCAATAACCAAACTAACAGAAATCATATGATTAACTCAATATGTGCAGAAAAAAAAGCATTGAACAAAATGTCAATACTCATTCCTATTAAAAAAAAAAGCAAAACATGAGAGTATAGGAATAAATGGAAGTTTTCTTTAAAATGAAAAATGCCATCTATCTAAAAGCAATTAAGATCAAAGGTGAAACAAGGTTTCCCCTTATCACCACTATTTAATGTAAGAAATTGCATTCAAAATAAGGGAGTCTATTGCTAAAACAAACCCAGGAATTACCTGAATACAATTACAAAATACTTTTGACACAAATAAAATCAGATCTAAACAATAATATGAGTTGCTTATGGGCAGATCTGCCAATATAAGAAAAATATAATTTTACTTACATTGATTTATTTATTCAGTACCAGGAAAACAAACTATCAAAAATCATTTGATAGAACTAGAAAAAAATCATCTGCTAGAACAAAAAATTATGAATATCAAATGAATTAATGAAAAGAAAATATTAAGGAATGTAGCCTAGATACCAAATCTTCAATTACATTCTCAAGCAATAATAATAAAAATATTCTGGTACTGCACAAGAAAGATGGTAATGGATACCATGAATAGATCAAGCATGTAAGATACAGTAATCAATGTCCATAGTAGCCTAATGGTTGATAAAACCAAAGACCTACCCTTTGCAAAGACCTTATCCATTAGAATAAGAACTACTAACTATTTGACAAAAACTCTTGGGAAAACAGAAATGCAATTTAAAACAGCTCTGAAGTATTAAGTTAGCTAATATTATATAAAAATGACAAAAGTTGGAGAATATATAGGAAAATTGGGACACTAATGCAATATTGTGGAGTTGTGAACTGATTCAACCATTGGAGAGCAGTTTGGAATTATGTCCAAAGGTCAAGAAAACTTTGAATACTATTTGATCTAGCAATGCTAGATCTATATTCCAAGATCATCATAAAAAAGGAAAGGATCCTTTTTAATGTACAAAATATTTGTATAATATACATATACAAAAATATTTACAGCAGTCACAAAAATATTGAAAATTGAGGGAATGATCAGAGACTGAAGAATAGCTGAACATACTAATGTATGAATGGAATAGAATACTGTGTGGTAAGAAATGGTGAATAAGCAGATTTCAGACAAACTTGGAAAGATTTGTATGAACATATGCAAAGCTGAGATGAGTAGAAGCAGGAAAACATTGCACACATTAGCAAAAACACTGTGTGATGATCAAGTATAAATAACTCAGCTCTTTTCAGCAACACAATGATCCAAGATAAGTATAAAGGACTCAAGAAGAAAAATTCTACTCACATTCATATAAGGAACTTACAGACTCCACAGATTGCAACAGATTTTTCCACTTTATTCTTTTTCGTGTTTTTTTTTTTTTTTTTGTCTTTTGATCTGTTTCTTCTTTGAAAACTAATGAGTCTAATAAGTTTACATGATAATATCACATGTACAACCTATATCAACTTACTGTATGATCAGATGATAGGAGGGGAGGCACGGAATGAGAAAAATTTGTAATTCAAAATCTTGTAAAATTGAATGCTAAAATTTTCTTGACATGTAAGTAGTAAAGTTAACATATTCAAAAGGAAAGGCTCAAAAAGATATCATAAACATCTTTTGAAATCTCAGCTCTTCTATTATTTATTCTTCAATATTTATGTTTTATTTTACTAGGAAATGATCTTTCCCATTGTTTTGGAATCTTTCCATTTTTCAAATACCTTTAAAAATTATTCTGAAGTGCCTTTATATCTGTGCTTCCTCTGCCACAGTTTTTTTTCATTAGGTATCTGGTTCAGGTTTAACCACTCTTTCCGAATCAGGCTTTTGAAGTACCACGTCCCTTTCCTCACAGAGAACTTCAGATAGTGAGTTCAATGGATCAAAATGATCATCTATTGGTCATAATGAAAATACAAATATTAGTTCTGTTCAATTTCATATTTATTCATTGTTACTCTTTCAATTTCATAGACAAATGCTCTCATGTAAAATGGCCTACAGGATAATTCTCTTAACAGGTTTTCATTTCTTTGTGAAGCAATACTAGTCTTCATCTTTTTATCTTCTTCCTGAAATTTTTGCAAATTGTGTTGTATTCTAAACTTGAGTTAATCTTAGCCATAATAGCTCCATTTTTGGCAGAGATACTGTTTCACAGGCAATTTTTAGCCTATTTTGGCCTCTTCTTTGGGACAGTGGTTTAGTATTTGGTTGATATGTCCATTTTCCATTTTGGAGAACTGATAAGCTTGTTTAATTACTTATTAATTATTATATCCACTATCTGTGTCTTTATGCTTTCTTATTTGTATTCGTTTTGACATTATTTCTGGCATATATGATCTGAATGACCATAGACCATAGACAACTAATTCTGAAATTATTCCAACAATGTAACCACAAATTTTTGTCTGTTAGGATAATGTCAATTTTGTATTTGGAGTTGAGTTGTTGTTATTGCTGTGTTTTTTTTTTTTTGAGTTATCGACCTATTTTCTCCCATTCAGATATTAAAATCATGCAAGATTTAATGACATATTCCACCAAAAATTTTAATTTTGTTCAATAAGTAATTATTGGCATTAAGCTAGATGTAAATAATGAGACATATGATCACCTAAAAGTGTTTGTTGTCCTCCACAGAGTCCAAATAGAATAGATTGTATGTGATGGCAAAGATTTCCAAGTACCCCTATTTGGGGATGACATTGTGCTAACTGCATGAAGGCTTGGAATGTAATTGATGAAATCAAATTTAGTAAAAAGAGATAGGTCAAAGATTCCACATTGAAAAAGTAAATGGAAAGTACTATCTAAATTCTGTGTAATTTAATGGGAAGCCCCATTTAGTTGGTCTACCTATATCTTTGTAGATGTATTTATACATATAGATACACACACACACACACACACACACACACACACACACACACACACACACACACACTGCCTGCATGGGCATTGAAGAACAACTTATTGATCTCAAAATTGTTGGGAAAATAAAATCAAATTGGATCTTATTTGAGAAACCACAGAGCACTTCTAATGATCACACTGCCACAAACACTCATTTTATAAATACCAATATTCTTTCAAGAATGCAATTTGTTTGACCTAATTTTAAAAAAAATCAAAAATCTGAACATATGATTTCAGAAGAATCAAAATTGTATATAATTCCAAAGATGTATGGACATATTAAGTAGGTGCAGGCAATGATGATTTTGATGTAAAAATGGTATCAAAGACATTCATTAACAGAAAAAACCGGTGGGCTAATATTGTATTGAAAATAAGAGATAGACAGCATGAGTGCACTGGTCCTCAAGTATTAAAAGAACCAGGGGAATGATTCTGTGTGTTTTCTGCATCCTTTATGAAAAATTTATGGAATGATAAAAGTCATGTAGGATGAGTAGGCATGGAAGGATTAAAATCTGAATCAGATTTTATCAGATGAATATCCACAATCATTCTTTTATTTATTTGCATTTGTCAATTTGCATATTCTTAAGGGAAACAGAAACAAGGAGCAGAAAATACATGTTACAATCTTCATTGTAAGTGACATTAAGATTATTTTGTAAAGGTAAATCAATTGAATCACAAGAGCACAAATCTTCTATGGAATAATCTTTAAATAATTTAAAATCAATAAAGAAAGCTGCATATAGAAATCATCAATAAACCAACAAATCATGTATGCCCACATACACAGTTTTCTCTCTTGCAAACTCATAGTTTTTCTTAATTGCTCTTAGTTGACATTTTTCACACTTCTGTAATGATAATCAATTTCATTTTCTTTATTAAGTGTTCAAAGATTTAAATTTTTCTTATTGCTTTTAAAATTTTATTTTATTTTTTCGCTGAGGCATTTGGGGTTAAGTGACTTGCCCAGGGTCACACAGCTAGGAAGTGTTAAGTGTCTGAGATTAGATTTGAACTCAGAAACTCCTGACTTCAGGACTGGTGCTCTATCCACTGTGCCACCTAACTGCTCCTGCTTAAAAAAAAAAAATAAAAAAAAGTTAAGCTTTAATTACATACTTTTTAGTGTTATCCGTGGCATTCACATTTGCTCCCATCTTTAAGAGAAGTTCTACAAGTTCATAGCTCCTTTTCATAACTGCAAACATAAATGGTGTAAAGCCTTCCTGCAAAATCATAATAAAGACACTGTTGCAGAAAGCAAGAATTCCATATTTACTTCAATTCAGCTTATAACATTTTCTGAATATCTTGTGGATTTGCTAATGACATATTAAGTATAGTACAATTGAATATTGGGCATAAATCCTGCTTTGGTTAAGTTAATTCCTATGTGATCATAAAGCAAATTATTTCACTTCTCTGCACCCCAAGTTTCTTTTTATGTTAAGTAATAGAATAAAGCTAGAATATCTTTGGGATTCCTTCTAGCTATTTATCTATACTCAGAAGGATTTCTAAGAGACCATTTTATATTTCATTTTCATATATTTCATGAGTATTTTCCTTTTTTGTCATCTTCATTTCACAATTAATTATTGTCCAAATGCAGACAATGTTATTTCCTAAGAACTCTTTGCTAAAATAAAGCAATACCCTGGCCGACTCAAAATGAAACAAATTTTTAAAAATTTCTTTCCTTGAGAGGGTTAAACAGGAAGAAAGTCGTGCACCAGCCATTTTCCCTTCTTACCAATTCTCCTAATAAGTTTTTTTTTTCTCTCAAGTGGCAATAATTAAGAATTAATCCTTTTCTTAAAAATCAGGAGTTATTCAATAGTTCTAGAAATAAAGTGGTATAGTCATTAGAAAAAAGAAAACATATACTAAAATTTTGTTCCTGTGAAAAGTCTGTATCTGTGTAATTATGTCTCTAGTAGGAACAAATTTCAAAAAGTTTTTCCTAAAAATTTATGGCATTTTTTCATGAGAAATTCATGTTTTAAAGGTCTGCATGTAAGAAAAGCATGATAAGCAATATCTTGT
Source organism: Sminthopsis crassicaudata (assembly GCF_048593235.1). Taxonomy (NCBI): domain Eukaryota; kingdom Metazoa; phylum Chordata; class Mammalia; order Dasyuromorphia; family Dasyuridae; genus Sminthopsis; species Sminthopsis crassicaudata. Next base: position 244,159,168 of record NC_133621.1, read on the forward strand.
AGACAACTATTGCATTCTGGGGAGCAGACCTAATGTATCATGCCAAAAACATTCTGGAAAGACAGATGTGATAGAACAGCTAGCTAGCTTCATAGTCAGTAAGACCCAGATTCAGAGGCTGCTGCTGACTGACTCTGCAGTACACTTGCTAACACAGAGTTTCTTAACTTTTTTTCAGAATAATGTTTTTTAAATGCCTAAAATATGTGGAAAACAAAGAAAACAAAACTATTTTTGTCTTTTTTAAAGTTAATGAAACCTAGAAGAAGAATTCCCTACTTTAAGATTAAATCATAGAGTAGACTCTGGTCTAAATCAGTAGATAGAATTTCCTTATTAGGAATTTCAGTGTGAATGAAATCTCCTCCAGTGCCATGCCCACTTTTCTCCTTCACCTCTCAACCCTGTATTAGAAAATTCTAGATTAGAAAAGGCTAATTATCTTTGATTACAAAGTAATTTTAATTTATCTTCATTAAAGAAAAGCTTCCATAAATAAATGAATTTTAAAATATGTGAATTAGACACTATATGATTATATATTTTAGCGGATAATCTACTTTATTATACAAGAAGTTAGTTTCTACCTTGTTTTTTGCTTCAATATCAGCTTTATATGTAAGTAGTTTTTCTACCATGGCTATGTTCTGATCAAAGGCAGCATAGTGAAGTGCAGTGTTGTTGTTGCGATCCCCAAGATTAGGGTCTGCACCATGTTTGAGCAAGATTATTGCACATTCCTCTTGATGACACAGTATTGCCTGTCAATATAATACAGACAAAGAGATAACAAATATTGTAATATAAAATTTTGTATATTCAAGCATCATTAGTGATATTTAAATACATTAGTAAAGCATGTCTTAATCAAATTAAAAAATCAAAATGCATTTCATTGAACTGCATGGTTAACTAAAACTGACCTTGATTAAAGGTGTTAGACTGTCTTTGTCTTGCAGATCTACTTTGCATTTTCTCTCTACTAAAAGAGATACAATATCTGGATATCCTTTAGCACAGGCCAGGTGAAGAGGTGTTCTACAGAAATGAGAGAACAATGTGATTGTTTGATAATATACTATAATAATCAAAATTGTTCTATTTTAGTATAATTTTTAATATAACATGCATATATAACATATTATGCCTAAACTGTAAATCATTGCCAAAATAAGTATAAGTGGCTACTATTCTCATCTAAAGAAAAATGAAATATGAATATGATGGACAAAATTGCCAGAGAGGGAAGAATATCCAGGTAGATTTTGATTTCACTACAGATTAAACAGGAGCTGGTTCACCTCTCCTGAAGCAAGTTGCTGATACCTAATACCTTGGAATTCACCATACTGATACAACACTTAGTGTAGACATCCTACTGGCATAGTACACTGTACCTCAGAACTCACGAGGTCAAGAAACTTGCCAGCCTCAACCTTTCTGATACCTAAGATTACAAGTGAGCTTAACCCTACTTGGCTGTTAAGCCTAATAACAACTTCTTTCCACTAAGAAATATCCTTCCACAATCACAGAAAATCCTTTACATATTTGCACAAGCACATGTACACATATGAATGCATTCTCCACTAAGGCTTACTGAAATGCAACATTTTAACAGTTGAAGTGACTCTGTTGCTACAGACTATTCCAGCCCGGTAAACATGTTGGTAGTTCTACTATTCTGGAAAGGTTTGCAGTGAGAGCCTGGTATGTCTGCTCTTCACAGACCTACCTAATAAGGTTGACCAACCAGGTTGGTCAAAAGGCCATGTATTTTCTCCTCCTTGTTTTTATTTCCCTTAAAAATATGCACATTGACAAATATAAATGGATATTCATACCACTGATTCAGATTTTAATCCTTCCATGCCTTCTCATCCTACATGATTTTTGTCATTCCATAAATTCTTCATAAAGGACGCAGGAAACACACCAAATCATTCCCCTGATTCTTTTAATACTTGAGGACCAGTGTAGTACTCATGCTCTCTAGCTTTTATTTTCAATACAAGATTAGCCCACCTGTTTTTTGGTTCACAAAAAAAAAAAATTATTGATAGCTAATCTCAAAATCCATCAGTCCATCTTTGCTGTTTAGTCATTTCATTCCTGTTCAACTCTGTCACCAATGTCAGGTTTTCTTGGCAAAGATATTGGAATAGTTTGTCATTTTTTTTCTCCCGCTCATTTTACAGACGAAGAAACTGAGACAAACAGAATTGAGTGACTTGTCCAGAGCCACATGGTTAGTATCTGAGGCCAGATAAACTTATAAAGACAAGTTTTCCTGATTCCAAGCCCTGCACTGTATCCACTGAAAACCTTGATGACTCTAGATGGACCATCTACCAAAGATGCTATGTTATGTATTGGAGAAGTAAATATCCATCACAAGTAAAAAAGTAATAAATGTGTACATAAATATTCATACATTTTAAACTTTTTCTTGTTTTTCAAGACTCCCCTTTTGCCTTTTCTCTCATGCCTTCTTCCAGAGTGTCTAAGGTAGGTAGAATGGCAGATTCCTTCTTCCCCCATCCTCCCAGCTGCAATAGTGATATGCTTAGATATAGTCTGAGAAAGAAGAAAACCAACATCTGCTATGTGTCTACTATGTCCCAGACACTGTATTTAGTAGTTTGCAAGTATTATCTGATATGATCCATGTAATAGCCCTGGGAAGAAGTTAGTATTATACTAATTTCATATATGAGAAAACTGAGGAACAAATTTGCTGAGAGGCACACAACTAGAAAGTGAATAAGGTTGAATATGAATTCAGATCTTTTTGAGTAATTACTACTTAGTAATTAAACAAACTAGTAATTGGACAAAACAAAATGCAATAAGACTTTTGCACCTATTAAAATAATAAATGCTAATTTAAAAAAGTTTGATTAGAAAAGGAGGAGATGAAATGAAGTCATTTAAAAAATTAAAATTATAAAGGGAAATTTAAAAAGATTTATTCAATTTACACTATCTTCTTTTTCTTAAAATAGGTGCACTCTATGCTTATCAGATATGATAAAAGTAGGATTTTTTTTACTCAAAAAAGGTAATAAGCAAAATAAAAGGAAGACAGGGGAAAAGAAATGATATTCCTCTATGCCCCGAGTGCTATTTAATTGTGCATACCCTTTGATCCAGCAGTCTCTCTATTGAGTCTATTATCTCAAAGAGATCATAAAAAAGGGAAAAGGATCCACATGTACAATGTTTGTAGCAGCTCTTTTTTTGTAGTGGAAAGGTACTGGAAACTGAGTGGATGTTCCTCTGTTGGGAAATGGCTGAGTAAGTTATGGTATAAATGTTATGGAATAGTATTGTTCTATATAGCAGGATGATTTCAGAAAGACCTGGAAAGACTTACATGAACTGATGCTAAATGAAATGAGGACCAAGTGTGGCAACAACAAAATTATGTGATAATCAACTCTGATCGACATGATTCTTTTCAACAATGAGGTTGATTCAGGCCAATTCCAAAAGACTTGTAATGAAGAGAACCATTTGTATCCAGAAAGAAGGCTGTGGGGACTTGTAGATCACAGTAAAACATTTTTTACCTTTGTTGTTTTTGTGTGCTTGTTTCTAATTTTTCCTTTTTGATTTGATTTTTTCTTGTGCAGCATAATTGTGGAATTGTGTATAGAAGAGTTATATATATTTAATATGTATTAGATTACTTGTTGTCTAGGGCAACTGAAGGCAAGGGAGGGAGAAAAATTTGGAACACAAAGGTTTTTCAAAGCTTGATTATTGCAAAATATCTTTGCATTTATTTTGAAAATATGAAGTTATTATTTTAAAAATGATGTTCCTGGGAAGGAGTTAGCAGAAAGGGGAAAAGATTTTTAAAAGGTGTCTATTTATAGTTGTAAAATTGCTTAAGCAGGTAACTCAATTTATAACTCAAATAGTGAAAGAAAGGGAGCAAAACATCATAAAATGCTCATGTTAGAGTCAAAGAGAGTGAAAAAGAAAGATATTAGTCACCCATCATGCTGGCTGATTGGCACCATGCTGAGAGGTCAACTAGATTGCTGGAATCTATTAAATCTATTATCATTCTACCTCTTCCTTTGCTTTGAAAACTTAATTTCTTTAATTTTTTCTTTAATCTAAGGCTATTACTCTTGCATTAGCTATACTCTTCTCCATTTCCTATCTTGACTCCTTGGTGAGCCATTTAATATGTTTGGTTCACCTCTACATTGCCTTCCCTTGAGTGTACTGTTTAATTATCATATTTCCAACAGTGTGCCAACAGGCTCTCACGAATCCAAGGCAATTCCTTTATATTATATCTCTCTAACTGATTCACTATGCCACTTACCACACCAGCTCTTTCAAACCTTTGCATCCCTCCTCAAACCACTTTGCACCTCTGCTAAAACTCTTGCTTCATATTTTACTGGAAAAAAAACAGGCTATTTCCTGAAATCTCATCAAATATCATCCAAATGACTACTGCCACTATTTTCTTCACCTTTCTCATATGAGACAGTCCCTTTTCCTTGCCAAGGAAAATGCTTCTACATGTACAAGTAATGTCACTCTATCTTACCTGTCATTCCTCTAACATTTCTCTTCTCACTTATCTTCAATTTTCCCTTTCATCAATTGAAACTATTTCCACTCATATGAAAGTGTTCCAAATCACTACTGATCAGAGAAATGCAAATTAAGACAACTCTGAGATACCACTACACACCTGTCAGATTGGCTAAAATGACAGGAACAAATAATGATGAATGTTGGAGGGGATGTGGGAAAACTGGGACACTGATACATTGTTCGTGGAGTTGTGAAAGAATCCAGCCATTCTGGAGAGCAATTTGGAACTATGCCCAAAAAGTTGTCAAACTGTGCATACCCTTTGACCCAGCATTGCTGTTATTGGGATTATATCCCAAAGAAATACTAAAGAGTGGAAAGGGACCTGTATGTGCCAAAATGTTTGTGGCAGCCCTTTTTGTTGTAGCTAGAAACTGGAAGTTGAATGGATGTCCATCAATTGGAGAATGGTTGGGTAAATTGTGGTATATGAAGGTTATGGAATATTATTGCTCTGTAAGAAATGACCAGCAGGAGGAATACAGAGAAGCTTGGAGAGACTTACATCAACTGTTGCTGAGTGAGATGAGCAGAACCAGAAGATCACTATACACTTCAACAACAATACTGTATGAGGATGTATTCTGATGGAAGTGGAAATCTTCAACATAAAGAAGATCCAACTCACTTCCAGTTGATCAATGATGGACAGAAATAACTATACCCAGAGAAGGAACACTGGGAAGCGAATGTAAATTGTTAGCACTACTGTCTATCTACCCAGGTTACTTATACCTTCGGAAGCTAATAATTAATGTGCAACAAGAAAATGGTATTTACACACATATATTGTATCTAGGTTATATTGTAACACATGTAAAATGTATGGGATTACCTGCCATCGGGGGGAGGGAGTGGAGGGAGGGAGGGGATAATTTGGAAAAATGAATAAAAAAATAAAATAAATTATTATAAAAAAAAGAAAAAAATTTTTCCCCTTCATCTTGGCTATTTTACTGTTTGTCTACAAATATGCTTATATCTTTCCCAAAAGAATCCACCCCCCACTATCATCCTACATCTTTCCTGTCTTTTGTAGCTAAATGCCATGCTAAATGCTTGTTGACAACAGGTATCTCCACTTCCTTTCCTGTCATTTTTTTTTTACACTCCATATTCTGTCTTCTAAATTCTTCAGAAATACTAATCACCTCTTTGTAACGTGCTCTCCTGGCAGTTACAATTACTAGTCTGTCCTAGACCCACCAGAGTACCTTTGACCACTGTCCTTTGCAGCGTGAGCTCTACCCGGCTCGCCTCCTCTGAGGCCTTCTAAGGTCTCTGGCCACAATCTCTTGAATCTATAGCTTAATAACCGGTAGCGCACTCAAGAACAACCACGTGTAATCTTAAAAGCCTTTATTATACCTACTCATATAATGCCCTAACTGATGCCCTGACTTGTTGGTTCCCGAGTGAACACCTGGTCAGAAGACCCATGTGTTCACTACCAAAACCCTTACCTCTTTCGGCTACCCATCTTGGCTTGGCCACCCAGGCTGGTGAGCCAGGGTGAACAGCAGGAGGTTAAAGAGGGCGGTTGCTGCCTGCAGTGGGCTTACATAGGGCCTGTGAGGTCACACACACAGCCAATCAGCGAGAGAGTCACCCATTACGAAACTATCTCAATATGGCCAGGATCCCGCCCAAGGGCAGTCCTAATACTTCTGGGCCTCAATCTCCCGATGCACTGTGTCCGCCCATTTAAAGGGCCCTTACACCTCTTAATTGCCAAATCTAGTGATCTTTTTTTTTCAATTCTCATCCTTTTTATAGCCTGACTCCTTTGACATTGTAACCTTTTTCTGCTTGATAATCCATTCTTGCTAGGTTTTGTAACATTACTTTCTCCTGGCTCTCTTCCCAAGTATCAAATCCTCTACTTATTGGGCTCCCTTGCTGAATAAGTTTCTTACTTGACTGATCCCCTAGAATTCAGGCACAATGCTTCCTTCCCCATTTCTTTTTATCTGTTGCTGTTAGCCCTGTACCTGACACATAATGCTTAATAAAAAGTAGCAATTAATTTTCTACCTTGACACTTTTACTCTTCATATGTTGTGTCCATTTTTTCACCAATTAGGATAATTAAGTGGCACGATGAATAAAAGTTCTGGACCTGGAGGTAGAAAGACTCATTTTCCTGAGTTCAAATCTGATATCAGATTCAGTTTTGTGGTCCTGGGAAAGTCACTTAACCCTGTTTGCCTCAATTTCCTCATCTATCAAAATGAGCTGAAGGAGGAAACAGGAAACCAATCTAGTAACTTTGCCAAGAAAATGACCCAAATAATTTTCACGGATAGTCTGTTACAATTGTTTTAGACGGGTCAACATTTCAAAAGAAAATAGTATTTGCTCCCACCTCACACTGATTTAGTTGAACCCTGGCTAAAAGTTAAATGAAGAAATTTCCCATTCATTAAAAATAGGCAGAAAAGAGAGGTGATTTCAGCTTTCGGGATTTGCTATCAAATCTTCAGGAGGCAAAGCCTGACCCTGCTCCTGTCCCAGATGCTGAGGGGGATTGATTTTCAGAGGGAAAGTGCAGGTTTGGGGGACACAGACTTCATGGGGAGGGATGGAGGAGGAGCTGCTTAGGTTGCTCTGGTGGGGGCTTTCCCTTTCCCAAACCCTGTTCTTACCGCTTCACTTTATCCAGATCATTCACATTGTGCTTTCCGAGCAGCAGCAGCTGCTGCATCTTCGCCACATCCCCAATCGAGGCAGCTTTGTGGAGCTTCCCGAGATCCTTGTCCTGGATCAGGTATCCTGGGGTGAGGTCTGGTGTTCCAACAGCGAAGTAACTCGGCAGCTTGATGGAGGGGTGAGATGGAGACTGCTCCTTCTTGCAGAAGTTGAAAATCTTCTTCATCCTGGAGACAGGCTTCAAGGCCAAGCGGGAGAAGTCGCGGGGGACTCCTCTCTTGGGCCCCTCAGCCTGCTTGGAGGGGGAATTAAAGGGAGAATTAAAGGGGGAGTTACAGGAGGAATTAAAGGGGGAAATATCAATAATCGGAGGGGGGAAGATTTAGAAACCTGGGAACCCGCAGCAGTTATAACCGATTCAGTACTCGAGCCGACTGCAACTCTGGCAACGGCAGGAGGGGAACTGAACTGCGCGTGCGATTTCTCAGGTCCTGGGCTCACGTAGATTCGATAAAAGGTCCTGTCACGCACTGGTGAGTGCATGGATGCCAAGTCCGTTAGTTCTCAGCGTGAGGAGTCCAAAGTTATTCCCGAGGGTAGATGAGCTCCAGGATTCGGATTCGAATGTCGGGATCCGAATCTTTGCTTACCTTTGTGACTATAGGCCTAAAGCACTTTCCCTCTGAGTCTCTATTTCTTCTTTACAATGAAGACATTCTACTAGATAATATCTTAAGTCTCTGACAGTTCTCAAAAATTCTGTGAAGCCGAAGTCTCCCAGATTGAAAACGAGGATCCCAGGAATCCTGACGAATGCCCTGGAAAGAAGACAGTCTAGGTTCTTGTTTCGATTCTTCCTTCCCCTTTAACACCTTTAGGAGACGCAGGGAAGGATTTGTATGGGATACCATAGCAACGGGAGGGGAACAGCTGATCTCAAAACGCAATTTAAATTGTCTTTTATTGACAGTGTTATTAATGGAGGGGACAGAGCGGAGGAGAGGATTCCAGCAGTTTAATGGGAAAAGATACAAGACTTTTAGTTGAAAGATTTAAACATTCTCTAAGGCTATAGAGGATAATAGTCCCATTCAACTCTGGCTGAAGAAATTCTGTTTATTTAAGGGACATTGGTGAATTCAGAGAGAAGAGATACGGATTAGATAGAGAAGACTAAGGGAAGATATGATGACTATTTTCAAATATCTGACACAGATACTTTGATTCTCTATATTGGCTTATATCATACTCTTGCAGGCTTCCATTAGGAGAGAGCATCAAAGTTTGCTTTGTTTTGTAAGTCACATATAGTATAGAGTAGAAACTAGAGGTATTTTGTTTTACTGACTTTGGTTCAACACCCAAACCTTAAGGAAAATTCTGCAAAGAAAAACAGTACAGGTTATTATCCAAGTGGCCTTGACCTTTCCCTCCTGCTGCTTCCCTCCACCCAGCCCCCCTCGCCCCCATTCCATTCATAATGTGAAATGTATCCTCTGCAATACTAGCTCACATTTTTTTCTTTCAGCTCTAAGATTATTGAACCTGAAAATAAATAAATAATGGATAACCCACCCTGATGACCACTGCTGTTTGCCCTCCTCTTTCTCTTCCCCCTTCCTCCTTCCATATCTCTATGCCCTTTTCTCTTCTCCTTTGTCTTCTTCTCCCTTCCTTTCACCCCTTCTTTTTTCTTTCCCCTGTTCCCTCTCTTTTTCTCTTCTCCTTTGCCCCTTCTTTTTTCTCTTCCTTTTCCTTCTCCTATTTTTCTTTTTTTTTTCCCCTTCCCCTCCCCTGCTTTTCTCCTTTCCTCCTTCTTTCCAAACAACCAAAATATCAGCTCATGCTGCAGATCTTTTAGTCTCAGTAGGGACTGTTTGTGATTCAGTGTGTAAATTCAGTGTTCAACCAAGTTGTTAGTTGTACTTATGACATGACTATCCAAGAGATAGACCCTCTCAATTATATGTGCCATAATTGATTATATACTGTAGAACTTTAAAGCTGTTTTCAAAATTCATCCTTGCAAAACCATATATTACAGATTTTTCTGTCTCCCTTTCCTCACCCCCTCCCCTTAGAAAATTGTGTGTTCATATTTTAAGACAGCTTTCTCTAAATATTTTTAAAATAAGGCCTCATCCTGAAGAGACTTACATAAACTGATGCTAAGTGAAATGAACAGAACTAGGAGATCATCATAAATGGCAACAATAAGATTATACAAGGATCAATTCTGCTGGATATGGCTCTTTTCAACAATGAGATGATTCAGTCCAGTTCCAATAGTTTTGTGATGAAGAGAGCCATCTACATTCAGAAAACTGTGGGAACTATGTGTAGATCACAACATAGTAATTTCACTCTTTTAGTTGTTTGCATACATTTTGTTATTTTTCCCCCTTTTCACCTCATTTTTCTTGTGCAGCATGATAATGCTGAAATATGTATAAAAGAATTGCACATGTTTAACACATTGAATTACTTGCCATCTAGGGGTGGGGATGGGGGGAAATGGAGAAAAATTGAAACACAAGGTTTTGCAAGGATCACCACTGAAAAATTATTCGTGTATATGTCTTGAAAATAAAAAAAAATCTTTTAAAAAAGTACACACACACACACACACACACACACCCCACATACACATGATTTTCCTATCCTTGTTGACTAATTAAATTCTGCTCCATAGCTCCCTCAAATTGCCCTCCCTTTTTCAGCTCTTCCTTTCTTATCCCTTTCTCCTTCAAGTTCTGCCCTCCCTTCTATTATACTCCCTCCTTTCTTTTCTCCTTTCCTCTTCTGCTTCTCTGTAGGATGAGAAAAATTTCTATACTACACTATGTATGTATGCATTCTCTTGTTGAGCAAAATTCCATGAAATTAAGGTTCAAACAATGGTCATTTCCCTCCCTTCTTTCCTTAAACTGTAATAGGTCCTTGGTGCCTCTTCATGTGATATAATTTATGCCATTTTAATGTCCCTTTCCTCTTCTCCAAGTACAATTTTTTTTTCTATGTCTAATTACTTTTTATATCATTAAAATCAACTTTTACCAATACCTTCTGACAGCCCTGACAAAGAAACAGTGCTCAAGAATTACTCGTATCATCTTCCCATGTAGTTTTAAACATTTTAACTTTCAAAATATAAGGTTTTTTATTTACTTTTTTATGCTTCTCTTGAATCTTTGATTTGAAAATATAATTTTCTGTATAGCTCTAGTCTTATCAGAAGTGATTGAAAATCTTCTATTTTGTTGGATCTTCATCTTTTCTCCCCAAATGATAATGTTTAATTTTTGTGGGGTAGTTATTTCTTGCCTCCCATGCTCCTTTGCCTCCCAGAATATCATATTCCAGGCCCTTCAATCCTTTTATGTGGGAGTGGAAAGGGCCACAGTTTCTTTTTGGTTGCTTGCAGTATTTTCTCCTTGATCTGCTAATTCTGGAAATTAGCTACAATATTTCAGTTTTCTTTTTGGAGTTCTCCTTCTGAAGGTAATCAGTGAATTTTTTCAATAAGTACTTAATCTTCTGGTTCTAGGATATTTTTTCCTCAATGAGTATTTCAAAGGTGTTATCCAGGTTCTTTTTTTCATCATGACTTTCAGACAGTCCAGTTATTTTTAGATTTAATTTTCTGGATCTTTTTTTCCAATGAGGCATTTTTATGATTTTTTTCGATTTTTTTCATTTTAAAAATTCTGTTTTACTTATTCTCAATATCTCTGAGTCATTCACTTTCATTTTTCCAATTCTAATTTTTAGTGATTTATTTTCTTTAGTGATTTATTTATTTTCTTCAGTTAACTTTGTAGTAATAAAAAAATATATCCTTTTGCATTTGACTACTTGTATTTCTAAAGGAGTTGTTCAAATTTTTTTTTTTCCATTTCAACCAACTTTAATTTTTTAAGGAATTGTTTTCTTTTACCATTTCTCCAATTTTATTTTTTAAGGAGTTACTTTCTTCAGTCAGATTCTGTGCTTTTCCAACTTGTTGGATTTCCCCTAAAAACTTTAATTATTCTTCCTGTGTAGCTGTCATTTCCTGGTTGTCCCTCCCGTTTTTCTCTTATCTATCTTTTTTAAAGATCCTTTTCAAATTCTTCCAAATCTTTTTTCTATGGTCAGAGCTCTTTTTGCCTTTTTGCTCCTTTTAAAAAGTTGACCTGTACTCTTAGGGCTTAGGGGAGATTATCCCAATCTTCTTTTGCAGGGGAACAGGCCTCTTACTGATTATGCTGGGGCCAGGGTTACTGCAGATTTCCCCCCTGCACTGGATGGCCTGGCCAAGTCCCACTTGTTATGCTGAGGTTGTAAGGTCTCACATCTGTTCTGCTATCCATTGGTCTTCTGAACCAGAATAGATTAGCCAACTCTGCTATATTTTGGCTAAGAGCCTCTTTTTAGATTCCATGACTGTATTTGGCACCCTAGACACTTCCTGAAGTCCTTCCAAGATAGTTAAGTCGGAACATTATAACAATCTGAAGATTTGTGGGTTCTTGATTTAGCATTGATTCTGAGGATTTGTTCTTTGACCCATTTATACATTAGGATTAAATTATTTAGCTTCCAATTAATTTTTATCTCTTTTTTCTACTGCCCTTTGTTATATTTAATTTTATTGAATTTGGCTCAGAAAATGATATTTAATTTTTTTATTATTAAAGCTTTTTATTTTCAAAACATATGCATGGATAATTTTTCAACATTGATCCTTGCAAAGTCTTTTGTTCCAAAATTTCCCCTCCCTCCTCTCATCCCTCTCCCCTAGAAAGTAAGTAATCCAATATATGTTATACATGGTAAAATATATTTTAAATCCAATATATGTAAACATATTTGTACAATTGTCTTGTTGCACAAGAAAGATCAGATCAAAAAGGAAAGAAAATGAATAAGAAAACAACAAGCAAATGAACAACATCAAAAAGAGTGAAAATGTTATGTTATGATCCACACTCAGTTCTTGCAGTCCTCTCTGGGTATAGATGGCTCTCTTCATCACAAAATCATTGAAACTAGCCTCAATCATCTCATTGTTGGAAATATTCATGTCAGAATTAATCGTTGTATAATATTGTTTCCATGTACCATTTCCTGGTTCTGCTAATTTTACTTAGCATCAGTTCATGTAACTGTCTCCAGGCTTCTCTAAAATTATCCTGCTGATAATTTCTTATATAACAATAATATTTCATAATATTCATATACCATAACTTATTCAGCCATTTTCCAACTGATGGGCATGCACTCAATTTCTAGTTTCTTGCCACTAAGAAAAGGGCAGCCACAAACATTTTTGCACATGTGGGTCCCTTTCCCTTCTTTAAGATTTCTATAGGCCCAGTAAAAACACTTTTGGATCAAAAGGTATGCAGAGTTAGATAATTTTTTGAGCATAGCTCCAAATTGTATTGTATTAGAGCTCCAGTTTTCCCATATCTCCTCCAACATTCATTATTATCTTTTCTTGTCATCTTAGCCAATCTGAGAAGTGTGTAGTAAGTAGTATCTCAGAGTTATCTTAATTTGCATTTCTCTGATCAATAGTTATGTAGAGCATCTTTTCATATGACTAAAAATGGTTTTAATTTTTTCATCTGAAAATTGTTCATATCCTTTGACCATTTATCAATTGGAGAATGGCTTGAATTCTTATAAATTTGAGTCAATTGTCTTTATGTTTTAGAAATGAGGCCTTTATCAGAACGCTTAAATGTAAAAATGCTTTCCCAATTTATTGCTTCCCTTCTAATCTTGTCTGTATTAGTTTTGTTTCTACAAAACCTTTTTAGCTTAACATGATCAAAATTATCTATTGGGTGTTCATTATGAGTTCCAGTTCTTCTTTGGTCAAAAATTTCTTCTTCACAGATCTGAGAGATAAACTATGTTATGTTCTAATTTGCTGATAATATCATTCTTTATGTCTAAATCATGAACCCATTTTGATCTTATCTTGGTATATGGTGTTAGGTATGAGTCAATGCCTAGTTTCTGCCATAGTAGTTTCCAGTTTTCCCAGGAGTTTTTGTCAAATAGTGAGTTCTTATTTCAAAAGCTAGGGTCTTAGGGTTTGTCAAACACTAAATTGCTACAGGAATTGGTAATTTTGTCCTATGAACCTAACCTATTCCACTGATCAGCTATTCTATTTCTTAGGATAATTTGATGACTGCTGTTTTAGGTCTGGCACAGCTAGGCCACCTTCATTGACATTTTTTTTCCCATTAATTCCCTTGAAATTCTTGACCTTTTGTTCTTCCAAATGAACTTTGTTATTATTTTTTTCTAGGTCTGTAAAATAATTCCTTGGGAGTTTGATTGGTATGGAACTAAATAAGTAAATTAATTTAGGTAGTATTGTCATTTTGATTATATTTGCTACCCATGAGTACTTGATATTTTCCTAACTGATTAGATCTTACTTTATTTGTGTGGAAAATATTTTGTTGTTGTGTTTATATATTTCCTGATTTTCCCTTGGCAGATATATTCCCAAATAATTTATATTATCCACAGTTATTTTGAATGGCATTTCTCTTTGTATATCTCAGTGCTGGACTTTGTTGGTAATATATAAAAGTGCTGATGATTTATGTGGATTCATTTTTTTATCCTGCAACTTTGCTAAAGTTGTGAATTGTTTCTAGAAGTTTTTTACTTGATTCTTTAGGTTTCTCTAAGAATACTATCATATCATCTGCAAAGAGTTATAATTTGGTTTCCTCATGACCTACTCTAATTGCTTTAATCTATTTTTCTTCTCTTATTGCCAAAGCTAACATTTCTAATACAATATTGAATAGTGGTGATAGTGGGCAACCTTGTTTCACTCCTGATTTTATTGGGAATGGTTCCAATTTATCACCATTACATAGGATGCTTATTGATGATTTTAAATAGATGCTACTGACTATTTTAAGGAAAAGTCCATTTATTCCTATACTCTGTAGTGTTTTCAGTAGGAATGAGTGTTGGGATTTTATCAAATACTATTTCTGCATATATTAAGATGATGATAATGGTTTTTTTTTTGGTTAATTTGGTGATTGATTTACTCAGTTATGCTTATAGTTTTCCTAATATCGAACCAACCCTGCATTCTTGGTATAAATCCTACTTGCTCATAGTGTATTTTCCTAGGGATGACTTTCTGTATCTCTTTGCTAATATTTTATTTAAGATTTTTACATCAATATTCATTAGGTTAATTGGTCTATAATTTTCTTTCTGTTTTCACCCTACCTCGTTTAGATATCAGCACCATATCTGTGTCATAAAAGGAAGTTGGTAGGACTCCTTCTTTCCCTATTTTTCCAAATAGTGTATATAGTATTAAGATTAATTGTTCTTTAAATGTTTGGTAGTATTCACATGTAAATCCATCTGGCCCTGGAAGTTTTTTCTTTGGAAGTTGATTAATAGCTCATTCTACTTCTTTTTCTGAAATGGGACTATTTAAATAATGTATTTCCTCTTCTGTTAACATGGACAATTTACATTTTTGTAGGTATTCCTCCATTTCACTTAAATTATCAAATTTATTGGCATAAAGTTGGGCAAAATAACTCCTAATTATTGCTCCAATTTCCTCTTCATTGATGAAAAATTCTCTTTTTCATTTTTGAGACTAACAATTTGATTTTCTTCTTTCCTTTTTCTAATCAAATTTAATAAACATTTATCTATTTTTGGGAGTTTTCTCCATAAAACCAACTCTTAGTTTTATTTATTAATTCAATAGTTTTCTTTCAATTTTATTAATCTCCCATTTTATTTTCAGAATTTCAAATTTGGTATTTAGTTGAGGGTTTTAAATTTGTTCTTATTTTAGCTTTTTTAGTTGTAAGTCCAATTCATTGATCATGTCTTTTTCTATTTTATCCAAGGAAGCATCTAGAGATATAAAAAATTCCCTAATAACTACTTTGACTGCATCACACAAATTTTGGTATGTTGTCTCATTATTGTCATTCTCTTTGATGCAGTTATTGATTGTGTCTATGGTTTGTTGTTTTGCTCATTCATTCTTTAAGCTTAATTTAATTTCCAATAATTTTTTATCTGTTTTCCCCTGGCCTTTTATTGCATGTGATTTTTATGGCATCATGATCTGAAAAAAATGTATTTAGTATTTTTGCCTTTCTGCATTTGATATTTTTTTTTTTGTCTAATACATGGTCAATTAAATTTTTTTAATATATTTTTTATTAATTTTATAATTATAAAAATTTTGTGAAAGTACATATGCATGAGTAATTTTTTTTATACCATTATCCCTTGTGTTAATTTTTCCAAATTTTCCCCTCTCTCCCTATACTCCCTCCCCTAGATGACAGGCAATCCTATACATATTAAATGTGTTACAGTGGGGGCAGCTAAGTGGTGCAGTGGATACAGCACCAGCCTTGAATTCAGGAGGACCCGAGTTCAAATCTGGAACTCAGACTTCCTAGCTGTGTGACCTTGGGCAAGTCACTTAAGCCCAGCCTCAGAAAAAGAAAAAAAAAGTGTTACAGTATAACCTAGATACAATATATGTGTGTAAATCCAATTTTCTTGTTGCACATTGAGAATTGGATTCCGAAGGTATAAGTAACCTGGGTAGAAAGACAGTAGTGCTAACAGTTTACATTCAATTCCTAGTGTTCCTTCTCTGGGTGTAGCTGTTTCTGTCCATCATTGATCAACTGGAAGTAAGTTGGATTTTCTTTATTTTGAAGAGATCCACTTCCATCAGAATATATCTTCCTACAGTATTATTGTTGAAGTGTATAGTGATCTTCTGGTTTTGCTCATTTCACTCAGCATCAGTTCATGTAAGTCTCTCCAAACCTCTCTGTATTCATCCTGCTGGTCATTTCTTACCGAGCAATAATATTCCATAACATTCATATACCATAATTTACCCAACCAGTCTCCAATTGATGGACATCCATTCATTTTCCAGTTTCTAGCCACTACAAAAAGGGCTGCCACAAACATTTTGGCACATATAGGTCCTTTTCTCATCTTTAGTATTTCTTTAGGATATAAGCCCAGTAGTAACACTGCTGGATCAAAGGGTATGCACAGTTTGATAATTATTTGGGCATAGTTCCAAATTGTTCTCCAGAATGGTTGGATTCTTTCACAACTCCACGAACAATGTATCAGTGTCCCAGTTTTCCCACATCCCCTCTAACATTCATCATTATTTCTTCCTGTCATCTTAGCCAATCTGACAGGTGTGTAGTGGTATCTCAGAATTGTCTTAATTTGCATTTCTCTGATCAGTAGAAATTTGGAACACTCTTTCATATGAATGGAAATAGTTTCAATTTCATCATCTGAAAATTGTTCATATCTTTTGACCATTTATCAATTGGAGAATGGTTTGATTTCTTATGAATTAGGGTCAGTTTGTAAATAAGGCCTTTATCAGAATCTTTAACTGTAAAAATATTTTCCCAATTTGTTACTTCCCTTATAATCTTGTTTGCATTAGTTCTGTTTGTGCAAAAGCTTTTTAATTTGATGTAATCAAAATCTTCTATTTTGTGATCAATAATGATCTCTAGTTCTCCTCTGGTCATAAATTCCTTACTCCTCCACAGGTCTGAGAGGTAGACTATCCTCTGTTCCTCTAATCTATTTATGATCTCATTCTTTATGCCTAAATCATGGACCCATTTTGATCTTATCTTGGTATATGGTGTTAAGTGTGAGTCCATATCTAATTTCTGCCATACTAATTTCCAGTTTTCCCAACAGTTTTTTTTCAAATAATGAATTCTTATCCCAAATGTTGGTATCTTTGGATTTGTCAAACACTAGATTGCTATAGTTGTACCTTATTTTGTCCTGTGAACCTAATCTGTTCCACTGATCGACTAGTCTATTTCTTAGCCAATACCAAATGGTTTTGGTGACTGCTGCTTTATATTATAGCTTTAGGTCAGATACAGCTAGACCACCTTCACTGACTTTTTTTTCATTAATTTCCTTGAAATTCTCCACCTTTTATTCTTCCATATGAATTTTGTTGTTATTTTTTCTAGGTCATTGAAATAGTTTCTTGGGAGTCTGATTCGTATAGCACTAAATAAATAGATTAATTTGAGGACTATTGTCGTCTTTATTATATTCGCTCCGCCTATCCACAAGCACTGAATGTCTTTCCAATTATTTAAATCTGACTTTATTTTTGTGGCGTTTTGTAATTTTGCTCATATAATTCCTGACTTTTCTTTGGTAGATGGATTCCCAAATATTTTATACTCTCGACATTTATTTTGAATGGAATTTCTCTTTGTATCTCTTACTGTTGCATTTTGTTGGTGATGTATAAAAATGCTGAGGATTTATGTGGATTTATTTTGTATCCAGCAACTTTGCTAAAGTTTTGAATTATTTCTAATAACTTTTTATTAGAATCTCTGGGGTTCTCTAAGTATACCATCATATCAACTGCAAAGAGTGACAGTTTGATTTCCTCATTACCTATTCTTATTCCTTTAATCAAAAAGTTTTAATCAAACAAGACAAGGTACAGACAATTTAGATTTACACAAACAAACAAATAGAAATAAGAACAATTGACAACATGACAATTATAGCAGAAAGAGGAAGAGAATATATCACCAATTCAAGGGCACCTCAAAAACTCAAAGGGCTGGGAGTCCCGTTTCAGCCTCAATAAACTTGAATTGTGTAAAGATTTTTCCGGGAGAAGCGTCCTCCCCACAGATGAGACTCAGTGGAGATGTAGGACTTATATGTAGTCTTATATACCCCTCTTAGACAAAGAGGGCTTTCAGCCAAGAAGTCTGGCATGTATACATGTGTGACCATTTAGTGTTTTGATTCACTCCATATATCATCTTGACATATGTATGTATCAAATATCTAGTATTTTGACTCACTTCACCTATCAAATTGACATATAAAATAGTGACCATCTGGTGTTTTGACACATTCCATATGTCTACATCTTGACGTATTTCCTTAGAAATACGTATATGCTTGGGGAGGGAGCCACCCAGCCCTAAGCATAAACATTCCTAGGAATGGCTAGTTCCTGGTATCTATTGTCAAGGACATATAGAGTTCATGGAATGGTCAAATTCCCATAATTTAGAAGCTCAGAGCTGTTAGATTTGAGTGAGCTTACAATTCTAATATGAAATTTTAATTTCTTATTCACTATGGAAATAGAAAATGTTAAACAATAACTTGTTTATTTTAGGGAAAGATTCAGCAGTATGTAGCCATTACTGGGTTGCAGAGGGCAAAAGAGATAACTGAGCTTTTAGGCTAACGACATGGAAAAATATACGTATTGTATGGGATGCAAAGATCCTAAATCAAAATTGACTACTCAAAGGCCTCTCTAGGTACAAACAGAAAAGGATGGAAGGGTAGAATCTGATATTGTGAAAGGCAAAGGAATTTGGTATACAGCCAAGAATAACTTCCCAGCCAAACTGAAAATTTTCTTCCAGGTAGGAAGATGGACATTCAATGAAATAGGTGAATCCCATTTATTTCTAATGAAAAAAACCAGAGCTAAACAAAAAGTTTGATCTTCAAATATAGGACTCAAGAGAAGCATAAAAAGCTAAAAAGAACTTTTGAGTGCTGTATTTATATTATGGGTATACATAAAGAGTACATGTATAATTTGGTTTACTGTTATAAAAAAAAGATTTAGAGGTGGAAAGGAAATTGTATTAGAAAAAGGAAAAGGAGAGGTAAAAGAGGGAAACTACATCTCACTAAGGAAACCTATTACATCTGAGGGAAAGAAGGGAGATGAATGATCATAGTGTGAATCTTACTTTTATCAGAATTGGTTCAAAGAGAAAATATTACACATATTCGATTTACAGAAAAACTTCTCCCACCTCATTGAAAAGTGGGAGGGGAAAAGTAGAAAAGGGAAAGGGTAGGATAAATAGAAGGGAATACAGAAATTGAAAGGGAAAGTTTTAAGAAAAAGGGAGGGAGAGATCCTAAAGTGGGAGGGCTGTGTGAGGCATGTGGTGCTCATAAGTTTAATACTGGGGAGGGGGAAAGGGGAAAAGGAAAGACAAAAGCATGATCTGAGGTTAACAAGATGGCAGAAAATACAGAATTAGTAATTTTAACCATAAATGTGAATGGGGTAAACTTCCCCATAAAGTGGAGCAGACTGGATTAAAAGTCAGAATCCTATAATATGTTATTTACAGGAAACACATTTGAAGCAGGGCGATACATACAGAAGAACAATAAAAGGCTGGAGCAGAATCTACTATGTTTCAGGTGAAGGCAAAAAAGCAGGGGTTGCCATCCTGATCTCAGATCAAGTATAAGCAAAAATCGATCTAATTAACGGAGATAAGGAAGGAAACTAAATCTTGCTAAAGGGTAGAATAAATAATGAAGCAATATCAATATTAAACATATATGCATCAAGTGGTGTAGCAGCTAAAATTCTAAAGGAGAAATTAAGAGAGCTGCAAGAAAAAATAGCAAAACTATAATAGTGAGAGATCTCAACCTTGCACTCTCAGAACTAGACAAATCAAAACACAAAATAAATAAGAAAGAAGTAAAAGAGGTAAATAGAAAACTAGAAAAATTAGGTATGATAGATCTTTGGAGAAAATTAAATGGAAACAGAAAGGAATACACTTTCTTTTCAGCAGTTCATGGAACCTATACAAAAATTGACCATATATTAGAACATAAAGACCTCAAATTCAAATGCAGAAAGGCAGAAATAGTAAATGCATCCTTTTCAGATCATGATGCAATAAAAATTACATTCAATTAAAATCCAGGGGAAAATAGACCAAAAACTAATTGGAAACTAAATAATCTCATCCTAAAGAATGAATGGGGGGTGAAGCCAACATGGCAGAGAAGGCACAAATGACATTCTGAGCTCCTCTCATACCCTCATTACCACTTTTTAAAATCAGCCTCAAAAATAGTGCTAGACTGGTAAGGCTCACGAAGATTGGAAGTACACTAACTAGCCAAAGATAATCAGGAATATCGCCAGAAAAGGTTTGTCCTGAGTGGCAGGAACAGACCAGCACAGAAAGGGATAGAATTGGAGTGGAGGTGGCCTCTGTAATTGCAAGGTTTACATAGAGCTCTCTGCCATACCCTGACTGTTTTGCTTTGGTCACAGAGTAGTTGACCAGCAGAGAAATTGGAGCCTAGGATAGAGGGTACTCTAAGATACTCCAGAGCCTAATAGGATCTGGCTGCTCCCACCCAGGACTGGAAGTGACTCGGTGCAGACCATAACACAGCTCTTCCTGGCATTCTGCAGTTAAGGGCTCTTGTTGGGGGGGGGGGGGGAGAGAAGTCACAAACCTGCACAGCAGGGGCACAACCCGGGGCAGCCTTTCATCTGCACAGTAGGGGGTTCTGCCTGGGGTAGTGGAATTTCCCCAGCTCAACTGCGGTCTCCAGGCAGAGACACTCCTGAGTGCCATGAGGGATAGAGTGACTGCTAATACTCAAAGTGGGTGTTTGTGTGTGTGTGTGTGGGGCAATACTTTTGCTGCTTAACTTTTAGCCCCAAGGCAGTCTAATCCTCACAGTGGGGCTCCTCACAGGGCACTTACACAGTCCAGCCCTTGATACCCAGGCCTAGTCACCTCCATGTGGAGCTCTTTCCAGAGCACTCCCAAAACACTTCTGCAGCTTGGCCGCTCTTTACAGCCCATTAAGAGGACAACTACATTCCATAGCCCCATTTTTGCTCTGCAGAGGAAGCTGGTAACCACCTTGCCCTGAAGGCAGACCCTAAAGGCTTTTAAAAAAATGAGCTAAAAAAAAATCAAGAGAACGATTCATAGCTTCTATGCAGAAAGAAAGCAGGTTTCCAACCCCGAGGAGATTAATAGCAAACAGCCTCCAGACAATACCCCAAATAACACTCTCCTAGACGAGACTATTAAAAATCTCAAGAGAGAGAGGAAAAATGGGGAAAGGAAAGAGAAACTATGCAAGAGAGTAACAATGTCCTGAAATGTGAATTGGAAAAGGTAAAGAATTCAGAGGAAGTGCAGGGAAACAGAATTAGGGAATTGGAAAAGGTAAAGAAATCACAGGAAAGTAGGATCTGTGAATTGGAAAAGATAAAGAATTCCCAAGAAAGTAGGATTTGTGAATTGTAAAAAGAAAATACCTCACTAAAAAAAAAAAATTAGTGAAATGGAAAAAAAATCCATAGAGCAAAACAACTCATTTAAAAACTCAATTGGACATATACAAAAAGAAGTAAAAAAAAGCTAATAAAGAAAATAACACATTAAAAATCACAACTGAACAAATAGAAATGAATGATTCATTGAGACACCAAGAATCAATCAAGCAAAATCAAAATAATGAAAAACTGGAGAAAAATGTCAAATATCTACTTAGAAAACCGACAGACCTGGAAAATAGATCTAGGAGAGATAATCTGAGGATTATTGGACTTCCAGAAAATTATGATAAAAAAAGAGCCCAGATGCTACTTTACAGGAAATCATTAAAGAGAACTGCCCACAGATAATAGAACCAGAAGGTAAAATAGGCATTGAAAGAATTCATTGAACACCTTCTGGAAAAAAAAAAAAAAAAAAAAAAAACTCCACGAAATATTATTGTGGCCAAATTTCAGAACAATCAGACTAAGGAAAAAAATATAACCAACAGACAAGACAAAACAATTCAAATACTGAGGTGCCACAATAAAGGTCACTTAAGATCTGGCTGCCTCTACATTAAAGGATCAAAGGGCCTGGAATCTGATATTCTGAAAGGTAAAAGAACTTGGAATGCAGCCAAGAATAAACTACCCAGGTAAGTTTAACATTTACTTCCATGGAAGAAGATGGATATTTAATGAAAGAAATGAATTCCATTTGTTTCTAAGGAAATAACCAGATCCAAACAAAAAATTTGATCTCCAAACATAGGACTCAAGAGAAGCAGAAAAAGGTAAAAGAAACTCTTGAGAACTGTATTTCTGTTGTGGATATACATTAAGACCACATGTATAATTTGATTTTACTTATATAACATGAAAAAGGGAAGTAGAAATGGAAAGGGGATAGTGTCAGAAAAAGGGAAAAGGGGAGATAAAAAGAGGGAAACAAAAGAGGCAAAGAAAACCTATATCTGAGGGAAGTTAGAGAGGGGGAGGAACATTGTATGAATCTTTCTCTCATCAGAATTGGCTCAAAGAGGAAATAATTGACATATTTGTTTTACATAGAATTCTCTTTCACCTCATTGAAAAGGGGGAGAGGAAAAGGGAAAAGGAAAAGAGTAATAAAGGAACAGTACAAGAAAGGGATTTAAAGGGAAGAGGGAGGGATACTAAAGAGGGAGGGCTGAGTGATGCAAGTGGGGCCAATAAGTTTAATACTGAGGAAGGAGTTCAGGAGGGGGGGGCAAGGAAAAAAACATAATTGGGGGATAATATGATGGCAGGAAATACAGAATTAGTAACTTTAATTATAAATGTGAATGGTATGAACTCTCCCATTAAGTGGAAGCAGATAGCAGCCAGGATCAAAAGTCAGTGTTTACAGGAAACACATTTAAAGCAGGGAAATACATACAGAGTAAAGGTAAAAGGCTGGAGTAGAATCTATTATGCTTCAAGTGAAGTCAAAAAAGAAGGGGTAGCCATCCTCATTTGAGATCAAGCAAAAGCAAAAATTGATCTAATCAAAAGAGATAAGGAAGGAAACTATACCTTGCTAAAGGGTAGCATAGACAATGAAGCAATAGCAATACTAAATATGGATGCACCAAGTGGTATAGCATCTAACCTCCTAAAGGAGAAATTAAGAGAACTGCAAAAAGAAATACATGCAAAATAGTGAGAGACCCCAACCTTGTACTCTCAGAATTAGATAAATCAAACCACAAAACAAATGAGAAATTAAAAAGGTAAGTAGAATATTAGGAAAATTAGGTATACTAACTGTACAAGAATCAAATGGAAAACTACACTCAATAGATTGGGGAATAGAGAAGAACAAGTAAGAAAAGGAATTATTTTTCCAAAAGGGAATAACCTGAACATTGCTTTGGACGTAAATTTTTTAGACTGAAAAGGATTGCTGTTATGAAACATTTGATCAAGCTTTAAATATAAAGACAATGATGTACTGTATGCAAAAAGTACCATTGAAGCAAATACGAGAGAACTAACATCAACTATAATGTTCCGAAATGCACAGGAAACAATGGGAAAACTAGAATTAATAGAATGGGAAATAGAGGTGAACAAGTAAGAAAAGCAATTATTTGTCCAAAAGGGAATAACTGGAATATTGCTTTGGATGTAAACTTTTTAGACTGAAAAGGATTGCTGTTATGAAACATTTGATCTAGCTTTAAATCTAAAGAAGATAATGCACCATGTACAGAAAGTTCCATTGAAGCAAATACGAGAGAACTAACATCAACTATAATGTTCTGAAATGCACAGGAAATAATGGGAAAACCAGAATAAATAGAATGGGGAATAGAGATGAACAAGTAAGAAAAGGAATTATTTTTCAAAAAGGGAATAACCAGAACATTGATTTGGACGTAAAATTTGTAGACTGAAAAGATTGCTGTTATGAAACATTTGACCATCCTTTAAAAATAGAGAAGATAATGCATTGTGTCCCGAAAGTTCCATTGAAGCAAATACGAGAGAATTAACATCAAGTATAATGTTCCCAATTGCACAGGAACAATGGGAAAACTAGACTCAATAGAATGGGAAATAGAGCAGAAAAAGATTCCAAAGGAAGGGATTTTTATAAAGGGAATAACTAGAAGATTTGTTTGCCCATTTACTCTTTCCACTGATGAGGATTTTGATAAGAATCTTTTGATCCATCTTTAAATATAAAGAAGATAAGGCATTGTACCCAAAAAGTTCAAATGAAGCAAATTCGACAGTACTGATATCAACAATAATATCCCAAACTGTAGAAGTAACAGGGAAATCTACTCTCAATAAAATGGGGAATAGAGAAGAACAAGTAAGACAAGGAATTATTTTTCCAAAATGGAAGACCCGGAACATTGCTTTGGACGTAAACTTTTTAGACTGAAAATGATTGCTGTTATGAAACATTTGATGAACCTTTAGATATAAAAAAGAAAATGCATCGTGTACAGAAAGTTCCATTGAAGCAAATACGAGAGAATTAACATCAAGTATAATGTTCCTAATTGCACAGGAAACAACCGGAAAACTAGACTCAATAGAATGTGTAATATAGAGGAACAAGTAAGAAAAGGAATTATTTTTCCAAAAGAGAATAACTGGAACATTGCTTAGGATGTAAACTTTTTAGACTGAAAAGGATTGTTGTTATGAAACATTTGATATAGCTTTAAATATAAAGAGAATAATGCATCGTGTACAGAAAGTTCCATTCATGCAAATACGAGAAAATTAACATCAAGTATAATGTTCCCAATTGCACAGGAAACAACGGGGAAAATAGACCCAATAGAATGGGAAACAGGAACAAGATTCCAAAGGAATGGATTTTTCCAAAGAGAATAACTGGAAGATTTGTTTGCACATTTACTCTTTCCACTGATGAGGATTTTGATAAGAATCTTTTGATCCAGCTTTAAATAGGAAGAAGATCATGCATTGTGCCCAAAAAGTTCAAATGAAGCAAATTCGAGAGTACTGATATCAACAATAATATCCAAAACTGTAGAAGTAACAAATGGAAATCTACTCTCAATAAAATGGGGATTAGAGAAGAAGAAGTAAGAAAAGGAATTATTTTCCCAAAAGGGAATAACCAGAACATTGCTTTGGACGTAAATTTTTTAGACTGAAAAGGATTGCTGTTATGAAACATTTGATCAAGCTTTAAATATAAAGACAATGATATATTTTGCCCAAAAAGTCCCAATGAAGCAAATACGAGAGAATGAACATCAAGTATAATGTTCCCAATTGCAGAGGAAACAACGGGAAAACTAGACTCAATAGAATGGGAAAGAGAGAGGAGAAGTATCCAAAGGAATGGATTTTTCCAAAGGGAATAACTGGAAGATTTGCCTGCATATTCACTCTTTCCAATGTATGGGGCTCCTGGTAAGAATACTTTGATCTGCTTTAGATATAAAGAAGATGATGTATTGTGCCCAAAAAGTTCCATTGAAGCAAATACGAGAGAATTAACATCAAGTATAGTGTTCCCAATTGCACAGGAAACAAAGGGAAAACTACACTCAATTGAATGGAAAATAATCAGGAACATGTATCCAAAGGAAAGGATTTTTCCAAAGGGAATAACCGGAACATTGCTTTGGACATAAATGTTTTAGACTGAAAATGATTGCTTTTATGAAAGATTTGACCAAGCTTTAAATATAAGGAGAATGATGCATCGTGTACAGAAAGTCCCATTGAAGCAAGTACGAGAGAATGAACATCAAGTAAAATGTTCCCTATTTCACAGGAAACAACGGGAAAACTAGAGTCAATAGAATGGGAAATAGAGAGGAACAAGTATCCAAAGGAATGGATTTATCCAAAGGGAATAACTGGAAGATTTGCCTGCATATTCACTCATTCCAATGTATGGGGCTCCTGGTAAGAATACTTTGATCCGCTTTAGATATAAAGAAGATGATGTATTGTGCCCAGAATGTACCATTGAAGCAAATACGGGAGAATTGATATCAACAATAATATCCCAAACTGTACAAGAAACAAACGGAAAACTACTCTTAATAATATGGGGAATAGAGAAGAGCAAATAAGAAAAGGAATTATTTTTGCAAAAGGGAAAAACTGGAACATTTCTTTGGAAGTAAACTTTTTAGACGGAAAAGGATTGCTGTTATCAAATATTTGATCAGGCTTTAAATATAAAGACAATGATGTATTTTGCCCAAAAAATACCAATGAAGCAAATACGAGAGAATTGATATAAACAATAATATCCCAAACTGTACAAGAAACAAACGGAAAATTACTCTTAATAATATGGGGAACAGAGAAGAACAAATAAGAAAAGGAATTATTGTTCCAAAAGGTGATAACCGGAACATTGCGTTGGACTTAAACTTTTTAGACTGAAAACAATTGCTTTTATGAAAGATTTGACCAAGCTTTAAATATAAGGAGAATGATGCATCGTGTACAGAAAGTTCCATTGAAGCAAGTATGAGAGAATGAACATCAAGTAACATGTTCCCTATTTCACAGGAAATCATGGGAAAACTAGAGTCAATAGAATTGGAAATAGACAGGAACAAGTATCCAAAGGAATGGATTTATCCAAAGGGAATAACTGGAAGATTTGCCTGCATATTCACTCATTCCAATGTATAGTACTCCTGGTAAGAATACTTTGATCAGCTTTAGATATATATAAAAAAGATGTATTGTGCCCAAAAAGTTCCATTGAAGCAAATACGAGAGAATTAACATAGAGTATAGTGTTCCCAATTGAACAGGAAACAACGGGAAAACTTCACTCAATTGAATGGAAAATAATAAGGAACATGTATCCAAAGGAAAGGATTTTTCCAGAGGGAATAACCGGAACATAGCTTTGGACATAAACGTTTTAGACTGAAAATGATTGCTGTTATGAAACATTTGATCAAGCTTTAAATATAAGGAGAATGATGCATCGTGTACAGAAAGTTCCATTGAAGCAAGTACGAGAGAATGAACATCAAGTAAAATGTACCCTATTTCACAGGAAACCACGGGAAAACTAGACTCAATAGAATGGGAAAGAGAGAGGAGAAGTATCCAAAGGAATGGATTTTTCCAAAGGGCATAACTGGAAGATTTGCCTGCATATTCACTCTTTCCAATGTATGGGGCTCCTGGTAAGAATACTTTGATCCGCTTTAGATATAAAGAAGATGATGTATTGTGCCCAAAAAGTTCCATTGAAGCAAATACGGGAGAATTGATATCAACAATAATATCCCAAATTGTACAAGAAACAAACGGAAAACTACTCTTAATAATATGGGGAATAGAGAAGAGCAAGTAAGAAAAGGAATTATTTTTGCAAAAGGGAAAAACTGGAACATTTCTTTGGAAGTAAACTTTTTAGACGGAAAAGGATTGCTGTTATCAAATATTTGATCAAGCTTTAAAAATAAAGACAATGATGCATTTTGCCCAAAAAGTACCAATGAAGCAAATACGAGAGAATTGATATCAAGAATAATAACCCAAACTGTACAAGAAACAAACGGAAAACTACTCTTAATAATATGGGGAATAGAGAAGAAAAAAGAAGAAAAGGAATTATTGTCCCAAAAGGGGATAACTGGAACATTGCTTTGGACTTAAAACGTTTTAGACTGAAAACGATTGCTGTTATGAAAGATTTGATCAAGCTTTAAATATAAGGAGAATGATGCATCGTGTACAGAAAGTTCCATTGAAGCAAGTACGAGAGAATGAACATCAAGTAACATGTTCCCTATTTCAGAGGAAACCACGGGAAAACTAGAGTCAATAGAATTGGAAAGAGGTACAAGTATCCAAAGGAATGGATTTTTACAAAGGGAATAATTGGAAGATTTGCCTGCATATTCACTCATTCCAATGGATGGGGCTCCTGGTAAGAATACTTTGATCTGCTTTAGATATAAAGAAGATGATGTATTGTGCCCAGAATGTACCACTGAAGCAAATACGAGAGAATTGATATAAACAATAATATCCCAAACTGTACAAGAAACAAACGGAAAACTACTCTTAATAAAATGGGGAACAGAGAAGAACAAGTAAGAAAAGGAATTATTTTTGCAAAAGGGAAAAACTGGAACATTTTTTGGACGTAAACTTTTTAGACTGAAAAGGATTGCTGTTATCAAACATTTGATCAAGCTTTAAAAATAAAGACAATGACATATTTTGCCCCAAAAGTACCAATGAAGCAAATACGAGAGAATTAACATCAAGTATAATGTGCCCAAATGCACAGGAAAAAAGAGGAAAACTACACTCAATTGAATGGAAAATAATCAGGAACAAGTATCCAAAGGAATCGATTTTTCTAAAGGGAATACAACTATAATGTTCCTAAATGTAAAGGAAACAAAGGCAAAACTAGACTCAATAAAATGGGAAATAGAGAGGAACAAGTATCCAAAGGAATGGATTTTCCCAAAGGAAATAACTGGAATATTGCCTGCACATTCACTCATTCCACTGTATGGGATTCCTGTTAAGGATCCCTTGATCAGCTTTAGATATACAGAAGATAATGCATCTAGTACATAAAGTCCAGTTGAAGCAAATAGGAGAGAATTAACATCAACTACAAAGTTCCCATTTGAAAAGAAAACATCAGGAACACTTGACTCAATAGAATCGGATATAGAGAGGAACAAGTATCCGAAGGAATGGATTTTCCCAAAGGAAATAACTGGAAGTATTGCCTGCACATTCACTCATTCCACTATAAAGGATCCCTGTTAAGAATCCCTTGATCAGCTTTAGATATACAGAAGATAATGCATCTGGTAAAGAAAGTCCAGTTGAAGGAAATAGGAGAGAATTATCCTCAACTATAAAGTTCCTAATAGAAAAGGAAACATCAGGCACATTAGCCTCCATAGAATGGGAAATAGAGAGGAACAAGTATCCGAAGGAATGGATTTTCCTAAAGGAAATAACTGGAACTATTGCCTGCATATTCACATATTCCACTCTAAAGGATTCCTGTTAAGAATACCTTGATCAGCTTTAGATATACAGAAGATAATGCATCTTGTAAAGAAAGTCCAGTTGAAGCAAATAGGACAGAATTATCATCAACTATAAAGTTCCTAATTGAAAAGGAAACATCAGGCACACTAGCCTCAATAGAATGGGAAATAGAGAGGAACAAGTATCCGAAGGAATGGATTTTCCTAAGGAAATAACTGGAACTGTGGCCTGCACATTCACTCATTCCACTGTAAAGGATTCCTGTTAAGAATCTCTTGATCAGCTTTAGATATACAGAAGATAATGCATCTGGTACAGAATGTCCAGTTGAAGCAAATAGGAGAGAATTATCAACTATAAAGTTCCTAATTGAAAAGGAAACATCAGGCACACTAGCCTCAATAGAATGGGAAATAGAGAGGAACAAGTATCCGAAGGAATGGATTTTCCCTAAGGAAATAACTGGAATTATTGCCTGCACATTCACTCATTTCACTGTAAAGGATTCCTGTTAATAAAACCTTGATCAGCTTTAGATATACAGAAGATAATGCATCTGGTACAGAAAGTCCAGTTGAAGCAAATAGGAGAGAATTATCATCAACTATAAAGTTCCTAATTGAAAAGGAAACAAAGGGAAAACTAGACTCAATAGAATGGGAAATAGAGAGCAACAAGTATCCACAGGAATGGATTTTCCGTAACGGAAATTATTGTAACTATTGCCTGTACATTCACTCATTCCACTGTAAAGGATTCCTGTTAAGAATCCCTTGATCAGCTTTAGATATACAGAAGATAATGCATCTGGTACAGAAAGTCCAGTTGAAGCAAATAGGAGAGAATTATCATCAACTATAAAGTTCCTAATTGAAAAGGAAACAAAGGGAAAACTAGACGAAATAGAATGGGAAATAGAGAGCAACAAGTATCAACAGGAATGGATTTTCCCTAAAGAAATAACTGGAACTATCGCCTGCACATTCAGTCATTCCACTGTAAAGGATTCCTGTTAAGAATCCCTTGATCAGCTTTAGATATACAGAAGATAATGCATCTGGTAAAGAAAGTCCAGTTGAAGCAAATAGGAGAGAATTAGCATCAACTATAAAGTTCCTAATTGAAAAGGAAACATCAGGCACACTAGCCTCAATAGAATGGGAAATAGAGAGCAACAAGTATCCGAAGGAATGGATTTTCCTAAAGGAAATAACTGGAACTATTGACTGCACATTCACTCATTCCACTGTAAAGGATTCCTGTTAAGAATCCCTTGATCAGCTTTAGATATACAGAAGATAATGCATCTGTTACAGAAAGTCCAGTTGAAGCAAATAGGAGAGAATTATTATCAACTATAAAGTTCCTAATTGAAAAGGAAACATCAGGCACACTAGCCTCAATAGAATGGGAAATAGAGAGCAACAAGTATCCGAAGGAATGGATTTTCCTAAAGGAAATAACTGGAACTATTGACTGCACATTCACTCATTCCACTGTAAAGGATTCCTGTTAAGAATCCCTTGATCAGCTTTGCATATACAGAAGATAATGCATCTGGTACAGAAAGTCCAGTTGAAGCAAATAGGAGAGAATTATCATCAACTATAAAGTTCCTAATTGAAAAGGAAACAAAGGTAAAACTAGACTAAATAGAATGGGAAATAGAGAGCAACAAGTATCTGAAGGAATGGATTTTCCCTAAAGAAATAACTGGAACGATTGCCTGCACATTCAGTCATTCCACTGTAAAGGATTCCTGTTAAGAATCCCTTGATCAGCTTTAGATATACAGAAGATAATGTATCTGGTAAAGAAAGTCCAGTTGAAGCAAATAGGAGAGAATTATCATCAACTATAAAGTTCCTAATTGAAAAGGAAACATCAGGCACACTAGCCTCAATAGAATCGGAAATAGAGAGGAACAAGTATCCGAAGGAATGGTTTTTCCCTAATGAAATAACTGCAACTATTGCTTGCACATTCACTCATTCCATTGTAAAGGATTCCTGTTAAGAATCCCTTGATCAGCTTTAGATATACAGAAGATAATGCATCTGGTAAAGAAAGTCCAGTTGAAGCAAATAGGAGAGAATTATCATCAACTATAAAGTTCCTAATTGAAAAGGAAACATCAGGCACACTAGCCTCAATAGAATGGGAAATAGAGAGCAACAAGTATCCGAAGGAATGGATTTTCCTAAAGGAAATAACTGGAACTATTGACTGCACATTCACTCATTCCACTGTAAAGGATTCCTGTTAAGAATCCCTTGATCAGCTTTACATATACAAAAGATAATGCATCTGGTACAGAAAGTCCAGTTGAAGCAAATAGGAGAGAATTATCATCAACTATAAAGTTCCTAATTGAAAAGGAAACAAAGGTAAAACTAGACTAAATAGAATGGGAAATAGAGAGCAACAAGTATCTGAAGGAATGGATTTTCCCTAAAGAAATAACTGGAACGATTGCCTGCACATTCAGTCATTCCACTGTAAAGGATTCCTGTTAAGAATCCCTTGATCAGCTTTAGATATACAGAAGATAATGCATCTGGTACAGAAAGTCCAGTTGAAGCAAATAGGAGAGAATTATCATCAACTATAAAGTTCCTAATTGAAAAGGAAACATCAGGCACACTAGCCTCAATAAATTAGGAAATAGAGAGGAACAAGTATCTGAAGGAATGGATTTTCCCTAATGAAATAACTGCAACTATTGCTTGCACATTCACTCATTCCATTGTAAAGGATTCCTGTTAAGAATCCCTTGATCAGCTTTAGATATACAGAAGATAATGCATCTAGTACAGAAAGTCCAGTTGAAGCAAATAGGAAAGAATTATCATCAAGTATAAAGTTCCTAATTGAAAAGGAAACATCAGGCACACTAGCCTCAATAGAATGGGAAATAGAGAGCAACAAATATCCGAAGGAATGGATTTTCCTAAAGCAAATAGCTGGAACTATTGCCTGCACATTCACTCATTCCACTGTAAAGGATTCCTGTTAAGAATCGATTGATCAGCTTTAGATATACAGAATATAATGCATCTGGTACAGAAAGTCCAGTTGAAGCAAATAGGAGAGAATTATTATGAACTATAAAGTTCCTAATTGAAAAGGAAATATCAGGCACACTAGCCTCAATAGAATGGGAAATAGAGAGGAACAAGGATCCGAAGGAATGGATTTTCCCTAAGGAAATAACTGGAACTATTGCCTGCACATTCACTCACGCCACTGTAAAGGATTCCTGTTAAGAATCCCTTGATCAGCTTTAGATATACAGAAGATAATGCATCTGGTATAGAAAGTCCAGTTGAAGCAAATAGGAGAGAATTATCATCAACTATAAAGTTCCTAATTGAAAAGGAAACATCAGGCACACTAGCCTCAATAGAGTGGGAAATAGAGAGGAACAAGTATCCGAAGGAATGGATTTTCCCTACGGAAATAACTGGAACTATTGCCTGGACATTCACTCATTCCACTGTAAAGGATTCCTGTTAAGAATCCCTTGATCAGCATTAGATATACAGAAGATAATGCATCTGGTACAGAAAGTCCAGTTGAAGCAAATAGGAGAGAATTATCATCAACTATAAAGTTCCTAATTGAAAAGGAAACAAAGGGAAAACTAGACTCAATAGAATGGGAAATAGAGAGCAACAAGTATCCACAGGAATGGATTTTCCCTAACGGAAATTATTGGAACTATTGCCTGTACATTAACTCATTCCACTGTAAAGGATTCCTGTTAAGAATCCCTTGATCAGCTTTAGATATACAGAAGATAATGCATCTGGTACAGAAAGTCCAGTTGAAGCAAATAGGAGAGAATTATCATCAACTATAAAGTTCCTAATTGAAAAGGAAACATCAGGCACACTAGCCTCAATAATTTGGGAAATAGAGAGCAACAAGTATCAACAGGAATGGATTTTCCCTAAAGAAATAACTGGAACTATCGCCTGCACATTCAGTCATTCCACTGTAAAGGATTCCTGTTAAGAATCCCTTGATCAGCTTTAGATATACAGAAGATAATCCATCTGGTAAAGAAAGTCCAGTTGAAGCAAATAGGAGAGAATTATCATCAACTATAAAGTTCCTAATTGAACAGGAAACATCAGGCACACTAGCCTCAATAGAATGGGAAATAGAGAGCAACAAGTATCCGAAGGAATGGATTTTCCTAAAGGAAATAACTGGAACTATTGACTGCACATTCACTCATTCCACTGTAAAGGATTCCTGTTAAGAATCCCTTGATCAGCTTTAGATATACAGAAGATAATGCATCTGTTACAGAAAGTCCAGTTGAAGCAAATAGGAGAGAATTATTATCAACTATAAAGTTCCTAATTGAAAAGGAAACATCAGGCACACTAGCCTCAATAGAATGGGAAATAGAGAGCAACAAGGATCCGAAGGAATGGATTTTCTTAAAGAAAATAACTGGAACTATTGCCTGCACATTCACTCATTCCACTGTAAAGGATTCCTGTTAAGAATCCCTTGATCAGCTTTACATATACAGAAGATAATGCATCTGGTACAGAAAGTCCAGTTGAAGCAAATAGAAGAGAATTATCATCAACTATAAAGTTCCTAATTGAAAAGGAAACAAAGGGAAAACTAGACTAAATAGAATTGGAAATAGAGAGCAACAAGTATCCGAAGGAATGGATTTTCCCTAAAGAAATAACTGGAACGATTGCCTGCACATTCAGTCATTCCACTGTAAAGGATTCCTGTTAAGAATCCCTTGATCAGCTTTAGATATACAGAAGATAATGCATCTGGTAAAGAAAGTCCAGTTGAAGCAAATAGGAGAGAATTATCATCAACTATAAAGTTCCTAATTGAAAAGGAAACATCAAGCACACTAGCCTCAATGGAATGGGAAATAGAGAGCAACAAGTATCCGAAGGAATGGATTTTCCCTAATGAAATAACTGCAACTATTGCTTGCACATTCACTCATTCCATTGTAAAGGATTCCTGTTAAGAATCCCTTGATCAGCTTTAGATATACAGAATATAATGCATCTAGTACAGAAAGTCCAGTTGAAGCAAATAGGAAAGAATTATCATCAACTATAAAGTTCCTAATTGAAAAGGAAACATCAGGCACACTAGCCTCAATAGAATGGGAAATAGAGAGCAACAAATATCTGAAGGAATGGATTTTCCTAAAGGAAATAGGTGGAACTATTGCCTGCACATTCACTCATTCCACTGTAAAGGATTCCTGTTAAGAATCCCTTGATTAGCTTTAGATATACAGAAGAAAATGCATCTGGTACAGAAAGTCCAGTTGAAGCAAATAGGAGAGAATTATTATCAACTATAAAGTTCCTAATTGAAAAGGAAATATCAGGCACACTAGCCTCAATAGAATGGGAAATATAGAGGAACAAGGATCCGAAGGAATGGATTTTCCTAAAGGAAATAACTGGAACTATTGCGTGCACATTCACTCATGCCACTGTAAAGGATTCCTGTTAAGAATCCCTTGATCAGCTTTAGACATACAGAAGATAATGTATCTGGTAAAGAAAGTCCAGTTGAAGCAAATAGGAGAGAATTATCATCAACTATAAAGTTCCTAATTGAAAAGGAAACATCAGGCACACTAGCCTCAATAGAATGGGAAATAGAGAGGAACAAGTATCCGAAGGAATGGTTTTTCCCTAATGAAATAACTGCAACTATTGCTTGCACATTCACTCATTCCATTGTAAAGGATTCCTGTTAAGAATCCCTTGATCAGCTTTAGATATACAGAATATAATGCATCTAGTACAGAAAGTCCAGTTGAAGCAAATAGGAAAGAATTATCATCAACTATAAAGTTCCTAATTGAAAAGGAAACATCAGGCACACTAGCCTCAATAGAATGGGAAATAGAGAGCAACAAATATCCGAAGGAATGGATTTTCCTAAAGGAAATAGCTGGAACTATTGCCTGCACATTCACTCATTCCACTGTAAAGGATTCCTGTTAAGAATCCCTTGATCAGCTTTAGATATACAGAAGAAAATGCATCTGGTACAGAAAGTCCAGTTGAAGCAAATAGGAGAGAATTATTATCAACTATAAAGTTCCTAATTGAAAAGGAAATATCAGGCACACTAGCCTCAATAGAATGGGAAATATAGAGGAACAAGGATCCGAAGGAATGGATTTTCCTAAAGGAAATAACTGGAACTATTGCGTGCACATTCACTCATGCCACTGTAAAGGATTCCTGTTAAGAATCCCTTGATCAGCTTTAGACATACAGAAGATAATGTATCTGGTAAAGAAAGTCCAGTTGAAGCAAATAGGAGAGAATTATCATCAACTATAAAGTTCCTAATTGAAAAGGAAACATCAGGCACACTAGCCTCAATAGAATGGGAAATAGAGAGGAACAAGTATCCGAAGGAATGGTTTTTCCCTAATGAAATAACTGCAACTATTGCTTGCACATTCACTCATTCCATTGTAAAGGATTCCTGTTAAGAATCCCTTGATCAGCTTTAGATATACAGAAGATAATGCATCTAGTACAGAAAGTCCAGTTGAAGCAAATAGGAAAGAATTATCATCAAGTATAAAGTTCCTAATTGAAAAGGAAACATCAGGGACACTAGCCTCAATAGAATGGGAAGTAGAGAGCAACAAATATTCGAAGGAATGGATTTTCCTAAAGCAAATAGCTGGAACTATTGCCTGCACATTCACTCATTCCACTGTAAAGGATTCCTGTTAAGAATCGATTGATCAGCTTTAGATATACAGAAGAAAATGCATCTGGTACAGAAAGTCCAGTTGAAGCAAATACTAGAGAATTATCATCAACTATAAAGTTCCTAATTGAAAAGGAAATATCAGGCACACTAGCCTCAATAGAATGGGAAATATAGAGGAACAAGGATCCGAAAGAATGGATTTTCCTAAAGGAAATAACTGGAACTATTGCCTGCACATTCACTCACGCCACTGTAAAGGATTCCTGTTAAGAATCCCTTGATCAGCTTTAGATATACAGAAGATAATGCATCTGGTACAGAAAGTACAGTTGAAGCAAATAGGAGAGAATTATCATCAACTATAAAGTTCCTAATTGAAAAGGAAACATCAGGCACACTAGCCTCAATAGAATGGGAAATAGAGAGGAACAAGTATCCGAAGGAATGGATTTTCCCTAAGGAAATAACTGGAACTATTGCCTGGACATTCACTCATTCCACTGTAAAGGATTCCTGTTAAGAATCCCTTGATCAGCATTAGATATACAGAAGATAATGCATCTGGTACAGAAAGTCCAGTTGAAGCAAATAGGAGAGAATTATCATCAACTATAAAGTTCCTAATTGAAAAGGAAACATCAGGGACACTAGCCTCAATAAATTAGGAAATAGAGAGGAACAAGTATCCGAAGGAATGGATTTTCCTTAAGGAATACCTGGAAGTATTGCCTGCACATTCACTCATTCCACTGTAAAGGATTCCTGTTAAGAATCCCTTGATCAGCTTTAGATATACAGAAGATAAAGCATCTGGTACAGAAAGTCCAGTTGAAACAAATAAGAGAGAATTATCATCAACTATAAAGTTCCTAATTGAAAAGGAAACATCAGGCACACTAGCCTCAATAGAATGGGAAATAGAGAGGAACAAGTATCCGAAGGAATGGATTTTCCCTACGGAAATAACTGGAATTAATGCCTGCACATTCACTCATTCCACTGTAAAGGATTCCTGTTAAGAATCCCTTGATCAGCTTTAGATATACAGAAGATAATGCATCTGGAACAAAAAGTCCAGTTGAAGCAAATAGGAGAGAATTATCATCAACTATAAAGTTCCTAATTGAAAAGGAAACATCAGGCACACTAGCCTCAATAGAATGGGAAATAGAGAGGAACAAGTATCCGAAGGAATGGATTTTCCCTACGGAAATAACTGGAATTAATGCCTGCACATTCACTCATTCCACTATAAAGGACTCCTGTTAAAAATCCCTTGATCAGCTATAGATATACAGAAGATAATGCATCTGGAACAGAAAGTCCAGTTGAAGCAAATAGGAGAGAAATATCATCAACTATAAAGTTCCTAATTGTAAAGGAAACATCAGGCACACTAGCCTCAATAGAATGGGAAGTTGAGGGGAACAAGTATCCGAAGGAATGGATTTTCCCTAAGGAAATAACTGGAACTATTACCTGCACATTCACTCATTCCACTGTAAAGGATTCCTGTTAAGAATCCCTTGATCAGCTTTAGATATACAGAAGATAATGCATCTGGTACAGAAAGTCCAGTTGAAGCAAATAGGAGAGAATTATTATCAACTATAAAGTTCCTTATTGAAAAGGAAACATCAGGCACACTAGCCTCAATAATTTGGGAAATAGAGAGGAATAAATATCCTAAGGAATGGATTTTCCTTAAGGAAATAACTGGAATTATTGCCTGCACATTCCCTCATTCCACTGTAAAGGATTCCTGTTAAGAATCACTTGATCACCTTTAGATATACAAAGGATAA
Organism: Sminthopsis crassicaudata; assembly: GCF_048593235.1. Lineage (NCBI taxonomy): Eukaryota > Metazoa > Chordata > Mammalia > Dasyuromorphia > Dasyuridae > Sminthopsis > Sminthopsis crassicaudata. The sequence goes on from NC_133621.1 coordinate 244,196,704, forward strand.
TGCATCTGGTACAGAAAGTCCAATTGAAGCAAATAGGAGAGAATTATCATCAACTATAACGTTCCTAATTGAAAAGGAAACATCAGGCACACTAGCCCCAATAGAATGGGAAATAGAGAGGAACAAGTATCCAAAGGAATGGATTTTCCCTAAGGAAATAACTGGAACTATTGCCTGCACATTGACTCATTCCACTGTAAAGGATTCCTGTTAATAATCCCTTGATCAGCTTCAGATATACAGAAGATAATGCATCTGGTACAGAAAGTCCAGTTGAAGCAAATACTAGAGAATTATTATCAACTATAAAGTTCCTAATTGAAAAGAAAACATCAGGCACACTAGCCTCAATAGAATGGGAAATAGAGAGGAACAAGTATCCGAAGGAATGGATTTTCCTTAAGGAAATAACTGGAACTATTGCCTGCTTATTCAGTCATTCCACTGTAAAGGATTCCTGTTAAGAATCCCTTGATCAGCTTTAGATATACAGAAGATAATGCATCTGCAACAGAAAGTCCAGTTGAAGAAAATAGGAGAGAATTATCTTCAAATATAAAGTTCCTAATTGAAAAGGAAACATCAGGCACACTAGCCTCAATAGAATGGGAAATAGAGAGAAACAAGTATCTGAAGGAATGGATTTTCCTTAAGGAAATAACTGGAACTATTGCCTGCACATTCACTCATTCTACTGGAAAAGATTCCTGTTAAGAATCCCTTGATCAGCTTTAGATATACAGAAGATAATGCATCTGGTACAGAAAGTCCAGTTTAAGCAAATTGGAGAGAATTATCATCAACTATAAAGTTCCTAATGGAAAAGAAAACATCAGGCACACTAGCCTCAATAGAATGGGAAATAGAGAGGAACATGTATCCGAAGGAAGGGATTTTCCCTAAGGAAATAACTGGAACTTTTGCCTGCATATTCACTCATTCTATTGTAAAGGATTCCTGTTAAGAATCCCTTGATCAGCTTTAGATATACAAAACATAATGCATCTGGTACAGAAAGTCCAGTTGAAGCAAATAGGAGAGAATTATCATCAACTATAAAGTTCCTAATTGAAAAGGAAACATCAGGCACACTAGCCTCAATAGAATGGGAAATAGAGAGGAACAAGTATCTGAAGGAATGGATTTTCCTAAAGGAAATAGCTGGAACTATTGCCTGCACATTCACTCATTCCACTGTAAAGGATTCCTGTTAAGAATCCCTTGATCAGCTTTAGATATACAGAAGAAAATGCATCTGGTACAGAAAGTCCAGTTGAAGCAAATAGGAGAGAATTATTATCAACTATAAAGTTCCTAATTGAAAAGGAAATATCAGGCACACTAGCCTCAATAGAATGGGAAATATAGAGGAACAAGGATCCGAAGGAATGGATTTTCCTAAAGGAAATAACTGGAACTATTGCGTGCACATTCACTCATGCCACTGTAAAGGATTCCTGTTAAGAATCCCTTGATCAGCTTTAGACATACAGAAGACAATGTATCTGGTAAAGAAAGTCCAGTTGAAGCAAATAGGTGAGAATTATCATCAACTATAAAGTTCCTAATTGAAAAGGAAACATCAGGCACACTAGCCTCAATAGAATGGGAAATAGAGAGGAACAAGTATCCGAAGGAATGGTTTTTCCCTAATGAAATAACTGCAACTATTGCTTGCACATTCACTCATTCCATTGTAAAGGATTCCTGTTAAGAATCCCTTGATCAGCTTTAGATATACAGAAGATAATGCATCTAGTACAGAAAGTCCAGTTGAAGCAAATAGGAAAGAATTATCATCAAGTATAAAGTTCCTAATTGAAAAGGAAACATCAGGGACACTAGCCACAATAGAATGGGAAATAGAGAGCAACAAATATTCGAAGGAATGGATTTTCCTAAAGCAAATAGCTGGAACTATTGCCTGCACATTCACTCATTCCACTGTAAAGGATTCCTGTTAAGAATCGATTGATCAGCTTTAGATATACAGAAGAAAATGCATCTGGTACAGAAAGTCCAGTTGAAGCAAATACTAGAGAATTATCATCAACTATAAAGTTCCTAATTGAAAAGAAAACATCAGGCACACTAGCCTCAATAGAATGGGAAATAGAGAGGAACAAGTATCAGAAGGAATGGATTTTCCCTAAGGAAATAACTGGAATTATTGCCTGCACATTCACTCATTATACTGTAAAGGATTCCTGTTAAGAATGTCTTGATCAGCTTTAGATATACAGAAGATAATGCATCTGGTCCAGAAAGTGCAGTTGAAGCAAATAGGATAGAAATATCCTCAACTATAAAGTTCCTAATTGAAAAGGAAACATCAGGCACACTAGACTCAATAGAATGGGAAATAGAGAGGAACAAGTATCCGAAGGAATGGATTTTCCCTAAGGAAATAACTGGAACTATTGCCTGCACATTCAGTCATTCCACTGTAAAGGATTCCTGTTAAGAATCCCTTGATCAGGTTTAGATATACAAAAGATAATGCATCTGTTACAGAAAGTCCAGTTGAAGCAAATAGGAGAGAATTATCATCAACTATAAAGTTCCTAATTGAAAAGGAAAATCAGGCACACTAGCCTCAATAAATTGGGAAATAGAGAGGAACAAGTATCCGAAGGAATGGATTTTCCTTAAGGAAATAACTGGAACTATTGCCTGCACATTCACTCATTCCACTGTAAAGGATTCCTGTTAAGAATCGCTTGATCAGCTTTAGATATACAGAAGATAATGCATCTGGTACAGAAAGTCCAGTTGAAGCAAATAGGAGAGAATTATCATCAACTATAAAGTTCCTAATTGAAAAGGAAACATCAGGCACACTACCCCAATAGAATGGGAAATAGAGAGGAACAAGTATCCAAAGGAATGGATTTTCCTTAAGGAAATAACTGGAACTATTGCCTGCATATTCAGTCATTCCACTGTAAAGGATTCCTGTTAAGAATCCCTTGATCAGCTTTAGATATACAGAATATAATGCATCTGCAACAGAAAGTCCAGTTGAAGAAAATAGGAGAGAATTATCATCAAAAATAAAGTTCCTAATTGAAAAGGAAAAATCAGGCACACTAGCCCCAATAGAATGGGAAATAGAGAGGAACAAGTATCCAAAGGAATGGATTTTCCCTAAGGAAATAACTGGAACTAATGCCTGCACATTGAATCATTCCTCTGTAAAGGATTCCTGTTAAGAATCCCTTGATCAAGTTTAGATATAAAGAAGATAATGCATCTGGTACAGAAAGTCCAGTTGAAGCAAATACTAGAGAATTATCATCAACTATAAAGTTCCTAATTGAAAAGAAAACATCAGGCACACTAGCCTCAATAGAATGGGAAATAGAGAGGAACAAGTATCCGAAGGAATGGATTTTCCCTAAGGAAAACACTGGAATTATTGCCTGCACATTCACTCATTATACTGTAAAGGATTCCTGTTAAGAATGTCTTGATCAGCTTTAGATATACAGAAGATAATGCATCTGGTCCAGAAAGTGCAGTTGAAGCAAATAGGATAGAAATATCCTCAACTATAAAGTTCCTAATTGAAAAGGAAACATCAGGCACACTAGACTCAATAGAATGGGAAATAGAGAGGAACAAGTATCCGAAGGAATGGATTTTCCCTAAGGAAATAACTGGAATTATTGCCTGCACATTCACTCATTATACTGTAAAGGATTCCTGTTAAGAATGTCTTGATCAGCTTTAGATATACAGAAGATAATGCATCTGGTCCAGAAAGTGCAGTTGAAGCAAATAGGATAGAAATATCCTCAACTATAAAGTTCCTAATTGAAAAGGAAACATCAGGCACACTAGACTCAATAGAATGGGAAATAGAGAGGAACAAGGATCCGAAGGAATGGATTTTACTAAAGGAAATAACTGGAACTATTGCCTGCACATTCACTTATGCCACTGTAAAGGATTCCTTTTAAGAATCCCTTGATCAGCTTTAGATATACAGAAGATAATGCATCTGGTATAGAAAGTCCAGTTGAAGCAAATAGGAGAGAATTATCATCAACTATAAAGTTCCTAATTGAAAACGAAATATCAGGCACACTAGCTTCAATAGAATGGGAAATAGAGAGGAACAAGTATCCGAAGGAATGGATTTTCCCTAAGGAAATAACTGCAACTATTGCCTGCACATTTACTCATTCCACTGTAAAGGATTCCTGTTAAGAATCCCTTGATCAGCTTTAGATATAGAGAAGATAATGCATCTGGTACAGAGAGTCCAGTTGAAGCAAATAGGAGAGAATTATCATCAACTATAAAGTTCCTAATTGAAAAGGAAACATCAGGCACACTAGCCTCAATAGAATGGGAAATAGAGAGGAACAAGTATCCGAAGGAATGGATTTTCCCTAAGGAAATAACTGGAATTATTGCCTGCACATTCACTCATTCCACTGTAAAGGATTCCTGTTAAGAATCCCTTGATCAGGTTTAGATATACAGAAGATAATGCATCTGTTACAGAAAGTCAAGTTGAAGCAAATAGGAGAGAATTATCATCAACTATAAAGTTCCTAATTGAAAACGAAATATCAGGCACACTAGCTTCAATAGAATGGGAAATAGAGAGGAACAAGTATCCGAAGGAATGGATTTTCCCTAAGGAAATAACTGCAACTATTGCCTGCACATTTACTCATTCCACTGTAAAGGATTCCTGTTAAGAATCCCTTGATCAGCTTTAGATATACAGAAGATAATGCATCTGGTACAGAAAGTCCAGTTGAAGCAAATAGGAGAGAATTATTATCAACTATAAAGTTCCTAATTGAAAAGGAAATATCAGGCACACTAGCCTCAATAAATTGGGAAATAGAGAGGAACAAGGATCCGAAGGAATGGATTTTCCTAAAGGAAATAACTGGAACTATTGCCTGCACATTCACTCATGCCACTGTAAAGGATTCCTGTTAAGAATCCCTTGATCAGCTTTAGATATACAGAAGATAATGCATCTGGTATAGAAAGTCCAGTTGAAGCAAATAGGAGAGAATTATCATCAACTATAAAGTTCCTAATTGAAAAGGAAATATCAGGCACACTAGCCCCAATAGAATGGGAAATAGAGAGGAACAAGTATCCAAAGGAATGGATTTTCCTTAAGGAAATAACTGGAACTATTGCCTGCACATTCAGTCATTCCACTGTAAAGGATTCCTGTTGAGAATCCCTTGATCAGCTTTAGATATACAGAATATAATGCATCTGCAACAGAAAGTCCAGTTGAAGAAAATAGGAGAGAATTATCATCAAATATAAAGTTCCTAATTGAAAAGGAAACATCAGGCACACTAACCTCAATAGAATGGGAAATAGAGAGAAACAAGTATCTGAAGGAATGGATTTTCCTTAAGGAGATAACTGGATCTATTGCCTGCACAATCACTCATTCTACTGTAAAAGATTCCTGTTAAGAATCCCTTGATCAGCTTTAGATATACAGAAGATAATGCATCTGGTACAGAAAGTCCAGTTGAAGAAAATAGGAGAGAATTATCATCAAATATAAAGTTCCTAATTGAAAAGGAAAAATCAGGCACACTAGCCCCAATAGAATGGGAAATAGAGAGGAACAAGTATCCAAAGGAATGGATTTTCCCTAAGGAAATAACTGGAACTATTGCCTGCACATTGACTCATTCCTCTGTAAAGGATTCCTGTTAAGAATCCCTTGATCAAGTTTAGATATACAGAAGATAATGCATCTGGTACAGAAAGTCCAGTTGAAGCAAATACTAGAGAATTATCATCAAATATAAAGTTCCTAATTGAAAAGAAAACATCAGGCACACTAGCCTCAATAGAATGGGAAATAGAGAGGAACAAGTATCCGAAGGAATGGATTTTCCCTAAGGAAAACACTGGAATTATTGCCTGCACATTCACTCATTATACTGTAAAGGATTCCTGTTAAGAATGTCTTGATCAGCTTTAGATATACAGAAGATAATGCATCTGGTCCAGAAAGTGCAGTTGAAGCAAATAGGATAGAAATATCCTCAACTATAAAGTTCCTAATTGAAAAGGAAACATCAGGCACACTAGACTCAATAGAATGGGAAATAGAGAGGAACAAGTATCCGAAGGAATGGATTTTCCCTAAGGAAATAACTGGAACTATTGCCTGCACATTCAGTCATTCCACTGTAAAGGATTCCTGTTAAGAATCCCTTGATCAGGTTTAGATATACAAAAGATAATGCATCTGTTACAGAAAGTCCAGTTGAAGCAAATAGGAGAGAATTATCATCAACTATAAAGTTCCTAATTGAAAAGGAAAATCAGGCACACTAGCCTCAATAAATTGGGAAATAGAGAGGAACAAGTATCCGAAGGAATGGATTTTCCTTAAGGAAATAACTGGAACTATTGCCTGCACATTCACTCATTCCACTGTAAAGGATTCCTGTTAAGAATCGCTTGATCAGCTTTAGATATACAGAAGATAATGCATCTGGTACAGAAAGTCCAGTTGAAGCAAATAGGAGAGAATTATCATCAACTATAAAGTTCCTAATTGAAAAGGAAACATCAGGCACACTAGCCTCAATAGAATGGGAAATAGAGAGGAACAAGTATCTGAAGGAATGGATTTTCCTTAAGGAAATAACTGGAACTATTGCCTGCACATTCACTCATTCTACTGGAAAAGATTCCTGTTAAGAATCCCTTGATCAGCTTTAGATATACAGAAGATAATGCATCTGGTACAGAAAGTCCAGTTGAAGCAAATTGGAGAGAATTATCATCAACTATAAAGTTCCTAATGGAAAAGAAAACATCAGGCACACTAGCCTCAATAGAATGGGAAATAGAGAGGAACATGTATCCGAAGGAAGGGATTTTCCCTAAGGAAATAACTGGAACTTTTGCCTGCATATTCACTCATTCTATTGTAAAGGATTCCTGTTAAGAATCCCTTGATCAGCTTTAGATATACAAAACATAATGCATCTGGTACAGAAAGTCCAGTTGAAGCAAATAGGAGAGAATTATCATCAACTATAAAGTTCCTAATTGAAAAGGAAACATCAGGCACACTAGCCTCAATAGAATGGGAAATAGAGAGGAACAAGTATCTGAAGGAATGGATTTTCCTAAAGGAAATAGCTGGAACTATTGCCTGCACATTCACTCATTCCACTGTAAAGGATTCCTGTTAAGAATCCCTTGATCAGCTTTAGATATACAGAAGAAAATGCATCTGGTACAGAAAGTCCAGTTGAAGCAAATAGGAGAGAATTATTATCAACTATAAAGTTCCTAATTGAAAAGGAAATATCAGGCACACTAGCCTCAATAGAATGGGAAATATAGAGGAACAAGGATCCGAAGGAATGGATTTTCCTAAAGGAAATAACTGGAACTATTGCGTGCACATTCACTCATGCCACTGTAAAGGATTCCTGTTAAGAATCCCTTGATCAGCTTTAGACATACAGAAGACAATGTATCTGGTAAAGAAAGTCCAGTTGAAGCAAATAGGTGAGAATTATCATCAACTATAAAGTTCCTAATTGAAAAGGAAACATCAGGCACACTAGCCTCAATAGAATGGGAAATAGAGAGGAACAAGTATCCGAAGGAATGGTTTTTCCCTAATGAAATAACTGCAACTATTGCTTGCACATTCACTCATTCCATTGTAAAGGATTCCTGTTAAGAATCCCTTGATCAGCTTTAGATATACAGAAGATAATGCATCTAGTACAGAAAGTCCAGTTGAAGCAAATAGGAAAGAATTATCATCAAGTATAAAGTTCCTAATTGAAAAGGAAACATCAGGGACACTAGCCACAATAGAATGGGAAATAGAGAGCAACAAATATTCGAAGGAATGGATTTTCCTAAAGCAAATAGCTGGAACTATTGCCTGCACATTCACTCATTCCACTGTAAAGGATTCCTGTTAAGAATCGATTGATCAGCTTTAGATATACAGAAGAAAATGCATCTGGTACAGAAAGTCCAGTTGAAGCAAATACTAGAGAATTATCATCAACTATAAAGTTCCTAATTGAAAAGAAAACATCAGGCACACTAGCCTCAATAGAATGGGAAATAGAGAGGAACAAGTATCAGAAGGAATGGATTTTCCCTAAGGAAATAACTGGAATTATTGCCTGCACATTCACTCATTATACTGTAAAGGATTCCTGTTAAGAATGTCTTGATCAGCTTTAGATATACAGAAGATAATGCATCTGGTCCAGAAAGTGCAGTTGAAGCAAATAGGATAGAAATATCCTCAACTATAAAGTTCCTAATTGAAAAGGAAACATCAGGCACACTAGACTCAATAGAATGGGAAATAGAGAGGAACAAGTATCCGAAGGAATGGATTTTCCCTAAGGAAATAACTGGAACTATTGCCTGCACATTCAGTCATTCCACTGTAAAGGATTCCTGTTAAGAATCCCTTGATCAGGTTTAGATATACAAAAGATAATGCATCTGTTACAGAAAGTCCAGTTGAAGCAAATAGGAGAGAATTATCATCAACTATAAAGTTCCTAATTGAAAAGGAAAATCAGGCACACTAGCCTCAATAAATTGGGAAATAGAGAGGAACAAGTATCCGAAGGAATGGATTTTCCTTAAGGAAATAACTGGAACTATTGCCTGCACATTCACTCATTCCACTGTAAAGGATTCCTGTTAAGAATCGCTTGATCAGCTTTAGATATACAGAAGATAATGCATCTGGTACAGAAAGTCCAGTTGAAGCAAATAGGAGAGAATTATCATCAACTATAAAGTTCCTAATTGAAAAGGAAACATCAGGCACACTACCCCAATAGAATGGGAAATAGAGAGGAACAAGTATCCAAAGGAATGGATTTTCCTTAAGGAAATAACTGGAACTATTGCCTGCATATTCAGTCATTCCACTGTAAAGGATTCCTGTTAAGAATCCCTTGATCAGCTTTAGATATACAGAATATAATGCATCTGCAACAGAAAGTCCAGTTGAAGAAAATAGGAGAGAATTATCATCAAAAATAAAGTTCCTAATTGAAAAGGAAAAATCAGGCACACTAGCCCCAATAGAATGGGAAATAGAGAGGAACAAGTATCCAAAGGAATGGATTTTCCCTAAGGAAATAACTGGAACTAATGCCTGCACATTGAATCATTCCTCTGTAAAGGATTCCTGTTAAGAATCCCTTGATCAAGTTTAGATATAAAGAAGATAATGCATCTGGTACAGAAAGTCCAGTTGAAGCAAATACTAGAGAATTATCATCAACTATAAAGTTCCTAATTGAAAAGAAAACATCAGGCACACTAGCCTCAATAGAATGGGAAATAGAGAGGAACAAGTATCCGAAGGAATGGATTTTCCCTAAGGAAAACACTGGAATTATTGCCTGCACATTCACTCATTATACTGTAAAGGATTCCTGTTAAGAATGTCTTGATCAGCTTTAGATATACAGAAGATAATGCATCTGGTCCAGAAAGTGCAGTTGAAGCAAATAGGATAGAAATATCCTCAACTATAAAGTTCCTAATTGAAAAGGAAACGTCAGGCACACTAGACTCAATAGAATGGGAAATAGAGAGGAACAAGTATCCGAAGGAATGGATTTTCCCTAAGGAAATAACTGGAATTATTGCCTGCACATTCACTCATTATACTGTAAAGGATTCCTGTTAAGAATGTCTTGATCAGCTTTAGATATACAGAAGATAATGCATCTGGTCCAGAAAGTGCAGTTGAAGCAAATAGGATAGAAATATCCTCAACTATAAAGTTCCTAATTGAAAAGGAAACATCAGGCACACTAGACTCAATAGAATGGGAAATAGAGAGGAACAAGGATCCGAAGGAATGGATTTTACTAAAGGAAATAACTGGAACTATTGCCTGCACATTCACTTATGCCACTGTAAAGGATTCCTTTTAAGAATCCCTTGATCAGCTTTAGATATACAGAAGATAATGCATCTGGTATAGAAAGTCCAGTTGAAGCAAATAGGAGAGAATTATCATCAACTATAAAGTTCCTAATTGAAAACGAAATATCAGGCACACTAGCTTCAATAGAATGGGAAATAGAGAGGAACAAGTATCCGAAGGAATGGATTTTCCCTAAGGAAATAACTGCAACTATTGCCTGCACATTTACTCATTCCACTGTAAAGGATTCCTGTTAAGAATCCCTTGATCAGCTTTAGATATAGAGAAGATAATGCATCTGGTACAGAGAGTCCAGTTGAAGCAAATAGGAGAGAATTATCATCAACTATAAAGTTCCTAATTGAAAAGGAAACATCAGGCACACTAGCCTCAATAGAATGGGAAATAGAGAGGAACAAGTATCCGAAGGAATGGATTTTCCCTAAGGAAATAACTGGAATTATTGCCTGCACATTCACTCATTCCACTGTAAAGGATTCCTGTTAAGAATCCCTTGATCAGGTTTAGATATACAGAAGATAATGCATCTGTTACAGAAAGTCAAGTTGAAGCAAATAGGAGAGAATTATCATCAACTATAAAGTTCCTAATTGAAAACGAAATATCAGGCACACTAGCTTCAATAGATTGGGAAATAGAGAGGAACAAGTATCCGAAGGAATGGATTTTCCCTAAGGAAATAACTGCAACTATTGCCTGCACATTTACTCATTCCACTGTAAAGGATTCCTGTTAAGAATCCCTTGATCAGCTTTAGATATACAGAAGATAATGCATCTGGTATAGAAAGTCCAGTTGAAGCAAATAGGAGAGAATTATCATCAACTATAAAGTTCCTAATTGAAAAGGAAATATCAGGCACACTAGCCCCAATAGAATGGGAAATAGAGAGGAACAAGTATCCAAAGGAATGGATTTTCCTTAAGGAAATAACTGGAACTATTGCCTGCACATTCAGTCATTCCACTGTAAAGGATTCCTGTTGAGAATCCCTTGATCAGCTTTAGATATACAGAATATAATGCATCTGCAACAGAAAGTCCAGTTGAAGAAAATAGGAGAGAATTATCATCAAATATAAAGTTCCTAATTGAAAAGGAAACATCAGGCACACTAACCTCAATAGAATGGGAAATAGAGAGAAACAAGTATCTGAAGGAATGGATTTTCCTTAAGGAGATAACTGGATCTATTGCCTGCACAATCACTCATTCTACTGTAAAAGATTCCTGTTAAGAATCCCTTGATCAGCTTTAGATATACAGAAGATAATGCATCTGGTACAGAAAGTCCAGTTGAAGAAAATAGGAGAGAATTATCATCAAATATAAAGTTCCTAATTGAAAAGGAAAAATCAGGCACACTAGCCCCAATAGAATGGGAAATAGAGAGGAACAAGTATCCAAAGGAATGGATTTTCCCTAAGGAAATAACTGGAACTAATGCCTGCACATTGACTCATTCCTCTGTAAAGGATTCCTGTTAAGAATCCCTTGATCAAGTTTAGATATACAGAAGATAATGCATCTGGTACAGAAAGTCCAGTTGAAGCAAATACTAGAGAATTATCATCAAATATAAAGTTCCTAATTGAAAAGAAAACATCAGGCACACTAGCCTCAATAGAATGGGAAATAGAGAGGAACAAGTATCCGAAGGAATGGATTTTCCCTAAGGAAAACACTGGAATTATTGCCTGCACATTCACTCATTATACTGTAAAGGATTCCTGTTAAGAATGTCTTGATCAGCTTTAGATATACAGAAGATAATGCATCTGGTCCAGAAAGTGCAGTTGAAGCAAATAGGATAGAAATATCCTCAACTATAAAGTTCCTAATTGAAAAGGAAACATCAGGCACACTAGACTCAATAGAATGGGAAATAGAGAGGAACAAGTATCCGAAGGAATGGATTTTCCCTAAGGAAATAACTGGAACTATTGCCTGCACATTCAGTCATTCCACTGTAAAGGATTCCTGTTAAGAATCCCTTGATCAGGTTTAGATATACAAAAGATAATGCATCTGTTACAGAAAGTCCAGTTGAAGCAAATAGGAGAGAATTATCATCAACTATAAAGTTCCTAATTGAAAAGGAAAATCAGGCACACTAGCCTCAATAAATTGGGAAATAGAGAGGAACAAGTATCCGAAGGAATGGATTTTCCTTAAGGAAATAACTGGAACTATTGCCTGCACATTCACTCATTCCACTGTAAAGGATTCCTGTTAAGAATCGCTTGATCAGCTTTAGATATACAGAAGATAATGCATCTGGTACAGAAAGTCCAGTTGAAGCAAATAGGAGAGAATTATCATCAACTATAAAGTTCCTAATTGAAAAGGAAACATCAGGCACACTACCCCAATAGAATGGGAAATAGAGAGGAACAAGTATCTGAAGGAATGGATTTTCCTTAAGGAAATAACTGGAACTATTGCCTGCATATTCAGTCATTCCACTGTAAAGGATTCCTGTTAAGAATCCCTTGATCAGCTTTAGATATACAGAATATAATGCATCTGCAACAGAAAGTCCAGTTAAAGAAAATAGGAGAGAATTATCATCAAAAATAAAGTTCCTAATTGAAAAGGAAAAATCAGGCACACTAGCCCCAATAGAATGGGAAATAGAGAGGAACAAGTATCCAAAGGAATGGATTTTCCCTAAGGAAATAACTGGAACTAATGCCTGCACATTGAATCATTCCTCTGTAAAGGATTCCTGTTAAGAATCCCTTGATCAAGTTTAGATATAAAGAAGATAATGCATCTGGTACAGAAAGTCCAGTTGAAGCAAATACTAGAGAATTATCATCAACTATAAAGTTCCTAATTGAAAAGAAAACATCAGGCACACTAGCCTCAATAGAATGGGAAATAGAGAGGAACAAGTATCCGAAGGAATGGATTTTCCCTAAGGAAATAACTGGAACTATTGTCTGCACATTCAGTCATTCCACTGTAAAGGATTCCTGTTAAGAATCCCTTGATCAGGTTTAGATATACAGAAGATAATGCATCTGGTCCAGAAAGTGCAGTTGAAGCAAATAGGATAGAAATATCCTCAACTATAAAGTTCCTAATTGAAAAGGAAACATCAGGCACACTAGACTCAATAGAATGGGAAATAGAGAGGAACAAGTATCCGAAGGAATGGATTTTCCCTAAGGAAATAACTGGAACTATTGCCTGCACATTCAGTCATTCCACTGTAAAGGATTCCTGTTAAGAATCCCTTGATCAGGTTTAGATATACAAAAGATAATGCATCTGTTACAGAAAGTCCAGTTCAAGCAAATAGGAGAGAATTATCATCAACTATAAAGTTCCTAATTGAAAAGGAAAATCAGGCACACTAGCCTCAATAAATTGGGAAATAGAGAGGAACAAGTATCCGAAGGAATGGATTTTCCTTAAGGAAATAACTGGAACTATTGCCTGCACATTCAGTCATTCCACTGTAAAGGATTCCTGTTAAGAATCCCTTGATCAGCTTTAGATATACAGAATATAATGCATCTGCAACAGAAAGTCCAGTTGAAGAAAATAGGAGAGAATTATCATCAAAAATAAAGTTCCTAATTGAAAAGGAAAAATCAGGCACACTAGCCCCAATAGAATGGGAAATAGAGAGGAACAAGTATCCAAAGGAATGGATTTTCCCTAAGGAAATAACTGGAACTAATGCCTGCACATTGAATCATTCCTCTGTAAAGGATTCCTGTTAAGAATCCCTTGATCAAGTTTAGATATAAAGAAGACAATGCATCTGGTACAGAAAGTCCAGTTGAAGCAAATACTAGAGAATTATCATCAACTATAAAGTTCCTAATTGAAAAGAAAACATCAGGCACACTAGCCTCAATAGAATGGGAAATAGAGAGGAACAAGTATCCGAAGGAATGGATTTTCCCTAAGGAAAACACTGGAATTATTGCCTGCACATTCCCTCATTATACTGTAAAGGATTCCTGTTAAGAATGTCTTGATCAGCTTTAGATATACAGAAGATAATGCATCTGGTCCAGAAAGTGCAGTTGAAGCAAATAGGATAGAAATATCCTCAACTATAAAGTTCCTAATTGAAAAGGAAACATCAGGCACACTAGACTCAATAGAATGGGAAATAGAGAGGAACAAGTATCCGAAGGAATGGATTTTCCCTAAGGAAATAACTGGAACTATTGCCTGCACATTCAGTCATTCCACTGTAAAGGATTCCTGTTAAGAATCCCTTGATCAGGTTTAGATATACAAAAGATAATGCATCTGTTACAGAAAGTCAAGTTGAAGCAAATAGGAGAGAATTATCATCAACTATAAAGTTCCTAATTGAAAAGGAAACATCAGGCACACTAGCTTCAATAGAATGGGAAATAGAGAGGAACAAGTATCCGAAGGAATGGATTTTCCCTAAGGAAATAACTGGAACTATTGCCTGCACATTTACTCATTCCACTGTAAAGGATTCCTGTTAAGAATCCCTTGATCAGCTTTAGATATAGAGAAGATAATGCATCTGTTACAGAAAGTGCAGTTGAAGCAAATAAGATAGAAATATCCTCAACTATAAAGTTCCTAATTGAAAAGGAAACATCAGGCACACTAGACTCAATAGAATGGGAAATAGAGAGGAACAAGGATCCGAAGGAATGGATTTTCCCTAAGGAAATAACTGGAACTATTGCCTGCACATTCAGTCATTCCACTGTAAAGGATTCCTGTTAAGAATCCCTTGATCAGGTTTAGATATACAAAAGATAATGCATCTGTTACAGAAAGTCAAGTTGAAGCAAATAGGAGAGAATTATCATCAACTATAAAGTTCCTAATTGAAAAGGAAACATCAGGCACACTAGCTTCAATAGAATGGGAAATAGAGAGGAACAAGTATCCGAAGGAATGGATTTTCCCTAAGGAAATAACTGCAACTATTGCCTGCACATTTACTCATTCCACTGTAAAGGATTCCTGTTAAGAATCCCTTGATCAGCTTTAGATATAGAGAAGATAATGCATCTGGTACAGAAAGTCCAGTTGAAGCAAATAAGATAGAAATATCCTCAACTATAAAGTTCCTAATTGAAAAGGAAACATCAGGCACACTAGACTCAATAGAATGGGAAATAGAGAGGAACAAGGATCCGAAGGAATGGATTTTCCTAAAGGAAATAACTGGAACTATTGCCTGCACATTCACTCATGCCACTGTAAAGGATTCCTGTTAAGAATTCCTTGATCAGCTTTAGATATACAGAAGATAATGCATCTGGTATAGAAAGTCCAGTTGAAGCAAATAGGAGAGAATTATCATCAACTATAAAGTTCCTAATTGAAAAGGAAATATCAGGCACAATAGCTTCAATAGAATGGGAAATAGAGAGGAACAAGTATCAGAAAGAATGGATTTTCCCTAAGGAAATAACTGGAACTATTGCCTGCACATTTACTCATTCCACTGTAAAGGATTCCTGTTAAGAATCCCTTGATCAGCTTTAGATATAGAGAAGATAATGCATCTGGTACAGAAAGTCCCGTTGAAGCAAATAGGAGAGAATTATCATCAACTATAAAGTTCCTAATTGAAAAGGAAACAAAGGGAAAACTAGACTAAATAGAATGGGAAATAGAGAGGAACAAGTATCCGAAGGAATGGATTTTCCTTAAGGAGATAACTGGATCTATTGCCTGCACAATCACTCATTCTACTGTAAAAGATTCCTGTTAAGAATCCCTTGATCAGCTTTAGATATACAGCAGATAATGCATCTGGTACAGAAAGTCCAGTTGAAGCAAATAGGAGAGAATTATCATCAACTATAAAGTTCCTAATTGAAAAGGAAATATAAGGCACACTAGCCTCAATAGAATGGGAAATAGAGAGGAACAAGTATCCGAAGGAATGGATTTTCCCTAATGAAATAACTGCAACTATTGCTTGCACATTCACTCATTCCATAGTAAAGGATTCCTGTTAAGAATCCCTTGATCAGCTTTAGATATACAGAAGATAATGCATCTGGTACAGAAAGTCCAGTTGAAGCAAATAGTAGAGAATTATTATCAACTATAAAGTTCCTAATTGAAAAGGAAATATCAGGCACACTAGCCTCAATAGAATGGGAAATAGAGAGGAACAAGTATCCGAAGGAAGGGATTTTCCCTAAGGAAATAACTGGAACTTTTGCCTGCATATTCACTCATTCTATTGTAAAGGATTCCTGTTAAGAATCTATTGATCAGCTTTAGATATACAAAACATAATGCATCTGGTACAGAAAGTCCAGTTGAAGCAAATAGGAGAGAATTATCATCAACTATAAAGTTCCTAATTGAAAAGGAAACATCAGGCACACTAGCCTCAATAGAATGGGAAATAGAGAGGAACAAGTATCCGAAGGAATGGATTTTCCCTAATGAAATAACTGCAACTATTGCTTGCACATTCACTCATTCCATTGTAAAGGATTCCTGTTAAGAATCCCTTGATCAGCTTTAGATATACAGAAGATAATGCATCTAGTACAGAAAGTCCAGTTGAAGCAAATAGGAAAGAATTATCATCAATTATAAAGTACCTAATTGAAAAGGAAACATCAGGCACACTAGCCTCAATAGAATGGGAAATAGAGAGCAACAAATATCCGAAGGAATGGATTTTCCTAAAGGAAATAGCTGGAAATATTGCCTGCACATTCACTCATTCCACTGTAAAGGATTCCTGTTAAGAATCCCTTGATCAGCTTTAGATATACAGAAGAAAATGCATCTGGTACAGAAAGTCCAGTTGAAGCAAATAGGAGAGAATTATTATCAACTATAAAGTTCCTAATTGAAAAGGAAATATCAGGCACACTAGCCTCAATAGAATGGGAAATATAGAGGAACAAGGATCCGAAGGAATGGATTTTCCTAAAGGAAATAACTGGAACTATTGCGTGCACATCCACTCATGCCACTGTAAAGGATTCCTGTTAAGAATCCCTTGATCAGCTTTAGATATACAGAAGATAATGTATCTGGTAAAGAAAGTCCAG
This sequence comes from Sminthopsis crassicaudata, assembly GCF_048593235.1. NCBI lineage: Eukaryota > Metazoa > Chordata > Mammalia > Dasyuromorphia > Dasyuridae > Sminthopsis > Sminthopsis crassicaudata. Next base: position 244,213,719 of record NC_133621.1, read on the forward strand.
TTGAAGCAAATAGGAGAGAATTATCATCAAGTATAAAGTTCCTAATTGAAAAGGAAACATCAGGCACACTAGCCTCAATAGAATGCGAAATAGAGAGCAACAAATATCCGAAGGAATGGATTTTCCTAAAGCAAATAGCTGGAACTATTGCCTGCACATTCACTCATTCCACTGTAAAGGATTCCTGTTAAGAATCGATTGATCAGCTTTAGATATACAGAAGAAAATGCATCTGGTACAGAAAGTCCAGTTGAAGCAAATAGGAGAGAATTATTATTAACTATAAAGTTCCTAATTGAAAAGGAAATATCAGGCACACTAGCCTCAATAGAATGGGAAATATAGAGGAACAAGGATCCGAAGGAATGGATTTTCCTAAAGGAAATAACTGGAACTATTGCCTGCACATTCACTCACGCCACTGTAAAGGATTCTTTTTAAGAATCCCTTGATCAGCTTTAGATATACAGAAGATAATCCATCTGGTATAGAAAGTCCAGTTGAAGCAAATAGGAGAGAATTATCATCAACTATAAAGTTCCTAATTGAAAAGGAAACATCAGGCACACTAGCCTCAATAAATTAGGAAATAGAGAGGAACAAGTATCTGAAGGAATGGATTTTCCTTAAAAAATACCTGGAAGTATTGCCTGCAAATTCACTCACGCCACTGTAAAGGATTCCTTTTAAGAATCCCTTGATCAGCTTTAGATATACAGAAGATAATGCATCTGGAACAGAAAGTCCAGTTGAAGCAAATAGGAGAGAAATATCATCAACTATAAAGTTCCTAATTGTAAAGGAAACATCAGGCACACTAGCCTCAATAGAATGGGAAGTTGAGTAGAACAAGTATCCGAAGGAATGGATTTTCCCTAAGGAAATAACTGGAACTATTGCCTGCACATTCACTCATTCCACTGTAAAGGATTCCTGTTAAGAATCCCTTGATCAGCTTTAGATATACAGAAGATAATGCATCTGGAACAAAAAGTCCAGTTGAAGCAAATAGGAGAGAATTATTATCAACTATAAAGTTCCTTATTGAAAAGGAAACATCAGGCACACTAGCCCCAATAGAATGGGAAATAGAGAGGAACAAGTATCCGAAGGAATGGATTTTCCTTAAGGAAATAACTGGAATTATTGCCTGCACATTCCCTCATTCCACTGTAAAGGATTCCTGTTAAGAATCACTTGATCACCTTTAGATATACAAAGGATAATGCATCTGGTACAGAAAGTCCAGTTGAAGCAAATAGGAGAGAATTATCATCAACTATAAAGTTCCTAATTGAAAAGGAAACATTAGGCACACTAGCCCCAATAGAATGGGAAATAGAGAGGAACAAGTATCCAAAGGAATGGATTTTCCTAAGGAAATAACTGGAACTATTGCCTGCACATTGACTCATTCCACTGTAAAGGATTCCTGTTAAGAATCCCTTGATCAGCTTCAGATATACAGAAGATAATGCATCTAGTACAGAAAGTCCAGTTGAAGCAAATACTAGAGAATTATCATCAACTATAAAGTTCCTAATTGAAAAGAAAACATCAGGCACACTAGCCTCAATAGAATGGGAAATAGAGAGGAACAAGTATCCGAAGGAATGGATTTTCCTTAAGGAAATAACTGGAACTATTGCCTGCTTATTCAGTCATTCCACTGTAAAGGATTCATGTTAAGAATCCCTTGATCAGCTTTAGATATACAGAAGATAATGCATCTGCAACAGAAAGTCCAGTTGAAGAAAATAGGAGAGAATTATCATCAAATATAAAGTTCCTAATTGAAAAGGAAACATCAGGCACACTAGCCTCAATAGAATGGGAAATAGAGAGAAACAAGTATCTGAAGGAATGGATTTTCCTTAAGGAAATAACTGGAACTATTGCCTGCACATTCACTCATTCTACTGTAAAAGATTCCTGTTAAGAATCCCTTGATCAGCTTTAGATATACAGAAGATAATGCATCTGGTACAGAAAGTCCAGTTGAAGCAAATTGGAGAGAATTATCATCAACTATAAAGTTCCTAATGGAAAAGAAAACTTCAGGCACATTAGCCTCAATAGAATGGGAAATAGAGAGGAACAAGTATCCGAAGGAAGGGATTTTCCCTAAGGAAATAACTGGAACTATTGCCTGCACATTCACTCATTCTATTGTAAAGGATTCCTGTTAAGAATCCCTTGATCAGCTTTAGATATACAAAACAAAATGCATCTGGTACAGAAAGTCCAGTTGAAGCAAATAGGAGAGAATTATCATCAACTATAAAGTTCCTAATTGAAAAGGAAATTCAGACACACTAGCCTCAATAAATTGGGAAATAGAGAGGAACAAGTATCCGAAGGAATGGCTTTTCCTTAAGGAAATAACTGGAACTATTGCCTGCACATTCACTCATTCCACTGTAAAGGATTCCTGTTAAGAATCGCTTGATCAGCTTTAGATATACAGAAGATAATGCATCTGCAACAGAAAGTCCAGTTGAAGAAAATAGGAGAGAATTATCATCAAATATAAAGTTCCTAATTGAAAAGGAAAAATCAGGCACACTAGCCCCAATAGAATGGGAAATAGAGAGGAACAAGTATCCAAAGGAATGGATTTTCCCTAAGGAAATAACTGGAACTAATGCCTGCACATTGACTCATTCCTCTGTAAAGGATACCTGTTAAGAATCCCTTGATCAAGTTTAGATATACAGAAGATAATGCATCTGGTACAGAAAGTCCAGTTGAAGCAAATACTAGAGAATTATCATCAACTATAAAGTTCCTAATTGAAAAGAAAACATCAGGCACACTATCCTCAATAGAATGGGAAATAGAGAGGAACAAGTATCCGAAGGAATGGATTTTCCCTAAGGAAATAACTGGAATTATTGCCTGCACATTCACTCATTATACTGTAAAGGATTCCTGTTAAGAATGTCTTGATCAGCTTTAGATATACAGAAGATAATGCATCTGGTCCAGAAAGTGCAGTTGAAGCAAATAGGATAGAAATATCCTCAACTATATAGTTCCTAATTGAAAAGGAAACATCAGGCACACTAGACTCAATAGAATGGGAAATAGAGAGGAACAAGTATCCGAAGGAATGGATTTTCCTTAAGGAAATAACTGGAACTATTGCCTGCACATTCACTCATTCCACTGTAAAGGATTCCTGTTAAGAATCGCTTGATCAGCTTTAGATATACAGAAGATAATGCATCTGGTACAGAAAGTCCAGTTGAAGCAAATAGGAGAGAATTATCATCAACTATAAAGTTCCTAATTGAAAAGGAAACATCAGGCACACTAGCCCCAATAGAATGGGAAATAGAGAGGAACAAGTATCCAAAGGAATGGATTTTCCCTAAGGAAATAACTGGAACTAATGCCTGCACATTGAATCATTCCTCTGTAAAGGATTCCTGTTAAGAATCCCTTGATCAAGTTTAGATATACAGAAGATAATGCATCTGGTACAGAAAGTCCAGTTGAAGCAAATACTAGAGAATTATCATCAACTATAAAGTTCCTAATTGAAAAGAAAACATCAGGCACACTAGCCTCAATAGAATGGGAAATAGAGAGGAACAAGGATCCGAAGGAATGGATTTTCCTAAAGGAAATAACTGGAACTATTGCCTGCACATTCACTCATTCTACTGGAAAAGATTCCTGTTAAGAATCCCTTGATCAGCTTTAGATATACAGAAGATAAAGCATCTGGTACAGAAAGTCCAGTTGAAGCAAATAAGAGAGAATTATCATCAACTATAAAGTTCCCAATTGAAAAGGAAACATCAGGCACACTAGCCTCAATAGAATGGGAAATAGAGAGGAACAAGTATCCGAAGGAATGGATTTTCCTTAAGGAATACCTGGAAGTATTGCCTGCACATTCACTCATTCCACTGTAAAGGATTCCTGTTAAGAATCCCTTGATCAGCTTTAGATATAGAGAAGACAATGCATCTGGAATAGAAAGTCCAGTTGAAGAAAATAGGAGAGAATTATCATCAACTATAAAGTTCCTTATTGAAAAGGAAACATCAGGCACACTAGCCTCAATAATTTGGGAAATAGAGAGGAATAAATATCCGAAGCAATGGATTTTCCTTAAGGAAATAACTGGAATTATTGCCTGCACATTCCCTCATTCCACTGTAAAGGATTCCTGTTAAGAATCACTTGATCACCTTTAGATATACAAAGGATAATGCATCTGGTACAGAAAGTTCAGTTGAAGCAAATAGGAGAGAATTATCATCAACTATAAAGTTCCTAATTGAAAAGGAAACATCAGGCACACTAGCCCCAATAGAATGGGAAATAGAGAGGAACAAGTATCCAAAGGAATGGATTTTCCTAAGGAAATAACTGGAACTATTGCCTGCACATTGACTCATTCCACTGTAAAGGATTCCTGTTAAGAATCCCTTGATCAGCTTCAGATATACAGAAGATAATGCATCTGCAACAGAAAGTCCAGTTGAAGAAAATAGGAGAGAATTATCATCAAATATAAAGTTCCTAATTGAAAAGGAAACATCAGGCACACTAGCCTCAATAGAATGGGAAATAGAGAGAAACAAGTATCTGAAGGAATGGATTTTCCTTAAGGAAATAACTGGAACTATTGCCTGCACATTCACTCATTCCTCTGTAAAGGATTCCTGTTAAGAATCCCTTGATCAAGTTTAGATATACAGAAGATAATGCATCTGGTACAGAAAGTCCAGTTGAAGCAAATTGGAGAGAATTATCATCAACTATAAAGTTCCTAATGGAAAAGAAAACATCAGGCACATTAGCCTCAATAGAATGGGAAATAGAGAGGAACAAGTATCCGAAGGAAGGGATTTTCCCTAAGGAAATAACTGGAACTATTGCCTGCACATTCACTCATTCTATTGTAAAGGATTCCTGTTAAGAATCCCTTGATCAGCTTTAGATATACAAAACAAAATGCATCTGGTACAGAAAGTCCAGTTGAAGCAAATAGGAGAGAATTATCATCAACTATAAAGTTCCTAATTGAAAAGGAAAGTCAGACACACTAGCCTCAATAAATTGGGAAATAGAGAGGAACAAGTATCCGAAGGAATGGATTTTCCTTAAGGAAATAACTGGAACTATTGCCTGCATATTCACTCATTCCACTGTAAAGGATTCCTGTTAAGAATCGCTTGATCAGCTTTAGATATACAGAAGATAATGCATCTGTTACAGAAAGTCCAGTTGAAGCAAATAGGAGAGAATTATCATCAACTATAAAGTTCCTAATTGAAAAGGATACATCAGGCACACTAGCCCCAATAGAATGGGAAATAGAGAGGAACAAGTATCCAAAGGAATGGATTTTCCTTAAGGAAATAACTGGAACTATTGCCTGCACATTCAGTCATTCCACTGTAAAGGATTCCTGTTAAGAATCCCTTGATAAGCTTTAGATATACAGAATATAATGCATCTGCAACAGAAAGTCCAGTTGAAGAAAATAGGAGAGAATTATCATCAAATATAAAGTTCCTAATTGAAAAGGAAAAATCAGGCACACTAGCCCCAATAGAATGGGAAATAGAGAGGAACAAGTATCCAAAGGAATGGATTTTCCCTAAGGAAATAACTGGAACTAATGCCTGCACATTGACTCATTCCTTTGTAAAGGATACCTGTTAAGAATCCCTTGATCAAGTTTAGATATACAGAAGATAATGCATCTGGTACAGAAAGTCCAGTTGAAGCAAATACTAAAGAATTATCATCAACTATAAAGTTCCTAATTGAAAAGAAAACATCAGGCACACTATCCTCAATAGAATGGGAAATAGAGAGGAACAAGTATCCTAAGGAATGGATTTTCCCTAAGGAAATAACTGGAATTATTGCCTGCACATTCACTCATTATACTGTAAAGGATTCCTGTTAAGAATGTCTTGATCAGCTTTAGATATACAGAAGATAATGCATCTGGTCCAGAAAGTGCAGTTGAAGCAAATAGGATAGAAATATCCTCAACTATAAAGTTCCTAATTGAAAAGGAAACATCAGGCACACTAGACTCAATAGAATGGGAAATAGAGAGGAACAAGTATCCGAAGGAATGGATTTTCCTTAAGGAAATAACTGGAACTATTGCCTGCACATTCACTCATTCCACTGTAAAGGATTCCTGTTAAGAATCGCTTGATCAGCTTTAGATATACAGAAGATAATGCATCTGGTACAGAAAGTCCAGTTGAAGCAAATAGGAGAGAATTATCATCAACTATAAAGTTCCTAATTGAAAAGGAAACATCAGGCACACTAGCCCCAATAGAATGGGAAATAGAGAGGAACAAGTATCCAAAGGAATGGATTTTCCCTAAGGAAATAACTTGAACTAATGCCTGCACATTGAATCATTCCTCTGTAAAGGATTCCTGTTAAGAATCCCTTGATCAAGTTTAGATATACAGAAGATAATGCATCTGGTACAGAAAGTCCAGTTGAAGCAAATACTAGAGAATTATCATCAACTATAAAGTTCCTAATTGAAAAGAAAACATCAGGCACACTAGCCTCAATAGAATGGGAAATAGAGAGGAACAAGTATCCGAAGGAATGGATTTTCCCTAAGGAAATAACTGGAATTATTGCCTGCACATTCCCTCATTATACTGTAAAGGATTCCTGTTAAGAATGTCTTGATCAGCTTTAGATATACAGAAGATAATGCATCTGGTCCAGAAAGTGCAGTTGAAGCAAATAGGATAGAAATATCCTCAACTATAAAGTTCCTAATTGAAAAGGAAACATCAGGCACACTAGACTCAATAGAATGGGAAATAGAGAGGAACAAGGATCCGAAGGAATGGATTTTCCTAAAGGAAATAACTGCAACTATTGCCTGCACATTTACTCATTCCACTGTAAAGGATTCCTGTTAAGAATCCCTTGATCAGCTTTAGATATAGAGAAGATAATGCATCTGGTACAGAAAGTCCAGTTGAAGCAAATAGGAGAGAATTATCATCAACTATAAAGTTCCTAATTGAAAAGGAAACAAAGGGAAAACTAGACTAAATAGAATGGGAAATAGAGAGTAACAAGTATCCGAAGGAATGGATTTTCCCTAAGGAAATAACTGGAACTATCCCCTGCACATTCAGTCATTCCACTGTAAAGGATTCCTGTTAAGAATCCCTTGATCAGGTTTAGATATACAAAAGATAATGCATCTGTTACAGAAAGTCAAGTTGAAGCAAATAGGAGAGAATTATCATCAACTATAAAGTTCCTAATTGAAAACGAAATATCAGGCACACTAGCTTCAATAGAATGGGAAATAGAGAGGAACAAGTATCCGAAGGAATGGATTTTCCCTAAGGAAATAACTGCAACTATTGCCTGCACATTTACTCATTCCACTGTAAAGGATTCCTGTTAAGAATCCCTTGATCAGCTTTAGATATACAGAAGATAATGCATCTGGTACAGAAAGTCCAGTTGAAGCAAATAGGAGAGAATTATTATCAACTATAAAGTTCCTAATTGAAAAGGAAATATCAGGCACACTAGCCTCAATAAATTGGGAAATAGAGAGGAACAAGGATCCGAAGGAATGGATTTTCCTAAAGGAAATAACTGGAACTATTGCCTGCACATTCACTCATGCCACTGTAAGGATTCCTGTTAAGAATCCCTTGATCAGCTTTAGATATACAGAAGATAATGCATCTGGTATAGAAAGTCCAGTTGAAGCAAATAGGAGAGAATTATCATCAACTATAAAGTTCCTAATTGAAAAGTAAATATCAGGCACACTAGCCCCAATAGAATGGGAAATAGAGAGGAACAAGTATCCAAAGGAATGGATTTTCCTTAAGGAAATAACTGGAACTATTGCCTGCACATTCAGTCATTCCACTGTAAAGGATTCCTGTTAAGAATCCCTTGATCAGCTTTAGATATACAGAATATAATGCATCTGCAACAGAAAGTCCAGTTGAAGAAAATAGGAGAGAATTATCATCAAATATAAAGTTCCTAATTGAAAAGGAAAAATCAGGCACACTAGCCCCAATAGAATGGGAAATAGAGAGGAACAAGTATCCAAAGGAATGGATTTTCCCTAAGGAAATAACTGGAACTAATGCCTGCACATTGACTCATTCCTCTGTAAAGGATTCCTGTTAAGAATCCCTTGATCAAGTTTAGATATACAGAAGATAATGCATCTGGTACAGAAAGTCCAGTTGAAGCAAATACTAGAGAATTATCATCAACTATAAAGTTCCTAATTGAAAAGAAAACATCAGGCACACTAGCCTCAATAGAATGGGAAATAGAGAGGAACAAGTATCAGAAGGAATGGATTTTCCCTAAGGAAATAACTGGAATTATTGCCTGCACATTCACTCATTATACTGTAAAGGATTCCTGTTAAGAATGTCTTGATCAGCTTTAGCTATACAGAAGATAATGCATCTGGTCGAGAAAGTGCAGTTGAAGAAAATAGGATAGAAATATCCTCAACTATAAAGTTCCTAATTGAAAAGGAAACATCAGGCACACTAGACTCAATAGAATGGGAAATAGAGAGGAACAAGTATCCGAAGGAATGGATTTTCCCTAAGGAAATAACTGGAACTATTGCCTGCACATTCAGTCATTCCACTGTAAAGGATTCCTGTTAAGAATCCCTTGATCAGGTTTAGATATACAAAAGATAATGCATCTGTTACAGAAAGTCCAGTTGAAGCAAATAGGAGAGAATTATCATCAACTATAAAGTTCCTAATTGAAAAGGAAAATCAGGCACACTAGCCTCAATAAATTGGGAAATAGAGAGGAACAAGTATCTGAAGGAATGGATTTTCCTTAAGGAGATAACTGGACCTATTGCCTGCACAATCACTCATTCTACTGTAAAAGATTCCTGTTAAGAATCCCTTGATCAGCTTTAGATATACAGAAGATAATGCATCTGGTACAGAAAGTCCAGTTGAAGAAAATAGGAGAGAATTATCATCAAATATAAAGTTCCTAATTGAAAAGGATAAATCAGGCACACTAGCCCCAATAGAATGGGAAATAGAGAGGAACAAGTATCCAAAGGAATGGATTTTCCCTAAGGAAATAACTGGAACTAATGCCTGCACATTGACTCATTCCTCTGTAAAGGATTCCTGTTAAGAATCCCTTGATCAAGTTTAGATATACAGAAGATAATGCATCTGGTACAGAAAGTCCAGTTGAAGCAAATACTAGAGAATTATCATCAACTATAAAGTTCCTAATTGAAAAGAAAACATCAGGCACACTAGCCTCAATAGAATGGGAAATAGAGAGGAACAAGTATCCGAAGGAATGGATTTTCCCTAAGGAAATAACTGGAATTATTGCCTGCACATTCCCTCATTATACTGTAAAGGATTCCTGTTAAGAATGTCTTGATCAGCTTTAGATATACAGAAGATAATGCATCTGGTCCAGAAAGTGCAGTTGAAGCAAATAGGATAGAAATATCCTCAACTATAAAGTTCCTAATTGAAAAGGAAACATCAGGCACACTAGACTCAATAGAATGGGAAATAGAGAGGAACACGGATCCGAAGGAATGGATTTTCCTAAAGGAAATAACTGGAACTATTGCCTGCACATTCACTTATGCCACTGTAAAGGATTCCTGTTAAGAATCCCTTGATCAGCTTTAGATATACAGAAGATAATGCATCTGGTATAGAAAGTCCAGTTGAAGCAAATAGGAGAGAATTATCATCAAGTATAAAGTTCCTAATTGAAAACGAAATATCAGGCACACTAGCTTCAATAGAATGGGAAATAGAGAGGAACAAGTATCCGAAGGAATGGATTTTCCCTAAGGAAATAACTGCAACTATTGCCTGCACATTTACTCATTCCACTGTAAAGGATTCCTGTTAAGAATCCCTTGATCAGCTTTAGATATACAGAAGATAATGCATCTGGTACAGAAAGTCCAGTTGAAGCAAATAGGAGAGAATTATTATCAACTATAAAGTTCCTAATTGAAAAGGAAATATCAGGCACACTAGCCTCAATAAATTGGGAAATAGAGAGGAACAAGGATCCGAAGGAATGGATTTTCCTAAAGGAAATAACTGGAACTATTGCCTGCACATTCACTCATGCCACTGTAAGGATTCCTGTTAAGAATCCCTTGATCAGCTTTAGATATACAGAAGATAATGCATCTGGTATAGAAAGTCCAGTTGAAGCAAATAGGAGAGAATTATCATCAACTATAAAGTTCCTAATTGAAAAGTAAATATCAGGCACACTAGCCCCAATAGAATGGGAAATAGAGAGGAACAAGTATCCAAAGGAATGGATTTTCCTTAAGGAAATAACTGGAACTATTGCCTGCACATTCAGTCATTCCACTGTAAAGGATTCCTGTTAAGAATCCCTTGATCAGCTTTAGATATACAGAATATAATGCATCTGCAACAGAAAGTCCAGTTGAAGAAAATAGGAGAGAATTATCATCAAATATAAAGTTCCTAATTGAAAAGGAAAAATCAGGCACACTAGCCCCAATAGAATGGGAAATAGAGAGGAACAAGTATCCAAAGGAATGGATTTTCCCTAAGGAAATAACTGGAACTAATGCCTGCACATTGACTCATTCCTCTGTAAAGGATTCCTGTTAAGAATCCCTTGATCAAGTTTAGATATACAGAAGATAATGCATCTGGTACAGAAAGTCCAGTTGAAGCAAATACTAGAGAATTATCATCAACTATAAAGTTCCTAATTGAAAAGAAAACATCAGGCACACTAGCCTCAATAGAATGGGAAATAGAGAGGAACAAGTATCAGAAGGAATGGATTTTCCCTAAGGAAATAACTGGAATTATTGCCTGCACATTCACTCATTATACTGTAAAGGATTCCTGTTAAGAATGTCTTGATCAGCTTTAGCTATACAGAAGATAATGCATCTGGTCGAGAAAGTGCAGTTGAAGAAAATAGGATAGAAATATCCTCAACTATAAAGTTCCTAATTGAAAAGGAAACATCAGGCACACTAGACTCAATAGAATGGGAAATAGATAGGAACAAGTATCCGAAGGAATGGATTTTCCCTAAGGAAATAACTGGAACTATTGCCTGCACATTCAGTCATTCCACTGTAAAGGATTCCTGTTAAGAATCCCTTGATCAGGTTTAGATATACAAAAGATAATGCATCTGTTACAGAAAGTCCAGTTGAAGCAAATAGGAGAGAATTATCATCAACTATAAAGTTCCTAATTGAAAAGGAAAATCAGGCACACTAGCCTCAATAAATTGGGAAATAGAGAGGAACAAGTATCTGAAGGAATGGATTTTCCTTAAGGAGATAACTGGACCTATTGCCTGCACAATCACTCATTCTACTGTAAAAGATTCCTGTTAAGAATCCCTTGATCAGCTTTAGATATACAGAAGATAATGCATCTGGTACAGAAAGTCCAGTTGAAGAAAATAGGAGAGAATTATCATCAAATATAAAGTTCCTAATTGAAAAGGATAAATCAGGCACACTAGCCCCAATAGAATGGGAAATAGAGAGGAACAAGTATCCAAAGGAATGGATTTTCCCTAAGGAAATAACTGGAACTAATGCCTGCACATTGACTCATTCCTCTGTAAAGGATTCCTGTTAAGAATCCCTTGATCAAGTTTAGATATACAGAAGATAATGCATCTGGTACAGAAAGTCCAGTTGAAGCAAATACTAGAGAATTATCATCAAATATAAAGTTCCTAATTGAAAAGAAAACATCAGGCACACTAGCCTCAATAGAATGGGAAATAGAGAGGAACAAGTATCCGAAGGAATGGATTTTCCCTAAGGAAATAACTGGAATTATTGCCTGCACATTCCCTCATTATACTGTAAAGGATTCCTGTTAAGAATGTCTTGATCAGCTTTAGATATACAGAAGATAATGCATCTGGTCCAGAAAGTGCAGTTGAAGCAAATAGGATAGAAATATCCTCAACTATAAAGTTCCTAATTGAAAAGGAAACATCAGGCACACTAGACTCAATAGAATGGGAAATAGAGAGGAACAAGGATCCGAAGGAATGGATTTTCCCTAAGGAAATAACTGCAACTATTGCCTGCACATTTACTCATTCCACTGTAAAGGATTCCTGTTAAGAATCCCTTGATCAGCTTTAGATATAGAGAAGATAATGCATCTGGTACAGAAAGTCCAGTTGAAGCAAATAGGAGAGAATTATCATCAACTATAAAGTTCCTAATTGAAAAGGAAACAAAGGGAAAACTAGACTAAATAGAATGGGAAATAGAGAGTAACAAGTATCCGAAGGAATGGATTTTCCCTAAGGAAATAACTGGCACTATCCCCTGCACATTCAGTCATTCCACTGTAAAGGATTCCTGTTAAGAATCCCTTGATCAGGTTTAGATATACAAAAGATAATGCATCTGTTACAGAAAGTCAAGTTGAAGCAAATAGGAGAGAATTATCATCAACTATAAAGTTCCTAATTGAAAACGAAATATCAGGCACACTAGCTTCAATAGAATGGGAAATAGAGAGGAACAAGTATCCGAAGGAATGGATTTTCCCTAAGGAAATAACTGCAACTATTGCCTGCACATTTACTCATGCCACTGTAAAGGATTCCTGTTAAGAATCCCTTGATCAGCTTTAGATATACAGAAGATAATGCATCTGGTATAGAAAGTCCAGTTGAAGCAAATAGGAGAGAATTATCATCAACTATAAAGTTCCTAATTGAAAAGCAAATATCAGGCACACTAGCCCCAATAGAATGGGAAATAGAGAGGAACAAGTATCCAAAGGAATGGATTTTCCTTAAGGAAATAACTGGAACTATTGCCTGCACATTCACTCATTCCACTGTAAAGGATTCCTGTTAAGAATCCCTTGATCAGCTTTAGATATACAGAATATAATGCATTTGCAACAGAAAGTCCAGTTGAAGAAAATAGGAGAGAATTATCATCAAATATAAAGTTCCTAATTGAAAAGGAAAAATCAGGCACACTAGCCCCAATAGAATGGGAAATAGAGAGGAACAAGTATCCAAAGGAATGGATTTTCCCTAAGGAAATAACTGGAACTAATGCCTGCACATTGACTCATTCCTCTGTAAAGGATTCCTGTTAAGAATCCCTTGATCAAGTTTAGATATACAGAAGATAATGCATCTGGTACAGAAAGTCCAGTTGAAGCAAATACTAGAGAATTATCATCAACTATAAAGTTCCTAATTGAAAAGAAAACATCAGGCACACTAGCCTCAATAGAATGGGAAATAGAGAGGAACAAGTATCAGAAGGAATGGATTTTCCCTAAGGAAATAACTGGAATTATTGCCTGCACATTCACTCATTATACTGTAAAAGATTCCTGTTAAGAATGTCTTGATCAGCTTTAGCTATACAGAAGATAATGCATCTGGTCGAGAAAGTGCAGTTGAAGCAAATAGGATAGAAATATCCTCAACTATAAAGTTCCTAATTGAAAAGGAAACATCAGGCACACTAGACTCAATAGAATGGGAAATAGAGAGGAACAAGTATCCGAAGGAATGGATTTTCCCTAAGGAAATAACTGGAACTATTGCCTGCACATTCAGTCATTCCACTGTAAAGGATTCCTGTTAAGAATCCCTTGATCAGGTTTAGATATACAAAAGATAATGCATCTGTTACAGAAAGTCCAGTTGAAGCAAATAGGAGAGAATTATCATCAACTATAAAGTTCCTAATTGAAAAGGAAAATCAGGCACACTAGCCTCAATAAATTGGGAAATAGAGAGGAACAAGTATCTGAAGGAATGGATTTTCCTTAAGGAGATAACTGGATCTATTGCCTGCACAATCACTCATTCTACTGTAAAAGATTCCTGTTAAGAATCCCTTGATCAGCTTTAGATATACAGAAGATAATGCATCTGGTACAGAAAGTCCAGTTGAAGAAAATAGGAGAGAATTATCATCAAATATAAAGTTCCTAATTGAAAAGGAAAAATCAGGCACACTAGCCCCAATAGAATGGGAAATAGAGAGGAACAAGTATCCAAAGGAATGGATTTTCCCTAAGGAAATAACTGGAACTAATGCCTGCACATTGACTCATTCCTCTGTAAAGGATTCCTGTTAAGAATCCCTTGATCAAGTTTAGATATACAGAAGATAATGCATCTGGTACAGAAAGTCCAGTTGAAGCAAATACTAGAGAATTATCATCAACTATAAAGTTCCTAATTGAAAAGAAAACATCAGGCACACTAGCCTCAATAGAATGGGAAATAGAGAGGAACAAGTATCAGAAGGAATGGATTTTCCCTAAGGAAATAACTGGAATTATTGCCTGCACATTCACTCATTATACTGTAAAGGATTCCTGTTAAGAATGTCTTGATCAGCTTTAGATATACAGAAGATAATGCATCTGGTCCAGAAAGTGCAGTTGAAGCAAATAGGATAGAAATATCCTCAACTATAAAGTTCCTAATTGAAAAGGAAACATCAGGCACACTAGACTCAATAGAATGGGAAATAGAGAGGAACAAGTATCCGAAGGAATGGATTTTCCCTAAGGAAATAACTGGAACTATTGCCTGCACATTCAGTCATTCCACTGTAAAGGATTCCTGTTAAGAATCCCTTGATCAGGTTTAGATATACAAAAGATAATGCATCTGTTACAGAAAGTCCAGTTGAAGCAAATAGGAGAGAATTATCATCAACTATAAAGTTCCTAATTGAAAAGGAAAATCAGGCACACTAGCCTCAATAAATTGGGAAATAGAGAGGAACAAGTATCTGAAGGAATGGATTTTCCTTAAGGAAATAACTGGAACTATTGCCTGCACATTCAGTCATTCCACTGTAAAGGATTCCTGTTAAGAATCGCTTGATCAGCTTTAGATATACAGAAGATAATGCATCTGTTACAGAAAGTCCAGTTGAAGCAAATAGGAGAGAATTATCATCAACTATAAAGTTCCTAATTGAAAAGGAAAATCAGGCACACTAGCCTCAATAAATTGGGAAATAGAGAGGAACAAGTATCTGAAGGAATGGATTTTCCTTAAGGAAATAACAGGAACTATTGCCTGCACATTCACTCATTCCACTGTAAAGGATTCCTGTTAAGAATCGCTTGATCAGCTTTAGATATACAGAAGATAATGCATCTGGTACAGAAAGTCCAGTTGAAGCAAATAGGAGAGAATTATCATCAACTATAAAGTTCCTAATTGAAAAGGAAACATCAGGCACACTACCCCAATAGAATGGGAAATAGAGAGGAACAAGTATCCAAAGGAATGGATTTTCCTTAAGGAAATAACTGGAACTATTGCCTGCACATTCAGTCATTCCACTGTAAAGGATTCCTGTTAAGAATCCCTTGATCAGCTTTAGATATTCAAAATATAATGCATCTGCAACAGAAAGTCCAGTTGAAGAAAATAGGAGAGAATTATCATCAAAAATAAAGTTCCTAATTGAAAAGGAAAAATCAGGCACACTAGCCACAATAGAATGGGAAATAGAGAGGAACAAGTATCCAAAGGAATGGATTTTCCCTAACGAAATAACTGGAACTAATGCCTGCACATTGAATCATTCCTCTGTAAAGGATTCCTGTTAAGAATCCCTTGATCAAGTTTAGATATACAGAAGATAATGCATCTGGTACAGAAAGTCCAGTTGAAGCAAATACTAGAGAATTATCAACTATAAAGTTCCTAATTGAAAAGAAAACATCAGGCACACTAGCCTCAATAGAATGGGAAATAGAGAGGAACAAGTATCCGAAGGAATGGATTTTCCCTAAGGAAAACACTGGAATTATTGCCTGCACATTCACTCATTATACTGTAAAGGATTCCTGTTAAGAATGTCTTGATCAGCTTTAGATATACAGAAGATAATGCATCTGGTCCAGAAAGTGCAGTTGAAGCAAATAGGATAGAAATATCCTCAACTATAAAGTTCCTAATTGAAAAGGAAACATCAGGCACACTAGACTCAATAGAATGGGAAATAGAGAGGAACAAGTATCCGAAGGAATGGATTTTCCCTAAGGAAATAACTGGAACTATTGCCTGCACATTCAGTCATTCCACTGTAAAGGATTCCTGTTAAGAATCCCTTGATCAGGTTTAGATATACAAAAGATAATGCATCTGTTACAGAAAGTCCAGTTGAAGCAAATAGGAGAGAATTATCATCAACTATAAAGTTCCTAATTGAAAAGGAAAATCAGGCACACTAGCCTCAATAAATTGGGAAATAGAGAGGAACAAGTATCTGAAGGAATGGATTTTCCTTAAGGAAATAACTGGAACTATTGCCTGCACATTCAGTCATTCCACTGTAAAGGATTCCTGTTAAGAATCGCTTGATCAGCTTTAGATATACAGAAGATAATGCATCTGTTACAGAAAGTCCAGTTGAAGCAAATAGGAGAGAATTATCATCAACTATAAAGTTCCTAATTGAAAAGGAAAATCAGGCACACTAGCCTCAATAAATTGGGAAATAGAGAGGAACAAGTATCTGAAGGAATGGATTTTCCTTAAGGAAATAACAGGAACTATTGCCTGCACATTCACTCATTCCACTGTAAAGGATTCCTGTTAAGAATCGCTTGATCAGCTTTAGATATACAGAAGATAATGCATCTGGTACAGAAAGTCCAGTTGAAGCAAATAGGAGAGAATTATCATCAACTATAAAGTTCCTAATTGAAAAGGAAACATCAGGCACACTACCCCAATAGAATGGGAAATAGAGAGGAACAAGTATCCAAAGGAATGGATTTTCCTTAAGGAAATAACTGGAACTATTGCCTGCACATTCAGTCATTCCACTGTAAAGGATTCCTGTTAAGAATCCCTTGATCAGCTTTAGATATTCAAAATATAATGCATCTGCAACAGAAAGTCCAGTTGAAGAAAATAGGAGAGAATTATCATCAAAAATAAAGTTCCTAATTGAAAAGGAAAAATCAGGCACACTAGCCACAATAGAATGGGAAATAGAGAGGAACAAGTATCCAAAGGAATGGATTTTCCCTAACGAAATAACTGGAACTAATGCCTGCACATTGAATCATTCCTCTGTAAAGGATTCCTGTTAAGAATCCCTTGATCAAGTTTAGATATACAGAAGATAATGCATCTGGTACAGAAAGTCCAGTTGAAGCAAATACTAGAGAATTATCAACTATAAAGTTCCTAATTGAAAAGAAAACATCAGGCACACTAGCCTCAATAGAATGGGAAATAGAGAGGAACAAGTATCCGAAGGAATGGATTTTCCCTAAGGAAAACACTGGAATTATTGCCTGCACATTCACTCATTATACTGTAAAGGATTCCTGTTAAGAATGTCTTGATCAGCTTTAGATATACAGAAGATAATGCATCTGGTCCAGAAAGTGCAGTTGAAGCAAATAGGATAGAAATATCCTCAACTATAAAGTTCCTAATTGAAAAGGAAACATCAGGCACACTAGACTCAATAGAATGGGAAATAGAGAGGAACAAGTATCCGAAGGAATGGATTTTCCCTAAGGAAATAACTGGAACTATTGCCTGCACATTCAGTCATTCCACTGTAAAGGATTCCTGTTAAGAATCCCTTGATCAGGTTTAGATATACAAAAGATAATGCATCTGTTACAGAAAGTCAAGTTGAAGCAAATAGGAGAGAATCATCATCAACTATAAAGTTCCTAATTGAAAAGGAAACATCAGGCACACTAGCTTCAATAGAATGGGAAATAGAGAGGAACAAGTATCCGAAGGAATGGATTTTCCCTAAGGAAATAACTGGAACTATCCCCTGCACATTCAGTCATTCCACTGTAAAGGATTCCTGTTAAGAATCCCTTGATCAGCTTTAGATATACAGAAGATAATGCATCTGGTAAAGAAAGTCCAGTTGAAGCAAATAGGAGAGAATTATCATCAACTATAAAGTTCCTAATTGAAAAGGAAATATAAGGCACACTAGCCTCAATAGAATGGGAAATAGAGAGGAACAAGTATCCGAAGGAATGGATTTTCCCTAATGAAATAACTGCAACTATTGCTTGCACATTCACTCATTCCATAGTAAAGGATTCCTGTTAAGAATCCCTTGATCAGCTTTAGATATACAGAAGATAATGCATCTGGTACAGAAAGTCCAGTTGAAGCAAATAGGAGAGAATTATTATCAACTATAAAGTTCCTAATTGAAAAGGAAATATCAGGCACACTAGCCTCAATAAATTGGGAAATAGAGAGGAACAAGGATCCGAAGGAATGGATTTTCCTAAAGGAAATAACTGGAACTATTGCCTGCACATTCACTCATACCACTGTAAAGGATTCCTGTTAAGAATCCCTTGATGAGCTTTAGATATACAGAAGATAATGCATCTGGTATAGAAAGTCCAGTTGAAGCAAATAGGAGAGAATTATCATCAACTATAAAGTTCCTAATTGAAAAGGAAATATAAGGCACACTAGCCCCAATAGAATGGGAAATAGAGAGGAACAAGTATCCAAAGGAATGGATTTTCCTTAAGGAAATAACTGGAACTATTGCCTGCACATTCAGTCATTCCACTGTAAAGGATTCCTGTTAAGAATCCCTTGATCAGCTTTAGATATACAGAATATAATGCATCTGCAACAGAAAGTCCAGTTGAAGAAAATAGGAGAGAATTATCATCAAATATAAAGTTCCTAATTGAAAAGGAAAAATCAGGCACACTAGCCCCAATAGAATGGGAAATAGAGAGGAACAAGTATCCAAAGGAATGGATTTTCCCTAAGGAAATAACTGGAACTAATGCCTGCACATTGACTCATTCCTCTGTAAAGGATTCCTGTTAAGAATCCCTTGATCAAGTTTAGATATACAGAAGATAATGCATCTGGTACAGAAAGTCCAGTTGAAGCAAATACTAGAGAATTATCATCAACTATAAAGTTCCTAATTGAAAAGAAAACATCAGGCACACTAGACTCAATAGAATGGGAAATAGAGAGGAACAAGTATCAGAAGGAATGGATTTTCCCTAAGGAAATAACTGGAATTATTGCCTGCACATTCACTCATTATACTGTAAAGGATTCCTGTTAAGAATGTCTTGATCAGCTTTAGCTATACAGAATATAATGCATCTGGTCCAGAAAGTGCAGTTGAAGCAAATAGGATAGAAATATCCTCAACTATAAAGTTCCTAATTGAAAAGGAAACATCAGGCACACTAGACTCAATAGAATGGGAAATAGAGAGGAACAAGGATCCGAAGGAATGGATTTTCCTAAAGGAAATAACTGGAACTATTGCCTGCACATTCACTCATGCCACTGTAAAGGATTCCTGTTAAGAATCCCTTGATCAGCTTTAGATATACAGAAGATAATGCATCTGGTATAGAAAGTCCAGTTGAAGCAAATAGGAGAGAATTATCATCAACTATAAAGTTCCTAATTGAAAAGGAAATATCAGGCACACTAGCTTCAATAGAATGGGAAATAGAGAGGAACAAGTATCCGAAGGAATGGATTTTCCCTAAGGAAATAACTGGAACTATTGCCTGCACATTTACTCATTCCACTGTAAAGGATTCCTGTTAAGAATCCCTTGATCAGCTTTAGATATAGAGAAGATAATGCATCTGGTACAGAAAGTCCAGTTGAAGCAAATAGGAGACAATTATCATCAACTATAAAGTTCCTAATTGAAAAGGAAACAAAGGGAAAACTAGACTAAATAGAATGGGAAATAGAGAGTAACAAGTATCCGAAGGAATGGATTTTCCCTAAGGAAATAACTGGAACTATCCCCTGCACATTCAGTCATTCCACTGTAAAGGATTCCTGTTAAGAATCCCTTGATCAGCTTTAGATATACAGAAGATAATGCATCTGGTAAAGAAAGTCCAGTTGAAGCAAATAGGAGAGAATTATCATCAACTATAAAGTTCCTAATTGAAAAGGAAATATAAGGCACACTAGCCTCAATAGAATGGGAAATAGAGAGGAACAAGTATCCGAAGGAATGGATTTTCCCTAATGAAATAACTGCAACTATTGCTTGCACATTCACTCATTCCATAGTAAAGGATTCCTGTTAAGAATCCCTTGATCAGCTTTAGATATACAGAAGATAATGCATCTGGTACAGAAAGTCCAGTTGAAGCAAATAGGAGAGAATTATTATCAACTATAAAGTTCCTAATTGAAAAGGAAATATCAGGCACACTAGCCTCAATAAATTGCGAAATAGAGAGGAACAAGGATCCGAAGGAATGGATTTTCCTAAAGGAAATAACTGGAACTATTGCCTGCACATTCACTCATGCCACTGTAAAGGATTCCTGTTAAGAATCCCTTGATGAGCTTTAGATATACAGAAGATAATGCATCTGGTATAGAAAGTCCAGTTGAAGCAAATAGGAGAGAATTATCATCAACTATAAAGTTCCTAATTGAAAAGGAAATATAAGGCACACTAGCCCCAATAGAATGGGAAATAGAGAGGAACAAGTATCCAAAGGAATGGATTTTCCTTAAGGAAATAACTGGAACTATTGCCTGCACATTCAGTCATTCCACTGTAAAGGATTCCTGTTAAGAATCCCTTGATCAGCTTTAGATATACAGAATATAATGCATCTGCAACAGAAAGTCCAGTTGAAGAAAATAGGAGAGAATTATCATCAAATATAAAGTTCCTAATTGAAAAGGAAAAATCAGGCACACTAGCCCCAATAGAATGGGAAATAGAGAGGAACAAGTATCCAAAGGAATGGATTTTCCCTAAGGAAATAACTGGAACTAATGCCTGCACATTGACTCATTCCTCTGTAAAGGATTCCTGTTAAGAATCCCTTGATCAAGTTTAGATATACAGAAGATAATGCATCTGGTACAGAAAGTCCAGTTGAAGCAAATACTAGAGAATTATCATCAACTATAAAGTTCCTAATTGAAAAGAAAACATCAGGCACACTAGCCTCAACAGAATGGGAAATAGAGAGGAACAAGTATCCGAAGGAATGGATTTTCCCTAAGGAAAACACTGGAATTATTGCCTGCACATTCACTCATTATACTGTAAAGGATTCCTGTTAAGAATGTCTTGATCAGCTTTAGCTATACAGAATATAATGCATCTGGTCCAGAAAGTGCAGTTGAAGCAAATAGGATAGAAATATCCTCAACTATAAAGTTCCTAATTGAAAAGTAAACATCAGGCACACTAGACTCAATAGAATGGGAAATAGAGAGGAACAAGTATCCGAAGGAATGGATTTTCCTTAAGGAAATAACTGGAACTATTGCCTGCACATTCACTCATTCCACTGTAAAGGATTCCTGTTAAGAATCCCTTGATCAGGTTTAGATATACAAAAGATAATGCATCTGTTACAGAAAGTCAAGTCGAAGCAAATAGGAGAGAATTATCATCAACTATAAAGTTCCTAATTGAAAAGGAAACATCAGGCACACTAACCTCAATAGAATGGGAAATAGAGAGGAACAAGTATCCAAAGGAATGGATTTTCCTTAAGGAGATAACTGGATCTATTGCCTGCACAATCACTCATTCTACTGTAAAAGATTCCTGTTAAGAATCCCTTGATTAGCTTTAGATATACAGAAGATAATGCATCTGGTACAGAAAGTCCAGTTGAAGAAAATAGGAGAGAATTATCATCAAATATAAAGTTCCTAATTGAAAAGGAAAAATCAGGCACACTAGCCCCAATAGAATGGGAAATAGAGAGGAACAAGTATCCAAAGGAATGGATTTTCCCTAAGGAAATAACTGGAACTAATGCCTGCACATTGACTCATTCCTCTGTAAAGGATTCCTGTTAAGAATCCCTTGATCAAGTTTAGATATACAGAAGATAATGCATCTGGTACAGAAAGTCCAGTTGAAGCAAATACTAGAGAATTATCATCAACTATAAAGTTCCTAATTGAAAAGAAAACATCAGGCACACTAGCCTCAATAGAATGGGAAATAGAGAGGAACAAGTATCAGAAGGAATGGATTTTCCCTAAGGAAAACACTGGAATTATTGCCTGCACATTCACTCATTATACTGTAAAGGATTCCTGTTAAGAATGTCTTGATCAGCTTTAGATATACAGAAGATAATGCATCTGGTCCAGAAAGTGCAGTTGAAGCAAATAGGATAGAAATATCCTCAACTATAAAGTTCCTAATTGAAAAGGAAACATCAGGCACACTAGACTCAATAGAATGGGAAATAGAGAGGAACAAGTATCCGAAGGAATGGATTTTCCCTAAGGAAATAACTGGAACTATTGCCTGCACATTCAGTCATTCCACTGTAAAGGATTCCTGTTAAGAATCCCTTGATCAGGTTTAGATATACAAAAGATAATGCATCTGTTACAGAAAGTCAAGTTGAAGCAAATAGGAGAGAATCATCATCAACTATAAAGTTCCTAATTGAAAAGGAAACATCAGGCACACTAGCTTCAATAGAATGGGAAATAGAGAGGAACAAGTATCCGAAGGAATGGATTTTCCCTAAGGAAATAACTGGAACTATCCCCTGCACATTCAGTCATTCCACTGTAAAGGATTCCTGTTAAGAATCCCTTGATCAGCTTTAGATATACAGAAGATAATGCATCTGGTAAAGAAAGTCCAGTTGAAGCAAATAGGAGAGAATTATCATCAACTATAAGGTTCCTAATTGAAAAGGAAATATAAGGCACACTAGCCTCAATAGAATGGGAAATAGAGAGGAACAAGTATCCGAAGGAATGGATTTTCCCTAATGAAATAACTGCAACTATTGCTTGCACATTCACTCATTCCATAGTAAAGGATTCCTGTTAAGAATCCCTTGATCAGCTTTAGATATACAGAAGATAATGCATCTGGTACAGAAAGTCCAGTTGAAGCAAATAGGAGAGAATTATTATCAACTATAAAGTTCCTAATTGAAAAGGAAATATCAGGCACACTAGCCTCAATAGAATGGGAAATAGAGAGGAACAAGGATCCGAAGGAATGGATTTTCCTAAAGGAAATAACTGGAACTATTGCCTGCACATTCACTCATACCACTGTAAAGGATTCCTGTTAAGAATCCCTTGATGAGCTTTAGATATACAGAAGATAATGCATCTGGTATAGAAAGTCCAGTTGAAGCAAATAGGAGAGAATTATCATCAACTATAAAGTTCCTAATTGAAAAGGAAATATAAGGCACACTAGCCCCAATAGAATGGGAAATAGAGAGGAACAAGTATCCAAAGGAATGGATTTTCCTTAAGGAAATAACTGGAACTATTGCCTGCACATTCAGTCATTCCACTGTAAAGGATTCCTGTTAAGAATCCCTTGATCAGCTTTAGATATACAGAATATAATGCATCTGCAACAGAAAGTCCAGTTGAAGAAAATAGGAGAGAATTATCATCAAATATAAAGTTCCTAATTGAAAAGGAAAAATCAGGCACACTAGCCCCAATAGAATGGGAAATAGAGAGGAACAAGTATCCAAAGGAATGGATTTTCCCTAAGGAAATAACTGGAACTAATGCCTGCACATTGACTCATTCCTCTGTAAAGGATTCCTGTTAAGAATCCCTTGATCAAGTTTAGATATACAGAAGATAATGCATCTGGTACAGAAAGTCCAGTTGAAGCAAATACTAGAGAATTATCATCAACTATAAAGTTCCTAATTGAAAAGAAAACATCAGGCACACTAGACTCAATAGAATGGGAAATAGAGAGGAACAAGTATCAGAAGGAATGGATTTTCCCTAAGGAAATAACTGGAATTATTGCCTGCACATTCACTCATTATACTGTAAAGGATTCCTGTTAAGAATGTCTTGATCAGCTTTAGCTATACAGAATATAATGCATCTGGTCCAGAAAGTGCAGTTGAAGCAAATAGGATAGAAATATCCTCAACTATAAATTTCCTAATTGAAAAGGAAACATCAGGCACACTAGACTCAATAGAATGGGAAATAGAGAGGAACAAGGATCCGAAGGAATGGATTTTCCTAAAGGAAATAACTGGAACTATTGCCTGCACATTCACTCATGCCACTGTAAAGGATTCCTGTTAAGAATCCCTTGATCAGCTTTAGATATACAGAAGATAATGCATCTGGTATAGAAAGTCCAGTTGAAGCAAATAGGAGAGAATTATCATCAACTATAAAGTTCCTAATTGAAAAGGAAATATCAGGCACACTAGCTTCAATAGAATGGGAAATAGAGAGGAACAAGTATCCGAAGGAATGGATTTTCCCTAAGGAAATAACTGGAACTATTGCCTGCACATTTACTCATTCCACTGTAAAGGATTCCTGTTAAGAATCCCTTGATCAGCTTTAGATATAGAGAAGATAATGCATCTGGTACAGAAAGTCCAGTTGAAGCAAATAGGAGACAATTATCATCAACTATAAAGTTCCTAATTGAAAAGGAAACAAAGGGAAAACTAGACTAAATAGAATGGGAAATAGAGAGTAACAAGTATCCGAAGGAATGGATTTTCCCTAAGGAAATAACTGGAACTATCCCCTGCACATTCAGTCATTCCACTGTAAAGGATTCCTGTTAAGAATCCCTTGATCAGCTTTAGATATACAGAAGATAATGCATCTGGTAAAGAAAGTCCAGTTGAAGCAAATAGGAGAGAATTATCATCAACTATAAAGTTCCTAATTGAAAAGGAAATATAAGGCACACTAGCCTCAATAGAATGGGAAATAGAGAGGAACAAGTATCCGAAGGAATGGATTTTCCCTAATGAAATAACTGCAACTATTGCTTGCACATTCACTCATTCCATAGTAAAGGATTCCTGTTAAGAATCCCTTGATCAGCTTTAGATATACAGAAGATAATGCATCTGGTACAGAAAGTCCAGTTGAAGCAAATAGGAGAGAATTATTATCAACTATAAAGTTCCTAATTGAAAAGGAAATATCAGGCACACTAGCCTCAATAAATTGCGAAATAGAGAGGAACAAGGATCCGAAGGAATGGATTTTCCTAAAGGAAATAACTGGAACTATTGCCTGCACATTCACTCATGCCACTGTAAAGGATTCCTGTTAAGAATCCCTTGATGAGCTTTAGATATACAGAAGATAATGCATCTGGTATAGAAAGTCCAGTTGAAGCAAATAGGAGAGAATTATCATCAACTATAAAGTTCCTAATTGAAAAGGAAATATAAGGCACACTAGCCCCAATAGAATGGGAAATAGAGAGGAACAAGTATCCAAAGGAATGGATTTTCCTTAAGGAAATAACTGGAACTATTGCCTGCACATTCAGTCATTCCACTGTAAAGGATTCCTGTTAAGAATCCCTTGATCAGCTTTAGATATACAGAATATAATGCATCTGCAACAGAAAGTCCAGTTGAAGAAAATAGGAGAGAATTATCATCAAATATAAAGTTCCTAATTGAAAAGGAAAAATCAGGCACACTAGCCCCAATAGAATGGGAAATAGAGAGGAACAAGTATCCAAAGGAATGGATTTTCCCTAAGGAAATAACTGGAACTAATGCCTGCACATTGACTCATTCCTCTGTAAAGGATTCCTGTTAAGAATCCCTTGATCAAGTTTAGATATACAGAAGATAATGCATCTGGTACAGAAAGTCCAGTTGAAGCAAATACTAGAGAATTATCATCAACTATAAAGTTCCTAATTGAAAAGAAAACATCAGGCACACTAGCCTCAATAGAATGGGAAATAGAGAGGAACAAGTATCCGAAGGAATGGATTTTCCCTAAGGAAAACACTGGAATTATTGCCTGCACATTCACTCATTATACTGTAAAGGATTCCTGTTAAGAATGTCTTGATCAGCTTTAGCTATACAGAATATAATGCATCTGGTCCAGAAAGTGCAGTTGAAGCAAATAGGATAGAAATATCCTCAACTATAAAGTTCCTAATTGAAAAGTAAACATCAGGCACACTAGACTCAATAGAATGGGAAATAGAGAGGAACAAGTATCCGAAGGAATGGATTTTCCTTAAGGAAATAACTGGAACTATTGCCTGCACATTCACTCATTCCACTGTAAAGGATTCCTGTTAAGAATCCCTTGATCAGGTTTAGATATACAAAAGATAATGCATCTGTTACAGAAAGTCAAGTCGAAGCAAATAGGAGAGAATTATCATCAACTATAAAGTTCCTAATTGAAAAGGAAACATCAGGCACACTAACCTCAATAGAATGGGAAATAGAGAGGAACAAGTATCCAAAGGAATGGATTTTCCTTAAGGAGATAACTGGATCTATTGCCTGCACAATCACTCATTCTACTGTAAAAGATTCCTGTTAAGAATCCCTTGA
The DNA here is from genome assembly GCF_048593235.1 of Sminthopsis crassicaudata. Classification (NCBI taxonomy): domain Eukaryota; kingdom Metazoa; phylum Chordata; class Mammalia; order Dasyuromorphia; family Dasyuridae; genus Sminthopsis; species Sminthopsis crassicaudata. The sequence goes on from NC_133621.1 coordinate 244,240,148, forward strand.
TTAGCTTTAGATATACAGAAGATAATGCATCTGGTACAGAAAGTCCAGTTGAAGAAAATAGGAGAGAATTATCATCAAATATAAAGTTCCTAATTGAAAAGGAAAAATCAGGCACACTAGCCCCAATAGAATGGGAAATAGAGAGGAACAAGTATCCAAAGGAATGGATTTTCCCTAAGGAAATAACTGGAACTAATGCCTGCACATTGACTCATTCCTCTGTAAAGGAATCCTGTTAAGAATCCCTTGATCAAGTTTAGATATACAGAAGATAATGCATCTGGTACAGAAAGTCCAGTTGAAGCAAATACTAGAGAATTATCATCAACTATAAAGTTCCTAATTGAAAAGAAAACATCAGGCACACTAGCCTCAATAGAATGGGAAATAGAGAGGAACAAGTATCAGAAGGAATGGATTTTCCCTAAGGAAATAACTGGAATTATTGCCTGCACATTGTCATTCCATTGTAAAGGATTCCTGTTAAGAATGTCTTGATCAGCTTTAGATATACAGAAGATAATGCATCTGGTCCAGAAAGTGCAGTTGAAGCAAATAGGATAGAAATATCCTCAACTATAAAGTTCCTAATTGAAAAGCAAACATCAGGCACACTAGACTCAATAGAATGGGAAATAGAGAGGAACAAGTATCCGAAGGAATGGATTTTCCCTAAGGAAATAACTGGAACTATTGCCTGCACATTGTCATTCCATTGTAAAGGATTCCTGTTAAGAATCCCTTGATCAGGTTTAGATATACAAAAGATAATGCATCTGTTACAGAAAGTCCAGTTGAAGCAAATAGGAGAGAATTATCATCAACTATAAAGTTCCTAATTGAAAAGGAAAATCAGGCACACTAGCCTCAATAAATTGGGAAATAGAGAGGAACAAGTATCCGAAGGAATGGATTTTCCTTAAGGAAATAACTGGAACTATTGCCTGCACATTCACTCATTCCACTGTAAAGGATTCGTGTTAAGAATCGCTTGATCAGCTTTAGATATACAGAAGATAATGCATCTGGTACAGAAAGTCCAGTTGAAGCAAATAGGAGAGAATTATCATCAACTATAAAGTTCCTAATTGAAAAGGAAACATCAGGCACACTACCCCAATAGAATGGGAAATAGAGAGGAACAAGTATCCAAAGGAATGGATTTTCCTTAAGGAAATAACTGGAACTATTGCCTGCTCATTCAGTCATTCCACTGTAAAGGATTCCTGTTAAGAATCCCTTGATCAGCTTTAGATATACAGAACATAATGCATCTGCAACAGAAAGTCCAGTTGAAGAAAATAGGAGAGAATTATCATCAAAAATAAAGTTCCTAATTGAAAAGGAAAAATCAGGCACACTAGCCCCAATAGAATGGGAAATAGAGAGGAACAAGTATCCAAAGGAATGGATTTTCCCTAAGGAAATAACTGGAACTAATGCCTGCACATTGAATCATTCCTCTGTAAAGGATTCCTGTTAAGAATCCCTTGATCAAGTTTAGATATACAGAAGATAATGCATCTGGTACAGAAAGTCCAGTTGAAGCAAATACTAGAGAATTATCATCAACTATAAAGTTCCTAATTGAAAAGAAAACATCAGGCACACTAGCCTCAATAGAATGGGAAATAGAGAGGAACAAGTATCCGAAGGAATGGATTTTCCCTAAGGAAAACACTGGAATTATTGCCTGCACATTCACTCATTATACTGTAAAGGATTCCTGTTAAGAATGTCTTGATCAGCTTTAGATATACAGAAGATAATGCATCTGGTCCAGAAAGTGCAGTTGAAGTAAATAGGATAGAAATATCCTCAACTATAAAGTTCCTAATTGAAAAGGAAATATCAGGCACACTAGCTTCAATAGAATGGGAAATAGAGAGGAACAAGTATCCGAAGGAATGGATTTTCCCTAAGGAAATAACTGGAACTATTGCCTGCACATTTACTCATACCACTGTAAAGGATTCCTGTTAAGAATCCCTTGATCAGCTTTAGATATAGAGAAGATAATGCATCTGGTACAGAAAGTCCAGTTGAAGCAAATAGGAGAGAATTATCATCAACTATAAAGTTCCTAATTGAAAAGGAAACAAAGGGAAAACTAGACTAAATAGAATGGGAAATAGAGAGTAACAAGTATCCGAAGGAATGGATTTTCCCTAAGGAAATAACTGGAACTATCCCCTGCACATTCAGTCATTCCACTGTAAAGGATTCCTGTTAAGAATCCCTTGATCAGCTTTAGATATACAGAAGATAATGCATCTGGTAAAGAAAGTCCAGTTGAAGCAAATAGGAGAGAATTATCATCAACTATAAAGTTCCTAATTGAAAAGGAAACAAAGGGAAAACTAGACTAAATAGAATGGGAAATAGAGAGTAACAAGTATCCGAAGGAATGGATTTTCCCTAATGAAATAACTGCAACTATTGCTTGCACATTCACTCATTCCATAGTAAAGGATTCCTGTTAAGAATCCCTTGATCAGCTTTAGATATACAGAAGATAATGCATCTGGTACAGAAAGTCCAGTTGAAGCAAATAGGAGAGAATTATTATCAACTATAAAGTTCCTAATTGAAAAGGAAATATCAGGCACACTAGCCTCAATAGAATGGGAAATAGAGAGGAACAAGTATCCAAAGGAATGGATTTTCCCTAAGGAAAAACTGGAACTATTGCCTGCACATTCAGTCATTCCACTGTAAAGGATTCCTGTTAAGAATCCCTTGATCAGCTTTAGATATACAGAAGATAATGCATCTGGTAAAGAAAGTCCAGTTGAAGCAAATAGGAGAGAATTATCATCAACTATAAGGTTCCTAATTGAAAAGGAAATATAAGGCACACTAGCCTCAATAGAATGGGAAATAGAGAGGAACAAGTATCCGAAGGAATGGATTTTCCCTAATGAAATAACTGCAACTATTGCTTGCACATTCACTCATTCCATAGTAAAGGATTCCTGTTAAGAATCCCTTGATCAGCTTTAGATATACAGAAGATAATGCATCTGGTACAGAAAGTCCAGTTGAAGCAAATAGGAGAGAATTATTATCAACTATAAAGTTCCTAATTGAAAAGGAAATATCAGGCACACTAGCCTCAATAGAATGGGAAATAGAGAGGAACAAGGATCCGAAGGAATGGATTTTCCTAAAGGAAATAACTGGAACTATTGCCTGCACATTCACTCATACCACTGTAAAGGATTCCTGTTAAGAATCCCTTGATGAGCTTTAGATATACAGAAGATAATGCATCTGGTATAGAAAGTCCAGTTGAAGCAAATAGGAGAGAATTATCATCAACTATAAAGTTCCTAATTGAAAAGGAAATATAAGGCACACTAGCCCCAATAGAATGGGAAATAGAGAGGAACAAGTATCCAAAGGAATGGATTTTCCTTAAGGAAATAACTGGAACTATTGCCTGCACATTCAGTCATTCCACTGTAAAGGATTCCTGTTAAGAATCCCTTGATCAGCTTTAGATATACAGAATATAATGCATCTGCAACAGAAAGTCCAGTTGAAGAAAATAGGAGAGAATTATCATCAAATATAAAGTTCCTAATTGAAAAGGAAAAATCAGGCACACTAGCCCCAATAGAATGGGAAATAGAGAGGAACAAGTATCCAAAGGAATGGATTTTCCCTAAGGAAATAACTGGAACTAATGCCTGCACATTGACTCATTCCTCTGTAAAGGATTCCTGTTAAGAATCCCTTGATCAAGTTTAGATATACAGAAGATAATGCATCTGGTACAGAAAGTCCAGTTGAAGCAAATACTAGAGAATTATCATCAACTATAAAGTTCCTAATTGAAAAGAAAACATCAGGCACACTAGACTCAATAGAATGGGAAATAGAGAGGAACAAGTATCAGAAGGAATGGATTTTCCCTAAGGAAATAACTGGAATTATTGCCTGCACATTCACTCATTATACTGTAAAGGATTCCTGTTAAGAATGTCTTGATCAGCTTTAGCTATACAGAATATAATGCATCTGGTCCAGAAAGTGCAGTTGAAGCAAATAGGATAGAAATATCCTCAACTATAAATTTCCTAATTGAAAAGGAAACATCAGGCACACTAGACTCAATAGAATGGGAAATAGAGAGGAACAAGGATCCGAAGGAATGGATTTTCCTAAAGGAAATAACTGGAACTATTGCCTGCACATTCACTCATGCCACTGTAAAGGATTCCTGTTAAGAATCCCTTGATCAGCTTTAGATATACAGAAGATAATGCATCTGGTATAGAAAGTCCAGTTGAAGCAAATAGGAGAGAATTATCATCAACTATAAAGTTCCTAATTGAAAAGGAAATATCAGGCACACTAGCTTCAATAGAATGGGAAATAGAGAGGAACAAGTATCCGAAGGAATGGATTTTCCCTAAGGAAATAACTGGAACTATTGCCTGCACATTTACTCATTCCACTGTAAAGGATTCCTGTTAAGAATCCCTTGATCAGCTTTAGATATAGAGAAGATAATGCATCTGGTACAGAAAGTCCAGTTGAAGCAAATAGGAGACAATTATCATCAACTATAAAGTTCCTAATTGAAAAGGAAACAAAGGGAAAACTAGACTAAATAGAATGGGAAATAGAGAGTAACAAGTATCCGAAGGAATGGATTTTCCCTAAGGAAATAACTGGAACTATCCCCTGCACATTCAGTCATTCCACTGTAAAGGATTCCTGTTAAGAATCCCTTGATCAGCTTTAGATATACAGAAGATAATGCATCTGGTAAAGAAAGTCCAGTTGAAGCAAATAGGAGAGAATTATCATCAACTATAAAGTTCCTAATTGAAAAGGAAATATAAGGCACACTAGCCTCAATAGAATGGGAAATAGAGAGGAACAAGTATCCGAAGGAATGGATTTTCCCTAATGAAATAACTGCAACTATTGCTTGCACATTCACTCATTCCATAGTAAAGGATTCCTGTTAAGAATCCCTTGATCAGCTTTAGATATACAGAAGATAATGCATCTGGTACAGAAAGTCCAGTTGAAGCAAATAGGAGAGAATTATTATCAACTATAAAGTTCCTAATTGAAAAGGAAATATCAGGCACACTAGCCTCAATAAATTGCGAAATAGAGAGGAACAAGGATCCGAAGGAATGGATTTTCCTAAAGGAAATAACTGGAACTATTGCCTGCACATTCACTCATGCCACTGTAAAGGATTCCTGTTAAGAATCCCTTGATGAGCTTTAGATATACAGAAGATAATGCATCTGGTATAGAAAGTCCAGTTGAAGCAAATAGGAGAGAATTATCATCAACTATAAAGTTCCTAATTGAAAAGGAAATATAAGGCACACTAGCCCCAATAGAATGGGAAATAGAGAGGAACAAGTATCCAAAGGAATGGATTTTCCTTAAGGAAATAACTGGAACTATTGCCTGCACATTCAGTCATTCCACTGTAAAGGATTCCTGTTAAGAATCCCTTGATCAGCTTTAGATATACAGAATATAATGCATCTGCAACAGAAAGTCCAGTTGAAGAAAATAGGAGAGAATTATCATCAAATATAAAGTTCCTAATTGAAAAGGAAAAATCAGGCACACTAGCCCCAATAGAATGGGAAATAGAGAGGAACAAGTATCCAAAGGAATGGATTTTCCCTAAGGAAATAACTGGAACTAATGCCTGCACATTGACTCATTCCTCTGTAAAGGATTCCTGTTAAGAATCCCTTGATCAAGTTTAGATATACAGAAGATAATGCATCTGGTACAGAAAGTCCAGTTGAAGCAAATACTAGAGAATTATCATCAACTATAAAGTTCCTAATTGAAAAGAAAACATCAGGCACACTAGCCTCAATAGAATGGGAAATAGAGAGGAACAAGTATCCGAAGGAATGGATTTTCCCTAAGGAAAACACTGGAATTATTGCCTGCACATTCACTCATTATACTGTAAAGGATTCCTGTTAAGAATGTCTTGATCAGCTTTAGCTATACAGAATATAATGCATCTGGTCCAGAAAGTGCAGTTGAAGCAAATAGGATAGAAATATCCTCAACTATAAAGTTCCTAATTGAAAAGTAAACATCAGGCACACTAGACTCAATAGAATGGGAAATAGAGAGGAACAAGTATCCGAAGGAATGGATTTTCCTTAAGGAAATAACTGGAACTATTGCCTGCACATTCACTCATTCCACTGTAAAGGATTCCTGTTAAGAATCCCTTGATCAGGTTTAGATATACAAAAGATAATGCATCTGTTACAGAAAGTCAAGTCGAAGCAAATAGGAGAGAATTATCATCAACTATAAAGTTCCTAATTGAAAAGGAAACATCAGGCACACTAACCTCAATAGAATGGGAAATAGAGAGGAACAAGTATCCAAAGGAATGGATTTTCCTTAAGGAGATAACTGGATCTATTGCCTGCACAATCACTCATTCTACTGTAAAAGATTCCTGTTAAGAATCCCTTGATTAGCTTTAGATATACAGAAGATAATGCATCTGGTACAGAAAGTCCAGTTGAAGAAAATAGGAGAGAATTATCATCAAATATAAAGTTCCTAATTGAAAAGGAAAAATCAGGCACACTAGCCCCAATAGAATGGGAAATAGAGAGGAACAAGTATCCAAAGGAATGGATTTTCCCTAAGGAAATAACTGGAACTAATGCCTGCACATTGACTCATTCCTCTGTAAAGGATTCCTGTTAAGAATCCCTTGATCAAGTTTAGATATACAGAAGATAATGCATCTGGTACAGAAAGTCCAGTTGAAGCAAATACTAGAGAATTATCATCAACTATAAAGTTCCTAATTGAAAAGAAAACATCAGGCACACTAGCCTCAATAGAATGGGAAATAGAGAGGAACAAGTATCAGAAGGAATGGATTTTCCCTAAGGAAATAACTGGAATTATTGCCTGCACATTGTCATTCCATTGTAAAGGATTCCTGTTAAGAATGTCTTGATCAGCTTTAGATATACAGAAGATAATGCATCTGGTCCAGAAAGTGCAGTTGAAGCAAATAGGATAGAAATATCCTCAACTATAAAGTTCCTAATTGAAAAGCAAACATCAGGCACACTAGACTCAATAGAATGGGAAATAGAGAGGAACAAGTATCCGAAGGAATGGATTTTCCCTAAGGAAATAACTGGAACTATTGCCTGCACATTGTCATTCCATTGTAAAGGATTCCTGTTAAGAATCCCTTGATCAGGTTTAGATATACAAAAGATAATGCATCTGTTACAGAAAGTCCAGTTGAAGCAAATAGGAGAGAATTATCATCAACTATAAAGTTCCTAATTGAAAAGGAAAATCAGGCACACTAGCCTCAATAAATTGGGAAATAGAGAGGAACAAGTATCCGAAGGAATGGATTTTCCTTAAGGAAATAACTGGAACTATTGCCTGCACATTCACTCATTCCACTGTAAAGGATTCGTGTTAAGAATCGCTTGATCAGCTTTAGATATACAGAAGATAATGCATCTGGTACAGAAAGTCCAGTTGAAGCAAATAGGAGAGAATTATCATCAACTATAAAGTTCCTAATTGAAAAGGAAACATCAGGCACACTACCCCAATAGAATGGGAAATAGAGAGGAACAAGTATCCAAAGGAATGGATTTTCCTTAAGGAAATAACTGGAACTATTGCCTGCTCATTCAGTCATTCCACTGTAAAGGATTCCTGTTAAGAATCCCTTGATCAGCTTTAGATATACAGAACATAATGCATCTGCAACAGAAAGTCCAGTTGAAGAAAATAGGAGAGAATTATCATCAAAAATAAAGTTCCTAATTGAAAAGGAAAAATCAGGCACACTAGCCCCAATAGAATGGGAAATAGAGAGGAACAAGTATCCAAAGGAATGGATTTTCCCTAAGGAAATAACTGGAACTAATGCCTGCACATTGAATCATTCCTCTGTAAAGGATTCCTGTTAAGAATCCCTTGATCAAGTTTAGATATACAGAAGATAATGCATCTGGTACAGAAAGTCCAGTTGAAGCAAATACTAGAGAATTATCATCAACTATAAAGTTCCTAATTGAAAAGAAAACATCAGGCACACTAGCCTCAATAGAATGGGAAATAGAGAGGAACAAGTATCCGAAGGAATGGATTTTCCCTAAGGAAAACACTGGAATTATTGCCTGCACATTCACTCATTATACTGTAAAGGATTCCTGTTAAGAATGTCTTGATCAGCTTTAGATATACAGAAGATAATGCATCTGGTCCAGAAAGTGCAGTTGAAGCAAATAGGATAGAAATATCCTCAACTATAAAGTTCCTAATTGAAAAGGAAATATCAGGCACACTAGCTTCAATAGAATGGGAAATAGAGAGGAACAAGTATCCGAAGGAATGGATTTTCCCTAAGGAAATAACTGGAACTATTGCCTGCACATTTACTCATACCACTGTAAAGGATTCCTGTTAAGAATCCCTTGATCAGCTTTAGATATAGAGAAGATAATGCATCTGGTACAGAAAGTCCAGTTGAAGCAAATAGGAGAGAATTATCATCAACTATAAAGTTCCTAATTGAAAAGGAAACAAAGGGAAAACTAGACTAAATAGAATGGGAAATAGAGAGTAACAAGTATCCGAAGGAATGGATTTTCCCTAAGGAAATAACTGGAACTATCCCCTGCACATTCAGTCATTCCACTGTAAAGGATTCCTGTTAAGAATCCCTTGATCAGCTTTAGATATACAGAAGATAATGCATCTGGTAAAGAAAGTCCAGTTGAAGCAAATAGGAGAGAATTATCATCAACTATAAAGTTCCTAATTGAAAAGGAAACAAAGGGAAAACTAGACTAAATAGAATGGGAAATAGAGAGTAACAAGTATCCGAAGGAATGGATTTTCCCTAATGAAATAACTGCAACTATTGCTTGCACATTCACTCATTCCATAGTAAAGGATTCCTGTTAAGAATCCCTTGATCAGCTTTAGATATACAGAAGATAATGCATCTGGTACAGAAAGTCCAGTTGAAGCAAATAGGAGAGAATTATTATCAACTATAAAGTTCCTAATTGAAAAGGAAATATCAGGCACACTAGCCTCAATAAATTGGGAAATAGAGAGGAACAAGGATCCGAAGGAATGGATTTTCCTAAAGGAAATAACTGGAACTATTGCCTGCACATTCACTCATGCCACTGTAAAGGATTCCTGTTAAGAATCCCTTGATGAGCTTTAGATATACAGAAGATAATGCATCTGGTATAGAAAGTCCAGTTGAAGCAAATAGGAGAGAATTATCATCAACTATAAAGTTCCTAATTGAAAAGGAAATATAAGGCACACTAGCCCCAATAGAATGGGAAATAGAGAGGAACAAGTATCCAAAGGAATGGATTTTCCTTAAGGAAATAACTGGAACTATTGCCTGCACATTCAGTCATTCCACTGTAAAGGATTCCTGTTAAGAATCCCTTGATCAGCTTTAGATATACAGAATATAATGCATCTGCAACAGAAAGTCCAGTTGAAGAAAATAGGAGAGAATTATCATCAAATATAAAGTTCCTAATTGAAAAGGAAAAATCAGGCACACTAGCCCCAATAGAATGGGAAATAGAGAGGAACAAGTATCCAAAGGAATGGATTTTCCCTAAGGAAATAACTGGAACTAATGCCTGCACATTGAATCATTCCTCTGTAACGGATTCCTGTTAAGAATCCCTTGATCAAGTTTAGATATACAGAAGATAATGCATCTGGTACAGAAAGTCCAGTTGAAGCAAATACTAGAGAATTATCATCAACTATAAAGTTCCTAATTGAAAAGAAAACATCAGGCACACTAGCCTCAATAGAATGGGAAATAGAGAGGAACAAGTATCCGAAGGAATGGATTTTCCCTAAGGAAAACACTGGAATTATTGCCTGCACATTCACTCATTATACTGTAAAGGATTCCTGTTAAGAATGTCTTGATCAGCTTTAGATATACAGAAGATAATGCATCTGGTCCAGAAAGTGCAGTTGAAGCAAATAGGATAGAAATATCCTCAACTATAAAGTTCCTAATTGAAAAGGAAATATCAGGCACACTAGCTTCAATAGAATGGGAAATAGAGAGGAACAAGTATCCGAAGGAATGGATTTTCCCTAAGGAAATAACTGGAACTATTGCCTGCACATTTACTCATTCCACTGTAAAGGATTCCTGTTAAGAATCCCTTGATCAGCTTTAGATATAGAGAAGATAATGCATCTGGTACAGAAAGTCCAGTTGAAGCAAATAGGAGAGAATTATCATCAACTATAAAGTTCCTAATTGAAAAGGAAACAAAGGGAAAACTAGACTAAATAGAATGGGAAATAGAGAGTAACAAGTATCCGAAGGAATGGATTTTCCCTAAGGAAATAACTGGAACTATCCCCTGCACATTCAGTCATTCCACTGTAAAGGATTCCTGTTAAGAATCCCTTGATCAGCTTTAGATATACAGAAGATAATGCATCTGGTAAAGAAAGTCCAGTTGAAGCAAATAGGAGAGAATTATCATCAAATATAAAGTTCCTAATTGAAAAGGAAAATCAGGCACACTAGCCTCAATAGAATGGGAAATAGAGAGGAACAAGTATCCGAAGGAATGGATTTTCCCTAATGAAATAACTGCAACTATTGCTTGCACATTCACTCATTCCATAGTAAAGGATTCCTGTTAAGAATGTCTTGATCAGCTTTAGATATACAGAAGATAATGCATCTGGTCCAGAAAGTGCAGTTGAAGCAAATAGGATAGAAATATCCTCAACTATAAAGTTCCTAATTGAAAAGGAAACATCAGGCACACTAGACTCAATAGAATGGGAAATAGAGAGGAACAAGTATCCGAAGGAATGGATTTTCCCTAAGGAAATAACTGGAACTATTGCCTGCACATTCAGTCATTCCACTGTAAAGGATTCCTGTTAAGAATCCCTTGATCAGCTTTAGATATACAGAATATAATGCATCTGCAACAGAAAGTCCAGTTGAAGAAAATAGGAGAGAATTATCATCAAAAATAAAGTTCCTAATTGAAAAGGAAAAATCAGGCACACTAGCCCCAATAGAATGGGAAATAGAGAGGAACAAGTATCCAAAGGAATGGATTTTCCCTAAGGAAATAACTGGAACTAATGCCTGCACATTGAATCATTCCTCTGTAAAGGATTCCTGTTAAGAATCCCTTGATCAAGTTTAGATATACAGAAGATAATGCATCTGGTACAGAAAGTCCAGTTGAAGCAAATAGGATAGAAATATCCTCAACTATAAAGTTCCTAATTGAAAAGGAAACATCAGGCACACTAGCCTCAATAGAATGGGAAATAGAGAGGAACAAGTATCCGAAGGAATGGATTTTCCCTAAGGAAATAACTGGAACTATTGCCTGCACATTCAGTCATTCCACTGTAAAGGATTCCTGTTAAGAATCCCTTGATCAGGTTTAGATATACAAAAGATAATGCATCTGTTACAGAAAGTCAAGTTGAAGCAAATAGGAGAGAATTATCATCAACTATAAAGTTCCTAATTGAAAAGGAAACATCAGGCACACTAGCTTCAATAGAATGGGAAATAGAGAGGAACAAGTATCCGAAGGAATGGATTTTCCCTAAGGAAATAACTGGAACTATTGCCTGCACATTTACTCATTCCACTGTAAAGGATTCCTGTTAAGAATCCCTTGATCAGCTTTAGATATAGAGAAGATTATGCATCTGGTACAGAAAGTCCAGTTGACGCAAATAGGAGAGAATTATCATCAACTATAAAGTTCCTAATTGAAAAGGAAACAAAGGGAAAACTAGACTAAATAGAATGGGAAATAGAGAGTAACAAGTATCCGAAGGAATGGATTTTCCCTAAGGAAATAACTGGAACTATCCCCTGCACATTCAGTCATTCCACTGTAAAGGATTCCTGTTAAGAATCCCTTGATCAGCTTTAGATATACAGAAGATTATGCATCTGGTACAGAAAGTCCAGTTGAAGCAAATTGGAGAGAATTATCATCAACTATAAAGTTCCTAATGGAAAAGAAAACATCAGGCACACTAGCCTCAATAGAATGGGAAATAGAGAGGAACAAGTATCCGAAGGAAGGGATTTTCCCTAAGGAAATAACTGGAACTATTGCCTGGACATTCACTCATTCCACTGTAAAGGATTCCTGTTAAGAATCCCTTGATCAGCTTTAGATATACAAAACATAATGCATCTGGTACAGAAAGTCCAGTTGAAGCAAATAGGAGAGAATTATCATCAACTATAAAGTTCCTAATTGAAAAGGAAACATCAGGCACACTAGCCTCAATAGAATGGGAAATAGAGAGGAACAAGTATCCGAAGGAATGGATTTTCCCTAATGAAATAACTGCAACTATTGCTTGCACATTCACTCATTCCATTGTAAAGGATTCCTGTTAAGAATCCCTTGATCAGCTTTAGATATACAGAAGATAATGCATCTAGTACAGAAAGTCCAGTTGTAGCAAATAGGAAAGAATTATCATCAATTATAAAGTACCTAATTGAAAAGGAAACATCAGGCACACTAGCCTCAATAGAATGGGAAATAGAGAGCAACAAATATCCGAAGGAATGGATTTTCCTAAAGGAAATAGCTGGAAATATTGCCTGCACATTTACTCATTCCACTGTAAAGGATTCCTGTTAAGAATCCCTTGATCAGCTTTAGATATACAGAAGAAAATGCATCTGGTACAGAAAGTCCAGTTGAAGCAAATAGGAGAGAATTATTATCAACTATAAAGTTCCTAATTGAAAAGGAAATATCAGGCACACTAGCCTCAATAGAATGGGAAATATAGAGGAACAAGGATCCGAAGGAATGGATTTTCCTAAAGGAAATAACTGGAACTATTGCGTGCACATCCACTCATGCCACTGTAAAGGATTCCTGTTAAGAATCCCTTGATCAGCTTTAGATATACAGAAGATAATGTATCTGGTAAAGAAAGTCCAGTTGAAGCAAATAGGAGAGAATTATCATCAACTATAAAGTTCCTAATTGAAAAGGAAACATCAGGCACACTAGCCTCAATAGAATGGGAAATAGAGAGGAACAAGTATCCGAAGGAATGGTTTTTCCCTAATGAAATAACTGCAACTATTGCTTGCACAGCCACTCATTCCATTGTAAAGGATTCCTGTTAAGAATCCCTTGATCAGCTTTAGATATACAGAAGATAATGCATCTAGTACAGAAAGTCCAGTTGAAGCAAATTGGAGAGAATTATCATCAACTATAAAGTTCCTAATGGAAAAGAAAACATCAGGCACATTAGCCTCAATAGAATGGGAAATAGAGAGGAACAAGTATCCGAAGGAAGGGATTTTCCCTAAGGAAATAACTGGAACTATTGCCTGCACATTCAGTCATTCCACTGTAAAGGATTCCTATTAAGAATCCCTTGATCAGCTTTAGATATACAGAATATAATGCATCTGCAACAGAAAGTCCAGTTGAAGAAAATAGGAGAGAATTATCATCAAATATAAAGTTCCTAATTGAAAAGGAAAAATCAGGCACACTAGCCCCAATAGAATGGGAAATAGAGAGGAACAAGTATCCAAAGGAATGGATTTTCCCTAAGGAAATAACTGGAACTAATGCCTGCACATTGACTCATTCCTCTGTAACGGATTCCTGTTAAGAATCCCTTGATCAAGTTTAGATATACAGAAGATAATGCATCTGGTCCAGAAAGTGCAGTTGAAGCAAATAGGATAGAAATATCCTCAACTATAAAGTTCCTAATTGAAAAGGAAACATCAGACACACTAGACTCAATAGAATGGGAAATGGAGAGGAACAAGTATCCGAAGGAATGGATTTTCCCTAAGGAAATAACTGGAACTATTGCCTGCACATTCAGTCATTCCACTGTAAAGGATTCCTGTTAAGAATCCCTTGATCAGGTTTAGATATACAAAAGATAATGCATCTGTTACAGAAAGTCAAGTTGAAGCAAATAGGAGAGAATTATCATCAACTATAAAGTTCCTAATTGAAAAGGAAACATCAGGCACACTAACCACAATAGAATGGGAAATAGAGAGAAACAAGTATCTGAAGGAATGGATTTTCCTTAAGGAAATAACTGGATCTATTGCCTGCACAATCACTCATTCTACTGTAAAAGATTCCTGTTAAGAATCCCTTGATCAGCTTTAGATATACAGTAGATAATGCATCTGGTACAGAAAGTCCAGTTGAAGCAAATTGGAGAGAATTATCATCAACTATAAAGTTCCTAATTGAAAAGGAAAATCAGGCACACTAGCCTCAATAAATTGGGAAATAGAGAGGAACAAGTATCCGAAGGAATGGATTTTCCTTAAGGAAATAACTGGAACTATTGCCTGCACATTCACTCATTCCACTGTAAAGGATTCCTGCTAAGAATCGCTTGATAAGCTTTAGATATACAGAAGATAATGCATCTGGTACAGAAAGTCCAGTTGAAGCAAATAGGAGAGAATTATCATCAACTATAAAGTTCCTAATTGAAAAGGAAACATCAGGCACACTACCCCAATAGAATGGGAAATAGAGAGGAACAAGTATCCAAAGGAATGGATTTTCCTTAAGGAAATAACTGGAACTATTGCCTGCACATTCAGTCATTCCACTGTAAAGGATTCCTGTTAAGAATCCCTTGATCAGCTTTAGATATACAGAATATAATGCATCTGCAACAGAAAGTCCAGTTGAAGAAAATAGGAGAGAATTATCATCAAAAATAAAGTTCCTAATTGAAAAGGAAAAATCAGGCACACTAGCCCCAATAGAATGGGAAATAGAGAGGACAAGTATCCAAAGGAATGGATTTTCCCTAAGGAAATAACTGGAACTAATGCCTGCACATTGAATCATTCCTCTGTAAAGGATTCCTGTTAAGAATCCCTTGATCAAGTTTAGATATACAGAAGATAATGCATCTGGTACAGAAAGTCCAGTTGAAGCAAATACTAGAGAATTATCATCAACTATAAAGTTCCTAATTGAAAAGAAAACATCAGGCACACTAGCCTCAATAGAATGGGAAATAGAGAGGAACAAGTATCCGAAGGAATGGATTTTCCCTAAGGAAAACACTGGAATTATTGCCTGCACATTCACTCATTATACTGAAAAGGATTCCTGTTAAGAATGTCTTGATCAGCTTTAGATATACAGAAGATAATGCATCTGGTCCAGAAAGTGCAGTTGAAGCAAATAGGATAGAAATATCCTCAACTATAAAGTTCCTAATTGAAAAGGAAACATCAGGCACACTAGACTCAATAGAATGGGAAATAGAGAGGAACATGTATCCGAAGGAATGGATTTTCCCTAAGGAAATAACTGGAACTATTGCCTGCACATTCAGTCATTCCACTGTAAAGGATTCCTGTTAAGAATCCCTTGATCAGCTTTAGATATAGAGAAGATAATGCATCTGTTACAGAAAGTGCAGTTGAAGCAAATAGGATAGAAATATCCTCAACTATAAAGTTCCTAATTGAAAAGGAAACATCAGGCACACTAGACTCAAGACAATGGGAAATAGAGAGGAACAAGGATCCGAAGGAATGGATTTTCCTTAAGGAAATAACTGGAACTATTGCCTGCACATTCACTCATGCCACTGTAAAGGATTCCTGTTAAGAATCCCTTGATCAGCTTTAGATATAGAGAAGATAATGCATCTGGTACAGAAAGTCCAGTTGAAGCAAATAGGAGAGAATTATCATCAACTATAAAGTTCCTAATTGAAAAGGAAACAAAGGGAAAACTAGACTAAATAGAATGGGAAATAGAGAGTAACAAGTATCCGAAGGAATGGATTTTCCCTAAGGAAATAACTGGAACTATCCCCTGCACATTCAGTCATTCCACTGTAAAGGATTCCTGTTAAGAATCCCTTGATCAGCTTTAGATATACATAAGATAATGCATCTGGTAAAGAAAGTCCAGTTGAAGCAAATAGGAGAGAATTATCATCAACTATAAAGTTCCTAATTGAAAAGGAAATATAAGGCACACTAGCCTCAATAGAATGGGAAATAGAGAGGAACAAGTATCCGAAGGAATGGATTTTCCCTAATGAAATAACTGCAACTATTGCTTGCACATTCACTCATTCCATAGTAAAGGATTCCTGTTAAGAATCCCTTGATCAGCTTTAGATATACAGAAGATAATGCATCTGGTACAGAAAGTCCAGTTGAAGCAAATAGGAGAGAATTATTATCAACTATAAAGTTCCTAATTGAAAAGGAAATATCAGGCACACTAGCCCCAATAGAATGGGAAATAGAGAGGAACAAGTATCCAAAGGAATGGATTTTCCTTAAGGAAATAACTGGAACTATTGCCTGCACATTCAGTCATTCCACTGTAAAGGATTCCTGTTAAGAATCCCTTGATCAGCTTTAGATATACATAATATAATGCATCTGCAACAGAAAGTCCAGTTGAAGAAAATAGGAGAGAATTATCATCAAATATAAAGTTCCTAATTGAAAAGGAAAAATCAGGCACACTAGCCCCAATAGAATGGGAAATAGAGAGGAACAAGTATCCAAAGGAATGGATTTTCCCTAAGGAAATAACTGGAACTAATGCCTGCACATTGACTCATTCCTCTGTAAAGGATTCCTGTTAAGAATCCCTTGATCAAGTTTAGATATACAGAAGATAATGCATCTGGTACAGAAAGTCCAGTTGAAGCAAATACTAGAGAATTATCATCAACTATAAAGTTCCTAATTGAAAAGAAAACATCAGGCACACTATCCTCAATAGAATGGGAAATAGAGAGGAACAAGTATCCGAAGGAATGGATTTTCCCTAAGGAAAACACTGGAATTATTGCCTGCACATTCACTCATTATACTGTAAAGGATTCCTGTTAAGAATGTCTTGATCAGCTTTAGATATACAGAAGATAATGCATCTGGTCCAGAAAGTGCAGTTGAAGCAAATAGGATAGAAATATCCTCAACTATAAAGTTCCTAATTGAAAAGGAAACATCGGGCACACTAGACTCAATAGAATGGGAAATAGAGAGGAACAAGTATCCGAAGGAATGGATTTTCCCTAAGGAAATAACTGGAACTATTGCTTGCACATTCAGTCATTCCACTGTAAAGGATTCCTGTTAAGAATCCCTTGATCAGGTTTAGATATACAAAAGATAATGCATCTGTTACAGAAAGTCAAGTTGAAGCAAATGGGAGAGAATTATCATCAACTATAAAGTTCCTAATTGAAAAGGAAACATCAGGCACACTAACCTCAATAGAATGGGAAATAGAGAGAAACAAGTATCTGAAGGAATGGATTTTCCTTAAGGAAATAACTGGATCTATTGCCTGCACAATCACTCATTCTACTGTAAAAGATTCCTGTTAAGAATCCCTTGATCAGCTTTAGATATACAGAAGATAATGCATCTGGTACAGAAAGTCCAGTTGAAGCAAATTGGAGAGAATTATCATCAACTATAAAGTTCCTAATTGAAAAGGAAAATCAGGCACACTGGCCTCAATAAATTGGGAAATAGAGAGGAACAAGTATCCGAAGGAATGGATTTTCCTTAAGGAAATAACTGGAACTATTGCCTGCACATTCACTCATTCCACTGTAAAGGATTCCTGTTAAGAATCGCTTGATAAGCTTTAGATATACAGAAGATAATGCATCTGGTACAGAAAGTCCAGTTGAAGCAAATAGGAGAGAATTATCATCAACTATAAAGTTCCTAATTGAAAAGGAAACATCAGGCACACTACCCCAATAGAATGGGAAATAGAGAGGAACAAGTATCCAAAGGAATGGATTTTCCTAAAGGAAATAGCTGGAAATATGGCCTGCACATTTACTCATTCCACTGTAAAGGATTCCTGTTAAGAATCCCTTGATCAGCTTTAGATATACAGAAGAAAATGCATCTGGTACAGAAAGTCCAGTTGAAGCAAATAGGAGAGAATTATTATCAACTATAAAGTTCCTAATTGAAAAGGAAATATCAGGCACACTAGCCTCAATAGAATGGGAAATATAGAGGAACAAGGATCCGAAGGAATGGATTTTCCTAAAGGAAATAACTGGAACTATTGCGTGCACATCCACTCATGCCACTGTAAAGGATTCCTGTTAAGAATCCCTTGATCAGCTTTAGATATACAGAAGATAATGTATCTGGTAAAGAGAGTCCAGTTGAAGCAAATAGGAGAGAATTATCATCAACTATAAAGTTCCTAATTGAAAAGGAAACATCAGGCACACTAGCCTCAATAGAATGGGAAATAGAGAGGAACAAGTATCCGAAGGAATGGTTTTTCCCTAATGAAATAACTGCAACTATTGCTTGCACAGTCACTCATTCCATTGTAAAGGATTCCTGTTAAGAATCCCTTGATCAGCTTTAGATATACAGAAGATAATGCATCTAGTACAGAAAGTCCAGTTGAAGCAAATTGGAGAGAATTATCATCAACTATAAAGTTCCTAATGGAAAAGAAAACATCAGGCACATTAGCCTCAATAGAATGGGAAATAGAGAGGAACAAGTATCCGAAGGAAGGGATTTTCCCTAAGGAAATAACTGGAACTATTGCCTGCACATTCAGTCATTCCACTGTAAAGGATTCCTATTAAGAATCCCTTGATCAGCTTTAGATATACAGAATATAATGCATCTGCAACAGAAAGTCCAGTTGAAGAAAATAGGAGAGAATTATCATCAAATATAAAGTTCCTAATTGAAAAGGAAAAATCAGGCACACTAGCCCCAATAGAATGGGAAATAGAGAGGAACAAGTATCCAAAGGAATGGATTTTCCCTAAGGAAATAACTGGAACTAATGCCTGCACATTGACTCATTCCTCTGTAACGGATTCCTGTTAAGAATCCCTTGATCAAGTTTAGATATACAGAAGATAATGCATCTGGTCCAGAAAGTGCAGTTGAAGCAAATAGGATAGAAATATCCTCAACTATAAAGTTCCTAATTGAAAAGGAAACATCAGACACACTAGACTCAATAGAATGGGAAATGGAGAGGAACAAGTATCCGAAGGAATGGATTTTCCCTAAGGAAATAACTGGAACTATTGCCTGCACATTCAGTCATTCCACTGTAAAGGATTCCTGTTAAGAATCCCTTGATCAGGTTTAGATATACAAAAGATAATGCATCTGTTACAGAAAGTCAAGTTGAAGCAAATAGGAGAGAATTATCATCAACTATAAAGTTCCTAATTGAAAAGGAAACATCAGGCACACTAACCACAATAGAATGGGAAATAGAGAGAAACAAGTATCTGAAGGAATGGATTTTCCTTAAGGAAATAACTGGATCTATTGCCTGCACAATCACTCATTCTACTGTAAAAGATTCCTGTTAAGAATCCCTTGATCAGCTTTAGATATACAGTAGATAATGCATCTGGTACAGAAAGTCCAGTTGAAGCAAATTGGAGAGAATTATCATCAACTATAAAGTTCCTAATTGAAAAGGAAAATCAGGCACACTAGCCTCAATAAATTGGGAAATAGAGAGGAACAAGTATCCGAAGGAATGGATTTTCCTTAAGGAAATAACTGGAACTATTGCCTGCACATTCACTCATTCCACTGTAAAGGATTCCTGCTAAGAATCGCTTGATAAGCTTTAGATATACAGAAGATAATGCATCTGGTACAGAAAGTCCAGTTGAAGCAAATAGGAGAGAATTATCATCAACTATAAAGTTCCTAATTGAAAAGGAAACATCAGGCACACTACCCCAATAGAATGGGAAATAGAGAGGAACAAGTATCCAAAGGAATGGATTTTCCTTAAGGAAATAACTGGAACTATTGCCTGCACATTCAGTCATTCCACTGTAAAGGATTCCTGTTAAGAATCCCTTGATCAGCTTTAGATATACAGAATATAATGCATCTGCAACAGAAAGTCCAGTTGAAGAAAATAGGAGAGAATTATCATCAAAAATAAAGTTCCTAATTGAAAAGGAAAAATCAGGCACACTAGCCCCAATAGAATGGGAAATAGAGAGGACAAGTATCCAAAGGAATGGATTTTCCCTAAGGAAATAACTGGAACTAATGCCTGCACATTGAATCATTCCTCTGTAAAGGATTCCTGTTAAGAATCCCTTGATCAAGTTTAGATATACAGAAGATAATGCATCTGGTACAGAAAGTCCAGTTGAAGCAAATACTAGAGAATTATCATCAACTATAAAGTTCCTAATTGAAAAGAAAACATCAGGCACACTAGCCTCAATAGAATGGGAAATAGAGAGGAACAAGTATCCGAAGGAATGGATTTTCCCTAAGGAAAACACTGGAATTATTGCCTGCACATTCACTCATTATACTGAAAAGGATTCCTGTTAAGAATGTCTTGATCAGCTTTAGATATACAGAAGATAATGCATCTGGTCCAGAAAGTGCAGTTGAAGCAAATAGGATAGAAATATCCTCAACTATAAAGTTCCTAATTGAAAAGGAAACATCAGGCACACTAGACTCAATAGAATGGGAAATAGAGAGGAACATGTATCCGAAGGAATGGATTTTCCCTAAGGAAATAACTGGAACTATTGCCTGCACATTCAGTCATTCCACTGTAAAGGATTCCTGTTAAGAATCCCTTGATCAGCTTTAGATATAGAGAAGATAATGCATCTGTTACAGAAAGTGCAGTTGAAGCAAATAGGATAGAAATATCCTCAACTATAAAGTTCCTAATTGAAAAGGAAACATCAGGCACACTAGACTCAAGACAATGGGAAATAGAGAGGAACAAGGATCCGAAGGAATGGATTTTCCTTAAGGAAATAACTGGAACTATTGCCTGCACATTCACTCATGCCACTGTAAAGGATTCCTGTTAAGAATCCCTTGATCAGCTTTAGATATAGAGAAGATAATGCATCTGGTACAGAAAGTCCAGTTGAAGCAAATAGGAGAGAATTATCATCAACTATAAAGTTCCTAATTGAAAAGGAAACAAAGGGAAAACTAGACTAAATAGAATGGGAAATAGAGAGTAACAAGTATCCGAAGGAATGGATTTTCCCTAAGGAAATAACTGGAACTATCCCCTGCACATTCAGTCATTCCACTGTAAAGGATTCCTGTTAAGAATCCCTTGATCAGCTTTAGATATACATAAGATAATGCATCTGGTAAAGAAAGTCCAGTTGAAGCAAATAGGAGAGAATTATCATCAACTATAAAGTTCCTAATTGAAAAGGAAATATAAGGCACACTAGCCTCAATAGAATGGGAAATAGAGAGGAACAAGTATCCGAAGGAATGGATTTTCCCTAATGAAATAACTGCAACTATTGCTTGCACATTCACTCATTCCATAGTAAAGGATTCCTGTTAAGAATCCCTTGATCAGCTTTAGATATACAGAAGATAATGCATCTGGTACAGAAAGTCCAGTTGAAGCAAATAGGAGAGAATTATTATCAACTATAAAGTTCCTAATTGAAAAGGAAATATCAGGCACACTAGCCCCAATAGAATGGGAAATAGAGAGGAACAAGTATCCAAAGGAATGGATTTTCCTTAAGGAAATAACTGGAACTATTGCCTGCACATTCAGTCATTCCACTGTAAAGGATTCCTGTTAAGAATCCCTTGATCAGCTTTAGATATACAGAATATAATGCATCTGCAACAGAAAGTCCAGTTGAAGAAAATAGGAGAGAATTATCATCAAATATAAAGTTCCTAATTGAAAAGGAAAAATCAGGCACACTAGCCCCAATAGAATGGGAAATAGAGAGGAACAAGTATCCAAAGGAATGGATTTTCCCTAAGGAAATAACTGGAACTAATGCCTGCACATTGACTCATTCCTCTGTAAAGGATTCCTGTTAAGAATCCCTTGATCAAGTTTAGATATACAGAAGATAATGCATCTGGTACAGAAAGTCCAGTTGAAGCAAATACTAGAGAATTATCATCAACTATAAAGTTCCTAATTGAAAAGAAAACATCAGGCACACTATCCTCAATAGAATGGGAAATAGAGAGGAACAAGTATCCGAAGGAATGGATTTTCCCTAAGGAAAACACTGGAATTATTGCCTGCACATTCACTCATTATACTGTAAAGGATTCCTGTTAAGAATGTCTTGATCAGCTTTAGATATACAGAAGATAATGCATCTGGTCCAGAAAGTGCAGTTGAAGCAAATAGGATAGAAATATCCTCAACTATAAAGTTCCTAATTGAAAAGGAAACATCGGGCACACTAGACTCAATAGAATGGGAAATAGAGAGGAACAAGTATCCGAAGGAATGGATTTTCCCTAAGGAAATAACTGGAACTATTGCTTGCACATTCAGTCATTCCACTGTAAAGGATTCCTGTTAAGAATCCCTTGATCAGGTTTAGATATACAAAAGATAATGCATCTGTTACAGAAAGTCAAGTTGAAGCAAATGGGAGAGAATTATCATCAACTATAAAGTTCCTAATTGAAAAGGAAACATCAGGCACACTAACCTCAATAGAATGGGAAATAGAGAGAAACAAGTATCTGAAGGAATGGATTTTCCTTAAGGAAATAACTGGATCTATTGCCTGCACAATCACTCATTCTACTGTAAAAGATTCCTGTTAAGAATCCCTTGATCAGCTTTAGATATACAGAAGATAATGCATCTGGTACAGAAAGTCCAGTTGAAGCAAATTGGAGAGAATTATCATCAACTATAAAGTTCCTAATTGAAAAGGAAAATCAGGCACACTGGCCTCAATAAATTGGGAAATAGAGAGGAACAAGTATCCGAAGGAATGAATTTTCCTTAAGGAAATAACTGGAACTATTGCCTGCACATTCACTCATTCCACTGTAAAGGATTCCTGTTAAGAATCGCTTGATAAGCTTTAGATATACAGAAGATAATGCATCTGGTACAGAAAGTCCAGTTGAAGCAAATAGGAGAGAATTATCATCAACTATAAAGTTCCTAATTGAAAAGGAAACATCAGGCACACTACCCCAATAGAATGGGAAATAGAGAGGAACAAGTATCCAAAGGAATGGATTTTCCTAAAGGAAATAACTGGAACTATTTCCTGCACATTCAGTCATTCCACTGTAAAGGATTCCTGTTAAGAATCCCTTGATCATCTTTAGATATACAGAATATAATGCATCTGCAACAGAAAGTCCAGTTGAAGAAAATAGGAGAGAATTATCATCAAAAATAAAGTTCCTAATTGTAAAGGAAAAATCAGGCACACTAGCCCCAATAGAATGGGAAATAGAGGGGAACAAGTATCCAAAGGAATGGATTTTCCCTAAGGAAATAACTGGAACTAATGCCTGCACATTGACTCATTCCTCTGTAAAGGATTCCTGTTAAGAATCCCTTGATCAAGTTTAGATATACAGAAGATAATGCATCTGGTACAGAAAGTCCAGTTGAAGCAAATACTAGAGAATTATCATCAACTATAAAGTTCCTAATTGAAAAGAAAACATCAGGCACACTAGGCTCAATAGAATGGGAAATAGAGAGGAACAAGTATCCGAAGGAATGGATTTTCCCTAAGGAAATAACTGGAATTATTGCCTGCACATTCACTCATTATACTGTAAAGGATTCCTGTTAAGAATGTCTTGATCAGCTTTAGATATACAGAAGATAATGCATCTGGTCCAGAAAGTGCAGTTGAAGCAAATAGGATAGAAATATCCTCAACTATAAAGTTCCTAATTGAAAAGGAAACATCAGGCACATTAGACTCAATAGAATGGGAAATAGAGAGGAACAAGTATCCGAAGGAATGGATTTTCCCTAAGGAAATAACTGGAACTATTGCCTGCACATTCAGTCATTCCACTGTAAAGGATTCCTGTTAAGAATCCCTTGATCAGCTTTAGATATACAGAAGATAATGCATCTGGTACAGAAAGTCCAGTTGAAGCAAATACTAGAGAATTATCATCAACTATAAAGTTCCTAATTGAAAAGAAAACATCAGGCACACTAGCCTCAATAGAATGGGAAATAGAGAGGAACAAGTATCCGAAGGAATGGATTTTCCCTAAGGAAATAACTGGAATTATTGCCTGCACATTCACTCATTATACTGTAAAGGATTCCTGTTAAGAATGTCTTGATCAGCTTTAGATATACAGAAGATAATGCATCTGGTAAAGAAAGTCCAGTTGAAGCAAATAGGAGAGAATTAGCATCAACTATAAAGTTCCTAATTGAAAAGGAAACATCAGGCACACTAGCCTCAATAGAATGGGAAATAGAGAGCAACAAGTATCCGAAGGAATGGATTTTCCTAAAGGAAATAACTGGAACTATTGACTGCACATTCACTCATTCCACTGTAAAGGATTCCTGTTAAGAATCCCTTGATCAGCTTTAGATATACAGAAGATAATGCATCTGTTACAGAAAGTCCAGTTGAAGAAAATAGGAGAGAATTATTATCAACTATAAAGTTCCTAATTGAAAAGGAAACATCAGGCACACTAGCCTCAATAGAATGGGAAATAGAGAGCAACAAGTATCCGAAGGAATGGATTTTCCTAAAGGAAATAACTGGAACTATTGACTGCACATTCACTCATTCCACTGTAAAGGATTCCTGTTAAGAATCCCTTGATTAGCTTTACATATACAGAAGATAATGCATCTGGTACAGAAAGTCCAGTTGAAGCAAATAGGAGAGAATTATCATCAACTATAAAGTTCCTAATTGAAAAGGAAACAAAGGTAAAACTAGACTAAATAGAATGGGAAATAGAGAGCAACAAGTATCTGAAGGAATGGATTTTCCCTAAAGAAATAACTGGAACGATTGCCTGCACATTCAGTCATTCCACTGTAAAGGATTCCTGTTAAGAATCCCTTGATCAGCTTTAGATATACAGAAGATAATGTATCTGGTAAAGAAAGTCCAGTTGAAGCAAATAGGAGAGAATTATCATCAACTATAAAGTTCCTAATTGAAAAGGAAACATCAGGCACACTAGCCTCAATAGAATCGGAAATAGAGAGGAACAAGTATCCGAAGGAATGGTTTTTCCCTAATGAAATAACTGCAACTATTGCTTGCACATTCACTCATTCCATTGTAAAGGATTCCTGTTAAGAATCCCTTGATCAGCTTTAGATATACAGAAGATAATGCATCTGGTAAAGAAAGTCCAGTTGAAGCAAATAGGAGAGAATTATCATCAACTATAAATTTCCTAATTGAAAAGGAAACATCAGGCACACTAGCCTCAATAGAATGGGAAATAGAGAGCAACAAGTATCCGAAGGAATGGATTTTCCTAAAGGAAATAACTGGAACTATTGACTGCACATTCACTCATTCCACTGTAAAGGATTCCTGTTAAGAATCCCTTGATCAGCTTTACATATACAAAAGATAATGCATCTGGTACAGAAAGTCCAGTTGAAGCAAATAGGAGAGAATTATCATCAACTATAAAGTTCCTAATTGAAAAGGAAACAAAGGTAAAACTAGACTAAATAGAATGGGAAATAGAGAGCAACAAGTATCTGAAGGAATGGATTTTCCCTAAAGAAATAACTGGAACGATTGCCTGCACATTCAGTCATTCCACTGTAAAGGATTCCTGTTAAGAATCCCTTGATCAGCTTTAGATATACAGAAGATAATGCATCTGGTACAGAAAGTCCAGTTGAAGCAAATAGGAGAGAATTATCATCAACTATAAAGTTCCTAATTGAAAAGGAAACATCAGGCACACTAGCCTCAATAGAATGGGAAATAGAGAGCAACAAATATCCGAAGGAATGGATTTTCCTAAAGCAAATAGCTGGAACTATTGCCTGCACATTCACTCATTCCACTGTAAAGGATTCCTGTTAAGAATCGATTGATCAGCTTTAGATATACAGAAGAAAATGCATCTGGTACAGAAAGTCCAGTTGAAGCAAATAGGAGAGAATTATTATGAACTATAAAGTTCCTAATTGAAAAGGAAATATCAGGCACACTAGCCTCAATAGAATGGGAAATAGAGAGGAACAAGGATCCGAAGGAATGGATTTTCCCTAAGGAAATAACTGGAACTATTGCCTGCACATTCACTCTCGCCACTGTAAAGGATTCCTGTTAAGAATCCCTTGATCAGCTTTAGATATACAGAAGATAATGCATCTGTTATAGAAAGTCCAGTTGAAGCAAATAGGAGAGAATTATCATCAACTATAAAGTTCCTAATTGAAAAGGAAACATCAGGCACACTAGCCTCAATAGAGTGGGAAATAGAGAGGAACAAGTATCCGAAGGAATGGATTTTCCCTACGGAAATAACTGGAACTATTGCCTGGACATTCACTCATTCCACTGTAAAGGATTCCTGTTAAGAATCCCTTGATCAGCATTAGATATACAGAAGATAATGCATCTGGTACAGAAAGTCCAGTTGAAGCAAATAGGAGAGAATTATCATCAACTATAAAGTTCCTAATTGAAAAGGAAACATCAGGCACACTAGCCTCAATAAATTAGGAAATAGAGAGGAACAAGTATCCGAAGGAATGGATTTTCCCTACGGAAATAACTGGAATTATTGCCTGCACATTCACTCATTTCACTGTAAAGGATTCCTGTTAAGAAAACCTTGATCAGCTTTAGATATACAGAAGATAATGCATCTGGTACAGAAAGTCCAGTTGAAGCAAATAGGAGAGAATTATCATCAACTATAAAGTTCCTAATTGAAAAGGAAACAAAGGGAAAACTAGACTCAATAGAATGGGAAATAGAGAGCAACAAATATCCACAGGAATGGATTTTCCCTAACGGAAATTATTGGAACTATTGCCTGTACATTAACTCATTCCACTGTAAAGGATTCCTGTTAAGAATCCCTTGATCAGCTTTAGATATACAGAAGATAATGCATCTGGTACAGAAAGTCCAGTTGAAGCAAATAGGAGAGAATTATCATCAACTATAAAGTTCCTAATTGAAAAGGAAACATCAGGCACACTAGCCTCAATAATTTGGGAAATAGAGAGCAACAAGTATCAACAGGAATGGATTTTCCCTAAAGAAATAACTGGAACTATCGCCTGCACATTCAGTCATTCCACTGTAAAGGATTCCTGTTAAGAATCCCTTGATCAGCTTTAGATATACAGAAGATAATCCATCTGGTAAAGAAAGTCCAGTTGAAGCAAATAGGAGAGAATTATCATCAACTATAAAGTTCCTAATTGAACAGGAAACATCAGGCACACTAGCCTCAATAGAATGGGAAATAGAGAGCAACAAGTATCCGAAGGAATGGATTTTCCTAAAGGAAATAACTGGAACTATTGACTGCACATTCACTCATTCCACTGTAAAGGATTCCTGTTAAGAATCCCTTGATCAGCTTTAGATATACAGAAGATAATGCATCTGTTACAGAAAGTCCAGTTGAAGCAAATAGGAGAGAATTATTATCAACTATAAAGTTCCTAATTGAAAAGGAAACATCAGGCACACTAGCCTCAATAGAATGGGAAATAGAGAGCAACAAGGATCCGAAGGAATGGATTTTCTTAAAGAAAATAACTGGAACTATTGCCTGCACATTCACTCATTCCACTGTAAAGGATTCCTGTTAAGAATCCCTTGATCAGCTTTACATATACAGAAGATAATGCATCTGGTACAGAAAGTCCAGTTGAAGCAAATAGAAGAGAATTATCATCAACTATAAAGTTCCTAATTGAAAAGGAAACAAAGGGAAAACTAGACTAAATAGAATTGGAAATAGAGAGCAACAAGTATCCGAAGGAATGGATTTTCCCTAAAGAAATAACTGGAACGATTGCCTGCACATTCAGTCATTCCACTGTAAAGGATTCCTGTTAAGAATCCCTTGATCAGCTTTAGATATACAGAAGATAATGCATCTGGTAAAGAAAGTCCAGTTGAAGCAAATAGGAGAGAATTATCATCAACTATAAAGTTCCTAATTGAAAAGGAAACATCAAGCACACTAGCCTCAATGGAATGGGAAATAGAGAGCAACAAGTATCCGAAGGAATGGATTTTCCCTAATGAAATAACTGCAACTATTGCTTGCACATTCACTCATTCCATTGTAAAGGATTCCTGTTAAGAATCCCTTGATCAGCTTTAGATATACAGAATATAATGCATCTAGTACAGAAAGTCCAGTTGAAGCAAATAGGAAAGAATTATCATCAAGTATAAAGTTCCTAATTGAAAAGGAAACATCAGGCACACTAGCCTCAATAGAATGGGAAATATAGAGGAACAAGGATCCGAAGGAATGGATTTTCCTAAAGGAAATAACTGGAACTATTGCGTGCACATTCACTCATGCCACTGTAAAGGATTCCTGTTAAAAATCCCTTGATCAGCTTTAGACATACAGAAGATAATGTATCTGGTAAAGAAAGTCCAGTTGAAGCAAATAGGAGAGAATTATCATCAACTATAAAGTTCCTAATTGAAAAGGAAACATCAGGCACACTAGCCTCAATAGAATGGGAAATAGAGAGGAACAAGTATCCGAAGGAATGGTTTTTCCCTAATGAAATAACTGCAACTATTGCTTGCACATTTACTCATTCCATTGTAAAGGATTCCTGTTAAGAATCCCTTGATCAGCTTTAGATATACAGAAGATAATGCATCTAGTACAGAAAGTCCAGTTGAAGCAAATAGGAAAGAATTATCATCAAGTATAAAGTTCCTAATTGAAAAGGAAACATCAGGGACACTAGCCTCAATAGAATGGGAAATAGAGAGCAACAAATATTCGAAGGAATGGATTTTCCTAAAGCAAATAGCTGGAACTATTGCCTGCACATTCACTCATTCCACTGTAAAGGATTCCTGTTAAGAATCGATTGATCAGCTTTAGATATACAGAAGAAAATGCATCTGGTACAGAAAGTCCAGTTGAAGCAAATACTAGAGAATTATCATCAACTATAAAGTTCCTAATTGAAAAGGAAATATCAGGCACACTAGCCTCAATAGAATGGGAAATATAGAGGAACAAGGATCCGAAAGAATGGATTTTCCTAAAGGAAATAACTGGAACTATTGCCTGCACATTCACTCACGCCACTGTAAAGGATTCCTGTTAAGAATCCCTTGATCACCTTTAGATATACAGAAGATAATGCATCTGGTACAGAAAGTACAGTTGAAGCAAATAGGAGAGAATTATCATCAACTATAAAGTTCCTAATTGAAAAGGAAACATCAGGCACACTAGCCTCAATAGAATGGGAAATAGAGAGGAACAAGTATCCGAAGGAATGGATTTTCCCTAAGGAAATAACTGGAACTATTGCCTGGACATTCACTCATTCCACTGTAAAGGATTCCTGTTAAGAATCCCTTGATCAGCATTAGATATACAGAAGATAATGCATCTGGTACAGAAAGTCCAGTTGAAGCAAATAGGAGAGAATTATCATCAACTATAAAGTTCCTAATTGAAAAGGAAACATCAGGGACACTAGCCTCAATAAATTAGGAAATAGAGAGGAACAAGTATCCGAAGGAATGGATTTTCCTTAAGGAATACCTGGAAGTATTGCCTGCACATTCACTCATTCCACTGTAAAGGATTCCTGTTAAGAATCCCTTGATCAGCTTTAGATATACAGAAGATAAAGCATCTGGTACAGAAAGTCCAGTTGAAGCAAATAAGAGAGAATTATCATCAACTATAAAGTTCCTAATTGAAAAGGAAACATCAGGCACACTAGCCTCAATAGAATGGGAAATAGAGAGGAACAAGTATCCGAAGGAATGGATTTTCCCTACGGAAATAACTGGAATTAATGCCTGCACATTCACTCATTCCACTGTAAAGGATTCCTGTTAAGAATCCCTTGATCAGCTTTAGATATACAGAAGATAATGCATCTGGAACAAAAAGTCCAGTTGAAGCAAATAGGAGAGAATTATCATCAACTATAAAGTTCCTAATTGAAAAGGAAACATCAGGCACACTAGCCTCAATAGAATGGGAAATAGAGAGGAACAAGTATCCGAAGGAATGGATTTTCCCTACGGAAATAACTGGAATTAATGCCTGCACATTCACTCATTCCACTATAAAGGACTCCTGTTAAAAATCCCTTGATCAGCTTTAGATATACAGAAGATAATGCATCTGGAACAGAAAGTCCAGTTGAAGCAAATAGGAGAGAAATATCATCAACTATAAAGTTCCTAATTGTAAAGGAAACATCAGGCACACTAGCCTCAATAGAATGGGAAGTTGAGGGGAACAAGTATCCGAAGGAATGGATTTTCCCTAAGGAAATAACTGGAACTATTACCTGCACATTCACTCATTCCACTGTAAAGGATTCCTGTTAAGAATCCCTTGATCAGCTTTAGATATACAGAAGATAATGCATCTGGTACAGAAAGTCCAGTTGAAGCAAATAGGAGAGAATTATTATCAACTATAAAGTTCCTTATTGAAAAGGAAACATCAGGCACACTAGCCTCAATAATTTGGGAAATAGAGAGGAATAAATATCCTAAGGAATAGATTTTCCTTAAGGAAATAACTGGAATTATTGCCTGCACATTCCCTCATTCCACTGTAAAGGATTCCTGTTAAGAATCACTTGATCACCTTTAGATATACAAAGGATAATGCATCTGGTACAGAAAGTCCAGTTGAAGCAAATAGGAGAGAATTATCATCAACTATAACGTTCCTAATTGAAAAGGAAACATCAGGCACACTAGCCCCAATAGAATGGGAAATAGAGAGGAACAAGTATCCAAAGGAATGGATTTTCCCTAAGGAAATAACTGGAACTATTGCCTGCACATTGACTCATTCCACTGTAAAGGATTCCTGTTAATAATCCCTTGATCAGCTTCAGATATACAGAAGACAATGCATCTGGTACAGAAAGTCCAGTTGAAGCAAATACTAGAGAATTATTATCAACTATAAAGTTCCTAATTGAAAAGAAAACATCAGGCACACTAGCCTCAATAGAATGGGAAATAGAGAGGAACAAGTATCCGAAGGAATGGATTTTCCTTAAGGAAATAACTGGAACTATTGCCTGCTTATTCAGTCATTCCACTGTAAAGGATTCCTGTTAAGAATCCCTTGATCAGCTTTAGATATACAGAAGATAATGCATCTGCAACAGAAAGTCCAGTTGAAGAAAATAGGAGAGAATTATCTTCAAATATAAAGTTCCTAATTGAAAAGGAAACATCAGGCACACTAGCCTCAATAGAATGGGAAATAGAGAGAAACAAGTATCTGAAGGAATGGATTTTCCTTAAGGAAATAACTGGAACTATTGCCTGCACATTCACTCATTCTACTGGAAAAGATTCCTGTTAAGAATCCCTTGATCAGCTTTAGATATACAGAAGATAATGCATCTGGTACAGAAAGTCCAGTTGAAGCAAATTGGAGAGAATTATCATCAACTATAAAGTTCCTAATGGAAAAGAAAACATCAGGCACACTAGCCTCAATAGAATGGGAAATAGAGAGGAACATGTATCCGAAGGAAGGGATTTTCCCTAAGGAAATAACTGGAACTTTTGCCTGCATATTCACTCATTCTATTGTAAAGGATTCCTGTTAAGAATCCCTTGATCAGCTTTAGATATACAAAACATAATGCATCTGGTACAGAAAGTCCAGTTGAAGCAAATAGGAGAGAATTATCATCAACTATAAAGTTCCTAATTGAAAAGGAAACATCAGGCACACTAGCCTCAATAGAATGGGAAATAGAGAGGAACAAGGATCTGAAGGAATGGATTTTCCTAAAGGAAATAGCTGGAACTATTGCCTGCACATTCACTCATTCCACTGTAAAGGATTCCTGTTAAGAATCCCTTGATCAGCTTTAGATATACAGAAGAAAATGCATCTGGTACAGAAAGTCCAGTTGAAGCAAATAGGAGAGAATTATTATCAACTATAAAGTTCCGAATTGAAAAGGAAATATCAGGCACACTAGCCTCAATAGAATGGGAAATATAGAGGAACAAGGATCCGAAGGAATGGATTTTCCTAAAGGAAATAACTGGAACTATTGCGTGCACATTCACTCATGCCACTGTAAAGGATTCCTGTTAAGAATCCCTTGATCAGCTTTAGACATACAGAAGACAATGTATCTGGTAAAGAAAGTCCAGTTGAAGCAAATAGGTGAGAATTATCATCAACTATAAAGTTCCTAATTGAAAAGGAAACATCAGGCACACTAGCCTCAATAGAATGGGAAATAGAGAGGAACAAGTATCCGAAGGAATGGTTTTTCCCTAATGAAATAACTGCAACTATTGCTTGCACATTCACTCATTCCATTGTAAAGGATTCCTGTTAAGAATCCCTTGATCAGCTTTAGATATACAGAAGATAATGCATCTAGTACAGAAAGTCCAGTTGAAGCAAATAGGAAAGAATTATCATCAAGTATAAAGTTCCTAATTGAAAAGGAAACATCAGGGACACTAGCCACAATAGAATGGGAAATAGAGAGCAACAAATATTCGAAGGAATGGATTTTCCTAAAGCAAATAGCTGGAACTATTGCCTGCACATTCACTCATTCCACTGTAAAGGATTCCTGTTAAGAATCGATTGATCAGCTTTAGATATACAGAAGAAAATGCATCTGGTACAGAAAGTCCAGTTGAAGCAAATACTAGAGAATTATCATCAACTATAAAGTTCCTAATTGAAAAGGAAATATCAGGCACACTAGCCTCAATAGAACGGGAAATATAGAGGAACAAGGATCCGAAAGAATGGATTTTCCTAAAGGAAATAACTGGAACTATTGCCTGCACATTCACTCACGCCACTGTAAAGGATTCCTGTTAAGAATCCCTTGATCAGCTTTAGATATACAGAAGATAATGCATCTGGTACAGAAAGTACAGTTGAAGCAAATAGGAGAGAATTATCATCAACTATAAAGTTCCTAATTGAAAAGGAAACATCAGGCACACTAGCCTCAATAGAATGGGAAATAGAGAGGAACAAGTATCCGAAGGAATGGATTTTCCCTAAGGAAATAACTGGAACTATTGCCTGGACATTCACTCATTCCACTGTAAAGGATTCCTGTTAAGAATCCCTTGATCAGCATTAGATATACAGAAGATAATGCATCTGGTACAGAAAGTCCAGTTGAAGCAAATAGGAGAGAATTATCATCAACTATAAAGTTCCTAATTGAAAAGGAAACATCAGGGACACTAGCCTCAATAAATTAGGAAATAGAGAGGAACAAGTATCCGAAGGAATGGATTTTCCTTAAGGAATACCTGGAAGTATTGCCTGCACATTCACTCATTCCACTGTAAAGGATTCCTGTTAAGAATCCCTTGATCAGCTTTAGATATACAGAAGATAAAGCATCTGGTACAGAAAGTCCAGTTGAAGCAAATAAGAGAGAATTATCATCAACTATAAAGTTCCTAATTGAAAAGGAAACATCAGGCACACTAGCCTCAATAGAATGGGAAATAGAGAGGAACAAGTATCCGAAGGAATGGATTTTCCCTACGGAAATAACTGGAATTAATGCCTGCACATTCACTCATTCCACTGTAAAGGATTCCTGTTAAGAATCCCTTGATCAGCTTTAGATATACAGAAGATAATGCATCTGGAACAAAAAGTCCAGTTGAAGCAAATAGGAGAGAATTATCATCAACTATAAAGTTCCTAATTGAAAAGGAAACATCAGGCACACTAGCCTCAATAGAATGGGAAATAGAGAGGAACAAGTATCCGAAGGAATGGATTTTCCCTACGGAAATAACTGGAATTAATGCCTGCACATTCACTCATTCCACTATAAAGGACTCCTGTTAAAAATCCCTTGATCAGCTTTAGATATACAGAAGATAATGCATCTGGAACAGAAAGTCCAGTTGAAGCAAATAGGAGAGAAATATCATCAACTATAAAGTTCCTAATTGTAAAGGAAACATCAGGCACACTAGCCTCAATAGAATGGGAAGTTGAGGGGAACAAGTATCCGAAGGAATGGATTTTCCCTAAGGAAATAACTGGAACTATTACCTGCACATTCACTCATTCCACTGTAAAGGATTCCTGTTAAGAATCCCTTGATCAGCTTTAGATATACAGAAGATAATGCATCTGGTACAGAAAGTCCAGTTGAAGCAAATAGGAGAGAATTATTATCAACTATAAAGTTCCTTATTGAAAAGGAAACATCAGGCACACTAGCCTCAATAATTTGGGAAATAGAGAGGAATAAATATCCTAAGGAATGGATTTTCCTTAAGGAAATAACTGGAATTATTGCCTGCACATTCCCTCATTCCACTGTAAAGGATTCCTGTTAAGAATCACTTGATCACCTTTAGATATACAAAGGATAATGCATCTGGTACAGAAAGTCCAGTTGAAGCAAATAGGAGAGAATTATCATCAACTATAACGTTCCTAATTGAAAAGGAAACATCAGGCAAACTAGCCCCAATAGAATGGGAAATAGAGAGGAACAAGTATCCAAAGGAATGGATTTTCCCTAAGGAAATAACTGGAACTATTGCCTGCACATTGACTCATTCCACTGTAAAGGATTCCTGTTAATAATCCCTTGATCAGCTTCAGATATACAGAAGACAATGCATCTGGTACAGAAAGTCCAGTTGAAGCAAATACTAGAGAATTATTATCAACTATAAAGTTCCTAATTGAAAAGAAAACATCAGGCACACTAGCCTCAATAGAATGGGAAATAGAGAGGAACAAGTATCCGAAGGAATGGATTTTCCTTAAGGAAATAACTGGAACTATTGCCTGCTTATTCAGTCATTCCACTGTAAAGGATTCCTGTTAAGAATCCCTTGATCAGCTTTAGATATACAGAAGATAATGCATCTGCAACAGAAAGTCCAGTTGAAGAAAATAGGAGAGAATTATCTTCAAATATAAAGTTCCTAATTGAAAAGGAAACATCAGGCACACTAGCCTCAATAGAATGGGAAATAGAGAGAAACAAGTATCTGAAGGAATGGATTTTCCTTAAGGAAATAACTGGAACTATTGCCTGCACATTCACTCATTCTACTGGAAAAGATTCCTGTTAAAAATCCCTTGATCAGCTTTAGATATACAGAAGATAATGCATCTGGTACAGAAAGTCCAGTTGAAGCAAATTGGAGAGAATTATCATCAACTATAAAGTTCCTAATGGAAAAGAAAACATCAGGCACACTAGACTCAATAGAATGGGAAATAGAGAGGAACAAGTATCAGAAGGAATGGATTTTCCCTAAGGAAATAACTGGAATTATTGCCTGCACATTCACTCATTATACTGTAAAGGATTCCTGTTAAGAATGTCTTGATCAGCTTTAGATATACAGAAGATAATGCATCTGGTCCAGAAAGTGCAGTTGAAGCAAATAGGATAGAAATATCCTCAACTATAAAGTTCCTAATTGAAAAGGAAACATCAGGCACACTAGACTCAATAGAATGGGAAATAGAGAGGAACAAGTATCCGAAGGAATGAATTTTCCCTAAGGAAATAACTGGAACTATTGCCTGCACATTCAGTCATTCCACTGTAAAGGATTCCTGTTAAGAATCCCTTGATCAGGTTTAGATATACAAAAGATAATGCATCTGTTACAGAAAGTCCAGTTGAAGCAAATAGGAGAGAATTATCATCAACTATAAAGTTCCTAATTGAAAAGGAAAATCAGGCACACTAGCCTCAATAAATTGGGAAATAGAGAGGAACAAGTATCCGAAGGAATGGATTTTCCTTAAGGAAATAACTGGAACTATTGCCTGCACATTCACTCATTCCACTGTAAAGGATTCCTGTTAAGAATCGCTTGATCAGCTTTAGATATACAGAAGATAATGCATCTGGTACAGAAAGTCCAGTTGAAGCAAATAGGAGAGAATTATCATCAACTATAAAGTTCCTAATTGAAAAGGAAACATCAGGCACACTACCCCAATAGAATGGGAAATAGAGAGGAACAAGTATCCAAAGGAATGGATTTTCCTTAAGGAAATAACTGGAACTATTGCCTGCATATTCAGTCATTCCACTGTAAAGGATTCCTGTTAAGAATCCCTTGATCAGCTTTAGATATACAGAATATAATGCATCTGCAACAGAAAGTCCAGTTGAAGAAAATAGGAGAGAATTATCATCAAAAATAAAGTTCCTAATTGAAAAGGAAAAATCAGGCACACTAGCCCCAATAGAATGGGAAATAGAGAGGAACAAGTATCCAAAGGAATGGATTTTCCCTAAGGAAATAACTGGAACTAATGCCTGCACATTGAATCATTCCTCTGTAAAGGATTCCTGTTAAGAATCCCTTGATCAAGTTTAGATATACAGAAGATAATGCATCTGGTACAGAAAGTCCAGTTGAAGCAAATACTAGAGAATTATCATCAACTATAAAGTTCCTAATTGAAAAGAAAACATCAGGCACACTAGCCTCAATAGAATGGGAAATAGAGAGGAACAAGTATCCGAAGGAATGGATTTTCCCTAAGGAAAACACTGGAATTATTGCCTGCACATTCACTCATTATACTGTAAAGGATTCCTGTTAAGAATGTCTTGATCAGCTTTAGATATACAGAAGATAATGCATCTGGTCCAGAAAGTGCAGTTGAAGCAAATAGGATAGAAATATCCTCAACTATAAAGTTCCTAATTGAAAAGGAAACATCAGGCACACTAGACTCAATAGAATGGGAAATAGAGAGGAACAAGTATCCGAAGGAATGGATTTTCCCTAAGGAAATAACTGGAATTATTGCCTGCACATTCAGTCATTCCACTGTAAAGGATTCCTGTTAAGAATGTCTTGATCAGCTTTAGATATACAGAAGATAATGCATCTGGTCCAGAAAGTGCAGTTGAAGCAAATAGGATAGAAATATCCTCAACTATAAAGTTCCTAATTGAAAAGGAAACATCAGGCACACTAGACTCAATAGAATGGGAAATAGAGAGGAACAAGGATCCGAAGGAATGGATTTTCCTAAAGGAAATAACTGGAACTATTGCCTGCCCATTCACTTATGCCACTGTAAAGGATTCCTTTTAAGAATCCCTTGATCAGCTTTAGATATACAGAAGATAATGCATCTGGTATAGAAAGTCCAGTTGAAGCAAATAGGAGAGAATTATCATCAACTATAAAGTTCCTAATTGAAAACGAAATATCAGGCACACTAGCTTCAATAGAATGGGAAATAGAGAGGAACAAGTATCCGAAGGAATGGATTTTCCCTAAGGAAATAACTGCAACTATTGCCTGCACATTTACTCATTCCACTGTAAAGGATTCCTGTTAAGAATCCCTTGATCAGCTTTAGATATACAGAATATAATGCATCTGCAACAGAAAGTCCAGTTGAAGAAAATAGGAGAGAATTATCATCAAAAATAAAGTTCCTAATTGAAAAGGAAAAATCAGGCACACTAGCCCCAATAGAATGGGAAATAGAGAGGAACAAGTATCCAAAGGAATGGATTTTCCCTAAGGAAATAACTGGAACTAATGCCTGCACATTGAATCATTCCTCTGTAAAGGATTCCTGTTAAGAATCCCTTGATCAAGTTTAGATATAAAGAAGATAATGCATCTGGTACAGAAAGTCCAGTTGAAGCAAATACTAGAGAATTATCATCAACTATAAAGTTCCTAATTGAAAAGAAAACATCAGGCACACTAGCCTCAATAGAATGGGAAATAGAGAGGAACAAGTATCCGAAGGAATGGATTTTCCCTAAGGAAAACACTGGAATTATTGCCTGCACATTCACTCATTATACTGTAAAGGATTCCTGTTAAGAATGTCTTGATCAGCTTTAGATATACAGAAGATAATGCATCTGGTCCAGAAAGTGCAGTTGAAGCAAATAGGATAGAAATATCCTCAACTATAAAGTTCCTAATTGAAAAGGAAACATCAGGCACACTAGACTCAATAGAATGGGAAATAGAGAGGAACAAGTATCCGAAGGAATGGATTTTCCCTAAGGAAATAACTGGAATTATTGCCTGCACATTCACTCATTCCACTGTAAAGGATTCCTGTTAAGAATCCCTTGATCAGGTTTAGATATACAAAAGATAATGCATCTGTTACAGAAAGTCAAGTTGAAGCAAATAGGAGAGAATTATCATCAACTATAAAGTTCCTAATTGAAAACGAAATATCAGGCACACTAGCTTCAATAGAATGGGAAATAGAGAGGAACAAGTATCCGAAGGAATGTATTTTCCCTAAGGAAATAACTGCAACTATTGCCTGCACATTTACTCATTCCACTGTAAAGGATTCCTGTTAAGAATCCCTTGATCAGCTTTAGATATACAGAAGATAATGCATCTGGTACAGAAAGTCCAGTTGAAGCAAATAGGAGAGAATTATTATCAACTATAAAGTTCCTAATTGAAAAGGAAATATCAGGCACACTAGCCTCAATAAATTGGGAAATAGAGAGGAACAAGGATCCGAAGGAATGGATTTTCCTAAAGGAAATAACTGGAACTATTGCCTGCACATTCACTCATGCCACTGTAAAGGATTCCTGTTAAGAATCCCTTGATCAGCTTTAGATATACAGAAGATAATGCATCTGGTATAGAAAGTCCAGTTGAAGCAAATAGGAGAGAATTATCATCAACTATAAAGTTCCTAATTGAAAAGGAAATATCAGGCACACTAGCCCCAATAGAATGGGAAATAGAGAGGAACAAGTATCCAAAGGAATGGATTTTCCTTAAGGAAATAACTGGAACTATTGCCTGCACATTCAGTCATTCCACTGTAAAGGATTCCTGTTGAGAATCCCTTGATCAGCTTTAGATATACAGAATATAATGCATCTGCAACAGAAAGTCCAGTTGAAGAAAATAGGAGAGAATTATCATCAAATATAAAGTTCCTAATTGAAAAGGAAACATCAGGCACACTAACCTCAATAGAATGGGAAATAGAGAGAAACAAGTATCTGAAGGAATGGATTTTCCTTAAGGAGATAACTGGATCTATTGCCTGCACAATCACTCATTCTACTGTAAAAGATTCCTGTTAAGAATCCCTTGATCAGCTTTAGATATACAGAAGATAATGCATCTGGTACAGAAAGTCCAGTTGAAGAAAATAGGAGAGAATTATCATCAAATATAAAGTTCCTAATTGAAAAGGAAAAATCAGGCACACTAGCCCCAATAGAATGGGAAATAGAGAGGAACAAGTATCCAAAGGAATGGATTTTCCCTAAGGAAATAACTGGAACTAATGCCTGCACATTGACTCATTCCTCTGTAAAGGATTCCTGTTAAGAATCCCTTGATCAAGTTTAGATATACAGAAGATAATGCATCTGGTACAGAAAGTCCAGTTGAAGCAAATACTAGAGAATTATCATCAACTATAAAGTTCCTAATTGAAAAGAAAACATCAGGCACACTAGCCTCAATAGAATGGGAAATAGAGAGGAACAAGTATCAGAAGGAATGGATTTTCCCTAAGGAAATAACTGGAATTATTGCCTGCACATTCACTCATTATACTGTAAAGGATTCCTGTTAAGAATGTCTTGATCAGCTTTAGATATACAGAAGATAATGCATCTGGTCCAGAAAGTGCAGTTGAAGCAAATAGGATAGAAATATCCTCAACTATAAAGTTCCTAATTGAAAAGGAAACATCAGGCACACTAGACTCAATAGAATGGGAAATAGAGAGGAACAAGTATCCGAAGGAATGGATTTTCCCTAAGGAAATAACTGGAACTATTGCCTGCACATTCAGTCATTCCACTGTAAAGGATTCCTGTTAAGAATCCCTTGATCAGGTTTAGATATACAAAAGATAATGCATCTGTTACAGAAAGTCCAGTTGAAGCAAATAGGAGAGAATTATCATCAACTATAAAGTTCCTAATTGAAAAGGAAAATCAGGCACACTAGCCTCAATAAATTGGGAAATAGAGAGGAACAAGTATCCGAAGGAATGGATTTTCCTTAAGGAAATAACTGGAACTATTGCCTGCACATTCACTCATTCCACTGTAAAGGATTCCTGTTAAGAATCGCTTGATCAGCTTTAGATATACAGAAGATAATGCATCTGGTACAGAAAGTCCAGTTGAAGCAAATAGGAGAGAATTATCATCAACTATAAAGTTCCTAATTGAAAAGGAAACATCAGGCACACTACCCCAATAGAATGGGAAATAGAGAGGAACAAGTATCCAAAGGAATGGATTTTCCTTAAGGAAATAACTGGAACTATTGCCTGCATATTCAGTCATTCCACTGTAAAGGATTCCTGTTAAGAATCCCTTGATCAGCTTTAGATATACAGAATATAATGCATCTGCAACAGAAAGTCCAGTTAAAGAAAATAGGAGAGAATTATCATCAAAAATAAAGTTCCTAATTGAAAAGGAAAAATCAGGCACACTAGCCCCAATAGAATGGGAAATAGAGAGGAACAAGTATCCAAAGGAATGGATTTTCCCTAAGGAAATAACTGGAACTAATGCCTGCACATTGAATCATTCCTCTGTAAAGGATTCCTGTTAAGAATCCCTTGATCAAGTTTAGATATAAAGAAGATAATGCATCTGGTACAGAAAGTCCAGTTGAAGCAAATACTAGAGAATTATCATCAACTATAAAGTTCCTAATTGAAAAGAAAACATCAGGCACACTAGCCTCAATAGAATGGGAAATAGAGAGGAACAAGTATCCGAAGGAATGGATTTTCCCTAAGGAAAACACTGGAATTATTGCCTGCACATTCACTCATTATACTGTAAAGGATTCCTGTTAAGAATGTCTTGATCAGCTTTAGATATACAGAAGATAATGCATCTGGTCCAGAAAGTGCAGTTGAAGCAAATAGGATAGAAATATCCTCAACTATAAAGTTCCTAATTGAAAAGGAAACATCAGGCACACTAGACTCAATAGAATGGGAAATAGAGAGGAACAAGTATCCGAAGGAATGGATTTTCCCTAAGGAAATAACTGGAACTATTGTCTGCACATTCAGTCATTCCACTGTAAAGGATTCCTGTTAAGAATCCCTTG
The DNA here is from genome assembly GCF_048593235.1 of Sminthopsis crassicaudata. Classification (NCBI taxonomy): domain Eukaryota; kingdom Metazoa; phylum Chordata; class Mammalia; order Dasyuromorphia; family Dasyuridae; genus Sminthopsis; species Sminthopsis crassicaudata. The sequence goes on from NC_133621.1 coordinate 244,281,368, forward strand.
ATCAGGTTTAGATATACAGAAGATAATGCATCTGGTCCAGAAAGTGCAGTTGAAGCAAATAGGATAGAAATATCCTCAACTATAAAGTTCCTAATTGAAAAGGAAACATCAGGCACACTAGACTCAATAGAATGGGAAATAGAGAGGAACAAGTATCCGAAGGAATGGATTTTCCCTAAGGAAATAACTGGAACTATTGCCTGCACATTCAGTCATTCCACTGTAAAGGATTCCTGTTAAGAATCCCTTGATCAGGTTTAGATATACAAAAGATAATGCATCTGTTACAGAAAGTCCAGTTGAAGCAAATAGGAGAGAATTATCATCAACTATAAAGTTCCTAATTGAAAAGGAAAATCAGGCACACTAGCCTCAATAAATTGGGAAATAGAGAGGAACAAGTATCCGAAGGAATGGATTTTCCTTAAGGAAATAACTGGAACTATTGCCTGCACATTCAGTCATTCCACTGTAAAGGATTCCTGTTAAGAATCCCTTGATCAGCTTTAGATATACAGAATATAATGCATCTGCAACAGAAAGTCCAGTTGAAGAAAATAGGAGAGAATTATCATCAAAAATAAAGTTCCTAATTGAAAAGGAAAAATCAGGCACACTAGCCCCAATAGAATGGGAAATAGAGAGGAACAAGTATCCAAAGGAATGGATTTTCCCTAAGGAAATAACTGGAACTAATGCCTGCACATTGAATCATTCCTCTGTAAAGGATACCTGTTAAGAATCCCTTGATCAAGTTTAGATATAAAGAAGACAATGCATCTGGTACAGAAAGTCCAGTTGAAGCAAATACTAGAGAATTATCATCAACTATAAAGTTCCTAATTGAAAAGAAAACATCAGGCACACTAGCCTCAATAGAATGGGAAATAGAGAGGAACAAGTATCCGAAGGAATGGATTTTCCCTAAGGAAAACACTGGAATTATTGCCTGCACATTCACTCATTATACTGTAAAGGATTCCTGTTAAGAATGTCTTGATCAGCTTTAGATATACAGAAGATAATGCATCTGGTCCAGAAAGTGCAGTTGAAGCAAATAGGATAGAAATATCCTCAACTATAAAGTTCCTAATTGAAAAGGAAACATCAGGCACACTAGACTCAATAGAATGGGAAATAGAGAGGAACAAGTATCCGAAGGAATGGATTTTCCCTAAGGAAATAACTGGAACTATTGCCTGCACATTCAGTCATTCCACTGTAAAGGATTCCTGTTAAGAATCCCTTGATCAGGTTTAGATATACAAAAGATAATGCATCTGTTACAGAAAGTCAAGTTGAAGCAAATAGGAGAGAATTATCATCAACTATAAAGTTCCTAATTGAAAAGGAAATATAAGGCACACTAGCCCCAATAGAATGGGAAATAGAGAGGAACAAGTATCCAAAGGAATGGATTTTCCCTAAGGAAATAACTGGAACTATTGCCTGCACATTTACTCATTCCACTGTAAAGGATTCCTGTTAAGAATCCCTTGATCAGCTTTAGATATAGAGAAGATAATGCATCTGTTACAGAAAGTGCAGTTGAAGCAAATAAGATAGAAATATCCTCAACTATAAAGTTCCTAATTGAAAAGGAAACATCAGGCACACTAGACTCAATAGAATGGGAAATAGAGAGGAACAAGGATCCGAAGGAATGGATTTTCCTAAAGGAAATAACTGGAACTATTGCCTGCACATTCACTCATTCTACTGGAAAAGATTCCTGTTAAGAATCCCTTGATCAGCTTTAGATATACAGAAGATAATGCATCTGGTACAGAAAGTCCAGTTGAAGCAAATTGGAGAGAATTATCATCAACTATAAAGTTCCTAATGGAAAAGAAAACATCAGGCACACTAGCCTCAATAGAATGGGAAATAGAGAGGAACAAGTATCCGAAGGAAGGGATTTTCCCTAAGGAAATAACTGGAACTTTTGCCTGCATATTCACTCATTCTATTGTAAAGGATTCCTGTTAAGAATCTATATATCAGCTTTAGATATACAAAACATAATGCATCTGGTACAGAAAGTCCAGTTGAAGCAAATAGGAGAGAATTATCATCAACTATAAAGTTCCTAATTGAAAAGGAAACATCAGGCACACTAGCCTCAATAGAATGGGAAATAGAGAGGAACAAGTATCCGAAGGAATGGTTTTTCCCTAATGAAAAAACTGCAACTATTGCTTGCACATTCACTCATTCCATTGTAAAGGATTCCTGTTAAGAATCCCTTGATCAGCTTTAGATATACAGAAGATAATGCATCTAGTACAGAAAGTCCAGTTGAAGCAAATAGGAAAGAATTATCATCAAGTATAAAGTTCCTAATTGAAAAGGAAACATCAGGCACACTAGCCTCAATAGAATGGGAAATAGAGAGCAACAAATATCCGAAGGAATGGATTTTCCTAAAGCAAATAGCTGGAACTATTGCCTGCACATTCACTCATTCCACTGTAAAGGATTCCTGTTAAGAATCGATTGATCAGCTTTAGATATACAGATGAAAATGCATCTGGTACAGAAAGTCCAGTTCAAGCAAATAGGAGAGAATTATTATCAACTATAAAGTTCCTAATTGAAAAGGAAATATCAGGCACACTAGCCTCAATAGAATGGGAAATATAGAGGAACAAGGATCCGAAGGAATGGATTTTCCTAAAGGAAATAACTGGAACTATTGCCTGCACATTCACTCACGCCACTGTAAAGGATTCCTTTTAAGAATCCCTTGATCAGCTTTAGATATACAGAAGATAATGCATCTGGTATAGAAAGTCCAGTTGAAGCAAATAGGAGAGAATTATCATCAACTATAAAGTTCCTAATTGAAAAGGAAACATCAGGCACACTAGCCTCAATAGAATGGGAAATAGAGAGCAACAAATATCCGAAGGAATGGATTTTCCTAAAGGAAATAGCTGGAAATATTGCCTGCACATTCACTCATTCCACTGTAAAGGATTCCTGTTAAGAATCCCTTGATCAGCTTTAGATATACAGAAGAAAATGCATCTGGTACAGAAAGTCCAGTTGAAGCAAATAGGAGAGAATTATTATCAACTATAAAGTTCCTAATTGAAAAGGAAATATCAGGCACACTAGCCTCAATAGAATGGGAAATATAGAGGAACAAGCATCCGAAGGAATGGATTTTCCTAAAGGAAATAACTGGAACTATTGCGTGCACATCCACTCATGCCACTGTAAAGGATTCCTGTTAAGAATCCCTTGATCAGCTTTAGATATACAGAAGATAATGTATCTGGTAAAGAAAGTCCAGTTGAAGCAAATAGGAGAGAATTATCATCAACTATAAAGTTCCTAATTGAAAAGGAAACATCAGGCACACTAGCCTCAATAAATTAGGAAATAGAGAGGAACAAGTATCTGAAGGAATGGATTTTCCTTAAAAAATACCTGGAAGTATTGCCTGCAAATTCACTCACGCCACTGTAAAGGATTCCTTTTAAGAATCCCTTGATCAGCTTTAGATATACAGAAGATAATGCATCTGGAACAGAAAGTCCAGTTGAAGCAAATAGGAGAGAAATATCATCAACTATAAAGTTCCTAATTGTAAAGGAAACATCAGGCACACTAGCCTCAATAGAATGGGAAGTTGAGTAGAACAAGTATCCGAAGGAATGGATTTTCCCTAAGGAAATAACTGGAACTATTGCCTGCACATTCACTCATTCCACTGTAAAGGATTCCTGTTAAGAATCCCTTGATCAGCTTTAGATATACAGAAGATAATGCATCTGGAACAAAAAGTCCAGTTGAAGCAAATAGGAGAGAAATATTATCAACTATAAAGTTCCTTATTGAAAAGGAAACATCAGGCACACTAGCCCCAATAGAATGGGAAATAGAGAGGAACAAGTATCCGAAGGAATGGATTTTCCTTAAGGAAATAACTGGAATTATTGCCTGCACATTCCCTCATTCCACTGTAAAGGATTCCTGTTAAGAATCACTTGATCACCTTTAGATATACAAAGGATAATGCATCTGGTACAGAAAGTCCAGTTGAAGCAAATAGGAGAGAATTATCATCAACTATAAAGTTCCTAATTGAAAAGGAAACATCAGGCACACTAGCCCCAATAGAATGGGAAATAGAGAGGAACAAGTATCCAAAGGAATGGATTTTCCTAAGGAAATAACTGGAACTATTGCCTGCACATTGACTCATTCCACTGTAAAGGATTCCTGTTAAGAATCCCTTGATCAGCTTCAGATATACAGAAGATAATGCATCTAGTACAGAAAGTCCAGTTGAAGCAAATACTAGAGAATTATCATCAACTATAAAGTTCCTAATTGAAAAGAAAACATCAGGCACACTAGCCTCAATAGAATGGGAAATAGAGAGGAACAAGTATCCGAAGGAATGGATTTTCCTTAAGGAAATAACTGGAACTATTGCCTGCTTATTCAGTCATTCCACTGTAAAGGATTCATGTTAAGAATCCCTTGATCAGCTTTAGATATACAGAAGATAATGCATCTGCAACAGAAAGTCCAGTTGAAGAAAATAGGAGAGAATTATCATCAAATATAAAGTTCCTAATTGAAAAGGAAACATCAGGCACACTAGCCTCAATAGAATGGGAAATAGAGAGAAACAAGTATCTGAAGGAATGGATTTTCCTTAAGGAAATAACTGGAACTATTGCCTGCACATTCACTCATTCTACTGTAAAAGATTCCTGTTAAGAATCCCTTGATCAGCTTTAGATATACAGAAGATAATGCATCTGGTACAGAAAGTCCAGTTGAAGCAAATTGGAGAGAATTATCATCAACTATAAAGTTCCTAATGGAAAAGAAAACATCAGGCACATTAGCCTCAATAGAATGGGAAATAGAGAGGAACAAGTATCCGAAGGAAGGGATTTTCCCTAAGGAAATAACTGGAACTATTGCCTGCACATTCACTCATTCTATTGTAAAGGATTCCTGTTAAGAATCCCTTGATCAGCTTTAGATATACAAAACAAAATGCATCTGGTACAGAAAGTCCAGTTGAAGCAAATAGGAGAGAATTATCATCAACTATAAAGTTCCTAATTGAAAAGGAAAGTCAGACACACTAGCCTCAATAAATTGGGAAATAGAGAGGAACAAGTATCCGAAGGAATGGATTTTCCTTAAGGAAATAACTGGAACTATTGCCTGCATATTCACTCATTCCACTGTAAAGGATTCCTGTTAAGAATCGCTTGACCAGCTTTAGATATACAGAAGATAATGCATCTGTTACAGAAAGTCCAGTTGAAGCAAATAGGAGAGAATTATCATCAACTATAAAGTTCCTAATTGAAAAGGAAACATCAGGCACACTAGCCCCAATAGAATGGGAAATAGAGAGGAACAAGTATCCAAAGGAATGGATTTTCCTTAAGGAAATAACTGGAACTATTGCCTGCACATTCAGTCATTCCACTGTAAAGGATTCCTGTTAAGAATCCCTTGATCAGCTTTAGATATACAGAATATAATGCATCTGCAACAGAAAGTCCAGTTGAAGAAAATAGGAGAGAATTATCATCAAATATAAAGTTCCTAATTGAAAAGGAAAAATCAGGCACACTAGCCCCAATAGAATGGGAAATAGAGAGGAACAAGTATCCAAAGGAATGGATTTTCCCTAAGGAAATAACTGGAACTAATGCCTGCACATTGACTCATTCCTTTGTAAAAGATACCTGTTAAGAATCCCTTGATCAAGTTTAGATATACAGAAGATAATGCATCTGGTACAGAAAGTCCAGTTGAAGCAAATACTAAAGAATTATCATCAACTATAAAGTTCCTAATTGAAAAGAAAACATCAGGCACACTATCCTCAATAGAATGGGAAATAGAGAGGAACAAGTATCCGAAGGAATGGATTTTCCCTAAGGAAATAACTGGAATTATTGCCTGCACATTCACTCATTATACTGTAAAGGATTCCTGTTAAGAATGTCTTGATCAGCTTTAGATATACAGAAGATAATGCATCTGGTCCAGAAAGTGCAGTTGAAGCAAATAGGATAGAAATATCCTCAACTATAAAGTTCCTAATTGAAAAGGAAACATCAGGCACACTAGACTCAATAGAATGGGAAATAGAGAGGAACAAGTATCCGAAGGAATGGATTTTCCTTAAGGAAATAACTGGAACTATTGCCTGCACATTCACTCATTCCACTGTAAAGGATTCCTGTTAAGAATCGCTTGATCAGCTTTAGATATACAGAAGATAATGCATCTGGTACAGAAAGTCCAGTTGAAGCAAATAGGAGAGAATTATCATCAACTATAAAGTTCCTAATTGAAAAGGAAACATCAGGCACACTAGCCCCAATAGAATGGGAAATAGAGAGGAACAAGTATACAAAGGAATGGATTTTCCCTAAGGAAATAACTGGAACTAATGCCTGCACATTGAATCATTCCTCTGTAAAGGATTCCTGTTAAGAATCCCTTGATCAAGTTTAGATATACAGAAGATAATGCATCTGGTACAGAAAGTCCAGTTGAAGCAAATACTAGAGAATTATCATCAACTATAAAGTTCCTAATTGAAAAGAAAACATCAGGCACACTAGCCTCAATAGAATGGGAAATAGAGAGGAACAAGGATCCGAAGGAATGGATTTTCCTAAAGGAAATAACTGGAACTATTGCCTGCACATTCACTCATTCTACTGGAAAAGATTCCTGTTAAGAATCCCTTGATCAGCTTTAGATATACAGAAGATAATGCATCTGGTACAGAAAGTCCAGTTGAAGCAAATTGGAGAGAATTATCATCAACTATAAAGTTCCTAATGGAAAAGAAAACATCAGGCACACTAGCCTCAATAGAATGGGAAATAGAGAGGAACAAGTATCCGAAGGAAGGGATTTTCCCTAAGGAAATAACTGGAACTTTTGCCTGCATATTCACTCATTCTATTGTAAAGGATTCCTGTTAAGAATCTATTGATCAGCTTTAGATATACAAAACATAATGCATCTGGTACAGAAAGTCCAGTTGAAGCAAATAGGAGAGAATTATCATCAACTATAAAGTTCCTAATTGAAAAGGAAACATCAGGCACACTAGCCTCAATAGAATGGGAAATAGAGAGGAACAAGTATCCGAAGGAATGGTTTTTCCCTAATGAAAAAACTGCAACTATTGCTTGCACATTCACTCATTCCATTGTAAAGGATTCCTGTTAAGAATCCCTTGATCAGCTTTAGATATACAGAAGATAATGCATCTAGTACAGAAAGTCCAGTTGAAGCAAATAGGAAAGAATTATCATCAAGTATAAAGTTCCTAATTGAAAAGGAAACATCAGGCACACTAGCCTCAATAGAATGGGAAATAGAGAGCAACAAATATCCGAAGGAATGGATTTTCCTAAAGCAAATAGCTGGAACTATTGCCTGCACATTCACTCATTCCACTGTAAAGGATTCCTGTTAAGAATCGATTGATCAGCTTTAGATATACAGATGAAAATGCATCTGGTACAGAAAGTCCAGTTGAAGCAAATAGGAGAGAATTATTATCAACTATAAAGTTCCTAATTGAAAAGGAAATATCAGGCACACTAGCCTCAATAGAATGGGAAATATAGAGGAACAAGGATCCGAAGGAATGGATTTTCCTAAAGGAAATAACTGGAACTATTGCCTGCACATTCACTCACGCCACTGTAAAGGATTCCTTTTAAGAATCCCTTGATCAGCTTTAGATATACAGAAGATAATGCATCTGGTATAGAAAGTCCAGTTGAAGCAAATAGGAGAGAATTATCATCAACTATAAAGTTCCTAATTGAAAAGGAAACATCAGGCACACTAGCCTCAATAGAATGGGAAATAGAGAGGAACAAGTATCCGAAGGAATGGATTTTCCCTAAGGAAATAACTGGAATTATTGCCTGCACATTCACTCATTCCACTGTAAAGGATTCCTGTTAAGAATCCCTTGATCAGCATTAGATATACAGAAGATAATGCATCTGGTACAGAAAGTCCAGTTGAAGCAAATAGGAGAGAATTATCATCAACTATAAAGTTCCTAATTGAAAAGGAAACATCAGGCACACTAGCCTCAATAAATTAGGAAATAGAGAGGAACAAGTATCTGAAGGAATGGATTTTCCTTAAAAAATACCTGGAAGTATTGCCTGCATATTCACTCATTCCACTGTAAAGGATTCCTGTTAAGAATCCCTTGATCAGCTTTAGATATACAGAAGATAAAGCATCTGGTACAGAAAGTCCAGTTGAAGCAAATAAGAGAGAATTATCATCAACTATAAAGTTCCCAATTGAAAAGGAAACATCAGGCACACTAGCCTCAATAGAATGGGAAATAGAGAGGAACAAGTATCCGAAGGAATGGATTTTCCTTAAGGAAATAACTGGAATTATTGCCTGCACATTCCCTCATTCCACTATAAAGGATTCATGTTAAGAATCACTTGATCACCTTTAGATATACAAAGGATAATGCATCTGGTACAGAAAGTCCAGTTGAAGCAAATAGGAGAGAATTATCATCAACTATAAAGTTCCTAATTGAAAAGGAAACATCAGGCACACTAGCCCCAATAGAATGGGAAATAGAGAGGAACAAGTATCCAAAGGAATGGATTTTCCTAAGGAAATAACTGGAACTATTGCCTGCACATTGACTCATTCCACTGTAAAGGATTCCTGTTAAGAATCCCTTGATCAGCTTCAGATATACAGAAGATAATGCATCTGCAACAGAAAGTCCAGTTGAAGAAAATAGGAGAGAATTATCATCAAATATAAAGTTCCTAATTGAAAAGGAAACATCAGGCACACTAGCCTCAATAGAATGGGAAATAGAGAGAAACAAGTATCTGAAGGAATGGATTTTCCTTAAGGAAATAACTGGAACTATTGCCTGCACATTCACTCATTCTACTGTAAAAGATTCCTGTTAAGAATCCCTTGATCAGCTTTAGATATACAGAAGATAATGCATCTGGTACAGAAAGTCCAGTTGAAGCAAATTGGAGAGAATTATCATCAAATATAAAGTTCCTAATGGAAAAGAAAACATCAGGCACATTAGCCTCAATAGAATGGGAAATAGAGAGGAACAAGTATCCGAAGGAAGGGATTTTCCCTAAGGAAATAACTGGAACTATTGCCTGCACATTCACTCATTCTATTGTAAAGGATTCCTGTTAAGAATCCCTTGATCAGCTTTAGATATACAAAACAAAATGCATCTGGTACAGAAAGTCCAGTTGAAGCAAATAGGAGAGAATTATCATCAACTATAAAGTTCCTAATTGAAAAGGAAAGTCAGACACACTAGCCTCAATAAATTGGGAAATAGAGAGGAACAAGTATCCGAAGGAATGGATTTTCCTTAAGGAAATAACTGGAACTATTGCCTGCATATTCACTCATTCCACTGTAAAGGATTCCTGTTAAGAATCGCTTGATCAGCTTTAGATATACAGAAGATAATGCATCTGTTACAGAAAGTCCAGTTGAAGCAAATAGGAGAGAATTATCATCAACTATAAAGTTCCTAATTGAAAAGGAAACATCAGGCACACTAGCCCCAATAGAATGGGAAATAGAGAGGAACAAGTATCCAAAGGAATGGATTTTCCTTAAGGAAATAACTGGAACTATTGCCTGCACATTCAGTCATTCCACTGTAAAGGATTCCTGTTAAGAATCCCTTGATCAGCTTTAGATATACAGAATATAATGCATCTGCAACAGAAAGTCCAGTTGAAGAAAATAGGAGAGAATTATCATCAAATATAAAGTTCCTAATTGAAAAGGAAAAATCAGGCACACTAGCCCCAATAGAATGGGAAATAGAGAGGAACAAGTATCCAAAGGAATGGATTTTCCCTAAGGAAATAACTGGAACTAATGCCTGCACATTGACTCATTCCTTTGTAAAAGATACCTGTTAAGAATCCCTTGATCAAGTTTAGATATACAGAAGATAATGCATCTGGTACAGAAAGTCCAGTTGAAGCAAATACTAAAGAATTATCATCAACTATAAAGTTCCTAATTGAAAAGAAAACATCAGGCACACTAGCCTCAATAGAATGGGAAATAGAGAGGAACAAGTATCCGAAGGAATGGATTTTCCCTAAGGAAATAACTGGAATTATTGCCTGCACATTCACTCATTATACTGTAAAGGATTCCTGTTAAGAATGTCTTGATCAGCTTTAGATATACAGAAGATAATGCATCTGGTCCAGAAAGTGCAGTTGAAGCAAATAGGATAGAAATATCCTCAACTATAAAGTTCCTAATTGAAAAGGAAACATCAGGCACACTAGACTCAATAGAATGGGAAATAGAGAGGAACAAGTATCCGAAGGAATGGATTTTCCTTAAGGAAATAACTGGAACTATTGCCTGCACATTCACTCATTCCACTGTAAAGGATTCCTGTTAAGAATCGCTTGATCAGCTTTAGATATACAGAAGATAATGCATCTGGTACAGAAAGTCCAGTTGAAGCAAATAGGAGAGAATTATCATCAACTATAAAGTTCCTAATTGAAAAGGAAACATCAGGCACACTAGCCCCAATAGAATGGGAAATAGAGAGGAACAAGTATACAAAGGAATGGATTTTCCCTAAGGAAATAACTGGAACTAATGCCTGCACATTGAATCATTCCTCTGTAAAGGATTCCTGTTAAGAATCCCTTGATCAAGTTTAGATATACAGAAGATAATGCATCTGGTACAGAAAGTCCAGTTGAAGCAAATACTAGAGAATTATCATCAACTATAAAGTTCCTAATTGAAAAGAAAACATCAGGCACACTAGCCTCAATAGAATGGGAAATAGAGAGGAACAAGTATCCGAAGGAATGGATTTTCCCTAAGGAAATAACTGGAATTATTGCCTGCACATTCCCTCATTATACTGTAAAGGATTCCTGTTAAGAATGTCTTGATCAGCTTTAGATATACAGAAGATAATGCATCTGGTCCAGAAAGTGCAGTTGAAGCAAATAGGATAGAAATATCCTCAACTATAAAGTTCCTAATTGAAAAGGAAACATCAGGCACACTAGACTCAATAGAATGGGAAATAGAGAGGAACAAGGATCCGAAGGAATGGATTTTCCTAAAGGAAATAACTGGAACTATTGCCTGCACATTCACTTATGCCACTGTAAAGGATTCCTGTTAAGAATCCCTTGATCAGCTTTAGATATACAGAAGATAATGCATCTGGTATAGAAAGTCCAGTTGAAGCAAATAGGAGAGAATTATCATCAAGTATAAAGTTCCTAATTGAAAACGAAATATCAGGCACACTAGCTTCAATAGAATGGGAAATAGAGAGGAACAAGTATCCGAAGGAATGGATTTTCCCTAAGGAAATAACTGCAACTATTGCCTGCACATTTACTCATTCCACTGTAAAGGATTCCTATTAAGAATCCCTTGATCAGCTTTAGATATAGAGAAGATAATGCATCTGGTACAGAAAGTCCAGTTGAAGCAAATAGGAGAGAATTATCATCAACTATAAATTTCCTAATTGAAAAGGAAACAAAGGGAAAACTAGACTAAATAGAATGGGAAATAGAGAGTAACAAGTATCCGAAGGAATGGATTTTCCCTAAGGAAATAACTGGAACTATCCCCTGCACATTCAGTCATTCCACTGTAAAGGATTCCTGTTAAGAATCCCTTGATCAGGTTTAGATATACAAAAGATAATGCATCTGTTACAGAAAGTCAAGTTGAAGCAAATAGGAGAGAATTATCATCAACTATAAAGTTCCTAATTGAAAACGAAATATCAGGCACACTAGCTTCAATAGAATGGGAAATAGAGAGGAACAAGTATCCGAAGGAATGGATTTTCCCTAAGGAAATAACTGCAACTATTGCCTGCACATTTACTCATTCCACTGTAAAGGATTCCTGTTAAGAATCCCTTGATCAGCTTTAGATATACAGAAGATAATGCATCTGGTACAGAAAGTCCAGTTGAAGCAAATAGGAGAGAATTATTATCAACTATAAAGTTCCTAATTGAAAAGGAAATATCAGGCACACTAGCCTCAATAAATTGGGAAATAGAGAGGAACAAGGATCCGAAGGAATGGATTTTCCTAAAGGAAATAACTGGAACTATTGCCTGCACATTCACTCATGCCACTGTAAGGATTCCTGTTAAGAATCCCTTGATCAGCTTTAGATATACAGAAGATAATGCATCTGGTATAGAAAGTCCAGTTGAAGCAAATAGGAGAGAATTATCATCAACTATAAAGTTCCTAATTGAAAAGTAAATATCAGGCACACTAGCCCCAATAGAATGGGAAATAGAGAGGAACAAGTATCCAAAGGAATGGATTTTCCTTAAGGAGATAACTGGATCTATTGCCTGCACAATCACTCATTCTACTGTAAAAGATTCCTGTTAAGAATCCCTTGATCAGCTTTAGATATACAGAAGATAATGCATCTGGTACAGAAAGTCCAGTTGAAGAAAATAGGAGAGAATTATCATCAAATATAAAGTTCCTAATTGAAAAGGATAAATCAGGCACACTAGCCCCAATAGAATGGGAAATAGAGAGGAACAAGTATCCAAAGGAATGGATTTTCCCTAAGGAAATAACTGGAACTAATGCCTGCACATTGACTCATTCCTCTGTAAAGGATTCCTGTTAAGAATCCCTTGATCAAGTTTAGATATACAGAAGATAATGCATCTGGTACAGAAAGTCCAGTTGAAGCAAATACTAGAGAATTATCATCAACTATAAAGTTCCTAATTGAAAAGAAAACATCAGGCACACTAGCCTCAATAGAATGGGAAATAGAGAGGAACAAGTATCCGAAGGAATGGATTTTCCCTAAGGAAATAACTGGAATTATTGCCTGCACATTCACTCATTATACTGTAAAGGATTCCTGTTAAGAATGTCTTGATCAGCTTTAGATATACAGAAGATAATGCATCTGGTCCAGAAAGTGCAGTTGAAGCAAATACGATAGAAATATCCTCAACTATAAAGTTCCTAATTGAAAAGGAAACATCAGGCACACTAGACTCAATAGAATGGGAAATAGAGAGGAACAAGTATCCGAAGGAATGGATTTTCCCTAAGGAAATAACTGGAACTATTGCCTGCACATTCAGTCATTCCACTGTAAAGGATTCCTGTTAAGAATCCCTTGATCAGGTTTAGATATACAAAAGATAATGCATCTGTTACAGAAAGTCCAGTTGAAGCAAATAGGAGAGAATTATCATCAACTATAAAGTTCCTAATTGAAAAGGAAAATCAGGCACACTAGCCTCAATAAATTGGGAAATAGAGAGGAACAAGTATCTGAAGGAATGGATTTTCCTTAAGGAAATAACTGGAACTATTGCCTGCACATTCAGTCATTCCACTGTAAAGGATTCCTGTTAAGAATCGCTTGATCAGCTTTAGATATACAGAAGATAATGCATCTGTTACAGAAAGTCCAGTTGAAGCAAATAGGAGAGAATTATCATCAACTATAAAGTTCCTAATTGAAAAGGAAAATCAGGCACACTAGCCTCAATAAATTGGGAAATAGAGAGGAACAAGTATCTGAAGGAATGGATTTTCCTTAAGGAAATAACAGGAACTATTGCCTGCACATTCACTCATTCCACTGTAAAGGATTCCTGTTAAGAATCGCTTGATCAGCTTTAGATATACAGAAGATAATGCATCTGGTACAGAAAGTCCAGTTGAAGCAAATAGGAGAGAATTATCATCAACTATAAAGTTCCTAATTGAAAAGGAAACATCAGGCACACTACCCCAATAGAATGGGAAATAGAGAGGAACAAGTATCCAAAGGAATGGATTTTCCTTAAGGAAATAACTGGAACTATTGCCTGCACATTCAGTCATTCCACTGTAAAGGATTCCTGTTAAGAATCCCTTGATCAGCTTTAGATATTCAAAATATAATGCATCTGCAACAGAAAGTCCAGTTGAAGAAAATAGGAGAGAATTATCATCAAAAATAAAGTTCCTAATTGAAAAGGAAAAATCAGGCACACTAGCCCCAATAGAATGGGAAATAGAGAGGAACAAGTATCCAAAGGAATGGATTTTCCCTAACGAAATAACTGGAACTAATGCCTGCACATTGAATCATTCCTCTGTAAAGGATTCCTGTTAAGAATCCCTTGATCAAGTTTAGATATACAGAAGATAATGCATCTGCAACAGAAAGTCCAGTTGAAGAAAATAGGAGAGAATTATCATCAAATATAAAGTTCCTAATTGAAAAGGAAACATCAGGCACACTAGACTCAATAGAATGGGAAATAGAGAGGAACAAGTATCTGAAGGAATGGATTTTCCTTAAGGAAATAACTGGAACTATTGCCTGCACATTCAGTCATTCCACTGTAAAGGATTCCTGTTAAGAATCGCTTGATCAGCTTTAGATATACAGAAGATAATGCATCTGTTACAGAAAGTCCAGTTGAAGCAAATAGGAGAGAATTATCATCAACTATAAAGTTCCTAATTGAAAAGGAAACATCAGGCACACTAGCCCCAATAGAATGGGAAATAGAGAGGAACAAGTATCCAAAGGAATGGATTTTCCTTAAGGAAATAACTGGAACTATTGCCTGCACATTCAGTCATTCCACTGTAAAGGATTCCTGTTAAGAATCCCTTGATCAGCTTTAGATATACAGAATATAATGCATCTGCAACAGAAAGTCCAGTTGAAGAAAATAGGAGAGAATTATCATCAAATATAAAGTTCCTAATTGAAAAGGAAAAATCAGGCACACTAGCCCCAATAGAATGGGAAATAGAGAGGAACAAGTATCCAAAGGAATGGATTTTCCCTAAGGAAATAACTGGAACTAATGCCTGCACATTGACTCATTCCTTTGTAAAGGATACCTGTTAAGAATCCCTTGATCAAGTTTAGATATACAGAAGATAATGCATCTGGTACAGAAAGTCCAGTTGAAGCAAATACTAAAGAATTATCATCAACTATAAAGTTCCTAATTGAAAAGAAAACATCAGGCACACTATCCTCAATAGAATGGGAAATAGAGAGGAACAAGTATCCGAAGGAATGGATTTTCCCTAAGGAAATAACTGGAATTATTGCCTGCACATTCACTCATTATACTGTAAAGGATTCCTGTTAAGAATGTCTTGATCAGCTTTAGATATACAGAAGATAATGCATCTGGTCCAGAAAGTGCAGTTGAAGCAAATAGGATAGAAATATCCTCAACTATAAAGTTCCTAATTGAAAAGGAAACATCAGGCACACTAGACTCAATAGAATGGGAAATAGAGAGGAACAAGTATCCGAAGGAATGGATTTTCCTTAAGGAAATAACTGGAACTATTGCCTGCACATTCAGTCATTCCACTGTAAAGGATTCCTGTTAAGAATCGCTTGATCAGCTTTAGATATACAGAAGATAATGCATCTGGTACAGAAAGTCCAGTTGAAGCAAATAGCAGAGAATTATCATCAACTATAAAGTTCCTAATTGAAAAGGAAACATCAGGCACACTAGCCCCAATAGAATGGGAAATAGAGAGGAACAAGTATACAAAGGAATGGATTTTCCCTAAGGAAATAACTGGAACTAATGCCTGCACATTGAATCATTCCTCTGTAAAGGATTCCTGTTAAGAATCCCTTGATCAAGTTTAGATATACAGAAGATAATGCATCTGGTACAGAAAGTCCAGTTGAAGCAAATACTAGAGAATTATCATCAACTATAAAGTTCCTAATTGAAAAGAAAACATCAGGCACACTAGCCTCAATAGAATGGGAAATAGAGAGGAACAAGTATCCGAAGGAATGGATTTTCCCTAAGGAAATAACTGGAATTATTGCCTGCACATTCCCTCATTATACTGTAAAGGATTCCTGTTAAGAATGTCTTGATCAGCTTTAGATATACAGAAGATAATGCATCTGGTCCAGAAAGTGCAGTTGAAGCAAATAGGATAGAAATATCCTCAACTATAAAGTTCCTAATTGAAAAGGAAACATCAGGCACACTAGACTCAATAGAATGGGAAATAGAGAGGAACAAGGATCCGAAGGAATGGATTTTCCTAAAGGAAATAACTGGAACTATTGCCTGCACATTCACTTATGCCACTGTAAAGGATTCCTGTTAAGAATCCCTTGATCAGCTTTAGATATACAGAAGATAATGCATCTGGTATAGAAAGTCCAGTTGAAGCAAATAGGAGAGAATTATCATCAAGTATAAAGTTCCTAATTGAAAACGAAATATCAGGCACACTAGCTTCAATAGAATGGGAAATAGAGAGGAACAAGTATCCGAAGGAATGGATTTTCCCTAAGGAAATAACTGCAACTATTGCCTGCACATTTACTCATTCCACTGTAAAGGATTCCTGTTAAGAATCCCTTGATCAGCTTTAGATATAGAGAAGATAATGCATCTGGTACAGAAAGTCCAGTTGAAGCAAATAGGAGAGAATTATCATCAACTATAAAGTTCCTAATTGAAAAGGAAACAAAGGGAAAACTAGACTAAATAGAATGGGAAATAGAGAGTAACAAGTATCCGAAGGAATGGATTTTCCCTAAGGAAATAACTGGAACTATCCCCTGCACATTCAGTCATTCCACTGTAAAGGATTCCTGTTAAGAATCCCTTGATCAGGTTTAGATATACAAAAGATAATGCATCTGTTACAGAAAGTCAAGTTGAAGCAAATAGGAGAGAATTATCATCAACTATAAAGTTCCTAATTGAAAACGAAATATCAGGCACACTAGCTTCAATAGAATGGGAAATAGAGAGGAACAAGTATCCGAAGGAATGGATTTTCCCTAAGGAAATAACTGCAACTATTGCCTGCACATTTACTCATTCCACTGTAAAGGATTCCTGTTAAGAATCCCTTGATCAGCTTTAGATATACAGAAGATAATGCATCTGGTACAGAAAGTCCAGTTGAAGCAAATAGGAGAGAATTATTATCAACTATAAAGTTCCTAATTGAAAAGGAAATATCAGGCACACTAGCCTCAATAAATTGGGAAATAGAGAGGAACAAGGATCCGAAGGAATGGATTTTCCTAAAGGAAATAACTGGAACTATTGCCTGCACATTCACTCATGCCACTGTAAGGATTCCTGTTAAGAATCCCTTGATCAGCTTTAGATATACAGAAGATAATGCATCTGGTATAGAAAGTCCAGTTGAAGCAAATAGGAGAGAATTATCATCAACTATAAAGTTCCTAATTGAAAAGAAAACATCAGGCACACTAGCCTCAATAGAATGGGAAATAGAGAGGAACAAGTATCAGAAGGAATGGATTTTCCCTAAGGAAATAACTGGAATTATTGCCTGCACATTCACTCATTATACTGTAAAGGATTCCTGTTAAGAATGTCTTGATCAGCTTTAGCTATACAGAAGATAATGCATCTGGTCCAGAAAGTGCAGTTGAAGCAAATAGGATAGAAATATCCTCAACTATAAAGTTCCTAATTGAAAAGGAAACATCAGGCACACTAGACTCAATAGAATGGGAAATAGAGAGGAACAAGGATCCGAAGGAATGGATTTTCCTAAAGGAAATAACTGGAACTATTGCCTGCACATTCACTTATGCCACTGTAAAGGATTCCTGTTAAGAATCCCTTGATCAGCTTTAGATATACAGAAGATAATGCATCTGGTATAGAAAGTCCAGTTGAAGCAAATAGGGGAGAATTATCATCAAGTATAAAGTTCCTAATTGAAAACGAAATATCAGGCACACTAGCTTCAATAGAATGGGAAATAGAGAGGAACAAGTATCCGAAGGAATGGATTTTCCCTAAGGAAATAACTGCAACTATTGCCTGCACATTTACTCATTCCACTGTAAAGGATTCCTGTTAAGAATCCCTTGATCAGCTTTAGATATACAGAAGATAATGCATCTGGTACAGAAAGTCCAGTTGAAGCAAATAGGAGAGAATTATCATCAACTATAAAGTTCCTAATTGAAAAGGAAACAAAGGGAAAACTAGACTAAATAGAATGGGAAATAGAGAGTAACAAGTATCCGAAGGAATGGATTTTCCCTAAGGAAATAACTGGAACTATCCCCTGCACATTCAGTCATTCCACTGTAAAGGATTCCTGTTAAGAATCCCTTGATCAGGTTTAGATATACAAAAGATAATGCATCTGTTACAGAAAGTCAAGTTGAAGCAAATAGGAGAGAATTATCATCAACTATAAAGTTCCTAATTGAAAACGAAATATCAGGCACACTAGCTTCAATAGAATGGGAAATAGAGAGGAACAAGTATCCGAAGGAATGGATTTTCCCTAAGGAAATAACTGCAACTATTGCCTGCACATTTACTCATTCCACTGTAAAGGATTCCTGTTAAGAATCCCTTGATCAGCTTTAGATATACAGAAGATAATGCATCTGGTACAGAAAGTCCAGTTGAATCAAATAGGAGAGAATTATTATCAACTATAAAGTTCCTAATTGAAAAGGAAATATCAGGCACACTAGCCTCAATAAATTGGGAAATAGAGAGGAACAAGGATCCGAAGGAATGGATTTTCCTAAAGGAAATAACTGGAACTATTGCCTGCACATTCACTCATGCCACTGTAAAGGATTCCTGTTAAGAATCCCTTGATCAGCTTTAGATATACAGAAGATAATGCATCTGGTATAGAAAGTCCAGTTGAAGCAAATAGGAGAGAATTATCATCAACTATAAAGTTCCTAATTGAAAAGCAAATATCAGGCACACTAGCCCCAATAGAATGGGAAATAGAGAGGAACAAGTATCCAAAGGAATGGATTTTCCTTAAGGAAATAACTGGAACTATTGCCTGCACATTCACTCATTCCACTGTAAAGGATTCCTGTTAAGAATCCCTTGATCAGCTTTAGATATACAGAATATAATGCATTTGCAACAGAAAGTCCAGTTGAAGAAAATAGGAGAGAATTATCATCAAATATAAAGTTCCTAATTGAAAAGGAAAAATCAGGCACACTAGCCCCAATAGAATGGGAAATAGAGAGGAACAAGTATCCAAAGGAATGGATTTTCCCTAAGGAAATAACTGGAACTAATGCCTGCACATTGACTCATTCCTCTGTAAAGGATTCCTGTTAAGAATCCCTTGATCAAGTTTAGATATACAGAAGATAATGCATCTGGTACAGAAAGTCCAGTTGAAGCAAATACTAGAGAATTATCATCAACTATAAAGTTCCTAATTGAAAAGAAAACATCAGGCACACTAGCCTCAATAGAATGGGAAATAGAGAGGAACAAGTATCAGAAGGAATGGATTTTCCCTAAGGAAATAACTGGAACTATTGCCTGCACATTCAGTCATTCCACTGTAAAGGATTCCTGTTAAGAATCCCTTGATCAGGTTTAGATATACAAAAGATAATGCATCTGTTACAGAAAGTCCAGTTGAAGCAAATAGGAGAGAATTATCATCAACTATAAAGTTCCTAATTGAAAAGGAAAATCAGGCACACTAGCCTCAATAAATTGGGAAATAGAGAGGAACAAGTATCTGAAGGAATGGATTTTCCTTAAGGAAATAACTGGAACTATTGCCTGCACATTCAGTCATTCCACTGTAAAGGATTCCTGTTAAGAATCGCTTGATCAGCTTTAGATATACAGAAGATAATGCATCTGTTACAGAAAGTCCAGTTGAAGCAAATAGGAGAGAATTATCATCAACTATAAAGTTCCTAATTGAAAAGGAAAATCAGGCACACTAGCCTCAATAAATTGGGAAATAGAGAGGAACAAGTATCTGAAGGAATGGATTTTCCTTAAGGAAATAACAGGAACTATTGCCTGCACATTCACTCATTCCACTGTAAAGGATTCCTGTTAAGAATCGCTTGATCAGCTTTAGATATACAGAAGATAATGCATCTGGTACAGAAAGTCCAGTTGAAGCAAATAGGAGAGAATTATCATCAACTATAAAGTTCCTAATTGAAAAGGAAACATCAGGCACACTACCCCAATAGAATGGGAAATAGAGAGGAACAAGTATCCAAAGGAATGGATTTTCCTTAAGGAAATAACTGGAACTATTGCCTGCACATTCAGTCATTCCACTGTAAAGGATTCCTGTTAAGAATCCCTTGATCAGCTTTAGATATTCAAAATATAATGCATCTGCAACAGAAAGTCCAGTTGAAGAAAATAGGAGAGAATTATCATCAAAAATAAAGTTCCTAATTGAAAAGGAAAAATCAGGCACACTAGCCCCAATAGAATGGGAAATAGAGAGGAACAAGTATCCAAAGGAATGGATTTTCCCTAACGAAATAACTGGAACTAATGCCTGCACATTGAATCATTCCTCTGTAAAGGATTCCTGTTAAGAATCCCTTGATCAAGTTTAGATATACAGAAGATAATGCATCTGGTACAGAAAGTCCAGTTGAAGCAAATACTAGAGAATTATCAACTATAAAGTTCCTAATTGAAAAGAAAACATCAGGCACACTAGCCTCAATAGAATGGGAAATAGAGAGGAACAAGTATCCGAAGGAATGGATTTTCCCTAAGGAAAACACTGGAATTATTGCCTGCACATTCACTCATTATACTGTAAAGGATTCCTGTTAAGAATGTCTTGATCAGCTTTAGATATACAGAAGATAATGCATCTGGTCCAGAAAGTGCAGTTGAAGCAAATAGGATAGAAATATCCTCAACTATAAAGTTCCTAATTGAAAAGGAAACATCAGGCACACTAGACTCAATAGAATGGGAAATAGAGAGGAACAAGTATCCGAAGGAATGGATTTTCCCTAAGGAAATAACTGGAACTATTGCCTGCACATTTACTCATTCCACTGTAAAGGATTCCTATTAAGAATCCCTTGATCAGCTTTAGATATAGAGAAGATAATGCATCTGGTACAGAAAGTCCAGTTGAAGCAAATAGGAGAGAATTATCATCAACTATAAATTTCCTAATTGAAAAGGAAACAAAGGGAAAACTAGACTAAATAGAATGGGAAATAGAGAGTAACAAGTATCCGAAGGAATGGATTTTCCCTAAGGAAATAACTGGAACTATCCCCTGCACATTCAGTCATTCCACTGTAAAGGATTCCTGTTAAGAATCCCTTGATCAGGTTTAGATATACAAAAGATAATGCATCTGTTACAGAAAGTCAAGTTGAAGCAAATAGGAGAGAATTATCATCAACTATAAAGTTCCTAATTGAAAACGAAATATCAGGCACACTAGCTTCAATAGAATGGGAAATAGAGAGGAACAAGTATCCGAAGGAATGGATTTTCCCTAAGGAAATAACTGCAACTATTGCCTGCACATTTACTCATTCCACTGTAAAGGATTCCTGTTAAGAATCCCTTGATCAGCTTTAGATATACAGAAGATAATGCATCTGGTACAGAAAGTCCAGTTGAAGCAAATAGGAGAGAATTATTATCAACTATAAAGTTCCTAATTGAAAAGGAAATATCAGGCACACTAGCCTCAATAAATTGGGAAATAGAGAGGAACAAGGATCCGAAGGAATGGATTTTCCTAAAGGAAATAACTGGAACTATTGCCTGCACATTCACTCATGCCACTGTAAGGATTCCTGTTAAGAATCCCTTGATCAGCTTTAGATATACAGAAGATAATGCATCTGGTATAGAAAGTCCAGTTGAAGCAAATAGGAGAGAATTATCATCAACTATAAAGTTCCTAATTGAAAAGTAAATATCAGGCACACTAGCCCCAATAGAATGGGAAATAGAGAGGAACAAGTATCCAAAGGAATGGATTTTCCTTAAGGAGATAACTGGATCTATTGCCTGCACAATCACTCATTCTACTGTAAAAGATTCCTGTTAAGAATCCCTTGATCAGCTTTAGATATACAGAAGATAATGCATCTGGTACAGAAAGTCCAGTTGAAGAAAATAGGAGAGAATTATCATCAAATATAAAGTTCCTAATTGAAAAGGATAAATCAGGCACACTAGCCCCAATAGAATGGGAAATAGAGAGGAACAAGTATCCAAAGGAATGGATTTTCCCTAAGGAAATAACTGGAACTAATGCCTGCACATTGACTCATTCCTCTGTAAAGGATTCCTGTTAAGAATCCCTTGATCAAGTTTAGATATACAGAAGATAATGCATCTGGTACAGAAAGTCCAGTTGAAGCAAATACTAGAGAATTATCATCAACTATAAAGTTCCTAATTGAAAAGAAAACATCAGGCACACTAGCCTCAATAGAATGGGAAATAGAGAGGAACAAGTATCCGAAGGAATGGATTTTCCCTAAGGAAATAACTGGAATTATTGCCTGCACATTCACTCATTATACTGTAAAGGATTCCTGTTAAGAATGTCTTGATCAGCTTTAGATATACAGAAGATAATGCATCTGGTCCAGAAAGTGCAGTTGAAGCAAATACGATAGAAATATCCTCAACTATAAAGTTCCTAATTGAAAAGGAAACATCAGGCACACTAGACTCAATAGAATGGGAAATAGAGAGGAACAAGTATCCGAAGGAATGGATTTTCCCTAAGGAAATAACTGGAACTATTGCCTGCACATTCAGTCATTCCACTGTAAAGGATTCCTGTTAAGAATCCCTTGATCAGGTTTAGATATACAAAAGATAATGCATCTGTTACAGAAAGTCCAGTTGAAGCAAATAGGAGAGAATTATCATCAACTATAAAGTTCCTAATTGAAAAGGAAAATCAGGCACACTAGCCTCAATAAATTGGGAAATAGAGAGGAACAAGTATCTGAAGGAATGGATTTTCCTTAAGGAAATAACTGGAACTATTGCCTGCACATTCAGTCATTCCACTGTAAAGGATTCCTGTTAAGAATCGCTTGATCAGCTTTAGATATACAGAAGATAATGCATCTGTTACAGAAAGTCCAGTTGAAGCAAATAGGAGAGAATTATCATCAACTATAAAGTTCCTAATTGAAAAGGAAAATCAGGCACACTAGCCTCAATAAATTGGGAAATAGAGAGGAACAAGTATCTGAAGGAATGGATTTTCCTTAAGGAAATAACAGGAACTATTGCCTGCACATTCACTCATTCCACTGTAAAGGATTCCTGTTAAGAATCGCTTGATCAGCTTTAGATATACAGAAGATAATGCATCTGGTACAGAAAGTCCAGTTGAAGCAAATAGGAGAGAATTATCATCAACTATAAAGTTCCTAATTGAAAAGGAAACATCAGGCACACTACCCCAATAGAATGGGAAATAGAGAGGAACAAGTATCCAAAGGAATGGATTTTCCTTAAGGAAATAACTGGAACTATTGCCTGCACATTCAGTCATTCCACTGTAAAGGATTCCTGTTAAGAATCCCTTGATCAGCTTTAGATATTCAAAATATAATGCATCTGCAACAGAAAGTCCAGTTGAAGAAAATAGGAGAGAATTATCATCAAAAATAAAGTTCCTAATTGAAAAGGAAAAATCAGGCACACTAGCCCCAATAGAATGGGAAATAGAGAGGAACAAGTATCCAAAGGAATGGATTTTCCCTAACGAAATAACTGGAACTAATGCCTGCACATTGAATCATTCCTCTGTAAAGGATTCCTGTTAAGAATCCCTTGATCAAGTTTAGATATACAGAAGATAATGCATCTGCAACAGAAAGTCCAGTTGAAGAAAATAGGAGAGAATTATCATCAAATATAAAGTTCCTAATTGAAAAGGAAACATCAGGCACACTAGACTCAATAGAATGGGAAATAGAGAGGAACAAGTATCTGAAGGAATGGATTTTCCTTAAGGAAATAACTGGAACTATTGCCTGCACATTCAGTCATTCCACTGTAAAGGATTCCTGTTAAGAATCGCTTGATCAGCTTTAGATATACAGAAGATAATGCATCTGTTACAGAAAGTCCAGTTGAAGCAAATAGGAGAGAATTATCATCAACTATAAAGTTCCTAATTGAAAAGGAAACATCAGGCACACTAGCCCCAATAGAATGGGAAATAGAGAGGAACAAGTATCCAAAGGAATGGATTTTCCTTAAGGAAATAACTGGAACTATTGCCTGCACATTCAGTCATTCCACTGTAAAGGATTCCTGTTAAGAATCCCTTGATCAGCTTTAGATATACAGAATATAATGCATCTGCAACAGAAAGTCCAGTTGAAGAAAATAGGAGAGAATTATCATCAAATATAAAGTTCCTAATTGAAAAGGAAAAATCAGGCACACTAGCCCCAATAGAATGGGAAATAGAGAGGAACAAGTATCCAAAGGAATGGATTTTCCCTAAGGAAATAACTGGAACTAATGCCTGCACATTGACTCATTCCTTTGTAAAGGATACCTGTTAAGAATCCCTTGATCAAGTTTAGATATACAGAAGATAATGCATCTGGTACAGAAAGTCCAGTTGAAGCAAATACTAAAGAATTATCATCAACTATAAAGTTCCTAATTGAAAAGAAAACATCAGGCACACTATCCTCAATAGAATGGGAAATAGAGAGGAACAAGTATCCGAAGGAATGGATTTTCCCTAAGGAAATAACTGGAATTATTGCCTGCACATTCACTCATTATACTGTAAAGGATTCCTGTTAAGAATGTCTTGATCAGCTTTAGATATACAGAAGATAATGCATCTGGTCCAGAAAGTGCAGTTGAAGCAAATAGGATAGAAATATCCTCAACTATAAAGTTCCTAATTGAAAAGGAAACATCAGGCACACTAGACTCAATAGAATGGGAAATAGAGAGGAACAAGTATCCGAAGGAATGGATTTTCCTTAAGGAAATAACTGGAACTATTGCCTGCACATTCAGTCATTCCACTGTAAAGGATTCCTGTTAAGAATCGCTTGATCAGCTTTAGATATACAGAAGATAATGCATCTGGTACAGAAAGTCCAGTTGAAGCAAATAGCAGAGAATTATCATCAACTATAAAGTTCCTAATTGAAAAGGAAACATCAGGCACACTAGCCCCAATAGAATGGGAAATAGAGAGGAACAAGTATACAAAGGAATGGATTTTCCCTAAGGAAATAACTGGAACTAATGCCTGCACATTGAATCATTCCTCTGTAAAGGATTCCTGTTAAGAATCCCTTGATCAAGTTTAGATATACAGAAGATAATGCATCTGGTACAGAAAGTCCAGTTGAAGCAAATACTAGAGAATTATCATCAACTATAAAGTTCCTAATTGAAAAGAAAACATCAGGCACACTAGCCTCAATAGAATGGGAAATAGAGAGGAACAAGTATCCGAAGGAATGGATTTTCCCTAAGGAAATAACTGGAATTATTGCCTGCACATTCCCTCATTATACTGTAAAGGATTCCTGTTAAGAATGTCTTGATCAGCTTTAGATATACAGAAGATAATGCATCTGGTCCAGAAAGTGCAGTTGAAGCAAATAGGATAGAAATATCCTCAACTATAAAGTTCCTAATTGAAAAGGAAACATCAGGCACACTAGACTCAATAGAATGGGAAATAGAGAGGAACAAGGATCCGAAGGAATGGATTTTCCTAAAGGAAATAACTGGAACTATTGCCTGCACATTCACTTATGCCACTGTAAAGGATTCCTGTTAAGAATCCCTTGATCAGCTTTAGATATACAGAAGATAATGCATCTGGTATAGAAAGTCCAGTTGAAGCAAATAGGAGAGAATTATCATCAAGTATAAAGTTCCTAATTGAAAACGAAATATCAGGCACACTAGCTTCAATAGAATGGGAAATAGAGAGGAACAAGTATCCGAAGGAATGGATTTTCCCTAAGGAAATAACTGCAACTATTGCCTGCACATTTACTCATTCCACTGTAAAGGATTCCTGTTAAGAATCCCTTGATCAGCTTTAGATATAGAGAAGATAATGCATCTGGTACAGAAAGTCCAGTTGAAGCAAATAGGAGAGAATTATCATCAACTATAAAGTTCCTAATTGAAAAGGAAACAAAGGGAAAACTAGACTAAATAGAATGGGAAATAGAGAGTAACAAGTATCCGAAGGAATGGATTTTCCCTAAGGAAATAACTGGAACTATCCCCTGCACATTCAGTCATTCCACTGTAAAGGATTCCTGTTAAGAATCCCTTGATCAGGTTTAGATATACAAAAGATAATGCATCTGTTACAGAAAGTCAAGTTGAAGCAAATAGGAGAGAATTATCATCAACTATAAAGTTCCTAATTGAAAACGAAATATCAGGCACACTAGCTTCAATAGAATGGGAAATAGAGAGGAACAAGTATCCGAAGGAATGGATTTTCCCTAAGGAAATAACTGCAACTATTGCCTGCACATTTACTCATTCCACTGTAAAGGATTCCTGTTAAGAATCCCTTGATCAGCTTTAGATATACAGAAGATAATGCATCTGGTACAGAAAGTCCAGTTGAAGCAAATAGGAGAGAATTATTATCAACTATAAAGTTCCTAATTGAAAAGGAAATATCAGGCACACTAGCCTCAATAAATTGGGAAATAGAGAGGAACAAGGATCCGAAGGAATGGATTTTCCTAAAGGAAATAACTGGAACTATTGCCTGCACATTCACTCATGCCACTGTAAGGATTCCTGTTAAGAATCCCTTGATCAGCTTTAGATATACAGAAGATAATGCATCTGGTATAGAAAGTCCAGTTGAAGCAAATAGGAGAGAATTATCATCAACTATAAAGTTCCTAATTGAAAAGAAAACATCAGGCACACTAGCCTCAATAGAATGGGAAATAGAGAGGAACAAGTATCAGAAGGAATGGATTTTCCCTAAGGAAATAACTGGAATTATTGCCTGCACATTCACTCATTATACTGTAAAGGATTCCTGTTAAGAATGTCTTGATCAGCTTTAGCTATACAGAAGATAATGCATCTGGTCCAGAAAGTGCAGTTGAAGCAAATAGGATAGAAATATCCTCAACTATAAAGTTCCTAATTGAAAAGGAAACATCAGGCACACTAGACTCAATAGAATGGGAAATAGAGAGGAACAAGGATCCGAAGGAATGGATTTTCCTAAAGGAAATAACTGGAACTATTGCCTGCACATTCACTTATGCCACTGTAAAGGATTCCTGTTAAGAATCCCTTGATCAGCTTTAGATATACAGAAGATAATGCATCTGGTATAGAAAGTCCAGTTGAAGCAAATAGGGGAGAATTATCATCAAGTATAAAGTTCCTAATTGAAAACGAAATATCAGGCACACTAGCTTCAATAGAATGGGAAATAGAGAGGAACAAGTATCCGAAGGAATGGATTTTCCCTAAGGAAATAACTGCAACTATTGCCTGCACATTTACTCATTCCACTGTAAAGGATTCCTGTTAAGAATCCCTTGATCAGCTTTAGATATACAGAAGATAATGCATCTGGTACAGAAAGTCCAGTTGAAGCAAATAGGAGAGAATTATCATCAACTATAAAGTTCCTAATTGAAAAGGAAACAAAGGGAAAACTAGACTAAATAGAATGGGAAATAGAGAGTAACAAGTATCCGAAGGAATGGATTTTCCCTAAGGAAATAACTGGAACTATCCCCTGCACATTCAGTCATTCCACTGTAAAGGATTCCTGTTAAGAATCCCTTGATCAGGTTTAGATATACAAAAGATAATGCATCTGTTACAGAAAGTCAAGTTGAAGCAAATAGGAGAGAATTATCATCAACTATAAAGTTCCTAATTGAAAACGAAATATCAGGCACACTAGCTTCAATAGAATGGGAAATAGAGAGGAACAAGTATCCGAAGGAATGGATTTTCCCTAAGGAAATAACTGCAACTATTGCCTGCACATTTACTCATTCCACTGTAAAGGATTCCTGTTAAGAATCCCTTGATCAGCTTTAGATATACAGAAGATAATGCATCTGGTACAGAAAGTCCAGTTGAATCAAATAGGAGAGAATTATTATCAACTATAAAGTTCCTAATTGAAAAGGAAATATCAGGCACACTAGCCTCAATAAATTGGGAAATAGAGAGGAACAAGGATCCGAAGGAATGGATTTTCCTAAAGGAAATAACTGGAACTATTGCCTGCACATTCACTCATGCCACTGTAAAGGATTCCTGTTAAGAATCCCTTGATCAGCTTTAGATATACAGAAGATAATGCATCTGGTATAGAAAGTCCAGTTGAAGCAAATAGGAGAGAATTATCATCAACTATAAAGTTCCTAATTGAAAAGCAAATATCAGGCACACTAGCCCCAATAGAATGGGAAATAGAGAGGAACAAGTATCCAAAGGAATGGATTTTCCTTAAGGAAATAACTGGAACTATTGCCTGCACATTCACTCATTCCACTGTAAAGGATTCCTGTTAAGAATCCCTTGATCAGCTTTAGATATACAGAATATAATGCATTTGCAACAGAAAGTCCAGTTGAAGAAAATAGGAGAGAATTATCATCAAATATAAAGTTCCTAATTGAAAAGGAAAAATCAGGCACACTAGCCCCAATAGAATGGGAAATAGAGAGGAACAAGTATCCAAAGGAATGGATTTTCCCTAAGGAAATAACTGGAACTAATGCCTGCACATTGACTCATTCCTCTGTAAAGGATTCCTGTTAAGAATCCCTTGATCAAGTTTAGATATACAGAAGATAATGCATCTGGTACAGAAAGTCCAGTTGAAGCAAATACTAGAGAATTATCATCAACTATAAAGTTCCTAATTGAAAAGAAAACATCAGGCACACTAGCCTCAATAGAATGGGAAATAGAGAGGAACAAGTATCAGAAGGAATGGATTTTCCCTAAGGAAATAACTGGAACTATTGCCTGCACATTCAGTCATTCCACTGTAAAGGATTCCTGTTAAGAATCCCTTGATCAGGTTTAGATATACAAAAGATAATGCATCTGTTACAGAAAGTCCAGTTGAAGCAAATAGGAGAGAATTATCATCAACTATAAAGTTCCTAATTGAAAAGGAAAATCAGGCACACTAGCCTCAATAAATTGGGAAATAGAGAGGAACAAGTATCTGAAGGAATGGATTTTCCTTAAGGAAATAACTGGAACTATTGCCTGCACATTCAGTCATTCCACTGTAAAGGATTCCTGTTAAGAATCGCTTGATCAGCTTTAGATATACAGAAGATAATGCATCTGTTACAGAAAGTCCAGTTGAAGCAAATAGGAGAGAATTATCATCAACTATAAAGTTCCTAATTGAAAAGGAAAATCAGGCACACTAGCCTCAATAAATTGGGAAATAGAGAGGAACAAGTATCTGAAGGAATGGATTTTCCTTAAGGAAATAACAGGAACTATTGCCTGCACATTCACTCATTCCACTGTAAAGGATTCCTGTTAAGAATCGCTTGATCAGCTTTAGATATACAGAAGATAATGCATCTGGTACAGAAAGTCCAGTTGAAGCAAATAGGAGAGAATTATCATCAACTATAAAGTTCCTAATTGAAAAGGAAACATCAGGCACACTACCCCAATAGAATGGGAAATAGAGAGGAACAAGTATCCAAAGGAATGGATTTTCCTTAAGGAAATAACTGGAACTATTGCCTGCACATTCAGTCATTCCACTGTAAAGGATTCCTGTTAAGAATCCCTTGATCAGCTTTAGATATTCAAAATATAATGCATCTGCAACAGAAAGTCCAGTTGAAGAAAATAGGAGAGAATTATCATCAAAAATAAAGTTCCTAATTGAAAAGGAAAAATCAGGCACACTAGCCCCAATAGAATGGGAAATAGAGAGGAACAAGTATCCAAAGGAATGGATTTTCCCTAACGAAATAACTGGAACTAATGCCTGCACATTGAATCATTCCTCTGTAAAGGATTCCTGTTAAGAATCCCTTGATCAAGTTTAGATATACAGAAGATAATGCATCTGGTACAGAAAGTCCAGTTGAAGCAAATACTAGAGAATTATCAACTATAAAGTTCCTAATTGAAAAGAAAACATCAGGCACACTAGCCTCAATAGAATGGGAAATAGAGAGGAACAAGTATCCGAAGGAATGGATTTTCCCTAAGGAAAACACTGGAATTATTGCCTGCACATTCACTCATTATACTGTAAAGGATTCCTGTTAAGAATGTCTTGATCAGCTTTAGATATACAGAAGATAATGCATCTGGTCCAGAAAGTGCAGTTGAAGCAAATAGGATAGAAATATCCTCAACTATAAAGTTCCTAATTGAAAAGGAAACATCAGGCACACTAGACTCAATAGAATGGGAAATAGAGAGGAACAAGTATCCGAAGGAATGGATTTTCCCTAAGGAAATAACTGGAACTATTGCCTGCACATTCAGTCATTCCACTGTAAAGGATTCCTGTTAAGAATCCCTTGATCAGGTTTAGATATACAAAAGATAATGCATCTGTTACAGAAAGTCAAGTTGAAGCAAATAGGAGAGAATCATCATCAACTATAAAGTTCCTAATTGAAAAGGAAACATCAGGCACACTAGCTTCAATAGAATGGGAAATAGAGAGGAACAAGTATCCGAAGGAATGGATTTTCCCTAAGGAAATAACTGGAACTATTGCCTGCACATTTACTCATTCCATTGTAAAGAATTCCTGTTAAGAATCCCTTGATCAGCTTTAGATATAGAGAAGATAATGCATCTGTTACACAAAGTGCAGTTGAAGCAAATAGGATAGAAATATCCTCAACTATAAAGTTCCTAATTGAAAAGGAAACATCAGGCACACTAGACTCAATAGAATGGGAAATAGAGAGGAACAAGGATCCGAAGGAATGGATTTTCCTAAAGGAAATAACTGGAACTATTGCCTGCACATTCACTCATGCCACTGTAAAGGATTCCTGTTAAGAATCCCTTGATCAGCTTTAGATATACAGAAGATAATGCATCTGGTATAGAAAGTCCAGTTGAAGCAAATAGGAGAGAATTATCATCAACTATAAAGTTCCTAATTGAAAAGGAAATATCAGGCACACTAGCTTCAATAGAATGGGAAATAGAGAGGAACAAGTATCCGAAGGAATGGATTTTCCCTAAGGAAATAACTGGAACTATTGCCTGCACATTTACTCATTCCACTGTAAAGGATTCCTGTTAAGAATCCCTTGATCAGCTTTAGATATAGAGAAGATAATGCATCTGGTACAGAAAGTCCAGTTGAAGCAAATAGGAGAGAATTATCATCAACTATAAAGTTCCTAATTGAAAAGGAAATATAAGGCACACTAGCCTCAATAGAATGGGAAATAGAGAGGAACAAGTATCCGAAGGAATGGATTTTCCCTAATGAAATAACTGCAACTATTGCTTGCACATTCACTCATTCCATAGTAAAGGATTCCTGTTAAGAATCCCTTGATCAGCTTTAGATATACAGAAGATAATGCATCTGGTACAGAAAGTCCAGTTGAAGCAAATAGGAGAGAATTATTATCAACTATAAAGTTCCTAATTGAAAAGGAAATATCAGGCACACTAGCCTCAATAAATTGGGAAATAGAGAGGAACAAGGATCCGAAGGAATGGATTTTCCTAAAGGAAATAACTGGAACTATTGCCTGCACATTCACTCATGCCACTGTAAAGGATTCCTGTTAAGAATCCCTTGATGAGCTTTAGATATACAGAAGATAATGCATCTGCAACAGAAAGTCCAGTTGAAGAAAATAGGAGAGAATTATCATCAAATATAAAGTTCCTAATTGAAAAGGAAAAATCAGGCACACTAGCCCCAATAGAATGGGAAATAGAGAGGAACAAGTATCCAAAGGAATGGATTTTCCCTAAGGAAATAACTGGAACTAATGCCTGCACATTGACTCATTCCTCTGTAAAGGATTCCTGTTAAGAATCCCTTGATCAAGTTTAGATATACAGAAGATAATGCATCTGGTACAGAAAGTCCAGTTGAAGCAAATACTAGAGAATTATCATCAACTATAAAGTTCCTAATTGAAAAGAAAACATCAGGCACACTAGCCTCAATAGAATGGGAAATAGAGAGGAACAAGTATCAGAAGGAATGGATTTTCCCTAAGGAAATAACTGGAATTATTGCCTGCACATTCACTCATTATACTGTAAAGGATTCCTGTTAAGAATGTCTTGATCAGCTTTAGCTATACAGAATATAATGCATCTGGTCCAGAAAGTGCAGTTGAAGCAAATAGGATAGAAATATCCTCAACTATAAAGTTCCTAATTGAAAAGGAAACATCAGGCACACTAGACTCAATAGAATGGGAAATAGAGAGGAACAAGGATCCGAAGGAATGGATTTTCCTAAAGGAAATAACTGGAACTATTGCCTGCACATTCACTTATGCCACTGTAAAGGATTCCTGTTAAGAATCCCTTGATCAGCTTTAGATATACAGAAGATAATGCATCTGGTATAGAAAGTCCAGTTGAAGCAAATAGGGGAGAATTATCATCAAGTATAAAGTTCCTAATTGAAAACGAAATATCAGGCACACTAGCTTCAATAGAATGGGAAATAGAGAGGAACAAGTATCCGAAGGAATGGATTTTCCCTAAGGAAATAACTGCAACTATTGCCTGCACATTTACTCATTCCACTGTAAAGGATTCCTGTTAAGAATCCCTTGATCAGCTTTAGATATACAGAAGATAATGCATCTGGTACAGAAAGTCCAGTTGAAGCAAATAGGAGAGAATTATCATCAACTATAAAGTTCCTAATTGAAAAGGAAACAAAGGGAAAACTAGACTAAATAGAATGGGAAATAGAGAGTAACAAGTATCCGAAGGAATGGATTTTCCCTAAGGAAATAACTGGAACTATCCCCTGCACATTCAGTCATTCCACTGTAAAGGATTCCTGTTAAGAATCCCTTGATCAGGTTTAGATATACAAAAGATAATGCATCTGTTACAGAAAGTCAAGTTGAAGCAAATAGGAGAGAATTATCATCAACTATAAAGTTCCTAATTGAAAACGAAATATCAGGCACACTAGCTTCAATAGAATGGGAAATAGAGAGGAACAAGTATCCGAAGGAATGGATTTTCCCTAAGGAAATAACTGCAACTATTGCCTGCACATTTACTCATTCCACTGTAAAGGATTCCTGTTAAGAATCCCTTGATCAGCTTTAGATATACAGAAGATAATGCATCTGGTACAGAAAGTCCAGTTGAATCAAATAGGAGAGAATTATTATCAACTATAAAGTTCCTAATTGAAAAGGAAATATCAGGCACACTAGCCTCAATAAATTGGGAAATAGAGAGGAACAAGGATCCGAAGGAATGGATTTTCCTAAAGGAAATAACTGGAACTATTGCCTGCACATTCACTCATGCCACTGTAAAGGATTCCTGTTAAGAATCCCTTGATCAGCTTTAGATATACAGAAGATAATGCATCTGGTATAGAAAGTCCAGTTGAAGCAAATAGGAGAGAATTATCATCAACTATAAAGTTCCTAATTGAAAAGCAAATATCAGGCACACTAGCCCCAATAGAATGGGAAATAGAGAGGAACAAGTATCCAAAGGAATGGATTTTCCTTAAGGAAATAACTGGAACTATTGCCTGCACATTCACTCATTCCACTGTAAAGGATTCCTGTTAAGAATCCCTTGATCAGCTTTAGATATACAGAATATAATGCATTTGCAACAGAAAGTCCAGTTGAAGAAAATAGGAGAGAATTATCATCAAATATAAAGTTCCTAATTGAAAAGGAAAAATCAGGCACACTAGCCCCAATAGAATGGGAAATAGAGAGGAACAAGTATCCAAAGGAATGGATTTTCCCTAAGGAAATAACTGGAACTAATGCCTGCACATTGACTCATTCCTCTGTAAAGGATTCCTGTTAAGAATCCCTTGATCAAGTTTAGATATACAGAAGATAATGCATCTGGTACAGAAAGTCCAGTTGAAGCAAATACTAGAGAATTATCATCAACTATAAAGTTCCTAATTGAAAAGAAAACATCAGGCACACTAGCCTCAATAGAATGGGAAATAGAGAGGAACAAGTATCAGAAGGAATGGATTTTCCCTAAGGAAATAACTGGAACTATTGCCTGCACATTCAGTCATTCCACTGTAAAGGATTCCTGTTAAGAATCCCTTGATCAGGTTTAGATATACAAAAGATAATGCATCTGTTACAGAAAGTCCAGTTGAAGCAAATAGGAGAGAATTATCATCAACTATAAAGTTCCTAATTGAAAAGGAAAATCAGGCACACTAGCCTCAATAAATTGGGAAATAGAGAGGAACAAGTATCTGAAGGAATGGATTTTCCTTAAGGAAATAACTGGAACTATTGCCTGCACATTCAGTCATTCCACTGTAAAGGATTCCTGTTAAGAATCGCTTGATCAGCTTTAGATATACAGAAGATAATGCATCTGTTACAGAAAGTCCAGTTGAAGCAAATAGGAGAGAATTATCATCAACTATAAAGTTCCTAATTGAAAAGGAAAATCAGGCACACTAGCCTCAATAAATTGGGAAATAGAGAGGAACAAGTATCTGAAGGAATGGATTTTCCTTAAGGAAATAACAGGAACTATTGCCTGCACATTCACTCATTCCACTGTAAAGGATTCCTGTTAAGAATCGCTTGATCAGCTTTAGATATACAGAAGATAATGCATCTGGTACAGAAAGTCCAGTTGAAGCAAATAGGAGAGAATTATCATCAACTATAAAGTTCCTAATTGAAAAGGAAACATCAGGCACACTACCCCAATAGAATGGGAAATAGAGAGGAACAAGTATCCAAAGGAATGGATTTTCCTTAAGGAAATAACTGGAACTATTGCCTGCACATTCAGTCATTCCACTGTAAAGGATTCCTGTTAAGAATCCCTTGATCAGCTTTAGATATTCAAAATATAATGCATCTGCAACAGAAAGTCCAGTTGAAGAAAATAGGAGAGAATTATCATCAAAAATAAAGTTCCTAATTGAAAAGGAAAAATCAGGCACACTAGCCCCAATAGAATGGGAAATAGAGAGGAACAAGTATCCAAAGGAATGGATTTTCCCTAACGAAATAACTGGAACTAATGCCTGCACATTGAATCATTCCTCTGTAAAGGATTCCTGTTAAGAATCCCTTGATCAAGTTTAGATATACAGAAGATAATGCATCTGGTACAGAAAGTCCAGTTGAAGCAAATACTAGAGAATTATCAACTATAAAGTTCCTAATTGAAAAGAAAACATCAGGCACACTAGCCTCAATAGAATGGGAAATAGAGAGGAACAAGTATCCGAAGGAATGGATTTTCCCTAAGGAAAACACTGGAATTATTGCCTGCACATTCACTCATTATACTGTAAAGGATTCCTGTTAAGAATGTCTTGATCAGCTTTAGATATACAGAAGATAATGCATCTGGTCCAGAAAGTGCAGTTGAAGCAAATAGGATAGAAATATCCTCAACTATAAAGTTCCTAATTGAAAAGGAAACATCAGGCACACTAGACTCAATAGAATGGGAAATAGAGAGGAACAAGTATCCGAAGGAATGGATTTTCCCTAAGGAAATAACTGGAACTATTGCCTGCACATTCAGTCATTCCACTGTAAAGGATTCCTGTTAAGAATCCCTTGATCAGGTTTAGATATACAAAAGATAATGCATCTGTTACAGAAAGTCAAGTTGAAGCAAATAGGAGAGAATCATCATCAACTATAAAGTTCCTAATTGAAAAGGAAACATCAGGCACACTAGCTTCAATAGAATGGGAAATAGAGAGGAACAAGTATCCGAAGGAATGGATTTTCCCTAAGGAAATAACTGGAACTATTGCCTGCACATTTACTCATTCCACTGTAAAGAATTCCTGTTAAGAATCCCTTGATCAGCTTTAGATATAGAGAAGATAATGCATCTGTTACACAAAGTGCAGTTGAAGCAAATAGGATAGAAATATCCTCAACTATAAAGTTCCTAATTGAAAAGGAAACATCAGGCACACTAGACTCAATAGAATGGGAAATAGAGAGGAACAAGGATCCGAAGGAATGGATTTTCCTAAAGGAAATAACTGGAACTATTGCCTGCACATTCACTCATGCCACTGTAAAGGATTCCTGTTAAGAATCCCTTGATCAGCTTTAGATATACAGAAGATAATGCATCTGGTATAGAAAGTCCAGTTGAAGCAAATAGGAGAGAATTATCATCAACTATAAAGTTCCTAATTGAAAAGGAAATATCAGGCACACTAGCTTCAATAGAATGGGAAATAGAGAGGAACAAGTATCCGAAGGAATGGATTTTCCCTAAGGAAATAACTGGAACTATTGCCTGCACATTTACTCATTCCACTGTAAAGGATTCCTGTTAAGAATCCCTTGATCAGCTTTAGATATAGAGAAGATAATGCATCTGGTACAGAAAGTCCAGTTGAAGCAAATAGGAGAGAATTATCATCAACTATAAAGTTCCTAATTGAAAAGGAAATATAAGGCACACTAGCCTCAATAGAATGGGAAATAGAGAGGAACAAGTATCCGAAGGAATGGATTTTCCCTAATGAAATAACTGCAACTATTGCTTGCACATTCACTCATTCCATAGTAAAGGATTCCTGTTAAGAATCCCTTGATCAGCTTTAGATATACAGAAGATAATGCATCTGGTACAGAAAGTCCAGTTGAAGCAAATAGGAGAGAATTATTATCAACTATAAAGTTCCTAATTGAAAAGGAAATATCAGGCACACTAGCCTCAATAAATTGGGAAATAGAGAGGAACAAGGATCCGAAGGAATGGATTTTCCTAAAGGAAATAACTGGAACTATTGCCTGCACATTCACTCATGCCACTGTAAAGGATTCCTGTTAAGAATCCCTTGATGAGCTTTAGATATACAGAAGATAATGCATCTGGTATAGAAAGTCCAGTTGAAGCAAATAGGAGAGAATTATCATCAACTATAAAGTTCCTAATTGAAAAGGAAATATAAGGCACACTAGCCCCAATAGAATGGGAAATAGAGAGGAACAAGTATCCAAAGGAATGGATTTTCCTTAAGGAAATAACTGGAACTATTGCCTGCACATTCAGTCATTCCACTGTAAAGGATTCCTGTTAAGAATCCCTTGATCAGCTTTAGATATACAGAATATAATGCATCTGCAACAGAAAGTCCAGTTGAAGAAAATAGGAGAGAATTATCATCAAATATAAAGTTCCTAATTGAAAAGGAAAAATCAGGCACACTAGCCCCAATAGAATGGGAAATAGAGAGGAACAAGTATCCAAAGGAATGGATTTTCCCTAAGGAAATAACTGGAACTAATGCCTGCACATTGACTCATTCCTCTGTAAAGGATTCCTGTTAAGAATCCCTTGATCAAGTTTAGATATACAGAAGATAATGCATCTGGTACAGAAAGTCCAGTTGAAGCAAATACTAGAGAATTATCATCAACTATAAAGTTCCTAATTGAAAAGAAAACATCAGGCACACTAGACTCAATAGAATGGGAAATAGAGAGGAACAAGTATCAGAAGGAATGGATTTTCCCTAAGGAAATAACTGGAATTATTGCCTGCACATTCACTCATTATACTGTAAAGGATTCCTGTTAAGAATGTCTTGATCAGCTTTAGCTATACAGAATATAATGCATCTGGTCCAGAAAGTGCAGTTGAAGCAAATAGGATAGAAATATCCTCAACTATAAAGTTCCTAATTGAAAAGGAAACATCAGGCACACTAGACTCAATAGAATGGGAAATAGAGAGGAACAAGGATCCGAAGGAATGGATTTTCCTAAAGGAAATAACTGGAACTATTGCCTGCACATTCACTCATGCCACTGTAAAGGATTCCTGTTAAGAATCCCTTGATCAGCTTTAGATATACAGAAGATAATGCATCTGGTATAGAAAGTCCAGTTGAAGCAAATAGGAGAGAATTATCATCAACTATAAAGTTCCTAATTGAAAAGGAAATATCAGGCACACTAGCTTCAATAGAATGGGAAATAGAGAGGAACAAGTATCCGAAGGAATGGATTTTCCCTAAGGAAATAACTGGAACTATTGCCTGCACATTTACTCATTCCACTGTAAAGGATTCCTGTTAAGAATCCCTTGATCAGCTTTAGATATAGAGAAGATAATGCATCTGGTACAGAAAGTCCAGTTGAAGCAAATAGGAGAGAATTATCATCAACTATAAAGTTCCTAATTGAAAAGGAAACAAAGGGAAAACTAGACTAAATAGAATGGGAAATAGAGAGTAACAAGTATCCGAAGGAATGGATTTTCCCTAAGGAAATAACTGGAACTATTCCCTGCACATTCAGTCATTCCACTGTAAAGGATTCCTGTTAAGAATCCCTTGATCAGCTTTAGATATACAGAAGATAATGCATCTGGTAAAGAAAGTCCAGTTGAAGCAAATAGGAGAGAATTATCATCAACTATAAAGTTCCTAATTGAAAAGGAAATATAAGGCACACTAGCCTCAATAGAATGGGAAATAGAGAGGAACAAGTATCCGAAGGAATGGATTTTCCCTAATGAAATAACTGCAACTATTGCTTGCACATTCACTCATTCCATAGTAAAGGATTCCTGTTAAGAATCCCTTGATCAGCTTTAGATATACAGAAGATAATGCATCTGGTACAGAAAGTCCAGTTGAAGCAAATAGGAGAGAATTATTATCAACTATAAAGTTCCTAATTGAAAAGGAAATATCAGGCACACTAGCCTCAATAAATTGGGAAATAGAGAGGAACAAGGATCCGAAGGAATGGATTTTCCTAAAGGAAATAACTGGAACTATTGCCTGCACATTCACTCATGCCACTATAAAGGATTCCTGTTAAGAATCCCTTGATGAGCTTTAGATATACAGAAGATAATGCATCTGGTATAGAAAGTCCAGTTGAAGCAAATAGGAGAGAATTATCATCAACTATAAAGTTCCTAATTGAAAAGGAAATATAAGGCACACTAGCCCCAATAGAATGGGAAATAGAGAGGAACAAGTATCCAAAGGAATGGATTTTCCTTAAGGAAATAACTGGAACTATTGCCTGCACATTCAGTCATTCCACTGTAAAGGATTCCTGTTAAGAATCCCTTGATCAGCTTTAGATATACAGAATATAATGCATCTGCAACAGAAAGTCCAGTTGAAGAAAATAGGAGAGAATTATCATCAAATATAAAGTTCCTAATTGAAAAGGAAAAATCAGGCACACTAGCCCCAATAGAATGGGAAATAGAGAGGAACAAGTATCCAAAGGAATGGATTTTCCCTAAGGAAATAACTGGAACTAATGCCTGCACATTGACTCATTCCTCTGTAAAGGATTCCTGTTAAGAATCCCTTGATCAAGTTTAGATATACAGAAGATAATGCATCTGGTACAGAAAGTCCAGTTGAAGCAAATACTAGAGAATTATCATCAACTATAAAGTTCCTAATTGAAAAGAAAACATCAGGCACACTAGCCTCAATAGAATGGGAAATAGAGAGGAACAAGTATCCGAAGGAATGGATTTTCCCTAAGGAAAACACTGGAATTATTGCCTGCACATTCACTCATTATACTGTAAAGGATTCCTGTTAAGAATGTCTTGATCAGCTTTAGCTATACAGAATATAATGCATCTGGTCCAGAAAGTGCAGTTGAAGCAAATAGGATAGAAATATCCTCAACTATAAAGTTCCTAATTGAAAAGGAAACATCAGGCACACTAGACTCA
This sequence comes from Sminthopsis crassicaudata, assembly GCF_048593235.1. Lineage (NCBI taxonomy): Eukaryota > Metazoa > Chordata > Mammalia > Dasyuromorphia > Dasyuridae > Sminthopsis > Sminthopsis crassicaudata. The sequence goes on from NC_133621.1 coordinate 244,321,209, forward strand.
ATAGAATGGGAAATAGAGAGGAACAAGGATCCGAAGGAATGGATTTTCCTAAAGGAAATAACTGGAACTATTGCCTGCACATTCACTCATGCCACTGTAAAGGATTCCTGTTAAGAATCCCTTGATCAGCTTTAGATATACAGAAGATAATGCATCTGGTATAGAAAGTCCAGTTGAAGCAAATAGGAGAGAATTATCATCAACTATAAAGTTCCTAATTGAAAAGGAAATATCAGGCACACTAGCTTCAATAGAATGGGAAATAGAGAGGAACAAGTATCCGAAGGAATGGATTTTCCCTAAGGAAATAACTGGAACTATTGCCTGCACATTTACTCATTCCACTGTAAAGGATTCCTGTTAAGAATCCCTTGATCAGCTTTAGATATAGAGAAGATAATGCATCTGGTACAGAAAGTCCAGTTGAAGCAAATAGGAGAGAATTATCATCAACTATAAAGTTCCTAATTGAAAAGGAAACAAAGGGAAAACTAGACTAAATAGAATGGGAAATAGAGAGTAACAAGTATCCGAAGGAATGGATTTTCCCTAAGGAAATAACTGGAACTATTCCCTGCACATTCAGTCATTCCACTGTAAAGGATTCCTGTTAAGAATCCCTTGATCAGCTTTAGATATACAGAAGATAATGCATCTGGTAAAGAAAGTCCAGTTGAAGGAAATAGGAGAGAATTATCATCAACTATAAAGTTCCTAATTGAAAAGGAAATATAAGGCACACTAGCCTCAATAGAATGGGAAATAGAGAGGAACAAGTATCCGAAGGAATGGATTTTCCCTAATGAAATAACTGCAACTATTGCTTGCACATTCACTCATTCCACTGTAAAGGATTCCTGTTAAGAATCCCTTGATCAGCTTTAGATATACAGAATATAATGCATCTGCAACAGAAAGTCCAGTTGAAGAAAATAGGAGAGAATTATCATCAAATATAAAGTTCCTAATTGAAAAGGAAAAATCAGGCACACTAGCCCCAATAGAATGGGAAATAGAGAGGAACAAGTATCCAAAGGAATGGATTTTCCCTAAGGAAATAACTGGAACTAATGCCTGCACATTGACTCATTCCTCTGTAAAGGATTCCTGTTAAGAATCCCTTGATCAAGTTTAGATATACAGAAGATAATGCATCTGGTACAGAAAGTCCAGTTGAAGCAAATACTAGAGAATTATCATCAACTATAAAGTTCCTAATTGAAAAGAAAACATCAGGCACACTAGCCTCAATAGAATGGGAAATAGAGAGGAACAAGTATCCGAAGGAATGGATTTTCCCTAAGGAAAACACTGGAATTATTGCCTGCACATTCACTCATTATACTGTAAAGGATTCCTGTTAAGAATGTCTTGATCAGCTTTAGCTATACAGAATATAATGCATCTGGTCCAGAAAGTGCAGTTGAAGCAAATAGGATAGAAATATCCTCAACTATAAAGTTCCTAATTGAAAAGTAAACATCAGGCACACTAGACTCAATAGAATGGGAAATAGAGAGGAACAAGTATCCGAAGGAATGGATTTTCCTTAAGGAAATAACTGGAACTATTGCCTGCACATTCACTCATTCCACTGTAAAGGATTCCTGTTAAGAATCCCTTGATCAGGTTTAGATATACAAAAGATAATGCATCTGTTACAGAAAGTCAAGTCGAAGCAAATAGGAGAGAATTATCATCAACTATAAAGTTCCTAATTGAAAAGGAAACATCAGGCACACTAACCTCAATAGAATGGGAAATAGAGAGGAACAAGTATCCAAAGGAATGGATTTTCCTTAAGGAGATAACTGGATCTATTGCCTGCACAATCACTCATTCTACTGTAAAAGATTCCTGTTAAGAATCCCTTGATTAGCTTTAGATATACAGAAGATAATGCATCTGGTACAGAAAGTCCAGTTGAAGAAAATAGGAGAGAATTATCATCAAATATAAAGTTCCTAATTGAAAAGGAAAAATCAGGCACACTAGCCCCAATAGAATGGGAAATAGAGAGGAACAAGTATCCAAAGGAATGGATTTTCCCTAAGGAAATAACTGGAACTAATGCCTGCACATTGACTCATTCCTCTGTAAAGGATTCCTGTTAAGAATCCCTTGATCAAGTTTAGATATACAGAAGATAATGCATCTGGTACAGAAAGTCCAGTTGAAGCAAATACTAGAGAATTATCATCAACTATAAAGTTCCTAATTGAAAAGAAAACATCAGGCACACTAGCCTCAATAGAATGGGAAATAGAGAGGAACAAGTATCAGAAGGAATGGATTTTCCCTAAGGAAATAACTGGAATTATTGCCTGCACATTGTCATTCCATTGTAAAGGATTCCTGTTAAGAATGTCTTGATCAGCTTTAGATATACAGAAGATAATGCATCTGGTCCAGAAAGTGCAGTTGAAGCAAATAGGATAGAAATATCCTCAACTATAAAGTTCCTAATTGAAAAGCAAACATCAGGCACACTAGACTCAATAGAATGGGAAATAGAGAGGAACAAGTATCCGAAGGAATGGATTTTCCCTAAGGAAATAACTGTAACTATTGCCTGCACATTGTCATTCCATTGTAAAGGATTCCTGTTAAGAATCCCTTGATCAGGTTTAGATATACAAAAGATAATGCATCTGTTACAGAAAGTCCAGTTGAAGCAAATAGGAGAGAATTATCATCAACTATAAAGTTCCTAATTGAAAAGGAAAATCAGGCACACTAGCCTCAATAAATTGGGAAATAGAGAGGAACAAGTATCCGAAGGAATGGATTTTCCTTAAGGAAATAACTGGAACTATTGCCTGCACATTCACTCATTCCACTGTAAAGGATTCGTGTTAAGAATCGCTTGATCAGCTTTAGATATACAGAAGATAATGCATCTGGTACAGAAAGTCCAGTTGAAGCAAATAGGAGAGAATTATCATCTACTATAAAGTTCCTAATTGAAAAGGAAACATCAGGCACACTACCCCAATAGAATGGGAAATAGAGAGGAACAAGTATCCAAAGGAATGGATTTTCCTTAAGGAAATAACTGGAACTATTGCCTGCACATTCACTCATTCCACTGTAAAGGATTCCTGTTAAGAATCCCTTGATCAGCTTTAGATATACAGAACATAATGCATCTGCAACAGAAAGTCCAGTTGAAGAAAATAGGAGAGAATTATCATCAAAAATAAAGTTCCTAATTGAAAAGGAAAAATCAGGCACACTAGCCCCAATAGAATGGGAAATAGAGAGGAACAAGTATCCAAAGGAATGGATTTTCCCTAAGGAAATAACTGGAACTAATGCCTGCACATTGAATCATTCCTCTGTAAAGGATTCCTGTTAAGAATCCCTTGATCAAGTTTAGATATACAGAAGATAATGCATCTGGTACAGAAAGTCCAGTTGAAGCAAATACTAGAGAATTATCATCAACTATAAAGTTCCTAATTGAAAAGAAAACATCAGGCACACTAGCCTCAATAGAATGGGAAATAGAGAGGAACAAGTATCCGAAGGAATGGATTTTCCCTAAGGAAAACACTGGAATTATTGCCTGCACATTCACTCATTATACTGTAAAGGATTCCTGTTAAGAATGTCTTGATCAGCTTTAGATATACAGGAGATAATGCATCTGGTCCAGAAAGTGCAGTTGAAGCAAATAGGATAGAAATATCCTCAACTATAAAGTTCCTAATTGAAAAGGAAATATCAGGCACACTAGCTTCAATAGAATGGGAAATAGAGAGGAACAAGTATCCGAAGGAATGGATTTTCCCTAAGGAAATAACTGGAACTATTGCCTGCACATTTACTCATTCCACTGTAAAGGATTCCTGTTAAGAATCCCTTGATCAGCTTTAGATATAGAGAAGATAATGCATCTGGTACAGAAAGTCCAGTTGAAGCAAATAGGAGAGAATTATCATCAACTATAAAGTTCCTAATTGAAAAGGAAACAAAGGGAAAACTAGACTAAATAGAATGGGAAATAGAGAGTAACAAGTATCCGAAGGAATGGATTTTCCCTAAGGAAATAACTGGAACTATCCCCTGCACCTTCAGTCATTCCACTGTAAAGGATTCCTGTTAAGAATCCCTTGATCAGCTTTAGATATACAGAAGATAATGCATCTGGTAAAGAAAGTCCAGTTGAAGCAAATAGGAGAGAATTATCATCAACTATAAAGTTCCTAATTGAAAAGGAAATATAAGGCACACTAGCCTCAATAGAATGGGAAATAGAGAGGAACAAGTATCCGAAGGAATGGATTTTCCCTAATGAAATAACTGCAACTATTGCTTGCACATTCACTCATTCCATAGTAAAGGATTCCTGTTAAGAATCCCTTGATCAGCTTTAGATATACAGAAGATAATGCATCTGGTACAGAAAGTCCAGTTGAAGCAAATAGGAGAGAATTATTATCAACTATAAAGTTCCTAATTGAAAAGGAAATATCAGGCACACTAGCCTCAATAAATTGGGAAATAGAGAGGAACAAGGATCCGAAGGAATGGATTTTCCTAAAGGAAATAACTGGAACTATTGCCTGCACATTCACTCATGCCACTGTAAAGGATTCCTGTTAAGAATCCCTTGATGAGCTTTAGATATACAGAAGATAATGCATCTGGTATAGAAAGTCCAGTTGAAGCAAATAGGAGAGAATTATCATCAACTATAAAGTTCCTAATTGAAAAGGAAATATAAGGCACACTAGCCCCAATAGAATGGGAAATAGAGAGGAACAAGTATCCAAAGGAATGGATTTTCCTTAAGGAAATAACTGGAACTATTGCCTGCACATTCAGTCATTCCACTGTAAAGGATTCCTGTTAAGAATCCCTTGATCAGCTTTAGATATACAGAATATAATGCATCTGCAACAGAAAGTCCAGTTGAAGAAAATAGGAGAGAATTATCATCAAATATAAAGTTCCTAATTGAAAAGGAAAAATCAGGCACACTAGCCCCAATAGAATGGGAAATAGAGAGGAACAAGTATCCAAAGGAATGGATTTTCCCTAAGGAAATAACTGGAACTAATGCCTGCACATTGACTCATTCCTCTGTAACGGATTCCTGTTAAGAATCCCTTGATCAAGTTTAGATATACAGAAGATAATGCATCTGGTACAGAAAGTCCAGTTGAAGCAAATACTAGAGAATTATCATCAACTATAAAGTTCCTAATTGAAAAGAAAACATCAGGCACACTAGCCTCAATAGAATGGGAAATAGAGAGGAACAAGTATCCGAAGGAATGGATTTTCCCTAAGGAAAACACTGGAATTATTGCCTGCACATTCACTCATTATACTGTAAAGGATTCCTGTTAAGAATGTCTTGATCAGCTTTAGATATACAGAAGATAATGCATCTGGTCCAGAAAGTGCAGTTGAAGCAAATAGGATAGAAATATCCTCAACTATAAAGTTCCTAATTGAAAAGGAAATATCAGGCACACTAGCTTCAATAGAATGGGAAATAGAGAGGAACAAGTATCTGAAGGAATGGATTTTCCCTAAGGAAATAACTGGAACTATTGCCTGCACATTTACTCATTCCACTGTAAAGGATTCCTGTTAAGAATCCCTTGATCAGCTTTAGATATAGAGAAGATAATGCATCTGGTACAGAAAGTCCAGTTGAAGCAAATAGGAGAGAATTATCATCAACAATAAAGTTCCTAATTGAAAAGGAAACAAAGGGAAAACTAGACTAAATAGAATGGGAAATAGAGAGTAACAAGTATCCGAAGGAATGGATTTTCCCTAAGGAAATAACTGGAACTATCCCCTGCACATTCAGTCATTCCACTGTAAAGGATTCCTGTTAAGAATCCCTTGATCAGCTTTAGATATACAGAAGATAATGCATCTGGTAAAGAAAGTCCAGTTGAAGCAAATACTAGAGAATTATCATCAACTATAAAGTTCCTAATTGAAAAGGAAATATAAGGCACACTAGCCTCAATAGAATGGGAAATAGAGAGGAACAAGTATCCGAAGGAATGGATTTTCCCTAATGAAATAACTGCAACTATTGCTTGCACATTCACTCATTCCATAGTAAAGGATTCCTGTTAAGAATGTCTTGATCAGCTTTAGATATACAGAAGATAATGCATCTGGTCCAGAAAGTGCAGTTGAAGCAAATAGGATAGAAATATCCTCAACTATAAAGTTCCTAATTGAAAAGGAAACATCAGGCACACTAGACTCAATAGAATGGGAAATAGAGAGGAACAAGTATCCGAAGGAATGGATTTTCCCTAAGGAAATAACTGGAACTATTGCCTGCACATTGTCATTCCACTGTAAAGGATTCCTGTTAAGAATCCCTTGATCAGGTTTAGATATACAAAAGATAATGCATCTGTTACAGAAAGTCCAGTTGAAGCAAATAGGAGAGAATTATCATCAAATATAAAGTTCCTAATTGAAAAGGAAAATCAGGCACACTAGCCTCAATAAATTGGGAAATAGAGAGGAACAAGTATCCGAAGGAATGGATTTTCCTTAAGGAAATAACTGGAACTATTGCCTGCACATTCACTCATTCCACTGTAAAGGATTCCTGTTAAGAATCGCTTGATCAGCTTTAGATATACAGAAGATAATGCATCTGGTACAGAAAGTCCAGTTGAAGCAAATAGGAGAGAATTATCATCAACTATAAAGTTCCTAATTGAAAAGGAAACATCAGGCACACTACCCCAATAGAATGGGAAATAGAGAGGAACAAGTATCCAAAGGAATGGATTTTCCTTAAGGAAATAACTGGAACTATTGCCTGCTCATTCAGTCATTCCACTGTAAAGGATTCCTGTTAAGAATCCCTTGATCAGCTTTAGATATACAGAATATAATGCATCTGCAACAGAAAGTCCAGTTGAAGAAAATAGGAGAGAATTATCATCAAAAATAAAGTTCCTAATTGAAAAGGAAAAATCAGGCACACTAGCCCCAATAGAATGGGAAATAGAGAGGAACAAGTATCCAAAGGAATGGATTTTCCCTAAGGAAATAACTGGAACTAATGCCTGCACATTGAATCATTCCTCTGTAAAGGATTCCTGTTAAGAATCCCTTGATCAAGTTTAGATATACAGAAGATAATGCATCTGGTACAGAAAGTCCAGTTGAAGCAAATAGGATAGAAATATCCTCAACTATAAAGTTCCTAATTGAAAAGGAAACATCAGGCACACTAGCCTCAATAGAATGGGAAATAGAGAGGAACAAGTATCCGAAGGAATGGATTTTCCCTAAGGAAATAACTGGAACTATTGCCTGCACATTCAGTCATTCCACTGTAAAGGATTCCTGTTAAGAATCCCTTGATCAGGTTTAGATATACAAAAGATAATGCATCTGTTACAGAAAGTCAAGTTGAAGCAAATAGGAGAGAATTATCATCAACTATAAAGTTCCTAATTGAAAAGGAAACATCAGGCACACTAGCTTCAATAGAATGGGAAATAGAGAGGAACAAGTATCCGAAGGAATGGATTTTCCCTAAGGAAATAACTGGAACTATTGCCTGCACATTTACTCATTCCACTGTAAAGGATTCCTGTTAAGAATCCCTTGATCAGCTTTAGATATAGAGAAGATAATGCATCTGTTACAGAAAGTGCAGTTGAAGCAAATAGGATAGAAATATCCTCAACTATAAAGTTCCTAATTGAAAAGGAAACATCAGGCACACTAGACTAAATAGAATGGGAAATAGAGAGGAACAAGGATCCGAAGGAATGGATTTTCCTAAAGGAAATAACTGGAACTATTGCCTGCACATTCACTCATGCCACTGTAAAGGATTCCTGTTAAGAATCCCTTGATCAGCTTTAGATATACAGAAGATAATGCATCTGGTATAGAAAGTCCAGTTGAAGCAAATAGGAGAGAATTATCATCAACTATAAAGTTCCTAATTGAAAAGGAAATATCATGCACACTAGCTTCAATAGAATGGGAAATAGAGAGGAACAAGTATCCGAAGGAATGGATTTTCCCTAAGGAAATAACTGGAACTATTGCCTGCACATTTACTCATTCCACTGTAAAGGATTCCTGTTAAGAATCCCTTGATCAGCTTTAGATATAGAGAAGATTATGCATCTGGTACAGAAAGTCCAGTTGAAGCAAATAGGAGAGAATTATCCTCAACTATAAAGTTCCTAATTGAAAAGGAAACAAAGGGAAAACTAGACTAAATAGAATGGGAAATAGAGAGTAACAAGTATCCGAAGGAATGGATTTTCCCTAAGGAAATAACTGGAACTATCCCCTGCACATTCAGTCATTCCACTGTAAAGGATTCCTGTTAAGAATCCCTTGATCAGCTTTAGATATACAGAAGATTATGCATCTGGTAAAGAAAGTCCAGTTGAAGCAAAGAGGAGAGAATTATCATCAACTATAAAGTTCCTAATTGAAAAGGAAATATAAGGCAAACTAGCCTCAATAGAATGGGAAATAGAGAGGAACTAGTATCCGAAGGAATGGATTTTCCCTAATGAAATAACTGCAACTATTGCTTGCACATTCACTCATTCCATAGTAAAGGATTCCTGTTAAGAATCCCTTGATCAGCTTTAGATATACAGAAGATAATGCATCTGGTACAGAAAGTCCAGTTGAAGCAAATAGGAGAGAATTATTATCAACTATAAAGTTCCTAATTGAAAAGGAAATATCAGGCACACTAGCCTCAATAAATTGGGAAATAGAGAGGAACAAGGATCCGAAGGAATGGATTTTCCTAAAGGAAATAACTGGAACTATTGCCTGCACATTCACTCATTCTACTGGAAAAGATTCCTGTTAAGAATCCCTTGATCAGCTTTAGATATACAGAAGATAATGCATCTGGTACAGAAAGTCCAGTTGAAGCAAATTGGAGAGAATTATCATCAACTATAAAGTTCCTAATGGAAAAGAAAACATCAGGCACACTAGCCTCAATAGAATGGGAAATAGAGAGGAACAAGTATCCGAAGGAAGGGATTTTCCCTAAGGAAATAACTGGAACTATTGCCTGGACATTCACTCATTCCACTGTAAAGGATTCCTGTTAAGAATCCCTTGATCAGCTTTAGATATACAAAACATAATGCATCTGGTACAGAAAGTCCAGTTGAAGCAAATAGGAGAGAATTATCATCAACTATAAAGTTCCTAATTGAAAAGGAAACATCAGGCACACTAGCCTCAATAGAATGGGAAATAGAGAGGAACAAGTATCCGAAGGAATGGATTTTCCCTAATGAAATAACTGCAACTATTGCTTGCACATTCACTCATTCCATTGTAAAGGATTCCTGTTAAGAATCCCTTGATCAGCTTTAGATATACAGAAGATAATGCATCTAGTACAGAAAGTCCAGTTGTAGCAAATAGGAAAGAATTATCATCAATTATAAAGTACCTAATTGAAAAGGAAACATCAGGCACACTAGCCTCAATAGAATGGGAAATAGAGAGCAACAAATATCCGAAGGAATGGATTTTCCTAAAGGAAATAGCTGGAAATATTGCCTGCACATTTACTCATTCCACTGTAAAGGATTCCTGTTAAGAATCCCTTGATCAGCTTTAGATATACAGAAGAAAATGCATCTGGTACAGAAAGTCCAGTTGAAGCAAATAGGAGAGAATTATTATCAACTATAAAGTTCCTAATTGAAAAGGAAATATCAGGCACACTAGCCTCAATAGAATGGGAAATATAGAGGAACAAGGATCCGAAGGAATGGATTTTCCTAAAGGAAATAACTGGAACTATTGCGTGCACATCCACTCATGCCACTGTAAAGGATTCCTGTTAAGAATCCCTTGATCAGCTTTATATATACAGAAGATAATGTATCTGGTAAAGAAAGTCCAGTTGAAGCAAATAGGAGAGAATTATCATCAACTATAAAGTTCCTAATTGAAAAGGAAACATCAGGCACACTAGCCTCAATAGAATGGGAAATAGAGAGGAACAAGTATCCGAAGGAATGGTTTTTCCCTAATGAAATAACTGCAACTATTGCTTGCACAGTCACTCATTCCATTGTAAAGGATTCCTGTTAAGAATCCCTTGATCAGCTTTAGATATACAGAAGATAATGCATCTAGTACAGAAAGTCCAGTTGAAGCAAATTGGAGAGAATTATCATCAACTATAAAGTTCCTAATGGAAAAGAAAACATCAGGCACATTAGCCTCAATAGAATGGGAAATAGAGAGGAACAAGTATCCGAAGGAAGGGATTTTCCCTAAGGAAATAACTGGAACTATTGCCTGCACATTCAGTCATTCCACTGTAAAGGATTCCTATTAAGAATCCCTTGATCAGCTTTAGATATACAGAATATAATGCATCTGCAACAGAAAGTCCAGTTGAAGAAAATAGGAGAGAATTATCATCAAATATAAAGTTCCTAATTGAAAAGGAAAAATCAGGCACACTAGCCCCAATAGAATGGGAAATAGAGAGGAACAAGTATCCAAAGGAATGGATTTTCCCTAAGGAAATAACTGGAACTAATGCCTGCACATTGACTCATTCCTCTGTAACGGATTCCTGTTAAGAATCCCTTGATCAAGTTTAGATATACAGAAGATAATGCATCTGGTCCAGAAAGTGCAGTTGAAGCAAATAGGATAGAAATATCCTCAACTATAAAGTTCCTAATTGAAAAGGAAACATCAGACACACTAGACTCAATAGAATGGGAAATGGAGAGGAACAAGTATCCGAAGGAATGGATTTTCCCTAAGGAAATAACTGGAACTATTGCCTGCACATTCAGTCATTCCACTGTAAAGGATTCCTGTTAAGAATCCCTTGATCAGCTTTAGATATACAGAATATAATGCATCTGCAACAGAAAGTCCAGTTGAAGAAAATAGGAGAGAATTATCATCAAATATAAAGTTCCTAATTGAAAAGGAAACATCAGGCACACTAGACTCAAGACAATGGGAAATAGAGAGGAACAAGGATCCGAAGGAATGGATTTTCCTTAAGGAAATAACTGGAACTATTGCCTGCACATTCACTCATGCCACTGTAAAGGATTCCTGTTAAGAATCCCTTGATCAGCTTTAGATATAGAGAAGATAATGCATCTGGTACAGAAAGTCCAGTTGAAGCAAATAGGAGAGAATTATCATCAACTATAAAGTTCCTAATTCAAAAGGAAACAAAGGGAAAACTAGACTAAATAGAATGGGAAATAGAGAGTAACAAGTATCCGAAGGAATGGATTTTCCCTAAGGAAATAACTGGAACTATCCCCTGCACATTCAGTCATTCCACTGTAAAGGATTCCTGTTAAGAATCCCTTGATCAGCTTTAGATATACATAAGATAATGCATCTGGTAAAGAAAGTCCAGTTGAAGCAAATAGGAGAGAATTATCATCAACTATAAAGTTCCTAATTGAAAAGGAAATATAAGGCACACTAGCCTCAATAGAATGGGAAATAGAGAGGAACAAGTATCCGAAGGAATGGATTTTCCCTAATGAAATAACTGCAACTATTGCTTGCCCATTCACTCATTCCATAGTAAAGGATTCCTGTTAAGAATCCCTTGATCAGCTTTAGATATACAGAAGATAATGCATCAGGTACAGAAAGTCCAGTTGAAGCAAATAGGAGAGAATTATTATCAACTATAAAGTTCCTAATTGAAAAGGAAATATCAGGCACACTAGCCCCAATAGAATGGGAAATAGAGAGGAACAAGTATCCAAAGGAATGGATTTTCCTTAAGGAAATAACTGGAACTATTGCCTGCACATTCAGTCATTCCACTGTAAAGGATTCCTGTTAAGAATCCCTTGATCAGCTTTAGATATACAGAATATAATGCATCTGCAACAGAAAGTCCAGTTGAAGAAAATAGGAGAGAATTATCATCAAATATAAAGTTCCTAATTGAAAAGGAAAAATCAGGCACACTAGCCCCAATAGAATGGGAAATAGAGAGGAACAAGTATCCAAAGGAATGGATTTTCCCTAAGGAAATAACTGGAACTAATGCCTGCACATTGACTCATTCCTCTGTAAAGGATTCCTGTTAAGAATCCCTTGATCAAGTTTAGATATACAGAAGATAATGCATCTGGTACAGAAAGTCCAGTTGAAGCAAATACTAGAGAATTATCATCAACTATAAAGTTCCTAATTGAAAAGAAAACATCAGGCACACTATCCTCAATAGAATGGGAAATAGAGAGGAACAAGTATCCGAAGGAATGGATTTTCCCTAAGGAAATAACTGGAATTATTGCCTGCACATTCACTCATTATACTGTAAAGGATTCCTGTTAAGAATGTCTTGATCAGCTTTAGATATACAGAAGATAATGCATCTGGTCCAGAAAGTGCAGTTGAAGCAAATAGGATAGAAATATCCTCAACTATAAAGTTCCTAATTGAAAAGGAAACATCGGGCACACTAGACTCAATAGAATGGGAAATAGAGAGGAACAAGTATCCGAAGGAATGGATTTTCCCTAAGGAAATAACTGGAACTATTGCTTGCACATTCAGTCATTCCACTGTAAAGGATTCCTGTTAAGAATCCCTTGATCAGGTTTAGATATACAAAAGATAATGCATCTGTTACAGAAAGTCAAGTTGAAGCAAATGGGAGAGAATTATCATCAACTATAAAGTTCCTAATTGAAAAGGAAACATCAGGCACACTAACCTCAATAGAATGGGAAATAGAGAGAAACAAGTATCTGAAGGAATGGATTTTCCTTAAGGAAATAACTGGATCTATTGCCTGCACAATCACTCATTCTACTGTAAAAGATTCCTGTTAAGAATCCCTTGATCAGCTTTAGATATACAGAAGATAATGCATCTGGTACAGAAAGTCCAGTTGAAGCAAATTGGAGAGAATTATCATCAACTATAAAGTTCCTAATTGAAAAGGAAAATCAGGCACACTGGCCTCAATAAATTGGGAAATAGAGAGGAACAAGTATCCGAAGGAATGGATTTTCCTTAAGGAAATAACTGGAACTATTGCCTGCACATTCACTCATTCCACTGTAAAGGATTCCTGTTAAGAATCGCTTGATAAGCTTTAGATATACAGAAGATAATGCATCTGGTACAGAAAGTCCAGTTGAAGCAAATAGGAGAGAATTATCATCAACTATAAAGTTCCTAATTGAAAAGGAAACATCAGGCACACTACCCCAATAGAATGGGAAATAGAGAGGAACAAGTATCCAAAGGAATGGATTTTCCTTAAGGAAATAACTGGAACTATTGCCTGCACATTCAGTCATTCCACTGTAAAGGATTCCTGTTAAGAATCCCTTGATCAGCTTTAGATATACAGAATATAATGCATCTGCAACAGAAAGTCCAGTTGAAGAAAATAGGAGAGAATTATCATCAAAAATAAAGTTCCTAATTGTAAAGGAAAAATCAGGCACACTAGCCCCAATAGAATGGGAAATAGAGGGGAACAAGTATCCAAAGGAATGGATTTTCCCTAAGGAAATAACTGGAACTAATGCCTGCACATTGACTCATTCCTCTGTAAAGGATTCCTGTTAAGAATCCCTTGATCAAGTTTAGATATACAGAAGATAATGCATCTGGTACAGAAAGTCCAGTTGAAGCAAATACTAGAGAATTATCATCAACTATAAAGTTTCTAATTGAAAAGAAAACATCAGGCACACTAGGCTCAATAGAATGGGAAATAGAGAGGAACAAGTATCCGAAGGAATGGATTTTCCCTAAGGAAATAACTGGAATTATTGCCTGCACATTCACTCATTATACTGTAAAGGATTCCTGTTAAGAATGTCTTGATCAGCTTTAGATATACAGAAGATAATGCATCTGGTCCAGAAAGTGCAGTTGAAGCAAATAGGATAGAAATATCCTCAACTATAAAGTTCCTAATTGAAAAGGAAACATCAGGCACATTAGACTCAATAGAATGGGAAATAGAGAGGAACAAGTATCCGAAGGAATGGATTTTCCCTAAGGAAATAACTGGAACTATTGCCTGCACATTCAGTCATTCCACTGTAAAGGATTCCTGTTAAGAATCCCTTGATCAGCTTTAGATATACAGAAGATAATGCATCTGGTACAGAAAGTCCAGTTGAAGCAAATACTAGAGAATTATCATCAACTATAAAGTTCCTAATTGAAAAGTAAACATCAGGCACACTAGACTCAATAGAATGGGAAATAGAGAGCAACAAATATCCGAAGGAATGGATTTTCCTAAAGGAAATAGCTGGAAATATTGCCTGCACATTTACTCATTCCACTGTAAAGGATTCCTGTTAAGAATCCCTTGATCAGCTTTAGATATACAGAAGAAAATGCATCTGGTACAGAAAGTCCAGTTGAAGCAAATAGGAGAGAATTATTATCAACTATAAAGTTCCTAATTGAAAAGGAAATATCAGGCACACTAGCCTCAATAGAATGGGAAATATAGAGGAACAAGGATCCGAAGGAATGGATTTTCCTAAAGGAAATAACTGGAACTATTGCGTGCACATCCACTCATGCCACTGTAAAGGATTCCTGTTAAGAATCCCTTGATCAGCTTTATATATACAGAAGATAATGTATCTGGTAAAGAAAGTCCAGTTGAAGCAAATAGGAGAGAATTATCATCAACTATAAAGTTCCTAATTGAAAAGGAAACATCAGGCACACTAGCCTCAATAGAATGGGAAATAGAGAGGAACAAGTATCCGAAGGAATGGTTTTTCCCTAATGAAATAACTGCAACTATTGCTTGCACAGTCACTCATTCCATTGTAAAGGATTCCTGTTAAGAATCCCTTGATCAGCTTTAGATATACAGAAGATAATGCATCTAGTACAGAAAGTCCAGTTGAAGCAAATTGGAGAGAATTATCATCAACTATAAAGTTCCTAATGGAAAAGAAAACATCAGGCACATTAGCCTCAATAGAATGGGAAATAGAGAGGAACAAGTATCCGAAGGAAGGGATTTTCCCTAAGGAAATAACTGGAACTATTGCCTGCACATTCAGTCATTCCACTGTAAAGGATTCCTATTAAGAATCCCTTGATCAGCTTTAGATATAGAGAAGATTATGCATCTGCAACAGAAAGTCCAGTTGAAGAAAATAGGAGAGAATTATCATCAAATATAAAGTTCCTAATTGAAAAGGAAAAATCAGGCACACTAGCCCCAATAGAATGGGAAATAGAGAGGAACAAGTATCCAAAGGAATGGATTTTCCCTAAGGAAATAACTGGAACTAATGCCTGCACATTGACTCATTCCTCTGTAACGGATTCCTGTTAAGAATCCCTTGATCAAGTTTAGATATACAGAAGATAATGCATCTGGTCCAGAAAGTGCAGTTGAAGCAAATAGGATAGAAATATCCTCAACTATAAAGTTCCTAAATGAAAAGGAAACATCAGACACACTAGACTCAATAGGATGGGAAATGGAGAGGAACAAGTATCCGAAGGAATGGATTTTCCCTAAGGAAATAACTGGAACTATTGCCTGCACATTCAGTCATTCCACTGTAAAGGATTCCTGTTAAGAATCCCTTGATCAGCTTTAGATATACAGAATATAATGCATCTGCAACAGAAAGTCCAGTTGAAGAAAATAGGAGAGAATTATCATCAAATATAAAGTTCCTAATTGAAAAGGAAACATCAGGCACACTAGACTCAAGACAATGGGAAATAGAGAGGAACAAGGATCCGAAGGAATGGATTTTCCTTAAGGAAATAACTGGAACTATTGCCTGCACATTCACTCATGCCACTGTAAAGGATTCCTGTTAAGAATCCCTTGATCAGCTTTAGATATAGAGAAGATAATGCATCTGGTACAGAAAGTCCAGTTGAAGCAAATAGGAGAGAATTATCATCAACTATAAAGTTCCTAATTCAAAAGGAAACAAAGGGAAAACTAGACTAAATAGAATGGGAAATAGAGAGTAACAAGTATCCGAAGGAATGGATTTTCCCTAAGGAAATAACTGGAACTATCCCCTGCACATTCAGTCATTCCACTGTAAAGGATTCCTGTTAAGAATCCCTTGATCAGCTTTAGATATACATAAGATAATGCATCTGGTAAAGAAAGTCCAGTTGAAGCAAATAGGAGAGAATTATCATCAACTATAAAGTTCCTAATTGAAAAGGAAATATAAGGCACACTAGCCTCAATAGAATGGGAAATAGAGAGGAACAAGTATCCGAAGGAATGGATTTTCCCTAATGAAATAACTGCAACTATTGCTTGCCCATTCACTCATTCCATAGTAAAGGATTCCTGTTAAGAATCCCTTGATCAGCTTTAGATATACAGAAGATAATGCATCAGGTACAGAAAGTCCAGTTGAAGCAAATAGGAGAGAATTATTATCAACTATAAAGTTCCTAATTGAAAAGGAAATATCAGGCACACTAGCCCCAATAGAATGGGAAATAGAGAGGAACAAGTATCCAAAGGAATGGATTTTCCTTAAGGAAATAACTGGAACTATTGCCTGCACATTCAGTCATTCCACTGTAAAGGATTCCTGTTAAGAATCCCTTGATCAGCTTTAGATATACAGAATATAATGCATCTGCAACAGAAAGTCCAGTTGAAGAAAATAGGAGAGAATTATCATCAAATATAAAGTTCCTACTTGAAAAGGAAAAATCAGGCACACTAGCCCCAATAGAATGGGAAATAGAGAGGAACAAGTATCCAAAGGAATGGATTTTCCCTAAGGAAATAACTGGAACTAATGCCTGCACATTGACTCATTCCTCTGTAAAGGATTCCTGTTAAGAATCCCTTGATCAAGTTTAGATATACAGAAGATAATGCATCTGGTACAGAAAGTCCAGTTGAAGCAAATACTAGAGAATTATCATCAACTATAAAGTTCCTAATTGAAAAGAAAACATCAGGCACACTCAATAGAATGGGAAATAGAGAGGAACAAGTATCCGAAGGAATGGATTTTCCCTAAGGAAATAACTGGAATTATTGCCTGCACATTCACTCATTATACTGTAAAGGATTCCTGTTAAGAATGTCTTGATCAGCTTTAGATATACAGAAGATAATGCATCTGGTCCAGAAAGTGCAGTTGAAGCAAATAGGATAGAAATATCCTCAACTATAAAGTTCCTAATTGAAAAGGAAACATCGGGCACACTAGACTCAATAGAATGGGAAATAGAGAGGAACAAGTATCCGAAGGAATGGATTTTCCCTAAGGAAATAACTGGAACTATTGCTTGCACATTCAGTCATTCCACTGTAAAGGATTCCTGTTAAGAATCCCTTGATCAGGTTTAGATATACAAAAGATAATGCATCTGTTACAGAAAGTCAAGTTGAAGCAAATGGGAGAGAATTATCATCAACTATAAAGTTCCTAATTGAAAAGGAAACATCAGGCACACTAACCTCAATAGAATGGGAAATAGAGAGAAACAAGTATCTGAAGGAATGGATTTTCCTTAAGGAAATAACTGGATCTATTGCCTGCACAATCACTCATTCTACTGTAAAAGATTCCTGTTAAGAATCCCTTGATCAGCTTTAGATATACAGAAGATAATGCATCTGGTACAGAAAGTCCAGTTGAAGCAAATTGGAGAGAATTATCATCAACTATAAAGTTCCTAATTGAAAAGGAAAATCAGGCACACTGGCCTCAATAAATTGGGAAATAGAGAGGAACAAGTATCCGAAGGAATGGATTTTCCTTAAGGAAATAACTGGAACTATTGCCTGCACATTCACTCATTCCACTGTAAAGGATTCCTGTTAAGAATCGCTTGATAAGCTTTAGATATACAGAAGATAATGCATCTGGTACAGAAAGTCCAGTTGAAGCAAATAGGAGAGAATTATCATCAACTATAAAGTTCCTAATTGAAAAGGAAACATCAGGCACACTACCCCAATAGAATGGGAAATAGAGAGGAACAAGTATCCAAAGGAATGGATTTTCCTTAAGGAAATAACTGGAACTATTGCCTGCACATTCAGTCATTCCACTGTAAAGGATTCCTGTTAAGAATCCCTTGATCAGCTTTAGATATACAGAATATAATGCATCTGCAACAGAAAGTCCAGTTGAAGAAAATAGGAGAGAATTATCATCAAAAATAAAGTTCCTAATTGTAAAGGAAAAATCAGGCACACTAGCCCCAATAGAATGGGAAATAGAGGGGAACAAGTATCCAAAGGAATGGATTTTCCCTAAGGAAATAACTGGAACTAATGCCTGCACATTGACTCATTCCTCTGTAAAGGATTCCTGTTAAGAATCCCTTGATCAAGTTTAGATATACAGAAGATAATGCATCTGGTACAGAAAGTCCAGTTGAAGCAAATACTAGAGAATTATCATCAACTATAAAGTTCCTAATTGAAAAGAAAACATCAGGCACACTAGGCTCAATAGAATGGGAAATAGAGAGGAACAAGTATCCGAAGGAATGGATTTTCCCTAAGGAAATAACTGGAATTATTGCCTGCACATTCACTCATTATACTGTAAAGGATTCCTGTTAAGAATGTCTTGATCAGCTTTAGATATACAGAAGATAATGCATCTGGTCCAGAAAGTGCAGTTGAAGCAAATAGGATAGAAATATCCTCAACTATAAAGTTCCTAATTGAAAAGGAAACATCAGGCACATTAGACTCAATAGAATGGGAAATAGAGAGGAACAAGTATCCGAAGGAATGGATTTTCCCTAAGGAAATAACTGGAACTATTGCCTGCACATTCAGTCATTCCACTGTAAAGGATTCCTGTTAAGAATCCCTTGATCAGCTTTAGATATACAGAAGATAATGCATCTGGTACAGAAAGTCCAGTTGAAGCAAATACTAGAGAATTATCATCAACTATAAAGTTCCTAATTGAAAAGGAAACATCAGGCACACTAGCTTCAATAGAATGAGAAATAGAGAGGAACAAGTATCCGAAGGAATGGATTTTCCCTAAGGAAATAACTGGAACTATTGCCTACACATTCACTCATTCCACTGTATAGGATTACTGTTAATAATCCTTTGGATCATCTTTAGATATAAAGAAGAGGATGGATTTTGCCCAAAATGTTCCATTGAAGCAAATAGGAGAGAATTATCATCAACTATAATGTTCCTAAATGCAAATGAGCCAAAGGGAAAACTAGACTCATTTTAATGGGAAATAGAGAGGAACAAGTATCCAAAGGAATGGATTTTCTCAAAGGAAATAACGGGAATTATTGCCTGCACATTCACTCATTCCACTGTATAGCATTCCAGTTAAGAATCCTTTGATCAGCTTTAGATATTAAGAAGATGAGGGATTTTGCCTAAAAAGTTCCATTGAAGCAAATAGGAGAGAATTAACATCAACTTTAAAATTCCCAATTGAAAAGGAATGATCAGGTACAATAGACTCAATAGAATGGGCGATAGAGAGGAACAAGTATCCAAAGGAATGGATTTTCCCACAGGAAATAACTGGAAATATTGCCTTTATACTCTCATTCCACTGTACAGAATTCATGATAAGAATCCTTGGATCAGCTTTAGATATAAAGAAGATGATGTATTCTGCCCAAAATGTTCCATTGAAGCAAATAAGAGAGAATTAACATCAACCATACAGATTCCAACTGAAAAGGAAACATCAGGAACAGTAGACTCAATAGAATCGGATATAGAGAGGATCAAGTATCCAAAGGAATGGATTTTTCCAAAGGAAATAACTGGAACTGTTGCTTGCACATTCACTCATTCCACTGTATAGATTTCCTGTTAATAATCCTTTGATCATCTTTATATATAGAGAAGAGGATGGATTTTGCCCAAATTGTTCCATTGAAGCAAATAGGAGAGAATTATCATCAACTATAATGTTCCTCAATGAAAAGGAAACAAAGGGAAAACTAGACTCAATAGAATGGGAAATAGAGAGGAACAAGTATCCAAAGGAATGGATTTTCCCAAAGGATATAACTGGAAATATTGCCTGAACATTCAATCATTCCACTGTATAGGATTCCTGTTAATAATCCTTTGATCATCTTTATATATAGAGAAGAGGATGGATTTTGCCCAAAATGTTCCATTGAAGCAAATAGGAGAGAATTATCATCAACTATAATGTTCCTCAATGAAAAGGAAACAAAGGGAAAACTAGACTCAATAGAATGGGAAATAGAGAGGAACAAGTATCCAAAGGAACGGATTTTCCCAAAGGATATAACTGGAAATATTGCCTGAACATTCAATCATTCCACTGTATAGGATTCCTGTTAAGAATCGTTTGATCAGCTTTAAATATAAAGAAGATGATGGATTTTGCCCAAAAAGTTCCATTGAAGCAAATAGGAGAGAATTATCATCAACTATCATGTTCCTAAATGCAAAGGAGACAAAGGGAAAACTAGACTCATTTTAATGGGAAATACAGAGGAACAAGTATCCAAAGGAATGGATTTTCCCAAAGGAAATAATGGGGATTATTGCCTGCACATTCACTCATTCAACTGTATAGCATTCCTGTTAAGAATCCTTTGATCAGCTTTAGAAATTAAGAAGATGATGGATTTTGCCCAAAAAGTTCCATTGAAGCAAATAGGAGAGAATTAACATCAACTGTAAAATTCCCAATTGAAAAGGAATGATCAGGAACACTAGACTCAATAGCATGGGAGATAGAGAGGAACAAGTATCCAAAGGAATGGATTTTCCCAAAGGAAATAACTGGAAATATTGCCTTTATACTCTCATTGCACTGTATAGAATTCATGTTACGAATCCTTGGAACAGCTTTAGATATAAAGAAGATGATGGATTCTGCCCAAAATGTTCCATTGAAGCAAATAAGAGAGAATTAACATCAAGCATAAAGTTTCCAACTGAAAAGGAAACATCAGGAACAGTAGACTCAATAGAATCGGATATAGAGAGGAACAAGGATCCAAAGGAATAGATTTTTCCAAACGAAATAACTGGAACTGTTGCTTGCACATTCACTCATTCCACTATATATGATTACTGTTAAGAATCCTTTGATCAGCTTTAGATATACAGAAGAGGATGGATTTTGCCCAAAATGTTCCATTGAAGCAAATAGGAGAGAATTATCATCAACAATAATGTTCCTCAATGCAAAGGAAACAAAGGGAAAACTAGACTCAATAGAATGGGAAATAGAGAGGAACAAGTATCCAAAGGAACGGATTTTCCCAAAGGATATAACTGGAAATATTGCCTGCACATTCAATCATTCCACTGTATAGGATTCCAGTTAAGAATCGTTTGATCAGCTTTAAATATAAAGATGATGGATTTTGCCCAAAATGTTCCATTGAAGCAAATAGGAGAGAATTATCATCAACAATAATGTTCCTCAATGCAAAGGAAACAAAGGGAAAACTAGACTCAATAGAATGGGAAATAGAGAGGAACAAGTATCCAAAGGAATGAATTTTCCCAAAGGAAATAACTGGAACTATTGCCTGCACATTCACTCATTCCACTGTATAGGATTCCTGTTAATAATCCTTTGATCATCTTTAGATATAGAGAAGAGGATGGATTTTGCCCAAAATGTTCCATTGAAGCAAATAGGAGAGAATTATCATCAACTATAATGTTCCTAAATGCAAAGGAGCCAAAGGGAAAACTAGACTCATTTTAATGGGAAATAGAGAGGAACAAGTATCCAAAGGAATGGATTTTCTCAAAGGAAATAACGGGAATTATTGCCTGCACATTCACTCATTCCACTGTATAGCATTCCAGTTAAGAATCCTTTGATCAGCTTTAGATATTAAGAAGATGAAGGATTTTGCCCAAAAAGTTCCATTGAATCAAATAGGAGAGAATTAACATCAACTTTAAAATTCCCAATTGAAAAGGAATGATCCGGTACAATAGACTCAATAGAATGGGCGATAGAGAGGAACAAGTATCCAAAGGAATGGATTTTCCCAAAGGAAATAACTGGAAATATTGCCTTTATACTCTCATTCCACTGTACAGAATTCATGATAAGAATCCTTGGATCAGCTTTAGATATAAAGAAGATGATGGATTCTGCCCAAAATGTTCCATTGAAGCAAATAAGAGAGAATTAACATCAACCATACAGATTCCAACTGAAAAGGAAACATCAGGAACAGTAGACTCAATAGAATCGGATATAGAGAGGAACAATTATCCAAAGGAATGGATTTTTCCAAAGGAAATAACTGGAACTGTTGCTTGCACATTCACTCATTCCACTATATAGGATTCCTGTTAAGAATCCTTTGATCAGCTTTATATATACAGAAGAGGATGGATTTTGCCCAAAATGTTCCATTGAAGCAAATAGGAGAGAATTATCATCAACTATAATGTTCCTCAATGAAAAAGAAACAAAGGGAAAACTAGACTCAATAGAATGGGAAATAGAGAGGAACAAGTATCCAAAGGAACGGATTTTCCGAAAGGATATAACTGGAAATATTGCCTGAACATTCAATCATTCCACTGTATAGGATTCCTGTTAAGAATCGTTTGATCAGCTTTAAATATAAAGAAGATGATGGATTTTGCCCAAAAAGTTCCATTGAAGCAAATAGGAGAGAATTATCATCAACTATAATGTTCCTAAATGCAAAGGAGACAAAGGGAAAACTAGACTCATTTTAATGGGAAATATAGAGGAACAAGTATCCAAAGGAATGGATTTTCCCAAAGGAAATAATGGGGATTATTGCCTGCACATTCACTCATTCAACTGTATAGCATTCCTGTTAAGAATCCTTTGATCAGCTTTAGAAATTAAGAAGATGATGGATTTTGCCCAAAAAGTTCCATTGAAGCAAATAGGAGAGAATTAACATCAACTTTAAAATTCCCAATTGAAAAGGAATGATCAGGAACACTAGACTCAATAGCATGGGAGATAGAGAGGAACAAGTATCCAAAGGAATGGATTTTCCCAAAGGAAATAACTGGAAATATTGCCTTTATACTCTCATTGCACTGTATAGAATTCAGGTTAAGAATCCTTGGATCAGCTTTAGATATAAAGAAGATGATGGATTCTGCCCAAAAAGTTCCATTGAAGCAAATAAGAGAGAATTAACATCAACCATAAAGTTTCCAACTGAAAAGGAAACATCAGGAACAGTAGACTCAATAGAATCGGATATAGAGAGGAACAAGTATCCAAAGGAATGGATTTTTCCAAAGGAAATAACTGGAACTGTTGCTTGCACATTCACTCATTCCACTATATAGGATTGCTGTTAAGAATCCTTTGATCAGCTTTAGATATACAGAATAGGATGGATTTTGCCCGAAATGTTCCATTGAAGCAAATAGGAGAGAATTATCATCAACTATAATGTTCCTCAATGAAAAGGAAACAAAGGGATAACTAGACTCAATAGAATGGGAAATAGAGAGGAACAAGTATCCAAAGAACGGATTTTCCCAAAGGATATAACTGGAAATATTGCCTGAACATTCAATCATTCCACTGTATAGGATTCCTGTTAAGAATCGTTTGATCAGCTTTAAATATAAAGAAGATGATGGATTTTGCCCAAAAAGTTCCATTGAAGCAAATAGGAGAGAATTATCATCAACTATCATGTTCCTAAATGCAAAGGAGACAAAGGGAAAACTAGACTCATTTTAATGGGAAATAGAGAGGAACAAGTATCCAAAGGAATGGATTTTCCCAAAGGAAATAATGGGGATTATTGCCTGCACATTCACTCATTCAACTGTATAGCATTCCTGTTAAGAATCCTTTGATCAGCTTTAGAAATTAAGAAGATGATGGATTTTGCCCAAAAAGTTCCATTGAAGCAAATAGGAGACAATTAACATCAACTTTAAAATTCCCAATTGAAAAGGAATGATCAGGAACACTAGACTCAATAGCATGGGAGATAGAGAGGAACAAGTATCCAAAGGAATGGATTTTCCCACAGGAAATAACTGGAAATATTGCCTTTATACTCTCATTGCACTGTATAGAATTCATGTTAAGAATCCTTGGATCAGCTTTTGATATAAAGAAGATGATGGATTCTGCCCAAAATGTTCCATTGAAGCAAATAAGAGAGAATTAACATCAACCATAAAGTTTCCAACTGAAAAGGAAACATCAGGAACAGTAGACTCAATAGAATCGGATATAGAGAGGAACAAGAATCCAAAGGAATGGATTTTTCCAAAGGAAATAACTGGAACTGTTGCTTGCACATTCACTCATTCCACTATATATGATTGCTGTTAAGAATCCTTTGATCAGCTTTAGATATACAGAAGAGGATGGATTTTGCCCAAAATGTTCCATTGAAGCAAATAGGAGAGAATTATCATCAACTATAATGTTCCTCAATGAAAAGGAAATAAAGGGAAAACTAGACTCAATAGAATGGGAAATAGAGAGGAACGGATTTTCCCAAAGGATATAACTGGAAATATTGCCTGCACATTCAATCATTCCACTGTATAGGATTCCAGTTAAGAATCGTTTGATCAGCTTTAAATATAAAGAAGATGATGGATTTTGCCCAAAATGTTCCATTGAAGCAAATAGGAGAGAATTATCATCAACAATAATGTTCATCAATGCAAAGGAAACAAAGGGAAAACTAGACTCAATAGAATGGGAAATAGAGAGGAACAAGTATCCAAAGGAATGAATTTTCCCAAAGGAAATAACTGGAACTATTGCCTGCACATTCACTCATTCCACTGTATAGGAATCCTGTTAATAATCCTTTGGATCATCTTTAGATATAAAGAAGAGGATGGATTTTGCCCAAAATGTTCCATTGAAGCAAATAGGAGAGAATTATCATCAACTATAATGTTCCTAAATGCAAATGAGCCAAAGGGAAAACGAGACTCATTTTAATGGGAAATAGAGAGGAACAAGTATCCAAAGGAATGGATTTTCTCAAAGGAAATAACGGGAATTATTGCCTGCACATTCACTCATTCCACTGTATAGCATTCCAGTTAAGAATCCTTTGATCAGCTTTAGATATTAAGAAGATGATGGATTTTGCCCAAAAAGTTCCATTGAAGAAAATAGGAGAGAATTAACATCAACCATAAAGTTTCCAACTGAAAAGGAAACATCAGGAACAGTAGACTCAATAGAATCGGATATAAAGAGGAACAAGAATCCAAAGGAATGGATTTTTCCAAAGGAAATAACTGGAACTGTTGCTTGCACATTCACTCATTCCACTATATATGATTGCTGTTAAGAATCCTTTGATCAGCTTTAGATATACAGAAGAGGATGGATTTTGCCCAAAATGTTCCATTGATGTAAATAGGAGAGAATTATCATCAACAATAATGTTCCTCAATGAAAAGGACACAAAGGGAAAACTAGACTCAATAGAATGGGAAATAGAGAGGAACAAGTATCCAAAGAACGGATTTTCCCAAAGGATATAACTGGAAATATTGCCTGAACATTCAATCATTCCACTGTATAGGATTCCTGTTAAGAATCGTTTGATCAGCTTTAAATATAAAGAAGAAGTTGGATTTTGCCCAAAAAGTTCCATTGAAGCAAATAGGAGAGAATTATCATCAACTATCATGTTCCTAAATGCAAAGGAGACAAAGGGAAAACTAGACTCATTTTAATGGGAAATAGAGAGGAACAAGTATCCAAAGGAATGGATTTTCCCAAAGGAAATAATGGGGATTATTGCCTGCACATTCACTCATTCCACTGTATAGCATTCCAGTTAAGAATCCTTTGATCAGCTTTAGATATTAAGAAGATGATGGATTTTGCCCAAAAAGTTCCATTGAAGCAAATAGGAGAGAATTAACATCAACCATAAAGTTTCCAACTGAAAAGGAAACATCAGGAACAGTAGACTCAATAGAATCGGATATAGAGAGGAACAAGAATCCAAAGGAATGGATTTTCCAAAGGAAATAACTGGAACTGTTGCTTGCACATTCACTCATTCCACTGTATAGGATTCCAGTTAAGAATCGTTTGATCAGCTTTAAATATAAAGAAGATGATGGATTTTGCCCAAAATGTTCCATTGAAGCAAATAGGAGAGAATTATCATCAACAATAATGTTCCTCAATGCAAAGGAAACAAAGGGAAAACTAGACTCAATAGAATGGGAAATAGAGAGGAACAAGTATCCAAAGGAAATAACTGGAACTATTGCCTGCACATTCACTCATTCCACTGTATAGGATTCCTGTTAATAATCCTTTGGATCATCTTTAGATATAAAGAAGAGGATGGATTTTGCCCAAAATGTTCCATTGAAGCAAATAGGAGAGAATTATCATCAACTATAATGTTCCTAAATGCAAATGAGCCAAAGGGAAAACTAGACTAATTTTAATGGGAAATAGAGAGGAACAAGTATCCAAAGGAATGGATTTTCACAAAGGAAATAACGGGAATTATTGCCTGCACATTCACTCATTCCACTGTATAGCATTCCAGTTAAGAATCCTTTGATCAGCTTTAGATATTAAGAAGATGAGGGATTTTGCCCAAAAAGTTCCATTGAAGCAAATAGGAGAGAATTAACATCAACTTTAAAATTCCCAATTGAAAAGGAATGATCAGGAACACTAGACTCAATAGCATGGGAGATAGAGAGGAACAAGTATCCAAAGGAATGGATTTTCCCACAGGAAATAACTGGAAATATTGCCTTTATACTCTCATTGCACTGTATAGAATTCATGTTAAGAATCCTTGGATCAGCTTTAGATATAAAGAAGATGATGGATTCTGCCCAAAATGTTCCATTGAAGCAAATAAGAGAGAATTAACATCAACCATAAAGTTTCCAACTGAAAAGGAAACATCAGGAACAGTAGACTCAATAGAATCGGATATAGAGAGGAACAAGAATCCAAAGGAATGGATTTTTCCAAAGGAAATAACTGGAACTGTTGCTTGCACATTCACTCATTCCACTATATATGATTCCTGTTAAGAATCCTTTGATCAGGTTTAGATATACAGAAGAGGATGGATTTTGCCCAAAATGTTCCATTGAAGTAAATAGGAGAGAATTATCATCAACTATAATGTTCCTTAATGAAAAGGACACAAAGGGAAAACTAGACTCAATAGAATGGGAAATAGAGAGGAACAAGTATCCAAAGAACGGATTTTCCCAAAGGATATAACTGGAAATATTGCCTGAACATTCAATCATTCCACTGTATAGGATTCCTGTTAAGAATCGTTTGATCAGCTTTAAATATAAAGAAGATGATGGATTTTGCCCAAAAAGTTCCATTGAAGCAAATAGGAGAGAATTATCATCAACTATCATGTTCCTAAATGAAAAGGAGACAAAGGGAAAACTAGACTCATTTTAATGGGAAATAGAGAGGAACAAGTATCCAAAGGAATGAATTTTCCCAAAGGAAATAACTGGAACTATTGCCTGCACATTCACTCATTCCACTGTATAGGATTCCTGTTAATAATCCTTTGATCATCTTTAGATATAGAGAAGAGGATGGATTTTGCCCAAAATGTTCCATTGAAGCAAATAGGAGAGAATTATCATCAACTATAATGTTCCTAAATGCAAAGGAGCCAAAGGGAAAACTAGACTCATTTTAATGGGAAATAGAGAGGAACAAGTATCCAAAGGAATGGATTTTCTCAAAGGAAATAACGGGAATTATTGCCTGCACATTCACTCATTCCACTGTATAGCATTCCAGTTAAGAATCCTTTGATCAGCTTTAGATATTAAGTAGATGATGGATTTTGCCCAAAAAGTTCCATTGAATCAAATAGGAGAGAATTAACATCAACTTTAAAATTCCCAATTGAAAAGGAATGATCAGGTACAATAGACTCAATAGAATGGGCGATAGAGAGGAACAAGTATCCAAAGGAATGGATTTTCCCACAGGAAATAACTGGAAATATTGCCTTTATACTCTCATTCCACTGTACAGAATTCATGATAAGAATCCTTGGATCAGCTTTAGATATAAAGAAGATGATGGATTTTGCCCAAAATGTTCCATTGAAGCAAATAAGAGAGAATTAACATCAACCATACAGATTCCAACTGAAAAGGAAACATCAGGAACAGTAGACTCAATAGAATCGGATATAGAGAGGAACAAGTATCCAAAGGAATGGATTTTTCCAAAGGAAATAACTGGAACTGTTGCTTGCACATTCACTCATTCCACTATATAGGATTGCTGTTAAGAATCCTTTGATCAGCTTTAAATATAAAGAAGATGATGGATTTTGCCCAAAATGTTCCATTGAAGCAAATAGGAGAGAATTATCATCAACAATAATGTTCCTCAATGCAAAGGAAACAAAGGGAAAACTAGACTCAATAGAATGGGAAATAGAGAGGAACAAGTATCCAAAGAACGGATTTTCCCAAAGGATATAACTGGAAATATTGCCTGAACATTCAATCATTCCACTGTATAGGATTCCTGTTAAGAATCGTTTGATCAGCTTTAAATATAAAGAAGATGATGGATTTTGCCCAAAAAGTTCCATTGAAGCAAATAGGAGAGAATTATCATCAACAATAATGTTCCTCAATGCAAAGGAGACAAAGGGAAAACTAGACTCATTTTAATGGGAAATATAGAGGAACAAATATCCAAAGGAATGGATTTTCCCAAAGGAAATAATGGGGATTATTGCCTGCACATTCACTCATTCTACTGTATAGCATTCCTGTTAAGAATCCTTTGATCAGCTTAAGAAATTAAGATGATGATGGATTTTGCCCAAAAAGTTCCATTGAAGCAAATAGGAGAGAATTAACATCAACTTTAAAATTCCCAATTGAAAAGGAATGATCAGGAACACTAGACTCAATAGCATGGGAGATAGAGAGGAACAAGTATCCAAAGGAATGGATTTTCCCAAAGGAAATAACTGGAAATATTGCCTTTATACTCTCATTGCACTGTATAGAATTCATGTTAAGAATCCTTGGATCAGCTTTAGATATAAAGAAGATGATGGATTCTGCCCAAAATGTTCCATTGAAGCAAATAAGAGAGAATTAACATCAACCATAAAGTTTCCAACTGAAAAGGAAACATCAGGAACAGTAGACTCAATAGAATCGGATATAGAGAGGAACAAGAATCCAAAGGAATGGATTTTTCCAAAGGAAATAACTGGAACTGTTGCTTGCACATTCACTCATTCCACTATATATGATTCCTGTTAAGAATCCTTTGATCAGGTTTAGATATACAGAAGAGGATGGATTTTGCCCAAAATGTTCCATTGAAGTAAATAGGAGAGAATTATCATCAACTATAATGTTCCTTAATGAAAAGGACACAAAGGGAAAACTAGACTCAATAGAATGGGAAATAGAGAGGAACAAGTATCCAAAGAACGGATTTTCCCAAAGGATATAACTGGAAATATTGCCTGAACATTCAATCATTCCACTGTATAGGATTCCTGTTAAGAATCGTTTGATCAGCTTTAAATATAAAGAAGATGATGGATTTTGCCCAAAAAGTTCCATTGAAGCAAATAGGAGAGAATTATCATCAACTATCATGTTCCTAAATGAAAAGGAGACAAAGGGAAAACTAGACTCATTTTAATGGGAAATAGAGAGGAACAAGTATCCAAAGGAATGAATTTTCCCAAAGGAAATAACTGGAACTATTGCCTGCACATTCACTCATTCCACTGTATAGGATTCCTGTTAATAATCCTTTGATCATCTTTAGATATAGAGAAGAGGATGGATTTTGCCCAAAATGTTCCATTGAAGCAAATAGGAGAGAATTATCATCAACTATAATGTTCCTAAATGCAAAGGAGCCAAAGGGAAAACTAGACTCATTTTAATGGGAAATAGAGAGGAACAAGTATCCAAAGGAATGGATTTTCTCAAAGGAAATAACGGGAATTATTGCCTGCACATTCACTCATTCCACTGTATAGCATTCCAGTTAAGAATCCTTTGATCAGCTTTAGATATTAAGTAGATGATGGATTTTGCCCAAAAAGTTCCATTGAATCAAATAGGAGAGAATTAACATCAACTTTAAAATTCCCAATTGAAAAGGAATGATCAGGTACAATAGACTCAATAGAATGGGCGATAGAGAGGAACAAGTATCCAAAGGAATGGATTTTCCCACAGGAAATAACTGGAAATATTGCCTTTATACTCTCATTCCACTGTACAGAATTCATGATAAGAATCCTTGGATCAGCTTTAGATATAAAGAAGATGATGGATTTTGCCCAAAATGTTCCATTGAAGCAAATAAGAGAGAATTAACATCAACCATACAGATTCCAACTGAAAAGGAAACATCAGGAACAGTAGACTCAATAGAATCGGATATAGAGAGGAACAAGTATCCAAAGGAATGGATTTTTCCAAAGGAAATAACTGGAACTGTTGCTTGCACATTCACTCATTCCACTATATAGGATTGCTGTTAAGAATCCTTTGATCAGCTTTAAATATAAAGAAGATGATGGATTTTGCCCAAAATGTTCCATTGAAGCAAATAGGAGAGAATTATCATCAACAATAATGTTCCTCAATGCAAAGGAAACAAAGGGAAAACTAGACTCAATAGAATGGGAAATAGAGAGGAACAAGTATCCAAAGAACGGATTTTCCCAAAGGATATAACTGGAAATATTGCCTGAACATTCAATCATTCCACTGTATAGGATTCCTGTTAAGAATCGTTTGATCAGCTTTAAATATAAAGAAGATGATGGATTTTGCCCAAAAAGTTCCATTGAAGCAAATAGGAGAGAATTATCATCAACAATAATGTTCCTCAATGCAAAGGAGACAAAGGGAAAACTAGACTCATTTTAATGGGAAATATAGAGGAACAAATATCCAAAGGAATGGATTTTCCCAAAGGAAATAATGGGGATTATTGCCTGCACATTCACTCATTCTACTGTATAGCATTCCTGTTAAGAATCCTTTGATCAGCTTAAGAAATTAAGATGATGATGGATTTTGCCCAAAAAGTTCCATTGAAGCAAATAGGAGAGAATTAACATCAACTTTAAAATTCCCAATTGAAAAGGAATGATCAGGAACACTAGACTCAATAGCATGGGAGATAGAGAGGAACAAGTATCCAAAGGAATGGATTTTCCCAAAGGAAATAACTGGAAATATTGCCTTTATACTCTCATTGCACTGTATAGAATTCATGTTAAGAATCCTTGGATCAGCTTTAGATATAAAGAAGATGATGGATTCTGCCCAAAATGTTCCATTGAAGCAAATAAGAGAGAATTAACATCAACCATAAAGTTTCCAACTGAAAAGGAAACATCAGGAACAGTAGACTCAATAGAATCGGATATAGAGAGGAACAAGAATCCAAAGGAATGGATTTTTCCAAAGGAAATAACTGGAACTGTTGCTTGCACATTCACTCATTCCACTATATATGATTCCTGTTAAGAATCCTTTGATCAGGTTTAGATATACAGAAGAGGATGGATTTTGCCCAAAATGTTCCATTGAAGTAAATAGGAGAGAATTATCATCAACTATAATGTTCCTTAATGAAAAGGACACAAAGGGAAAACTAGACTCAATAGAATGGGAAATAGAGAGGAACAAGTATCCAAAGAACGGATTTTCCCAAAGGATATAACTGGAAATATTGCCTGAACATTCAATCATTCCACTGTATAGGATTCCTGTTAAGAATCGTTTGATCAGCTTTAAATATAAAGAAGATGATGGATTTTGCCCAAAAAGTTCCATTGAAGCAAATAGGAGAGAATTATCATCAACTATCATGTTCCTAAATGAAAAGGAGACAAAGGGAAAACTAGACTCATTTTAATGGGAAATAGAGAGGAACAAGTATCCAAAGGAATGAATTTTCCCAAAGGAAATAACTGGAACTATTGCCTGCACATTCACTCATTCCACTGTATAGGATTCCTGTTAATAATCCTTTGATCATCTTTAGATATAGAGAAGAGGATGGATTTTGCCCAAAATGTTCCATTGAAGCAAATAGGAGAGAATTATCATCAACTATAATGTTCCTAAATGCAAAGGAGCCAAAGGGAAAACTAGACTCATTTTAATGGGAAATAGAGAGGAACAAGTATCCAAAGGAATGGATTTTCTCAAAGGAAATAACGGGAATTATTGCCTGCACATTCACTCATTCCACTGTATAGCATTCCAGTTAAGAATCCTTTGATCAGCTTTAGATATTAAGTAGATGATGGATTTTGCCCAAAAAGTTCCATTGAATCAAATAGGAGAGAATTAACATCAACTTTAAAATTCCCAATTGAAAAGGAATGATCAGGTACAATAGACTCAATAGAATGGGCGATAGAGAGGAACAAGTATCCAAAGGAATGGATTTTCCCACAGGAAATAACTGGAAATATTGCCTTTATACTCTCATTCCACTGTACAGAATTCATGATAAGAATCCTTGGATCAGCTTTAGATATAAAGAAGATGATGGATTTTGCCCAAAATGTTCCATTGAAGCAAATAAGAGAGAATTAACATCAACCATACAGATTCCAACTGAAAAGGAAACATCAGGAACAGTAGACTCAATAGAATCGGATATAGAGAGGAACAAGTATCCAAAGGAATGGATTTTTCCAAAGGAAATAACTGGAACTGTTGCTTGCACATTCACTCATTCCACTATATAGGATTGCTGTTAAGAATCCTTTGATCAGCTTTAAATATAAAGAAGATGATGGATTTTGCCCAAAATGTTCCATTGAAGCAAATAGGAGAGAATTATCATCAACAATAATGTTCCTCAATGCAAAGGAAACAAAGGGAAAACTAGACTCAATAGAATGGGAAATAGAGAGGAACAAGTATCCAAAGAACGGATTTTCCCAAAGGATATAACTGGAAATATTGCCTGAACATTCAATCATTCCACTGTATAGGATTCCTGTTAAGAATCGTTTGATCAGCTTTAAATATAAAGAAGATGATGGATTTTGCCCAAAAAGTTCCATTGAAGCAAATAGGAGAGAATTATCATCAACAATAATGTTCCTCAATGCAAAGGAGACAAAGGGAAAACTAGACTCATTTTAATGGGAAATATAGAGGAACAAATATCCAAAGGAATGGATTTTCCCAAAGGAAATAATGGGGATTATTGCCTGCACATTCACTCATTCTACTGTATAGCATTCCTGTTAAGAATCCTTTGATCAGCTTAAGAAATTAAGATGATGATGGATTTTGCCCAAAAAGTTCCATTGAAGCAAATAGGAGAGAATTAACATCAACTTTAAAATTCCCAATTGAAAAGGAATGATCAGGAACACTAGACTCAATAGCATGGGAGATAGAGAGGAACAAGTATCCAAAGGAATGGATTTTCCCAAAGGAAATAACTGGAAATATTGCCTTTATACTCTCATTGCACTGTATAGAATTCATGTTAAGAATCCTTGGATCAGCTTTAGATATAAAGAAGATGATGGATTCTGCCCAAAATGTTCCATTGAAGCAAATAAGAGAGAATTAACATCAACCATAAAGTTTCCAACTGAAAAGGAAACATCAGGAACAGTAGACTCAATAGAATCGGATATAGAGAGGAACAAGAATCCAAAGGAATGGATTTTTCCAAAGGAAATAACTGGAACTGTTGCTTGCACATTCACTCATTCCACTATATATGATTCCTGTTAAGAATCCTTTGATCAGGTTTAGATATACAGAAGAGGATGGATTTTGCCCAAAATGTTCCATTGAAGTAAATAGGAGAGAATTATCATCAACTATAATGTTCCTTAATGAAAAGGACACAAAGGGAAAACTAGACTCAATAGAATGGGAAATAGAGAGGAACAAGTATCCAAAGAACGGATTTTCCCAAAGGATATAACTGGAAATATTGCCTGAACATTCAATCATTCCACTGTATAGGATTCCTGTTAAGAATCGTTTGATCAGCTTTAAATATAAAGAAGATGATGGATTTTGCCCAAAAAGTTCCATTGAAGCAAATAGGAGAGAATTATCATCAACTATCATGTTCCTAAATGAAAAGGAGACAAAGGGAAAACTAGACTCATTTTAATGGGAAATAGAGAGGAACAAGTATCCAAAGGAATGAATTTTCCCAAAGGAAATAACTGGAACTATTGCCTGCACATTCACTCATTCCACTGTATAGGATTCCTGTTAATAATCCTTTGATCATCTTTAGATATAGAGAAGAGGATGGATTTTGCCCAAAATGTTCCATTGAAGCAAATAGGAGAGAATTATCATCAACTATAATGTTCCTAAATGCAAAGGAGCCAAAGGGAAAACTAGACTCATTTTAATGGGAAATAGAGAGGAACAAGTATCCAAAGGAATGGATTTTCTCAAAGGAAATAACGGGAATTATTGCCTGCACATTCACTCATTCCACTGTATAGCATTCCAGTTAAGAATCCTTTGATCAGCTTTAGATATTAAGTAGATGATGGATTTTGCCCAAAAAGTTCCATTGAATCAAATAGGAGAGAATTAACATCAACTTTAAAATTCCCAATTGAAAAGGAATGATCAGGTACAATAGACTCAATAGAATGGGCGATAGAGAGGAACAAGTATCCAAAGGAATGGATTTTCCCACAGGAAATAACTGGAAATATTGCCTTTATACTCTCATTCCACTGTACAGAATTCATGATAAGAATCCTTGGATCAGCTTTAGATATAAAGAAGATGATGGATTTTGCCCAAAATGTTCCATTGAAGCAAATAAGAGAGAATTAACATCAACCATACAGATTCCAACTGAAAAGGAAACATCAGGAACAGTAGACTCAATAGAATCGGATATAGAGAGGAACAAGTATCCAAAGGAATGGATTTTTCCAAAGGAAATAACTGGAACTGTTGCTTGCACATTCACTCATTCCACTATATAGGATTGCTGTTAAGAATCCTTTGATCAGCTTTAAATATAAAGAAGATGATGGATTTTGCCCAAAATGTTCCATTGAAGCAAATAGGAGAGAATTATCATCAACAATAATGTTCCTCAATGCAAAGGAAACAAAGGGAAAACTAGACTCAATAGAATGGGAAATAGAGAGGAACAAGTATCCAAAGAACGGATTTTCCCAAAGGATATAACTGGAAATATTGCCTGAACATTCAATCATTCCACTGTATAGGATTCCTGTTAAGAATCGTTTGATCAGCTTTAAATATAAAGAAGATGATGGATTTTGCCCAAAAAGTTCCATTGAAGCAAATAGGAGAGAATTATCATCAACAATAATGTTCCTCAATGCAAAGGAGACAAAGGGAAAACTAGACTCATTTTAATGGGAAATATAGAGGAACAAATATCCAAAGGAATGGATTTTCCCAAAGGAAATAATGGGGATTATTGCCTGCACATTCACTCATTCTACTGTATAGCATTCCTGTTAAGAATCCTTTGATCAGCTTAAGAAATTAAGATGATGATGGATTTTGCCCAAAAAGTTCCATTGAAGCAAATAGGAGAGAATTAACATCAACTTTAAAATTCCCAATTGAAAAGGAATGATCAGGAACACTAGACTCAATAGCATGGGAGATAGAGAGGAACAAGTATCCAAAGGAATGGATTTTCCCAAAGGAAATAACTGGAAATATTGCCTTTATACTCTCATTGCACTGTATAGAATTCATGTTAAGAATCCTTGGATCAGCTTTAGATATAAAGAAGATGATGGATTCTGCCCAAAATGTTCCATTGAAGCAAATAAGAGAGAATTAACATCAACCATAAAGTTTCCAACTGAAAAGGAAACATCAGGAACAGTAGACTCAATAGAATCGGATATAGAGAGGAACAAGAATCCAAAGGAATGGATTTTTCCAAAGGAAATAACTGGAACTGTTGCTTGCACATTCACTCATTCCACTATATATGATTCCTGTTAAGAATCCTTTGATCAGGTTTAGATATACAGAAGAGGATGGATTTTGCCCAAAATGTTCCATTGAAGTAAATAGGAGAGAATTATCATCAACTATAATGTTCCTTAATGAAAAGGACACAAAGGGAAAACTAGACTCAATAGAATGGGAAATAGAGAGGAACAAGTATCCAAAGAACGGATTTTCCCAAAGGATATAACTGGAAATATTGCCTGAACATTCAATCATTCCACTGTATAGGATTCCTGTTAAGAATCGTTTGATCAGCTTTAAATATAAAGAAGATGATGGATTTTGCCCAAAAAGTTCCATTGAAGCAAATAGGAGAGAATTATCATCAACTATCATGTTCCTAAATGAAAAGGAGACAAAGGGAAAACTAGACTCATTTTAATGGGAAATAGAGAGGAACAAGTATCCAAAGGAATGAATTTTCCCAAAGGAAATAACTGGAACTATTGCCTGCACATTCACTCATTCCACTGTATAGGATTCCTGTTAATAATCCTTTGATCATCTTTAGATATAGAGAAGAGGATGGATTTTGCCCAAAATGTTCCATTGAAGCAAATAGGAGAGAATTATCATCAACTATAATGTTCCTAAATGCAAAGGAGCCAAAGGGAAAACTAGACTCATTTTAATGGGAAATAGAGAGGAACAAGTATCCAAAGGAATGGATTTTCTCAAAGGAAATAACGGGAATTATTGCCTGCACATTCACTCATTCCACTGTATAGCATTCCAGTTAAGAATCCTTTGATCAGCTTTAGATATTAAGTAGATGATGGATTTTGCCCAAAAAGTTCCATTGAATCAAATAGGAGAGAATTAACATCAACTTTAAAATTCCCAATTGAAAAGGAATGATCAGGTACAATAGACTCAATAGAATGGGCGATAGAGAGGAACAAGTATCCAAAGGAATGGATTTTCCCACAGGAAATAACTGGAAATATTGCCTTTATACTCTCATTCCACTGTACAGAATTCATGATAAGAATCCTTGGATCAGCTTTAGATATAAAGAAGATGATGGATTTTGCCCAAAATGTTCCATTGAAGCAAATAAGAGAGAATTAACATCAACCATACAGATTCCAACTGAAAAGGAAACATCAGGAACAGTAGACTCAATAGAATCGGATATAGAGAGGAACAAGTATCCAAAGGAATGGATTTTTCCAAAGGAAATAACTGGAACTGTTGCTTGCACATTCACTCATTCCACTATATAGGATTGCTGTTAAGAATCCTTTGATCAGCTTTAAATATAAAGAAGATGATGGATTTTGCCCAAAATGTTCCATTGAAGCAAATAGGAGAGAATTATCATCAACAATAATGTTCCTCAATGCAAAGGAAACAAAGGGAAAACTAGACTCAATAGAATGGGAAATAGAGAGGAACAAGTATCCAAAGAACGGATTTTCCCAAAGGATATAACTGGAAATATTGCCTGAACATTCAATCATTCCACTGTATAGGATTCCTGTTAAGAATCGTTTGATCAGCTTTAAATATAAAGAAGATGATGGATTTTGCCCAAAAAGTTCCATTGAAGCAAATAGGAGAGAATTATCATCAACAATAATGTTCCTCAATGCAAAGGAGACAAAGGGAAAACTAGACTCATTTTAATGGGAAATATAGAGGAACAAATATCCAAAGGAATGGATTTTCCCAAAGGAAATAATGGGGATTATTGCCTGCACATTCACTCATTCTACTGTATAGCATTCCTGTTAAGAATCCTTTGATCAGCTTAAGAAATTAAGATGATGATGGATTTTGCCCAAAAAGTTCCATTGAAGCAAATAGGAGAGAATTAACATCAACTTTAAAATTCCCAATTGAAAAGGAATGATCAGGAACACTAGACTCAATAGCATGGGAGATAGAGAGGAACAAGTATCCAAAGGAATGGATTTTCCCAAAGGAAATAACTGGAAATATTGCCTTTATACTCTCATTGCACTGTATAGAATTCATGTTAAGAATCCTTGGATCAGCTTTAGATATAAAGAAGATGATGGATTCTGCCCAAAATGTTCCATTGAAGCAAATAAGAGAGAATTAACATCAACCATAAAGTTTCCAACTGAAAAGGAAACATCAGGAACAGTAGACTCAATAGAATCGGATATAGAGAGGAACAAGAATCCAAAGGAATGGGTTTTTCCAAAGGAAATAACTGGAACTGTTGCTTGCACATTCACTCATTCCACTATATATGATTCCTGTTAAGAATCCTTTGATCAGGTTTAGATATACAGAAGAGGATGGATTTTGCCCAAAATGTTCCATTGAAGTAAATAGGAGAGAATTATCATCAACTATAATGTTCCTTAATGAAAAGGACACAAAGGGAAAACTAGACTCAATAGAATGGGAAATAGAGAGGAACAAGTATCCAAAGAACGGATTTTCCCAAAGGATATAACTGGAAATATTGCCTGAACATTCAATCATTCCACTGTATAGGATTCCTGTTAAGAATCGTTTGATCAGCTTTAAATATAAAGAAGATGATGGATTTTGCCCAAAAAGTTCCATTGAAGCAAATAGGAGAGAATTATCATCAACTATCATGTTCCTAAATGAAAAGGAGACAAAGGGAAAACTAGACTCATTTTAATGGGAAATAGAGAGGAACAAGTATCCAAAGGAATGAATTTTCCCAAAGGAAATAACTGGAACTATTGCCTGCACATTCACTCATTCCACTGTATAGGATTCCTGTTAATAATCCTTTGATCATCTTTAGATATAGAGAAGAGGATGGATTTTGCCCAAAATGTTCCATTGAAGCAAATAGGAGAGAATTATCATCAACTATAATGTTCCTAAATGCAAAGGAGCCAAAGGGAAAACTAGACTCATTTTAATGGGAAATAGAGAGGAACAAGTATCCAAAGGAATGGATTTTCTCAAAGGAAATAACGGGAATTATTGCCTGCACATTCACTCATTCCACTGTATAGCATTCCAGTTAAGAATCCTTTGATCAGCTTTAGATATTAAGTAGATGATGGATTTTGCCCAAAAAGTTCCATTGAATCAAATAGGAGAGAATTAACATCAACTTTAAAATTCCCAATTGAAAAGGAATGATCAGGTACAATAGACTCAATAGAATGGGCGATAGAGAGGAACAAGTATCCAAAGGAATGGATTTTCCCACAGGAAATAACTGGAAATATTGCCTTTATACTCTCATTCCACTGTACAGAATTCATGATAAGAATCCTTGGATCAGCTTTAGATATAAAGAAGATGATGGATTTTGCCCAAAATGTTCCATTGAAGCAAATAAGAGAGAATTAACATCAACCATACAGATTCCAACTGAAAAGGAAACATCAGGAACAGTAGACTCAATAGAATCGGATATAGAGAGGAACAAGTATCCAAAGGAATGGATTTTTCCAAAGGAAATAACTGGAACTGTTGCTTGCACATTCACTCATTCCACTATATAGGATTGCTGTTAAGAATCCTTTGATCAGCTTTAAATATAAAGAAGATGATGGATTTTGCCCAAAATGTTCCATTGAAGCAAATAGGAGAGAATTATCATCAACAATAATGTTCCTCAATGCAAAGGAAACAAAGGGAAAACTAGACTCAATAGAATGGGAAATAGAGAGGAACAAGTATCCAAAGAACGGATTTTCCCAAAGGATATAACTGGAAATATTGCCTGAACATTCAATCATTCCACTGTATAGGATTCCTGTTAAGAATCGTTTGATCAGCTTTAAATATAAAGAAGATGATGGATTTTGCCCAAAAAGTTCCATTGAAGCAAATAGGAGAGAATTATCATCAACAATAATGTTCCTCAATGCAAAGGAGACAAAGGGAAAACTAGACTCATTTTAATGGGAAATATAGAGGAACAAATATCCAAAGGAATGGATTTTCCCAAAGGAAATAATGGGGATTATTGCCTGCACATTCACTCATTCTACTGTATAGCATTCCTGTTAAGAATCCTTTGATCAGCTTAAGAAATTAAGATGATGATGGATTTTGCCCAAAAAGTTCCATTGAAGCAAATAGGAGAGAATTAACATCAACTTTAAAATTCCCAATTGAAAAGGAATGATCAGGAACACTAGACTCAATAGCATGGGAGATAGAGAGGAACAAGTATCCAAAGGAATGGATTTTCCCAAAGGAAATAACTGGAAATATTGCCTTTATACTCTCATTGCACTGTATAGAATTCATGTTAAGAATCCTTGGATCAGCTTTAGATATAAAGAAGATGATGGATTCTGCCCAAAATGTTCCATTGAAGCAAATAAGAGAGAATTAACATCAACCATAAAGTTTCCAACTGAAAAGGAAACATCAGGAACAGTAGACTCAATAGAATCGGATATAGAGAGGAACAAGAATCCAAAGGAATGGATTTTTCCAAAGGAAATAACTGGAACTGTTGCTTGCACATTCACTCATTCCACTATATATGATTCCTGTTAAGAATCCTTTGATCAGGTTTAGATATACAGAAGAGGATGGATTTTGCCCAAAATGTTCCATTGAAGTAAATAGGAGAGAATTATCATCAACTATAATGTTCCTTAATGAAAAGGACACAAAGGGAAAACTAGACTCAATAGAATGGGAAATAGAGAGGAACAAGTATCCAAAGAACGGATTTTCCCAAAGGATATAACTGGAAATATTGCCTGAACATTCAATCATTCCACTGTATAGGATTCCTGTTAAGAATCGTTTGATCAGCTTTAAATATAAAGAAGATGATGGATTTTGCCCAAAAAGTTCCATTGAAGCAAATAGGAGAGAATTATCATCAACTATCATGTTCCTAAATGAAAAGGAGACAAAGGGAAAACTAGACTCATTTTAATGGGAAATAGAGAGGAACAAGTATCCAAAGGAATGAATTTTCCCAAAGGAAATAACTGGAACTATTGCCTGCACATTCACTCATTCCACTGTATAGGATTCCTGTTAATAATCCTTTGATCATCTTTAGATATAGAGAAGAGGATGGATTTTGCCCAAAATGTTCCATTGAAGCAAATAGGAGAGAATTATCATCAACTATAATGTTCCTAAATGCAAAGGAGCCAAAGGGAAAACTAGACTCATTTTAATGGGAAATAGAGAGGAACAAGTATCCAAAGGAATGGATTTTCTCAAAGGAAATAACGGGAATTATTGCCTGCACATTCACTCATTCCACTGTATAGCATTCCAGTTAAGAATCCTTTGATCAGCTTTAGATATTAAGTAGATGATGGATTTTGCCCAAAAAGTTCCATTGAATCAAATAGGAGAGAATTAACATCAACTTTAAAATTCCCAATTGAAAAGGAATGATCAGGTACAATAGACTCAATAGAATGGGCGATAGAGAGGAACAAGTATCCAAAGGAATGGATTTTCCCACAGGAAATAACTGGAAATATTGCCTTTATACTCTCATTCCACTGTACAGAATTCATGATAAGAATCCTTGGATCAGCTTTAGATATAAAGAAGATGATGGATTTTGCCCAAAATGTTCCATTGAAGCAAATAAGAGAGAATTAACATCAACCATACAGATTCCAACTGAAAAGGAAACATCAGGAACAGTAGACTCAATAGAATCGGATATAGAGAGGAACAAGTATCCAAAGGAATGGATTTTTCCAAAGGAAATAACTGGAACTGTTGCTTGCACATTCACTCATTCCACTATATAGGATTGCTGTTAAGAATCCTTTGATCAGCTTTAAATATAAAGAAGATGATGGATTTTGCCCAAAATGTTCCATTGAAGCAAATAGGAGAGAATTATCATCAACAATAATGTTCCTCAATGCAAAGGAAACAAAGGGAAAACTAGACTCAATAGAATGGGAAATAGAGAGGAACAAGTATCCAAAGAACGGATTTTCCCAAAGGATATAACTGGAAATATTGCCTGAACATTCAATCATTCCACTGTATAGGATTCCTGTTAAGAATCGTTTGATCAGCTTTAAATATAAAGAAGATGATGGATTTTGCCCAAAAAGTTCCATTGAAGCAAATAGGAGAGAATTATCATCAACAATAATGTTCCTCAATGCAAAGGAGACAAAGGGAAAACTAGACTCATTTTAATGGGAAATATAGAGGAACAAATATCCAAAGGAATGGATTTTCCCAAAGGAAATAATGGGGATTATTGCCTGCACATTCACTCATTCTACTGTATAGCATTCCTGTTAAGAATCCTTTGATCAGCTTAAGAAATTAAGATGATGATGGATTTTGCCCAAAAAGTTCCATTGAAGCAAATAGGAGAGAATTAACATCAACTTTAAAATTCCCAATTGAAAAGGAATGATCAGGAACACTAGACTCAATAGCATGGGAGATAGAGAGGAACAAGTATCCAAAGGAATGGATTTTCCCAAAGGAAATAACTGGAAATATTGCCTTTATACTCTCATTGCACTGTATAGAATTCATGTTAAGAATCCTTGGATCAGCTTTAGATATAAAGAAGATGATGGATTCTGCCCAAAATGTTCCATTGAAGCAAATAAGAGAGAATTAACATCAACCATAAAGTTTCCAACTGAAAAGGAAACATCAGGAACAGTAGACTCAATAGAATCGGATATAGAGAGGAACAAGAATCCAAAGGAATGGATTTTTCCAAAGGAAATAACTGGAACTGTTGCTTGCACATTCACTCATTCCACTATATATGATTCCTGTTAAGAATCCTTTGATCAGGTTTAGATATACAGAAGAGGATGGATTTTGCCCAAAATGTTCCATTGAAGTAAATAGGAGAGAATTATCATCAACTATAATGTTCCTTAATGAAAAGGACACAAAGGGAAAACTAGACTCAATAGAATGGGAAATAGAGAGGAACAAGTATCCAAAGAACGGATTTTCCCAAAGGATATAACTGGAAATATTGCCTGAACATTCAATCATTCCACTGTATAGGATTCCTGTTAAGAATCGTTTGATCAGCTTTAAATATAAAGAAGATGATGGATTTTGCCCAAAAAGTTCCATTGAAGCAAATAGGAGAGAATTATCATCAACTATCATGTTCCTAAATGAAAAGGAGACAAAGGGAAAACTAGACTCATTTTAATGGGAAATAGAGAGGAACAAGTATCCAAAGGAATGAATTTTCCCAAAGGAAATAACTGGAACTATTGCCTGCACATTCACTCATTCCACTGTATAGGATTCCTGTTAATAATCCTTTGATCATCTTTAGATATAGAGAAGAGGATGGATTTTGCCCAAAATGTTCCATTGAAGCAAATAGGAGAGAATTATCATCAACTATAATGTTCCTAAATGCAAAGGAGCCAAAGGGAAAACTAGACTCATTTTAATGGGAAATAGAGAGGAACAAGTATCCAAAGGAATGGATTTTCTCAAAGGAAATAACGGGAATTATTGCCTGCACATTCACTCATTCCACTGTATAGCATTCCAGTTAAGAATCCTTTGATCAGCTTTAGATATTAAGTAGATGATGGATTTTGCCCAAAAAGTTCCATTGAATCAAATAGGAGAGAATTAACATCAACTTTAAAATTCCCAATTGAAAAGGAATGATCAGGTACAATAGACTCAATAGAATGGGCGATAGAGAGGAACAAGTATCCAAAGGAATGGATTTTCCCACAGGAAATAACTGGAAATATTGCCTTTATACTCTCATTCCACTGTACAGAATTCATGATAAGAATCCTTGGATCAGCTTTAGATATAAAGAAGATGATGGATTTTGCCCAAAATGTTCCATTGAAGCAAATAAGAGAGAATTAACATCAACCATACAGATTCCAACTGAAAAGGAAACATCAGGAACAGTAGACTCAATAGAATCGGATATAGAGAGGAACAAGTATCCAAAGGAATGGATTTTTCCAAAGGAAATAACTGGAACTGTTGCTTGCACATTCACTCATTCCACTATATAGGATTGCTGTTAAGAATCCTTTGATCAGCTTTAAATATAAAGAAGATGATGGATTTTGCCCAAAATGTTCCATTGAAGCAAATAGGAGAGAATTATCATCAACAATAATGTTCCTCAATGCAAAGGAAACAAAGGGAAAACTAGACTCAATAGAATGGGAAATAGAGAGGAACAAGTATCC
This sequence comes from Sminthopsis crassicaudata, assembly GCF_048593235.1. NCBI lineage: Eukaryota > Metazoa > Chordata > Mammalia > Dasyuromorphia > Dasyuridae > Sminthopsis > Sminthopsis crassicaudata. Next base: position 244,365,378 of record NC_133621.1, read on the forward strand.
AAAGAACGGATTTTCCCAAAGGATATAACTGGAAATATTGCCTGAACATTCAATCATTCCACTGTATAGGATTCCTGTTAAGAATCGTTTGATCAGCTTTAAATATAAAGAAGATGATGGATTTTGCCCAAAAAGTTCCATTGAAGCAAATAGGAGAGAATTATCATCAACTATCATGTTCCTAAATGAAAAGGAGACAAAGGGAAAACTAGACTCATTTTAATGGGAAATATAGAGGAACAAATATCCAAAGGAATGGATTTTCCCAAAGGAAATAATGGGGATTATTGCCTGCACATTCACTCATTCTACTGTATAGCATTCCTGTTAAGAATCCTTTGATCAGCTTAAGAAATTAAGATGATGATGGATTTTGCCCAAAAAGTTCCATTGAAGCAAATAGGAGAGAATTAACATCAACTTTAAAATTCCCAATTGAAAAGGAATGATCAGGAACACTAGACTCAATAGCATGGGAGATAGAGAGGAACAAGTATCCAAAGGAATGGATTTTCCCAAAGGAAATAACTGGAAATATTGCCTTTATACTCTCATTGCACTGTATAGAATTCATGTTAAGAATCCTTGGATCAGCTTTAGATATAAAGAAGATGATGGATTCTGCCCAAAATGTTCCATTGAAGCAAATAAGAGAGAATTAACATCAACCATAAAGTTTCCAACTGAAAAGGAAACATCAGGAACAGTAGACTCAATAGAATCGGATATAGAGAGGAACAAGAATCCAAAGGAATGGATTTTTCCAAAGGAAATAACTGGAACTGTTGCTTGCACATTCACTCATTCCACTATATATGATTCCTGTTAAGAATCCTTTGATCAGGTTTAGATATACAGAAGAGGATGGATTTTGCCCAAAATGTTCCATTGAAGTAAATAGGAGAGAATTATCATCAACTATAATGTTCCTTAATGAAAAGGACACAAAGGGAAAACTAGACTCAATAGAATGGGAAATAGAGAGGAACAAGTATCCAAAGAACGGATTTTCCCAAAGGATATAACTGGAAATATTGCCTGAACATTCAATCATTCCACTGTATAGGATTCCTGTTAAGAATCGTTTGATCAGCTTTAAATATAAAGAAGATGATGGATTTTGCCCAAAAAGTTCCATTGAAGCAAATAGGAGAGAATTATCATCAACTATCATGTTCCTAAATGAAAAGGAGACAAAGGGAAAACTAGACTCATTTTAATGGGAAATAGAGAGGAACAAGTATCCAAAGGAATGAATTTTCCCAAAGGAAATAACTGGAACTATTGCCTGCACATTCACTCATTCCACTGTATAGGATTCCTGTTAATAATCCTTTGATCATCTTTAGATATAGAGAAGAGGATGGATTTTGCCCAAAATGTTCCATTGAAGCAAATAGGAGAGAATTATCATCAACTATAATGTTCCTAAATGCAAAGGAGCCAAAGGGAAAACTAGACTCATTTTAATGGGAAATAGAGAGGAACAAGTATCCAAAGGAATGGATTTTCTCAAAGGAAATAACGGGAATTATTGCCTGCACATTCACTCATTCCACTGTATAGCATTCCAGTTAAGAATCCTTTGATCAGCTTTAGATATTAAGTAGATGATGGATTTTGCCCAAAAAGTTCCATTGAATCAAATAGGAGAGAATTAACATCAACTTTAAAATTCCCAATTGAAAAGGAATGATCAGGTACAATAGACTCAATAGAATGGGCGATAGAGAGGAACAAGTATCCAAAGGAATGGATTTTCCCACAGGAAATAACTGGAAATATTGCCTTTATACTCTCATTCCACTGTACAGAATTCATGATAAGAATCCTTGGATCAGCTTTAGATATAAAGAAGATGATGGATTTTGCCCAAAATGTTCCATTGAAGCAAATAAGAGAGAATTAACATCAACCATACAGATTCCAACTGAAAAGGAAACATCAGGAACAGTAGACTCAATAGAATCGGATATAGAGAGGAACAAGTATCCAAAGGAATGGATTTTTCCAAAGGAAATAACTGGAACTGTTGCTTGCACATTCACTCATTCCACTATATAGGATTGCTGTTAAGAATCCTTTGATCAGCTTTAAATATAAAGAAGATGATGGATTTTGCCCAAAATGTTCCATTGAAGCAAATAGGAGAGAATTATCATCAACAATAATGTTCCTCAATGCAAAGGAAACAAAGGGAAAACTAGACTCAATAGAATGGGAAATAGAGAGGAACAAGTATCCAAAGAACGGATTTTCCCAAAGGATATAACTGGAAATATTGCCTGAACATTCAATCATTCCACTGTATAGGATTCCTGTTAAGAATCGTTTGATCAGCTTTAAATATAAAGAAGATGATGGATTTTGCCCAAAAAGTTCCATTGAAGCAAATAGGAGAGAATTATCATCAACAATAATGTTCCTCAATGCAAAGGAGACAAAGGGAAAACTAGACTCATTTTAATGGGAAATATAGAGGAACAAATATCCAAAGGAATGGATTTTCCCAAAGGAAATAATGGGGATTATTGCCTGCACATTCACTCATTCTACTGTATAGCATTCCTGTTAAGAATCCTTTGATCAGCTTAAGAAATTAAGATGATGATGGATTTTGCCCAAAAAGTTCCATTGAAGCAAATAGGAGAGAATTAACATCAACTTTAAAATTCCCAATTGAAAAGGAATGATCAGGAACACTAGACTCAATAGCATGGGAGATAGAGAGGAACAAGTATCCAAAGGAATGGATTTTCCCAAAGGAAATAACTGGAAATATTGCCTTTATACTCTCATTGCACTGTATAGAATTCATGTTAAGAATCCTTGGATCAGCTTTAGATATAAAGAAGATGATGGATTCTGCCCAAAATGTTCCATTGAAGCAAATAAGAGAGAATTAACATCAACCATAAAGTTTCCAACTGAAAAGGAAACATCAGGAACAGTAGACTCAATAGAATCGGATATAGAGAGGAACAAGAATCCAAAGGAATGGATTTTTCCAAAGGAAATAACTGGAACTGTTGCTTGCACATTCACTCATTCCACTATATATGATTCCTGTTAAGAATCCTTTGATCAGGTTTAGATATACAGAAGAGGATGGATTTTGCCCAAAATGTTCCATTGAAGTAAATAGGAGAGAATTATCATCAACTATAATGTTCCTTAATGAAAAGGACACAAAGGGAAAACTAGACTCAATAGAATGGGAAATAGAGAGGAACAAGTATCCAAAGAACGGATTTTCCCAAAGGATATAACTGGAAATATTGCCTGAACATTCAATCATTCCACTGTATAGGATTCCTGTTAAGAATCGTTTGATCAGCTTTAAATATAAAGAAGATGATGGATTTTGCCCAAAAAGTTCCATTGAAGCAAATAGGAGAGAATTATCATCAACTATCATGTTCCTAAATGAAAAGGAGACAAAGGGAAAACTAGACTCATTTTAATGGGAAATAGAGAGGAACAAGTATCCAAAGGAATGAATTTTCCCAAAGGAAATAACTGGAACTATTGCCTGCACATTCACTCATTCCACTGTATAGGATTCCTGTTAATAATCCTTTGATCATCTTTAGATATAGAGAAGAGGATGGATTTTGCCCAAAATGTTCCATTGAAGCAAATAGGAGAGAATTATCATCAACTATAATGTTCCTAAATGCAAAGGAGCCAAAGGGAAAACTAGACTCATTTTAATGGGAAATAGAGAGGAACAAGTATCCAAAGGAATGGATTTTCTCAAAGGAAATAACGGGAATTATTGCCTGCACATTCACTCATTCCACTGTATAGCATTCCAGTTAAGAATCCTTTGATCAGCTTTAGATATTAAGTAGATGATGGATTTTGCCCAAAAAGTTCCATTGAATCAAATAGGAGAGAATTAACATCAACTTTAAAATTCCCAATTGAAAAGGAATGATCAGGTACAATAGACTCAATAGAATGGGCGATAGAGAGGAACAAGTATCCAAAGGAATGGATTTTCCCACAGGAAATAACTGGAAATATTGCCTTTATACTCTCATTCCACTGTACAGAATTCATGATAAGAATCCTTGGATCAGCTTTAGATATAAAGAAGATGATGGATTTTGCCCAAAATGTTCCATTGAAGCAAATAAGAGAGAATTAACATCAACCATACAGATTCCAACTGAAAAGGAAACATCAGGAACAGTAGACTCAATAGAATCGGATATAGAGAGGAACAAGTATCCAAAGGAATGGATTTTTCCAAAGGAAATAACTGGAACTGTTGCTTGCACATTCACTCATTCCACTATATAGGATTGCTGTTAAGAATCCTTTGATCAGCTTTAAATATAAAGAAGATGATGGATTTTGCCCAAAATGTTCCATTGAAGCAAATAGGAGAGAATTATCATCAACAATAATGTTCCTCAATGCAAAGGAAACAAAGGGAAAACTAGACTCAATAGAATGGGAAATAGAGAGGAACAAGTATCCAAAGAACGGATTTTCCCAAAGGATATAACTGGAAATATTGCCTGAACATTCAATCATTCCACTGTATAGGATTCCTGTTAAGAATCGTTTGATCAGCTTTAAATATAAAGAAGATGATGGATTTTGCCCAAAAAGTTCCATTGAAGCAAATAGGAGAGAATTATCATCAACAATAATGTTCCTCAATGCAAAGGAGACAAAGGGAAAACTAGACTCATTTTAATGGGAAATATAGAGGAACAAATATCCAAAGGAATGGATTTTCCCAAAGGAAATAATGGGGATTATTGCCTGCACATTCACTCATTCTACTGTATAGCATTCCTGTTAAGAATCCTTTGATCAGCTTAAGAAATTAAGATGATGATGGATTTTGCCCAAAAAGTTCCATTGAAGCAAATAGGAGAGAATTAACATCAACTTTAAAATTCCCAATTGAAAAGGAATGATCAGGAACACTAGACTCAATAGCATGGGAGATAGAGAGGAACAAGTATCCAAAGGAATGGATTTTCCCAAAGGAAATAACTGGAAATATTGCCTTTATACTCTCATTGCACTGTATAGAATTCATGTTAAGAATCCTTGGATCAGCTTTAGATATAAAGAAGATGATGGATTCTGCCCAAAATGTTCCATTGAAGCAAATAAGAGAGAATTAACATCAACCATAAAGTTTCCAACTGAAAAGGAAACATCAGGAACAGTAGACTCAATAGAATCGGATATAGAGAGGAACAAGAATCCAAAGGAATGGATTTTTCCAAAGGAAATAACTGGAACTGTTGCTTGCACATTCACTCATTCCACTATATATGATTCCTGTTAAGAATCCTTTGATCAGGTTTAGATATACAGAAGAGGATGGATTTTGCCCAAAATGTTCCATTGAAGTAAATAGGAGAGAATTATCATCAACTATAATGTTCCTTAATGAAAAGGACACAAAGGGAAAACTAGACTCAATAGAATGGGAAATAGAGAGGAACAAGTATCCAAAGAACGGATTTTCCCAAAGGATATAACTGGAAATATTGCCTGAACATTCAATCATTCCACTGTATAGGATTCCTGTTAAGAATCGTTTGATCAGCTTTAAATATAAAGAAGATGATGGATTTTGCCCAAAAAGTTCCATTGAAGCAAATAGGAGAGAATTATCATCAACTATCATGTTCCTAAATGAAAAGGAGACAAAGGGAAAACTAGACTCATTTTAATGGGAAATAGAGAGGAACAAGTATCCAAAGGAATGAATTTTCCCAAAGGAAATAACTGGAACTATTGCCTGCACATTCACTCATTCCACTGTATAGGATTCCTGTTAATAATCCTTTGATCATCTTTAGATATAGAGAAGAGGATGGATTTTGCCCAAAATGTTCCATTGAAGCAAATAGGAGAGAATTATCATCAACTATAATGTTCCTAAATGCAAAGGAGCCAAAGGGAAAACTAGACTCATTTTAATGGGAAATAGAGAGGAACAAGTATCCAAAGGAATGGATTTTCTCAAAGGAAATAACGGGAATTATTGCCTGCACATTCACTCATTCCACTGTATAGCATTCCAGTTAAGAATCCTTTGATCAGCTTTAGATATTAAGTAGATGATGGATTTTGCCCAAAAAGTTCCATTGAATCAAATAGGAGAGAATTAACATCAACTTTAAAATTCCCAATTGAAAAGGAATGATCAGGTACAATAGACTCAATAGAATGGGCGATAGAGAGGAACAAGTATCCAAAGGAATGGATTTTCCCACAGGAAATAACTGGAAATATTGCCTTTATACTCTCATTCCACTGTACAGAATTCATGATAAGAATCCTTGGATCAGCTTTAGATATAAAGAAGATGATGGATTTTGCCCAAAATGTTCCATTGAAGCAAATAAGAGAGAATTAACATCAACCATACAGATTCCAACTGAAAAGGAAACATCAGGAACAGTAGACTCAATAGAATCGGATATAGAGAGGAACAAGTATCCAAAGGAATGGATTTTTCCAAAGGAAATAACTGGAACTGTTGCTTGCACATTCACTCATTCCACTATATAGGATTGCTGTTAAGAATCCTTTGATCAGCTTTAAATATAAAGAAGATGATGGATTTTGCCCAAAATGTTCCATTGAAGCAAATAGGAGAGAATTATCATCAACAATAATGTTCCTCAATGCAAAGGAAACAAAGGGAAAACTAGACTCAATAGAATGGGAAATAGAGAGGAACAAGTATCCAAAGAACGGATTTTCCCAAAGGATATAACTGGAAATATTGCCTGAACATTCAATCATTCCACTGTATAGGATTCCTGTTAAGAATCGTTTGATCAGCTTTAAATATAAAGAAGATGATGGATTTTGCCCAAAAAGTTCCATTGAAGCAAATAGGAGAGAATTATCATCAACAATAATGTTCCTCAATGCAAAGGAGACAAAGGGAAAACTAGACTCATTTTAATGGGAAATATAGAGGAACAAATATCCAAAGGAATGGATTTTCCCAAAGGAAATAATGGGGATTATTGCCTGCACATTCACTCATTCTACTGTATAGCATTCCTGTTAAGAATCCTTTGATCAGCTTAAGAAATTAAGATGATGATGGATTTTGCCCAAAAAGTTCCATTGAAGCAAATAGGAGAGAATTAACATCAACTTTAAAATTCCCAATTGAAAAGGAATGATCAGGAACACTAGACTCAATAGCATGGGAGATAGAGAGGAACAAGTATCCAAAGGAATGGATTTTCCCAAAGGAAATAACTGGAAATATTGCCTTTATACTCTCATTGCACTGTATAGAATTCATGTTAAGAATCCTTGGATCAGCTTTAGATATAAAGAAGATGATGGATTCTGCCCAAAATGTTCCATTGAAGCAAATAAGAGAGAATTAACATCAACCATAAAGTTTCCAACTGAAAAGGAAACATCAGGAACAGTAGACTCAATAGAATCGGATATAGAGAGGAACAAGAATCCAAAGGAATGGATTTTTCCAAAGGAAATAACTGGAACTGTTGCTTGCACATTCACTCATTCCACTATATATGATTCCTGTTAAGAATCCTTTGATCAGGTTTAGATATACAGAAGAGGATGGATTTTGCCCAAAATGTTCCATTGAAGTAAATAGGAGAGAATTATCATCAACTATAATGTTCCTTAATGAAAAGGACACAAAGGGAAAACTAGACTCAATAGAATGGGAAATAGAGAGGAACAAGTATCCAAAGAACGGATTTTCCCAAAGGATATAACTGGAAATATTGCCTGAACATTCAATCATTCCACTGTATAGGATTCCTGTTAAGAATCGTTTGATCAGCTTTAAATATAAAGAAGATGATGGATTTTGCCCAAAAAGTTCCATTGAAGCAAATAGGAGAGAATTATCATCAACTATCATGTTCCTAAATGAAAAGGAGACAAAGGGAAAACTAGACTCATTTTAATGGGAAATAGAGAGGAACAAGTATCCAAAGGAATGAATTTTCCCAAAGGAAATAACTGGAACTATTGCCTGCACATTCACTCATTCCACTGTATAGGATTCCTGTTAATAATCCTTTGATCATCTTTAGATATAGAGAAGAGGATGGATTTTGCCCAAAATGTTCCATTGAAGCAAATAGGAGAGAATTATCATCAACTATAATGTTCCTAAATGCAAAGGAGCCAAAGGGAAAACTAGACTCATTTTAATGGGAAATAGAGAGGAACAAGTATCCAAAGGAATGGATTTTCTCAAAGGAAATAACGGGAATTATTGCCTGCACATTCACTCATTCCACTGTATAGCATTCCAGTTAAGAATCCTTTGATCAGCTTTAGATATTAAGTAGATGATGGATTTTGCCCAAAAAGTTCCATTGAATCAAATAGGAGAGAATTAACATCAACTTTAAAATTCCCAATTGAAAAGGAATGATCAGGTACAATAGACTCAATAGAATGGGCGATAGAGAGGAACAAGTATCCAAAGGAATGGATTTTCCCACAGGAAATAACTGGAAATATTGCCTTTATACTCTCATTCCACTGTACAGAATTCATGATAAGAATCCTTGGATCAGCTTTAGATATAAAGAAGATGATGGATTTTGCCCAAAATGTTCCATTGAAGCAAATAAGAGAGAATTAACATCAACCATACAGATTCCAACTGAAAAGGAAACATCAGGAACAGTAGACTCAATAGAATCGGATATAGAGAGGAACAAGTATCCAAAGGAATGGATTTTTCCAAAGGAAATAACTGGAACTGTTGCTTGCACATTCACTCATTCCACTATATAGGATTGCTGTTAAGAATCCTTTGATCAGCTTTAAATATAAAGAAGATGATGGATTTTGCCCAAAATGTTCCATTGAAGCAAATAGGAGAGAATTATCATCAACAATAATGTTCCTCAATGCAAAGGAAACAAAGGGAAAACTAGACTCAATAGAATGGGAAATAGAGAGGAACAAGTATCCAAAGAACGGATTTTCCCAAAGGATATAACTGGAAATATTGCCTGAACATTCAATCATTCCACTGTATAGGATTCCTGTTAAGAATCGTTTGATCAGCTTTAAATATAAAGAAGATGATGGATTTTGCCCAAAAAGTTCCATTGAAGCAAATAGGAGAGAATTATCATCAACAATAATGTTCCTCAATGCAAAGGAGACAAAGGGAAAACTAGACTCATTTTAATGGGAAATATAGAGGAACAAATATCCAAAGGAATGGATTTTCCCAAAGGAAATAATGGGGATTATTGCCTGCACATTCACTCATTCTACTGTATAGCATTCCTGTTAAGAATCCTTTGATCAGCTTAAGAAATTAAGATGATGATGGATTTTGCCCAAAAAGTTCCATTGAAGCAAATAGGAGAGAATTAACATCAACTTTAAAATTCCCAATTGAAAAGGAATGATCAGGAACACTAGACTCAATAGCATGGGAGATAGAGAGGAACAAGTATCCAAAGGAATGGATTTTCCCAAAGGAAATAACTGGAAATATTGCCTTTATACTCTCATTGCACTGTATAGAATTCATGTTAAGAATCCTTGGATCAGCTTTAGATATAAAGAAGATGATGGATTCTGCCCAAAATGTTCCATTGAAGCAAATAAGAGAGAATTAACATCAACCATAAAGTTTCCAACTGAAAAGGAAACATCAGGAACAGTAGACTCAATAGAATCGGATATAGAGAGGAACAAGAATCCAAAGGAATGGATTTTTCCAAAGGAAATAACTGGAACTGTTGCTTGCACATTCACTCATTCCACTATATATGATTCCTGTTAAGAATCCTTTGATCAGGTTTAGATATACAGAAGAGGATGGATTTTGCCCAAAATGTTCCATTGAAGCAAATAGGAGAGAATTATCATCAACTATAATGTTCCTAAATGCAAAGGAGCCAAAGGGAAAACTAGACTCATTTTAATGGGAAATAGAGAGGAACAAGTATCCAAAGGAATGGATTTTCTCAAAGGAAATAACGGGAATTATTGCCTGCACATTCACTCATTCCACTGTATAGCATTCCAGTTAAGAATCCTTTGATCAGCTTTAGATATTAAGTAGATGATGGATTTTGCCCAAAAAGTTCCATTGAATCAAATAGGAGAGAATTAACATCAACTTTAAAATTCCCAATTGAAAAGGAATGATCAGGTACAATAGACTCAATAGAATGGGCGATAGAGAGGAACAAGTATCCAAAGGAATGGATTTTCCCACAGGAAATAACTGGAAATATTGCCTTTATACTCTCATTCCACTGTACAGAATTCATGATAAGAATCCTTGGATCAGCTTTAGATATAAAGAAGATGATGGATTTTGCCCAAAATGTTCCATTGAAGCAAATAAGAGAGAATTAACATCAACCATACAGATTCCAACTGAAAAGGAAACATCAGGAACAGTAGACTCAATAGAATCGGATATAGAGAGGAACAAGTATCCAAAGGAATGGATTTTTCCAAAGGAAATAACTGGAACTGTTGCTTGCACATTCACTCATTCCACTATATAGGATTGCTGTTAAGAATCCTTTGATCAGCTTTAAATATAAAGAAGATGATGGATTTTGCCCAAAATGTTCCATTGAAGCAAATAGGAGAGAATTATCATCAACAATAATGTTCCTCAATGCAAAGGAAACAAAGGGAAAACTAGACTCAATAGAATGGGAAATAGAGAGGAACAAGTATCCAAAGAACGGATTTTCCCAAAGGATATAACTGGAAATATTGCCTGAACATTCAATCATTCCACTGTATAGGATTCCTGTTAAGAATCGTTTGATCAGCTTTAAATATAAAGAAGATGATGGATTTTGCCCAAAAAGTTCCATTGAAGCAAATAGGAGAGAATTATCATCAACAATAATGTTCCTCAATGCAAAGGAGACAAAGGGAAAACTAGACTCATTTTAATGGGAAATATAGAGGAACAAATATCCAAAGGAATGGATTTTCCCAAAGGAAATAATGGGGATTATTGCCTGCACATTCACTCATTCTACTGTATAGCATTCCTGTTAAGAATCCTTTGATCAGCTTAAGAAATTAAGATGATGATGGATTTTGCCCAAAAAGTTCCATTGAAGCAAATAGGAGAGAATTAACATCAACTTTAAAATTCCCAATTGAAAAGGAATGATCAGGAACACTAGACTCAATAGCATGGGAGATAGAGAGGAACAAGTATCCAAAGGAATGGATTTTCCCAAAGGAAATAACTGGAAATATTGCCTTTATACTCTCATTGCACTGTATAGAATTCATGTTAAGAATCCTTGGATCAGCTTTAGATATAAAGAAGATGATGGATTCTGCCCAAAATGTTCCATTGAAGCAAATAAGAGAGAATTAACATCAACCATAAAGTTTCCAACTGAAAAGGAAACATCAGGAACAGTAGACTCAATAGAATCGGATATAGAGAGGAACAAGAATCCAAAGGAATGGATTTTTCCAAAGGAAATAACTGGAACTGTTGCTTGCACATTCACTCATTCCACTATATATGATTCCTGTTAAGAATCCTTTGATCAGGTTTAGATATACAGAAGAGGATGGATTTTGCCCAAAATGTTCCATTGAAGTAAATAGGAGAGAATTATCATCAACTATAATGTTCCTTAATGAAAAGGACACAAAGGGAAAACTAGACTCAATAGAATGGGAAATAGAGAGGAACAAGTATCCAAAGAACGGATTTTCCCAAAGGATATAACTGGAAATATTGCCTGAACATTCAATCATTCCACTGTATAGGATTCCTGTTAAGAATCGTTTGATCAGCTTTAAATATAAAGAAGATGATGGATTTTGCCCAAAAAGTTCCATTGAAGCAAATAGGAGAGAATTATCATCAACTATCATGTTCCTAAATGAAAAGGAGACAAAGGGAAAACTAGACTCATTTTAATGGGAAATAGAGAGGAACAAGTATCCAAAGGAATGAATTTTCCCAAAGGAAATAACTGGAACTATTGCCTGCACATTCACTCATTCCACTGTATAGGATTCCTGTTAATAATCCTTTGATCATCTTTAGATATAGAGAAGAGGATGGATTTTGCCCAAAATGTTCCATTGAAGCAAATAGGAGAGAATTATCATCAACTATAATGTTCCTAAATGCAAAGGAGCCAAAGGGAAAACTAGACTCATTTTAATGGGAAATAGAGAGGAACAAGTATCCAAAGGAATGGATTTTCTCAAAGGAAATAACGGGAATTATTGCCTGCACATTCACTCATTCCACTGTATAGCATTCCAGTTAAGAATCCTTTGATCAGCTTTAGATATTAAGTAGATGATGGATTTTGCCCAAAAAGTTCCATTGAATCAAATAGGAGAGAATTAACATCAACTTTAAAATTCCCAATTGAAAAGGAATGATCAGGTACAATAGACTCAATAGAATGGGCGATAGAGAGGAACAAGTATCCAAAGGAATGGATTTTCCCACAGGAAATAACTGGAAATATTGCCTTTATACTCTCATTCCACTGTACAGAATTCATGATAAGAATCCTTGGATCAGCTTTAGATATAAAGAAGATGATGGATTTTGCCCAAAATGTTCCATTGAAGCAAATAAGAGAGAATTAACATCAACCATACAGATTCCAACTGAAAAGGAAACATCAGGAACAGTAGACTCAATAGAATCGGATATAGAGAGGAACAAGTATCCAAAGGAATGGATTTTTCCAAAGGAAATAACTGGAACTGTTGCTTGCACATTCACTCATTCCACTATATAGGATTGCTGTTAAGAATCCTTTGATCAGCTTTAAATATAAAGAAGATGATGGATTTTGCCCAAAATGTTCCATTGAAGCAAATAGGAGAGAATTATCATCAACAATAATGTTCCTCAATGCAAAGGAAACAAAGGGAAAACTAGACTCAATAGAATGGGAAATAGAGAGGAACAAGTATCCAAAGAACGGATTTTCCCAAAGGATATAACTGGAAATATTGCCTGAACATTCAATCATTCCACTGTATAGGATTCCTGTTAAGAATCGTTTGATCAGCTTTAAATATAAAGAAGATGATGGATTTTGCCCAAAAAGTTCCATTGAAGCAAATAGGAGAGAATTATCATCAACAATAATGTTCCTCAATGCAAAGGAGACAAAGGGAAAACTAGACTCATTTTAATGGGAAATATAGAGGAACAAATATCCAAAGGAATGGATTTTCCCAAAGGAAATAATGGGGATTATTGCCTGCACATTCACTCATTCTACTGTATAGCATTCCTGTTAAGAATCCTTTGATCAGCTTAAGAAATTAAGATGATGATGGATTTTGCCCAAAAAGTTCCATTGAAGCAAATAGGAGAGAATTAACATCAACTTTAAAATTCCCAATTGAAAAGGAATGATCAGGAACACTAGACTCAATAGCATGGGAGATAGAGAGGAACAAGTATCCAAAGGAATGGATTTTCCCAAAGGAAATAACTGGAAATATTGCCTTTATACTCTCATTGCACTGTATAGAATTCATGTTAAGAATCCTTGGATCAGCTTTAGATATAAAGAAGATGATGGATTCTGCCCAAAATGTTCCATTGAAGCAAATAAGAGAGAATTAACATCAACCATAAAGTTTCCAACTGAAAAGGAAACATCAGGAACAGTAGACTCAATAGAATCGGATATAGAGAGGAACAAGAATCCAAAGGAATGGATTTTTCCAAAGGAAATAACTGGAACTGTTGCTTGCACATTCACTCATTCCACTATATATGATTCCTGTTAAGAATCCTTTGATCAGGTTTAGATATACAGAAGAGGATGGATTTTGCCCAAAATGTTCCATTGAAGTAAATAGGAGAGAATTATCATCAACTATAATGTTCCTTAATGAAAAGGACACAAAGGGAAAACTAGACTCAATAGAATGGGAAATAGAGAGGAACAAGTATCCAAAGAACGGATTTTCCCAAAGGATATAACTGGAAATATTGCCTGAACATTCAATCATTCCACTGTATAGGATTCCTGTTAAGAATCGTTTGATCAGCTTTAAATATAAAGAAGATGATGGATTTTGCCCAAAAAGTTCCATTGAAGCAAATAGGAGAGAATTATCATCAACTATCATGTTCCTAAATGAAAAGGAGACAAAGGGAAAACTAGACTCATTTTAATGGGAAATAGAGAGGAACAAGTATCCAAAGGAATGAATTTTCCCAAAGGAAATAACTGGAACTATTGCCTGCACATTCACTCATTCCACTGTATAGGATTCCTGTTAATAATCCTTTGATCATCTTTAGATATAGAGAAGAGGATGGATTTTGCCCAAAATGTTCCATTGAAGCAAATAGGAGAGAATTATCATCAACTATAATGTTCCTAAATGCAAAGGAGCCAAAGGGAAAACTAGACTCATTTTAATGGGAAATAGAGAGGAACAAGTATCCAAAGGAATGGATTTTCTCAAAGGAAATAACGGGAATTATTGCCTGCACATTCACTCATTCCACTGTATAGCATTCCAGTTAAGAATCCTTTGATCAGCTTTAGATATTAAGTAGATGATGGATTTTGCCCAAAAAGTTCCATTGAATCAAATAGGAGAGAATTAACATCAACTTTAAAATTCCCAATTGAAAAGGAATGATCAGGTACAATAGACTCAATAGAATGGGCGATAGAGAGGAACAAGTATCCAAAGGAATGGATTTTCCCACAGGAAATAACTGGAAATATTGCCTTTATACTCTCATTCCACTGTACAGAATTCATGATAAGAATCCTTGGATCAGCTTTAGATATAAAGAAGATGATGGATTTTGCCCAAAATGTTCCATTGAAGCAAATAAGAGAGAATTAACATCAACCATACAGATTCCAACTGAAAAGGAAACATCAGGAACAGTAGACTCAATAGAATCGGATATAGAGAGGAACAAGTATCCAAAGGAATGGATTTTTCCAAAGGAAATAACTGGAACTGTTGCTTGCACATTCACTCATTCCACTATATAGGATTGCTGTTAAGAATCCTTTGATCAGCTTTAAATATAAAGAAGATGATGGATTTTGCCCAAAATGTTCCATTGAAGCAAATAGGAGAGAATTATCATCAACAATAATGTTCCTCAATGCAAAGGAAACAAAGGGAAAACTAGACTCAATAGAATGGGAAATAGAGAGGAACAAGTATCCAAAGAACGGATTTTCCCAAAGGATATAACTGGAAATATTGCCTGAACATTCAATCATTCCACTGTATAGGATTCCTGTTAAGAATCGTTTGATCAGCTTTAAATATAAAGAAGATGATGGATTTTGCCCAAAAAGTTCCATTGAAGCAAATAGGAGAGAATTATCATCAACAATAATGTTCCTCAATGCAAAGGAGACAAAGGGAAAACTAGACTCATTTTAATGGGAAATATAGAGGAACAAATATCCAAAGGAATGGATTTTCCCAAAGGAAATAATGGGGATTATTGCCTGCACATTCACTCATTCTACTGTATAGCATTCCTGTTAAGAATCCTTTGATCAGCTTAAGAAATTAAGATGATGATGGATTTTGCCCAAAAAGTTCCATTGAAGCAAATAGGAGAGAATTAACATCAACTTTAAAATTCCCAATTGAAAAGGAATGATCAGGAACACTAGACTCAATAGCATGGGAGATAGAGAGGAACAAGTATCCAAAGGAATGGATTTTCCCAAAGGAAATAACTGGAAATATTGCCTTTATACTCTCATTGCACTGTATAGAATTCATGTTAAGAATCCTTGGATCAGCTTTAGATATAAAGAAGATGATGGATTCTGCCCAAAATGTTCCATTGAAGCAAATAAGAGAGAATTAACATCAACCATAAAGTTTCCAACTGAAAAGGAAACATCAGGAACAGTAGACTCAATAGAATCGGATATAGAGAGGAACAAGAATCCAAAGGAATGGATTTTTCCAAAGGAAATAACTGGAACTGTTGCTTGCACATTCACTCATTCCACTATATATGATTCCTGTTAAGAATCCTTTGATCAGGTTTAGATATACAGAAGAGGATGGATTTTGCCCAAAATGTTCCATTGAAGTAAATAGGAGAGAATTATCATCAACTATAATGTTCCTTAATGAAAAGGACACAAAGGGAAAACTAGACTCAATAGAATGGGAAATAGAGAGGAACAAGTATCCAAAGAACGGATTTTCCCAAAGGATATAACTGGAAATATTGCCTGAACATTCAATCATTCCACTGTATAGGATTCCTGTTAAGAATCGTTTGATCAGCTTTAAATATAAAGAAGATGATGGATTTTGCCCAAAAAGTTCCATTGAAGCAAATAGGAGAGAATTATCATCAACTATCATGTTCCTAAATGAAAAGGAGACAAAGGGAAAACTAGACTCATTTTAATGGGAAATAGAGAGGAACAAGTATCCAAAGGAATGAATTTTCCCAAAGGAAATAACTGGAACTATTGCCTGCACATTCACTCATTCCACTGTATAGGATTCCTGTTAATAATCCTTTGATCATCTTTAGATATAGAGAAGAGGATGGATTTTGCCCAAAATGTTCCATTGAAGCAAATAGGAGAGAATTATCATCAACTATAATGTTCCTAAATGCAAAGGAGCCAAAGGGAAAACTAGACTCATTTTAATGGGAAATAGAGAGGAACAAGTATCCAAAGGAATGGATTTTCTCAAAGGAAATAACGGGAATTATTGCCTGCACATTCACTCATTCCACTGTATAGCATTCCAGTTAAGAATCCTTTGATCAGCTTTAGATATTAAGTAGATGATGGATTTTGCCCAAAAAGTTCCATTGAATCAAATAGGAGAGAATTAACATCAACTTTAAAATTCCCAATTGAAAAGGAATGATCAGGTACAATAGACTCAATAGAATGGGCGATAGAGAGGAACAAGTATCCAAAGGAATGGATTTTCCCACAGGAAATAACTGGAAATATTGCCTTTATACTCTCATTCCACTGTACAGAATTCATGATAAGAATCCTTGGATCAGCTTTAGATATAAAGAAGATGATGGATTTTGCCCAAAATGTTCCATTGAAGCAAATAAGAGAGAATTAACATCAACCATACAGATTCCAACTGAAAAGGAAACATCAGGAACAGTAGACTCAATAGAATCGGATATAGAGAGGAACAAGTATCCAAAGGAATGGATTTTTCCAAAGGAAATAACTGGAACTGTTGCTTGCACATTCACTCATTCCACTATATAGGATTGCTGTTAAGAATCCTTTGATCAGCTTTAAATATAAAGAAGATGATGGATTTTGCCCAAAATGTTCCATTGAAGCAAATAGGAGAGAATTATCATCAACAATAATGTTCCTCAATGCAAAGGAAACAAAGGGAAAACTAGACTCAATAGAATGGGAAATAGAGAGGAACAAGTATCCAAAGAACGGATTTTCCCAAAGGATATAACTGGAAATATTGCCTGAACATTCAATCATTCCACTGTATAGGATTCCTGTTAAGAATCGTTTGATCAGCTTTAAATATAAAGAAGATGATGGATTTTGCCCAAAAAGTTCCATTGAAGCAAATAGGAGAGAATTATCATCAACAATAATGTTCCTCAATGCAAAGGAGACAAAGGGAAAACTAGACTCATTTTAATGGGAAATATAGAGGAACAAATATCCAAAGGAATGGATTTTCCCAAAGGAAATAATGGGGATTATTGCCTGCACATTCACTCATTCTACTGTATAGCATTCCTGTTAAGAATCCTTTGATCAGCTTAAGAAATTAAGATGATGATGGATTTTGCCCAAAAAGTTCCATTGAAGCAAATAGGAGAGAATTAACATCAACTTTAAAATTCCCAATTGAAAAGGAATGATCAGGAACACTAGACTCAATAGCATGGGAGATAGAGAGGAACAAGTATCCAAAGGAATGGATTTTCCCAAAGGAAATAACTGGAAATATTGCCTTTATACTCTCATTGCACTGTATAGAATTCATGTTAAGAATCCTTGGATCAGCTTTAGATATAAAGAAGATGATGGATTCTGCCCAAAATGTTCCATTGAAGCAAATAAGAGAGAATTAACATCAACCATAAAGTTTCCAACTGAAAAGGAAACATCAGGAACAGTAGACTCAATAGAATCGGATATAGAGAGGAACAAGAATCCAAAGGAATGGATTTTTCCAAAGGAAATAACTGGAACTGTTGCTTGCACATTCACTCATTCCACTATATATGATTCCTGTTAAGAATCCTTTGATCAGGTTTAGATATACAGAAGAGGATGGATTTTGCCCAAAATGTTCCATTGAAGCAAATAGGAGAGAATTCATCATCAACTATAATGTTCCTGAAATGCAAAGGAGCCAAAGGGAAAACTCAGACTCATTTTAATGGGAAATAGAGAGGAACAAGTATCCAAAGGAATGGGATTTTCTCAAAGGAAATAACGGGAATTATTGCCTGCACATTCACTCCATTCCACTGTATAGCATTCCAGTTAAGAATCCTTTGATCAGCTTTAGATATTAAGTA
The DNA here is from genome assembly GCF_048593235.1 of Sminthopsis crassicaudata. Taxonomy (NCBI): domain Eukaryota; kingdom Metazoa; phylum Chordata; class Mammalia; order Dasyuromorphia; family Dasyuridae; genus Sminthopsis; species Sminthopsis crassicaudata. The sequence goes on from NC_133621.1 coordinate 244,383,946, forward strand.
GATGATGGATTTTGCCCAAAAAGTTCCATTGAATCAAATAGGAGAGAATTAACATCAACTTTAAAATTCCCAATTGAAAAGGAATGATCAGGTACAATAGACTCAATAGAATGGGCGATAGAGAGGAACAAGTATCCAAAGGAATGGATTTTCCCACAGGAAATAACTGGAAATATTGCCTTTATACTCTCATTCCACTGTACAGAATTCATGATAAGAATCCTTGGATCAGCTTTAGATATAAAGAAGATGATGGATTTTGCCCAAAATGTTCCATTGAAGCAAATAAGAGAGAATTAACATCAACCATACAGATTCCAACTGAAAAGGAAACATCAGGAACAGTAGACTCAATAGAATCGGATATAGAGAGGAACAAGTATCCAAAGGAATGGATTTTTCCAAAGGAAATAACTGGAACTGTTGCTTGCACATTCACTCATTCCACTATATAGGATTGCTGTTAAGAATCCTTTGATCAGCTTTAAATATAAAGAAGATGATGGATTTTGCCCAAAATGTTCCATTGAAGCAAATAGGAGAGAATTATCATCAACAATAATGTTCCTCAATGCAAAGGAAACAAAGGGAAAACTAGACTCAATAGAATGGGAAATAGAGAGGAACAAGTATCCAAAGAACGGATTTTCCCAAAGGATATAACTGGAAATATTGCCTGAACATTCAATCATTCCACTGTATAGGATTCCTGTTAAGAATCGTTTGATCAGCTTTAAATATAAAGAAGATGATGGATTTTGCCCAAAAAGTTCCATTGAAGCAAATAGGAGAGAATTATCATCAACAATAATGTTCCTCAATGCAAAGGAGACAAAGGGAAAACTAGACTCATTTTAATGGGAAATATAGAGGAACAAATATCCAAAGGAATGGATTTTCCCAAAGGAAATAATGGGGATTATTGCCTGCACATTCACTCATTCTACTGTATAGCATTCCTGTTAAGAATCCTTTGATCAGCTTAAGAAATTAAGATGATGATGGATTTTGCCCAAAAAGTTCCATTGAAGCAAATAGGAGAGAATTAACATCAACTTTAAAATTCCCAATTGAAAAGGAATGATCAGGAACACTAGACTCAATAGCATGGGAGATAGAGAGGAACAAGTATCCAAAGGAATGGATTTTCCCAAAGGAAATAACTGGAAATATTGCCTTTATACTCTCATTGCACTGTATAGAATTCATGTTAAGAATCCTTGGATCAGCTTTAGATATAAAGAAGATGATGGATTCTGCCCAAAATGTTCCATTGAAGCAAATAAGAGAGAATTAACATCAACCATAAAGTTTCCAACTGAAAAGGAAACATCAGGAACAGTAGACTCAATAGAATCGGATATAGAGAGGAACAAGAATCCAAAGGAATGGATTTTTCCAAAGGAAATAACTGGAACTGTTGCTTGCACATTCACTCATTCCACTATATATGATTCCTGTTAAGAATCCTTTGATCAGGTTTAGATATACAGAAGAGGATGGATTTTGCCCAAAATGTTCCATTGAAGTAAATAGGAGAGAATTATCATCAACTATAATGTTCCTTAATGAAAAGGACACAAAGGGAAAACTAGACTCAATAGAATGGGAAATAGAGAGGAACAAGTATCCAAAGAACGGATTTTCCCAAAGGATATAACTGGAAATATTGCCTGAACATTCAATCATTCCACTGTATAGGATTCCTGTTAAGAATCGTTTGATCAGCTTTAAATATAAAGAAGATGATGGATTTTGCCCAAAAAGTTCCATTGAAGCAAATAGGAGAGAATTATCATCAACTATCATGTTCCTAAATGAAAAGGAGACAAAGGGAAAACTAGACTCATTTTAATGGGAAATAGAGAGGAACAAGTATCCAAAGGAATGAATTTTCCCAAAGGAAATAACTGGAACTATTGCCTGCACATTCACTCATTCCACTGTATAGGATTCCTGTTAATAATCCTTTGATCATCTTTAGATATAGAGAAGAGGATGGATTTTGCCCAAAATGTTCCATTGAAGCAAATAGGAGAGAATTATCATCAACTATAATGTTCCTAAATGCAAAGGAGCCAAAGGGAAAACTAGACTCATTTTAATGGGAAATAGAGAGGAACAAGTATCCAAAGGAATGGATTTTCTCAAAGGAAATAACGGGAATTATTGCCTGCACATTCACTCATTCCACTGTATAGCATTCCAGTTAAGAATCCTTTGATCAGCTTTAGATATTAAGTAGATGATGGATTTTGCCCAAAAAGTTCCATTGAATCAAATAGGAGAGAATTAACATCAACTTTAAAATTCCCAATTGAAAAGGAATGATCAGGTACAATAGACTCAATAGAATGGGCGATAGAGAGGAACAAGTATCCAAAGGAATGGATTTTCCCACAGGAAATAACTGGAAATATTGCCTTTATACTCTCATTCCACTGTACAGAATTCATGATAAGAATCCTTGGATCAGCTTTAGATATAAAGAAGATGATGGATTTTGCCCAAAATGTTCCATTGAAGCAAATAAGAGAGAATTAACATCAACCATACAGATTCCAACTGAAAAGGAAACATCAGGAACAGTAGACTCAATAGAATCGGATATAGAGAGGAACAAGTATCCAAAGGAATGGATTTTTCCAAAGGAAATAACTGGAACTGTTGCTTGCACATTCACTCATTCCACTATATAGGATTGCTGTTAAGAATCCTTTGATCAGCTTTAAATATAAAGAAGATGATGGATTTTGCCCAAAATGTTCCATTGAAGCAAATAGGAGAGAATTATCATCAACAATAATGTTCCTCAATGCAAAGGAAACAAAGGGAAAACTAGACTCAATAGAATGGGAAATAGAGAGGAACAAGTATCCAAAGAACGGATTTTCCCAAAGGATATAACTGGAAATATTGCCTGAACATTCAATCATTCCACTGTATAGGATTCCTGTTAAGAATCGTTTGATCAGCTTTAAATATAAAGAAGATGATGGATTTTGCCCAAAAAGTTCCATTGAAGCAAATAGGAGAGAATTATCATCAACAATAATGTTCCTCAATGCAAAGGAGACAAAGGGAAAACTAGACTCATTTTAATGGGAAATATAGAGGAACAAATATCCAAAGGAATGGATTTTCCCAAAGGAAATAATGGGGATTATTGCCTGCACATTCACTCATTCTACTGTATAGCATTCCTGTTAAGAATCCTTTGATCAGCTTAAGAAATTAAGATGATGATGGATTTTGCCCAAAAAGTTCCATTGAAGCAAATAGGAGAGAATTAACATCAACTTTAAAATTCCCAATTGAAAAGGAATGATCAGGAACACTAGACTCAATAGCATGGGAGATAGAGAGGAACAAGTATCCAAAGGAATGGATTTTCCCAAAGGAAATAACTGGAAATATTGCCTTTATACTCTCATTGCACTGTATAGAATTCATGTTAAGAATCCTTGGATCAGCTTTAGATATAAAGAAGATGATGGATTCTGCCCAAAATGTTCCATTGAAGCAAATAAGAGAGAATTAACATCAACCATAAAGTTTCCAACTGAAAAGGAAACATCAGGAACAGTAGACTCAATAGAATCGGATATAGAGAGGAACAAGAATCCAAAGGAATGGATTTTTCCAAAGGAAATAACTGGAACTGTTGCTTGCACATTCACTCATTCCACTATATATGATTCCTGTTAAGAATCCTTTGATCAGGTTTAGATATACAGAAGAGGATGGATTTTGCCCAAAATGTTCCATTGAAGTAAATAGGAGAGAATTATCATCAACTATAATGTTCCTTAATGAAAAGGACACAAAGGGAAAACTAGACTCAATAGAATGGGAAATAGAGAGGAACAAGTATCCAAAGAACGGATTTTCCCAAAGGATATAACTGGAAATATTGCCTGAACATTCAATCATTCCACTGTATAGGATTCCTGTTAAGAATCGTTTGATCAGCTTTAAATATAAAGAAGATGATGGATTTTGCCCAAAAAGTTCCATTGAAGCAAATAGGAGAGAATTATCATCAACTATCATGTTCCTAAATGAAAAGGAGACAAAGGGAAAACTAGACTCATTTTAATGGGAAATAGAGAGGAACAAGTATCCAAAGGAATGAATTTTCCCAAAGGAAATAACTGGAACTATTGCCTGCACATTCACTCATTCCACTGTATAGGATTCCTGTTAATAATCCTTTGATCATCTTTAGATATAGAGAAGAGGATGGATTTTGCCCAAAATGTTCCATTGAAGCAAATAGGAGAGAATTATCATCAACTATAATGTTCCTAAATGCAAAGGAGCCAAAGGGAAAACTAGACTCATTTTAATGGGAAATAGAGAGGAACAAGTATCCAAAGGAATGGATTTTCTCAAAGGAAATAACGGGAATTATTGCCTGCACATTCACTCATTCCACTGTATAGCATTCCAGTTAAGAATCCTTTGATCAGCTTTAGATATTAAGTAGATGATGGATTTTGCCCAAAAAGTTCCATTGAATCAAATAGGAGAGAATTAACATCAACTTTAAAATTCCCAATTGAAAAGGAATGATCAGGTACAATAGACTCAATAGAATGGGCGATAGAGAGGAACAAGTATCCAAAGGAATGGATTTTCCCACAGGAAATAACTGGAAATATTGCCTTTATACTCTCATTCCACTGTACAGAATTCATGATAAGAATCCTTGGATCAGCTTTAGATATAAAGAAGATGATGGATTTTGCCCAAAATGTTCCATTGAAGCAAATAAGAGAGAATTAACATCAACCATACAGATTCCAACTGAAAAGGAAACATCAGGAACAGTAGACTCAATAGAATCGGATATAGAGAGGAACAAGTATCCAAAGGAATGGATTTTTCCAAAGGAAATAACTGGAACTGTTGCTTGCACATTCACTCATTCCACTATATAGGATTGCTGTTAAGAATCCTTTGATCAGCTTTAAATATAAAGAAGATGATGGATTTTGCCCAAAATGTTCCATTGAAGCAAATAGGAGAGAATTATCATCAACAATAATGTTCCTCAATGCAAAGGAAACAAAGGGAAAACTAGACTCAATAGAATGGGAAATAGAGAGGAACAAGTATCCAAAGAACGGATTTTCCCAAAGGATATAACTGGAAATATTGCCTGAACATTCAATCATTCCACTGTATAGGATTCCTGTTAAGAATCGTTTGATCAGCTTTAAATATAAAGAAGATGATGGATTTTGCCCAAAAAGTTCCATTGAAGCAAATAGGAGAGAATTATCATCAACAATAATGTTCCTCAATGCAAAGGAGACAAAGGGAAAACTAGACTCATTTTAATGGGAAATATAGAGGAACAAATATCCAAAGGAATGGATTTTCCCAAAGGAAATAATGGGGATTATTGCCTGCACATTCACTCATTCTACTGTATAGCATTCCTGTTAAGAATCCTTTGATCAGCTTAAGAAATTAAGATGATGATGGATTTTGCCCAAAAAGTTCCATTGAAGCAAATAGGAGAGAATTAACATCAACTTTAAAATTCCCAATTGAAAAGGAATGATCAGGAACACTAGACTCAATAGCATGGGAGATAGAGAGGAACAAGTATCCAAAGGAATGGATTTTCCCAAAGGAAATAACTGGAAATATTGCCTTTATACTCTCATTGCACTGTATAGAATTCATGTTAAGAATCCTTGGATCAGCTTTAGATATAAAGAAGATGATGGATTCTGCCCAAAATGTTCCATTGAAGCAAATAAGAGAGAATTAACATCAACCATAAAGTTTCCAACTGAAAAGGAAACATCAGGAACAGTAGACTCAATAGAATCGGATATAGAGAGGAACAAGAATCCAAAGGAATGGATTTTTCCAAAGGAAATAACTGGAACTGTTGCTTGCACATTCACTCTTTCCACTATATATGATTCCTGTTAAGAATCCTTTGATCAGGTTTAGATATACAGAAGAGGATGGATTTTGCCCAAAATGTTCCATTGAAGTAAATAGGAGAGAATTATCATCAACTATAATGTTCCTTAATGAAAAGGACACAAAGGGAAAACTAGACTCAATAGAATGGGAAATAGAGAGGAACAAGTATCCAAAGAACGGATTTTCCCAAAGGATATAACTGGAAATATTGCCTGAACATTCAATCATTCCACTGTATAGGATTCCTGTTAAGAATCGTTTGATCAGCTTTAAATATAAAGAAGATGATGGATTTTGCCCAAAAAGTTCCATTGAAGCAAATAGGAGAGAATTATCATCAACTATCATGTTCCTAAATGAAAAGGAGACAAAGGGAAAACTAGACTCATTTTAATGGGAAATAGAGAGGAACAAGTATCCAAAGGAATGAATTTTCCCAAAGGAAATAACTGGAACTATTGCCTGCACATTCACTCATTCCACTGTATAGGATTCCTGTTAATAATCCTTTGGATCATCTTTAGATATAAAGAAGAGGATGGATTTTGCCCAAAATGTTCCATTGAAGCAAATAGGAGAGAATTATCATCAACTATAATGTTCCTAAATGCAAATGAGCCAAAGGGAAAACTAGACTCATTTTAATGGGAAATAGAGAGGAACAAGTATCCAAAGGAATGGATTTTCTCAAAGGAAATAACGGGAATTATTGCCTGCACATTCACTCATTCCACTGTATAGCATTCCAGTTAAGAATCCTTTGATCAGCTTTAGATATTAAGAAGATGAGGGATTTTGCCCAAAAAGTTCCATTGAAGCAGATAGGAGAGAATTAACATCAACTTTAAAATTCCCAATTGAAAAGGAATGATCAGGAACACTAGACTCAATAGCATGGGAGATAGAGAGGAACAAGTATCCAAAGGAATGGATTTTCCCAAAGGAAATAACTGGAAATATTGCCTTTATACTCTCATTGCACTGTATAGAATTCATGTTAAGAATCCTTGGATCAGCTTTAGATATAAAGAAGATGATGGATTCTGCCCAAAATGTTCCATTGAAGCAAATAAGAGAGAATTAACATCAACCATAAAGTTTCCAACTGAAAAGGAAACATCAGGAACAGTAGACTCAATAGAATCGGATATAGAGAGGAACAAGAATCCAAAGGAATGGATTTTTCCAAAGGAAATAACTGGAACTGTTGCTTGCACATTCACTCATTCCACTATATATGATTGCTGTTAAGAATCCTTTGATCAGCTTTAGATATATAGAAGAGGATGGATTTTGCCCAAAATGTTCCATTGAAGCAAATAGGAGAGAATTATCATCAACTATAATGTTCCTCAATGAAAAGGAAACAAAGGGAAAACTAGACTCAATAGAATGGGAAATAGAGAGGAACAAGTATCCAAAGGAACGGATTTTCCCAAAGGATATAACTGGAAATATTGCCTGCACATTCAATCATTGCACTGTATAGGATTCCAGTTAAGAATCGTTTGATCAGCTTTAAATATAAAGATGATGGATTTTGCCCAAAATGTTCCATTGAAGCAAATAGGAGAGAATTATCATCAACAATAATGTTCCTCAATGCAAAGGAAACAAAGGGAAAACTAGACTCAATAGAATGGGAAATAGAGAGGAACAAGTATCCAAAGGAATGAATTTTCCCAAAGGAAATAACTGGAACTATTGCCTGCACATTCACTCATTCCACTGTATAGGATTCCTGTTAATAATCCTTTGATCATCTTTAGATATAGAGAAGAGGATGGATTTTGCCCAAAATGTTCCATTGAAGCAAATAGGAGAGAATTATCATCAACTATAATGTTCCTAAATGCAAAGGAGCCAAAGGGAAAACTAGACTCATTTTAATGGGAAATAGAGAGGAACAAGTATCCAAAGGAATGGATTTTCTCAAAGGAAATAACGGGAATTATTGCCTGCACATTCACTCATTCCACTGTATAGCATTCCAATTAAGAATCCTTTGATCAGCTTTAGATATTAAGAAGATGATGGATTTTGCCCAAAAAGTTCCATTGAATCATATAGGAGAGAATTAACATCAACTTTAAAATTCCCAATTGAAAAGGAATGATCAGGTACAATAGACTCAATAGAATGGGCGATAGAGAGGAACAAGTATCCAAAGGAATGGATTTTCCCAAAGGAAATAACTGGAAATATTGCCTTTATACTCTCATTCCACTGTACAGAATTCATGATAAGAATCCTTGGATCAGCTTTAGATATAAAGAAGATGATGGATTCTGCCCAAAATGTTCCATTGAAGCAAATAAGAGAGAATTAACATCAACCATAAAGTTTCAAACTGAAAAGGAAACATCAGGAACAGTAGACTCAATAGAATCGGATATAGAGAGGAACAAGAATCCAAAGGAATGGGTTTTTCCAAAGGAAATAACTGGAACTGTTGCTTGCACATTCACTCATTCCACTGTATAGGATTCCAGTTAAGAATCGTTTGATCAGCTTTAAATATAAAGAAGATGATGGATTTTGCCCAAATTGTTCCATTGAAGCAAATAGGAGAGAATTATCATCAACAATAATGTTCCTCAATGCAAAGGAAACAAAGGGAAAACTAGACTCAATAGAATGGGAAATAGAGAGGAACAAGTATCCAAAGGAATGAATTTTCCCAAAGGAAATAACTGGAACTATTGCCTGCACATTCACTCATTCCACTGTATAGGATTCCTGTTAATAATCCTTTGGATCATCTTTAGATATAAAGAAGAGGATGGATTTTGCCCAAAATGTTCCATTGAAGCAAATAGGAGAGAATTATCATCAACTATAATGTTCCTAAATGCAAATGAGCCAAAGGGAAAACTAGACTCATTTTAATGGGAAATAGAGAGGAACAAGTATCCAAAGGAATGGATTTTCTCAAAGGAAATAACGGGAATTATTGCCTGCACATTCACTCATTCCACTGTATAGCATTCCAGTTAAGAATCCTTTGATCAGCTTTAGATATTAAGAAGATGAGGGATTTTGCCCAAAAAGTTCCATTGAAGCAGATAGGAGAGAATTAACATCAACTTTAAAATTCCCAATTGAAAAGGAATGATCAGGTACAATAGACTCAATAGAATGGGCGATAGAGAGGAACAAGTATCCAAAGGAATGGATTTTCCCAAAGGAAATAACTGGAAATATTGCCTTTATACTCTCATTCCACTGTACAGAATTCATGATAAGAATCCTTGGATCAGCTTTAGATATAAAGAAGATGATGGATTCTGCCCAAAATGTTCCATTGAAGCAAATAAGAGAGAATTAACATCAACCATAAAGTTTCAAACTGAAAAGGAAACATCAGGAACAGTAGACTCAATAGAATCGGATATAGAGAGGAACAAGAATCCAAAGGAATGGATTTTTCCAAAGGAAATAACTGGAACTGTTGCTTGCACATTCACTCATTCCACTGTATAGGATTCCAGTTAAGAATCGTTTGATCAGCTTTAAATATAAAGAAGATGATGGATTTTGCCCAAATTGTTCCATTGAAGCAAATAGGAGAGAATTATCATCAACAATAATGTTCCTCAATGCAAAGGAAACAAAGGGAAAACTAGACTCAATAGAATGGGAAATAGAGAGGAACAAGTATCCAAAGGAATGAATTTTCCCAAAGGAAATAACTGGAACTATTGCCTGCACATTCACTCATTCCACTGTATAGGATTCCTGTTAATAATCCTTTGGATCATCTTTAGATATAAAGAAGAGGATGGATTTTGCCCAAAATGTTCCATTGAAGCAAATAGGAGAGAATTATCATCAACTATAATGTTCCTAAATGCAAATGAGCCAAAGGGAAAACTAGACTCATTTTAATGGGAAATAGAGAGGAACAAGTATCCAAAGGAATGGATTTTCTCAAAGGAAATAACGGGAATTATTGCCTGCACATTCACTCATTCCACTGTATAGCATTCCAGTTAAGAATCCTTTGATCAGCTTTAGATATTAAGAAGATGAGGGATTTTGCCCAAAAAGTTCCATTGAAGCAGATAGGAGAGAATTAACATCAACTTTAAAATTCCCAATTGAAAAGGAATGATCAGGAACACTAGACTCAATAGCATGGGAGATAGAGAGGAACAAGTATCCAAAGGAATGGATTTTCCCACAGGAAATAACTGGAAATATTGCCTTTATACTCTCATTGCACTGTATAGAATTCATGTTAAGAATCCTTGGATCAGCTTTAGATATAAAGAAGATGATGGATTCTGCCCAAAATGTTCCATTGAAGCAAATAAGAGAGAATTAACATCAACCATAAAGTTTCCAACTGAAAAGGAAACATCAGGAACAGTAGACTCAATAGAATCGGATATAGAGAGGAACAAGAATCCAAAGGAATGGATTTTTCCAAAGGAAATAACTGGAACTGTTGCTTGCACATTCACTCATTCCACTATATATGATTCCTGTTAAGAATCCTTTGATCAGCTTTAGATATACAGAAGAGGATGGATTTTGCCCAAAATGTTCCATTGAAGTAAATAGGAGAGAATTGTCATCAACTATAATGTTCCTCAATGAAAAGGACACAAAGGGAAAACTAGACTCAATAGAATGGGAAATAGAGAGGAACAAGTATCCAAAGAACGGATTTTCCCAAAGGATATAACTGGAAATATTGCCTGAACATTCAATCATTCCACTGTATAGGATTCCTGTTAAGAATCGTTTGATCAGCTTTAAATATAAAGAAGATGATGGATTTTGCCCAAAAAGTTCCATTGAAGCAAATAGGAGAGAATTATCATCAACTATCATGTTCCTAAATGCAAAGGAGACAAAGGGAAAACTAGACTCATTTCAATGGAAAATAGAGAGGAACAAGTATCCAAAGGAATGGATTTTCCCAAAGGAAATAATGGGGATTATTGCCTGCACATTCACTCATTCAACTGTATAGCATTCCTGTTAAGAATCCTTTGATCAGCTTTAGAAATTAAGAAGATGATGGATTTTGCCCAAAAAGTTCCATTGAAGCAAATAGGAGAGAATTAACATCAACTTTAAAATTTCCAATTGAAAAGGAATGATCAGGAACACTAGACTCAATAGCATGGGAGATAGAGAGGAACAAGTATCCAAAGGAATGGATTTTCCCAAAGGAAATAACTGGAAATATTGCCTATATACTCTCATTGCACTATATAGAATTCATGTTAAGAATCCTTGGATCAGCTTTAGATATAAAGAAGATGATGGATTCTGCCCAAAATGTTCCATTGAAGCAAATAAGAGAGAATTAACATCAACCATAAAGTTTCCTACTGAAAAGGAAACATCAGGAACAGTAGACTCAATAGAATCGGATATAGAGAGGAACAAGAATCCAAAGGAATGGATTTTTCCAAAGGAAATAACTGGAACTGTTGCTTGCACATTCACTCATTCCACTGTATAGGATTCCAGTTAAGAATCGTTTGATCAGCTTTAAATATAAAGAAGATGATGGATTTTGCCCAAAATGTTCCATTGAAGCAAATAGGAGAGAATTATCATCAACAATAATGTTCCTCAATGCAAAGGAAACAAAGGGAAAACTAGACTCAATAGAATGGGAAATAGAGAGGAACAAGTATCCAAAGGAAATAACTGGAACTATTGCCTGCACATTCACTCATTCCACTGTATAGGATTCCTGTTAATAATCCTTTGGATCATCTTTAGATATAAAGAAGAGGATGGATTTTGCCCAAAATGTTCCATTGAAGCAAATAGGAGAGAATTATCATCAACTATAATGTTCCTAAATGCAAATGAGCCAAAGGGAAAACTAGACTCATTTTAATGGGAAATAGAGAGGAACAAGTATCCAAAGGAATGGATTTTCTGAAAGGAAATAACGGGAATTATTGCCTGCACATTCACTCATTCCACTGTATAGGATTCCTGTTAAGAATCGTTTGATCAGCTTTAAATATAAAGATGATGGATTTTGCCCAAAATGTTCCATTGAAGCAAATAGGACAGAATTATCATCAACAATAATGTTCCTCAATGCAAAGGAAACAAAGGGAAAACTAGACTCAATAGAATGGGAAATAGAGAGGAACAAGTATCCAAAGGAACGGATTTTCCCAAAGGAAATAACTGGAACTATTGCCTGCACATTCACTCATTCCACTGTATAGGATTCCTGTTAATAATCCTTTGATCATCTTTAGATATAGAGAAGAGGATGGATTTTGCCCAAAATGTTCCATTGAAGCAAATAGGAGAGAATTATCATCAACTATAATGTTCCTAAATGCAAAGGAGCCAAAGGGAAAACTAGACTCATTTTAATGGGAAATAGAGAGGAACAAGTATCCAAAGGAATGGATTTTCTCAAAGGAAATAACGGGAATTATTGCCTGCACATTCACTCATTCCACTGTATAGCATTCCAATTAAGAATCCTTTGATCAGCTTTAGATATAAAGAAGATGATGGATTCTGCCCAAAATGTTCCATTGAAGCAAATAAGAGAGAATTAACATCAACCATAAAGTTTCAAACTGAAAAGGAAACATCAGGAACAGTAGACTCAATAGAATCGGATATAGAGAGGAACAAGAATCCAAAGGAATGGATTTTTCCAAAGGAAATAACTGGAACTGTTGCTTGCACATTCACTCATTCCACTGTGTAGGATTCCAGTTAAGAATCGTTTGATCAGCTTTAAATATAAAGAAGATGATGGATTTTGCCCAAATTGTTCCATTGAAGCAAATAGGAGAGAATTATCATCAACAATAATGTTCCTCAATGCAAAGGAGACAAAGGGAAAACTAGACTCATTTTAATGGGAAATAGAGAGGAACAAGTATCCAAAGGAATGGATTTTCCCAAAGGAAATAATGGGGATTATTGCCTGCACATTCACTCATTCCACTGTATAGCATTCCAGTTAAGAATCCTTTGATCAGCTTTAGATATTAAGAAGATGATGGATTTTGCCCAAAAAGTTCCATTGAAGCAAATAGGAGAGAATTAACATCAACCATAAAGTTTCCAACTGAAAAGGAAACATCAGGAACAGTAGACTCAATAGAATCGGATATAGAGAGGAACAAGAATCCAAAGGAATGGATTTTCCAAAGGAAATAACTGGAACTGTTGCTTGCACATTCACTCATTCCACTGTATAGGATTCCAGTTAAGAATCGTTTGATCAGCTTTAAATATAAAGAAGATGATGGATTTTGCCCAAAATGTTCCATTGAAGCAAATAGGAGAGAATTACATCAACAATAATGTTCCTCAATGCAAAGGAAACAAAGGGAAAACTAGACTCAATAGAATGGGAAATAGAGAGGAACAAGTATCCAAAGGAAATAACTGGAACTATTGCCTGCACATTCACTCATTCCACTGTATAGGATTCCTGTTAATAATCCTTTGGATCATCTTTAGATATAAAGAAGAGGATGGATTTTGCCCAAAATGTTCCATTGAAGCAAATAGGAGAGAATTATCATCAACTATAATGTTCCTAAATGCAAATGAGCCAAAGGGAAAACTAGACTAATTTTAATGGGAAATAGAGAGGAACAAGTATCCAAAGGAATGGATTTTCTGAAAGGAAATAACGGGAATTATTGCCTGCACATTCACTCATTCCACTGTATAGCATTCCAGTTAAGAATCCTTTGATCAGCTTTAGATATTAAGAAGATGAGGGATTTTGCCCAAAAAGTTCCATTGAAGCAAATAGGAGAGAATTAACATCAACTTTAAAATTCCCAATTGAAAAGGAATGATCAGGAACACTAGACTCAATAGCATGGGAGATAGAGAGGAACAAGTATCCAAAGGAATGGATTTTCCCACAGGAAATAACTGGAAATATTGCCTTTATACTCTCATTGCACTGTATAGAATTCATGTTAAGAATCCTTGGATCAGCTTTAGATATAAAGAAGATGATGGATTCTGCCCAAAATGTTCCATTGAAGCAAATAAGAGAGAATTAACATCAACCATAAAGTTTCCAACTGAAAAGGAAACATCAGGAACAGTAGACTCAATAGAATCGGATATAGAGAGGAACAAGAATCCAAAGGAATGGATTTTTCCAAAGGAAATAACTGGAACTGTTGCTTGCACATTCACTCATTCCACTATATATGATTCCTGTTAAGAATCCTTTGATCAGGTTTAGATATACAGAAGAGGATGGATTTTGCCCAAAATGTTCCATTGAAGTAAATAGGAGAGAATTATCATCAACTATAATGTTCCTTAATGAAAAGGACACAAAGGGAAAACTAGACTCAATAGAATGGGAAATAGAGAGGAACAAGTATCCAAAGAACGGATTTTCCCAAAGGATATAACTGGAAATATTGCCTGAACATTCAATCATTCCACTGTATAGGATTCCTGTTAAGAATCGTTTGATCAGCTTTAAATATAAAGAAGATGATGGATTTTGCCCAAAAAGTTCCATTGAAGCAAATAGGAGAGAATTATCATCAACTATCATGTTCCTAAATGAAAAGGAGACAAAGGGAAAACTAGACTCATTTTAATGGGAAATAGAGAGGAACAAGTATCCAAAGGAATGAATTTTCCCAAAGGAAATAACTGGAACTATTGCCTGCACATTCACTCATTCCACTGTATAGGATTCCTGTTAATAATCCTTTGATCATCTTTAGATATAGAGAAGAGGATGGATTTTGCCCAAAATGTTCCATTGAAGCAAATAGGAGAGAATTATCATCAACTATAATGTTCCTAAATGCAAAGGAGCCAAAGGGAAAACTAGACTCATTTTAATGGGAAATAGAGAGGAACAAGTATCCAAAGGAATGGATTTTCTCAAAGGAAATAACGGGAATTATTGCCTGCACATTCACTCATTCCACTGTATAGCATTCCAGTTAAGAATCCTTTGATCAGCTTTAGATATTAAGTAGATGATGGATTTTGCCCAAAAAGTTCCATTGAATCAAATAGGAGAGAATTAACATCAACTTTAAAATTCCCAATTGAAAAGGAATGATCAGGTACAATAGACTCAATAGAATGGGCGATAGAGAGGAACAAGTATCCAAAGGAATGGATTTTCCCACAGGAAATAACTGGAAATATTGCCTTTATACTCTCATTCCACTGTACAGAATTCATGATAAGAATCCTTGGATCAGCTTTAGATATAAAGAAGATGATGGATTTTGCCCAAAATGTTCCATTGAAGCAAATAAGAGAGAATTAACATCAACCATACAGATTCCAACTGAAAAGGAAACATCAGGAACAGTAGACTCAATAGAATCGGATATAGAGAGGAACAAGTATCCAAAGGAATGGATTTTTCCAAAGGAAATAACTGGAACTGTTGCTTGCACATTCACTCATTCCACTATATAGGATTGCTGTTAAGAATCCTTTGATCAGCTTTAAATATAAAGAAGATGATGGATTTTGCCCAAAATGTTCCATTGAAGCAAATAGGAGAGAATTATCATCAACAATAATGTTCCTCAATGCAAAGGAAACAAAGGGAAAACTAGACTCAATAGAATGGGAAATAGAGAGGAACAAGTATCCAAAGAACGGATTTTCCCAAAGGATATAACTGGAAATATTGCCTGAACATTCAATCATTCCACTGTATAGGATTCCTGTTAAGAATCGTTTGATCAGCTTTAAATATAAAGAAGATGATGGATTTTGCCCAAAAAGTTCCATTGAAGCAAATAGGAGAGAATTATCATCAACAATAATGTTCCTCAATGCAAAGGAGACAAAGGGAAAACTAGACTCATTTTAATGGGAAATATAGAGGAACAAATATCCAAAGGAATGGATTTTCCCAAAGGAAATAATGGGGATTATTGCCTGCACATTCACTCATTCTACTGTATAGCATTCCTGTTAAGAATCCTTTGATCAGCTTAAGAAATTAAGATGATGATGGATTTTGCCCAAAAAGTTCCATTGAAGCAAATAGGAGAGAATTAACATCAACTTTAAAATTCCCAATTGAAAAGGAATGATCAGGAACACTAGACTCAATAGCATGGGAGATAGAGAGGAACAAGTATCCAAAGGAATGGATTTTCCCAAAGGAAATAACTGGAAATATTGCCTTTATACTCTCATTGCACTGTATAGAATTCATGTTAAGAATCCTTGGATCAGCTTTAGATATAAAGAAGATGATGGATTCTGCCCAAAATGTTCCATTGAAGCAAATAAGAGAGAATTAACATCAACCATAAAGTTTCCAACTGAAAAGGAAACATCAGGAACAGTAGACTCAATAGAATCGGATATAGAGAGGAACAAGAATCCAAAGGAATGGATTTTTCCAAAGGAAATAACTGGAACTGTTGCTTGCACATTCACTCATTCCACTATATATGATTGCTGTTAAGAATCCTTTGATCAGCTTTAGATATATAGAAGAGGATGGATTTTGCCCAAAATGTTCCATTGAAGCAAATAGGAGAGAATTATCATCAACTATAATGTTCCTCAATGAAAAGGAAACAAAGGGAAAACTAGACTCAATAGAATGGGAAATAGAGAGGAACAAATATCCAAAGGAACGGATTTTCCCAAAGGATATAACTGGAAATATTGCCTGCACATTCAATCATTGCACTGTATAGGATTCCAGTTAAGAATCGTTTGATCAGCTTTAAATATAAAGATGATGGATTTTGCCCAAAATGTTCCATTGAAGCAAATAGGAGAGAATTATCATCAACAATAATGTTCCTCAATGCAAAGGAAACAAAGGGAAAACTAGACTCAATAGAATGGGAAATAGAGAGGAACAAGTATCCAAAGGAATGAATTTTCCCAAAGGAAATAACTGGAACTATTGCCTGCACATTCACTCATTCCACTGTATAGGATTCCTGTTAATAATCCTTTGATCATCTTTAGATATAGAGAAGAGGATGGATTTTGCCCAAAATGTTCCATTGAAGCAAATAGGAGAGAATTATCATCAACTATAATGTTCCTAAATGCAAAGGAGCCAAAGGGAAAACTAGACTCATTTTAATGGGAAATAGAGAGGAACAAGTATCCAAAGGAATGGATTTTCTCAAAGGAAATAACGGGAATTATTGCCTGCACATTCACTCATTCCACTGTATAGCATTCCAATTAAGAATCCTTTGATCAGCTTTAGATATTAAGAAGATGATGGATTTTGCCCAAAAAGTTCCATTGAATCAAATAGGAGAGAATTAACATCAACTTTAAAATTCCCAATTGAAAAGGAATGATCAGGTACAATTGACTCAATAGAATGGGCGATAGAGAGGAACAAGTATCCAAAGGAATGGATTTTCCCAAAGGAAATAACTGGAAATATTGCCTTTATACTCTCATTCCACTGTACAGAATTCATGATAAGAATCCTTGGATCAGCTTTAGATATAAAGAAGATGATGGATTCTGCCCAAAATGTTCCATTGAAGCAAATAAGAGAGAATTAACATCAACCATAAAGTTTCCAACTGAAAAGGAAACATCAGGAACAGTAGACTCAATAGAATCGGATATAGAGAGGAACAAGAATCCAAAGGAATGGATTTTTCCAAAGGAAATAACTGGAACTGTTGCTTGCACATTCACTCATTCCACTGTATAGGATTCCAGTTAAGAATCGTTTGATCAGCTTTAAATATAAAGAAGATGATGGATTTTGCCCAAATTGTTCCATTGAAGCAAATAGGAGAGAATTATCATCAACAATAATGTTCCTCAATGCAAAGGAAACAAAGGGAAAACTAGACTCAATAGAATGGGAAATAGAGAGGAACAAGTATCCAAAGGAATGAATTTTCCCAAAGGAAATAACTGGAACTATTGCCTGCACATTCACTCATTCCACTGTATAGGATTCCTGTTAATAATCCTTTGGATCATCTTTAGATATAAAGAAGAGGATGGATTTTGCCCAAAATGTTCCATTGAAGCAAATAGGAGAGAATTATCATCAACTATAATGTTCCTAAATGCAAATGAGCCAAAGGGAAAACTAGACTCATTTTAATGGGAAATAGAGAGGAACAAGTATCCAAAGGAATGGATTTTCTCAAAGGAAATAACGGGAATTATTGCCTGCACATTCACTCATTCCACTGTATAGCATTCCAGTTAAGAATCCTTTGATCAGCTTTAGATATTAAGAAGATGAGGGATTTTGCCCAAAAAGTTCCATTGAAGCAGATAGGAGAGAATTAACATCAACTTTAAAATTCCCAATTGAAAAGGAATGATCAGGAACACTAGACTCAATAGCATGGGAGATAGAGAGGAACAAGTATCCAAAGGAATGGATTTTCCCAAAGGAAATAACTGGAAATATTGCCTTTATACTCTCATTGCACTGTATAGAATTCATGTTAAGAATCCTTGGATCAGCTTTAGATATAAAGAAGATGATGGATTCTGCCCAAAATGTTCCATTGAAGCAAATAAGAGAGAATTAACATCAACCATAAAGTTTCCATCTGAAAAGGAAACATCAGGAACAGTAGACTCAATAGAATCGGATATAGAGAGGAACAAGAATCCAAAGGAATGGATTTTTCCAAAGGAAATAACTGGAACTGTTGCTTGCACATTCACTCATTCCACTATATATGATTGCTGTTAAGAATCCTTTGATCAGCTTTAGATATATAGAAGAGGATGGATTTTGCCCAAAATGTTCCATTGAAGCAAATAGGAGAGAATTATCATCAACTATAATGTTCCTCAATGAAAAGGACACAAAGGGAAAACTAGACTCAATAGAATGGGAAATAGAGAGGAACAAGTATCCAAAGGAACGGATTTTCCCAAAGGATATAACTGGAAATATTGCCTGCACATTCAATCATTGCACTGTATAGGATTCCAGTTAAGAATCGTTTGATCAGCTTTAAATATAAAGATGATGGATTTTGCCCAAAATGTTCCATTGAAGCAAATAGGAGAGAATTATCATCAACAATAATGTTCCTCAATGCAAAGGAAACAAAGGGAAAACTAGACTCAATAGAATGGGAAATAGAGAGGAACAAGTATCCAAAGGAATGAATTTTCCCAAAGGAAATAACTGGAACTATTGCCTGCACATTCACTCCTTCCACTGTATAGGATTCCTGTTAATAATCCTTTGATCATCTTTAGATATAGAGAAGAGGATGGATTTTGCCCAAAATGTTCCATTGAAGCAAATAGGAGAGAATTATCATCAACTATAATGTTCCTAAATGCAAAGGAGCCAAAGGGAAAACTAGACTCATTTTAATGGGAAATAGAGAGGAACAAGTATCCAAAGGAATGGATTTTCTCAAAGGAAATAACGGGAATTATTGCCTGCACATTCACTCATTCCACTGTATAGCATTCCAATTAAGAATCCTTTGATCAGCTTTAGATATTAAGAAGATGATGGATTTTGCCCAAAAAGTTCCATTGAATGAAATAGGAGAGAATTAACATCAACTTTAAAATTCCCAATTGAAAAGGAATGATCAGGTACAATTGACTCAATAGAATGGGCGATAGAGAGGAACAAGTATCCAAAGGAATGGATTTTCCCAAAGGAAATAACTGGAAATATTGCCTTTATACTCTCATTCCACTGTACAGAATTCATGATAAGAATCCTTGGATCAGCTTTAGATATAAAGAAGATGATGGATTCTGCCCAAAATGTTCCATTGAAGCAAATAAGAGAGAATTAACATCAACCATAAAGTTTCAAACTGAAAAGGAAACATCAGGAACAGTAGACTCAATAGAATCGGATATAGAGAGGAACAAGAATCCAAAGGAATGGATTTTTCCAAAGGAAATAACTGGAACTGTTGCTTGCACATTCACTCATTCCACTGTATAGGATTCCAGTTAAGAATCGTTTGATCAGCTTTAAATATAAAGAAGATGATGGATTTTGCCCAAATTGTTCCATTGAAGCAAATAGGAGAGAATTATCATCAACAATAATGTTCCTCAATGCAAAGGAAACAAAGGGAAAACTAGACTCAATAGAATGGGAAATAGAGAGGAACAAGTATCCAAAGGAATGAATTTTCCCAAAGGAAATAACTGGAACTATTGCCTGCACATTCACTCATTCCACTGTATAGGATTCCTGTTAATAATCCTTTGGATCATCTTTAGATATAAAGAAGAGGATGGATTTTGCCCAAAATGTTCCATTGAAGCAAATAGGAGAGAATTATCATCAACTATAATGTTCCTAAATGCAAATGAGCCAAAGGGAAAACTAGACTCATTTTAATGGGAAATAGAGAGGAACAAGTATCCAAAGGAATGGATTTTCTCAAAGGAAATAACGGGAATTATTGCCTGCACATTCACTCATTCCACTGTATAGCATTCCAGTTAAGAATCCTTTGATCAGCTTTAGATATTAAGAAGATGAGGGATTTTGCCCAAAAAGTTCCATTGAAGCAGATAGGAGAGAATTAACATCAACTTTAAAATTCCCAATTGAAAAGGAATGATCAGGAACACTAGACTCAATAGCATGGGAGATAGAGAGGAACAAGTATCCAAAGGAATGGATTTTCCCACAGGAAATAACTGGAAATATTGCCTTTATACTCTCATTGCACTGTATAGAATTCATGTTAAGAATCCTTGGATCAGCTTTAGATATAAAGAAGATGATGGATTCTGCCCAAAATGTTCCATTGAAGCAAATAAGAGAGAATTAACATCAACCATAAAGTTTCAAACTGAAAAGGAAACATCAGGAACAGTAGACTCAATAGAATCGGATATAGAGAGGAACAAGAATCCAAAGGAATGGATTTTTCCAAAGGAAATAACTGGAACTGTTGCTTGCACATTCACTCATTCCACTATATATGATTCCTGTTAAGAATCCTTTGATCAGGTTTAGATATACAGAAGAGGATGGATTTTGCCCAAAATGTTCCATTGAAGTAAATAGGAGAGAATTATCATCAACTATAATGTTCCTTAATGAAAAGGACACAAAGGGAAAACTAGACTCAATAGAATGGGAAATAGAGAGGAACAAGTATCCAAAGAACGGATTTTCCCAAAGGATATAACTGGAAATATTGCCTGAACATTCAATCATTCCACTGTATAGGATTCCTGTTAAGAATCGTTTGATCAGCTTTAAATATAAAGAAGATGATGGATTTTGCCCAAAAAGTTCCATTGAAGCAAATAGGAGAGAATTATCATCAACTATCATGTTCCTAAATGAAAAGGAGACAAAGGGAAAACTAGACTCATTTTAATGGGAAATAGAGAGGAACAAGTATCCAAAGGAATGAATTTTCCCAAAGGAAATAACTGGAACTATTGCCTGCACATTCACTCATTCCACTGTATAGGATTCCTGTTAATAATCCTTTGATCATCTTTAGATATAGAGAAGAGGATGGATTTTGCCCAAAATGTTCCATTGAAGCAAATAGGAGAGAATTATCATCAACTATAATGTTCCTAAATGCAAAGGAGCCAAAGGGAAAACTAGACTCATTTTAATGGGAAATAGAGAGGAACAAGTATCCAAAGGAATGGATTTTCTCAAAGGAAATAACGGGAATTATTGCCTGCACATTCACTCATTCCACTGTATAGCATTCCAATTAAGAATCCTTTGATCAGCTTTAGATATAAAGAAGATGATGGATTCTGCCCAAAATGTTCCATTGAAGCAAATAAGAGAGAATTAACATCAACCATAAAGTTTCAAACTGAAAAGGAAACATCAGGAACAGTAGACTCAATAGAATCGGATATAGAGAGGAACAAGAATCCAAAGGAATGGATTTTTCCAAAGGAAATAACTGGAACTGTTGCTTGCACATTCACTCATTCCACTGTATAGGATTCCAGTTAAGAATCGTTTGATCAGCTTTAAATATAAAGAAGATGATGGATTTTGCCCAAATTGTTCCATTGAAGCAAATAGGAGAGAATTATCATCAACAATAATGTTCCTCAATGCAAAGGAAACAAAGGGAAAACTAGACTCAATAGAATGGGAAATAGAGAGGAACAAGTATCCAAAGGAATGAATTTTCCCAAAGGAAATAACTGGAACTATTGCCTGCACATTCACTCATTCCACTGTATAGGATTCCTGTTAATAATCCTTTGGATCATCTTTAGATATAAAGAAGAGGATGGATTTTGCCCAAAATGTTCCATTGAAGCAAATAGGAGAGAATTATCATCAACTATAATGTTCCTAAATGCAAATGAGCCAAAGGGAAAACTAGACTCATTTTAATGGGAAATAGAGAGGAACAAGTATCCAAAGGAATGGATTTTCTCAAAGGAAATAACGGGAATTATTGCCTGCACATTCACTCATTCCACTGTATAGCATTCCAGTTAAGAATCCTTTGATCAGCTTTAGATATTAAGAAGATGAGGGATTTTGCCCAAAAAGTTCCATTGAAGCAGATAGGAGAGAATTAACATCAACTTTAAAATTCCCAATTGAAAAGGAATGATCAGGAACACTAGACTCAATAGCATGGGAGATAGAGAGGAACAAGTATCCAAAGGAATGGATTTTCCCACAGGAAATAACTGGAAATATTGCCTTTATACTCTCATTGCACTGTATAGAATTCATGTTAAGAATCCTTGGATCAGCTTTAGATATAAAGAAGATGATGGATTCTGCCCAAAATGTTCCATTGAAGCAAATAAGAGAGAATTAACATCAACCATAAAGTTTCCAACTGAAAAGGAAACATCAGGAACAGTAGACTCAATAGAATCGGATATAGAGAGGAACAAGAATCCAAAGGAATGGATTTTTCCAAAGGAAATAACTGGAACTGTTGCTTGCACATTCACTCATTCCACTATATATGATTCCTGTTAAGAATCCTTTGATCAGCTTTAGATATACAGAAGAGGATGGATTTTGCCCAAAATGTTCCATTGAAGTAAATAGGAGAGAATTATCATCAACTATAATGTTCCTCAATGAAAAGGACACAAAGGGAAAACTAGACTCAATAGAATGGGAAATAGAGAGGAACAAGTATCCAAAGAACGGATTTTCCCAAAGGATATAACTGGAAATATTGCCTGAACATTCAATCATTCCACTGTATAGGATTCCTGTTAAGAATCGTTTGATCAGCTTTAAATATAAAGAAGATGATGGATTTTGCCCAAAAAGTTCCATTGAAGCAAATAGGAGAGAATTATCATCAACTATCATGTTCCTAAATGCAAAGGAGACAAAGGGAAAACTAGACTCATTTCAATGGGAAATAGAGAGGAACAAGTATCCAAAGGAATGGATTTTCCCAAAGGAAATAACTGGAAATATTGCCTATATACTCTCATTGCACTGTATAGAATTCATGTTAAGAATCCTTGGATCAGCTTTAGATATAAAGAAGATGATGGATTCTGCCCAAAATGTTCCATTGAAGCAAATAAGAGAGAATTAACATCAACCATAAAGTTTCCAACTGAAAAGGAAACATCAGGAACAGTAGACTCAATAGAATCGGATATAGAGAGGAACAAGAATCCAAAGGAATGGATTTTTCCAAAGGAAATAACTGGAACTGTTGCTTGCACATTCACTCATTCCACTATATATGATTGCTGTTAAGAATCCTTTGATCAACTTTAGATATATAGAAGAGGATAGATTTTGCCCAAAATGTTCCATTGAAGCAAATAGGAGAGAATTATCATCAACTATAATGTTCCTCAATGAAAAGGAAACAAAGGGAAAACTAGACTCAATAGAATGGGAAATAGAGAGGAACAAGTATCCAAAGGAAATAACTGGAACTATTGCCTGCACATTCACTCATTCCACTGTATAGGATTCCTGTTAATAATCCTTTGGATCATCTTTAGATATAAAGAAGAGGATGGATTTTGCCCAAAATGTTCCATTGAAGCAAATAGGAGAGAATTATCATCAACTATAATGTTCCTAAATGCAAATGAGCCAAAGGGAAAACTAGACTCATTTTAATGGGAAATAGAGAGGAACAAGTATCCAAAGGAATGGATTTTCTCAAAGGAAATAACGGGAATTATTGCCTGCACATTCACTCATTCCACTGTATAGCATTCCAGTTAAGAATCCTTTGATCAGCTTTAGATATTAAGAAGATGAGGGATTTTGCCCAAAAAGTTCCATTGAAGCAGATAGGAGAGAATTAACATCAACTTTAAAATTCCCAATTGAAAAGGAATGATCAGGAACACTAGACTCAATAGCATGGGAGATAGAGAGGAACAAGTATCCAAAGGAATGGATTTTCCCAAAGGAAATAACTGGAAATATTGCCTTTATACTCTCATTGCACTGTATAGAATTTATGTTAAGAATCCTTGGATCAGCTTTAGATATAAAGAAGATGATGGATTCTGCCCAAAATGTTCCATTGAGGCAAATAAGAGAGAATTAACATCAACCATAAAGTTTCCAACTGAAAAGGAAACATCAGGAACAGTAGACTCAATAGAATCGGATATAGAGAGGAACAAGAATCCAAAGGAATGGATTTTTCCAAAGGAAATAACTGGAACTGTTGCTTGCACATTCACTCATTCCACTATATATGATTGCTGTTAAGAATCCTTTGATCAGCTTTAGATATATAGAAGAGGATGGATTTTGCCCAAAATGTTCCATTGAAGCAAATAGGAGAGAATTATCATCAACTATAATGTTCCTCAATGAAAAGGAAACAAAGGGAAAACTAGACTCAATAGAATGGGAAATAGAGAGGAACAAGTATCCAAAGGAACGGATTTTCCCAAAGGATATAACTGGAAATATTGCCTGCACATTCAATCATTGCACTGTATAGGATTCCAGTTAAGAATCGTTTGATCAGCTTTAAATATAAAGATGATGGATTTTGCCCAAAATGTTCCATTGAAGCAAATAGGAGAGAATTATCATCAACAATAATGTTCCTCAATGCAAAGGAAACAAAGGGAAAACTAGACTCAATAGAATGGGAAATAGAGAGGAACAAGTATCCAAAGGAATGAATTTTCCCAAAGGAAATAACTGGAACTATTGCCTGCACATTCACTCATTCCACTGTATAGGATTCCTGTTAATAATCCTTTGATCATCTTTAGATATAGAGAAGAGGATGGATTTTGCCCAAAATGTTCCATTGAAGCAAATAGGAGAGAATTATCATCAACTATAATGTTCCTAAATGCAAAGGAGCCAAAGGGAAAACTAGACTCATTTTAATGGGAAATAGAGAGGAACAAGTATCCAAAGGAATGGATTTTCTCAAAGGAAATAACGGGAATTATTGCCTGCACATTCACTCATTCCACTGTATAGCATTCCAATTAAGAATCCTTTGATCAGCTTTAGATATAAAGAAGATGATGGATTCTGCCCAAAATGTTCCATTGAAGCAAATAAGAGAGAATTAACATCAACCATAAAGTTTCAAACTGAAAAGGCAACATCAGGAACAGTAGACTCAATAGAATCGGATATAGAGAGGAACAAGAATCCAAAGGAATGGATTTTTCCAAAGGAAATAACTGGAACTGTTGCTTGCACATTCACTCATTCCACTGTATAGGATTCCAGTTAAGAATCGTTTGATCAGCTTTAAATATAAAGAAGATGATGGATTTTGCCCAAATTGTTCCATTGAAGCAAATAGGAGAGAATTATCATCAACAATAATGTTCCTCAATGCAAAGGAAACAAAGGGAAAACTAGACTCAATAGAATGGGAAATAGAGAGGAACAAGTATCCAAAGGAATGAATTTTCCCAAAGGAAATAACTGGAACTATTGCCTGCACATTCACTCATTCCACTGTATAGGATTCCTGTTAATAATCCTTTGGATCATCTTTAGATATAAAGAAGAGGATGGATTTTGCCCAAAATGTTCCATTGAAGCAAATAGGAGAGAATTATCATCAACTATAATGTTCCTAAATGCAAATGAGCCAAAGGGAAAACTAGACTCATTTTAATGGGAAATAGAGAGGAACAAGTATCCAAAGGAATGGATTTTCTCAAAGGAAATAACGGGAATTATTGCCTGCACATTCACTCATTCCACTGTATAGCATTCCAGTTAAGAATCCTTTGATCAGCTTTAGATATTAAGAAGATGAGGGATTTTGCCCAAAAAGTTCCATTGAAGCAGATAGGAGAGAATTAACATCAACTTTAAAATTCCCAATTGAAAAGGAATGATCAGGAACACTAGACTCAATAGCATGGGAGATAGAGAGGAACAAGTATCCAAAGGAATGGATTTTCCCACAGGAAATAACTGGAAATATTGCCTTTATACTCTCATTGCACTGTATAGAATTCATGTTAAGAATCCTTGGATCAGCTTTAGATATAAAGAAGATGATGGATTCTGCCCAAAATGTTCCATTGAAGCAAATAAGAGAGAATTAACATCAACCATAAAGTTTCCAACTGAAAAGGAAACATCAGGAACAGTAGACTCAATAGAATCGGATATAGAGAGGAACAAGAATCCAAAGGAATGGATTTTTCCAAAGGAAATAACTGGAACTGTTGCTTGCACATTCACTCATTCCACTATATATGATTCCTGTTAAGAATCCTTTGATCAGCTTTAGATATACAGAAGAGGATGGATTTTGCCCAAAATGTTCCATTGAAGTAAATAGGAGAGAATTATCATCAACTATAATGTTCCTCAATGAAAAGGACACAAAGGGAAAACTAGACTCAATAGAATGGGAAATAGAGAGGAACAAGTATCCAAAGAACGGATTTTCCCAAAGGATATAACTGGAAATATTGCCTGAACATTCAATCATTCCACTGTATAGGATTCCTGTTAAGAATCGTTTGATCAGCTTTAAATATAAAGAAGATGATGGATTTTGCCCAAAAAGTTCCATTGAAGCAAATAGGAGAGAATTATCATCAACTATCATGTTCCTAAATGCAAAGGAGACAAAGGGAAAACTAGACTCATTTCAATGGGAAATAGAGAGGAACAAGTATCCAAAGGAATGGATTTTCCCAAAGGAAATAACTGGAAATATTGCCTATATACTCTCATTGCACTGTATAGAATTCATGTTAAGAATCCTTGGATCAGCTTTAGATATAAAGAAGATGATGGATTCTGCCCAAAATGTTCCATTGAAGCAAATAAGAGAGAATTAACATCAACCATAAAGTTTCCAACTGAAAAGGAAACATCAGGAACAGTAGACTCAATAGAATCGGATATAGAGAGGAACAAGAATCCAAAGGAATGGATTTTTCCAAAGGAAATAACTGGAACTGTTGCTTGCACATTCACTCATTCCACTATATATGATTGCTGTTAAGAATCCTTTGATCAACTTTAGATATATAGAAGAGGATAGATTTTGCCCAAAATGTTCCATTGAAGCAAATAGGAGAGAATTATCATCAACTATAATGTTCCTCAATGAAAAGGAAACAAAGGGAAAACTAGACTCAATAGAATGGGAAATAGAGAGGAACAAGTATCCAAAGGAAATAACTGGAACTATTGCCTGCACATTCACTCATTCCACTGTATAGGATTCCTGTTAATAATCCTTTGGATCATCTTTAGATATAAAGAAGAGGATGGATTTTGCCCAAAATGTTCCATTGAAGCAAATAGGAGAGAATTATCATCAACTATAATGTTCCTCAATGAAAAGGAAATAAAGGGAAAACTAGACTCAATAGAAAGGGAAATAGAGAGGAACAAGTATCCAAAGGAACGGATTTTCCCAAAGGATATAACTGGAAATATTGCCTGCACATTCAATCATTCCACTGTATAGGATTCCAGTTAAGAATCGTTTGATCAGCTTTAAATATAAAGATGATGGATTTTGCCCAAAATGTTCCATTGAAGCAAATAGGAGAGAATTATCATCAACAATAATGTTCCTCAATGCAAAGGAAACAAAGGGAAAACTAGACTCAATAGAATGGGAAATAGAGAGGAACAAGTATCCAAAGGAATGAATTTTCCCAAAGGAAATAACTGGAACTATTGCCTGCACATTCACTCATTCCACTGTATAGGATTCCTGTTAATAATCCTTTGATCATCTTTAGATATAGAGAAGAGGATGGATTTTGCCCAAAATGTTCCATTGAAGCAAATAGGAGAGAATTATCATCAACTATAATGTTCCTAAATGCAAAGGAGCCAAAGGGAAAACTAGACTCATTTTAATGGGAAATAGAGAGGAACAAGTATCCAAAGGAATGGATTTTCTCAAAGGAAATAACGGGAATTATTGCCTGCACATTCACTCATTCCACTGTATAGCATTCCAATTAAGAATCCTTTGATCAGCTTTAGATATTAAGAAGATGATGGATTTTGCCCAAAAAGTTCCATTGAATCAAATAGGAGAGAATTAACATCAACTTTAAAATTCCCAATTGAAAAGGAATGATCAGGTACAATAGACTCAATAGAATGGGCGATAGAGAGGAACAAGTATCCAAAGGAATGGATTTTCCCAAAGGAAATAACTGGAAATATTGCCTTTATACTCTCATTCCACTGTACAGAATTCATGATAAGAATCCTTGGATCAGCTTTAGATATAAAGAAGATGATGGATTCTGCCCAAAATGTTCCATTGAAGCAAATAAGAGAGAATTAACATCAACCATAAAGTTTCAAACTGAAAAGGAAACATCAGGAACAGTAGACTCAATAGAATCGGATATAGAGAGGAACAAGAATCCAAAGGAATGGATTTTTCCAAAGGAAATAACTGGAACTGTTGCTTGCACATTCACTCATTCCACTGTATAGGATTCCAGTTAAGAATCGTTTGATCAGCTTTAAATATAAAGAAGATGATGGATTTTGCCCAAATTGTTCCATTGAAGCAAATAGGAGAGAATTATCATCAACAATAATGTTCCTCAATGCAAAGGAAACAAAGGGAAAACTAGACTCAATAGAATGGGAAATAGAGAGGAACAAGTATCCAAAGGAATGAATTTTCCCAAAGGAAATAACTGGAACTATTGCCTGCACAGTCACTCATTCCACTGTATAGGATTCCTGTTAATAATCCTTTGGATCATCTTTAGATATAAAGAAGAGGATGGATTTTGCCCAACATGTTCCATTGAAGCAAATAGGAGAGAATTATCATCAACTATAATGTTCCTAAATGCAAATGAGCCAAAGGGAAAACTAGACTCATTTTAATGGGAAATAGAGAGGAACAAGTATCCAAAGGAATGGATTTTCTCAAAGGAAATAACGGGAATTATTGCCTGCACATTCACTCATTCCACTGTATAGCATTCCAGTTAAGAATCCTTTGATCAGCTTTAGATATTAAGAAGATGAGGGATTTTGCCCAAAAAGTTCCATTGAAGCAGATAGGAGAGAATTAACATCAACTTTAAAATTCCCAATTGAAAAGGAATGATCAGGAACACTAGACTCAATAGCATGGGAGATAGAGAGGAACAAGTATCCAAAGGAATGGATTTTCCCAAAGGAAATAACTGGAAATATTGCCTTTATACTCTCATTGCACTGTATAGAATTTATGTTAAGAATCCTTGGATCAGCTTTAGATATAAAGAAGATGATGGATTCTGCCCAAAATGTTCCATTGAAGCAAATAAGAGAGAATTAACATCAACCATAAAGTTTCCAACTGAAAAGGAAACATCAGGAACAGTAGACTCAATAGAATCGGATATAGAGAGGAACAAGAATCCAAAGGAATGGATTTTTCCAAAGGAAATAACTGGAACTGTTGCTTGCACATTCACTCATTCCACTATATATGATTGCTGTTAAGAATCCTTTGATCAGCTTTAGATATATAGAAGAGGATGGATTTTGCCCAAAATGTTCCATTGAAGCAAATAGGAGAGAATTATCATCAACTATAATGTTCCTCAATGAAAAGGAAACAAAGGGAAAACTAGACTCAATAGAATGGGAAATAGAGAGGAACAAGTATCCAAAGGAACGGATTTTCCCAAAGGATATAACTGGAAATATTGCCTGCACATTCAATCATTGCACTGTATAGGATTCCAGTTAAGAATCGTTTGATCAGCTTTAAATATAAAGATGATGGATTTTGCCCAAAATGTTCCATTGAAGCAAATAGGAGAGAATTATCATCAACAATAATGTTCCTCAATGCAAAGGAAACAAAGGGAAAACTAGACTCAATAGAATGGGAAATAGAGAGGAACAAGTATCCAAAGGAATGAATTTTCCCAAAGGAAATAACTGGAACTATTGCCTGCACATTCACTCATTCCACTGTATAGGATTCCTGTTAATAATCCTTTGATCATCTTTAGATATAGAGAAGAGGATGGATTTTGCCCAAAATGTTCCATTGAAGCAAATAGGAGAGAATTATCATCAACTATAATGTTCCTAAATGCAAAGGAGCCAAAGGGAAAACTAGACTCATTTTAATGGGAAATAGAGAGGAACAAGTATCCAAAGGATTGGATTTTCTCAAAGGAAATAACGGGAATTATTGCCTGCACATTCACTCATTCCACTGTATAGCATTCCAATTAAGAATCCTTTGATCAGCTTTAGATATAAAGAAGATGATGGATTCTGCCCAAAATGTTCCATTGAAGCAAATAAGAGAGAATTAACATCAACCATAAAGTTTCAAACTGAAAAGGAAACATCAGGAACAGTAGACTCAATAGAATCGGATATAGAGAGGAACAAGAATCCAAAGGAATGGATTTTTCCAAAGGAAATAACTGGAACTGTTGCTTGCACATTCACTCATTCCACTGTATAGGATTCCAGTTAAGAATCGTTTGATCAGCTTTAAATATAAAGAAGATGATGGATTTTGCCCAAATTGTTCCATTGAAGCAAATAGGAGAGAATTATCATTAACAATAATGTTCCTCAATGCAAAGGAAACAAAGGGAAAACTAGACTCAATAGAATGGGAATAGAGAGGAACAAGTATCCAAAGGAATGAATTTTCCCAAAGGAAATAACTGGAACTATTGCCTGCACATTCACTCATTCCACTGTATAGGATTCCTGTTAATAATCCTTTGGATCATCTTTAGATATAAAGAAGAGGATGGATTTTGCCCAACATGTTCCATTGAAGCAAATAGGAGAGAATTATCATCAACTATAATGTTCCTAAATGCAAATGAGCCAAAGGGAAAACTAGACTCATTTTAATGGGAAATAGAGAGGAACAAGTATCCAAAGGAATGGATTTTCTCAAAGGAAATAACGGGAATTATTGCCTGCACATTCACTCATTCCACTGTATAGCATTCCAGTTAAGAATCCTTTGATCAGCTTTAGATATTAAGAAGATGAGGGATTTTGCCCAAAAAGTTCCATTGAAGCAGATAGGAGAGAATTAACATCAACTTTAAAATTCCCAATTGAAAAGGAATGATCAGGAACACTAGACTCAATAGCATGGGAGATAGAGAGGAATAAGTATCCAAAGGAATGGATTTTCCCACAGGAAATAACTGGAAATATTGCCTTTATACTCTCATTGCACTGTATAGAATTCATGTTAAGAATCCTTGGATCAGCTTTAGATATAAAGAAGATGATGGATTCTGCCCAAAATGTTCCATTGAAGCAAATAAGAGAGAATTAACATCAACCATAAAGTTTCCAACTGAAAAGGAAACATCAGGAACAGTAGACTCAATAGAATCGGATATAGAGAGGAACAAGAATCCAAAGGAATGGATTTTTCCAAAGGAAATAACTGGAACTGTTGCTTGCACATTCACTCATTCCACTATATATGATTCCTGTTAAGAATCCTTTGATCAGCTTTAGATATACAGAAGAGGATGGATTTTGCCCAAAATGTTCCATTGAAGTAAATAGGAGAGAATTATCATCAACTATAATGTTCCTCAATGAAAAGGACACAAAGGGAAAACTAGACTCAATAGAATGGGAAATAGAGAGGAACAAGTATCCAAAGAACGGATTTTCCCAAAGGATATAACTGGAAATATTGCCTGAACATTCAATCATTCCACTGTATAGGATTCCTGTTAAGAATCGTTTGATCAGCTTTAAATATAAAGAAGATGATGGATTTTGCCCAAAAAGTTCCATTGAAGCAAATAGGAGAGAATTATCATCAACTATCATGTTCCTAAATGCAAAGGAGACAAAGGGAAAACTAGACTCATTTCAATGGGAAATAGAGAGGAACAAGTATCCAAAGGAATGGATTTTCCCAAAGGAAATAATGGGGATTATTGCCTGCACATTCACTCATTCAACTGTATAGCATTCCTGTTAAGAATCCTTTGATCAGCTTTAGAAATTAAGAAGATGATGGATTTTGCCCAAAAAGTTCCATTGAAGCAAATAGGAGAGAATTAACATCAACTTTAAAATTCCCAATTGAAAAGGAATGATCAGGAACACTAGACTCAATAGCATGGGAGATAGAGAGGAACAAGTATCCAAAGGAATGGATTTTCCCAAAGGAAATAACTGGAAATATTGCCTTTATACTCTCATTGCACTGTATAGAATTCATGTTAAGAATCCTTGGATCAGCTTTAGATATAAAGAAGATGATGGATTCTGCCCAAAATGTTCCATTGAAGCAAATAAGAGAGAATTAGCATCAACCATAAAGTTTCCAACTGAAAAGGGAACATCAGGAACAGTAGACTCAATAGAATCGGATATAGAGAGGAACAAGAATCCAAAGGAATGGATTTTTCCAAAGGAAATAACTGGAACTGTTGCTTGCACATTCACTCATTCCACTGTATAGGATTCCAGTTAAGAATCGTTTGATCAGCTTTAAATATAAAGAAGATGATGGATTTTGCCATAAATGTTCCATTGAAGCAAATAGGAGAGAATTATCATCAACAATAATGTTCCTCAATGCAAAGGAAACAAAGGGAAAACTAGACTCAATAGAATGGGAAATAGAGAGGAACAAGTATCCAAAGGAAATAACTGGAACTATTGCCTGCACATTCACTCATTCCACTGTATAGGATTCCTTTTAATAATCCTTTGGATCAACTTTAGATATAAAGAAGAGGATGGATTTTGCCCAAAATGTTCCATTGAAGCAAATAGGAGAGAATTATCATCAACTATAATGTTCCTAAATGCAAATGAGCCAAAGGGAAAACTAGACTCATTTTAATGGGAAATAGAGAGGAACAAGTATCCAAAAGAATGGATTTTCTCAAAGGAAATAACGGGAATTATTGCCTGCACATTCACTCATTCCACTGTATAGCATTCCAGTTAAGAATCCTTTGATCAGCTTTAGATATTAAGAAGATGAGGGATTTTGCCCAAAAAGTTCCATTGAAGCAAATAGGAGAGAATTAACATCAACTTTAAAATTCCCAATTGAAAAGGAATCAGGAACACTAGACTCAATAGCATGGGAGATAGAGAGGAACAAGTATCCAAAGGAATGGATTTTCCCACAGGAAATAACTGGAAATATTGCCTTTATACTCTCATTGCACTGTATAGAATTCATGTTAAGAATCCTTGGATCAGCTTTAGATATAAAGAATATGATGGATTCTGCCCAAAATGTTCCATTGAAGCAAGTAGGACAGAATTATCATCAACAATAATGTTCCTCAATGCAAAGGAAACAAAGGGAAAACTAGACTCAATAGAATGGGAAATAGAGAGGAACAAGTATCCAAAGGAATGAATTTTCCCAAAGGAAATAACTGGAACTATTGCCTGCACATTCACTCATTCCACTGTATAGGATTCCTGTTAATAATCCTTTAATCATCTTTAGATATAGAGAAGAGGATGGATTTTGCCCAAAATGTTCCACTGAAGCAAATAGGAGAGAATTATCATCAACTATAATGTTCCTCAATGAAAAGGACACAAAGGGAAAACTAGACTCAATAGAATGGGAAATAGAGAGGAACAAGTATCCAAAGAACGGATTTTCCCAAAGGATATAACTGGAAATATTGCCTGAACATTCAATCATTCCACTGTATAGGATTCCTGTTAAGAATCGTTTGATCAGCTTTAAATATAAAGAAGATGATGGATTTTGCCCAAAAAGTTCCATTGAAGCAAATAGGAGAGAATTATCATCAACTATCATGTTCCTAAATGCAAAGGAGCCAAAGGGAAAACTAGACTCATTTTAATGGGAAATAGAGAGGAACAAGTATCCAAAGGAATGGATTTTCTCAAAGGAAATAACGGGAATTATTGCCTGCACATTCACTCATTCCACTGTATAGCATTCCAGTTAAGAATCCTTTGATCAGCTTTAGATATTAAGAAGATGATGGATTTTGCCCAAAAAGTTCCATTGAATCAAATAGGAGAGAATTAACATCAACTTTAAAATTCCCAATTGAAAAGGAATGATCAGGTACAATAGACTCAATAGAATGGGCGATAGAGAGGAACAAGTATCCAAAGGAATGGATTTTCCCACAGGAAATAACTGGAAATATTGCCTTTATACTCTCATTCCACTGTACAGAATTCATGATAAGAATCCTTGGATCAGCTTTAGATATAAAGAAGATGATGGATTCTGCCCAAAATGTTCCATTGAAGCAAATAAGAGAGAATTAACATCAACCATAAAGTTTCCAACTGAAAAGGAAACATCAGGAACAGTAGACTCAATAGAATCGGATATAGAGAGGAACAAGAATCCAAAGGAATGGATTTTTCCAAAGGAAATAACTGGAACTGTTGCTTGCACATTCACTCATTCCACTGTATAGGATTCCAGTTAAGAATCGTTTGATCAGCTTTAAATATAAAGAAGATGATGGATTTTGCCCAAATTGTTCCATTGAAGCAAATAGGAGAGAATTATCATCAACAATAATGTTCCTCAATGCAAAGGAAACAAAGGGAAAACTAGACTCAATAGAATGGGAAATAGAGAGGAACAAGTATCCAAAGGAATGAATTTTCCCAAAGGAAATAACTGGAATTATTGCCTGCACATTCACTCATTCCACTGTATAGGATTCCTGTTAATAATCCTTTGGATCATCTTTAGATATAAAGAAGAGGATGGATTTTGCCCAAAATGTTCCATTGAAGCAAATAGGAGAGAATTATCATCAACTATAATGTTCCTAAATGCAAATGAGCCAAAGGGAAAACTAGACTCATTTTAATGGGAAATAGAGAGGAACAAGTATCCAAAGGAATGGATTTTCTCAAAGGAAATAACGGGAATTATTGCCTGCACATTCACTCATTCCACTGTATAGCATTCCAGTTAAGAATCCTTTGATCAGCTTTAGATATTAAGAAGATGAGGGATTTTGCCCAAAAAGTTCCATTGAAGCAGATAGGAGAGAATTAACATCAACTTTAAAATTCCCAATTGAAAAGGAATGATCAGGAACACTAGACTCAATAGCATGGGAGATAGAGAGGAACAAGTATCCAAAGGAATGGATTTTCCCAAAGGAAATAACTGGAAATATTGCCTTTATACTCTCATTGCACTGTATAGAATTCATGTTAAGAATCCTTGGATCAGCTTTAGATATAAAGAAGATGATGGATTCTGCCCAAAATGTTCCATTGAAGCAAATAAGAGAGAATTAACATCAACCATAAAGTTTCCATCTGAAAAGGAAACATCAGGAACAGTAGACTCAATAGAATCGGATATAGAGAGGAACAAGAATCCAAAGGAATGGATTTTTCCAAAGGAAATAACTGGAACTGTTGCTTGCACATTCACTCATTCCACTATATATGATTGCTGTTAAGAATCCTTTGATCAGCTTTAGATATATAGAAGAGGATGGATTTTGCCCAAAATGTTCCATTGAAGCAAATAGGAGAGAATTATCATCAACTATAATGTTCCTCAATGAAAAGGACACAAAGGGAAAACTAGACTCAATAGAATGGGAAATAGAGAGGAACAAGTATCCAAAGGAACGGATTTTCCCAAAGGATATAACTGGAAATATTGCCTGCACATTCAATCATTGCACTGTATAGGATTCCAGTTAAGAATCGTTTGATCAGCTTTAAATATAAAGATGATGGATTTTGCCCAAAATGTTCCATTGAAGCAAATAGGAGAGAATTATCATCAACAATAATGTTCCTCAATGCAAAGGAAACAAAGGGAAAACTAGACTCAATAGAATGGGAAATAGAGAGGAACAAGTATCCAAAGGAATGAATTTTCCCAAAGGAAATAACTGGAACTATTGCCTGCACATTCACTCATTCCACTGTATAGGATTCCTGTTAATAATCCTTTGATCATCTTTAGATATAGAGAAGAGGATGGATTTTGCCCAAAATGTTCCATTGAAGCAAATAGGAGAGAATTATCATCAACTATAATGTTCCTAAATGCAAAGGAGCCAAAGGGAAAACTAGACTCATTTTAATGGGAAATAGAGAGGAACAAGTATCCAAAGGAATGGATTTTCTCAAAGGAAATAACGGGAATTATTGCCTGCACATTCACTCATTCCACTGTATAGCATTCCAATTAAGAATCCTTTGATCAGCTTTAGATATTAAGAAGATGATGGATTTTGCCCAAAAAGTTCCATTGAATCAAATAGGAGAGAATTAACATCAACTTTAAAATTCCCAATTGAAAAGGAATGATCAGGTACAATTGACTCAATAGAATGGGCGATAGAGAGGAACAAGTATCCAAAGGAATGGATTTTCCCAAAGGAAATAACTGGAAATATTGCCTTTATACTCTCATTCCACTGTACAGAATTCATGATAAGAATCCTTGGATCAGCTTTAGATATAAAGAAGATGATGGATTCTGCCCAAAATGTTCCATTGAAGCAAATAAGAGAGAATTAACATCAACCATAAAGTTTCAAACTGAAAAGGAAACATCAGGAACAGTAGACTCAATAGAATCGGATATAGAGAGGAACAAGAATCCAAAGGAATGGATTTTTCCAAAGGAAATAACTGGAACTGTTGCTTGCACATTCACTCATTCCACTGTATAGGATTCCAGTTAAGAATCGTTTGATCAGCTTTAAATATAAAGAAGATGATGGATTTTGCCCAAATTGTTCCATTGAAGCAAATAGGAGAGAATTATCATCAACAATAATGTTCCTCAATGCAAAGGAAACAAAGGGAAAACTAGACTCAATAGAATGGGAAATAGAGAGGAACAAGTATCCAAAGGAATGAATTTTCCCAAAGGAAATAACTGGAACTATTGCCTGCACATTCACTCATTCCACTGTATAGGATTCCTGTTAATAATCCTTTGGATCATCTTTAGATATAAAGAAGAGGATGGATTTTGCCCAAAATGTTCCATTGAAGCAAATAGGAGAGAATTATCATCAACTATAATGTTCCTAAATGCAAATGAGCCAAAGGGAAAACTAGACTCATTTTAATGGGAAATAGAGAGGAACAAGTATCCAAAGGAATGGATTTTCTCAAAGGAAATAACGGGAATTATTGCCTGCACATTCACTCATTCCACTGTATAGCATTCCAGTTAAGAATCCTTTGATCAGCTTTAGATATTAAGAAGATGAGGGATTTTGCCCAAAAAGTTCCATTGAAGCAGATAGGAGAGAATTAACATCAACTTTAAAATTCCCAATTGAAAAGGAATGATCAGGAACACTAGACTCAATAGCATGGGAGATAGAGAGGAACAAGTATCCAAAGGAATGGATTTTCCCAAAGGAAATAACTGGAAATATTGCCTTTATACTCTCATTCCACTGTACAGAATTCATGATAAGAATCCTTGGATCAGCTTTAGATATAAAGAAGATGATGGATTCTGCCCAAAATGTTCCATTGAAGCAAATAAGAGAGAATTAACATCAACCATAAAGTTTCAAACTGAAAAGGAAACATCAGGAACAGTAGACTCAATAGAATCGGATATAGAGAGGAACAAGAATCCAAAGGAATGGATTTTTCCAAAGGAAATAACTGGAACTGTTGCTTGCACATTCACTCATTCCACTGTATAGGATTCCAGTTAAGAATCGTTTGATCAGCTTTAAATATAAAGAAGATGATGGATTTTGCCCAAATTGTTCCATTGAAGCAAATAGGAGAGAATTATCATCAACAATAATGTTCCTCAATGCAAAGGAAACAAAGGGAAAACTAGACTCAATAGAATGGGAAATAGAGAGGAACAAGTATCCAAAGGAATGAATTTTCCCAAAGGAAATAACTGGAACTATTGCCTGCACATTCACTCATTCCACTGTATAGGATTCCTGTTAATAATCCTTTGGATCATCTTTAGATATAAAGAAGAGGATGGATTTTGCCCAAAATGTTCCATTGAAGCAAATAGGAGAGAATTATCATCAACTATAATGTTCCTAAATGCAAATGAGCCAAAGGGAAAACTAGACTCATTTTAATGGGAAATAGAGAGGAACAAGTATCCAAAGGAATGGATTTTCTCAAAGGAAATAACGGGAATTATTGCCTGCACATTCACTCATTCCACTGTATAGCATTCCAGTTAAGAATCCTTTGATCAGCTTTAGATATTAAGAAGATGAGGGATTTTGCCCAAAAAGTTCCATTGAAGCAGATAGGAGAGAATTAACATCAACTTTAAAATTCCCAATTGAAAAGGAATGATCAGGAACACTAGACTCAATAGCATGGGAGATAGAGAGGAACAAGTATCCAAA
The DNA here is from genome assembly GCF_048593235.1 of Sminthopsis crassicaudata. Lineage (NCBI taxonomy): Eukaryota > Metazoa > Chordata > Mammalia > Dasyuromorphia > Dasyuridae > Sminthopsis > Sminthopsis crassicaudata. Next base: position 244,422,655 of record NC_133621.1, read on the forward strand.
GGAATGGATTTTCCCAAAGGAAATAACTGGAAATATTGCCTTTATACTCTCATTGCACTGTATAGAATTTATGTTAAGAATCCTTGGATCAGCTTTAGATATAAAGAAGATGATGGATTCTGCCCAAAATGTTCCATTGAAGCAAATAAGAGAGAATTAACATCAACCATAAAGTTTCCAACTGAAAAGGAAACATCAGGAACAGTAGACTCAATAGAATCGGATATAGAGAGGAACAAGAATCCAAAGGAATGGATTTTTCCAAAGGAAATAACTGGAACTGTTGCTTGCACATTCACTCATTCCACTATATATGATTGCTGTTAAGAATCCTTTGATCAGCTTTAGATATATAGAAGAGGATGGATTTTGCCCAAAATGTTCCATTGAAGCAAATAGGAGAGAATTATCATCAACTATAATGTTCCTCAATGAAAAGGAAACAAAGGGAAAACTAGACTCAATAGAATGGGAAATAGAGAGGAACAAGTATCCAAAGGAACGGATTTTCCCAAAGGATATAACTGGAAATATTGCCTGCACATTCAATCATTGCACTGTATAGGATTCCAGTTAAGAATCGTTTGATCAGCTTTAAATATAAAGATGATGGATTTTGCCCAAAATGTTCCATTGAAGCAAATAGGAGAGAATTATCATCAACAATAATGTTCCTCAATGCAAAGGAAACAAAGGGAAAACTAGACTCAATAGAATGGGAAATAGAGAGGAACAAGTATCCAAAGGAATGAATTTTCCCAAAGGAAATAACTGGAACTATTGCCTGCACATTCACTCATTCCACTGTATAGGATTCCTGTTAATAATCCTTTGATCATCTTTAGATATAGAGAAGAGGATGGATTTTGCCCAAAATGTTCCATTGAAGCAAATAGGAGAGAATTATCATCAACTATAATGTTCCTAAATGCAAAGGAGCCAAAGGGAAAACTAGACTCATTTTAATGGGAAATAGAGAGGAACAAGTATCCAAAGGATTGGATTTTCTCAAAGGAAATAACGGGAATTATTGCCTGCACATTCACTCATTCCACTGTATAGCATTCCAATTAAGAATCCTTTGATCAGCTTTAGATATAAAGAAGATGATGGATTCTGCCCAAAATGTTCCATTGAAGCAAATAAGAGAGAATTAGCATCAACCATAAAGTTTCCAACTGAAAAGGGAACATCAGGAACAGTAGACTCAATAGAATCGGATATAGAGAGGAACAAGAATCCAAAGGAATGGATTTTTCCAAAGGAAATAACTGGAACTGTTGCTTGCACATTCACTCATTCCACTGTATAGGATTCCAGTTAAGAATCGTTTGATCAGCTTTAAATATAAAGAAGATGATGGATTTTGCCATAAATGTTCCATTGAAGCAAATAGGAGAGAATTATCATCAACAATAATGTTCCTCAATGCAAAGGAAACAAAGGGAAAACTAGACTCAATAGAATGGGAAATAGAGAGGAACAAGTATCCAAAGGAAATAACTGGAACTATTGCCTGCACATTCACTCATTCCACTGTATAGGATTCCTTTTAATAATCCTTTGGATCAACTTTAGATATAAAGAAGAGGATGGATTTTGCCCAAAATGTTCCATTGAAGCAAATAGGAGAGAATTATCATCAACTATAATGTTCCTAAATGCAAATGAGCCAAAGGGAAAACTAGACTCATTTTAATGGGAAATAGAGAGGAACAAGTATCCAAAAGAATGGATTTTCTCAAAGGAAATAACGGGAATTATTGCCTGCACATTCACTCATTCCACTGTATAGCATTCCAGTTAAGAATCCTTTGATCAGCTTTAGATATTAAGAAGATGAGGGATTTTGCCCAAAAAGTTCCATTGAAGCAAATAGGAGAGAATTAACATCAACTTTAAAATTCCCAATTGAAAAGGAATCAGGAACACTAGACTCAATAGCATGGGAGATAGAGAGGAACAAGTATCCAAAGGAATGGATTTTCCCACAGGAAATAACTGGAAATATTGCCTTTATACTCTCATTGCACTGTATAGAATTCATGTTAAGAATCCTTGGATCAGCTTTAGATATAAAGAATATGATGGATTCTGCCCAAAATGTTCCATTGAAGCAAGTAGGACAGAATTATCATCAACAATAATGTTCCTCAATGCAAAGGAAACAAAGGGAAAACTAGACTCAATAGAATGGGAAATAGAGAGGAACAAGTATCCAAAGGAATGAATTTTCCCAAAGGAAATAACTGGAACTATTGCCTGCACATTCACTCATTCCACTGTATAGGATTCCTGTTAATAATCCTTTAATCATCTTTAGATATAGAGAAGAGGATGGATTTTGCCCAAAATGTTCCACTGAAGCAAATAGGAGAGAATTATCATCAACTATAATGTTCCTCAATGAAAAGGACACAAAGGGAAAACTAGACTCAATAGAATGGGAAATAGAGAGGAACAAGTATCCAAAGAACGGATTTTCCCAAAGGATATAACTGGAAATATTGCCTGAACATTCAATCATTCCACTGTATAGGATTCCTGTTAAGAATCGTTTGATCAGCTTTAAATATAAAGAAGATGATGGATTTTGCCCAAAAAGTTCCATTGAAGCAAATAGGAGAGAATTATCATCAACTATCATGTTCCTAAATGCAAAGGAGCCAAAGGGAAAACTAGACTCATTTTAATGGGAAATAGAGAGGAACAAGTATCCAAAGGAATGGATTTTCTCAAAGGAAATAACGGGAATTATTGCCTGCACATTCACTCATTCCACTGTATAGCATTCCAGTTAAGAATCCTTTGATCAGCTTTAGATATTAAGAAGATGATGGATTTTGCCCAAAAAGTTCCATTGAATCAAATAGGAGAGAATTAACATCAACTTTAAAATTCCCAATTGAAAAGGAATGATCAGGTACAATAGACTCAATAGAATGGGCGATAGAGAGGAACAAGTATCCAAAGGAATGGATTTTCCCACAGGAAATAACTGGAAATATTGCCTTTATACTCTCATTCCACTGTACAGAATTCATGATAAGAATCCTTGGATCAGCTTTAGATATAAAGAAGATGATGGATTCTGCCCAAAATGTTCCATTGAAGCAAATAAGAGAGAATTAACATCAACCATAAAGTTTCCAACTGAAAAGGAAACATCAGGAACAGTAGACTCAATAGAATCGGATATAGAGAGGAACAAGAATCCAAAGGAATGGATTTTTCCAAAGGAAATAACTGGAACTGTTGCTTGCACATTCACTCATTCCACTGTATAGGATTCCAGTTAAGAATCGTTTGATCAGCTTTAAATATAAAGAAGATGATGGATTTTGCCCAAATTGTTCCATTGAAGCAAATAGGAGAGAATTATCATCAACAATAATGTTCCTCAATGCAAAGGAAACAAAGGGAAAACTAGACTCAATAGAATGGGAAATAGAGAGGAACAAGTATCCAAAGGAATGAATTTTCCCAAAGGAAATAACTGGAATTATTGCCTGCACATTCACTCATTCCACTGTATAGGATTCCTGTTAATAATCCTTTGGATCATCTTTAGATATAAAGAAGAGGATGGATTTTGCCCAAAATGTTCCATTGAAGCAAATAGGAGAGAATTATCATCAACTATAATGTTCCTAAATGCAAATGAGCCAAAGGGAAAACTAGACTCATTTTAATGGGAAATAGAGAGGAACAAGTATCCAAAGGAATGGATTTTCTCAAAGGAAATAACGGGAATTATTGCCTGCACATTCACTCATTCCACTGTATAGCATTCCAGTTAAGAATCCTTTGATCAGCTTTAGATATTAAGAAGATGAGGGATTTTGCCCAAAAAGTTCCATTGAAGCAGATAGGAGAGAATTAACATCAACTTTAAAATTCCCAATTGAAAAGGAATGATCAGGAACACTAGACTCAATAGCATGGGAGATAGAGAGGAACAAGTATCCAAAGGAATGGATTTTCCCAAAGGAAATAACTGGAAATATTGCCTTTATACTCTCATTGCACTGTATAGAATTCATGTTAAGAATCCTTGGATCAGCTTTAGATATAAAGAAGATGATGGATTCTGCCCAAAATGTTCCATTGAAGCAAATAAGAGAGAATTAACATCAACCATAAAGTTTCCATCTGAAAAGGAAACATCAGGAACAGTAGACTCAATAGAATCGGATATAGAGAGGAACAAGAATCCAAAGGAATGGATTTTTCCAAAGGAAATAACTGGAACTGTTGCTTGCACATTCACTCATTCCACTATATATGATTGCTGTTAAGAATCCTTTGATCAGCTTTAGATATATAGAAGAGGATGGATTTTGCCCAAAATGTTCCATTGAAGCAAATAGGAGAGAATTATCATCAACTATAATGTTCCTCAATGAAAAGGACACAAAGGGAAAACTAGACTCAATAGAATGGGAAATAGAGAGGAACAAGTATCCAAAGGAACGGATTTTCCCAAAGGATATAACTGGAAATATTGCCTGCACATTCAATCATTGCACTGTATAGGATTCCAGTTAAGAATCGTTTGATCAGCTTTAAATATAAAGATGATGGATTTTGCCCAAAATGTTCCATTGAAGCAAATAGGAGAGAATTATCATCAACAATAATGTTCCTCAATGCAAAGGAAACAAAGGGAAAACTAGACTCAATAGAATGGGAAATAGAGAGGAACAAGTATCCAAAGGAATGAATTTTCCCAAAGGAAATAACTGGAACTATTGCCTGCACATTCACTCATTCCACTGTATAGGATTCCTGTTAATAATCCTTTGATCATCTTTAGATATAGAGAAGAGGATGGATTTTGCCCAAAATGTTCCATTGAAGCAAATAGGAGAGAATTATCATCAACTATAATGTTCCTAAATGCAAAGGAGCCAAAGGGAAAACTAGACTCATTTTAATGGGAAATAGAGAGGAACAAGTATCCAAAGGAATGGATTTTCTCAAAGGAAATAACGGGAATTATTGCCTGCACATTCACTCATTCCACTGTATAGCATTCCAATTAAGAATCCTTTGATCAGCTTTAGATATTAAGAAGATGATGGATTTTGCCCAAAAAGTTCCATTGAATCAAATAGGAGAGAATTAACATCAACTTTAAAATTCCCAATTGAAAAGGAATGATCAGGTACAATTGACTCAATAGAATGGGCGATAGAGAGGAACAAGTATCCAAAGGAATGGATTTTCCCAAAGGAAATAACTGGAAATATTGCCTTTATACTCTCATTCCACTGTACAGAATTCATGATAAGAATCCTTGGATCAGCTTTAGATATAAAGAAGATGATGGATTCTGCCCAAAATGTTCCATTGAAGCAAATAAGAGAGAATTAACATCAACCATAAAGTTTCAAACTGAAAAGGAAACATCAGGAACAGTAGACTCAATAGAATCGGATATAGAGAGGAACAAGAATCCAAAGGAATGGATTTTTCCAAAGGAAATAACTGGAACTGTTGCTTGCACATTCACTCATTCCACTGTATAGGATTCCAGTTAAGAATCGTTTGATCAGCTTTAAATATAAAGAAGATGATGGATTTTGCCCAAATTGTTCCATTGAAGCAAATAGGAGAGAATTATCATCAACAATAATGTTCCTCAATGCAAAGGAAACAAAGGGAAAACTAGACTCAATAGAATGGGAAATAGAGAGGAACAAGTATCCAAAGGAATGAATTTTCCCAAAGGAAATAACTGGAACTATTGCCTGCACATTCACTCATTCCACTGTATAGGATTCCTGTTAATAATCCTTTGGATCATCTTTAGATATAAAGAAGAGGATGGATTTTGCCCAAAATGTTCCATTGAAGCAAATAGGAGAGAATTATCATCAACTATAATGTTCCTAAATGCAAATGAGCCAAAGGGAAAACTAGACTCATTTTAATGGGAAATAGAGAGGAACAAGTATCCAAAGGAATGGATTTTCTCAAAGGAAATAACGGGAATTATTGCCTGCACATTCACTCATTCCACTGTATAGCATTCCAGTTAAGAATCCTTTGATCAGCTTTAGATATTAAGAAGATGAGGGATTTTGCCCAAAAAGTTCCATTGAAGCAGATAGGAGAGAATTAACATCAACTTTAAAATTCCCAATTGAAAAGGAATGATCAGGAACACTAGACTCAATAGCATGGGAGATAGAGAGGAACAAGTATCCAAAGGAATGGATTTTCCCAAAGGAAATAACTGGAAATATTGCCTTTATACTCTCATTCCACTGTACAGAATTCATGATAAGAATCCTTGGATCAGCTTTAGATATAAAGAAGATGATGGATTCTGCCCAAAATGTTCCATTGAAGCAAATAAGAGAGAATTAACATCAACCATAAAGTTTCAAACTGAAAAGGAAACATCAGGAACAGTAGACTCAATAGAATCGGATATAGAGAGGAACAAGAATCCAAAGGAATGGATTTTTCCAAAGGAAATAACTGGAACTGTTGCTTGCACATTCACTCATTCCACTGTATAGGATTCCAGTTAAGAATCGTTTGATCAGCTTTAAATATAAAGAAGATGATGGATTTTGCCCAAATTGTTCCATTGAAGCAAATAGGAGAGAATTATCATCAACAATAATGTTCCTCAATGCAAAGGAAACAAAGGGAAAACTAGACTCAATAGAATGGGAAATAGAGAGGAACAAGTATCCAAAGGAATGAATTTTCCCAAAGGAAATAACTGGAACTATTGCCTGCACATTCACTCATTCCACTGTATAGGATTCCTGTTAATAATCCTTTGGATCATCTTTAGATATAAAGAAGAGGATGGATTTTGCCCAAAATGTTCCATTGAAGCAAATAGGAGAGAATTATCATCAACTATAATGTTCCTAAATGCAAATGAGCCAAAGGGAAAACTAGACTCATTTTAATGGGAAATAGAGAGGAACAAGTATCCAAAGGAATGGATTTTCTCAAAGGAAATAACGGGAATTATTGCCTGCACATTCACTCATTCCACTGTATAGCATTCCAGTTAAGAATCCTTTGATCAGCTTTAGATATTAAGAAGATGAGGGATTTTGCCCAAAAAGTTCCATTGAAGCAGATAGGAGAGAATTAACATCAACTTTAAAATTCCCAATTGAAAAGGAATGATCAGGAACACTAGACTCAATAGCATGGGAGATAGAGAGGAACAAGTATCCAAAGGAATGGATTTTCCCAAAGGAAATAACTGGAAATATTGCCTTTATACTCTCATTGCACTGTATAGAATTTATGTTAAGAATCCTTGGATCAGCTTTAGATATAAAGAAGATGATGGATTCTGCCCAAAATGTTCCATTGAAGCAAATAAGAGAGAATTAACATCAACCATAAAGTTTCCAACTGAAAAGGAAACATCAGGAACAGTAGACTCAATAGAATCGGATATAGAGAGGAACAAGAATCCAAAGGAATGGATTTTTCCAAAGGAAATAACTGGAACTGTTGCTTGCACATTCACTCATTCCACTATATATGATTGCTGTTAAGAATCCTTTGATCAGCTTTAGATATATAGAAGAGGATGGATTTTGCCCAAAATGTTCCATTGAAGCAAATAGGAGAGAATTATCATCAACTATAATGTTCCTCAATGAAAAGGAAACAAAGGGAAAACTAGACTCAATAGAATGGGAAATAGAGAGGAACAAGTATCCAAAGGAACGGATTTTCCCAAAGGATATAACTGGAAATATTGCCTGCACATTCAATCATTGCACTGTATAGGATTCCAGTTAAGAATCGTTTGATCAGCTTTAAATATAAAGATGATGGATTTTGCCCAAAATGTTCCATTGAAGCAAATAGGAGAGAATTATCATCAACAATAATGTTCCTCAATGCAAAGGAAACAAAGGGAAAACTAGACTCAATAGAATGGGAAATAGAGAGGAACAAGTATCCAAAGGAATGAATTTTCCCAAAGGAAATAACTGGAACTATTGCCTGCACATTCACTCATTCCACTGTATAGGATTCCTGTTAATAATCCTTTGATCATCTTTAGATATAGAGAAGAGGATGGATTTTGCCCAAAATGTTCCATTGAAGCAAATAGGAGAGAATTATCATCAACTATAATGTTCCTAAATGCAAAGGAGCCAAAGGGAAAACTAGACTCATTTTAATGGGAAATAGAGAGGAACAAGTATCCAAAGGAATGGATTTTCTCAAAGGAAATAACGGGAATTATTGCCTGCACATTCACTCATTCCACTGTATAGCATTCCAATTAAGAATCCTTTGATCAGCTTTAGATATAAAGAAGATGATGGATTCTGCCCAAAATGTTCCATTGAAGCAAATAAGAGAGAATTAACATCAACCATAAAGTTTCAAACTGAAAAGGAAACATCAGGAACAGTAGACTCAATAGAATCGGATATAGAGAGGAACAAGAATCCAAAGGAATGGATTTTTCCAAAGGAAATAACTGGAACTGTTGCTTGCACATTCACTCATTCCACTGTATAAGATTCCAGTTAAGAATCGTTTGATCAGCTTTAAATATAAAGAAGATGATGGATTTTGCCCAAATTGTTCCATTGAAGCAAATAGGAGAGAATTATCATCAACAATAATGTTCCTCAATGCAAAGGAAACAAAGGGAAAACTAGACTCAATAGAATGGGAAATAGAGAGGAACAAGTATCCAAAGGAATGAATTTTCCCAAAGGAAATAACTGGAACTATTGCCTGCACATTCACTCATTCCACTGTATAGGATTCCTGTTAATAATCCTTTGGATCATCTTTAGATATAAAGAAGAGGATGGATTTTGCCCAAAATGTTCCATTGAAGCAAATAGGAGAGAATTATCATCAACTATAATGTTCCTAAATGCAAATGAGCCAAAGGGAAAACTAGACTCATTTTAATGGGAAATAGAGAGGAACAAGTATCCAAAGGAATGGATTTTCTCAAAGGAAATAACGGGAATTATTGCCTGCACATTCACTCATTCCACTGTATAGCATTCCAGTTAAGAATCCTTTGATCAGCTTTAGATATTAAGAAGATGAGGGATTTTGCCCAAAAAGTTCCATTGAAGCAGATAGGAGAGAATTAACATCAACTTTAAAATTCCCAATTGAAAAGGAATGATCAGGAACACTAGACTCAATAGCATGGGAGATAGAGAGGAACAAGTATCCAAAGGAATGGATTTTCCCACAGGAAATAACTGGAAATATTGCCTTTATACTCTCATTGCACTGTATAGAATTCATGTTAAGAATCCTTGGATCAGCTTTAGATATAAAGAAGATGATGGATTCTGCCCAAAATGTTCCATTGAAGCAAATAAGAGAGAATTAACATCAACCATAAAGTTTCCAACTGAAAAGGAAACATCAGGAACAGTAGACTCAATAGAATCGGATATAGAGAGGAACAAGAATCCAAAGGAATGGATTTTTCCAAAGGAAATAACTGGAACTGTTGCTTGCACATTCACTCATTCCACTATATATGATTCCTGTTAAGAATCCTTTGATCAGCTTTAGATATACAGAAGAGGATGGATTTTGCCCAAAATGTTCCATTGAAGTAAATAGGAGAGAATTATCATCAACTATAATGTTCCTCAATGAAAAGGACACAAAGGGAAAACTAGACTCAATAGAATGGGAAATAGAGAGGAACAAGTATCCAAAGAACGGATTTTCCCAAAGGATATAACTGGAAATATTGCCTGAACATTCAATCATTCCACTGTATAGGATTCCTGTTAAGAATCGTTTGATCAGCTTTAAATATAAAGAAGATGATGGATTTTGCCCAAAAAGTTCCATTGAAGCAAATAGGAGAGAATTATCATCAACTATCATGTTCCTAAATGCAAAGGAGACAAAGGGAAAACTAGACTCATTTCAATGGGAAATAGAGAGGAACAAGTATCCAAAGGAATGGATTTTCCCAAAGGAAATAACTGGAAATATTGCCTATATACTCTCATTGCACTGTATAGAATTCATGTTAAGAATCCTTGGATCAGCTTTAGATATAAAGAAGATGATGGATTCTGCCCAAAATGTTCCATTGAAGCAAATAAGAGAGAATTAACATCAACCATAAAGTTTCCAACTGAAAAGGAAACATCAGGAACAGTAGACTCAATAGAATCGGATATAGAGAGGAACAAGAATCCAAAGGAATGGATTTTTCCAAAGGAAATAACTGGAACTGTTGCTTGCACATTCACTCATTCCACTATATATGATTGCTGTTAAGAATCCTTTGATCAACTTTAGATATATAGAAGAGGATAGATTTTGCCCAAAAGGTTCCATTGAAGCAAATAGGAGAGAATTATCATCAACTATAATGTTCCTCAATGAAAAGGAAACAGAGGGAAAACTAGACTCAATAGAATGGGAAATAGAGAGGAACAAGTATCCAAAGGAAATAACTGGAACTATTGCCTGCACATTCACTCATTCCACTGTATAGGATTCCTGTTAATAATCCTTTGGATCATCTTTAGATATAAAGAAGAGGATGGATTTTGCCCAAAATGTTCCATTGAAGCAAATAGGAGAGAATTATCATCAACTATAATGTTCCTCAATGAAAAGGAAATAAAGGGAAAACTAGACTCAATAGAAAGGGAAATAGAGAGGAACAAGTATCCAAAGGAACGGATTTTCCCAAAGGATATAACTGGAAATATTGCCTGCACATTCAATCATTCCACTGTATAGGATTCCAGTTAAGAATCGTTTGATCAGCTTTAAATATAAAGATGATGGATTTTGCCCAAAATGTTCCATTGAAGCAAATAGGAGAGAATTATCATCAACAATAATGTTCCTCAATGCAAAGGAAACAAAGGGAAAACTAGACTCAATAGAATGGGAAATAGAGAGGAACAAGTATCCAAAGGAATGAATTTTCCCAAAGGAAATAACTGGAACTATTGCCTGCACATTCACTCATTCCACTGTATAGGATTCCTGTTAATAATCCTTTGATCATCTTTAGATATAGAGAAGAGGATGGATTTTGCCCAAAATGTTCCATTGAAGCAAATAGGAGAGAATTATCATCAACTATAATGTTCCTAAATGCAAAGGAGCCAAAGGGAAAACTAGACTCATTTTAATGGGAAATAGAGAGGAACAAGTATCCAAAGGAATGGATTTTCTCAAAGGAAATAACGGGAATTATTGCCTGCACATTCACTCATTCCACTGTATAGCATTCCAATTCAGAATCCTTTGATCAGCTTTAGATATTAAGAAGATGATGGATTTTGCCCAAAAAGTTCCATTGAAGCAGATAGGAGAGAATTAACATCAACTTTAAAATTCCATATTGAAAAGGAATGATCAGGAACACTAGACTCAATAGCATGGGAGATAGAGAGGAACAAGTATCCAAAGGAATGGATTTTCCCAAAGGAAATAACTGGAAATATTGCCTTTATACTCTCATTGCACTGTATAGAATTCATGTTAAGAATCCTTGGATCAGCTTTAGATATAAAGAAGATGATGGATTCTGCCCAAAATGTTCCATTGAAGCAAATAAGAGAGAATTAACATCAACCATAAAGTTTCCATCTGAAAAGGAAACATCAGGAACAGTAGACTCAATAGAATCGGATATAGAGAGGAACAAGAATCCAAAGGAATGGATTTTTCCAAAGGAAATAACTGGAACTGTTGCTTGCACATTCACTCATTCCACTATATATGATTGCTGTTAAGAATCCTTTGATCAGCTTTAGATATATAGAAGAGGATGGATTTTGCCCAAAATGTTCCATTGAAGCAAATAGGAGAGAATTATCATCAACTATAATGTTCCTCAATGAAAAGGACACAAAGGGAAAACTAGACTCAATAGAATGGGAAATAGAGAGGAACAAGTATCCAAAGGAACGGATTTTCCCAAAGGATATAACTGGAAATATTGCCTGCACATTCAATCATTGCACTGTATAGGATTCCAGTTAAGAATCGTTTGATCAGCTTTAAATATAAAGATGATGGATTTTGCCCAAAATGTTCCATTGAAGCAAATAGGAGAGAATTATCATCAACAATAATGTTCCTCAATGCAAAGGAAACAAAGGGAAAACTAGACTCAATAGAATGGGAAATAGAGAGGAACAAGTATCCAAAGGAATGAATTTTCCCAAAGGAAATAACTGGAACTATTGCCTGCACATTCACTCATTCCACTGTATAGGATTCCTGTTAATAATCCTTTGATCATCTTTAGATATAGAGAAGAGGATGGATTTTGCCCAAAATGTTCCATTGAAGCAAATAGGAGAGAATTATCATCAACTATAATGTTCCTAAATGCAAAGGAGCCAAAGGGAAAACTAGACTCATTTTAATGGGAAATAGAGAGGAACAAGTATCCAAAGGAATGGATTTTCTCAAAGGAAATAACGGGAATTATTGCCTGCACATTCACTCATTCCACTGTATAGCATTCCAATTAAGAATCCTTTGATCAGCTTTAGATATTAAGAAGATGATGGATTTTGCCCAAAAAGTTCCATTGAATCAAATAGGAGAGAATTAACATCAACTTTAAAATTCCCAATTGAAAAGGAATGATCAGGTACAATTGACTCAATAGAATGGGCGATAGAGAGGAACAAGTATCCAAAGGAATGGATTTTCCCAAAGGAAATAACTGGAAATATTGCCTTTATACTCTCATTCCACTGTACAGAATTCATGATAAGAATCCTTGGATCAGCTTTAGATATAAAGAAGATGATGGATTCTGCCCAAAATGTTCCATTGAAGCAAATAAGAGAGAATTAACATCAACCATAAAGTTTCAAACTGAAAAGGAAACATCAGGAAGAGTAGACTCAATAGAATCGGATATAGAGAGGAACAAGAATCCAAAGGAATGGATTTTTCCAAAGGAAATAACTGGAACTGTTGCTTGCACATTCACTCATTCCACTGTATAGGATTCCAGTTAAGAATCGTTTGATCAGCTTTAAATATAAAGAAGATGATGGATTTTGCCCAAATTGTTCCATTGAAGCAAATAGGAGAGAATTATCATCAACAATAATGTTCCTCAATGCAAAGGAAACAAAGGGAAAACTAGACTCAATAGAATGGGAAATAGAGAGGAACAAGTATCCAAAGGAATGAATTTTCCCAAAGGAAATAACTGGAACTATTGCCTGCACATTCACTCATTCCACTGTATAGGATTCCTGTTAATAATCCTTTGGATCATCTTTAGATATAAAGAAGAGGATGGATTTTGCCCAAAATGTTCCATTGAAGCAAATAGGAGAGAATTATCATCAACTATAATGTTCCTAAATGCAAATGAGCCAAAGGGAAAACTAGACTCATTTTAATGGGAAATAGAGAGGAACAAGTATCCAAAGGAATGGATTTTCTCAAAGGAAATAACGGGAATTATTGCCTGCACATTCACTCATTCCACTGTATAGCATTCCAGTTAAGAATCCTTTGATCAGCTTTAGATATTAAGAAGATGAGGGATTTTGCCCAAAAAGTTCCATTGAAGCAGATAGGAGAGAATTAACATCAACTTTAAAATTCCCAATTGAAAAGGAATGATCAGGAACACTAGACTCAATAGCATGGGAGATAGAGAGGAACAAGTATCCAAAGGAATGGATTTTCCCAAAGGAAATAACTGGAAATATTGCCTTTATACTCTCATTCCACTGTACAGAATTCATGATAAGAATCCTTGGATCAGCTTTAGATATAAAGAAGATGATGGATTCTGCCCAAAATGTTCCATTGAAGCAAATAAGAGAGAATTAACATCAACCATAAAGTTTCAAACTGAAAAGGAAACATCAGGAACAGTAGACTCAATAGAATCGGATATAGAGAGGAACAAGAATCCAAAGGAATGGATTTTTCCAAAGGAAATAACTGGAACTGTTGCTTGCACATTCACTCATTCCACTGTATAGGATTCCAGTTAAGAATCGTTTGATCAGCTTTAAATATAAAGAAGATGATGGATTTTGCCCAAATTGTTCCATTGAAGCAAATAGGAGAGAATTATCATCAACAATAATGTTCCTCAATGCAAAGGAAACAAAGGGAAAACTAGACTCAATAGAATGGGAAATAGAGAGGAACAAGTATCCAAAGGAATGAATTTTCCCAAAGGAAATAACTGGAACTATTGCCTGCACATTCACTCATTCCACTGTATAGGATTCCTGTTAATAATCCTTTGGATCATCTTTAGATATAAAGAAGAGGATGGATTTTGCCCAAAATGTTCCATTGAAGCAAATAGGAGAGAATTATCATCAACTATCATGTTCCTAAATGCAAAGGAGACAAAGGGAAAACTAGACTCATTTCAATGGGAAATAGAGAGGAACAAGTATCCAAAGGAATGGATTTTCCCAAAGGAAATAACTGGAAATATTGCCTATATACTCTCATTGCACTGTATAGAATTCATGTTAAGAATCCTTGGATCAGCTTTAGATATAAAGAAGATGATGGATTCTGCCCAAAATGTTCCATTGAAGCAAATAAGAGAGAATTAACATCAACCATAAAGTTTCCAACTGAAAAGGAAACATCAGGAACAGTAGACTCAATAGAATCGGATATAGAGAGGAACAAGAATCCAAAGGAATGGATTTTTCCAAAGGAAATAACTGGAACTGTTGCTTGCACATTCACTCATTCCACTATATATGATTGCTGTTAAGAATCCTTTGATCAACTTTAGATATATAGAAGAGGATAGATTTTGCCCAAAATGTTCCATTGAAGCAAATAGGAGAGAATTATCATCAACTATAATGTTCCTCAATGAAAAGGAAACAAAGGGAAAACTAGACTCAATAGAATGGGAAATAGAGAGGAACAAGTATCCAAAGGAACGGATTTTCCCAAAGGATATAACTGGAAATATTGCCTGCACATTCAATCATTGCACTGTATAGGATTCCAGTTAAGAATCGTTTGATCAGCTTTAAATATAAAGATGATGGATTTTGCCCAAAATGTTCCATTGAAGCAAATAGGAGAGAATTATCATCAACAATAATGTTCCTCAATGCAAAGGAAACAAAGGGAAAACTAGACTCAATAGAATGGGAAATAGAGAGGAACAAGTATCCAAAGGAATGAATTTTCCCAAAGGAAATAACTGGAACTATTGCCTGCACATTCACTCATTCCACTGTATAGGATTCCTGTTAATAATCCTTTGATCATCTTTAGATATAGAGAAGAGGATGGATTTTGCCCAAAATGTTCCATTGAAGCAAATAGGAGAGAATTATCATCAACTATAATGTTCCTAAATGCAAAGGAGCCAAAGGGAAAACTAGACTCATTTTAATGGGAAATAGAGAGGAACAAGTATCCAAAGGAATGGATTTTCTCAAAGGAAATAACGGGAATTATTGCCTGCACATTCACTCATTCCACTGTATAGCATTCCAATTAAGAATCCTTTGATCAGCTTTAGATATAAAGAAGATGATGGATTCTGCCCAAAATGTTCCATTGAAGCAAATAAGAGAGAATTAACATCAACCATAAAGTTTCAAACTGAAAAGGAAACATCAGGAACAGTAGACTCAATAGAATCGGATATAGAGAGGAACAAGAATCCAAAGGAATGGATTTTTCCAAAGGAAATAACTGGAACTGTTGCTTGCACATTCACTCATTCCACTGTATAGGATTCCAGTTAAGAATCGTTTGATCAGCTTTAAATATAAAGAAGATGATGGATTTTGCCCAAATTGTTCCATTGAAGCAAATAGGAGAGAATTATCATCAACAATAATGTTCCTCAATGCAAAGGAAACAAAGGGAAAACTAGACTCAATAGAATGGGAAATAGAGAGGAACAAGTATCCAAAGGAATGAATTTTCCCAAAGGAAATAACTGGAACTATTGCCTGCACATTCACTCATTCCACTGTATAGGATTCCTGTTAATAATCCTTTGGATCATCTTTAGATATAAAGAAGAGGATGGATTTTGCCCAAAATGTTCCATTGAAGCAAATAGGAGAGAATTATCATCAACTATAATGTTCCTAAATGCAAATGAGCCAAAGGGAAAACTAGACTCATTTTAATGGGAAATAGAGAGGAACAAGTATCCAAAGGAATGGATTTTCTCAAAGGAAATAACGGGAATTATTGCCTGCACATTCACTCATTCCACTGTATAGCATTCCAGTTAAGAATCCTTTGATCAGCTTTAGATATTAAGAAGATGAGGGATTTTGCCCAAAAAGTTCCATTGAAGCAGATAGGAGAGAATTAACATCAACTTTAAAATTCCCAATTGAAAAGGAATGATCAGGAACACTAGACTCAATAGCATGGGAGATAGAGAGGAACAAGTATCCAAAGGAATGGATTTTCCCACAGGAAATAACTGGAAATATTGCCTTTATACTCTCATTGCACTGTATAGAATTCATGTTAAGAATCCTTGGATCAGCTTTAGATATAAAGAAGATGATGGATTCTGCCCAAAATGTTCCATTGAAGCAAATAAGAGAGAATTAACATCAACCATAAAGTTTCCAACTGAAAAGGAAACATCAGGAACAGTAGACTCAATAGAATCGGATATAGAGAGGAACAAGAATCCAAAGGAATGGATTTTTCCAAAGGAAATAACTGGAACTGTTGCTTGCACATTCACTCATTCCACTATATATGATTCCTGTTAAGAATCCTTTGATCAGCTTTAGATATACAGAAGAGGATGGATTTTGCCCAAAATGTTCCATTGAAGTAAATAGGAGAGAATTATCATCAACTATAATGTTCCTCAATGAAAAGGACACAAAGGGAAAACTAGACTCAATAGAATGGGAAATAGAGAGGAACAAGTATCCAAAGAACGGATTTTCCCAAAGGATATAACTGGAAATATTGCCTGAACATTCAATCATTCCACTGTATAGGATTCCTGTTAAGAATCGTTTGATCAGCGTTAAATATAAAGAAGATGATGGATTTTGCCCAAAAAGTTCCATTGAAGCAAATAGGAGAGAATTATCATCAACTATCATGTTCCTAAATGCAAAGGAGACAAAGGGAAAACTAGACTCATTTCAATGGGAAATAGAGAGGAACAAGTATCCAAAGGAATGGATTTTCCCAAAGGAAATAACTGGAAATATTGCCTATATACTCTCATTGCACTGTATAGAATTCATGTTAAGAATCCTTGGATCAGCTTTAGATATAAAGAAGATGATGGATTCTGCCCAAAATGTTCCATTGAAGCAAATAAGAGAGAATTAACATCAACCATAAAGTTTCCAACTGAAAAGGAAACATCAGGAACAGTAGACTCAATAGAATCGGATATAGAGAGGAACAAGAATCCAAAGGAATGGATTTTTCCAAAGGAAATAACTGGAACTGTTGCTTGCACATTCACTCATTCCACTATATATGATTGCTGTTAAGAATCCTTTGATCAACTTTAGATATATAGAAGAGGATAGATTTTGCCCAAAATGTTCCATTGAAGCAAATAGGAGAGAATTATCATCAACTATAATGTTCCTCAATGAAAAGGAAACAAAGGGAAAACTAGACTCAATAGAATGGGAAATAGAGAGGAACAAGTATCCAAAGGAAATAACTGGAACTATTGCCTGCACATTCACTCATTCCACTGTATAGGATTCCTGTTAATAATCCTTTGGATCATCTTTAGATATAAAGAAGAGGATGGATTTTGCCCAACATGTTCCATTGAAGCAAATAGGAGAGAATTATCATCAACTATAATGTTCCTAAATGCA
Source organism: Sminthopsis crassicaudata (assembly GCF_048593235.1). Classification (NCBI taxonomy): domain Eukaryota; kingdom Metazoa; phylum Chordata; class Mammalia; order Dasyuromorphia; family Dasyuridae; genus Sminthopsis; species Sminthopsis crassicaudata. Next base: position 244,440,495 of record NC_133621.1, read on the forward strand.
AATGAGCCAAAGGGAAAACTAGACTCATTTTAATGGGAAATAGAGAGGAACAAGTATCCAAAGGAATGGATTTTCTCAAAGGAAATAACGGGAATTATTGCCTGCACATTCACTCATTCCACTGTATAGCATTCCAGTTAAGAATCCTTTGATCAGCTTTAGATATTAAGAAGATGAGGGATTTTGCCCAAAAAGTTCCATTGAAGCAGATAGGAGAGAATTAACATCAACTTTAAAATTCCCATTTGAAAAGGAATGATCAGGTACAATAGACTCAATAGAATGGGCGATAGAGAGGAACAAGTATCCAAAGGAATGGATTTTCCCAAAGGAAATAACTGGAAATATTGCCTTTATACTCTCATTCCACTGTACAGAATTCATGATAAGAATCCTTGGATCAGCTTTAGATATAAAGAAGATGATGGATTCTGCCCAAAATGTTCCATTGAAGCAAATAAGAGAGAATTAACATCAACCATAAAGTTTCAAACTGAAAAGGAAACATCAGGAACAGTAGACTCAATAGAATCGGATATAGAGAGGAACAAGAATCCAAAGGAATGGATTTTTCCAAAGGAAATAACTGGAACTGTTGCTTGCACATTCACTCATTCCACTGTATAGGATTCCAGTTAAGAATCGTTTGATCAGCTTTAAATATAAAGAAGATGATGGATTTTGCCCAAATTGTTCCATTGAAGCAAATAGGAGAGAATTATCATCAACAATAATGTTCCTCAATGCAAAGGAAACAAAGGGAAAACTAGACTCAATAGAATGGGAAATAGAGAGGAACAAGTATCCAAAGGAATGAATTTTCCCAAAGGAAATAACTGGAACTATTGCCTGCACATTCACTCATTCCACTGTATAGGATTCCTGTTAATAATCCTTTGGATCATCTTTAGATATAAAGAAGAGGATGGATTTTGCCCAAAAAGTTCCATTGAAGCAAATAGGAGAGAATTATCATCAACTATAATGTTCCTAAATGCAAATGAGCCAAAGGGAAAACTAGACTCATTTTAATGGGAAATAGAGAGGAACAAGTATCCAAAGGAATGGATTTTCTCAAAGGAAATAACGGGAATTATTGCCTGCACATTCACTCATTCCACTGTATAGCATTCCAGTTAAGAATCCTTTGATCAGCTTTAGATATTAAGAAGATGAGGGATTTTGCCCAAAAAGTTCCATTGAAGCAGATAGGAGAGAATTAACATCAACTTTAAAATTCCCAATTGAAAAGGAATGATCAGGAACACTAGACTCAATAGCATGGGAGATAGAGAGGAACAAGTATCCAAAGGAATGGATTTTCCCAAAGGAAATAACTGGAAATATTGCCTTTATACTCTCATTGCACTGTATAGAATTTATGTTAAGAATCCTTGGATCAGCTTTAGATATAAAGAAGATGATGGATTCTGCCCAAAATGTTCCATTGAAGCAAATAAGAGAGAATTAACATCAACCATAAAGTTTCCAACTGAAAAGGAAACATCAGGAACAGTAGACTCAATAGAATCGGATATAGAGAGGAACAAGAATCCAAAGGAATGGATTTTTCCAAAGGAAATAACTGGAACTGTTGCTTGCACATTCACTCATTCCACTATATATGATTGCTGTTAAGAATCCTTTGATCAGCTTTAGATATATAGAAGAGGATGGATTTTGCCCAAAATGTTCCATTGAAGCAAATAGGAGAGAATTATCATCAACTATAATGTTCCTCAATGAAAAGGAAACAAATGGAAAACTAGACTCAATAGAATGGGAAATAGAGAGGAACAAGTATCCAAAGGAACGGATTTTCCCAAAGGATATAACTGGAAATATTGCCTGCACATTCAATCATTGCACTGTATAGGATTCCAGTTAAGAATCGTTTGATCAGCTTTAAATATAAAGATGATGGATTTTGCCCAAAATGTTCCATTGAAGCAAATAGGAGAGAATTATCATCAACAATAATGTTCCTCAATGCAAAGGAAACAAAGGGAAAACTAGACTCAATAGAATGGGAAATAGAGAGGAACAAGTATCCAAAGGAATGAATTTTCCCAAAGGAAATAACTGGAACTATTGCCTGCACATTCACTCATTCCACTGTATAGGATTCCTGTTAATAATCCTTTGATCATCTTTAGATATAGAGAAGAGGATGGATTTTGCCCAAAATGTTCCATTGAAGCAAATAGGAGAGATTTATCATCAACTATAATGTTCCTAAATGCAAAGGAGCCAAAGGGAAAACTAGACTCATTTTAATGGGAAATAGAGAGGAACAAGTATCCAAAGGAATGGATTTTCTCAAAGGAAATAACGGGAATTATTGCCTGCACATTCACTCATTCCACTGTATAGCATTCCAATTAAGAATCCTTTGATCAGCTTTAGATATAAAGAAGATGATGGATTCTGCCCAAAATGTTCCATTGAAGCAAATAAGAGAGAATTAACATCAACCATAAAGTTTCAAACTGAAAAGGAAACATCAGGATCAGTAGACTCAATAGAATCGGATATAGAGAGGAACAAGAATCCAAAGGAATGGATTTTTCCAAAGGAAATAACTGGAACTGTTGCTTGCACATTCACTCATTCCACTGTATAGGATTCCAGTTAAGAATCGTTTGATCAGCTTTAAATATAAAGAAGATGATGGATTTTGCCCAAATTGTTCCATTGAAGCAAATAGGAGAGAATTATCATTAACAATAATGTTCCTCAATGCAAAGGAAACAAAGGGAAAACTAGACTCAATAGAATGGGAATAGAGAGGAACAAGTATCCAAAGGAATGAATTTTCCCAAAGGAAATAACTGGAACTATTGCCTGCACATTCACTCATTCCACTGTATAGGATTCCTGTTAATAATCCTTTGGATCATCTTTAGATATAAAGAAGAGGATGGATTTTGCCCAAAATGTTCCATTGAAGCAAATAGGAGAGAATTATCATCAACTATAATGTTCCTAAATGCAAATGAGCCAAAGGGAAAACTAGACTCATTTTAATGGGAAATAGAGAGGAACAAGTATCCAAAGGAATGGATTTTCTCAAAGGAAATAACGGGAATTATTGCCTGCACATTCACTCATTCCACTGTATAGCATTCCAGTTAAGAATCCTTTGATCAGCTTTAGATATTAAGAAGATGAGGGATTTTGCCCAAAAAGTTCCATTGAAGCAGATAGGAGAGAATTAACATCAACTTTAAAATTCCCAATTGAAAAGGAATGATCAGGAACACTAGACTCAATAGCATGGGAGATAGAGAGGAACAAGTATCCAAAGGAATGGATTTTCCCACAGGAAATAACTGGAAATATTGCCTTTATACTCTCATTGCACTGTATAGAATTCATGTTAAGAATCCTTGGATCAGCTTTAGATATAAAGAAGATGATGGATTCTGCCCAAAATGTTCCATTGAAGCAAATAAGAGAGAATTAACATCAACCATAAAGTTTCCAACTGAAAAGGAAACATCAGGAACAGTAGACTCAATAGAATCGGATATAGAGAGGAACAAGAATCCAAAGGAATGGATTTTTCCAAAGGAAATAACTGGAACTGTTGCTTGCACATTCACTCATTCCACTATATATGATTCCTGTTAAGAATCCTTTGATCAGCTTTAGATATACAGAAGAGGATGGATTTTGCCCAAAATGTTCCATTGAAGTAAATAGGAGAGAATTATCATCAACTATAATGTTCCTCAATGAAAAGGACACAAAGGGAAAACTAGACTCAATAGAATGGGAAATAGAGAGGAACAAGTATCCAAAGAACGGATTTTCCCAAAGGATATAACTGGAAATATTGCCTGAACATTCAATCATTCCACTGTATAGGATTCCTGTTAAGAATCGTTTGATCAGCTTTAAATATAAAGAAGATGATGGATTTTGCCCAAAAAGTTCCATTGAAGCAAATAGGAGAGAATTATCATCAACTATCATGTTCCTAAATGCAAAGGAGACAAAGGGAAAACTAGACTCATTTCAATGGGAAATAGAGAGGAACAAGTATCCAAAGGAATGGATTTTCCCAAAGGAAATAATGGGGATTATTGCCTGCACATTCACTCATTCAACTGTATAGCATTCCTGTTAAGAATCCTTTGATCAGCTTTAGAAATTAAGAAGATGATGGATTTTGCCCAAAAAGTTCCATTGAAGCAAATAGGAGAGAATTAACATCAACTTTAAAATTCCCAATTGAAAAGGAATGATCAGGAACACTAGACTCAATAGCATGGGAGATAGAGAGGAACAAGTATCCAAAGGAATGGATTTTCCCAAAGGAAATAACTGGAAATATTGCCTTTATACTCTCATTGCACTGTATAGAATTCATGTTAAGAATCCTTGGATCAGCTTTAGATATAAAGAAGATGATGGATTCTGCCCAAAATGTTCCATTGAAGCAAATAAGAGAGAATTAGCATCAACCATAAAGTTTCCAACTGAAAAGGGAACATCAGGAACAGTAGACTCAATAGAATCGGATATAGAGAGGAACAAGAATCCAAAGGAATGGATTTTTCCAAAGGAAATAACTGGAACTGTTGCTTGCACATTCACTCATTCCACTGTATAGGATTCCAGTTAAGAATCGTTTGATCAGCTTTAAATATAAAGAAGATGATGGATTTTGCCATAAATGTTCCATTGAAGCAAATAGGAGAGAATTATCATCAACAATAATGTTCCTCAATGCAAAGGAAACAAAGGGAAAACTAGACTCAATAGAATGGGAAATAGAGAGGAACAAGTATCCAAAGGAAATAACTGGAACTATTGCCTGCACATTCACTCATTCCACTGTATAGGATTCCTTTTAATAATCCTTTGGATCAACTTTAGATATAAAGAAGAGGATGGATTTTGCCCAAAATGTTCCATTGAAGCAAATAGGATAGAATTATCATCAACTATAATGTTCCTAAATGCAAATGAGCCAAAGGGAAAACTAGACTCATTTTAATGGGAAATAGAGAGGAACAAGTATCCAAAAGAACGGATTTTCTCAAAGGAAATAACGGGAATTATTGCCTGCACATTCACTCATTCCACTGTATAGCATTCCAGTTAAGAATCCTTTGATCAGCTTTAGATATTAAGAAGATGAGGGATTTTGCCCAAAAAGTTCCATTGAAGCAAATAGGAGAGAATTAACATCAACTTTAAAATTCCCAATTGAAAAGGAATCAGGAACACTAGACTCAATAGCATGGGAGATAGAGAGGAACAAGTATCCAAAGGAATGGATTTTCCAACAGGAAATAACTGGAAATATTGCCTTTATACTCTCATTGCACTGTATAGAATTCATGTTAAGAATCCTTGGATCAGCTTTAGATATAAAGAATATGATGGATTCTGCCCAAAATGTTCCATTGAAGCAAGTAGGACAGAATTATCATCAACAATAATGTTCCTCAATGCAAAGGAAACAAAGGGAAAACTAGACTCAATAGAATGGGAAATAGAGAGGAACAAGTATCCAAAGGAATGAATTTTCCCAAAGGAAATAACTGGAACTATTGCCTGCACATTCACTCATTCCACTGTATAGGATTGCTGTTAATAATCCTTTAATCATCTTTAGATATAGAGAAGAGGATGGATTTTGCCCAAAATGTTCCACTGAAGCAAATAGGAGAGAATTATCATCAACTATAATGTTCCTCAATGAAAAGGACACAAAGGGAAAACTAGACTCAATAGAATGGGAAATAGAGAGGAACAAGTATCCAAAGAACGGATTTTCCCAAAGGATATAACTGGAAATATTGCCTGAACATTCAATCATTCCACTGTATAGGATTCCTGTTAAGAATCGTTTGATCAGCTTTAAATATAAAGAAGATGATGGATTTTGCCCAAAAAGTTCCATTGAAGCAAATAGGAGAGAATTATCATCAACTATCATGTTCCTAAATGCAAAGGAGCCAAAGGGAAAACTAGACTCATTTTAATGGGAAATAGAGAGGAACAAGTATCCAAAGGAATGGATTTTCTCAAAGGAAATAACGGGAATTATTGCCTGCACATTCACTCATTCCACTGTATAGCATTCCAGTTAAGAATCCTTTGATCAGCTTTAGATATTAAGAAGATGATGGATTTTGCCCAAAAAGTTCCATTGAATCAAATAGGAGAGAATTAACATCAACTTTAAAATTCCCAATTGAAAAGGAATGATCAGGTACAATAGACTCAATAGAATGGGCGATAGAGAGGAACAAGTATCCAAAGGAATGGATTTTCCCACAGGAAATAACTGGAAATATTGCCTTTATATTCTCATTCCACTGTACAGAATTCATGATAAGAATCCTTGGATCAGCTTTAGATATAAAGAAGATGATGGATTCTGCCCAAAATATTCCATTGAAGCAAATAAGAGAGAATTAACATCAACCATACAGATTCCAACTGAAAAGGAACCATCAGGAACAGTAGACTCAATAGAATCGGATATAGAGAGGAACAAGAATCCAAAGGAATGGATTTTTCCAAAGGAAATAACTGGAACTGTTGCTTGCACATTCACTCATTCCACTGTATAGGATTCCAGTTAAGAATCGTTTGATCAGCTTTAAATATAAAGAAGATGATGGATTTTGCCATAAATGTTCCATTGAAGCAAATAGGAGAGAATTATCATCAACAATAATGTTCCTCAATGCAAAGGAAACAAAGGGAAAACTAGACTCAATAGAATGGGAAATAGAGAGGAACAAGTATCCAAAGGAAATAACTGGAACTATTGCCTGCACATTCACTCATTCCACTGTATAGGATTCCTTTTAATAATCCTTTGGATCAACTTTAGATATAAAGAAGAGGATGGATTTTGCCCAAAATGTTCCATTGAAGCAAATAGGAGAGAATTATCATCAACTATAATGATCCTAAATGCAAATGAGCCAAAGGGAAAACTAGACTCATTTTAATGGGAAATAGAGAGGAACAAGTATCCAAAAGAATGGATTTTCTCAAAGGAAATAACGGGAATTATTGCCTGCACATTCACTCATTCCACTGTATAGCATTCCAGTTAAGAATCCTTTGATCAGCTTTAGATATTAAGAAGATGAGGGATTTTGCCCAAAAAGTTCCATTGAAGCAAATAGGAGAGAATTAACATCAACTTTAAAATTCCCAATTGAAAAGGAATCAGGAACACTAGACTCAATAGCATGGGAGATAGAGAGGAACAAGTATCCAAAGGAATGGATTTTCCCACAGGAAATAACTGGAAATATTGCCTTTATACTCTCATTGCACTGTATAGAATTCATGTTAAGAATCCTTGGATCAGCTTTAGATATAAAGAAGATGATGGATTCTGCCCAAAATGTTCCATTGAAGCAAATAAGAGAGAATTAACATCAACCATAAAGTTTCCAACTGAAAAGGAAACATCAGGAACAGTAGACTCAATAGAATCGGATATAGAGAGGAACAAGAATCCAAAGGAATGGATTTTTCCAAAGGAAATAACTGGAACTGTTGCTTGCACATTCACTCATTCCACTGTATAGGATTCCAGTTAAGAATCGTTTGATCAGCTTTAAATATAAAGAAGATGATGGATTTTGCCCAAAAAGTTCCATTGAAGCAAATAGGAGAGAATTATCATCAACTATCATGTTCCTAAATGCAAAGGAGACAAAGGGAAAACTAGACTCATTTTAATGGGAAATAGAGAGGAACAAGTATCCAAAGGAATGGATTTTCCCAAAGGAAATAATGGGGATTATTGCCTGCACATTCACTCATTCAACTGTATAGCATTCCTGTTAAGAATCCTTTGATCAGCTTTAGAAATTAAGAAGATGATGGATTTTGCCCAAAAAGTTCCATTGAAGCAAATAGGAGAGAATTAACATCAACTTTAAAATTCCCAATTGAAAAGGAATGATCAGGAACACTAGACTCAATAGCATGGGAGATAGAGAGGAACAAGTATCCAAAGGAATGGATTTTCCCACAGGAAATAACTGGAAATATTGCCTTTATACTCTCATTGCACTGTATAGAATTCATGTTAAGAATCCTTGGATCAGCTTTAGATATAAAGAAGATGATGGATTCTGCCCAAAATGTTCCATTGAAGCAAATAAGAGAGAATTAACATCAACCATAAAGTTTCCAACTGAAAAGGAAACATCAGGAACAGTAGACTCAATAGAATCGGATATAGAGAGGAACAAGAATCCAAAGGAATGGATTTTTCCAAAGGAAATAACTGGAACTGTTGCTTGCACATTCACTCATTCCACTATATATGATTCCTGTTAAGAATCCTTTGATCAGCTTTAGATATACAGAAGAGGATGGATTTTGCCCAAAATGTTCCATTGAAGTAAATAGGAGAGAATTATCATCAACTATAATGTTCCTCAATGAAAAGGACACAAAGGGAAAACTAGACTCAATAGAATTGGAAATAGAGAGGAACAAGTATCCAAAGAACGGATTTTCCCAAAGGATATAACTGGAAATATTGCCTGAACATTCAATCATTCCACTGTATAGGATTCCTGTTAAGAATCGTTTGATCAGCTTTAAATATAAAGAAGATGATGGATTTTGCCCAAAAAGTTCCATTGAAGCAAATAGGAGAGAATTATCCTCAACTATCATGTTCCTAAATGAAAAGGAGACAAAGGGAAAACTAGACTCATTTTAATGGGAAATATAGAGGAACAAGTATCCAAAGGAATGGATTTTCCCAAAGGAAATAATGGGGATTATTGCCTGCACATTCACTCATTCAACTGTATAGCATTCCTGTTAAGAATCCTTTGATCAGCTTTAGAAATTAAGAAGATGATGGATTTTGCCCAAAAAGTTCCATTGAAGCAAATAGGAGAGAATTAACATCAACTTTAAAATTCCCAATTGAAAAGGAATGATCAGGAACACTAGACTCAATAGCATGGGAGATAGAGAGGAACAAGTATCCAAAAGAATGGATTTTCCCAAAGGAAATAACTGGAAATATTGCCTTTATACTCTCATTGCACTGTATAGAATTCATGTTAAGAATCCTTGGATCAGCTTTAGATATAAAGAAGATGATGGATTCTGCCCAAAATGTTCCATTGAAGCAAATAAGAGAGAATTAACATCAACCATAAAGTTTCCAACTGAAAAGGAAACATCAGGAACAGTAGACTCAATAGAATCGGATATAGAGAGGAACAAGAATCCAAAGGAATGGATTTTTCCAAAGGAAATAACTGGAACTGTTGCTTGCACATTCACTCATTCCACTATATATGATTCCTGTTAAGAATCCTTTGATCAGCTTTAGATATACAGAAGAGGATGGATTTTGCCCAAAATGTTCCATTGAAGTAAATAGGAGAGAATTATCATCAACTATAATGTTCCTCAATGAAAAGGACACAAAGGGAAAACTAGACTCAATAGAATGGGAAATAGAGAGGAACAAGTATCCAAAGAACGGATTTTCCCAAAGGATATAACTGGAAATATTGCCTGAACATTCAATCATTCCACTGTATAGGATTCCTGTTAAGAATCGTTTGATCAGCTTTAAATATAAAGAAGATGATGGATTTTGCCCAAAAAGTTCCATTGAAGCAAATAGGAGAGAATTATCATCAACTATCATGTTCCTAAATGCAAAGGAGCCAAAGGGAAAACTAGACTCATTTTAATGGGAAATAGAGAGGAACAAGTATCCAAAGGAATGGATTTTCTCAAAGGAAATAACGGGAATTATTGCCTGCACATTCACTCATTCCACTGTATAGCATTCCAGTTAAGAATCCTTTGATCAGCTTTAGATATTAAGAAGATGATGGATTTTGCCCAAAAAGTTCCATTGAATCAAATAGGAGAGAATTAACATCAACTTTAAAATTCCCAATTGAAAAGGAATGATCAGGTACAATAGACTCAATAGAATGGGCGATAGAGAGGAACAAGTATCCAAAGGAATGGATTTTCCCACAGGAAATAACTGGAAATATTGCCTTTATATTCTCATTCCACTGTACACAATTCATGATAAGAATCCTTGGATCAGCTTTAGATATAAAGAAGATGATGGATTCTGCCCAAAATATTCCATTGAAGCAAATAAGAGAGAATTAACATCAACCATACAGATTCCAACTGAAAAGGAACCATCAGGAACAGTAGACTCAATAGAATCGGATATAGAGAGGAACAAGAATCCAAAGGAATGGATTTTTCCAAAGGAAATAACTGGAACTGTTGCTTGCACATTCACTCATTCCACTGTATAGGATTCCAGTTAAGAATCGTTTGATCAGCTTTAAATATAAAGAAGATGATGGATTTTGCCATAAATGTTCCATTGAAGCAAATAGGAGAGAATTATCATCAACAATAATGTTCCTCAATGCAAAGGAAACAAAGGGAAAACTAGACTCAATAGAATGGGAAATAGAGAGGAACAAGTATCCAAAGGAAATAACTGGAACTATTGCCTGCACATTCACTCATTCCACTGTATAGGATTCCTTTTAATAATCCTTTGGATCAACTTTAGATATAAAGAAGAGGATGGATTTTGCCCAAAATGTTCCATTGAAGCAAATAGGAGAGAATTATCATCAACTATAATGATCCTAAATGCAAATGAGCCAAAGGGAAAACTAGACTCATTTTAATGGGAAATAGAGAGGAACAAGTATCCAAAAGAATGGATTTTCTCAAAGGAAATAACGGGAATTATTGCCTGCACATTCACTCATTCCACTGTATAGCATTCCAGTTAAGAATCCTTTGATCAGCTTTAGATATTAAGAAGATGAGGGATTTTGCCCAAAAAGTTCCATTGAAGCAAATAGGAGAGAATTAACATCAACTTTAAAATTCCCAATTGAAAAGGAATCAGGAACACTAGACTCAATAGCATGGGAGATAGAGAGGAACAAGTATCCAAAGGAATGGATTTTCCCACAGGAAATAACTGGAAATATTGCCTTTATACTCTCATTGCACTGTATAGAATTCATGTTAAGAATCCTTGGATCAGCTTTAGATATAAAGAAGATGATGGATTCTGCCCAAAATGTTCCATTGAAGCAAATAAGAGAGAATTAACATCAACCATAAAGTTTCCAACTGAAAAGGAAACATCAGGAACAGTAGACTCAATAGAATCGGATATAGAGAGGAACAAGAATCCAAAGGAATGGATTTTTCCAAAGGAAATAACTGGAACTGTTGCTTGCACATTCACTCATTCCACTGTATAGGATTCCAGTTAAGAATCGTTTGATCAGCTTTAAATATAAAGAAGATGATGGATTTTGCCCAAAAAGTTCCATTGAAGCAAATAGGAGAGAATTATCATCAACTATCATGTTCCTAAATGCAAAGGAGACAAAGGGAAAACTAGACTCATTTTAATGGGAAATAGAGAGGAACAAGTATCCAAAGGAATGGATTTTCCCACAGGAAATAACTGGAAATATTGCCTTTATACTCTCATTGCACTGTATAGAATTCATGTTAAGAATCCTTGGATCAGCTTTAGATATAAAGAAGATGATGGATTCTGCCCAAAATGTTCCATTGAAGCAAATAAGAGAGAATTAACATCAACCATAAAGTTTCCAACTGAAAAGGAAACATCAGGAACAGTAGACTCAATAGAATCGGATATAGAGAGGAACAAGAATCCAAAGGAATGGATTTTTCCAAAGGAAATAACTGGAACTGTTGCTTGCACATTCACTCATTCCACTATATATGATTCCTGTTAAGAATCCTTTGATCAGCTTTAGATATACAGAAGAGGATGGATTTTGCCCAAAATGTTCCATTGAAGTAAATAGGAGAGAATTATCATCAACTATAATGTTCCTCAATGAAAAGGACACAAAGGGAAAACTAGACTCAATAGAATTGGAAATAGAGAGGAACAAGTATCCAAAGAACGGATTTTCCCAAAGGATATAACTGGAAATATTGCCTGAACATTCAATCATTCCACTGTATAGGATTCCTGTTAAGAATCGTTTGATCAGCTTTAAATATAAAGAAGATGATGGATTTTGCCCAAAAAGTTCCATTGAAGCAAATAGGAGAGAATTATCCTCAACTATCATGTTCCTAAATGAAAAGGAGACAAAGGGAAAACTAGACTCATTTTAATGGGAAATAGAGAGGCACAAGTATCCAAAGGAATGGATTTTCCCAAAGGAAATAATGGGGATTATTGCCTGCACATTCACTCATTCAACTGTATAGCATTCCTGTTAAGAATCCTTTGATCAGCTTTAGAAATTAAGAAGATGATGGATTTTGCCCAAAAAGTTCCATTGAAGCAAATAGGAGAGAATTAACATCAACTTTAAAATTCCCAATTGAAAAGGAATGATCAGGAACACTAGACTCAATAGCATGGGAGATAGAGAGGAACAAGTATCCAAAAGAATGGATTTTCCCAAAGGAAATAACTGGAAATATTGCCTTTATACTCTCATTGCACTGTATAGAATTCATGTTAAGAATCCTTGGATCAGCTTTAGATATAAAGAAGATGATGGATTCTGCCCAAAATGTTCCATTGAAGCAAATAAGAGAGAATTAACATCAACCATAAAGTTTCCAACTGAAAAGGAAACATCAGGAACAGTAGACTCAATAGAATCGGATATAGAGAGGAACAAGAATCCAAAGGAATGGATTTTTCCAAAGGAAATAACTGGAACTGTTGCTTGCACATTCACTCATTCCACTATATATGATTCCTGTTAAGAATCCTTTGATCAGCTTTAGATATACAGAAGAGGATGGATTTTGCCCAAAATGTTCCATTGAAGTAAATAGGAGAGAATTATCATCAACTATAATGTTCCTCAATGAAAAGGACACAAAGGGAAAACTAGACTCAATAGAATGGGAAATAGAGAGGAACAAGTATCCAAAGAACGGATTTTCCCAAAGGATATAACTGGAAATATTGCCTGAACATTAAATCATTCCACTGTATAGGATTCCTGTTAAGAATCGTCTGATCAGCTTTAAATATAAAGAAGAGGATGGATTTTGCCCAAAAAGTTCCATTGAAGCAAATAGGAGAGAATTATCATCAACTATCATGTTCCTAAATGCAAAGGAGACAAAGGGAAAACAAGACTCATTTTAATGGGAAATAGAGAGGAACAAGTATCCAAAGGAATGGATTTTCTCAAAGGAAATAACGGGAATTATTGCCTGCACATTCACTCATTCCACTGTATAGCATTCCAGTTAAGAATCCTTTGATCAGCTTTAGATATTAAGAAGATGAGGGATTTTGCCCAAAAAGTTCCATTGAAGCAAATAGGAGAGAATTAACATCAACTTTAAAATTCCCAATTGAAAAGGAATGATCAGGTACAATAGACTCAATAGAATGGGCGATAGAGAGGAACAAGTATCCAAAGGAATGGATTTTCCCACAGGAAATAACTGGAAATATTGCCTTTTTACTCTCATTCCACTGTACAGAATTCATGATAAGAATCCTTGGATCAGCTTTAGATATAAAGAAGATGATGGATTCTGCCCAAAATGTTCCATTGAAGCAAATAAGAGAGAATTAACATCAACCATACAGATTCCAACTGAAAAGGAAACATCAGGAACAGTAGACTCAATAGAATCGGATATAGAGAGGAACAATTATCAAAAGGAATGGATTTTTCCAAAGGAAATAACTGGAACTGTTGCTTGCACATTCACTCATTCCACTATATAGGATTCCTGTTAAGAATCCTTTGATCAGCTTTAGATATACAGAAGAGGATGGATTTTGCCCAAAATGTTCCATTGAAGCAAATAGGAGAGAATTATCATCAACTATAATGTTCCTCAATGAAAAGGACACAAAGGGAAAACTAGACTCAATAGAATGGGAAATAGAGAGGAACAAGTATCCAAAGGAACGGATTTTCCCAAAGGATATAACTGGAAATATTGCCTGAACATTCAATCATTCCACTGTATAGGATTCCTGTTAAGAATCGTTTGATCAGCTTTAAATATAAAGAAGATGATGGATTTTGCCCAAAAAGTTCCATTGAAGCAAATAGGAGAGAATTATCATCAACTATCATGTTCCTAAATGCAAAAGAGACAAAGGGAAAACTAGACTCATTTTAATGGGAAATATAGAGGAACAAGTATCCAAAGGAATGGATTTTCCCAAAGGAAATAATGGGGATTATTGCCTGCACATTCACTCATTCAACTGTATAACATTCCTGTTAAGAATCCTTTGATCAGCTTTAGAAATTAAGAAGATGATGGATTTTGCCCAAAAAGTTCCATTGAAGCAAATAGGAGAGAATTAACATCAACTTTAAAATTCCCAATTTAAAAGGAATGATCAGGAACACTAGACTCAATAGCATGGGAGATAGAGAGGAACAAGTATCCAAAGGAATGGATTTTCCCAAAGGAAATAACTGGAAATATTGCCTTTATACTCTCATTCCACTGTACAGAATTCATGATAAGAATCCTTGGATCAGCTTTAGATATAAAGAAGATGATGGATTCTGCCCAAAATGTTCCATTGAAGCAAATAAGAGAGAATTAACATCAACCATACAGATTCCAACTGAAAAGGAAACATCAGGAACAGTAGACTCAATAGAATCGGATATAGAGAAGAACAAGTATCCAAAGGAATGGATTTTCCCAAAGGAAATAACTGGAAATGTTGCTTGCACATTCACTCATTCCACTATATAGGATTCCTGTTAAGAATCCTTTGATCAGCTTTAGATATACAGAAGAGGATGGATTTAGCCCAAAATGTTCCATTGAAGCAAATAGGAGAGAATTATCATCAACTATAATGTTCCTCAATGAAAAGGAAACAAAGGGAAAACTAGACTCAATAGAATGGGAAATAGAGAGGAACAAGTATCCAAAGGAACGGATTTTCCCAAAGGATATAACTGGAAATATTGCCTGAACATTCAATCATTCCACTGTATAGGATTCCTGTTAAGAATCGTTTGATCAGCTTTAAATATAAAGAAGATGATGGATTTTGCCCAAAAAGTTCCATTGAAGCAAATAGGAGAGAATTAACATCAACTTTAAAATTCCCAATTGAAAAGGAATGATCAGGTACAATAGACTCAATAGAATGGGCGATAGAGAGGAACAAGTATCCAAAGGAATGGATTTTCCCACAGGAAATAACTGGAAATATTGCCTTTATATTCTCATTCCACTGTACAGAATTCATGATAAGAATCCTTGGATCAGCTTTAGATATAAAGAAGATGATGGATTCTGCCCAAAATATTCCATTGAAGCAAATAAGAGAGAATTAACATCAACCATACAGATTCCAACTGAAAAGGAACCATCAGGAACAGTAGACTCAATAGAATCGGATATAGAGAGGAACAAGAATCCAAAGGAATGGATTTTTCCAAAGGAAATAACTGGAACTGTTGCTTGCACATTCACTCATTCCACTGTATAGGATTCCAGTTAAGAATCGTTTGATCAGCTTTAAATATAAAGAAGATGATGGATTTTGCCATAAATGTTCCATTGAAGCAAATAGGAGAGAATTATCATCAACAATAATGTTCCTCAATGCAAAGGAAACAAAGGGAAAACTAGACTCAATAGAATGGGAAATAGAGAGGAACAAGTATCCAAAGGAAATAACTGGAACTATTGCCTGCACATTCACTCATTCCACTGTATAGGATTCCTTTTAATAATCCTTTGGATCAACTTTAGATATAAAGAAGAGGATGGATTTTGCCCAAAATGTTCCATTGAAGCAAATAGGAGAGAATTATCATCAACTATAATGATCCTAAATGCAAATGAGCCAAAGGGAAAACTAGACTCATTTTAATGGGAAATAGAGAGGAACAAGTATCCAAAAGAATGGATTTTCTCAAAGGAAATAACGGGAATTATTGCCTGCACATTCACTCATTCAACTGTATAGCATTCCTGTTAAGAATCCTTTGATCAGCTTTAGAAATTAAGAAGATGATGGATTTTGCCCAAAAAGTTCCATTGAAGCAAATAGGAGAGAATTAACATCAACTTTAAAATTCCCAATTGAAAAGGAATGATCAGGAACACTAGACTCAATAGCATGGGAGATAGAGAGGAACAAGTATCCAAAGGAATGGATTTTCCCACAGGAAATAACTGGAAATATTGCCTTTATACTCTCATTGCACTGTATAGAATTCATGTTAAGAATCCTTGGATCAGCTTTAGATATAAAGAAGATGATGGATTCTGCCCAAAATGTTCCATTGAAGCAAATAAGAGAGAATTAACATCAACCATAAAGTTTCCAACTGAAAAGGAAACATCAGGAACAGTAGACTCAATAGAATCGGATATAGAGAGGAACAAGAATCCAAAGGAATGGATTTTTCCAAAGGAAATAACTGGAACTGTTGCTTGCACATTCACTCATTCCACTATATATGATTCCTGTTAAGAATCCTTTGATCAGCTTTAGATATACAGAAGAGGATGGATTTTGCCCAAAATGTTCCATTGAAGTAAATAGGAGAGAATTATCATCAACTATAATGTTCCTCAATGAAAAGGACACAAAGGGAAAACTAGACTCAATAGAATTGGAAATAGAGAGGAACAAGTATCCAAAGAACGGATTTTCCCAAAGGATATAACTGGAAATATTGCCTGAACATTCAATCATTCCACTGTATAGGATTCCTGTTAAGAATCGTTTGATCAGCTTTAAATATAAAGAAGAGGATGGATTTTGCCCAAAAAGTTCCATTGAAGCAAATAGGAGAGAATTATCCTCAACTATCATGTTCCTAAATGAAAAGGAGACAAAGGGAAAACTAGACTCATTTTAATGGGAAATAGAGAGGCACAAGTATCCAAAGGAATGGATTTTCCCAAAGGAAATAATGGGGATTATTGCCTGCACATTCACTCATTCAACTGTATAGCATTCCTGTTAAGAATCCTTTGATCAGCTTTAGAAATTAAGAAGATGATGGATTTTGCCCAAAAAGTTCCATTGAAGCAAATAGGAGAGAATTAACATCAACTTTAAAATTCCCAATTGAAAAGGAATGATCAGGAACACTAGACTCAATAGCATGGGAGATAGAGAGGAACAAGTATCCAAAAGAATGGATTTTCCCAAAGGAAATAACTGGAAATATTGCCTTTATACTCTCATTGCACTGTATAGAATTCATGTTAAGAATCCTTGGATCAGCTTTAGATATAAAGAAGATGATGGATTCTGCCCAAAATGTTCCATTGAAGCAAATAAGAGAGAATTAACATCAACCATAAAGTTTCCAACTGAAAAGGAAACATCAGGAACAGTAGACTCAATAGAATCGGATATAGAGAGGAACAAGAATCCAAAGGAATGGATTTTTCCAAAGGAAATAACTGGAACTGTTGCTTGCACATTCACTCATTCCACTATATATGATTCCTGTTAAGAATCCTTTGATCAGCTTTAGATATACAGAAGAGGATGGATTTTGCCCAAAATGTTCCATTGAAGTAAATAGGAGAGAATTATCATCAACTATAATGTTCCTCAATGAAAAGGACACAAAGGGAAAACTAGACTCAATAGAATGGGAAATAGAGAGGAACAAGTATCCAAAGAACGGATTTTCCCAAAGGATATAACTGGAAATATTGCCTGAACATTAAATCATTCCACTGTATAGGATTCCTGTTAAGAATCGTCTGATCAGCTTTAAATATAAAGAAGAGGATGGATTTTGCCCAAAAAGTTCCATTGAAGCAAATAGGAGAGAATTATCATCAACTATCATGTTCCTAAATGCAAAGGAGACAAAGGGAAAACAAGACTCATTTTAATGGGAAATAGAGAGGAACAAGTATCCAAAGGAATGGATTTTCTCAAAGGAAATAACGGGAATTATTGCCTGCACATTCACTCATTCCACTGTATAGCATTCCAGTTAAGAATCCTTTGATCAGCTTTAGATATTAAGAAGATGAGGGATTTTGCCCAAAAAGTTCCATTGAAGCAAATAGGAGAGAATTAACATCAACTTTAAAATTCCCAATTGAAAAGGAATGATCAGGTACAATAGACTCAATAGAATGGGCGATAGAGAGGAACAAGTATCCAAAGGAATGGATTTTCCCACAGGAAATAACTGGAAATATTGCCTTTTTACTCTCATTCCACTGTACAGAATTCATGATAAGAATCCTTGGATCAGCTTTAGATATAAAGAAGATGATGGATTCTGCCCAAAATGTTCCATTGAAGCAAATAAGAGAGAATTAACATCAACCATACAGATTCCAACTGAAAAGGAAACATCAGGAACAGTAGACTCAATAGAATCGGATATAGAGAGGAACAATTATCAAAAGGAATGGATTTTTCCAAAGGAAATAACTGGAACTGTTGCTTGCACATTCACTCATTCCACTATATAGGATTCCTGTTAAGAATCCTTTGATCAGCTTTAGATATACAGAAGAGGATGGATTTTGCCCAAAATGTTCCATTGAAGCAAATAGGAGAGAATTATCATCAACTATAATGTTCCTCAATGAAAAGGACACAAAGGGAAAACTAGACTCAATAGAATGGGAAATAGAGAGGAACAAGTATCCAAAGGAACGGATTTTCCCAAAGGATATAACTGGAAATATTGCCTGAACATTCAATCATTCCACTGTATAGGATTCCTGTTAAGAATCGTTTGATCAGCTTTAAATATAAAGAAGATGATGGATTTTGCCCAAAAAGTTCCATTGAAGCAAATAGGAGAGAATTATCATCAACTATCATGTTCCTAAATGCAAAAGAGACAAAGGGAAAACTAGACTCATTTTAATGGGAAATATAGAGGAACAAGTATCCAAAGGAATGGATTTTCCCAAAGGAAATAATGGGGATTATTGCCTGCACATTCACTCATTCAACTGTATAACATTCCTGTTAAGAATCCTTTGATCAGCTTTAGAAATTAAGAAGATGATGGATTTTGCCCAAAAAGTTCCATTGAAGCAAATAGGAGAGAATTAACATCAACTTTAAAATTCCCAATTTAAAAGGAATGATCAGGAACACTAGACTCAATAGCATGGGAGATAGAGAGGAACAAGTATCCAAAGGAATGGATTTTCCCAAAGGAAATAACTGGAAATATTGCCTTTATACTCTCATTCCACTGTACAGAATTCATGATAAGAATCCTTGGATCAGCTTTAGATATAAAGAAGATGATGGATTCTGCCCAAAATGTTCCATTGAAGCAAATAAGAGAGAATTAACATCAACCATACAGATTCCAACTGAAAAGGAAACATCAGGAACAGTAGACTCAATAGAATCGGATATAGAGAAGAACAAGTATCCAAAGGAATGGATTTTCCCAAAGGAAATAACTGGAAATGTTGCTTGCACATTCACTCATTCCACTATATAGGATTCCTGTTAAGAATCCTTTGATCAGCTTTAGATATACAGAAGAGGATGGATTTAGCCCAAAATGTTCCATTGAAGCAAATAGGAGAGAATTATCATCAACTATAATGTTCCTCAATGAAAAGGAAACAAAGGGAAAACTAGACTCAATAGAATGGGAAATAGAGAGGAACAAGTATCCAAAGGAACGGATTTTCCCAAAGGATATAACTGGAAATATTGCCTGAACATTCAATCATTCCACTGTATAGGATTCCTGTTAAGAATCGTTTGATCAGCTTTAAATATAAAGAAGATGATGGATTTTGCCCAAAAAGTTCCATTGAAGCAAATAGGAGAGAATTAACATCAACTTTAAAATTCCCAATTGAAAAGGAATGATCAGGTACAATAGACTCAATAGAATGGGCGATAGAGAGGAACAAGTATCCAAAGGAATGGATTTTCCCACAGGAAATAACTGGAAATATTGCCTTTATATTCTCATTCCACTGTACAGAATTCATGATAAGAATCCTTGGATCAGCTTTAGATATAAAGAAGATGATGGATTCTGCCCAAAATATTCCATTGAAGCAAATAAGAGAGAATTAACATCAACCATACAGATTCCAACTGAAAAGGAACCATCAGGAACAGTAGACTCAATAGAATCGGATATAGAGAGGAACAAGAATCCAAAGGAATGGATTTTTCCAAAGGAAATAACTGGAACTGTTGCTTGCACATTCACTCATTCCACTGTATAGGATTCCAGTTAAGAATCGTTTGATCAGCTTTAAATATAAAGAAGATGATGGATTTTGCCATAAATGTTCCATTGAAGCAAATAGGAGAGAATTATCATCAACAATAATGTTCCTCAATGCAAAGGAAACAAAGGGAAAACTAGACTCAATAGAATGGGAAATAGAGAGGAACAAGTATCCAAAGGAAATAACTGGAACTATTGCCTGCACATTCACTCATTCCACTGTATAGGATTCCTTTTAATAATCCTTTGGATCAACTTTAGATATAAAGAAGAGGATGGATTTTGCCCAAAATGTTCCATTGAAGCAAATAGGAGAGAATTATCATCAACTATAATGATCCTAAATGCAAATGAGCCAAAGGGAAAACTAGACTCATTTTAATGGGAAATAGAGAGGAACAAGTATCCAAAAGAATGGATTTTCTCAAAGGAAATAACGGGAATTATTGCCTGCACATTCACTCATTCCACTGTATAGCATTCCAGTTAAGAATCCTTTGATCAGCTTTAGATATTAAGAAGATGAGGGATTTTGCCCAAAAAGTTCCATTGAAGCAAATAGGAGAGAATTAACATCAACTTTAAAATTCCCAATTGAAAAGGAATCAGGAACACTAGACTCAATAGCATGGGAGATAGAGAGGAACAAGTATCCAAAGGAATGGATTTTCCCACAGGAAATAACTGGAAATATTGCCTTTATACTCTCATTGCACTGTATAGAATTCATGTTAAGAATCCTTGGATCAGCTTTAGATATAAAGAAGATGATGGATTCTGCCCAAAATGTTCCATTGAAGCAAATAAGAGAGAATTAACATCAACCATAAAGTTTCCAACTGAAAAGGAAACATCAGGAACAGTAGACTCAATAGAATCGGATATAGAGAGGAACAAGAATCCAAAGGAATGGATTTTTCCAAAGGAAATAACTGGAACTGTTGCTTGCACATTCACTCATTCCACTGTATAGGATTCCAGTTAAGAATCGTTTGATCAGCTTTAAATATAAAGAAGATGATGGATTTTGCCCAAAAAGTTCCATTGAAGCAAATAGGAGAGAATTATCATCAACTATCATGTTCCTAAATGCAAAGGAGACAAAGGGAAAACTAGACTCATTTTAATGGGAAATAGAGAGGAACAAGTATCCAAAGGAATGGATTTTCCCAAAGGAAATAATGGGGATTATTGCCTGCACATTCACTCATTCAACTGTATAGCATTCCTGTTAAGAATCCTTTGATCAGCTTTAGAAATTAAGAAGATGATGGATTTTGCCCAAAAAGTTCCATTGAAGCAAATAGGAGAGAATTAACATCAACTTTAAAATTCCCAATTGAAAAGGAATGATCAGGAACACTAGACTCAATAGCATGGGAGATAGAGAGGAACAAGTATCCAAAGGAATGGATTTTCCCACAGGAAATAACTGGAAATATTGCCTTTATACTCTCATTGCACTGTATAGAATTCATGTTAAGAATCCTTGGATCAGCTTTAGATATAAAGAAGATGATGGATTCTGCCCAAAATGTTCCATTGAAGCAAATAAGAGAGAATTAACATCAACCATAAAGTTTCCAACTGAAAAGGAAACATCAGGAACAGTAGACTCAATAGAATCGGATATAGAGAGGAACAAGAATCCAAAGGAATGGATTTTTCCAAAGGAAATAACTGGAACTGTTGCTTGCACATTCACTCATTCCACTATATATGATTCCTGTTAAGAATCCTTTGATCAGCTTTAGATATACAGAAGAGGATGGATTTTGCCCAAAATGTTCCATTGAAGTAAATAGGAGAGAATTATCATCAACTATAATGTTCCTCAATGAAAAGGACACAAAGGGAAAACTAGACTCAATAGAATGGGAAATAGAGAGGAACAAGTATCCAAAGAACGGATTTTCCCAAAGGATATAACTGGAAATATTGCCTGAACATTAAATCATTCCACTGTATAGGATTCCTGTTAAGAATCGTCTGATCAGCTTTAAATATAAAGAAGAGGATGGATTTTGCCCAAAAAGTTCCATTGAAGCAAATAGGAGAGAATTATCATCAACTATCATGTTCCTAAATGCAAAGGAGACAAAGGGAAAACAAGACTCATTTTAATGGGAAATAGAGAGGAACAAGTATCCAAAGGAATGGATTTTCTCAAAGGAAATAACGGGAATTATTGCCTGCACATTCACTCATTCCACTGTATAGCATTCCAGTTAAGAATCCTTTGATCAGCTTTAGATATTAAGAAGATGAGGGATTTTGCCCAAAAAGTTCCATTGAAGCAAATAGGAGAGAATTAACATCAACTTTAAAATTCCCAATTGAAAAGGAATGATCAGGTACAATAGACTCAATAGAATGGGCGATAGAGAGGAACAAGTATCCAAAGGAATGGATTTTCCCACAGGAAATAACTGGAAATATTGCCTTTTTACTCTCATTCCACTGTACAGAATTCATGATAAGAATCCTTGGATCAGCTTTAGATATAAAGAAGATGATGGATTCTGCCCAAAATGTTCCATTGAAGCAAATAAGAGAGAATTAACATCAACCATACAGATTCCAACTGAAAAGGAAACATCAGGAACAGTAGACTCAATAGAATCGGATATAGAGAGGAACAATTATCAAAAGGAATGGATTTTTCCAAAGGAAATAACTGGAACTGTTGCTTGCACATTCACTCATTCCACTATATAGGATTCCTGTTAAGAATCCTTTGATCAGCTTTAGATATACAGAAGAGGATGGATTTTGCCCAAAATGTTCCATTGAAGCAAATAGGAGAGAATTATCATCAACTATAATGTTCCTCAATGAAAAGGACACAAAGGGAAAACTAGACTCAATAGAATGGGAAATAGAGAGGAACAAGTATCCAAAGGAACGGATTTTCCCAAAGGATATAACTGGAAATATTGCCTGAACATTCAATCATTCCACTGTATAGGATTCCTGTTAAGAATCGTTTGATCAGCTTTAAATATAAAGAAGATGATGGATTTTGCCCAAAAAGTTCCATTGAAGCAAATAGGAGAGAATTATCATCAACTATCATGTTCCTAAATGCAAAAGAGACAAAGGGAAAACTAGACTCATTTTAATGGGAAATATAGAGGAACAAGTATCCAAAGGAATGGATTTTCCCAAAGGAAATAATGGGGATTATTGCCTGCACATTCACTCATTCAACTGTATAACATTCCTGTTAAGAATCCTTTGATCAGCTTTAGAAATTAAGAAAATGATGGATTTTGCCCAAAAAGTTCCATTGAAGCAAATAGGAGAGAATTAACATCAACTTTAAAATTCCCAATTTAAAAGGAATGATCAGGAACACTAGACTCAATAGCATGGGAGATAGAGAGGAACAAGTATCCAAAGGAATGGATTTTCCCAAAGGAAATAACTGGAAATATTGCCTTTATACTCTCATTCCACTGTACAGAATTCATGATAAGAATCCTTGGATCAGCTTTAGATATAAAGAAGATGATGGATTCTGCCCAAAATGTTCCATTGAAGCAAATAAGAGAGAATTAACATCAACCATACAGATTCCAACTGAAAAGGAAACATCAGGAACAGTAGACTCAATAGAATCGGATATAGAGAAGAACAAGTATCCAAAGGAATGGATTTTCCCAAAGGAAATAACTGGAAATGTTGCTTGCACATTCACTCATTCCACTATATAGGATTCCTGTTAAGAATCCTTTGATCAGCTTTAGATATACAGAAGAGGATGGATTTAGCCCAAAATGTTCCATTGAAGCAAATAGGAGAGAATTATCATCAACTATAATGTTCCTCAATGAAAAGGAAACAAAGGGAAAACTAGACTCAATAGAATGGGAAATAGAGAGGAACAAGTATCCAAAGGAACGGATTTTCCCAAAGGATATAACTGGAAATATTGCCTGAACATTCAATCATTCCACTGTATAGGATTCCTGTTAAGAATCGTTTGATCAGCTTTAAATATAAAGAAGATGATGGATTTTGCCCAAAAAGTTCCATTGAAGCAAATAGGAGAGAATTATCATCAACTATCATGTTCCTAAATGCAAAAGAGACAAAGGGAAAACTAGACTCATTTTAATGGGAAATAGAGAGGAACAAGTATCCAAAGGAATGGATTTTCCCAAAGGAAATAATGGGGATTATTGCCTGCACATTCACTCATTCAACTGTATAGCATTCCTGTTAAGAATCCTTTGATCAGCTTTAGAAATTAAGAAGATTATGGATTTTGCCCAAAAAGTTCCATTGAAACAAATAGGAGAGAATTAACATCAACTTTAAAATTCCCAATTGAAAAGGAATGATCAGGAACACTAGACTCAATAGCATGGGAGATAGAGAGGAACAAGTATCCAAAAGAATGGATTTTCCCAAAGGAAATAACTGGAAATATTGCCTTTATACTCTCATTGCACTGTATAGAATTCATGTTAAGAATCCTTGGATCAGCTTTAGATATAAAGAAGATGATGGATTCTGTCCAAAATGTTCCATTGAAGCAAATAAGAGAGAATTAACATCAACCATAAAGTTTCCAACTGAAAAGGAAACATCAGGAACAGTAGACTCAATAGAATCGGATATAGAGAGGAACAAGAATCCAAAGGAATGGATTTTTCCAAAGGAAATAACTGGAACTGTTGCTTGCACATTCACTCATTCCACTGTATAGGATTCCTGTTAATAATCCTTTGGATCATCTTTAGATATAAAGAAGAGGATGGATTTTGCCCAAAATGTTCCATTGAAGCAAATGGAGAGAATTATCATCAACTATAATGTTCCTCAATGAAAAGGACACAAAGGGAAAACTAGACTCAATAGAATGGGAAATAGAGAGGAACAAGTATCCAAAGGAATGGATTTTCTCAAAGGAAATAACGGGAATTATTGCCTGCACATTCACTCATTCCACTGTATAGCATTCCAGTTAAGAATCCTTTGATCAGCTTTAGATATTAAGAAGATGAGGGATTTTGCCCAAAAAGTTCCATTGAAGCAAATAGGAGAGAATTAACATCAACTTTAAAATTCCCAATTGAAAAGGAATGATCAGGAACACTAGACTCAATAGCATGGGAGATAGAGAGGAACAAGTATCCAAAGGAATGGATTTTCCCACAGGAAATAACTGGAAATATTGCCTTTATACTCTCATTGCACTGTATAGAATTCATGTTAAGAATCCTTGGATCAGCTTTAGATATAAAGAAGATGATGGATTCTGCCCAAAATGTTCCATTGAAGCAAATAAGAGAGAATTAACATCAACCATAAAGTTTCCAACTGAAAAGGAAACATCAGGAACAGTAGACTCAATAGAATCGGATATAGAGAGGAACAAGAATCCAAAGGAATGGATTTTTCCAAAGGAAATAACTGGAACTGTTGCTTGCATATTCACTCATTCCACTATATATGATTCCTGTTAAGAATCCTTTGATCAGCTTTAGATATACAGAAGAGGATGGATTTTGCCCAAAATGTTCCATTGAAGTAAATAGGAGAGAATTATCATCAACTATAATGTTCCTCAATGAAAAGGACACAAAGGGAAAACTAGACTCAATAGAATTGGAAATAGAGAGGAACAAGTATCCAAAGAACGGATTTTCCCAAAGGATATAACTGGAAATATTGCCTGAACATTCAATCATTCCACTGTATAGGATTCCTGTTAAGAATCGTTTGATCAGCTTTAAATATAAAGAAGAGGATGGATTTTGCCCAAAAATTTCCATTGAAGCAAATAGGAGAGAATTATCATCAACTATCATGTTCCTAAATGCAAAGGAGACAAAGGGAAAACTAGACTCATTTTAATGGGAAATAGAGAGGAACAAGTATCCAAAGGAATGGATTTTCCCAAAGGAAATAATGGGGATTATTGCCTGCACATTCACTCATTCAACTGTATAGCATTCCTGTTAAGAATCCTTTGATCAGCTTTAGAAATTAAGAAGATGATGGATTTTGCCCAAAAAGTTCCATTGAAGCAAATAGGAGAGAATTAACATCAACTTTAAAATTCCCAATTGAAAAGGAATGATCAGGAACACTAGACTCAATAGCATGGGAGATAGAGAGGAACAAGTATCCAAAGGAATGGATTTTCCCAAAGGAAATAACTGGAAATATTGCCTTTATACTCTCATTGCACTGTATAGAATTCATGTTAAGAATCCTTGGATCAGCTTTAGATATAAAGAAGATGATGGATTCTGCCCAAAATGTTCCATTGAAGCAAATAAGAGAGAATTAACATCAACCATAAAGTTTCCAACTGAAAAGGAAACATCAGGAACAGTAGACTCAATAGAATCGGATATAGAGAGGAACAAGAATCCAAAGGAATGGATTTTTCCAAAGGAAATAACTGGAACTGTTGCTTGCACATTCACTCATTCCACTGTATAGGATTCCAGTTAAGAATCGTTTGATCAGCTTTAAATATAAAGAAGATGATGGATTTTGCCCAAAATGTTCCATTGAAGCAAATAGGAGAGAATTATCATCAACAATAATGTTCCTCAATGCAAAGGAAACAAAGGGAAAACTAGACTCAATAGAATGGGAAATAGAGAGGAACAAGTATCCAAAGGAATGAATTTTCCTAAAGGAAATAACTGGAACTATTGCCTGCACATTCACTCATTCCACTGTATAGGATTCCTGTTAATAATCCTTTGGATCATCTTTAGATATAAAGAAGAGGATGGATTTTGCCCAAAATGTTCCATTGAAGCAAATGGAGAGAATTATCATCAACTATCATGTTCCTAAATGCAAATGAGCCAAAGGGAAAACAAGGCTCATTTTAATGGGAAATAGAGAGGAACAAGTATCCAAAGGAATGGATTTTCTCAAAGGAAATAACGGGAATTATTGCCTGCACATTCACTCATTCCACTGTATAGCATTCCAGTTAAGAATCCTTTGATCAGCTTTAGATATTAAGAAGATGAGGGATTTTGCCCAAAAAGTTCCATTGAAGCAAATAGGAGAGAATTAACATCAACTTTAAAATTCCCAATTGAAAAGGAATGATCAGGTACAATAGACTCAATAGAATGGGCGATAGAGAGGAACAAGTATCCAAAGGAATGGATTTTCCCACAGGAAATAACTGGAAATATTGCCTTTATACTCTCATTCCACTGTACAGAATTCATGATAAGAATCCTTGGATCAGCTTTAGATATAAAGAAGATGATGGATTCTGCCCAAAATGTTCCATTGAAGCAAATAAGAGAGAATTAACATCAACCATACAGATTCCAACTGAAAAGGAAACATCAGGAACAGTAGACTCAATAGAATCGGATATAGAGAGGAACAATTATCCAAAGGAATGGATTTTTCCAAAGGAAATAACTGGAACTGTTGCTTGCACATTCACTCATTCCACTATATAGGATTCCTGTTAAGAATCCTTTGATCAGCTTTAGATATACAGAAGAGGATGGATTTTGCCCAAAATGTTCCATTGAAGCAAATAGGAGAGAATTATCATCAACTATAATGTTCCTCAATGAAAAGGACACAAAGGGAAAACTAGACTCAATAGAATGGGAAATAGAGAGGAACAAGTATCCAAAGGAACGGATTTTCCCAAAGGATATAACTGGAAATATTGCCTGAACATTCAATCATTCCACTGTATAGGATTCCTGTTAAGAATCGTTTGATCAGCTTTAAATATAAAGAAGATGATGGATTTTGCCCAAAAAGTTCCATTGAAGCAAATAGGAGAGAATTATCATCAACTATCATGTTCCTAAATGCAAAAGAGGCAAAGGGAAAACTAGACTCATTTTAATGGGAAATATAGAGGAACAAGTATCCAAAGGACTGGATTTTCCCAAAGGAAATAATGGGGATTATTGCCTGCACATTCACTCATTCAACTGTATAGCATTCCTGATAAGAATCCTTTGATCAGCTTTAGAAATTAAGAAGATGATGGATTTTGCCCAAAAAGTTCCATTGAAGCAAATAGGAGAGAATTAACATCAACTTTAAAATTCCCAATTGAAAAGGAATGATCAGGAACACTAGACTCAATAGCATGGGAGATAGAGAGGAACAAGTATCCAAAGGAATGGATTTTCCCAAAGGAAATAACTGGAAATATTGCCTTTATACTCTCATTCCACTGTACAGAATTCATGATAAGAATCCTTGGATCAGCTTTAGATATAAAGAAGATGATGGATTCTGCCCAAAATGTTCCATTGAAGCAAATAAGAGAGAATTAACATCAACCATACAGATTCCAACTGAAAAGGAAACATGAGGAACAGTAGACTCAATAGAATCGGATATAGAGAGGAACAAGTATCCAAAGGAATGGATTTTCCCAAAGGAAATAACTGGAAATATTGCTTGCACATTCACTCATTCCACTATATAGGATTCTTGTTAAGAATCCTTTGATCAGCTTTAGATATACAGAAGATGATGGATTTTGCCCAAAATGTTCCATTGAAGCAAATAGGAGAGAATTATCATCAACTATAATGTTCTTCAATGAAAAGGAAACAAAGGGAAAACCAAACTCAATAGAATGGGAAATAGAGAGGAACAAGTATCCAAAGGAACGGATTTTCCCAAAGGATATAACTGGAAATATTGCCTGAACATTCAATCATTCCACTGTATAGGATTCCTGTTAAGAATCGTTTGATCAGCTTTAAATATAAAGAAGAAGATGGATTTTGCCCAAAAAGTTCCATTGAAGAAAATAGGAGAGAATTATCATCAACTATCATGTTCCTAAATGCAAAAGAGACAAAGGGAAAACTAGACTCATTTTAATGGGAAATATAGAGGAACAAGTATCCAAAGGAATGGATTTTCCCAAAGGAAATAATGGGGATTATTGCCTGCACATTCACTCATTCAACTGTATAGCATTCCTGTTAAGAATCCTTTGATCAGCTTTAGAAATTAAGAAGATGATGGATTTTGCCCAAAAAGTTCCATTGAAACAAATAGGAGAGAATTAACATCAACTTTAAAATTCCCAATTGAAAAGGAATGATCAGGAACACTAGACTCAATAGCATGGGAGATAGAGAGGAACAAGTATCCAAAAGAATGGATTTTCCCAAAGGAAATAACTGGAAATATTGCCTTTATACTCTCATTGCACTGTATAGAATTCATGTTAAGAATCCTTGGATCAGCTTTAGATATAAAGAAGATGATGGATTCTGCCCAAAATGTTCCATTGAAGCAAATAAGAGAGAATTAACATCAACCATAAAGTTTCCAACTGAAAAGGAAACATCAGGAACAGTAGACTCAATAGAATCGGATATAGAGAGGAACAAGAATCCAAAGGAATGGATTTTTCCAAAGGAAATAACTGGAACTGTTGCTTGCACATTCACTCATTCCACTATATATGATTCCTGTTAAGAATCCTTTCATCAGCTTTAGATATACAGAAGAGGATGGATTTTGCCCAAAATGTTCCATTGAAGTAAATAGGAGAGAATTATCATCAACTATAATGTTCCTCAATGAAAAGGACACAAAGGGAAAACTAGACTCAATAGAATTGGAAATAGAGAGGAACAAGTATCCAAAGAACGGATTTTCCCAAAGGATATAACTGGAAATATTGCCTGAACATTCAATCATTCCACTGTATAGGATTCCTGTTAAGAATCGTTTGATCAGCTTTAAATATAAAGAAGAGGATGGATTTTGCCCAAAAAGTTCCATTGAAGCAAATAGGAGAGAATTATCCTCAACTATCATGTTCCTAAATGAAAAGGAGACAAAGGGAAAACTAGACTCATTTTAATGGGAAATAGAGAGGAACAAGTATCCAAAGGAATGGATTTTCCCAAAGGAAATAATGGGGATTATTGCCTGCACATTCACTCATTCAACTGTATAGCATTCCTGTTAAGAATCCTTTGATCAGCTTTAGAAATTAAGAAGATGATGGATTTTGCCCAAAAAGTTCCATTGAAGCAAATAGGAGAGAATTAACATCAACTTTAAAATTCCCAATTGAAAAGGAATGATCAGGAACACTAGACTCAATAGCATGGGAGATAGAGAGGAACAAGTATCCAAAAGAATGGATTTTCCCAAAGGAAATAACTGGAAATATTGCCTTTATACTCTCATTGCACTGTATAGAATTCATGTTAAGAATCCTTGGATCAGCTTTAGATATAAAGAAGATGATGGATTCTGCCCAAAATGTTCCATTGAAGCAAATAAGAGAGAATTAACATCAACCATAAAGTTTCCAACTGAAAAGGAAACATCAGGAACAGTAGACTCAATAGAATCGGATATAGAGAGGAACAAGAATCCAAAGGAATGGATTTTTCCAAAGGAAATAACTGGAACTGTTGCTTGCACATTCACTCATTCCACTATATATGATTCCTGTTAAGAATCCTTTGATCAGCTTTAGATATACAGAAGAGGATGGATTTTGCCCAAAATGTTCCATTGAAGTAAATAGGAGAGAATTATCATCAACTATAATGTTCCTCAATGAAAAGGACACAAAGGGAAAACTAGACTCAATAGAATGGGAAATAGAGAGGAACAAGTATCCAAAGAACGGATTTTCCCAAAGGATATAACTGGAAATATTGCCTGAACATTAAATCATTCCACTGTATAGGATTCCTGTTAAGAATCGTCTGATCAGCTTTAAATATAAAGAAGAGGATGGATTTTGCCCAAAAAGTTCCATTGAAGCAAATAGGAGAGAATTATCATCAACTATCATGTTCCTAAATGCAAAGGAGACAAAGGGAAAACAAGACTCATTTTAATGGGAAATAGAGAGGAACAAGTATCCAAAGGAATGGATTTTCTCAAAGGAAATAACGGGAATTATTGCCTGCACATTCACTCATTCCACTGTATAGCATTCCAGTTAAGAATCCTTTGATCAGCTTTAGATATTAAGAAGATGAGGGATTTTGCCCAAAAAGTTCCATTGAAGCAAATAGGAGAGAATTAACATCAACTTTAAAATTCCCAATTGAAAAGGAATGATCAGGTACAATAGACTCAATAGAATGGGCGATAGAGAGGAACAAGTATCCAAAGGAATGGATTTTCCCACAGGAAATAACTGGAAATATTGCCTTTTTACTCTCATTCCACTGTACAGAATTCATGATAAGAATCCTTGGATCAGCTTTAGATATAAAGAAGATGATGGATTCTGCCCAAAATGTTCCATTGAAGCAAATAAGAGAGAATTAACATCAACCATACAGATTCCAACTGAAAAGGAAACATCAGGAACAGTAGACTCAATAGAATCGGATATAGAGAGGAACAATTATCCAAAGGAATGGATTTTTCCAAAGGAAATAACTGGAACTGTTGCTTGCACATTCACTCATTCCACTATATAGGATTCCTGTTAAGAATCCTTTGATCAGCTTTAGATATACAGAAGAGGATGGATTTTGCCCAAAATGTTCCATTGAAGCAAATAGGAGAGAATTATCATCAACTATAATGTTCCTCAATGAAAAGGACACAAAGGGAAAACTAGACTCAATAGAATGGGAAATAGAGAGGAACAAGTATCCAAAGGAACGGATTTTCCCAAAGGATATAACTGGAAATATTGCCTGAACATTCAATCATTCCACTGTATAGGATTCCTGTTAAGAATCGTTTGATCAGCTTTAAATATAAAGAAGATGATGGATTTTGCCCAAAAAGTTCCATTGAAGCAAATAGGAGAGAATTATCATCAACTATCATGTTCCTAAATGCAAAAGAGGCAAAGGGAAAACTAGACTCATTTTAATGGGAAATATAGAGGAACAAGTATCCAAAGGACTGGATTTTCCCAAAGGAAATAATGGGGATTATTGCCTGCACATTCACTCATTCAACTGTATAGCATTCCTGATAAGAATCCTTTGATCAGCTTTAGAAATTAAGAAGATGATGGATTTTGCCCAAAAAGTTCCATTGAAGCAAATAGGAGAGAATTAACATCAACTTTAAAATTCCCAATTGAAAAGGAATGATCAGGAACACTAGACTCAATAGCATGGGAGATAGAGAGGAACAAGTATCCAAAGGAATGGATTTTCCCAAAGGAAATAACTGGAAATATTGCCTTTATACTCTCATTCCACTGTACAGAATTCATGATAAGAATCCTTGGATCAGCTTTAGATATAAAGAAGATGATGGATTCTGCCCAAAATGTTCCATTGAAGCAAATAAGAGAGAATTAACATCAACCATACAGATTCCAACTGAAAAGGAAACATGAGGAACAGTAGACTCAATAGAATCGGATATAGAGAGGAACAAGTATCCAAAGGAATGGATTTTCCCAAAGGAAATAACTGGAAATATTGCTTGCACATTCACTCATTCCACTATATAGGATTCTTGTTAAGAATCCTTTGATCAGCTTTAGATATACAGAAGATGATGGATTTTGCCCAAAATGTTCCATTGAAGCAAATAGGAGAGAATTATCATCAACTATAATGTTCTTCAATGAAAAGGAAACAAAGGGAAAACCAAACTCAATAGAATGGGAAATAGAGAGGAACAAGTATCCAAAGGAACGGATTTTCCCAAAGGATATAACTGGAAATATTGCCTGAACATTCAATCATTCCACTGTATAGGATTCCTGTTAAGAATCGTTTGATCAGCTTTAAATATAAAGAAGAAGATGGATTTTGCCCAAAAAGTTCCATTGAAGAAAATAGGAGAGAATTATCATCAACTATCATGTTCCTAAATGCAAAAGAGACAAAGGGAAAACTAGACTCATTTTAATGGGAAATATAGAGGAACAAGTATCCAAAGGAATGGATTTTCCCAAAGGAAATAATGGGGATTATTGCCTGCACATTCACTCATTCAACTGTATAGCATTCCTGTTAAGAATCCTTTGATCAGCTTTAGAAATTAAGAAGATGATGGATTTTGCCCAAAAAGTTCCATTGAAACAAATAGGAGAGAATTAACATCAACTTTAAAATTCCCAATTGAAAAGGAATGATCAGGAACACTAGACTCAATAGCATGGGAGATAGAGAGGAACAAGTATCCAAAAGAATGGATTTTCCCAAAGGAAATAACTGGAAATATTGCCTTTATACTCTCATTGCACTGTATAGAATTCATGTTAAGAATCCTTGGATCAGCTTTAGATATAAAGAAGATGATGGATTCTGCCCAAAATGTTCCATTGAAGCAAATAAGAGAGAATTAACATCAACCATAAAGTTTCCAACTGAAAAGGAAACATCAGGAACAGTAGACTCAATAGAATCGGATATAGAGAGGAACAAGAATCCAAAGGAATGGATTTTTCCAAAGGAAATAACTGGAACTGTTGCTTGCACATTCACTCATTCCACTATATATGATTCCTGTTAAGAATCCTTTCATCAGCTTTAGATATACAGAAGAGGATGGATTTTGCCCAAAATGTTCCATTGAAGTAAATAGGAGAGAATTATCATCAACTATAATGTTCCTCAATGAAAAGGACACAAAGGGAAAACTAGACTCAATAGAATTGGAAATAGAGAGGAACAAGTATCCAAAGAACGGATTTTCCCAAAGGATATAACTGGAAATATTGCCTGAACATTCAATCATTCCACTGTATAGGATTCCTGTTAAGAATCGTTTGATCAGCTTTAAATATAAAGAAGAGGATGGATTTTGCCCAAAAAGTTCCATTGAAGCAAATAGGAGAGAATTATCCTCAACTATCATGTTCCTAAATGAAAAGGAGACAAAGGGAAAACTAGACTCATTTTAATGGGAAATAGAGAGGAACAAGTATCCAAAGGAATGGATTTTCCCAAAGGAAATAATGGGGATTATTGCCTGCACATTCACTCATTCAACTGTATAGCATTCCTGTTAAGAATCCTTTGATCAGCTTTAGAAATTAAGAAGATGATGGATTTTGCCCAAAAAGTTCCATTGAAGCAAATAGGAGAGAATTAACATCAACTTTAAAATTCCCAATTGAAAAGGAATGATCAGGAACACTAGACTCAATAGCATGGGAGATAGAGAGGAACAAGTATCCAAAAGAATGGATTTTCCCAAAGGAAATAACTGGAAATATTGCCTTTATACTCTCATTGCACTGTATAGAATTCATGTTAAGAATCCTTGGATCAGCTTTAGATATAAAGAAGATGATGGATTCTGCCCAAAATGTTCCATTGAAGCAAATAAGAGAGAATTAACATCAACCATAAAGTTTCCAACTGAAAAGGAAACATCAGGAACAGTAGACTCAATAGAATCGGATATAGAGAGGAACAAGAATCCAAAGGAATGGATTTTTCCAAAGGAAATAACTGGAACTGTTGCTTGCACATTCACTCATTCCACTATATATGATTCCTGTTAAGAATCCTTTGATCAGCTTTAGATATACAGAAGAGGATGGATTTTGCCCAAAATGTTCCATTGAAGTAAATAGGAGAGAATTATCATCAACTATAATGTTCCTCAATGAAAAGGACACAAAGGGAAAACTAGACTCAATAGAATGGGAAATAGAGAGGAACAAGTATCCAAAGAACGGATTTTCCCAAAGGATATAACTGGAAATATTGCCTGAACATTAAATCATTCCACTGTATAGGATTCCTGTTAAGAATCGTCTGATCAGCTTTAAATATAAAGAAGAGGATGGATTTTGCCCAAAAAGTTCCATTGAAGCAAATAGGAGAGAATTATCATCAACTATCATGTTCCTAAATGCAAAGGAGACAAAGGGAAAACAAGACTCATTTTAATGGGAAATAGAGAGGAACAAGTATCCAAAGGAATGGATTTTCTCAAAGGAAATAACGGGAATTATTGCCTGCACATTCACTCATTCCACTGTATAGCATTCCAGTTAAGAATCCTTTGATCAGCTTTAGATATTAAGAAGATGAGGGATTTTGCCCAAAAAGTTCCATTGAAGCAAATAGGAGAGAATTAACATCAACTTTAAAATTCCCAATTGAAAAGGAATGATCAGGTACAATAGACTCAATAGAATGGGCGATAGAGAGGAACAAGTATCCAAAGGAATGGATTTTCCCACAGGAAATAACTGGAAATATTGCCTTTTTACTCTCATTCCACTGTACAGAATTCATGATAAGAATCCTTGGATCAGCTTTAGATATAAAGAAGATGATGGATTCTGCCCAAAATGTTCCATTGAAGCAAATAAGAGAGAATTAACATCAACCATACAGATTCCAACTGAAAAGGAAACATCAGGAACAGTAGACTCAATAGAATCGGATATAGAGAGGAACAATTATCCAAAGGAATGGATTTTTCCAAAGGAAATAACTGGAACTGTTGCTTGCACATTCACTCATTCCACTATATAGGATTCCTGTTAAGAATCCTTTGATCAGCTTTAGATATACAGAAGAGGATGGATTTTGCCCAAAATGTTCCATTGAAGCAAATAGGAGAGAATTATCATCAACTATAATGTTCCTCAATGAAAAGGACACAAAGGGAAAACTAGACTCAATAGAATGGGAAATAGAGAGGAACAAGTATCCAAAGGAACGGATTTTCCCAAAGGATATAACTGGAAATATTGCCTGAACATTCAATCATTCCACTGTATAGGATTCCTGTTAAGAATCGTTTGATCAGCTTTAAATATAAAGAAGATGATGGATTTTGCCCAAAAAGTTCCATTGAAGCAAATAGGAGAGAATTATCATCAACTATCATGTTCCTAAATGCAAAAGAGACAAAGGGAAAACTAGACTCATTTTAATGGGAAATATAGAGGAACAAGTATCCAAAGGAATGGATTTTCCCAAAGGAAATAATGGGGATTATTGCCTGGACATTCACTCATTCAACTGTATAACATTCCTGTTAAGAATCCTTTGATCAGCTTTAGAAATTAAGAAGATGATGGATTTTGCCCAAAAAGTTCCATTGAAGCAAATAGGAGAGAATTAACATCAACTTTAAAATTCCCAATTGAAAAGGAATGATCAGGAACACTAGACTCAATAGCATGGGAGATAGAGAGGAACAAGTATCCAAAGGAATGGATTTTCCCAAAGGAAATAACTGGAAATATTGCCTTTATACTCTCATTCCACTGTACAGAATTCATGATAAGAATCCTTGGATCAGCTTTAGATATAAAGAAGATGATGGATTCTGCCCAAAATGTTCCATTGAAGCAAATAAGAGAGAATTAACATCAACCATACAGATTCCAACTGAAAAGGAAACATGAGGAACAGTAGACTCAATAGAATCGGATATAGAGAGGAACAAGTATCCAAAGGAATGGATTTTCCCAAAGGAAATAACTGGAAATATTGCTTGCACATTCACTCATTCCACTATATAGGATTCTTGTTAAGAATCCTTTGATCAGCTTTAGATATACAGAAGATGATGGATTTTGCCCAAAATGTTCCATTGAAGCAAATAGGAGAGAATTATCATCAACTATAATGTTCTTCAATGAAAAGGAAACAAAGGGAAAACCAAACTCAATAGAATGGGAAATAGAGAGGAACAAGTATCCAAAGGAACGGATTTTCCCAAAGGATATAACTGGAAATATTGCCTGAACATTCAATCATTCCACTGTATAGGATTCCTGTTAAGAATCGTTTGATCAGCTTTAAATATAAAGAAGAAGATGGATTTTGCCCAAAAAGTTCCATTGAAGAAAATAGGAGAGAATTATCATCAACTATCATGTTCCTAAATGCAAAAGAGACAAAGGGAAAACTAGACTCATTTTAATGGGAAATATAGAGGAACAAGTATCCAAAGGAATGGATTTTCCCAAAGGAAATAATGGGGATTATTGCCTGCACATTCACTCATTCAACTGTATAGCATTCCTGTTAAGAATCCTTTGATCAGCTTTAGAAATTAAGAAGATGATGGATTTTGCCCAAAAAGTTCCATTGAAACAAATAGGAGAGAATTAACATCAACTTTAAAATTCCCAATTGAAAAGGAATGATCAGGAACACTAGACTCAATAGCATGGGAGATAGAGAGGAACAAGTATCCAAAAGAATGGATTTTCCCAAAGGAAATAACTGGAAATATTGCCTTTATACTCTCATTGCACTGTATAGAATTCATGTTAAGAATCCTTGGATCAGCTTTAGATATAAAGAAGATGATGGATTCTGCCCAAAATGTTCCATTGAAGCAAATAAGAGAGAATTAACATCAACCATAAAGTTTCCAACTGAAAAGGAAACATCAGGAACAGTAGACTCAATAGAATCGGATATAGAGAGGAACAAGAATCCAAAGGAATGGATTTTTCCAAAGGAAATAACTGGAACTGTTGCTTGCACATTCACTCATTCCACTATATATGATTCCTGTTAAGAATCCTTTCATCAGCTTTAGATATACAGAAGAGGATGGATTTTGCCCAAAATGTTCCATTGAAGTAAATAGGAGAGAATTATCATCAACTATAATGTTCCTCAATGAAAAGGACACAAAGGGAAAACTAGACTCAATAGAATTGGAAATAGAGAGGAACAAGTATCCAAAGAACGGATTTTCCCAAAGGATATAACTGGAAATATTGCCCGAACATTCAATCATTCCACTGTATAGGATTCCTGTTAAGAATCGTTTGATCAGCTTTAAATATAAAGAAGAGGATGGATTTTGCCCAAAAAGTTCCATTGAAGCAAATAGGAGAGAATTATCCTCAACTATCATGTTCCTAAATGAAAAGGAGACAAAGGGAAAACTAGACTCATTTTAATGGGAAATAGAGAGGAACAAGTATCCAAAGGAATGGATTTTCCCAAAGGAAATAATGGGGATTATTGCCTGCACATTCACTCATTCAACTGTATAGCATTCCTGTTAAGAATCCTTTGATCAGCTTTAGAAATTAAGAAGATGATGGATTTTGCCCAAAAAGTTCCATTGAAGCAAATAGGAGAGAATTAACATCAACTTTAAAATTCCCAATTGAAAAGGAATGATCAGGAACACTAGACTCAATAGCATGGGAGATAGAGAGGAACAAGTATCCAAAAGAATGGATTTTCCCAAAGGAAATAACTGGAAATATTGCCTTTATACTCTCATTGCACTGTATAGAATTCATGTTAAGAATCCTTGGATCAGCTTTAGATATAAAGAAGATGATGGATTCTGCCCAAAATGTTCCATTGAAGCAAATAAGAGAGAATTAACATCAACCATAAAGTTTCCAACTGAAAAGGAAACATCAGGAACAGTAGACTCAATAGAATCGGATATAGAGAGGAACAAGAATCCAAAGGAATGGATTTTTCCAAAGGAAATAACTGGAACTGTTGCTTGCACATTCACTCATTCCACTATATATGATTCCTGTTAAGAATCCTTTGATCAGCTTTAGATATACAGAAGAGGATGGATTTTGCCCAAAATGTTCCATTGAAGTAAATAGGAGAGAATTATCATCAACTATAATGTTCCTCAATGAAAAGGACACAAAGGGAAAACTAGACTCAATAGCATGGGAAATAGAGAGGAACAAGTATCCAAAGAACGGATTTTCCCAAAGGATATAACTGGAAATATTGCCTGAACATTAAATCATTCCACTGTATAGGATTCCTGTTAAGAATCGTCTGATCAGCTTTAAATATAAAGAAGAGGATGGATTTTGCCCAAAAAGTTCCATTGAAGCAAATAGGAGAGAATTATCATCAACTATCATGTTCCTAAATGCAAAAGAGACAAAGGGAAAACTAGACTCATTTTAATGGGAAATATAGAGGAACAAGTATCCAAAGGAATGGATTTTCCCAAAGGAAATAATGGGGATTATTGCCTGCACATTCACTCATTCAACTGTATAACATTCCTGTTAAGAATCCTTTGATCAGCTTTAGAAATTAAGAAGATGATGGATTTTGCCCAAAAAGTTCCATTGAAGCAAATAGGAGAGAATTAACATCAACTTTAAAATTCCCAATTTAAAAGGAATGATCAGGAACACTAGACTCAATAGCATGGGAGATAGAGAGGAACAAGTATCCAAAGGAATGGATTTTCCCAAAGGAAATAACTGGAAATATTGCCTTTATACTCTCATTCCACTGTACAGAATTCATGATAAGAATCCTTGGATCAGCTTTAGATATAAAGAAGATGATGGATTCTGCCCAAAATGTTCCATTGAAGCAAATAAGAGAGAATTAACATCAACCATACAGATTCCAACTGAAAAGGAAACATCAGGAACAGTAGACTCAATAGAATCGGATATAGAGAGGAACAAGTATCCAAAGGAATGGATTTTCCCAAAGGAAATAACTGGAAATGTTGCTTGCACATTCACTCATTCCACTATATAGGATTCCTGTTAAGAATCCTTTGATCAGCTTTAGATATACAGAAGAGGATGGATTTAGCCCAAAATGTTCCATTGAAGCAAATAGGAGAGAATTATCATCAACTATAATGTTCCTCAATGAAAAGGAAACAAAGGGAAAACTAGACTCAATAGAATGGGAAATAGAGAGGAACAAGTATCCAAAGGAACGGATTTTCCCAAAGGATATAACTGGAAATATTGCCTGAACATTCAATCATTCCACTGTATAGGATTCCTGTTAAGAATCGTTTGATCAGCTTTAAATATAAAGAAGATGATGGATTTTGCCCAAAAAGTTCCATTGAAGCAAATAGGAGAGAATTATCATCAACTATCATGTTCCTAAATGCAAAAGAGACAAAGGGAAAACTAGACTCATTTTAATGGGAAATAGAGAGGAACAAGTATCCAAAGGAATGGATTTTCCCAAAGGAAATAATGGGGATTATTGCCTGCACATTCACTCATTCAACTGTATAGCATTCCTGTTAAGAATCCTTTGATCAGCTTTAGAAATTAAGAAGATTATGGATTTTGCCCAAAAAGTTCCATTGAAACAAATAGGAGAGAATTAACATCAACTTTAAAATTCCCAATTGAAAAGGAATGATCAGGAACACTAGACTCAATAGCATGGGAGATAGAGAGGAACAAGTATCCAAAAGAATGGATTTTCCCAAAGGAAATAACTGGAAATATTGCCTTTATACTCTCATTGCACTGTATAGAATTCATGTTAAGAATCCTTGGATCAGCTTTAGATATAAAGAAGATGATGGATTCTGTCCAAAATGTTCCATTGAAGCAAATAAGAGAGAATTAACATCAACCATAAAGTTTCCAACTGAAAAGGAAACATCAGGAACAGTAGACTCAATAGAATCGGATATAGAGAGGAACAAGAATCCAAAGGAATGGATTTTTCCAAAGGAAATAACTGGAACTGTTGCTTGCACATTCACTCATTCCACTGTATAGGATTCCTGTTAATAATCCTTTGGATCATCTTTAGATATAAAGAAGAGGATGGATTTTGCCCAAAATGTTCCATTGAAGCAAATGGAGAGAATTATCATCAACTATAATGTTCCTAAATGCAAATGAGCCAAAGGGAAAACTAGACTCATTTTAATGGGAAATAGAGAGGAACAAGTATCCAAAGGAATGGATTTTCTCAAAGGAAATAACGGGAATTATTGCCTGCACATTCACTCATTCCACTGTATAGCATTCCAGTTAAGAATCCTTTGATCAGCTTTAGATATTAAGAAGATGAGGGATTTTGCCCAAAAAGTTCCATTGAAGCAAATAGGAGAGAATTAACATCAACTTTAAAATTCCCAATTGAAAAGGAATGATCAGGAACACTAGACTCAATAGCATGGGAGATAGAGAGGAACAAGTATCCAAAGGAATGGATTTTCCCACAGGAAATAACTGGAAATATTGCCTTTATACTCTCATTGCACTGTATAGAATTCATGTTAAGAATCCTTGGATCAGCTTTAGATATAAAGAAGATGATGGATTCTGCCCAAAATGTTCCATTGAAGCAAATAAGAGAGAATTAACATCAACCATAAAGTTTCCAACTGAAAAGGAAACATCAGGAACAGTAGACTCAATAGAATCGGATATAGAGAGGAACAAGAATCCAAAGGAATGGATTTTTCCAAAGGAAATAACTGGAACTGTTGCTTGCACATTCACTCATTCCACTATATATGATTCCTGTTAAGAATCCTTTGATCAGCTTTAGATATACAGAAGAGGATGGATTTTGCCCAAAATGTTCCATTGAAGTAAATAGGAGAGAATTATCATCAACTATAATGTTCCTCAATGAAAAGGACACAAAGGGAAAACTAGACTCAATAGAATTGGAAATAGAGAGGAACAAGTATCCAAAGAACGGATTTTCCCAAAGGATATAACTGGAAATATTGCCTGAACATTCAATCATTCCACTGTATAGGATTCCTGTTAAGAATCGTTTGATCAGCTTTAAATATAAAGAAGAGGATGGATTTTGCCCAAAAATTTCCATTGAAGCAAATAGGAGAGAATTATCATCAACTATCATGTTCCTAAATGCAAAGGAGACAAAGGGAAAACTAGACTCATTTTAATGGGAAATAGAGAGGAACAAGTATCCAAAGGAATGGATTTTCCCAAAGGAAATAATGGGGATTATTGCCTGCACATTCACTCATTCAACTGTATAGCATTCCTGTTAAGAATCCTTTGATCAGCTTTAGAAATTAAGAAGATGATGGATTTTGCCCAAAAAGTTCCATTGAAGCAAATAGGAGAGAATTAACATCAACTTTAAAATTCCCAATTGAAAAGGAATGATCAGGAACACTAGACTCAATAGCATGGGAGATAGAGAGGAACAAGTATCCAAAGGAATGGATTTTCCCAAAGGAAATAACTGGAAATATTGCCTTTATACTCTCATTGCACTGTATAGAATTCATGTTAAGAATCCTTGGATCAGCTTTAGATATAAAGAAGATGATGGATTCTGCCCAAAATGTTCCATTGAAGCAAATAAGAGAGAATTAACATCAACCATAAAGTTTCCAACTGAAAAGGAAACATCAGGAACAGTAGACTCAATAGAATCGGATATAGAGAGGAACAAGAATCCAAAGGAATGGATTTTTCCAAAGGAAATAACTGGAACTGTTGCTTGCACATTCACTCATTCCACTGTATAGGATTCCAGTTAAGAATCGTTTGATCAGCTTTAAATATAAAGAAGATGATGGATTTTGCCCAAAATGTTCCATTGAAG
Source organism: Sminthopsis crassicaudata (assembly GCF_048593235.1). Lineage (NCBI taxonomy): Eukaryota > Metazoa > Chordata > Mammalia > Dasyuromorphia > Dasyuridae > Sminthopsis > Sminthopsis crassicaudata. The sequence goes on from NC_133621.1 coordinate 244,482,997, forward strand.
CAAATAGGAGAGAATTATCATCAACAATAATGTTCCTCAATGCAAAGGAAACAAAGGGAAAACTAGACTCAATAGAATGGGAAATAGAGAGGAACAAGTATCCAAAGGAATGAATTTTCCTAAAGGAAATAACTGGAACTATTGCCTGCACATTCACTCATTCCACTGTATAGGATTCCTGTTAATAATCCTTTGGATCATCTTTAGATATAAAGAAGAGGATGGATTTTGCCCAAAATGTTCCATTGAAGCAAATGGAGAGAATTATCATCAACTATCATGTTCCTAAATGCAAATGAGCCAAAGGGAAAACAAGGCTCATTTTAATGGGAAATAGAGAGGAACAAGTATCCAAAGGAATGGATTTTCTCAAAGGAAATAACGGGAATTATTGCCTGCACATTCACTCATTCCACTGTATAGCATTCCAGTTAAGAATCCTTTGATCAGCTTTAGATATTAAGAAGATGAGGGATTTTGCCCAAAAAGTTCCATTGAAGCAAATAGGAGAGAATTAACATCAACTTTAAAATTCCCAATTGAAAAGGAATGATCAGGTACAATAGACTCAATAGAATGGGCGATAGAGAGGAACAAGTATCCAAAGGAATGGATTTTCCCACAGGAAATAACTGGAAATATTGCCTTTATACTCTCATTCCACTGTACAGAATTCATGATAAGAATCCTTGGATCAGCTTTAGATATAAAGAAGATGATGGATTCTGCCCAAAATGTTCCATTGAAGCAAATAAGAGAGAATTAACATCAACCATACAGATTCCAACTGAAAAGGAAACATCAGGAACAGTAGACTCAATAGAATCGGATATAGAGAGGAACAATTATCCAAAGGAATGGATTTTTCCAAAGGAAATAACTGGAACTGTTGCTTGCACATTCACTCATTCCACTATATAGGATTCCTGTTAAGAATCCTTTGATCAGCTTTAGATATACAGAAGAGGATGGATTTTGCCCAAAATGTTCCATTGAAGCAAATAGGAGAGAATTATCATCAACTATAATGTTCCTCAATGAAAAGGACACAAAGGGAAAACTAGACTCAATAGAATGGGAAATAGAGAGGAACAAGTATCCAAAGGAACGGATTTTCCCAAAGGATATAACTGGAAATATTGCCTGAACATTCAATCATTCCACTGTATAGGATTCCTGTTAAGAATCGTTTGATCAGCTTTAAATATAAAGAAGATGATGGATTTTGCCCAAAAAGTTCCATTGAAGCAAATAGGAGAGAATTATCATCAACTATCATGTTCCTAAATGCAAAAGAGACAAAGGGAAAACTAGACTCATTTTAATGGGAAATATAGAGGAACAAGTATCCAAAGGACTGGATTTTCCCAAAGGAAATAATGGGGATTATTGCCTGCACATTCACTCATTCAACTGTATAGCATTCCTGATAAGAATCCTTTGATCAGCTTTAGAAATTAAGAAGATGATGGATTTTGCCCAAAAAGTTCCATTGAAGCAAATAGGAGAGAATTAACATCAACTTTAAAATTCCCAATTGAAAAGGAATGATCAGGAACACTAGACTCAATAGCATGGGAGATAGAGAGGAACAAGTATCCAAAGGAATGGATTTTCCCAAAGGAAATAACTGGAAATATTGCCTTTATACTCTCATTCCACTGTACAGAATTCATGATAAGAATCCTTGGATCAGCTTTAGATATAAAGAAGATGATGGATTCTGCCCAAAATGTTCCATTGAAGCAAATAAGAGAGAATTAACATCAACCATACAGATTCCAACTGAAAAGGAAACATGAGGAACAGTAGACTCAATAGAATCGGATATAGAGAGGAACAAGTATCCAAAGGAATGGATTTTCCCAAAGGAAATAACTGGAAATATTGCTTGCACATTCACTCATTCCACTATATAGGATTCTTGTTAAGAATCCTTTGATCAGCTTTAGATATACAGAAGATGATGGATTTTGCCCAAAATGTTCCATTGAAGCAAATAGGAGAGAATTATCATCAACTATAATGTTCTTCAATGAAAAGGAAACAAAGGGAAAATCAAACTCAATAGAATGGGAAATAGAGAGGAACAAGTATCCAAAGGAACGGATTTTCCCAAAGGATATAACTGGAAATATTGCCTGAACATTCAATCATTCCACTGTATAGGATTCCTGTTAAGAATCGTTTGATCAGCTTTAAATATAAAGAAGATGATGGATTTTGCCCAAAAAGTTCCATTGAAGAAAATAGGAGAGAATTATCATCAACTATCATGTTCCTAAATGCAAAAGAGACAAAGGGAAAACTAGACTCATTTTAATGGGAAATATAGAGGAACAAGTATCCAAAGGAATGGATTTTCCCAAAGGAAATAATGGGGATTATTGCCTGCACATTCACTCATTCAACTGTATAGCATTCCTGTTAAGAATCCTTTGATCAGCTTTAGAAATTAAGAAGATGATGGATTTTGCCCAAAAAGTTCCATTGAAACAAATAGGAGAGAATTAACATCAACTTTAAAATTCCCAATTGAAAAGGAATGATCAGGAACACTAGACTCAATAGCATGGGAGATAGAGAGGAACAAGTATCCAAAAGAATGGATTTTCCCAAAGGAAATAACTGGAAATATTGCCTTTATACTCTCATTGCACTGTATAGAATTCATGTTAAGAATCCTTGGATCAGCTTTAGATATAAAGAAGATGATGGATTCTGCCCAAAATGTTCCATTGAAGCAAATAAGAGAGAATTAACATCAACCATAAAGTTTCCAACTGAAAAGGAAACATCAGGAACAGTAGACTCAATAGAATCGGATATAGAGAGGAACAAGAATCCAAAGGAATGGATTTTTCCAAAGGAAATAACTGGAACTGTTGCTTGCACATTCACTCATTCCACTATATAGGATTCCTGTTAAGAATCCTTTGATCAGCTTTAGATATACAGAAGAGGATGGATTTTGCCCAAAATGTTCCATTGAAGCAAATAGGAGAGAATTATCATCAACTATAATGTTCCTCAATGAAAAGGACACAAAGGGAAAACTAGACTCAATAGAATTGGAAATAGAGAGGAACAAGTATCCAAAGAACGGATTTTCCCAAAGGATATAACTGGAAATATTGCCTGAACATTCAATCATTCCACTGTATAGGATTCCTGTTAAGAATCGTTTGATCAGCTTTAAATATAAAGAAGAGGATGGATTTTGCCCAAAAAGTTCCATTGAAGCAAATAGGAGAGAATTATCATCAACTATCATGTTCCTAAATGAAAAGGAGACAAAGGGAAAACTAGACTCATTTTAATGGGAAATAGAGAGGAACAATTATCCAAAGGAATGGATTTTCCCAAAGGAAATAATGGGGATTATTGCCTGCACATTCACTCATTCAACTGTATAGCATTCCTGTTAAGAATCCTTTGATCAGCTTTAGAAATTAAGAAGATGATGGATTTTGCCCAAAAAGTTCCATTGAAGCAAATAGGAGAGAATTAACATCAACTTTAAAATTCCCAATTGAAAAGGAATGATCAGGAACACTAGACTCAATAGCATGGGACATAGAGAGGAACAAGTATCCAAAGGAATGGATTTTCCCAAAGGAAATAACTGGAAATATTGCCTTTATACTCTCATTGCACTGTATAGAATTCATGTTAAGAATCCTTGGATCAGCTTTAGATATAAAGAAGATGATGGATTCTGCCCAAAATGTTCCATTGAAGCAAATAAGAGAGAATTAACATCAACCATAAAGTTTCCAACTGAAAAGGAAACATCAGGAACAGTAGACTCAATAGAATCGGATATAGAGAGGAACAAGAATCCAAAGGAATGGATTTTTCCAAAGGAAATAACTGGAACTGTTGCTTGCACATTCACTCATTCCACTATATATGATTCCTGTTAAGAATCCTTTGATCAGCTTTAGATATACAGAAGAGGATGGATTTTGCCCAAAATGTTCCATTGAAGTAAATAGGAGAGAATTATCATCAACTATAATGTTCCTCAATGAAAAGGACACAAAGGGAAAACTAGACTCAATAGAATGGGAAATAGAGAGGAACAAGTATCCAAAGAACGGATTTTCCCAAAGGATATAACTGGAAATATTGCCTGAACATTAAATCATTCCACTGTATAGGATTCCTGTTAAGAATCGTTTGATCAGCTTTAAATATAAAGAAGAGGATGGATTTTGCCCAAAAAGTTCCATTGAAGCAAATAGGAGAGAATTATCATCAACTATCATGTTCCTAAATGCAAAGGAGACAAAGGGAAAACAAGACTCATTTTAATGGGAAATAGAGAGGAACAAGTATCCAAAGGAATGGATTTTCTCAAAGGAAATAACGGGAATTATTGCCTTCACATTCACTCATTCCACTGTATAGCATTCCAGTTAAGAATCCTTTGATCAGCTTTAGATATTAAGAAGATGAGGGATTTTGCCCAAAAAGTTCCATTGAAGCAAATAGGAGAGAATTAACATCAACTTTAAAATTCCCAATTGAAAAGGAATGATCAGGTACAATAGACTCAATAGAATGGGCGATAGAGAGGAACAAGTATCCAAAGGAATGGATTTTCCCACAGGAAATAACTGGAAATATTGCCTTTATACTCTCATTCCACTGTACAGAATTCATGATAAGAATCCTTGGATCAGCTTTAGATATAAAGAAGATGATGGATTCTGCCCAAAATGTTCCATTGAAGCAAATAAGAGAGAATTAACATCAACCATACAGATTCCAACTGAAAAGGAAACATCAGGAACAGTAGACTCAATAGAATCGGATATAGAGAGGAACAATTATCCAAAGGAATGGATTTTTCCAAAGGAAATAACTGGAACTGTTGCTTGCACATTCACTCATTCCACTATATAGGATTCCTGTTAAGAATCCTTTGATCAGCTTTAGATATACAGAAGAGGATGGATTTTGCCCAAAATGTTCCATTGAAGTAAATAGGAGAGAATTATCATCAACTATAATGTTCCTCAATGAAAAGGACACAAAGGGAAAACTAGACTCAATAGAATTGGAAATAGAGAGGAACAAGTATCCAAAGAACGGATTTTCCCAAAGGATATAACTGGAAATATTGCCTGAACATTCAATCATTCCACTGTATAGGATTCCTGTTAAGAATCGTTTGATCAGCTTTAAATATAAAGAAGAGGATGGATTTTGCCCAAAAAGTTCCATTGAAGCAAATAGGAGAGAATTATCATCAACTATCATGTTCCTAAATGAAAAGGAGACAAAGGGAAAACTAGACTCATTTTAATGGGAAATAGAGAGGAACAATTATCCAAAGGAATGGATTTTCCCAAAGGAAATAATGGGGATTATTGCCTGCACATTCACTCATTCAACTGTATAGCATTCCTGTTAAGAATCCTTTGATCAGCTTTAGAAATTAAGAAGATGATGGATTTTGCCCAAAAAGTTCCATTGAAGCAAATAGGAGAGAATTAACATCAACTTTAAAATTCCCAATTGAAAAGGAATGATCAGGAACACTAGACTCAATAGCATGGGACATAGAGAGGAACAAGTATCCAAAGGAATGGATTTTCCCAAAGGAAATAACTGGAAATATTGCCTTTATACTCTCATTGCACTGTATAGAATTCATGTTAAGAATCCTTGGATCAGCTTTAGATATAAAGAAGATGATGGATTCTGCCCAAAATGTTCCATTGAAGCAAATAAGAGAGAATTAACATCAACCATAAAGTTTCCAACTGAAAAGGAAACATCAGGAACAGTAGACTCAATAGAATCGGATATAGAGAGGAACAAGAATCCAAAGGAATGGATTTTTCCAAAGGAAATAACTGGAACTGTTGCTTGCACATTCACTCATTCCACTATATATGATTCCTGTTAAGAATCCTTTGATCAGCTTTAGATATACAGAAGAGGATGGATTTTGCCCAAAATGTTCCATTGAAGTAAATAGGAGAGAATTATCATCAACTATAATGTTCCTCAATGAAAAGGACACAAAGGGAAAACTAGACTCAATAGAATGGGAAATAGAGAGGAACAAGTATCCAAAGAACGGATTTTCCCAAAGGATATAACTGGAAATATTGCCTGAACATTAAATCATTCCACTGTATAGGATTCCTGTTAAGAATCGTTTGATCAGCTTTAAATATAAAGAAGAGGATGGATTTTGCCCAAAAAGTTCCATTGAAGCAAATAGGAGAGAATTATCATCAACTATCATGTTCCTAAATGCAAAGGAGACAAAGGGAAAACAAGACTCATTTTAATGGGAAATAGAGAGGAACAAGTATCCAAAGGAATGGATTTTCTCAAAGGAAATAACGGGAATTATTGCCTTCACATTCACTCATTCCACTGTATAGCATTCCAGTTAAGAATCCTTTGATCAGCTTTAGATATTAAGAAGATGAGGGATTTTGCCCAAAAAGTTCCATTGAAGCAAATAGGAGAGAATTAACATCAACTTTAAAATTCCCAATTGAAAAGGAATGATCAGGTACAATAGACTCAATAGAATGGGCGATAGAGAGGAACAAGTATCCAAAGGAATGGATTTTCCCACAGGAAATAACTGGAAATATTGCCTTTATACTCTCATTCCACTGTACAGAATTCATGATAAGAATCCTTGGATCAGCTTTAGATATAAAGA